>NC_079371.1:5972500-8615000 GCF_021018895.1 Seriola aureovittata | reverse complement strand
GGTTCCTGATAACTGCATTTACAATCCTTTGTCTGACAGGAAAAAAACAGAGCTGAGTAAACGAAAGTGTGTGTGGCCAAAGTGGCGAGAAAAGACAGAGGAGATGCTGAAATGACTGTGTGATTGTGTGTGTGTGTGTGTGTGTGTGTGTGTGTGTGTGTGTGTGTCTATGTCTATGTGGGTGTGTTACTGATCTTACACTGACAGTTTACTCTTTCCTCAAAGCGCTTACAGCCAATGCTCTACTTATGTGTGTAAGAAATATATATAATATATCTGATTTCATTTCCCACTGCCCTCAATTAAC
Organism: Seriola aureovittata; assembly: GCF_021018895.1. NCBI lineage: Eukaryota > Metazoa > Chordata > Actinopteri > Carangiformes > Carangidae > Seriola > Seriola aureovittata. Next base: position 8,614,693 of record NC_079371.1, on the reverse strand, counting down.
CCAACATAGTTCAATTAGAAGGGGGACCATTTGTATAAATCAGTGTCGTCCTCGGTTCATTTGAAGCGAAAGCTAATTATTTAGATGTAGAGTTGTAAACCTAAGCTCCATGGGGAACCTGGACACTGAAAATATATGCGTATTTGTGACTGCGTGTGTGTGTGTGTATGTGTGTGTTCAGTGCAGAGGTTAACTTCCTCCTTTTCCTTCCTAACAAGGCACGGTCAGAGGTCACGATACAAATGGAGGGAGAGGAGGAAAGAGGGATGAAAGGATAAATTGTAAAAGGAGATAGGGAAGGAGACTCGGGGCTGATTGGAAGCCAGATGTCTAATAAGGTCTATAAATAACCAGGAGACGGCTGACACAGAACCACTGAAGCTGCTTGGTCCAAAACAAAGTCTTAACTCAAGATTTCACAACTTATATCTTATCCCCCCGTCATTTGCAATGTTTACTTTTGTTTCATTAAACAGACCATTTCACACAAGGAGCTTCATCAAGAAACTTTCAGCTTTCTGTTTCTTGACTAATGTGTGAAAGGGTCAAGGTTTCAGCAAAGATTATTTGGTAAATCCCCCTTCTTAGTTCCAGATATCTTCTTTTGCAACATAAGTGTGAGTAAAAGTTGCCAAATTCCAGATTTATACAAAAGGAATCTGATTTAATTTGGACAGAAAGAAAAGCATTTTTATACAACAATAACACGTCAACAGTTTGATTGTGAACACAGAAATCTCACTCATACTGTAGTTTAGGCGTCAGCAGGGAAAGTGCTGACTTCACTGTAGAAGATAACACGGCCCACGAGTTCAAAGTGTGAAATCTGAATAAACGTATCTGCCTCTTTATCCCTCTGTCCTGTCCTGCCCTTTCACTTCCCGTCTCCCCACTCCCCTCCACTCTCTCCCTGTCTGTCCTCCCTCCGACCAACTCCTCGCCGTCTGTCACATTCTTCTCTATCAGATTGCTGCAGTCTTATCGGTGTGGAGGTGCTGAGTCCTGAGCAGCTCCACAGCTCCACCGTAACAACAACATCACATTCCTGCCTGCTATGGGTCCGTGTATGCGTGTGTCAGTGTCTCAGTGTGTGTGTGTGTGTTTGTGTGTGTGTGTGTGTGTTTTGGTTTAAGATATGAAAGTGAAGTTAACGGATGTGTGTGCAAGAGCGTGTCACATGGAAAAAGAAAGACAGGGTCTGTTTTTGTGAGGCGCTGGTGTGTGTTTTTAGCAATATGAATAAATAGGTGTGTGTGTGTGTGTGTGTGTGTGTGTGTGTGTGTGTGTTTGTAGTGTAGTGTGGACACATTCCTCTTCGCCACCTCCAAACCCGGCTGACTCTGCTCTGAAGGCCAACCAAAACAGACGTAAATCGCAGCTGGATATAAAAGCCATGCCAAGCAAAGTGTGTGTTTGTGCACACGCATATCTGAGAAAATATACTCCTGTTTTAACTTAATTTTGCAGCAAAAGGTAAAGTAAAGTCTTTATATTATGAAAACACTGTCAAAGCATTTAGTTTTGCATTAATATCAATCTCAGTATGAAAAATATCAGATTCCTATCGTTAGAACTTAATAATTTACAATAACAAAATAATTGTGTAAGGTTCAGATTCCACCCTGGAAAAAAAAGATGCGCAATGTTAATTTCATTTTTAAATTTGAAACCAGTATCAAACTTGTATCAGATGAGAGGAGATGGTTTTGGTGCAGGGGAACCTCGAATGAAACCGGGCACTTGTTAAATGCTTTGACACAAATTTGAGCTGACTTTACCCCGTTCAACTGCCAGCGTGCATCACTGACTAATTTACAGCATGTTACCTGATCCACCAAGGGAATACCATCACAGGTGTGTGTGCGGCTGTATATGTGAGTGTGTGTGTTACAGGATCTATGGTAATGCTGTTACCCTATCAGCATCTCATTTCCACCCCCAGTTCTCTCTGCCTGTGATGCTATCTACTCCATTTATGAAGATATTATTACAAACATGCAGCTTTTCAGGTATGTGTGTGCGTGTGTGTGTGTGTGTGTGTGTGTGTGTGTGTGTGTGTGTGTGTGTGTGTGTGTGTGTGTGTGTGTGTGTGTATGTTACCATCAGTATAACTCATGTTCCATGTTCGTCAGCAGTGGCTTTGTAATCCATAATGTCTGTCAAACAAAAGGGTGAAAGTGATTGGATGTCAGACTGAAATATATATTAAAAATCAAATGTGGAAAAAAAATCACCTTAAAATAAGCAGGAGAGAAAAAGTTTAAAAACAGAAAATGATAATACTGTAAGGAAGTCTTGTGTTATCATCATGTTTTGAATATATTAGTATGATTATGCTGTAGACTAATCTCAAGTGAAGTTCTCTGGTGGGGATGTAGTTTACTTTGTTTTATGGGTTTTTTTTGTGTTTGTTCCACATTAATACTTAAAAACATTTAGATAAAATGTCACTTTATTTAAACATGTCCAGTAAAAAACATAAGTAATAAGTTAAGTTAAGTAATTTATGGTAATGTTGACAATAAACGTATTGCTGACTGCATGTTAAACAAAGCTCAGAGTATCGGAGATACAGAAAACAGGAAAAAGTAAGACAGAAAATCACAAGAGAAAGAAATAAAGACGGTGACATTCAGTGAGGACAGACAAAAAATACAGCAGATTAAAAAAATCCAGAGCTGCCTTCTGGTCAGAGCAAAGAGTGTGCAAACATAAAGTTTGAATCCCATGAGCGGCTGTCAAACCTTATACGCACAAACAGGTGAGAGACAGTGATCCAGGGAAAAAAAAGAAAATGAAAGAAGACATGCTCTCATGTCCCTCATTACAACAAGCACTGGCCTCTTCTTCTGCCCCGACAAAAACTCATTGCCCTGAAGCAAAACACTGAACCCTCAGCTGCTTCAGAGGAGCTGCCTCACGGTCAACGCGACAAGATTGCACTTGAACTGGGCAGCTCCCAGGCGTTTGGGTATGTGTCAGTGTGTGTGTGTGTGTATGTGTGTGTGTGTGTGTGTGTGTGTGTGTGTGTGTGTGTGTGTGTGTGTGTGTGTGTGTGTGTGTGTGTGTGTGTGTGTGTGTGTGTGTGTGTGTGTGTGTGTATGGGTTTGATGTGTGACCCTTGTTCCTTTGTGACCGCCCCTAACAATTCAAATAGAAAAGAATGGGGTGGTGGTAGGGTCAGTTTCAGCTACACCAGACATTTATCGGGCTGATTCCGGCGCGTATTTGCCGTTCTTGATATTCAAACCCTTTTTTTTTCTCTAATAAATCTTCATCACCTCCAAAAATACAGCACATGGCACTTTACACAGTACGCTTACTGCTTGGTTATTTATTGCACATAGCTTTTCTTTTTTTATACCAGTGTGATTCACAATGTGTCATCCATCCACGCCCACACACAAACACGGAGAGCAGTTGAGTCGCGAGGGAAGGAGCTGCTCTGTGCATCAGGAGCAAATGAGCCTCTTGCTCAAGGATATGTCAGCATGTGAACATTGTGCTCAGTGAACCACAGCTGCCGAGACTTGGACGCAACAGAGTTAAGGCGCAGAACAGGATTTAGAAACTTCACTCGCGCTCAGAGATTTGACTGAAGGTGCTTCAGATTTGATCCCCAAGAGCAAGAGTCCCAAATTAATGAGGGTCTTACATCGTCACACAGCTTGAATCTTTAATTGTACCTAAACACTTAAAAGATGCTGAGTCTCAGCTATGTAAAGATGACTGTTATTACTGTTTTGGAATCAAAGATTTGGTTGGAATTTGGAGACATGAGGACTTGTGACTTGTCCTCAGGGACTTCAGGCCCTGCAGTGCAGGTTACTCTAAAACTAAAAGGTCAGACTTTTGTTAAACATGATATTCTGCATAGACAGCTAGATACTAATGCCTTCATGATTGAATGTATGATTAGAGACACCAATCGGTGCAGCATTCACTAAAAGCATGAATCAAATCACACAGGGTTTTACATTGTGTCTGGTTTATCTGCCTTCCTCAAATTCAGCTTCACTTTTAAGTTTCTGTTTCAAAATACGAGACCGGTTGAGCTTTAATGAAATAAGTCGAGTTGTACTGCAGTTTCCACAGTTTTTTTACTCCGGCGAGCCCGAGACACTGAAGTCGTAACATCAAAGCCACCAGCCTGATGGTAACAGGCAACACCAACTCACCAGGAGTCAAGCTCCCATGGCAAGACACACACATAAGTGAACATGCTCGGCTCCACGCTGCTGGCTTATCTCTGATCCGCCATCTCCCTTCCTGCGGTTTGGATCTGATGAAGCCCCGTACTTCAAAGTTTGTGTGTGCGTGTGTGTGTGTGTGTGTGTGTGTGTGTGTGCATGCGTGTACTGTACATGCATGTGTGCGCAGATGTAATGGAAAGCACCTGCACTCATTGAGGCACGGGAAATATTTAGTGTGAAACAATGAGGAGACGTGGAGGGATGAATGAACGGATGGATGGAGAGATTGACGGAAGGATGGATGAATGAATTTTTTTTTTCATCTGTAAATCAATTTTCACAAAGCAGATTTGTTGGTAAAGCCTTAGGAATAAACTTGACGCACGATAGGGAGACAAAGAAAAAAAAGAAAAAAAAGAAAAAAAGAAAGGGACAGGACGTCCAGATGGGGGGCCTTCCTGAGGATAAAACAAGGGGATGAATTGGATTGAATGCCAGAGGTAGAGAGGCTAAGGTAGGATTGGAAGCGTGGATGGAGGGATGGAAAGATTGAGGAAGAGGGGATAAAGGAGATTGAAAGAGGGAAAGCGGTGATCAGACAAAGCAAAACAAAGATGAAAATATAGAACACAGCAGGAGAGAATAAGGAGGAGAGGACTTTAAGTGTCTGAGGAGATCATAACACACACACACACACACACACACACACACACACACACGTGCGCGCCTGAGAGATGGATGAAGGGATGGATGGGAGGATGAGGAGGATAGAGCACGGTTGAGAAAGTAAATGAGAGACAACTGAGGCAGCGGGTGAGGCAGATTTTAGCAGTAGGTTCTCATGACAGGAGATTTGAAGGATTTGGAGCAGTTTGAAAGAGTTTGAGGTGTATGGATACAGCAGCACTCTTTCATAATAATTTGTTATGCTTTTTTGGCTGTATTTTACAGTGGATATAGACAGGAAATAAGGGGCGGGGGGCAGAGAGAGTTAGTCTCATACCAAAGGTCAAACCCACAGTATTATGAGTGGGATGTGCCAAAACGCTGCAAGCCTCAATAGACACTTCATTTTGCATGGTTGTTAGTTGCTTTACCGCTCACAGGAGGAGGGCACTGTTTTTCATGTTCAGCTTTTAGAGTTTCAAAACAAGAAACAAGAAAATAGTGGAATGACAGATGATAAGTGAGTTGTGTTATTCTTTTTAGGAAAGAAAAAGAGAAGGAAAAATAGACAGAAAATCTCTGGGGGCAGTACAAGCCAATTTTATGGTCATCTGACCATTACATTTTGACATGTTAAGTATTATTTCTGGCTTGGGAGGATAAAAGAAAGGCCAAAGACCCATTAAAACCATTTGGGTTCATCTTCAGTGGACAATGGATGTCCTCAACACACTTGATTACCAATATGAAATTAGATATTGTGTTACAAAAGCTCATGAAGTGTCCAAAGTAAGGAATGGCTCATCCTCCAACAGGGAAAATAAAGCCAAAGTAATCTGACTGAAGCACTGCACTCTTTTTTTTTTACTCATGTATTCATTATTAATTTCACACCTAAAGCAGCCAAGAAATATTACTTAAAAACGTAAAACACATCATGAAGTGTAAGAGTTCAGAAATGTTCAGGAAGTATACGGGTCATCCATTAACTGCACGGTTTGTGGTTTGATCCTGCCCACATGTCAACGTGTCCTCGAGCAACACATGGAACCACAACCGCTCCCAAGGCCCACACCCTGCTTGGTAGCTCAACCACCATTAAGGAGTGAGTGTATTTGTGAATGGGTGAATGAGAGTTATGGGTTTTCTCATTGTGATTGATGCAACTTTGATGTTGAGTCAGTATCTTTGGTCTTGATTCTTCTGTTGCTGATTTTTTGCGATTTAATCCTGCTTCATTTCCAGCTTCAGAATAAGTGCTTTAACACAATGTCAAAGAAGCTTCCACTCACAAATGCTTAGGTCATCACATCTGTCCAGTCCACCTTAAATGAACCAATCAACTGTTGAGTGCTAGCCTTGAAATAACTTTGTCAATCTGTCTTCAGACCTCCTATTTCACAACTCACCCATTCTCATCACAATCATTACCTTCATCTTCATGGGAAATTTAAATGAGAGGTGAAATTTTCTGCTTACATCTTTATTTTAGCACCACCTGCGTTTAGACTCCGGGGTAACCTGCCCTCACTAATACACTCATGGACATTCATGGTGTACGTCCAACTCACTTTCCAAAATCATATTTTGGCCATGCTGACTTTTATAGTTCCAGGTTGATTTTCTTACCGAACCTTGTTCTCTTTCTGTCCAGCCAATAAAATCCAGATGTGAGAAGATATGAGCTGATGTGCCCTTGAAGCATCAAACTTAAGGAGAACAAGCACTTTTTCCCCTGGCGCTTGCCTGTCAGGCTGCATACGTGCTGTCCTACCATACAGGTGAAGCTTTTTTGTTATGACTAGAAAAAGAGAATCTGTGAACTACAAAATCATCGAATCTATATTTTAATTTACAGTTGTTTTTGCCTGAAAACACAATATTAGAACTGAACACCAATAAAGAGTAAGATTGAGGTAAATATGTAATTACTTGTCTGAAATTATTGGGTATCTATAAAGCAAATGAACAAAAATGATTTTAAGTAAGGTTACATAAGAGAGATTTATATCCCATTACCATTATTATGGAAAACACAATAACCAGTTTTAGCATAATTTGTTATTTGCTCAATTAATCTAAATGTTTTTGTTGTTGTTTTCTTCACTGTAGAGGTTAACTGCCAAAACCTCCCTCTGTTCCTACACTAATAAATACTGTTACATTTGTCCAATCAGTCTCTCAGAACCCACCAGCTCTCCTCAGCAGTCTATCAAATTAACACCAGAAGAGAGGACACACACACATACACGTACACACACTCACACACACACACACACACACACACACACACACACACACACATACACACGCTTGGATTTTACCCATTTTGACAAAGGGTCACAGGAATTAAGGGCTTGACTTTATTGAGCGATGCTGATGGTCTCATCTTTGGATCTCACTTCCCAGAAAATGTTTAACCAGTTTAATCCAAAAATGATTCACACATTACTGGAAAACTCATACGTAAATCTTAACTGGTAAAATAAAAACTCAAACTCTACGGTGTATTATCTGACTTTATACTGGTGCTAATAAGAATATCTCAAGAGCGTTAGGAACAGTTTGGAACGTGTCAAAGCGTGTACATTAAAAGATAAGCACTGAATGTTAAAGATCATGAATAATGTATGTGAAACTTGAGATGTTAGGTTCCTTTGTGTTCCCGGAATGAAAATGTTTTTTCTCAATGTGCAAGTTATTAAGAAACTAAAGCTGCGTAATAACAGAGTCTCTTCTTCTCCTGCCAAAACTAGATGACTGATACCATTAAACATCAATAGAAGTCTATGAGTCACACACTCAATTAATGGAAGTGATGAAATGCGTGCACATCCAAACAGTGTTTTCCTGAGGGTTGTTGGGATGTTTGTTTTAGAGAAAGAGTGTGAAAGACAGATGGAGACGAGTGAGTGTGAAAGGGGGCAGAAAGTAGAAATGCTGTCCAAGAGTGAGAGGGAAAAGCTAAATAACGAGTATTCATTCGACAGAGCAGGAGAAAACCCCTTTTGAAAGTGGCTTATTAGATTTCACTGTACTTTGCTTTTAAAAGCCAGGAGTTTGGGACAAAATTATATGTTTGGAAGCACTGTTAGCAAAAAAATCTGCCTCGAGTAGCAAAAGCAAAGACATTTGTCTCAACTGCCGGCTATTCATTTTGAGGAGAAACCCACGTAATTTACTGCTTTCCCAAGCACAATGTAAACTAAATTACGGGTTGTAATACAATGCATGGCTTACATTGATAACAAGGCCATTCGGCTACAAGGGAAAGAGTCAGAGGGTTGGCCCATGCCCATATGTGAGCATACACAAGTCATTGTCACGTATACACACACCCTCGCACACACACAAATCATTGTCAAGTTTAAAATGACTCAGTACACTTTGCTATGATTGTCTATCAAGGCCAGATTCAGGGATAATCTTTGCATTAGTTGAGTGAAGCGAGCAGAGAGAACTCAGGTCTTCACAGTTTCAACTAAACATTTGTTTGAATTATTTAAACTTAGAGCAGAGACGGGGGGAAAAAAAAGTTAACGTTGCCTTGCCCGGGCCCTCGATTTCCTTTCCCAGGATATTAATGAGGAAATGACACACACTTGTAAAGAAAGAAAGAAAGAAGGAGAGGGAAGAAGGAGAAAAGAAAGAGGGAGTGAGGGATGTAGGTTTCAGGGGGATGAGGGCCGGTGATTAATTCCGCTTTGAGTCGACTCCACCGGGAATTCCATCAAAAGGACGGAGAAAAGGGGATTTTAATTGCTGCTCCCTCCACGTTTCCCAAAACGCTTACCTACCTCCACCCTCCCAACCACCCCCATCACCACCACCACCACCACCAGCCGCCCTCCCTCCCCTTTCCTCCGCCATCCTGGTGAGGGGGGGTCGCCCTGGAATCCGGCAGGCCTCCCACCGCACACATACACACACACACACACACACACACACACACACACGCACAGACCGAGAATTACTTTCAGATGTGGACTGAAAGCAAAGGTAGGTGTGTATGTGTGCGCTTTAAATGCCACCTCACCCATTACGGCTTATGTGTAGTTCCACATTTTTATATTTAAACGTGTGTTTATCTTGCTGTCACATGTGCCTGCGCTGAAATTCCACCTGTATTCAGTTACAGTATAATCTAGAGATCCTGGTAAAACAAAACCATCAGTCCTACTCAATGTGTTGATAACCTAACACAAAGGATTGACCTTTTTCATGGCTGTCAGATTGGTCCATATATGGATAACACTGCCAGCAGAGTGTGTTCCTGCCACATCTGGTGGATGTGTTTCATCCTTCTGCTGTAGTGACTGTCGGAGTGGAGCCCGGGGACCCATCAGAGGTCCTTGAGCGAAGCCCTGCAGTTCCCCAATAAAAATGAAGAACTGTTTCATTTCAGTATTATTTCACCCACCAGTTAGCTAAATCAGAGAATACTAACTCTTGCCACGCAGGTATACACTGTAGGCCTATCCTGTTTGGGAGACCTGGACCACAGTGCCACTTAATTTTAAAATTTACAGACTATCCTCAATTTATGTTATTCCAAGCATTCCAGGAGTTCTTTTAAAAGGGCAATCCACCAATTTCCATCATCGTGGGGAGACCTACTCAGCCTGTAAAACCAGCTGTATAATGTCTTCTGTCGCTCTGCAGGAGCTTTTCTAATGCCTGACAAAATAACCCTGATGATGTCAGCAGGGTTATCTCACCTCGGCTTTGAAGACTACAAATTTATGCAAGAAAGCCTGTGTTATAAACTGTGGAATAGGATGTGAAGATTATGGTCATTTACCAGGGAGTGGAAGTCTAACAATATGGGAAATATTGTAGTATGTATCGTAGGAAATACATGTTTTTGGGGACTAAAGACTCAATCACTGGACGTAACATCCAGTTTTAATTAGCATTTAGTGAGGACCACACTTCTCACAATGACTGGGATCACCCTGGTATTCAAAAGTAAGGCATATTAGAATGTAAATATAAGTTGATGGTGGATTTCTCACTGTATGATTGTTGAACGTGGGTGTAAAAGGACCCTTGCTCTTTGAGTCTAAGTGACTGACATTCAAATCTGACATTCTTTGCTGATGTTTGAGACAATTGTAAGTTACTGAGTTAAATCAGAGACAAAAAGGATGAGGAGGAGGTGAAGAAGTGGCGTTTCCACTATAAAAGCGTGCACTGTTTTCTTTATCAGGACACTTCAGAATCCATTACTGTGCCATGTACACTTACTAAGAAACTGTGGATATATGGCATGAAGCATACAGTAGGCATCCAGGCCTCTGTGGACATAAATAAGAAAAATGCTCAACAACAGAGAAAAATGGACCTAGAATTTCAAAGTATATCTCTTCTGGCTGTTTTTTAGCAACGTAATGTGTTTAAAAGTAAGAGGAATTTATTTAAGCTTTTAGGTTTCTAAGTAGGAATATAGTTTGCTGTCAATGTACTGTATTTGAGAGTCTCTGGCCTGGAGCGGCACCATTACTCTGTCTTAATATATAATTGTGCAGGGAGAAACTGAAGAAAATCCCCAAATGCCATGCTGTACATATTGAGCCTCAGACATTAACCTTTACATTCCAGGGATTTAGGTGTTGGTCAAAAAACAGAGTGATTTCTAATGAGCAGATGGTATCAGGTTTAGAGACCTTCTCAAGTGTCTTGGGGAGTGAAAGCTACCAACCTACCACACTGCTGTCACAGATGTACAGTAGGAATAGATAGGCAATGGACTCCTTCTATTCATTCTATTTCTATGGACATCACAGGCATGCCCTTTTTTTTTTTTTTTAAAGCAAACCTGGTACCCTCATCCTCCTCTCCACCTCAGCTTCCCTCTTTACTTTCCCTTTAGATCAAGCAGGATCAAAGCCGAGAGTTTAGGGGAAGGGGGTCTTTAAGTGGAGATAAGATGGGGGTGTCTGATTTCGACCACAGCTAGAGGTCTGACTGTCATGTCATGGATAGATGGTTTTAACAAACTTCCCTCAGAAGAAACCACCAGGCAGTAGAAATTTACCTCCCCCGTGTGGCATCATATGGCCTTAGTTAGAGATAAGGGCTATTTTGAATGTATTGTGGAGTCGTCCATAGATAGATGGATAGCATCTATAGCGCAGTTTGTTTGTGTTCTTTTCTTTCATTGAAACTGTACAGAGTCACCATATATTCTAGTGATAATTTGATGGTCATAGCTGATACATGTACATTTGAAATGAGAAAATTTGCAACACTTTACTGTCACTGACAAGGTGAGAAAAAAAAGAGCAGGAGAAATGAAAATATAGTTTTCTCTAGATGATAAAACGCCACCAACACATGTTTACACATTCAGTACATGCTCATTTACACTCGGCATCATGTCCTTGTTACAGACAAGTCCTTTTAAAAGGTATTTTTAGGACTTAACAATGCAGCAAGTTATCGTTTCGTTAAATCAATAACATTTTCCATGTCCAAACATAGAGAAATTTAGAGAACATAATAGTGTTTGCGTGTGGAAAATGCTGGTTACATATAACTCAGCAAGACTGACATTTCTGATGATGCGTTGATTGGTAACTGTAGACGAGGCCCTGAATGTTTTCCAAGTTACACAGCAGTAAAAAACTTTTGAAGGCATGGAGTCTCCTCCAGCTACCTGACAAATTCAGAGAAGCTCAGACAGCAACAAAAACTGTAAACAAGTCCAGCTGAAGACAGAGACACAGTCTCTCTGCAGTCAAAATATTAAGTTTGGATTAAACTCTTACAGGCACCTGGACCTTACTTATATAGTCATGAAAAGAAACAATTTGCTGTAAAATAAATCTTTTTAATTAAAATATAACAAACTCCATTCATTTTTAATCAATATGCAGTTATATTTACTTTTGAAAAAAAATTTTAAGGGTTACTTGTTATGTCCCAATAAAAACTAACAGAAATAAAAGAAATGGATCAAAGAGAAACACATCATAAAGGAAAGGCAACATTCCCCAAATGTTGTTTCTTTGTTAAAGAAAGTGTTTGAGATTTTGGTGAATATGCTTGTTCACTCTTTTGCAGAAAGTTATTCTCATGTCTATCCTATAAGAGGCCACAGCAGCGGGCTGGTTAGCTTAGCTTAGCATAAAGACTCCAAGAAGTCACAGCACTTGGCCAAGAAGGAGTCTGTCATGGGAGTCTGTTGAAGTCTGTAGAACTAGTCTTTTAAGGTCATGCAGGTGCAGAATTCAAACCAATTTATAACTGCATTTTGGCACTGTACTACTGTTGATCTGTCACAGGTTTTCCTCACATATGATAATATTTCTTTCTCTAAAATGTTTTTCTCACAGAAAAGCTAAAAGCATCTCACTGGGTCTGATATGTATTTGAGGTTTTTAAGTAAAGCTAAAAAGAAATTTTAATTTCCATGACAATGCCTCCATGGTGTGAGTGAATATATTCAAATGAACTCAAGATTAAAGATAAGAACATATAGAGTGAAATGCTTCCACACAGCCCTGCAATAGCGTGGGAAAAGATGGAAAACAGTATCTAAATAAAAACTCATTATTTCTTTGTTTCATGTGTGGCAGAAACCACCGGGTAGGAACATATTATTTTGCCTTGTGTGTAATGGAAAGCGCATGTAGAAAGCCATGTGGAAAACACACACACACACACACACACACACAATTCATATTCTTGTAAATAAAGTCCAGAGCCACGCGTGTTATCACTGTGGCTGCATGGACGTGATAGCAGACGTTTGTTTTCTCCTCCATAAAAAGCAGAGGGCAATGCTTATAGGCATCAAGTGTAAACAGGGAGACAGCGCGGGAAGAAGCAATGTGGTGGCACGTTTAATTAAATACAGCTACGGGAGATGAATTTACAACCAAGTGGGATGTAGTAACATATCTACGTGATCAGATCTCCATATTCAACCAAACATGGCTGCTAAAAACAGATGCTATATTGTAACGGATTGGATGCACAAAGCCTTTTTAAGTATTTCTTGATCCTGTACTTGATTGTTGTGACTTTTATCATCTTACTATGTGTGGGAACAAACACGTGTTAAAGTCAAGATGTATAACAGTTGGACTTTGTTTACAAGGCTGCTGTTTCAAAGCCCTGGGTGGTCCCACAAATCTACAATCTTCATGATCAGATATTATTGAAAAGACAAGTGTTCCTAAATGCATCACATCAAGAGGTTGTTGCTTCACTCCCTCCTCCGTGTCGGGTATGCTTCTGGTTAGCAGCCGACGAGAGTGTCAGATCATAATCAACAAGACACCTGCTGGGACTACCCAGAAGCCCCTGCTCATATGGGCAACATTACCGGTCTCTCTAATTGGCTGGCTTCCCTGTGAGGGCTCAAACGTGTTAGCTGTGATTGGTGGAGCTACAGTAGTTTAGTCTGCGAGTGTGAAACTGTGAATCTGTGAGAGATTGAATAGTGTGTATGTCCTTATTTGCCTGCGTGTGCAAGTGGAAATAGATACGATCAAATTGCCTCAGAGAAGTGCTCAGAAATCTTTATTTGCTGTTGTTGTTTTGGAGAAACAAATTACAGTTTTTTTGTTCCCCCACCTCATGGAAAATGGAAAGAGATGGCATCATGCAGGAAAAAAAATATTCTTCCTATTCTAATAAATGAACTCTGGGCCACTTCCTTCAGGCTGCGGCCATAAGCTTGTGGGTTCGTAAAATGCAAAATGTTGCTACATCATTTGTTTTCAGAATGATTTTGCACCCTCAGAATGAGTTCTGTGTAGTGTTCTCTGTAATTTAGCCGCTCTGCCAACCTCCTCAGTCAATCCCTTGATCCTCAGGGAAACATTCTCTTTAGCCCTCAAACAATACCAAACCCTTCTGGTACATATTTTACAACCAAATGGTGTCATGGGCACACAATAATGCCAAAATAGATTGCACAGGAAAATAAATAAATAAATAAAATGGATGCTTGTTTTCATGTACTCACACACATAAGCACACATGCACACAAGGACAAACACACAATAAAAGTCAATAAAAGTGTTTTAGGATGCTCAGGAGAGCAGAGTTTTAAGACTTTCTTCCTGCTTTCACTCCTGGATACCCAACACTTAGGATTTCAATTACTATCATTCTGCCGTGTGTGTGTGTGTGGGTGTGTGTGTGTGTGTGTGTGTGTGTGTGTGTGTGTGTGTGTGTGTGTGTGTGTGTGTGGGTGCAAGTGAATGTGAATGTGTATGCCTGCATGCACACTTCTCTTCCATGTGTGCATGTGTGCAGTGAGTTCCTACAATCTAGAGCACAATTAACGACCTCTGTTCTCTGGTAGCCGGCAGCCAAGGTGGAATGGTTCGAGTTAGGAGGAGAAATGGCGTGAAAAGAAAGCTAGAAAAAAAAAAGAAAAAGAAACACTAAATGCACTCTGGCTCCTCCTGTGACAGCAGAGGCTGAAGCTCTTGCAAGCCTCATTTCCACCCCGGCTTACACACTGAATTTAATGCAACACTTGAGGAATGAAGTGATTTTTTTTTTTTTTACTCACCTACTTGAGCTTTGCTTAACGTACTGTATTTGACAGAAGCACCGAAACTTATGTGGCTTTAGTTGTTGTTAGCATATTATTGTAATGCAGCCTTTAAATACTATAATTATTGTGTTTAATTGAAACAGTGCCGTATGATAAACTTAGCTAGTGACAAGAATTCCACACTTGGTAAAACAGTATTTTAGTCCAGTAAAGGGAAAAAATGTTACCATAAGCATAGCTGGGGATTGTTTGATTATTTTCTCAGCCAATGACTGAGGCCTGTGACCCAGAAAAAAAGTAATTTGTTTGATTAACTGACTATCAATCAGTTTCTAAGAGGAAAGATCAGCTATTCCAAATAAATCTTGTTTGCAGTTACCGCTCAGACTCGTAACCCACATCCAGATTCCTCTGAACGCTGCCTGCAATTCATGACCTTGAATCGAGTTTACAGCAGTGGAAGCACAGTCAGACTCTAACCACAGTCAGCGTACTACTGCACACTGAGTTAATCACACTTTCTATTAACTTTTATTGGTTACACACATGTAATGACATTTAATTGAGTCGAATGTGCAAAGTTTAAGGCTATTTGTTTAAGTTTAAAGCTTTTTTCTTTTTCTGTTTCTCATTGGAGGGCTGGTATCAATGTCAATGTGCCAGACAAAAAAAAACAAAAACAAAAAAAACATGAATGGACTTACACATGCTCACACACACACACACACACACACAGTTTAACACGTAGTGACTCTTCACATACTGATTTATATACTGCTCCCTGGGGAATTAATGTGAGGAAATTATGACAAAAATGAATAGGTGCACAGTTAAAAAACTATCCCATGCCTTATACAACACTGATGTGGAAGAAAGGTGCTGAGGTTTTACTTCACTTTTACATGACAGAACAGGAATAAATTATTACGAACAGCTGTAGTTTTCCACTGTAGGAGGACAAGAATTTCAACCTTTATGCCATCCCAGAAATCCTGTAAAAGCAAGGGATTAACATGTAAGCGTGTAAGAGCCTGATGCTTCATCTTGGATTGTTTCAGTCATTCCTATTGGTCAGAGAGGTCGTGATACGAGCCAATCAGGGATCAGAGGGGAGCCGACCTCTGATATCTTCCTTCCAGAGGGGTTAATGAAGGAAGAAAATAACAATGGAGAGATCTCATAATACAAGACGGTGTGCGTGCGTGTGTTTGTGTGTGTGTGTGTGTGTGTGTGTATGCGTGCTTGAAAAAGACCCTTGAGTAGAGTGTGAAGATGTTCTTAATACTCCACACAGAAGAGAAAGAGCATATTAAAGAGGAAGAAACAAGGTGGGGGGGGGGGGCCTGAAAATAGGACTTTTAAGGTCAAAGAAAAGATTAATGAGGACTCGGAGGCAAGAACAAAACCGAGACAGAGAGAGGAAGTATAATATGAGTAAAATATGGAGAGAGACCACTCTTTCTGTGAGTCTGTAATTGTGAAATCAGTCTCAATCATAACACTCATACATTCAGATTAGCCAGGACACACATGTTTAGTCTCTGTAGTTACGAGGAATCTGTAACAGTATATTATCAGCTGGACACACACATATGTTTTCTGATGAAAAAAGCCTCAGTTTGGATATTTTGTGAATAAAAAAAAAAATAGACTGTGAAATCTTCCCATTTACTTTGTGATTTTCGAGATATGACCAGAGAGGTTTCATTCCACATCACTGCGTATCCACTCATGGCCTGAGAACACCTGTTCACTGTTTCCCTTGGCCGTATTCATTTAATTATGTGGCCACATTGCTTTTTCCGGCTCTTGCTTTATTTAAAATGGGTCAATGCACGCTGCGGCTGGACTATATCAGTACAAGAGAGTCAAATCTCTTCCAAATTGGGTGTGGAGTGAACCCTGTTTGGGAACAGCCGGGCTATCTATCTCTGTCCCTCTGGACCTCCATCAGTAGATGTTTCCTTGAAAATCAGCCTTTGTTTAAACACTGAGGAGAAATAACTGGACAGTGTTATGCAGCCTCGAGGCATGAATGAAGCAGCTCCGGCTCTAATAACACCAAATATCACCTTTTTGAACCAGAGTATTTGCTGGGAATCCACTGTTTCCTGGCAGTTGTCTACAGAGAATGTAAATGTAAATCATTCAAAGAAATAAAGAACATTTCCTTCAACAAATTCACTTCTGTAATCCCAAATTTCAATGAACTAAATCACATCTCAAAATCAAAAATATACCTCGAAGACGGGGACAAGGCATTTCATGCTACCCAATATACAGTATATCAACATGCCACATCCTGTGGGACAGTGAATGACACACACACACATACACACACAGACACACACACACACACACACACACACACACACACACACACACACACACACAAAAATATACTGTATCTATACTGTACCATGTGTATCGATCTTAGTGTTGCTTGTTGCATTTTGTAGTATTTTTGGAAATTGTATTAATATATTGTATATTGTAATATTGTTTTTCTCAAACCATCTTGCCACCTTTAAATTGAATTGATCTGAATTGAATTGAATTTTCTGAAAACACCTGCTGACATTCAAGGCGGATCGAACACTGAAGATTCATTCAGCCATCAAACTCTTATCTCTCATCAAACAAACGCAATGCAAGAAATGTCAGTGATCAGCTCTTCAGTGATCAATTATTAAATCTTTTTAAAGAGCTTGTTTTTCAAACAGGCCCTGGTTACAGTCACTTTAATATGTCACAATAAGGAAATCAGATTTTTCTCTGCAACTTGACTTGACAACCCACCTGCTACTTGCAGACCAGTAGAAGGAATGAAATCAAAACTAAAACCATCACAGAACAATAAAACAAAAATATCTTCACGGTCCTTTAACCATTTGTGATGACTGAGGTATTATTCAACAGGTGGACACACTCGCTTCAAAGTACAACTCTGTGTCCTAAAAGATGCAACTCATTTCAACCCTATCTCCTAGATGATGAGGTTTCTATACAACTAAACTGTTACAGCAAATTTAGAATGAATGAAGCCTCACAGTTATTAACAGCAGCGGATTCACAAGGAGGTGGTTGGGGTGGAGACCAGGTATACAGACCACATGACATGCCGTCACACCGGAGACCAGAGTTTGCGTCCACGGTTTGTCAGGTGGTTAGTTTTAGGCAACAAAAGGTTGAGATTAGGGAAACTGTGAACTTAACCATTACCACAACTTAACCTTAACCAAGTGCTGCGATTGCCGAAACATAACTATAAAGAATATATAACCATTAAAAAGTTTTAATAACACTGTAGTTACTACAGGTGGATATTATACTGCGATATCAGATATTCTGACAGAAAACAAACACATTGCTCACTGATACGTTCACATAAAATTACGTCGCAATTATGTTTACTACAAAACATATTTGCTGTGGCAGTTTTAGTTGTATATAAACGTCATTTCTAGGAGACAGGGTTGCTAATTTGCATTATCAAATATGTTTCATAAGACATGAAATGAGACCAGTGACCGAATTTAAAAAATGTTCCTATTGAACATATCTGCAAAATATTCTATGCCATCATATTTTCTCTCTCTACAATAACCACTCCCACAACTAGAGCATGAGTTTGTGGTTATGCTTAGGCAACTCAAAGCACTCGGTTAAGTTTAGGGAAATGTTGTTATACAGTGTTTCAATGCACAATCGGTGCTGGTCATGCTCCGGCTTCCAACTCAACTTGAGGCATGACATGCATGGGATTTGTTTATGTTTTTAAAAAGTTAGCCAAAACCAAGATCCCTCTTTAACATGGTCATTTAGCAGCCTAAACTTAACAACACGTGGAAAGAACAACACCAATTTCGGTCTCTGGTGTCAGAGTCCTTTGCTTTGTAAACCTTCCTCACCGTCCCAACACTCCTCCATACGACTCTGGTGTAGTAAAAAATCAAGTTACATTTCATGAATTGGAAAAAAGGATTCGCCATTAAAAACAAATCATGCAGCAATTATATTTCCTTCAAAAGGTATTTGGCGAAGCGAGTTAGTAGACTGTAAATGTGCATGATTGTAAAATGTAGACGACACAGTGGGTCCTGTGTAATGCAGCATTTCAGGCACGTACTACAGTAGTGGAGCAGTGCACATCAACACGTTGACAACAACTGCTGAGGAGGGGGAGAGCATTTCTAAATCCTGTATTGAGCCTTTGATGGCCGGAGACCAGAGGGAACAGATTAATTCATGCTGAAACTGATTGGAAAGGAGAGGAGTAATTTGCTCCAATCAGACCTGCTGTTGTTACAACAGCCTCCTGGGCTCTGCTGCGCCTTTCACAATTCTTCACTCTTTCCTCTCCCACTATCTGCCTGTCTTCACCTCTCCTTTTCCTCCTCTAGTCATTGCACCCTTCTATTTCTCTCCCTTCTCCTCGGTCCATACATCCACTCTCAGTCCCTCTGTTTCTTGCTGTCTGATGGACGCACAAAAATGCTCCATTATGATTTTTATATAGAGCCACATCTGCATCTGAATCTCTCTCCTATCCTTCTCCTGTTTCATTTATCTTACTATATCTTGCTTCATTATTTTCTTCGTTCATCTCTGTGTCGGTTTATTTCTTTTTTTTCCCCCTAAACCTCAATCAGTTGATGCGCCCTAGGAAATCAAGCATCATTTAAACACAGAGGAGGATTGGCTGTCTCACTTGATGGTGCTATATGGCTTAGGGCTATGAATGAAACCACTGACCACATAATGACACTGAGGAATGCAATCCTCAAATAAAGCCTTTTCTATAAATTCACTTAAAGAGTACCTGACATGTATTTAGTGTTGGCGGACCCTATCTCTTTCTGCCTGTCTGTGTCAGTGCCTTTCTTTGCCCTTCTGTCTTTCCCTCTGTCTCTCGCCGTCTCGTGCCAAAAAAACTATTGCTGGAAACACTGTTTTGTAAAAAGCTATTTGTTTGTCTTTCTCTGCGCCATCCCTCTCTTTAGATGATTTATTTGACTGCATTGCAGCGCTCAGCTCCAGTTTCAGGCGGTTTGGCCAACGTAAACCTTGTCACAACTCTGAATTCCTGACTAGGCTACAGCTTCCAGGCAGAGCTACAGTGGATCAGCGCTGGATAAATACACGAGATAAGCTGCACCAGAGCCATGCATAGCACATGAGTTGGGCAAAGAGCTCCCGACCACAGATAATAATGCAGGGGGGGGGGTTCTTCATCTGACAGAGGACTGGGATCAGTAACTTGTAGTGGAGCCATAGTCAGTTTTTGCTTGGTTTCATGTCATTCAGTGTGTCTTAAAGTAACAGTCTGGTGATATTCTATATTTTTCTTATTGTCAACAAAGCCCAAGTAAAGCAAAACAAGCAATAAATTGATCCCACAAACAAGTATTGCATGTGTATCCAAAGCCTTATTCAGATTATTGCCATGGACACATAGAGCCACACTGTTGCACTTCTCCCTCTTTACAATGAACATGGGCAGTGTAGTTTACTTTGAATCCGTATTGTGTGCGGCAGCCATAAATACTCTAGCACATCAAATCGGTAACAAAAAAATGTTCCCCCACACTTCCACTATTTACTCCTGTTTGAGTAACACTTGCTAAAAACTGCAGTTCCCGGACATGTTTGGAATTGACTGATGCTGACATGTTTTTAAACATCATTATGAACCAGTGAACATGAGCCTGACAGCCACAGACAGCGCAAGTCAAGAAGTGTTGAGACACAGACTAATGTGAAGTTGGTTTTGGTCTTTTCATGGGATTTGTTGACATTAATAACAAACAATATAGAACATTGCCTTATCCTTTATGGTTCCTTCATGTCAAAATAAAGGAATGTGTTGATGGAATATGTGTAGGTGCAGCAAGGCTGTATGCCATGCTACCTAAAGCCAGACTGCAACTTTTGCTGTCAATGTCATTTACAAAAGCAATATCTCTCAAGTTCAGCTTCAATAAGCCACTGTAAACTACTGGTCATAACAGACGAAATAATTTTATGCTAAGTGGATGATTGTGTTATTTCTTCATTCAAAAATTATATAGCTAGTCTTGCTTTAAAGCAAAGCAACAGCACAGAAACCACATATTTTAAGTCTTGCATTGCCAAACTCGCCCGTCAGCTGGGGAAACCTGATCATTTTTAAAAGTTGAAATAGTTGTGGCTGCAAAGAAGAACACCACTGTCTGATGTGATGGATCACACTATTTGATATCCTATTTCATTTTTCACACTTCAGACATTCCTGTGTACGAACCACACTGGTGGATATTTTACCAGGGGACCAAAATCACTTGTAGCTACATTATTGCATAACTATTCTCATTGAGAGTGTAAGAGTTCATGCTATGATGAATTAGACAGTTTGCTGCTCAAATTGCTGGCAGACACTAAAGAACAGGGATCACTGCGTCACTCTGACTCCATCTCATCAATTTGCTAAGCTGTAACCTGACAACTTTCATACTTATAAATACTATGTCACGTTGGCCTATTATTTAGCCTACAGACCACACAGTAACTGCATTTTTTTTTTTTTGCAATGTTTTGCATGAGACTTTTGTAAAACAAATAGGTCCAATCTGCCCATTTCTCTTTATACTTATATTTACTGTGGTAGCAACGTATTAATTTTCTGTCAGATCCCGTCATCAATTGATAATACCTTGATTTTAACTTGTGGTGCAAGGCAACCTGGGTAACTGAGACTATGGAAAATCAGGGTGCTGGTCTAGCTTTTGTCTGTCCTTTACTCAGAATAAGCTTGTGTTTCTGTGAAAGCTGTTGAAAGCTGTTAAAATATTTCACATGAATGTGGATTGTATTGTTTTTATTCAGTGTTAACTCACATTAAGGAGAACCCCACTGGTTTTATACATCACAGTCTGTTGACAGGTCTTGGGGAGTACTACTACTGCAACATGTGAAAAAAGTTGTATAAAACTTTTTGTGGCTCCACAGAGAGCTGTGGGAAATCTGATTAACTGACTCTAGTGACATTTCGTTTGAAAACGAACAATGGAGTTAGAGAGGAGTGAGCTTCTCAGCAGACCTCCTCATTTCTGCTTGAGTCTAGCTGCTTGAAGGCTACATTACTGCAACTAGCAAAACACACCTAAATCTCAGACCGAACTGTTGGTTGGTTGGATTGTATTAGAGGTAATTTAGGCACCAGGTTTTGACAAGGAAGAATAATGCATGGAATGTGATATGCAATATCTCTGGGTTCTGTAGTATTGATTTTGATCCTTTTTTTTTTTTAAACTGTCTATCATGAGTCAATCATAAAGAGTGTGTAATGCCTGTGGTACATACCATTTTCCACCATTTTCTATGTACTGATCATCTTTATACCAGAAAATGCCAGTGGTCAGTATTTTCCAGCTTTTTCTTTATCCTGCGAGGCAAATATGCCAAACCCTGATGTGAACGATGGTTCTGGGCTCGTCCGAAGCTCCGCAGACAGCTCACAGCCCCTTGATCAGGGCTCAACCCGTGAAGCCATTTTTACATCAGAGGAACGAGGATTAGAGGGGAAATAGCAACCTGGGTCACTGGTGTATGTGTGTTGTGAATTGAAAGCATGCATGCACAGCTGATGCATACCTGATGTGTGTGTGTGTGTGTGTGTGTGTGTGTGTGTGTGTGTGTGTGTGTGTGTGCGTGCGTGTTTGTGTGCGTGCGTGCGTGCGTGTGTGTGTGTGTGTGTGCGTGCGTGTTTGTGTGTGTGTGCGTGCGTGCGTGCGTGCGTGCGTGCGTGCGTGTGTGTGTGTGTGTGTGCGTGTTTGTGTGTGTGTGTGTGCGTGCGTGCGTGCGTGCGTGCGTGTGTGTGTGTGTGTGTGTGTGTGTGTGTGTGTGTGTGTGTGTGTGCCCACTGACTGTGCTGGGTCTGAGCCGGGCTGTAAGGCCTGAAAGCACCCACTCTGTGTTTTCCTACCCGTGTTTGATCAAGCTGACAGGAGACCATTGTTTAGGGCTGGCTGGTTAAATCTTTGTGACCGAGTGCTGTTTGGCAGAAAAATTGCATTTCTGAGAGTTAGATACACAAATGATGGCTTAGATCAGGTCTTTCAACATTTTTCATTCCACGACCTGAGCAAGACAAGTCACTGACCCCGTTAGCCAGAATAACAATAATAACACTGTTGTTATTCAGGGACCTACACCAAAGCGGTGCTTGTGATGCCTTTGACATATTTTAAGACTTCAGGAATAATGGAGACAAAAACCAAGACAGCACCGAGAGTAACAAAATCAAATATTCATATTTATATGCTGGTGCTTTTTTTAGTTGATGTACTCTCAGTGATTAGGAGATGTACAAATCAAATAACCCAGTAACTCTGGCTTAAATACAGTAAGTAACGACTGTAGCAACATGTGATAAAATATGTCATAAAATCAGCTTATGAAGCATATTTCTCTCCTCCATCTCACTGATAGAGACTTTTTTAAGCTGATTATTGGTATTAAATGTTTCGATTTTGCTTTGAACGAGAAAGATTTTTGCGTATAGTAGCCTACGTCTTTAATATCATCACCAGTCAGGTAAGTGTTTTGCCAAAGGGTACAATATCAACAAGTAATAATTCAGGGGAAGAGGAACGGGTCGTTTTTTTCGTCACACAAAAGACGTTTCTATCGTCAATCTACGATCTCTGATTGAGTAAACTACAGTAAAACTGAAATACTAAACCAAACGATGAACACAGCAATGTCTATTTTTTGATAAATATGCTTGTTCCTTTCTGCAATACCACGCGTCACATTCATACATTTTCACACATATTTCTGCAGTTCACTGTTGGCTATAGCAAACAGTCTCACTGCATGAGCCTGGAACTAAATCCAAGGGCTCAATGGCACTTCAGCGCAGTTGTCAGCGGGAAGATGACATTAATCATTTTCTTCTCCCCATATTTTCCCACATTTAAGCCATTTATTAATCATTTCAATATCACATTTTTCGGATTTTAGTGTATTATTCATCTATATAGAAATACTACTTTTTGATTATAAAAAGACACGTAACCACTGGATTCCATGTGATTAAATAGTTCCCAAGGGGTTGCGACGAAGCATACGTGGTGCTCCTCACGACTGTCTTCTGAAAGTTATAGTGCCTACCAGTGTGGTCAAACGCTGACTGTCACGTGCTGAAAAGCCACATAATTTATGTAGAGCGCCAGAAATTCTCATGGGAGCTGTCTTGGAGTTACTCATTTCTTCTAAGGGCCAGCTCCCATCCTGCTTGGGTTTAACAAGAGTGCGGTTCAGAATCTCTGTTCTCCCAGGGCAGTCCAGACTTTGGGAGTTGGCCAAAGAATATGTCTGTGTGAAGCACCACAGAGGCCAGAGTCAAGCGCAGGTTATAAGGGTTTGAAAATGTTGATAGGCCAGACTGATTTTCGGTGTGAAAAGTTTTGGTTCTGATAAAATAAAACACGAGACTAATTGTGTCACTTACAAACAAATGACAGATTAGCATGGATGCATGCACACACATTGCACAATAGGAGGATCTCCCCAGTCTGACAGTGTAATTATCTGTCTGTCTCTGGTGCTTGTAGCCAACATTCATTGCCCACACTGCAGAAACCACCTCTCCTCCACCACAATGGACAGAAGCACACAAGAGATAAAAACAGGCTGGAAATTCCTCAGGGGTCTCGTTCTTTCCCCCTTTTTCTATCTATTAAATATCTGTCAGTTGTGGATCGGAAACGGAAAAGCTGCCTAAATATAGATCCAAAAACAGATTTTTGTGATCATCGACTTCCAAAGATGTAGTGATTTTTGACATTGCGGCCTGCACAGAAAATTAAAACCATGTGGAGAGCCCAGACGCAGAGGAGGAGGAGGAGGAGGAAGAGAAGAGGGATGTAGCAGCCAAAAATGCTGAATTGTCATCTGTCTGCCTTTCCCTCATGCCACCAGACACCAGACGAGCTGACAAGGACGACCAACCCCAGCAGAGATGAGTCAGTGCTGTGGTGGAAACATTGGGATGTTGACTTTCTTTTTAACCTTTATTTATTCAGGGAAAGCTTGCTGAACATGCAGCCTGTTTTCAAGCTCCGTATCACACCACCACAACCGCAGGCCTCCTCCTTCAGCAACTGTTCAGCTCCACTGAAGCTGCTGGGGGTTACCTGTCCAGCTCATCTCAGTGTGACAGTGTTAAATAAAGTGAGAGCATTACTAATTCGCTCCTGAACCTGATTCCATAGCTAGTATAACATTGGCGTTCTTCCAGGTACAAACCACAGGGGAAGGCTTTACTGTGCAAGAACAATGGTGTTAAGCTGGCACTCATAAAGCATATTGAAGGTGCTACTTGTAACATTTTTGTTTCTCAAAATTAAGACCACCTTTCCCATAAACCCTGTTGCTTCCTGTGGCATGTGAATGTGTTCTGAAATGTAAGAAGAGCCAGTAACAACCCCTGATAACAGCAGCAACCTGCTCCATGAGTTTTTAACTGTCAATTTGAATAATGACAGTAGTGTGATTCATGCCCAGTAAAACAATTCCTATTTTATGCCTTACACCGATTTCACTTTGGGTGTGAAGAAACCCAGCAGCTTCTCTGCAACTTCTCTGCACTGTAGGGGTTGATACAAGCTGGCAATCATTTCCATTTCCAATCTATCTCTATCTCTCTCTCTCTTTCTCTCTCTCTTTCTCTGAACAAGGGTAAACAAAAGTGACTGCTTTCTGGTTACAACTTTTTACTTTTCTGATTGCTCATCAAAGGTGGATGATCATTATTATCGATGGCCATTATCAGAGGCAAACTCCACACATAAAGATGGGGCTGGCAGTAGCAGCACCGCAGCAGTTCAGTGAGTTAGTAGTCATACACAGGTGAGGTGGTGCGAGAGATCCATCTACACATTCTACACACGGAACAGGCCAAAACCACCCTCAGGCCAGCGGGAAAAGTCCCGGTCCTTTGCCACTCACCCCCAACCTGTTTAATTATCTAGAGGGCCCATGTATTTCATCCGGTGCTTATTCATCCTGGTTACTCCAATCCTTACATTTGCTTGCAATTTAACTCCCAAGTGTCAGGAGTCTTCAGCTACACTAGGTGCTGGCAATGTCCCTCTGACAGTGGGCTGGTCCCTCATTTTGGTCCACACTGAAATATCTCAACAACTATTGGCTGCATTACTGTGAACTTTTGCACAGACATTCAGAGAATGAATCTGAATGACTTAGGTGATAACATGGTGATTTTTCAGCAGGTCAAACTTTCCACTTAAACCATTGAAATATCTCAACATCTCCTATATGTACTAGATAGATTGCTACACAATTGTTGATGCTGTGTTCCAAGAACTCAGCAAGTACTTTGTGAGTAGATCGGTATCATAACCTGATAGAAACAGTGGCAAAACTATAAAAAATGAGACCCAAGTTGTAAGTCCTTTAAAGATTCATTGTGTTACCCTGGAAACGAGAACACATTATTTTCTGACATTAGGGGTGTGGGATATGACATATTAGATCGTAAACAATTAAAATCTTCATATTCACCGTGAAGTATCATGAGAGTTTCTATTGTTGCACTTCTACAGCACATACACACATCCACAATAAACTGCAGGCCAGTACAGCTCACTTGTACTGAAAAGGAGTGGTTTTATTAGTTAACAGAAGTGCTGTCAACCAACCCTCCTCACTCTCTTCCAGGTCATAGCAGGTCTGATAAATCACACAGTATGTCAATCCACTTTGACATTCTCCCCCTCCCTCTTTTAACCTCATACAGCCCGCTGGCCCGTGCTTGGGCCGTTAAAGGCAGGCTGTACCTCATTTTGCACTAACCATAAGACATAAATATGATTTATTAATATCTACCAGCATTGTGTATCAGTGGAGCATGGTGACTGCCTACCGTTTAGAAGTGTAGAACTCCGATTCTCTCTCCATTCCTCCATTATTTATATTCCTTTAGTCCTTACAGGCCCACCAATCACAAAAATCAAAAGGGTTCCTCATAAAAGTATTCCAGGTTATGAATATCGTCCTGGGAAGTCCAAAGCAGACAACCGAGCGATTACTTATCTGCCAGGTCTTCCCTCATTTCTCTCTCTCTCTCTCTCTCAGTCCAGCTCCTTCTGGCTGTGAGTGGGTTTGCTATTGTTTGTTAGCTTTCTGGCTACAAAATGGAGGTCTCCCAGTAAATATCAGATCAGATTTCACTTCAGGAGCATTCATGTATTATCCGTGTTCAGGGGGGTCGGGGGAAGACAACTAATGTAACCGATCTTAAGAGTAATGACATGTTCTTTTCCTTTGTTTTTCCCCAGCTTTCTTCTTTTTCTTCTTCTTGTGTCTACTGGTGGGTTACAAACCAATGTTAGAGGAGCATGCCGCCACCTATTGTACAGGAGTATGTAACATTTCTTTTTGAGTGACTCTAGCTTGTAGATAGAAGTCTCCCCTGACCATTCAGAGTAAACTAGGGGGGTGGGAATTTCAGAGCTAAGCCCAATAGGCTGTGGGAGGATCAGCTATGTTTTGAATGGTTCCAAAAGGTTTTTTCATTAAAATACTTCAGTATGTTTTCTGTTATTTCATATTAAAGAATTAAAGCACATTTCTCCCAGTTTTCCATTTAGAGAGGTTTATGGGCGCCAGTCAAAAAATGTATGCTACTATAAAGGCCCATTAATGAAATTACTACAAATTGCAGTAGGAACACAGAACAGAGTAAAATGATGAGATTAGTATGCAATATAATTTGCATTTTATTAAATTATAAAATTAGACCCAAGTTGTAATAAAGTTCTCTAAAGATTAATTTTGTTACCCTGGAAACGAGAACACATCACTTTCTGACATAATGTACGTGCACATGCTACAGAATTTCTACTTTCTTTTTTCTTTCTTTGCTTCAATGATGTCATCATGGGAATGTCCATGTGGCTGCAGATATGTCTGTGTGTGTGTTTTATGAGTCCATGTGTGTACATAAATTCTCACGTTTCTCAGCATTACCCAAGATGATGCCCATAGCCTGATTAAAGGACAGCCGATACCCTGACATCAGTGGTTGCCATGGTAGTTAATTGGCAAAAATTACCCAGAGTGTGGCGGTCATTTCCTTGTTAAGTGCTTTGGGAGTTCACAGAGGCTAACGTTACCCCAATTGCATGAAGTGTCCTCAGTCAAGTCCTAAGATTACTGGGACTGCCGCCACAGGCTGGGAAGGATAAAAAAAAAAGAGGTTTTCATTTTTCTCTCTTTTGATTTGTTTCTTTTGTCCCTCTTTGTGGGTTCCCCTCTCAATTTTGATTGTCTTTTCACTGCATTGTCTCTCTGAATAAGACTACATTTAATCTCATTGTTTCTCTAAATATCTGTAATGTGTGTGATTCAGGATTTGAACACAGTAAATCTCTTCCTTCTATCACAAGAGATATCGTCTTCTCAAACAATGCTCATCTCTCCCTCTGTATTTAACGTCATCTTCATGTCTCCCGCTTATCCTCTCCTTTGTCTCTCTTTCAACTCCTTGTCCATCTCTCAATAAGTTTCTTTCTCTAACTTTCTCCCTGAATCTTTCTCCTTTCTCCCTCCACCCCCTCCACCCCTCTATGTTTTTGTCTCCCTGATTTGAGCTACATGAGGCCTCTGCAAGAGGAGAAGGGGGGTGGGGGTGTGGTGGAGTGCAGAAGAAGAGTCAGGTGAGGAAGCAAGGGAGGAAGAAGACAGCAGAGATGAAGCCAGAGCTGTAAGAGAAATCAGGGGAAGGAAGGGTGAGAGAATAGACTACAATAGAATAGAGAAGTGAGAAGCTATTAGAGGATGGAAGAAGTGGGGGAGAAAGTTATCATGGAGGTGGAGGTGAGTGGGGGAGGAAAGGGGAGAGTAGGGTGAGCAAGAGAAAGAAGGGCAGGACTATAAAAGGTGAAAAAAGCGAGAAAGGTCAAATCTGTTGTAAATGTTGGCACTTTGTCAAAAACTCAGGCCAACAGATTATCTTCCCCAAGACAGAATATTTAAGACTTTGTGCAGTATTAAAAATATGTGAAAAATGACATGGTTGTCATAACATTTGTACAGGAAAATGTGTTTAAGAATGATGGCCCCTCTGCCAGCCTCTCCCAGAGTAAGATTTAATGTGCACTGATGTCTGGATGACTAATGATGTTTCCATCGTAGCTAAAATTATAGAAAGAAAAAGCTGCTGTTTTTTTTTAAAAATATATATATATATATATATATTTAAAAAAAAACAGCAGCTTTTTCTTTTCTTTCCATTTTCTGGCTCCCTTTCAAACCTTTATCAACAGCCTGCATCGCTCTGTCTGAATGTAGAGATGGGAGGCTTTCACTCGCACAAACACACAAATGAGGCTAAGACCTCCACAATGCAGGCAAACAAATGAAAACACACATGCAGAAAACATTTTTCAGCCTACACTCAGACGTCATCATACACACACACACACACACACACACACACACACACACACACACACATGCTCTCAGCTTGTAGACATGGGGTTGTGTCTAATTCTTTCTGTGTTGAGTGATACAGACCACATAGGAAGGGAATGTTTCTGTTTTACATCCATTTCAAATAATGAAAAGTCAAACTGAAAGCCCACACACACCACCTGCTAACGCACATACACACTGTTCTCTTCTCTGTGTACACGCCTTCACATGTATAGTACACGCACAAACACACATCCTGCACTCTCATCTGATTTTATCATGTTTTGCCTATTCTGTTGTGTTATACTTTTTGTTGTATGGTTTATATCAGTGGAATCTATTTTTCTGGGTTTCATTATTGTTCCAGGTGTAGGTACTGTAGCTTTATTCCCAGCATTGTACACAACATGCTGTATTGTCTGGGACACATGATCAACGTGACTTGTTTTATGATGCTTTGAAGAAAACTTGAATGAAGTATATCCATCTGTTCTGTCAACGACTGTCACTGCCACTAGATGTCGCACTTAGACACACTAGCATTGCTATGATGTGCTCCGCATCAATGCTAGCAGTAAGCCAGCTAGCGATAGCGGCATTTGCCAGGCACATTCATAATATTGGTAACAGCAACTTAGCTCACTGTATAACTGCCTCATGTAGTCTGTCACTAATGAAAACAGACATGTATCATTATGTAGCCATCAAGTTAATTTTACACATCCAGGAGAAGAAAAGCCAGTTCAGAGTCAAGCTGGAGCCTTTTAGCACCCCCTAGTGTTAAGGTTGGTTTCACCTGAGCCCTGCATACTGCACTGTGCCATCTCGCATGTGGGAGCTCGTTGTGTCTTTATAAACATAAGGAAGGCCAGCGGTTTAACTGGAGGAACACGTATGCACAACATTCACCAACATGCTTAACTGACAGTAATTTATGCTGATGACTATCTTTATGTATTATGTAAAAAGGGTAGGTGCAATAAGCTAAGGCTTCAGCCTACACCTTTTCATTCCTGTTTTGTTTCTGGTTTATCTTTTGCTTTAGTGCTTAAAAAAAGCATTAACTTAATGTTTATTTGTTTATTTGTTGTCTATCAGGGTGTTTGAGTTTTATAAGTTGGAAAATGACCAAAATAAACTAAACTAAACTATTATGATATTTTATTCAAAAGTCATTATGACACCAAGGGTCTGTAACGTGTCTCTCAAATTGTAGACCCACACAGTCACGTTTATTTTCATTAACCATAATCACAATTGAAATCTCAAAAGGCTTCACAAGGTCCAAATTATGAGAAAATAAATAAAAATGACAACTTCTAAAGGACCTGAAACTGGCCTAAATCCTTGATAAATAAAAAGTCCAAAAGAGGCTTGCTTATGTTGGAATGGATAAACAAGACTGGCACTGCCCGGATGCAGTTCTTTGTTTCTAAACAGTTGTGCACTTTGATTTCAGTCATCTTTAAAGAAGTAGTCAGGAACTTATTATTTTGAGCTCAAAACAAAGCTTGATCCAAGAGTTGTGAAACTAAATGACTCTACTGAGCCTCTATCGGTCCAGTACTTACCTCAATATCCAACTCAGCTCATAACCATCTTTTCATAAAGCATATTCAAGATGATAGGTTACAAAAAAATCACTGATGAAGGGTTGTCAGCCACTGATGTTCACCAGAAACCTCCATAAACTGTGCAAAACATCGCCAGAATTATTAATATTGGTACCTTGCCCTGCAGTTTACAATCTGATTGGCGGTGTTACACATAACAAAGTGAGACATGTGAGCCAAAGAAAGAAATACATCAGGACAAACTGTGACGTTCACTATTTGAAAAACAACATTATTAGGGACTTTTACAGGCAAATACATCTAGGAAAATTAAAGCTGAGAACAGAGAAATGCAGTCACATAGAGGAAAGGGATGCAAAAGAGAAATCATTTAATGCTGTAACAGGGAGGTGATGAGATGAAATAGCCAGACACGGAACAGGATTTCTGCTCCATTTATCAAATATCTGATATCTCCTACGGGGAGTTTCCTGACCACCCAGCCAATGGTTACTCTATCACTCTTAGATATAAGAGAGTATGTTTACATCGGCACCTCAGCAACTATCTGGAAAATCAAAGGACGGATCATGTTCTTGACACAACAACCAACATATTTAGAGATGTTACAGCTGCCCGGCGTCTCCCTCTCTGGGTCAGGTGGTGGTGAACATGCTGGCATTAAAAATTCCAGTAACTCCACTTATCACTTGGAATCAGACTGTAATTGCTCACTTTGCTTGTGGTAGGTCTAGTTGAGAGGTTAACTGAGGCCACATACTTTAGTCTGGAAATGGATGGAAACCTTTACCACTCTATAGAGATGCTCTAAATCTACACTTAGAGACCAACATATATTTAAAATTACACCCATCCTGTCATCTTAAAAATAGAAGCAGGGCACATCAGTCTGAGATGATGATAACCTTTACTGCAAACAAAAATCTGAGGCTCTCAAGGTTCACAAGGGATCAAGCAAACCAGAACAAAAGACAATTTTGTCAAAAAAAGTAAACCTTTCGCTTCTCTTGTTCCTTAGTTACAAATTAATCACTGACTACTCTGGTTGGTAAATTGAGCCTGAATTTCCTGGGAAAGGTTTTGGGGATCACAAGCTGTTTGCTTCACAAGGCATTGTGGGATATCAGGTATCACAGGACTGATGTAAAAACGCAAAAAGGGGAGGGGGCTTAACAAGAGTGTGAATATCACATGAAAAGTCTGTCATGATTTGCCAAAAATGAAATGAGAGAAAACTGTCTGTCGAGGAGAAAAACCTTATTGTTGTTTATGGGACCCTCTTTGGTTTGTCCCTCGTCTCCAAGATTACAACCAAAATGAAGCGCTGCTTGTCACAGAGGATGGAGAAAGTGATAGTTCTGTTTGTGCAATGTTTGACACGCCCATAGCGACATGTAAATAGGGGTGGAGTCAATGTTGATTTGTTCTCTCTGAGTCTTAACTGTTACAAATTCTGCAAGGAAACAGACAAGGAGGGGCCAAACAGACATGTAAAATTAACATTTGATTGGAAAATACCCTCGAGTTAATGTGCAGTAAGGCAAGTGTGAAAGCAAATGCCTGTATAAGAAAAAAGGAAGAGAGAGAGAAAGCATGTCTATTAAAAGAAAGGAGGAACAAAATGACTGATTACACGGAAATGGAATCAGAGAATGTGTTTTTGTTTATGTGTTTGCGGATGAAAAACATGTAAATGCATGACTGTGTGTGCATATCTTGAAAATAGAGCCAGTGAAACATGAAATGATTAAATGTATGAGCAGCTGCATAAACAACAAAACCTGCCCCACATGTATATTCAAATTACATCCACAATCACCAGTTACATGCTTTTTTTTCTGTTTTCCTGTTTCATTTACTTTTTCCTTTCTGTTTTGATCAGGTGTGACTGATCACCACCATCAAAGAAAGAATAAGACCTGTTCCAGATATTGTTGCTTGACAGATGTAGAGCAACAGGAATGAATGTAACATGCAAGCTGTGTTACATTAATCTGGGCATTTCCTTTATTTTGCCTTTTACCTTCCTCTCAATTTATCTACATGTCTGCATATAGATATATTTCTGCTGTGCATGTGTGCCTTTGTAGGTTATGTCATACTTAGGTTTGACAAAAACACAAATACACACAAATAAAGAATACAAGTCAAAAAGAAAAATCAACCCTAGGAGCCGCACTCAAAAGGTAAAATCTCTGGTTTCATTGCTTTCCACTGATTATCACCATCAAAGAAAAAATAACAGATTACACCCAGATGTAAGCACTCAGAGTTAAAGAGGCAGGATGAATACAACAGATTTTGACCAGATTTACTCCCAATTAGAGAAACACAAATAACATATATCCAAGTGTATGACATCATTTTTCCTTGGAGGCTCTGCTAATCCAAAAATGTATCGCCAGGGGTAACATTTAGTCTAATTAGTTAGGGAAATCTCACAGACCAAGTTCATGCTTTGTCAGAGTTGAGGTAATATAAACAAATGGCTCATGAAGTGCTCTTCATTAAAATTCACATTATGAACTAGTTTAATTGCACGGCTGCCAGCACTGCCACAACAACAGTTACTCTGAAGTCTAACGAAGCAGCAGGAATAAACAAGCTGGTGAAAGAGAATAAATTAATTTAGTAAAGAACATGAAATACCATGAAAACCTGATCAAAGCCGCCAAACTAAAGCAGCATGACTAGGTGAAACATGGTGAATGTGAAAAAGTGTGACGTATAAATAAGGTGACCACATATGTGCACCAAGTACTGTACATGAGCAGCAACAATATCAAAAAATGGTAACATCAACAATGCAGTGAAGTTAACAATTTAAAAAGATATTTAATATGATGGTAAAAAAAAAAAGCAAAGACATTTTGTTATTTACACATAAAAAAATAATCAATGAAGACACAGAATCACAGACTTCAAAAGAGTTTTTAAAACTTATGCAAATGCTGAATTAAAGATCAATTCACTTCCAATGACTGAAAAAGTTACTGCAAAGCAAATTTAAGAGCCTGGTATCACCAAATGGTGTAGGCTATGAAAACACATCAATTTCTTAAGTCCTTTCACTTGTTATCAACACGCATTTTTTTGCATTTCGCATGACATTTCACACTATGTAATTTCTCGACTGACTAACCCCTCACCCTAACCCTAAATGAAACAGCGTTTCAATAACGTGACAATAACATGAAAAGCTTAAAATACGTAGACATCAAAATGTCGTGACAAGTGATGTGTTATTTAGTCTATATAAAATACCAGGATATCATGTAGAAGCTAAATACAGAAAGAAAGTCAAAGAAAGGAGGGAAGAAAAATAAATGAGAAGAAAGATTAAATAGGCCGCAGAGAAGAAATATGATTACAATGACAACAAAATCAGTCAGCTGATTAATAAAATCATGAAACATAGCCCAGTACAATAGAGAAAACTTGAGTGAATGACCTTTGACCCCACATTCTAATGCTACCACAGCAGCATAAGCCATAAAAAGCCTCACACTGCAGCCTGTAAACTTTGCATATAAGTATTTTGTTAAAAACATTAAATTTAAATCACCCCATTTCAGGGGCTGAGCCAGACATTGTGAACATTTGGGGCTTAGCCCCAACTTCAGTCTATATTCAGGGGACATGCTTCACGGGGGAACTTTTTTCCCCATTCACAGCAGCTACATGCACTATTTACTGTATGAAGCCATTTGTACGTCATTTGGGGAAAACATGATTAAAAAAATTCATCAAGAGCCTGCATCATAGAGGTAAAACTCGTCACAACACCGGATTTCTCGAAAGAAAAGTCAACTTTGGAACTGTCGATGTGGGGAAAACGGATATAGACCAGTGATAATTGAGCAGACAGGAAGTATTTGACAGACGTTTCAGAATCCACCGGGTGCGACTCTTTCACTCCCTCACCGCAGTGTCAAAAACGACCTCATCACGTCTCAGCAACGCGCATAGCAACCATCTACCTGCTCCTCCACAATAACATTTTAGACGCCCGGTGAAATGGATCGTTGTCACAGTTGGAGGAAGAGAAAAGGTGGAGCAGAGAGGGAGAGAATAAAAAAAGATAAAGTCCCTTGCCCCAGACACAACCAACTGCTGCAAAACAAGCAACATGTTTTCCAGGAAGGAACCAGGTCAGTCAAAAACACTAGCTCAAACCCACACATTACACAGTGGACCTTTTGCTATGGTTGTGGGGACACATTTGTGTTTGAAACCATCAATATGAGGTTATTTTGGTCAGTCGTGACAGCTCCAAAAGGCTTTTTGAAGGGCACCTGCAGTGACTGAGGCCAGTGTCAGGATGAGTCTCTACGACGTGAATGAAACTGAAAGTAACGTCCTTTGTAAAGGTTGAAACGTGAAGAGTGAAGTACACGCACCAAGCAGCAGGCGCATTCAAAATTTCTCCAGGAATTTTCGAATACTTAATGTTATGCTCCACTGGGGCAATCGTCCGTAATTGTGTCATCAGTTCAGCTCTTTCTTGTTCAACTTTCTGCACGACATAAAAATATGTTCAAATGAGCGCAGCATAGTCACCTGCTTCTTACAGTGTGTTTTGTCTGTATGCTAATCAGGCTGCGCGGAATCCGTGACGGGATTGGTCGAAGCAGAGAGGAAGAGCCTCCGACTCCACGGCCGGCTTCTCCTATTGGTGCGGCAATGATCTTGTGAGTCCTATCCACAGCTGTAGCCGTTCAAGCATTCAGAGGAAAAGAGCTTAAGAAACCGGCCAGCACATCATTAGTGGCGGCTGACATGATAGGCAGCACGCCTCTTTAGCGCCTTTGTCAACATTTGTGTGTAATTTGTGATTTGGTTTGAGATGCTGGTAGTGATTGTTGGGGACTGGGTTAGTTTTAAAATTCTGATTGTGCATCACACCCTTAGAAAAAGACTGTTGGACACATTAGGAACAGGGGTGCTGCTTGTGTTTTGGGGTTGGTTAGAATCGCACAGTTGGGCTCTTTGTTGGCTTCTGTTCCCCTACTTTAGTTATCCTCTCACCTTGTTTGTATTTTTGTTTCCTTATTTAGCATCCGGGTTATGCAATAAATTTGATTTACGAATAACACCTGGTTTTATGTTGTTTCCCTTTTCCCCTAGCTGTGTCGTAACATAAAGACTGCCAACATATGGTGACTGGGAGGACAATACACCATGATTTCTTTGTATATAGAAACCAACATGGCAGCAACTGAAACCTGGCTCTGTGAGCAGTCCACGATCAGTAAGTGAAATACTCTGTGAGTAAAATTTCCCGGGCTGTTATGTCTTCTTTGTTTGCAGAAATCAACTGCCTGGTACTGGATGTGAGTCCCACAGCGTCTGAGGTTTTTCTTTCCCAGGAAAGTGGTTCCACAAAGGGTTTATATCTTGATGCTTCATGTGAACAGTGCAACATCTACTGGCCTGAATGCAAAATGGGCAAATACAATTGTTCGTAAGTTACAAATTGAATGTAAGTATAAGGTAAAGAATGGTTGTGTTTTATATTCCAAGCATAGATTTATATACTGTCAAAGCAAATCAAAATGTTTTGTATGCATGGAATGTGTCAATATCAGTTAAGCTCAATGTCTTAGTTTTAACTTAAGTGTTGGCAAAATACATGGAGCTTTAGTTTTAAATGTCAGTGTTGGTGGCTGTGCTGTAAAGGTGCAATATAAGATGTGGCCAGGACTTTAGTTTAAAATGTTCAAAAAATGAATCAACACTATCAGCAGTGTGTGAAGGAGACGCAGTGATGTCATGATCTCCATCTGTTGTATTTCAGTTATCTACTGAAATGACCTGTCCTGTGTTGTAATACCACTTTGTGACACTAGACGCTGTGTGAGTCAGTGGCGCGTCAAGTCTTCCCTCAGTCCCACGAAGAAGAACAACTTCCGGCAGCACTTGAAGTTAGCATCACAGAAACACAGGAATGGCTGAACCTCCTAAAAGGCGATATGTATGTGTATCCCGCAGGACCGCTCCCGACAAGAAACCACGTTCAACGGCGAAGAAAAGAAGCAACACGAGTAACTCTCGATGTAGTTTTCCACCGCCGGAGACAGCTCCTGAGAGTAAAGAGATGCGGTTTGATGCCGAGCTCGCAACTTTCCTGTTAGCCCGGTGAGTAGCATCATTGTTGGCTTTTTAGCTAAAAGTATAATCAGTGCAACGACTGACAAACCGTACCGACAAACATTTCAGGTGGTGATATTGATGTTGTGACTGACGTTTTAGCGGTTACTAGAATCTGTCTGTTCCTCTCGGCTGTTGTACAGCTAGTGACGTCAGTAACTTTAGGCTCATTTTGTAACTGATGACTGTAACTTGAGATTGTATGGACCCAGTAGACCGAGTGAATACACGTCGATACACGTGTATTTACTTTTGCATATTCATATCTATCCGCACAATTTATTATATATATATATATATATATATATATATATATATATATATATATATATATAATATATATATATATATATATATATATATATATACACACACACACACACACACACACACACACACACACACACACACACACACACACACACAACAGACCTAACATGTTTGAATGTAAAGAACTTGTATGATTTAAATGAATTGTCCTATCACATATTTGTCTTTATCAGGACCAGAATTCCAGTCTAATCATCACCAATGTTGGTCCAGCACCTGCCTTTCCTTCTGCATCTGGCCTCATCAATCAACAACCATCCCTGCACATAACAGATATTATCTATACTGTGACCTATTGCACAGCTGGCCCAGCAGGAGTTTTGTCATTCTAGAACACTTTTGTATATGGTTGCGTAGTATCGTTTTCATTGTTGTTTTTTAAAAAAAAAAAATCTATTTATATTTAATTATTGTAGTATTAAGTTTTTTTTTATTTATTATGAATATGCTAATTTGATACTACACCAAGCCACATATCTTGTAAGTGAAAACTTACCTGACAATAAACCTTATTTTCTGAGTCTGCTTTTGTGATGATGTCATCATCCCTTCCTCATGCTGCTATAGAGCCTGCCCATGTGTCCTGCAGTATCCCCTTGCCTTCATAAATCTGCAAGTGTATGGAGGTTACAAGTAGAATTCCGATCCTATTTTTACACCTGAATTTAAATTCTACTTGTTACCTCAGTGTCACACTCCTTTGAATTTTGAGCACCAAATTTTAGTTTTGTGCTTTGCATGTGTTCAGACATTGACAGAAGCTTTAACTCTTCCAGTGTCATCCATTTCCATTGGAATAATATATTTATATGTGGCTTGAATATTATAATTAAAATACTTGTTGGGAAACTTGCTGTCTATGGTTTGTTGTGAAGGAACTCATTGTGACGTAATGAGGAACTACTTAATGACTTTACTGCCAAAAGCTACACAAGTCTAAAAACAACCACAAAATGCTGATGGATTTCACTCTAGTTTACAATGCAGGTCTATTGTAATGTGTTGCAACTTACCCTCAATAATACACTGAACAAGTTTTGCATCTGTAAAAAGAAAATCAAGACTTTGTGAATAAAACTGAAACCAGTGGTGATGTAACACACAAAGTGCTTTGTGTATTAGTGAGCAGATGTTTTTAAAAGCAAAACTGTTGTTGACTGTAGCTACATGTATCTAGGCTCAAATTAGGGTCTAAATGATTTTGAGTTTGTAAAGTGATGTTCACAAATAATTCCAAGGTTTGTAGTTGTAAATCAACCTTTGTAAACCTGTAAAATAAATCTGGGTGAGAAATTCAAGTTTGTGTATGTGAAACAATTGCACTTGTGTCAAAGAGATTTGTATTTGTTGAAAGTCTGAATCAAAACTCAACAAATGATCACTGTTGAGGTTAAAGAGTTTTGATTCACACTGTCTTAACAAATACAAATGTCTTTGCCACAAGCACAATTTGTTTTCACATGCACAAAGTTGAATTTTTCATTCAGATTTATTTTCCAGGTTTACAGAGGTTGATTTACGACTACAAATATTGGAATTATTTGTCAACATTACTTTATAAGCTCAAAATCATTTTGAGCCTAATTTAAGTCGGGGGCTAAGTTGTTCAGACAAGGCCGGCGCTGGGGGGGGGTCGCGAGCTAGCCGCCGAACTAGCACTTTTTGTCTTGGTGAAAGACAAGGACAAACAGAAGGTGACATGGGCGGGCTAACTTGCTGTCATTTTTCATGTATGAATTTAATGATTTCACAAGATTGCAAAATAACAAGTGGGGGGGCCAGCTTGCTAGCATTAGCAGCCATCTTGCTGGCATTGTTCACTGATGAATGAATTTAACAAGTTATTAGATTGCAAAATAATGTAATAATAATGTAATGTAATAATGTAAAAAAGTCAGCACTTTCTAAATGCACTGTATGTGTAACTGATTGATCTGTCCAACAGCCACCTCTAGTATTCTTTCCCAACGGTGCCTCCCACCAGGGACTTTCTCTAGGATGAGGTTTAATTCAGGCAGAGTAAATGTTCTTACAGTTGCTTTCACACCACTGCTGTGATGTTAACATTTGAAACGTTTCTGTTCTGAACTTTCCTGTCCACTTCATGTTCTGTATTAAGGCCTGCAGAGGCATAAAACTCCTTCCTCTTCTGCACCAGTGTCATGAGAACTGCTTTGATTTTTAAAAACCAAGCCACAGATGTTTTTAACTTAATCCAGGATGAAAAGTAATGGATCAGCTGACTGGTGGCATTCTCCACATCCTTGACAATAGTGTTCACTATCGAGTGCCTTTTGACCTCTGGGTCATCAGCAGAAACCACATCAAGATCCTCTTTCAGATTAGGCCATTCCTCCTCTGATTTGGAGAGACTTTCTCTAGGATGAGGTTTAATTCAGGCAGAGTAACTGTTCTTACAGCTGCTTTCACACCACTGCTGTGATATTAACATTTGAAACCTTTCTGTCTCTCTCTCCCTTCAGGTGACAAAGAAGCTCGCTGGTGCTGCCTCTGAAACAGCTGCCTGGGTTACCAATGTTGGTATGTTGGCTTTCCAAGATGGTGGCCAGATTGACGACGCTGCATCTTCGAGGTGGACCCCTGGAGGTGCCTGCCTTAGGCATAGCGGCGGTCCTACCTGGAGGGGAAGCGCATGATGCTCAGCCTGACTGTTGCCAAGGTGATCCTGAGGAGTGGAGGCTGCACTGTTGGAGGGAGGACACGTCACCCTGGACGTCCCTTTGCTGGATGCTCTCCACATCCAGGACATATGGAGTACACAGAGGCGCCACCTCAGCTGCACTCAGGACCCACCAGGTGTGCAGCTGTACACAGAGACTAGTAGACTGACAAAGGGCGGGGTCAGCCTTGCGGTTTCCAACTTAACCAGTTCATCCCAGGTACATGTGTGTGTCTCATAGCTTGTGATTAAGTATATTGTGTATTATCATTTCATGCAAACATTATGTAGTGACATTTGTCCATAAAAAACAAATTAAACTTTAAACCAAACCTAATCAAAAGGCCACTGATGCACCATAGGGATGTGGTTTAATGCAGGCAAAGGAAGATGAATGTCCATTCCAATCTTGTTTTGTGTGGATTTATTGCAACAAAATAAAACAAACAAAAGAACAAAGAAAAACCATGGCTGCTGCTGCCTCTCTTTGCACTGGTAAAAAACCATTGGCCCACCCAGGTGCATGCTGGTCCTCAGTGTGCCTACCTACTCAAATAACCCCAAGTGCCCAGTGTTAACCAATTACCAAAAAATAAACAAAAATACTAATTATACAAATCTAAACAAATAACTAACAAACAAAAATATTATCAAAAATCAAATTTCAATAAAGCAAACAAGTTAATCAAACAAACAAAGTTGCTCATAATTTATCAATTAAATTTATAACTAAAAGTAAACTTAACAAAACTAACAAATAGCTCCAACACATGAAATTCATATTTGATCCAAAACCTTTTTTGTCAAGCCAGTGCCAGGTATTTCCAAGCTCCCGGCAACACCTGCCAGACAGAGCAGGACAAATAGCGAGTGGTCTTCCTTCCCAGATACCAGGAGAGGCAGCGACGGGGAAGAACACCTCCTGTCCTGGGAGGGAGAGTCTCCAGAGGTGATTCACTTCAAATATCAGTTTCCTCTAATGAATATCAGATCTATATTAACACACACTGCTCTCTGATTATCTTTCAGCTGTCTTCTTGGACTGAACTCAGGCCCTGCAAACTGGGCCAGTGTTAGCCGCCTTGTGGAGGCCATATGCAACCAGCTCTGCCGTCTTCACCCAGTGGCCAAGTCATTCAGAGCGACGTTGAGGACTTGGTGGTCATTTGTTCTCAAGGATTATGTGGCCATTAGAGAGACAGTGCTGGCCAGCCCGAGGTTAATGGCTCAGACCAACATCCAGCTCTTTGAATTGAATTGAGGACTCAGTGGTAAGAGTTTGTCATAAAGCTGTGTTGGTGATTCTGTGATTTATCTTTTAATGAAAGCTGAAAATCCTAAACAGTCTGTTTGTCTGTGTGTTCCAGGTGCTGGCCAGACACTCTCCCTTCAGCAAAGGGTCTGTCCTTGGTACAGGTGGGACAAGGACAGCCCTTAAACTGCAATGTCCTGGAGGAGCAGCCTGGGACCTCATCCAGTGCTGTTGGTCCTCTCCTCGCTCCAGCGCCAATCCCCTCTTCTGTCCATCCACCTCCTCTGCGTGGACTACCTGTACCCAGGACCAGAGCCTACAGGAAGAGGGAGGCGGCCCCAAGCTGCTGTGGCAGAGCGGGGGCCGCTGCCTGGAGGAAAAACTGACATACCAACATCATACATCTGCAGCAAGTGTATGCTAATTGTTTTGTTTCTCTAGCCTTGTACCTTAGTATGAACTAGGCCTGGTGTATTCCTAGTGAGTTTATGAGGGTTCGCCCACAGCCGTAGCATACCATGAAGACAGTATTGAGACTGGCTACTTGTTGGTCAGTCCCAATTGTTTGTATTTTGTAATCTGGATAAGTTTCCTCGCAGATGAACATAAACGCCAAATATAACTGGTCTGATACCTATTACATCAGCAAATAGGGTTAGCCTACAAAATTAGCGGTCTGGTGGTTTGCGTGAACAGGGTGGCCTGGGATGGAGTTAAATTCCTGGTCTGAATTTTTGTTTCAGTCCACCCCTGTTGTACACACCATGCTTCATGGGTTCATGGTGTCTCTCTGTAGTTGGGTGCATCCAGACAAAATCTGGAAAAATGTGTCATGAGGTGAATTTTGGAGCTCTAGTTGTTTTTCTGCAGGCATGTGACTTTTGTTGTTGTGGACATTTGTCAGTAATCCTCCAGACTGTGCAGGTCTGGAGCTTCCAAAGGAACCAAACTAAAAGCAAAACGTTCCCATTCACTACGTATTACTTACCAACCATGAGGCCAAAAACAAGAGTTCTGTCGGTTCACATTTTTTGGTGGTTTCAAATTATTTTCTGTCAGTGAAATCTAAGGCTGAACACCCAGTCGACGTTGTTATGACAGAGGACATCTAACATTACTTGGTGTATTTTCCACCATGAACTGGAGGTATAACTTGCCTTTCTTTACTCCTCCCACCAGAGGTGTGTCAACAAAAAAATCCAGCATTTTTGATTAACAGTCAAGACGTCCTGGACAAGGTTTGAGATATGGGACTGCAATTGCAGTAAGTGGGAACAAGTCATTTGTAGTGAACAGGGATGTGCCAACTCTCCTGCAGTGGGAGTTTAAAAAAGGTCCATAACAGCCAAAATGTGGATTCTGAAAACTGTTTGGTGCAGTTGTCTTTTGAGCTCTTGGTCTTACCTACAGCACAGCAAGTTCATGTTCATGAGTTCATGTTCTCCCACTGTATGTGTCACATCCTGTAGTCTCACATTATGGGAAATGTGACACTCACTGTTTCCTGCCAAAGTGTTACTTGGTGGGATTGAAATGCCTTTGAAACAGCATCTAGGCCTAAGAGATAAGAACTATTTTTGTTGTAATATTTAAGGTTTGGATTTTTGACATTCTGGTTTTTCCCCAGCAGTTCAATATGTTTTGAACAGGAAAGGGTAAGGCACTCCACAAGGAGTGGGAGTTGACTTAAAGTTTTGAACTGGGAGAGAGGAGGATGATGGTGTCATGTGTTTTAATTCAGGGATAAGGCCAGTGATACCAGTATCACACAATATTCTCAGTTCTCATGAAAATAAAGCAGGACAGCATCATGTGGTAAAATACCAAAACGGACAAACTGACCATACTGCTGACTGTAACTGTTGTTACCCATGTAACAATTATCTAATATACTTTAGTCCCAGGTGTAAACAAAGCTGATGCTGCATTCAGGAATCAAAGAGCAGCAGCCATGGAAATGGCAACAAACACACCAAGGTGTGTGTGGATGTTTTTCAAGCTTTCATGTGTACACCATCAGTCCCTGTGCAGGTTTCTTTGTCTCTGTTTGTTTGTTATCTGTCTGTTGGATGCATCGGTCTCGGTTATCACTGTGTGTGTATGTATGTGCATGCGTGTGTGTGTGTTCCTTGTGAGTATGTAGTGAGTGTGTGTTTGCTTTTTAAAACCCACAAACAATGAATTAATGTACAAAGTGCTTGTTGTATACTGTTGTCACACACTGTAATGCTGTCGCCCACTTTTTAAAATTTTCTTTTGGAAATATAAAATAGGCCTTTTTGGTGTTTTGGTTTTTGTGTAGGTGAAGCCTCTGGTTCCAGAAGTATTTTTTCCCACTGTACATTCCCATTTAAAGTTGTTTTATAAATTATGTTGGTACACAGAAACACTTGAGACTCCCAGTTGATTAAATATTACTATAGGTTAATGCTATGGCTGTCAGATGTAATTATTTTAACTTTGTGTCTAATAGATCATGGTTTTTACTTGCATCGAAATACTATGATACCCATGACTTTCAAACACCATTGCTATGGAGACATAGCTGTCACAGGAGCGAATCAGAGTTCTAGCACACTGAGCTGTGTCTCAGTTCATTATCCTTTGAAGGATGCAGTCTATGAAGGTGTGGCCCTTGTGCATGGAATGAATCTTTGGACTAGTTGGGCCGGGAAGGATCCACCTGTTCAATCCGTCATTGTTCGGGAAACAAAGGATGTACTTCTCAGCTGCATAAGAAGTAGCCTTTGAAATGAGACAGCCTTGCCACGCAGCTGTGGTGGCGCAACCAGGCTGTCAGGTATATTTTAATCTTCACAGTCATATTGCTCTTCTACATATTCTGTTTGTTTTTTAGAACTTATGTGCTGTTGTGAAAAGTCTGTTTTTTTTTTTTTCTTGTTATAAAAGTTCAACGCAACCAGTGTAACTCTGTTTCCTAGATGTTACATATATATACAACCCACACAGTAAATAACTCCACATTTGTTAACAGCAGTGGATTCACAAAGGAGTTGATTGGCGTCATTGCAGATGTACTTCGTACAGACAGAGTGTCACGCTAGGGACCGGAGATTGCATCCACACAGACCTGCCTGTGGTTAGGTAACACTTTGGTTGAGATTACGGAAAGATTGTGGTTTTAATGAAATGTAAATAAACACATTGTGTCTGAAATCACTAAACTTTTTCTGTATGAAACCAGACCACGATCTTTCCCTGAACTTAACCAAGTACTGTGATTGCCCACATATAAACATAAACAACAAGAAGAAAGATTAATAACGTTGTAGTCACTACATGTGGGTATTGTACTGCAAGATCGAATTTTTTGACCAAAAACAAATATGATCAGTATCACCATATTTGTGGCTAATATGTATGTAACATTTCCTCAGTATGTTAATAGAACACAATCCAGTTGTGTTTGCTGTTGCAGATGAGATGTAGAGTATATAAATGTGATTTCTAGGAGACAGGGGTTACCAGTGGTTGGCATAGGTTTTACCTTTCCCTCCCTGAGCTTTGTATGTAGCTGCTCTTTTGTTTAGGCATCCACAATATGTGTTTGTGTTTGTGCAGATGCATGCTATTGTATCTAAAGGGTCACTACACTTTGCCATCAGTGGGGAAGGATGTTTTTAAGGTTGCTCAGCAACTATCACTGTAGAGATGGCCAATCACAGGCACAGACAGGAGTTCTATTGTGAGTGGTGTGGCGTTAAGGAGGCTGATCTCTGAGAAAATAAGGATGATATCAGACAAGAGATGTTCATCTTACTACAGAACAGGCTCTTTGTGTGGGTGTT
The DNA here is from genome assembly GCF_021018895.1 of Seriola aureovittata. Classification (NCBI taxonomy): domain Eukaryota; kingdom Metazoa; phylum Chordata; class Actinopteri; order Carangiformes; family Carangidae; genus Seriola; species Seriola aureovittata. Next base: position 8,570,041 of record NC_079371.1, on the reverse strand, counting down.
TACAAGTGAGACAGATAGGAGAAAGTGAGAAAGTCTTTGTTGACTGTGTGTTTCAGTGTGAGTATGAAAGGCAGAGGTATTACGTGTGTGTTTGTGTATGTGATTGTGTGCAAAGATCGGGGGTTGTGCAGCATCATATCATTCATGAGTTTCCTGTTGTGTTCTGAGTTACCAGTACAAAGGAGGCTTTCATATAGATAAGAAGTAAACAAACAAACACATAGAAACTACACCTCCCTCCACCATGCTGAGAATAGTATGAACTGCCAGTAACTAACCACACACTAATTACACCCATGTGTGATTGTTGAATTTTTCATTCCAGAACCATGTGCTGCCATATTCTTACACATTCATATGCTGCTGTAACAGCTTCCACTTTTCTGGGGGAGCTTTCCACAATATTTTGGTATCTGGCTGCTGGGATTTATCCTCATTCAGGCATAAGAGCATAACTAAGACCGAGCACTGATGCTGGGCGATAAGGCCTGGCAAGCAGTCGGCATTCCAAGTCAGCCAGATAGTACTGAATGGGGTTGAGATCAGGTCTCTGTGCAGACTTGAAAACTTGAAAGAAAAACTGTGTCCTCAAACCATGAATAGCAGTCCAAAAGTATGTGGACAGGAAGGTCTACAGTGAGCCAGCGTGCACAATAGCAGGACCCTGAAACCTGAAATATTTTGTTGTTATTTCCTGTGTTTTCCCTACTGTGACATGTTAGAATCTCTTCTGTCAATAAGGTCTAACCCCAACCTCGATGCTCCTTCTATCCACGCTAAGGTGTTTGTATTATACCAAAGCACAGCATCACAAAATATCAAAACTGCAATATTCAGTGGAAAACAAAAAGTGTTGCTTTATCACAGTATTTTCTACATAATTTCCATCATGATCAGAGTTACACATTTTACTGTATCATAGCCTTTTTATTATTTTAGGGTGTGAGTTCCTTCAAAACACCCTCACAGTTGATTATGAAAGAAGGTTTTTAATAAAAAATGGAAGCAAGTTGTTGAACTTAATAAAAAGCTTTTCATGAGGGTGAGAAAGTGAGGATGTAGCCAACACATTGGGCTGCAGGGTTGCACCTTTTTAATAAAGCAATGAATGGCAATAAGGTTGTGTGTCCGTTGTAACCTTTACAGAACTGGCTTCATTTAGAACTGACTTGTGTTTCCACATGTCTGGAAAAAAAATAAATTATGTTTTTTAATACAGATGGCACCAGACATTACCCAAAACCTTTAGCACCAAGAGTCCACACACACACACTGAACATTTACATCAGTAAAGTTTTCCTCCAATTAAATTTCTAGTCAACATAACACAATATGATTATTTTTGCCAACAGATCAATATTATGTTTGTTTTTGTATTTTTTCAGATTTGTGTGTTTATTTATTCTATTTTGTGTTGTTGTCTTGCAGAGCAAGACAGCAAGGGGAGAGACTGGACACCAGGACAGGAAACCAAACGTGGACATCTTTCAACAGCCAATCAGAAATCAGATCATTCTTGTTTCCAGACCAAGTAAGTGCAAGTAAAACCCAAAAGATAGTAATTTACTGTAAATAAGAAGTAAAAAATCAAGAAGTCAAGCATAGATATAAAACATAAACACTTAACAGAAAAATATCAAACACTCAACTCAGAAAACAGCTGTAGCCATCAATTGATCAAATATCTGTTCTGAAGTCATGCAGAGATTTTTTTTAACTATCAGATCTCTTCATTTTAAAAGCAAGGTTTGAAAGGTAAAACTGTCAGAGAGCAAATCCATATATGATTACAAAAGTGTGTACAAAGTGTGTAACTCTGTATAAAATCAGGCTAAGACAAGCCATCAACCAAAGTTCTCACAAGTAAGTAACTACAATAACTCAAGAAGCCTTTCAACTAAATCCAATGGCGCTGAATCATTTGAGGACGGGCAAACTTCATGAAAAATATCAGCAACACAAATGCGATTTTTCCTGCAGTTTCAATTCACCCATGTATTAAATTGAGTGTTTAATGCATTTATCTTTCTATCTATTCAGCCATTCCAACAGTTATGGTAGTGTACTTTGATTGTATCAGTCAGATGTTATGTAAATTTATTTGAACTAACTAATAATTAATCCAAATAAAGGTGGTCAAGTGGTTCTTTTGTCATCAGAATGGAATGAAAAAGTTTTATTAAAACAATCTTTACTAGTCTGGACCCAAGGTACAATGCATGTTGAGGCATTAACTGGGGGGGCTTAACGGTTCTAAATTGGCCCATAAAAACAAAGTAAGATGTAAAAGAAACCTGAGAGTAATATAAAATGAGAATGCTGAAATACATACAGGCTGATGGACCCTGTAAATCAACTGATTAGGCCTTTGCAGGAATGGTCAACAATCTAAAAATTAATGGCTCTCTGCATGTGCTCATGCGTGTGACTTCATCTACATTCATATACTTTCATGTGTGACCTTGCGACTGTGCGTGTGTAGAGTAATAGGCAGTAAGTCATAGTTGTAGTAATTTTGTGGAATTCCTGACGTGGACCTGAAGCAGCGCTCACAGCCAATAAATACAGCCTGTTAAAGCCGGCTGATAACTTTAGTCCAGGACTCTGATTTACAGGTGGACAAACACAAGGTAACTCTGGGTCTTTGCAGTGGGTGTGTGAATTTTGTGTTTGTGTGGAAAAAAGACAGAACAAGATAAAAAGAAATTTACTACTCAACAAACAGTCAATTATGTCTGACATGTTTGTCAGAGGAAGGAGGTGGAGGTGGTGGCTGAGGAAATTACAGTCATGCAGTGCTGAATGTACTTTGCTGAATTAACTCAAAACATTTGAAAAATGTCTCGGCCTGTGGGCCTTTGTTTTGTTAAAAATGCAAGAAGACATTATAAATCCTCAGCTTGTTACCAGTGATATATTGCACAAGGATATATGAACATGTGGATATGACCTGGTTCTTTCTTGATTCTTATGGTGACTACAGTTGTATGGCCTGAACTGGCTGCACTTTTCAGCTTAAATATTAAACTTGTAAGAGTATTTAAGTAGGGTACTCAAATAATCTCACTTGGACTGAGCAAGGATCATTTAAAATTTGTAAATGCAGCACTAAACCAATTCCAAAACAATACTGTATTCAAGTTTTTTTAACAGAACCTGTTTTTCATTAATCAAAATACACTTAACCAAACAATGCACCACTGTCCCATGTTGAGTCAAGCAGGATACTTGCCTAATTACATACTAAGAATAGCAAAGTTGGACATAGATCCGACCAAGAATTCAGAGCCAACCTCAGATACCTTTTGATAAATTTGATGGTACAGATGCACCATTTTGGTCGTAGTTAAGGTTTGCTAACAAGGCCCGAGTTTCAACTATTTTTCCAGACACAAGTTTGATGCCATCAGGTTATTAAATGCTCAGGTTGAGTTTAAACAATGAATCCATTTGATTTTGACTTTTTTTTTTGCTAGATTGGTTTACTTTCCGAAGGTGAAATTCATCAGGTGAAAGAATGAGTTCTGATATTAAAGCAAGAACAGAAAAATAGAAATGAGGTGCTTTTGGCTGATGTGCCCACTATAACCTTTGGAATCAGAATGATGACATATTGCATCCAGCTATCATAAAACATGTTAATAAAAGGAAGGAAACTGGTCATTTTGGGTAATAAAGTCCAATGAGTGTGAGAGAGAGAGAGAGTGAGAGAGAGAGAGCGAGAGAGGAGTGTCTTTCCGTGCTGCAGATTTCTAAGCGTACTGAAAGAGAGAAGCAGAGACCAAAGTGACAAAGACAAGAATTGGAGAATAAGACTGAAGGAGTGAGGAAAGGTGGGAGAGGAAGAAAAATAAATTGACAGATGGAATGGAAATCAGATGGCAGGAGAGAAAGCTATAAATAGACAGAAACTGAAACATGCTGAGAAGCATAAAAAAAAATCAAGCAGGTCTTAAAATTACAGTTTAAAAATGAAGCAAATCCAGCTACAATTTTTTTTTTCCATTTGAGTAACAACAATCAACAATATTTGGATTTACAGTATATAATCGCCTGGAAACTATTCAAGTCAAGGTTGTAACAAAGTTCAACACCTTAACAGTGCAGAGGGAGTGAGAGAAAGTGAGATATATATGAACTGAGTGTGAAAGTTGGGGGGGCTCAGAACATGAGCTCATGACTGCAGCATTAGTGTAACATTAGTGTTAAGTGCTCGTAAAAAACCCTCTTTGCTCTGCATTACCTCAGAGTGTGAGGGAGGGAGAAATTAAGTTAATAATATAGCTGTTATGAAAACTTTGATTTGTAATGTTTTAATGAAAAATGTTAGGACAGAGTGGAGGAGGATGTACTCACATACACCGACGCACAGACTATTTACAGCAGCACTAAAAATACTAAATATAACCAGCTGCAGTGCCAGGGGCACAACTGGCATGTAAATACTAACATGCAGTCAGAGCTTCTCCTCCCTCTCTACATTTTGTATTTTGCAGCCCCGAGATGATCATAAACACTGTATGACAAAATCAGTTCTGTGAGTTCGTTTAAAAGAAGTTTAATTCTGAATGTGCACTCAGAAGCTTTCCTCACAACGCTGGCTCCTTTTTCTCATTACTTATAATGAACAGGATTTCCAAAATTTGTAAATGTTTCACCTTTTGAAATGCACACACTTCAAACTGTTTTACATAGCCATAACAATGAGCAGTAGTTGGCACTGTTTCTTATTTCCTGGGCTTTATCCCAGACCCAGGTGTATACATCAACTTTATTTGTTCAGGTAGCTTCATTGAGATCAAAATCTCTTTTTCAAGCGGGACCTGAGAATCAAGAAACATTCATAGTCAGAAAAAAACACGAGTAAAAACAATCATTGCTCTGGCTTCCTCCCACAGTTCATGCTGGTTAGGTTAATTGGAGATTCTAAACCATCCAAATGTCTCTGTCCCTGTCTAGGATGTACCAAACCTCTAGCCATCCCAGAGCTTGCACGAGATAAGCGAGTATACAGAATACATTGATGAGACAGAGACAGCAGTGCCTCAAGTTTCAAAAGAAGGTCTAATTGCACTGAAATAAAGTAATGTAATGATGTGCATCCATCATGATGTTAACAAACTCGTGTTGCACGGCCAAGCACTATACAAACCCTCATAATCTTTTTTAAAATTTTAACTGAGAAGGCCAGATTTTGAGGAAATATAATGAAATACTTCAAATTTCCATTTGATGTAATGGAGCAGACATAAAAAACAGTACATATATTAAAATGTAATTTGATTTTAATGTATTCTATGAGAAATACATCAGCAATATGTTTATTTTGCAAACAAAGATCCCCACAACCAAAAGAGCCAAGATCAGCTTCGACAACATCTCATTGTGTCATTGTCATTGGGGAATCCCATACACTGCTATTACAACCTGCTTTCATCCTTTAACTGATGTCATCACTGGGCAAGTTGAGGCCATTGCTGACCCTGAATCAGTCTAGTCTTCGGTTTGGTTACACTAAGTCACACTAGGTTAAGGCAATGTCCTGTTGAATTCAGTTCTGTACCATTCTGTGCTTTTACAGCTGGCTCCATTACATTACACATTTTATTTTCCCAGTCTGAGGGTTAAATATCTCCCGTTAGCTTAACAGGCCCCCATGGTCGCTTGGACCAATGTGTATATATGTGTGTGTGGCAATGTGCGTGTGTTTAGGTCCAGCAGGGGGTCAGGCTACCTGGCATCCAGATGTGGAACATGAAGTTCTGCTTAAAACACAGCTATTGTTTCCTACAAACTGTACAACTTTTGTGAAGCAGTCATTTCCTTTAACAGTGCTGATATCCCTCATCATGGTATGGTAGTAGTTAATACGGCTGAAATAGCACCAGTATTAGTAGAAGACAGTTCATTAATAGTAGCAAGAGAGACACATTTCCAGGTAGTTGTGGAAGCATTAGTAGCAGTTGGACTGCACACCAGCAATAACTAGGGGTGCCAGTCGTATTGGACGTGCAAAGAGCAGCATAAGTAGCAACAATTGCAAAAGACCAAATTTCACATCTGGAGTTTCAGCTAAACCATTAAAAATCAGGGGGAGGTGGTAACTAATTACAAGCATTTAAGTTTTAACTTTCTACACATCTTCATCCTCTACACATTCTGAAACCAAACTTTTGATCTTCATTTAAATCATTTTTATGATGAAGTATTGCACTCATGTCTGTTGGAAATGTAAGAATAAGCAATAAATGCTGATCCCCAGAGCAGCGCAGTATTCAAATAAGCTTGTACTTTGATTTAAGTCACCTTCAACCTGTGACCTCACTTAATACTATTTACGATACGATACATGACATTGTAGCATATCTTCACACAAACTGTCACCAATTCAGAAATTATTTACACTAGTGATGCCAAAGGAAAAATACTGAGTGGGTTGCATTTTTCTGTTAAGACCTAATAAATACATTATAAGTACAATTATAGATTTGTTATCTATTATCTAAATTAGGTATGAAAACATGTTCAACATGAAAATAATTGATTTTATGGAAATGTTCTGTTAAATATGTCATAAGGCAAAATGATATTTTGGCAAGCAGATTAAAGAAAACACATTTACTAAAGTTTTGAAATGAGTCAGTTTTGACGGCACCACAACAGGGAGGTTAACATGATAACATCATGGAGCTGCCAAGGTGAAAAGAAATTCACACTTGAATCCTGTTTTCAGGGAAAGTTTAATGACAACTCGTATATTACATCGCAGACAAGTCTTCAGATTGTACCCTGAGTCATTGCTGGTTGTGCTTTTGAGGTTAAAGCTCTGATGCCATGGTAATGGGACTCAGTGGGATTGATGGGCTCCACTTATGAACTTATGTGGATCTTGTGCCCTTTTTAAATCCATTTTTCCCACTTTTCCTGTTGCCGGCCAGAGTTTGTTGTTTAACTAGCATGAAAATGATAATGCAAAAAATCCCTGAAGAGCAAATGGCAAAAACATATTTTGGGAAATGGGAAGTGAATCCAAATGATGCCAAAAGTCTCTGTCTCTCTCACTCGCTCTCTCTAGCTCTCTCTCTAGTTCGCTTTCTCTCTGCAGCCGTTTTCCATTATCAGTGCCCAAACCAGCTTGTTAAAAAGAGTGAAACTCAAACCACAGTTTTGAAAATTACAGAATTCCTTCATAAATGCCCAACCCTCCCCGCGGCTACACTGGGTTCAGGCTTGAGGTGAGACCGCCATACTCAACACACACACACACACACACACACACACACACACACACACACACACACACACACACACACACACACACACACAATCCTATCTTACCAACGGTGGACTGTCAGACTAAACCAACTAAAAATGGACCACTATTTCTGGTCATTTTGAAAAAACATGAAAAGAACTCAATTTTAAAAATTTTATCTTTTATGTAGTACAAGTGCAAAACTGCTTTTCTAAATTTGTTTTATGAATTGTCAAGAGGGGATTTATAACCCTGGCCGATGTATCAAACATGATACAAAAATATAATATATTAATATTTTATTTAACGTGGTTTTCCCACATAACAATTGGAAAAATAATGAAAAACTGGAGCTGTAAGCACATCTACGTTTTCTTCCTTATGTAGAAATCTGGATCAGGCCTTGTACCCCGCCCACCACCGCTGCTTGTGCTGGGTTGACAGGTGAAACAGCAGTGCATTTCAAGATGGTCAGCAGAGGAAACATCGGAGAGACTCAGCCACATGTTTGAACCTCAGTCAGACCTAGACTTTGTTATGCACCAAAAGCGGCAACTAGCAGATGTATCAGAACGGTTAGCGTAGTTAGCATCTTTTCATTGTTTTTGCTGTTTGTTAGCTCGCAACTGGCAGTGGCTGACACAGTGTCAGTGTTTGATTTAATGCAAACTCTTGCTTGAAAATTCACTTTAACTGAAGCTTGAACCCACAACCTCAAAATTTGAGTCATTTCCACAGAAAATTATGAGCTGTATTACTTACTTTATTACTATATTATTTAGAGCATTTGAGTCTTCACTTTGGGTGTTGGACTTCAAAATTCTCATAAAAATCAAACCTCAGGACTTCCTAGCAGTCCCATAACAAGTTGAGCTATTTAGTTGAGGACTGTTCACTCTTTTTCTTAGAGCTTTTGATGCTTTTCTTTGGGTGCTGTCCAATGGAAAAGTTGGGACCACCTTTGGCTGGTCATGGCCAAGTGGAAAGGCATTGTAACTGGACCGCTCCGACGTTTTGAGGTTGTGACTCTGACACCCAGGCAACTTGTTGTACTTTCACGCCCTGCACTCAGAGGAAAGACTCTATAGCTATAAGAAACTAAAGAAGACACTAATCCTGCTGGAGACATAGCCCAGGGACTTAAGGACAGTTTTGCACCTTAAGGGTTGACGTTTTGATCCCTATGAGGTGCATTTAATTTTGAACTCCAATGTCCAAAGGAAACAGTCAAAATCTCAAAGGATTAGAACTCAAGTGTCTCTGTTCAAATAGCAGAAGGAGTAAGAGGACTACTTTGGGTTTTGGAGGTCTTGGGTTTGATACTCAGACCCTGCCGTGAATTTTGAAGTCAAAGATCCAAAGGAAATATTCAAAAGCTCTAGGAAATAAGGATCAATTGTCTGACGGACTAGCTATGTGCTAGAATGAATAGTTTTGCTAGAGGAGTGCTCGGAACACTTTAGGCTGCATGCACTGTACTTTTTTTTGAAAATGTTTTAAGTGATTCATTTCAGTGAAAAGAAATGATCATCATCCTCACAGTTTTTCTTTGTATTACATTTTAATAATAATGATATTGTTGTTCCTCTGCCTTCTGCATTTTAATACAGCTTGAAACTAGTTAGGACGTCCTCTAAAGTTGAGCCTTTACATTTATATATACATATATATTTTAAATATAATTTTAAAAAGTGATTAAGCAGAATTTCTGAACACCTACCTGGGGCTGCAAGCAATTTACATTTCACGTCATTAAAACCCCTGCTCCAGCCGGCAGAGGCAGTGCTGAGTACGAACTCAAACACCTGCAGGCCTTGGATAAAATTTAATTAAATTCATCAGAGGTTTTTCAACATAATTGTAACATGATTTAAAGCATGACCAGTAGTCAACCTCCAAAATGTCCCCCGTTGGCTCTCTGGTTCACATGTGTAAGCACCGGGAGGTCCACTATTGGAATCGTACCCACACACACACACACACACACACACATACACACAAACGCACACATACATTACGTTGTGCAGTATGTGTGCAGAAGCTGGTAATGGTATACGCACACACAAAAAATTGCTGCACAGTATATATACACAATTCTATACATGCTTTAGCATATGCACACATTTACCCCAAAAAAGGCACAGGCACACAATAAATACACAAATGCCCAAGACAACAATACATGTGTACACAGAAAGACACACACTTACACACAAGTGCACACCAAAAGCATTGTGGCTACATCGCCTTCTTTCCTTTCCTTCTTTTAAACTTTAACCAGAGCCATTTCCTACAACAGCTGAGGTTGCCACATAGCAACGAGTCTGACCACCTTAGCAACAGCAATATAATCACTCATTTGACCTCTTTATGGCAGCAAAGTAAAAATGAAACATTTATTGTTTTACACATTTAGTTTTGTTTAAGAGAGAGAAACACTATATCTGGTCTTAAGCACTGTTGTCATGTTGTTTTTTTTTTTTTTTACATGGAAAAAGTCACTTGAGGTGCTGCATTAAAAAAAATGTTCCAGAGTAATGTTAAACAAGGTTTTATGTTTTCTTTATCTTTGTGCAAAAAATTATTATCAGATCTATAAACAGATTTTTGCCAACAGCACACCTGGGTACTCAGTAGATTGGCTTTTTCCAAATCTTCAAATTGGCAGGAAAATTGTGGCAGGTATGTTGTTGCGGCATAAATTACATTTTCCTGTTACTCTGCAGCTGCTTTTTTAATTTCCCTCGTGTGTATGCATGTGTGCCCTCCTATCACCAAACCCTCTCCAACCTGGCTAATAAATTGTAATTATTCTCAGCTGCTCCTACATGTAAAAGTGTTAAATTGCTTAAATCTAACAGCGTTCACTCTCCATCAACTTTGATAAGATAACATAAAATTGGAAGTGGACAACCAGTCTCTCCTTGCTACATTTAAGTTTTGTAGTTGATACAGAGACAAAGCATTTGATACTGGATGAAGAAGTAAGAATGGAATAACACCAAACCACAAGTGTTTCACACATACACGCCGCTCAGCTTCACTCTCCATGAGTAATTCTATGTTTTGCTTCAGAGGGAAATTGGTGCACTTTGGCCATAATTGTTTCAAAACTGCTAGCTAATTATGACCTTTTGAAAACAAAGTGTACAGATTGAATGTGACATTTTGCTGTGCCTGCAGAACATAAACGCCCTCTTGCACTGGCTGTAGCCCAGTAAAACCTAATAATGAAAACAACCATGTCCTAACTCTTGCTTTAACTGAACTGGGAGGCTATTTTCACAGGTTTCTTCTCACTGACCTACAGAACAATATACTAAGAAGCTCACATTCAGTACTCTCATAGATTCTTTTTGGTATTGCTCATATTCCACAATATAATCTAATACACTTACATACATCATACCTGTTGCACTTTGACACTCTGTCTTGTTGTCTCTTTGTCTCTCACTCTTTGTTTTAATTGTTTTTTTCCCATCTCTCATCTAAAATATAAAAAGAATTGGTAAATCATAATCATAAATTTTGAGCATTCAACAGTAAATCTCTCTCCAGCAAAAGTGGAGACTAGCATAACAACATTTACATACAGTTACTAAGAAAATAAGGTATGGAAAATTAAAGGGTACTCAAATCCTGAAATGATTTTACAGTTCAAATATAAACCCTAAGGATATGTAATAGCCAAGATATCAGATTCATCTTCAAGATGAGAGTTTGCAGTGATAGTTAGAAGGTTTTGGAATATTAATAATCTGCCATTGACAGGGGCTGCTCTGCACAAGCTGAGTTATGATCACATTCTCTTCTAAAATAAACTGACATTTTCTCTTAGTCCCTCTACTTAAATGAACTTCAGGCTTCTGGTGATCAGTGTCTTTGAGGCAGAGAACTGCAGAGGTAAATGTTATAATAAAGATAACTTAGAGCAGGGGTTTGTCATTCATCTGACAGGTATATGTTCACCAATCAGTTGTGAGATTGCTCTGCCGTAATCAATGCATGTGAGTTGCAGAGCTATTGAATATATTATTGCCAGCATTATGTTATCTTTAAAATATATTTGTTGTTGCAGATTATCTGCATATAAACTGAATTTCTAAAAGACAGGGTTGTGATTACACTACTCATGTCTTTTGGAAAAGATACATTTTCTCTCCCTCTCTCTTTTTATCACACACACACACACACACACACACACACACACACACACAACACACACACACACACACACACACACACACACACACAGAGTGAGAGAAAGAGAGTGAATGGTCTTTACCAAAAACAGTTCCAGCCTACTGCCTGTCACAGTGCATGGATTTCAATGGAGCATATTCAACCATATTCCCACCATCTGTCATGATGATTTGAGAAGAAAAGCACGTTCTTACAACTATAGCTGCACTTAAAACATAAAACACTGTGTGAACACGTGTGTGTGTGTGTGTGTGTGTGTGTGTGTGTGTGTGTGTTCGTGTACGTCTGTTCCCTTGACATAATCCTCTGCTGCCATCTAGTGGAGAAATGAATTGTAATGAACCTCATTACAATTAAATGATTATAATTTTGCTGAAGACAGTTTGGTCAGTAATCTCAGGTATAGTTACTAATTAGCAGAGATTCAATGATTAGTGCTAATGTGCTAATAACACTAACGATGGCTGTTCTGTCCTGCTTAAGTGTCCCTGTAATCAGTGACAGTGAACCAGCACACGCAGTACCAGCACCCTGAAACTAAAGCAGCTAAATGGAGTTCAGCCATCACAATTGTAATAATTTCAGCAGTGATTTCCAGCATGTCTTCTGAAAAATGCAGCTGATATGAGTTTGAGGACTTGTAGCCACAATAACACAAACATAACAGTAATAACCTCCTTTTCCACTTCTGTAAATGCTTGCTGACAGAAGAAAAGTATCGGTAGGTTTTTAAGTAGGTTTACTGTATGAAACAGAAACTGCGTGCTGTTTGCTTGTCTCAGCAGCTCCTGAAGACTTCATCATAAGTTTGTGTATTAACTAAAGTTTTGCGAGCTTAAGAGTGTAGAAAATAAATGATAAACAAATGAACACATTATATCTCTTTTTTATCAGTACAAAATCCAAACTTGACTTTGGTTTTTTGGTGTTAGTTATTGAGCTTTAGAGGAGCTGGTTGGCAGATTTTTTTTTTTACCTTTGGACAGAGCCAGCCTCACTTTTTCCCCTGTTTCCAGCTTTTATGCTAAACTAAGCTAACAGTCTCCTGACCTTCATATTTAACAGACAGACATAAAAGCATACAATCACACCACATCTTTCACTGCTGCCCACTCAGTGACCTTTTTGAAGCTGTAATTTCTCACCGTTTTCTGTTTTTATAAAACCACATTGCACTAAAAAATTCTGTTGTTCCTCACTGACCTTATTAATAGTTTCAGCACTTGCACCTTTGTTTCTTTTCTTTGGTTTTTGAATCGGTTTCATATTTATTTCCAGGTTGCATTAAAAGGTCTTCAAGAGTCTCAGATTTGTACTTTAGAAATCTGAAGATAGCCTTTTTCCCAGCTGCTCAGACACTCTCTGAAACTCTGGAGAGTTTGGCCTGCCTTCTCCTGACACTGAAATAAAACAGTGGTTAAAGCCATAGGACTGGAACACAGCCATAGACAATACTCTGCTGTATTTCACAGTTAAGCCAAATCATCAGTGTGAGATGGTTGTATTAAATCACTGTTTAACTGATAAAAAGTTCAAGATGTCCTAAAATGTCCTTAAGTCCATTTCAGACAAACCACATACTGGAATTTAAATCATTAGATTGTTCCCAAAGCATTAACTGTAATTTTTTGAATTAGTTGTCTTTGATTCATGTTTAAACCTTGGCCGTCATCCAAGATATTTGTATTAAAATGTTTTTACAAAGTTTGATACATCATAGACATAATGCATTTTTCAACAATTTGGACCACTCTTTGATCAATGCTCTTGATTTTGTAAATGTAACATCATGTTCATCTGTCTTTTGCTGAGAAATCTGGGCCAAATGATTTTCTTGATTAGCCACTGTGATGTGGTCTTCCACATAATTATCACAAACTTAAAAAAAAACTCCTGGCATTTAAAAAAAATTTTAAATTTTTAGAAAGTACTTGTGCATTGTTCCCTGTGTATCCAGTGGGTTTAATTAGTTGGAAAGTCAATAAAAAATATTTTCTTTACATCACCCTTAATTAACAGACCCACAGTATCTCCACTGGCTATCAAACATGCACCTTGACTGTAAGTAACTGCCTTGAGTTCACTTTTTGACTAACACTGAATGTACAGTAAAGTACAGTTAGTTTCATATTCAGGCTGAGCAGGGTAAAGTGGCCCTCTCTCATGTTTAGTTAGGGAAGAGGTTGAAGAGGGAAGAGGTGTAACAAAGGTCCCCGGCTAGAATAGAACTGCTGGGAACTCCAGGGACAAATGATGTTAATGAAATAACAGTGTATATGTCTCATAGGCACATAGCTGAGTTTTGAATCTTTTTGCATACATACTCTGTTCAATATCATGCAACACACTATGTTTGACTTTGGCCTGGGTCTCCCAATCAGTCAGTCATTTAGTTCATTAATGCTTGACCAGACTAGAAAAAAACGTAATAGCTGAATCATTTTATTGGGAAGCAGCTGTAAAAGCTGGTAAGCACACACACCTGATCTATCAGAACTGCTGAGTTGCTTGATAATTGAGCTCATGACTATATGAGACACCACTTTCACATTATACACACTGACTCTGGTTCATAATATCAGTCAATATGAAAACATATGGATTAGTAGAGCTTTAAGCCACTCCTGTTATCAGAATTACACTGCAGGATGGTGACACTGGTGTGCTGTTCCTCTCATTACCAGGAGATGGCACTGCAGCTTTACCATGTGGAATAGAATAGAATAGAAAGCTTAATCTTTGTTCCTTAGCAAAATGAACATTGCTGGTACACATGAAACCTCCATATGATTCTTTAATATCAAAATATGATTTGGGTTGATAAGAAAATGTCTGAACAGTCTGAAGCTCTGATGAGAAAAGCCTTGCTTAAAGGTGCTGAAAAGCTTTGTGTGTGCCCTTTTTATACACATCTTACAGCAGGAAAAGAAAAGGTGTGAGTGATAAAATGAATGTCATCGTTAATGTAATTATTAACACCTGACACCAGTTTTTTGGTTTTTTTTTTTTGTGAATTATATATGAACAACAATTTTTATTTATGTGTATAGCTTACTTGTCAATGCATCAAGAACCAAATTTACTGTAGAGTGTTTGAGTGACATCTTAAAGGCATATTGCTGTAATATCGTCTAATTGCCATGAGGTGGCAGAGTTGGTTCATAATATTAGCTACTTAGAATAGAATAGAAAAAAGAAAAAATATATAATTTCCCATCTGTTCCTATACTACTACTACTGCCACAATAATAATAATAATAACAACAACAACAATAATAATGATAATAATAATAATAATAATAATAATAATAATAATAATAATAATAATGTATTATTATGAGTTAGGTATTTCAATGTATAATAATAATAATGATGGTAATAAATTATTATTATTATTATTATTATTATTGTTATTATAAATTGAAATACCTAACTCCCCTAGCTCAGGCGGGTGGTGGAGGACAGTTAACCCCACTGCATTATTTCTGTTAACTAACAAATGATTTAAGTGAATTTGTTTTAATTCCCCCCTCCTCACCAACCTAAACCGCTCCAAATTTGTCCAGCACGTTCCTGCCCTCTGATTGGTCCGCTCTCTGATTGGCCTGCTCTCTGATTGGCCGAAAGTTCGGCGCTGGGACAGTCCGTCGACGGAGTTTGTTTTCTCCCCTGCGGCTGAAGTTTGGACAGTGAACCGCTGCTGGAGGCAATGTGGATATAGTGTTCAGGTTGTCATTTTAACTGTCTGAAGAGTTACGTAGTTACGTACACTGAGGAGAAATGTAGATAAAGTTTTTGTTTCTCTCTCTTTTTCTTTTCCCGGTCGTGTGGCTGCTCTCCCTCAAGCGCTTTTACATGCGGACTGTCATTCAGAAATACTACAGCCTGCATTTTGAGTGTTCACGTGTTTGACTTAAGACTACATATCTTCGATTTTTTTTCACATAATCTCATATTTATCGCTCGGTAAGTTACAGCCAACTTTGTTTAGTTTGTCAAAGTCATTTACTACAAGCTGCCGTTTCGGTGACAGAGCGTCTCTTCAATTTTGTAAATTATTGTCGATTCACGGATTAAGTTATCGGAATCATTAAAGTCATTGGAGAGAGGTGAATACGTTTTTTTTTCGGGATAACGGCACTGTAAACGTGCAGGTAACCAGCGGGTAACAGACTGAGGACATCTCATCACTGCTGGGAATTTTACAGTAAGTCTGTCTTTATTAATTGGCAAAATACACTTTATTTACATGATACAACCACAACATCCTAATGTGCCTTCTGCACTTTATAGAGAGTCCACAGTGAACTTATATTTGTCTCTTTATCACGTCATCTGAATTACATTTCTCTTTCAGCTACTGAGTTTTATTTTACAATGATAACGTATTGAAGTTTTATTTTGTCTCAAACTTGTGTCATGTTCCTCTAATCTTCACTGGTATTAATCTACACAAGCTGTTACACAAGGAGAATTATTGATGTATGATGTTATAACACGTTACAGCACTCACAAGATTAACTTTAGAGTTATGAAGTGGCCACAACAATAGACAGCACATGAACAATATGGCATATTAAGGGATGCTAACGTGCTTTACTGAATGGATGACAAAGAACAGGCTTTATGATAATTGCCTCCAAGTTTGTTCCATTAATTATAAAGTATTGATTTTAAACAAGTGATATCTTAAAACAGGTTAGACCTGTAGTCTGGGATCATCCTAATGCAAACAATCAGAGGTTGCAGGCTTTAGACCGGTTTAAAGAGGCTTCTTTATTTTTTAATATTCAGCCACTTTCAGCAGCTTTATATGAAGTCTAATATTGGGAATTATGAAATAAAGATCTATCTATTGCCTGTTATCCTAGTAACATCAGTAAACTGCTTAAGTGCAGTAAAAATGTGACTAAACCTAGTGTAGGTTGAAAATCTCCTTTTGATCATCGCAAATCAATTATCCTATGCTTTAAAGTGTGTAGCAGGTTCTGGTGAACTGAGACACTGAGGTTGACGGGTCCTGATCAAAGATACAGCATGTGAAGTACTGAAATAAGATCTCATAAGGTTCAGGGGAGAATTTATGTGGCGGAAAGATTAAAACCACTGTAAGGAGAGACATACGGACAGGTGGACAGAATAAATCTGTAAGGAAAATAGTTTGATTTACAGAAAATCTCTGCTGCTGTTCAATAGAGTTTGAACAGATTTATAGTGGTGTCCATGCAGTGATACTTTGCTCTGCCTCCCGTGAATTTCTATTTAGCAGACACATTAGACCAAAAACAAGAGATTAACATTACACATTCTGGAAGTGAGTACTTAATGCTTTCAGCTCTAACTTGTCCTCTAAAGTTAAAGCTCATTGTTTTGTTTTTTTAAAAGATCCTCACAAAAGTTTTAAAACACAGGCACATATTTTATTATATGTCAAACTTTTTTCTCTTCTAAAATTCAAGGCAGGTTTTCACATACTCACCAGCTATCAGCCAGTTGGTAGTAAATTATATTGTAATTGCACTAGCAGCTATTTTGGCAGCAATTAATCAAAATCCCATCAGGTAGTGAATTAATAAATATGGCTGGTGGGTTTTTGGAATAAATTACACTCTGTGACCATGGACAATAAAGCTGTGATTTATATACAAAGATGTAATCTAAAACACTAAAATACACATTATCTCCTAAATACAGATGTCTCACTTGTTATCCTTTAATAAGCAACTTCATGTTTTTTTTGTTTTTTTTTTCTCTTTTACTTTTCATTCAGATCACAGAGGCTGAGCGTCCTTCTTCTTCGAAAATTAGAGCAAAATGGAGCTTCTCTGGGTCTGTCTGTTTCTGGAGATGGTCCTGATGTCCACTGCTGCCAGGGGTGAGTAACAGAAGCACTGATTTAACCAGGGAGTTGCAGCGTTATGGTCATTAGTACCGTCAGTAAAATACTGTAAATCACTGCAGCTGACAAACTAAAAAGTCTTCCAAAGATTCATTTGACATGGGGTAATTTTATCGTAGTGAAATTTTCTGTTGTTGGATCCTTGCTATGTTGCTGTCACATTGCTGCTCCAACTGCAGGAGTTTTTTTTTTTTTTTCCGCAGAGTACTGCGGTTATGAAACATGGTGGTTTCATTGCTGTGACTGTGTGTGACTGAAGAGACAGCAGTGTCATTAAAGCAAAAATCATGACAGGAGGACAATAGTTGTTGCGTGCCTTCCCCCCCTTCTCTTTTTTTGTCGTTTCTACCACTTTTTCTCTGCAACCACTTTAATTGTGTGCATTGAAAAACGTTGTGGCTCTTTGTTATCCTGTATTGGCTCATTTGCTCAGATTTTGGAATATCTGCAGGCACTCGTCCTTGGGTGAACTTATCATAACATATTATGAATGTTTTTGCCCTTGAGATAGTCTGTGAACTTTGACTGACTCATTATTCAGTTACTGTCAGGTGGCCTTGGGAGCCATTTTCGTAGTGTGGTTTTTTTTTACCCCCTGGTTATTTTTGCAAATATGCTACTGTGTTGGTTGTAGAGTAAAATTTAGTATTCCAGCTCAGAATTTAAAGTGAACAGCCCCACACAGAGCTCAGCGATTAGGGTCATCTACAGAGCACTACCCTCAGCATTCGACACACTAACTGGTAAACATAAAATCAAACAACAACAGCTACAGAAGCTGTACATAGATGAGAATGATCCCCAGCCTGCAGGCATTATGGGCAGACGGTCAAAGAGTTGGCGCCCATTCCCAAGATCACACCGATGATGAGTTTTCAGCGGGAACAAAGCTGCATTCAGCGAGGCGCGGCCGAGCCAGCGTGCAGACACGGGGCTGAAAGTAAACACAGGGTCATAGACCGCAAAGAGATGAGATTAGATTAGCCTATTAGGGATGTTTGCTGTGCAATGCCACAGCATCCCCCCCCCCCCCCCCCCCACCGCCTGCAGTCTGTCAATGGAACAAGGGCAGGCAGCAGAGAAGGACAGAAGGTGGGGGTAACGAAGGGAGCGTAGGGAGAATAGAAGAGAAAGAAAGTAAGAAAGAAAGATAAGGAGGGAAATTAGGGACACAGGACAAGGGAAGTCTGGAGTAATAATGGATGATGAAAGAGAAAGAAGATAAAGTAAGGAAAGGAAAAAAAGAACTAAGGAGATAGGAGAAGAAGAAAAATGGACAAGGAAAGGAAACATATTAAAGGAGGTGGTGTGAGAAAAAGGACAGCATAGTACGAAGAGGACAGAGGGAACAAAAAGCCATTGTGCACCTATTAGAAACTGAAGCGCTAATGTTTGTTTCCACATTTGCCTGTCGTAAGTAATATATAGCAGCAAGAGTAAGACTTGATTTTTAACAGCAGTCAGAAATAGACAGTGGATAGCAACCCAAATATTTATTTTTGGTATTGCATGTCTAATGAAGACTGTGAAGAGGCAGTAGAAAGACATGTCTACAGTATGGTGTGCGTGTGTTAAGAGCAGGATGCTTGGTTTAGGTGGTCTTGTCTGAGGTTCATACCATGTAATTGTGAACTTGTGGTTTTGAGTAATGCAGCCTGACATCTGCACTCTGTCTGAATCTCATCTGCAGCATTCTTTGGTTACAGTATGATATTGAACAGAGGAATTATCTGAAAAATGGAATACCAGAAAGTGTCATTTTCAACAGATTTTTATAAACCAGAAACTTGCAAACAGTTTCAACCCAATTCAACGCCATTTACATGCAATTTTTTTCCAAAGTCTTTCAAACACCAGCATTTTTCCCATAAAACAATCCAAGTCAGAGCAATATCAGCTGCCAAGATCAAGCAAAAATAAATCACTTCTTGACCGATACAGTCCAACTTGCTTGCAAGTATATTATTGCCAGTGTCACTTGATTTCCCCTGAGATTCTTCTCAGGCAGAGATAACATCCTCATCAACTCTCACCAAACAATTGCAGGTTACCCGTGGCTTAGCACTGTGTGCAAAAAGACACAAATTGCATTGATATTTTTCTGAAAAGCTTGTGCTTTTCTGATGGGCCATACTAGCAACATCACAGTGGAACAGTATAGTGATCTATAGTGGTCAACCTTTGGTCACTGAGCAGCTTTGCTATAGAAGTAAGTTAAGAGGTACAAACAACACGTCTGCAGTAACCCACTATAGCTGAAATGCATAATCCCCTAAAAGTAGTAGTAAAAGTATCAGAAGGACTGAAAAAAGAGCATAACTCAAACTCTTTACTCTAAAGATCCACAGAAAATGGCTTCAAGGAAGGTGGGACAAGCTGGATAACTGCCTGAACCCTTTCAGCAGGGTGTGGGCCAAGTGTTGCAGCACGGAAAGGAAAAACTTTAATTGTAATTTAATGAATCGAATCTGAGGCAGATTATGTATTTAATATATATAAGACTGGAAGTTCAACCAGTCACTGGATCGCTCACTGCAATCATTCAACTAGTGGCAGCAATGTTGCCAAGTTAAAAAAAATGTATATCTATTTGGTATATTGCTGTAAATGGGTAATGACAAGTAAGACAAATATGATTGACACATGATTCTATTAAGCAGTTGACAGATTTGATAAGATAATGATTGTAAAGAAACTTGCTCTCACTGGCTGGTTTGTTGCATTCTCCACTGCGCTCTAAGAAATGACACAGAGAAACATTTTTATAAGTGACTTGGTCGTAACTGAGATAAATATGCACTTTGGAGGTTGGTTGCTCAGGGCAACTGCATAAACAATGAACAATAAAAGTTCAATTTCATCAGACACACCAGGACATTAAGAATTGTCTGCCTCGGCAGTCCCTTTTCCATGCAACATTCAGTTGCAGTGGATGTAAGGCAGCAATTGTATAAAACGGGGAAGTTATGTCAACAGCGCCTTCATGAGTGCTCTAAAATGATGGTTTTCTTCAATGAAATGGCAGCAGCACAGCACATGAATTAATAGACACCAAGAAAGGCCGGACAGTTTTAAGGATTGTTACTGGAAGTTACTTTTCCCTCGATGTCCTTGGACTTGAACATCAGGTGGCACTGAAGTCTGTTTTCCACTGTTAGTGCTGATTTGTGATTGGAAGCAGGGACACTGGAATGGCTGGACGGCTGTATCGCACAGAGATGAAGAGAAAAGTAAGGAGATGGACATAGAGAGTGGAAGAGGAAGAGATACAGATGAGAGTAAAAGGGGTAGCCATAGAGAAAGAACGGGGCAGAGACAGACAGAGAAAGAGAGACACACAGAGATAAGACCAGAGATACAGACACAAGCAGCTAAAGATGCAACATTTATGCCTTTATTACAGCAGATATCACATAAACTCCAGAGTCTTACACAACCGCACTGTTTGTACTGGCGTCTGGGCTGTGTGTGTGTGTGTGTGTGTGTGTGTGTGTGTGTGTGTGGTTGAGCATGAGACTGAGCAGCTGAGAGATTAGCATTCTCCCCTATTGGTTGAGCAGCATTGAGCCTGAATACCCGGGTCAAAGACCTGTAGTTGGCCGGTGCATTCTGGGCTACCTGCTGCTCTGGAGAGAGTTAGGTTCAAGTGTGTAGAATTTCATTCTGTTCCACTCTAACATACTTTTTACACTGTCAAAGGAACAGTTTGATGTTGTCCGTATGCATGAGGGTGGGATGGATCTTTTCATCTAAATCTCAGCAATTGCTCCTGGATACTGCAGTCCTGTGTTCATTTCATTGTGTAGTGGTGGATTTTTACTCTTTGACAAATGTAGATGATGTAATATTAAGTTGAAATCTTTCCACTGCAGCTGCATGTACATTTTCCAGTTATTATAATAATGAATATCAAAATTTGGTCACATCCCAGCAGAATGCAAAAGTAACAGCTTCCTTCTTGACTATTTTCTACCAGAATTCAACAACCTCACAGGGAAAGTTATTTTGAAGAGCAGATTTTGCATTTAGAGAAAGTATATCAGAAATGATATTGAGAGTCAGGTGGAGGTGAGGAACAGTACACCCAAAAAAAAACACTTTGAATGCACTGAACAGATCAAGCATTTGTTTATTGCTTCATATGTGCATGGCTGTGTTTGAGCATGCATCTGCACATACACAAGCATTAAATGTGCATGTGATGTGAAATGCCGCGTGTATGTCAGATGGTTATCAGCATGTCGGATGATATTTACATAAACCAGCTGTGAAACGTTGAACAGTAAAACGACTTGGGCAGGGCGGAGAGGATGATAATAATGAGATTATTAAAGTTACTGCAGCAGAAATTTAAAATTTTTATCTTATATCTGTGATGTTGTGTGTTGAAAGGACCTACAGCATGTTCACATCTTTCTCTCCTGCCTCTTGTCTACCCACTGTCATTGGAAGTAGATCGAAAAAAAGAAAGGATATACCCAGAAATGAGATGATGAGTGTGGGTTGTGTACAAGGTTTCCTGATGCACTGTTCTGTCTAAACAATTTAATGTTTTCCGGGTGATTGTGCTCCATGGACCACCCATTATCTCAAGGAAGGGAGAGGAAGAGAGACAGAGATGAGAGGGTTCATTTGTTGCCTCGCTAAGTGTAAAGAGCCACAAACATTAAAAATGCATCTTCGTTGCATTGAAGCTGCCAAAACAGTGATGCACATGGAGGCGAAGGCAGCATTGTCACTGCAGACAAAAACAGAGAGACAGTGTGGAGTGTAAACACCCCCCAACACAGATGCTGGAAATGTATACAACAAGAAGACACTACCCATAAATATGACTTAACACATGTAGGCACACACACAGATTTACACACATAACTTTACTCCTGTCCCACACACTCATTACTGTGGGAATGTAATTAGCATCCCAATACTAACAATGATATGTAAAAGAGAATTGTGGTTATGTAAAGAGGACAATAGATAAATAGTAGAGTTGGAAACTTTTCAGAGAAGTAAAAGATCGCTACATAGCAAACAGACAGATAAGAATATGACTACAACTAAACCATCAGTTCGCTTATGTACTGATTATTCTGTTGATTAATCACTTGGTTTATAAAATATCAGCAAATTCCAGTCACAAGCTCCAAGAATCCACAGTGATGTATTCAAATGTCCAACCGGTCCGAAGTCCTGAGATATTTAGTTTACTATCATGGCAAAAGAGTAAAACCACCAATATTTACATTTGAGAAGCTGGAACCGGGAAAAACTGTTTCTTAGATGATTTATCAAACTAATTGTTTCAGATTGATTTTCTGGCAGTCAATTATGCGACTAACAGTTGCCGCTCTAGCCTCAACTTTTCTGTGTCTGTCGCACTCCTGGATGCAGTTTTATACTGAGATGGTAGTGTGAGACATCCGTAGATATATATCAAGCAAAGGAAATATGTATTTTTACCTGAGTGCGCCACTCATGGGCTTTGTGAAAAGTATGTTTTAACAAACATTTTCTGGTTTAGTTGAATTGTGAGATAATGTGTTGCTTTTCTCTACTGTGTATAATTGTAAACTGAATACCTTTGAGTTTTGGACTGTTGGTTGGACACAAGTAATTTGAAGATGTCAGTGTGGAAAGCCCTGGCCTTGGTTATACTAGCAAATAGCACTGTCACCCAATAAATGACTAATTAAATTAAAAAGGGGTTTTTGATGCATCATGTCAATTCTAGTTTTAAACTGCCTCCATATTGTTGTGTGTTGTCCCACACATGGTGTTCTTAAGGGAAGTAACATTGATTAACCATGTTACTACACCAATAATAGTAGTACTAAAACATATTTTGGTTGTAGTGGTGGTGGTCTCTGTGTGTGAAGAATAGAGAAGGGAGATGGACGAGGAGGAGAGCGTCTTGATTCCTCAAAGAGTAAACAACCGCATACCACAGACAGATGCTTCAAACAGATGCCTCATTGTAAACAGACACACTCATAGATTCACATCAATAAATCTCCTCCACACTGCTGCTGTTGTTTAAGCATGCTATGCGTCCTAAGTCACAGCTAACTATCGTAAATACCATTTGACATGCTGATAAGCGTTATATGGCCTGCTGGTGGAGGTGGTGGTCATCTGGCTGCCAGCCTCAGTGTTTGCAGTAGGATCTGGATCAAGGCTTCCATTACCAGGTGGATCTTCATCATCATTTTTACACTTTCCACAGAAAAGTGACTTTTCTATGGTTTCCTATGTTTTTTCTGCCTGTTAAATAGAAGAGGCTGTAGATGACCCATGAAGTCATTTTAGTCTTATCCCAAAATTTAGAAAGCATTTTAGGTGCCCCCACTAAAGTTTATTAATCTTTATTTGCTAGTGATAGAAACTTTAAATGCATGTGTGTGTTTGCTGATTACGTGGTGATTAGCAGACAAAGGGAAGCTTCAAAAGGCATAAATGACTCTCTTAGTTCCTCTTGTTAAATCCTAATGTCAGGGCCAAATGTTGGCTTGCTGGCTATTTGGACAAGACGAGCTGTGGCTGGCAAAAAAGTCCAAATGCCAGCGAGTGTAATTCATCACTTTTCCAAACAGACATTTTTTGTTCTTCCATTTTAAGTTTTACTGGAAGTTTAGAAGAGATGCCTGTAGACACGGGATAGCTTGTATGAAGCTCGTCCATACAGTCTAGCGTAAGATTCCCCACACTGTTTTACTTTCCCGGGTCTCCAGCATGTATTTTTATGTTGTGTTAAAAATAATTTTAAAACATAACATGACATAATCATTGTCTGTATTTTGTGCTCTGTAATATTTAACCAGGATTGACATGAGCTCATTTGCAGGGAACTGACTGGAGACATTAAGGGCTGGCCCCCACACCCCACTTTTGCAACCTCTGTTGTTTTACAGGGCCTGTTAATGTTAAAGGCTATTAGCCCACATTTAGATAAAGTCAATGTTTGCTTTGACATTGCTAATGGTTGGGTAGTAATGGGGTTGTCTGGACGTTCTCTGTGGGGGTTGATGGTGTGTCGCAGTGATGTGAAGACATGATGTGTGTTTGTGGAGAGGGGGCAGCAGAAAGAAACAGGAGAAGATAAGATAGTAGAAGAAGGCTTTGTGGAGAGAAATTGTGACGGACAAAGAAAGAAAGGCTTAAGTGCAACGATTTAAAACCCTATAATATACAGTTTTCTCCTTCTCCAGAAGTAGACTGGAAAAAATCATCTTATGCCACCCTGTCTGGCAGTATCACATATTCTCTATCAGCCTGGTCCAACTCTTCATTTCGAGCTATGTGATGTTTACAGTGAGTGAAATATTCAACTCAAGACTTTAAATGGCAACACTCTTGATGTTTTTTATTCATATTCCTCTCAGATTCAGCCTGACATAATTGGTATGTCTGAACATTTTGGGACCTCCGCTAGAATAAATAAAGTTTTATATGTTTGAACGATGTTGGGCTACACAGTATGAGTCTGGTGCTAAAGGCATGAAGTCTAAACATAGAGACAATTTGATAAAAAAGGAAGATTAATCAGAGCCAGAATAAGGGAAACAGTTGTCAGAACAGGACTGCAAACACAGCATATATGCATACATACATACATAGACAAAGTACAGTATATACGGAGACTGTGAGTGCATGAGCGCATAATTGCAGGGGTATACTTAAGTTACTGTCAGCCAGAGGGTAGAAAGGTATGATGGGAGCAGAGGAGAAACATCTGAGATTCCTCTTTTAAAGATGTAAATATTTCTTATTCATCCATTTCTCATTTCTTTCTTCCGAATGTCTAGCATCCCTCCACACCAGCACACACAACATGTCTGTGTGTGTTGTCTCTCATGCTTTCTTGTCATTTTGTAGTACACAAAATATTTTTCCTCTAGTTGTAGAATTGTTGCATTTTAGCTAAGATGGGACATCTGGCATTGCAGTCGTATTTGTAGACATCTGTTGTCTCAGGTAATTGAGATGCTTTTTTGAATAGGACCGTATACGTATGTTCTTTCTTTTACTCTTTCTTTCCCAGCTTCTGTGTCTCTTTTACACAGTGCAGTATTGTGTGGGTCGTGGCGCCACAGTGCTGTATTGTGGTCTCAGTGGGGTTGGGGTATGTTTGGTCAGCGCTACAGCACTGCAGGTCAAAGGGCAGCCAGTGGATCAGGGAGGGCTCAGGGACAGTGTGTGTGTGGTGTGTGTGTGTGTGTGTGTGTGTGTGTGTGTGTGTGTGTGTGTGTGTTTGTGTGTGTAAGGTAGGGTCAGAGAAAGCACATGCCAGCACCAGAGGAGACTGCAATAACACACCAGGAACCCCACAGGACAACACACACTCTGCTTTCACTCCTTTATCTCCCCTCAGGCTCTCACTCTGTGTCAGTTCAATAACTTGATTTGCACGTATGTCAGAAACAGTTTTACCACACAAAAACTGATTAATTCAAACTATTATTAGAGATTTTGACTTTATTGGCTCTATTATAGTGTTTCCAGACAGATTTTGCTCAGACATTAGAGGTTACCTTAATCTGCCTGGTCAGATTTCTAAATAAAGAACACACACACAAAACAGTGTGTGTAAAAAATACACATTTCCCCCTTAAGCTGGGTGGTTTCTAACCAAGCAGATAGATTGGTTCCCTTTACCAAATATTGAAAATTTACGCAAAAACTAGGAACATGTCTTTCCAGAAACATTCTTTCAGGTTACTTAATCAAAAGACTTTGCAGTCAGTGGTTCTCATCAGGAGCTATTTTCTTTTAAAGGTAATGGTAAAACTGTCTACAGGGAGGTCTGTATGAGTGTCAGTCACCTATTTGTCTGTACCCCACTGCCTCTACATCTCACCCTCTGTCTGATCTGTCTGTTCTCTTTGTCACTCTCTATCTCGCTCTCTGACATTTTAATTCCTCTGCCACTTTCTTTGTCTCTGCTGGTTTCTCTCTCTCTCTTGTCTACCCTTCAACCAGACCCTTCCCATCTCCTTTTTAACCCCCACCTACCACACACACACACACACACACACACACACACACACACACACACACACACGCATACATGCACACACACACACACATACACACAGTCTCCAGCTGTTATTCCTGATGGCGTTACAAATGAGATGTTGAAAGGTGATCGCAGGGACAGGAGACACAGACCCTTGTTTTCTTTGGGCTTCAGCCTGTCAGATTGGGTCTGGTGGGGGAGGGCGGAGGGGTGATGCAGCACTCAGGGCAGCTGTGTGTTTTTGTGTGTGTGTGTGTGTGTGTGTGTTAATGACTGTGATAGGCAGAATGACAGAAACACAAGACTACCTTAAACCCCAAAATACCGCCAATGTGATTGACATGTTATGGACAGCGAGCCACACTCTCTTCTTGTTGGTTGTTTATTAGACATTCAGATGACCTTCAACCCCAGGAAGTGGAGGCTGATCAGGGGCAGGATGTTAAGGCAGACAGCTTTAGGCATTACTTTTGTAAGCTGTTGCTGTAGCTTTTACCTATGACATAATTTGCTTGTTCTGTTGAGCTCTTATATATCTTTATTTAAACATACATACATTTTTCTTGAAAAAAACAAATACAAGCTTTACCTGATCTCATGAATACATATCATGACCATATACAAGTTTTGCATATATAAGTTTACATTATTAGATTTACAATACGGGATTCACAAGGTATATTCCAAGATTTTCACAATATCATGTCTCTTTCCTGTTTTTTCCACAATCTGTTTTTTTCTACTAAAGCAGGAAATGCACTAAAAATCTGAGACTTTATTTAGATGATCACAGTGGGTGAAGAAACTGTTTTGACCTGGTTTCCCTTGTTGTGGCATCTCTTGCATGAAGGCTAAAAACACTGAAACTAAAACATGGCACAAAGTTGAAAACCACCACACATGAGGAGAGTCAAACTCGCTCGTCCTTTTCCCCAGTGCCAGCTGTCAATGTGGAATCCATACTGCAGCGGGAATGTGAGAGGAGTGTGAGAGACGTGGGGGTGGGTTCAGCAAGATGGGAACTTTGGTGGGGACATACACACTGGTGGGGACAAAGAAATACATTTTTATCATCTGGTATTTACTGAATATTTATTTTCATGATCAAAATTAGTACGATATCAGTTCAAAATGTCAAAGATTTGCATTAACTTTGAAGCTATTTGACCTCTGATTGAGTATACTGCCGCCTTTTAATCTGTCTTTATAGTTTGTTTATTTACATTTACATGAAGTGAATTTCACTTGAAGTACTGTGAATCTGGTTTTACATTTGTGTCTTGGCTTTCAATTTGTAGATTTTTCTCTGTAAAAGCAGTAAGTTTTGATTAAAGTTGTAGGTTGATTCAAATCCACTATATCTGGACCTTGTGCACTTGGCTTTAAATCTTAGAAACTGGACTTTGCAGATAGTGAATTTGGCCTTAAATGTAGTGAACCTAGTTTTGAAATAAGTTACCTCACCCTTAAAAAAGCTTTTTTTGTGGTTTTGTACATCTATTGCTGGTCTGTCCATCCTGGGAAGAAGGATCCCTTCTGTGTTGCTCTTTCTGAGGTATCTTCCTTCTTTGCCCTTTAAAGGGTTTGTTTTGGGAGTACTTACTCATCCGAATCAACAGTCTGAGGACAGAGTGCTGTATGCTGTACAGACTGTAAAGCACTTCTGTGAGTTTAGGCGATATGGATAACATTGACTTGACTTTGAAATTCCTTTTAATGTGAAAAAATGTCTACAATGAGCTACAGTTCTACAGTAAACCACCAGTTCATATCCCTGAGACTGAGACAGCGTGTACTGACACAATGTGGTACAAGTATTTCAGGACTTTACATGCAGCCAAAGTAGACAGTGCGTCCTGTGTTGATTATTGTTAATAATTTGAAAAACAGCAGGGAATGGCATGACTGGCATTTCTTGCATTTTTCCCAAAGTAACAGGCAAAACATTGAACAGATCTGTAAAAAATTACAAAAACAATTACAAACCAGATATTGGTTACAGCTGCAGTGAAATAACCCAGGACATTAATCCCCTGCCAGAAACCGCACAGTGCTGACGTCTCGCTGAAAGGCCTGCAGACCAGTTAGCTGTGTTAATTATTTCCCACTACATGGCCCTTCATCACACTGGTCAGCTCAGCGTACGTATTATCCGGAGGTAATCCCTCTGTTGTGCTGGCACCATTATCACACCGGGACACAACAGGCCTATTCTTCCACATGTAATTAACAAAGGTACTTATGGGCTGCTTTCGGGGATTTAACTGTTATGTTGGCGGAGCTTTAGGGGCGTCAGTGGGACATTGTGGAAAAGGGAGAAGGTGGGGGAAAGGAAAGCTCTCAGATCAGTGGTGGAGTGGAGGTTTAGGACTGTAGGTGTGCAGCTTTAACCACATTGGGTTACATGTGGTAAATTTTAGTTGAGAGAGAAAAAAAGGTTGGTTTACTCTGGCAACTGTATGTAGCTCGCAGTGGTAGAAAGTAACACTTAAGTTCTTAAGTTTTGTACTTAATTACAACTCTGAAGTTCAGAAGTGTATGTGAGTATTACCACCATTAGCGTTACTGTCCAGGGAAATCCATGTATCTCCAAAATGTCAACATATCAGGAGTTTAAGTATTCAGCTTTGTAACTGCATTTTTCAGATAATCCAGTGGGTTTATAAAAATATAAGTTGTCAATTCTGTTTTCAGCTTCTCAAATGTGAATATTTCCTGGTTCTGGTGGTCTTCTGTGGCAGTAAACCCAATATATTTGGGTTTCTTTACTATCTACTGGACAAATCAAGACATTAGAATGTGTTTCCTTGAGCTTTAGGAAATTGGGATGGACATTTTTGACAATTTGCTGACATTTTATTGACCAAGCAACAAATCGATTAATCGAGAAAAATAATGAACAGAATACTCGGTAATAAAACTAATATTTCGTTGCGGCATTAATACCAATAAAACCCTGTTAAACCTCCTGTTCTGCAGGAGTACTTTGACTTGTGATACTTTAAGCCCCTACATGCCCATGGCTCACCTGCGCAGGTGTTTTCACTTGATGTGATTAGACCTCTATTCAGGACTGTGTGAGCAAACA
This sequence comes from Seriola aureovittata, assembly GCF_021018895.1. Taxonomy (NCBI): domain Eukaryota; kingdom Metazoa; phylum Chordata; class Actinopteri; order Carangiformes; family Carangidae; genus Seriola; species Seriola aureovittata. The sequence goes on along the minus strand of NC_079371.1, from coordinate 8,540,580 downwards.
CAGACTGAACACGTTTGGCATCGCCCACAGTCTCCTGTTTGTTTTGTTGTCATTTTAGTTTGGGACAATTAACACCTGTGTGAGTATGCAAGAAATACAACTTTGAATGAGTACTATTACAATGCTGTATTACCACTGCTTCTCCTACTGTTGCTTGTACATGAAACTTTTACTCAGGATCTTAATGGATCTAAATACTTTTCCACCACTTGTTAGCTAGAGCAATTTAAATCATATGCTACTGGTTTAGGCAGATAGAAAAAAGGATTGTAATGTCATGGGTTCTGTGTTGGTTTTATTTTGTTTGTTTTTTTCTCGTTCCCCCCTGTAATTATGACATGCACGCTCACATATATATATGCAGAATGATGAGAGGAAAACAAGAACAAGAGATGAGGAAAACATGAGGGAGGCAGACCCAGCAGAGATTAGTCCATACTGACAGCTACAAGTGACATGATGACTGATTCATTTCAGGCAGAATTAAGGAATTGTCTGTGTGTGTGTTTGTTTCAATCAACACTTCTCAGGCTCTGTTCCTGACTTGCTCTGTGCATCATGGGAAATACTGTATGTATCAGGACACACACACATATTTAGTTTTGTGAAAGGAATGATTCGAACGGTGAATATTTTTGCTTCTTACCGTGATGAATGGGGAGCAGGACAATTTCTTATCTGTGTGTAAATCCTCATGCATGATATTAAAGCCATCACTCATACATTTCAGTGCTCCAGTAGGGCCATAAAAAGATTTGATAACAGGGAAATCTGTTAAATTCAACTTGTAAAATCCTCATGTTAGTACAGCTTATCACATGTTGTCAAGTGTGGTTTATAGATGCAACCCCTCAGCTTTCATTCTTCAAACGTGATCACAGGGGAGCAAGTTCTACTGTAAATGTAAATCTCAATCGTCATAGCCTGTCATGGCCCCCACCCTCACCTACCCTCACTTGCCATAAACACTGCTTAGACTCTTGTGATGTATATGCTGTAAATGTACAGGTTCAGTCCCTTGTTAGCTGGGAGGTGTATGTATTTTAAAGGTTAAAGGTTACAGATTTCAGGTTTGTGTGAGACATCAGTAGGACTGTTGAATCTTCATTTTCTATTTTTCTCCCCCTCTTTTATGGTTTTGAGAGACATTTGAATGTCAGTCAAAAAAAAAGAGGTAAGGTTAAGCACAAGCGGTCTCATACACACACACACACACACACACACACACACACACACACACACACACACACACACACACACACCCCTAATCCCCTCTCTCTCACACACACAGTAGGTTAAGATGAGACAGTGACCTGAGCTGAACAAATGGACTTAGTTACGGCTGAGGATTGGTGTGGAATGTGGGGGGGGCGTGTGTGTGTGTGTGTGTGTGTGTGTGTGTGTGTGTGTGTGTGTGTGTGTGTGTGTGTGTTGTGTGTGTGTGTGTGTGTGTGTGTGTGTGCGCGCGTGTGTGTGTGTGCGCATGTGTGTGTGCGTGTGTGTGCGTGTGTTATGTGCATGCTTGGAATGTCTAACTCCCCACCCAATGAACCAGAAAACACACAGGTGGAGGAGCAGGAGGAAATTTGAGGGAGAAAAGGAGGAAATACATGAGGAAGAAGGAGGGTGAGGAAAGACGGAAGACTGGATTGTGTAGCTTGAGTGTGTAGCATGTCCTTAGGTTCTGTTTTTATTCTTTTGAAATTAAGTCCTTATTTCTTCCTGCTTGTGTTAGTTATAATTATTTTGTCAAATTCTTTTATCGTCTTTTTTTCTAACTATGAGGCACTTTGTGTTGGTCTATAAAATATTCACATAATGTCGAGACAAAAGTGTACCTGTTACTGTTACCAAGGATGTACTCTGTAAAAAACAACAGGTTAAACCTCTATTATTGACGAGATTAAAAACTAGAGAGATAGAAGCCATGTTTATTTAACTGATGACACAATAAGTATTGATTTGGTGAGATGCAGGTCAAAATATGCCATATTTCTGGCTTGAAACTTGGACAAAATTTGGCTAAAAAGTAAAGTACATCTAGATTACATAAAACCACCTTTGAACAAAATGGGTCTTAACCTCACACTGAAATGTAGTCATTGAAAAGCTGTTGGAACAATTGCTTTAGCTTAACTGAAACACTCAAAGTAACCGACGCCCTGAAAAAAATCAAATAATCAATAATGAAATAATGAAATCAGATGTAATAAAACACACATAAGTCTCTGTGCATGATGTTTTGGCCTTCCTAATTAACTAAAGCCCATTTATATTTTATCTGCAGTTATTTAACTGCCAGGAAGTCAACTACATCTATTCAGGTGCTTATAAAATCAGTCTGTCTCTCTCGTCTCCTTGTGTTATGTCAATATGAACGACTCGCTCACAGCAAATATTCACCTCTTTATCACTAAAGGGCACCACAGCAGGTGGTGGTACTGTGACTGTGTGTGAGTGTGTGTCTGTGTCCTAAACTAGCCACTACTATATTAACCTACTTCATTAACAGCAGGTAATATACACTGTCGTTATGAATTACATGCTCAGTTGTTCCTTTTGGCCACTAGTGCTAATGCATTTAACAATATCATTAAATGATCGGTTTTTAAAAGACATCAAGAAAAGCTTTATATGCATCATGTCCCAGTCTGTGATCACCACACAAACACCATGGAGAGAGACCATGAAGGTCACCGGTCTGATAGGTAGACATCGCACAGGGCTGCAAGTCCCTTCATGACAATTTTTTTAATTAATTTACAAAAGAATTTTGCCGCTTATATTATGATAAAACTTTGAATATCTCTTTTTTTCGAAAGGAGTTGAAATAGTGGTCTACTTTTGTGTAATCCGACAGTCCACTGTTGTTGAGGTAGGACTGTGTGTGTGTGTGTGTGTGTGTGTGTGTGTGTGTGTGTGTGTGTGTGTGTGTGTGTGTGTGTGTGTGTGTGTGTGTGTGTGTGTGTGTGTGTGTGTGTGTGTTTTCACTGCTGTTAATGAGTAACAGTGTCTGCCTCCAGAATACTGATAAAAGTTAGGTCGAGGACACCGGTTTGCTTCTCACACACACACACACACACACACACACACATACATACATTCATTCATACACACATTCAAGAGTGTGAACTATTTATCTTGCACCAACTGTCTTACCTTATCTATAAGGCGCAATGCTCTCTGCAAACACACACACAATATATTTACCATACAAGATGCAGATAATGATTTATGATGGGCATTTTGTTGAGGTCAGTATACTACAGTTAAATGTAAATGTCGTGTCGTGTCCACTGCTGGTGACTATAACCTGACAGTGACTGAATACTGAAGTAAATTGACCCCGACCCCGGACTCCCCCAGACATGTAACAACACCTGCTGTGAGTCTTTCCAGCTTGTGTTAGAAGTCACTGGTGAAGGTTGGCTAGAGTGAAAGGGTGAAGCTATTTACCCATGTCTAAATTCTCTCTGTGTGTAAAAATGTTGCTCTTTCACTCATGTGTCCTTGTAAGTATTTAACAGTTTGACCTTTAATGCAAAACTTGAATCTGCTCTCCCAGACAGAATCAGACATGTCCTTCACCAGTTTCCTGGTGTAATTTGTCTTAAGATAAGAGAAGATATTCTCTATCGTCCCTGAGGGCAATAGTGCTACACACAGCTGCAGTCACCTTATATACAATATGCAGCCGACAGAACAGTACAGTATCACATCAAAGACGTATATAAAATACAAAAAGCAAGAAATAGCTGAGTTTCGCATTTCTTTTATACCGTTCTCCGATTCTCTGTCGCACTAAAGCGCCTTAAAATTTGCTGTCTGAAACCTGCAAAGTTCTTCATTTTTGACTGGCAGTTTATGAATGGATGTTACATTTATTGAAAAAAAAAATAAAAGAAGCCGGTACGCTTTGTACTGTTATCTGTTATACTTCTTGGTAAGTGGCTCAGGATCAGGATGTCTGCTCCCTGTCTGTCTCAGGTCTTATTTTGCCTTAAAATGTAACCCAGTCTCCAGCCTCCATACAGACCAAGCAGGAATGATGTACATACACATGCACACACACACATACACACACACACACACACACACACACACACACACACACACATTTATACAAATACACACACTGAACTGGAATAGTACTTAAGGCCTTTGACCTACTTTCAGCCCCAGCTGGCCTCCTTGCCCCATGTATTCAGTCTTTTTCATGCTCACCTTTCCATTCTCCATTCACTTTTTCTCCACCTTTTTTTGCCCTGTTGCTTTAGGATCTATAAGGTTATTGTCTAAATTTCCCTGGATGCTTTAATCCCATATCCCTTATTTTTTCCAAACATGTCCACAGAAGCTTGCAAAAGCAATTCCCTCTTCAGTCAAAAAAACATAGTAATCAGGCAGTCTCTTTATTTCTATACATACGTACCATATGCTGTATGGTTCAGCGAGTTGAGACACAAAAAGTGTAGAAATAACTTGATCCATAATATAAAGCAAACCTCATCAGGTCACATGGATGCTTTGGAGACACTGTCAGCACGGGAGACAGGTGTGGCATTTTAACATGCTCACTGTCAAACAGTGTAAAATCTAATTTCCCCTCTGTCTCTGTTCATGAAAGAAAGCAGTAACATATTGTGCCTTCGTTCATGTGTAACCAGCAGATCAGTTTTAAACAAGTCATAACTGCCAGATGTTAATGGACCGTTGAGGATGTTTGTAGCACTGTCAATCTGTTTTTCCTTTTTTCTTTTTGTCTCACAAGTTGTAAGTGTAATACAAGGTTATAGAAAACAAAGTACATACAGTATGTTTTTATTTGAGGTAGTATTAGAATATCAGTTCCTTATCCAGCCTGCAGTTTACCTTTAAATCCTCAAATGTTAACAGGTAGTTGTTTTTGTGGGTTAATTCCTTCTCTTTAAACCTTCTTGACTCCATTCCTGAACTGTCTGCCAAGGTGTGTGTGTGTGTGTGTGTGTGTGTGTGTGTGTGTGTGTGTGTGTGTGTGTGTGTCTTTCTAATATCTTTCACGCATGAAATTAGTTTTTCTTTCCTTACTGTACTTTCATCACTTTCCTTAATCTGCTTTTATATAATGGCCCCAAATTGTTTCTATACTCACACAAGTGCATACTGTGCATGATGTGGTTTTTGTAAAGCCTTTTATAAGCTTTAAAAGAATGTTCTAGGTTCAAGCCGCCCTCAGGTTCTTGGTGGTTTGTAGAACTTTATGTTCTCTGTCTCAGTTTCCTCAAAAGCCTCATTTCCATTTTCCACTGTTAGAGTTTTCTCTGTCTTTCTTTTAAGAAATTAAACTACCGTGTTTATTTTTGGAGCGGGCAGGTTGCCTTCCTTGACAGGTTTATGAATTTGACTTTCAAAACTGAAAATATATTTCTGTACAAATGAACCTTAGTCCATATTCACCACAAACGAGCTTCAGCTTGTATGTAGCTGAACCAATGACTTGCGCAAAGAATGATATTAAGACTCAATAAATTCTTTAGAAGCAAATCTATGCATTTTTTCCCACATTGCATAAATGTGGAGATTTCAGTGAGTGGCAAATAGCCCTCATTAAAACAGTTTCCTTTTACCTCAGTTAAATAAATTAATCGCTTTCATAAATCTTCTCTCCTGTAGTCATTTGGGTGGGATGTGTCATTAAAAATGATTCATTGCTTCTTAGTTTTTAGGCCAGGACCTAAATGGACCAAATTTATTGCTCTTGCCAAGTATAAACCCAACAGGAAAAGGTCTGTGGTGCATTTTGCACCTTACTCTGCTAGTTTCAGAGCACATTAGCATGAAATTTAAACACTACTCTTTATTTTTGGAAGGAACAGCGTGACTATGTGGTAATTTTATATCATTTTCACACTCTAAATTTTGGGGGGCCATTCAGGGCACTGTCTACATGTGTGATGTGTTATTATGAGGAGTGAAAGTTTCCTCCTCTTAGTTTTTCTAACTCAGCAGCTTGTTCAGTAGATTTCCTCTATATAACAGCCTTGATTCTTATTCTTAAGCCCAATTGTGGAGAGGTTTTTCTCTGGTGAAAAGCAGACAGGTGCAGCCGCAAGAAGAAAAGGGAGGTGGAACAATATAACCAGCTATTAGAAAGGCCGCAGTGGAAGGGGCAGAAAGAGCGGGACAGAGAGGTAAAGATGGAGAGAGTGAAAGGAGAAGGGAAGAAAGAAAGAGCAAGAGAAAAAAATCACATTTCTATTAAAGGTGCAATAAAACAGATCAAAAAAGGGGGTTACAAAAAGGTTTTACACCTTGTGTGTGTGCTTGAGTGTGTGCTCTCAGAAAGCCGGTGGTGTGAGTCGCTTAGGGGATCAGGTTGCCGTACCAACCACTCAGCAGATTCCTCAAAGTTTTTCTGGCCGCTGTGTGTTTTTTTTGCATGATTGTGTGTGAGAGAGAGAGAGACACACACACACACACACACACACACACACACACACACACACACACACACACACACACACACACAAGTGTATGCCTTAGGTTTTATGTGTATACGTGTGTGTATCCTTTCAATGATGCCGGCGTATCCTCCCCAGCCTCAGGCCTCGTGTTAACTGTCAGGACAGAGTAACAAGCAGCAGTTGACCTATTGATGGGGTGGAAGTGACTGGGTCAAAGTGAGAAATTGTCAGTGTAGTCATGTTTTTGTGTGCGTGTGTGTGTGTGTGTGTGTGTGTGTGTATGTGTGCGCACCTGAGGAAGACAACTTCATGTGCACTTACCCATCACTCTGCCTGTTGCCTCAGGACAAAGAAATGTAACTCAGCGTGTGTTTGAGTGTATGTCAGTGACAGAGAAGGAAGAGGAAGACACAAGCTTTTTGGGTGTTAATTAAGTCAGTGTTTCACAACAAGCAATCCCACTGGTCATGGTCAGTTTAGAGAGTGATAACAGGATCCAGGCTTATGAAGAGAATTGAGATACAAAAAAGTAACAGCAGGGGATTACAGGGTTTCAGCAAAAGCATTGCATAAATATGAGACTTACGTGTATTGGGGTAATTGGAACAGTGCACACACAAATTTTCGTTGAAGCACATTGTGGGAGGATTAACCTTCATTAAGCCAGTTCATAAACTGAGCTTAGTTAAAAGCACAATGTAGAAACAATGAGGTAAATGTTACTTGTATAACTGATCAGATAATAATGATGGCCTCTTGAGGACTCAGTTGTCTTACGGATTCTCCAGTCTTTCGAGAAATACACAGAGTGACACATAGCTCAGCATGCTCAACGCACACACACACACGCACACCTCTACCTTGTGCAGTACATCAACGCTGTGTCCCGCTGTTAAGTGCTCTCCATCAAAAGCATTCCTCAGCTCTCTCCTCTAGCTCCAGTCTCGCTTCCCTGCCAACAACAACGTTGTGTTGGACTCTGCAGAACCATCTGACTCAGAGACGAGTGGAACGTTAAGGTGCTTAATAGAACAAACTCTGGATGCAAAACTAAAACATAAAGAGCAGTCCCGGCTGTCACACTATGCAACACAAAAATTGACCAATTTAGTAGGTGTTTTCCCAGCAATTACAAAATTGGAAATATTTGGATGCTGAAACTATTTTTCAACTGATTTCAAGAAATGTCATGTGTGTCCTTATGATGGAGGGTAGGTGTTCTCCCTCTAATGTAAAGTACATTACCAATCCTCCATTGTTAGCCAACAGTGGCCTAATTTTATTTTATTTTTTCATCTAAGAAAATTTCACTCCTGGAAATGTCTGTGGAAGGCATTAGTGAGTCTGATTTTAAAAAACGCCACCATGCTCAGACATTGGCTGCCAGTGGTTTTTGAGTTTGAAAGAAGAATGCAGAATAGACAACCAAAGAAAACACAGTAAAACTGTGAGTTGACACAAAACTCTACAGGGTTATATCTGCTAATGTTAGCGTGTGAAAATGCAAAGGTGTGAGAGTAGTATTTATAGGCCAGGTCTGAGAGTATGAGACAAAGCCAAGAGGATCTACTAGACCTGCTTTACTATTGCTAGAACCAGACAAAGGTTAGACCAGACCTTACTGAACTAAAATGTACAGACTAGACAAGTGCCAACTGGATAGACTGGACTATATTGGGCAGTATAAGACCTCTTCAGTCTTGACTAGTCCAGACTGAGCCAAGCCAGGCATTAATACGCTAGTCTGGTCTAGACTACACTGAACTGGATGACACAGAGCTAGACTGGACCACAGTATGACTTTTAAGGACTTTGTCTCAATGTTGGCACATAAATTAAGCCCTTTTAATAATGTTTTAATTAACTGGTTAAATCAGAGGTCGCTGTAAAAACTAGTAAGTGGACCTTGAGTTACACTCATTTGTCAAACTATTGTTTCCGAGGTTAACACCTTGATGCTTTACTCTAAAGAAGAGTGCACTTTACTATATTTTACTGCAAAACACACACTTATTTATATTTTTTACACAATACTGTACGACTATAGTATATAACATACACTGTACTAGACTGTATGGTAGATTATTTTTAGGTATTTTATACTGTAGATCAGTCATTGTCCTTCTGTACTGGAAACCTCTGCACCATAAATCCCGCTGATATTATTTGTACTCAGAAGTCTGTGAAAAGAACTGCGTACAGCTTAAAGTCAACCTAGATGACCATATAAGCAGTTCATTTTGAGTTGTTTTGAGTGTAACTGCTGAAAGAACAGACTGTCTGTACTGATTTATTTGGCCTTCAGACTTTCTCCCTCAGTCCACGCAAGGGGATGTGCACTTCAGAGCTGGAGGGTTCTGCCTCTGTGGGAGTAGTGTGTGTCTGACGTGAGCTGTATTTTCCTGTCATTAGGCTGCATGATACCAGACATGCACATATAACCAGCCTACATACTCCCTGCTGTATAAAGGGAAGGAGACGGAGGGTGTGCATGCTACGTGTGCATGTCTGTGTGCATCAGACAGACAATCTTCAAGGTGCTTTACGTTGTCGTGGGAAGTCAGTTTTAGGCAAGGGACTGCCATAAGCCCCAATTGGACTAAACACTGCAATTTTCTCTGCTCCCACACACACACACACACACACACACACACACACACACACACACACACACACACAAATACAAAGATGCAGGCAACCCAACAGATAAACAGACAAAGATGCTCAAGCACACAGAGACACGTAATTAGTGCAATTTGACTATATACAGTATGTGTAGCATTTTTTCTAACACTAACATTCAGCAACACATAAATGCTCAGAAGGGCCTGCATGTGCGCATGCACACACACACACACACCCACACACACCCACACACACACACACGTTGCATGAAAGAGAAGAATAGATCTTTTACTCGCTTCAGTTTCACCCCTAGAGACAGATTTAAAAAAGACTTTACATCGGTCATGGACCGTGGAAAAGGAGGTCGAGGACCATGATGAGGACGGGAAGGGAGAGAGAGGAAAGGAGGCTGCTAAACTGTATTCCCTTCATCAAGCAGAGAGGGAGGGAGGGAAGGAAGAAAAGTGGTTGATGAGGGAGAGTGTAGGAGAGGTTAACTGTCGAAAGTTGAGAGGTTCAGTTAGAGGTCCTGCCCCTGTGATCCTCTGGGGAAGAGACTGGGGAAAGCTGAAGTTGTGTGCGCGGATCTGAAAAAGGCAGGAGACCAGTAAATCACTTCAGAGAGAAAGAAAAAATATGGAACTGAACGAAGACGTTGGTGTGAATGAGCGTGATGAAAGAGAAAAGAGAGAGCAGGGAGTAAGAGAGCAAAACAGAGAGAGGCAGAGAGGTTGATGGGAGTGATGACAGGGAGAAAGAGAGGACAGGAGGAGGTAGTAAAAGGAAGTGAGGGGTTAAGGGCAAGAGAGAGAGAGGTAGCAGGGGAGTAGTGAGAGTTCAGGGGAATGAGATTTCAATCTGTCGGAGGAAGAAAAGAGGAGAAATAAATAGAAGTGAATGAAAATTAAAGGGATAATATAGATATAGAGAAAGATATACGTATCTGGAAATGAGACAAAATAGATAAAACAGATAAAACGGGAAACAGGTGTTAAAGTAAGTAAAGAAAAAAAATAATGTATATGTATTCAGGGAGATATATAAAAGAAGAAAATAGCAACATAAAGCAAGAGAACAAGGGATGAATAAGCACACTTAACCAGAGAAACGAGAGAAATAGAGGTAGAGAGTAAGGAAAAGGAGAAAGAGGGAGCTGTCGGGCCCCTGATGAGAAAGCCATACAGCTGAGCGAACGCATTACCCCATCCAAGTACGAGGAGGAGGAGGAGGAGAAAAGCTCCCGTGAATACCTCCATGTGACTAATGTCTTTTTCACACATTCTAGCTCCATCCATCCATCATTGTGTCCACCTTCTGCTCTCCTGTTAAAACAGCGGCCTGTCGTGATAGAGACTACTGTAACTGCTTGCCCTTGCACCTTTCATTTATACAGCTTGAGCCACCATATTCCTCTCCTGTATCTGCAGCTGCACACTGGAGGGAAGAATCAAGATCCTTGTGTTGCTTTGTTTCGGTGACAGCTGGACAGTGTTGGGAAGTGATGTGAAGTCTGTGCTTTAAATTTGAAGTCTGGTGGTGAAACCATGGTGGCTACTCTTGCTTATGCCTACTAACTACTTCTTCTTAGAGAAATGCAAAAAAGTAAAAGTACAAAAAGGTGAATGTTGACAATTTCCTGACAGCTGAACATTTTGCCTGGGAGTAGCCTTTTTCCCCCAGTACTTAAAACATCAAATGTTAAAGAATAACATTTACGGTGCATTACAACTTTAGTATACGGAGGACTGAAACTACCAAAATCAAAAATATATACAGACAGTACGCTAACTGCAGCACGCCAGCACACCAATGCTGGAGGGCTTTTAATCTGAAAGGAAGTGATGATTTTGTATTGTTGCGTAATGTAGTAACTTTAACAAGAGTGGATGAAAACAACGCTTCATACTAAAATACTGCTACGACCAATTGTACATATCAAACAGAGGGAATTAGAAATAAAGGCCTGCCTCTAATGAAGGCCTCTTACCTTCTACATAGCACGGCCACTTATGCACTAATGCAAAATGAGACATGATCACTAATGATGTCATAACTCTAGTGATGATATTGTGAGCTTCGGCAGAATTCTAGTGATGTCATCAGTTACAGTAGAACTCTAATGATGTCACTGTGAGCCATAGTAGAGCATTTGAGATGTCATCTTGGTGACAGTGTGAGCTACATCAGAAGTCTGGTTATGTCATTTAGAGCTGCAGTAAGAAATCGAGCGATGTCATTCAGATCTGCCATCTATCCTTTTTCTGTAACCGCATCCCAACTTCTCTGTCCCTTCCTTCTGCACAAACCCGTCTGCAGCTGTTTATTAAACCAGTTGTTCATAAGGGCAAGTTAAAGGTCTCCATACGCAATGTGTGGCATCAGGCTGTGCTCATTGACTGATAAGAAGGCGTCAAACCTCAAATGTTATATATTTAAGGCCGTGTTTACATGTGTTTCTGTCCTTTATCAGACGACATGCATTCAGATAGATAAGCCTCTATCAGGCACATTGTTAACATGAAACAGCCTTTGTCCTTCCTTTAAGATGTTGAATCTACAGGACCTGACCTGAAGTGGGTTGTTTTCTGATGGATTTCCATACAGTTGCCTTTTGTAGTGTGTCAGGACACTTTGTTCACTACATGGTGGCCTATTATGTGTTTTTAGTGCTATATTTGGAGGGTATTGTTTTAACCCAAAAGGAGTAATGAGTGACCAAACAGAGATGTCCGTTATGCACTGAACCTTGCTAAATCCTACATCCCTCCTCCTACCATCTCTCTATCTTCCTGTTTGTCTTTCTTTGTATTACTCTCCTATTTGGCCGTATTTTACTCCCTCTCACTCCTCAGACGTACTCCCTTAAATTCCATCCTCCCTCATCCCCTTCATTTCCTCCTTTCTTCTCTCCTTACCTTCCTTCTCCTCTAGTTCCCCTCCCCCTCGTCCTTATTTGGCAAACTCCATCACCCCTACTTCTCTCCATCATTCATTTCCTTACATCCTTTCCAGTCAGTCAGGGTGCTCCTCCACCCCTCTTTGTTTTTCTAGTGTGCAGTTTCACAGTAGACCAGCTACTGAGTGGTCAAGGTCACACCTGATTTTATGTCTCAACACGACATCTCAGTTGATATTAAACTCACTGCTTGGCTCTGTGTTTGCTCCCAGGGGATTTTATTGTTAAAATGTCAGTGTTTTAGCTAAGCCATTATAAACTCACTAAAGGTTAAAGGATCATTCCTGTGTGTTTCTTGCCATATTTGGACTGGTAATTTGTGATGAGGTAATGTGTTAGGGTGTCAGAAGATGGGGGCACATCAGGAAAAGAAGCTTTATGAGAGGTCATCTTAGTCTTCCCCCTAAACCTGTCGACACATCTACTTCTTTTAAAATCATTCTGTGTCTCGATATTGCTCTGGGGATGTAGCAACCATACTTTGTGAAAACGTTCACATCCAGGTTATCCCTCAGTGCAATGTCAGTGATGTATGTTACGTAACACCACATTTTGTTGCTGCTGGAAACAAAAAATACACAACCATTTTCTGTAAGCAAACATGAAAAATTTGGAGGTGGAAGTGTTTCATAATTTCAATAACTCTCCTTTTCTTCGTCTGTCAACAAGGTCCCCCCAGGGTGTCAGAGCGGGTGGCCCACCGGCAGAGCATCCGCCTCGGTCGCACCATGAAGCTGCCCTGCCCTGTGGAGGGCGACCCCCCGCCTCTCATCATGTGGACCAAGGACGGTCGCAACATCCACAGTGGCTGGACACGGTTCAGGGTGTTACAACACGCTTTGCGAATTAAAGATGTGGAGACTGAGGATGCGGGAACGTACATCTGTAAGGCCACCAACGGCTTTGGCAGCGTGAACATCAACTACACACTCATCGTTATAGGTAAGTAATAAAAAAGTTTCTGTGACGTGACACACCAAAACAAACCTTTGAATTAAACGGACAACACATGAATACATTGGACCAGTAGTAAAAAAAAAACACTACAGGCTTGTAATATTCAACAGTGCCTCACGTTTAAAACAAACTTGTGTAAAATCTCCCACACAGACATTTATTTTTGAGGAGTCTTTTGTTGAAGCAGTGTGATTCGAGTGTTTATGTGTGTGTTTGTATGATGACAGACCGATATAAAAAAAACCGCCATCCACAAGTAAAACACAATATTTTTTGTTGCACTTTTATTCCTCTCATCCTCTCTCCCTTTCTTTCCATTAATTTAAGTCTGCATTTGGTTTTCTGTACTTGCGTAGTCTGGTCTGCATCGCACATGATTTTTCTGCCTGTCTCTCTTTGTGGTTTTCCATGCTTGCTTTCTCCCATTGACTCTGCTCTGTGAGTTTTTCTAGGATATAATTAGCCAGGTTAGGTTGGTGGGGCCATTATACTGAAGTCTGTGTAGTTCTTCAGACAATGAAACACTGCTTTTGTCTGGGTTTTTATGCTCGTGTGTGTGTTTGTGACCACAGTTCTTGTGCTTGTGTGTTCCTGTTTAATTATGAATGAGGGATTTGTTGAAGAAGATGCTCTGTGTTTGTGTGTAGGTCTTTGCGTATGTGTAGTGTGGAATGTCATGTTTTTGTGTGTGTCTCAGTTTAGATGTCACCATGAAAGAGACATTGTTGTGGTTTGTTCATTTTTCCTATATTATCATTTTCCAGTTCTACACACAGAAAGCTGAGAAGGATGTGAGTGAGTCTGGTTTTGTTTGTCTCAGTTGTAGAAAACACAGAGTTTTTATGTGGTGGATGTAGTCTGTGGCCCTGAGGACTCTGACAACCTTCCTGCTCACATGCAGGTGTGTGTGTCTGACTACAGGGACTCAAATAGCTGCTTCCCACAACTCTCATCCATGTAAACAAAATACCTGGAGGGAGGACATGTACAGTCAGTATGTATGTGTGTGTCTGTGTTTGTGTGCTGGGGTGTCTCCACACCCTGCTCTGTGTGTGCTCATTCCATGCATTTAGGCACATGCCACTCTGTGTGTGTGTGTGTGTGTGTGTGTCAGGTTTCAGTCAGTAGAGCAGATGCCAACAGGGAGATTAAGGCTGCACTGCCTTCCAGAGAATCTAACTGAAGCATCTCTTTCTGCCTGGCATCGGTGCTCCAAAGACGGCCACGAGTAAATTGCTCTGATACAGATATTACCAGCCGATATTGAACATGAATGATACATGTTTACTGTGTTTTCATAAATCTTGGAATTTAAATTGAATATTGTGCCCAAGCTAACAGTGTTACAAGATTTTTAAATCTTTCTTGCACCCTTTGTGTTTCAAAAGTTTTAAAAACATCTTTGTTTTTGATGGTTAATGATTTGAGACATGAAACCAATTAAGAAGCAAACATCCAAGAGTTATAAAAGAGAGTTCATGTTGGTTTTCCTCTTATAGGTGCAGTAAAATTGACAATATCCATGGATATCAATCTCACTTAAACTGCATTAGTGAAACAGCTGATTTTTCTCTTGTTTTCTTGGTTGCTGTCAAATTTGCATCCCAGTGGTAGCTGCAGAAATATATTTGCGTCCCACAATAATTTGGAATATTGTTAGTAAATAACATCCTTTTATTCTCCAGTAATGATTATTGGTATTTGATCCAAAGCTGTATCGGTCTTGACCTGAACTTCAAAGGCGGGCTGGCATACAGAGGGCAGCGGGGCAGGGGGGCAACAGCTGCCGCTGAGGTCATCCATGCAGACAGCTGCTGCCTCTCTCTCTCTTTCTCTCTCTCTCTCTCTCTTTCTCTCACTCTCTTTCTCTCTATGTCTCTCTCTCTCTCACTCTCACAATTTGCACACACATACACATGTTTCAGAGATGACGGACATGACAAATCCACTCAAGTTTGTCAGTTAATTCAGTCTCATCTCATTGGACACTGAAAATCAGGCCTTTGAATGGATCCCCAAACTGTACTTTACCATGTGAATTGAGAAGGATTCATTTCTTTTTGACAGAGAACCACCGCATTTCAGGAGGGTTTATAAGATAGAAGGTTTATAGATTGTTTATAATATGTAATTGTTGGAGGTTTTCATGTGCCCCCAGCAATATAGGTGTAGCTGACAAAACAGTCTCATGTCACAGGGAATGCACCAGCTGTTCTGGAGTGTTCAGTCGTGTCACACAGTCGTGTCACACAGTCTTCCTTGGATGGATATTTCCCAGTGTCCGATGTCAGATGTTTAAATTTACAATTTTTTCTAAGAATTCTCTCTAAGAAGAAAGGACGTAAGGACTCCTTAAGAGACCAACACAGATGAGAAGTCCTTAAGTGCCTAGAGAAAAAGAAAATCTACATCTCCCATGACAACAAGGCAAACTCTATCTGCTGAGGGAAATGTGTGATGGAACAAAAGCTCCGGAACGGAATGGACATTGAAATGAGATTTTCCTCAGAAGATAAAAACAAATTAGTTAATTAAAAGAAAATATAAAAGAAAACACATTTTTAGAGAAGCTGACAAAACATTCATGTCATACTCCAACTAGCTTCAAGAAAACTGCCGACAGCTGACGAATGTACAAAGTTCACATGCTGTACAAGCATAAGAGGCTACATCACTACATTCCTAGATTGCACAAATGGTACCCAGAGATACTCTGTGCTCCACCAGGTTAACCTTCAAAGATGACCCCACCCTCTCTGTAATTCAAGCCAGGAATCATGCCACAGCGTCTCTTTGGAGAGGCAGTTAGCGTGGAAAGCGGTGTTTTCATAGCTGGGACAATCTGCATGGGCATTGAAGTCCAAAGCATGAGGGTACTGGCTGCATGTATGGATGCAGTTGTATGTGTCTTAAGAAAGTGATGGCCGGTCCTCATGTGATTATTACGAGATGGAAATGAAGAGGGGTTTTTTTGTGCTGTAGTGCTGTTTTCTTCTGCTGGGTTCGGTGTTTTTCTCTCTGCTGTTTAGCTTCGCCTCCTCACTTCCTCCCCTTCTTGCCTCCCTCTCTCTGCTTTCATCTCCGCTCCTCTCTTGTGTGGTCCTGCGGTAATTATTCTATGACCGCTCCGTTTCACAGTAATGAGCCCACACCTGCGGCTTATTGTCTTTCCCTCTCACTTGCTAACCCAAGTATCTTTAACACCTTTTTCCTATTAGCACTCAATCTCGGCCCTCATTCCTCCTTCCTCAGTCGGCCGGCTCATTTTTCCCTGACCACATTTTAATTTGTATCAATATTTTCACAGTTTCCCATTTTTCAAGGGCGTAATAGCATTTGATTGCCATAAAACGTCCACTGTACTGCTGCCCAGTGGTTGGAAGTGATGGAGAGGCGTTTTGTGAAGGCTTTTCGTTAGCGGGGGAAATTAGAGGATTCCTTGAAGTATTTGTTCTTTTATTGTGTGTGGGTTGGCAAATGTTTGCATGAGTAAATATGAGTCTGTGTGTGTGTGCTTGTTTATCTGAGGGTTTGTGTACATGTGTATGCGTTGGTGTGCACCGATTTATGGGACCACCAGTGAAGTGAAACTGAGAAAGATATTTTTGTTCTGCTCGAGAAAACTAGGTGTCCTTCAAAAAGTGAGTGCCAGAAAAGCTCTTATTTCTTCCTCCTACTCTCCTCCGTGATTTCTCTTTCTTTTCTCTGCTGTCTGTCTTTCCTACTCGCTTGTATGAAATTCTGAAATTGTTTCCCCCCTCGCAGATGAATGATTGAAGATTTATAGTTCAAACCAGATGTGATGACAATGGGAGCGTGTCTGGAGCAGAGTTGGGAAGCCGTGCGTAAGAGGGAAGGAAGCGGTTTGGAGTCGTGTGTGTGTATGTTGGTGCGTGACTGTCAATGCGCATGTGTGTGTGCTTTTAGTGTACGTGGATGCAAAAATGCAGATTTTAGTCTTAATGATCATGTTCATCAATGCCCACTTTTGTGTGTGTGTGTGAGTGTGTGTGTGTGCGCCTGTGTGTGCGTGTGTGTGTGCGCGTGTGTATGTGTGTGCAGGTCCATTCATAAGTGACTGATGTGCTTATTTGTGTTGATTTAGGCGTTTTAACCATAGCAGCTGACATCTGGTCATAATTGAAGAACAATGAGGAAAAAGACACACAAACATAGACATAATGAATGTTTGAATAAATGAGCTTGTACATGATTTATGTTCATCAAGCGGCAGCTATATAATGAATGTTGAAAGAAGAAAAATGGAGGCGCAACATGAAACGTGACAAATGGAAAATAAACCCAAAGCAGGACTTGGAAGACGTTTGTTTCAGAAAAATGATTCTGTTGAACATTTACTGAAATAAAGCTTTGTGGATTTGTGCCAGGATTAGTTCACTAACGCTGCTAAACTCAACTAAAATAAATGATCATTTAATACACACTGACATGCTGACGTCACACAGCTCAGTCCTGTATGTCGTGACGATTCAGTGTGATGTTGCATGAAGACTAAATGATTTCAAATTGCTGCTTCAGTCTACTTTTATTTCACGAGCAGCATCCAGTTCTTTAAAAGTGATTTGTGCTCCTTCATCCAGGTCTGTTCTTTTTCCATTGAACTGCATTGCATGTGTGAGACTGCAGCTGTCTTCCGGCCAGAAACTAACACATCGGATCAGGTTGCGGACCCACATCATCTCTCTATCCCTCAGTTCCTCCATCCTGATACCTCCTCTGTTTTTGTGTTCTCATGTTTCGGCGTTTTTAATTGAGATATCTGGTGCCTCATCTGGAGAGGATGTAGAGGTGGCCAAGGTTTGCAGTCTAATTAGCATGAGTCATGCACACAGAGAGAAATGAATGAGTGAGTGTGATTGCACCGAGCCTAAAAACAATCTCAAGTAACCCAGTCTCTTTCTTGCACACACACTCACCCACCTACTCACAGACACACGAGGGCAGCTGTGCCCTAGTGTCTTGCTGTGGTTTTCTGAATGTGTGTTGTGGAGTTAATGTTTTTACCGCCAGATACTTCTGCTCAGGTTACACACGCACCACTTTTTTCACTAATGGCAGAAAAATGCATGTAGTGAACCTGGAGCTGCAGCTCGCTGGCTGCTGGTGTGGAGGAACCACTCGGTTGGTGTTCAGTTGAGGGTTTGAGGCCTCACAGGGGATTTTTTTTTATTTTATTTTTTTCAGGGCTGTCTCAATCCTGATTTACAGAACATGAAAAAGATGTTATTTTAAAGTTGAGCCCAGAAATCATCGAGTGGTTAAGTTCCCCTCCTCTTGAACTATGTTGCTGCCTTTACTTGCCTGGATACAGATCCTACTAGAAGTGTCCTCTCTTTGTTTCTTTTATGCCACTTGGATAAAAAAAAAAATGTTCAAAAGTCAGTGGACATTTGTTTAATTATTATTATTATTATTAATTCAAATCTAGCCTTTAGCATTTACTTTTTTATTTTGTTTTCATTTGGAAGTCAACAGTCATCAAACACAGGAAGAGAACAAGGGAGATGATATGCAACAAAGGTCTTCAGTAGTAATGAAACTCGCTTCATATAAATATAACTTAAAGCCGTTATTGCTGCATGACTGGTCAAAACTTAACGAGCCATAACAAGTGATTTTGTTAACGATTGCAAAAAATGAAGACGGAGTGGAGAGTGTGAGCGTATACACTGTATGTCTGTCACAGTCATTCCATGAGGCTCTGTTCACGTTGGTCCTCGTGTTGTAACAACCCTTACAGCGAGGTAGACAAAGCTGCTCCTCCGGAAATCAGGGTGGCACTGTGGTGAACAGAGATGTAAACATGCTGGTGTGTGTGTGTGTGTGTGTGTGTGTGTGTGTGTGTTTGTGCTCATATGAAATAGCATTGGGGGACAGTCGAGTCACAGACAAGGGAATAAAGAATGGAGTCAAGTTTCAAAAGCTGTTCTCCGCCTTGTTGTTGAGTCCAGTAGAGACAAACACAAACAGATGCCCAAAGATATATGTACTGTATCTTTGTGCATATATCAACAAGACCGGACAGGGAAAAATGTGTTCGTTCATGCACATACACACCTCGCTGACAGATGTGAACAAAATACAGACGCGTTCACACATACACAAGATCGCACGCTCCTCGGGGGCCCTGGCCTCCATTTCACGGCTGTCTGTCCCACATCCTTTCGTTCTGCCTCGTTTCACTTCCAGCGAAGACACGGAAAGAAGATGGACTGCACGGAGAGACAGAGAAAGAAAAGAGTAAAGCTTTCCTGGCTTCAGTCTGAAGACGTCAACAAGTCTGGAGAAACAAAAGAAAGGAAAAAAAAAAAAGAAATTGAAGTGTTGGAGAATCCGTGTCCTAACAGGATGAGATGTCATTTGAATCCGAAAAAGAGAGATGTATCTACTGTATCTATTGAAACTCAAACATCATTAACAGAAGAGGAAAGAAAACATTTTATCATACCTCCCACACTGAGTGACTGATAGGTGATCTGTTGAAAAGTGTAATAGCACAACACTGAGGAACATGGAAAAACAATAGCTGTGGTTAGATGGACGTTCTTTCGTTCTGACTGAAGATTTCAGGTCAACTGTTTACATGGGAAGTGATTTAATACATCTGGGTTTTACATACGCCAACGCAACAGCTGTTTGACGAAGGAAAAAGCAATGAAGACGTCACAGGTCCCAAGCATTTACGTCAGGATGGAGGGCTTGCACAGAACAAACGCAGCCAGAAAGTAATCAGGTGACATTGTTTACATGGTACAATCTTTCTTTTGATCAGTTTATGAAAAGGTTTAAACTAGCCCTCTGCAACTGATTGAAATTTCATTCGGTCTGGGCCTGTTTATTCTGACTACATGGAGCATGTTCATTTGGTTTTGGCTTCTCAACCAATCCTAATCAGAGTTTCAGGCTCCATGTGAACATAACTATTGAGGATAACACATTGTTAGAGGATCTTTATTGTACAAAACAAGGAAATCAGTTGTGGTCCTAGAAGGTCAGCTTGACCCCTTCTCTCAGCTTCGTCTCTCTTTCTCGTGTCTACATCATCTCTCTCTCTCTTACTCTGTCTCTCTGCCTCCCGTTGTTGTATTCCTTCTGCTCCACCAGCTGATAGAAGGCATCTTTTCTTTCGAGCGTCTTTCAGCTCCTCCTTCTTCCCCCTCCTTTTTGCCTTCATGCTCCATTTACATCTGTACATGTGTGTGTACGTGCATGTGAGTGAGTGAGTAAGTGAGTATGGCCTGCGTCTACTGATTGTATGCCAAGTCAAGCTCTCATAGACCCCTAATGGCTCCTAAATACCCTCTGCTAGCTTTGACTTCAGTTCTCCGTTCGAGATGCCATCTATCAGTCAGCGAGCCTTTTCCTCGAGGCCCGAGGGGTGAGTCACCCTGAAGAGGAAATCCACCACAAAACAGAAGTGATGTATGCGTCCTGTATGGAGAGTTTGATTGCTACTGTCTCATTACGCCTTGAAACCTCTTCAGTTCACCTCCCTGAATTACATTCCTTCTAACAAATCTTCCAGCTCCTCTCACTCAAGTGTGCTGTTATGCTACATTTATGCTGAGTCCAATTTACTGTGAACACAGAGCATTGACCAGGGAAAACCGCTGATGTCTGCTTCTGTTTTTTCTCACTTGACATTGCCAGTTTTGTGATTTTGAGTTAATCAAAAAAAATAGACATTGGAGCATCAACAAGTTACATGGATCGATTCTTGGTTGGAACAAGACGTCATCACAGCCTATCTTTTTGTCTTGTCCTCTTCACATCCCCTTCGCCCTGCGACCTACCCACCCCTCGTTCCGTCTCTTCCTTCCCTTCCATCCTTTGTAAATTATGTTTCGGGGTGGAATTTGCCTCTTAACTTCATCTGCCAGCTGTTCGTAAAGTCTGAAGCAAACGTGTTTTCACTCTGCGTTTCCACAGCAACTCTCCCATAGCTAATATGAGGTGTGCCTTTACTTCTCTGTGTGTGTTTTGGCAAAGTGGGCATCCTTAGAGTCAAAAAATATATATATAAGTATAATAAGAAACAAATGTAGCAGAATTTAACATGGGTCGTTTAGTGCACTAATACTCACATCATGAGGTACACCAAGTCCCCAAATACAAGTAACAGTATGTGAAACTGAATATTTGGGGATGTGGGCTACTTTAAATTATCTTAGTTCCTCAGTTTGTTTAATGTAATTAACACCAATCTGCTCAGTGTGAGTCCAACAGTAACAAAAAAATAGGAGAAGGTGGGAGTGAAAGAGAAGGGGAGGTAGAAGAAGAGGGGGTTGAGGATAAAACGGCAGCATGCCCAGGTTTTCGACCTAAGTGCTTTTTTATTAAAAGTGTCAAAAAATTGTAGTGTGCTTAAAGCTGGCACCAATGTTTGCTCACATAGTTCCTGATTTCAATCAAAATTTCACTAGTTTTAGAGAAGTTGACTTTGGTTCTTCAATTTCTTATTGTAATCGGATAGCATTAAATTACTTTGGCTTTTTCATGTTAAAAAAGAGACAGGATTTTTATAGTAGTATCAAGTTTTTTTATTGCCTAATTAATGTGAATAAGAAACTGAGTAAACGTGAGGAAGCGATAAAGCAGGGAAAGTTCAGAAACATGTGAAAGGCATGAACAAATCCTCTCAAGGAGACACTCACTGTTCCTAAAGTGGGTGCTTATGGGAGACGTGTCCTGCACCCCCTCCTCACTTAACAACCACCCACCACATCCCCACAACCTCACCCCACCTCCAACTGAAAGGAAACAAGGTGCTTCAGCATCCTTCCCTGCATAGCTCCCAGTCCCTCACACGCAACGACAGCGACTCTACATTCTCACGACGGAGGGGTTAACCTCTCCAAAACCTCATCAATGCAAACACTCACTCACGCACACACACAAACACAAAGAGAGAAAGAAACAGGCAAGAAACAGAGAGGAGAAGAGGGATTAGGAAAGAGGAGGGAGAGGCAGGGAGCACGACAGATGGAGGGATAGTCAAAAACATCAAATACACAATCACCAAGAGGAACAGGGGCCGATACCTTTGGTTGAAAGTTAAATAAAAATTCTGTTAATGATATATTGTCTATTTTGTTTTTAACATAACAAAACTCTCTCTCCTACTCTCTGTGCTGACATAGTATACAGTATTTTAATTGAGACAAATTTCCAGTAAAGCTGTTTGTTTTTACATGTTTTTCTGTTACTGTTGTTGAACAAGTCTGAAATAGTGTTCAGTCTGACTGTGTCGCACAAGCAGTAGCCGGTTGTTCACACCGGTGGCACATTTCTCTGCCCCAAATGACTGTTTGCAAAGTCTGCAAAGACTGTTTGCGCCAATTCTTTTTGGAAGAGCAATGACCAATAGGGAAACTCGTCACATGGTATTTAGCTGACCAATGGTGGAAATATGATCACTCACTCACTCACTCACTCACTCACTCACTCACTCACTCACTCACTCGATTATAGGGCAAAAAGTAGTAAAAGACATTTACTGGCCTGCATATAGATAGATAGATAGATAGATAGATAGATAGATAGATAGATAGATAGATAGATAGATAGATAGATAGATAGAAGGAAATGAGTGTGAATGGGTATTCGTGTCTGATCACAGCAGTTAGCAGGGGAGCCATGCACTTCTGAATAGACAGCTTAGTGGCCATTATACGGTCTGGAGGATTAGTCCTGTTCACTATTGTTACCCTCAGGAGGTACCAGCACACACACACACACACTCACAGAGGCACACACACACAGACACACACACACTCACAGAGGCACACACACACACACACACACACTCACAGAGACACACACACACACACACTGACAGAGGCACACACACTCACAGAGGCACACACACACATACACACCTTTTCTTCCTATTTCTTTCTTTAACTTTTTTCTTTCGTTCGTTCGTTTTTTTTTTTTTTTGATGCAGTAGTTTTTCTCTTTGACTTCTTTATTATGTCTCTATCACATACATAAACTGATGCACCCATGACTTGAACACTAAGAACACACCCAGACACAGTCTCCCCAGCCCACCACCCGCCCTGTAGCTCTATAATAGGCCTGTCTATTGACAGACCTGCTTGTTCGCTGAAGGAGTCTTTTCTCATTAGGGCTGGGATTTTGTCGCTGGCCCTGCAGGCTCCATTGTCCCACTCAGAGCGGGTTATTAGGCCTTCCCGCTGTAACAACCCCCCTGCTGAATAGACCTGAGAGGAGTGGAGAGCCTATGAAGGGCAGAACAGGGTCTGGCAATTAGCAAAGACATGTTTGAAGAGAGGAGGGAGAGAAAAAGAATGGAAGAATCAAGGAGAAAGAGAGAGCGGACCTGCGCTACAAAAAGGCTTCTTTTGAAGTTTTAGAAACTTTTGTCTGCTTTTTGCTGCTTCACTCTTGCGCCATCATCAAAGCCAAAGACTGGTTCTTCAGCACGCAATGTCCCTCCTCCTCCTCCCTCTCTCTCCTTTCTTTTCTCTCCTGTTCTTGTCTCATTCGTTACTCTTCTCCCCGAGAATGCATTTGTGTCAGCGCTGAAAAGCCCTGTATCTTCTGCAGCGGCTTTGATGTCTTAATGACAACGTGAAGAGCGAATTATGCTCACAGATTGCCCCCCTTCATTCTCCTTTTGTCACTCTTCAGATTCCTGCAGTTACATCTTTTCCAATCTCATTGCACTGACAACGAGCAGGCAGGATGCAATGGAAAAAATGCTCGCACTCAGAGGGACGATAAAAAAGCAGCAGGCATGGAAAAACTTGTTTCACTTATCAAAAGGTTTATCACGGTTTCAGCCATGTATCCTAAAGCCAGTGTTTTTTATCTGGATTTGATAAGCCTTGTTGCCTATTGAATGTTTTCTTGTCATGTGGTTGTAGGAGGCGGGTAGACTAAACTGGTTTTTAAGGCCATATCTCAGCCCCAGGAAGTCTGATAAAAAAAGCTTATCACTTGTATTTCTAAACATTTAACATACCTGAGGTGAAAGAGTGAAAGAAGCAGACAAAGAATAATGATTACAGAAAATGGCTGCAGACAGAAATATCTAAATTACATGTAATTTATATATAATGCATATGTATTTGAACAATGTCACTGTGTGTGTGCGCGCGCATGTACTTACTTGCATAATATCACTGCATTCCACCGCATTAAATTTCACATAAATGCATGCACAATATGTTTTTGCTGTGTTGTGGGGATAAGGTGTGTGTGTGTGTGTGTGTGTGTGTGTGTGTGTGTGTGTGTGTGTGTGTGTGTTTTCCCCATGGTTCTTAGGCAAACACAGCGATGAATCTGCGGCGCCTCTGCTATCAGCCTGAAGTTTGATCAGTGTGACAGCATGCTGAAAACTGATACACATTAACACACACACACACACACACACACACACACACACACACACACACCCACACCCACTCTCTGTGGCCATGACCATAATCTCTTCATTACATTCCTCTGTTTTCACTCCATTTTGCATTTGTGTGTATGTGTTTATACGAAATATGTAGATTTAAGAGCTTTGTTTATCTCTTTTTGTGTCTAAACATCAACATTTCCAAATAATTATTTCATTCTGTGCTCATCCTTTGTGGGTCTTTTTATATCTAACACACTGACTTCAACGCCTTTTAAATCCCTTTCAGTTCCAGATGTTTTGAGCTGTTATGAGATTGTCCCAACTTTCATTCATGGCTAACACCCTCGGACAATTTTTCTGTACGCGAGTGTTGCTTTGATCGGGGTTTGGAACGTTACATGCCAACATTTGTCAGTTTTAAGCCGCTGTGACAAGCCGAGTGTGTCCTTTTCGGTTCTCTGCTGTAACTCTACTTGGCCAGAAGACCAAAGCTCTCACAACAAGTGGAAACAGAAGTAAGACGACTGGAAGGGAGAGCGGAAGATGTGTAGATGCTGTCAGACATGTCGTTAAACGATGAGAACAAGCCGCAGAGTTAAGCCCTTGTCAGCCCACGCAGACCCTTCTCCTTCTACTGAACTACTACTGTTTTCTGCAGCTATCCATCTGAGACTCTGAGCATGCATTGTCTGAAATGTCACCATATCAGAAACTACGAATAAAGTGATTAGTTTGTACTGTAAAAGTGCATTTCTGGATGTATCTAATAGGGACTGGAGAAGATTTGGTGAACCCAACAAGTGTGAAATTCTCCCATAAATGACCATGGAGTGACAGCCAATGTGTGTGTCATTTATTTAGACAAGAACACATCTACCAAATGGACGTACTTCCTGATTTACCGTGTTACCCAGTTTCAAGACTAAACTTGGAGCGGGCACGAACATTCGCAAAATCATCTGCCTCGCTGAAATGTTCTCAAGCAAATCGCTGATTGTTGGAGGTGAATAAGCAGCGAGAGAACATCCCGCTGTGTGAAGATAAAAAAAAGTTGCATTATTATTCATCCAAAAACAGCTCTGAGTAACACAAATGAGTGTTGAACAAAGCAGGCATCCGGGGTGAGTCATGTTGAAACGTCGCCCAGCAGGGGCATCATGATGAGCGGGTTAGTTTTACATTGTTGTAAATAGTTGTTCATCAAAGACACCCTGTCAGCATGTAGCCTCACACAGCAGAGCGTGCCAGCATCTTTGAAGTTAAACAGTACAGCCGCATATTCTCAACACACGCGCGAACACACACACACCGACACTTAAAAACATACGCAAGGGCATGTGACTGCATGTTGGCACAATTGTGAGCATGCATGCAGATCTATGCAGAAACAATCATGCATCCAAGTATGTGCAAAACATACAAGTTCGTGCACGTGGTTGTGCACATGCATGTGACATACACTAAAGAGATTCAGTAGTTGCTTTAAAGTGACTTGTTTCAAGGCCTGTCTTACATTCCAGCAAGGATCACAGTGGAGTTCAGCATTCAGCACTGAGCAAAGCAGCAGTAAGCAGGGCTGACTCACATAGAAGCCACAAATGATTTATAAGTTTTAGAAAATTTTTGTGCGAATGCTGGATGGGTGGTTAACTGTATTCAGGTGCTTCAAGAGGAGCAGTCATGTCTTGAGCAACATATAATGTAAAATGTCAATGAATCCGATTCCTCTAATGCTTCAAGTCGACATAACCAGCATGCATCTGCTCTGCACCTAAACATGTATTCACTTAATTACCAGTATGTACATAAAAGCAAAAGGCGCTTTACTCCTTAAAGCGACTTTGTCTGCTTATACAGTAACTCATGCACTCTACAGTACTTAACATACATAGTTGTTTTTGTTAACTTTTTTGTTGTACGGTAGTCGATGAATTGTCATGGTTTAAAAGAGGATAAATCAGATGAGAAAAGAAAAGAAAGTGTTCATTGGAATCTTTAGAAGCCATAAAAGGGAGGGCCATTAGAAATAGTGGATAAATAGTGAGAAATAGAGGAGGAGAATGTATGTGAATAAAGATTTAAAAGGAAGGGCTTATGTTGTTGGAATCATAGAAATGTTCTTTCTTCATGTCTTCTCCACCTCATGTGGCCTCTCAGCAGCTGCGATCGCACCTTTCGCCTGCTGCGAAAATGACTTCAGGAATGTAAGATGAGAAACAGGTCAAATAGGGAGAAAACTACTAAAGTACTAATGAGTAGCTATTTAACTGGAGTATAATTTGATACAGGGAAGAGCAGGGTGGGCACAAGGGAGAGAATGATTGAGAGTTCAAAGTGCTGAGCCGAGGCCGGCAGTGTGTGTTTCAAAGGCTGCGCGTGGCGATGGATGTGAGAGATTCATTAATTCAGCAAAGCAAAGCGCTGCCTTGATGTTTACTAGAGTTACACATTCAGCAGCTGGACGAACGCACACACTCAAACAGTGTGTGCCTTGATGGGACGACATGATAGTGTCCTTGCATTAAGGCAGATGCACTTATAAATGCATACAGATGCACCTAAACACATCTCCAGGAACAAGTACACATTGTGTACACATGTGCAAATGCATTCAGACACACACATACACACACACACACACTTACATTCAGTAAGAAAGACACATATTTATATAATTGTTCTCTTCATTAAATCACTTCTTTACAGCCTGGAGCTCTTTGAATGTGCTATGAGGATTTATTCTCCTGCGTTTTGACCAAACGTCTTTGCTTTTTAAGACAACAGGTCTGTTTAACAATGATATAAAGAGGCAACAAGCACATTAGCAAGTCATTTCACCATCCATCATCCTTAAGGAATTACAGTAACGTTTCTGCCTCCCTGGGAGCAGTGGATCGTCACATGAGAGAGGTAGAGAGGCAATACTTAACTGAAGGGGACATCATCTATTTTTGGGATATGACAGTGTTTTTTTATTAGCCAGGATGGTTTGAGGTTGGAGCAAATTACTAAATATATCTGACTAGGTGTGCCTTAAACAGACAGTGCACCATCTGAATCCTATCGGAGCATATCTCTCACCCACACGTTTTAGCTGGTATTCCCCTTAAAACAAAGCAATGACTTCCTGGGACCCTTTGTAACAGGTTTTTTGTGTCTACAAAAAAAAAACAACATAATTCTGTGGATCAAAAAGATAGTTATTATATATATTTGTATATATAGTTACTTAATTTCTATCCTGTTTGTAATCTTGCAAGCTCTCTGAGTTATCCTGACTCAGAGGTTGGCAGCTCGATACCTTTTTTAACAACTCCCAGACAACAGGCATGGACCTGCTTCAAGCACTTATTTGAGAATGAGTCACTTTTTTTTATATCTGGAGAGTTAACGAAGACAATGGCCAGAGGAATAAATCAGACTCAAAAATGTTAAAAAAAAGTACATTGATGATTGCATCTTTTAACATTGTTTAAACACCTGGTAGACAGGTGCGTAGGAGAACGACGTCATGCTAACGAAGGCTGTAAAGTCCCACATGCTGTCAGCACTAAAACACAAGGCTTTGGTCATAGACCTTTGTGATATTAGTGTGAATTCTCTTCTATTATATGGACCTTGAGATTCATCGTTTTTTATGTTGGTCTTTTATCAGCCTTTCATGCCGTAGTTTTTCTCAGGGTCTTGTGAGTTTAATGTGTGATGAAGGCCTAGTCAGTGCACTTAAAGAGGTGACTACCTTCTGTAGCATTGTTTTAGGGTGAAACTTTCCTTTGAAATCATGTCTGTTTAGTTCATTTAGAGCTACATACATTCCTTTAGTGTCACACATACTGTATGTTGACACTTACACACTCTGTTTCCACTTCTGTGATCTCAGAGACCCCTACCCCTCCCCCGTGAGCAGCGGACATGAAGTAATTTGGTAATTCCCCTGAATCATTTCTGTCCTTGACTGGATCACCTCCATCATGTAAATCTGCCAGGTGGACGGTAAAGGATTTGACTGCCGCTGTATGAGCGCCAGAATCCTGCATGACGTCCACATCGTCTCCATTTTAGGCAAATCTCAGACCGTGTTGCGTGCTCGACCCTGCTGCTCCATCGATGAAGTGTGAACAGTGATGTAAAACAGCTACGTGAATAAGCACATACGCTACAGATGCAAAGACTAATGCACTTTCACAGGCACACACATGTGGAAAAGACAAGGGGAGAGCAGCAGAAAGAAAGAGACGGGAGGCAAGGTGGCTTCGTTACTTTATTCTCAGGCTTAAAACAACAAAATTAACTTATCCAGATTCAGATTTGTATTAACCCACACACAGAAAACCAAAAAACTTGATCCCTAACTGTATGTTTTCAGAACTTATAAACCCCATCACTGTATGACATTTATGAGCGAGTGTGGAACCACTTGTGCCTCGTGCCTGTATGTTATTTCATCGCTCTGTTGATATTTTACGCTCTGACACAGTCCAGGTTGGAGAAGCCTGAGGTTCTTCGTGTATTTTCTCACTGTTGGTTTTCTCAACATTTTTCATGTCATAACCAAACCCAGGCCTTGTAGTTAACTTAAACCTGACCGCCAAGGGTAAATGGCTCGTGCCTTGCCACAGCATCTGAAAATATACCAGAGCTGAATCTACAAGTAACTCTGCTGGAAAATAGATCCGTATTTATTAATCCCACTTAAAAATCTGGCATGTTAATCACATATTGTGTATTTGGAAAAAATCAGATGGAGATGGAATGGGGCAGGATTTGTGCTTTGTCAGCTGGAACAGTTCGACTCTCTGTTCCTTCCCCTCGCTGCTACAAGATTCACTGAAATACTTCAGAATCAGAATCACCATATAATGTGATACTTTATTGATCCCCAGTGGAATAATTTCCTTTCTTTTGTTTCTTTTCAGCGAAGTTAGGGGCCAGGATCAGCAGTAGGAAAGTAGATGGGGATGTAGTTTCTTCCTCAAGGATACCCAAAGGAGAAATCTACCCTAAAACACTTTCACACAGCCTCACATGGCTAAAAAAAAAAAAAAAGCAGCTTTTGGTGATGTACCTTACATATCTTGGAGCATTTTGTTGATTGATTGATTGGAAACCAGATGTGTTCCAGCTGTCACAGCAGGGTTTAATTGCTAAAACTCTCTTAGATATTTAAAGAAATCAAAGGCAAAATTCATTTTTTTTAAGATCATACAGCAGCTGGCTTCTTTCTCGATTCAGCATTTTGCTGCAGTGTTGATCATACAAGGGGGAAAAAATACAAAAACAAGATACAGCAGTTATGTTCTTATTTAAAAGTTCAACAATAGTGATTTGTGTGTTTGGTTGTGTTGTGACTATTCGCCGACTGGAGTTGGCAATGTGATGTCAGGCTCAATAATGAGGTGAACTCGGAATGATAGTTATCTCGTAATCTTTGTTTAGGGGCAGTGGTTTTGCCTCTTGCTTGCCATACGAGCAGCATGTAATGATGGAGAGTTGATTCTGCCGCTTTATGCCTCCGACACAGTGTGGATGAGAGTGTCAACTAGGAGCTTAGAAATTCAATATGAAGTCATTTAGAACAGGACATGGTCAGGGTGAGAAGAGAGAGAGCAGCGCAGTATAATACAGCTGTACAATTGATCTATAGAAGCTGCAATGCCGAGGGGTCTGGAACTATTTTCAGCCTTTAGAGGTGTAGCGTTTACTTCCTGGAACAGGATTTTATTGCTGAGCAGTTTTAGCCAACACTCTGCTCCCTGGCTTAAATTAGTTACCTGGAAGGGTTAGCTTATTGAGGATTTTGTCAAGAGGAACTGGGAACTTTGGAGGCTTTTCTGTTCTCAGTGACATTTTTTATGTTATTCAACACTCACATTCAAGACTACTGCCTGACCTTCATCCTAAGCCATATGTACTCTCAAGAAAAAAAAACTATAATTACATTGTTGAGGAGTGAAACACCAGGGCACCAGATGTTTTTGAGCTGTGATCATACTGATATATTCTACTTTTGCCATAAAAATGCCTCTTTTAACTACAAGGACACTGTGTGCGTGTTGTGTGTGGCTTCCTGATTGATCACACAATTAGTCACCTGCTGTCCTTATCAGAAAACACACACAGACAACAATCTGCAGCTGCAAGAGGCGTTCAAGAAGACTTAGTCAATGACTTAGTTTTTACCCACTGTTAAGGCAGAAAGTCATAGAAGATTGCCAGCAACATAGTGGTGAACCAATGTCGTCATCGTGTGAATGGTAGTGAAGCTAATTCATGGTATCTGGTCTCTCCTGAGAAATAAAAAGCTTCAGGCATATGAAAAAACAGACACTGTGTGATGATTTCCAGACATACGTTTAAGCATGTTGCAGGTGTGTTTAGGGGTGAGATGTTCAGTTTACCGGAGTCTAGTCTGTTTAATGTTATCGTAGAAGTTGGGGAGTTTTGTAGAATGGGACACTTTGTCATACACACTGAAAATGTGCGTCATCAGTCGTTGTTGCACACGTGGAAATCACAGCTTCAAAGGAAGCTGCTGTAAGAGTTGGAGAGAATTTGTGGTGAGCACGGTGTCAGTGGTTTGATGGATCAGTGAAGCAACTGGCGAACGGCCCCAGTCTGTCTCATTTGCTGTCTCTCGCCCCCTTTAAAATCTGAGCTGTGTTAAAGAAAAGTGAGTTTTTCTAGTGTTTTTAGTTTTAAAATGGCTTCCGGTTTTTTCCTGGACTTAGTGAGTGACTGACAGCTGGACAGACAAACTCAGACATGCTGCTGCCTGGTTGAGAGATACAGCCAAGGCCAGAGTGAGTTTAAGAGGCCTGACACATACCAGACAAACACACACACACACTGAAGGTTAACCCAAGAGTGGAAAGCAGCACCTCTGCCTCCTCAAAGTATGACGCTACATTATTTTTTCCTGTGTGTGTGTGTGTGTGTGTGTGTGTGTGTGTTGTGTGTGTGTGTGTGTGTGTGTGTGTGTGGACGGAGTGGAAACAGCAGGTTGCTTTTTTTCATGATCATACAGTCATCCTCCTCCCTCATGTAACCACTCCTACCATACACACACACACACACACACACAGGTGGCTGTAATTAGTGTGTTGAGCCCATTCGTGGCACAAGATCAAACTGCGGTCCGCTGGGCTTCAGGAAATACAGAGCCCTGCTTAGAGTTAGACACACACACTGATCCGCACATTCATAGATGCATGCACCTTCACTCACTTTATTTGTCTTGTTCTCTCTCTGACATGATGCTGCCATACAAAAGGTTCCCCCCTAAAACTGTTTTTGTTTAGTCTGCAAGCGAATCAGAGCTGCGTTTGACTGCACTGTAGAAACTTACAGACTCAGTGTTTACTTCTGCAGACAGAGAAGGTGGAGAACAGGGGATCATGAGTTAGATAAGCCTGAAAAGTTCAATGTCTCCAGTCAACCTTAAGAATACACACACACACACACACACACACACACAGGCATACACACACACACACACACAGGCATACACAGGCATACACACACAGTTGGTTTTTGCTGCAGCAGTAAGCAGAACTTGTGCAGCCGGACCAGCTGGGCACAAGGTTATAAAAGCAATAATAATGCTGTAGGAGGAACAGCTCTTCATATTGATGACCAGGCATGTCTCGCCACGTGCCGCCCCAGTTCACTTTGGTTTATATTCTGACATGACTAGAAATATTGAATGATAAAAAATGAGCCATTTTGTAAAGAAAAAAACCTATGAGTGGTTTTTACCATGCAATGGAAAAGGAAAGGTTGTGCACACAGTGAACGGTTTAATTTGGCAGCTTTTCGACAGTCAAGGTCTTGGTCAGGTTTTTTAGCCTGGCAAAGACTTTGATGGCTGAAACGCTGCCTCGATAAACACTTTGGTGTTTACAATATTCAGTGTGAAAACTACCTCTCTTTCTCTATATATGCTGCTTCTTCCACTAGTACCCAGCTGTGGTTGGATGTGTGCACCACTCTTCCTTTTTGCATTAGTTTTACCTTGTGACCAGTAAGAACTGTATATACAAAAGAAAGAAAGAAGCTACACCAGAAGAGCAACCACTGCATTCATCCACTGCTGAGTCATGTTTACCTGATGTCACATCCTTCATTAGAGAACATCCTGGGGACCAGTTTGATATGTGCTGTGTGTTTGTGATTGACCTATTATGTTTAATTGACTTGATTAGTTGTAATTGATCAGCTGTAGATATTCACCTTTGTCAAAGATGTTGTGTTTGTTTTTGGTCTGCTGGTCTGACAGTACAATGTTTCAAAACCCGAATGAACCAAAGTCAATAAAAGTTTGGAGGACTCAGGGCTGTAAACTAACTTTTTGGCTCACCTGCCAAGGGGACCGGTAGATGAAAAAATCTACCGGCCAAGTAAATTTTTTACCGGCCAAGTAATAAATTGCCTCTTTTTGTTACATATACATCTGTTTCAGTACTTTTCATTGAGATAACAGTATTATATAGCGATATATATTTAGAAAAGAGACCAAAATATTATTCAAAATACATTTTTAATCTTTTGAATATTCAAAACATTGTGAACATGGACAGTTAACCTCCTGTTCTGATAACAAATGATAATAACAAAATTCAATGAAAATTTTAAAAGAAATAGAACAGAACAAAGTGGATCAGTGCATGATCTAATCAGAACTCATCATCACTGTCTTCAGCAGACACCCTCTTCGCACCACTATCCATATAGTCAGGCGGCAGGTTGAGTGAAGAGAGGCTCGGACTGAGCCCGAGACACTGATTTGCAAACAGCGTGACATTTGCTTCCTTCGTGCTCTCGGATGGTCTCGAGTTTCATCGTTTTATTGCCAACCACAAATGAATTGGTGCGCTGCTTTTCTTTAGCATATTTTCTACAAACTGAACAAAACATGATTCCCGCCGCCTCCTCGTACTGCAGCTATTCCCTCTGAATCTTCCATTTCTCATTGAAGTTTCTTACTTTTGCTTTTTTCTTTGATGTTTCGCCTTTTTCATCCTCCTTTCCATCTATCTCCTCTGTACTCTTTCTTTTTGGGTCAGTCCCACCGGGTATGTACCTCCACATTGCTGCGCCGGAACCACACTGCGCGGGCTGGTGGTGACGCGTGAAGGCTGATTTATACTACTGCGTCAAGTCGACGCCGTCACGATGCAGAGACTCTGCGTGGACGTGAACCCCCGACACACAGCCTCTGCGTCCGTCAATGTGCACCTCCAAAAATGTCTAGGCATTTTATAGCAGCAATGTTTTGCTATATTGTGACAAACATTTACCTGCCCCATGGCATGTAGCCCTCCAAAATTAAGAAGGGGAATATGTTAGTCGCATTTGGCGAGTGGCGACCGTTAGTTTACAGCCCTGGGAGGACTGTTTGGCCATGGGTCAAGGAGGGACTGGCTTTGTGTCTAGGGGCTTCCATTCATTCCTGTCAGCAAACCAAAGCATTTTTTTTTTTTGGAACTAAGATGCAGAGTGTTACGATACTGTTTTCTTCTGCAGTCCTGCTTCGGCTGTTAGGTCTCAGAACAGACTGCGCTCTGTCTAACCCACAGCTTGCTTCACAGTTGGCCTTCTGGCAACCTAATTCAATTGTGAGTTTAACATGGCACATTTTGTTCCATTTAAAAAAAAAAAAAAAGTTATTTAAGAAGTGATATGAATCAATGATGAAAGCCTTTTTGGATCCAGTGACTTTGGAAAAACTTAAACTGCTTTCTTTCAAGTTCCCAGACTGCATGTCAAGTGCACTACTGATCAAACTCGTCAGCCTGGGGTTACAGGTCCTGCTTTAAGAAAAAAAAAAACTGTTAAAATGCACACATGGACTCCTGTGCAGAACCTTTTTACACTTACACTTACACTGGCATCTTGACTTTGTGAAATGGCTTTTAAGAGGACAATCCTATGGCCTGATGGTTATAGGGATGCTAACATAAAGGTCACTGGGAAAGATTTCCCTGCAGGAACCAAAGACGTTTCATCACACAAGGCCAGATATATTAAAGATATAGAAAAAGATAGATGTTATCATCAGTTAATCTATTTTTTTTAATTACTTGTTTTGTCTGTGAAAAAGGGTGATCATAAATTATATCCTCAGACTGTTTTTTGTCCAATCACAACAGCCTAAAGTCTGCAAAGGGAGGCGTAAGACTCATGAAGTAATGACATACAAACACACACACACGTATTCTGAGCCATCGTGAAAACTTGCCTTCATTTTGAAACCCTTGCCAACAAAAAACCTTGATTAATCAACAGCATACCCAGATCACTATATGAAATAGATTCTGCGTTAATGCATGTGCGTCTGTGTTAATGAGTGTGTGTGTGTGTGTGTGTGTGCGATTCTCCTTACACATGTATGCTTGTACCAAACAGGTCAGAGAGCTGGAAGCAATTCCCTCTGAACGTTGACGTGTGTTCATCATATTTCAGAGAGCCCGAGCTCAGAATGCCACAACTTGTAATCACATTTGTAAATAGCATCGTAAAGTTGCACTCGTAAAAGATTTGTTGTTGTCTTGGTCTGGTCCAAGGGGGCAAGGGGGGGGGGGGGGGGGGGGGGGGGGGGGGTATGTGGAGCAGAAAACACTGTCAGGTGTTGGTGTGTTTGTGGGTGTGTGTGTGTGTCTGTACGATGACGAGGGGTAATGAGATCAGATGTTCCAGAGTCATTTCAGAGAAAAAGATGTTTACCTTATGAGGATTTTTTTAAACAAAGAAATTGGTTCTGTCTGATTCAGTGATTTAATGAATGTTGGAAAAAGTCGTCACCTCAAACACACGTCATCATTGTGATTAGTGCCCACTAAATACTCTGAGCCTACACACACACACACACACACACACACACATATAGTATATAAGGTGTTAATCTGTCATGTAAGGCAGTGTTGTTGCTCAGAGAGAGCAGTTAACTGTAGTGTCCAATTGTCTGTTCTGTGGTTACAGTTAATAAATCTCTCTCTGCACTGTCGCCTTTTTCTCTCCAACTCTGTCTTTTCACCCCCTCCTCCCCCCGTTTCCTCTTGACCTCTTCTAAAAGTCAGTCGGATCCCGTTTTGTTCCCTCTCTTTCTCCGTCGCAGCCCCTTTCAGTGTCTCTCTCTCATGCTGTTAATTGAGGACTGTGTAGCAGCACAAGTTATAATGATTTCCATAAGGCTACACAGGCTCTCCACAGGCGAGAGCGTAAATCACTGTGACGTTTGTGTGTGTGTGTGTGTGTGTGTGTGTGTGTGTGTGTGTGTGTGTGTGAGTGAGAGAGAGAGAGAGTAGGAGGACAATCTTATAGCCTGGTGACTCTAGGGGGATCTAGCATAAAGATCAGAGGAAAGTGCTTCCCAGCAGCGACCAAAGTATTTAAAATCACAATAAAATTAGGGCTGTAACCGATTATTTTCAATATTGGATCATCTTTTGAAACGATGACCACCTTCACCACAAAAGGCTGAGATCCAAGAAGGCCAAAACAATCAAATGTGGGGAAGATGAAGAATCTTTTTTATTTATTGATTGTTTTGTCAGAAAGTCAAAAAACTGTTGAAAAAGGTTAATCATAAATTTCCAGAGGACAAAATTTATATTCTCAGTCTGTTTTTTGTCCAAACACAACAGCCTTACACCCAAAGATACTGAATTTACAGTGATATAAAGCAGAGAGGAGCAGCAAATCTTCACATTTGAAGATCTGCAACCAGCACATTTCTGGCAATTTCGCTTGAGAAATTATCAAAATTGTTGCCAATTAATTTCCAGGCAGTCGCCTTATCAATTAATCATCTAACCATTCTCCTCCCTAAATGACTTAATCCTTGAGCACAAAGGTTCATTCTCAACCTTGGAAATAGTAGTTTGAGAAAACATTTTTGTTTTCTGAGCATTTAGCTGTATCACACAGTCTTCATCAGTTTTTCCCTGTTTTCATGAATCTGGATCTGTTGACTGAGCTCAGCACGTCTGCTGTTATGATTTCATCAATAAAGCCTTTAGGACTTCTCACCTTAAGACCTCAGAGATCCTAAGAGACACAACTGAGCAGATTCCATTGACTGAAGAAGATTATTTGATGCAGTCGAAAACCCCAGGAAAAGCATTTGAAAATGACCTTTCTGAGAGTTTGGTTTCTTTTGTTGATATATTATCGTTATTGTTATTAAATTTCTGTATCACGACCCTGAACTCCTGGCTGATTCTCTAAAATATCAGAAACATCCTGCAGAGGCTTTGTCACTATAAAACCTTTTATTCATGTTTTTATTTGTTCTTTAGCAAATAAAGAAAGAACTGTTAACGTCCACATTGATATCTGTCTGTTTGTACAGTCTGTCATCAGCGGTTTGGCTTGTTCCCAGTTGCATTAAACAGTAATTGTCCAGAGAGGATTACATGAGCTGCTAATTACATCTGAAACACGGCTGCAGACAGAATCACATTTTGGCTCTGGAGCTGCAGCATGTGAATCTAATCATTCATTACAACGACGCTGTGTGTAATGTTGCAAGATCTTGCAACAAAATGTTGCGACTGTGACTGGACAGAAAAGTATGTTTGGAACGTGGGGTCAAAATGCAGGACAACTCTGGCGTAATACTTTGTGAGAGAGAAACAGACAAACAGAGAGAGACTTTGGATGACTCTCTTTTTACCCCTCTGTCCTTGGTTTTGTTGTTTTCATAGTATCATTGACCTTACAGAGTTATAATGACAGTGTCAGTGTGCTTTGGTAGGGGGTCAGTGTGCTGACAGGCAAACCAACTGCTGAAGGACAAACTGTGTTTATTCTGCTGGTTGTTACAGTAGGCGGTTTGGAGCAGGATAGATCCAAGAAAAACTCTAAAGTTCATCTGTCTGATACACAAATTCAGTATTAATCATGTTATCCAAAGTCTTTTAAAAGTAATCCACAAATCTCTGTGGTAAATAACTGATTAAGACAACTTCCAACATCTTTCTGCTCATGAATATGAAGTGCATCATTTCCTGTTGGTTAAACAGTCTTCCTCAGAGTCACGCTACAGCAGATTTTTTGTAAAAGCTGCGATGCAGTTGTAACAGGCTGAATAACCATTGTCTTAAATGGAGATTAGCTTGTTGCCGCTGTTATTTACACTGTACAGCATTGCCTGTTTAGTGGTGTAGATTGGTGGAAGTTAAAAGAATAAAACTATTAAAAAAAAAATGGTTTGAAAAGTGAAAAGATTCAATCCGAGCTTTTAAGCTGTGTGGTTGAAAGGTTCTTTAAACAGACTACGTTTCCTGGAGAAAATAATGATATGATCGAAAGCTTGATGATTGATATGATTGTGATTGAAAGCTACACCTTCTAAATGGACCGTGTTGTGAGACCGTTTTCTCAAATTATGCTTCCAAGTCCAAGAATGAACTTTGGATCTCAGTAGAAGAATGAAGCTTACTGTGCTATTACCTGCTTAATTCATGCCTCATTTAGGTTATCAAGTTATCAAGCCAAATTGCAATCTATTTAAGATTTCAAGTTCATTTAAGGTCATTTCTGATCATTTACATAGCACGCAGTTGGGTTAAACCACAACTTTGCTAAAAACTGCAATCCCCTGCAATATTTAAAGCAAGTTAAAGGAAAAAATAAAGTCTCATGGGACCAGGGTTTAATAGAACAATGCCTCTTCTTCCAGTGTTATTTAAAACTTGTTCACTTGCGGTAGCTCCTGTCTGAACTGTGAAGTGAAACATCAAGTTTGGACAAAGTGTGAGGCAAGCTGTGCCTGCGTGAAGCCTGAAAGTGTACCGTGGTCATTTTTAGAGGACTAACAGTGGTTTACTGGGTTTGTCAGACACACAAGCTCACTGCTGGTTTTGGCCCTGATGCTGCTACAACCAGCGGTCAGTAGGAGCTGACACAGAAACATCTCTCTCTCCCTCACACATCAGCTTTAAGACACACACACACACACACACACACACACACACACACATACACAGAGGTTCTGTACACATATCCAGTGTCTCTATATTAAAACCTGGAAGGACATGACCCTTTAGGAAAACACTGGCCCCTTGGACACACTCACACATACAAACACACACACACTTGAACACACAGTGGACTGTTCGGACTCATATTTCTGAGCGTGCTCATGTCCAATCACTGCCTTTTCTCTACTGACCTGAAAGTAAATACAAGAAGGGGTTACACAAATATACACACACACACACACACACACACACACACACACACACTCACATAGGGGTACCCAGCCAGTGAATGTGTGAAATGTAGCGCACTGTTGAACCATTTCCCCCTGTAGAGTAAAAGAGAGAGGAATGAAAAGAAACAAAGAGATGGAAAACAGAAGTGTGACAAGAGAGAGAGACCACAAACTTTAGAACAACAGAGGTAAAGATTTAAGGTGTACAACACTCAAACAAGCAAATTATAAAAGGAGTGTGGCTGATATCTTTTATACTTGTACAAAGAGAGACGCTTGACACAAGGTTACAGAAATGCAAATGAAAGACTTTCAGCAGACAGTTGATGTCTTTCTAACCAGTGCCTCCCACATCCTCTGCAGGTCCCGTTCAGCTGCGACAAGAGAACGTGATGTAAAAATGAACATTAATGAGAAGCATATGATGATGCAAAAGATACAGTAGCACAAAAGTGTCTTGGTTATAATTTTGGTAATTTGGTTCTGTTTGCTGCTTGTTTCAGTTTGCATGAAACTGCACCTTTTTTTGGTCATAAACCT
The DNA here is from genome assembly GCF_021018895.1 of Seriola aureovittata. Classification (NCBI taxonomy): domain Eukaryota; kingdom Metazoa; phylum Chordata; class Actinopteri; order Carangiformes; family Carangidae; genus Seriola; species Seriola aureovittata. The sequence continues at coordinate 8,501,449 of NC_079371.1, read as the reverse complement.
GTTTTTTGTTTCTTTTCCAGAGAAAAGAGAACTGACACAGGGTTTGGCAATGTGACAACAACTATACAGCCATTGGAGATTTTTCTGCACTATTCATTCTGTGGCAGTTATCCCTTCAATATTTTAGGCCATTGCGATTGTGGACATGACTGTTTTATAGCAATAGTGGTTTCATATATCAATTTGATATAGCAATCTTGATTTTACTACTTTACAGGAGTAGCCAAACACAGTCCGGGTATTTTATCCATAAGCAGTTTCTCAAATGATTTTCCAGAAAATGTACTCACAGTGTGCATATCTATGGTACACTGTAAAATTACAATGACCATGATGGAAGATCTTATCCATGTGGCCCATCCCTTGACTGAAGAATAACCAAATGACTATGACTAATATGTCAACCAGAATTATAGCCAACATTTCCTTAGCTCATTACGCTTTTCAGGTCAAGGTTTGATGTTACATGAATTGCCACAAACTTGCTCATAGTACACAGCACATTACACATAGTTACTCAGAACAGACTGCTCTGCTGTTATTATGCTGCCTTGGGAAGTTCACAGCAGATGTGTCCCTGAATTTAAAGTGTTTTTCCTTGCACAACAGACATAAAAAAAAAAATTAAAATAGGTGATCAATTGATAGCAAATGTATATTGTGAACAAAGCTGTGTGAAACCTGTGTAAAAACCTAAATAACTTGATCAAATGTGTCATATCACAATCTTATACTACTCTCCCTCATGTATGCATGACTGTGTTTGTCTGTGTGGACTTATCTAAATTAGCTTGTGCGCATATAGTGAGTGTGTATACGTGTGTGTGTGTGTGTGTGTGTGTGTGTGTGTGTGTGTGTGTGTGTGTGTGTGTGTGTGTGTATTGGTCGCTGTAGGTACGAGCCAAAGTATCTGGCCGAACATTAGAAGGTGGAACAGGATCAGAAGAAAACATTTTATTTATTGAAAACAGCTGAAGCCGGGAGGGAATGTGTTTTTTGCTCTGTGTGTTCAACTTGAAACAAACAGTGAAACAATAAGTCCACCACCAACCCTGCAACTCGTATAACAGCTGAAGAAAGGTGTAAAACTAACTCTGCTGGCAGACTTGTTTTCTGAAGCCTGGATGTCGAACGTGCTGACAGAAATGTGATTTGTAGGTCTCTCACTGAAAAACTCTGCTACAGTTTTAAAAGGTGTCACATCCCAAACTTAGAATTATATATAAGTAAGGCAATGGCTTTTTCAGCAGGAGTCTTGGGTGACAAAGTGGTGCACAAGAGTATGGCGTTAATAATGCTATTGTAAGTCAGACCACACACATTCGGTTTGCTCTCACTGCTCCCTGAACATCTTTGGATGAAAGCTTCCTCTTTGAGTCATGAGCGAAGTGATAATGGAGAAGACAGCTGGTCGTCTGTGCGACATCATGTGTTTATAGTCAGACATTAACTCTGAAGTGACATCAATAGCCTGGTGAAGAAATTTTGCGCTTACCTTTTGTGGCGATGCGAGGGCTCAGAATGTTATACTACGATTATTAAATTTAGGACAAAGAAACCAACAACGCCACCCTGGGAATTGCACCCAGGGAATTGTAAATAAATATAACTATAAAGGAAGGCACACAGGTAAGTAATACAAGGAAGGGCAGGAGACGTGGTTCACGGTAGCAAAAATAATGAACACGTTTATTGGAAGTTGGTCTCACAAGTTAAAAAGGGTAGTTCACGACCGAACTAATAATTAACACCCTGCTCCAATAGCTGAGGCTCACCAACGGTGAGGGACAATGTGGGGGGAAGGAGTCCAAAACAAGAAAAGGCACCCCACGCTCACGTGACACACACAAAGGTGAAGTGCAAAGCAACCAAATCCAGAATCACAGCACACAAAGAGGAACCACCACCCAGGACACCGCCACCACCGTCGGCTCGCAGCAACTATGGAGGGAAGGGAAAACACAATTAATCAACAAGATACATAAACACAAATCCCTTATAAAAATGTAAACTAACAATTGTCCAAAAAAAACAAAACAAAACAATATTACCAGTCTAGGACTGAAACTCAATGAAACAAGAAAACAATAATTAGACCATTAGCTTAATGACAATTTAGCAAACAAACCAAACAAGATACTAAACAAACAAACAAACAAAAAAGAAAGAAATAAAGAAAGTAACCAATGGACACAGTCGTTCAATAAAAATAAACTAATTGATAAATGACCAACCAATTAACTCAAAACAATACATTCAAAGAAAACATAAAAATACCTGGTCCCATCTAACCCCTGCATACGCTCACTCGTCCACACAGCCAGTCAGTGAATATGACCATTCATCCCTTCACAAACAAACAACCGCGCGCACACACACACACAGTCCTGACGGGGCAGCTCTCGCTAAGCCCGGCGCCCAGAAGGGGGGGCCGGACACCGGCGACCTGGGGGAGCAGGCAGCAGCCTGCAGAAACCGTCACCGTAGCAGCGGTAGCAGCGGCAGCAAGCGAAGCAAGAAGCAAGCGAAGCAGAAAAGATGCACAACCGACAGTCTATTTAACGGGGCAACAGAGCCATCCACAGCACCCAGCCACCACAAACTGCGGGTCGGCGAAGCAGCAGTGTTCCTGGACCTTACTTTATATCCACCGTTAGCCACGGGTCCCGAACAACAGGAACCCTTCCGAGGAGGACAGTGACGAGGAGCCTCGGCACCGCTCCGTACTTCACTGGAGCGTCTGTGGTGCGTGATGCGTTCGGGATCAGCTATAAAAAATGGACAGGTGAGGTGTTTAACACCTTGGCTAACAGCTATGGTTGGAACTAAACATAAATGCCAAGGTGTCCATACCTTGTCCTTTTAATGTCTTTGGCAAACAGGGAGAATCGCCACCATCCCCTTAACCACAATGGACCACTACGCACAAAGTTAAACAGTTCAATGCAGAGGCTAATAAGAGCTAAAAGAAACAACTTGCAAACAATGCAGCCGTGCACCTACCCGTCTCGAGTACAAAGGAGGAAGCGGAAGGCCGGGAAGCGGGAGGGCCTTCGAGCCAGGAAGTGAGAGGACAAGAGAGGGACACGGCCCCCTTTTATTCCCTCGCCCTCTACGTTAATAGGCTACAGCGCCAGGTAAAGTGCAGAGCGGCAGACTTAAATTCAATCAGCCCCAGCATACTGCTACAATCCACCCCCCCCTTTTTCATCGTCGACCCGACGATGCGCTGAAAAGATATAAGGGTCAATGCCAGGGCCTGAAGAAAACAGACACAGCGTTGGACTGGGCGGGTGGAGGCCTCGCCTGAGCCATTTCATTGGCAGGCCTGGGAAGACGATGGGGGTTGGGATGTTGGCCAGCCGTGGATCGGGCTGTCCGCCGCATGGCAGTTTCATTAATCCCTGGGGGAGTGACTGCCAGAGGGACAGAATGGGGAGGGGGCACAGGTACGACTGCAGCGGCAGGCAGTGCCAATGCAGGTGCTGTTTGGGTTTCTCTGGCCATCCGGCCAGCGGATGGGGTAGGGGTTTCCCTCACCAAAACCAACAAATCATCATCGGATGATTCGTCTTGCATCACCAGCTGGCCCGGGGGAATAGGAGGAGAATCAGAAGTGCTGCCCGGAGAAGCGACCCCAACCACGGCCTTAAGCAACGTTCGATGCACCCGCTTGACCTTGGTGAGGTCATCTAATGGTGCCACAGTATACACAGGACCTTCTCCAGGGGGAGCCTTGATCACCCTATGCACAACTGAATTCCACTTATCCTGAATCTTGCAACGACCTCTCCTGCCCAGATCTCTCACCAACACCATCTGGCCCTCCACCAGGGGCTGTGACCGAACAGTCTGATCATGGTTCCTTTTTCGGCGCTCAGCTGTGACCTTTAACCTTTCTCGAACACCTTCAAAAGCCAGGTGCAACCGGGTCTGGTGCTCTTGCACCCAGTCATTTACTGCCCCACCAACAGGATCCTGCACTCTCCCCAACAAGAAGTCAACTGGGAGCTTGCCTCACGGCCAAACATTAGGAAAAAGGGCGACTCCCCAGTCGATTGGTGGGGGGTGGTGTTATAAGCATACATTACCTGTGGTAGACAAGAATGCCAATTGCTTTTGCGAGAGGCTGGAAGGGTGCGCAACAAGTTGTGAAGCGTGCGGTTGAACCGCTCGCATTGCCCATTCCCTTCAGGATGGTAAGGAGTGGTTCGGGACTTCTCAATCCCGTAAAGTCCACATAGCTGCTGAATAAGGGCACTTTCAAAATTCCGACCCTGATCGGAATGAATTCGCACTGGGACACCAAACTTTGAAAACCACTCATTGACAAGCACCTGGGCCACAGTAGAGGCTCTTTGATCCGAGTGGGGATAGCAAGAGTGTATTTGCTAAAAACATCAGTCAACACAAGGACATTCTCAAGCCCATTGCCAGTTGGTTCCAGCATGGTATAGTCCATTGCCAAAATTTCATTTGGCTCAGAGGCCAACAAATGCCCCATGAAGCTCCGGGCCGGTGGCCCAGAATCCTTGGCCACCTGGCACCGCTCACAGGTTTGACACCAGTGTCTCACATCAGAGGTCATACCGGCCAATAGCACCGCTGCCTGAGCAATTCCAAGGTCCTATCCACACCTTGGTGGCCATGGTTTTGGTGAACCTCAGTGAGGACCTTTTCTTTCAGAGCAGCCGGCAAAAGAACCTGGAGAACCGCTTCCCCACCATCGGAGCGCAAAACCTGCCTATAAACCACTCCAGCCTGTTCAGTCAGCCGATCCCACTGTTTGAGGAGCACCAAAGCTAGCTGGGATAGCTGCCGGCGCTTCTCACGGTCAGGGTATTGCTTCTGCCGCCAAAGTGCACACACCTCCATGATCACAGAATCCGCCTGCTGAAGTGCAGCAATATCAGCAGGTGGATGCTGGGGCAAAGCTTGAACAGCAGCCTGACAGGCTTCAGGCCCTTGAGCTTGCAAAGCTTGCTTCAAGGGCGGTGGAATTGCTGTACCAGAGACTATTGTGTCAAAGTCTACTACTACAGGTGGGTGCATACGGGAAAGGGCATCTGCATTAGCGTTAGCTTTACCGGGACGGTAGCGAACCTCAAAATCAAAGGCTGCAAGCTGGGCTGCCCAGCGCTGCTCCAAAGCACCAAGTTTAGCTGACGACAGATGGCTAAGAGGATTATTGTCCGTAAAGACAATGCACCTGTGGCCAAGCAAATATTCACGGAACTTTTCCGTCATGGCCCATTTTAACGCCAAAAACTCCAGCTTCATGGAGCTATAATTAACTGGATTGCGCTCTGTCGGCCTCAAGCCTCTGCTTGCAAATGCTATGGGCCGGATCTTTCCTTCCTGCTCTTGTGAGAGCACTGCGCCCAAGCCTCCATGACTTGCATCCACCTCTAGGATGAAGGGGAGGGCAAAGTCGGCGTATGCAAGCACAGGAGCATTGGTAAGCTTGGACTTTAAGGCCTCAAAGCTCTGCTGGTGTTTTACTGTCCACTTTTCTGAAACCTGGCGTTCGGACCGCTTGGACTTTGATCCCCCAAGCTCAGCCACCAGGCGATGTAGGGGGGCAGCCAACTTGGCAAAACCTTCCACAAAGCGGCGATAGTAGCTAGCGAACCCGAGAAAGGACCGCAGCTCCAGGATGGAAGTGGGGGGCTGCCAGTTTGCTACCACCTCCACTTTACCTGGATCTGTGGAAACACCGTTGGCAGAAATAACATGCCCTAAGTAGCTCACCTCTTGTTGAAAGAACGAGCACTTTGACATCTTGGCCTTCAGGCCCTCTTTTTGCAACCGCTGCAGCACCACCTCCAGCCGCTCTAGATGTTGCTGGAAGGTGGAGGAAAAAACTACAATATCATCCAGATACAACAGCAAGGACTGACACTGCTGGTCCCCAAAGATCCTCTGCATGAGCCGCTGGAAGGTGCTAGGTGCATTACACAGCCCAAAAGGCATGCGATTCCACTCAAAGAGCCCAAATGGAGTGCAAAAAGCCGTCTTAGGTCGATCGACCTCTGCAACTGGAACCTGATTGTACCCGCTGGCTAGATCCATGGTGGAGAACCAGCGGGCTCCGGTCAGGGCATCCAGCGACTCCTCAATACGTGGCAGGGGGAAGGCGTCCTTCCTGGTCCTGCTGTTAAGGTGTCGGTAGTCTACGCATAAGCGCAGACTGCCATCCTTTTTCTTAACCAGCACAATTGGGGAGGCAAAAGGGCTACTGCTTTCCCTTATAACCTGCGCACCCAACAGCTGGTTAATGTGCTCTTTGACCACCTCATATTCTGATGGCGGAATCCGCCGGTAGCGCTGACGGATAGGAGTGTTATCCAAAAGCGGGATTTCATGGGAAATCAAGTTAGTACAACCCAAGTCACCATCATGTGACGAAAAGACTGAGGCGTGTTTCCGCAGAAGACCTCGCGCCTCTTCCTGCTCTCCAGCTGACAAGACCGACAGGTCGACTGCATCCACCTGGTCTGGAAGCGGGGGGACCACAACCTGGGATGCTAAGGTGGCTATTTGAGATGGAATCTCTTCAACACCAGGGGGCAAACTCACCACACGAACCTCATTCAAGGTTCCCACCACTGTTCGAGGGTAGAGCAGCACATCCGAAGAACCCACGTTCACAATGGGGATATATGCAGTACCACTCTCGACTCGAACCAGTGCTGGGGAAGCCAGAAGTCCAGCAGGAAGTCCCTGATCTGAGGGTTCAAAGAGCACCGTAGCGCCAGAGCAATGTGCAGAACAGGTAGCTAAAACCACCTGCATGGTGCCACCAGGGATGCGGCAGGCCTTCTTGCCTCGCACCTTAACTTTACCAGCGGCTTCAGAGGGAGGATCCTCGGAAGCCTGGTGGCATCTTTGTAGTGCTTGCACAACAGATTTTGGTGCTTCAGTGACAATGGGGAGACCAAACAGAGCGAGACCATGTTGCCCAAACAGCATCCTGTAACACCTTTGCAAAATATTCATCCCCAACACACCAGGTGCGGGAGGAGATTCATCAGCTGGGGGGTCCTTGACCACCAGTAACCCACACTCCGGCAACGACCTGCCACAAAGCTCGACTTCAAGCTCCAGATAGCCCAGGTAGGGAATGGGCAACCCGTTGGCCGCTCGAAGTCGCAGCCAATGGCAGGACCGAAGCCTCTCTTGGCCCCAAGCCTCAAAGTGCTGCCGGAAGAAGCTCTCCGTAATGGTTGACACCATAGACCCCGTGTCCACCAGACAAGGAACCACTACTCCTCCCATGACCACATCCACATGTGGACAAACGGCAACTAGCTTAGCTTCTTCCCCAGCCCCTGAAGAAACTTTTGAGCCGGTGGTGGCTCCCCCCGAACTTTGGCTCTGCAGCTCGGCGGGCGCTAGTTTCCCGGATGCTGACCTGAATTATGTTGCATGCCCAGCTGAGATGAAGCGGGCGCTAAAGGTCGCGGACGGGGAAGAGCACGCCCTCCTTCGCACTCTCTGGCAAAATGGCCCGGTTGCTGACACCGTCTGCAAATTACTGGACCACGGTAAGTGGAATGATTACGCTGCTGATTGGTCTGCAGCTGAGCAAGACTATCAGTGAGCCTGTTAAGCTGTTCCTGCTGGCGCATTAACATTTCTTTCACCTCCAGCAGCTCACCAGCCTGAGGTCGATTAGCCACCGGAGGGGCACTCTGAACACCATACTGTAAACCCAGAACTGAGGGAACCGAGTGGCTCCGACCCCGCACACCTCCTGGCAACCCCTCTCGCTCCCACCTGATTGCCTCTGCCCTTGCCTCAAGCAAAGAGACAGCAGGCTGCCTGCGCACAAGTTGCTTCAACTCTCGGCGAAGGGAACCGTCAATAACGCTCTCGACAAATTGATCTCGCAATAAAACCTCTGCATTTAACATGTCACTGGGTGCACTTTGTCTCACAGAAGCCATCAGACTCATCAGCGCAAGGGAGAATTCCTGAAGCGTTTCCCCCTCTTGCTGGCGTCTAGAGAAAAAGGCTTCCTGCAAGGCAACATAAGAGTCTGTACAACCATACAGCTCCCGCAGAACAGCGATAATTCTAGCCGGGTCACTTCTCTCCGCGCTAGAACGATATTTTATTTCTTCCCGCGGCTCTCCCTCCAAGTGGTCGAAAAGAAAAAATGCCTGATCGGACAGGGAAAGGTGGCGAACTCTCATACAGGCCTGAACCTCTTCTATCCACCCTTCTAGCCCTAGGCCTGTCCTACCCCTAAAGACTGGGCACTTCCTATCTCTGGGGATCAGGACCAGCCTCTCTGTTACAGGAGCGCTAGAGGTGGAAGGTGCTGGAAGAGGCTCGGTGGAGATGGGAGGTGCAGCGCTAGGACCAGGTACGGCCGCAACCTGCTCCCGCTGCAACCTATCATTTTCCGCCCTCAACTGTGCCACCAAATCCCTCATTTCTTGCAGTTCCCCCTCCATTACTTTACTGTTACCACTAATCCCTGGACGCTAATCTTACAACACTTACAGGAAACCCACTGCTGCTTCGCCTCAAACTCAATGCATCCACTCACACTCAAATCACAATCCAGAAGATGGGCAAATCAGGAACAACAAAAACAAAACAACAAAAAAAAAAAAGACAAACTACAGAGAACACACGTGTCCGCCTTCACTAAGTAGATCCTGCCAACAACGCCAAGTTGTGGCGATGCGAGGGCTCAGAATGTTATACTACGATTATTAAATTTAGGACAAAGAAACCAACAACGCCACCCTGGGAATTGCACCCAGGGAATTGTAAATAAATATAACTATAAAGGAAGGCACACAGGTAAGTAATACAAGGAAGGGCAGGAGACGTGGTTCACGGTAGCAAAAATAATGAACACGTTTATTGGAAGTTGGTCTCACAAGTTAAAAAGGGTAGTTCACGACCGAACTAATAATTAACACCCTGCTCCAATAGCTGAGGCTCACCAACGGTGAGGGACAATGTGGGGGGAAGGAGTCCAAAACAAGAAAAGGCACCCCACGCTCACGTGACACACACAAAGGTGAAGTGCAAAGCAACCAAATCCAGAATCACAGCACACAAAGAGGAACCACCACCCAGGACACCGCCACCACCGTCGGCTCGCAGCAACTATGGAGGGAAGGGAAAACACAATTAATCAACAAGATACATAAACACAAATCCCTTATAAAAATGTAAACTAACAATTGTCCAAAAAAAACAAAACAAAACAATATTACCAGTCTAGGACTGAAACTCAATGAAACAAGAAAACAATAATTAGACCATTAGCTTAATGACAATTTAGCAAACAAACCAAACAAGATACTAAACAAACAAACAAACAAAAAAGAAAGAAATAAAGAAAGTAACCAATGGACACAGTCGTTCAATAAAAATAAACTAATTGATAAATGACCAACCAATTAACTCAAAACAATACATTCAAAGAAAACATAAAAATACCTGGTCCCATCTAACCCCTGCATACGCTCACTCGTCCACACAGCCAGTCAGTGAATATGACCATTCATCCCTTCACAAACAAACAACCGCGCGCACACACACACACAGTCCTGACGGGGCAGCTCTCGCTAAGCCCGGCGCCCAGAAGGGGGGGCCGGACACCGGCGACCTGGGGGAGCAGGCAGCAGCCTGCAGAAACCGTCACCGTAGCAGCGGTAGCAGCGGCAGCAAGCGAAGCAAGAAGCAAGCGAAGCAGAAAAGATGCACAACCGACAGTCTATTTAACGGGGCAACAGAGCCATCCACAGCACCCAGCCACCACAAACTGCGGGTCGGCGAAGCAGCAGTGTTCCTGGACCTTACTTTATATCCACCGTTAGCCACGGGTCCCGAACAACAGGAACCCTTCCGAGGAGGACAGTGACGAGGAGCCTCGGCACCGCTCCGTACTTCACTGGAGCGTCTGTGGTGCGTGATGCGTTCGGGATCAGCTATAAAAAATGGACAGGTGAGGTGTTTAACACCTTGGCTAACAGCTATGGTTGGAACTAAACATAAATGCCAAGGTGTCCATACCTTGTCCTTTTAATGTCTTTGGCAAACAGGGAGAATCGCCACCATCCCCTTAACCACAATGGACCACTACGCACAAAGTTAAACAGTTCAATGCAGAGGCTAATAAGAGCTAAAAGAAACAACTTGCAAACAATGCAGCCGTGCACCTACCCGTCTCGAGTACAAAGGAGGAAGCGGAAGGCCGGGAAGCGGGAGGGCCTTCGAGCCAGGAAGTGAGAGGACAAGAGAGGGACACGGCCCCCTTTTATTCCCTCGCCCTCTACGTTAATAGGCTACAGCGCCAGGTAAAGTGCAGAGCGGCAGACTTAAATTCAATCAGCCCCAGCATACTGCTACACTTTGAAACACAGAGGCTCCTGTTTTGGTTATTTTAGGAGGCCCCTCTTTAACAGCTGTGTCTAAATATTATACATCTCACTTCAATGTCCTGCATAGAAAAACTCATCTTATGGCACCTAATCAACTTCACCCAAAAATGTCTAATTACTCACCTTCATGTAAGACAAAACTGGAGCAGCATTTTTGTTACAGTGTAGTCATGTGACTCTCATGTGCATGAGGTGTATGGAGACATTCAGTCCTTTACTGAAGTCTTTGCCGCTTGCTCTGATGGAGACAAATTTTAGGCTCTGCTGATTTGATTAAAGAAGTCACCTTTATCAGTGATGCAACTGTGCAGTACAGGTGCCACGTCAATAGCAAACACAGGTGTTTAAAGTAATTGCTGTTGCACCTATTGAGGCAATCAGATGTTTATACAGCAACCAATCAACATCGATCACTTGAACAAGAATGAAAGTAGAGACTGTCACACTATAAAAATGTGCAAGTAGTAGGTACGCAATATATAGTTATGGTATTAACAGATCAGTAGCTTAAAGTATCTGCACTGGGATATAAAGAAATAAGGACTTAATTCTCAAGATTTATTTTGATTGACTAGTGTGCTCTTTAGTCCTTAGTACCTCAACTTACATAGAGGCTGGATGGAGAACATGTATCTCTTAGTTTAACTCTTTAAATTACCTGATATATTTGTGTATGTGTAGCTCATAGTGTTAACTTTGCCACATGCTAGTAGATTTTCTGTAGCTTGATGTTGGCTGTTGATTTCTCTCTCCATCAGTATCACAATATACAGTTTCTATATGTACAGTATATATGTTTTGAATTTGGGAAATACTCTGATACTTTGGATGTATGGCTGCATTGTATGGACAGTGGAAGCGGTCCAGCCCCCCTCTGTGAGAGGGTCTGTAGGAGGTCTGCCAAGAAAGGTTTACAGGCTCGCACCAGGCCTGGGGGAGGGTCCACTAGCTGTTAGGAGTGCTAAACCATGTTCCCCCTTCAGATCAGACCCCCATGCCGCTCGGCTTCAAACGCGCTGCCCTTTCTCAGAACACGCTGTGCATGTGGCAGAAGGGGAGGGATGAAGGGGGAGTCATAGGGAGGGAAGGAGGAGTGAGGTTTGACGGGAATACCAGCACCTCAAGTTACCATTTAGTTAAATAACGCCAGAACACACGCACCCACACATGCACGGACACACCCACACAGGAATTCATATCACACACGCAAAAATACACACAGACACACACATTCAGGGCCTGCACCACTCGGCCTGCCTCCTATTAATACCAGCCCTGAGGATGCAGGTCATGCCTTGTATTTTCATTTCAAATGCGCCTTTTATTCCATCATCCAAATAGTGATGCTTTAAAGACATTTGGCGCTGCATTAAACAGTCTGGGCCTTCTAAAAATCCACACACAGACCCGTATATGTACCAGCATGCATGATAAACATATCCATTTACAATTACAGGCACATTCTCATGCACTTTCTGCGTGTGCTCCAAGGCTGTTTAGTCCATTTTCTTTCTTTCTATAACTACCATCAGGTTCTGGTTGAAGTTTCAGGTCCAAGCCAAGTTAACCGCACACCCCCCATGTATTTTGACAGACCTGATGTTGCACTGTATCAGCCCACCCCACCTCCCTGTTAAAGGGCCCCTCGGATACATTGGTTTCATCTTGAAGTGGTTCCTTGCGTGAAGGTCCAGACAGATGTTTGTATCTTTTTGGTAACCAATGGGAAGACATGCTGACTGAAGGAAACTGATACACCAGCGTGAGAGTCAAAGCAATATGATACTGTAGAGCTTCATTTAGACATACAGTATATAGTATGAAGGTATTCAAAAAAGAATTTGTGCTTTCTAGCATGTCCTCTTTCCCTGAAAGGTCATTTTGGGGAAAATTCAAATGTTTTCCCTTTTTAGATGTTTAAGACAAAAATGTATGATCATGCTTTCTTATTGGCATGAGTCGGGAATATATCCTTTTAGGATTAAGGGTAGAGGCATGATAGGGCAGTGGTAGCATTAATTTTACGGCTTTCATCACCAGTGATTTGCAGCAGCAACAAGTCTCTGGCGCAGCCACACTAATGGGCAGACATACTGTATCATATTATTTGTCATTTGATTTTCTGGTTTGACAAGAAATATGATGCTGGTCCATTGCTGAGAAGTTTGAAATGCATGGTGGGGTGTTGAGTGCAGAGTACTGGCAGCAAAGTCGGTTTGAAAGCCAGAGGTGTCAGTGCGTGGTGCAGTAATTGTTCTGTCATAATTGTCATACTCATGATGCTACTTCAAGATATACAGTAGCACCTCAGTCTCACATTTTGACCAGATTTTACATGCCACTTCAAGAAATCAAGCCACCAGTCTCCCTATCGTCAGCCTGCTTTTCTACCCACTGATCCAACCCATGTTTTCCCGCTTTTACTGTTAAAAAACTGTTCTTCAGGACTAAAAATTTTTGAAATGTTAAAAGTTATAATTAACCACTCCCTAGGCTGTATCAATCTGACTCCAATTTGCAAATTCTTGAACTTACGTTGAACAAACTCCACAGTAAAACAACAGATAAAAAACAGTCAAATTCATCTTAACTCCCATCCACCCCTGAGGCTTCGTGTCACTCCTTTGTGCGCATAATTAATGCATATTGTCTTATCTCACTAGAGCGACGGATGGGTGTAGAAATACTGACTTCATCAAGCCAGTTCACTGCTGACAACTAGAAGGAAATATTTTTTTGTCTGGTTCTTGGAGTTTGCTGCACCAGGATACTTCATAGAGAATATTATTCATGATCATCTATTAAGAAGTTGTTGATTCACTAACTTTTTGTCTTTCTCTCTACATCACCAGACGACTCCAGCTCAAGAGGTGGAGCAGGGACAGCCAATGGGGACTCGGAACACGCCCCAGAGCTGGCGGGGAAACTGGGTGAGCACCACGAATGTCTCTGGAAATGAGCAGGAAGCCTAGAAGTCATACTGTAGATACCTGAGAGTGTGTAACATTAAAAAAAAAATGCAGTAGCATATTGTACAATAAACACCTTGCAAACTGTCAGAGGGCAGAAGGTGAGGGTATATGCACACACACACACACACACACACACACACACACACACACTGAAATACACACAGACACACATCAGAGTGGTTGTTTGCGTAGATAATTGGCTCTGACAGAGCGGAGAACTCTCTGTTTGTATGAGGTGTGATTTGTTGGGACCCCCTTGGTCTCCCCTGGACTCCTGTCATGTAACTTAAGCCTCCTTTCTTTGCTTGCTGTTATCCTTTTATACAACTCCTTTTCCTCCCCCCTGCTTTCTTTTCTAACACATTCTTTCTCTTTATCTATTTGCCTCTCTGTGCTTACACACAACCAGACAGACACACTCACTGCTTTGGCTGAGGCAGTGCTGAGAACAGCTTTAGCCCTCCAGTCCCATTATTTACAGTTTATTCAGACCCCTTTATTTTTTTCACATTTTGTTATGTTTATTATGCTAAAAAAAAATAATTTGTTCCCGCAACAATCTGCAGTCAGTACCCCGCAGTGACAAAGTGAAAACAAGTTTAGAAATTTCTGCCAATGTATTCAAATGAAAACTGAAATATCTCATTGACATAAGTTTTCAGACGCTTGGCTGCGACTCAGATGTCATGATCATCTCTGAGATGTGTCTACACCTACCTTGAACAAGCCAGAGCTGTCTCCCCCCTCCCCCATTTCCTGTCTCAATGCTAAGCTATGCTAACTGCCTCTTCCATCCATATTTGACGCACTGACACAAGAGTGGTATCAACCCTATCATTTAATTCTCAGAGAAAAAAACATCAAACTGTTTGTGTTTGTGTTTAACCCAGTCCGAGGTTTTAATCCTGACCAAAATATTCTCCTTAAAGCAAAGATAAATGTAATCCTCATTCTAACGCTAACATCCTCACAAGTCCTCACCTAAACTACTCAAGTCAGAAGGAGGAAATAATAAGTCTCTCTCTCAAACACACACACACTCTTTTACTCTCTCTCTCTAGCACGCTGTCTGATCAAAGGCGGTCTGTCAGAGGGTCAGTAGTATTTTTACACTGTGAAGTGTGGCGTTGAAGTGGCCCCTGAGACCAAGAACAAGCCTGCCCTTTCGCCCGTTATGACTCTCACCCGATCCCCTCTTCCTTCTCTCTATCACCGCTGTCTCAGTTTGTCCTCACTACTCTTCTCTCTGTTATTCTTTCTTTCTACCTCTCCGTGTGCCCTCTCTCTTACCTTTACTTTTGTACTTTTTTTATTGTTTTAACTCGGTCTCCTTCTCTTGCAATCTGTCAGTCTTCTCTATGTTTTAACCTTAATATGAACTTCACTCTTTCCCATTCCATCTGTTTTCTCCTGAACTTCTGTTTGATTTGGTTCGGCTTAGACATTATAAATCAATTCATTTCAATTGCACTTTACTGTATTTTCTTCATTCTCGAGCCTCATCTTTATCCAATCCAGTTCACTTCGGATCAGCAGCACTTTGCTTTGGCTCTTCTCTTATCAGTTAACTTTAGTAGAAACAAGTGCAGTTGAATGTGTGTCATGATAGTCAGACATTGCCAGAACATTAAACTATTAATCATTGTCTCCTGCTTCTCCTCCTCTCTGTTAGATGTATTGACTCAGTCTGGTCACAGTTCAGCTGTAGTCCAGTAGCTTTTCTCAGACTCATGGGGGACGAAGGCGAGACTTAAAAGCCTTTCGGGTATGTTTTTTTTGCCATCCTGCCCAGCTTCGGGTCGGACGGCAGAGAACTATATTCCGCTGAGTAATGCAGCCGTAGTGAAATCTCCGGATTTGAGCGCGCAAACCCCTCACATAACTCTCCCCCGTTTGTTTACCCAGAGCTAGAATAATAACTGTGTCCAAAGAAAGAGACGCAACTGCAGTAGTTTCAGGGTGATTTATCGCCCAGTCGATGGCTATCTGCTGTGGCTGGAACATGAGGGCTGTAAAATCAAGCGCTCCTGTGAATGATTTCCTCTCCTCCCTCTCTGCTGGATAGTTGTTGTTTTTTTTCTTTTTTCCTCTTTGATCTGTTTTAACTGCTCGTTGATTGTTGCGTTTTTTTATAAAGAGGGATATGTGTGTATGAATAGATGCATGGGGTTAGTGTCTGACCATTTTATTTATTCGTAAGGAGGAATATGTATCTCTGAATGGCCAGATGGGGTAGCAGTCATGCATCTGTATGGAAAGGATGTGGTTGTTTGAATTGGTGTATGATGTTAACTGGCCATTTTATGTTTTGAAAGAAAGGATTTGCTTGGGTGAAAAGGGTGTTTTGGGCGAGTTGCCAGTCACTGTCTGGCTTTTTATGACTTGTGCACAAATATGCATTCAGGACCGGATATTTACAGTGATGTTACAAAGCTGTCCAGCAGGTTTCATGAGTTTTACAGTGAGCTCTCATGGAGGCATTATTTTTAGTTAAATATGTGGCTTTTTTTTAAGAGCAGCAGAGGCAAGAGGTGCTGGATCAGTGGAAAATCATGAATCTGGTGTGTGTCTGTTTGTGTACATGCACACTTTTCTGTGTTTGTGTGTGTGTGTCTGTGTGTGTGTGTGTGTGTGTGCATGTGTGTGTTCAAGGTCATGTGAGTAAGTCTTTTGTGTCAGAGAGAAGAGGAAGTGATTAAAACATTTTTCTTAAACAAAACAATTATGGTTTATTACAGCAAATTAGGTTGTATATACCAAGAGGCACGCTGCCATATGTTGTTACAGCACAACATGGAATTCCTGGCACTGCCTGCGAGGATGACCTCAGCCTGTCTGACGCTCCTTAAACTGCAAATCTAAGTCTTGTATTCAGTCCTGAAATTCAATTAGTCTTAAAAAATTCTGAGCAGACTGAGGTTATTCAGTTTGTTCCTAATTCCATTTTTCTTGTTTACAAACTTCGTGGAAACAGGACAATATGTTGTAACAAGGAAAAACAGAAGCCTTTTGTATACTTGTGTGTAGATGCAGATTGTTATTACCTTCAAAGGAATGGATTTCATGGTGCATAATTGAAGGTTATGCACCAATGCTGAATATTCGTGGGACAGAAAATGTATTTGTAATCACATTAGTTGCCTCAGATGTCTGCATGCACAAACAAGTGCTCAGCCGATAAAACGTCAAGATTTAGAAGCAAGGAAACAACAATGCACACTTCATAAAGCCAAGCAAACGTACGTATAGTATCAGTGTGATTGTAGAGTTCAACAGCTCCTTGTTCCTTCAGTCCTTCATCCTGACACCTTAAATTATCTGAAAACAAATAAAAAACAAATTAAACAAATAAAGTTTTTATTTCTTTAATAGCAAACATTGAGTCTGTGAAGTAAAAGACTAATATAACCTGGAACACAGGAGGCTTGAAACATTTCTGAACCCTCCCTCTGTGTCACAGCCTCTGCAGATAATGTGGCTTTGATCGCTTGTTAGGTCTAATAAAAGTGTCAAATAAGAATGTGATGAATTCCATGATCTGTTCTCCTTTCACTGGTCTGAAGAACAGAACAGTGCTTGTAAATATAAAACTGCTCTTTAAACCATTTATCTCGACTAATCACTTCTTCTGTTCTCTCCTGTTATGCCCTTCTTTTTTCCACATCTACAGCTGTCCGAGGAGCAGAAAGTTATTTATATCTTTAAATCAATATTTTGGTGTTGAAGTTGATTTTACATTAAGCTCCAATAATCTACAAGTAGCTAATAACAGTACAATTTATTTTCCAATAATAAATCTATGCCTAATTAAAGTTTCGATTTCCCCTCCTCTCTTTCCACTGGCAGTACGTCCACGTTTTACCCAGCCGGCAAAGATGAGGAAGCGCGTCATTGCTCGCCCGGTGGGCAGCTCAGTGCGCCTGAAGTGCACAGCGAGTGGTAACCCTCGCCCCGACATCGTCTGGCTGAAGGACAGTCGGCCGCTGGTGGACGAGGACTCTGGAGCAGGAGGAGGTGGAGGAGACGGGAAGAAGAAGAAGTGGACTCTAAGTCTGAAGAACCTGACGCCGGAGCACAGCGGGAAGTACACCTGCCACGTCTCCAACAGAGCAGGAGAGATCAATGCCACCTACAAAGTGGAAGTCATACGTGAGTCAGCATGATTTATAGTCCATATATATATATATATATATATATATACTGGCTGCTTCCCAAAACAGCAACAACTGTGCATTTGCATTGCCAAAAGGTGATGGCATGAAACCTTTTTCAGCATTGATAAAGGTTGGTTGAAACTTAATGCTAGGAGAAATCGGCCCAGTTGATGTTCAGTCCCAGATACACAGAGACTTTCCATACTGGGATCAAAAGAGAAGTAATCTTATCGTAAGCAGGGCAAGGAAATAATTAATTGCAAGTAATTTTCTTACTGTATTTACATACGTTGATTAAACGATCCCAACTCAAGGTCCACTTGCAAGTATTTTTGTAGATTTCAACCATACTGTATCACACAGTCCTCATCAGCAGATGGAGTAATTCCATGTGATTACATACTTTAGGTCTTTTTGTGTACGTTCCAAAATCGGTTTCTTTCTTTATTTGCTTGGGTGAATTTTTGATGAAGCTCTGTAATCAAATATTTTTGGAAAAGGGAGGGAGTTTTGCTGTTATGATACCATGTGTTATTTATGTATTTATTTACCATGTAGTATTTATGCTGAAATGGCTTTTTAAATGTTGCATTTAGCAACATGAGATCAACCCAAAGATAATCAGTTAACACTGATGTAAAACAAAGAAATCGTCACATTCACTGTAAGCTGCTTGAATGTCTAAGGGTTTCGTGGTTTGACTGCATGTGGTCATTTCATGTCCTGACACATCTGAAAGTACATTTTTAGAGTTGTGGTGTGTGAGTTGTTGAGTGTTGCTGCTGGTATATGATATACATATACATATGCCTCTCACCCAAACAATAACATACATTATGCTGTACACAGTATGTATATTATTGTTTGACTGAGAGGCCTGTCTGAATAAATGGCAGGGTTGGAAATGGGTTTCGTTTCCATTCTGACTCACAATACAGAGATTATGTAGAATGTCTAAGATCATATGATCATGAGCATCATAATTAACTTTTCAGATGTTGAAATGATTTGTTGGCAAAGTATTCAGTCTTTGCTTTCATAAGGGATCGCTCATTGTGCTTGGAAAGTAGCTGAGTATAGATTTCCATGTTTGAAGAGAAAAACACATGAAGACAACGGTCAGTCATCAGCAGATTTCTCTTACACCGTCTAATGCTACAAACCTGCAGTTACAAATAGTAATTGAAGATAATTTGGAAATCACGATTGTGTTATTCTGATTGAATTTGACATTTAGACAGCATCAGAGATTATGTTACATAACACGTTTTTAAAATTGGATCCACAAACGTGACCACAGCGAGAGTGTCAACCAAAATTTTAAACTGTAATCATAAATTAATCGCTGTTTGTCATTAATTTCATAAAAGTATTTCAGTTATTGTTGTTGTTTGTAAAGCACAGCTACAGCCCAGATTCACCAGTGTGCTAGCACTTGAGTTGCACCAAGAATAGAAGTTTAAAATAGCTTTTAAAAGCCTCCTTTCACTTCAGTGGCATTTATTGATCACCACCAGTCTTGTCAGTCAAACATCAGTCAAGCGAGCGAGGAATGCTCAGCAGGCTCTTCAGAGTGGAAGGTGAGCCGAGCAGCTCCAGCTTTAGTCTAAAAAAGGTCTAGTTTTACTGTTGAGAGCGCAACGTGTGTTCTGATGAGTTGTGGGTGTTTTTTGATGAAGTAGGTTGTGTTGGAAAGCTGCAAGAAGCTGTTTGAACGCTGGGTGATTTAATGTTGAGCCGTTTGGTGGAGAGTTGGTGTTGAATTTGTGTGCGCGCACTGAACTGGATGTTACTGAGTGTTATTGCTCTGTTGAGAGGCTCAGACCGGCGCTCTCGCCTCTCGCTTTACACGCCACATCTGCGCTACATTAAGCTACAGCTGTAGTCTTTCCTGAAAGACATTTACGCGCTCACACATGTGCGCGCACACACTCACACAAACACACACTGTCAGAGAGGAAGTAAATCAAGCTGCTGCTCGATCATGTTAAACGTGACAGTTTCTCGATCGGTAGAGATCGACTCAGCTGTCAGTCATTCACAGCTGCTAAAGAAAAGTTGAGATAAGGGACAAAAAAAACTGGAAAATTCTGACATAAAATCCATAAACCGAGATTACTTGAGTATATTACAACAGGAACATGATTCTTAAACATGTTAAATTATATGATGGTTAAAGATGTGATTTAAATAATTTGGAGATTAGGTACATTAAATGCAGGTTATCCCGGCACCATTTGGCATCCCTCTATAGCATTTACCTACCACCTAAGATAAAAATCAATGCCCAAAGATGTCACACAACCTTTTTTCTTTTAACTTTTGTCTTCATGTTATCTGAATGAGTTCTACTGTTGTTTGCATTGTGGGTAGCCAATAGCCGTGCTTACCACAACAACAAAGCTAGCACTGCAAGGTGTTCTTAGGGTCTTAAACCTGTAACTTTTCACCATCACCCTATGAGCCTCCCTGAAAGTCATTGACAGTTTAGAAACCACAATCTTTTGCAACACTGACAAAACTGAGGATGTTTTTTAAATTCTGCTGAAGTTTGAAATAGCTGATGTCAAACAAGGGGAAAAAAATCAAACACATGTTCTCAGATTATGTTCCAGTGAGATTGCATTACCAGATACTAAAAAGGAGACTATTGAATGTCTCTGGCAGGTGTGTTTATTCTGCTGTATAAACTCAGAAAGAAAGAAGATAAGGGATCTGTTTGTGCATCTGCAGCAGAGAGGGAGGATGTGGTGGTGAATACAGCAGATACTGTGCAAATAATGCTTTCAAACCATGTTATATTTCTCAGCGCTGGTGCTCGGCTTCTTCCTCACTGTGCTTTTCCCCTGATTTAATTCTGATGACAGCTACATTCAACAAGTTTCCAAAATACAACAATCGAACCATCTTCTTCTGTTAAAAGTTTGACAACTGAAATATAATATAATATTTATATTAACAAATTAATGTAATACTTTCTTCCTGCAGAGCGTACCAACTCCAAACCCATCTTGACTGGTACTCACCCTGTCAACACCACCGTGGACTACGGAGGAACCACGTCTTTCCAGTGTAAAGTCCGTAGTGACGTCAAGCCGGTTATCCAGTGGCTTAAAAGAGTCGAACCTGGTGATGAGAACAAATTTAACTCCACCATAGAGGTACAAGCACATGTCCTGCCAAAAACACAGTTGTCTGGTTAACCAGTAATATTTGACTGAACTGATCTACAAACTTGCATTTTTTATGATTTCATTCAAAGGTCGGAGACCATCGCTTTGTGGTGCTGCCGACAGGAGAGGTGTGGTCACGTCCTGATGGGTCTTACCTCAACAAGCTGCTGATAACCAGAGCCAAGGAGGAGGACGCTGGCATGTACATCTGCCTGGGAGCCAATACTATGGGCTACAGCTTCAGGAGCGCCTACCTGACTGTCCTACCAGGTCAGAGAAAATAACAGAGAGAGAGAAATGTTTATCATCATGTGTGTTTATCTCTCTGGTTTAAAATACTAAAGAGTGAGATACATGAGCAGCGGGTTTGAAGAAAGGCGGTAAACGTAAACAGCTGTTTTTAGCCATTGTTACTAATGTAAATAGTGCATCATTCTACCTGTTTGGCTAACCTACATTAGCTGGCACTGGTTTGACAAAGTATACACCTCTGTATTAATTCAAAACCATTTTGATAATCGAGTAATCGTTTTAGTCATTTCCAGTCTGTCTGCTGGTATATGATGATAAACTGAACTCCCCAAAAAACCAACAAAGCTCCTTTTGTTACATCACCATAGCAATCAACACAACATCTATAGGAGTGTGTTACGTTAAAATCTAGACAGATGGTTGATATTTTCAGCTCTTTGTCCTTCCATTCATTTCCACCCATCTCGTTCTTTCACAGATCTGAAGCCCCCAATCAACTCCGTACCCACAGCAACGTCCCCGAGCCTGCCCTGGCCTGTCATCATTGGAATCCCAGCAGGTGTCGCCTTCATCTTAGGCACCGCCCTCCTCTGGTTCTGCCAATCAAAACGCACCTGCTCTTCTTCTTCCCCTTCTTCCTCCTCTGCTCTGCCTGCTGCTCAACGTCTACCTGCGGCCAACCGTGACCGAGCCTGCCCAACGCTGCCTCCTCAACCGGCCAACGGGGATAAAGATTGTCTTTCATATGAGGACTACGTTGCCCATCAGCAGCTGCTCCTGGCTCAAGGAGGCGCTGCATTGGCTCCGAAGGTCTACCCGAAGATCTACACGGATATTCACACGCACACACATTCGCACGTGGACGGGAAAGTGCACCAGCACCAGCACATTCACTACCAGTGTTAGCGGCGAGGCTAGCAGCGAGCTCTGGTGTTTTCACATTCAGCTCTTACATGAGCATGTTCCTGTGCATGCAGACTCAGTCACAACAGTCTGACATACAAAGCAAAGAACAAGGAAAGCCACATGCAAGAGACCGTTCAGATTCTGACACAGAAAAAGAAACATGGGATCATGCAATCCTTCCTCATTTTGCTGCAGCATATGTTGTGTGCAAATGGACTTACTCAAGACACAAACAATGAAGAATGTAAAGAGAGAAAAACAAAGATCTTTATTTTTAGCCAACCTGGGAGCCAATCCACTGCAATCTATGAGAGAAAAATCACAAAATGTTTTATTTCCTCTGTAAATGTATAAATCTCTCCCTTCTTGCTCAAAGGCCTTATTTGAAGCAACAATGAACTCACAGCTTCAAGGTAACTTTACAGCAACCCACCAATTTATCTGCCTCTGTTCTTTTTGTACTATGGATAAAACCACAACCTCCTCAGTAACAGTTCAAATACAGCTCGCTTACACTGCAAAGCTCCAAATATAGCTAGTCATGTATATAGTGGAATATGATTATATGGCATTTAGCATGCTACTTCATCCTGGGTAATCTATAAAGAACAATATAGCATGTGTGTAATGTAATAGCTTAATTTCAGAGTATATCTCAGGCGTCAGCCCAACTGAGCCATAAGAACGACAACTCAAGACAAACGCCACTGTATCCACACCCTCGGTAAAGATGAGGGCTGCTGGTTTTCACTTCTGCTGGGCCGACAGCTGTTCTGATAGATGTCCAGCTGCTATCTGGGTGCTGTGTGAAGAAAAAAAAAAAAGAGCTGATGTCAACCTCTTTTAATAGATTAATTTTAGCAGCAGCTACAATGTGATTTCTGCTACAACCAAGGACCCCCCCCTCGCCCTCCCCCTCCCCCTCCAGACTGCGGTTTCAAAGGTAATCATTAGATTTCATGTACTGACCGTTTTCTTCCCAGAGAGTGGTGGCATTTCCTGTTTGTAATGTCTCCTTTTCGGCTTTGTTTGATGCATGCTGACTTCACAAGTGAGAGGGATGAAGGATATCGGTGCTCGTCATGTCATGTTCAACCTCTTTTAGCGAACAGCACAAAGGGATCAACAGCAATGCCTCAGTGTGAAATGGTGCCTTCCGAGAATTGTTTCCAGATTTCATGGATCACTCTGGGAACTTCGTATATATCGCAGGTTCTTGTTAATCTGTTTTAAGGGGCTTAAAAGAGAGAGACTTCAACTTTGCAACTCTGAAAACCCTCAGCTCCTCTTCTGGAGACATGTCTCTTGTTTTAATCTAAAGAAGTAAAGTCTTGGATAATGGGCTGCCGTCTCACCTGCAGCACCGTCTATCACCCTGATAAAGAAAATTGAAAATGTTGCAATCAACACCTTAAAGATACTTTAAAGGTAAAATAATGTTAAACAGCTTGTAACTGAATGTCAGTATTGTAATTGTTAAATTTAGAGCCTTATATTGTGCAGAGAGTCTTTCATGTAGATGGATGTTGATCTAAAAGTATACAAACTTGTCTTGTTGCTCTACAATGGCAATGAGTTACAATAGTGGTCAAATAAGTATCTGTCATGTTTGAGTTTACACTAATTTTACCAACCAGCCTTAAGAGATTTTTAAATAATGAGATCTGACAAACATGTTTTAACTGGATTTACATGTGAATTTTATGCCGTTTCTCACTATTTGAGTACAATTTGATCCCCAAGGTTTCAATGTCAACCCCATGTTAAAGCCCCGACACACCTACACTGCCACAGGTGGTGCCACTTATTTTAACTATCTAGACCTCTCCACAGGACGAGGTGCGCATGCACAGACTCAGCTCGACTGATGTTTCCCTCACTCTTCTTTAAATGTTGATGCACTTTTCAGCGTGGGAAACGCAGCTGCTTCATCATTCTCTTTAATACAGTGAATTTGGTGAACTTAGGTAATGCAGTCCTAATGCAGTTCCTCCTGACTTCATCTTGAGCAGAGGGCTGATCAGCTAAACTGAAAACATCTGTGTGTTTGCACAGGGTCTGTTTGTCAGTGAGGTCATCAGCAGGTGTAAGGACTAAAGCAATTAGTACACAATATAACGATCCAAGGCTAAGACGTTTTGCTAGTCAGCGTCTGCTCAAGCAGGAGAGAGGAGATGGTGTATTTGAGACCCAAGGCAACAGGAGAAAGGCGTTAAAACGAATCAAGCCCATGAACTTGTTTTTTTTTTTTTTCTTTACAAGCAGTAAAATCCAAAATCTAAAGATTACTTTTAAAACTGCAGCTGCAAAAGCATCAAAATCCCCTGTAAAAGTAGTAGGAGTAGAGTTTTACTTTTTCACAGTACAGCAGTTTGCTGGGTTTTCTTGTTGGAGGTGTTTAAAGAGACTCTGATCACCATGTTCTCTAGTTTGGATGACTTTTACTCTCAGCATATCATTGCATTATTGGTCTCAGTGCCCCTGGAGGTTGTTGGGAAGTTTCTTCTGAACCAGCCCATGATGAACTCGTTTAGACTGACCAGAACCTCCGTGAAAATAAAAACCAGCCGCGACAAACCTTCTCAGTACGCAGCCATTTGTAACAGACTTGCTCTTTCTCAGGTGTCCATCTTTTTGTTCCTGTGTGTGCTCATGACTCTGACCACTAAAGAAAAACTGTGTAAAATGATATCCTCAGATAAGATTTAGGTTTCAGCTGTTTTACATTACAGCTCTCTCTGAAAGCCACACTCGGCCGTGTGCATGCTTGAAGAAGTGGGGTGACTCTGTCCAGAGATGTTTAAACATGAAATAAAATGTGGGGAAATGTATAATTGTACTGTATATATGTGAAATATGAAAGAAAGTGTTGGCTGGTCATGTAGTTGATTGTATTTGTACTGTATTTAGTTACCGTTTCCCTCAGTAGGTCTCTCTTCAGGACATCTAAAACACAACGGTGAGAACTTTACAAGTGTGTTTAAACAACCGTGTGACAGGAAGTGATATATTGAGATCACCTGGTGAACTCAGTTACACATGTGGTCGTTATTCAGCATATATTTTTGCACATGACTCTTTAAGCTCAAGTTGGAAAATGTACAAATATATTGATATGGATAAATCATATATGCCCTTTTATTTTTTATAATACTCACTGGTACGCTGTTTAAGTCGCCTCAAGAAAATTGATTTGATACCTGTGAAGTTCTCTGTCTGTTGTTACTCACGGATTTTGCAAATATACAAAATATATCTGTTCTGATGCTTAAGTGCAAATTAAAAGCATACAAGTCACAGCAAGCCTCTCACCATATTGTCCTCATAATTCATCCTTCCAGCAGGTTCCCCCTCTTCCCCTGTATAAACCCACTAAAGTAAAGCATATGACAGCAAAGACAAAGTGTATTGTGCTGTCTAAGTGATTATTGTACAGCTCCAAAGGGAAACACTTTTACAGTATATGCCTCTATAGCAACAGCTTTAATTGAACATAGCATTTGAAATACTGAATTTGTTCTCTCCTTTTTGAGATGTTTTTCTTGTCCTCCCCATCTTTTCTCTTTTGAAACGTCTCCTGACAAAGTCACCCTGAACATCAGCTGGAGTTATTTCACTTTGAAGTTTTTCCTCTCTGTCCAACAGCAAGATTTTCTCCAGCCACTGCTATTTTTTTTTTTTTCTCACATGTAAGTTTTATGTGTCGAAGCTAATGGACTGCCAATAGACAGACTGTAAATATGTGCACTTACCATTAGGATGTACATGAAAGGAAATTAGTGTTAGGTATTTTAGTGAGGATGCTTTGGACCATACCGTAACTCTGGCAACACATTGACCCACAAAACAAAACAATGAACGTGTGCTTCTAATTTATTTTCTTTTAAACGTGTTTGTTATTTTCATATAATTGGGCATTATACTGCATGAGTGGATTTTGTGTTATAGTCATAATGTAAGCTATGTGGCAAACACCATGTTCATGTCATTGTAAGATACTGTATTTATACATGCTGATGGAATATACGAAATTTTATCGATAATCTTTGTATCGACAATCTTGTACAGTCTATTATCACTTAGGATAAAAATGTGTTTTCTCTCATTGTAATCACGTTATTGGTGCCATTAAAAAAAGTCAAATCTCTGTGATACTGTCTTTGTTCTTAAAGGCTGCACTCAAATGTTTGGGGTTTTTTTTTTTTCGATGTCCCAGATCTGTCTGTCTCACTGCTTCAACTCTCCATCACATGGAAACAGACAGGGATTCCAGTCCCATCTAATACAAACCCTCACAGCACCATGGGACTGTCTTTAAGTGAATGTCTTTCTCTAAATAGTTGTACCCCGTCAGTTGTGACGGCTGCAGCCGGCGTTTCATCTGTCAACATGTCTGTCTGCAGAGATGACAGACGGACAAGCGTTGCGTGCAGACGGAGGGTGTGAAGGCCCAGAGTCTCTCTGCCTCCCTGACTCATTTTAGGAAAGGAAGATGATGAAAGAAAACTGTTGAAAGGATGGGGCACTACAATAGGGTGGAGGGATGGCAACAGGGCAGGACATGAGAACAGAATAAGATGACACACAAACAAAAGTAGTAATTTCCTCGCTCTTCAGTGCGCTCTTCTCTTTGGATGAAACCCTCTCTGCCATGGTGTTTGCCTGCTTGACTGTGAAGCATTGCTGGACTTTGCATTGATGAAGCTGAGTATCTGCAGGTTTCCCTCCAGCATTGGTCTGTATGGAACACATCATCCAGCACAGCCTTACTTTGGATTGAGCAATTTGGCTTTCCAGCAAGATATTTTAACTCAGTATGAACTGAGGAAAACATGCTATAAAACATTAGCATTTTATGACCCTATCTAGTTGATATGCCTAATGTGTTGGCAAACAGCTGTCTAGTTACTCATCCAGCAGACACAGGGGAACATTAACGTGGGTTTGGGGTTGTGTTTCTGGCCACCTGGTCTAAGTTTAATATCCAAGCTTTAGCTCTGTTTTGGTTCACCAACTCCTGAGCAAAAATATCTGACTCTGCTAAATGCTTCTCTATAGACACTGACTGCTTGGTCCTGAGCGGGATGTGTAGAGTGTTTTCACTGATAACATCTGTCTGCTGCAGCTGGAAACAGGGTTAATGAGAGACTGAACCACAACTTAATATTTCAGGCATCAGAACCAAAACAATGAGCTGAATGAGCTCACAATGAGTTTTTCATTATATGCAGCCATTTGATCCATATGTTGATACAGAAAAATATATTGATAAGTTGAGCTTTAATGGCAGTCACTTCATACACATTGCATACACATCACATATGTTGTAGCTGAGGGCCCCCCAGACCCCTTGTGCTCAGTGGGACTGTTTGGTAATACGTCCATCCAGCCCAGATGTTTTACCTAAGACTTATCAGACTCCAGGTGTTGAGACCAATAAAGGTCCCACGAGGCAGTTGTAAGTTCAGTAACAATTACTGATATTTATGAATAAATAACAGAGGGTACTACGCAGGCATTTATGCACATGACAGTGCCAATTTGACTTTGCAGGAATCAATAGTTCAGCAGTAAAATTAATGGTTTAAACATCACTTTTCAGAACTAACAAAGAGCAGATGAAACAATAAATAAAAAGCAAGTCAGTGAAAATAAAGTCTGTCAGAAGGAGTTATAGAAGAAGTGAAAGTAAAGAAAATCTTCTCATGTTCTGTATTTGCTTTACTTCCCGTTGTCTCTGCAGATTTCATTTAAATTAGATCAGACATCACATATTGAATGGACAGAGATTGACCCATGTATAATTTCCCCTCATGTATTGGATGCTTTGACCAAAAATAGGATCTTTAATACACATATACAGTTTCATAACTTTCTGGATTGGAAGGTCAGAAATCGAGCGAAGCGGTCGAGGGGATATTGGACGTGCAATGAAACGGAAAAGAAGTTTGAGAAAAAAGCGAAGGAAAAAAGAACAATGAAAATATACAGAGAGGGGAAAATACCTCACAGAAATTTGTGGTTTTGAAATTTTTGCAAAGTCAACAGTTACTCATGAGTGTATGACCTAACCCAGGGATTTACAAATCCAGGAACCTGTGGATTTTCATGCATCTGGAAAGCTTCACTGGTGATAAATAAATAGCAGAGCAAGTGATACGAAAGATTTAAAGCTGTGAAAGATATATTACACTCTACATTTTTGTTAAGTGTGTGATTTAAGGAGGAAAAAAGACTTGATAGAAGATACTATACAAGGCAAACACTGTGTGTGACTTTCACGGTTTGTTTCCATCCTTGACATTCAACTCTCATTTTTTTTCTTATCTCAGAGATTAGCCTTTTCCTGCTTTTCTTCTTCTTTTTTTTGGTGTGTGTGTTACTGGCTATCTCCTGAGAATTTGATTGACTTGAGGAGTTAGGGGGGAGGAAGATGACGGGGAGGACAGACGGAGGAGGAAGAGATGAAGAAAAGCAGGGAGGAGGAGGATGACACAAAGCTGAGCTGCTGACAGATGTGTTGAGCTCACTGCTGCTCTGCGCTGATGAGAGGAGATGAGAAAATGGAGAGGAGATCAGTGGAGAGCGTGGAAGTGTCGAAGGAGAGGGGAAAGAAATGTGCAGAGCAGGAAGGGAGGACAGAACGTCAGCGAGGCCTGATTCCTCTGATTTGTCACTTTTCCACACAGTTCCTAAAATAAAATTCACTGGTTTTTCAATGATAATTCTGAAGTTCTCTTTGTTTTCTTGGCATCTTAAAAAGAGTGATCTATACTTCCTGAAAAGCAAAATATTGAATGTTGGTGTATGATTCTGGTGCAACCCACAGTCAGTACATTATGGACTATGTATTTTATTTAACCTTTGTTTAACCAGGTACAGGTCTCACTGAGATTAAGGTTTTTTTTCCAAGAGAGGTCAGGCAAGGAAGTGAACATACAAAAAATATCACTCCAAGGAACCTGTTACACACAGGAGTGGAAATTATCCCGTTAAAACACATGTGCAGGTATCAAGTCTGAAGAGATTAGAAACAAAAACATATTTATTATATTTCATATCTGCCAGACTGATATGTTTCTCAGGACAGCCATGTAAAAGACAGATTCTTAATATTTATATAGTGAACATAATGGAAGTTTTAAAGGGAATGGACAAGAATTAATAATAAGTAATATTTTACCACAAAGGCTCAGCTGAATACAGTAATAATCAAGAAAGGTTTTCAAAGTTTATGTGGTTGGCTTCAAATATTCCTAAAGCTTTTGGGTCTATACAAGATTTCTATATAAATGATGTGAAAAGTAAAACATGATCATACTGAAGCATTTGCAAATATCTCATAAGCGACCAAAACAATACAATCATTTTGTTCCTTCTTTAAAGTTTAATTCACTCAACAAAATCTGTTTAAAATTCTGTAGTTTTGCCTGGATGTAACATGTGGCTGTCATTATTAATAATCAAATAAACATTTAATACACACTTACTTAATGTTGTTTTGCAGAGAGATGCCTAATGGGTGATGCATAAAAAGTTCCCTACAAAAAAAAAAAACTGGGAAAAAAAGTCTTTGGCAGTGTTGCATTTTGAGTGAAAGTTTGAAACTTTTTGTGAATGAAAGCTTTTAGCCTCTCAGATCTTGTGGTTTTGCAGGTCTCTCAGTAACACACAGTATGTAACACTGTGTGACGGGCTGAGCAGAGGAGTGTGAAGATACTGAAGACATTCCTGAGCTGCTGAGATGCACGAAACGTTTCAGGAAATCTTACTAGTTTCGTCTATGTTTAGCAACATAAAACCTTTTTACACTTGTTTCGTTGAAGCTACAATTTTAGCAGAGGAATATCACAGATAGAGCAACATTTTTTTTTACAACCAATAGGTACCGAAGACACAGGAGGCCAGAAGTTAAGATTTTGAATGCAGCTGCTCCGACCAGTGATTATACATGTACCACAACTTCTTTTTGAGTAATTAAGTCATCACAATTATCTGTGAACATCTTGTCCATTGCCTGGGCAAATGTTTAGTCCTTTAGAGATTGCGGTCTTGCAGGACCTTTTGCCCGCTCGCGGAGGGGTCTGGTGTGCGGTTGGCTGGTTAAGAGGGTGTGAACCTGTGGAGGAGATTCCTGGAAGCTTGAGTCAACAGCAGCTGTGGTTGGTGATGAGGAGAAGCTGTCCAAAGAGCTTTTTACCGGCAACTGCCTTTTCACTGTGAAAGGAGCGCTCAGGTGAATGGAGTCAGTGACCATGAAGAGGCTCACACACACAGTCACACACAGACACACACACACCTGGGAAAAAACACACACACACACATATCTAGTCATAGAAATCCAAAAGATACCTATGCATACACACTCTCACCTGGAAAATAGGCTGACACTGTTTCATGATGTGCATATGTGCACACACACAAAAGCGCAGATGCATCTCTCGCACACATACACACACACACACACAGATGGGAACAACACAAACACCTGGTTGGCATTGAAGCGCTGTTCTGTTTGCATACCTCTCCCTCTCTCTGCTCATCCTCCACAGCCACAAAGCTGCCATTAAAACTAGGAAAACAAAAACACAAAAAAGAGGCTAAAAGGGGGCAGCAGACGGCTTCCATCCTTCTTCCACCCGTCCCTCCCTCACTCCCTTCCTCCTTTTCTCCGTCCCTCTGTACCAAATGTTTACCTCCCCCCCGTGAAAAGAGAGGGATGTGGACATACAGGGTGAGAAAAGAAAGAAATCTGGCAGATGGGAAGGGAGCCAAGGCCTTTAAAGTCTGCCACAGAGCCGTGACAAAAGCCTCCTAATCTCGGTGTTGTCTTTCGGCCCCTTTTTCTCCCCGCACATCCTGCCAAGTGTGTGTATGTGTGTGTGTGTGTGTGTGTGTGTGTGTGTATGTGTGTGAGAAAAGAGAGGAAGAAAGTCAGAGTCAGTGTGTGTTATACAAGCAAGAGCGTGTGTGTATTTGTTTGAGAAAGTAGTAAAATGGCAAGGCAAGTTGGTGTGTGTTTGTGTGAAAAGAGATTGTGTGTGATAAAGAAATAGTGTGTGTGTGTGTGTGTGTGCGTGTGTGTGCGCGTGTGTGCGCACATATGTGTGCATGTGTGTGTCTATGACAGGAAAGGAATCTTTCCACAGGCGTGCTGACATCACTCAAGCATGCATGGGACAGTTGGAGGAGGCCAGGCCCCTTCAAAGGCAGCAGCCTGCCTGCCTTCACATGTGGGACGCCCGTGTGTGTGTGCGTGTGTGTGTGTGTGTGTACTGAGTGAGTATACGAGTGGTTCAGGTCACCCATCCTCACCTGTTTCTCTTTGACTCATAAACCACTCCTATTAAGCTCTCTTCCACTAAAACACAAAGACAGGCAGTTTCGCTGTATGTTTGTGCGTCCAATAATTCCTCAATCTCGTCCTTTTGTATGTGTGTGTGTGTGCTTGTGTTTGTGTGTGTGCTTGTGTTTGTGTGTGTGCTTGTGTTTGTGTGTGTGTGTGTGTGCGCACGCACGTGAATATGACCTCCTGCGCGTCCCTTCCTCATCCTCTAGATCCCTATCAGAGGCAGCTGTGGTCCAAAGACCTTCACACACAGTAGAGGAATGCATACTTGAGCTATCATGATATATACAAGACTGAGGTAGACTATAGTGCCATCTACAGGCCAGTCAATGTCATCTCAGGATCATTTTCTCTATAAATGTTATTTATCATAAATGATAAATAGACTGCACTGCGCTATTAATTATTAGGATTTGCCACTTTCATGGCTATAAATGATCATATTGTTTGAGAGTGATGAAATCTGTTCTACTATAAATCAGAAAGATCTTGTTTGTTTCAAATGACAGCTTTCTTTACGGCTTAAAAGGTGAGTTTGTGCCAAATCAGTCAGATGTGAAAGATTGTTTTGGAAGACCCTGTGTGATAGTTCATGGTCGCAAACGGCAGGAAAGAAAAGGTAAAAATGTGAAAAAGGTGAAAAGGTAAAACTCTTAAACAAGAAAAAAACAAAGATTTGGAAGAAGTAAAAATTTAAATAATAATTTTGTGCAGCAGACATTTTTGTCTTCTTTTCTTTCAGCTTGCAGGTTGCAATGCTCTTAACCATTAAAACTTATTGATCTATAAAAAGATACATAGGCTTTATCTTGGTGGTCAATCCTTAAACTGCACAAAAGTGGATAATAAGAGAACGTGTTTAAAATAGTCATTATAATGAAGGTTTGGTTTCAGGGTCTGAGTATAAAAAATACATTTAGAAATAAATCCTCCATTGTGGCCATTTTTAAACAAGAACATCTTCATTAGTTTTCTTGTTTGTTTTTTTTTCAATGTCAAACTATAAAGGTGATGTAGATTTGAGATTATAGACTGTAGACCTGCACACAAACACGTTCTGCTCACCTCAGAAAGACAAATAGCTCCGGTGTGAAATCATTTAGTTCATGTCGTGTCTTGCCTTGAGGGGATTACACTTACAGCACCAAAGGTACAAGACTGAAATACTGAGTGACAAAGTGTGAAATCTGGATCAGATTAAGTGAGAAGCTTCTCTCTCACACACAGAAAGATGGAGAAGGAGACAGAAAGGGAGAGACAGAGAGAGGGACCAAGAGAGAAAGAGAGAGAGAGAGAGAGAGAGAGAGAGAGAGGGAGGGGTGGACTAGTTGTGGGAACGCTGCTGAATAATTACCACTGACATCAGAATAGTTTTCTTTAGCTCTCTGAAGTGGCAGGGCTCATTTGTACAGCCTGGAGCCATACAGAGGTGTGTATGTGTGTGTGTGTGTGAGCGTGCGTGCGTGTGCGCAAGAGAAAGTGAGAGCGATAAAGACAGTGGGAGAGAAATGGAGATGTCTTAGTGTGTGAGAAAAGTATCCAGAATTGTGACTTTAAAAAAAAAAAGAAAAGAAAGAAAAGTGCAACACATGTATTATGACTGTCACTGTGAGAGGTACAGCACAAGATCATCTAGTGTGTGTGTGAGTGTGTGTGTCTGTGTGTGTGTGTGTGTGCATAAGGGAGAGATTATTCTGATTTAGTCTTCTACCTGTCAGACTGTGACACCATGACAGCTTAGTCTGCCCTGGGGAGCCATTTCTCTCTAAGTGGACCTTAAAAAACAGGAAACGACTTCAAATCCCACTGGAGCGCAGAGGAGGATCAAGCCTACTGACTCTGTACAATACCCGTTAAAACACACACACACACACACACACACACACTAGTAAGTGTCTGAATATAGCGTGCACAGGTCCAGAACACACACACACACACACACACACACACACACACACACACACACACACACACACACACACACACACACACACACACACACACACACACACACACACACACACACACAGTCACACCTGAGCCCTCT
Source organism: Seriola aureovittata (assembly GCF_021018895.1). Classification (NCBI taxonomy): domain Eukaryota; kingdom Metazoa; phylum Chordata; class Actinopteri; order Carangiformes; family Carangidae; genus Seriola; species Seriola aureovittata. The sequence continues at coordinate 8,468,187 of NC_079371.1, read as the reverse complement.
TCAATAGACACCATTCACCACCCTGACAACTGGTACAATGGAGGCAAAAACTCAGGTCGACAAAGAGAGAATCGACCTGTCTGAACACATCAGGCCGCCCTCGCCACCCGCTTCACCGCATCAGCTTTTCCCTGTTGTGATGACTTCAGGTGATATCATGTTTCTATATGGCTACAGTTTTCCTTGCCTTTACTTGCAGCTGTTTTGTAACAAGATTTGAGGGTGAAATCACGAGTCATGTTACCGAGGTTACCTGCAGCAGGCCAGGAGTGCTGAATCTATTGTTGAGGGATGTTAACTGTGTCGCTGCCTAAAGGCTTTCTTAATATTAGCACGGCAACCTTGAAGAGTAGCCTGGTAAAATCCAGTAAATGGACAAATCTTTTTGTGAAAGAAATCCCAGGTTATCTTTGTAATCTTTGTAAATTGAACAGGTGCTGGTGCAGCAGAGTGAGCGTAACGTCAAACTGCGCCTGTGGCTAAAAGCTTGTAAGTCTCTGTGGGTTGAGGCTTGTACGTCTCTCTGCTGGATTACTGAAAGTAATTCGCTTTCAAAACAACATGGCTAAACAATGCAAACTCAACTGAAAAACCTGACCTTTAACTACATACCAGGCATCATCGCAGAAATGAGTGAATTCATCAGGATATCTGAAGTATGATGGCAAAAGCCTAATTTAAGCCCATAAAGATCCCGTTTCATTCAACAACACAAAGGCATATGTCATTATTTTACCAGTTTAATTGACTGGGAGACTGGAGGAATTGCAATTCAACAACACTGAATTTGAGTTTAGTCATCAGTATACAGGTATATATCATTGCACAGGTTCAAGCTGAAAACATTTTATGTCACCTGCGAATCCAGGGTCATTATAAAACAACACACAAATAGGCTGGTGACTCATTTTAGGTTCCAAGAGTCACAAATACCTCTGTGTACATGTCAGTGGCCAGGTGTATTTCCTCTAGAGGCTTCATGACAGATTCTGTGTGTGTGTGTGTGTGTGCGTGTGCGTGTGTGTGTGTGTGTGTGTGTGTGTGTGTGTGTGTGTGTGTGTGTGTGTGTGTGTGTGCTTGTATGTGTGTGTTAAGGAGGAGGGCAGACCAGGGAGGACGTGGAGTGTCTGAAGGAGGAGGGAAGCTTGAAGACCGGAGAAATCCATCCAGAACTCTGGCTGTATGAAATATCTGGGGTCATTGCTGCTCCCTGAAAACGGCTGAGAGGAGAGGAGAACTCACTCACAGTGCAGGTGTATTTCATAAAATAACACAAGAGGATTTGTTATGTGTGAGCAACATGATCAACTAATGAAAACTCCTTTTACTTCAACTGACTGATTTACCAATGATCATTTAAAACTGAAAATGCAGGAGTGCTTTAATAGCAAGGAGGTAAGGTAAGTTATTTGAATACATTTAGTATTTCAGCATTCAATCATCGATAGCGATACATAAGATTTCATCCTTTTTTTCTGAGCTGTTTTTCCAAAATCACTTGATTGTCACCCTTTAAAAGAATCACTGTTCTCAAAAAACCTTTACTTGAAACAGCGCAAATGGTTACATAGAATAGAGCTACACACTTCACCTGGTGACATTTTACACAGTACTTTTGTTATTGTCAACAAATACCATGAAAAGACCAAAAGCAACACCGTCAGCAACACTTCCCAACTCTCCCACCTTTTGCCATCTTTCAGAACAGGTCACAAATATATACTTTCACTTTAGCGAAGGCTTAGTAATGACCTACAGCTGGCCACTTAGTCAAACTGGAGGAAATTGTGTTTTTTTTCGGGGGGGGGGGGATGTTTTAAGCCATGGATTTGGTGCGCAAGTCTAGATTTCCCATGTAGATGAAATTGAAAATAAAATTGAATAAAGTAGAAACACATCATTGTCACTAAGCGGCTCAATGATGTGTCTCTAATAAACAGTTGAGCTTCATGGCACAGAGGAATAAGATTTATCAGGCTTTAGCTACATGACAACACTTAGCAGGATCAGTTCATTGTTGGTTTTGGTCTTTTCAGGGGATTTGTTCACAATAAGAAAAATATGGAATAATCAGACTTATCTTTAAAAGCAAAACTAATGCATTAATGAACTTGAATGGAGTGCTCAAAACCTTCTCGTAATTTCTGACACCTCTATAGATCCATTTACTGGAATACCCAAAGATGTAAGAGACATTATATAGACCGATATAAACATTATCATGACGACTATAACAAATTAAATGAATCACCTGACTGTTGCAGAGCGAGCAGAATGGTTGGCCAATGTGCTCTGACTGGACGATCTGTGAGCGATGGTGCCTAAATATGACACCAGATAAATGCGTGGTTAATCTGTAACACAGGTCCTACAGAAATAATGGCTTCTAATGATTTTAAAAATACATGACATATTTTCAGGTCATTATCGGCTCATGTGTCTCTTCTTCTTTACATCCCTTGCTTGCTGCAAGTTTCATTCGGAAAAGCTTCCAAGAAGACAAGATAAATGGGTGAGTCATCTTCCAGAGTAATTAGTAGCTCACAACACCCGACAGGGAAAAACACCTATGGCATGAACACAACCATCTGCTTTGGAGAGTAGAATAATAAATGGTACATGTCATCCTTACTTGTAGTAACAATAAATCAAAATGTCTGCTGAGCCTTTAAATAGCTCAAGCATTTAAACAGTCCAATCAATCAGATGCTGGTTATATATTATGGTTTTCCTCCATATAATATTGACTTAACCAAGCACTCTTACAGATATAGTGAGAATCTACACAATACTAACAGTATTTCAGGGCTGTCACCGAATTTATTCCTCATAACTGAAGCATAACTGAAGTCAAATCCCTTAAGTGACTAAATCACATAATCAGAGAGGACGAACTCAGCATGTATAACCCTAAGCATAACAACTGACAACATCTGCATTGGTTTAATCACTGTGGGTGGTCAACTGTGGTGCCCATAACTCCCACACAAGGTTGAGTTGCAGGATGATTTTGTCAGATGATTACAGTGTGAATCTGCCTGTGTCGATGTGACACCTCATTCCTAAATGTGCAACTTTAGATGCATATATTTACCGGAGAGAGACACCGCGACTTAATTGTGTTGTTATTTCCTTGGTAACATAGCATGAGTGATTTCCCAAAGAGCCATTAGTGTACACATTTAGCAAGGAGGGAAGTCAAACCACTAACCCTGAATTTACTGGTATAATCCTCTTTGTATTGATGTAAAGAAGCAGATTGTCTTCCCAGAGTTATGACAAAACTTGCCAAAACAGATACAAGGCTGCAGATCTTATAGTTAACACTAAAAAGTACAGTTTTATGATAGGCAGAGCAAGGCACATACCCATTCGTCCATCTTGTGGAGGACTGATTAACGACAGTCTAGGGACAGTGTTAGGCTGAAAGACAGAGACACACAGAGAGAAATCAGCACAAATCACTTTTTATTGGCCTGTTCTGGCTTTTTATTTTCTATTTGCTAAAGTGATAAATTTAATGGCAAAGCGTAGTATGATCTTGACAGATCTTATATATTACAGTATATTATACAAATAGCAAATATGGACATTTACTGCAGGAGAAATAATGCAACTTACCTTCCTGAACAGACTCCTTTCGTCCACGTCCATGTTTTCTATGCTGCCAGACAGGAGAGCAAAGCTCATTAGTCTGGTCGGGTTCATTTGGCAGAAAACTGCAGTGGCACCTGATCTTTTTTTAATAATAAGCCAAAGATCTATGTAGTAGAAACATTTAGTTTTTCATTCTTAATGGCTTTGCTTGGCTTTTCAAAATGAAAGTCCTTATTTTTGTGAGACTTTTGGGGAGATCAAATTAATATTAGATTTACTAAGTATTCTAAGTAGCACTCTATAAAATAAATGTATTATTTACTGTCATAAACATCCATTCAGCCATGTTCCAAGATTACATCTAGCAGTAAATAAATTGCCAGTTCGAAATCCTTTCTTTATCAAAAAGTAATTCACACTGCAGGAATGGTGGTAACACTGCAAACGGGGTTAATATCCGCCATCCGTCATCTATACTGCTTTCGCTCAGTAGAAAAATCTAAAGTCTCAGAAGATAAAACAACATTTACACTATTAAATTCAGGAAGCCAATCAATCCTGTGTCAACGGTGTCTAGGAAACCCAACAGGGATTCCTGACTAAACCCAAGCAAAGCCTCGCTTATTCAGGTGTGTGTGTGTGTGTAGACAGCCGAAGGGCAGGGCAAAGCCATACAGCAGCTAAAGCTAACATAAGACACTGGGGCTGAACCCAGGTTAAAGCTTGTTTGCACTGTGAAATACCTCCTACATTCTCTCTCTCTTAAGAGGCCCGTGGCGAGGTGAGAGGCAAATAAGGGCAGAATTTAAAAAAGCAAAGCATTACTCAAGGTGAAGAGAGCAGAACAGAGGAAAGGAGGGTTGATGATAAGAAGAGATAGGAGAGGACAATACTCACACACTAGTGACTGAGGAGTATCGTGAGAGGGACATGGGGGAGTTAAATGGAATCTGTAAGACTGAGCAAACAATAAACAGTAACATATAAACATCTACTGTACGCTATTGTTGATGAGAAGACATTTGTAGATGTACAAATGTTCAAAGGTGAAACACTGCCTTGGGCAAGTTGGATGGTTGTTCAGTGGCATAATTGGATGTAAGAGTTTCTGGTCTTGTTACATAAGCCTGGTAGCTTTCCCATTTTGTAAAAACCAGCCCTGTTTGGAGAGTTTTGTGGAACAGATGTTATGCAACTGACTGGACAGCCTTAAAAATAGAGCCATTCTGAATGGTATAAAATTTACAGCATGTAAAATTAATACATGTATGAAATTGCGATGTATACAATTTTGAGAATGTGGTATATTTCTATTACTTAAAGTGATCTTTTACAATTTAAATCAGGGCTGTAGCTCTTGAGTCTGGACACAGTTGGAAGTCTGGTCTCAACATCTTAGACTTTTTCGGTCTTGGTCACTAGTCCCACCTATTTCTTCAGAGGTCAGAGTTATCACAATTGAAAGTAATGCAATGTTTTTAAAAAATTATATTATTTCCTCTTACAATCACATTTTAACCTTTTTTAAACCCAAAAGACTGATGAATAACTAAAGTATCACACTGAGTCACTATAAACAACAGTAGCACAACAATATGAGGAACATTTTACATTTAACTTTTGGTCTCGGTCCTGACTCAGTTAATCTGGTCAGACTTGGACTTGTCTCTGACCTGGTTAAGCGCTCTTGATTAAAGCTCTGTATAAATAGTGTAAAAAACATATATATAATGTCTAAACCAAAAAGATTAATGTTAGGTATTCTTACCATCATTGGCCACAACAGTGATGACAACAATGATGGTACAGTGAAGAGAATATTAGCAACATATAATAAATGGGTATCTGTGAAAAATACATTAGCATATATAATGTATAATAGTAGCAGTTTGTGTATCATATTTGTGTGTTTCAGATTAATTAGATGCTATATCAGTTTGGTCTGTCTGCCATACAGACCATTACAAGCACCAATGCAAGAGTGTCATTGAATTATGAGATTATTTACCTGATTTTTGTCCATGTGGAGTATGGGAACTGTGACTCATCTGAGACACTGATGAAGCTTTGACACTGAGTGAGAACAGCAACATACAAGGTTAATCAGTTGCAACAAAACAGACAGTGATCATGGCTGCTTCAGACACAGTTTGATTCCTAAAATGAGAGAATAGGTGAGGACCCATCTCCCTTCAACATGCCCTAAAGCAAGGCAAATAAGATCTTCGCATATTTGGATTAGGGTTTTCTTTAGTGTATGTTTACCTTTGGTTTTATTCTACACAATATTATAAAAGGACCTCACTGCACTGTAGGCTGTAACATTTGTTGAAATTAATCTTTCAACACCTTTTGATGAGGGCCCCTTTTCTTAATCCACAACTTGCACTTGGATACTAAAAAAACTATATAGTTCATGATAAGTTAAAATCCACTGCCCCTTTAAATCCATTCAGTTCTGAGTGTGACAGGCCAGGAGTGGATGTGCCAGGAGTGACACCTAGTGAGTGGTGAGGCATAACAGCCAGCTCGTTGTAAATAACTTTATGTGGTAAAGTGCAGCCAAATCCAACAGGTCACACGCCAGCATTTATTTCAAATTCATTACTGGTTTTACTGCCTGCATAGATCCTCATTTTGTCTTTTTTTTTTTACTCTTTTATTTCACAAGTATTTCAATCCGGACCATGCAGTGCAGCATCTGATATTTTATGCATAAATTGAGTGTGAATGAAGGAAGATAAAAAATAATCTAGAGAATGGGAAATGAAAATGAAACATCAGCCAAATGCTTGTTAGCAAACACTTTGGAAAACTAAATATGCTTCAGGATGGCCTGGTATGAGGAACAATCAAAGAATAGTCGATTAACTTGCATAGTAAAAGTAGGAACTCATGTTTTTAATATCCCATTATTACAACATCAAGATGTATGTGTATGTCTAATATGACTATCTTTATCTACTTTACTATCTACTCTATGCTGTACCTCTGATGTTGAAGAGAGTTTTCTAGCTTTGAGATGTAGGCACTCTGTTCATTCAGCTTCCTTTAATGGGAAAACAATAATAATGAATAAGAAAAGTCACCCAAACTGTCATAAATTGTTGTTTAGAAATCTGTATGAAAATCTTTATGATTTAACTTACTTTGTCATCCGATGCATTTCTTGCTTCATCTTGACTAATACCTCCTCTAGTTTCTCATTCTGTAATTGATAAAACGGTTAGTGATGTGCTAGAACAGCAATAATGGCGCTGATAGCTCCTCAAAAAATAGCACATTACCTGTCAGATGAAGAAAAGCAAACCCTCAAAGACACACCCATACACACCAACAAACATCCAATGTCTCTCACCTGTTGCTGGTAATGAGTCAACAGTCTCTTTTGATGTCTTGCCTGGAACATTACAACCTGAGAGGAGGTAGGAAACAATGTTATGTGAAGTCTGCACTAACAGATAATATAAAAATACATATAATGCATATATAACTCTACAAAACAGCTTTTTGAGCAAACTGTGTCAAACTGGCTGAGACAGACATTGCTGAACAACGCTGTAGTTTTGAGGATGATGCAGATATAAGAACAGTTAATAGGACTATTTTATGATGTGAAGCAAGAAAATGACCAAACTTTGCTGACTTCCGTGAAGTGTTTGGTCGCCAGAACGTTGATGTCAGAAAACAAGGCCTTCACCTCTGAGCTGCTCTGAAACAAAGACATTTCACATGACTTTAATGACCGTAGGATTGTAAAATGATATCAGTCTGTCTATAAAGTTTTAATGTGTCATGTTATCCAACACAGACAGCCCCACAACCATAATGATGCCATTAAATGAGAAGAAAGATGCTTACTTTGTCAGAGAGAGGTGATACTTGGCATTTGGCGTTGCATATTAAACACTTGCCTTGTTTGCCTGAAAGAAAAGCTGCAATTTATATATATGTATACTGTATATACACATATGTACATTTGATCAGAATTACAAAGCAATGCAAAATCATTGCAGGGTCGCACTGAAAAGAAGACATGCAGAGCCTGAATCCAGTACATAAACTGAACAAAAGGAGTTTCCGCCTGACTCACAAAATTAATTGCATATAACCGTTGATATAACCCTGGCAGCCAGAGTGGCTTGAAATGTAAGAGTCTGATTGAAATTAGACCCATCAGGAACAGACCTGTGGCTTATGAATATGATCAGTAGTTCCCAAAGTGGGATCAAGGGACCTCCATGAGTACTACAAGAGGTCCCATATCCAATGTTGAATGGTATAATTTCTCTCTTATTTCATTTGAGGATATGACAAGAAGCACTCAGGGACAGAGCATGACAGGATCAGAGATTTCATTCTCACTTCTTTAATATAGGCGGCCCAGAACAATATCAAAACCAGTGTGACAACATGTACATGTCTCAAATATGGCTTCCTTTAAGAAGGTTTATTAAATAGGGGCCTTTAGAGAAGGCCTAGGCATAGAAAGGTTTAGTTAAAAGCTTCACTCTGGAGTACACCTGGTGTCATCAACTCTGCAGTATCACTTGAAGTCCAACAGATGTCCTCGTCTAATCACGCTTTCACATCCCCTTAGCAGCAGGCCTGGTACAACTCTAGTGCGGAGTTGGTGTTTTCATGACTTACCTTTCTGATAACAGACACTGCAGATGATATGGCCACAGGTTGTCACAGCCAATTTTCGATCAGCACTGGGGGAAAGGAAGCAGGAGTTGCAGCAGATCCAGTTAGACATCTGAAGACCTGCAAAAGAAGAGACCACCGTGAGATAGGTAAACTTGTTTTAAAGTTCAGTTCACTCAAGTTGTTTCTGCTTGGGCGTGTTAATTCAGCTTTAACCAATTAAGCTATGGGTTGTTCCAACTGTCACGACTAAGTGATTTAAAATCTTTGCTGTGTTTCTTTTAAGTTTAAGGCAGCCGTATAGCCGGGCCCACCCGGCATATAGCCAGCTACATGTAGAATAGATTTAGCATGTTACCTGACTCCGGATGTCCCGCTGCAGGTGAAGCTAAATGCTAACTTAGCATCCGTTAACGTCAATTAACGGATCTGTAGAAGCTAAGTTCTTAAGTCTGTACCAGTAACTGGTCACAAAACTAGTCTTTTTATTTGATCTATGGCACTTAATTATAGGCTTACCCGTTCTCTGTTAATTAATGAACAAAAATCGTGTCACAGCTCAACAATAATATTTTTTAAGTTACGCTAGTAACGACGTCCTAGCAAGTAACGACGTCAGTTCTTAGCTTGGGTTTTCAGTATGCTGTTAGCTAGTAGTTGACACTACATGGCTGTGACTTCAAGACTATTCAAGATGTTGAAGTATGAGGGTAAGTTATATTTAAAGCTCATGTGCTGAAAAATAAGGAGTAATCACCAAACAATTCTTGTTCAAACTTTAAATTCATTGCTTTAGTATTATTTTCTCTGTAGAACAGCTTATAACGGGGCCAAATAACCATGATTATAATATTACTTTAATAAGTTAAAACATTATTTAACAAGTGTGGGTTGATATTAGCTCAACCTAAAATTACACTGAACTCAAATGAAATGGATTGCTGTGTGCTTACCATTTAAAAGGCAATAGAAATTAACATAGAATGAGAGGAACACAATTCAAGTAGCTTTTGGCAACATTGTCAATTTGCCAGTGAATTGAATTGAATTTATTATCATGTCTATGATACACAAACACACTATGACACAATCGTCCAACTCTTACATCCTTGCACTTTTATTTTTTACACACAGGGTCTTCACCCTTATATCCTGTGTCTGTATAACCGTAACAGTTTTTAAATTTTTGTAGTATTTCTGGGCATGTTGCAGGTTACAATATAATAGTGCTAAGCCTTGGGAGAGGTGTGGGCAATGCAAAAAGGTGACGGGTCATAGGTCATCATCAGACCAGCTTCTTGGCAACGAAGAAGTCTTTGAGTCGTTTCATCTGCCAAAAACCAACTGATAACAGAATCGAGGTCTGCACCACCGCCCACCACAACACTTTGCTGTTGGTGTCTTCGCTGATCTGACGAAACACCTCCTCTTTCTCCTGAATGAGAGTAGATAATAGAAAAGATGGAGGAAAGAGACATTAAATCTTCTTGTTGTTGAAAGGTCACTTCAGGGTGAATGATAACACTCAATGAAAATACTTCTCATTTACCCTCTGGTACTCCTGCTGCCTGGCGATGTACATCATCTGATCTATGAGGTGGCTGAGGCTGTTCTCCAGTGTCTCCATGTTGTCTTTAGTCTTGTCAGTGTTGGGGTCTTTTGTGTGCTCACCCATCTGAACATCCAAATGTAGTTTCTGTACAGCACAGTGGAGGGGGGGGGGTGATTTGTCTAGGTCTGTAGATAATGTTTTTTTTCATTATGGATTAATCTGACAGTTATTTCTTGATTTCAGTCTTAAAAAATGCCTGTGACAATGTCCTGTTAACCAGGATTTTGCCATCAAATTCAAGGCACTTCAGGATGTTAAGATTTTTAGTTTACTGTCACATAACACAATGTTTCCAAAGACTTTGTTACCTCTTAAGATAAAGCAGTGTCTGCCTGTGACCCCTCATCACAGATGTCATAGGTCAATAAGTTAGATATTTGGCCTCTAAATTTGCCATTTTGTCACATTTGAATACATTTTTCAGACCCAATGAGTTTAAATCGATCCATTATGCATCTCATGAACCCCTCAGATTTATTGACCCATAGGAGGGGCCCTTACCCTCAGGTTGGGAATTGCTGACATAAGACAAACAGCTCAATCTCACAACTCAAAAGCAGGAACTAGAGAATAATTGGCATTTTTGCTTGAAAAATTATACAGACGATCCATCAATTATCAAAATAGTTGCTGATTATTGACTAATCGGTTATCGACTAATTGTTTTAGCTCTATATTTATAATGGGAGTAATTAACGTTATCAGTGTGTTTTAAACTGTGGATACAGTAAGGTGTAAAGGGACACCATCATGCAATTCACAGAAATAACTTGTGATATAATGTTGTATTATTATTGCAGTATTGTATGTTTTGCTGTATTTTTCTCTCTCTTTAAAATGATTTGTGTGTGTGTCCACATGTCTCACCAGCCTTTCCCCAGCAAAGACTGCAAACCTTGTGGAGTTGGTTTGGAAGCAAAGGTAGTGCTGACCAGAGGCGTGAGCTGTGAAGGTGAATTTAGCAAATTTACCATAGCGTTTGGACATCACAACCTAGGGAGAAGGAAAGACACTGTTAAACCAATATTTCTACAGCTATGAGTCAACAAAATTGAGATGTGCAGTATTAGCATTCAGTAGCACTGTTCAGTGTTCATTTTGTCCTTGTTTAGGTTTGGCTTTAACAGACAGCACATGTTGTTTGCTTGGTGATAAACCTCTCCTGTGAGTGCAATACCTCATGGTTTGGATCTCTGACTGTCACAGTGACGCCAAAGTGAGGGGAGTGGGTGAACGCCTTCAAATCCCATGGCTCCAACAAGAAATAACCTGAAGGTAAGAGACACTCACACGTGAGTGCATATATATACATGTGCACAAACTCGCATAGTTGTAGTCAAGGGCAATACTAAAGCTTATAACATTTGCGAGAGGAAAGAAATTATGAATTTCATTCATTAACATAATATAGTATTTGATATACACTACTTGACATGTTACCCAAGTATACAAACACTCATTTCTCTTCGTCTCCCATTGTAGGACATATTGCATTTCTTTACGTTTCCGTGACTATTTGTTGTTGTTGAAGCACAGAACAAATCAGCTTTCAAGAAGACACTACTAAATGTGCAGTGTGGAAATGTATAGTATAAATGTCAAGTCATAAATGGCTTTTGCGCTGAAATAAGATATAATATAATGGAAGTGCATATAACATTACTGTGTGATTCAACAGTCACATGGCAATTCACAATACACTTTACAAAATCTAATTCCAGATTCATTCCTACTGTCGGGATTGTAAACAACACTCAGGAGGAATATTCCCTCTCCAGTACTCACCAGTCACCAGCATGTCCTCAGGAATCTCCTCAATGATGCATTTTTCCTCCTGCTCTCCGAGATCGAAATACATCGCCGCTGCCAACATCAGGTAACACTGGAGCAGAAAGCCAATGCCTCGAAAACCCATTTTCAGTTAACAATGAGCTTTTAGATTACAATACCCTTGCCAGTGACCAAATGTTTGGCCTGTAGTTCCAATAGCCTTTCTTTTTCTTTTTCTTAAGATCTGCAAATTCTAATTCAAGATTGAGGTATTTTTCATCGACTATAGCCACACACCCATGTCCTATAGCAGATCTCACAAGTCGAGGGCTGTAAGGGAGACAGGTTGAGTGTGAGAAATTCACAGGTGCTGCTTTGTGCGACGAGACATTCTGGTCGTGTTGTGACTGGTTAACCAATAGCCAATTGCAAGATATCTAAGGCTAGTGATTGACAGGGACTGACAACTAGCACCAGATACGGCAGTAACTCCTCCACTTCTTAAACAAATTTCTGGGACATGCCATGCTTTCTATCTAAAATATCTACTAATTTTGTTTCCAACACTGGGCCAAGTGCTTGCTCTGCATATTACCACACCATATCAAAAGTGACAGGTGCTGAACCATGCCTGAAGGGAGAGCCCACTAGCTATCAACAAAACGCAGGGAGAACAAGTAACAAATCCAACAATTTGTCTGCTTTGATTGTCCGTTTAGGGTATTTTAGAATGAGAATATAGATGAGCACTCTGTAAAACATATAATGATTGATGCTTAATCTTGACAAATAAGACAAATGCGCTTTTCATGACCCCTATAGGTGTATTTCTCATTCCTTGTAGATTTTCTAGTCCTTTTTGAAATATGGTGTTCACCTTTTAACCTTTTTAAATAGTAAGGGTTAGCAGTGCCATTGCCTGGTACTACAATACAAAAAAACAGTCCAGATCCCTTCAGAAATTACATACAATAGTTGCCATATGCTTACCTTAGATGAGATCACTTATGAAGTAAACCCCAACACACCCACACACTGAATAAACCCTTCTCATATTTAGTGTCTGCAAAAGTTGTCATCCTTAAAGTAAGCAACGAGTCAGATTTCCCTCTCCTCCCACGCTTCAGTGGTTTTACAGAAAGTGTGAATGCTAAATCAATATGTTTATTATACCTGCCATGAAGTAACAGATTCACTTTTAAAGTACCAAGGATTTATGTAGTGTCTGCAAACCTCAGTCTAATGCTCTAATTTATTCCAAATATATATTCTAATGAAAACTACCATTAATAATTTGTAATTCGCTGCCGTTTGGCACTACCAATACCATATTCTACTGCTACTTATGATCAGTTAGTTCATGCGCTATTTTCTTTTGTGATATTTTGAAAACTTCTACAACATACACTCTCTCTTCATACGTATACAACTAATACTAGGTAGGGCCTTCCTTTTCCCTCAAAACATCCTCCGTTTTTCGTGGCATGGATTCCACAAGATGAGACATAAATTCTGCAAATTTGTTAGCTGCAGATGCTGGAAGTAACCATTAGAAGATGGTGCATTGTGGCTATAAAGAGCTGCACATGGTCAGCAACAATACTCAGACTGGCTGTGGCATTCAAACCATGATTGATTGGTATTAAGGGGCTCAAAGTGTGCCAAGGAATTATTTCCCTCACCATTGCACCACCACCACCACCAGCCTTAACTGTTGCCACAAGGCAGGTTGGGTTCATGACTTCATGCTGAATTTTTTAATTCTGACCCTACCTTCTGCATGCATCAGCAGAAATCCAGATTTATCAGGCTATGATATGTTTTTCCAGTCTTCAACTGTCGAGTTTTTGTGAGCCTATGCCCACTGCAGCCTCAAATTTCAGTTCTTGGCTGACAGTGGTTTTGTGCTTTTTGACCTCAAGGCTTGACATGTTGTGCATTCTGAGTTGCTTTTCTGCTTACCGTGGTTATAAAGAGTAGTTATCTGAGTTATCGTAGCCTTTTTGTCAGCACAAAACCAGTCTGGCCATTCTTCTATGACCTCTCTCCTGAACAAGGCGTGTCTGTCTGCAGGACTGCTGCCCACTGGATGTTTTATTGTTTTTCGCACCAATCTGAATAAAAACATTAGAGACTGTTGTGTGTGAAAAAACAGGAGGTCAGCTGTTTCAGAAATACCCGAACCAGCCTGTCTGGCACCAATATCAAACTGCGGTTGAAGTAACTGAGATCATATTTTTTCCCCATTCTGATGTTTGATGTGAACATTAACTGAAGCTCCTGAGCTGTATCTGCATGATGTTATACATTACACTGCTGCTACACGATTGGCTAATTGGGTAATTTCATGAAAAAGCAGCTATACAGGTGTTCCTGATAAAGTTCTTTGTGAGTGTATTGATCTTAGAGTTCTATACTGTTCTATATTATCTTTGTCATATGTTAAGAACTTTATTTCCTTGGAGTACATTATATCAGTTGTTGTTAATCCTGAACATACCAAGACAAATTCTTAGCAACCTGGATTATATAACAGTAAACATCTGTTTTGAATGTATACCCCATGTGATATATTCTTCATCATATAATGTACTTACCTCTCATCACTCTCAGACTTAGCTGATGAAACTACTGTTAATGAAAGCCAGAACCTGGATCTGCTCAGTAATTTTCCCCTCCCTCGTCATTTAAAACGGAAGGAGCTTCTTCATGCACCAGATGTTTAGTTCTTATTGCTATTCAATCTGTCATCTACAGTGTGGTTTCTCTGTTGGTAGGTGGGAAAGGGGGCTGGGGGTCATAAGTGATTTTTATTTGTTTCACATTACATGTCACTGGTGTCTGTTCTGTCCATTAAATGGGACTCTAGCTTCATAGTGGGATGTGCAGCACTGGATGTTACAGAATGAAGTGAGATCTATAAGATTTCAGGTCTCGTGATCTAAATCAACATTTGGTGAATTGTTTTAAATAGTTGGTGAGCACCTTTATCCATTTTATGACCAACACTTCATCAGGGTGAGTTTGAGCCTACACTGGGGCCTAAATCCAGGTCATCTAGTTAAAAGCATTTCTCACTGTACTCAATTTGATCCTGCAGCCTCAGTGTTTGTAATATTATCTCGGGAACCCAAATGTAAGTAAGTCTAAATGTGTGGTTGAGACTTGAAGGTCATACGGAGCAGAGGCTTCAGGAAAGAAGGATTTTAGTTCATATCATGGAAATTTCTTGCTTGAAAATCAATCATGATTATAGGAATCATGTAAAGTTCAACAACAAACATGAAAATATCCTCCCTTTTCAAAAGGACCATCTCTTTCTTGAAGACACAGTTCATCAATGACATTGTCTTAAAAGATATTTACACTTTATTGACCATACAGAAAACATACATTTTTTTGTACATTTTTAGGATTTTTTTTTTTTTTTACCAAAAACTTATTTTCTGTATTGAACTAATATCTCAATAACATAAAGGAATACAAATCATTACTATCAGATTTGATATACTGTACACTACAGGTTAAAATCCTGTCAATAAATATATTCTTTGTCTTCAGGAAAATAACCACAATGTCTCTGTAAACATTAGGTTTTGAATGCTGCAATAGAGTAGTACTACTTCAACTAATGGAACTGATAGTATTTGGATTTTCTGTTAAGTATTTCTTGGATATGGGGATTTTAGATCATAAGTGTCATTTATATGGATTTATTTCCAAATCCGTTAGATTAAAGCTGCTGGGAGTTATAATCCACTGTGGGCAAACAAATGTGAATGTGAATATGATCCTCAGAAATGTCAGACCAAACCCAATAATAATGTGAAAATGTGTTTTTAGTTAATGGCTGTGTCTAAAACAGCATTGTTCTATCCCCACACAATTTTGATAACCTGTCAAAACTGAATTGGTGTCTAATAGCTATTTCTGCCAAACTACACCTCTCTAGTACTGTCAGATCTGTCAATGTGACTTGAGGATGAGACTTTTTTTTTTTTTTTAGTCCAACTCTCCCATTTTCATAGTTAGACTATCAATCAGTACATTAGTCATTTCCACAGAAAGAGGCCATGGCCAGGGTGGAAAGAAGGGAGTCTGGTTAGTCATATTTATGCTTCATGGGAATACACTGCGGACCTTTTACTGTTGTTTCTCCGTCTTCGTCCCTTCCTCCCTTTCCTGGCTTTCCTCTCTTTCTTGTCTCTCCTCTCCTTCCTCTCTTTTTTCTCCCTCCTTTCCTGGCCTAGTCATAAGCAGTTGTCTGGGAAGCACTTCCTTTCTTCCTCCAGCAGGGGGCAGGCTGCTCCATTGTTTGCCGGATGCATGAGGACGTAGCGTGTGCGATGCTGCACGCCTGAGTCTCCACACTTGCTTTTGCACAAGCCCCAGGGCGACCACACTGACACCTCGCAGTCCAGAGGGGTATCTGCACAGAGACGGGGGGGGGGGGGGCATTACAGTTTCATTAATATTTA
The DNA here is from genome assembly GCF_021018895.1 of Seriola aureovittata. Taxonomy (NCBI): domain Eukaryota; kingdom Metazoa; phylum Chordata; class Actinopteri; order Carangiformes; family Carangidae; genus Seriola; species Seriola aureovittata. The sequence goes on along the minus strand of NC_079371.1, from coordinate 8,452,083 downwards.
GGTTTGGTTTGTTATTTTCTCTTGTGCATGCACTCTTGTGTTTTACCTCCTTTTTGAAAATACTGTGTTTATTGTATTGACATTTGTAAGTTTCCTTTTATAGACTTGCATGGAAAGGAGTGGAATAAGTCATAACCAGGAAAATTCCTGCTCTTCAACCATTATTTGGCTTTAAAAAGTAATAAAATAATGAAAGAGAATTCCAGTAAATGATGGCATGCTGTGTGTGCAGCTCTTTATGAACCCATAGTTTCTCGTTATAGATTCTTGGCAGTGGCTGTGCTGCTGGTGTTTGCAGAATGTTTAATTGCAGTTCTGTTTTTCTTTTTTTTTTTTACGTTCATTTATTGAGTCTTTGCTGACTGTGCATGCTCTTAGTCAGTATACCCCTTCCTTACAGTAAACAGTGGTATCACTTAATAAGTCCACCATAGCAGATAGAGATTTAGTGCCTTGCAAAAATGCACCTCAGCTGTAATTCAAGGAAAGGCAGCTGCCTTTTTCGTTCACTTTTCAGGTAACCTGTTATGCAATCATTGAAATCTTATGTTATATCATGTTTTTTTCTTTATTGCTTTCACTCTCCCTTTCCAACATCGTGAACTTGCCGGGCTACCTCAAACAACCTTGTTGTGACCTTGTGTACAACTGATATGTTTCACAGACTTCACTGTGGGTTAAAGAGTAGAAAAGCAGAAGGATGGGAGGCGATACGGAAGCTGCATGGATGGACGGATGGAGGGGTAGGACATGCACGTCAAGTAAAGGCTGATTTTGACGTCTCTGTTCAGCTTGTGTGTCCATTAAGGACAGACAGAAGGATAACTTGATAAGATGCTGCATGAAGTAATGCTAATTCATCTTATTTTATATCAGTGCTGTGTTTCACAGATAAAATCTAAAGCAGGTGAATGCTAATCTGTAATGAAAATTTTTGTACAACCCCTGGGGAGAAGGCATAAAAGAAATGAAGGTTTTAATGGAGCGAGGGAAGGATAAACAGTTGGAGGGGTAGAATGGAGCACTGGGAGTAGGGCAGGAAACCCCAACAGATTCTTGGCCCCTCTCTGCTGTTTGTTGATGGGTAGTCAGGGGAACGGACTTGTAGTCTGTGATGCTGAGTCAAACCTTTACAGTCACTCTCAACACTGAATCTGATTACCGCACTGTCAGCTCTACTGCCAGGCTGACACGCTATCTGTTCCTTTTTTCCCCCCTAATGAAACTTTTTCCTGGTCGAGTCATCTATTTAGACTTTTTGTGGTGAATTGTGTTTTTATAAAAGGTTATTTTCCCTTCCTGTCACATTTAAGAACATCAGTCACACAGACAGGTTGTTTGACTACTGCATTGTTGGCCTTACTTGTAGTTTGACACACTCTTCATCTTTATTTTTCCAAGCTGTCTTCCTATTCGTCCTCACAGTTAGTCTGTTTTACTGTTACCACTAATCTGTACAACAGGGAGTCTTAAAATTTAACAGTCTGGGAACTAACATTAAGTAAATCCAGATTCAACTTATGGATGCAGGTCTTGTTAAAACATATGTGTCTGTATCCCATTTTGAGTCACGACCTAAACGCTGCTGTACCTAATTTTGACGCAGTTTTCTTAAAATGCTCTTTCACTTTCTCCGTCTCTCATCTTTAGACTTTTCCACTGGATGCCAGATGTGCCCCTGGCATTTTTTGATGCCCTCCACTCGCTTGGCTTCTCTGGTTTCTGGTTGGAAGTAATTAAGTTTGTGTGTGGCCTATAATGGTTTGCAAATGCTTTCATCTGAGTCAGCAAAAGAAACAAGTTCCTAGTATTGTGCACAACATAAAACGTATATCTTTTTTCCATTTAAATGTGTAAAGCAGAATGGAGAAAGGCACCTTAGGGTAGAAATGGTGGAATATTGCAAGTATATTGTTTAACTGTTGATCTCACTAATCTATATTTCAGCATATTTTGCTGACTATGTATAAGAGCTTGTATTCATTTTTAGTTTTCTGTTTATACCTGAAAAATAGTATTTTAGTTTTGCAATTGAGCGTTTTGGTCTTTTCCTTAAAGGTGTCCTATATAGTATTAGCGGACAGTTATAGCTTGCTGTCTTCACTGCCTATGTTTGTGCGTTGCAATACTTCTTTGCACGTTATTGCCCCCAACTATTGAGTGCAATAGCATTAAACTGGTAACATACAACGCATTGCCCAAAGGCTTGTGCATCCTTTTGCCTATGCACAGTAAAGGCAAATGGGGACCCGCTCTTTGAGACATTGCTCCATAGCACAGCACATTAAGGCACCCACAGGGTGAGTCAGGCTTTGACTTTTTTCAATCAGTATCTAATCAATCACATACAAAGTTAGAGATTCAGAGTATTTGTGTTCTTCAGACTTACTTATGAGCTTGTCTTCAATCTCATTTCCTGTTGGCAGTTGGTTGGACTGGGTGGGCTCCACTGGCAGGCTCATGATCTGATTGGTTTTCTTTATCTTGGTAAGCGTTACCTTGGCGATGGGTGGGAGTTGCTTGAGGCGGGGGTAGTAAAAGGAGTTGGCAGGGTGGCTAGGGAAGGAAGCGGTGATCTATGGAAGGGGAAAATGGATGATGAATTACAGTTGATGATAAATGGAGATGTATTGGTAGAGATCATAAGGGGCTATCACACTTTATAGCACAGTGGCAATAGCAGTTAATAAGTTGATCCATTATAATGAAAGTGTTTTTTGATGTATGAGTAGTGTGCTGCAGTGCTTCTGCTGTTTATTTGTTATGTCCACAACACAAAGGGTGTGCTAACGGAGTGTTCTAATCTTTATTTAATCTTCTGTGATTAAACTTGATTGTCAAATTTCCAGAGTGACTTAAAGCAGCTGGCAGTTGAATATTGCATAATCTAGGTGATTTTAAAATCCTATAATAATCTGTAGGCAACATAATGTGTATGCACAATTTCAAGCTCATTTCTGTGTTCACAGTTGGTTTATGATTTGTGGGTTTTGATTCATGCAATGTTGTTCTTGGCTTAGATTGACCCACCTGTGTGATTTTGTCCTGCGGGATGGTCTCAAAGTTTGGAGAGGAGAAGGTAAATCCGCTGTCAGTTCCTGCATCATATGGGAAAAGCTCCAGCGACACATTGTCTTTCCAGTGGTCGCCATCACACAGGTCAACAGTGTCTACACCCACAAACCAGTCTGGGCTTGGAACGATACGCACGATAAATGAGAGCTGCAGATGGAGGAAGTAAAGCATGGGGAGGAAGATGGAGCGTAAAGAGAAAGAGGAGGAAATAAGGGGGTGGGTGAGATTGGAGATAAGGAGAGAGAAGAAAAGAAAGACATGGGAAAGAGAATGGAAAAGGGTTATTTTTATGTTGCCATATATGATTTGTTTGTCAGGACTGTGGGTTAACAAATAATTGTTGGATTCACGATGGAAAGTTAAAATATATTGATTTCGATGCAGACAGACCAGAGATATTATCTTTAAATATTATCATTCATTCTTCTCCCTTGTGAAAACCTGGTATCTATATTACCTACATTTCATCTCAACAGCTGAAAGTTTTGTCCAACATGTGGAAGTTTTATGTTAGCAGCGGCTAATATAGCTTTGAGATGCTAGCCTCAAGCAGAGCAATGCTACAGAGGTCTGGTGAGCTTGCTTCTTTCTAACGACACAACTGCAGATTATTACATTTTTTCTTGTAGTCTTACTTGAGGGGATCTGTCATACTTTGCACAGCTTCCTCTGGAGCCACAAAAGAGTTCTTACAACTTTTTTCACATATGATGTGTAAAATTTGTGGATTTACCAATTAAATCAACCATATGTGATGTGTATATCACATGACTAAGTATTTCACTGTGCTATAATGTTTTTAATTGGAAGCAAATATCATCCTTGGTTATTCGTAGTCCAATACGTCACCCATCCCCTTACACGCATGCTGTTATTTCAGTGCTAAAGAATAGTTTGTTTTGAGCTGGTGAACATCTTCAGTCTCCAACTGGACTTTTTCCATTTCTCTCACCTCCAAACCAAACCTCCGTTCCCTCTCTTTTCTCCCAACTCTGTCTCGTCCCTTGTCCAAGCCTAACATAGTGTCAAATGTGTCCCCAGTTTTATGACCTAGCCAGGGACTCATCAGCAGGAAGTTTAACAGCCAACTCCTACAGAGTTTTATATAAATTGTAGAGACATAAATTAGGCCTGCTACGTTTTGGAAGCTCTCTTTAAGCTGCAGCATATGGTAAAAACAGTCTGGAGCTGGTTTTATGGTAGTGTTAACAATTTTGCTGCACCAACCTAGTTAAAAAAGTATAATGTGCTCTTTCTCATAATATTACTCTTTTTATAACCTTCAAGTAGCGGTATTATAAATTATTGCCTGGCTAAAAAGAGACTTGTCCTTGGTCCAATTTTAATAGTTTTGGCTGTCATTACTATTGGTAATGATAATCATTTATTCAGTTATATTGTTGTGACACAGCAACGCAACATCCTCAATGGAAATAACCTCACCACACAGTTCACAAGGGCAAACACACAAGCAATCAAGCATATTTTAAACATATCTAGTTAAATCCACTTGTATAGAAAACTTATTTGAAGGGGAAAACTGAAATGAAGGCGCTCAAAATGTTGTTACTGTTGTAGATTGCGGAAGTATAGTAAATATGGAAGGATTCACAAGAAAACTTGTGACCCAGAGCATCAGACGACCTTATCACGCATACTGACCAAGCAAAAGGTGTCCGATGTACTTAATGCCCTGACTCAGACTGAAGGATTCCAGGTGTTGAGTGACTTACATAGGAGTGCCTGGCGAAGACCTCAAACTCAGTGTTCATCTGGCCTGTTCCTCCCACAACAGCGGGAGCGGAGAGGATCCCATAAACGCTCTGGATGCGTTCGCCGGCCGTCTCGACTTCCTTCATGATCGTCCAGGCCTCGCCTTTCTCAGCAAACTCCCTCACTCCGTTACTGGCAAACTCATTACGCTGCCACATGTGGTAGTCAGAGCTGTGGGTCACCCCTAAGAGCAGAGAGAGAGAGAGAGGGATAGGAGAGGATCATAGATAGATGTTGCAATTAGCAGTTTATGTATAGCTCTGCAGAGGGATATTAAAGGAAGGTTTTTTGATAATAACTAAGCCTTATGACTATATTTGTCCTAATGTTACTTGCATTATTGAGAAGATTTCCTTTGTAGCCTCAAAGCAATCTGATGTATCTTTTGTAAATTTACTAAAGGAAAGGAGATTTAATCTTATGCTCTTTTATCTCTTCAATGGCTTCTTCTGCTTTTAGTAATCAGTTTCAAGAACTGGGCAATGGGTCAGTAGGAGAAATATTTAGCTTTCTGTTACGCAACCAATCAGAATACTGTTCCACATCTGCTCCTAATAAAAATAATCTGTACAAAAAGCAGTTCAACTCTGCACTTACCAATGAGGTTTGACCACTGTGCAGGGGGACGGTAGACTGGATACTGCTTAGGGAAAGCTGCCTGATTCCACTTGCCGGTAAACGTTAGCCTGTACTGGGCAGTTTCTGAGGCCGTGCACATGGGGATATCAGTAGGAACAGGCATTGAATGAAAGCCTTGGCCCAGTGTCAGCATCATGACGATCAGATGGTAAAGTGCCTCAGAGATGGAGAGGATGTTCTTTGTGGTGTCCATGATAATGGGGGCTGATTTGGGGAAGGATGAAGGACCTGGATGAGATATATTTAAGAGAATACAAAGAAAGGAGAGAAGTAAGTAGTAACATCAAACTGAGTCCTCCAGCTGCTAATGTGTACAGTTGTAATCACCACATACAGTACCACATACTTATTGTTATTTGCTCTGCTGTTGCTGTGTCCCAAGGTGATCTGATGTAGAGCATTTTTACCAATATTTGCCATAAATGTCTTTATTCTAAAGATTCAACTAATAATATTTTGCTGAAGAGGTTTTTTTAACTCTTTTTTGTGCACATTCACTTCCTCCGTGCCTGTGCATGTAAAAGCTTTGCACTATTCTGATGTGCAGTTACCATTTTTCTTGTTATTTGACATCTGTGCTTGGGGTTGTCCTTTTCCTGTAAGATCTGGTATATGGCAAGAATTGGAGAAAAGGTCAAAGTGTCTGGCTGCAGCATCACTGCTGGGTTTAACAAGTGGGGCATGTGAGTCAGAGGGAATGTGTTTCACAGAAGTCCTTTGCACTGTTTATATTCCACTGTTTAAACTTGTAAACTCAAATTTAAGCAATGCAGGATTGGCAGAGGGAGATCTGACATCAGTTAAAATACAAATTGTGAAATGTTGTTGCTGCAGCCTTGTGAGCTCTACATTCCTGTCTCGATGATATTATTTAACAGAATAAAGCTATGCCATCTGAATTTTCTAACTTTGGATATCTCATCATATCTTCCTCACTATCCTGTATTTTCCTCTCCAGAGAGGGAGCTGTAACTTGGCATTCGTCTTGCCACCTTCTTGAACTCTTTCAATAACTCTTAAGTGATGTGGGTCTTCTCACTCAGTCCCTCACTTAGCAGTATTATCTTGACACTAATATGTGTCCTTGACCAATAAAGAGCCCCGATGTTAAAGGTTCCCCTGAGGGAAATGTACTATTTTAATGTGGAGCACACCCTTGCATGCTGACATATTAACACAAAAGTAGAGCCAGATGTGTTTAACATTTATCAGCAGATGTTTGCATTTTACTGCCACACTAATTCTTCCAAACTATAATACATGACATCCATATAAACTCTGTTATATCTGCACTTCACTGTCACATGTTTGTTTTCTCTGTTTGAATCTCTTGTCACTTACATGCGGTATGATTGCGTAAAGCGCTGTTACATGCAAGTTTGGTAACCTTCCGTAATATAACTGTCAACAGCCATCAATTTGTGCAGAGTGATGCAGTCTTCTAAATGGTAGTATATCTGTACTGTTGTGTAGCAAAGACATGATGGTGTGGTGCAGTAACTACTCACTGGTTTTGCTCAGGGTTCCAGATGAATGAAGGGTTGCAGCAGATGATTGGAGAGGAGGGCTGGAGGTGAGGAGAAGGGGAGAGGAGAACAGTGGATGTGGCTGTCGGGAAGAGTGACTGCGAGGCTCCAAGTCCTCTTTCGCCTATTTATGTCTTTCAGGAGGTTCACCCCTCGCTTTCCTCTCCCTCTTTCCCTCCTTTCCCCCGGTCTCTCCCCCCTTTCCCCCTCTTGCTCCATTCCCCTCCTCAACTTGCTAAACGCTTTCTCTCAGCCTCTCTATCTGCTCGTCAATGACTTCCCTGCCCCCTTCATGCCCTTTGACTTTGGCTATCCCTCTGCCACTCTCCTCCTCCTCTCTCCTGCTCTTTATAAGTACCCCATTAACTTGCTAATGTGTTCAGCAGTTCTGGATACACCGCCAGAGGTCCTGTGCAGCTCCATAGGTAGAGTGTCATTTCACAGTGTGATACTGTAGCTCTCTATACCTACAAATATGACTAATGAGGCTTATAATGTATTTCTAGAACTCTCTAAATGTCTCTTGGTGAGGTTTTTGAATTACAGCTGAGCAGCTAGATCCAGTCCCAGTGCTGTTTTTTAACTCATGTAGGAAGTTATATTGCCTATGACACAGTCGATTTGCATAACTCCTTTGATGTGTTTTTCAGGGGCTTATAAAGTCAGGCAAATTAAGGCATTATCCAACAAAATGTTGAGGAAGTATAGACTTTAAGATAGAAAGAAATGTTATGTTTGATGACACTGAGTCAGATTTTTGCAGAAAATGTAATGAACTTGGATTCTTACAGTACCTAAGCCTGTATGGGCAGTAGCAGCGGTGGGAGGCACCCCTATTTCCTGGAGCTTTTGAATATTTATTTTGGGTGTTGGGTTCAATCCTGAGTCTGCAGTGAATTTTGAAATCCAAGACCTCAAGACTCCAGAGCAGTCATCTTACTTTTTTATGAGGCTCAGTGAATATTGAAGTCAAACACAGAGAGACAAAGGGAAGACTCAAAGGCTCCAAAAAATATAGCTTATAGCTGTCTGATCAAATGGCTCAGAGTGTTACAGGGCTGTTTTGAAATTTTGAGGTTGTGGGCTCAAACCTCAGGTAACTTAGTGAAGTTTGAAGTCCAGTTTCCAAAGGAAGGACACAAAAAGTCACCCTGCTCCAATGGCCATGGTCAAGAAAGAAGACTTTTGAGAAGTTTTGAGGTCAAGGATTTGATGGTAGATGACTTGGTGAATTTTGAAATTCAACGACCAGATGAACTTTCAGAAAGGGTGGTCAAGTATCTCTGACCAAATATGTCCATATGTTAGAGAACTGCTTGGAACGTCTGAGGATGTGTGTGTGATCCTTATAAGGCTCAGTAAATTTTGAAGTCCAATAACTAAAGCTCTCAGCGCAATCAGTAGCGTAGTGGGTTCGTTTGTGACTGCAAGGAGTCAGTGGTTCAGTGTGAGTCACAAATCCCGCCCATTTTCTGTGCCACAGTGTCAAAACCAACCCTGTTGTGCAGTGCCCCTCTCCAAGAGAGTTAGAAGCAATTGGTTATGGATGATGATCCATTTATGAAAGGCATGAAGATAGCTTTGTGTCCCAGTCTGTGTTCACCACTGACTGGGACACAAGTACATACGAAGATAACAGATACAGATAATTCCACTACAGCTAATAGAGGTCCCCTCTTCAGGAGTTGGACATTGGCCAGGGTTGCAAGTCCCTTCTGGACAACTTACGCAAGCAGTTTTGTACTTCTATAACTAATAATTGGTCAGTATAGTATTGTGTGTGTGTGTGTGTGTGTGTGTGTCTCGGGGGGGTTGTGGGTGTGGTGTTTGACTTACTGAACCTGGAGGTGGTGGCAGTCAACATTCTACATGCTCACGTGCAAACACACAAATATGCCAGCATGCTGAATCAGCCCACATCTAATGATTTCCATATGGTCACGTTTCTTACAAACACAAACTAATACAAACACACACACACACACAGACCAGTTGCCCTCACTCAACTTCTTTCAGTTTCCAGGATTTATTGTTTGGACTTACAGTCTGCTTTCAGTCAGTGACATTTGAAAAAGGAAAGTTAACTCGTCACTGCCTTCACAACTCTTGCACACTGAACAGTGCTACACTGTGTTCAGTTTTTTTTATCGAGGGTAGTAGAGCAAAAGTGAGTGGTTTTCAGTTTTGCTCCCTATGGCACAGAAGACTGCTGACTTAATTCATGAAGTGGATTCACAGGTACCAAATGTACCTGGTATGCACATTAGCACATTGCATTATGACTTCATCCCTATATGCATATCACACCTTAAAAGGATGCACGGTGCCATGGTCAATAGAGAGATCCTTTATATCCCTGTGGCTACAGACATCCACACTGCTGCAGTGTCATGGATTAAGCCTCTGAATCTCAACCAACTCCTAGTCTGTTGTTTGTCTTTGACCTCTGGCCCTCATCCTCCCCAGAGAGCTGAACTGCCCCACAGGGATCAATAAAGTATAAGTAAAGTTATTACAAGTAGTAGCAGTAGTAAATATCTTAATTACATGTACAAAGATAGACCTGACAGTACACAAAACAATCTACACTCAAGGTCCAGTTACACACTGCTTCTGGAGCTTTCAACTAGATGAAGTCTGATCACTTGTCATGGAATTATAAATGTTTCAACTTTCTATTATTCTGAGCACCTTCAGGATTGTTTCTGTCATGTTGACTTTTTACTTTTGACCATATCACATACTCTTCATCTGTATATTCATCGGAAGTCCATATTTATTTTATCCCGTTTTCCTGTACAGTATCATTTCTGTACCTTTTTATAGAAATATTTAATATTTTGTAGTTTGACTATTGGTGAATGCTGCACTGGAGTGACACTTCAATACAGTTTTCTGCCTTGTCCCCTGTTATTGTTTGGGAATTCTTGGTGATGTAGCAACAGATGTGACACTCACACGCATACACTGTCCACAGCCTCAGCTTATGTTATTATATTATTCACTCTTGTGTTGCTGTGGAGATGAACCAATATCACACGTGCACACTGGCCTATTTTGCCTTATTTTTTCAGCACATGACTGACTGATGGTCTTGATTTAAAAACAAGGAGGTACCAGTTTGAGCTGATAATGTTTGTGTAGGAAAACGTTCAGTCATGTGTTTGAAAGGAAGCTGTAAATACCAAGGGAGAGGAGAGTCTAAGAGAATATAGGTCAGGAAACACCATGCGGGACTGGGGCCAAAGAGGCAAGTCTGGCACATGTCTGCCGCAACTGTGGTGGGAGTTGAGGATATGGGTACTTATTGTTGGACGGAGGTGGTAATACTGTCAGCATCCTGTATATTATCCTATATATTTCAGTTGTAATAACGACTGTGTGAGCAGAGTAAATCTCAGAAGAAAGAGGTCATATTACTTTAGTCATTATTCATCGATGTATCTGGCTTGTTTACAAACCGGTTTCCCAGTGTCTTTCAACCATGTGTTTATATGGGACATGACCAATTCTAGAAAATGGTTTTATGTTTTGTGTTTTTGAGGCATTCCAAGAAAATCAGACACTTGCGTCTTCACACCAAGAGACCAAAGACTGAACTAGCCCACTTGTCACAGTTCATTTATTTGTTGATCAACTAATTGATATATAAACTAACTGTTGCACCACAAAAGCAAATATGTCTGTTTTTTTCCACGTATGAGAAGACCTGTGAGTTTGTCAGTTCGGGAGCCAAGTCCCATCCTGCAGATTAGTTTTTGGTGATGGGTCAACACTTCTGTTTACATCACACATCCAGCCAACAAAGATTTAATCAGAGGTGATTGGCTGGTACTAAGATTGTGCCGATGGGCGATGTGATCGATGATTATGAGAGTGATTGCCGATAGCCTGTGCCTTTGCTAGTGTCAGGCTTGTTTTCCCATTAATGTATATATTTATTATTATTAATTATTATTATTATTATTAGTAGTAGTAGTAGTAATAGTAGTAGTAGTAAATTAATATTAAATTTAATATGCCCTGCCATAGTTTTACATCGGTATCCCCGTCGGTACACACACACACACACACACACACACAGACACAGACACACACATGTTGAAGCAATGTTTGTTGTGTGTAAATGCTGCGCTGTGACGGAGGACAGAGATCGATAGACTGACAGAACACGTCACTTACTTCAGTTTGTGAATCTAATGCTTTTCATGGTTGTAAATAGAAGAGAGGGAGAGAACTGCAAACCATAAACATGTCATTTCTCTGCACCCACCCCTGCTGATTTTTGGGTGATTATTGTGAATGATTTACATTACATGTAAATAATTCATGTTTTGTATCTGATGACAATTTTGTTTAGTTTTAACATCAAATGTATCTGTCATCCTACTATCATCGCTCAGGGTTTCCGAGAAAGAGCTTCTGTACACTACCATCTGTTCCAATCAAGATTAAGAATGCTGGACACCTCCTCTTCAGCTCTTCAGGGGGGTGTTTACTGAGGATGTTTGCGTTCTTGCTTATATCAGAGTGGTCACTGAGTCATTGGTAACCTCCGCTTTAATGAAGGCCAGATGGCCAAACTTGTTGATGTGAATCAAGCATGGTGAACAGAACAGTATAGTACTTAAGTACTGTACACAAGTCAGTGTGAAGAAAGAACTACTTTATGTGCAAGTATTAAATGACTTGCATTAAAGTAGGTGTTCTTAGAGTTTCTTGCATGCTCACAACTTGATTCAGTCAGTACAATACTTGTCCTTTGCTGCACCCATTAGCCTCTCCTTTGCTTCACATCAGTGAAGGTTGTGAAACAGATTCTGTCTTTTTATGTGGACGCACAATCTTTCACTGTGAAGAAATATTATCCAAAACTGGTTTACAAGCTGGAATTGGCTTTGCTGCCAAGTAACATCATTGAACTTTCTAACAGAAAGTAGGAAGCAGGGCTGAACTCACTGATTTCAGTGACCGGGTGAATTTTAAGATGCTGAAGGCCGCAGAGAGGCCACCATATGTCTGCCCAATGGACCGGACAGCCTGTAAACAAAATAACAGAGCATGTTGTTGTTAGGTTAATGGCCAGTGTTGCCATGGTGGCAGGATGTGAGGTCATTGTTTTTACTCTCTGGCTTATTTTAACATACACACACACGCACACACGCACGCACACTCGCACACTCGCACACACACTCGCACACACAGTGCCTCACATAAAAGCTCACACAGTAAATACAAGAAAAAGGACACATCAGTTAAGTCATTTATTATGAATCAGTCACTTTCACCCTGTCTCTCTTACTTTCTCTCATACACAAACACACACTTTTATTTCTTGCTGACACCTGGTCTTAACATTGAACCTTTTTCACGCTGTTCTCATCCCCAGCTTCCACTCAACATACCCCCTGGGCCTTGTTACTGCAATAATCACCCCTGATTTCCGGGAATAATTTCCTCCTCTGTGTGGGAGCAATCTGTGTGCATTTGCATTCATTTGCACTTTTCTGGACAAGTTGTGTGTGTATTTGTGTGCATGTGTGTCCCGTCTAATGGAAGCTGCAGGTCAGAGCAAAAACATGAGACAACAGGCCAGTGGTGATATTGTATATCCATGCAGCACATGGATCACTCTGGTTTGGCAGAACCTTCACTCATGTTTATACTCGTATAATGATCCTGTGTTTGCTTTTGTGCTTCTTCGTTCTATGATAAAGGAATGTTTTGTAATTTGAGTGTGACGATACTGCTGGTTTCACCCGTATAGACCTTAATATTGGCTTCTGGATGTCAGTCATGTAAACAGTGTGACCTACCTCAACCCTGTGATGATACATTATCTGAGTCCTACTCTTTGACTCCACAGAAACAGACTGCTGGTATTGTAACTCACTTTGTTGAATGTTTGTGCCATCAATCATCAAAACCCACCGCAGCCAGACAAGCCAATATTAGATGTCGGGACCAAAGCGATTTATATCTGAGAATTATGGATGAACAGCTCTGGTCCAGGGTATTAGGTGACCGCAGAGTATTAAAACACAACGCATATAAATTCACCATTAGGAAATCACAGCTGCTGAGTCTGCTGTTCTTGCTCCCTCTCACTCGCTCTTGTGTCTTTCATAATGATTGGCTGAGCAGTTGGCAACTGGATTAGCAGAAAGATTTTTAAAAGCTGCACAAAGCAGATTTGCACATGGGTAACTCCAAGTGGCATGTGGGGTCATCTGGAAGAGAGGCAACAGTTCTGACAGAGGTGAGTGAGCCATCACTGTCGTTTAGTTTTGAGTGGCCAAAACCTTTGCCAGATTTCACTTTGGGAAGCTTGGCTACTGCAGCAGGAAGGCTAATAATTTGACCATGCATTTTTCCTAATGTTCTTATATTTTTAAATAAGTTTTTCTATGTTTCATAGTCTGACTCTGTGAACCTCAACTGAGATAAAAATTGAAACAACTTGACAAATCGGTACCATCAAATGTATGCTGAATTTGCAATTAGCAGCTCCAATTTGCACAGACAAAAACCTAGGTGGAGCACCTTTTTTTTTTATATATCTAGCAGCACTAATAGCAGTAAGTTATGGACCATTATTAGACATTTTTGTCACAGCCACTGCTGCTCCAGCTGCTGACTGTGTTGGTTAGCAGGCCAAATCAGCGGGCACAACTACAATTGCTTACCTCCCACCCACCTTTCCTCTCAGCATGCACCTGTGCCTGTCCCCCTAACGCAGAGTCTTTGCCTCACCTCTCGCCCTCTGCCCCCCCCCCTTCAATTCCCCCACACCCTGGGGAGGCCTCTATGCCATTAAATTGGTCTCAAAACTCAAGCATGCACATGAGATTAAGCACACAAAACAAATTGGCAAGCACAAAACTATCCTCGCAAACAAACATTTCCGCCTTGGGATTGCACGGAACAGCAGCCACGAGCTTGACAGTGTCTTCGCGAAGGAGCATTTCTGCTACGTGTACGGCGATGTGCATGGGTCATTGATGTAGTGACTTGGTGTGACCAACAACAAATACGTGTTAACACAAAATACGCATTTATTTAATATTCCTCAGTGACAAAGATGCAGGGACATATTGCTCCTACCACACTGGGACCTGCTGCTTCAGCCTCTCCCTCAGCTGCCTCATTATCTGTGCCAGCAGCTTCACTGACCACCGACTGGAAGTGACAACTGACTTGTCCGTTCAGTATCCACCGTGTCCGCGTCTTCTACCATAACACCGTGTCTCTTCCTCTTTCCAACTTTCTCTTTTTCTGTTTGTCTTTGTGCGTTAACAGAACAAGGAGGTACAGGGGAGTGAGCAGAGAATAGTTAATCGCGGATAGCGTCGTTATGACGGATTAAAAAACATACAAATGTCAAAATGAGTCGACAAATATACTTGAGCATCTATTAATATACTATGTGTGGGGAAACTCTATACTGTGTTTTTGTTTTTAATTCAGTTTTAATTACTTTTTGTGCTGTTTTTGTGCCCTTTTGGCTGTATGGAGTTGGCTCTTATTTTTATTGGTTTTACTGTGGTTTTATGTCTTCATATTTTTCTGTCTTTATTTCTATTTCTCTGACTATATTTCAGTATTTTACCCCCTACTGTTTGTATCTCTTTCGTATCTAGTGTAGACAGCTCCTCCTACCTCCTTCACAGCTCCTCATCCTCTTTTGCCCTTTTCCTTCCTCTCAATCTCTCTCTCTGATCCACTAAAGTGAGATCGCATCATGTTTTTCCCATCATGCTGTCCTCCCACCCTGCGGTGAGGCGGTGAACCCCCGGCCGGAGGTATAAAGGACATGATTTACAGGGCCCCTTCACAACAAAAAAAGGGAAGAAGAAAGAAAAAAAAAACATGAAATGAAAGATCAGTTTTCCAGCACAGTAGTGTTGTGCTTCAGTGCGGGTTTCACTCTTCAAAATTTTGACTTGAAATATTGTGCTCCAACCATGACACGGTGTGGTCCAATTTTGTCAGGTTGCAAAAGTGCCGAAATGTATTTCCACAAGAGGAGAAAACAGTGATGAAGCCAGAGTCAGTTCTCTCCATGCATGTTTTCTTGACATGTCTGGATGGAGCGATCCAAATGAGGGAGGTGGAAGCAACAGTTAAGCATTAAGGCCTGAGGCTACTGACACATTGTAATGCTGTGTTTTAAAAGATAGCATGGGATGTAAAGTCCCAATTAAATTAATTATGGCTTTTTCATCTTGTTGGCAAGTTGTTCGGACAGTTTAAAGCTGAAAGGTGCAGCCCACTGCACGTTGCTGCAGCTAGAGGTTAATGGAGTCATGTTGGAATTACAGAAAGATGATGGTGTTGTTGTGGAAACATGCTGTTGGTTTGACTCAGCCATTAAAAAACTTGTGTGATGTGATGCTGTTGGGCTGTTGTTGAATCTGAAGCAAAAAAATCAAACTCCTCAGGATTGCATCACTACCAGTGAGCTTATTTTGTTTTGAACAGATTTTATTGGCAAATGGTCAACATGACCAAGTGTCATAAGTATGTCAACTTTCCTTTAAAGCAAGTATAGCTGGACCAGATTTCTGATTCTCTGCCATACAGATGGATATTTTGACTGAGAAACATTGCACAATGGCCGTTTGAATAAAAAATATGTTTGGATTACTGCAGCAATACCCCAGCAAATATTTCATTTCTCACAGGGTTTACATCCATTAGCTTTTCAGCATAGACTTCTGCTATTGACCATACTCAGCAGAGCTAAGTCAAGTTGATCACACAAAACCTCTGTGTTCTGAAACCACAAATGTTTAAGCCTTGTGTAACCTTATGTTTAAGGACACATGTTTGTTTGGGAATCCAAGTGGGTCTATCTGCCAGGCAGGTTACCCGGTTGCAGAGTCCTCGTCAGCATCTCACATCTGCTGGGAGTTGAAAACAACACTGCCCAGATAGACACTCCTCCTGTATCAAAACATTGTCAGGCAGTGACAGGCGAGGCCCATAAATTTCACTGCTGGATACACATCAGTCCATCTGTGCTTCAGTGTCAAAACAAGCCCATAATATAAATAAGGCTTATTACACTTACTTAACCACAAATGAGAATAAAACTACTGTATGGCTGAAATGTGTTTTTAGAAACTGCACATTTATAAAGTTAGTGAAACTTCAATAAAAACAAAAACAAAAACATAATAGACTAGATGAGAAAATGTGGATTTGCAGCACTGTCAGAAACCTGACGTTCCTTTGAAAGTTTGGTTTGAATACCTTCAACTCCACAAGCCATGGGTGCGCACAAACTGTTTTTATGCTGCTTGTTACTTGGAGTTCATGCCACCTTTGGCTGAAACGTTAAGGGCAATCGGTGGACCAACAGCCTGTACACTAGAGGGAATTCCTGTTAAAACTTGCAGCGCCTGCAAACTGATCATACTAATATGGTATTGAATATTCTGGTGGAGTTACTCTCTCAAACTCCAACAAGCAAGGTCACATGCATCAGAGGAGACGGATCAAGGGATGAGGAAAAGAAAGCCGGTCTTAGAATGAAACTTAAACTGGAAAATAGACATGGATCACTCTCCACTGTCATCCCCCGCAATGTCCAGTCCCTCAGAAATAAGACGGATGAACTTCAAGCAAAGTCGTATATGCATGAATACAGAAATACTTCCCTCCTGGCAGATGCGGAAACATGCCTTGACATTCGCATTGATGATCATACGCTCAATTGATGGTTTTGCCCCCCCCCCCTGTTAAGATGTGATGGAGACAGATAAACTACAACTACAGAGGCAGAGTTAGTGTCACTCTTCTGTGAAAGTTGTTGGGTTTTTTTCTTATGAATTCTGATTATGTAATTAAAGGATTACAGCTCGAGTAGACCAGTGGCTTTGCTTTCTCTGAACATGATGTGGTAAAACAATCAGGGTTTGTATGTACTGCACACAGAGGCCTTGACTGGAGTTTGCCTCTTCATGATGATTAAATGCTGGTTTGAGGATTGAGGGTAATTATTAACATTAAGGTTTGAACAAAACTTCTGTGCAGAGGTTTGTGGCACTAAACAGGAAAACTAATGGTTTAAACACTCAGCCTCCACACAGGGATTTCCATTCTTTATATTTAAAGATTTTCAATAAGCATCTCAATTATTTTACCATTTTGTAGCTTTTGCAATATTTGCACTTTGAGTTATTGGAAATGTAAGAGAAATGAAAAAAGAGTAAGTAACCTTTTGATACTAATGGCATTACTGAGTTGGTGAAAACATGGCAGTCAGTTAGTCCGTCATATCTAGACATCTGGATTCAGCTGAGCACTCAACATGTCGTCAGTGAGGCGGACTGATAATGCCTCAAAAACATACATTTGTGAAGTGGGCGTGAATTCACATTCTGTGCTGTGAATCCAAATAAAAATCTCTAGAAGAATGACAAATGTGTCAAAGTGAGATAGACGGTAAACTCAATCTTTACAATACACAGGATTGTGACAGTTTCTCTCTCAAAGCCACCTCTCTCCTAGTTTTTAATTTATCTCAGTGAAATGAATGCAAATTACCAACTGTATTACAGAATACACCACTTATATCTAAGTATAACATCACTTTTGACAAAATGTTGGAAGAATCTCACTGCTCTGTGTAGCACACGCACACACACACACACACACACACACAGACACAGTGATGGTAGATGACTCTATTTTTCCACATAACCTATAGATGTATGGGAAGTTGTTATGCTGTCATGTTCTCATATACCTGTATTGTAAAACCATCAGGGGTTACAAGTAGAGGCTTTTATATGATGATAGAACACCTGCAAGAGGCTTGAGATTTATTAGTCATCATCTGTAATGAAACATGATTCAAACAGGCTCAAAAAACATATTTTCCACACTCGGTAGGTGAAGTGTGGTTGTCCAGAAACATCTAATTTCAAAACAATGGGTATTAATATGCTGCTGTAACAGCCTTGGGATAGATTTTGGAACGTGGCTGCAGAGATTTGCACCAATGTTGGGTGATGAGGCCTTAATCAGTAGGTGTTCCAGTTCATCCCAGAAGCTGCTGGATGAGGGTAAGGTCTGGGCTCTGTGCAGGCCAGTCAAGTTCTTCCACACCAGTCACAGAGACCATTTCTTTATGCACCCTGATGCATGTGACACTGTCAGTAGTCCCCCTGCTTTTGGTAGCAGTGCTCACTGACTGTAGTCATAAGGCTAATATGGGCAGATAATAGTTTATCAACGCTACATAAGGGTTTCACTTTTTTCACAGATTGAGGAGCCATATATACTCAATTTCAGATTGAGTAATTTCACAGAGAAGAAATTTACCACATTGATATTTAATGGAATTATTAGACAAGCCTGATTACAAACGTAAAATTAAATATTAAATACCATATTAATTCCATTAAAGCATAATGAAATCCCAAAATTGTGTAGCTTGTCTGTCAGTCAGTCCGCACCCACTCTCACGTCAAGCTCTTGGAAGCAGTCCAATGATTTTCCCTCTTCTCTTTTTGAGCTATGGCACCGACAAGTCTTTGCTGATTGACGGTGGATTTGGTCTCAGGTTTGTTTTTGCAGTGAAGACCTCAGGAGATACATTCAACTCGATTTCACCCCTGAATTTATTTCCTCAATGGCAGCAATACACATGGAAATAGCCCTCAGAAACTCCCATAGGGGCTGACGTACGCCAAAAGACACGCTTTAAATGGACCTCAAGTAACCTGTTAGCCTAGCAACAATAAGGCTACAAACAAAATTACGCAACACTCTGTAGGAGACTTTTTCCACTTTAAAGAAAAAATCTGATGTTTTAAATAATACATAATGTTAATTGTATAGTCCTGAATTATAATTCAAACCCCCTGTTTTATAATTCAACACCCATATTGTTTTATGTTTGGACCAATACATTATTTTTATAATGCCTTAGCCAAAGGACAATCAATAGATCCTAAAGTAATACGATCAAGTAGGGGGAAAAAAATATCAGGTGTGTGTCCAGGTAGTAATTGAATAATCTTGTAAACCCAGGCTACATGTGGGCAAACGTGATCAGAGTTTATTAATTCGTTTTTTGTGCACTAAGCAAGTAAAGAAAACAAATAAGCATGTCTGTGTGGGTCCAGATTTTTGAAAATTTTTGTAGTTATCTGTATATTCATACTTAGGAATAAAAAAAATTACAATAGTATATATTTTTTCTGTACAATGCAGATATCAAAAGATATTGCGCTGTTACAGACGTATGGTTTGTGATGGTACCCTTATTTTATGTGTTCAGTTAAAATATCAGATCTGTGCTTTGAGAAATGCTGTATACAATAATTAAAACAGGAATTAGAAAAATGAACATCAGTAATCAAGGAGTAAATGGAAATGAAGGCAACTTTAAAAACGTAACATTTGTGGTAATTGTGCATGGATTGTTTTCATAAGTGTCCATCTCACTAAGAGGAAGTTCATATTTTCAAACAGCTGTAGGGGAGCTGCTCAGCAGTACGTACTCCAACTCATATTTTTTTTTCTTTTTCTTAGATGAAGATAGAATAAAAACCAGAACTGGACATTTTATAGCCAGAAAGGTAAAATGAACATTGGTCGCTTGATCTTTCCCCTAATTGGGAAATGAAATAAAATACTTGATACTGAGGATACCCTGAAAAACCAGCCAATGTGAGGTCCTCTGTTCTTTGACTTGTTATTGTTGGAATGTCTTTCAGTGACAGAGAGTAAGAAAAATCTGTTGGACAGAAGTCTGTGCAGCTGTCAGGCTTCGATACAGATGAGTTACTAATAGTTTGGAAATGAAGAGACAGGGGAAGAAATTAAATTATCACTGCAGTCAAAATCTCTGAAGACGTACACTTTTATCCTCACATAAACAAACAAAAAAATCTATCTTGAAATTTTGTTTTCACTTCAAAAAAGGTGAAAATGTGTGAGATAATTTCACAGGTTCCCAGTCCAGATTCAAGTATATTCTGAAAAAAGTGACGACATTGTGAAATAATGATGTTATTGCTCCAGAGATATCAAGATAACGTCACTTCAAAATTGCTTAAACAAGCCAGTTTGCTTCAGTGAAACTACCTCACCCCTCTGGCAGATTTTGTCTCCCTTGCTTTTAGAGAAATAATATTTTAAGACTCAACACTACACTGAATGACTTGTCAAGATGGATAGCTTTTGCAGCGCAGGAGAAAGAGAAAAACGATTCTCATTTCAAGGTGACGCCAACGGATTTTCAAAAAATTCCACAACAGGTTCGAATGGTTTCCGCAGGCATAAAGGTCATATCACTCCCTCTGCATGTTGGGGGATGATGTCAGCTTTAAAGTCAAGGTGAAAATGAAGCAAAAGCCAAAATTGACCATGAAAGATTTCCACACAACTGAAGCACTGCATAATGATACTTGGACAGTGATGCTTTGTTCTGAATCCCCCCCAGTGGCGTATGAAACTCTGGTCAGTTAGCTCTGAAAATTAAAGCCTGACTGATGGCCTGTTGAAGTTACTGGGATAAACGCGCTTAGATGTCATTGAGCAAATGACCATGCATGCTAAACAGTGGGTATCATTGACTTTTCATGCAGTCACAGTGACACAACTGCACTCATGAATAAAGAACAGGATGAATGAAAATGCAAGAACACATACAAAAACCCTCAGTGAAGATGCGGTTTGATATTAGACCAGATGTCTGCAGAAAGAAGAATTTATAGACTTTCTGTTTTTCTTCTTATGTGAAGGGAGAATTGTACTGTAGAAAAAATACACCATCACACAAACTCATGAAGTCTCATAAAAATACAGACATTTTTTCATGGCATTATTGCAGGACAAGACCCAAGAGACTTTTAATACACAACATAAACATGCACACACCAAAAGTATACTGAAACACTAGGTACTCTCACATACAATCACGCACCTTATCAGCTTTCACAAAGTCAGCCAGAAACATCATCTTGTGTTTCCCGTGTCCCTCTCTGTTCAGGGATTTACTGTCCGTCTCTGAGGAACTGTTAGGTAATGCTGCTCCGCTGCCCAGAAATCCTGCAATTCTAAAGAACAGAGCTATACACCAAATGCAGAAAAAAAAACCTATCAGGAACACCTGCTGTTTCCATGAACCTGACTGACCAGGTGAACCCAAATGAAACCTCTGATCCCTCACTCAGCTCACCTAATAAATCGCCCTCTGTCATGAAGGATTTGGACAGGTGGAAAGAGGATTTTTGAGCCTTAAGACAATTCATACATGGATTGTGTCGAAGCAGGTGAATTCAATATCACAGTCACCAAAGCTGCCAGCTGCAATAAGTATCAGGGGATTTGTGTTGGTGACATTCAGTAGAATGTCATATGAGGTGCAAAAGGGTAGTGTAAGGTATTTGAGAGACAGTAGACGATACTTGTCATTCTACTGTTTTGTATGTAACATTTATTATTAAACCAACAGTATATCATTCTATTCGCCTGTGGCTCAAGCATAGATGGTATTTTCTGGTCGGTTGTGTCTGCTATAAGCTTCTGAAACAATATTTTGAAGCCTGGACCATTATTTTTAAAAATGATGTCATTCATAGCAGTAGATCTTTTAGCAGAATATCCTCTATATTAGTGCAAACTAAGTAAAAATTATACCCACGCTCATGAAAGTAGTTGTTATATCCTGGTGGGGACTACCCGTTAATTGAGATCCCAACCAGTAGAGACTGCTTTTTGAGGGTTAAGACTTGATTTTAGGGTTAGGGTTGGATTAGGTTTTGGTCTGGATTAAGGTAAGGGGAATGCATTATGTGAAAAAAGGGTAAATTATGATTGGACATAATTTAGCTTAAATAGTCTCCTAAATGTTATGTGTGACCGCATTATGCATGCCACCGGGAATGTACCTCAATCCATATATTCCCAAAATGCGTCAAATAAAAAAATCCTCTTTATTGTGGCGTACACTAATTCATTAGTCCATTGTATTATAGATAAGTTTGAAATATTTTGTACAATCACTGCGAATGAACAAAAGCACTGTGAACGATACAGTAAGACTCTACAGCAGGCCAGACTGTGTTTAGGTGTCAAACGTTTGATCACAGATTTAGTCACATGACCTTTCAGCCACAGGTTTCCCCTATTAACTTCAGCATGCCCCTAACAATTGAGCTAACGTTACTTTTTCATTTTAGTGGGTGTAGTATTGCCAGAGTTGGTTCAGGCCAATTTCTTTTGTAACCTTTTTATGTACTACTGAGACGTCTTTGTGCCAAAAAAAGCATTAGCCTTGATTCATGTTGACATTTGAGGAAAGTTCAAAGGAAAATGGAGTAAAAAGCTGCGAGTTCTTCAAGGTGCACCCTTTATTAGTGCTAGTATGCTCCTTGAAATATTTTTTGTCTTTACTGAACAAAAAGAGCTACATTAATAAGAAGTAGAATTTTCCTCATTCGGTCTTTGAATAAACAACTTAGCATATAACTTGTTTTATATATGAGAACCCATCACCCATGTTGGTCAATTACTAAAATAAATGTAGTTTCCTTTCCCACCCTGCCTTTTCCAGTATGAAAGTGTAAATCACTGCAGAGGGTTACTGTAGGGTTTTCTAAACCCTTGCTCTCGCCAAGGCTCATATATCACGCAGTGTAAAATTATATCGTATTTATGACATTGTTCACAAAGTCAAAATAACTTAAAAACATTAAGTAAAAATCTGATATCCTCACACTTTTATGTAACTGGAATTTGATAAAGGTTGCAGTATGATAAGAGTTATTATATTTTAATGAGATTACTGTAACACCATAATCTGTTTCTTCCTACCTCTGGTTTCCTGTGACGTCTTGACAGAGTAATAAGGTCCACACTTTGTTTTCATAGGTGTGAGCAGTTACTGCACAATATTCTGTGTAAATGACCTTGCCAGCCGGTGTCTCTCAGGTTTCTCTTTTAATGAAATAATGATGATGGATGTGAGAACTGCAACCAGACATCTTGACAGATGAGGGGGGTGATTGAGAGGAAGACTCAATACCTCTGTTTCTGTACCTGTCTGTCGCTTCCTCTCTTTGTCTGCCTGAGCCATGCTGGGATGTTAATGAAGACAGGCAGAAGATACTGCAGCACCACACATGACGATGACCTTTAAACAGCAACTGTTTGCTCACATTTTGGTGTATACACACCCACTGCATGTTTTCTGAACGTGCTGTAGGATGTAGTTTTGGATCTGACTGTCTGCAGCGGCAGACTTATCAGAATCTTTGTACAACTCTACATAACTCTCCCTCGGTCAACAGCATGTGCCCATTTCGGATCTTATAATCACTTGGGCCGATTCTCTTGAAAAATGCCCAAGATACAAGATCAAGCTCATTCACATACACACATATGCTAGTTATTTGCTGCATCATTGCATCTGTGGACATTACAGCATCTCACTGTTGGAAAGAATCATAATTTTCATCCATTTGACGGTCATTAAATCCAGAAGTCTAACCCAGATAGAATGCTGGAGAAAAGATTGAGTATTTTGCATAACATTGTCATCACTTTTAAACAAGGAGATATGTACATCTGGCCTGCAGAGCAGCCGTGCTGTTGGAAACTTCACCATAAAGCAAGCCTTTATATCAGATGCACTCTTTGCAAGCAGATTAACGTCTTCTTTTTCTCTCATTGAAAGATTCTATGAGCTAAAACTTCAAGTAAATGAGAATTGTATTGTGTAATCTGAACATGCTCTTTCAACTTTCATACAATTTTTCTGCAAAATATTCAAATGAGGTGTGGTTGTTATGGGTGTAATACAAGAGAAGAGAAGTCATAGAAGTAGATCAAGTTTTCCATAACACGTGTGGGATTGCTGTTATAGCATCATTATCGGGATCATCATCCCTGTCACATGAATTTGAAACCTCTGTATTTGTCTTTCAGCAGAAACAAACCAGTCGGAGTAAAAACAGACAAGAGAAGATGATGAGAAGAAAAGTTCTTAGACTTAATATGCTGCATTGGCGTTGTAGGGATGGAAATAGTTGTAATCATGGACAAATTCGCTTTAATCACTCACAGTTGATGTCTCTAATGTGGAGTTCAAAGTACAAAACCAAAGCAGAGAACCAACCCTTTTATTTCTGATCTCCTACTCATCTTTGTTATCAAAAGTATTTAGACAGTTACACATTTTTTGTTCTTCAGATCTTTCAGCACGTTCAATTTGAAACAGAATGATAGATACTACATTAAAGTGCCAAGTTTCAGCTTTAGTATGAGTTGGTTAATGCCAGTGTAGAAAAAACTGGGTGGAAGATACAGCTCTTTCAACACAAAGTGCCCAGAGTGCAGGGGCCTAAAAGTAATTGAACACATGGCTACTAAATGTTTCCTGGGTAGATGTGTTTTGATTCAATGTTAATTCATGCACAAAAGATCTCACATGTGACTCAGAGTTTGTTGAGAGTTGAGAGTTGCCATTTAGATTGAGGCAGAGTTGTCTGTCAATATGAGGAGGGGATAGGTGACCATGCAAGTGAAGAACAAACTAAGAAAATCCACCTGTTGGAGTGGTCCAGTCAGAGCCCAGACCTTAACCCGGTAGCTGTGGAATGACCCCAGAGAACCGTTCACACCAGACATCCTAAGAATATCACTGAGCTGAAGCAGCTCTATAAGGAAGAATGGTCCAAAATTTCTCCTGGACATTATACAGGTCTGATCAGCAGCTACTGGAAGAGCTTGACTGAGGGTATTGCTGCCAAAGGAGATTGGACCAGTTATTAAATCCAAGTATTCATTTGCATTTTCCGCCAGCAATTGTTTTTGCGATATTAGCTTAAGAAGATTGTGTTTGCAAGTTTGTACAATTGTGATTTAGATGAATGTATTGCTCAACGTCACCCTCTGCCACAGTGTTTTGATTGTGGTTGACTCTTAAATTCATACACAAGTTGCTGTAACTGACCAATGGGGCGACTTTGCAGCAAGCACAGGAGAGATGGAACGTAGCTGTTGGTGTTGACTTAACACTGACCCTGAAAAAGAATAAGTAAGTGAAACATCAACAATATGATTTTAAATTGTATTGACCCTGCAGGGACCTACTGTTAGATAATCTGGCTGTAGAGGCCCCATTGCAATACTGTTGCAGGATAAATGCATAATCCTGGTTCTCTACAATTACTGGCATGCTACCAGTTATCCTGGCTATATGCCTGTCTGTCTACTTTATATATCCCTGTGTCTATAATATGCCAGATCATCTTTGTTGGCCTTTACACTCTAAGTCATGTGAAGGAGTCGTCTCTGAAACAGCCTTCTGGATCAAGGTTTGGAAAACAGGCTGTTATTAATCTATGACGGCATGAAGCACTGCCATGTGATCTGAATTTATTCTCCATTCCTAGAAGAAACCTACTCTTGATTTGTTCAGACAATACTGGGTGCTTCTGCAGATGGTTTCTTGGAAATATCTCATTTGGAAGTTGAACGAGGCTGGCGCGCTTTTACTTCGGGAAGACAAAGAGAGCCTATGAAAACAGGCTGTTGTTTTGAGGCATGGGTTAAGTTGCATGTATGTGAACTAAGCCAAAATGTCTTTAAACCTCATGTAAAGTTTTGATACACCCCAGCCACTGCTATTAAGAGTGCGGTCCGACTCCATAGCAATTGTATTTGTTTCTTAAACAAAACTTTGGTAATATCATAAATAGCAAAAATCATAATAGCAGCCACAAGATGGCCAAGGAGTAGGAAAAAAATTACACCTCTAGTTGGAGAGTTTTTTGTTGCATGAATCTTGCTCCAATATATTTATATCTTTTCTCAATTTTTGTTTCTTAGCAGAGGAAAGGTGAATATGGAGTTCAGACGTGTTTTTTTTTTTTGCCTTCATTTCTATGTAACCATTCAGATAAAGGTCAGTATGCTTTCAAAAAAGTGCTTGTTGGATTGTCAAACAGCATCTGAAACCCGCTCCCTCGCCTTTCCAGTAGTGGGGGGGGGCTTGTCTGACAGTTTTGGTACCTTTCCAAAACCAACAATCCTACAAGCGAGCCCACTTAATGCAGACGTTGGCCAGGTGTGCAGCGTAAGCAGGTTTTGAACATCTTTCTCAAGCTCTCATTTTTCATTCTCACAACTTCTGTCCATTTTTGTCAATACAAACAATCGCAACACTATGAAATCCTTTAGGAAGAGATTGTGTGAAAGTTTGTCTTAAGCTTACATTAGCCTGAAGTGCTTTCTGTGTTGATTATAACCAATTCAACTTAGTGTTCCCAGTTTCCCAAGTGAATGTATGCAGCTCTGTATTGTAAATTTAAGTGGTAGCTCATACTGAAGCAGAGGAGATTTGCTGTGAGAGTCACTGATTTAGGACGGCCCTTGATATGACAATACTCCATGAGAAATCCTCCGCACTGTCAACAGCCAGGGGCTGGATATGTGTTTGGGTTGTCCATCCGTCTGTACGTCCCTCCGTGCCATTCTCGTGAACGTGATATCTCAATAACGCCTTAAGGGAATCCCCCAAAATTTGGCACAAATGTCTACTTCGACTGAAGGATGAACCAATTAGATTTTGGTGGTCAAAGGTCAAGGTCACTGTGAGGTCATGGTGACCTCTCAAAACATGTTTTTTGCCATCATCATCATTTTAGGTCATTTTAGGTCATTTTAGGTCATCTTTCACACCAACAGTGAAGTCTCCATTAAGACTGGAGCAGAACATATTAAACATGGACCGAAAACAAAGAGAGTCAATGTTTAATGTGTGAATGTAAACACAGCAGGAAACTCGGATTGATCATGTATTTGTATCATGTGTATGTATTTTTTTCACCCTTTCAACCTGATATTTTGATGCATGTGTATGTGTGCATGCATATAGTCCTACATCTACCTGTGTGTTTTTCTCCATGTGTGTGTTCATATGACCCACATGGCTTTTGTCAAGTGTCGGCTTCTCCCACCTCAGACACATTCGGGGCTGAAAAAAAGACACAAAAAACCCCAGAAACCTTGCTGCTGAAACTGGGTCACCACCCTCACAGACTTGTTTGGGAAACACACACAAACACACACAGTCAAAACACGTTGAGGGGAAAATGTGAAAACGTGACCAGGACTCCCACTGAAAAATGTAAACAAAATAATTGTAAAAAGCTGATATTCAAGTTAATACAATGTGTTGTGTTGCAATAACAGAAATTAGTAGAGGAGCCTTTGTCATCTCATCAGTCATTCTCCATCTTTTTCAGTTTTACATACTTTTCTTCCTCTGTCTCCTCTTGCTCCCCTCTGTTTGTATCTTTAGCTGTCTTTCTCATAATCTTAGTCCTCTCATTTGATTGTCTTGCGGTTTCTCCAGCAGTGTGTGCCCTATTCAGCAGTCTGTTTATTTTTCATATAAACTATTGCACAGTGTCTTCCAGCATTGTATGGGTAATCAAAACCCATTTGGCCAGAGATAACAACATAATCTCCTTTAACAGACCCAGTTGTGGAGTTATAGCCAGTCTTTTTGCCTTGTTAAAACTGCAGAAATTGAATGAGGCATAAAATCACCAAACCCCAGTGAGTTTGGCGTTGTGGTCGACAGCTGCAGTCAAAGGGTTTAAATATCTCTTGCAGGAGCTTTGTGCTGCATCCCCATATCATCACTTTGATAACAGATGGTGCCAGAAGTCGTCAGAGGTCAAAGAAATTGGGGATATTAAAGCTAACTCTCATTCGTTGTTGACATCTTACACTTTGTTTTAATAATGCAGCTTGGCTCTACTGCCACTAGATATTTTCTACATGTGTGGTGGCCAGTTATTGTAAGAATTGATAAATTGAGATAAAATAGCAGAGAAATTGGAAGTGCACCATTTCTGCTCGCCATCAACAAAATAAGAGTGACCTGCCAAAGCAGCCAATGGAGTTAGTACCTTTCAGACAGCAGCCAGCATTTACAAGCACATGTCTGGTGTTTATTAACCACCAGACATTTTTCTTGGCACGGTGGTAGGGCCCCATGAAACAGTATGTGGACCCATTGGACACTGAAACCTGCCACTGACACAGACGCTGATGGAAATCCTGCATTTGGTGGGGAACTCGTCTCAGCAGGGTGCCTCACCTTCACAGTGTTGAGGAGGTCAATATATTCCACCACATTTTTGAGGATAATAATCCTCTGTTTGGCTTTATTTGGACTGTGCCCAGTTGAGGGGAGAAGAGAGCAGAACAGAGAGCAGAAAAGAGAAAATGCAGGAAGAAGAAACCACATACAGGTGACAGGAGATGTGAGAGGAAAGGCGAGAAGAGCAGAGGGAGAGGAAAAGGAGATGCAAAGAGGAACTGTGAAAATCCACCCATTTCCTCCAAGTCCATCATCGACCAATTCATCTGTGAAAGCCTGGACCCACCTCATCCACACATATGTCTTTGTCACAGTCAGTACTTTCAACTGAGAGTGTACAAATCTGACACAACGAGGAACTAACATATCAATCTGTGTGGTCTACAGCTTGTACGACATTGTGTGAAACTTAGTGAATTGGAAGCAGCAGCAGTCAGAAGGTTGTGGATGCAGGTTGGCAGGTAAACTGTCAAACTGTCATTTCCCTTTCTTGTTCCTTTGAAAAAGAAATCAAGGCATCTGTAGTCTTGTCATTCTTATCCATTGCACATACAGTAACTACTTTGTCCTAACCTTCCAGTCAGATAGACATAAAAAAAAAAACACAAGCCTTAGTTCATTTTTATTTATACTTCTTCCGCCGCTGGTTATTAGCTCAAACAATAAGACATTTTTGAGTATTTGTTTATAAACCTCGGGCACAAATATTCAACTTTGCAAGCATCTTATAAGCGGCCAACCAATGACAGGTGGATCAGAGCAATAAAGTAAGCCTCCAACAATCAGTAGGAAAACAAGCAGTGTATCTTATGTTGTAAGTGGAAAGTTGAAGTGATAAAAAGAAGAAAAATGAATTACCCTGAAGAAAAAAATGTTACCATCAGCCACTTTTTCTAGCATCCATTAACATTTCACAAGTTTACTGTTTGGAAAAAGCCTCTTTCTGTACTTTGTCCAATTACAAGAGCTGTTTCCTTTCAACTTACAGTGTTGTTCCTTTCATGCCTCAGACTGTCTTGTCTAACAGCCAAGGCTTTAACAAGCACGAAAAACCTCAGTCCTACTTGAACCCTGAAAAACTGTATTTTGCTATAACATGGATTAATATTAAATGCCTTGCCCAAGGGCAGCTTGAAGGTATTTCCTGAAGGAGTGGAGAGTGTTAGTCATTCATCTATCCTTTCCCCAAATTTTCCCCTTCTTCTAACTAGCCGTCATCTCTTAAATCTTCAAGCTTAGCCGATATTCACAATGGAAGATGTGACTGCTCATATTTAACATTGCACAATGTCTCTAACCTTTGAATTTAAGTATGATGATGGTCAATGCTAACACTTCTGGTCTTGAGGTTTAAGCAGACACTTATTTCCTCTATAAAAATTCTAGGAGACTCATGAAAATTGCTCTTCCCCTTTGCAGAGTGCCCTTTGGAGGTCCCCATGCTAATTGAATAAAACGTGCCCCCTTCATTTTTTACTGCATCTGGTTCCCATCCTGCTCCCTGATATTTAGATTAAACCACCTTGAGTTTCCAGCTGCTGGAGTGCCTGTTCCAGTGGCTGTTATCCTGAATGGATGAACCAGAGTGGGAGAGAAGAAAGTAGAAGAGGCAAAGAGTGCAATGGAGAGATTTTGGGATATTTAGGGAGCAAAACAGAGATAGAAAAAGAGAAAAACAAAGACAAAGAGATGTAGTAGAAGTCTTTCCATGTCCTGTGTCTGAAGTCAGCTATGGTTCAAGATGAGGTTTCACATGATAGGCAGCCAACAACTGTTTTCACTGCTCAAGCAGACAAAGACAGCAGAAGAATAGATTTGGCTCCTGTCTCTCAAAATTTCAGCTTGATTCTTGAATATTTATGTTGTATCTTATTTCTACATAAAAAGCTTTCATAATAACTTGGGTCACTTGGGCAAGCAGTGATCTATAAAACAGTATAATCTAATTTATATTTACCCAGTATAAGTCTCTAGTTAAGTCCCGGTGGCTCTCCATTCTGTGTTGAGTGAACTGACTTCATATATGTATAACACATTTACTTTTCTAACTAAAATCAGACCATATCCAATTGATTTCCTCACTGCAAATATCTGCTCGGAAGAACACTTACGTAATTGGAAGTTCTCGTTTGTTCAGTCCTGTGATTTAAGCGATTTGGATTACATTAGATTCATCTTGAGGCCTTCAAATCATTGTTTATAATAACCAGCTCTACACCACACACTATAATTAATTTCCACTTCTTATTAATATTTAATGTTATGGATGTTGTGTTTATTGTATGAGGTCTGATTTGATGACAGTAGGCCTCACATTTGACCAGTCAATAGCTCAGTGTATGCTGGCAAGTATGTGCTTTACTGTCACAAGAAGTGTTGACAGCCACTGTACTGCTGTAACACAGGTGCACTGTGTATGTCTGGAGGAACACACAAAGATGATTATAAATTTATTGCATACATAAATTAAACTGGAAAACCAGATGCAAGTAGCAGAGCCAATGCAGATTCCTATGTCAAAGTTGGCTTGCATGTCTCCACAGCAGGAGTGCAGCAGCTGTACTGGTGACACCTGGTGGAGTCAACTGGTAACTGGCACTTACCTTGGGCAAAACGACCATAAGTAATTGACCAGGTAAAAGAACAGGGCTTGAACGCTGAATAAATTTACTGCAGTTTCCTATGTTGTTGATGGACAATGGAGTACCTGAAAACATTTCAATAAGCATTTGACCTGTGGTGAAACGTAATACTTTGTTTTACTTAAGTTGCCAAATTTAAAATGTGGTTTACCTTTTAAAAATAGCTACCTCTAAAATAAGATTAATAAGACACACATTTCACCTTTCCACAGTTTATTTCCTTTTAAAATAATTCATACAAATGCATACAGTCACAAACATATCTTTGTCAGGTTGTCAGTTTTGACCAAAAATAATGATATTTACTGTAGAATATAGAATATGTATACTGTATATTGCTACGCCTACTACTTTACCATAAAGGGGACCAAGGTAGGCAACAGTGGACTGTATGTTACTACCAGGGATGGAATTTCAAGGAGCACCTCGATACTTTAAAAGATAGTCTGCTGTTTTTACTTGTGGCATCCATCAGTTTGAATAAGGAATGCTTTGAGTTTATATTAGGAAGTGCTAGCAAAGAGTTTCCCTCCCCACATAACGACAGGCATCTGGTGAGGAACGCTTAAGAGTAAAGTTCAAAATATTTCAGCATTCCTTTTAGGATTTTGGGGCTTTAGCCTGACAGTGATATTTAAATGTCACCTCAGTCCTAGACACCCCGCTTAGATTTAGGCCAGTGAGAACTGGACACTGTAGCCTGGGCTGCGAAATACTCACCAATGGCTAGTGAAATTTCCATCCCTGATCGCTACGCTTACTACCTCACCATGAAGACGACCAGGTAGGCAACAGTGAACTGTTTTTTACTACTCAGCTGCTGGTAGAAGGGGATCGAGAAAGCACCGTCACTTAGCTGGCCCGCTAACATCAACAACACGTGAGCTGGAATCAGTAATAAATATTCCTGATAGCAAAGAGTTTCACATATTTTACCCTGTTGCTTGTATTGTGGGGTGTTGTAACCAGTAGAAACTTGGATTACTGGCTCAGTTTGCTACCTTTTTATCTGAAGCATTTTTAGCTTGTTACATAGTGTTTAGTTGTGTATTTAGATGGCAGTCTTTGTAAGGATGCCTTGTGGAGAGTACTAGCCACCACCCCTCCTCCCAGTGCTGCTTTTTTTAGACACAGATACAACCAAGTCACATTGACACAGGCAGGCAGAACACCATATGTACACATAGACACAGAGGCCACAGAGGGTGGCTAAACGGTATACTCAGGTAGGAGCCATCATGAAATGTTAAAGGGATACTAGACTGGAGCAATCCGTACATTTTGACATGCTATCATTAAACATCTTTACTTCATTGTGCATATATGATGTCTCTCAAGTTTCTGTAAAACCATAGTTTTTCGTTCACATATGCAGGTTGTTCCTCTTTTCGACAGCTGTTTTGACTGACAAGCCATAAAGCATTTTTAAAAGTCTTAAAAGGTCGACTTGGGAGCAAATCAAACTTTTGAAAATTTGGTTTCACCCAGCTTCAAGCACACACTTCCTCCTCCTTCATCAGTAACCATTAACTCTCCTTAACTGAATGTGACATCTGTACATGTGAGTTTAACTTCAAACAGGATCCAAAAATGGTTCTGGCAGAAAGAAGAACAGTTGAATAACTGTTGATGTTTTTTGATGCAGATATTCTCAAGTCAGTTTGCTGCTGAGTTGACAGATTCAGAGCTGGAGGGGCAACGTCAGTAAAATACTGATTTAGCAGCATAAAACAACACACTGATTCATCAATGTTTTGCGTATTCGTAAACCTTGGTGTGCTGAACTCTTCATGTTCCATGAGCTGGACAGTTACTTTGTGATAGTGGAAGTACTGGTTTATCAGACATGAAGAAGACATAAGTACCTTTTGTGAAGCTGTGTCTCAAACTGTAAGCTGCTACAAACTCCTGTTGAATCACCTTATAGACAACCTGCTTTGTTTTACAGATTAATTAATGCAACCACTCTATTTTGCAATTAATAATCACGACTAGGGATGAAGTCGCCCTAGCCAAGCATACCATTTTGCCACCTTCCAACAGCCTTTCCTCCCACAACCCCCTTCATTTGGGTCAAACATTTACATAAGTCATAGAGCAAAGTCATATGCCCCTTTAACATAACGAACGAAAGCAAACATTAGATCGACTTTAGCTCTTGTTAAAGTTCTTTTCTAATGTAGCGGGACACGAAAAGGCAAGCAGGTAGAAAAACAAAAGCACTAAGTGGCATAAAAAGGAATTTTAAAACAAAAAAATTTAAAAAAATAATATACCAACTGCGGAAACTTAATTTCCTGAGATGGTGTGCAAAAAGCTGCCTCTTTTTTGGGGGGGCTTGTTAATTTGGGGACACATTGAAAAAAACAAACAGATATTGTATTCTCAAACCAGTTTGGCTACATAGAGAGATCACATAACTCTTTTTGTTAAGACTGGAATACAAATATCAGTATTTTCTTTCTGTAAGTCTAAAAACTGTACACTGACAGGTTACATTCATTTCATAACCTACTACGTTTGCTTGTACATCAAACTAAGGAAAGGACACAGAAAAAGGAGAGAAAGACATGAAACCCGCTCCTCTAACTTTGGACACACTACAGTCTAAGAAAGCAGAATTTGATTCAGTATTTTTTTCTTTCCAAATCAAGAGATCGTTATTGTTTGTTTTTTTACTTCTGGCAGAGAAAACTATTTAAAACTCGGCTAAAGTTGTTATGTGAAGATCAACCTGCGGACCTTGAGTTTTACAGTCTTTCTCAGGACTTCTGGTTGGGGCAGAGGACAACTGTTTTGTGCTTTGATTAGAGCATTTGACAGCTATCCGCTCCTCCTCCTCATCCTCTTTATCATCATCCTCTTCTTCTTCCTCTTTGGAGTATGAACTGGCTGCTGGGAACCAATTGCCAGAGAGTAGTGGAATCGATTGTTTTTGGGACCTCAACTTGTCGATCTGACACTGAACCTGTCTGATAACAACTTGTCGCTAGGGAACATACTGCTTTGACACCGGTTGCCATGCCGACCTCCTCCAGTTACCAGACAACACGGACAAGCCTGTGTGTGTGTGAGTGTGTGGCTACAGTTGGTCATTTGGATGCTGCTCTCTGTCGCCCTCTGGTGGCTTGACTGTGTTTTGTCCAGGAGATGGGGCATGAGGAGGGTGTGTGACAGCGGGCGGGAGGGTGTGTGTGATGGGCACCGCGCTCGGCACAATGCCTTCAACTGGAGGCGGGAGGCCACCAGCTGGCAAGCTCACAACTCCTGGGGGATACCTAGAGGGCAGAGAGAGCGATACGAAACTGAAGTTCAACTGAAACTGCAGTTGCAAATATGTGATACTCGATCGGTCACATTGTGCCTGATCACATTAGATCTACAATAACATTATGGAAGCCAATCCAACTGAAATATTTTGACATTTCCCTCCAACTTAATTACCAAAAAAATCTAGTGGTATCTAGCCATGAAGATTTTATCTGTGGTGCTTGCATCTAAAATATTAAACAGCCCTATCTTTTTCCCGAAACGATGTCCTCATTACTCTGGTTAACATGCTGTCAACTGTTTTCATAGGGGCTGTCTCTACAATGGAAAGTGAGTCCTATGACATGCTGTTGCTGAATTTTTAAAATGACATTTTTCAGTGCTGGCAACCACCAGTGGGGTACTGGCACAATCTCAGAGAAGTAAACCATCTTCATGGCAAGATTTCATGAGGGATATGTGAGAAAATATATTAATTCTTTTGTAATTTGAGTAAATCGACCTTTACAAAAATTATAGCCTGCATCAAAGCTTTTCTTATCGCCCTCCCGTGACATTTTGTACAGGGTCCTGCAGTGTTTTGCACAACGTGTGGAGAACAAAGGATTCATGATTTGTGTCTTCGTCTGCAGCATCAACTAAATACTGAAATGTCAGCGCAGTTTTAGTGTTTTAACTTTTTTGACAGATAGCCACCACAGCACAATGGGTTACAAGATCAGTAACAGATCAGGCTTCGTAGTAGCAATATTAATCTATTAATAATGCCTCAAACTGGTGCTGCAGATCAGCAACTGAAATCCCAAGTGACTGACAGGCAGATGAAAGAATAGTTAAAGGTGCGGAAAGATGCAAGCTGTGCCTTGATGTTGATATTTGTTTGCTGTCACTGAGGTATCGGTGGATGCTAGCAGGGTGTATCCTTGCCCACTGTGTTGTTGTAGCAACTATAGGTTTCTGTGAAAGACTGTACCTAGCACCGCTAACCTAATAAATGTTTTATTGGCTAACAGGGGTGTATTGCTGGCTGAGTTGTGGACATACAGAGACACTGACCTATAAATATCCAACAATAAATGTATTGAATTATCGTGCATCATCATGTCATTTATATCATTGTAAACAATTTTTACAGCCAACAAAGAAGTAAAACACTTGTACTTGTTCTTCCAAGAGATCGGTCAAACTTTGCATCAGTCAATGAGTTATCCTTTTCGTGTTGTTACCTATAAGCCCCGTTTAGCTCGGGGTGGACGGTAGCTGGGTCAACTCCTGCCCAGTGGTTGTTCTGGGTGAGGAACTCCTTATTCACACAGTTCTTCAGACTGTCTGGGATACGACCTAAAAAAAAAACAGAGAGAGAGAGAGAGAGAAAAATATGAGGTGCTCAAGTAAAAAAAAGGAATACCTGAAATGAATAGTGCAGTGTTCTCTAAGGCACACAGGGGAACTAGTTGGTGTTACTGCACTACCTTTTTTTTTGTTTTTTTTACCTCTCCAACCCACTTTTTGCAGAGACACAAAAGGTGTGCAAGAATTAAGATTGAACAGGCCGAGCCACCGAGGAAACCGCAAAACCAGAGGATGGAAAAGAGAGAACAAAGAATGAGAAAAAGAGGATAGAACGAGGGAGGTTCTGAGGAGGAAAGAGAGGCACACTCTGAAAGGCCTTTTAGTCTCTCTCGGCTAAAAAAATAAGGATGGTTTATGCTTGACTGTACCAGAACACCTAAAAATATCTCTTTTCAGACTTGTGTTTACATTTTTCAGCGTGTGTGTGTGTGTGTGTGCGTGTGTGTGTGTGTGTGCACTACCTGTGACGGCCCTTCGGATCTCCCTGGCTGCCTCCTCTCTCATTTCCAGAGATGCCTGTTCACTGTACCAGGCAGCATGTGGGGTGCAGATCAGATTGGGAGCATCCTTTAACGGGCCCTGACTGAAACTGAAACAAAACAAACAGTGCAACGGGTTACAGCTGCAACCAATGATTTCATTCAACACTGAATCATATTTTAAATTATCTGGTTAATTGCTTAATCTAAATTGCTTATTTTGTCTGAACAATCAAAATCCAAAGATATTCCTTCAAACAAAAAACCAGCATCATATTTGCGATGTCCCCTAAAACTAGAATGAAATGCTGTCTTGGTTTTATAACCACGTTCTGCATCTCTGATGGAGAAAACATCACCCACTGATAGATATACATTTCCAGTGTGGTGGGGATTACAGATAACAGTTCATGTATGCGATAACAGTGCGTTTCTTACCTGAAAGGCTCTGTCTCATGAACGTCTAGAGCAGCTCCACGTATCCTCCCCTCCTTCAGAGCCTGAGCCAGGGCCTTCTCATCCACCAAACCCCCCCGGGCTGTGTTTACCAGGAACGCCCCCTGGCGCATCTTCAACACACATATGCACACGTATAAGTGATTTACTTTCATCTAATAAGATAACAATTTAAATTTTTTCTTGTTCTAAGGACATTTAAAGGCATAATTAAATGAAATATTAATTCTTCTCAATGTTGGCCAGTGGTCTTTAACATGTACACGTACAGGGACATAACAAAACACTTGTTGTCCCTAAAAATATTCTACTCACGGTGCAGAAACTCCCAGTGAAACTTAACCATAATGATAAATATGTAATACTGTATTGGTTCACATTGTCTATTCCCCTTCCTTCCTTCAGCAAGGTCAGAATTGCTTTAGAGCTATAATCCTGCGTCATCGACAGCAAATATTTCCCGAGTGTATCAGTCATCGTATGCAGCTCGTGCAGTACAGAACCTCATTCATCTGTATGTAGGTAGTGGACATCTATGGGTATCCACTTAATATTTATGGCTAGTTGATGTAGGGATAAATAAATCATTCAAGTCAGTGTTGGTGTGTGTGTGTGTGTGTGTGTGTGTGTGTGTGTGCGCGTGCGTGCTTGGCTGTCCCTCACCTGTTTGATGGTGAAGTCGTTGATCAGGTGGTGGTTGTGTTCGTTCAGGCTGCAGTGCAGAGAGACACAGTCAGAGTGGAAGAGCAGGTCCTGAGAAGAAAGACAAGACAAAGAAGTGCCAGTAAATCCCTCTCCTCTGTTTACACTTACAGTCACTTCACAGCAGACAAATTTCACCAGATTCACGCTAAGACGTGAAGCTAAATTAAGGGGGGGTGCCTCCTTTTTCCACGCACTTTAAGTAGGCGCAGCAACATACCGGTAAATACACATTTGTCATGGTGGATGGTGAAGAAAGCACTGTTTTGTCAGCAAAGAGAAAAGGAGACAATGGATTTTTTTCCTCAGTAAAAAGAAGATTTAGTGTGAATCCATTTAAATGCTATTCCAGTGCTGAGTTCTTACAGTCCTAGCAGGAGTTCAAATGGTACTGTGGTGACAGTCAAATATCACTGTCATGGGAGACATTCTTTGCTGACACTGGTGTTACATGCAGAGAAACTTAATAACAATTCTTACAGCTTCCCTCCCTATGAAACTAGTGAGACTCAAGCAAAAACAAGACTGGGACTTCCATCCCTGATAGGAACCCTGCTGTAGCTCTATGATAAAGTAATATGTGTAGCAATATGCTATGAATTACCTTTTTACTTAATAGGATAAAAACCGTGGACATGGCATCATGGCATCACCACATTCATGTTGGTGTGTTAGCTGTTATAGTGAAAGTCAATGAAATGATCATTCTTCAAGCTGGATTTAAAGCTGTACAAGTGTGGAAGGATTTCTTTTGAGTGGAGGCATTTTTCTTTTCATAAAACACAAAAGTGCTGGAAACAGTCAGGTCGTTGCTGAATGGCCCAATGCTGTGTGTGTGTGTGTGTGTGTGTGTGTGTGTGTGTGTGTGTGTGTGTGTGTGTGTGTGTGTGTGTGTGTGTGTGTGTGTGTTGTGTGTGTGTGTGTGTGTGTGTGTGTGTGCGTGTGTGCGTGTGTGCGTGTGTGCGTGTGCGCTACCTGTAGTGTGGTGACCCTTTGTAGTCCCAGGGATCTTTCTACTCCATCAGCCAAATAAGGGTCATAGAAAATCACATTGAAGCCAAAGGCCTTGGCTCGCAGGGCTACAGCCTGGCCCACTCGACCTAGAACACATGAATACACACAGACACACTCATTAGTAAACACACAGGTGCATTTAGACAAACTCCATACACATGAATACTCATTCAAATGGAACATAAAAACACAATAGCTGCCATTTTTGTGCATCTAATATTCCCCATTTTTTGATTTTTGCCTCGTACAAATTACATAATGCTCTGGCTGCACACGTCTGCTCATTATTGCTGGAAAACGCTCAGACTGTACAGGGAAGAGATTTGCATTCTACCTCTGGTTTAATCGGCTTATATTTTATTGGCAGTAACTCCTTGGGAAGCCAATTTAGCTGAGCTAAGGACAAAACTTCCCAAAATGGAAAAAAGAGAAAAACGGTCTGATTAAAAACTTGATGGACAGTCCGACCATCAAACCAAACTGTGTGCACAATATAAACACGTCTCCTGCAACAGTATGCAGAGTAGATGTCATTGACAAGGCATTGCTCACCGAGCCCTATGAGTCCCAGTGTCTCTCCTCTGATCCTTGCCGCTCCTGAGGCCACCTCTCGGATCTGCTCCACGCTCTGAACCCGCGTGCCCTCCCGGAGAGCCTGGCATGAATATCAATTAATTATTACATGCAAAAATGACACAGACAACAAAAACATTACAGCTTTACATGATCCAGGTGAATTTCATAATGCCAGCACTTTGCACTTAATGACCACAGTCTAAATCCTTTTAGATATCAGAATCATGGTTATGAAATATGTCTAAATAATAATATAACTTATAACTGATTTGAGGAACAAATCATTTTACTGTACCTTCTACATCTTACATCAACGTCTTTCAAATACAGCAACATTCTAAAGGAAACGAAATGTTTCAATTTTGCTGATTTGTCAGTAGACGATTATTAGTAACTGTCCAAACTAAAATAGTGATAACCAAACGTACACCTCTAACCAATACATTTAGAATGAGTTCACATTCAAATCCAGTTCATTTCATTCCCTTTTATCAGCCACACAAGGCTACACAAACCTGATGCAGCCAGGTGGTGCGTCGGTACAAGGTGAGGATGTGACACAGCGTGGAGTCCGCCGTCTCCTCCACTGAAGCTGCTGGCATATTACAAACTGCGATGCCTGTTGGACCAGAGAGAAGATAAGGATTAGAAATAGCTTTTTGGGCCCTTTGAAAGAGATGAAGTTTGGCAAAAGCTATTTTGGTGGAGAAGTGCAGGCTGAAGGTGCGATGTCAGCAGTTTTCTCCACAAACACCGCTGGCAACTTTCAAATGCCAGAGCCTCTTGTTGCAAGAAGATAGGGGACGTTAGTAAAGCTCTGGCTGCTGCAGGAGAGAGATGAGTTTTTACAAAATGAGTTTTCTTTTTCTCCACAAATATCATAGACTTGTTGTAAACATGGCTGCTCATGGCAGATAGCAATGAAAAATGTTTTGGGAGAATAATAATAATAACTTTATTTATATAATACTTAGTAACAGAGTTACCGAACAACACCTAAAACCAACGGACCAACAGTAAACTTTAAAAAGGCTAAATTATTTAGATTAAATGAAGAAAAGTACAAGCTCAGCACAGAATACAGAAAACAGTAAGACAATGAGGAGCAGAGAATGAGATCCAAAACAGGAATAAGACCCAAAAAGGATTATAGACTATAGATCAAAGATTATTTTGTTTCTTGTCTGTCTGTTACACTTGTGATAAATTATATTACTGTGAAGCTATTGTTATTTAAAAAGTTAGAATAAAATAAACAGTTAGTAGTTGAACTTAAAAATAATAAGTGGTCAAATATGACAATTTCATTTAGGATATAGAAAAACTACGACTGAAAAACAGCCTTTTGTTTTGAACTACCTGGAACTACTTTCTCTGTTTTTATATATATTATATATAAATAATATAATAGTTACAGTTATAATATTAACTGTAACTATTATCTGTATTTAGTTACTGCTTTTTCAAAACTTTTGAAGCAATAGGCCACACAATAAAAAATTAAAAAAAAACTTTAGAAAGTAACTTTTGTCAGTGCTAGTGACACAAAGCAACAAAGTTAAACTTGGCTCAACTTCTGCGGCAACACAAGGCAGAGGATTGTCAAATTGTGTATATGCAAGCACACATTCCTGGTAGATCACTTTGTAACATGAACGCTGGATTTGTACTGTTAACTTGCAAATATCTTTACAAAGGATAAAATCTTTGCTAGTGATGAATTCGGTTTTTAAAAGTGTAAAAAGTTAGAAGCACAGTGCAGCACAGTATTACCAGCACACACTCACTCTTCTTCTGTGTGTGTGTGTATATATGTGTGTGCATGTGTGTGTTCTCACCCAGTTCCCCAGCAGATTTGATGTCAATGTTGTCGTAGCCGCTGCCAATGCGGACGATGATACGCAGGGCTTTAAACTTCTCCAGGTCTTCTCTCATCAGAGTGATGGTGTGGTACATTAGAGCTCCTACGGCTTCATTCAGCACCTGAACACGCACACACACACACACAAAACACATGGTTACTTAAATGACAGAGAGGTAGGAATATCTGTTAGTGTGTATTTATATGAAATAACAAAATCTGCATACTCTTACTGAGCCACCTGTCTGTAGACAGCCATGCAAGGGTGTCTCAGGTAGTGCTTCATGGTACAGTACATACTGTATATACAAAGACTATAAGCCAAGTTATCAGCATGTGTTTGTGTAGGTGTGAGCACAAGTCAAGCATAGCTTTGCAGAGAGCAGCCACAGTTCACTGAGTTCACTGTCACACTGTTTTACATAAAGTATCTCCATTAAGGCTTTTTCTGGAGGTGCTGTTTATATCATCCTCATATCCTGTTTTTTTTTTTTTTTTAAATATTCCTGCCTGCATGGAATAACGCCATTTCCTGAATATTACCATGGAAACGAAGTTTTTATAACCACAGGAAACGAGATGAGGTGTCTCTAACGAAACTAATATCAGCAGCAGTCTCATTCTCATGGGATTTTTCGGTGGTTTCTAATCAGGATGACGGCTTAATGCCTTAATGGACAATGAAATATGATGACTCAAAAAGCTGATAATTTGATTACCATATAGAATAGGAATATATGGGTCTGTGTGAAAACCATTTCAGTGTCAGCTGTCACCTTTTAATTGATTCTCAGTTAATCTTTCAATCTTTGCCAGCCCTCCTCTTCATGTGTGCAAGAGAGGGTGAAAATGACATGCGGTTCAATTACAATAAAGAAGCCCTTTTAATTACACAATGAGGTGGCTGCTTACTAGAGAGCCAGAAAGAGAGAGAGAGAGAGAGAGGGCAAGAGATAGATAGTGAGCGAAGGAGAGCCATCTGTTTCTCCCACGCTGTGGCCTACTGAGCGCGCTCACAGAGAGAGTGTGCCTGGCAGACACCCAGAACGAGACGTAACCCTGCCAGACATACAAACCCATTTACAATCCATAGTGGCTGTGGCAAGATCCGAGCCTGACCCACATTTTTAGTTTACTCTCTGTACTGTACTTTATTCTTCTTCACTTATTTTCCTGTCTTACTTTAACTAAAGTTATAGCTAAATTATAACTATAAAGCATCCTAAATGCACAGCCAGTATTGTTTTGATAACTTCAGACCCTCACTTTTCTAATGATATCTCAAGTGCCAATGCTGCATTCATGCAATGTGGGAAGAATGGAAATACCAGATAAACCTTCTGGTTTTCCCTAACCCATCCACAAAGGTAATCCCCACTGTTATCCTTTTAGTCACATTATTTAAATTGCCTAAACTGGCCACTTGTCTTGTGTTGTGTATGCATGCAGAGAAGTTTAATAGTGAAACTACATACAAAAAAGAAGTGTATACTCCTTTTAAATTAGCTGAATAGATTATATTGTTGTTTATATTGCATTTTATTTAGACATGACTGCCAATGATGGAGGCTTTGCAGCCATTTTGCTGCTGTTTATTGACACTTGTCTGTGTCAGAGTTGCACTGTAGGCTGACAGCTTTGACTCATTAGTTGTAATGACAGTCTGAATGATGTGATGTGAATGTGGCACAAATGGTAATTTTTCCAGATCAGAAATCACTTGCAAATCAATGAGGCAATTCCGTGTATTGTAGAAAAACACAGATGCAGCATCTGTTGCCTGACAGATTTGTCAAGGTAGAATTTTCCGCTTGGTGCCATTTCTTGCACAGTTACTGAAGCCCCCAAAAATCGAAATTTGTGCAGTGAAGTGGAGTTTGATTGGAAGAGCAAAACCACCCTGAGATTAATGTGAATTAATTTTTTACAACTGATCAATTAATATTTGTGTAATGCACAGTGGGATACAAAAGTTTCAGTTACAGTTGAATTAAGGTCTGATGTGTTCATGAGCACGAGCTTTATTAGGAGAAGCACTTGGAGGGCATGAGGGTCTGTGTCTGAGTGCAGGGAGGATGCTGTAGTTACCAGGGTAAAGATAAAACCAGCTGCATACAATAAGTGAAAGTTTCCAGGAGTGTGTGTGTGTGTGTGTGTGTGTGTGTGTGTGTGTGTGTGTGTGTCTGTGTGTGTGTGTGTGTGTGTGTGTGTGTGTGTGTGTGTGTGTGTGTAGTTAAGTGTGTTACCTTCTCGTGGATCTCCTGTGTGGACTGAGCGTCGCAGAAGGCAACAGTAGCTACATCTTTCAGGATGGGCATCTCCACAGTGCAGTCACGCCCGTCCAGCAGCGCCACCAGGGGGCGTGGGTGCATGGGCCCGTTCATAATGGGTGGCCTGATGCCTACACACACACACACACACACACACACACACACACACAAAAGAAAAGGTGTCAGATGGGCAGAATGAACGTGGCAGTGAACAGGACAGAAGATAGACTTCATTGTCAGATGTGGTAGAAGTGTACACATGCATCTAATTAGTGGAATTTCTTATTGTAGGAACTAAACACCTACAAAGCAACAATCACACAGTCAAAGAAATTAGGAATCTTTCATCGCAAAAAAAGTTCTTTATCAGACCTTTAGACATGCATCATTTGCTTGGGCATTCCTTATATGTCTGAAGATATGTGGCTGCTCCTGGGCACATATGAGGTCCTGCTTCAACTGCATCCCA
Source organism: Seriola aureovittata (assembly GCF_021018895.1). Classification (NCBI taxonomy): domain Eukaryota; kingdom Metazoa; phylum Chordata; class Actinopteri; order Carangiformes; family Carangidae; genus Seriola; species Seriola aureovittata. Next base: position 8,408,842 of record NC_079371.1, on the reverse strand, counting down.
TAATGCTCCTGCTCCGGACTGATGCAGTTACTATGACAACCATGACAGTAAGCGTGGATGGAAAAAACTAAATTCCCGGAGCAGCTGTCTATCTGCTGCACAGCTAATTCTGTTGAGAGAGGTCATGTTTCGCAGCTGTTTTTCTCCTTATTGCGTTTAAACATTTCTATTGTTTCTGTTTAATTATTACTTTTGTTTGCTGACTCTTTGAAACAGGCGGTAATTGGGAACATGGATGAGTTAGGCCCTGAAGTTAGGCTTGTAGAAAATAGTACAGACTTCAAAAATCAAAGAGACTGCCCTCAAACGTTCACAATATCCCTGTAGAACAAAAAATCAGGAGGAAGAAAACACCAGTATAATTAAAGTATCCTTTTGTGTTTCATCCACCTCACATATTTTAATTGAGTTGTCATATATTCATGGTGAATGCGAGTGCTTGCCCCTGTGGACAACTGAGAGTGACTCTTGGGAGCAACTCACTTGGGAAAAAATGGGGCAGTCTTATCCAGAAAACAAGTGAGCGTGCAGCCTGAAGCCCTAGATCATGTCTCAATTGCTCAATTATCTAGCACACAGGGTGTTAATTTACAAATACGCCACAAAAATGTGATATTTCATAGCTCACTGAAAATGATAAAAGTCAGTTGGGTAAAGAGGTGCAACAGTTCGTATGAAGGGGTGAGATCTGTCAATGAGAGAGGGTCAGAAACTGAAATCTTTAAATAACTACTAAGAGTAGCAAGAGTAAGAGTGAGTCCCCCTGCAACCTTCCTACTGGATGTTTTATTAAATCATGTCCTCAGATTAAACCATTAGCCTGAGAGTACAGCCAGGCCGCACAGGAGGATAAGTAGCGTTTAACAAGGCAGATCCTCCAGACGACCCCACTAGTGGGCCTTTGTTCAGGTTTAAGAAGAGCAGTGGTCAAGAGAAGCTGCATTTATTAGTTCTCCTTAACTATTCCCTCCCACTGCAATCAAATCCTGGATCTATGGTTCATCTCTCCTCTCAGGCAACTGAAGGGTTAATCATTTCAGATCACCGACAGACGTACTGATTGAGAACCAAGACATCTGAGGGATGCACAGATGTAGATTCAGAAGAAAATCTGAGACATTGTGTCAAGTTTTGACACCCCTCCAAAACACTGTAGATGAAATGAGTGCAGAGTTATGCCTGTTTCTGCTGATGCTGACTATTCTCATCACCCATTCCTGACTTGTTCCCATCTGAGATGTGAAGGCCCACATCTCAGATAAGCAGCTGCCTCTGTCATTTCTCTCGGAATATTTCTCCTTAAACTTTTTTTTTGCAGCTCAGACTTCCAGATGGAGCTTGTTTTCCAGCTGCCTGGGCTAACATCATGAGAAAGTAGCTGAATGATTAAACCAGTCATTTCAAAATCACCATTCTACTGTCTCTACAACATTTTGAATGCCAAGGATCCCTGAGAATCAGATTTGTGGACAGATGTTTGGCATCTTCAGTCCCGAAAATTAGTTTTAAATTTTGGGCAGGGATACTAAGCAACGCTCTTTCCTCCAGAGCTTTCATTAAATTGCCCATAAGCAAAATAAATTACAGGAAAAGTCCCTGCTGGAATGATGCTACCAGTTTGTCTCATTAATGTCTGTTTGTCATTGCTTTCCAGTTGTGTTTTTATAATGAAGTATTGTAATTTATTGTTTTTTTACCGGTTATCTACTTTATATTTCTATGTCAGTAGTGAGTTTTTCCCAGAATGCCTGCTGACAATCTTGAGAAAAGAGGTGTGGAGATGCTGTGTTCAGCTTTTAGAATGATGCAATTACAAAGGGATTTTCTTGTTTTTTAAATCCCCAAAACCTTTTTTGCAAATGCAACACATCTTGTGATTGCATCACTAATGGAAGCTGCTGTTGTTGGAGAGATGGGTATATTGACCTCTCCTGCAGTCGATTGATTTCCTCTCGTATGACGACTGTTACATGTTATATATTGGATAGATGCCATTGTATCTTTTATTTGGAGGGATGTCGAAACCTGACATATATTATTAATGTTTTAATAACATGTCAGCATTTAGAAATAAATGTTTCTGTGCTGTTCCTCCCATTTGTTCCAGTGAAACAGCTCAGTGACCAGAAGGTGAGCACTGTGTTGTACTGGGCAGCTCCCAGAAGTGAATAAGTGTAACTATAATTAAATATGAATAAGAAGCAGGGAGGTACTGAAAGAAAGCATGAAATAAACTTCCTTGGGCAGAGGCAGATGGTTGAGCTTCCTCTTTCTCATATAAATTGCTGTTGCAGCAAGCAAATACGTGTCTGAAAACATGCTGCTCAGTCTTGAAACTGTGGTGAATTTTTTTTTTCCTTGCGGACTCTCAGTTGTTCTTTTTTCTTTGTTGACTGAGCCAGTGTGCATGCATGGGGAAATAATGTATACAGTGATTACATGCATTTCTGGTTCATGCTCCACTGTGCTGCAGCGTTCAGGGTTTGGTTGTGATGGACTACAAGTGTTAAGAATCTGTATTTAGAGAACAGACATGAGGTATCTGTATTCAGTCTGTGTCATATTGTGATACATCATTATTAAAATTTGAGGGACTGAATAGACTACTTCCAGAATACAGCCATGCTAATTAAAAACTTTTTTTTTTTCAAACCGCATACTCATGAGATAATTTTAAACTATTCTGCACATACTTCTTCCTGCATCCATCATGCAACAGGAGTGCAGTGCATGTATAGTGTATGTGATGACACACAGGCCCATGTTACTGTAAACATGGAATTAGTGCATACAATTAGGATCAGGAATTAGAACCATGATTTTTTTCACCTACAGTCACAGCTTTACAGTGTCAGTTAAATGTCTCTCAACACATCAACACATCATTGTCTCATTTGAACCTTAATGTATATGTAAAAATTGAAAGATAATAGACTGCGTTTTTCCAGCACTCAAACTGCACTGAAACAAACAACTTAGTGCAATCCATCACTCAATTTTCTGTATTGTCTTCTTATCTCCATCGTCAGATTACAGCATGAAACCTGATCTGATGAAGCCGCCCCACAGCACAGTAAGACCAATAAAGTGAAACTCAAATCCTGCTCACAATGCCTTATGTGGCCTGGTAAAACATTAGCTTTCCGTAATAGGATTTGTCTGGAGGCCATTGCACTTACACATCAATACAAAATCAATGGTGCATAGCTGAGAAATTGGAATTCAACAAGAACAAAAAGTACTGTGAGGCTTCAACACAGCCCTCATTGTAACTCAGATGTAATCATAAGGAGCACACTGGCCTGTAGCTGCTTCATTGTACAGCTTTTTTTTTTTTTTTTTGGCCTATAGACTCATCTTTTAGAAGATTTTCATTTGAGCTGAAACAGGAGCAAAGTGTGATTTAGAGATGTGTGTATTTACACAACATTAAACATGGTGTTCCCACGAACAAAATACTGAAATCTGCTCAGTCTAGTCAGTTCAGCAGAGTGGTGCTTTTGGGAAGTACCAGAGATTCCAGACATTTCTCCAGCTCACACTTGGTCAAAGTGAGGGAGGAAATAGCTCTCATTCCAGCACCAAGCATGACCTTGGAAAGACCGGTACCACTGACTGCTACTGAGTACATTACATTTAAATTTACTCACTTGGCTTTTATCCAAAGCGACTTACAAATGAGGAACAACACTCAAGCCTCAGTACAGTAGGAGGCCTTAGAGTAAGCACTAAGTACTAAATCTGCTCAATAAGACGCAGTGCAAGGAGATCAGGTAAAGAAGTGCATAGTAAGTACGAGTTTGGCATGTTAGGGTGTTGGAGGTGAAAGAAGGGGAGGTGCTCTCAGAGGAGATGAGTCTTGAAGACAGAGAGGGACGCCCCCGCTCCGATGGCAACTTGTAGCTCGTTCCATCAGGGAAACTCAAATGAGAACAGTGTGGACATGTTTGATAATTAGGGTTTAAAATCAGGATGATTGCGACTGTGATTACGTCAGTCCTGGAGCAGCTGAAGGTGTTGCCAAGGAATGGGTAATGTTTTGGAGGTGAAAAATAATTTCTCATTGTTTGTGGTAATGCTGATCTTATCACTGTAAAAAGCAGTTTTGGCAGCACTGATGCCGGATGAGGGTTAAGATAGGAGCAACTAATAGTCTTTGAGATCAGTGGTGTCACTGGATTTACGCTGTTTTGTCCGGGCGGCTTTCGGATGGTATCAGTCAGCCATGGGTGACGCAGGTTAGAGGTTTGGTGGATAGAGGACACAGGCTATCCGGACATGAGCTGGAGTCAGTGTAAAGCAGAGAGACTCTGAGGCCTCGTTGACCTTTAGTGATGAAAATGTGCTAAGAGGAGGTGGAGCGGAGGTGACCACTCAGGAAAAGTCGCCGCGGAGGTTGCAACAGAAAGAGACCAGAGATGGTGGAACAAAGGGCTGTTCCTGGGGGCATACAGTGAAGCGAATGAAATAATGGTCAGCGAGGTGCGTGACCGTTGGCGGCTGTTTGCGGCACAGTTTTGAATGAGAATGAGGTCAAGTTCTTTGCTGGCTTTGAGAGTCGGACGGCTGCAAACTTGTTTTAGGTCAAATCAATATGTATGAGGAACAGGAAGTCCACAGAGCTCGGATTGTCCAAGTGGATGTTCATAGCAATAGCAACGGTTGAGTGAATTTCTATTTGTTGGAAATTAATAAGCCAGTCCCACCCTCTTGCTCGGACAGACAGGAAGTATGGGAGAGCGTGTAGTTAGTGGAGAGCGCAGCCGCAGTGTTTTCTGGTTTGAGCCAAGTCTCAGTGAGAGCCAGTAGCTCAAGGGATAGCTGGTTAATATAGGCAGGAATGACATCAGCTTTGTTAACTGCAGACCGGCAGGTCTACAAACCAGGTGAGCCACATGTGGGTGAGGGTTGTTGCGATGAACGGAGCTCAGCCAGATTTCTTTGCCTTTTGGCGCAGTGATACATTTTGTTTTTACTGGAGACATCAAGGATGGAGTGGAAGCAGCTAGGTTATAGTGCTGAGTACAGACAGTTTGCCTCATCAGTGGACTCGCACAGGTACATTTGCTGGTCTTTACCCAAGGAGCACTGTCCACGAGCGCTGACGCTTCACCAACAGTTTCCGTTGAGTCATACTGTTCTTTATGATAAAACACCCATCCATACTCTCTCTCTCTCTCTGTCTCTCCCATACACACAAACCTAAACTCAACATTCAATATAATAATTTTGAATAATTAATTAATAATTAATAATTAATCATTTGAATTCTTAAATCGAACAAACTCAAATGGCCATTATCTCCTGGTCTCTTTTTATTTAATGTATTTTCTCGCTTTCCTGTCACATGAAACACTCATTAAATTCTTCATTATATTAAATAATTGCCCAGACTTTCCGCTCACTCTGCTCAATTCCTAAACTCTAAAACCTCATCCATCTCTTCCATCTCCACTCTCCCTTTCTCATTATATTCAATACTTGTGTACACACACACTCTCTCTCTCTCTCTCTCTCTCTCTCTCTCTCTCTCTCTCTTTACTCTCCCCCCCCCCCCCCCCCCCCCCCCAATAGCCCCAGGGGTGGGTGACTGCTGGGAGCTTTCACAGTGCAAACAGGCCTCTTCACAGCCAGCGGGGCCAGAGCTCCAGCTCTGCTCTTGCCATCTATCCAGGGTCTCTCTGCAGCTACTCTTTGATTCAAATTCATTACTATATTTGGTAGACATTATAAGGTGATGCAAAAAATCTGAATTGGAAGAAAAGAAAGTTTTATTTGTGATAATTGTTCAGTTACAACATGAACCATCTGCATAGTAACGTCCCCGGCTGTGCAGTTAATGCCTAAGGGCCTGGGATACTAAATGACATCCCCCAATATGAAAATTGTCTCCCGGAAAATTTGTAATCAAACCAAAATGAGGCTAACGCCGTTTGAGTGACATGTAGAGATGGAAAAAGCATCTGCCAATGACTGCTGGGACTGCGGCATGAGAGCCAGTGGGAAAGCCCTGCGGCCTGCCTGTATCCAGCTGTCACTGACCCGCTCACAAGAACAGCTGGATTTTGGTCTCTGAGGAACGAGACAATGTTTTCAGACTGTCGATCAACAGAGACAATATGAAAGATCAGCAATTGTCATGTGTTTTAAATGTGCGGGTCACCAGGAAGATAGTGATCTGCCGAAACAAGCTGCGAGTGCCTGGTTTTGACCGACACAAGGGAACGACAGCACCGGTTTGTTACCACAAACTCTTAAAACAAGGGTTTCTCATTTTCAGAGCATCTGTGGGTTTAGTTTGTTGTATCAAACTTTAAACTTAGAAAAAAAACATGTTCAGCACGTAAATCTGCAGGTTTTGCTAGTTTCAGCTTCTCAAATGTGAGAATTTTCTGTTTTCCCTGTTTTATATCATTGTACTCTGTTGGACTGTTGGTTGGACATAACAAGACATCTGAGTTTCAAGTCTCTTTTTACAATTTTTTTTTTTTTTTTTTACCATTCTCTGACTTTTTATAGACCAAACAATTTATCACTGAATCAAGAAAAACAATTAGTCGATTAATCAATCATGAAAATCATAGTTGCAGCTTTACATAAATCTTATTTATGTATGATGTGTTGGATATGACACCCATAAACACCTCTCACTTTCACAGCCATATAGCACATAGACCTATCAGATGTATTAGGATCAAAGCCAGCGTCGATTCAGCTTCATTTCGGTCTATTTAAACTACAGTTCACATTCACACCTTTACAAACCATTTTCAGTTATTGCCAAAGAACTAGCAGCTGTTACATGTTTTTCAGTTCTGAAATAAGGTCAGGCTTCTTGAATTAAATCTCTTTTCAGTCCCTCTCCGACTAAACTGAAAATGAACCCTGGCACAAATGACACTCACATTTCAGCTGCAGTGTTTGTGTTTTGCACTGTTCAGAAGGGAGAAGAGAGGAAAGTGTTGGTGTCGGCACCTGTGATCTGTCAGTCGCCTGCAACTGTAGCAACCAACCATCGAGCCACAGCACGGCTGATTTATAATGTTACTGGCCCTTGTGGCATGCAGCAACATGACGTGGTTAAAAAGCCCCCATATCTGTCTTTCACCCCCTCAGTGTTGATCCTGCCATCCCTTCATCTTGTGTTGCCTCATTTTCAGATCTCCATCTCTAATTTCAGTCTCATTTCCCCAGGCTTTCTTTATCTCCTTCGCCATTTCCTCTTTTCTTCCCCCTGTCCCATGTATCTCTCTAAGAATGAGAAAAGCCATGTTTTATATCATTACTTAAAAACGGCTGAATGTGCAGGGACAAGGTGTTCAGGTAGCTTGACGTAAACACACACACACACACATCCTGCCCCACCCACATGTACAGAAATACAGGTGCACACTCAGCACACCAATCCATGCAGGTTGACATAACTAATATGCAGTGATATATGATACATCAAAGTGCTTACACATAGAAATGATCACCCTGCAGGTCTCCTCTTCTTCCCTCTCTCGCACACACTGACTTGTATACACACAAACATACACACAAAAACAAGGTCTTAATTTGCTGGTAGTGTATCAGCGAGCCAGTTCAGGTTTGTCAGCTTTTTGTTCCCATTACTAAAACACCAGCAGCAAAACACACAAGGAGATACAACATTTGGCAGCAGCTTAGTTGTGGCGACCGATTCAAAGTCAAAGTTTGAAGAGGCAAATCTTAGTTAATTCACCTCTGTATCTGAGCAGGGTCTGACAACCTGCGTATATTTACTCATCTCTAAATTTTATAGCAGTTCTACTTCCTCTATGTGCAGATAGAAGGTACATGGCAATCAGTTTAGGTTTGAAAGGACAAATTACAGCTTTACAGTAACCGCTGCCTAGGTCTCGATCAATAGATCAATAGAGCTATATAGTATTAGCCACTATAGCCACTACACACACCCCTGCACTGAATCAGAGACCACAGGAAAAAAAATGGAGGCTGGATATGCAGGTTAGAAAACACACATCCTCTATTAAAAATGAGATTTTATAGCAGTTTTATGTCAAATAATTAGTTATTTTCAACCCATAGGCCTCTGAGAAGAGAGTAAATGTAACAACCCGAAATGAGGAAACTAGCTGTATTCCACTTTGAGGGGTGTCACCAATAGACAATACCGATTTGTAAGATGCCACAAACTAAAAACGTTAAGTACTAACTTATACAATACTTGCACAATAGGAAATACTACATTTAAATTCTGGCCATAACTGGATTATTGTATGGACGTTGGCCCATTATATTGGATTAACTGTTAATATGCAGAAGAAAGTCACAATCGCTTTCAAGTTTCAATTGGATTGGGGTCAGTCTGGATACTCTGGAGTAAATGTGCCCCATTAATGGATTATTAAAGCTATGAAACGTTTATTGTATTTAGATTAAGGGTTCCCAAACTGGTGTCCAAGGACCCACAGGGGGTCTTTGAATGGGTTCAAAGGCTTTCCCCAGCAAAATTAAATATTGTTTCATTTCACGTATTTCCTGTTAATTAGAGTTGGCCTATTAATCAGTAGCTTATATGACAGTTTATTGTTATTACTGGCTCATAAGATCAAGCTGAGAGTATTTAGTATGCCCAGATTTATTTCATCCTCAATTATCTGTAGATGACCACAGCAGATCTACAGTCCGTCAGTGGCAGACCTTCATGCTCATTTAGCCGACCACATTTCTACTTTTTTCAGATCTTTAATTTAAACGCAAGGTGCTGATTTTAAACATTGAGACAACCAAAGTTGCTGCCACTAATAAATATTGCAATAGAAGCCTTCTAGTGCAGACAATGACCGTAAATTTGTATGTGATGACACCAGTAGAAAAACTGTGCAGGTGCTGTCCTGCTATCCCTGCTTCGTGGCTGCCAGCTGAGTGAGTTCTTTCAGCTGCAGGTCTTGCACTAAACAGACTCACCTGACTCTGCTGACATATAAATTAATAACAACAAGGCATGTTCCTGAGTAATGAGTGCTTTTCATTAAGGGCTCATAAGTTGAATTATAGCCTGTCTACTAATTGTTGTTTTGGGATGTTACATTGCAGGCCAGTTATTTTTTCTGTACATGATGGCACTGTTATTTAGCCACCTGTCTAGACTGATGTGCTTCTCAGTTACATTTCCCTTTTTGATGATCATTTCTTAATAAAATGAACAAATTGTTTCAATGTAGTCAATTTAATTGGTAAGTTTTATATTAGCTAACCTTCACTGCTGATATCTCACCTTAAAAAATGCTCAACCTCTCAGCAGTGGCTGGTAGATTTTTCACTGCTACCTCTCTTTTTATCTCAAGCATTGTATGCATTAGACATAATAGCCCTAGCCTCTCAGTGGTTGTTACTACATAGTCTCCTTGCTCAGCACTTCAGGCTTCATAGATTTCTAAGTGCTGTCAATTATACCTGCATCGCTGTCTATTCTTTTAGACTAGTCAGGTTCATGAGTCCCTGCTTAAATCAAATGCTCAACTCAAAATCCTCGTCTGTGATGGTGAAAGCATTTATGCAATATATTAATTCAGCGAATGTTTAAGTGTGCATTATGGTAGATACAAATGTGTTAAAACTGAGATGACTAACATTCCCTAAACTGATTTGTAGTGTTTTGGATGTGTAAAGCTTATAAAAAGCAAAATTTTTTAACTGTTAATCCATTAAAACCAGGTGTCTGTTCATTGTCATTGTAGCCTATATTTAGTCTGTCGTGCAAATGTGTTCATGACTTGTAAACTAATACTTCCAAGTGACACTGAGTTGTGGTTTTCATCAGTTGGCAACATGTCACAACATGAGCCGTTTCCTTGATTTTATCCTGTGGTATAATAAGACGACCTCACCTCCTGGTGGGAAACTGCCTGAATCTATTACGCACAATCCCATTATTCTTTACCCCAGCCTTTAAGATCATTATGTAAATCAAATGCACCAGTCAAATTAGCCAAATGAACAATAAGATTACACTTAAGGTTTTTATCCAGAAATGTTCTGATTTTACAAAGGATGTATGAAGTGTGTGTGTGTGTGTGTGTGTGTGTGTGTGTGTGTGTGTGTGTGTGTGTGTGTGTGTGTGTGTGTGTGTGTGTGTGTCATTAATCTAGGTCTTTATAGTCAGATCAGACATGACTCAACAGACACAGATCAGAGGACCCCTGCCTTCCAAAACATGAGTCGACATATCCATCAATCAGCAGGGATGACAAACAGATTTTAAAGCAGACCTTCAAAGGTTCACTGAGCTTCACTGTGTGCCAAGACAGATCCTATGATCGGATCAGTGTCATGATTATTGACTAGTGGTGATTTGTGTACGAGCATCTTAAAAGGGCAAACCTCCCTGAACCATAATTCACAGTCGTTATTCCTGTGACCTTGGACTCTTGAGCTGTTGGGACATAGTTGAGGCGGATATGGAGAAGATCTCTCCCGAAGCGAGAAAAAAAAGGGGGGGGGTAAGGAGGAAGGGAGGGAGGGGGGAGCAAAAAAGATCAGAGCTGCAACTTTAATCTTTGATGTCATCAAGAGACACAGCCCGCAGCCTGTTGATGACATCACGTTACAATCTCTGGTTTTTCTTTTGGGAGAAACCGCTTCACAAATCCAGATTTAGGTGACCACAGATACAATAATTCAGCTTTAGGGTGGATGATCGTTTATCCTCACACCCTCCTCCTCTTGCTCTACACCCCCCCCCAACCTTCTTATTCCTTAGCAGCCCTACCTTGATCCCATTTTCTAGAATAGTCTTCTCTAGACCTTATCATAAGGTGCATCTCTCACCTGTGTGTGAGTCCAGCTGTGTGTATGCATGTGTATACTTCAATATTTTTGTCCGTTGAGTTCCCTATACATATGTGAGTATGTGTGCGCATACATGCCTGTGATTTGTATTTATGTGTGTGTTTGTTTGTGTGCGTGTGTGTATGTGTGTGTGCTTCAGTGAAGGCAACCGCTCTCCGTAAAAGAAGCACAATGAAAGGGAAATATGTGTCATGTCCTTGCTAGCCCTCGAAGGAGAGAGAGATCTATTTCTGTCGCCACAAATGGAGGTGTTCAAGCAGCCTTCAATAGCAGAGATTTGCCTCTTCACACACACACACACACACACACGCACACACACACACACACAATTACACACACACGCACACACATACACACTCACACAGAGCTGTACAGAAAAGGCTAACCATTCTTGTGTGGCGAAAGAGAGGCTGAGCGATAAAAAAGATAATAGAGTGAGAGAATTAAGAAGAGAAGGAGGAGACGGAAAAAGGGAGAGGAAGAGAGAGAAGGGGGAGGGGAGGAGGAAGGCAGAATAATGTACACTGAGTTCACAAATATTGGCACACAAACACACACACATTCACACACACACATACACACACACACAGTTCCCCCACATAAAAGCAGAGTGCTGGTTGTTTACCTAGAGGCATGCCTTTGTTGAGGAGATGTGAGCTTCCCATGGTGTGTTCCCCAGCCGGCCAGCACACAACAGAAACCTACAGTCTTCACACACCAGACATGAACAGGAATCCAGTCAGCATATGGCGGCTGTGGCCAGCTACCTCGCTTCCCTTAGTCCTTCTCCCAGCCCCTTAGTGACAAGCATACACATGTGCTCCCCCTCTTTTCTCTCTCTCTCTCTCTCTCTCACGCTCTCTCCCCTCCCTTCCGTCCCCTTCGCTCGCCCGCTCTCTCTATCTGTCTTACCCCTCCCTCCCTCCTTCCCTCCCTCCCTACCGTCTCTAGCTACCTCCCTCCCCTCCCTTTTCTCACTTTCTATTACAGAAACACTCTCTGTCTTTCTGTGTCTTCCTCTGTCTCTGTCCCCCCCCCCCCCCCCCCCCCCCAAAAAAAAAGAAAAGAAATAAATGTGCACACACACCGAATGCAAGCACTGCTGCATTTGTGGGAGCAGGAAGGCAAGAGAGTGTAAAAGAGAAAGAGAGCAGAAAGAGTGAGAGAGTATGTGTGTGTGTGTGTGTGTGTGTGTGTGTGTGTGTGTGTGTGTGTTTGTGTGTGTGTGTGAGACAGAGCAGGAATGGGGAGGAGCTAACACCGGCCAAAATTCATCTTTTGTTTCCTGAAAGACGACAGGGAGGAAAAAAAAGAGAAAAGACAGAAGAGTTATGCAATGACACGGCTGTAGCAAGAGAGGAAAAACTTGTTCTTCCTGATATCTTGAAAAAGAAATTACAAAGCTTGTAAAACTTCACTGTAATAAGCAAGAACTTGTTAGGACACTATAATCAGTGTGTACTTTTTAAATAATAAATAATGATATACCCTGCAAAAGAGTCCCCAAGACCAAACCTAATTACTGGTTTGGTTCTTTTACTGTTAACTCTCTAAGTTTAACTTTTGCAATTCCACAAATTCAATTCTGAGATCCAAGTGTGTTGGCCTTTTTTCAAAACATTCAAACTTGCAAATAAAGTTATTTCAGTTGCACCTAGAACATGGCAAGTATGAATATAGGTGCATCTTTTGAATAAAGTGGGTAAATAGCATCACATCTGATATTATACTCCACCTTTTAAAGTAGCTTGAGTAAAAGCTGATCCTGAACATACTCTCTGGTTGTGTAAATGCAATCTTTCAAGTGCTTTGGAATTATTAGAACAACAAAAAGTGTGTGATGACGTAATATTTTGATAATATTATCGTTGTTACAGAGCAAAACTGGAGCTGCATGTGCTGATTATTATTTGTGGGACAAACAACACGTGGAGTCCTTGATATGTCTTATCTTGTAAAAGATGTGTTTCTGCTTGCAGGGAGTTTTAAAGAGACCTCAGCAGTATTTCACATGGGTTGGGATGGGAAGCTATCTCTTTGGCTTTTTAGTTTAATCACAACTACTGAAATCTAGTTTTGAAAAAATAAAAACACGGATGTTAATTTACCTCCATGAAGAGTTGCGTTATGCTTATTTTATTAACATATGTACAGTATTGTGGCTATTTCCAAAATTGTGAACTTTTCAGGCAATAGTCTAATTAATCCACGTCTATGATTCCATAATTGAATCAGAGTTTTGTCTTTTCCTGTAGCACACCCTCACACAGTCTCATTAAAAGAGGTCAAATTAATTGAGTCTGTGTATTACAGAGTCATTTTCTCTCTGTACTTTGCAACAGGTACTGATTTCTCTGTTTGGGCCGAGAGCTCAAATTCAGTTTCCTGATTCTTATTTCCCATTAAAATATAAGATATCGTGTATAATTCTTGTTGTTTAATTGGAAGTTTGATGTGTATGTCAGTGTGGCTGGCTTTTCTGTTCCTGCAGTGGTGACGTTACGATCACTCATTTACACTTGGCCACTTGATAACCACAGTGATATAACCAGCCTCAGACGCCCCTTTAACTGCCAGGGCCTAACCTAGTTTAGTAGCAATGATGGTTACATCACATCCTCACTATTGGTAAATGTCACAGACAGCCGGTGGGTGAGCTGTTCAAATCCAAAAAGAGGCGGTGGGTCAGGGAAACTGTTGTTTTAAACACTGTCGGTAGGCTGACTCAACTTTGATCGTTTGTTACACCACTTTCTCCCATCATTCCTGTCATCCACTACTGGCTTTATTCTTAGCTCATTAGCTTCAAAATTACTTTTCAACTTCAAGGAAAATGAGCAACATGCATATTTTGTGACTGCTGTAACAAACACCACTGACACCACTAATCCCTGTGACTCTAGGTGTGTTCATTTAATAATGTCCACACCAGGAGAGGGAGTCCGGGTGGGAGTAGACGTGACTCAGTCATTTGTCAAAACAAGGAGTAAACACTAAATTTACCCAGTACACATAGCAGCGCTGAGCAGTGTCTGTGTCATTTCTGTACATACCCCCTTTTGTAAAACCCCTCATGTTCATCATGCAGAAGTTGACTTGAAGTCACCTTTTGGACTGCAGCTGACAGTGGCATCTGCACTTAACAAATTCAGCCTGTCCCTCAAAAAACATGAGACCTTGTTCTTCTTTTTTCACCTTAACACTATAAAGAGTCCAACAAAATCTGCTTCTATCGATATGTGAGGCAAGAAAAGCTCATGTACTGAAGCATAAATACTGTTCGAATCACAACAGATACTTTTACTATGGGATTTAGAGGCTATGTGAAGGGGTGATGCATCGAATTTTCCTCCACATTGCAGAGAGCATCAGCCCCTTGCTATTTTAAGAAGCACTTGAGCTGCTTAATGTCATGTCATAATAACCATAAACTGAACAAATTATGCCAATTCAGTCTTTAAACTGATTAATTTGCTGACTGACAAATATCTCTATAACACTATACTTCTTATCACACCACACACTGAAGCTATTGCCTTGCCCTGCATGTACAGTATAACAACACTTTGGTTAGGTGTGCAAGTCCAATTTTGGTTCTCACACCAAATTCAAACTGACAACTCGCAGTCGACATTGTGAGAAGCTACAGACACACTTATCCTGTTGACAAGGCCGATGGCAACTTCAACTCCAGCAACCTCTTACACGCAAGACACAAATGCTCCTCGGGGAGATGGAGGAACCATGAAACATATTCAGTGTTTCTAAACCAGGGCAGGCAGAGGAGAAAAACAGGCTCTGGCGATGATAGCTGGATTGTTGTAGCTACACAGGGAAGCACAAAAAGAGGGGGAGATAGAGAGAACGAGGGGAGTGAGAAGACGGAACAAATGCTTCTCAGAAGGCAGGAACATTTAATGATCGATAGAATATTTAATGCTGCACATAGGGGAAAACATGGAGAAGAAAGGAAGGGAGGGGAGGAAAGAGGTGACAGGATAGATAAAGATTTCACTGCCTTACAGTGTTTTTATTTAATTGCTCTGTTCAGTTTTTCATGTGTGCAAATCAGGCAGTGACAGACACATGTATATTTTGTGAGGGTGGACACTAACAGTTACACCCTTTCCTCTCTTTATCACTCCACAACCAATTTTTTTTTTCTATCGTCCTCCTCCTTGTCAGTTTCTCTTCTTCTCTACCTCTCCACCGCTCACCCCATCTCTCTTCACTCTCCCTCCCCATCTACCTTCCTCCTACACCTGCCCTCTGTCTGCCCCCCCCCCCCTGTCCCTTTTCTATCTCTTCACCTCCTGCTCTTCCATCTACCCATCTTGGTCTCTGTCTTGTATCCCTCCCAATTTCGCTCTCAATCTTATTTGCACTCCGTCAAACCACCCTCCACCCTCCCACCCCCAAACAAATCCTCAATCCCGCATCTCTTTCACTCTCTTTTTCCCATCTCTGGCTTTCACACCATATATCTCCACCCTCCCCACCTCCCACCCCTTCTCTTCTCTCTGTAGTCACTGCAGCGTGTCTAATGGTTCAGCTCCTTCTCAGCAGATCCACCACGCGGAGGCCAGGCGAGCAGCAGCCCCGACTAACGCCTCCCAACCGCTGGCCTTATCAAGACTGACAGCCAGCTAGACCTAGAGCTATCGCAAACACACACACACACACACACACACACACACACACACACACACACACATACATATACACATAGACACATAATTACAAAGATAAACATACCTGCACATGCACAAAGATACAAGCTTGTGTGCAGAGAAATAGATATACAAGCATGCAACAACAACTGCCCTGACATACTGTGGTACAGGCCCAAACGCTGACACACATGATGCAAAATAATGTAGCTGCAACAAAGCGTGTACACATACACACACAAGAGATGCATGAGACACGTGGATGTACACACATACATGCACAACACATACTGTAGCTACAAACACACCGTACCAATCACACAAGCTGCAAACGTGCAGATGCAGACACATTAACACACATACACAGACAGCCATGTGGATATATGGATACTGACAGTGAGCTGGAGAACAATGTGGACACTGCTACAGACGACAGAGCAGATACTGGAGACACTAGCAATCTAATCTGCTATAGGAGGAGACAGATCCTGCAGACATGAAGAATCTAACCCACATGTAGAAGAGGAAAGAGGGGAGATAGGAAGCAAAGAGCAAAAGGAAGTAGAGTAGGTGGGACCAGCAGGAGAGATGACAGGAGGAGCAGGTGGGTGGGAAAGAAAAGTGAAGGGGGAAGGAAGGGTAGATAAGATATGAGAAAAAAATAGGGTGGCAAACGAAAGCAGTAGCTATAATGAAGAAGCAGAGTGGAGTGCAAGAGAAGGAGAGGGATAAGAAAAGGGTGTGGAATAAAGGAAGAAGGATCTTTAATATCAGAAAAAGTTGGATGCTGAGAATTTAAAAACTTTGAGTCGTCTGTAAAATGTAATGGCACGAGGTCTCAAGGTTAGAGGTACTAGCTCATAGTTAGAGAGCTTCTCACTTCTTGTTTTGATACTGTATGCCCCTTATTTTAAAGGCTTGGCTCCTCTTTTTTTAATACCCAGAGATGAAGAGATTATGTTTTATTTATATACTTCTATATATATTTTAATATGCAGTAACCCCTCCATATTTTATTGTTTTTTTTCTCTTTATCTATTTTGATAATGTCTATATTGTATTATATTATATGTATGTATCTTCTGTGAGTTCTTGTATGTCCCTCGTGTGTTCAATAAAAAAAGAGAGCTGGCAGTTGAAATCTCTGTCAAGATGAAAAAAACTAAGTCAGGACAGGCCGATACTGTCTCCTCCCTCAACAGAGAAAAAGGTCAATTTAGTTTTAAAACACTTAAACATCTAATGTCAGTGATAATTCAGGGGTCTCGTTTACAGTGTGTGATGTGTTCTAGATTCTTTACTTCAGGACATGAAATTACATTGTATTTTACATTATATTTTATTATCAAATAATCTGCTGATTATTTGTCGATTCTCAAGTTTGGTTTTTTAATTGTCATCCAATGACAAATTTTTAAATCTCATCTTCAGATGTTGTGATTTGTCGGACCAACAGTCTAAAACCCAAAGAGGGAAATTTGCTATCACACAAGACAAAGTACGTAGTTGCAGATCGTTCAACTAATCAATTAATCAACTAATTGTTTCAGCTCTACTGTATTTGCGAATTGGTTCTTAAAGAGGTTGTATAAACTTGTTTAAAGAGGGATCACTGAGCATGACTTTTGACAGTCATACATAATGAGTGACTTTTAAAGCTATTCGTCAATAGGAACAGAATTTTCTCTTACAAATTAAAATAAAGTTTCTCTTCTAAACGCACAGTTGACAAAGTCTTCAAATAATGAAAGAGCAAGCATGGTTGAGTTAAAATGTTCAGTTTTGGCACACAAATTATAGCGTATGATTTTCTTTTTTATTATTAAAATGACACTTAATCCAGCTCTTAACTCTTGAGTTCTTTAGCTCTTTAACTAATGATATAAGCCAATGAAGACAGTCATGAGAAGAGTGCACTGCCCAGCTGGGGTTCAGAGGATGTACATTTTAAAGCCTGCAGACTCTGAAACTACTCTAAAGTCTAAAGAGACTGGGATATCATCCGGGTGAGGTTTTATACAGAACTTTTTAATCTTGACTGTTTGATAAAATCATTATTTAAGATGAAAATTGATGTTAAGAGCCAAGAGTCCGTCAGAATTAAAGACCCATTGCATCTTTCTAGATTCATTGAACTGCACCAACATTCAACAACCACTCTGGGCAAAATCCATCTTTAAAGAGGCAGAGATACCAATTTCCCTGCCAAGTTGTTCATTAATAAACATTACTCCCCCCCCCATCACACACACTGTACACACTGTACCCACATAAACAAAAATAGATATGTTCATACAGTCACACACAAACAAGTCTTCATATTATAAGTACACACACTTTCATTTCCCCCCCCTTTATTTAGCTTGGCACAGAGTTATTTCCTCTTACTGCAGCACAGCCGCTAGTATCACATAAACTCACACATTCAAACACACACACACGCACGCACACACACACAAATTACACACAGGAAGCACTCGATATGGGGCCAAAAATACATCACAAACCTTGCATCACCTTCCTCTCTCTGTGTCCACTGTTCCACTTTGTTCCAAAGCTGTGTGGGGGGTGTGGGGATGGGGGGCATGCAGCAGATAATGGGCCAATTGTAAGCGATTACAGTTTGTGCCAGCCAATCAGCACAGCTTGGCACTGGACAGCGGCCAATGGCAATATGCTCACTGCGGCTGGGGGGAGGGAGCTCTCACTCACACAGGAAAAGAAATGTGGCCATGATATGGAACGGGTGTAGGGGAGATTCATATGGACTATAGTCTGTATTTTCAATATCAATAGAAATTACACAATGCTTACCCTAATCAGATGTACTGATAAAGATACCTGATAGAGGGTGGTTTCTCTTTTTCAAATTACTTGATTATCATTAGTGGAATAAAATATTGTTATATTATTCCTATCTTAGGTTCCAGAGGTTTTATTTCAGGTGACTGTCCTGAACTGTATCCCAGACTGGGTTTCACATGGAAAAACATGATTTAGAATTCCTTAAAAATATATATATTTTTTAAAATTCCCATTAACATCAGCTTTTTATTGCCACCACTCGCTACCAGTTTCATTTCTTACATCTTATTGCTTCTCATTTGTAACATTTAGTAATGACTGTCAGTATGTCACACATTAGCACTCCTCTTCACACAGGTTCCCTCTTTTTTGAAGGTTCATATAGTCCATATACTCAATAGTGATTTGTATTATGTATTGCATTATGGGAATGTTTGAATGTGACTAATTACCCCTGGGCACTACTGCTGGGCTATAACAAACGATTAGTCTCATTATCAGTTAATCTAATTAATAATTTTTAGATTGTGGTCTCTAAAATGTCAGAAATATTTATATATATGAACAGTTCCCAGAACTCAATGCAACACCTTCAGTTGCTTATTTTGTCCAAGCAATAGTCCCAAACCCCAAAAGTATTCAATTTACTATGATGTAAAACCAAACAAAATGCAGAAAGTCCTCATTTTTGAGAAGCTGGAAGCTGAACTTTTGGCATTTTTGCTTGATAATGACATCAATTGATTCATTTCTGATTAAATTTGATTACACCACACACTGATGTCATCTAGTCTGCCTGGTATTTGAAATCTAACAGTTCTGTGGTTTCAGTCAAATTCTGAGTTACTTGATATATAACAGAGCCTGTCCCAGAATGCATTTTGTGTAATCCTGCTGACAAATAAACAAACAAACCAACAAACAGACACAAGTAATAACATAACATCCTCGATTTAATCACATCATAATCATAATAATTATATTATTGTAAACTGAATTTCTATGGGTATTGGGTTTTGGTCCAAAAAAAATAGATAGATAGATAGATAGATAGAAAGAGAGATATTTGAAAACTGGGAAATTATAGTGGACATTTTTCAATATTTTCCATACAAAATGATATATCACTTAATCAAGAAAATAATCAGCAGATTAATTGATGATGAAAATATTCAATAATAACTTTGGTCGGCAACATCGTTTCATGTTGCATCTTATCTTAAATCAACAAATACTTGCAATTAGAAGTCTCTTCAGATAAGAAAAGCATCTGAAAAAATCTTATACAGAGCACCTCCCCACCCCACCCCCCACATATTGTCAGTGCTGACACCGTCCCACCAGGTGGCGGTAGTGAGGTAGTAAGGCCATTCTGGGTTGATGGAAAAAAAACACAAACAACCACAAGAAAACCACAAAACCAAGATGGCGGTGCAAGAGACAGCATCTCAACTGTCCATGGCTCTCAAAGTCCAAGAATATCCAACCCTGAAGGTAAACAAAAATTGGAACTTCCATATATCGGTAGTCTAATGATTCCCGGGATGCTGAAATACACGATGCAGTTGATGTTATTAGGAAAGTGGGGATTAGTAGTTCATTAGATAGCGAGGGCAGCGAACTTGACAGGGAGGCTAACGTTAGCTGGACTAGCTTAGCCAGGTAGCAACGTCCACTAACTACCTGTGTTTGAAAAACGACAGTAAAGATTGGGGAGTTTGACAATAACAATTGTTGGTGGCTAGTTAGCTGGCTTCATTACTGCCTTAATGAGCTCTCATACTTGGCGTTGAGTGTGTCGAGGGCCTCAGAAATGTTAGCTCAAGTTTAAGCCTGTTGTTTTTGACAATGTGGTCCCTTCACAGTAGTTATGACAGGTCAGTTACCGAGCTAACGCTGTATTAATTAAACGATGGTGACACATTAATTAATTTAGCGCCGACGAGTACGCTACACTGGAGAGTCGACCGTTTGGCAGTTGCAATCGGTTAGAGGCTGATATAAACGTTACAATGAACATCACTGACAGAACATGAAACAACATGGGTGCTCGTCCCTTCAACAACCAGGCACGCCGTCAATGAAATACCATGCAGACGTGATTGGCCTGCTAGCTTGCTTGTTGTGGCAAAACCAGTTTTATCAATCTTTTATCGTCGCAAAACATGAATAGCCTCCCTACCAAACACGTAACGTCGAGCATGCAGATTCTAGCTGGTAGGAAGATGGATCGGTGCAAATCACCGGGGGGAGAGCTCGTAACGCTACGAGAAGCAGCCCTGCGAGTTAGCGCAGTGTCATCAGATCGCTGCTGCCTGTGTGCTCTTCAAAATGGCCAGCGAGAGAAATCACAGCCTGCCGCCGCACACACGCACTGTTCCTCCATTCCACACAACGTTACTGCGACACCACCGCTAAAAGACGAGCTGAAACAGGTCCGGGCTGCTTCCTGTGTTCAACCGTCTCAGGGAGAAAGAAAGCGTCGTCAAATAACGCACGGCTGTGAGTAGCAATGTATTGACAGCTTTTGTGTGGTAACTAATGGTGTGATGTTGCCATGATGAATATAACGTGGCGTTTAGTGTTGATGACGATGTTAGGATGTCTCTGTGTTCAGAAAGCACGGCTGTGGTTTGGGGATGTGTCTGTCTTTGGCTGGATGCTGCAGTAAGGATGATACATGATGGGCACCATTTTAAGACAGGAGTGATGGTTGTAATTGGCATCAAATGGGAGGCTACAGCTGGGGGAGAACAGTGTTGATTACATTTGGAGCTATGTTGAGCAGAATTATAATGTTTTGCCCGACACAGACACTGAGGAAGCTGCTAATCTGCATTGCCAACAATATACAGTATGTATTGGATATTATGTCCTTGAGGATGTATTTGTATATTTTTCTCTGTCAGATCTGTGTAAGGTTAACCATAAGGTTTGTTCACCCATATATTCACGTGTTGTCATTTAACATATGATTTTAGGCAGTGGTTTGTAAGTTAGCTGCCTGAATGCAAGAAGTACAGGCCCACTACAGTCTATTGACATTGTAATGCTGAATATTTAAGAGATTGTGTCTTTATTTCAAGGTGAGCCCAAATTATCATTCAGACTTATTAAAATTACGCAAGCCATGTAATGATTATTAGTATTCTGATTATCATTAATGAGAATAATGTGTTCTGTTAGGAGCAGGCTTGTCATTGTCTCGTGCAATGAGTCGCCTCCCTACAAATCATGAAAGACAGTCACTCACACACCGTTAGCCTAGCACTATAATAGCTGTCTGAAATGTGTTCATGACTGAATTACATGTCCACTGTCAAGCAAATCAAGGTCATATGGAAAAAGAGTAATACCATATATTAGCTCTAGTGGCCAGTCATATTTAAAAAAGGGAATATTTATTATTTTCTCAAAATTCTAATTTCCATACCAGATCTGTTGAAGTTGAAAGAAAAATCTTTGTGGGGCAAAGTTATTACACATTTTAAATAAAGGTCACATCTGTTTGCCCCTTTACATATGTGGGCAATATAGATTAGACATCGTAATTCATGGTATTTGCCATTTATAACACCATCAATATCAGGATATAGTGAATTTTATGGAAATTGATTTAAACAATTATTAGAATAAATAATCAGGTTTGGATGCCTGTTTTGGGCTGTTCCAGTGAAATAAATACCTGACTGATTAAAGGAGTTTTACATTAATTAAAAACAGTTCTGAAATAGCCTGATACATTGGGAGATATCCGGCTATTTCAATATTACATCCTGTATTGGCAGATACCCTGAGGTGAGGTATTGGAATCATATTAGGAGAGAAGAAGTTGGATTGGTGCATGTCATTCTGCCAGTTGACATCCCTCTGTGGTTCTGAGGTCTTAATCACTGTATTGCACAACCCTATTTACACCCCAACCTACACCAAAAATTCTATGAATGTGTAAAACTTAATTTGTGTTTATCTACAGATTGCTGTAATCACCATCTATCTGGCTACTGACTCTTTCATTTCATGACCCACTGTTAATTTGTTGATCTTAGGCCACCGGTGTGTCACCAAAAACTCAATATTTGCTGGTCAAACATTGACCAGTTGAACGTGTCTGTGGCAAACCCTGATCTTGATGAAGCCATCAGGAAAAATAAATGCTGGAGAGACTGACGTAAAGGCAATGTCTTTTCCATCTTTTCCGTCTCATACAGAGGCTAAACACATTCTTGAGCAGAATAAGCCCTCTGTTTCTGCCAACAGGACAATAATGAATATTTACTAGTGCATGCAAAACTGTTCTGTGGTAGAATTAAATATCTGAATCACAGGGTCCCGTTCTGGGCTTTAATTCTACAAAATTAGAGCTGAATTCCCCAAATTCCAGCCAAGCAACAACATTGCTTATTCTGTCATTCTGCATGGCAATCTTGTATAATTTTCCTCTCCAGTCTTAGTGATCTGAAAAATTAACCTGGCTCTAACTTAAAAGAGAAAAACAATCTCAAAGGAAATGTCCACTTGTTTTTTAATGCAACACATCAGAGAATGAAACACAATGGTCACATGAAGCTAGTTTACAGGTGTCTGTGAAGTTATCTTATGTTGTAGTACAAGGGAGAAAAACACTGTACTGTTTGGTTTGATCCTAGATAATTGTCTCCAGATCTTGTTGAATATATATTTAAAATTTTCTATGATAAGCATTTGGTTCATGAATATTTTTTGTTTTGCTTTTTCAAACTTTTGTTTTCATTGTGCTTTAAGTACCACAATCACTAAAAATAGGCAAACTGTAGCTACCTGCCAGTGGAGGGCACATGCTTTATACTTTGACTTGTTATGGTGAAAGATGAGGTGAAAAATAATAGATTCTAAAGCTTTTCTTCTTAATATACTGTAGTTTAGGTCATAAACTGTAAAAAGGCTTTCAAGACAAGTTCTTTGATTTGAAAGTCAGTTGCAAGGCCAACAATGAAATAATCAATAAATCAGAAGCCTCACTAATAAGACATACACAAGTGTTTGGAAAATCTTAAACAGGAATTTGTTAGGATTAAGTGGATCGTGATGATTCGAGGTGAGATGCATATGAAGTTGGTACCCGGCAAATTAGAGATGTATTAGATATGTACAGTCTTACTAACAAAATACTGTTTGAAATTGTACATGACAATGATCAAATACTCTGTAGATAGCAGCAACAAGAAAGGCAGGATTGTTGCAGTCTGAAAAAGTGGACACCGGACAACTGCTCCCTGTTTTACTTTGTTTCTTTTGAACAGTTCTTGGACTCAGCTGGCTGCAAAAAAGTTATGAAGTTAGGCTGCGAGAAGACAGATCATAGGGCATCAAAGAGCACACTATGTAATGTTAAGTTCATTCCACTGTCTGTGATATCTTTGGAAGAAACATTAACAGCAGGGGAAAAAGTTAGGCTTGTGTTTGCTCTGGTCTCTTTAGTCCTTCCAAGACAGGATATCTATGCAAACTACTTCTTTTTCTATGGAGTAACCCTCTCAATATGGAAGGATATGTACAAGGTCCATTACAGCTCAGCCATCTAAACAAATTTCTGCATTTTCCAAAATACAAACCTGAATCAGCCAAAAGTCATTTTCATATGGGTCTGTTAAACTGTTATGACACTTCATAAAATTGTACTGAGCTGCATGTTTTCTCTGTGCCATTAGCCAAACCAGCATGCCTCCTACAACAAGGTAAAAATATCCAATGGCATTGTCTTCACAGGTCCCCTACGAGACTCTGAACAAACGCTTCAGAGCAGCTCAGAAGAACATCGACCGGGAGACGAGCCACGTGACGATGGTGGTTGCAGAGCTGGAGAAGACCCTGAGCAGCTTTCCGGTGGTTGACTCCGTGGTGTCACTTCTGGATGGAGTGGTGGAGAAACTCAGCGCCCTGAAGAGGAAGGTGAGGAATACACACATAGGCACACTTCTACATGCTCATGGAAGTACAAACATACGCAGTCATTGGTAAGTGTAATTGGTGAGTTAGGCCTTGCCTTTATGGTAAGTTTTGGAATTTGAAACTTCAGGAACTCGATCTCTTCACTGATTTTGATTCATTTGAAAATCCATGTATCCAAGTATTTCTAGTGCTATTCACACTGAAATGCAAAACAAAAACACTTAAATCTCTTTCACTTATTTGTCTTTTACTTCAGTCAAACTTGGCAAACAGAAAATAAAATTCTACCACCACCTTCTATTAAGAAATGAGTGGAGAGATAAGACAGACAGGCCATTCTGTGCCTGATCTTAGCAGAGTACATGTCTGCCGCCTCAGATTTTCTCTGTGGTTGTTTATTTTGTGTTCTAGTAAAGCTGATGACAGGTTTTTGTCATTGTCTTGAACAAAAAAGTGATTACAGAGATAATCAGTGGCAAAGAAGAGTTGGCTTAACATAGCTAGCAAGTGCAAATACGCCAGCTTTGTTTGTGGAAGGTTTATCACAATCAGTCATGTGTTGTGTTTTTAAGCTCTGTTTTCTCTGTCAATACTGCACTTCGATGCCAGTTTTTTCAGCTGTAACCACTTTGGAGATAATTTTCAAAACCAGGCCTTTGGTGGATGGAGATTAAACAGAAAAAATCTGTTATTATTATTTTACATCTGTGCTTGTTAGTGTGCACACGGCCCGAGAAACCTCCATCTTATATGATACCCCATTGAAAAGTTCAGAGCAAGACAAAGACTTGCACCAGCAAAAAAAATTACTGTAAATACTATTCAGTAATTAGTAGCTGAAAAATGCAAGCACTAGTTTTGGCCCTAGTACTACCTGTATACACTGCTGGCAGTATCTGATCTATAAACAAGATCTCCCTCCAGCTGGAGCCAACTGTTGAAAGCCACATTACTCGCCCCGGTTGACAAAAGCACATTATTATGGCTGTGGTTTCTTTATAATGGCATGACTCTGGCCTTGGTGGATTGTGTTTGTCAGCAGTGGAATGCTGCCTGGCTGGTTTTTGCAGGTCTTTTCTAAAATGACAGAAAACAAGTGATCAAAACACACTTCCACAGGTCTTTTTTCCTCTGTGCCAAAATGTTGTACAGCAGATACTTGTCACATACTAAAATACTCTGGCTGGTGTAGAGAGAAGTAGTCAACAATAAAATCTGATAGTCTGAGTGTGAAAATAAACTACATAGGTAATGTTTACAAAGCCAGTGTTATGCAGTGTTTTTTTTTTTTTTTTTTCAAATAAATCTAATCTCAAGTGTCAGTGTGCATGGAACATTGCACCCAGGAATGCAGTTATTCACTGAATGATACAACACTGTTCATCACTGTTTCTTTACTGTTTTGACACTTCAGAATATATTTGTGATATGATATAACATGTAACAATGGAAGCCCATTTGTAATCTGTGTGATCCTCAGCCTTTATGGTTATGACACCCAACCTTCCTCCACCACATAACAGTTAATCCACAGAACAGGAAGCAGCTGTTAGTCTTGTGGTCTGGCTTCAGTGTGAGGGCAGCCAGGCAGATTATCATATCAGTTTGTAGTAATCAGCTGTATTGCAAAAAGTTTACAAAAAAATCTGGGCTTCTTCCTGTTCAAATCCAGCTTTATTGCATGTTATGAATCTAATTAGACTTTATTTAGTTCATTTTCTCAGCCAAATTCTCCAAAAGGAGATAAGCTCAGTTTCTTTTTAGGAAATCCAGCAATGCCACATGTTTTGAAATAGTGCAGTTATAACAAGTATTAGTATTGAATGCACTATAATTTGAGCTTGTGCTTCTGTTTTACATACTGCACATTCACCTTTTTGTAAATATCTTGAATATCTTGCATGTGTGTGTCCTGTAGGCTGCTGAGTCTATCCAAGCAGAAGATGAGAGCGCCAAGCTGTGTAAGCGTCGTATCGAGCACTTAAAGGAGCACAGCAGCGACCAGCCAGCCTCAGTCAACCTGTGGAAGAAGAAACGCATGGACCGCATGATGGTGGAGCATCTGCTACGCTGCGGCTACTACAACACAGCTGTTAAACTGGCCAGACAGAGTGGTATAGAGGTAACTGTCTGTGTGTCATTATTGTGTTTTCTCAAGGTCATTCAAAGTATTTGGAAGTTCTTTGAGTTCATACTCTTTCACACTGAAAGAAAACTAAATGACACATTAAGTAATACTCACTGACCTTGTTTGAAACACAAACTATCAGTGTTACTTCATAACCTTTATTGTGTGTGTGTGTGTTGTGAGTTGTCTTATCCTGAAGTGAAACACTTTTTGTTAAGTTAGTTCATCCATTGTTTACAAGTTGTTTTTTAATTTAATCCTCTGTTCCCTACTTAATTAACTTATGTTGTTTTGTCTTTAGTTTCTGATTCCCTTCTTTTCCATTAACACATCTACTCGCCTGTATTTTTAGGATCTGGTGAACATTGAGATGTTCCTCACAGCTAAGGAGGTGGAAGAGTCTCTGGAGAGGCAGGAGACAGCCACCTGCCTAGCCTGGTGCCACGACAATAAGTCTCGCCTCCGCAAGATGAAGGTAGTTCATTTATGACTAAAATTTTAGCCTCATTAATCCAACAGGTTTAAGTTGAGGCCTGACAGATACTTAAAAACAATGTAAAAGTATATCAAGCAAGCAAAAATATATGAACAGATGCTATTGGTTTTGTATGTTGAATATTTCTGCTCTCTCTAAACAATAGTCAACAGTGTAACAATGTCTGTACTCAGGAACAAACGTGTTAAGGTTTAATTACTCTTCCTGGGTGTTTTGCCTTTCTGACACTGGAAGCACGTTAAAGTGTTAATCCTGAGATTATCCTATTAAAGTAGAAAGTCCTGAGTAGAGTTCAAACCTGCAGGAATGCATGATAATCTTCCCAGTTAGCTGTTACTTACAGAGTCAACGTCGTAGTGGGTAGATGGCCAAATGTTGTAAGTTTACAAGGTTGGTCTGGTGCTTCTTTGTGTTGGGTGTTTCAGTTTTTGTTTGTGAGCATTTGTGAAATTTCCGATTGGTCACACGACGATCAAAAAAACTTAAACAAGCAAAATTGCAGGCTGAGTTTAGCTACACTCTGGTAGTTTTTCAAGCTCTACCAGCCACAGCATTAGGATATATTTATATTTTTTCTTCTGTCACAAAAGTATTTGGTAAATTAAGTACTGAAAGGCAGCGTGAAATCCACCAGTACCACAGCAGTTATAAAAGAGATCAGTTTACTGCATGCAACGGTGTCCTAGGTTCAGAAAAAGGCAAACGAAAAGAATTTAAGTTGTTTAAACTTAATGTCATCTTTTGTCTGTTTCTTTGGCAGAGTTGTCTTGAGTTCAGTCTGAGAATCCAGGAGTTCATTGAGCTCATCAGACAAAACAAACGCATGGATGCAGTCAGGTATTGGACATAGAACCACACACACACACTGTTTGTGTCATTACAAACATTGACATTACACATTAACTGTTTCACCCTAAACCCTTACACCAATTGTACCTATTTTTAAATTCTAAGCCAGTAGAACATTAACACATGTGCAGTGTATCACCCATTGATCCTGTGCACATGTATCTCTTTGTCTATGTCAGACATGCAAGGAAACACTTCAGCCAAGCAGAGGGTGGACAGTTGGATGAGGTTCGGCAGGTGATGGGGATGCTGGCCTTCCCATCAGATACACACATCTCCCCATACAAGGTAACACTTATGGTCTTTTACCATTGTAAATATGTATATGTATAAGATTTTATTTGGTCAGACCCCTTTCACACACATACAAGCAAGGAATATAGTGGTATATCATCGAGTGTCTACCATTCACATATGGAAAAACCAGTATCATTGACAGACCTGAAACAGACCAGTCTGCTTAAATGTTCTTCCCTGTGGACACAAACTCAGTGGTATAATTCAATGCAGTTGTGTGTATACATGATGAACAACATGCCTGTGCAAACTGTTGATATATCAGAAACATAACAGATACTTGTTAATGGCATCAACTTTTTATTACTAATAAGACTACACTTTTTAGAGATCAAGCAGAGAAGGTGCTATAGCAACAGAACAGCCACTAGAGGGCCTCTCTTGTCCCTTTTTAAATACATGCTCAGTTTCCTCTTGAGCTGCTTTAGACTTGTCCTTGGGCAGCTGTTGTCAGAAGCAATGTTGTTATTTTTATTCTCAGAAAGTGTTGAAGAGTTGTACCATGGCATCATTCCAACAATAATTTATCTCAAAAAGCATTTGGCTATTTGCACAAGAAAAATAGATGATTCAGCCAAACTGGTGACAAAATTTTGGACAGCTTCTTATGCCAGTGTGACAGAAGCAGGACTGACAATCTGTCTTCCACCAACATATTTGTAGACCTGCACAGTTTTAGCTAAAAATATCATCACAGTTATTTTCTGAACATTGAACACACCAGTTACCAGTTCATATTTGGAAACAAATATTGAGGACTGTCCTTTCATTTACATGACTTAGTGTGAAAACTTGAAGCTACATGTTAATGAGATTAGACTCAATAGTAATGTTACCACCATAGCACACAGCTCAATGCAAAGGATTTAAGTGTAACTACATTCAAAAAATTGTATTTACATGATACATGCAAGATGTCTTTGTAGTGAAAAACTCTTGCCAACCACCTCAGATGTGTTTGATGAGCTGTTAATCATAGTTTGCTCCAAACAAACAGCCGTGATTGAAGAGCAAGTCAATGCGTGAACAGGACTGAAGCTCTAAACACAAAGCCTTGGCATAATTGCTCATCATGTTTAATTAATTGTGGGAGCCAAATGCTAATAATGAATATAACAAAATTAGTTGCATAGGTGTTGCTCAGCATTGATGTGTTAACACTCATAAAAGTGGAGCAGGTAGTATTCCACATTGCTGGCTTCAAAGAGGGAAAAGATTTTGTTTGGCAAAGACAGTAGAAAGTAATGTGATTCTCTTTGTGTTTGTTTTTCCAAATTTTCAACCCACCAAACACATGCATATATGATTCACTGAAGAGTCAACTTTACACCATTTTTGGACTCTAGGTTGTGTGTTGTTCAGGTTGTACCAGTCACACACGCACTTTTACTGGGACTGGTTTTTATTGAAAACCATTGTACTACCATTGTAACTCTTCTCTAGTATTCTATGCTTATTACCAAAACATTCCCCTCTACATTTATTATTATTCTCTTTTATTATTCTCTAGCCTCTGGAATCTTCTAGTACACTGATGGTGTTGATTCCGATTTCCAAAGACATGTGGAAAGGCAGCACAGACTGACATTATATAATGCCTTGTAAAAAATTTAGTCTCGGCACATCCTGGCTACTGGCTGATTCTGTCTGTATAATGCATCTGGGGTACATCTCATTTCCTTTATTTGATAGTTTCTTGCACCTTAATCATTGTTCGTGCAGGAAATCGTTTTTGTCCTCCATCTTGAAGGCCATCCCAAATGTCTTATTTTTGCTCTGAGCAGTGAGGAGGGATCCTTTAGGAGCCATGAGCAAGGACACACAACACCATCCTTTGCCAAAGACATCCAGCTGAATACAATAATGTGCTGAGTTCATCAGAATCAGACGTTATCTGAGATGACAGGTCAAATGAAAGGATGTGTTTAAAAACATATTTCTTCATTAATTCTCTCCTCGCCTCTTCACTGGGAGAGACTAAAGCCCCTTTTACACAGAGATCCCATTATATTGTTGTTAAAAATACCCCATCACTGTGCTGCCTTTGCATATTTACACGGAACCAAACAAGCTGCCATATTGCTGCCCTGTTTGTAGATAGCATGTTCTGGAATCATCAGTCATCATCAAGCAGCATGATGTGTGACACAGTCAGCGTCTCTCCTTTTCTCCACTCTGTGTGTGTGGGGAGGGGCTAAGACACACACACACATGGTGAAGCAGAAGAGAGGAGAGACACGCAACCGTAAATGACAGCAAAGCGCACTAGACTCTCACACTGAGCTGAAATGAAATGAGTGCACATAAATGACTTAAATAACATAAATAAAGTGTTTTGGTTTTTTTTGTTTTTTGGGGGAACACTAAGATGCATGTGAGGGAATCTTGGATGCAGTTAAGAGAATTAAGATACCCCACGTGTATGATGTGCTTTTCAAAACTTTGTAGTCAAAAATGTTTTGCAAGATAAACATTGTTTGCGTAGGAATATAAGCCGTTTGTTGGAGAAGTTGTTAGTGTTCTCTTTGTCAGTTTAATTTGTATGGATTTGCATTGCTTATATAACACTACAGTCTGTGCTTCACTGTACGTGCACTCTCACAAATAGTAATACTGGGTCTTTTGGTGTAAAAAAAAATCTTTCTGTCTTGTTCGTACTGTTCCATCAGGATCTTTTGGATCCAGCCCGCTGGAAGATGTTGATCCAGCAGTTCCGATATGACAACTACAGACTGCACCAGCTTGGAAACAACTCTGTCTTCACGATCACTCTACAAGCTGGTCTGTCTGCCATCAAGACACCGTATCCTACCTTACTCTATTAGGTTAAATCTGTGTTGGAGGTCGATCAGTACGAGCCAACCATTTCAGTTAACTCCATCACAAGCCTCCTCTTGACTAGGGTTGGACATGTGTTGGATGCAGGCTTGCTTTGGTGAACTAGTGTTGCCAACAGGAACGTGAATGAATCAAATGACACTGACTTTTAAGTGTTGAGAGAAAGAAATAGTGAACACATGGGCAATCAAGACAGGGTGTGGCAGATAAAGACAGAGTGAAGTGTGTGAAACTACCCTGCAGACTGGAGTTTCTGCTGGCAGTGAGAATGCAGAGTGCACAGAATGCACAGTAGACCGACATAATAGCTTTACCGTCTTAAACCGGTTGCATTAGTTTTGCCCCTGAAATTTTAACCCCTCAGTTAAACTGTTTAAGGATGTAATATACGGAATACTTTAATTGTGAATAAAGGAAAACAGACATAGGATTTAAAATGCAGGGAGTGTTCTTGTAGTTTAGTAGTATGTGTGACTATAGTGTGTTTAGATCTGTCAAATTGTGTCTTTATCACTCTCTTTTTCCTATTTCTTGTCTCTGCTCTTTACTGTCTAATCGAAGTGTCTGCTGTGAGATGCACAATAACACAGAGACAGATATGTTCATTGAAAGACATACATTTTTGTCCTTAACCTCCATGCCCATTCCAGTCAATGCTACAAGGAGGATGGTACCTCTAAGAACCCAGACTGCCCAGTGTGCAGTAAATCTCTAAACAAGTTGGCCCAGCCACTTCCCATGGCCCACTGTGCCAACTCCAGACTAGTCTGTAAGATCTCTGGGGAGGTCATGAATGAAAACAACCCTCCAATGATGCTTCCTAATGGATATGTCTATGGCTACAATGTGAGTACACCGCAAGATGAACTACAGCTGAGAGTACAGGGACTGTGGGAAACTGTTTCTATGTTAAATCACTTTGAAATAAAGTATAGAAGCAAGAAAAAGTCATAAACAGCTGTGATGATTGTTTTTCTGTGTAATTTATTACCCTCTGCTTATCATCTTTTCCAGTCCCTTCTGTCCATCCGCCAAGATGACAAAGTGGTGTGTCCCAGAACCAAAGAAGTCTTCAACTTCTCTCAGGCTGAGAAGGTCTACATCATGTGATCACTCAGATAAGCCTGTCTGAGTGTTAACATGATTGAATATGGCCTGTCATCCTTCACCTGTGACCTGGCCTACTCAGAGAGCCACCTGTGGAGCTGTGATCCAGTGCCCCCCCTCCCCACAATCCCCCACAGACACACCCAATATGCCCCCTCCCAATACATGATTGACTCCTTTTCACCTACTCCCTCCTATTTTATCACACAGACACTGGGCTCTTCTCCTTCCAGACTCTTAGATGTGGCTAGAAGTCGTTTCATCTGATCCATTCAAGCACATGGACTATCAACATTGTCATTATCTTACAGGCTTTCACTCTGAAGATTAGAAACTAGAGAAAAGGACTTGGAGGGGGGGAGGGAGGGGGGTTAAAAACTGCTAGGTAGATGTTTGATTTTACTACAGCAAATAAAAACTTGTTGAGGTTACTTTGCCTTTTCCTTTTTACTAGTTGTGTTCCTTTGTTACTTAAATAACATGTGGCAGGACTGTGTTAACTCACTTCATTAACCAGATTAACACATGAGATTTGGGCCTTTTTTAAAACAAACATGGCTGCCTGGTCTCATAGTAGCATCTTATTACGTGATGCATGCTGTTGTCTTCTAGCCATGTGTTTTTTGGTGGGTTGTTAAGGGCATATGTGTTAAATGCCTCCGTTAAACTCTAACATTTTTGCATCTCACCGCTGCTTGGCTGTGAAATTGGAGCCTGATTGGGCTGCACTAGGCTCCTGTTCAAATGTAAATATTAGATAGAAATTGATCATCCTCGTGTATAAATTTAGGGGGTTTCCAGACAAGTAATGACAACAAAGATTAACCTTCTATGAAGATTGCTGTGTGAACTAAACAAGTCTTTTCTTGGCTGTTGTTATCCTGATATAGCCCACAGTATCCTCAAGTTAACTGGCTCTTCAGTATAACTTATCATTTCTGAAGAAGCTGATCGTTTCACTTGATAATATTAGTTATGGTGTTTTTACTACCATAATGAAGTTTACGCAATATTCAAACAAGACAACCATCTCTGATGTTTTTTTTTTAATGAAAAAGATGTCTTCCTTTGTGTGTGAGATTTGCCATTTCCAGCTCAACTCAACCAGTTTCTCTTCTTTTTCTTCAGCTAAACGAATGAGTGCATTTCAGTGCAGTGAATTTAGGATATTCATCATGGGTGATTGTAGTTAATTCAACTTTACCCAAATAGTTTTAATTTCATAACTATTTTCCAACATTGAACAAGATAATAAAGTGAAGGACTGTGCAGATATGTTTCTCTTTAACTCTGCTTATGTTGAAGCTGCTTGTGGTACCAACATTCTACAGGGTTTACACCACCTCCATCAACATTTCATGTAGCTTAATGCACAATCTTTCCTTTATTTGAAACATTCATTAAGAGACAGGGTAGAAACCTCAACTAGGCTGTTGGCTGAACAATACTGTCTTCTCTTGCAAACTTTTAGTCATCCTCATTCTTTATGACTTTCTCTAAAAGATGGATGGACTAGGGAACAGAATCAGAACAGGACACACAAATCTGCAATGTGCAATAGGTCATGAAGGTTGACTTCATTGTCAACTAATGCACAAATAATTATTAAATTGTGAAAATATAACAACACCCATACAAAGCGATCCAAAATGCAGTTCCATGTTCAACATGATCAGTCTTGTGATCAATCATTTCTTCCATTTGTTGATTCATAGACAAACCAAAAGTTGCCTCATTTGTGTCCATTAATGATTTGGAACTGTATCTGTAAAGACACACACTGTCCTGTGTGTTTGTGTTGGTAGAATAGATGAAGGGATTGTTTCATGAGCAATATGCCTCATAAAAATTTCCATCAACTTTGATATTGGTGTTTCTTTATTTGCTATGTCTGCTCTATGGGCTCTAAAATCAGCATTAGCATAAGCCTCGGTAGGGTAAAATATTCACTGCTATTCTGTTGAAGTGGAAATGCAGTGAAGTGTTGTCTTTCACCTGAAACTACCTGAATCTCCATGGTCTAAGGAGGTCGCCATTCTGTGTGGGCGTTTTTCGTCTAGCAGTGAAGAGCATGCATACAGATGGTAATATACTGTAGTGTTGATCACTTGTCTGTAATGTCGATTTCATGGCAATACATGAGTATAAAAGAACTATGTTACTAGGTAAATTTGACAAACAAATCAACTCTTTGATTATATGTTGCTTTTTCGAAAAACCAAAAATTATAAACGTTAATCCACCAAAGTGCAAATTCAGTTTTGAGACAGTACATGTGCTACCAGCAAGGTTTCGTGTACTGTTACATCAAAATGAAGGATTTTGGTGTGCTGCAAGCAACTAACAATCATTGTGAAAAATCAACGTTGCAAGTTTCTATAGCTTAATGTAACATCTTTAAATGGTTTGTTTTTTATGACCTATTAATCCAGAACCCAAATATATTTTAATTACACAAATATAAAACATAAAACAAGCAGAAAGTCCTCATATTTACGTTAATTGACTGAAATCAGTGGTTGATAATCACATTTTTTGACAATGAAATATCTAGTAATTAACTATTAAATTCTTTTAGCTATAGATTTTTATTCACTGAATTAAAATATATACCAGAGTAGGAGGTGTTCTGCAACAAAAATGAACGTTGAATTGGCAGAGGTTTCTGTTTTGGTGCCTGTTCACTCACTGTCATAAACTTTTAAATTTCTTAAATGGGAATATTGTAACCAAACCACTAATTGCATCGATTCTTGACCACACGAACGAAGCTGCTGTTGCGGATGAAATTTCCTTTTTATCAGATAGTGAGATCAGCAACCACTCAGTAATGCCCGACATACAAGGCGACCCTAAGGCAAGACCATAGGCACTAGCGCTGCTTTCTAAGCGTTATTTTCAAATGATTCCACGGTAAGTTTGATTTTAGGTTGAAAATGTTATCAAAGATAAAAGAAACCCGTGTATTCTTTATGATCCCATCTAGTAGCATACGAGTATTTTATTAACTCGGGCTTCAATTTGTGAAATTAATATCAGGGCCAATCTGTGGTATACAGTATTAAGTATTATTATAAGAATGTGTCTGAACTAAATTGTTTCTATTTTTACGGATGCCATATGTATAGAAATTAGAACAATTGTATTTGATCGATAGGTTTGGATACCATGTGACACACAAACCGCCCTCCCAAGTGTTGCCCGCAACGGTATTGTGCGTCACAACACAGAAGCGTGTTGTTAAATTTATTTTTCTTCAATAAGCCCATTCCCCATTATTGCTTTGGTTTTACATTATATCGTTTTAAAGCCTTTACACAGAATATCGGTTGTCTTTTTTTGTACAGAGAAAGAATAGTGGACCGGAAGAGGTGGTGCCGAATTTCAAGCTTCGCCTCCGGTATAAATGCATCTGCGTTCTTCCCCCCGCCACCATTTTGAGATTAACAGACGACTGACTTTGTTGAGAGATTATCATCTCACTGTTGTTCAAAAATGACCGACCAGCTTTGCAAACTTTTCGTGGGTGGACTGAATGTGGACACCGACGACGATGGCCTGCGCAAGCATTTCGAGCAGTACGGTACGCTTACCGACTGCGTTGTCGTCGTGAACAAGCAGTTGCAGCGGTCCCGCTGTTTCGGCTTTGTAACTTACTCCACACCAGAGGAGGCCGATGCAGCAATGGCGGCTAGGCCGCACACTGTCGACGGCAATGCTGTCGAGGTGAAGCGGGCCGTGGCGAGAGAAGACGCTAACAAGCCAGAGGCACTCGCAAAGGTTAAGAAAATATTTGTCGGCGGCCTGAAAGACGACATTGAAGAGGAACATCTGACCGAATACTTCTCCCAGTACGGTCAGATCGAGAAGGCCGAAGTCATCTCGGAGAAGGAGACCGGAAAGAAAAGGGGGTTCGGCTTTGTGTATTTCACCGACCACGACGCAGCTGACAAGGCGGTCGTTGTGAAATTCCACACTGTCAATGGACACAAGGTTGAGGTTAAGAAAGCCCTGACCAAGCAGGAGATGCAGGCGGCCAACAGAAGCGCTATGGCGCCTCGGGGTAGACCAGGTAGAGGCATGAGGGGAAATCAAAATGGCTACGGCGGCAGGGACTACGGCGGAAACTACAACTACGGAAATGGCGGAGGCTACAACTGTGGCGGCTACGGAGGGTACGGCGGACCATATGGGGGCGGCTATGGAGACCAGGGAAGTGGGTATGGTGGTGGAAACGGCTACAACGAGTTTGGCAGCGGCTATGGCCAGCATTCGTCTGGTTATGGCCCCATGAAAGGGCCCTTCGGTGGTCAAAGGAGCGCTGCCCCATACACCAGAGGCGGCGGCGGTGGTGGCTACCCAAGGGGGGGCTACGGCGGCGGCTACTAGATGAGACTGTACAATGGAAAGTCAACCACCCATCCCCCTGCCACAAATTACCTCCAGCCAGGATTTGAACGACTAAACTCAAATTCAGTTACGGGGCGTCTGCCGTGAAACCCAACCATGGCAGAGATACGGACAGAGACACCCCTAATCATAATGAAGACCTCAAAAACCCAAACAGGTAGGAAGGTCACTTCCCAGAAAACCTGATAATAACGAGCAGCGATTGTTGCCGTTCAACTAGGACACATTAACATGAAGAATAAAACACACAGTGATCCCTTTTATGTTCCCACGCCGATGGCGTGTGGTTGTCGTTTAGAGTTGATTATTTTTTTTATTCGGTTCACCCGTTGTTTTGAAAATTTCGATGTAGGATTGTTTTTCTGACAAGTTCTGATTATCCTAATATTTACATTTTAAGCAATTAGATTTAGATTTTGTTTTCTGGAGTAAAATTAGTGTGATTTTTCAATGTATGAGTTTGAGAAAGCATGTTATGTGGTTTTGGATTTCATAGCTATGTTATACTGATAACTTCAATTTGTATAATTATTTACTTTGGTCATTCAGCAAAGGCGGGAAAGTGACACTGCAGGATCCAGTTTCCTTGTTTCCTTCCCTATACTGTACTCAAACTCACGCATAGAACTAGTTTCAACCCAAATATTGTTCATTTTCCATTTACCTGTAGCAATATCTAATGTATATTGTATACTTTCATGTCTGGAGAACAAACCTACTGTTAAAACACTTTGGTATGCTTATGTATGTTCATTTTAAATAAAACGTTATACCACTTAGCTTAGTTATTTTACTTATTTAACCAGGCTTCCTCAAGCTTCATCCACAGGTTTTATAAGTGGCACCATCTTGTTGATCTTTAGTTACATGGCATCTTTCCCACAGTTTATTCCCTTACTCTCAGGTGGGTGAAATGGTTACCGAATGGTTGTAGTCTACCCACAGCCAATGCATGTAGGCTTTGTAGGGTTTGACCTTGTTTTTAAAATTGTGGTTTTTAGACATTGCTAATATAACCTTTTTTTAAATATTTTTCTTTTTACATATTTGAATATATATCTATATGTGGACATGAGGGCTCTGATATTTATCTTTGATTATTCCTACATTTAGGTGTTCTTACTTGTATTCCTGTAGGCTATCCCAGCCAAAATAGCCGTAGCAGTTTGTTTGTAGGCTACATCAGGACCCTGTTGATTACCTGGGGTCGATTGTGATAGGAGTCTGAAATATCTCTTTAGGATATCCACATCCAGCAAACTAGGTATGTAAATCAACCTGTCTTCACTCTGTGTTGGTCAACCATGTATGGATTATCTTTGAGATGGTGCACAAGTGTGCCATTATTTAATCTTAAACAACTTAACTGACACTTCATAGCTCAATGCGCCTTTTATATAGCTAATCTTAAAATAAAAACAAATGTGGGTGGGGGGGTTACTTAATTTGATCTTTAATGAACTTTTAAGTGGGTGGAAGGGGACCCAAATTTTGTTCCACCATTAAATGAGATAATGGAACAAGGAAATTGGTGTCTCCTCCAGAAAACTTGCTCCCCCCAGTTACTCACTCTGTTTCTCTCCCATCTCCTCCAGGTTGCTACGGTAACCTGGGCACGAGGACATCACCCCGAAAACGATGGGGTGTGTGTCTCCACGCCGACGGGGGGACCGGAGAGTGGTAGTGCCTTCTCCCCCTCAGGTGAAGTCAGTTTTCACAAAGGATTCCCCAGAGTGGTCGAAATGCATTTGAATGAGTCTAATTTGACAGGGTCTACTGAATATGTTTGGGGGAATTTTGATAACACAGTGCTCCAGTGCAATCAGAAACGTTCTTTTCCCAATGCCCAGCGGTGATTGAACAATGGACCTGTGAAGTGATCTGTTACACCACAATACTTAAGCCAGGGGTTTCCATCCTTTTTGGCCCGTGACCTTTCAAAACAATCTTCTTGTGACCTCTCATAAGAGGTTAGGGTTTTAGTGTGGATATAAGCGTTTCTTTCTTAGGATGTTGAATTTACTTTCCTGAAAAGGTACAAACATTCAGTATTAAATGTAGGGGGAAAAGAGAAAAGCTACATTTTATTAAATTCTTGTTCTCAAGTCACAGATTTATCCCATTGATATTACCAACACAGGTATGGTGGCAATTTTAAGTATGTACATTTTGAATTTGTCCTCAGAAGGTAAGGTAAGCAGCTGAGTGTAGCATCAAATTTAAAAAATGAGAAAAATAAAGGTGGTGGTGTGGGTTTATAGTTTTATTTATTTATTTATTTTTATTTTTTTAAACTCTTAATTCTCAGATTTATCTTGGGCCCCCAGGTTGGAAACCACTGACTGAACAACTGATTTTCCTGGAGAAGAATCTTGCATTTGAGCACTGTGTGTTTCAAAATACAATAAATGGTTATAATGTTGTCTTGTGTTTTTACGTCTACAATGTTTACAGGGTTTAATCCCATAAAGGGTTGTGTCAGACTTAAGTCACATTATATGGTTGTATGTTATTTTCATAGTAAAGTAAAACCAAAGTTACACATGGCTGTATCCTAAGCGTGATAATCTTCGTCCAAGGCATGTCTTAATGAAATGTGAATTGCGTCATTGGCATTCTGCATTTGGCTGAAAATCCAGTATAACGAAGCTTGGACGCTACATTTCTCCGCAGACTTGTTGCAAAACAAAGAACTATGACAGAAACTCAAATGCATATAAATCCCTACATTGACCTAAAGTTGAGAAACCATTATATTAAACACACCAAAGATGTCTGCTGGCTTACAGGATCTATGAATAAATAACTAAAATTTATTGCAGTGAAACGTCTGCTAGGCTACAAAATGAACTGGGACTGATCCCGTCAAATTCCCCTTATGTTGTGTGGAATCTCTCTCGGGGGATCCCACGTTTCCCTGTATTACACTGCCCTTGAGCCTTAAAGACAGCAGGTGTTGTTAAATATAATATGCCACTTGAGGACAACAGGAGGTGTTGCAGGATATCAGATGCTAGTAGTTAGATAAACAAGAGGTTGATCATAATGGCCAGAAATGACCAAGAGTATTACAAACACAGTGTTCATACACCCTCGATGTATGAACAACAGTTTGTTTGTAATACTTTTGCTTTAATGCACCTAAAATTGGCATTGAACAGAGAGGTGCACAGTTTTACCAGTTTAAGTTTCAGGCGCCAGTGGGAGGCCAGTGAGTGCCGTGTTTGAGGAAATATTCAAGTCTGCTGTGAGTTTGTCATTGTACATTTTTGGATCTTTAAGTCTGCTGACCAGAATCTAAAAGGAAATTCATTATTGTTGACCAGGGCTGTGTGTGTGTCCTAATTGGATAGTGTTGGTTTGATTTCAATGTTAAATTTTAAAGGTTGCTGCTAATTGAGCAGCAAAGATGCATGAAGTGGTCTCTATCATGCTCTCACAGAAGAAGGCAGAAATGCTCTTTATCGGTTTTAAAAAATGAGCTTATCAAGAAACTCTTGATGTTGAGGACATTTAACAACACATCAGACTTTATATACAGTACTTTATAATGCCGGAAAGTGGCTATACTTATTGGCATTGTAATTTGTACTTGATGTCTTAGCTGTATTGGTATGAGTAAAACAAGCACTAAAACTTCAACACAAAATATAACTGAAAGTCAAACGGTAATCGCTCATTCCCCCAAAATTGAAGGAAAGCACATTCCTGTTACTAAATCCTGTCTGATGTGCTGTGATGTTTCATAACACCTAGTGTGACATAAGTAGCAACAATGTGCGTGATAACAATACTGTGTTTGACTGATGCTTGACATGCCGATCGGAGTGTAAATTTTACTTCTGTCCCCTTTATAGGATTAATGATGCTTCTGATCATCCCGTAGGAAAAGGAAACATCTGTTATGTTGGCCGTGCTTTTTATGAATCCACAATAAATCTCTATATTTTTATATACCAAGAGACTTGTTATGTTACTTTTGTTTTTTTACATTGAGCATAGTTGCATGTTTCCCACTGGTGATACCCATCACAAAGGGGTGTCAAATGGAGGTCACACGGATTATTTTCATTCTGTTGCACAGATATGGTTTGTGAGGCCAAAGATCCAAAGTTGGTGGGTGTATTTGTTTTTCATTCAACCAGGTTGGCATCGTACAAATTCCTGAGTACATCTCTGGGACTTTGGAATAGTGAATAATGTAATGTATATCCAATTAAATTGGTGCTTGTATATGCAGGAGCTGGTATAGATTGGTCTGTAGTAATGTCATAATTTTGTGCCTCTTTCGTGAAACCAAGTAGGCAAGCCTGGTTTCTGTATCTCTGTATAGCATGAGGGTTGTGTTTATTTTAAAGGTACACTGTGGAGTCTTTCTGTAAACTAAAGTTATGTTCTCTTCACTCACCTAAATACAATGTATTTACTTCCTGATAAAACATTTGCAAAGTAGATTTTTGAACTATTTTAAGCCCTGTATTGCTTACAACCATGTTTACTAGCTTGCAGTCTCATTCCTCCTTGCCTTTGATGGCACGTTGCTGCTCGCCTTGGCACAGTGCCACCTGTAAGTCAGTGGAACAGTATTACATCATTGTCAGGAGTCTGTCATGTCAGCTTCATGCACATGCACGAGACAATCAAAATGGCGACCCACAGCTAGTAAAACTGCTCCATAGCCTGTTAGAGGTCAGAAACTCCACAGGGCACCTGCAAGTATGTAGAATGTGAATTGGGAATCAGACTCAACATAGAAGTGTAGTGCTAAATTATGAAAAACAAAACTTGACGACCTAGTTTAGGAGTTGGATGGTTTCCCAAAACCGATGCTGCAGGTTTCATGGTGACAAGGCTGTGCCAAAAGTACTGCAAAAATTGGCAGTGGAAGCAATTACAGCAAGTACTGGCTGAAAACATGGGTGTGTTGCATCATGTTTTAATGTGCTGTAGATTGTTTTGAACTAAATTGGAGAAGCAACTTGAAAAATCTTTTTTATCAGCTGCTTGGGGAAGGAGGGGAGACAAGTTTCATTTATTGAGAACAGCTAACCTAAAATTGTTAAGGTATGTGCCAATTTTAAAAACTTTCTGAGAACCATTACCATACGACCAGTGTAATTTAAATGTAGATTAAATTGTTTAAAAAAAAGATTGCATTTCACAGTTTAAAGGCACAGTTCTTAAATGTCAAGCACAGCCACAGAGCAAATATTAAACGTATGGTACTATGAAGAATTACAGTATTTTAAGAACGGGAAAATACTCTAAGTGGATCAGCTGGTGGCCATTACATTGAAAATTGTTGGGTAAGACAATTGGCATTTTAATAAAAAGTGTGATTCCTTATCAGCCCTCAGTCAGGTTATGCAACTTTGTAGGTGGCTCAACAGCTACATGTTGGAAGTACAGTTTGAACATTGGTGGTCTGCATCTGAAGGAAGTTAATTTAAAAGGGTACTCAAATAATGTTGTTATAGTCCTGTTCTAAAACTGTTGTTAACATTATTTCTGTC
Source organism: Seriola aureovittata (assembly GCF_021018895.1). Classification (NCBI taxonomy): domain Eukaryota; kingdom Metazoa; phylum Chordata; class Actinopteri; order Carangiformes; family Carangidae; genus Seriola; species Seriola aureovittata. Next base: position 8,366,959 of record NC_079371.1, on the reverse strand, counting down.
ATAATGTTGTAAAATGTTGATTTCTGTTATATTTAAAGAACATAAGGGCATGTCTGTCTGTTTTACGTTCATATAAAGGTAGGCATTATGCTGCATAGTTGTGTTCGCTGGTTGTACAGTACCAGTGATATAAGCTAAGGGAATTAATTGGGATATAGTTTTACTTTGTGCGGTCTTCATGATGTCATGTGATTTTAAGGAGTACATGTGCTAAAAAAAAAAAAAAAAGAGATATCAATTACTTGCTTTTACTTTACAGTGTTACATTTTTACAAAGTTGTATACAGTAAGAGATCCGATGCAACAGCAGTAAGAAAAAAAGGAATATAACCATCACAACGGTTGAAATCCACGCGTCTAACAAGGAACTTAAGATTTCCGACAGGACTAGAAGGCGGCAGAAACGTGAGTCGCTCGCCAGCCAATGTGGGTGGAGATTTTTTCAAGATGACCAATCAGCGACGGATACGTTTTACGATGGCGATTGAGTCAAACGGCCCGCCCTGACGTCGTCCATTGAAGAAGAAGAGGGACGGTCTCATCATACCATCCACAGAAGAAATTCAATCATGACGGCTAAACTTTGCAAGCTTTTTGTCGGAGGACTGAATGTTGAGACCACGGAAGATGGCCTCCGCAAGTATTTTGAGCAGTACGGGACGCTAAGTGACTGCGTTGTGGTCATGAACCAGCAACTCGGACGGTCCCGCTGTTTCGGCTTTATCACCTACTCGACACCGGAGGAGGCCGACGCAGCAATGGCGGCTAAGCCACATGTCGTCGAAGGCAACAACGTGGAGCTGAAAAGGGCCATAGCTCGAGAGGACGCGAACAACCCGGACATCCTCGCCAACGTCAAGAAAATATTCGTCGGCGGCGTGAAAGACCACATTGAGCCGGATAACCTGACCGAGTACTTCTCCCAGTTCGGCGTGGTGGAGAAGGCCGAGATCATCTCTGACAAGCAGACCGGCAGGAAGAGAGGCTTCGGCTTTGTCTTTTTTGAGGACACCGATTCTGCAACCAAAGCAGTGCTGACCAAATACCACACCATCAATGGAAACAAGGTGGAAGTGAAGAAAGCTCTGACCAAGCAGGAGATGTCCACCGGCGGCCGAGGAGGAAGGGGTCGAGGGAGAGGGATGCAAAACTATGGCGGCGGAAGAGGGGGTGGCGGCTACGGAGGAGGCTACGGCGGCAATTACGGAGGCGGCTACGGCTATGGCGGGGGTTACAACGGTGGTGGAGGCTACGGGGGTTATGGGGGCTACGAAGAATACGACAACCAGATGGGGGGTGGGTACAGTAATGGTGACTTTGGGGACGGCTATGGACAGCAGCACTCAAATTATGGTGCAGTGAAGGGGGGCAGCTATTCCTACAGGAGCGGGGCTCCTTACAACAGAGGCGGCGGCGGCGGTGGTGGCTACGGCAGGGGGGGTGGATTTGGCGGTGGCTATTAGTGGCTTCCTCCAGTTTTGAGATGTTCATGGGGAAAATTCTGATTACAACGAACTTGAATTTACACACACGCGCACACACACATCATATAAGCCCAGGTGGGGGTGAGGGGTCTTTGTTTTGTTCATTCAAATGAAGCAGTGCCCATCACCCACACGGAATGAATGAGACTGTCCTCTGGATCCTGGCTCTCCCCCACCCGGACCCCATCTGTCCTCTTATTCCACACATTATGGACTTTACTACTAAGAATTGTGAATTATTGAATCGTACTTTTGTTATGTTTGGGGGGAAAGACTTGTTTTGAACCATTTGTAAAGCCGTAATCAATGTCAGTCACTGCTCACTCAGAAATGAGTTTGTTTGTCTTGCAAACCAGCCAGATGTGTCTGTTATTTTTGCATCATGAACTCAGGGTTTTAAGTGAAGTTGGTGGCAGTGTCGGGCAGCATGGGACTCGATTGCTTGAGTTTCTTGATCTTAAACACTTCCGTGACAAAGTATTTTTTTGGAGAAATGTCACGGACTGTTTTGTTAACTGTAAATTACTTTTTTTCCACTTCTCCCGTCCCATTACAGGCGTTTGTTTAGATTAAAACTGTTTGAAATCCATGTGTTCAGTTCGCCCCTATGTTGTATTCTGCTTTTATTAAAGTTTTTAATGTTTTGAAAATCTATCTTATCTCGCAGTCTTAATTCAAATCCTGTGGGTTACATTTCAGAGGGGAGTGCATAAATATCAGCACTGTGGAAGCTGCAGTGTGATGATTTTCATCAGTGTTAGTTGGTAATCTGCCTCATGTCTTTTGTAATCTTGTGAATTGAGTTCATAAAGCCACCACCAGGAGGGAGTATTGCCTGTAAATTCCCACATTTCCAGTTCATCGGCCATTTTATACCGGCAAAGCTAATACTTTGGAGGCAGAGGTCTAACCCACTGATTTGGTACATCATCAAAAACGGTGCTTTTTTTTTTTTTAACTGTTTTGTTCCTGTAATTAAAATTTTTGGAGAATAATTTAAATATACAATGAGCAAATACTCAACTTTCGCAATCTTATTAAATTCAATATTTCCCACGTGAATTCACGGTGAAATGATTTTACTTATGATTTTGATGCTCTTGTTTTGTTTGGTAAATTTTGAAAGGTGCATGCCCATAATATAAAATTCATATGAACATTTCTTTGTTGGGGGAAAGTGTCCCTATTCTGCAAGTATTAGTATTTTAAAGTGTTCAGTTTGACTTGTAAAATGGTTTCACTGGGGGAAGAAAATGCAATTTGAATGTTTTTTTTTCTAGAAAATCAGGTTTGGTTTACCTCCATAAACCCACACACATGCAGCCAATTTGTTGTAAATGACATCATCACAGGATGAGTATCTGTTTTAAGAAAGCTTAACCCACTTGAACACTGGCTTAACTCATTTAGAGTCACCACGTGTGTCATCTTTCTTCTAATATTATCTGAATTTGGTGTTGTTGGGATGTCTACTTGCAGACCATTAATGAAATTATGCTCTGAGAATTTGTAAACAATGCACCATCTTTTAGAGACTGATGTTAAGAGTAAATGTACATGCCTGATTGCTTTTGTGTTTTGAACTATGGCAAGCAGGGACAACCAACAGAGATGAAGAAAGAAAAAAATGTGTGAGCTACCACTCTGACCCTATTTCCGGGTATGAAAACCTGAAGAGCCAAATCTCTTCTGCAAGCAAATGTTTACATAACTCAGCCTACATATATTGATAAGTTGTTGGTGTGATGGCTTCATTTTAAATCACACCAAAGTTACGCCAATTTCCTCGATTATCCATGATGACATCCACAAAAATAGCAGAGTACACATGAAGTACATGTGTATATATATGAAGTAACCAAAGAAAATACATATAGTGATACAGACTGGTAAGAGATTAAAGGAAAATCCTGGAAATAGGGCATCAATAGGGCACAAGGGTTCAGTGAATGGTTTGATGAAAGTGATTTAAAATTTGAATCATATGCTGTGGCCTTCACATTTAACAGATCCCAACTGAGTTCAACACCTATGGGAGATTGTGGGAGTGTGTCAGTGCTCTCCACCACTATCATCAAAATACCAAATGAGGGACTATCTTTTGTAATATCTCTTGTCTTTCTGATGGTCCAAAACCAATACTAAGACACCAAGTTAGTCTTTCCTTTAAACACAAGTAAGCAAGCAAATATATAAAAACATAAGGAAAGGAGAAAGTTAACCACACACATTTATACTAAAACAATAATTTTCTCCAGTAGCTTTGACCAGAAAATAATATTTTGTGTTTTGGCGTAATATAATCAAGCTTAGGCTTAAGCATAAAGAAATAGCAGACACTGTGAGTGGGGGATTCACATTCCTAGTAATGTTAGACATAATACTTGAGACATTTTGCCAAAATCTAGCAACACTGCCAAACCATATGAACAAAAAATGACTCTGTGGACAGTAATTAGATCCATCCCAGAACTGAGAGGTGTGGATGGGTCATAATGTGGTAGCAGATCAGAAACCTTTCAGTGCTTTATAAACAAACAGTGGTATTTTTAAATGAATTGTTTGGCATGTGGGAATGCAACACAAAGATCTGAGAACTGTACTGATGTGATCCACTTCTAGCCAATGAAGACAGTGATATATGTGATATGTGTGAACATGATCTGGGCCCTCTATTTCTAAATAAGACATGACATCATTGAACAAACCCATGACTCCTCTCCATATAGTAAAGATGGGCTTATGCAATTTAATATTGTACATGATGTTCATTAAAAACTAAAAACAGAAAGCTAAATTGTATCAAATTTATTGACATTTAGCCCCCCCTTGTGACAGATGTTAATTGTTGACAGATACTTTGATTCATCTGGTTGTGCTGTGATCTGCAGTTCAGTCTTCAGATCACAACATATGAACCACATCATTTATAGACAACGATTAATCTGGAAAATAATAAAATAGATTAATAGACAATGAAAAAACACATTCAAAACTTGAATATCACATTTATGATAGAGAAAAAAATGAGAAAATAGGCTATATCGCCTATTCTATGACCACCAGGATAAAAAATAAAAAATTGAGGGATTTATAGTAAGGCTGGATTACCAAATGGGCAAAGTGGGTAACTGCCCAATGGACTCAAAAGCCCCATTTACTACTTTATTACAATATCAACTCTGAAGGGTCCTATGGCCATTGATTGTGAAGTGTTTTGTGAAATTGCATTAATTTACTTTATGTTTTTGCATTGCAGTATTATTTCTTCATATGTGTGCTGTAAGCCTGCAACCAACAATTATTTCCATTATCAATACATCTGGCAATTGTTTCCTTTACTAATCAATCGATTGTTCAGTGTATAAAATGTAAAAAAATTTACATATTCTAATTGTTTCATTTTGTTTGACAGGCAGTCAAAAAACCCAGATAGTTGCAATTACTCTCATAGAAAACTGGGAAAACTGGCAAATATTCACTTTTGAGAAGCTGATATCGATGAATATTTGGCATTTTTGCATAGAAAAAAGACAATTAATCAATAAATTGTTTGTCAGTTACCTAATTGCCTGATCAACTAATCATTTCAGCTGCAGGGTACTAGTCGGTTTCAGGGTGGCTGAGGTCATAATGAAATTGTAATGTATAATGGAGGTCAAAAGGGGTCCCCCAAGGAGGTCGTGCTCCTTATGTGCAGGAATTTAATCTTGCCATTGAGCTTTATCAACACATTATATCAATGTGTATATGATTAACTTATTACTTTTGTCATTGTTATTTCTGTGGTTTGTTATTTCACATTTTAAACGTACTGTTGCAGCCTGTTGCAAAGGGAGGGTGGGTTGTGCCTCTGTGGCTGTTAATATATAACTTCAATAAAAATAGATGAAGACACAAACCTTAACAGATCATTTTAATCTGATATATAACACATGTGATACATAATGTGATAAAAATGTAAATAAATCCCATTTAATAAAGTTTTTTTTTCATCTGGTCAGTGATACCACCGTGATAAACTGCGTATGTCGGTTCCTTTTGTGAACTACGGAGTGATACCTCTCGGTTATACGGGATCTGCGTGCAGCGCTCATGCCTGCTGTGCTCTCTGGCTCCGGGAGGATGGACGGTGTGTCTTTAGGGTGAGTTGGTTTAGCGGTGGGGATTATTTTGTAAATCTGTGATTCACGCTGCATGTACATCTGTTGGGTAACATTTTAGGCCACATGATCTACTGACCATAAATCCAACACGGTCAGTCAAAAGAGCACTTTCCCAGCAAACGAACTCAAGCTAGCCTTGTTGACTAGTTAGCTTCGGTAAGTTAGCTAGCATCGTTGGCTGCTCCAAACCAAACTCTAAGCAAACATTTGGGAACTGCCATCAAGTTGTTACTTACAGACAGTGAACTGAATGTGCACTGGCTTCTAAAATTGGTTATAACCACGATATGACCAATTATTTATGGCAGCTAACGGCAGCTGTCATAAGCTTGTGATAGTTAAATGATTAGCAATGCTAAGAGCTAGCCAAGCTGACAACTTGACGCACAACAAACTCAAAACAAACACAATTTTCTACCAAACTTCTTTTGATTTTTATACACAAACCCACAACCTATCGGCAGTGTGTTTTGTATTCTTTAGTTTACCGACTCGTGCTGTTGTGTCCTAACTTATCATAATATTCCCATGGCTTGTATGTGCTGCATCATTATTTGTCCAAACTGTTTTTGCGGACACAGGATGGGTCATAATAAGAGTCCAGATAACATGCGGTTGAGTAGATCCACGGTGTCATTTTCAAACAAACACTATGAAACATTAACCAAGAAAATGTTCTGTCAGATGAGCTCAGGGTGATTGTCATGTTTTTTTATTTTCCTTTCCCTCCTGCCACCTGCTCTCAGCTCAGTGCAGACCACCTTCGGTTAAAAGTTTTAAATCAATTTACATATGGTCAAGAATATTCCTCGTGGGGTTAGGATTCTTCAGCGGGTTTTTTTTTCTTTGTGGTCAGGCTGCTTTATGAAATATTAGGTAACAGGTAATAGTTTTGTTTTTTCCTCTTTTTTTGTGTATTTGTCTGAGGAGTGTGTAAAAGATAAAGTTGGCTATAAACAATTTTTATTTTGTCAACAAATCTCCAAAAAGAAGAGACCATATAACCACGGGATTGAAATGTCTTCAAAGGATGCAGACACTATGCAGACACTACAGCAGCATCTGAGTACTATGACAACCAAAGTAGATTACCATGAAGAATTGAGGATTATTAAAGGAGGATGGGTCAGTGGTGTCATACAAGTTTTCAAAAATAGCTAACACTTGCAGACAGTGAAACAAGCCAACAGACAGCTCCTGGCATACATTTACTAAACAACCTTTTCTGTGGTGTAGTACAACATTGATTGACAACAGTAACAAAATTAGTATATTTCTAGAACTCATCTTACCACTGTTGATTGTGGAGGCTTCACTACTTCTACCAGTTTTTTAGTCCCTGTCCCATCCTCTTTTTATAACCCTTGAGATGAACCATGAAGTACTTTGCCTAACTGTTGGGTCACCATCTATCTCCAATGATCCAGACACTGCCTCTCATGTCTTACCAGTCTGGTGGCCACACCGGCCTCACCGCGTCCGAACTGCACCACGGACTCGGAGGAGGACACGGTGAATGGAGGGATGCACACCTTCAACCAAACGCATATGAGGAAAGCTTTCCAGTTGATGAACGACCTGAGGAGGTGTGTTGCTGACAGTGGCGCATGTCCCTACAAAAAAAAACCAAAACAAAGCCAGTATTCAGTTGGCCATTTCACTGTGTCCAGCCGTTTTCAGTATGCGAGTGAAGATGCTGTACTCTGCCAGAAAGTCAGAAATAATGTATTAATGGAGAAGTCATCTTTGGTCCACCTGGTTTGTCTGAAAATGTCAGTGTAGGAGTGAATTACTTCTGCCTGAGGAGGAACTGCTTCATTTTTAAACAGAAAAGTCCAGCTGGTGGTTACCCATCTTGTATTTGTTGTTGCTGGCCTCAATTTGATACAAACCTTTCAGCTACCTGGAACAGATGTTCCAGTGATAAGTGTCAGGTTTCAGTGTCTGTCCTTCAGAATAGAAAGTAAGTGCTTCTTCTAGACCACTTTGTACCACTACCCCAGTGTTTCACAAGCAAAAGTCCATTTCAGAAGAGATCAAAGATATCCCACTTTGTCTGCTGGCAGGGGCCTGAACAGACCACAATGCAAAGCTGCCACTAAACAAGAGGCTGCATTTTGAGTCTTGCTTTTTCTTTACTGGAAAAAACGCTGTTTACCTGGTTTTACTATGCTATTGCTCTCCCTTAAAATGCTTAAAAACAACACATGCCATGTACTGAAGCTCATATGTTGTTGTTGATAGCAGATTAGTATATTAGACATTGTAGATAGATTTGTTAAGGTAAATACAAGTAACTTAGTAAACTGAATCGGTTTGGGTTTTAGACTGTTGGTCATACAAAACAAGACATTTGAAGATATCACCTTGGACCATGGGAAACTAGGATGGCCATTTTTCACAATTTTCTGACATTTTATATATTAATTGAAAAAATAATCAATGGCATGGATAATGAAAATAATAATTAGTTGTTGTCGAACAATAAAACTAAAAGCTTACTTCCATTCTGGTTGTTAGAAAGGAAAAAGGGTAAGATGATACATCATTAAATCAGCTTAAAATTAGTATGCCACTCTTGCCTGATAGTGAAACTCCCAAATGGAACAAATCATTGTATTCTATAGGAGTTTTTAAGTACAATCCTGGTAATTAACACCTTAATTGGCACATTTGCTGGCAGCTGTCCGGCCCATACTTGTCTTAAAGGATGCACCCTTTTCCTGGCTCCTGTATGCATATTTATTTTTACACAACTTTATCACATACACTGGGAATGTAAATGACAAACGTGCATTTTTTTTCTCTCTCTGTCACTTCACCCTTCAGCAAAAAGTTGCTGTGTGATGTCCAGCTGATCGCAGGGAGCGTTGAAGTGCCAGCTCACAGGGTGGTCCTGGCATCCTGTAGCCCCTACTTCTGTGCCATGTTCACAGGTAGACTTACACTGCTGTTTGCTTGGCATCATATCTGCTGTGGGTGTGTGCTAATGTGTGCTTATTTGTGTGTTTCTCTGTGTGCAGGTGATATGAGTGAGAGCAAGGCCCATCAGGTGGAGATCAGAGAGGTGGACGGGCAAACCCTGAGAAAATTGGTCGATTACATTTACACCGCTGAGATTGAGGTCACAGAGGACAATGTACAGGTAAGAGAGTGCGTGTGTGTTAGAGTGTTTATGAAGAGGGAGAGCGAGGAGGAAGGGTGTGAGAGCGGGTAAAAAAATGTTTTCCTGTTTTTCCTGAAGTCTTTACTTTTTTCTTCTGTAATGGTAGTTTTTACTGTTTTTAACTCCAATTTCATTTAAAAACACAGTGATATGAGGAATTAAGAGGATACTAGCAATTCTTTGTGTGTTATGTCCATATAGCCCTTCCAGCTTGTCCTCTCCTCCCTTCTCCCTGTTGAAGGATTCAGTTTTGAACAAGTATCATGTCGCTGCTGCCTGAGGACCAGTATTTCAAAACACTAGCTCAGTTCATGTTTGTCACATTTTCTCGCTGTTTTACAGTGCGGATGATGATAACTAGAAGTAGCACTGTTGCTCTTAGCAAAAAGATCTGGGCTCACAGTATTAGTCACACAGTAACAGAACTTCCTTGTTGTTGAGAAGGAAACATCTTTTGTTTTTCCTCACCAGTTTGAGCACAACTCAGAAAAATAACATAACTAGTTGGAACTGAAAATAATGGCAAACAAGCATACAGAAATTGTTGAGGAGAAACAACAGTTTCAGGCAAGATTCTTGATAAGATGTTTGCAGTAGTTACAGTGTTTATTGCAAACTTTCTAACCCTCTTTTTCTACACTATTAATTCAAAATACACATGATGTGTAATGAACTTTTAAAAGTGACATAACTGGTTGGTAAACTGCTGTTTTTATTTTTTTTGAATGATTTTATAGATGTCACTGTTTTTGCCTGTCACAAGGGATGTCACTGTTTTTGCCTGTCACAAGGGAAGTCGTCCCTTAAGGCCTGATCCCTTTAATTATCTGGTTTTTCAGTTGAAGTTTCAGAATGGCCACAATGAACCTGCCTGAGGAGTAGACATTTACCACAAAGGATGTAAGAGCTGGTAATGATTGTGAGCTGTACTTTGCTGTGAAAGCACAGGACTGAGACCTTGTTTATCTCTGTGGCATTAACTCCTGGTGTCTGCATGGCTCTGTTGCGGGGTTGAATAAATGCACCAGGATCAAGCTGCAGGCTGGATATTTCCTCTGATTATTAGTACAGGAAGTGTGCATGGAGAGAAGCAGGAAATCCTCCCACTGTTAGCAGCGTGCTTGTCTGATTGGCTCACTTGTAAATGTGTGACGCGTGTGTTTTGACTAGGGGCTAATATTCAGTAAAAGGTTGCTTTTACTTTTCATTTCTTCACATACAGTCAGCAAGCACTTTATTAGGTACACCTGCACAGCTGCTTATTCATGCACTTATATACAGAAACCCAAAGTCACTGAACTGAGGCTGTTTTTAGAGCAAAGAGAGGCCCTACCCAGTATTAGTATGTGCTACCCTCAGGCCTGTCTGTGTGTGTCACAGCTGCTGTAAGCACAGCTCAAGCGGGCCTGATGCTCCCTTTTAGAAAACATAAGCCTTCAGGGCAGCTGGAAAACTGAGGAGACAGTAACAGTGCACACTCAGAGGATGAGTGAGTGTGCAGACAGACACTGTCTCACTGACCTAGTTAAGCTAATGTGTAGGGACGTATCAAAGGGTAGCTTTGTCTTTTAGCATCACCGTTTGAACAGTACATTGCCTGCCTGTTTTGCTAACTGATTGGCTAACAGACCTAAGACGACTGCAGGCCTGAGCAATAGAGACAGAATAAAATGTTACAATCCCTCTGACAAATACCTGTATAGATACATGTTTATATAATGTGGCAGTGTTGATGAATGACTATTGCAACATTTAAGTCAAAGAAGATACAAATTTAGTGTATATCATAATGTTACAATCATCAGTTTTACACAGTATCTAGTGTCATTTGTAGGTGTCAAACTACATTAAATTTGATGTGTTTTCAAGGGCTGATGTACTGCGGTCTAATATGGCAGTGCAAATACATACATTACTTTACTCACTGTCACTGTACTGTAATATATGACAAAAAAAACATTCATTATCAAAATTATCAAAAAACATTAATTTTCTGTCTATCAACTAATTGTTTAAAATTGACTAATTGTTTCTGGCCTGCTGACTAATTGACAGAGGTTTATGTTTGGCTGGTTGATCAGCTTTCAGGACTGATTGCTAGATAACTGCGTTATAGATTGTTGAGTAGCTTGTTGATTAATGCACAAATTGATTGACTGACCAGTAAGGTTGTTGAAGTAATGAATTAATCGGAGGGAGAGCGGTTGTTCTGATAAACGGCTAACTCACCTTTCTTTGGCTGTGGGTGGTATTTAACTGTGCTCTACCATTTCATTTTGTTAACACTTTGGGCATAAGTTCTTCTTTAAATTGACTTTTTGTGTCCTTTTTGCAGGTTCTGCTGCCAGCAGCGAGTCTCCTGCAGCTGATGGATGTCCGTCAGGTTTGTTGCGAGTTCCTGCAGTCTCAGCTTCACCCCACCAACTGTCTGGGCATCAGAGCCTTTGCTGACCTGCACACATGCACACAGCTTCTCAACCAGGCCCACGCATACGCTGGTAAGCTTCCCGCTGTTCACAACACGAATCCTGAGTCATCTTTGCCACTGTGTGGTGTGGTAGGTGGTGGGGCTTTAATGTAACGGTTGAAATATGCTGAAATGTTTGGAAAACTGCACGATGTCCAGAGAGTGTGAAAATGTCATGTTGAAAGTGACAGTGTCAAATGGTGAAAAGGATACCAGAGACACTCTCTCAGGTTATTAGGTGAAATAATTAGTTGTGTTGTGTGTAACCCTGCATGTTTGTGTCTCTCAGAGCAGCATTTCACAGAGGTGGTGCAGGGTGAGGAATTTCTAGGCCTTACTCTGCAGCAAGTGTGCAGCCTCATCTCCAGCGACAAACTCACAGTCTCCACGGAGGAGAAGGTCAGACAGCACAACGCGGACACACACTTCAATTTTTCATCAAAGTTTAGCCTGTTTCCTTGAACGTGAAAAGATATGTGAGAATTATATTCATAAGGGATTTTACAGGAGCACAAAATAAATAAATATAATAATAACAAATGACTTTTCAGAAATGTGAGGTATAATTGGAGCGAGGGCTGTTTCTATAAGTCGATGAGTCAATGGCCAGGTCGACTTGCATTTTGTGAGACAACTCACTGCACTTTTATTTAGCTGCCTCACAGTACACAGGAGCAACAGTGTGGCAGGCTGTAAACTTTACAAACCGAGTCCAAACCACAAAAGTAAACTATGATGGAAGTAGAGATGGGTGATGGAGATGGAGGGCATCACAATGCTTAACAGTGCGACTCGTTTCTGTTGGCTGCTCCAGCTCTCTCCGCGCTGGTGGCCGGCTGACAGCGTAGAAGACACACTCTGCAGTGCAGTAGGATTTCATTACTGAGCTATGACCAAGATGTCAACTTTTACTGTCTCTGACTGTTTGGAAATCTGATGTTTTCACATCTCAGATGGTGAACAAAGACAGTAAAACTCAAGTTTTTAGGTAAAACGTGAGTCATATACAGGAGGATGGTGTGGGGAGGCTGAGCTGACACAACACATGCAGGAGAGTGAACGATATATATATTTCTCCTATTTGTAGATAAGATGTAATGATGAAGAAGAAAAGGCACGAACCAATGAACTGCAAGCATCTGACCAGTTAATACACAGAAGATGACAAAAAAAAAACCCATCCCCACGAGTTGATGCATTGATTAGAGATGCCGACTCTAATCCTGACTCTGGGACAGCTCTAATGGGAGCAGAGAAAGATCTGGAACTGTATTAAAGACAGATGTCCTCATCACACTTGCTGTGTCTGATTATCTGACTTAGGCCGGCAGACATATTCCAGGGGATGGCATCTCTGTTTGCTGTTAGTCAGTCAACAGGAGGAGTCAGAGGGAGCATCTATGTGTCATTCTGCTGTCAGGGCAGCAGCGGTCAAGGTGACTGGTTCAGTCAAACATAGACACACAGGGAGCCAGACACTGTCATAATGTCACTGTCAAACCAGCTTCATCTGGAAACAAAATCAGTTCCCACTGAATTATCTGCTCATTTATTATTGGTGGATCAATACAAAAGTATAAATACTATAACTGCCCACATCTTTTGCATTAATTTTAAAAGATGTGGGATTCATCGACTTTTGTCCTTGTTCAGCTTGTTTGTGTGTTAATTCAATCCTGTGGCACATTTTGAGGATGTGGAAAAACGTCCTGTTGTTTCATCGTGGGAGCTTTCACACATTTAAAGATGGTTACCCCCATTGCTAACCCTGTAGTCACGACAGATAAATAGAAATTAATCCAGTTTATTACCCTGGATATTTTTATTGTATTACATAAATGTGCAGGTGAAACCACATACAAGTAAACAGTGCATAGCTTCTTATTTAATTAGCCGAAGTATCAGGGGTCTGCCACCTCTGATGCTGATATCCTGCTGGGAACAACTACAAGCAATACGTAGGTCCAGCTCGAATGGTTCATTTCACATAATCAGAGTTAAACCGTATTCATGTTTACTGCCATGTTGCCTCCAGTTTGTAGACACTATGGAGTTAATTTCATTGAAATAAGAGATCCTGATATCTCCAACTTAGAGTTAAAACTATTTTTTCCACTTAATTACAGTTTGTGTGGTGTCATGTGAAGTCAGCTACATAGGCTGTAGCTATCGGCAGCAGAAATCCAGCAGAAGTAGTATCAGTATTTAATGCAACACTCACACCCACACACACCAACACGCAGCGCTATATTATAAGAATTACACTTGTTATTACAGTACCGTTGTGTTGGATTGTATTACAATATGCACGTGTGTCCGTTTTTGTGGCTTGTGGAAAATCTAAATTCGAAATAGCTTATGCTGTGTGTTGATATAAGGTTTGCGGTTTGAGTTTAGAGGTAAGCTCGTTCAAACCCAGGAAGAGAAGAAAGTCTGTCGAGTATTGACCTTCTCTCTCTCTCAGCAATCATTGTAAATATCCCTTTGTGCACAACAGAAGCGGTACTTAGTCCCTCGTTTGCTCCAGTGGAGCTGCTCCACAGGCCAACAGGAGATGATCAAGTGTGAATGTGTGTAAATCAGTGAATTTGAATCAGCACATTACTGACAGGGTGTGGTGCCTTCACCAAATCCTGTTTTGGATAGAAAAGGGGTGTAAAATAAAGGTCTGCCACCTTCAGTGTGCTGACAGTGAAGCACAAGCAATTCACTATGAAAGAACACAGTATCTACAGCTTGAACGATGCATTTCACACAGACAGTGAGTGAAATTGTTGAGCGTGTGAGGCGTGGCATGTGCAATGTCCACACTCAGAATGTCTGAATGCTTAAAACAGAGTACTTGTAAGTCATTGAACAGTGTATAACACCCCCCACCCCCTCACACCCTTTCAACATCAGAAAAACAACTGTCAAACCGTGAATAACACTGTATCTCATGCAGTGATTGACCAGATGTGCTTAGGTGAGGAAATTCAGCTCAAGCGTAAAACTTGAATCATTGCATTTCTTGGTCAAAGACAAGGACTTTGAATTAAAAATGTGAATACATCTTAATTATTCACTCAATCTCTGAGTCTTTGTCTCCATGTATTTCTATTTTTATTACTCTATTCTGTTCTCTCCCTCACTGCTCTCTGACTCAGCTCTCCATCTCTCTCCCAGGTGTTTGAGGCTATGATAGCTTGGATCAAGCATGATAAGCCGGCTCGTCTGGAGTACATGCCCAAACTGATGGAGCATGTCAGACTTCCACTACTTTCCAGGGATTACCTGGTACAGGTAAAATACATTTTCTGTTCTGCTCTTCTTTCTCTAAAATCTTCACCCTTTTCCCTGTCCACGTCACACCGCACACTGTGTTATTGTGCATGTTACTTACATAAAAAATGTAACTAAACTTAGATATAAGTTAGATTAAGTTGTGAGTAACACCAAATCATCATCTAGAAATACTGTAGTAAGGGCCTGGAGATGTTTAGTGAATTAACCAAGATGCTGCTTCAGTTAGAAAGAGTCTTCACGTAACAACAAGTCCATATGCCTTTAATTTAATACCTTCAGATAGGGTCGGTGCTCTTCACCAGCGTGCTTCAGTTGATTAACACGTTTTTGTCTTTTCAAAAGTGTGTTAAGAAGAAAGCCTAAAAAATAGTTTAGTACACCACAGTGCCTTAAAATGAAGTTCTCTTAATTGTGCGTGATGTGTGTGCCGGGTAGTCGGTAATATCAAACTTGTTCTTCTACACATATATATATTCTGTCAATGTATCCCCTTGTCCACTGGCACCACAATTTGGTGTTTTTACAGTTATAATGTTTGGTGACTTTTGGCTGAATTGTGTCCCTGTTTCAGATTGTGGAGGAAGAGGCTTTGATAAAGAACAACAACACCTGTAAAGATTTTCTTATAGAAGCAATGAAGTATCACCTGTTGCCTGCCGACCAGCGGCACCTCATCAAGACAGACAGAACCCGACCAAGGACACCTATCAGCATCCCTAAGGTAAACAAACACACACAAACATCTCACATGCCGCTCGCTGACAGACAGAACGTGAGCTCACAGTATTAATTATAGTTTCTTCTCTTTTGTAAACACACTTAAGTGATTCAACTGTCTAGCCTTGACTCTGTTTGTGTGTGTGTGTGTGTTTGTGGGCGGGCGCACGTGCATGTACAGGTGATGATTGTAGTTGGCGGTCAGGCTCCTAAGGCAATCCGCAGTGTGGAGTGTTACGACTTCCAGGAAGACCGCTGGTACCAAGTAGCTGACCTTCCTTCAAGACGCTGCCGGGCAGGTCAGTATATCTACAGTACCTTGTGTGGGGTGGCTGCTTAGGGAGTGACTAGCAGCTTTTCCATGCTGAATATGATTTTGCAGTATAGTGACACAATAACAGAAATATCTGACAATACATATAACAACGCAAAATTCCTCCTCCATGGAGTTCAGTCAACACATCAACTGACAAATTTAATTTTTGAGCTTCACAGTTTTTATTGGTGTAATTAACAGCATATCCTAAAAATTCCTCTCCGTTCAAGTGAAGTAATCCCTGTTGCACCTGCACTTCCATGCAGTAACCTAACATTTGGACAAAATTAAAGCAGATGAAATGTACCCTACAATTGTTTTCCTGAACTATACACGATTCAAGTCTATGTGAAGTGAAATGAACTGAATAGTCAATTGTCTGAAAAGTAAAAAAAATATCTAAAAATTTTAGGTTGGCTTTAGCAGTCTGTTGTAATGAGGTAAAACCTCCAAAACCACTAGTGTGGGCATAATCACCCAGAAATAGAAAGGCTCCATGAACACATTTTAATACATTTCCACAAATCATGAATTTGTCCTACAGTTTTTGAATAATTGATTTTATTCTCTCCTACTTTCCCCAGGTGTTGTTTCCATGGCAGGCCGTGTGTATGCAGTCGGGGGTTTCAACAGTTCACTGCGGGAACGGACGGTGGACGTGTATGACGGAGTGAGAGACCAGTGGAGTGCAGTGGCGAGTATGCAGGAGAGACGCAGTACACTGGGAGCTGCTGTGTTGGGGGATTTACTGTATGCTGTGGGTGGCTTCAATGGAAGTATAGGTACAAACCTACACACACAGTTACATACACATCATAGGGTTGCACAATTGTGGCTGAAGTACTTATTAGTAGTTAGTTAATGCTTATCTCTTTCCACTTTTTAATTAACAGTTGCTGTGCACATCTGGAGATCAATGCATTTGAAAATTTTCTAATCTTGAAAAGTAAAAAAAAAAGTGTGGGAGAATTTACAGAATTTCTTTTATCACTTGTTTCAGAAACTATAACAGTGTTTTGTGTTGAAATATGTTTCTTGGGGAATATCTCAAGTAAAATACAAGCTGTAATTATAGATTAAGACTTTAAAATAATGAAACTTTGAAACAACCTTATACTTTTAGGTGCTTTGTCATAGTTGCTACTTCTCACCTTTTATCGCACGATCTTGTAAAGAAGTTGAGCCAAATAGAGCCTTATTATGACATTGTTTTTGATAGTTAAAAGCCTCTGGGTGTGTATCACTCAGAACACACACAGAAATTACCACATCTTTTCCAAAACAGGCCAGATTAAAATATTTTCCAGATTCTGAAACAACTGCAAAATTACAAAAATCTGTGACATATTGTTAGAAAATACTGTGATGTGAAGTGAGGTATTATGGTCTACTCTGGTGTGGTGTAGCTGCAAGAAGACAGATAACTAAAAATGTACAGATTCAGTCAAGAAATGTCTGGAAGAAATGAAATTGTAGACGAACAATGTATGAGCACTAAAGATGAGGCAGGTAAAGTAAAAGACTTGGTTCGACTGAGCAAGACTCTGATTGAGTTTCCCTGTTCAGTTCTTTAAAACAAATTTCCCCATCTGACTCAGCATCATTATGTGGCTGTGTCCTCTCTCGCTCATTACCACCTGAGGGTGAGCAGATGTAATTGCTTGCAGTAGCAAAACTGTCTACTACAGTGTTAACAGTAAACACAAGAGACAGGGGAGCCATTTTCCTCTCTTCTCTTAACACATCTAGCGCTGAATGCAGAATGTTAACACCCACAGATTGATGAACACACATGTAGTCTCTCACTAATTTTCTAGCCTTTCTGTTCTTCTCTCTTTTGTATCTTTCTATCCCTGTTTCTCTCTCATTCAGGTCTGTCGACAGTAGAAGCCTACAATTATAAAACGAATGAGTGGCTGTATGTGGCCTCCATGAACACCCGACGTAGCAGTGTGGGTGTAGGGGTGGTCGATGGTAAGACTGAAGTGTGTGTGACCTGGGTTTTCTCAAATGCTCTTTCAACAAAAATACAAAATCCAAATGCCACTGATTTTGAATGGCTGTGTGTCTGTGTGTCTGTAGGTAAGTTGTATGCAGTAGGAGGCTACGATGGAGCATCCCGTCAGTGTCTTAGTACAGTGGAAGAGTATGACCCTGTCACTGATCAATGGTGCTATGTGGCTGACATGAGCACACGGCGCAGTGGAGCAGGTAAACACACACACACACACACATTTACACACTTTATCTTACTCTACATTCAGTACAAAGTACATTATGCACACTAGGAGCAACAAAACAAGACTTCTTTCACCCTTAATAGTGGCTCTACAGAAAAGAGACATGTTTACAAACTGGAGATTTTTAGTTGATATTGTGTTCTAGTAAATGATGCAGTATTTTGGTTTTAGCAAAAGTGTTATCTGGAGCAACAGTGCCACCTGGTGAACTTTGTCTGTAATTGTACACACAAGAACCTGAGAAACAACACAACTATCAGTAAACAGTGTTTAATTGCTGTAGTGGATTTTCTTAAAGAGTCAGTTTGTTCACAAAATGCGTTTGGCTTTTGATCAGCCAAATCGGACTCTACGGATTTGTAATAGGTCACACAGTCAAAAGAACAGCAGCAACATTAGATAGCTCTACTTTGTTGTAGTGTTGTAGCATCAAAAGTTTTGATATTTTTAAATCAGAATGGTGTATTACATCAAATGGTATTATGACAACAGTACAACTTCATCTACAGCTACTACTTCATCTGTGTTCACACTGGTGCCTCCTCTTGTCTTTCTGTCCAGGTGTGGGAGTTTTGTGCGGTCAGCTGTATGCAGCCGGAGGACATGACGGACCTCTAGTGAGGAAGAGTGTTGAAGTTTACGACCCACACACCAACAGCTGGAGACTGGTCTGTGACATGAACATGTGCAGACGAAATGCAGGTCAGATATCGCCCACAGACACACACATCCCTTAAATCCATTATCATGAAGATCATTGGTCATGGCTATCGCTATTGATCTTTCATGGTAAAATCTGCAAAAGCTTCAGTTTTTGATCCTGTAGTTTCAAGCCTTTACCAACAATTATATAATCACAAATACATTTCCAGTCAACAGCTATTATTTTTAGGTTGCAAGTATGTAAGTACCAACTTGATAAAAGACCTTACTGTAGAAAGACATTCATAAGCTACAACCCATTAAAACACAAAGCAGATTATCTCCAGGAGCAAAACACTCTGCTGTAGGTTCTTCTCATAATAACAAAATGAACTGTACATGTATCCTGATGCACATATAATGACAAATTTAAATTTTATTGCCCTTACAGACTATATTTTATGTAAGCATTATCCATAAGCATTATTTTTTTCCGTTCCCCTAAAATATAAAAATCAGGAAATTTATAATGTGAATTACTAGTTTTGGTTGGGTGGGTGAAGGGAAATATATAAGGATCAAACAAAGATGTTCAATGTTAAACTCTCTCTTCAAGGTGTCTGTGCCATCAACGGACTGCTGTATGTGATTGGAGGAGACGACGGGTCCTGTAACCTCTCCTCTGTAGAGTTTTACAACCCAGCCACAGACAAATGGAGCCTCATTCCCACCAACATGAGCAACGGACGCAGCTACGCCGGTATGTCTCAACTGATCATACCACAGGCAATATAATATGACATTTTGCCTGTGTATGTAGCGGTTTCTCTCTGTCTCACTGTCTGTCATGTTCTCACTTCTTCAGGAGTTGCAGTGATTGACAAGCCATTATGACCACAGTCATCCCGCAGCATCAGCTCTGCATCGACAGCCAGTTTCACAGAGACTCACAATGACGCCTGAAGCTCAACAGGCAAGCAGAGAAGTAACGCCTGTGATAAAGCTGTCCAAATGGACGGGAGGCTCTCAATCTCAGCTGACACAATCACGGATGGATGTTGACGGTTTGGCGCCAACGCACATCCTGATTTTGTTGCTGTCTCCAAGCTATTTCCATTTAAGCCCTGTGAGATCCTGACTCTTAAGGACATTGTTGCACTGGATAAAAAGCAATAGCCACAGGAGCGCAGGCTTAAAATAACTCTTAGTCTGTCTTAGTGAGAGGTTTTCCAGATCCCAAGCACATAACACGCAGCTGTATCAGCTGACGTAAGACTCACTCAGACGCTGATGTTGGGAAGACTTTTTGTCAGGAAGCAGCTGACATCGATAGGCCAAACCGAGTGAAGTGCTTTAGATGCTCAGTGGTGTAAAGGTGGCGTTCATGTGATGGACTTTATCAAACCCAGGGAACTGAATACTTCAATGCACCAGCTGACGGAAACATCAACTCGATCGATCGACTGCACAAATCTCGCCGTTCACTAAATTTCAGACAGACTCTGCTTACAGTGTTAACAGTGTTGCTGCAATAATCCTGGAAACCCAGGCACGCCATGGGAGCCATTTCTTAAAATTGAGACTTGCCACAATTCCTATAATATTAATCATCTTATGGCAACAATTTGCTCAGCTTGATCCTGAGAAATGAACCAAGTTGATTGATTCCTGTGCTGATCGTCAGCAGCTCCGGCTTTTCAACTAAATGAAAACCAGCTTTGCAGAGAGCTGCTGTGCTTGTTAGCAAAGCCTACAGTTTCCAGTATTTGTCCTCAACCTAAAGACCTAGAGAGCTGCAAGATAATTTAAAGAATGTTGAAAACATCTTATATGCAAATTAAGTATCATATTTAATATTTTTGAGATTGTTTTCAAAGAGGTTGAGAACCACTTCTGTGGCTTCAGACCCAGACCAGTTGATCTGATTTGATGCAGTGGGACTAGATTGTTTGTTCGACACACTACTGATGCACTGAACACTTGCACTGACTGCTACAGACCGGCTGACTGGCTGGATCACTGGCTGGATGGCTGACTCACCGATTGGCCTGGTCGGATGTCTGCCTTGTCTTTCTGACCGACCAACTGGATCACTGACCTGCTGTCAGATGTCTTCATGGGAGCATTTAAACTCAACACTTAAAGGCCAATAATTTCATCAGAAATTATAAGAAAATGTGCCAGTTCTAATGATCAGAATCAGAATAATGCTGGAAAAGTTTTTATCGCTTAGTAACAAACTGAAATGATTAATTATTTCTGTTCATTGTCTAAGGGAGTGTGTCAAAATGCACTGTAGAAATTCAGCTGTAAAATTATAATGCAAAAGATGCAGGTTTAGGATTTTCTATTTATTGTTTTGGTTCAATTGATTACACTGCATTTATTCATATCAAAGTTCTCTCATCCTAATAATGTTACATTTGTGCTCTACTGACATTCATTCAGATAATGGTGGCTATATTTTAGGTGTAGTTATTTAGCTGACTGACTGGTGCCATAGCTTTGATTCTATTAAGAAAAGAGATTTATAGAAGCTGTTTGATGAAAGGTTTTCTCAGCCAACCTTTCACCTCTGTCCACAATCTTCCAAAAAATCACAGAGAAACTGGACACAACCTGCTGTCATTTCTAAGCCCTTTGACCAAGAAGTATATAAAATACTTAAAAGACTGTACTGTTGTTTTTTTTATATTTAATCAATTTACAGGTCATGTGTGCTACGTTACTTCCACCCATGTTACAAATCATACATTTAAGATTGAATGTGTTTTTTCGTGTCTTCCAGAAAGTTGTTACTGTTGGTTTTTGACTTCATATGATTTCAGCATAAAACTTGGAGTAACTTAAACTTGCTGGCGACACTGTCAGTGATCCATCACTGAATATTCCTGTTGTCTGCAGAAATCTCCAGACATGGATTTGGAGCTCATATTGTTGCCTCAACAGACAGAACAACTGGGACAGGATCTGGAGTGCTGAGGTCTGGAGCACACAGTTATAGTTAGAGCTTTTTGATAAGGTAACATTTGGACATGCCTCATGATGCAGACACTCTTTATGTGGAAACATCAGCTGCTGCACCTTCCTAAAAAGCTTAATGTGTGCTCCACGTTCTCAGAGCTCCACTCCACATCCTACTTTTATTTTTTGTTGGGTACCATCAAGTAGGAATGCTGGTAAATAGCATAGAGCGTGCGTGCGTGTTCATGTTTCTGCAGGTGGGATGTGCACTTTAGTGTTGCAGCATGCACATCACTAAAGGGTTAATGTGAAAACAAAAAGGACCTGGTTGAAAGCTCCAGAACAGCTACTAAATGGACCTTGAGGTGAGGCTGCTCCTTGAAGTTTTCAGATGAATGATGTTCTTACTCAGTGCAGATATTATATTTTTAATATCATAAATAGTGGATGTTGTGAACTAAACGGTTGATATTGTGAGGTTGTGGTTTGTTTGTATGTTCATAGTTTTAAGCTTGTGAGCTGTTTCCACAAATGATTGGAAACCTTCAGACTTGAAACAAGTTGAATTAACAACACAAATACTAAGCAGGCTTACTTTGCAAAAATGCTCTAAACTGACTTGTGCTCCTTTGTCTGAAATTGTAACATTATGCATTTAGCACTTTAGGATGTTTTGTATAAAATGAGAATCCTGTTCCTGTCACTTTTTTTTTTTAAATTTTGGTTGAACAGACAAGAATATACATGAACACAGGGATTTTCCTTCAACAAGACAATAGAGACTGATGTTTATTTTGACTCAGCTGAACAGAACTTCCTCTGTCAAGTTTAATTTATCCTATGTTCATTGTGAACAGATACACAGCAAGGTTTTTTGTACAAATGGAAGCAGAAGGATGGTCAGACAGGTACATGGATTGTGTTCATTTTCCATCAAGTCTGAACTCAGCATACAGTGAGCAGCTTTTCAGTGATGGTTTTTTATCTGCCTGTATTGTCACCTTCTGGGGTCTCTGACACACTAAAGATGTTGGTTTGATGGAAAATGTCATTGAACAATAGAGGAATTTCATTATACAAAATAATATCTGCCATTAACTAAAAAGACGCCTGATTTGTCAAGTAAATGTTAGCACAAAATAAAAAATAAAAATTGGTGATATATTTTAAGGACAGTGGGAAACTTTATTTCTAACCGTGCATCCTCTACATATCCTACAATATTAGAATATTAATATTGAATTATATATATGCCTTACGCTGTTTTATACTTTATATATATTTTAATTATATTTTTTATATATTTTTCATTCTTGGGAGGAAAATGTACTTTTTACCCCACTACATTTATATGTCAGCTTTAGTTTCTTGTTTTTTTTAGATTCAGATAGTAATACAAAATATAAACAAATTAATTAGTATATTATTATATCAATAAGACTTTACAAGTATTAGCTCCACCTTGAACAGCTGCAACAAAAGTGATGTAGACAATCAATCAATATTATAATGTATTATTATTATTGTTAGTATTGCTGCGTTTTCTGAAGCAAAATGTCTAGATACTTAATGCTGCTCTGATGTGGGCGTGGTCTTTGATGTGTGATTGTAAGGTGTAATTAGTCTAATTGGGGACTCGGCGACCTCCCTGCAGTGCTCAACAGTGCTTAGTGTGTAAGAAAAATAGAAATTGTCGTCATTTAGCTTGATTTCTCATCATTAAAACATGGATTAATTTATTCCATGTGAAGATGAATATAGATTTTATATTCAGTGGACTTATTACTAAATAAACCATGGGTGGTGGACGACGTGTGCAGGATTGTAGGAGGATTTTTGTGGCGCTCAGCGGTGAGTGAGTTTCTCTCACTTCATACTAAATTAATATTTGACACTATTTGTTAAATAATTTGCTTTTTATGGAGGTAAATTTGTTTCAATATTATTTGTGTGAACAGATAGGCAATCCGTGCGTAAATGTAAACACAAACATAAATAATAAATTTGAAGATTCACAAAAATGTCTTGCAAATATAAAACGGATTTATAAATACCCAAACAAATTCCATAAATAATTTTTTTTTTTATCTGTGAATACACTCAATTAATTTACAAATAAATGAAAGGCATTTGCGAATATCTTGCGAACATTTACAACTTTCAAACACTTTGTGTATCAATTTTCTATTTGTGATGCGGAAAAGCATTTGTGGATCTTAATTCTACACTTGTGGATTTCAATTTTACACACATGGAGTTTTGAAACAAACCTTCCGCCAGTCTGAATCAAAATCGACAAATTGAATCACTCGGCCACTTTCGGAAAACACGTGATCACCTGCTGACGATGCCATTTCCACTTTTCAAAGTAAGAGCATGTATCTTCTATGTGTCCCCCCCCCCAAAAAAAAAAAAAAATCGGCGAGAAGTAACATACACTTGTTAACGGTTATAAGATACGAAGTGACAGGACCTGGTTAAGGTCTTTGATAGTATGGCTGCTAGTGTTGATATTTGTTTTGTTAAAAAATTATATATTAATTATATATTAGCTAACTTTAACTACTAAACCGGCACCTGTTCCCATAGCGACAGCCTGACAGCGACAGGCTGAGGAGCTTCAAGAGAACAGGTGTGCTAACTGGGCAGCTCACACAGGTGCCTTGAGTGTCCGACATGAACGCAATCTTCTATTTTTATAGCCTAAGCCAAGTCAAAGATTTGGGACAGTTTATCGTAATCTGGCTAACGCTCTCCTCCTCTAAAGTTATTCAGCAAAAGGTAAGTTCCCCTCCCTACATCACCATCCTACCAGCTACTCTCGCCACTCAAACTGCTGGTCCCTCTGGGGAACCTGCCATGAGTTAGACTGTGACAGATGTATTACTTTTCTGCCTGTGATCTTGATTTTGATGTACTGTTATATTTTTCAGGCCGTTGATGAGCACGGTATCCCAGGGATGGACTGAGTGGACAGCCTGGCAGAGTACTTGGTGGGGCCAAGGAGTGAAACTGGCCAAACACTCAGCAACCAACAGGCCAGTACAATTATAGCCCTGTGGCAGAACCTTCTGCAATATGACAAGCAGCGAGCGGTGTATGCTGCGCGGCACCAGGTCCGCCTTACCACAGGACGCTTCAGTGCCAAAAAGAGACCTGAATTTACACCAGGTGTGGAGAGCACGACACGTTGTTCCTTGGCATCTTCAGGATCCCCAGCCCAGTGGCCAGGCTGTAGTCGTCTGGTAGAGTCCATCTGTGTCAAGCTGTGTAACATTCACAAGAGCCCCAAAAAACAGGGCAGTTACGCACTGACAAGATGGACTCTGATCGTCACTGACTGCAGGAAGATCTGGCAGCTGGTCCTGGGTAATGCCGTAGTAATGCAGAGCACTACTCTGCAGTTGTTTAAGATCGGTCAAACAACACTGTTTCAATGGAACAACAAGAGACTGAAGAGGCAGGGCAGTAGTATTCTGCTTCAAGGGGTCAACTTGCCTGCCTCTATTCCAGTTGCTTCTGCGCCTCTCCCACCTGTACAGGTGCGCCCCGCAGCTGCACCCCCACGCCCTGGCCTCCAGCATCAGTACCACTTGCCCCACAGTACAGCAGGACAGGCAGCGGTCAAGAGGAAGTCTGCAGCTCAGAGGCCGTTGTTCCCTCCGCCGGCACCTCCACCTACATCTGCCACATTGCCTGTTGTCCCCAACCCCGGCCCTGTCATCGCTCCATTTATGTTTCTAACCCCACAAGTACCTGGAGCCCAACAGATGGCTCCTTCTGGCCCACTTCCCTCTCCGCCACCTGCCCACAGGGCTTACACCTGGACAGTTGAAAAGAATAAATGTAGTCAGTGCCGCCTGCCCCGCAATAAGGAAACTGGTCACAGTCAGTATTATGGACACATATACTGTCCCCAAAAAGCCAACATGCCAGTTGATCAGTGGATGGAGGAGATGCGGAGGAAAGGGGCAGATAAAAAATAGATTTGTGACATTTTTTGTCTCTATGTGTACACAATGTAAATAGTTTTAAAAGAAAAAAAAAGTCTTGTTATATTTTAGTCTTATTCTAATAGTTTCCTAGCCTTATTTATCTTCTATTTTTAGTTCATTTATTAAATTTTATTTATTTTATTTTATACACTTCATTTATTTCTTAGTATGTGTTGTATAATTATGTGTGTGTGTGTGTGTGTGTGTGTAATTTGTAATAAATTTGCTATATCTCTACAAAAGTATCTTTCACTTATTCAAACACTAGCATATAATGAAAATACAACAAAGGAACAAACAGTTCCACATTGCATGAAAGCATGCAAACTAATCAGTCAGAATTACATTCTTGCAGTACTTTCAATACTTATTGTATTCATTAGTCGGAAATTTAAAAATAAATATCAAATATATTCCAGCCAAAAGTAAATGCAAAACGTATGTGTCTAGGTGTGGTGATTTTTACAAATATTTCTTACATTGCTATATAAAGTTTATTATTATTTCATTATTAATAATAAATTTTGACATTATGTAAACACTAAAAAACACAATGAACTGCTAATTGGCTGTATGACATTCACACGAAGTCCCCATCCAATTTGTATCACTTATTAAGTGATATTTGATAGGTTTACAATGCTTGGTAATTTTGGGTAGCAACATGTTCCAGTCGGGAACCGAACCGGCGACCTTTGGATCCGCAGCTTCCTATGCCATACTCTAGTTAAGTGTCTTGTTTGGTCAACTGTGTCCAATAACTTGTGATGGACAGCAGAGACACTAATGACTATCAGTTCACTTAATTTCTCTCGATTTCTCAATTTTTCCTCTCTTTTCCTTCATTTCCCCCCCATACAGACTATTGTTCCCAAGCTTCAGATTCAACCTGCTGTAGTCATAGACTGTATATAAAAATGGACGTAGTCTACGGGGCTGAAAAGTGAAGCCAACGCGGAAGTGCCTTAATGTGCAATACCACCGAGGTTCCGCTGGGGGCGGGCTCCAAAAAACTCTGGTTCCAATACACACTCATTATAAAAACACCAACTTCTCTCATGAAATACTCACTCGATTAATTTTTTCCGGAACTCATTACTGTTTGATGGGCTAAATTCACACTTCTTGTTCAGTGTTCTGGTGGTCCATCTGAAAATAATCACCAAATTAATTAAATATTAGGCCTTAAAAACAGGTATTTTGGGGGGCGTGGCTGTTTGATTGATATACCTGGTCTGCAATGATTGATCAGATGGCGCGGCAGTCCGGGAGGTCGATCACCGGAGGATCAGTCACCGGAGGAGAGCTTGGGTCGTTAGCGTTTCGTATTGAATCAGTTGTGTTGTATATTATTTTTCTCAATATTTGTCCGTGGAAGAATAATTTAGCACTGACAGTTTTGCTGTTAGTTATTTAGTTTCAATGAGTTTTCGGTTCACAGTAATTATGGCTCATTCTTCGTCACTAACAAACTGGAGAGATGATGATGATATACAGTTTTTTTCGGTAAGTAAATGTTTATTTTCTGAACGTCTTACAGTTTTAATGTGTATGATGCTAGTAAAAAAAGCTAGTTCGTTTTTTCCCTACGTGCTTTGACCGGAGAACAGGAGACAGTTAACACTTTGCTAACCTAGCTAGCTAGCTAGCGGGTAACTTAGTGTTTGTTATGCTAACCGTACCTGGTCCCAAACGTGAACATTTGCAGGACAAGGATATATAATAGATAATATAGTTTAACTTATCTCACTCTCATGTTATTAGAAAAAGTCAGTCGCTGATAGAATTTTCCTACATGCAGCAAAACATTCAGGTTTATCTCATTAACTTATTTTCTGTCTCCTCTTCTCGCTGGTATCTTGTTGTACTGAGTTCAATACACAATGTACACTATACTACAAATTTTCCTCCCTTTTCCTTCATATTTCTCCAGCGGCCCGCCACTGCTAAATCATAGCCGCCACGCCTTCAAATTTTTTTATTTCTTATTTATTTATTTTATTGTTGCAAATGCACCACCGCCACATCTCTCCACCTTCACAGCACAGCCTGTGTGATGATGAGCGCGACAGCGGCGGGAGGGGGGGGTGGGGGTGGGGGGAGTGGGGGGGTTGGGGGATCCTGTTGGAGTTAATTACTCACGAGAGCTCGGCATTGAAAGTGACATCACGTCAGGCACCAGGTGAGAGTCAGAGAAGTGTAGTACAGTAGAAGTGTATTAACTGCTGACTGCATTTTCAGATGAGCTTGTTCAGATACTTCTCTAAGAAGAGAAAGACAACAGATGAAGAAGACGCTAGTCAGGTAGCGTCATAAGCCTTTTACTGACTCGTAAATGATGTAAAAAATTGTATTTTAATGTTCACACTTGTAATCAGATGTGATGTGAGTGTAAACTATATAACGCTGTTAGCGTTACGTTACTCACACTTTTAATGTAATCTTATTAGACAAGTAACATTAGACAGGGAGGAGTTGTTAAACAAAGTGGAGGAGAGCAGAGCACAGCAGCGGGAGAGCTGGGTGAAGGTGCAGGAGAGAGAGATGAGCCTGGGTGCAAACTTTGCCACTGACTCTACAGCCCCATCTAGCTGATCTTTATATGTTTATTTATTATTTTTATTTATTTAATGTTATTGTTTGATTTATTTTTTACTTTTTACATTTTCAACTGGTTAGAGTTGAAGTAACATTTATTTTTCACAAACCAAAGGTATTTATTTTTCTTGACATTGTATATGGCTGAGATATATATTGTAAAAGTTCAGTGGTAGCGGAAGCCGGAGAACATGCCCCCCACTGCTGAAAAAAATCCTAGAGGAAACACTGTGACTGTTGACTTGCTCATAGCCTTCTCATAGTTAATTATCCGTAGTATTGACCTCATGGGAAACTGAGAACAATGGTGTTAGCTTGTTAGCTTGAGTTACAAATATTTGATTACACCTAAACTGCTAAGATCAAAGTCTCAGTCAGGGATTTTTGTGAGTTTGATTTGTTTCAGTTGATAATTACCTGCTGCATTGTTGACGTGCTCGAGCCCGTTGCTGTGTATCAGGTGGATTGCTGGGATTGGA
This sequence comes from Seriola aureovittata, assembly GCF_021018895.1. Taxonomy (NCBI): domain Eukaryota; kingdom Metazoa; phylum Chordata; class Actinopteri; order Carangiformes; family Carangidae; genus Seriola; species Seriola aureovittata. The sequence continues at coordinate 8,338,440 of NC_079371.1, read as the reverse complement.
TTTATCCATCTCACTTCACCAGGTCCTCTATTGCTTTTTTGAGGGAGATATGTATTCACTTGAATAAATCTGTTCCACATTAGTTAGTCACTAAAAAGCAGCTAAAGGGAAAGTATTAGTAGTATCACGACTTGATCAGTTTGTCCCTAATTGAGTATTTTTTCCCTCAAGTTTTATCTATGATTGTAGATATTAAAGTCAAGTTAGAGGTCTGTCCAAATTTTAATATTAAGGATAATTATGTGTTGAGTCAGTTTTATCTACATAATGTGCGTATGTCTTTATTGATAAAAACCCGTCATGATTATTGGGGATGATTCTGGTTCTTTATACATCATATGCAACAAAAGTCAAGTTTAAATTATTAGTGATGTTGTGTTTTTCTTTTAACCACAAGATGGTGATATAGTATTGACTGTCATCCTCTGTGAGACCAGTGCAATAACACAGCTGTGTGTATGTATGTGTGTGTGTGTGTGTGTGTGTGCGCGTGCGTGCGTGCGTGTGTGTGTGAATTTTGAACACTGATCATTCTCTGGCTTTGAAAAACCCAAACTCTTTTCGAGGTATTGCTAACAATTGCATATTATTTCAGGTAAGATAATAATACCACAAAAAAATCATTACCACAATAAACATTTGATATTGATTAACCTTGTTAATTATTAGAGGCTGAAAATTATATAATTTATTTAAAAACATACTTTTTTAATCCTGCATTACCTCACACACACACACACACACACACACACACACACACACACACACACACACACACACACACACACACACACACACAGGGTTTAAAGATCCTCTCTTGACCCTCAGGTCTCAGTCCCACAGATGATGTGAAAATCTGTCTTCTATCAGCGTCCCCCATCACTTTCTACACGACACTGAAAGAGTATTCAAGCACGTCATTGAATTTTCATTACCCAGCGCGGCTGCACAGTGTGGCAGCCCGCTGGCTCCACACACAGACTATCAATCTAGCCAACCATTCACTTGTGTGTGTGTGTGTGTGTGTGTGTGTGTGTGTGTGTGTGTGTGTGTGTGTGTGTGTGTGTGTGTGTGTGTGTGTGTGTGTGAGAGAGAGAGAGAGAGAGAGAGAGTGTGAGTGTGAGAGAGAGAGAGAGAGGGAGAGAGAGTTACAGGGGCAGCAGTTTAAATAGCCCACAGTTTATACTTCCACTTTCACACCTGGAGGCTGTGATCGACTGGAAACCTGACTGACACTGAGCTCTTGCCTCAGGGTTGATGGCCTACATCTAAGAAACCTTCCCACCTGGGACTAAAAGACATGTTAGTTACATCACAGAGGGGAGGAATGTTAAATTTATGGCTGTAACTCAGGATTATTTTTATTATTGATAATCTAATGACTATATTTTATGAATAATGGACATTTAATGGTAGAAATAGTATTCACAGAGTTCAAAATGTTGTCTTGTAATTGCATATTTTGTCTGAACAGCATTTGAGATTCTAATATATGACATTGTGATTGATTTTCTTGAGACTATAAATTCATGTAGCCCCAAAACGATAAGCTGATTTAGTTGTGTAGGAGATTTTTCACTCTTTTTCATCATTTTATAAACTACAGCTTCAAACAAATAAATGGAAAAATAATTGACAGATTAATTGACAATGAAAATAAACTTAAGTTTCACCATAAATCAGTTATTGCTTGTATTAATGTGCTGTTAACCATACAGTCAATTGTTAGATTTAGCTCTCTTTGAAGCAAGCCCTGTTAAGGAAACAGCATCTGCTCAAAAGCTTTAGATACACATGAACCAATGAATGCAGATGAATGTATACACGCAGATCAATGTAAAGACAAGACACAATTTATGATTTCACATGCCTCTAAAGGCTGCTACACATTGTGCACTCCGCTTTGTGCCCTGTAATGCTGTGTAACTAAAGAAATATTAATTTTGTGTCCATTAAGAAAAGAGAACAAATTCTTCCCAGTCTCAGCAGTTTGAAATGGTTTTGTAAGTCATTGGGTGTCAACAGGCAGTGATATGTGAGTCAGTGTCTCTGCAGCTCTGATTTGGTGAAAATATGGATGGAATGATACAATATGTTTTAAATTTAATCCGATGGACGTCATGTTCCTCTGTGAATCTTCTCAAAACTTGTTAATATGTGTGACATGTCAAATCAGCAAAATCAGCAAAAATGTTACAATGCAGCCTTGTGTTTCAGGCTCCTCTCGGCTCATGCTAGCGCCTTCTAGAGGCTGCAGTGTTCACAGCACCCCACAATGCAGTGTTCTGGACAGAACTAACAGCATATTCATAATTTAGTTATTCTTAAAACACACTGTACGAGAACAAAGTCATCAATTTGCATAATTCATCTGTGCCTCATGTTTTCAAAATTCAGTTGGTTTGCAGCTGGCAAGTGAATCTTCTGATTTGTGGTGGTTGTGGGTATGATTGACTGCTGTTTGCTTGGGGGTGCTTGTGTCCGTGTCCCAGAACACGCACAGCGGCCCACCAGGATTTGTTCCAGTATGCCAGATGGCCAGTCGGATTATGAGGTGTTTTGTTGTACCTGGGCGGTGTGCACACCGAGTACGCCAGTGGTCGGGATGAATATCAGAAGGTAATAAAAAATCTAACTTAATGTTAGCTAGTTAAATCTACCTCCCTCTCATGTCTTTTTCTCTCCTTTCTCTCTCTCTGCCTCTCGTCTCGTCTGGGTATCGCGACATGTCTCAACTGCCTCTCTCCGATGTTTAAAATTAAAAGCCCAATGCAGAGTTGTGTAATTGTGACTTCATGACATTGCAGCGTTAACAATAACTGTAGCTGTAGGCTGTAACCATTTAGAAGCGACTGTGTCGATAACGGGAACTGAACAGCCTTTGTTGAAACATCATCAAGTTTTGTTAATGATTTCAACTCGTGGATACAGTTAAAATCAGTATCCATGACACCGATTTTAACTGCAAGTTGCAACACATTTTGCTTAAGTCTCTGCCTTCTCGTCTCTCCATCTCTTCCCCTTTACTTATTTTCTCAGTCTACACTCCATCAATGGTTGTTTGTTGTTGGAAAGCAGCAGGCCTGCAGAGTCTGACAGCAAATTTTCTTCCCACCACTCCTTCATGCCGACGGCCCAGTTCCTTTTCTAAGACAGGGCCGTCGCTGTTTGAAATCCACAGACTGGCTGCGTAATTTCCACACCTACACACTGTTATCAACCATTCCATCTCTTTTATACGACAATGCAAGACCCAGCATCTTGCCTCCTTGGCAGGAACATGAAGTTCTTGTCCTGCACTCATATGGGCCACTTTAATTTACCTGAGCTACACCACTTTCTAATGTGTGTGTGTGTGTGTGTGTGTGTGTGTGTGTGTGTGTGTGTGTGTGTGTGTGTGTACGTTTTTATAAAGTTTTATTTGTCCAGGGGAAGTTTTATTTTCAGCTCCAGTTCCTTTTGCTTCGTAGTCATAGTTTGTTTCACAAACACCTGTTAGCTGAGCAATACAACCACAGTCAACTTCTGTCTCTGAATTTGTGCTCTGTGTGTGTTTTAGGGCTGTCACATTTTATTAGAAATTCAAACATAAATTAAACATTAAATATCCAAATTGGAGGAGCTTCAAAAAATCGCGGGTGAAATGCGTCACAACATTGTTGTGCATTGTTAGAAGCATAAGTGTTGTGGTGCTACAGAGATGCCCCAGCCTACAAATCATATCCTCCAGACATAAGGGAACATGTTTGTTTCGTACAAGCCCCAACAAAAATCACATCATCATCATTTTAAAAAATTCCCTGTGAAAATGAAATGCAAAAATGATCATTCCAGCTGAAATTATGACTCATATCGCAACTGCAATGTCTACCAAAATAATGGCAATATGATTTTTTTGCATATTGTGCAGGCCCAATTTGAACTGTAATGACTTCGAATTGTAAATTTACAGTCTGTAAGTGCAACAGTCAAGTAGCTTGCCTTGTGATCCAGCAGAGGGAACTCTAAAACTTGACTCTCAGTAATGTTATGTTGTTTGCTATGAAAACGGACATGGAGAGCATTAGCGAATAAAGCCGTCCTGAACAGACAGTCACGACACTAAAACATCTGACAAGTATTGTGTGAACGTATTTTGGGTTCTACACTGAAGATGGAAAAATAATGAACAGAGATAAGGCTGTTTTATTGCCTTTGTACAAAGCAGCTGTCTTACACAACAGTGACAACAAATCAGCGGACTCACCTGCTAGCTGGCCAACCAAGTGACCGGCAGCGAAGGCACCTCAGACAAGAGGAGCAGCATCAGGTGTACAAGCTTTCTAACTCCCTACTATTCAGGACACTTAGCTTCAGCAGGCCCTTTGGCAGAAGCATGTAAAAATGCCACCACCAATATGATAGCAAGATTTCTAAGTAAGGATATGCAGCCGATTGGTATTGATTCGGGGAGTGGTTTCATCAGGATCTCATGATGGAACTGGAGCCGCTTAAACATTCAAAATAGTATGTGGATAGTACGCGTTATGAAGGGTGAGGCTGCATTTTAGATCAGATTTAAAAGATGTTTCATTAAGGAACATCCAAGATTGCTCACATTTCCTCCTCTTCTGGATCTTTCAGCTGCAGTATAACTTCACAGACAACTTACTGTGTCTACTACTGAGTCAAGTACTAACATTTAACATTTAAGTTTCGAGTTACAATAAAGAGTGTTTCCTGCAGTTTTTGTTTTGTAAATAAGGCTGATTACCAGCCGCAACAGTGTGGCTGGTGTTGTTTTCACTGTGTGTGTGTGTGTGTGTCATCATGACCAAATGTGGTACTCTAGGGGGAATTACCACAGTGGCAGTTTGGAAGAGGTAGAAGTGTTTAACGTCTGTCTGTCTGTGGAAAGATTTTGTCAACACAGTAGCGTCATAACCGTGCAAGATAGTCACTAAACTTTACAGGTGTGTAGCTGAGATCAAAACGAAGGCCAAGTTTGAAGATGGGTGTGGTCCAACCAATGAGTACCGAGTACTCAATAATTTAGCAATGACTGCTGAGTACTCATCGGTTAGAACGTCAACATGTTGACAGGCATGACAAGATGGTCTCTAGTTAGGTGTTTTCTTTTGTACTGGCCAGCACCTAAATTTAGATTAGAAGTGAGATTTTCTAATGTCCATTTTGCTGCCACTGATACTGGGAAATTTGATGTTCAGCAAATGTATCAACCACCAGAGATCTGCTGTTTGTCCTGGGGTTGGATCTCTTCATCTCTGGTTTTATTTGGCCATTGAGGGAAATGTTCCAAGTCAGTGAGCATGCTGCAGTATGGTAATAGTGGATTTACAGGATTACAGTGTGATGAAGTGCACTACTTTCATTTGTCAGGTATTTGTTTAACCGTATTAGCCAGACAGACATTCCCATCTGGTTATTTTATTTATAAACAGCTTCTCAATTGACTTTGTAGAAAACTTACATTTGTCATATCACAGCACATATTGATTTGTCTGTATAGAATTATATGAGCAGTACAAGAAGATTTTTTTCTATATTGCCCACCCCCAGGTCTTGCTCGTCAAAAACAACAGATTACTGGAGATTACTGGGTTTTCGGGGGCATCAAAACTTCCATCGATGTAAACTGATGACAAATGGGGAGGAATGGAAAATAACCCAATGAATATTATGCAGACAAGCTGGAGTCGATAAAGTCAGGTTAAATCATAGAGAATATCCAGAAAAATGTACTTGAGAACCCCCAAATGAAATGACGTGTGCATCAATTCTCAGCGAGTTCTCATTCTTTATCCTTTCCCTCCACACAGGCACTCTTGTCATTGATGGAGGTCCTTAAGCTCACAGAGCCTTGGCTGTCCTTTCTTTGCCATGCCAACACCCCCTTCCCCTGGTCTTCCTTTCTGCTGCTTAATGCTGTGACTTGCAGGTCAGTATGTTTATCTCATCTTGAATCTAAAGGTGTGAATGAGGGCCTTTGTGTGTCTACATACCCTAATGAATGGCAGTGAAAGTTGGAATAGCTCGTGAGTAAACCTTGACACCCCCTCACTTTTGAATTACACATGAAGCAGTTACAGCAGTTAATTTTCTTTTCCTGCACACTTGCTGAACTGCTGCTTCATTCTGGGAAATGCCATACAACAGGAATTCAGTTCAGGGATTTTAAATTGCAGATGATGGGTAGTGATTATTGTCGTGTCTGGGGCAGATATGTGATATTTTCACCCTATCCCAGTGCTATACAGTCACAAATGTTGAATGTTTTTTGTCACCCACTTTGGTTCTTCCACAATTTTGTCCTCATCCCGGATGACACCTTGTATTTTGAAGAACTTTGAAGTTTGCCACTATTTGTTCAAATATTCTGATATTCTATATATCTTAATATTAATTTGATATTAGTAAACACCCTCTGTAATTTGGCAATGGGTCAAATTCCCTCCACAATATTGAGAATAGATTTCAGAGAGCTGGATAAATATTTTACAACTTGGCATCTGTTGGCATCAGGAAAGTGATCTAAAAAGTTGTATTGGATTTGAACACTTACAGTACACAAAATGCAATAATATACTTGGGAATAAGAAATGCTCTCTCCTCATGTAACAGATATTGTTGCAATGGGTTTTTTGTAGCACAGTGACCAACAATGACTGTAGTTGCAGTTGAATTGCACTCAACTTTTCCTTGCGTGAAATATAACGAGGTCAATGTTATCACATGCTTGGCCTCTTGGATCACACTCGCAAAGAACATGGTGAAAAAAAAAAAAGCTAACACGACTAAATGAGTAATTTCATTTCATACAGATAACATATTAATGTGAGAGTGAGACTGTCCCTGCAGCTCCAGGTGATAAACAGCAAGCTGAAGTTAAATTAGTTGGTACTGGATCTGCATTAGGTTGCTTTGACAGGAGTGGTCTAGGAGTGTGATCTGCATTTAAACTGTCGACATAACTCACCAATCTAACTTTTTTTTGTTATGCACGCAGTAACAGGAACCAGAGGTGACGGAAGAGAAGGAAGTTGTGTGGATGGTTTAATGTGTCATTGTATGGTCATGTCAGAGTGAAGGACATTCCTGACCTGTTTTAACTAAAAGCCTGGAATTTGATTTTGTTTGCACATAAAGTTTTTACAACAATTTAGGACATCTTTGATAGTTGATGTTAGTTAGTTAGTTGATAGTTTGAATCTCATGGTACAGCGCTAATGGTGATATTAAGATCACTTTTTTTAAACACAGTCCACGTCTTTCCATATCCAGCAAAACAGAGTCCAGTTTCAATATTTAACATGTTATATATTATTATAATATAATTATAGTAATATAATTATAATATAGTAGTAATATAATTATAATATTTTTCCTCCCTAATACAGCAGCAATAGGGTAACTGTATGCTGCAGTAAGTATGTTGTAAATACAATCCATCAATCAGCACATTCAATTCTGCGCCTGTATGCAGCCGTGAGACTCTTCTAGCTCATTGTTTTGGTTTAGCTGTCCAAGTATAGACTGTAGGGTTGAAATTTACTAGTGATGAAAGTGGAAAATCGAGCTTTTAAAGAACTAGGTATTTCTGTCACAGTTGCTGGAGACCAAAGCAGAGCTAATAGGAGAGTGAATGTTGGATTGCATCAAGTACTTTGACATAAAACACGACTCCAATGTGATGATGGCAAATATTCCTGAAACAACTTTAAGCCAATAGTTTGTCGGGGCTTTTTATTCAGTTTGTGGTCAAAGATAGTAAAGTAAAAGTAATTATTTATGGTATAGCTTTAGCAAGTAGTCGATTGATTGATCAGTTGATTGCAGAAAAATAAACTGCAACTATTTTTATAATTATCAAATAGTTTTGAACCATTTTTAAGAAACTAGGTCAAAATTCTCTAGTTTCCGCTCATGACATGTGAATGGCTTCTGTTTCCATTGTCTTCTTTGACACTCCGTATATTTGTATTTTGGACTCTATCAGACAAAACAAGACACCTAGAGATTTCACCTTGACATTGTATTGACCAAATAACTTCAGTCAATTAATCGAGAAAATAATGGACATATTAATTGATAAAAATAGCTGTTAGTTACAGCCTCAGTTTCCATTTTCTTAGCTGTTTTAGTTTCCCTTTAAGACAAAATATTATCAAAAAGCTTAGACTTGTGTCTGATAGAATTGCGACAGCATTGGAGTCATAAATTATTTGTCTAGACTACTGTAACTTTAAAAATTAATTTCTGTATTAGCCTTCAAAAACGTAAAAAAAAATAAAACTTGTCTGTGAGTATCAGCCTGTTGGTGAGGTGTAACACACATTCAAAACAACTCTTTCAGCGTCTCTGAGATACTGTATAATGAATGCTGTAGTGTTGTGGTGTCAGGGACAGAGATTTGCACTGGCAGAGGATATTTTAGAGAAAAGAATAATGTGTGTGGAAAGAAGTGAGGCGGAGAGGTCAGGCAGTTTTTACATGATTTACTGTTTGAATAAGCCTCAAAGATGCAAATATTAATTTCACAAATCATTTATGTCAGAAGAATTAACACCACAATCATAAACTGTCACATATTGTGTTGTAGTCCATAAACCACCTGGTACAGTAACTCCCTGCCCCCGACCTTGACTCACACCTCAGACAAGGGGAACCTGTTTCAGTCTGCACTAGTAGATTTCATGTATTGAAAAAAAGAAAAGGGGAAAAACAATTTTTTGGGAAGTAAAATATCCAGAAAATATCATAATATATAATTTACTTTTAATTTTACTTTCTGATATTTCACAAACATTCTTTTGAATACTAAAGTGATTATTAGTCAAAAATCTTAGAAATACGGGTATTGTTCTGATCTTTTTGGATATTTTAGGAGAGTTCATGTTCTTCCTGTGCCACCCTGGGTCACCCCCCCCCCACCCACCCCCCCCACTGATTTATTAACATTTTTTGGATGACTCAAGGATGTTTTAAAAAGACAGCCATCTTTTCCTTTGAGTTTCATGCTTCATCCCTCATCGTCAATCTTCCTCTCGTTCTTTATTTTGCTTTTCACTCCCTGACCAACTTCAACTCCCACTCTATCCTTTTTTTCCCTCACTTCTGTCCTTCCTTCCCTCTCCCCATCCTACCTCTCTCCTATTTACTTCACCCCTTCATTCCTTCTTTGTCACCTTTGTCTCTTTTTCTTTCTTGTCTGATGTTTTTTTTGTCTCCTATCATTTGTCTCTTTCCTTCTCCCTTGATTTAATCTCCACCATTTCTCTCCTCCTTCCCTCTACACACTCTCCTTCTCATCTTTTGACACTGGCTGATTGACAGATAGCTCTCAGGAGTCATGCGTGTGATTGACAGATGACAGATGTTAACAGCAGGTCAATGTGGATAAATAGAACCCACCAATCATAATGACTGGTAAAAGACAAACAAAGCTGACCAATCACAAACCAACTTGCCAGCAGGCTGTCAGACTGAAGTCCTCAAGTGGCGACAGGATGGTCTGATTTCCTGACCCCCCCCCCCCCCCCCCCCCCGTTATAGTTTAGGGGTTTCAACAGTCAGATTTTACATCTTAAAAGCAGTTTACACCTTTATTTGTGATTCAGCACATTATAGGAATGATTCTCTGATGCAGTGATGTGGTTTTCTTTTTACAATAGGAGCTTGACTAAGTAATTTTAACTCAGTGTCCACTTACTAGCTTTTTCCAGGGACTTTTTGAATTAAGATTACTTTTCTTGCACATGATATCTGCAGGTCTTGATATTTGAGATTTCACTTTTCTTAAAAGAGGCATCTAGATGTATTAAAGTCTCAGTTATTAGCTTTTTTAAAAATAAAGTATAAGGTATTTTTTTTCTAGCCCACCACAGGCGGTAATGTTATTTTTACAAAACAAAGACTGGCCGGAAAATCCCCAGTACAACTGTTCCAAACCTCTGACCTTACGTAAAATTAATATGTAAACTTAAACTAGTATTGAATAGTTTAATCCCTATCTGTTAGCCACAACATGCTGTGATATGAGATCTGAGTTTCAGGTGACAAACACCTTTTTCCTGGGTGGCATTAACATGCAAAAACATGTGAGTTTAAACAAGTCAGTGCCTGTCAGGAGGATCAAAGCGTCAATCTTCTTTTAAAAGTTCTTTAATTTAACTTGCTGAGTAATTGTTGATGACTTGACACTAAATATGTCTCTTGTTTCTTTTTCAATATCTCTGTAATCTTACTGCTGTGTGTTTACTGGAACTATGGTAGCCTGCAGGTAAGATGAAAAACCTCAGACCACACTACTAGTTAGTGTACTTGGTTGCCCATAGCCATGTGATTATTGATTGAAGTTTACTTCTGTCTTAAACGAAACAAATTTGAGGGAATGACACCTGTCTACACTGTCTACAGGTAGACTGGTTAAAATGTACAACTCCCAGTGAGAATATCCTTTAACTGCTTAAGAACTGCAGAACTGGATAAGCCATAATATGCAGTAAAACTCCTCCCTATGTAAATAATGCGAAGCTCAGGGAGATTAAAGACACAACTGAGGGATTTAGGTGGAGAGAGCTCGACACGTACACAGTTAAAGACATTTCTGATAGTCATTTTTCAATGTTTTTGACACTTAATACTCCAAATGATTCATTGATTAGTCGAGAAAATATCTTCCAAAAAGCGTTCGGCTACCATAAATATTGTTTGAGGTTGTCTTTCATGGTAAATGAGGAAAAAGGAAAACAGAGTTATTGCAGTTGCATTGACATAATCACACTTAAACTTAGCGATAAATTATCAGCTAGTGGAAGCTTCAATCAGAAAATGCTTTAGAATCAGCCTTGTGTTGGTCAATGCACTGATACTGTATGGACAAAAACAATTACTTTTTTAACTGTCAGAAATTACATTCCTGCTGGATGGCATCACAACAATGAAGTTGCACTTGTTTGTTCTCATCCACGATACTGAGAACTGATATCCACTTATCATAAATTCTGCATTGTCAGTTGTGGCAGTAAGGCCAATGCCATCCACAGTGTTTTTAAAAGAGGGGCTTTCCAGGTCTCCTAGTTCCAGTAAAAACTGTTTGTTGACATTTGTGTTGTAGATTATGCAGCATAACAGGGATACTGTCTCTGGAGGGACATGTTGCTGATGAGTTTTTAATTATAAGTTTTAAATGCTGTGAGCAACAGCAGAGAGCAGGAGTGTATCCTTCTTGATTATTTTGAGTTTGAAGCAGAAATCTCACAAATAAGTAGATGAAAACCTGGACTAATGAAGCCGAAATTATATGCATGATTGGATACTGCTATAGAGGAGGGTGGAAATAATTATTTTTAAACCAACCTTTTAAAGTACCTGTAAAGGAATGAGTGGTGGGAGAGGGGAGACAGATTAGAGCCATCCAAAGAAAACAGAAAATGGAGGGATTTGTATGGATACAGACAGATAGAAACATGAGGAAGTGGACTGAGAGAAGATCAAGTGAAACACGTGCTAAATCACTTTCTTTCATCATGTCAAACAGACAGCTCCCATAACTTAACAGGTTTGAACAAACCCATCACGCCTGAAAGAGCTGCGTTGCCAAAATACTTACTGTCGATATTGTCTCCAAGCTCTGGGGATCAGAACTAACTTGTCGACATCTAAGCTTTTCTCCACAGAGCATCAACAAAGAACAATGAGACTCATTTCACTGAGAAAAGCTGATTATTCATCTTTGGAAGGGCTGTAATTAGGGATTGCTTGTTGCAATCCTGAATTACAGCTCTTATTTGAATTCCACTCAAAGATGACATTTTGAATTATTCTGACAGCCCAGAATATCATAGTTAAAGCTTGTGACCTGAGCAGAGAAGGTTGGATAAGTTATCTGAAGTTTAAACTGCCAACTTTCCTGTTATTTTTCTAAGCATTATCTGTCATTACTTCCTTAATGTTAGAAAGACACAAATGCAGTAAAATTACAGTCTGTAGTATCAGAGTGGCTGGTATTAGAGACAACAATTTCTCTGCTGGTTCTTGCAGCACCATGTTCTCTGTATATATTATGTACTTTGGTTGCCATGCAGCTGTTAGTTAACCTATGTAAATACAGGGATTATGGATACTGAAAATTAAAATGGATAGGATAAAGATATAGCAGCTTGTTTGTACTTGACGATGAGAGAGTTGACTCCATGCAGAAATAGTGTCTTTTTACCAGGTGCATTTTTCTGGATAATGACATTGGGTGCAGTTCTCAACTTGGTGTGTAAGAAAATGGCCCAAGACACCATGAGAGCATATCTGAAACATTATATGTAGAACTCACAGTACAGATACAGTACTGGCAAAAAAAGGAAATGTACCACATACAATAATGGCCTTATTTCTCTTCTTGCAGATTCAGAATAAACACCATCACTAACAGAAACTAGACATGTTTATCTCTTTGTTAAATTAGTAAAGTCCTAGCACACGACTGCTATTTTTTTTTAACATTCACTCTTTGGTTATGTTTACTCTTGGATAGAGATAGACGGTTAAAATGTCAGGGCTGATGAACAATATTACATTATTTCAGATAACAAAGATGTGTTCCTGACTGTACAAAATTTCATGGCAGTATATTTGTTGAAGTATTTCGGTGTGGACTGATGGATGGAGTCCAAGTTTTTTGTTTACTAGCCTCGGTTTTGGTCAGGAATTATACTTTGGACTGATCTAAACTAATTTTGTGGAGCTATATGGAAAGTCCTACTCTGGACTCAGTACTGTACATCAGCACAGAACGTTTAAATGTTACTGTGAAATTATTCATTTGTGATTAAGTAATATCTCACATTTTGTCTTAATTTTTGTAACTGCTTTTCTACCTGGGAGGGTTGGGAAGTGGTGTTGATCCCTCTGGCCCTTTGAGACGTGACGTTGTGATACCAGATTATTTAGATAAATTTTAATGTCAAATTAAATAAAAATGGATTTTGGCAACTGAACTTTTGAATAATAACAGGCTGTTTCAGTTTGGCATTCTGGTAAAACTTTCTATTTCTAGAAGGTTTCACAGCTTAGGGAAAAATATTCTTGTGATATTTTTTTTTTTTTGGTATTTTAGGGTGGATAATGCTTTAGGCTTTAGGGTTAGAAGTTAAAAAAGGCTAATATGTAGTTGATGTTGTTTTGGGGTTGGGGTCGATAGTTGATTATTCTGCCAGAAATGTGACGTTGGCATTTTAACAATGAATTTTTTGAGTATGTGCTTTGCATTTCACTTTGTGCAAACTGTGTGTGGTTACTTGACATGCGCGTAATGGGTGAATAACTTTTTACTCAGTGGTCAGAGGTCACAGCACCTACTTTTCTTGTGACTCTTGGAAGAATGAAAGACGTGACAAGGTGGAATGGATTCTTTTTTTTTTTCTGTTCATGACTTCATGACAGGAACAGACTGTCATGAGAAAAGAAAATGTGGGTGAGGTAGGCTTTATTCAGAGGAAACATGCATTATGAAATATTTTCCCTAAGAATTAATATGTCCTTCCAAAAGATCTTTTTTTTTTTTTTTTGAAACTTTAATAAAGGAGCTTATTAGAACAGGGTAAATAGGAAGCTTTTGATTTGGGAGTAGAGAATTTCTGAAAACTGATTTCCTGCACTGCATCAACTCTGAAAGTTTCAAGCAGTCTCTTTGCACGATCTGCATTTACACAGACGTCCTTCACAGTATCAAGGAAGTACTGAATATGCAAGGCTTAGTGATGGAGTGTGGGGTATATAGGCTCACAGTCCTTTTGTCTTTTGGTGCTATTTAGTCTTCCATACACCATCTCAAATCAGTGGGGTGGAGAATGAAATATTCACCGTGCTGCTCAGTAATTTAAGTCATTGTTCCAAACGGCATCAAAACCACTGGGAAATTACAGGATATGGTTTGTAAAAGACACAAACATTCAGCAGGACAAAGCCAAAAGAGCAAGACAAAAGGCTCCCAGGGGGCACAGAGTGAGATATACTGTGTGAAGTGAATTTTAGGCAAAAATCGTACCTGTTCTCTGAATCAACTCGGTTAGACCTTAATACACACACAGAAAACACATGTTGATATCATTCCGTGTGACTCATGCTTCCCGAGCATATTGTTATTAGGTTTTGGTGAGATCCAAAATTTAATATCTTGATACATTCCAACCCAAAATATTGCATTAAACGATATTATTGAGGGGTGGGGTGTGGGTGTGGGTATTGTCTGTGTGCTCTGAAAGACGTTAAAACGGGAAAGGGGGTGAAAATTAGCGGCTTCACTCGGGTGTTAACGTCAATGCTGATCCGAGCCAGAGCCGATTAATATTTTTCATTGCTAACAAAAGCTTGATGTTAGCAGGTTTTTTGACCAGTGGGAAAGAGGCTTAAGTGGTTGTTTTGCATCTCTCTGGTGGTGTTATGGTCCTTTTGTGTCTCTTTGTAGTAACGTTTCGTCATGTTGTGGTTGTTTTGCAATTCATTTTCACCAAACAAAGCCCCACTGAAAACATGGGGGGAGGATAAAATTGAGCAGACTTTTGGTGCCAATGTGCCAAAATGTCAACACATATAGGCAAAAAAAAAAAAGCACATTTAATGTCTTCTTTTTATGTCATCATACAAATTGACAAGTATTCTGGTTGGTGTTAGCATGTTTCCATCTGTCCATTTTTGCACAAAAGTCAAATTTTATAGAGGTTATGAAAAAAAGAAGTAAGAAGGAAAGCAGCTCTGCCTGTGGAAAAAATACAGAGAAATGCACTTTAAAATACAAGAACGTTGCTCAGGGGATTTAAACTACAGGAGGACCAGCAAGTTCACAGAAAAACAGCAGGTAATAGCAGCTGTAATTATTACAGAGGTGGGCCAAGATTAAAGCCACATAGACTAACCCATCTCCTGTTATTATAATTATCATTGTTCCTCAAAGGAATCAATGACCACCACTATGAAAATAAGATGTAGGTTGTATTAAGCAGGAATTATCCTTTAAGATTTACCACATAACCAAATATGACTTGACTGCACCGCATCATGTCATCATCTAAAGTGGCTGCTGTCACAAATCTAGTTTTAGTCTTTACATTCCCCCTATTTCATAGTAGGATACCTTTAAATGAATGCAGTTAATTTAAGTTAAATTAAGTTAATTGATGAATGTGATGGTGTAAATGAATTACATGTCGAGTGTGACAAGTGGATATCCCAATTTAGGTGCCAGTGTGAACAGATGCATGTCACAGAGCTGTGACATCCAAGTTCCTGCAAAAGATTGAGCCTCATAGCAAAGGTATTCAATGATGCGTACAAAAAAAAAAGTGACACACACATCAGATGACAAAAATGATTGATCCTTTTTTTTTTTTTACAGAGCTGCTTTGTTGATGAAATAATCAGTATTCATAGACTGGCATGGTCATTTAAATTAAAGATAGAGCATCCCTTTAGGGAAACTCGGCCACTGTAGCAGGAATGAGATCTCCTCCTCACAACAAAACAAAAATAACAAAACAGAGGAAACAGGTCATAGTAACATGGTTATCCTGGATAGCACCTGTGGTGGGAAAACTATCACTGTTACACCCTGAATCTACAGCATTACTGATCTGTGAATATGTAGCAAACTCTTGTGAGTGAGAGTTTTACATTTTCAAACAATACTATAAACATATAAGAACGAAATACAGTTCAGTATAAACATGCTCAATATTGCTAACAATTAACAGACTTAGTCCTCTTTATGTTTAATGTACTTAATGATAAATTAATCTAAATGGCTGTCAGTAACAATTATCAATGTTGATTAATTTGTCAGTTATTTCTGTAATGTATCTTTTAATATATAAAATAGCAGGACATACTGAAAAAGGCACAAGTTCCCATAGGTGAACCAAATACTATTTGTTGTACAATGATGTAAAACAAAGAAAAGCAGCCTCATGATCCTGTCTTTTCATAGGCTGGAACCAGAAATGAACCAAAATTGATAGATCAAAATAGTGTCTGTGAATCGTCGATTTGTTTAATTAACTAAGCATTTCCTCAGTATAGTTTTGTTTCGTTGTGTTAACGAGAAAAAAAAGAGTCACTAAGAAAAATTATAGCCATCCACCTTAAGCGAACTAAAGAAGAGCAGGTTTGTGCAGAGCACAGAGTTTAAGAGTCTCATAAAAGGCTCATTTACATGGAGGAACCAGTTACTGTCCTCTGACACTCAGCCAGGTATTTAAGCGTCGTTAAATATGAGCCAATATCCTCATTGACAGACAGGCATAACTCCCAATAAAACTGTCAAGAGGCGTTTCTGTGTCAGCACAGATGTGTGTGAGTATGTAGATGGCACTGTTGAGGTGTGTGTGTTGTGTGTACATGTGTGGTTAGGAGGGATGGTCACACTTCAACAGCATTATATCACTGCAAAATACCCCTGATCATCCCAGCTGATGCCTGGTCAGCACTCGGTGTGTGTGTGTGTGTGTGTGTGTGTGTGTGTGTGTGTGTGTGTGTGTGTGTGTGTGTGTGTGTGTGTGTGCGTGTGCGTGTGCGTGTGTGCGTGTGTGCGAGTGAAAGAGAGAGTACTGTTGTAACGTGATATGATGATGATAAAGAGATGGCAGAAGAGGGAATGTGAGTTTTTCATTTGAGTGTAAAACAAATCTGAAGCAAATATCTGAAGTGTTGCCAAGATCCAAACAAACAAACATGTTCTCTCCTTTAAGTGATGCGGGCAGCTCTTCAGCCGAGTAGTAAAGGGATGCATCCAGGGCTGTAAACTAACTTTTTGGCTCACCTGCCAAGGGGACCGGTAGATGAAAAAATCTACCGGCCAAGTAAATTTTTTACCAGCCAAGTAATAAATTGCCTCTTTTTGTTACATATACATCTGTTTCAGTACTTTTCATTGAGATAACAGTATTATATAGCGATATATATATTAGGAAAGAGACCAAAATATTATTCAAAATACATTTTTAATATTTTGAATATTCAAAACATTGCGAACATGGGCAGTGCCAGTACCAGTTAACCTCCTGTTCTGATAACAAATGATAATAACAAAATTCAAGGAAAATAAAAAAAAAAAATAGAACAGAACAAAGTGGATCAGTGCATGATCTTTGGTCTCTTCTGATAAAGACGTCAGAGCAGTCACGGCAGGTTGAGTGAAGAGATGCTCGGACTGAGCCCGAGACACTGATTTGCAAACAGCGTGACATTTTTCTTCCTTCGTGCTCTCGGATGGTCTCGAGTTTCATCGTTTTATTGCCAACCACAATTAATTGGTGCGCTGCTTTCTCCGCTATACTCTTTCTTTTTGGGTCACTCACACCGGGTATGTGCCTCCACATTGCTGCGCCGGAACAACACTGCGCGGGCTGGTGGTGACGCGTGGAGGCTGATTTATACTACTGCGTCAAGTCGACGCCGTCACGATGCAGAGCCTCTGCGTGGACGTGAACCCCCGACACAGAGCCTCTGCGTCCGTCAACGTGCACCTCCAAAAATGTCTAGGCATTTTATCGCAGCAATGTTTTGCTATATTGTGACAAACACTTACCTGCCCCATGGCATGTAGCCCTCCAAAATTAAGTCGCCAGGGGAATATTTTAGTCGCATTTGGCGAGTGGCGACTGTTAGTTTACAGCCCTGGATGCATCATTTATCCAGGTGTTGTTTCACTCAGACAAGTGGCGTCAGACGTATCGCACAGTTTAAAGCACCATCAAATGATATTCGGGTTGTCTTTTCATGCATGACTTTTTTTTTTTTTCTGCTATTTTGAACGGAGGAATTTGTGTCAGAAGAAATAGAAGCGACTGTTCATCTCTTTTGCTCTTTTGAGAGCAAAGAGAGGCCCTACCCAGTATTAGTGTGGTGTTCCTAATAAAGTGCTTGTGAGTGTAGTGTTAACCTTCAGTGTAGTCTATGTTTTCCTTTGTGGTATCACACATCAGCACTTTGTGTCTTGTTGTGCAACTTGGAATTTTTATATCTCAGCTTTTAATTGGGTCTATTCAGGTCGGTTCTGGCTGTGCTCAGTTTCCACTTGGATCAGGTCTCAGGTCAGAACGTCACACTCGCGGGGTAATACTGGCAACTGGTTAAAAAATCTCTGCCATATGATTAAATATAATGTAAAAAGTCGTACTTATAACGTAAATTAAACTTCCAACACTCAGCCGGCCAACCAATGGGGTAATTAATCAGTAAGGGACAGGCATTTGCATGTATAGGGTTTATGTTCATGTTTAAGGTTTTAAAGTATAAATATCCTCCTAAGGGAACAGAAGAAAACAACAGAAGTGTGTGTGCGTGTGTGTGTGCGTGTGTGTGTGCGTGCGTGCGTGCATAAAGGGGTGTGTGTAAGGGGGTGTTGGTATGCTCATATATCAAGGAGGCAGATGGTGCTGAAGCAGGCGGTACAAGACCGCCCAGAACTCCTGTATGTATGTGTGTGTGCATGTGTGTATGAACACAGCAGGTCCCAGGAAACAGGAGCAAATTCCCAGCAGATCAGCTGGTGCAGACACAGTTATGCTCCACTAATATACACAGCACACTGTCTTTCTGTCCATTCGTCCATCTGTCTCTCTCCTGCATTTGTGTTTCTCTGTCTGTCTTTCATGTAATACTATCTGTCTTTCTTCCCTTTTCTCCATATTGTATTGTCACCCCCCCCCCTCCTTTTTTTTTTCTGTTCTGCTGGTCCTGCGGGTTTTAGTAAGTTCCCATTGATTTGATGATAAATATTTTTGTGACTCACTACTGTTGTTGTCCGCTCACAGCCTGCAAAGAGCACACTACTCCTCTGTGTCTGGGTACACACATACTTTCACAGATGGAGGAGGGTAAGACAAAAAAGAAGAAATGAAACTAACTGAAACACAGAAAAACAGAGAGCCATAGAAATCATAACCAATGTGATGAAAATAGAGGAATATATGATGAGAAAATACTGTTTCCCACTCTATGACAACATCTACTACTACTCACGACTAGAGCACAAAAACAACACAGATTAGGCCAGACCATTACAATCAATAAAGAACTGGTTAAAACAATTATAAGTCATTGAAAAAGATGAGATAATGCAGGTTTAAAAGCTTGAGGGCATTCCCAAAACTAATTCTGCCAGTATGAGTGAGTGTAAACAGATGGGATGTTATGCAGATATTGGACTGTGTATTTAACTGAGAGTTGTGCGGTAGTACAACTTTATAGATTAATCTCATGACATGATTATTTCTCATTGTCAGCAAAGATGTGCATCCAACTTAGTGATAGAAAGAGTAATGATGAAATTTATCATTGCTGGCAAAGCCTAATGCACTGTGATATACAAGGTTTAGCTGCTGAAGAAATGGTGGGGCAGAGTAATTGTACAGGATATCTCTGTGATCGACCAAAAGTTGTTTGAACAGTAGTTTTACAATCATGAAACAACTGTCTTTAATTAGATACAGAAAGACTAGTTTGATTTATATTTTTTGAATCGGATGTTGAATATAAATCTTGACAGACAAATTCCTAAATATATATATGATTCAACAAGAATGATGTGGATACCATTTGAAGTTTTCATGGCAGGATGGTTGTAACATGTCCTCGGTCTTATCTGCATTTAAAGCAAGTCTGTGATTGCTGTGATGATTAAAAAGCATCTCTTTCCTAAGAGTTTACCCAAGCATTGCCAATTTGCTACTAATACTATTAGTACTAATTTGTACTATCTGTTAAAAATTAATCCTGGCTGGCTTGGGGTTGGGGCTAAAACTGTCAAATTTTGTCCTGAGGGTTGTGTAAGATTTCATTAAAATCTGGCCACTAGTTGTCGAGATCCTGTAACTTTCTTGCCTTGCAATTAAGTGGTGGATGTAGTAACAGAGATTTTAAAACTAAAATCTTTCTGTTATGGTTATTAAACACAGGTAGACAGCGTTTTGTTCCTCAGAGACAATGATGGTGATGAAGTTGCTGAAACACACAGTTTACACATAGAGCTGCAGAATGAGCACATGAAGGGAAATGAGCAGCTGCACCAAAGGAACAATGATAGTAGTGTTTCTAGTGTTTAAACTATTTAAACTGCAAGTGCAGTTTATTTTATCAGTACAGAGTCTGAATTGTGACAGTAAAGCAGGAGCAGAGAGGAGAAGATCAAAAAACATGTACTTTGTTGTATTCTGCCCTGCTGAGTTCTTATCACAAGGAGAAATGTGGAAAGCTCTGCAATCTTGTGCCACAGTGGATGTGTTGTTCTGGAGCAACAATGCTTTTGTTCATATCACAGACTGTCAGAGTTTGGCCTTCGCTTTGTGCTTTTACGCGGCTCTCAACTCCAAAAACATGCAAATCTAACATGCAAGATTACATAATAAGTTAATTTAACAAAGATGCTGAATAATGCCCAACATTAAGGTCCCAGGGGCAGCCTTTTATCCAATAAATTATGATTTAAACTTCTACACTCATATTCACGTAGAGCTGGTTTGACTGATGGAGCTTGCAGGGATGATGCATTTGGTGTGATGTTGTGGCGTCTAAATCTTTTTTACCTTGTGAACAAAACTGAATACTTGTTCTGGAAATCCTCATAGGATATGAGGTTTTGGAACAGAACTTGCAAATTCTGCATACCAATGTATTTACCAAAGAACATTTAGCATCTTTCAACATTTTGTATGTTACGATGTTTTGTACGTAGGCTGGAAGTGTGGGATGGTGATAAGTGAGAGGAAAAAATGTTAACAGTATTTCTTGTCTTGTGTAGGAGCATAAGGCCACAGCAAGGTTATGATAACACTTGAAAGAGCGTCTTTGTCTGAAAGTGGAGCAGATAGCAGGAAGGAAACTAATGAACCTGCAGGGACATAAAACTTGAGTCTGCTGAAGGCAGTTGCCATGAATTGTGAGGAAGAAACACTGGTATGACACAGACACACACACCAGAGCATATGATTGTCTATTATAGTATAATATTTCATTACTTACGCCAAGGAGGTTATGTTTTCACCCGTGTCTGTTTATTTGTTAGCAGGATTACACAAAATGTACTAAACCTATTTGCACTGAACGTGGTTGAGGGGTGGGGCATGGGCCAGAGGTCGGTTCTCCCAGAGTGCCCTTCTAGTTTAATATTATCCCATTACCTTTGCCAATGAGTCTGTTTGGTTGTTAGTTAGCAGGTCATCTCAAATTATAACAGACTTCAATAAAAGAGAAAAGACAGAAGAACTGACTAGCTTTTGGTGCAGGTCTGAAAGCACCACCATTGGGCCATCTATAAATCAGCACAACACATATATCCTAATGGCCCATGCCCTGTTCTGCCTACATTTTTTCTACTATTTAAATTTTGGCAAAATAACTTTTTTATTCTAGAAAGTTTTAATCAAATGCAGATGATAAATTACTGGTTTATTTTGTAATATATTCTCTCTACCTGTAATTACTTGCATAATTCATGTAGAATTTCTTCCACATTTCTCACATTTGTGCACTTACAAAATTATCAGTCCCTAAGTGAAAAACAACAGCATTTTTAATTTGTTCGAAAGCCTGACCATAACCCCTGTTTACAAGACCTGTAGTGGCAGTTTGAAGTATGACTTAGTAACAGAGATGCAGGTGATGTGATGTTGGAACTAAAAACATTTTAGGGAGGAGGTCTGGTCAAAAAAGCATGTAACTAGGATAGGTGATTTCAGAATACAATTCATTCACACAAGCATGATAGTATGCACCGTCAGCCAAACAGCAGGACCACCCTGGGAGTTTTGACCCAGATCCAGAAACAAATCGAGTGTTGTTTAATAAATTTCCATTACTGAAGTTGAAATGTTCTTTCACTACTTCTGCTTTATATTTATTATTAAAAAACCAAGTGGACACATCTGAGGATGTTGTTCTCACATTGTAGTGTGGACGCTTAATAAAAACATTGATGTAAGATTACATTTTTTTTTTTCCATTTCTGACTGTCACATAGCAGAAACACTGTGGCCTTACTGAGCAGCCCCCTGTGAAAACACGTGTAGTTATATTAATGTTAAGTGCGATGCTCAGCCAAGTTACCTGTTGTAAATAACCATGAAAAACAATCGTGTCATATTTCCCTGTGCATTCTCTGGCAAACCCAAATCCCACCGATGATGACATGTAAATATTGATGGTGGTGGTTCTGGTTGACAGTGTTGTTATTCAGACAACATTCATCCAGTCTGCAGATGATTACAGCTGTATGTCACACTGACATGTTTAACAACCTCAGAGACACTAAATGCCGCTGTCCTCCATAATACAA
This sequence comes from Seriola aureovittata, assembly GCF_021018895.1. Lineage (NCBI taxonomy): Eukaryota > Metazoa > Chordata > Actinopteri > Carangiformes > Carangidae > Seriola > Seriola aureovittata. The sequence continues at coordinate 8,316,119 of NC_079371.1, read as the reverse complement.
CAGAGGGTCAACATTCACACAACAAACACACACACTGATGCAACACAAATCAAAACTAAAATAAACATGGAGACAAATATGTATGTAAATATTAGTAGTGGGAAAATCCATTCTTCTGTATATGGCAGCACTGGTGCATGTACTGGCGCTGTATGTGTGCATATATAAATGTATTTGCTCAGGTGAATGGATGAATTCTTGTTTCCTCAGTCTGTAACCTTTCCCCCAGAACACTGACAGTGTTTCTATCAGGAACACCAGCTTGTGATCTGTCCTAGCATGCCTCTGTGTCTGTCTGTCTGTCCTCCCTTCACTGAGCTGTTACAGTTAATACGTTTTGTTGACATGCTGTTAGCCCGCCCACCTAGAGATACAATCTGTTGAAATTAAGTTAGGAACTTAGCCAGTAAGGGCAGAGGAGAAGTATAAAATATGGTGGCAGTTGGAGCTGAAACAATTAGTTGATTAGCTCCTAACTATTTTGAGAACTGATTGTCATTTTCAAGCAAAAACTGTGGGAAAAAAAGTCAAATATTTGAAGGTTTCAGCTTCTAAAAAGAGAAGACTTGCTGCTATTCTATGTCTTATATCACTGTAAGCTGAATATTTAGGTTTTTTGGACAATTTTATTATTTAAATTTTATAATTTTAAATAATCGATTGTTTACTCGATAATGTCAATAATTGTTAGTTGCCGCCTTAGTGACGACACAGAACAAGTTTAGGTCAGTAAAACATCAGGAGGAGGATTTTTCCACTTTAGTCAATCATCTATTACCTGAATTAATCACAAGATAAGTTGCGACGCAATGTACAGTTACTGAAGTATTTGAGAGTAACCTGAGGCGCTGAGCCTCCTGTCTGGAGTGTCTTTTAGTTGAGTCTTGTCTGTATTTACAGATAATTCCCCTGAAGAACGTATTATCAGTCAAAGTAAAGGACAGGGCTTTTTGCAGTTAGAGAGAAATAAAACATTATTTATTGAATATAAAGTCAAGTCAAGTCAGTTTTATTTATATAGCACATTTCATAAGGCAAACTCAATGTGCTTTATAATAAAGGTTCATTGCTGACATGAGAAATGGTTGTTTGGTTTGGAAATCTTGAAAGTAGAGCTTGATCAACAAAAAAAATTAATATTTTCTATGAATGGATGGTGGATCTGCTTTTCAGAGAGCTTCCTTTTCATGTTGATAGAACAAGAGCACTTCAGCCTGCTGCTGCCTGTACGATCGTTATCACCCAGCAGGGGCAGGCATTAAGTGAGGTGGGGGCAAACACTGTAAATCAAAGTTATCCCAATAGGGGTTACCTCACAGCCTCAGGGAGGAGTGGGGGAGGTTACCAGAATACTGCAGAAACATTTCATTCACTACATTTTCTGTTAAATTTTTAAAACTAAGTTTCACTTTATATTGCCTTATTTGCTTTTGATATGTGGTGTTTTTAAATACAGTAAATGCAATATATTTTGCAAATGTACCTGCTCAAATTAGGCAGCTACATGTCCGTTTCTGTTTATCAGTGCATTTCATCTTAGTTTATTTGGATAGTGACAAAATCTAGAAGCGGAATCATAAGAGGACTAAACTCATGTACCATGAATGTACCGATATGCTGTTGTTTGGAGGAATTCAGGCTAACGTCGCTCTGATCTCTATCAGTGGGCATCTCATGGGAGTTAACAGTTGAATTGTCACAGGAACTAAAATAAACTGTGCACGAATCTGCAGGAATCACTTGCCACCGAAACTGTCAACATAAACTCCTGAAGGGAAAGTGGAGAAATGTCTTTATGACTGAAGATGACATCATTTACTTTGTGTAATTAAAGAAGCCACTTAGCCAACACTTTGACCCATGTGGTTCAATGATGTATGAACTGCAGTCAACATTTTTTGTCAAACAGTTTAGACTTTGTACCTATTTTCTCTCCTCACCTCTGTCCTTCTACCGACCCCCAAATTCCTCGTCACCTCTGTCAGGACAGAGCGAGTGAAGAAGTGAACTTGTTGACAGACACATTGACACATGTTGAGAAAGGTCAGCTGAGGACCATTCAAGGCCCTGCAGCCTCGATCCATTACTGCACCTGCAAACTGGTTTGGCCGACATGTGGCGACAGTTTTCCTTTCACTATCCGTCCATCTGGAGGCGACAGGGTGGAACATGAACAGGACGTAGCTGAACCGATGAACTGAGAGCTGACCCTGCATTGCTCTGGGTTGCTCTATTCTGACTGTCAGGGGCGAGCACAGGGACTCCAGTTGCATTTTTTCAAATGGTCCAGTCATTTAAAGTAACATCTTTTGCTCCTTTTAAATCGTTTTTCATAACATTACAAATGAACTAATTACCATAGCTTGATATTGAGTATCAAGTACTTTGCCTAATGAGAAACACAAATCACTAGGACTTCCCCCGACCAAAGATTTTCGTGGTCGACTGGTAGTCGTTAGCTCAAGCCATAAGTCAACTAGTCGTTGCATGTTTATGATATTCATTTAATTATTTAAATATTTATTATTCTTATTATTCTCATTATTATTTAATAGCATCAGGGAATGTATTCAGTCCTGAGAAAGAATGTGGTAAGTAACATTGCAAACACTTTGCTACATTATAAAGAAATGCAACCCAGACCAGAAGAACATAAAAACACATAGGAAACAGCACGTTCAAGTAAATCCAGATTACTTTTCTCATCTTAATTGTTGTGCATTTCTCCCGATGTAGTTATATATAATTCATACGGATAGAAATATGAAAGCAAAACACTCCAACCAAGTTAATTACAATAACAATGAATTATAAATTCCTCCAAATCTCTTTATACATGAGCTTAATTTTCACATTATCAACTTTTTTTTCTTATGTTGTTTTCAACAGCTGTTGGAAGTAAAACACATGTAGGAAAAACACATGTACATTTATAACATAGACACAGTTGTGACTGAAGGCAATACAGAATCTTAATAGAGTCAGAAGAGTCACCACACTACCAAAACACATAATTGATTTCAATACTTCAACTAACTCTATATGAGGAAATTCTGTTTGTATGAAGGTTTACAGATCTGCCCTCCATGTGGTGCATGCTTGTAGGAAATGATTGAAAGGACAAAATTAAAACAAATCACGCTCCATTGCTTGACAAAATTAAAGCACCTGTACAGACTCAACCCTCTACATTTTAAAAATATTGAATGATGGATTTATGATTTTGATATTTTTCTCTTCCAAAATAGAGGTGTAAAATTTTGAAAATAAACACAGTACATTGTGCAAATCGAGTCTTCAAGAATTGATTTATGTAGAGAAGACATATAGATTAAGTTATTATCCCTGACAAAATCTGTAATAAGTTAGTTGATATTTAAACTCTACTTTGTCAAATTACATGCCTCCTGGGATTTATGTACATGTTTTTCCTAACATGTCACGGCAGCTCAGATAGTAACGATAACTTTCCTGGGTCAAGAAAGATGATAAAAATGCTTTATTCTTCTAATCCTATACTGCAATAGTTGGCCAATTCCCTAACAATTTCCTCTAACGTCCTCGATAAATACAGGCCATAGTCCATTTCCTTTGCCTGTGGACATAGCAGTTGGTCTGTTTCCTCTTCTCTGATGGATTTATCCTTGTACGACTGTTGAATATTAAAAACCAGTAATTGGTCTTTGATTCTTAGGGACAAACACCAAAATCTGACATTTACTCATGGACATCTTAAACTGCTGAGACATTTTGTTCTACTGCAAGTCGGTCAGGACAGAAGCGTCGGCTGAATGACCCTGGTGTAAATGTAAATGTTGAGCGGTATGGATTGGACAGCATGAGACATCAGCAGTGGGTTACATAAGGTGGATTTTAGCTTTCATTTCCTCCAGGCTCTCCTGCTCTTTGCTCAGGTTCACCTGCTGCCGGTGGCTTCATGCCCACCTTCTGTTGGTGTTTATTTCTGGACCAGACCTCCTCCCTCCTTTTTTTTGCTCTCTCCGTTCATCTGTTTCCCTCTCTCTTACTCCATTTTATCTTCTCCACCTCTATGTCCATCTCTTTGCACCTTATTTTTGGATTAATTTCACTGTCTCGTTTTACTTCCATGCATCCTCCAGCTACTCTCACTCCCCTTTCTTTCCATGTTCACCTTTGCCTCCTTTCTGTTTTTCCTTTCCTTTGTAACACCTTGCATCCATTTCTCAGTCACTCTTTCTTCATCAACATTGGTTTCATTTGTTTACCTTCATCATCCTCCTTTTTCTTCTCATCTCTCTTTTCTATCACCACCCTCCCCTGTAATCCTCCCTTTTTTTCTTTTCCCCTCTATTGCTTTCTACCTCTTTACCCTTCTCTTTATTTTCATTTATCTTTATTTTCATTTATCTTCTCTCTCCCTGCTTTTTAACTCCCCCCCATCCACCTGCTCTTTTCCACTGGTCCATGTGTTCTCTCTCTCTCTCTCTCTCTCTCTCTCTCTCTCTCTCTCTCTCTCTCTCTCTCTCTCTCTCTCTGTATCATAGGTCTCTCTACCTTGGCCTTGAAATACTGGACATGGAGCCTCAGGGAAGCATCTGCTCACCTTCTGTTCTGGCTTTAAAGGGACATTACAATATTTTATTCAGCCAAAAGTTTAATGTATGACATCTAATTTCTGTTTTCTACTTCTCCTTCATTTAGTGATTTCCTACATTTCCCAGAATACCTTTGACCCCCTTAGAGAAGCGTGAACTTGTTACCCTAGCTTGTAGTTTTCTGCTTGTATGAAAAGTGTAATTCACTGACACACATCACTGGTTAAATGCTTTTTGTAATAACAGAAGTTAATCAGTGTGTGTGTTTTGGAGTAAAGAAGGAGAAGGGAGAAAAAGCTGTGTTGTCATGTCTCCAGCAGTGGAGAACAACAAAGCCATTGTAATCCAAAACACTGTTCGTGTGCAGAACTGTGGAGAGAAGTTATTTTCTTTGCCCCACTAGAGTTGGCTGAAGCTTTGAAAATAAAATAGAAAAGGCTTTATTGTCATTACACATTTCCAATACAGCAAAATGGCTTTTGCAACACCTGGAACTGTAGATACGATTATTGAAAGTCCTGCAGTGCGTATTGGTCTGTCAAGCCATTTGATTTGATCTGTGCTGGAGTTTTGTGCTCCACTCCACTATTGTTAGTCACCTGTCTTGCAAATGATGAAGTTAATAATGAAATCCAAATTATTCGTCCACCCCCAACATTACCCTACATGATCAGCTGCAGAAGTGCTTTGTATAATCCAAGGCAGACCCTTAGAGCAGGAATACCTTGGGTGTTACTTACAGATTATGTATATAGAACAGAATAGATCTTTATCTTTTTTGCTACGTCCCAGCATGCTATTAATTATCTTTAACAACTTAGCTGCTGCAGGTGATGTGACATTGACTGTATTTCCAAATCCCAGTTGGTTTCTTTTTCCAAAATCATTCATTCATTCCCTGTTGTCTACTCATCATACAAGGAACTCAGTCCAGGAATGTATAATGTGTCTGATGGCAAAATCAAATTATACACAGCATCTGTGGCAGGTTTTTTTTGGATTTTGTTCAGGCTCACACACATGGCTCTCACAAAAAACCACAGACTAGTGTTGGATTTTGTTCTCAGACACAATAACTTAATTATTCTTATATTTATCATGATGATGAATTACCTTGTTATTATACTTTTTTGCTGGATCCCTACTCTAATCTTATGTCTTAACTTAAACAATAATCAATTGTAACTTTTAGATTTTTGCTACTTATAGGCTAACTGCAGTTCACTGCTCTTTAAATTTAGATAAGACAGAAATTACTTAATGCGTCTTTATTCAGTCACGTACTATAGATTAGATGCCACTACCACCACCCACATTATTCTCCCCCCTTGTTCTTAACCACATTCATGGCCCAGGGCCAGGAGTCGGGGAGCCGTATGCAGTGAGTTTGTTTCCAGTGTTTACACAACAGCAACATAAAGCCTGTTGAGTTTCTGCTGCAAAAAAACCCATCACAGCTAATTACCTGTCTCCATTAGGCTGCGATGGTTAGTTGCTGCTGAGTCAGATGGTTACACCCAGACTGGACAGTAAAAAACAAGGAAAGGGTTATCATCAATTAAACCCACAGTTAGTTAATTGATTAATTAAAAGTCTACATACTGTAAATGTGTTTTTGTTAGAGCTGAAATGATTAGTCAATGAACTGATTAATTGATTATCAAGCAAAAATGTCAGAGCCTTTCAAGTATGAGAATTGTGTTTCTTTTTTTCATATCATTGAAATTTGAATATCTTTTTTTTTTTTTTTTTTTTGCAGTTTGCAGTTTGGAGTCTTTCCTGCTCGTGAGTCTGACCTTTAATTTCACTCCTTAACTTAATTTACTGTTTATAAAAAAATACCTTAAACATAAAATAATTATATATTATAAACCCCCCCTCACGATAATATCATATAATACGATATTCGGGGCTGGACTGTATCAACATATTACATTTTGGATATTGATCAAGCCGAGTTGTAGCCCTACTTTTCATGGTTCCCCACTGCTGACAGAAAACAGTTCCCAACGAATTGCATAGCTCTCAATGAATGAACAGTCCAGGATGAATTATGTGGATTATGTATATTAACAGGAACATTATCTCTGGCACAGGAGTAGCCTCAATCAGAGAGTCAGGCCCGTCACAAAAGGAGCCTAAATTTTTATTTCAATGAAAAAGAAGGATTTTCACAGTTTATAAAAAGTACTAATGAATTGAAATGACTTTGGTCTTGTTGGCCGTTAGTTTTCAGTTTCTGCTGTTGAACCTTCTAAACTCAGTGCCCTGTTAGTGTCACTCATAATAACCGGAGAAGAGAAAGAGCTCATTAACTTGACAGTAGCTTTAATGTTTCAGCAGTTGGAAAATGCCAAAGTTGTAGCATAAGTTTTCATAAACGGCACCAAAAATAAAATTCTATCTGCATCCATTGTATTGAGGAAACATCAGATGTCTCAGTAGCAGATATCTCAAAAAAATCAGCCAAAGAGAAAGAGATGATCAGTTTTCTCTGTGTATAGAAAGATAAATACATTTTCACTTTTCCACCTTTTGCTGTAGTGAATCATTGAACACTGTTGGTCAGCAATGTACTTCCCATGGTCATTAATTAAAAAACTTTTTTCTCCTGTTTTCACACTAACTTATTAAGTATTTTCAGATCATTGTTCATATTTGTGAATGATTTGTTTGTGTGTTTATGTTTGCTATCAGCTTTACTCAAATAGTCCCTTGAGGGGCAAATAAACAGTTTTTTAACTGAAATGGAGAGAAAGAATTATCTGTATTTCCAGATGCTTCCAGTGGTAAGTGGGTATTTTGTCTCTAATTTGGTTGAACTGACCCTTTTTAGTGTTTTGTTTTTTTGCTGCAGCTGTTCTGTCCATACATGTCCCTTTAAGAATTTTGTTTGTTAATTTGTTATTTCCAGTAAATGTGGATATGGGGTTTGTGGCTGTAGTGTCAAGAGAGTTTCACAATAATTCACCATTTAATTATTTGATTGAATATAAAAGAAAGTTCAGAGTTGCTAATTTGAGACCTTTGTGAGGAGATTTTATTATTAAATGAATATACTGTCGTTATTTCCCCAGACTACTGCATCATATGAGGCCATAAGCAAAGCTGTACAATTGTATGCGAAACTTTGGGTCCCCCTGGGGAAATTACATAACATTTTTGATTATATTGTGGAAAGAACAGACATTAAAATTATCCTTTCTTCAAATTTTAATGCTCTGTTACTTTTTATGCCATGAATTTAAAAAACATAAAAAAACAGTAATGGTGGTGTGTGCAGAAGGACAGGGTTCAGGTTGAGGCACCATACTAAGTCTGTGCTTATTACTTATTACTATTACTATACTACTATATTATTATTATTACTTATTACTTATTGAGGATAGAAAAATATTCTGCTTTTGGGTTAGTGTGGCAGCGAGTGCAGAAAAAAACACTGCACAGACAGAGGCAAGAATGAATTCAACTAGATGAATATCAGCAGATTCTGGAGGCAGACGTTCTGCAGTCAGTCAAAAAAGGGTAAAGGCTGGTTTCTACAAAAGGACAATGATCTTAAATCTAGCATGAACCACTTCAGTAAACACAAGCTGAGGCTTTTGGCCCTCACAGCTCTCTGATCTGGACATCACTGAAAACCTGTGGGCAGATCGTCAACCTGCTGTGTGAGCAGGAAAACCTAAAATATCTCAGAACCTGAAGTGATCTTCCAAAGGGGGGGGGGGGCAAGCACTTACTTAGTAGGGATCCCAAATTTTATACATGCCACTGTTTAATTCTTTTTTAATGAAATAAACAGTAATAAAGTATTAACATTTGAAGAAGGGTTCATTTTTAATGTCTGTTGGCTGCAGTGTTCGCATTAGCATTCAGTACTTTTCATTTAAAAGAAATATGTAATATTATATGTAATATTATAATATTGCCCAGGGGTGCATACGACTCTCATCAACTTCTGTTTGTGTGTGTGTGTGTGTGTGTGTGTGTGTGTGTGTGAGAGATGTGGTTTGTTTTGTTTTTATATAAACATTTTGTTTTTAAATTATTTATTGTGCATAGTGGCACTTCTGAATCAAATCAGACCAAAATTGATTTAACATATTGCAGAGACACCACACACACACACACACACACACACACACACACACACACACACACACACACACACACACACACACACACACACACACACACACACACACCCCCTAGGAGCACAGTGCTGGCCAAGGCCCAAAGGTTTGATCCCACAGGCAAGAGCGGGGGAGCACAGCCCACAATCTGGGCACATAGAAGGTGTGTGTGTGTGTGTGTCACAGAAAGAGAGGAGGGACAGTGTGAGAAGTGGGTGGAGATGTGACTCCTGAGGGAGTGTTGAAGTGTCTCAGCAGCACTTTGGTTCAGAGCCTTTGAAGGCGCTGAAGTTGAAGTTAGCGGCAGTCGAAACACATTCCTACAACTTTGTGTGTATGTGTTTTTACTGTTTCTTTTCTTTTTCATCGACTTTACAACAGACCGTTATGGGAGTACACCGGCTGTCACCATCCTGTCAAAGGATTTTTAAAGTTCCTGAAGCGTGAGGGGAGAAAAAGACAGATATTCCTGGAAGAGTCACCTAGCTGGACCTCAGGTAAGCTTTCCCAGTCGCTCACCATGCATGCTGCTTCACTCCACTTCACACCGCTGTTTATTGTGGAGAATGACACCACTATTTAGTATTACAATATTACTAAACATTGCCCTGAAGAATATATAAACAGAGTAGAAGCGCCTCAGAAGGAAGAACTAAACTTTCTTTGCAACACATAAATCAGGCAAGTTCTGGAAGATATTTTTTGCACACGATGCATCTTTTATCATTTAACTTGTATTTATAATCGTGCACTTACACTGTGTAACTGAGGTTCTCATGATACTTTATAATGTGTTTTAAGTGTCAACTGTTGACGAAAAGATATTTAAAATTTAAGAGTGTGTCAATCAAGAATTTACCTTACTCAGAGAGAAGAAAGTGTTTGTTAGCGCAAAAGTACGTGCATGAGTTTTGTAAAGGATTTTTAAGCCTTTATTTGTGACAGTTTTTGCTTGGAGCATTTGCATGGGAGGAGAGGTAAAGAGCTGCAGTAGAGGCACATGTCAACACATGCAGCCCAGCTTTTAACGTTTGAAAGCTCTGGCCAAAGAGTCCCTCCCTTCTTTTTACTTCTTCTTCTAGAGCTGGTTTCTTCTGCGTGGAATTAAATTGCTCAATCATATTTCTGCAGCAGTGATGGTGCATGTACATGGATGTTTTGCAATGGAGTGACAGGAAAAGAAAAGATGCTGAGTGAGTATTGTTGTGTTTAAATGACTCAGGTCAGGAGATGGTTTTTCTCTCCTGCTGAAATTGTAACTTCTCAGTAAGGGTGGCTTGCACAGTGCGCATTTTGAAGTGGATGATGGCATTTGTGATGGATAGATGCCAAGATAACCTCAAAGGAATCACCACTTTATTTCTTTAAAGGTGACTTTCCATAATGGAAAGCAACACATAGGTGCTGAAAGAAAACAACTCACTGATTTTAGTGAACCTCATTTGACCTGAAAGTTGCTTGAGGTTATATTGTGTTTAGATTTTACTTTCAGTTAATGGTTTAATTTTAAGGCATGTAGGCAAATAATTGGTTTTTATGACCCTGGAGAAATGCCATAGCATAATTTGTTAAAGTAGGATTAAGTCGGTTTAGTTTTCCTGTAAAGTTTTTAGAAGAGTAAAGTTTCTGCAGAAATATTGCCGCCAAATTGGTGCAGATCATTCAATTTGGACTGAGAGCTTTTTGAATTATCTGTTGGGTAATTTGGCAAAAGGTGAGCCTCATTAATGACGGTGCTGATAACACAGCTGTTTGGAGTCATTGAGATAAAGTCTAGACTTAGCTGGAAGGATGGATGGAACTGCCTGCCATAAAGCAGAGATGGATATTACCCTTGTGCAATTAGGCTGGCCTGTTGGCCTCTTCAGCTCACTGTCTCATTGTCTGAGTTGCTGAGCGTGAGGTGCAGAAAATCACCAAGCAAAGTAATGAAATTAGCCAGGAAAAGGCTGAAAAATAGAAAACACCATCAAAGATAGTGTGATGTGAGTGGAAAATTGGATTAAATGCCACTGAATCCAAGCAAACACACACTCAAAGACATTTACACCCATGACTCATCCCATACAGTCAGGTCCAAACGAACTGTCGGACCACCTGAGTGAATGACAGGCTGGGCTTGCTAACAGGGAATGCTGCTGAGGCATTTCTGACCCTCCCTGTAATTATGGTATTTGCTGTGAGGCCTGAGTGACCCTTTGGGTGTGGGTGGGTGTATGTGAGTATGTGTGGAGGGGCAGTTTTTATTTGAAAGGACACCCCCGACCCCCGACACTCCTCCTTCCACCCCTCACATGACATGACCTAACCCTGCAGACAGCAGCTCTGAGAGGAAAGGCTCAGGCTGAAGTGTTGTACAGTATGGTGGTACAGAGAGGAAAGAAAATTCTAACAGTGTATTTGTGTAATCTGGTTTTGGCAGCTTATTTTACTAAATGCTCTACTTTTATAGCCCCAAATTAACATGAAGGGGATAAACAAATGTCAAAGCTGAATGCAGTTTTATTATCAAAGTATTCCCCACAGTCACTTTAAATCTCACCCCCAGAACGTTTCCGTGACTTCATACAGAATTTTTATGACTGCCTGCAGCTTTGCACAACCACAACTTTTACAGATGCTCTGACAGTAAAATTTTATCTTATTGTTGAGTAGAGATTAAAGAATTATCCAGTCTGTCTTTAAAAACAAGTTGTAGGCAGTGGGTGTGTGATGTGGTGGTTGTGGGGGAGCTAGTTTAATGAGATGAAAGGGTTCAGTTGACATCAGTCAATTAACTTTTTTTTTATTATTGGTTGATGACCCAGACTTGGAAAAACAGTGTATTGCTGTACAAACCTGCTGCATTGTTACATATTGTATATCATAATAACATAGTGTTGATTATACAGTATATTAGGTCTGCTATATTGTGTTAAGCTACAATATTGTAAAGAGCAGTGTGATACTGTAGCATATTTATGAGCATGGATCTATACTATGGGCCAGTTGTACATGGGGTTTGGTTACATGACAGTAGATACTGTGATTGGATAAATATTTGCCTACCATCAGAGATTTTTCTATACTTTTTATGCCAGGGTCTCTGCTTCTAGGAGGCAATTGTGGCCAGTGTTGCAGTATTGTTAAAGTAATTTTGTATTTTTATGTGATTTTCCAACAATATGATGCAGTACCTGAGATATTTAAGTGCCTGCATTAAGCAAAAACAGATTCCTTGTCTGGTTGTTTTACACATTAAGAGTCTTGAATGGTTTTCCAGAAAATTTGCATTACTACAATATGAGAATATTGCAGTATAAAATTATATATGTCATAATAGAGGGTTTTTATGCTTACCATCCATCCCCGGATATCGCCCCTGTACTCCAGCATGCTGTGGCTTGATGTGTAGAATTGTATAGCAGAGTTTATCACCACAGTATTGAATAGAACTTAGTGAAATCTGCTGAGATAAAGAAATAAGTCAATAACAGTCAAACCTCAAACATAAGATTTAATGCGATGACACTCACATATTTTGTTCCAGCTGCTGTACACTGAAGTCTTGATTTGTATTAATTTAAGAGAGACAATTCCAGTTCTGTGTTTTCAAAGTGTCTGAGTTTTGTCAGAGCTTCTCTGGTGTCCTGACAGGGTTAACTGCCTCCGAACTAGAGCAGCACAGTGCTGTTAACTCATCCCAACATAACCACAAAGCTCCAGTTAAAGGCCTCCATGTCCCGACTTCGTGCTGTGGGTGTGAGAGAGGTTGGTTCGGAGGCCGCGCCCTTCCCAACCCTTGAACCCTTCCAGACTGGGGGTTAGCATCGTAACCCCACCCTAACATAATCCTGGACGTCTGATCTGAAATTACACTCCTGTAAAGGCATTAGCTGTGAAAGTTTCAGCAGATGGCATTTTGACTGAATTAAAAGTTTAGTTTGCAGTCATGTTTTTATGCAGTACAATTTACAAACAAGCTTTACTTCTCAGGATTAGATTAGATTAGATTAAATTAGATTAGACAAACTTTTGTATTAGGGAGGGCTGGGCAGACAGGTGGCTTTTGCAGAACATGTTAAAGACAGTCTGTACTGTTGTAAAACTCAAACCTAAAACTGTGACACTAATGCTGCATGAAATGTAGAAATAATGTCCCATGAATAATGTATTGTAACACTAGGGTATGAATGAGAACAAAATGATTTTGACTGCTGGCTGGAGCCGGTTGTGCAGAGGTCAAAGGTCAGAGCCATCAGGCGCTGATAACAGTCATGCAGGAAAAAAGTAATAAAATGAGAGCAGAGCAGAGAGCTTGGAGGCAGTTTCTATAAATGAGAACAAGTCAGAGTGAGGAGAGGACAATGAAGGATTCTCGTCCAGGTTATCTGGTCCCACCTCTGACAGCGCCCTCCCCAACCCTGCCACTGCCTGATTCTAATTGGTACCTGGATGCGGGCATAACTATCTGGGAGAAGAGAGACTTTTTTATCCTTATTTTTTCAGTTCATATCACAGGTTGTAAACGGTTGTAAACACCCCTCCTAACATCAGAGGGAATAATTTAATGAGCTATATAATGTTAGGGTTATTATGCTTCAGTGAACACAAGCAGTGCTGACCACCTCTGCTAACCAGTTAGCTTGGGGTAACCCTGCAACATTAACCCTTCATACACCTGGCTAGATGAACACAGCAGGGCTGTTGTTGGACTCTAATCTTCTTAAACCAGCATTAATGGTTTTTCTGGCCACTTCGGGGCAGTGCTACAAGGTTTTAAAATAACACTGATTATAAGTTTAGGCAATATCCATATTTCGGCAATGTATTTTTTTTTAAATTTTTTTGCAAGGTGGAGTTGTTTATGATACTACTATACTACTAATTTTATCTTTCATTATGAACAATATTGCATATGGTTGGAAATATCAGGAAATTCAATAGCCTAAGAGATTATGTCATCCCTATGCCTGGGAATCCTAAGCGATCTCATTTTGGATTCTTGGTGTCACAATTTGATTTGATTCATAATTTTTTCAAGTCAGTAAACTGAAAGGCAGGCACTATTTTCAGGCTCTTACGCTAATGAAATCCAATATGAAACATAACTTGCAGTCAGAATAACTGGCCTTGATGAAGGTCACCCAACAGGAAAGATAATAAGAAAAGTGAGTGCAGCTTTTTTCAAGTTAACTACATTCATTTGGAAACATTATATGCTCCTCTGCCTGTGTTGGAATGATGATACGAGCTGTTTATTGGTTAAATGTTTTTTTGTAAAAACCAGTAAATGGTTTGTGTGGTCTGGAGTAAGGAGGAGAAAGTGGAGCACTCCTCTGTACTGTTACTAAAGTGATGTCTGGAGAAATGGAGAAATGCCTCCCTGCTGTAATGTTAGTTCAGGGGAAAGCTGTTGTTTTCCAAATTGCTGTATGGGCGCAAAAACAAAAACAGACTGTGGATCAAGTTATTTTCTTCACCCTGACCAGAACTGGCCACAAATTCGTAAAATGCTGCAGCACTAACATTAGTGAGCCACGACAGTGAAGTTGCAAACTGGAAAACAAAAAAAAATGCTGTAACATTCAGTAGAGCTCCAAGAGGAATTGATGGTCTTTTTTTTTCAGGTTTAATTTTCTCCTAATCAATTCATGAATAATTCTGAGGCAAAAAAACGGCCATGCATAGTTTTATATCTGAGTATCAGTAGTAGCTCCAAGTCACATCATCATGTGTACAGCCCCTGATTGTTTGGTCCAATACAAATCAATACAGCTCAGTGAATTATCAGTGGATGTGCTCCAGATTTGAGTCAACAATATAAAAATGAATCTCCCCCAAGAATAAGGGACATGTATACTTGAATGGTAAATGTAATCTGTTGCAGTGTGTTGTCTGGCATCATCATATTGTATCCCACAGGGGATGTGTATGGGAGAAAAAAATGACATCAGGATATCAAGACTTCACATTGTGCTGAGGACAACAGAAGATGTTGTACAGACAGCAGGCGATTCAAATAACTTCTGACAATTTACTGAAACCTTGCAGCTAATATAGGGATTAGTGGGGATTAGAGTGAAGCCTTGAGGCCAATTCATACAAACTGTATGTCATATGAAACTGATTTAAGCTGTAAGTCATCAGGGTCTTTGTCTGACAAAAGCTTGTTTTTAATTATCAATTCCTGACTATAATGATAGCTGTGATGACTTAAATTAAAAGGTCACATTTATACTTAACCTTTTCCTTAACATTCAGAAACTGTAACCGTCTTAATTTGCTATTTTACCAATTTAGTTTTCTACAACCTGCTATGGCCCTCTGATCTGCTGCTGAACACTTTCCCAGACACCTGAAAACTTAAACCAGGCTTGAAATGTTAAAGACCCGCACGTCTCACCAAGTGCCTTCAGAAATAACCTTTTATCTGAATGGGACCAGCTGCTGTGACTCCACGTTGTAGCACTTAATTGTCAAATTTGACATTTTCAGGTTATTTCACTCAGTAAATCTTAAAGGAGGAGCGAGACATCACTCGTGCTTTGTTGTCAACAATTCTCTGGTGTTTTTTTTTTCACCATAATACAAGAGTAAACACTTAATAGACTGACAGCGGGTGAAGCCTCCCCATCCATCATGGCTTAATGCTGCAGCACAAACTCATTACCGTGTTAGATTGAACCAAGGTACAAGCTATGGATGTTGTTTTTTTTTTTTAATGGGTAGGCAGGATTTTGAACTAGTTGATTATGCAAATGAGAGAGTGTCTGAAAGTAAGTTTAGTTGCATGTGGAGGAAAACATGTTTGCACCGTCACGAAGAAGGGGCAACAATTTAACTTAACCCCCCCCCCATTTAGCATTTACAGGCATGATATAAACACTTAATACATTGTTTACTATTGTTTTTTACATCCTATAATGTTGTTGTAAGCGACCACAATGACATGTATTTGTGTAAATGGTTAATGAACGACTGATAACACAGGATACAGAATAACAGCTGTAATATTAAAAAGTTTAACTCGTGAAGACATGTTGCGCTTGAATGGTCATTCTTGATCTTAGAAGTAATAGTTTCAGAAAGAGCTTTCAGGTGCATCTTATGGCCTTCATCAGTAGGTGGAGTTTGGCTGGTTGTAATGCAAAGTGTAAAGTATTTACAAATCCATTGTTCAATAATAAATATAATTATAATACATAATTATTTAATACAAGTAAATAATGTATCATAATATTATAAACTATCTTGTTAATTGTACAAATAAAAATGAACTAAACTAAAAATGACAAGTAATGAACACAATGTGTCAGAAAGCATTTATGAGTTCTTTATATACTACTCATAAATGTTAAATATACCAGTTAAGATAATGTGTTACCAAGTAGGATGCAGTGTAGGTATGGAGAGGTGAACAGGGCACAACTAATGTCTTCCACTCAAGTTACTGCAAAGATGTGTAGTATTAAAAAAGCTTTTTAACACTTCATTGAAGCTGTATTTTCATTTACGGAAATGTTCTTCAGTCCTTATGGTTTTTAGTGATTCCTTTTAAACTCCCACATTCAGACCAGCACTTTGATGTGCTCACTGGTATCACAGACTACAGATGTGATTACTTGGATATTATATTTCAGCTGAATCCCAGCACTGCTCTCTTCTCTCCTTTCTTTTTAAGAATGGGGCTAAAATTTCTGAACAAAAACCAGGAAGCAGGTTGATGGGATGAATGCAGTTGGAGAAGGAGCAGGAGGAGAAATAATGGCGTATAGTTTTCAGCGACAAAGGGAAAATCTTAAAATCCTTTAATTCCCTGACAAGACCACGCTCTACCATTAGTCCTGTACCACAATTTACTGGTGGAGCACCTTTGTACAAACATATGGAGATAATTACCTGTATGCCACTGGGCCTGGCAGGGCCTGCTGTGTGCTGCTCCCTGCCCTCCTATTATAAAACACCCCTGGGTTTACAAAGCCAGATTGGCAGCTATATGGATCCATGATCCAACTTGTCTGTGTTGCAAAAGTCATCATACAGGAAATGGATGTGTGCTATGAGTAAGTGGATAAGTCATTGTGAAAAATGATAAGACCAAGAATGGACACATTGTTGACCGATGATTAATTAAGTTCATTCTTTTGGTTCATCTCATCCTTATGGACAAATATGTATCATAATTGACCAAGTTAATATTTGTTGCAACTGAAAAACAACAGGAGGATATTTAAATTACGTATTTGACAGAGGGAAGAGCAAGCAAATCTTATAAGAAACTTTAAAACTTCTCTATTATATAAAAATTCACCCACCGTACAGAAGTTGGAAATTAGCTATAGAGACCAAAACCATTTTTTGTAGCAGGCTGTAAACATGTTTATTTCTGCTGTAAAGTTGGGCATTTTAACACGGGAGTCTTTGGGGATTGACTCGCTTTTGGAGCTGGAAATGCTCCATGGAGAGGTGATGAGCAGCAGCTATTGCATGTCTTCATTTTGTAGCAGAGTGCTGGTAAACAGAAAACCCTCCCTGAGTTGTGTTTAAAACTTTGTGGGTCTTCAGTCGATTTCAACACTGTCAAGCTTCCAACAGAGAGTGACGACCCAGTCAGCTTCACCCTGACAGACAGAGGTGTAGTGACGAGGAATGAAAAAAAAGCTGCAGATAGTGTTCTCTGTCTGTACTGGGAGCCATAGGGGCGGTGGTGAAATGTGATCCAGGAAGCTGGAGCTTAACATGTGGCTGCAGGTTGCTACCTGGAGCACACTGCGTGTGTGACTGTGAGTGTGAGATCATGCAGGTGTGATTGTGAAGTTGTGTGTGAGCATGTCAGAGCTGACCTCCGTAGCAGCAGTCATGGCCTGAGGTTTCTGCCCTGCAGCATTGGATGTTTGGATGAAAACATAAATTTTTTTCTTTCAGTCTCAATTTCAGGTTCAGTCGAGTTTACTGACAAACTGAGTGACAAGTCTGTTTGGAGCAGTCACTAAAAGCTTTTCGCCAAACACTGTCTGACTTGGTAGAAACTCAGCTTTTTCACAATTTGGAAAAGAAAATCAATCGCTCTTACTTTTATTTTAAATGTAGCACAAGTCCAGAGTGCAACACAAAGGCGCGCTTCCACAACAAGTACCTGCGTGTGTGCACCATGAGTATTAACGAGTCTGATGTTGAGGCAGGTAATGCTGATTTGTGGGATTCATTACATGTCTGGCACAGCGGTCATTATATTGAAATGGAATTCATTATATTTCTGTGTTTTCAATCAGAGTGTAATCCATCCTCATCTCTAACTTTAATCAGCCTCCTCTACTCGCTCACTGAAGATTTAAGCCACTGATTTACCTTTATCACGGCCTCACAGGAAACACTACGGGAGTAAATATTTACAGAGTATTTCTCCTTTGACTTATGATGCTGTTAGATTGTGTTCAATCCTCTGTATCTTTAACAAATTACAAAAAGTTTGGGGTCACCTGTGATTTCTTCCAATAAGACAAATGTTTTCAGGTTATTTACTTACATTTTTTATGGCTGATCCACATATACAGAACATTTAATGCTTGTTACAGATTTATCAGTAACAGGTTTGGTGTACAACTTACATCTTGACATAAAGCTTCTTTTTCTAACAGAGTAAATGTGAAACAGGTATTTGGGTTAAAATTGTATCAGAATCAAGTCATATTGCCATATTATACAAACTTATTATGTGACTCATTTCTACATTGCTTTTACCTGAGAACAGATCATTTTACTTCTAATGAATCTGATAAAATAGTTTTAGTTTTTAAAATCGTGTATTAGCTTTGTATCATCCTCCTCCTGTTTTTCCATGTAAAAGTCCTTGTTCACTTTCTACAAAAGATGTAGGTGTGAGGTGAATGACAGTTGGAGCTCCTCAAGGCTTGGATGGACTGAGTGGGTCATCAGTAAAACAGATAAACAACTGAGTGATAAAATATCAAATTCTTTAATGGAAAAACTCAAAGGTACAAGTCTGCGGGCATAAAAACACGAGTAAATAGATTAACTACGACTCCCACGGTGCCTTTTTCTGTAAGAACCACTATCTACAGAAATTACAGCAAGACACATTATTTCTCAGAGTAAAAGCTGAAATAATTAAAACTGCTGGCCTCTTTTAAACCAACAGTATTTTGGTATACTCCTGTATTTCAATGTTTAAGAAGATTGAGTTTAATTTCACCCAAACCACAGAAGGATTTCTGCGCTGACGCCTAGCGACGAACCAGCTGTGCAGCAAGTTCTATTTTGTTTGCTGATGTGCCAAGAAAAATATGTTTTTTAATTTGGGTGCACTGACCCTTTATGAAAAACCTGGATTGCAGTGCTAATTCCTGCTTGAGCCAGATTTGTTCTGTCTACAGGGATGAGCATGTTAAAGTGTTATTCAAAGACAAAGTCCCTCTTAAACCTGTAATTATTACACTGAGGATTACTTTATACCTCATTATGCCAATCCTGTAGATCCATATCCTTGAGAGTGAGTCCTGTGAAATTTGATGGACCGTATATGCACATATTATAAAATAGGAGCCAGACACATTGCCAGATAATGTAACTATTTCAATGTTGCAAGCATTTATTCAGTGAGACCTGCACTGTATGGATTATTTTATTCATATTTTAGTACCTCATATGAAATGTCTTGGACCTAAAATAGGCCCATAGACTATATCATGCTTAAACCTATTTTAATCCGGCCTCGGTGATGTGAAAGATAGAAAAATCTGGAAAGATCACAAGATGCCCTAATTCTCTCCAGAACCCAAACAGTGGGCCTGGCCATTGTAATCTGATTATCTGTCACCAAGTGAGTGGAGATAAAACCCCACATACCTGTCACCCTCCAGTGAAACCTCCAGCGCCAGTAAACCTGGAGACGGAGACCTGAATGTTCAGTACATCGTATACCTGGGGAGATCTGTTTCATAAACCCATATAAATCATCAGACAATGTATGACACTGGTATTCATAACTTTGTGGCACAATATGAAGACATCTTTTGTCTTGCCTCTTTGTACGTTTGCATTTAACTAGACACCAGGACTGTTTATGGACTAACAATGGGGTTAAATGGTTTAGATTTTCTTTCATAATACCATCTGAACAACCTTATTTTTGCAGCGGAGCGAAAGGAGGGGGGGGAATGTGACACATCTTTTCAACTCTGATCTCAGGGAACGGTATTTCTGCCCTGCAGATTGTTCTATGCTGATTGCTTTTAGCTGTGGATGGGCTGTCAGAGAGGCAGTGAAGGGCAAAGTGTTCTGCCCTCCAGTTCTCTCTGCTGTCAGTTGTAGCGAAATTCAAGCTGGCATGGTTTGGCCGTGCATCAGCTGGGCTCAACGTTACCTCATGTATTTCCATTTTTGTTGTGCACATTTGGGTTTGTGTGGTTTCAGTTGAAGAGCGTGAAATACCCATGCAAATGATGCACCTTGAAGCATGTGTTAAATCTGAGACTGTCTTTCATTTAGTTTCCTCAAAAAACAAAAACAAATGAATTGCAAAAAAGGAGCTTGAATGTATAAAATATCTTCAATTTCACTTACAAAATTACAATTTACAATTTTCTCTTGCATGCTGTTTTTTTTCACTTGAGGTCGATCCATCAGTCCAAAACAGAAAAAGCAGCAAATCTTTACAATTTGTAGCTAAAACCAGAGAATGTTTGATATTTTTTGCTGAAAAATTACTGAAAAGATTAATCAATTACCAAATAGTTTCCAAAACATGGCTAATTGATTATCCAACTAATCGTTACAGCTCTAAAATGAATTATTTTAGTTTATTAATCCATCCTTGCATTAATGATAACTTATAATAACTTTTTTTTATATACTGTTGGAAACCGCTAAAATATGTCGACATCTTCCCTACTGGTTTTCCATCATACATACATTCACATATACTGTCGTATTAAAAAGGTCTTAACCGGCTTAAATTGAACTTGGTGAAATTTTGTGCAATTTTTTATGTTCTGTTTTTTCAGTCCTCCTCATGTACTTAAGTGGAGACAGTGATTATATAGAATTTCATGTACTTTGTCATTTCATTTCTGATAGTTGAAACGTTTGAGCCTCCATGTACTTTACCATGTAGCTACAACAATGAAGTATGACAAACATGGATTAAAATGTAGATTAGGTTCAATGAAAGTTTGTGGGAATGTCATAAAACCATTGAGTCATCTCTGAAAGAAAACGAAAGTGAGATTAAACCAGAAAAATGTATTAAAATTCCACTTAGTGGGTATAGCATTTGTAGTCGACAGAAAAACTCAAATAGATTTTACTCTGATATGAGTTTTTGCATGATTTAAAGTCACATCATCCAGGTTTAGTCCACTGATTCATCTTATTTTATGCATGTTTATAATGTTCTCTAAGAAAATCTAATTTTAAGGAAAAGCTGCCAGCTAATTAGATATTTAAATGCTATTTAAATTTCAAGAAATGTTTTATGAGCAGTTTAAATGTTTTAAATAATCAAGGCTTTGGTTTTCATCCATGCGGCTTCAGCTTTAGCTTGTGATCTAAATTGGTCTCTGTGTTTATTTTATAACAATTTATTGTGCACTTTTGGTCAGGTCTCCCTTGTAAAAGACATATTACAATTCCATCTGTGTGGGATTCTTATCCTTTGTTGATTATGAAAGCTGCAATTTGATGGCTCATGCCTCCAAGGATATTTAATGCACATACAGCAAATACCAGCTCAGACATATAGTACACATGCAACTGTTTATACTCAGATCAGGACTGAACCTCTTACTATCATCAGCATGATACCAAGTCATCAAACAACAAATCCCTCCTCATAGCTGTGCAATGACACAGGCTTAGAAGTAAAACATTTGATGAGCACTTGTTGCTTGTATTTGGCCACTAAAGGAATAATTATGGGGAAGGGTTTAGGCTGCCACCTGTCTGAAAGGGCTCAGAGGCAACTTTCTGTCGCTGAAACAATGTGTTGCTTAACTTTTGCCTTTTTTTCTGGTGAAGGCATGTTGAGACAAGAGTCAGATACCTTGCCACAGACTTCCCTTTGCTGTTGTGTCATTGTGTATTCTGTGTCCATTTTGTATTCTTTGTAGAGCTGGAGCTCGGGGGAAATGATTGGTCTATTTACAAAACAGTGTAGGTACATGATTTATCTCTGTGTTACGTGTTTTTCTGCACATAGACAAGACTGTTTACTCAAGGAAACTCAAGGACAGAAGTTTTTTTTCCAATAAAGGATCAAATGTATATCTCTCTTTCTTTATTTTCACAGGTCTGTGGATGTTCATGTAGGTATTAAAGATGGCAGCTTCAGGAACAACCCTCCTCACTTTAGCAGCAGTGCTCCTGCATGTGGCGAGATGTCAGGGAATCATGGGAAAAGGAAAGGACAGCTCGCCGCTGAGGTTCACACACCATCTCTACAACGCCACCATCAACGAAAACTCGGCCCCGCGGACGTACGTTGAGACACCACTGAAGATGGGTATTGAAGTGACAGATCTGTTCTGGGAAATCACATATAATGTTGTCTCAGGTGACGATGATGGCCTTTTCCAAGCAGAGTCAGTCAAAGTTGGGGATTTCTGCTTCCTCAGGATCAAAACACGCAGCGGTAACTCAGCTCTCCTTAACAGGGAGGTCAGAGACACTTACACTCTCACTGTGGAGGCAACCGAAAGCATCTTTGACTTCCAGGTGAAGACAAAGGTGTTTGTCCAGGTGCTTGACACCAATGACTTAAAGCCTCTTTTCTATCCTGCCTCATACAATGTGGGCATCAGGGAGGATACTCCACTTACGTCAAGTGTGGTCAGGGTTAGCGCTACAGATGCCGACATTGGCAGCAATGCTGAATTTTATTACTCTTTCACCAGCAGAGCTCATCCTTTTGTTGTTGACCCTTTCACAGGCACAGTCAGCCTCATCAAAAAGCTCAATCACACCCGGTCGGAGAGATATGACCTCACTGTTTTAGCTGAAGACAGGACAAAGAAGATATCTGGTGTGCAGAAATTCGGTAATGTTGCCAGAGTCACAGTAAATGTACAAAAGATGTCTATGGGGTCTCCAGTTATCACAACTTCCCCCAAACCCACAGTCTCTACAGATGGCAAAATAACTATCAATGTCCACGTGGAAGCAGGAGTTAAGTCTGTGGAATCCCTTAATATTGTTGAAGGGGATCCTCACAAGTGTTTTGAAATAATCCCCTTAGGTGTGCAGGGCAGTGACTTCCAAGTGATCTCTACAAAGAGGATTATCTGGTCTCAAACTCCTTTTGGGCTGAATCTGTCCCTTCAAGCTAAAGACAGGAGCGCCCCAAATTTAGTCTCTCCAATTGCACAAATCCACATTCCGGCCTATCATTACAGCCCATTGGCATTTTTGGAAGACACCTACATTGTCACACTGAGTGAGTTTTCACCTCCTAAAACTCATGTACTGAAGGTTTCTGTCACCGCAGTACCTTATAATGTTACCTTTAGTATCAAGAATAATCCAGAAAGCTCCAATTTCAAGATAAATCCCAAAACAGGGATTATCATAACAACTGAAAAATTTGATTATGAGAGAAAGGATCGATATGAGTTTGATGTATTGGCCAATCATGGTGAAGCAGAGACTCACATAGTGGTTGAGATAACAGATGAAAATGACAACAGCCCACAGTTCAGCCAGACTTCATATCAGGCCACAGTGGACGAAAACACCCCTGTTGGCAGCAGTGTTTTAAAAGTAGCAGCCACAGACAAAGATAAAGGCAAAAATGGCTTTGTGACGTATGCTATTGCCAACTCAGGCCCCTTACCTTTTACAATAGACCCCTTTACAGGTGTCATCTCAACCTCCGAACACCTGGACTACGAGCTGATGAAAAGGCGGTACCACCTGAGAGTTTGGGCTTCGGACAGCGGTAGCCCCTTCAGTCAGGTCAGCGAATGTCCCGTGACGATAACCCTTAACAACATCAACGATAACATCCCTCTATTTGAGAGGGTGGGCTGCAATACAACTGTACCTCAAGACTTACCTGTGGGGCACACAATCTGCGAGCTGTCAGCCATTGATTTAGATGAGCTGCAGCAGCTGAAGTATGTCATTGAGTCAGGGAATGAGCTCCAAGTGTTTGGTATTGACTCATTGTCAGGAGCCATCACCCTTAAGCAACCAATTCCCCTGCGAGCGGGTTCGTTCACTTTGAGAGTTGTAGCCACGGATGGGAAGCATCACTCGGATGCCTCAGTTGTCAGGATAACTGTCACTAACAGAGGTGACGAAGTAACGCTTCGCTGCCAGGAGACGGGCGTTTTCAAAGAGCTAACGGATAAACTGATTGAGTCAATCAAACCTATTTTAACCAGTCAAGAGGAAGACACGTTCTCTGATATACACATCACCAACCGACACTCTCCCAAGTTTGACCTTAGCATTCCCAGTTCAATTGACCTCATTGAGGACCATCCATTGAATTCCACCATACTTCAGTTCAAAGCAACAGACAATGACACTGGGTTTAACAGTAAGCTGGTCTATGCCATATCAAGCGGGAATGAAGATGGCTGTTTCTCCATTGACACTTTTTCTGGTGACCTTCAGTTAGTTTGCCCACTTGACAGAGAGAGTAAGGAGTTCTACATTTTAAACATCACTGTTTATGACTTGGGAACACCACAAACATCTGCATGGAAATTCATCGCAGTGAACATCATGGACGTCAATGACAGCCCTCCTGTTTTTGATCAGCCCAGATATGTGATACGGGTGCCTGAAAACACAGAAGTTGACTCTATTATTTTTACAGCTCGTGCAATTGATCTGGATGCAGAGACAAGTGGTAATGTTCAATATTCCCTAATGACGTCTACTGACATGTTCAGAATTGATGAATTGACTGGCGAGGTCATTGTGACGCGTCATTTGGATCGAGAAACCTCACCCAGGCATGACCTCCAGATTGAAGCCAGAGACCAGGCCAGAGTGAGCCCGCAGTTGTTCTCCATGATTGACCTTGTGGTTGTTTTGCAAGACATAAATGACAACCCACCCAAATTTGTACCCAAAGTTTACAAAATAAAAGTTCCAGAAGATGTCCCTGTGGGTACCCTTCTTGTCTGGGTGGAGAGCGTCGACTTAGATCTGGGCAGCGGAGGCCTTGTCACTTACAACCTCAAGAACACAGAGAGCGGGATCTTCCACGTCGACTCCTCCACGGGTGCCCTGACCCTTGAGAGGGACTTGGACTTTGAGAGGCGGCCATTTTACAACCTCACAGTCCGGGCCGTCGACCATGGCCTCCCTCGCTCCCTCTCATCCTCCTGCTTTGTGGAGATTCAAGTTCTGGATGTCAATGAGAACCTCTATAGGCCAGTGTTCTCAGAGTTTGTGTATGAAGCCAGAGTGATGGAGGATGCAGCAGTGGGGACATCTGTGGTAACACTTACAGCTGCAGATAAAGATCTGGGCAGAGATGGAGTCGTCAGGTACCTCATCCATGAAGGCTCTGGTCTCGGAGTTTTCACCATCGATGAGGAAACAGGTAATAAACTGTGTTTTTACTATATTTTAATAGTAGTGGGTGGGAGGGATATGACCAAATTCAAACATGTAATTTGTCCAGATTAAATCAAAATCATCCTGTTTAGCCTGATACTATCTATATTATTGAAATGCCTGACTCAATCTGCCTGAATTGAGTGACCAGTAGAGCTCATAGAAGTGGATACAAGCTAATAAAAGACTCAGATTTGTTGTCATGTTGCTGTAATGCAGCTGCATTTTAAAAAGTAGAAAAAGAGCCTTTACTTTATTAATAATTTATGGTATAAATTGCTTCTCAGATGTAGTAGTATTGTGATTATTCATTCAACACAGTTCCCCATTTTACAGAATTTTACAATGTTAAATACAACAGGAGTAGCCTACTTTACCAATAATCAGCAGGTTAGGGTGACCTATGAGCATGCATGTTATGAAAGCACCAGCTGGAGTACTAGACAAACTAATTCAAACCATCTATTGTGCCTCATAGGGTCCATTAGTAGCTGTTCTTGAGCTTTGAAATTTAGATATTCGATTTCCATTTTTCTAAGAATATAAAGACCTCTCATCCATGTTGGCATGCACGTTGAGATTAAGGTTAATACTTGACTTTGGAAACAGCGGTTGATAAAAGAATCTTACCGCAGGATAGAATGTTGAATGGAAGACAAAACGGACATTTCAAGAGCCATAATTTTATACTAGAGACAGCTTTTGAATGAATCCCCCGGCTGTTTGCAAGGTTAAGAGGGATCTTTCAATCCCTACATGGCTTTAATGTTTTCTTGTGTTTAAATAATAGTGCAGATTTTGAATAAATGGCAGCATTATTCACCTCTAGTTAAGTCACAGCTCAGACTCGGGTATATCAATACAATGACATGCCTACACCATACTGTCATAGAAGATCTTCACAGCAATAAATTTTCTCATGTAGGTTTCCTAAAATGAGACACGTGCATGGTTGTATGACATGGTATTTCCTCTGGGGTAGTTAAGGTGGTTTGTCTGTTTTACCATTAGCATATCCTTTGCAGAGGACACCTTGCGACCTCTCTGCATATCATGTCAAATTCCATTATCCTGCTGCTGCACTTAAAGCTAAAGATATAATCAGGGCAAGTAGAGTTCTCTGTCAAAATGAAACCGTGCTGAAATATATCCCTTTTCCTGTGTTGCTGGTTTTTGAGCTCTCCTTCAGGGTATCCATATTTAAACTGTTTCTGAAGGCAAATGTGAAGAAAAGTCGATTTCCCTTGTTTTTACCACAATTACATTGTGGTAGCCTGCTTTGTGTATACCATAAGAACTTGTGTAAGTTTTGGCAACAGAAATATCTCCCAGGTAGATAAGCAGAGAATGTTAAATATGTCCCAACCCACTTTTGGGCACCAATCCAGACTTTTTATTATGCAAACAGGCACTTGAAGCTTGATGACAGCCAAAGTGATTGATATTTCCTCCAGGGTGGTTACAGTTATTAAATATAAAGAATATGATAAGTAATTAATTCCAGAGCCACAACAACAAGTTTGAAACAAGTGAATACTGCTGTGCTGTTCATAAGTAAAATCAATGTTCTATCTGTTTCCCCACGCTTTCATGTGTCTCAGGTGTGATTCGTACAACAGAGACGTTGGACCGTGAGACGATGCCTCACTACTGGCTTTCTGTCTATGCCACCGACCTGGGGACTGAACCTCTGATCTCCTGGACTCACGTCTTCTTGGAGGTCCTGGACATTAACGACAATGCTCCAGAACTTTCCCAGCCGGTATATTTCGCGTCCGTCCAAGAGAACGTGGACATGGTCAAATCTGTCGTCCAGGTGTCGGCCACAGATGTAGACACATCTTCTGAGGGGAAGCTTTCCTTCCAGATGCTGGAATCTCACCGGACGTATTTTGACGTTGATCCCAAAACAGGTAATTGAGAGTGAATGAGCATAAACGTTACTGCTACAAAGTAGTTTCATTAAACATAGGAATCTACAAATTTGCAGTGTTGCCATTACAGCACAAGGCTTTTCATTGTAAAACAGCTAATGCACATACTTTCCACTATTACGCCTTTGCTTGTTTACACTGAACTAAACAATGGTATAATGCCGCCCCATTGTATGATTTTTAGATAGCATGCCGGCATTCTTGAATCAGAGGCATGACTGGTAACACAACAGCTTTAGCTTCCTGTCCCGCCAATGGTCCTGTCTTGCCAGCTCTCCATTTTACGCAGACATGGATCCGACTACCTCCACTGCCAGCATAAAGGCAGAACAACAACGCCCCCCCATTCCTTGTACCTTTTATACAGAACAGCAAGGTGATATATAATGCAAAATTACTCTCATTTTGCCTGATGCTCATCCCCTACTCATCAAACTCTGAATGTAAGCCTGCTCGCCAGTTAAAAAATCTAATATTATATAGGATAATTAATAAAGCCTGCACTGCAAAAAAGACATTGCATGATGATCAACAGGTAACTTGCCTATTCCCGATTAATAGCATAATAATTTAGATTACATTTTGAAATGAAATCATCTAAGCAGCTTCACCTCCACCTATAGATGTTGACATATTCAGCTCAGCCCTGAATCATGTAAATGAAGATTTTATTGAGCTAACATACGGACAGGGACATATACATTAACTCTGGGATACAGGATGTAATTTAATCAGCCGTCACAGTGACATCCTCCCGTTTCACGAGCAGTTTGGACAGAAATACAGGCAACATGCTCCCCTCTGATTGATTTACATTTTGATTCAAACTCCCTTTGTGAATATAAGACATCTGGAGCAGCTCTTTGCTTTGTCTTTCACAAATAGCTTTGACATGTCTCTATATGTTGCCGTGTCCCTGTGGCAGATTTACATTTTGATTCAGGGCTATTACTGCAGCTGTAAAACCTAACAGTGCGTTATTTCTCACAAGGGAAGAGGTTGAAAAATGGTTGATATTTCCTAATGCACTGTTGCAAGTCTGAGTAGAGCAAGTGATGCAGAACCCCGGCAGGTCACAGAGAGCGCAGAGCTGAAAATAAAACTTCATAATGAGAAACTTCTGAAGAGGTCACTCACAAACTCACTCATCCGTTTCCTGATGGATGTGGAGTTAAAAATCTAAAACAGCAGGAAAAAGAAAGGAGAGAAAGATGCCAGTAACCCCCTCAGGTATTTGCATGCTCATCTTTGACAGTTGCAACTGAGTCACCTCCAACAGACTTTGATGTTCAATCAAATGAGCGCTACATGCTGCTACAAGCCCTGTCCTCCTCTTATAATCTCCAGGTTGGTCTAGTGTTTGCCCACGCCCTAAGGCCAGTATACTGAGGGATTACAGAGAGGGAGGGCAAATTGTTTTAATACTGAGACGTCACACAAAGGCAGGCAGGACAGGAGGTGTTGAAACAGCTGGAGAGTGTCACATTAAAACAAGTTTTTTTGTACCAAAGCAGGTGTATTTGATATTCATTTACTCATGCATACAAGCCCAGGATGAAAAGGGATATTGTGTCTGTGTTTACTTTTTACAGTCTGAGGATTTCCTAATGGCAAGTCTCATCTGAAGACTGAGGTCTTTTGAATGTATATGACCTAAATTCTTGTAAAAAAAAAAAAAAAAAAAAAAAACCCAAAAAACTACTGAACTTTTTACTTAATTCTTCACTTACATGGGTTTGCATGGGACAATTAAAACAACACAGAACTGGCAGAAGAAAAAAAGACCTCACTAACCACAGATAAATGTCAGGTAATAATTGAACTTCTTTCACAAAAGAAAGAGTACAAATTACAAAATACACAATAAAACTGAAAACTAAAGTAAACTGATTTAAACTAGATTGTTTCTTGTAAAATTAGGTTGAAATTACATGAAATGCGACTTAAACCACATGCAAGCTCCACGAAGACACTATATGGACAAAGTCATGTGGATACCCGCATCCACATATTTGTGCACTTTTGCTCTGAGGCTGTTTTTCATAGTTGGTCTAATGAAGGGAAATCATACAGCATAAAATAATATTTTAGGCAACAGTGAATGTCCAACTTTTTGGAAAAAGTCTGTTCGTGTCCCTTTCCTGTTTCAACATGACAACACCTAAAGAAATGGATCTCCTAGTTAAGTGTAGAAGAATTTGACTTGCCTTTACAGAGCCCTGACCCGAACCCCATCCAACACCTTTAAGATGAACTGGAATGAGCTCACGCCTTAAAAATCAACATCACTGTTGGACCTCAGTGATGCTCTTGTGGCTGAATTCAGAACAAGGTCCTGCAGCCAGGTCCCAAAATCTGGTTGAAGAGTGGGGGCTGTTATAGCAGCAGATTAATGCCCACGGTTTTCAAATTAGATGTTCAACAGCCAAACGTGAGTGTAATGTTTTAGTAAATAGTTTAAAGTGTCCACATACTTTAGGCCATGTAGTAGGCAGGAAAGGCATTCAGAGGATACGCTGAAAAACTATAGCAACTACTACAGAAAATCAGCAGACACTTAAGATTAGAAAAAAAAACTTGATATCAACATTCACTGGTCAAATAAGTCCATGTCAAGGAAGGATATTGTGTTTTTTTGCACAAATGTTCTGTTGAAACCAGCTCTTTCGAACATGATCCACCTTGTCTTATTTTCACAAATGCACCCACTATTACTAATGTACAGGGTGACTGGTGTAGAAACCTCTCATGCCTCGACAGGATGAAGATGACTCATGACTGTATGAAGGTTTCTGTCGAAGCTTTTTACTCTCCTGAAGCGAGTATTTACTTCATACTGCAGCATAGTCAGTCTGATTCAACCTAGAGGAATTACTTGAAGTAAGTCTCAGGAGGGAAGGATATTTGCTGAGTGACAGAAAGGAAAACTGAATGAAATCTAGTCCGTTCTGAGTTTTTTTTTTCGAGCTGTTGTTGCTTTAAACAAGTTGTTGTCTGACCCTGATAACAGGTTTGTGCAGGGAACAAGGGTGTGCCAAATTACCAAAATGACCGAAATTTGGTGTGTCTTTGGTTATGTAAGTTCAATGATGTGTTATGTTGGTTGTTGGCAAGGCCAGGCAAGCCAGGAATGTTCCCAATTCATTAGCATTTTCAAGATCAAATTCCTCAAATCACTGCACAGACTCTAAGATCCCCAGACTGATATGTCGTGGAGCAATACTGAACAAACGGAGAGCTGGTTATCATGAAAGATTAAGTCTGGTGATATTCCATATTTTTCATATTGTCAGTAAATACACTGAAAAGATCAAAACCAACAATGTATCTGCCGCTGAAAATAGTCCCCAGCAAATGCCTTCCTCCTGTTTTCCTCCTGTATGAATAGCGTTTGATAAAAATGACTATAAATGTATAAGCTAGCAAGTTAGGATAGTCATAAAGTGTTGAGAGACGGACTAATACATTGTATTAATGCGATATGTTGACAATAAGAAAAACACTGAATAACACCAGCATTATCCTTTAAACATTTTTGTTGTTGTCAGTTGACAAAATAGAAATAGTTCTCTCACTTTGATGTTTTTAACTGAAGTCGATGGGTCATTGTGGTCCATATCAAGCAAGTCATTTTATATCACCCTGCGTGCATCTCTCCATGGATGTTTGAAACATAACAAAAACTTGCTGTTTGCTTCTGAATGCACCTTGAGACAGTGTGTCTGTTCAGAATGGCTGCAGCGATCAGATATCATTGTGAGTAATTCCGACAAATGAGGCTGAGTGTTTTCCCATCCCAGATCTCTGATCAGATCAGATAGTTGTGTGATAATGAAGGACTTCTAAAGACCCAGTGTTGGCAGCTTGGCTAGATTAGTTCAAAACTGCCTGCTCCTGCAATTAGTAATGAACTGGGCCGTTTGCTGCTCTTTTCAGGGGCTGGTTTACCCACACAATTTCATTTGCATACATTTGTTATTGACAAAGTGCTACTGCATTTTTAGTTCAAGAAAGAAATTCCCCTTCTAAACCAACTCAACTGAATTTTGACTCTTTCCTTGCAATCTTGATATCTTGAACGGTTTTTCTTTTCCTAGGAGTCTTAGTTTTCCTCCCCCTCCCTCACAGATTTAGTTGCTTGTGAATGCCAGTGTGTAATTTAAGATGTCTCCCTCGAAAATGTGACAGAGCTCACCGAGTGAAATAAAGGCAGCGTTAAAAAAGTTAAAAAAAAAAAAAAGCAATGATGGGAAGGGAGTTGTAGACTGGAAGTGAATCCAGAGAGAAAGACAAGGAAGCAAACAAACCGGGCCTCAGCATTGCCAGACAACACTGTTTATCTTCACGTGGTTTTGACAGCCGTCCAGCATGGCTGAGTGAAAACAGGCGACAAGGGAGAGACGAGGCTTTACCCCTGATTCCCATGTCTACGCTAATGACAAAAACACACTTTCTAATGTGTCCCACCTGTCCTAATGATGCCCTCCCAGCGGGGCTTGTTTGCACTGTTGTAAAAAGGACTCAACGACCCTCAGCAGGGTCTTTCACTCCACTTACGACCCCAAACTCTGTCTACAAAGAACAATTCCTAAATCGCCTCTTGCACAGAGTCCTAACGTCTTAACATTTTCTACTTAAATTCCTCAAAACTTGAGTGACTCCAGTGCTCAGAATATTCTGTAGATAATATGGATGCACACGTTGTATTAATTAAAATTAAGAAAAAAACTTGTTTCCTTTCAACTTATTCCTTTAGTTTATACAGAAATATTCAGTTCTGTTGATCTACCTGGCAGTCTTCATACTTTTTCTGTCAGGCTCTGGCACTGATATTATAATAATACTTATCTTTGAACTACTTGTAATTAAAATTTATGACATAAAGAAGCTCAACATGAAGCTGTAATTATGCTTTCGTGTCCGCATTGCTACGACAGTTCATGTCACAAAAATGTTGTCAATAGTTCGCATCCATGAAGTATATCAGACCCTAACTCTGCAGATGACATGTTTTTCTTTTGGAGGTTCCCTGCTCATCTCTGTTCATCCAAGTACTTCCAGCTACTTATTATAGAGAAAGTTTTCTGGGGGAAATGGTGACCTGTTAGCACCACCTTCATTAAACCTTCACCCTGATCGAAGCCTTTTTGATCAAACTCAATTGTCTTGACAAAATTTGTTGTAGCTACATTTGATGGTGCGGGAAGAAGGCGGGAAGGAAGGAATTACAAAATTACCACGTACCTCTTGGCACAAGAGATAATAGGAATAGGAATAAACAGCCCATAGATAATAAAACATTGTGAATGCAGGAAGCTGTTGTTTGCACCTGGCCAATCACAGCTTGAGGTGGGTCTTACACAGACTTTCCCAGTTCTGACTGGTAAGATATTTGACCAACCTACAAAAACGTCTGAAGAAGCATACTGGCACCTTAAGGACCTGAGTTTGTTTCTAGTGAAGTTATTGTCAGATCGTATAACATTATCTGAAATTGCCTGTTTGAAAAGTTCTTAGTAAATAAAGCTGCCTTGCCTTGACAGTGAGAGACTAATGCTCACCAAAAAAATCAAATGATGATGAAATGATACATTAAATATATTAAAGTCAAAAGAAAAAAATTAAAAAGAAAAATGCTTTATAGTCATTATTTAATCAAAAGTCAAGGTAAACAAGTGCGTTTTAAGATTATATTTAAATATATAAACCGTTTTGCCCGCAATGCAGATGATTTTTCATAATGACCTTGTACAATTTTGATAAAACTTGTGAATATGTACTTTACTTTTCTTACATTTCTTTATGAGGTGACAGTCGATTAAAGCAGATTTTCATGTGTGTGACGGCAGGAAGTTGCACAAAGGCACTATAATGATTCTGTTGCTCCTGTTGTCACTACAAAATCCTCTCAAAATCTGCACAAGCTGAAAAGTGTCAGGTTGTCATAAAACCATGAACAATAGCAGGATCCATAATCATTTCACACACTCCTCCACAGTCTGACCCCCATTATTATCCCCCCAGCAATATTGGCAGCCCTCCCCTGCCAGCGTGTCTCTGCTGTCCCTATTAGAGCTAATAGCAGCCCTAAAACACTTCACTTAATTTATTTAGATTGGGTGAGATGAGGTCAAAAGAAACTCTCATCAGCACAATGGGGAAACTGACTCACTGCTTCTGGAGAAAAAAAGAAAAATGTCGAAGCAAAATTAAACAGAATATGAAAAAGTGGCAGCTTTGAATACTAAGCTTCTGCAGCAGAAAATATTTAATGAATTTATTATTTTTTTTTACTAATCAACTGGTTTATTCTGTCTCCAGTGTTATTCTGCAGTTTTTGCATTAATATATTTAATTATGGCATATTTGTGGATATAATTGTGATGCCAGAGATGCCCATCATTTCCTGCTAATGACCATTGCTCTCCTAATTAAAAACAAAAAAGAAGAAGAAATATATATATTTGTCTACTCGTGAAAATTCTTCAACTAAAGAAGAGCCTAACAGCTGATTGGTCAGTAAATCTAATAGGAATATTGCAATTTACATCAGTGTACAAATCCAGATGTTAAGCAATAAAACATGTTGAATATGTAGAATACATCCAACTCCTAGTTGTTAGCTGCTAGTTTTCAAAATGTTTTAACTTTCTGAGCCTAAAGTGAAATCTGAAAAGTTCAGATTTCCCAGTGAACAGCTCTGCAGCAGCCAAATGTGTCTGGATAACCTGCTGAGCCACATAATTTATGTCTTATAGCAGGAACAAGCAAACTGTTAGAGATACAGACACGAACGCTGAGTCAGCCGCCAATTGAACAGCCTGTATTTATTTTGGTGTGTCAGGCGCTGTGGGCTCTAATAAGCCCGTATCAGTGGCAGATGTGGTCAGTCATAAAGAATCTGTGAATGGCTGTGACGATAATTTCCCCTTATTTCCTCTCCAGGCTTATTTCATCTTATCCCGCTCTCAAGTAAACACCACAGGGACAGTGAGAAGCAAAACTTTAAAATGGCAGTTTTGAACTTTAATCAGACATGTTCCTCATTTTTATTTTATAAAGTAAGAACATTTCAACAGATCCACTAAAGTGTCAAAAATGGTAGTTTATATAGTTTTGTTTGATCAGGAATATGTGGAAATTTATTGACATGATCAAGTCTTCTGAATAGTCGTAATCTGCTGTGTGCTGATATTATCTAGTTTGTAGTATATACAGTTATATTATGAACAGACTCATGAAAACACTGATGTACACACACTCGCACTGTACACACACAGGAGGACGTGCTTTTAAAAGGTGGACATACATAAACACACACAAACAAACCAGCGGAAACAACAATAACAACAGCAGAAACAACATCAACAGACCTAAACGTATTTGCTTAGGTGTGATCAACACTGTTGCTACAGACACACACACACACACACACACACACACACCTACAATAACAGAAGCAGTAACACTTCTGTCTATGTTTATTTGTTTAGGTGTAATTAGCTCTCTCACTTCACACACTAACAGCTTTGATTCTTTCTTTCTGTCCGTGTGTGTGTGCGTGCGTGCGTGTGTGTGTGCATGTGCGTGCGTGTGTGTGTGCGAACAGGTGTTATCAGCACTCTCTCAACCTTGGATCGGGAGGATAAATCTGAGCACAGTATCGAGGTGAGACTCTTATAAACAACATTTCGACTTCCCTTCGGATTGAAGCTAAAACAGGGAAAAACAAATCCTGCTGTTCTATAATGCACCAGGGGCTCAGAGTATCACTAAATCCTTAACAATACACATGTTTCAGGCTGCTAAAGACAAATTGATATGTTTGTGTTTCATACTTTTTTATAACAATAGTTTGAGTTAAAACAAGAATATAGAACATAAAGGAAAAAAGGCTTTAAAGGAACCCTTAAAAACTGCCCTCATTGGGCTATGCAGCAATATTTTGGCAAATAAAATATAAAGTCAGTTTAAATCCCAATGAAAATGACATGAATTTACCATGTAATATTCATCTTGTCTGTGTTGAGAGTAAAGTGCATGAAGGTTTATTCTTGAGTTTTATCTCACACTCTCTAGGTTCACTTAGTAGTTGTTTCCTGATTTTTTTTTCCTCAGTGGATTGAGTTTAAAATTAGTTATTAATTAAAGTATGGACAGAATATCATGACTATGATTTCATTAACGGGTAATCTTAATATTACTAATATAAAATGACCATAAAAATGCTAGAAACATTCAGAAAAAAAGTCATTTACATTTTCTCAGAGCCTGCAGTTGATGTCGACCTACAGTCAAAACACTTAAGAGTTTTAATTTCCTGTCATGTGACAAAGAAAAGCAGCAAATCCTCATATCTGAGAACCTGCAACCAGAGAATATTTGGCCTTTTTGCTTAAAGTGACTGAAATGTTTCGTCTGTTATTAAAATAGTGTCATGGTTTGCTATGGCAGACACCTTTTGTTAGTTTTGTTTGGACTTTTTGCACTTCCTGTTTTATTTTGTAATTGGTTTCCTTGTGTCAGTGTTTTGCTTCCTGTCTTGGTCCTGTGTCTGTGTGGTGATTGTCTGCCCCGCCCTAATGTGTTTCACCTGTGTTCAATCACCCTTGCCTCCCTTGTCCATATAGTCTTTGTGCTTCCCTTTGTCCGTGTCGGTTCGTCTGTTTAGTTCAGGGTTTGTTCACGTCGTCTGTTCATGTCTGTTATTTTGGTTAATAAACCTGTCTGCACCGTTCCCCAAGTTTTGGCTGCATTTGGGTCCTACTTACCTCAAAACCCTTGACAAATAGTTAATGATTAATGTTGTGTCGATCAACTTATTAATTAATGGACTAATCACTGCAGCCCTAATTCCCAGCATTTTGAACCATATATGAATTTGCGTTCACCCCCACTGTTTGCAGATGCAGAAAAAATCTTAACAGAGAATATCTCAAAACATCATTAAACAAAACTTATTATCCTCTTTCCTTAGCAGGAGCAACTTTTGTGTTCTACAGGTAGAGTCGGAAAAACAGCAGTAATTTCTGGGTAAATTACAAGGTTCCAGTCAATCAAATGAATCTTGCCTAAG
Organism: Seriola aureovittata; assembly: GCF_021018895.1. Lineage (NCBI taxonomy): Eukaryota > Metazoa > Chordata > Actinopteri > Carangiformes > Carangidae > Seriola > Seriola aureovittata. The sequence continues at coordinate 8,279,830 of NC_079371.1, read as the reverse complement.
CAGCAATATGTAGTTTGCCCATTAATACCACAGAAAATCTCTCACAGTCCTTTTTTAATTTATTTTTTCTTAACAGAGAATCTAATTATTATGATATTGACCCTCTTCTTTTGAATTCTCAGGTAATCGTTTCAGATAATGGATCTCCGTCTTTGCGCTCCACCGCCACCGTTGTGATCCGAGTTCTGGACGCCAACGACAAGCGACCAAAGTTCACAGACAAACTTTTCCACGTCAGGCTTCCCGAACAGCACCACCAGGCGGGTAAACAGGAGGTCTGCAGGATGGTCGCCCGTGACGATGATGAGGGCTCAAATGCTGTTGTAACCTACAAGCTCCAAGACAACACGGATGAGCGTTTTGAGATCGACCCAGTGACAGGCGTGGTGACATCACACGGTGATTTCTGGCCTGGGAACTACAGTATTCTCACGGTAGGTGTCTGGAAGTATTGACAGGTAATAGTTGTCTACTTTTTACACTGAGGTCAAGCAAACTGAAGCCAGATCTAATAAACACTTTTGTGCCTTTTGTCTTTCATCAAGAGAGTTTGTATTTCAACACGCTTGAAGTAAATACTTTGTCTGAAGAGTTGTGCTTCATTAACGTGTCTCTGTGGAAGGTGTGGAGACTTTAAAGCCTTGACCGTGCCCACCAACACTGCTAAAGAGGCTAAATTACCCGTGCTTAATGCGCTGAAAGGCACTTCACTAACACCTGCTCTGGGACCAGTGAATATGTTCTCAGTCCTTGTCATCACTCTGTATTGCTGAAGCCAGCAGGTTAATCAGCTACAGAAAGGCTCTGTAGGATTTCAGAAACATCAAAAGACTGTTTTTTTTCTCCTCCTCTGAGAAAGTTTCTTTCTCTCCATGTTGAGCATATTTACAGATAAAGCAGGTGTTTTTCCATGTTTTCTTTGTGAACGAATCCCATGAAAAGAACAAAACCAACAGGGTTTGAGTCCGTCCATCAATACTTTCACACTTCTCCAGTTTGTCTGTGACACTGGTTGGTACTGAAGACGTAAATCAGCAGTGGATTACTCCACATTACTCCATATTTTGGGCAGCAGAACAGTGATCATTGATGTGTTTCTAATAGTTTTTTGGAAACAATGGCGCTCAGAGGAATGAGATATATTAGTTCATAGGATCACTTTATGGGAATTGTGATTTGCCGGCATATCTGAAATAAATATAAAACATAGTAATATATTGCCAACCTTACCCTTTACAGTTTAACAACATCATGAATAATGTGCCGTTATTTTCGTTTTCAGTTTGTAAATAATATCTATAACTCATTATAATTATCATAATAAGACAAATTAGTTTATCCATTTTGATGAATGGGTAAAAATTTTATTTAAAAACTTCTTTGTGTCCGTTTCTTAATTAATCGATTAAACATTTCATCTTTGAAATATCAAAAAGTATTAAAAATGACAATCCTCACTTAACCCAGAATCTAAGGTAACGTCTTCAGATGTAATATTTTACACTTCTACACCTGAAGATATTTCATTTACTGTCATATACATTATGATGAAGAAGAAGCTGGAATCAGAACATGTCTGGCATCTTTGCTTGAAAAATTAAACAACTAATCAATTATCAAAATAGTCTTTTTGATCAACTAATCGATTAATCATTTCAGCTCTTCTCAAAATACATCCATGGTCCAAACAATTATTTTTCAGAAATGTTAATTAAATTTCCATTTGAATTTCCAGATTAAAGCCACAGACCAGGGCAGCCCGTCACAATCATCTACGGCTCGACTCGACATCGAGTGGATGGGCCACCCACCCCCCTCTGCTGAGCCAATCACATTTGACGAGCCCCACTTCACTTTTGCCGTCATGGAAACGGAGCCTGTCACTTACATGGTGGGAATCATCATGACGGAGACTCATCGGCTGAGTTGGTTTGATATCATAGGTGAGGGAAAATACACACACACACACACACACACACACACACACACACACACACACACACACACACACACACACACACACACACACTCCCTGGCGTGTATTGAGCTGAGTATTGATCAGAAGCTGTTTGCTGTGCAGGTGTGGCGAGAAAAACAGAATAAACTTCAAACAAGCATCACACAAATGAGGGTAATGATCTCTGAAAGAAGCGAAGAAGCAAACGATGGATAAAAAATATATTAATATTTATTCCCATAATACGCTCAATTTGACAAGAAAGGGCAGAAAACAAAACAGAAAAATCGACCTAAAATCAGAACTCAGTCGTCACAGAATAATAATTTCTCATAGATCATCTCTGCTTCTGTCTGACTCCTGCAGCCAAGGCAAACAGCACAACATATTAGTAAATGATATCTGACATTTACCATATTGCCACTTACACCAAAGTGCTGACTTGTAAAGCGTCAGCTCACACTGGAGAATACAGCGGGGTTATAACCATCATCCATCCTTATGAGTCTCCATATAAACTGGAGACAAGTTATTTTCTAAAGGTCAGCAAAGTCCTGCAACAGTGAGTGATAATAGAGGCTGAGCAGGGTGGAGATAAACAATATGAGTGTGAGTTAAAGGAAGAAAATGTACTCTCTGATGTTTTTACTGTCACATAGCATCAGTCTGTGAATTTCAGTGTTTCCAGGGGTCTTTCTGTAATGAAGTGCTGCAATTTATTTCTTTGAGCAACTCCACTTTTTGTCAATCAGCCTCTTAAACTTCACTTAGTTGTTTCCTGGAACAGTTTTAACTAGTTTGCTAAAACTTGTGACAAGTGCTGTGTTCCTGGTTCTTTAGATCACCTCACTTTGTGTTTGTTAGCTAAACCTGCTGTTGCCTCCCTGTGCTGCCTGAGAGAATCAGGTCAGGGCTCAAGAAGCCCAATCCTCTGGGCTACAGTGTCAGCTGGCTGGCAATTTGTCTTTTCTAGCTTATTGTTAGAAACAAAACGATGGCGACCATGAGAGAAAATTTGGTGTAAAAAGTTCTGCTTTACAATGGGCTTTGAAATGTTCTGTTGGAATGGTAATGGATCGTTTAATCCATAGAAAAGACAGTTTGCAAGACAGATTTTTGACATAAAGCAGTCTAAGGCTTAACAGAAGCGGGGTGTGACTGTTGACTTTGACTGACCCCATTCACCCTACATATCCAAGTATACCCCCACGTTCATGCACATACATGCACATGAACATAGACAAAAGAAGAAAAAAAGAAAAAACCAAGGACATAAAACAGTGAATAAACTGTTTCCTGATGATTAAAACTTTCACAATTTTGCTTTTATAGTGTATAAATATGTATAATAATCGAATTCTTTGACATATGCTTAGTACGCATAGTATTATATATAATGATAGAAACAAACAAAAGCTAGATAAATAACACAATCATGCCACCACACAGGCTTAAGTGTTCCTGGAGTGATGGATGAAGCGAGGGAAAAGGGGGAGGAGGAGAGGAAAAAAAGGTCTTGGTGTCAGTGGTATCAGCAGGACGTTTTCTCTCTGCGAGGATAAATCAGCAGTGTTCCTCCTCTCATCACCTGCCAGATCACTGCAGGAGGGACAATGGCCATTCCTCCTTCTTCCTCCTCTCCCCTCTTGTCCTCTTTATCCTTTTCCCTCCATTCTTGCTTCTCTCAGCCCTGAACACTATGAGAAAGACTTGTCACTGTCAGAGGGCTCTCTGAAAAATAAAACACATGAAAACGTTTCTGTAACTTAAGTGGAAATCAGCGCTCTGACGCCAGAGGTGTAGTTTGTCTTGTCCCCATTTGAGCCTCGCAGGAAAACACACTGGGGTTTGCCAGGCCGTTTCCTGCCAGGCGGGGCAGCATGTGCAGAGAAAGTCCGAGGTTCCTCCTGTTTGCTTTTCTGTGCCAAGCCTGATCCATGCCAGAACTCAACAGAACACAACAGACTCTCTCTGCATCCCTGAGGGGACGTTCAGTTGTCTCATAGCTGCTGCCACCGGATGTCTGTTGACATTCAGGGTGAAATAAAATGCAGCGAGTACTCGACCAGTCAGAAATGTTCAGCATTGCAGACCACACCTCCCAAAGTTCCTGAACCTTTGGCAAGTACTACCCCCTGACCAGGGACATTTTTGGGGTCGATCAATTACCTCTGAACTAAATTTAGACCCTGGTTCCTGCAGTGGAAACGCACATAGTTCCTTTAAAAGGTTCCTGGTTCCTGGGAAAGTTCCTGCGGTGGAAACACGGTTATGTCACGAAGCGAAGGTTCCTGATTGACCTGAGCAGACAGACGCACTGTTCGTTGTCTTGTCATTGTAAGCATATGCCTCGTAAATAAAGTTTTCAAAATGATTTTAATGTGAAAACATGAGGAGAAAACAGATTGTGGTTGCCGGTCCAAGTAGTTTTCCAAGCAGAGTTACGTAACATTTCAAGATACTATCCAATGTTCTGTCCAAGCAAACTTTATCTGCAGAACAATTAGCAGCTGCAGCCACAGGATAAATGTAGTTAAGTAAAAAAGACGATATGATTTATATTTACAAGTACCTCCAAGCTGTTCTTGCTAAACGTACGTCATCTGTTTCCCCCTCTGTGCGGTGTTATTTATTCCTTGGTTGACAGCTCTGTGTTCAGTCAGTTAGAGCTGAAGTGTTTGTTGTAGTGTCTGATAATTGTGCAGCGTTTTTCTCCCTGTGTGGTCTGCAAGCATAACTTGGTAATTATCACTGATGGCTTGTCAACCTTCAGATCAACCCGTCGTCTTCTTCTCTTCTCTAGACTGTGCTTATGAAAAACCTAAAGCACCAACCTAATTTTTAAGCCTTTTTCACCTTATGAAGAAACTGGAGACAGACGGCCATGTTTTTATTCTATTTTATTCTATTTTCTTCCACCCCGGTCTGCTCCACAGTTGGGTATCACTGACCCTAATCACAGCCTTGGCAGATGAGGGCTGTTGTGTCACAGGACCCCTCTCCCATGCAGATATGATCAGATTTTAGTCATCCTGTTTTACCTCCCCCCCTCTCCAGCAGCACAAACCAGATGCCTATCGACGCTCTTTGTCCATGAGATAACTCAGAGAGACAAATTAAGACTTCCCATGCTGTCAGAATAATTCCAACACCTCCTGTGAATCTGCACAAAAACAACACGCTGCATTGAGAGTGGAAGCACAAAATCAGCGACAGGATATCAAGTAGCAGGCGAGGGCTGCTACTTGATAGCCGTTTGTGGATGGATGCAGCGTCCCTCCGGCTTCACTGGACTGCGATCTCGGATCTGTGTGCTGGAGCGGGTCCCAGCTGGGTGTAATGTGGTCAGGATGAGGGTCAGCACCTGCAGGTCCCAGGCCGCGGCTCTCTGCTGGAGGACGAGGTTTGTCCCCTGCAGGGGATGGTTAAGCATCTGCTCTGAGAAGAGGAGTTCAGGCTCGGGGTCTGAATCCAGCAGGGTTTCCTGATAGCTTGTGATAGATACACAATGAGAATGAAAACTACTTACATGAAAAATATAAAATCTTTTCCTTTTGAGTAAACGGTGGGATTTCAGTTTAAGGTCCAACAGGTGGGCAATATGGTGATAAAGTAACATAATAATATTACTAGGTAAATTCAGGAGGTTTTTCTTTTTTGCGCAAAAGTTCCTCATCTTGGAAATAGTAGTCTGACTGAATTTTGACTTTTTCAGGGCTTTCAACCGCCTGTCATGTCCTTCATTAGCAGAGAAAACTGATAGATTCAGTGATGAATAATGTGAGATTGGGTTGAAAGCTTTTCCTCTTTCTCTTTTTTTCTTTTGGAATACAGGATAGTTTAACTTCTTCAGGCATCTTAAAGTGATTAAAATGACCAGTTTGAAAATGCTCATAGCTCACAAAGATGACCTTGATGAGGAGTCGAGGAGTTGAATTTGGATCATTTTAAAAGGTCGCAAGCCAGAAACATTGAGGACAACTGTTATAATTTGAGAGAAAAAAAAAAATTAAGTTCACTATGACCCAAACCTTTAATCTTATAATTTGCAGCTTTTATCTAAACCAAATTTGATGAGATATAATCCAAAATTTTGACTAAGGCTTTTTTCTGTTGATAGATTGACTGACTGGTTTTGGTATGAATATCCAATGTGCCCATTCAAGAAGTTGGAGTCAGAGAATATTTGATATTTTTCCATAACAGATGATCAATGATTAATCAGTGATTAATCAGTTATCAAAATTGATTGGATAATTTGAGATATCTGACTAATTGGGTCTAGTTCTACTGATGAATAGCTGAAAAGCATTTCTATGGTCCATTTATGGTGGTGGAGCATAAATTGTATTTATAGTTTGTGCTAATTCCAGGAAGTTTGACTGTTTGTCACACTTTGGCAGAAGTTATTGCAGCAACATCGCACAGCAAGAGTCAAAGGAAAGAATCGATCTTCATCTCTGACCCTCACCATGTTGTCACAACCTCTGAGCAGTGACTCAAATAATACATCTGCAGATCGAATCGGAGAAGATGATTCTCTCAGCAGGAAAGTTGACCTCATTCTGCGTGTGCAGGGTGAGGTGAACAGGTGCTCAGGTACTCTTGTACTCCTGAGCACAGCTTCTGAGGCAGGTCCAGTACCTGGAGGGGAGACCCTGAGGCAGACACAGGACAAGTTGAGGAGTTAAAGCTCCTTCTATTATGCCTCCAAGCAATTACTGGCGGAAGTAAAAAAGGACATCTGTTTTGTGGTCGTTTCAGCTTAACCTGCTCGACTTGCCCTGAAGGGGAACGTTTGCTGCCGTCTTAACTGATCAGTTATTCTGATGCACTGCCTGAGTTTGATCCTTTGAGGATCAAGGAACAACACATTGTTTCGATCAGTTCCTGTACTGATCCTCCATAATGGAAAAAGAAAATATAATTCATACAAGCCGAGTCAAGCTTATTTCTGTAGCGCATTATAATGTAGGTCTCACTGGGTTTTACAGCAGCAGTTTCAGCCCAGCCTGGGCTCTTCCAGAAGGCTCAGCAAAACTCCTCATTACAAAATGCATGCTCTTTGTTCCCCAAGTTTTCCCCTTTTACCTATACATTTAAAAAATAGATTCATAAATCCTCAGAGATTTTCATATCAGAGTATTATTTCCGCTGACCTTGTATGCCATCACGCTGCCTCTAAAACTCACTTTGCAGAAAGACATAATAAGAAAGATGGACAAGCCAGTAGTGTTTGTGTCCACCTAATACAACCAGCTCCTCACACCTGACGGATGGATAACAATTTCAGTGAAATTCCCCTTTTCCTGTGTCTCATGATGTCCAGCAGAGCCGGAGATGTGCAATGCTGAAGCCGATTAGGTTGTTTTTGTTCTCATGAAAGGCTTCCTGGGTGCTGACGTGGTTCTTACAGGAAGTCAGTCCAGGGATATGGAAATCTAATCGTTTAAATAGACTTGTCAGTGTGGCTGGTTAGTGTGCAGTGTTACAGCTCAGTCATTAAGGCGTGACTAACAGATATAGACCTCTGGATGACCTGACTATCTATTGATTGGGAACAAACAGAAAAGATGAGAGTGGGTTTGTATTCATGTATAATGTAAGAAAAGGAAAGACAACAAGGGAAAACAACTAGAGGCAGAAAATTAGAGAAATTTGTAAAGCGTCATAGCACTTTTCGAATAAATACTATTTACTAAAAAACCAGTGGCCTCAACCATCACATAATAGAAACATATATATGTGTGTGTTTGTGTGTGTTCGGCCCTTTGCAAGGTGGAAATCTTAATAAACACCATCTGGCTGAGCAGGCATGAGGTTTACCTTTCTCGCGTAATACATGTAACCTGCAGAGAGAGAGAGAGAGAGAGAGAGAGAGAGAAGAGAGAGAGAGAGAGAGAGAGAGAGAGAGAGAGAGAGAGAGAGAGAGAGAGAGAGAGAGAGAGAGAGAGAGAGAGAGAGAGAGAGAGAGAGAGAGAGAGAGAGAGAGAGAGAGAGAGAGAACCAGATGGACTCTAAAGTACAGTATGACTCATTTAGATGTTGATGATTCAATTAGATGATGTAAGGAAGAAAAAAAACCAATCATGATTTCAGTCACTAAATGATCAGATACATCAGGATAAATAGAGTATATTAATAAAATGACTATGAGAACATTAATCCATATAAACAAGACACCCAATGTTGGCAAAAACAAGAAGCTGTAAGCAACAAGGCAACTCAGAGCTCAGTTTTCATTTCATGATTTAGAGGGAATTTTATTCATTTTCTTTCCAGAATACACAGTGAGTACCCTTAAAGTCTTCCATATTTACCATGCGATCGTTGTGACTTATGGATGCCGCCGTGATAAATCGTGATGAAATCCTGCCTGATGAGCCTTTTAAAACATTGATCTAAAAAATAAAATGTAGAAAAAAAAAATGTTTCCGTTTTTGGACTTTTCTCTGTTGCTGGAAAAGTATATTGTGCACTTTGGTCCTGTCATGAATGGATTTCTGGTGTCCTCTAGGCCACTGTTGGCTGTGCATATTTATATGCATGACACAATCATAAAAATTCATTCATTCATTCTGTTAGTTAAACTGGATTTCCTGGATCATATTTCAAGATAGATCAGATCATATTCATTGATTAACATTTATTAATTTCCTCACTTTGTCGTCCACCACTATGTTTGGCACTAGGACAGAAAACAGAAGTCAAGGTTAAACATAAACTTTTGAAATCAGATGGAGAAGTAAACAGTCGGCGGGTGTAGCTGCTATTATGGAGCGTCTGAGTGTCTCAGTTGGTTTCTCAGCTCAGTCTGTAAATAAGAGGCCATCAAAATGTCCTGCTGTGATGGATGGATTCATGTGAAGCAAAGAAAATCTATTTTACTCTCCCTCTCTCTCTTTGTTGTTCTATTTTAATTCAATAACTTTAACAGCATGAATTTATCAGAAAAACTCTTAACATTTTAACAAAATGCACATTTTCAGAAGTCAGTTTCTGTTATTCAAGCCAGAGTGAGATTTTTTATTTGTGAAGTCAGTTTTATTTATTTTACATCACAGGACAGCCTCTGTCCTTAGACCCTTAATTCCAATAAGGAAAAATTAAAAAAACTCCAAAAACCAATTTAACAGGACATTTGCATTTTGCTGCAGTACATATTTATATTTACAAATAACCATAAAGAGTTGAAAAAGCTGGAACATGTAGTCAGAGAAATAATTTAAAGGCATGATCTGTAAATATTTCCTCCACCTGGGACTGACGCTGAAGAAGTTTCGACATTTCAAAGTTAGAAAGTGAATCATTAATAATAGTGCCCCCCACAGGGAAATCACAGTGAGTCTTCATATGCTAGAGGATGATGCCAAGATGCATCATTGCTGCAACCAGTCAAAATCAGGCCTGCAGAGTCTGACATATCATCTGAGATATTACATCTGACAGCTGGACACGGTCGGATCCATAACCCCACATACTGTAGCCTCAGCAGCAGATTGAATGAACTTCTTTTTTTATTTCTACCTACCTGTCTGTTCTCCTCATCTTCTGTGTCTCAGGTGGTGATGAGGAAAAAGACTTTGACATCCAGAGGAATAGTGGAACCATTTCGATTGCCCGCCGGCTCGATGCAGCTCGCCGCTCCAACTACAACCTGACAGTGCGGGTCAGCGACGGACACCACAGCGCCACCACTCAGGTGAGAAAAAAGCATAAAAAAACATATGTACTTGTTAAATCTGACCCTGTAAATAAAGGCCTTTATTTAGACTAACTAACTTTAGACTTCTTGGGTTTGAACCAGACCATCCTTGTTTCCTGATCCTGTATTTACAGTCGGCTTATTGGGGGTGCAGCCTGAACCTGAAGTGAACGAGTGATGACACCTCAAAGTCACTGTCCTAATAAACCCACTGAGCTGAACCAGCTGCATTAAACAGAAAACATCCAACAACTTTATTTATGTTCTCATTTGATTTTGAAAATCTCTGGTTTAGAATCTAATCTTAATTCCTGCAGGCAGCAGCGGATCAGGTGCTACATGTAAAGCAGCTTTGAAGAACCACCTTCCATATTTAATGTCTCTCATGCTGAGCATCTATTTTCTCAAACCCTGTGTGTTCCGTCTCAAAACTGCAGGCCTACATCCGCGTGGTGGACATGAACGAACACCGTCCGGTCTTCCTGAAGCCACTGTACGAGGTGAGAATTGAGGAGAGATCCAGTAGATTGTCATTTGAATACAGAATTTTGAGCAGAGTTTACAGGTGGGTTATTACAGCCAGATTACCTAAGACGACATTCTTTACAGGTAATTAACTGTATGTCAGAGAAGCAGCCAGGTGTGAAAAGCAGCTGAGTACTTTTGTCCCTCTATAATCACAAGAGTGAAAGCCTTAAACAAGCTGCTTGTAGGGGCTATTTACAGCAAAGCTGTCTAAACAAACCAACTTTTCATCAAAGATTATGCCAGGATTTCTCAAAACTTGTCCTTGCCATGTCCCCCAGTGGAAACAAAAAAATAATTTTAACAGTAAACCTGAGAGCAACGTAAGATTTGTCATATTTTAGATGTGGCTTGGACGAGCATCACTTGTTCTTTCTCTCTTTCTTTTCATTAGCTCTATTTGGGGGATAATCCTGATCCATTTCCCACAATTTGCGACCATTGGGAGACGTAAACAGGAAGTAAAACATGACCATGTGGTCAGTGACATAGCCGTTTGCTACAACTTTAGCCTTATGTTTTTTTTTAGCTTATATTTGTTTACATTTTGGCAAGTTGGCAACATTTAAAAGTGCGCTGAATTAGGTATTAGCGGTTCCTGTTTGCAGTGTACACATGGATGTACAAACAGTTCTCACTGCATTCCTTTGATACTGTAGAAAGCTTAAAAACGTGATGACTCTCAGGATTTATGGCAGTGGACTTTGGAGATGATGATATCCTAAAACAGTGTAAATCAAACTGGATCTGAAATTATGTGTATTGTGTCTTTGTGTTCAGATTTAACAGGAGTATGATTTTTGATGCAAATTGTGGGTTCTTAAGGTTTTAAAGTGTCCTGACTGTCTTTTCTTCCCTGACAAAAGTCTGTCCGTCTTATACTTCACACCATCTTACAATACACCATACTACTAAAGTCACGCTGAGTGGTCATAGTGTTGCTCATAATCATTCAATTTAATATGCCCCTCCTGTGATGGCTTTATGCCCCCCAGTTTCAGAAACATACAAGAAACTCTCTCTTTTTGAATTTTACCAGATAAGATTTGGTTATTTTTAATTATTTAAATCTTTAGTATTAAAAATGTTATTTTTCTTAGCCTAGCCACTTGCCTAAAGTCTGTTTGGTTTCTTTAACTTGTATATCAGATAGTTAGACTCTAACTCCTAATCTTGATCCTGTCTGGCTATATTGATAATTCCCATTAAGACTTAATTAGCCATGCTTTATTAATTTCTGGGTGGTACTTGTGGTAACCAAGGAACTAGTTGCAGATTTATTTAAAAAATATATAACTTTAAATGTTGAGAGACTGTTAAAATCTCCTGCCACCATTCTTTACTGTGATTATTAGGATGTCCATCAGACAGTATAAGGCTTCTGCATCACTGTATTTTTTCTTAATCACAATAATCAACAACCTCTTTGGTCTCGTCTCTGCTCTTACAGAACAGTTTCTTGTCCTCAAAATGTTTCTGTCTTCAGTCCAACCACTGTTATGAATAAAAAAAAATTGTCTTCAAATTGAAATGTAAAAGTTAAAAAATTCAGTTTCATATCTATTTCTCAAACCCGGTCGTTTGTTCTGTTTTATTATCCTGTAATAAAACTTTTTAAAACCTATTTCCTCATCTGTTCCTGTGTAATTTAAGGTGAGGGTTCCTGAGGATACCTCCCCGTGGAAGGACATCCTGCAGATCAGCGCTCAGGATGCTGACACCAACAGTAAGCTGGTGTACTCCATCCACAGCAGCCTCCATCCAGACAGCACCAAGTTCTTCCACCTGGACCCAAAGAGTGGAGTCCTGGTGATGACGGAGGAGCTCGACTACGAGATGATCTCCGTTCATACTCTGATCGTGATGGTAACGACACAGTGATGCACAATACAGTAGAACTGAGTCTTATGAAGATACCTGTAATGTACACAAGCAAGTTCTTGTTCTAGTAGCTCTTCAGGAGCTTTCCACCGTATCACATGATCTTCCTCAGTGGATTGAGTTTTTCCAGTTGTCACACAATTGTAGAAATCCAATTTTCATTTCTTTTAGAATTAAAAAATCATAGCAATATATGAAATACAGCTCAAACTGCTTTACAAAATCTTTGTCTTGCATTATTCTGTAGTGATTTATTATAATTACTTATTTATTTAATAGTATAGTTTTTTTTAATTTATCTTATTATATTTTTTTTATTTTTCTGTGAAAGCACTTGGTCAACATTACCATTGCTGTCAACTTTTCATGATGCAAGAAAAATAGCCTTTCTCCTTTTTTTTAATTAAACGGCTTTTAAATGGTTTGTTTATTTATTTAGCTGAAGAAATCTTCACCCTATAAAGAAACATGATATTAAGTCTTATGTCAAGACTGAAGTATACTTGAAAAGTTCAAAATCACGACACTGCTGCATTTAAACGTGCTCTGTAAATAAATTAAACTTTATTTGACCTTAGATTAAATCAATTTACCAGAGAGAACAGACATTAAAAAAACTTTTGATCGTTCATAATGCACCTAAAAAGAGGAGACAAGTCAAAAAGACCAGGAAAAAAGCTTGAGAAATAATCTCTTCACTCATACAGCGTAACAACAAATAAAATGCATGTATCAAAAAGCAATGGTGGTGTATTCATTATTTTATCATATTTTTCATTATTTTTGTCCAGCAGTTGTTACTATAACAGCCCTAACAGTCTCTTACCACCACAGACACAAACACTTTTCCTCACTCCTCCTCAGGTGCGTGACCAGGAGATCCCTGTGAAGAGGAACTTTGTGAAGGTGGTGGTTCATGTGGAGGACTGTAACGACCACTCACCATCTTTCCTCAGCCCTCGGTATGAGGCCAGCATCTCCAACCTGGCTCCTACAGGCTCCGAGGTTGTCCAGGTCAAGGCGCTGGACAAGGACATGGGCAGCAATGCCGACATCAGCTACTCTCTTCACTCCGGTGAGCAGCAAAGGGGTTATTTCTATCTTCTATTTATGCCTGCTCATTTTCAGCTTCACTCTGCTTCACATTCATCCACACAAATATTCACACCTGGGAGCTGCTAACTATTTTCTAATGGTGACCACTGGGATCCGCCACCGACAACCACAGCCTTCTAATGTCAACCTGGCTCCACTGAAGGAGCGGGTTGAAGGGCACGATAATGATACCTGAGAAAGGGCAGAGTTTATCTCAATTACCTTCCCTGCCATGATTTCTGTTTTGGGATTTGAATATCAACCTTGTGGTCCCAGTCCTCCGTTCGCCTCCATCACTTCATTGCCTCTCTCTGCTTCTCACACCGAGCTGAAACATCTTGACCTTCTAAGAGAATGGCTGAGGCATGCAACTTGCATTCTCTTGCAGTAGTGTAGGATTTATCCAGGGGATATTGCTGATCATGTATGATCAAAGCGGTTGGAAAATTGGCGCGTGGTGTGGCAGAGGCGCACAGCACCAGCTGCTCTAGAGGAACACATTATGCCCGCTCAGTGTTTTATACAGCAAAGAACATCCATCTTAATAACTAATGCCGTCTCAGATTCAACCGGTAAGACTTTTCTTTCTTAAAACCAGAGAAAAAATGGTGAATAGTGTGAGATAAATGTAGCTGTTTTCAGAGCTGTGTCTCTTGTTGAAATGCAGTAGACAGAATAAAGCTGATCAAATCAATGGCACTTTTATCTATAAAAATCTTGACACAGATTGATATTGAAAACCAGTGAGTTAGCTGAGAAGATAAATATCATTTTCATTTTTGGTTAAATACAAAGCTGGAGCCAACAGCCAATTTATTTAGCTTCGCACAAATCCCAGAAACAGGGGGAAACGGATAACACCTAAAGCTGACTAATTAATATGTTATATCTCATTTGTTAAATCCATACAAAAACCGAATTATAAAGATGACATGTTGCTGTGGTTTTATGAGCTATTTTGTGAAGGACAATTTTTTTTAGCCGGTAGCAGTGTCTTCCAATCTCTCTCATTCCTGGGCGGCAACTAACACATTTTTTTAATTATCTATTAATCTGTGGATTATTTTCTCGGTTAACTGATGAATTATTTTGTATATAAAACATCACAAAAGAGTGAAAATTACTCATCATTGTATCCTAGAACAGAAGACAATGTCATGAAATGTCTTGTTTTATCTGACCTACAATGTAATGCCAATGAAAGCATTGCATTCCTTAAATTAAATTATTATTAGCCTTAAATTATTTTATTGTTTTATCATAGCCCTATGTAATCCAAAGAATTTCTAATGAAATCTAATGGAAAAGTAGTGGACCCCTGCCTTCGGGATTATGGTTTTTGAGTAGTTAATTTGTGTAACGCATTATTTCCTCCCCTGCAGGTAACATCGACAACATCTTCTCCATAGATCCAGAGGTGGGCTCCATCAGGGTTTCTAAACCTTTGGACCTTCAGCCTCAGGACCAGTTCCACTTGACAGTGAAGGCCACTGATCAGGGCTTCCCTCAGCGCAGTGACATCTGCTCCATCCATGTCCACATCCGCGTTTCCGACCAAACCCCACCTGCCTTCCCTTCGGACGAATACTTAGCAGAGATCAGTGAATTAAGCACCTTCAGAACGCCAGTGGTCACCATCTCAGCTTCCAGTCCTGCTGCACTTCATTATGGGATAGAAAGTGGCGATCCTAACGGGACATTTCACATAAACCCCTATACTGGGCTGATTTCAACACAAAAGCACCTTGATTTTGAGAGCTGTGCCTCCTACAAGCTCAAAGTTACAGCTTCCACCACAGCTGGAGCCTCGTCCAAGACTGTCGTTTACATCTACGTGATTGACGAAAATGACAATGCTCCTGTTTTTCAGCAGAGGGAGTACTTGGGACAAATTAGTGAATCATCTCACATAAACAGCATGGTGATGGGAGAAAGAAACACCCCTCTGGTCATCCAGGCTTCAGATGCAGACAGAGATGCTAATTCTATGTTGGTGTATCAGATCCTTGAACCAGAGGCTCTGAAAGTCTTCAAGATCGACTCAAGTATGGGCACCATCTCTTTAATTTCACCAGTTGACTTTGAGGCCAGGGCCAAATATCACTTCACGGTGCAGGTAAAGGACTCAGGGGAACCATCACTGTATGCAGCAGAGCCTGCCAAGGTCACTGTTCACATCCTGGACCTGAATGACTGCCCGCCACAATTCACCACCCCAGTGTACGAGCCATCCATCATTTTCCCAACTGTCAGAGATACAGAGGTTGTGCGCGTCATGGCCCATGACGCCGACTCGACAGTCTCATACAGCATCACTGAGGGGAATCTTCACAATGCCTTTTCAATTCACCCCAGTACTGGAGTCATTAGCGTGAGCAATGTATCTGAATTTAGGCCATTTTATCAACTGGTTGTCAAAGCCTCTGACGGCCTGTACAAAGACTCAGCTATTGTCATGGTAAATGTAACAAACCTAACAGCAAGTGAGCTTGGATTTGAGCAGAAAGTGTATTCAGCAAGTATTACAGAAAACCTGAAGACAGTCAAAATTTTGGCGGCTCTAAAAGCTACAGGTTGTTATTTAAATGAGCCTCTTTTATATTCTGTGGTAAACCCAATGGAGAGGTTTGCAATTTCCCAGACATCAGGCGTACTTGAAACAACAGGTGTCCCTTTTGACAGAGAGGAAAAGGACCTGTATGATGTAGTGGTGAAGGTACAAGACATGAGAACACCAACCAGAACGGCTACAACTCAGGTCAAGGTTTTTATAGATGATGTCAATGACAATTCTCCCCAGTTTCTAAACTTGCCATTTTCAATGATGATATCTGAAGACTCTGAACCAGGCGATGTTTTGTATCAAGTAACTGCCATCGACAGAGATTTGGGAGAAAATGGATCCATCATGTATTCACTGGAGGAGGACTACGACCTCTTCAGAATAGATCCCGATGTAGGCGACGTGTCTCTTCAGAGGCCTCTTGACTTTGAAGCACTGAACAAGTATGCATTGACGGTCTTGGCTATAGATGAGGGTGAGCCCACTCACAGCACAGTGGCGCAGCTAACTATTCAAGTGAGGAATCGAACCAACCCAGTTTTCCAGACTCTTCTTTATCCGCTGAAAGTCCCTGAAAATGTCCCTCCCTTCACCACCATCTTGCACGTTCAGGCCAGAAATCCAGAAGGCTATCGGCTCATCTACAATCTTGAAGAGGAAAATGCCTCAAAACACTTTCACATTGATTTCAAAACAGGCGTTCTGACCGTCACCAACCCCCTCGACTACGAGAGTCAGACCATGCATGTGTTGACAGTTCGAGCTACTGACTCTGTGACCGGAGCTTTCTCCGAGGCCTCAGTGGAAATAGAAGTGGAGGATGTGAATGATAATCCACCAGTTTTCTCGAAGCTAATGTACAGGGTGAGCATTCCTGAAGGGCTCCCAGTTGGCACGTCAGTGATCCAGCTCTCTGCCTCTGACAGGGACTCTGGCAGAAATAAAGATTTGACCTTCAAGATTGTGAAAACAGAGGGGAATGAGACTGATTTCTTTGAGATTGACCCTCAGAGTGGGTTGATTTTCACAAAACAGGTGCTCGATCATGAAAACACAAAGCACTTTAATTTGAAAATCAAAGCCACTGATAACGGCACTGTTCCTCTTAGTAGTGAAGCCAGTGTCTTTGTAAATGTCACAGATGTTAATGACAACCCACCCGATTTTGTCAGCTCCCAGTATGAAGCCACACTGGATGAAATGGCAAAATGTGGCCACATAGTCATCAAAATCCAAGCTTCAGATCCCGACACTGGCGACCTGAATAACCTCAAGTACAAAATCCTGTCAGGGAACGAAGGCCGTTACTTCAACATCAACGAATCCTCAGGAATCATCTCTTTTTCTAACGTCTGTAAGAGGAATCTGGATCCTTACTATAACCTGACAGTGGCTGTGTCTGATGGGGTGTTTCAGAAAACGGCACCAGTCAATATTGACATGATTAACAGCAACAGGCATAGTCCGTACTTCAAACAGAGCATCTACGAGGCAGAGCTGGCTGAAAATGCAGAAGCAGGAACTCGCGTGATCCGATTAGCTGCCATTGACCCCGATGATGGGCCCTATGGCAGCGTAGACTACACCATCATCAACAAACTTGCTGATGAGAAATTTGCTATCAATAACAATGGGCAGATTGTTACGACACAGCCGTTGGACAGAGAAAACCCAGCCCAGAGAGTCATAGCTATTAAAGTGATGGCAAAAGATGGCGGTGGAAAAGTGGCCTTTTGCACGGTCAAAATTATTCTCACAGACGAGAACGACAACATACCTCAGTTCAAAGCGTCAGAATACCAGGTTTCAATTCAGTCCACTGTAAATAAAGGCTCCCCTGTCATTCAAATCATGGCTTACGATGCAGACGATGGCAAAAATGCCGATGTCACCTACACTGTAGACGAAACCGAAGAAGTCACAGAAGACATCATCGAGATCAACCCTTTCACCGGAGTTGTGAGTGTCAAAGAGAGTCTTGTCGGCATGGAGAACAAGATCTTCAACTTCAAAGTCAAGGCTCGTGACGGTAGCCTCCCGTTCTATAACTCCACAGTCCCAGTCCAAGTCAAAGTGGTTCCTCCTGAGGTCCCTCTTCCGAAGTTCTCAGAGCCCCTCTACACCTTCTCAGCTGCTGAGGACATCCCCATAGGGACGGAGATAGGCTCTGTTAGGGCCGACTCCGACATGCCTCTCATTTACAGCCTGGTGAACGGCAACACAGTTGAAAGCAACAAAGACAAAGTTTTCACCTTGGACAAAGAAAGTGGAACTCTGCTGTTGCAGAAGACCATCGACCATGAAAAGACAAAGTGGTACCAGATAGACGTGATTGCCCAGGGGAACCACAACGGGACCGACGTGGCATCGCTGGTGTCTGTCAGCATCCAGGTCCAGGATGTGAATGATAACCAGCCAGTGTTTGATGCAAGCCCATACAGGGCCTTCCTGGCTGAGAACATGCCCGCTGGAACCACCGTTATTCAGGTGAGGTATCGATTTGGCTAGAGACGGAGTTTAACCGTGTGAGTTATAACGCAAAAGGCTTTTAAAAGAGTCTTTTTCATACACATTGAGGAGGAGTTCTATCTAAATAAAATCCAATATTAACAGTTGATTGATTAATTAGTTGATTCAGTTGATTAAGAAGGGAGCCATTTGCTGTTTTTATCTGCTTTTACTTGTAAACCGCTACATAAATGTAAACATTGCTTGCAAGTCAAAATGCAACCACTAACCGTTGTTTATATTGACCCGCAGGTCACCGCCAACGACCCGGACACAGACACCAATGGTCTTGTAACCTACAGCTTGGAGTCACTGCCTGACGGCACCGCGACCGACATCACCAATGTGTTTTCCATCGATGGCGAGAGCGGCTGGATCACAACAGCACAGGAGACGGACTGCGAGGCAACCAGAGTCTACAGGTTCAGTGTGGTCGCTACAGATCATGGCGGCGACAACAAGCTGTCATCCAGCGTCCTGGTGGAGGTGACGGTGACGGACGAGAACGACAACCCGCCGAAGTTCTCAGACGAAGTGTACCGCGGCTCGGTGGTGGAGAACAGCAGTCCGGGTGAAGTCATCATCTCCATGACGACCACAGATGCTGATGTGTCTCTGGAGAACCGGCTAGTGACATGTTACATCACAGGTGTGTTTGTCTGAATATGTGTTTAGGAGTATGTGCGAGTCAATGGATTTGAGACTGTGAATGTTGTTGTTTTTAAGTCATTTGTGCAGGTCACTAGGTGTGTGTGTGTGTGTGTGTGTGTGTGTGTGTGTGTGTGTGTGTGTGTGTGTGTGTACTCGCCCGTCACCATATTTGCGTGGTCTTATCTGAGAGTGAGCGAGTGTGTCTGTGTTTATCAGCCAAATTACTTTCCCGTTGAAGATTCGCTGCACTGTGGGATTTATCAAGACATTAATGAGGTGACATGAAATATCTGTTAATTGCGCAGTCATAATTTTAGATTACTCAGTCACAGATAAATCACAAAGAAACATAGGTCGACAAGCTGACAAGGCAGGAATACAAACTGGATATCCTGCGGCTAAAAAAACAAAAGAAAAAAAACAAAAACAAAGCCTTGAATTAATGCAAAACTTCTATTTTCCTCCAGTCAGTTAAACTCATACCCTTCTAGAGGAGTTTGCTGTCACAACATTGTTTTTGGAAAGTATAACAGGAATATTGGCATTGGAATTATTAATAAATGGTAGGGTTGGTCTGATGCTAACATTGGCTTGTCAAAAAGAAACAAAAACAGAAGCAAACATTAAAGTTGCCCTTAACCAGAATGATTGATGTGATGATTTTATTTATTCAGGAGTCTGTCTACAATGAGGCTGCCTCACACAACAAAATTCAAAATTCATTGCTGTCATTTTTCATCAGGAACGTTGGCAGGGTTTTAAAAGTACTGAGGTCTGGACTAAATTTCTCCCTTGCAACTCAACCACTTGAGAAAGTTTTGACTAAGCACAAAAATCCCCCATTTCATTGTTCAGTTATATATTCAGGTTTTTTTCTCACAGTTTTCTTACAATGATCTCATTGCTGTTTTAAAGACATCCCCACAATTCACAAAGTAATACAAGAGTCGGCTTTAAAATACCACCATGGGGGGGGGGGGGTAATGTGTTTGAAGTTGTACCATATAAACCCCTCCTCTGATTACAGTTACAAGTCTTGATCTCCTTAGTGGTAGTTTTGATCTACGTTAACATGTCTGTGAATACTACTGTAAACATTTGCCACCGTATTTATGGTAATATTTCCATCATTGTGACATTACCCTGACTTACAATGAACATGTGTTTGAAATTATTGAAAATTTCATCCATTTATCTTAAAATTTTGGCCAAAATCTGAATTTTATTCTGACTGTGAATAAAGTGATCATGCAAGATTTTTTTAAAACAGCAAGAAATTTCAGAACAAACACTAAAACAGTGCAACTTTGTATGAGGGAAAAGTTATATTTTTTTATTTATTTATCCAGTACCGATACCGTAGTGAAATAACCTCAATTTTTGACCTTATTTCTTTTACCTTTTGCTAAAAAGTGTGTATGAAAATGCACCAAACCTTGGATCGACTATAGCCACGTAGATTTTAAACCTTCCATTTATGGAAGTTTTATTTTGATGGTCTAAGTAAAGTTTCAAAGGCTTTTCTACAACGCAAAGAGTAAAAAGTTTGGGGAATCCCTACATCATTGTTATGTGATAGACTCAAGTACAGCTATAGTTCGAAAACTCAGAATTAGCCTTCAAGAGTCTATAGCAGTTAAACTTTAGTGCCTAACATCCCAATCCACTGCAGTAGCCTGTACTAATTCCTTACTTTACTATTCCTTCTAGTGCCGCAGGCTGTTTATGGACAGCAGCACCTAACAAGTGTTATGTCACTGCCAAAGAAAACCCACGCCACAGTTTAACACATTCGTCACAAGACCTGTGTGGCAACTTTTGACAGCTGTCAACTTTCCTTTTTGAGGTTGAAGCATTTATTCAGTGAGCAGAACCGACATGTAGTGGCTCCATCTGCACAGGTCACGTGTCAAACAAGGTGGCTGACTGGCAATGATGCAATCTTCTGTAACATACACACTGATGGGCATATTCAGCAGCCAGCTTCAGCTGTCAACAGTTAAAGTTTTCATTTCAACGATAAAAGTTTGTGAGAAAGGAAAAGAAAACAATGATTGGAAAGTACTCGGGTGAGTCAGTCTAATGTTAAAACATCACCTACAACAGAAAGCAGAAAAATTACTGAATTATTCATCAGGAACAACATGGCTTCAGTACTTGATATCAAAGACTCTTTTGTATCACATAAGCTAAGTGTGAATTAAAAAAAAACACATTATATATACTATATGTACATATACAGTATATATATTACTCAGAATGTAATGTAGTGTTACAAAGACGCTATAACAAAAGCAACAAAGACAAACAACAAATAAGAACTCTGCAGTTTTACTTTTTTGTTTGTTGTTTTTTTGTTCATCTTTCTAGGAAACGATTCGAGGATATTGATTCTATTTTTCACCCACTGGGTGAATTCCTTTTTTTTTTCTTAAAAACTTAAATATGACAAGTACGTACTTAATAACTGTAGCAATTAACACTCTCTCAATTTCCCTTATAATTAGTATCAAGCCAGCATATTTTTAGGAAATTAGAATGATTTTTTCTGGCAAATTATCTAGAAAATCCAGGATTACCTCTCAGTTCTTCATTACTCCTGCAGGTGGGGACCCGTTGGGCCAATTTGCCATCATCCAGGAGGACGAGGGCGAATGGGGATTGATCGTGAAGGAACGTCTGGACCGAGAGACCAAAGACAGATACACACTCAAAGTCACCGCCACTGACGGGAAGTTTGAGGCTCCAGTCACTGTGGATGTCCATGTGCTGGACATCAATGACAACAGTCCACTGTGTGAACAGGTGAGGAGGTTATTTCACCCTTTCGTTCACAGATAAGACTCATCACAGTTACGTTCACTATCACTGTCCAACAACAGCTTGTCAGACACACTCCCATCTGGCAGCAGCTCTGTACAATAGTCCTGTTGGCCACCAGCAACTCTTAAGGGAAATTAAATTCTTGAGCTGTTGCTTTTAATGGAGTAAGCCAAAAAAGGTAGTTTCTTTCTTAATTTATTCATTTATAAGAGTAGTATGTGAAATGTAAGCCCAGCTGAATTATTTTTTTATTTTGTAAAAAAGAATAATAATAATAATAATAATAATTTTAATTTAGAATCTTTTGTAGTTTGTTCCTATTTTACCAAAACTGATCAAGTAATTTCTGTACTTGGTTTAAACAAACTGATACTGTAACACATAAAAAGGCCATAAACTGACTAAAAATGTCAACATGTCATGCTTTCATAGTTTAGGGAACATTAATCTTTGATAAATTATATAGGGACAATGCTGTTGTATGTGGTATTGGTTTATGCCCTATACAGTACCTGTCCCTATACAAATAAACATTGAAATCAAATAGAAATTAATTTGACCAGCAGAGACTTTGTGGTAGATGTGTTGTGGTTAATCTTTGAAGTTCAACTTTAAATTTTATTGTTGTATTTTGCCAAAACATAAAAAATCCTGAAAAATATTTAACATAATTTGGTATAACTGTGAGTATTCATATCTTAATAAATGTTAAAACCTTTTCTGTCTTTTTTTCAGACACCTTTGTCCAATATGACTTTAAAGCTACAGTCATTATTCTGCTCTACCTCTTGATCCACAGCTGCCTAATGCTGCTACTTTGTGGGAACTGTTTTTCTGATGTTGGCTCTATAACAACCATCTGAATTTTAAATTCATCATTCTTTGAAAATAACCTTTGATGTGAAGACTAATCACTTCTAATGTAACTCTAACAACAATGCTGACCACCTCTAAAATGTTTTAATATCACCTTTTCTCCCTTCATTACTGTAAACCCGAGCCCTGTTGCTGGTTTACCGCTCGCAGCTATATATCATTTTATTTATCCAGCTCTCAGTAGCTTCACCTAGAAAAGTGCTATGCAAATGGAGGCCTGATTATTGTTATTATCCTCCTGTTCCAGCTGGTCTACACAGAGGTGGTGATGGAAAACTCGCCCTCCAGCATGTTTGTGCTGAAGGTTTCAGCTTCAGATCCGGACGTGGGAGCTAATGGCCAGATCTCCTACACCCTCCACGGCCCTGACGCAGACAAGTTCCATCTCAACCACAGGACAGGTATGATGGTGTCTGTTTGGGGTCAAAACATGAGCGCACCCTCCAAGTGAACTGCGCTGAGTGTTTGAGTTGGCGATACCATCGGCGCTCTGCAGCAGCTACTCACAGAGGCTCTGTGCTGACAAGAGCAAAAAGCATTTCTTTTGTCATTAGTTATTTCCCCTGTTTTCAGAGGCACCTCACTGACATCCATCACACTTTATTTCTGTCATAACATCTTCGTCTCATTTCCTCAATGCCAGCTGATTACCTGGAGGATATCAGAGAGTTTTAAGCCGCACTAACAGAGAGGTTGTAGAGACGGTAATGTTACTCATTCAGTGGCTCGACACTTTGGTACAAATATCTTGACCGTTATTTGATCCCAAAGGTTGAAGTAACTTTTCAGTCAGCGCCACCAGCCTAACACTTAATGATTGGAAACATGTAAAACTAAAGACTGAATTTATAACAGCCTCACCTTTACTTTGACATTCATGCATATACAGCAAGGAAGCATGCTAAACAACAGCAGTCTACTCATCATTGTTGGTAATGTAGTGACAATTTAATATTTGGTGAACTGGTGAGCTAGCCGCTAACATGATCGCAAACTGTGAACATGGTAAACATGTTAGCTCAGGTGCTAACAAGACAGTAAGTTACCACAGAGTTTATTCAGGAAACACTTCTGTCCCATTTACCTCTGACTCACAGACCATTCATCTTTTGTGGGGCTGTTCTCTGGAAGAGCAGGGTTACATGACATGAAGTCTATGATGCAACACAGCTAACAGGCTATGATAGCATCCGTGACGTCCTTGTTGAATATTGAAAAAATTAAGGAAAATGTTGTTTGGACACATTTTGTACATTAATATTCAGTTCTCTTGTAAGTAAAAGATATTTTGTGTACTTGTATACTCTTCCCGCCTTTCCCCAGGTGAGCTGTTCACTCTGGCTGTGTTGGACCGTGAGAGGGAGGTTGAATACAACCTGGTGGCGAAGGCGACGGACGGTGGCGGGCGGTCCTGTCAGGCAGACATCCTGCTGATGATCCAGGACATGAACGATAATCCGCCTCGCTTCTCCTCCAGCCACTATGAGGTCACTGTGTTTGACAACACGACCATCCGAACGCCCATCGCTGTCATATACGCCAAAGACCCAGACACTGGTAGGCTGCTGTTGAGTTTTACTAACACTAATGTGTTGTAATTATTGCCTGCCCAGGGATTTTAACTCTTAACCCTGGGACTCTTACAGTCTCTCCTACTTATTAGGCACTAAAGGAAAGACCATAAGGTGGATTAATCAAAGTGTTTGTCTTGTTTGTCTTCATGATACCAAGCGAAGTCACGCAGCCTCAGGGTTAGGGCTTCAGTATGCCCCGGACAGCATGCCTGTCAGGTTGTCGACATATCAAGATAGGGCTTCAGTTTTATGTTATTATAAATAATATATATATATATATATATATATATATATATATATATATATATAGATATAGATAGATATATATATATATATATATATTATATATATATATATATATATATATATATATAGATATAGATATATATAGATATAGATATAGATATATATATATATATATATATATATATATAGTATATATATATTATTATTGTTATTATTATTATTATCATGCTGTATTTTTTTTTGTTTCATGTTTCTGCGTGTCCATATTTTATGTTGGTTCGAATGCGTGTGCTTTGGGTTGTGTTTTCATGGTGAGTATGTGAAACAGTGTGTATAATGTGCAAGTTGTTTAATGAACCAAATGGAACCAAACAGACTAATAATAGTAATTATGTTCTTTATTTTTAAAGCATTTTACAAAACTCAAAATGTGCTTCACACAGGGTAGCAAATTAAAAACAAAATCAAGTTACAGCAGGGCAGCAAAATAAGTTCAAAATCATATGATAAAAGACAAAAAAGAAAAACCAACTCCAGTGATGTAAGATAAAAGAAATGATGAAAAGGGGATTAAAACTGAATAAAAACACAAACAAAATAGATTAAAAACTCTGTCAAGGGTTTAAGAAGCTCTGCTCTGGTGGAAAGGTGAAGGCTTGAAAACAAATGTCATGGAAATGTGTCAATTAATTAAGGTCAAGAAAAGAGTTTGAATTAAAGAAATCAGTTTAGGATCACTATTACTTGCATAAAGTTTGTTCAAGTGTTCAGATACAGACTTTAAATTCTCTTCTCACATTAATGGACCAAACTCCTTGTTCAGTTCTGATTCAGTGTTTGTTTCTCTCTTTCATCCTTGTTCATTTATCTTGTGCTCACTCCCTCGTGACTTTTCTTTCTTGTATTTTTCTCTTTCCTGTGATTTATATAAGCCGCATGTTTTGTAGCCCCACTTTTACAAATTTGTCATTTTGAGTCTTTTAGCAGACAATTTGATCTCACTGTCTTTTTAATCACGTCATGTTTTACCACTGAACAAATACAAAACAAATCTGAACCAGTCTCTCATGACTGAAGTGAGCCGGCACAGTGTGGTGCAAATTTCCGCTGCACTGTTTGAATGTTTTATTAATTTGTTGCCTTTGATGGTTGGTTAGTTTTTAAGTGTCGGAATAGTTAAGTCAGATAAAAGTAAAGTAAAACCGAGACTTTCTTCATTGGAAACAAGTTGTAGAGCTCAGGCAGAGTAGGCGTGTGTGGTGTTTGATGTGCCAAAGGATGGTTTTCTCACACACACACACACACACACACACACACACTCACGCACACATACAGTATATTCATTTTAAGTAATTTATACAAACAAACACATGTATTCACACTTGGATAGTCAGAGTTCACACCTAGCTGGATCAATAAAAATGCACAAAGACATCTACGAATACAAATATTCTGCCCATACAAAGACTGGTACACACCTACACAGTAAAGATAGACAAATTCAGACAGGTAGAAATTCACACACACATTAGACTTACACACACACACACACACACACACACACACACACACACACACACACACACACACACACACACACACAGTTGGGTAGGGAAGCATGAGCAGACAGAACAGGTGAGCCACTCCTTCAGATGTGCAGCAGCTTGTCCTCTTTCTTTACACCGGCAACTTTTCCCACAGAGAACAATGACGACTTTTTTTTTCTTTTTCTTGGATGTTTTATTTGCCAAATAAGTTTATCAAGAACATTTTGACACGTTGGAAAAGAAGAGAGTGAAGACACAAAAATACACAAAGTGCGTGTTTGGCAAAAGGTTAACAATCTGTTCATTCAGATGGTTTAAATCTGAAGATTTGAATGTAACACTGAGAAATTTGCTGGTAGATCTGTATGTAATAAGATAGATTTGTATCATTATCATTCTTTCCTCGTTCATTCAGAGTGAAACTTGTCTGAGCAGTTATTGTTTTTCAGAATTAGATTTCTTTTTTGGCGTTTTGCCTCTTGAGCATCAGGAAACATGAGAAAAGAGAGAAACCATCAATAACATGATGCATGAAGTTAAACCACAGCTGCTCTAAAAATCAAAGATTTGAAGTTTTGACCTTTTACTGTAGCGCCATCTTTAGGCCAATTAGTTTGTTAAACTCAGTACAAAACTCCATCACCCCCCCCCCCCCCCCCCCCCCCCCCACGGCTTCTCACTGTCAAACCACCTGTTTGTCGAAGCTTTGTCTGAGTTAAAAATGTTGACCTTTAATCACGGCACTCCAGTGAGTCTGTGTTATTATCCGAAAACAGAAGTTTCCAAACGTTTTATCTTGTAATCACAGAACAAAACCTGACAGACTACATGTTCCTGTGAGCTGCAGGGGCGTGTTTACACTATTTTTAGCAGGGGATCAAGTAAAGGCAATGATTGAGGCAATAATCATTGCTTCATGGTTTTTCTCACCAATAATAATAAAAAGGCAAATTTTTGCATAATCAGAATTTTGGTGAACAGTTTAGGTAATTATCACAGGTTGGAAGAGGTTAAAATATTTACCCCCAAAAAACAAAAACACAAACAATTATGGAAAAGTCAAAACATTTTGTTTAGTTTGCACAGCACATTACTCGAACATTACTTGAATTACCGGCGCAGCGTTTCTAGCCTTTACAACAATGGTCACGTGACGCTACTCAGCCAATGATTGCGACACAAGTCAGTGAGTGAGATACACACACACACACACACACACACACACACACACACACACACACACACACACAGTGCAAGAAGAAGAAGTCGGAGGGATAAGTGTGGAAAGTGGGATAGAAGAGTTGTGTTGTTCTGGCCTCCAGGTTTAAAACTACACTCCCAAAGTAAAGACCATTGGTCTTGTGTTACCAGTTGTGTGTTAACCAGCCTCATGTCGTGTTAGTTAGAACTTTTCTGCAGGGTCGTTATCTAATGGCTCCACCTGTCTCTCTTTCCATCTGTGCAACACTTTAGTCGAGAACAAAACATCCAATCATCTAATGACCAGATTGTCATTAAGTTTGCTCTGAATATTCATGGTCACAGTTGTTCGACTTCTCTCAGTTTTGGTGATCCTGTGACCTTTCATCGAGCACCATGATCAAATTCAGTGGACAGATTGCCTTGAAAATTTCCAGGGCACTTTTATGCTCCAAAAGTAGTAAACCCTTGATTTTGTTGACCTTTGAACTGTATGACTTGTTTTACTCCAACTTTAGAGTGTGCCAGTCAGTCCATCCAAAAAACTTTGGTTTTGTGGAAATAATGAACGTTGCAGCCTCTTTGATACAAATCAACATAGATGAGAAGACAGGATCATACCTTCAAGTTTTGTTAAATTCATGTCTGACATAAACAGTTTTATCTATTGGACATGAATAAAGAGAGCATACATTTCCTTAAATCAAATACTGATGATTATTTCAGTTGAAGTGTCTATCCAGTATTTTTTTAATCAATGTTTTTGGCACACACATGAAAGTTTCTTCAACATCAAGATCTCATGATTGCTGTGTTGAAAGTTGTATGTTGTTTTTGGTTCTTTCCCCAGTGCTTTGACATCATGTCCTGACTTTTAAACATAAACACACCTTGTGGAAATCCAGGTTTGGTTTTGATGACAGTAGCAATTTCTCGGCTGATTTGTTTTCCCTCAGAGATAAGACTCCAGGTGTCACACCGCAGCACGTCTGTCTGTGCCAGTATCCACCTCATACACTGAAACCAAACACAATGACATATTAGAAGTGTTATGTTTGTCCTTTTTGAATAAATATTGAATAATCAAACAGAATCAATCGTCGTTGCTGCTGCTGCTGCTGCTGCTGATCTAATTTTAGATTTGATTTTGTTATTTATTAGTTATTTCTCTCTGTATTCGTTCTCTCCAGGTATAAACTCTGAGGTGAAGTACTCCCTCCTGGCGGGCGACGGTGGTTACTTCTCTCTGGACGAGTTTTCTGGGATCCTGCGGCTGGAGCGACCTCTGACCCCCGACACCCCGCCCACCTTTGAGCTGAAAGTAAAAGCCACTGATCGCGGCCTGCCCCGTCACCTGTACTCCATCGCCACTGTGACGGTGGACGTGGTCTCGCTGGACGACTACCAGCCCGTCTTCCTGAGCTCGGAGTACACCGCCCAGCTCCGAGAATCCTTAGCGGTTGGGTCGGAGGTGCTGAGTGTCTCTGCACTCACCAGAGACGGTGGAGGACCGGATCATGTCGTATATCGCATCATCTCTGGCAATGAGGACGGGCGGTTCCAGCTGGACTCACAAACAGGTTAGAGTAGTTTTACCCATCTTTCTCACACTTTATTTACAGATGTGCACATCTGGTCAAGCTGAAGCATGACATGAAATAAGTGAAATATTCGGTTTTTGGCTCATAGTTGAAATGGACCTAAACATGTGGAGCTACAAGACTTACCATTGCCTTTTTTTTTTTAAATTTAACATTATCTGTCAATAATCCCCTGCCCTACTTATCTCAGTTTGACTTTCTGTCAGTGAAGGAAACACTGGAAGCTTAAGTGAATATATTTGCTTTCTTTCCAAGAGTTGGATGAGAATATTAATCCGACTCTCATGTCTGTAATGCACCTCATATAGTAGAGATGGGAAAGACCTCCATGTGAATTCGATCACATTATCACACTTAAATTTTGGTTTAATTACACCGACTTTAATGGTGGGAATGTCCATGTTAATGTGGCTGAGTATTTATTAAGTATTATTAAACTCCGCGTTGGATAAATTGGAGGCTTCTCAGCAGAGTTACATCTTGAATTCTAATGTGAACATTAATTAGAAGTCAGAAATGTATAACTATGATACCTCTGATATGGCATGAGTGTTTCTTGGCCAGTGGTCAAGTGCATGGCTCCCCGCAGCTTTTCATCATGGTGAAGCTCCACAGAAGAGCTGGGCAGATAAATAAACTTTAGTTTGACAAGAAATATTTGCAAATATTCGCTTTATAATCACAAATAGCTACATTTGTTTCCTGATCAAACAAACTAGATATAATGTGTTTTAAATTAAGTCTTTATGCTAAGCTACGCTAATCGCCCCATGGCTCCAGCTGCTGGACAAACTTAACACACACAAACAGAAGTGGTATCAATCTTCTAATTTCATTCTAAAAAGAGAAGCGATTTAAATTAATAAGATACTGAACTATTTCAGTAATACAGTCTCCGTTTGTGTAGTAACAGTAACAACTATAAAATAAAATAAAATAAAATAAAAAAAACAGATTTCAAAATAGAAATTCATATTTAAAAAAATTCATATAATACCTTTTGTTGCTGGACCTCACAGCTGCAGCTGTTTTTGCTCTTGAAAAGCAGCTGCCTGTTTTCTGCCATAAAGCAGAATTTTTACATCAGTTCTTGTGGTATAAATCCACTTGGACTGATCTAAAACTGGTGGCGATAAAAAGCAATAATGATTTAATCTAGTTTCCCTCCAAGGTGGCTACAGGCTGACAGTCTACTCATCAACTGTCTATAATGTGTGTAATGTCTTTAAAATTAATAACTGCAATGTTTTTTGCATATTAATATGCAACTTCCCAGATGAAGGCCACAGTGTGAAACCCTGTGGGCACAGTTATAAATTATAGATATAATTAACCACATAATTTCAAGATTTTACAGATAATTAGAGGAAGTTCCTGTCTGTTTTCTGTTTAAAAGAGTTCATTTTCTATATCGTAGTTTTGTTTTTTGAGAATGAAAGTTTGATTATTTTCGTTAAAAGTTGAAGTTAGTTAGTAATTGAGCATCTGACCTAAAGTTTGTGCTCTGTCCCCTGCTGGATTTAAAACTTGCAGAGTTTGGGAGTGAACTGCAGTCTGCCCTTTGGACTGTGAGGGACTGTCTCACGGCTTGCTGCCAATAAATCATTAAAGACCAGCTGGTCAGAAGAACCACTCTCATTGATCACTGTCCACTGCATTTGGTCTCATTACTTGGGGAGAGCAGAGGGTTTAAAAGTTTGAACAGCCGGGGTGTGGCAACCAGAACCTCCAGCTGAACCCAGCAGCAAAAGAAAAACTAAGCTGGACTAATACACAGACGTTTGTAGGAATACATTACACATAGCGGGGTTCTTGATATTCTTGGTACATGCTTGGGCAGAAGATTTGTATTTATTCATGAGACACATTGAACTAGAAGTCACAAAGTGGTATGAAAAAGTGTCTGATTGCATGAACGTCCAGACTGAGAAGTCTCTGTAGGGATAAAAACCTCAGGCAACGTTCTGATGTCGGTGCTGGACTGAGACAAGAATCAGAAGTGAAATTGTTTTGGCTCCACTCGGAAACTAACCCCAAACTTGTAGTAATTACAGCAGACTTCAAAGAATTTGTTGTTAAGGTAGTTAAAGTTTTGGTGTTGATTTAAGGGGGTTTATTTAAAGTGAGACCTCCTTGATTTGTTTTGGGAAACTGCTCTGATGACTTTTGAATGTGAAAATCAGGACAGGAAGAGGATAGTACCTTTACAATCTAGGACATTTCCTGTTCAATTGTTTCTGTCTGTCTCTCTCTGCTTCCACTAATCACTATATCCCCAGGTCAATTTACACACACTGCTTTTTTCTTTCTCTTCTTTGTTCATTCACTCACTAACTAACTCAGGTGTTCAGGAATGAAAACCTTTTTTTTTTTTCCACAAGCATCATGGCCAATATAACCAGATTTATTTCACTGCCAATGTGCAGTACATGCACACATTCACAGCAGTTGTGTGTGTGTGTGTGTGTGTGTGTGTGTGTGTGTGTGTGTGTGGTGTGTGTGTGTGTGTGTGTGTGTGTGTGTGTGCGTGCGTGCGTGCGCGCGCGCGCTGATGAAGCGTCAAAAAGCCTGAACTGCAAAGTCAGCATTTGTGCAAAGAAATGTCAGTGATAGGAATGAAAACTCGAACAGATCCCATTATAACCAGCTCACACTACTGCCCTAGAAATCGATTCAAGGCCGTGAACTAGTTCCAGAAGTGGTCTGTCTCAGAACTGTTGTGTTGTTCTCCTGTTTAAACTTTAAAGAACTTTCTCTCAACTTGCATCTAGACTCGATTAATACACCGATCAGTATATATGATTACTGCAGCCAAAATGACTGAAATGGCAACTGCTTTTCTGAAAAAAGATGATGCAGTTTACTGCAGACTACACTATTCATATGCTGACATTTATAACTTTGGCTTTGATAATGGAAGTAGAAGTTACGTTATATTTTTGAGCGTGAACCCAATGAGATCATGAGCATTTAGTCATGAACAGTTGGTAGTTAGCTTAAAGCATCTACTATCAACTATCCCTTTAAGAAAGTTGACTCTCATTCAGGGACTATTTTGTCCCAAATTCACGACATGTTTGCTGTCAGACCACGCACGGCTCCCAACAACCTGGATGAAAAGGTAACCTTAAGACTTAAGGATACAGATGTTGAAGTTTAAATTTAAATTGATGGAGTCAGTTGAGGTGAAAGGCCTGAGAATTAAAGGGGGAAAAAGTCCCACATGGATTAATTTATTTATTGGCTGAGAAGTTGAGGTTTGATTTTATTTGATCTTGGCTCCTAATACTGAAATGAATGATCTGTGACATTTTTAGCCATTCTGCAGAAATTAGATCTTGCAAAGCTTTGACAGAAAAGATCTAAAAGAAATACTGTTAGACTGGTTGAATTTGTGGTCATTCTAATAATCACCAGACTGATCAAGGAACCACATGATGGAGCGTGGTTATAAGAACAGAAATGAAAAACTTGTTTGTGTTTTGTGAAGAGCTCACTCTGTCCCATCTGTATCACTGCTGCTCTCTCATTATCAGAGGCTGAGAGGAATTTGATTCATCACAAAGTTGATTAAAACACAGACAGTAGTACAAAGTTCTCTTTGTTTTTGTTAAAGTTAATTTTTAATTAGCTTTCCTCGTCCTCATGATGAAAAGAGGATGACTCACTGGCTTGTTGAGACCACTGCTGATAATTTATGAGTTTTGTTTTTTGATGTCCACAGAATGATTAAATATTATATAAATAAATTATGGATGTACTGCGTCATCTGGAAACCTCTCTAAGGAAGCCGTTCAGAGTGCAGTTGTAAACAGTATATCTGACACTGGCCCTCAGTCAGAAGGTGTTTTTCA
The DNA here is from genome assembly GCF_021018895.1 of Seriola aureovittata. NCBI lineage: Eukaryota > Metazoa > Chordata > Actinopteri > Carangiformes > Carangidae > Seriola > Seriola aureovittata. The sequence continues at coordinate 8,247,224 of NC_079371.1, read as the reverse complement.
AAACACTTGACACACTGCAGTCGGTGCTGAGACACTAGGTTTACCCAACATGACAGTGTAAGTGTTTCTGTGAATCACAGAGAAGTGTTTCAGTCCACACAAGGTTCGCTGTCAACCCCTCACATCTGAGACACTGATTCACAGGGATGAACAGTGGAACATGCAGCATGGAAAATGTAAAACTTCTCAGTATTATTGTCACTATGAGTACATCAGTATAAACATTACTTTGATGTTTGTGTGTGAATTTTAGCTTGTAAGACTTGTTGTCATCAGTCATATTCACAGTGATGTGCATTCGTGTTCAGATGAAAGTTTTTGGAAAGTCGAGCTGCATTTATAGTTGTTTTTTTAAGGAGCTACGGCACATGCGTGTAGCTGCTGTACAGTATCTTTGAATTTGAATCCTAACTGGAACCATTTTAGACTCAGATTGAAACAGTTTTTTAAAGAGGGATCAGTCGTCTGTTCCTGTTGAGTTTCGTGTATTTTCTAGCTCAGGTTTCAAATGCTGAGGCATGTGGCAGTGGTTAATGCTGTTTCCTTGTCCTTGATAAACAAACAGTGGATTAAAAAATCTAACTACAACAACTGCACTGCAGCAGTTTCCCGATCGGTACTGAGAGACGAGCTGCTGGATAAAGAAATCTCCCCCTTGTCTTACATGAATGTTTGTAATTATTTCAGCTAAGAGAGAAGAAGCAAATGGCATAACTAACAAGAATCATCTGACAAAGAAACAAACACATTACACTTCAGTAAACAAGGCGCACTCCCATGTAAAGAGGAAACACCTGCTGTCTCCTAATAATGGAGAAGTTGAACAAAAAGTTACGTTGAATAGGAATGAGGTTTAAGGTCAGAACTGGGTTTAAGTTCAGGTTAGGGTGGGAGCTGGACTTGGACATATAGCTGTGATGGTCAAGGTTAAACTTAAATGTTACTCTCTGCACCAACAGAGCTGCAATCTGTATTTTATCACCTGCTAACTTCATGTTGTACACGTCCGTGTTTGGTTTCAATAATCAAATCAGAAATTAAGTAGAGACTTAGAGTAGGGAAGAGCAAGGGAATACTTTATGGTAATGAGTATCGTGTGTGTGTGTGTGTGTGTGTGTGTGTGTGTGTGTGTGTGTGTGTGTGTGTGTGTGTGTGTGTGTGTGTGTGTGTGTGTGTGTGTGTGTGTGTGTGTGTGTGTGTGTGTGTGTGTGTGTGTGTGTGTGTGTGTGTGTGTGTGTGTGTGTGTTGTGTGTGTGTGTGTGTGTGTGTGTGTGTGTTGTGTGTGTGTGTGTGTGTGTGTGTGTGTGTGTGTGTGTGTGTGTGTGTGTGTGTGTGTGTGTGTGTGTGTGTGTGTTGTGTGTGTGTGTGTGTGTGTGTGTGTGTGTGTGTGTGTGTGTGTGTGTGTGTGTGTGTGTGTGTGTGTGTGTGTGTGTGTGTGTGTGTGTGTGGTTTGTACTGTGGCCCAGTTACAGTCCAAGAAAAGTTAATGTTGTTTATGTTATTTGAGTTTTAAATTGTTGTCAGTTTGAATCACTTTAAGCATTTAAAAGTCTTGAGTTTGAGTTTCTAAAGCCTGCACTTGGTGTGTGTGTGTGTGTGTGTGTACACAATAAGATATGGGAAAGAGAGTCATTTAAGTTGACAGTGATAAATCACCTGCTCCCAGTTTCTTCTTTCTGAGAAGTTGCTTCACGCTGTGCAGAATGAGCTCAGACTGCTTTGAGCAAAACACAAAACACAGATAGGAACCCTTATTGACAGGAACTTGGGAAGCACGAGCTGCAGCACACTAACCACATCTCCGTGTATATTAAAGACACAACATGCAGGAGCTTAACAGCTATAAGTCACTGCCACAGTAAACCTCACACATTAGCATAATTACCTACAAAATCACGACTTACAAAGAAGAGAGCCAGCCTCTGGTGGTCTCTGCAGTTCACAATGTGACACGTGTGAATGTGGAGGGAAATGTTAAAATGGAAATTATGCCCAGTAATAGTACAAAAGGGCACAGTTTTGTCTTTATAGAACAAAAGGAGCTTTTTGAACTTGCAGCAGTGACAAGTGTTGGAAGGAGGGAAAGGTCGATGGGAAATCGGTGCAGTGACAGTCTCACCTCTTTGTTAAAGAGGGAATGTGTGTCAGAGGGCATTTTGAATTTTTGCAAGGTTCCCAGCTGAGGTTAGCTGGATGGATCTTTACTTTGACTGTGTTTTTATAGGTTGTTTTTTTTATATAGCAGACAATAAAAGAAACAACATGAATACCAACCTCCTCCGCCTTCTCCAGCCGACCACACACAGCCAGAGAGACTCGCACCAATAAAACCCAAAAGCTCAACAAAATTTTGATAGATCAACAAATAAATAGATAAATAGAATAAAAAAAAATTGCCGTCAGCTTCTCCCGGTTATGATTCCTTCCTCCTCTGCTTCTTTCTCTGATGACTTAAAGATCCAGATGTCCGATCACCAAAATTCTTCATCTGGTTAAAATACATAGTTAAAAATGACCAAGATCTAAAAAGTGTATTGTAATAATCTTTAAAAAATCGTCACAAATATATAGATTGAGATTTCTATATATTTTACATTTGGAAAAAGGCTCAATAATTTCCAAAAACAGCAGGTCACCATAGTTTTTAGCAAATGTTGCTCAAACAGGAGGATGTAGCGCATTCGATTGGGGACTATTTACAGCGACGGATTAATCCACACATGGTGCTCTAGTGAGCATTTGGGACAACAGATCAGTGTGTGATCACAATCAAACTACAGTGTGTGTGTGTTCATGGTAATGAAGGAACATGTAGCAGTGTGTCTCACTGAAGTTTTTTTAATCATTTTAGGAAACAGTGGAGCTCTACAGCTCAAAGGAATAAGATACATCAGGCTTTTGATACACACAGTACTTGTTAGTAGGATACATTCATGTTTGTTTTATCAGTCTTCTTAAGGTTGGGGTTAAGATTTAGGGTTTAAACGTGGCGGATACACACCTTTAATTCATGTTACTCTGGGTCAGAGTCTCATAACTATGAGTCAGATGTGACTCAAACGTGATGTGAATGTAGAAACTGTTTATTCATCCTGTCTGCTAGAAGTGTGTGCTCTTAATCAAGCCACTCAAACATTAGCTGGTGTCTAAATATGTAAGAAATAATAAGGAGAGCTGCTCCGTGATAAAAAAAGATTTTGAATGTAGTGGCCAAGTAAGAAATAACAGAAGAGTATGAGTGAGATGCAGAGCATTGATATGAGCTCCAGTTTCTCATTCAGCTGTCTCTCAGCAGAAGGTAGAAAAATAAGCAAATGAATAAATAGCAGCTTGGATCATTCTGACTCAGGCTGGCTGTGCAAATCTCCTTGATCTCAGAAAAATCAATAAAGTCAGATCTGTGCTGTGTGTACGTGGTGCAAATAATTTACTTGTTGAAACCTGGAGGTGTTTAGTTTGTGGGGAATGGTAGATGGTTGTTTTTGTTGGATCCCATTTTGTTTTGTCGTAATGAAGTGTGGTTCAAGAGACTGGCTGGCAGCCCAGGAAAACAGGCTGTGGGTGTTTCATCCACACATTCTGCTGGATACGACGAGCTGCAGCCGACAGATACTCGGGCTTTGTGTGGTACAGTAAGCTCGCTGTCAGAGTCATCCAGTCTTTTCAGAATTTGTTCAGCATAATACTCTAAAGATTGAAACGTTATTAGTCGACCTCCTGCCTCCAAGCAATCGTATCTATAAAAGGTGGCAAGGACAGTTTCACTACGGCACAAATTACATGTTTAGATTTGGTTTGTCGGCAGTTGAGCAATATGTGATTTAGATTGGAGTTTACTAGTGAGTCACGCTTTATTATTAAGGGAAGAAGAGAGGAGCGGGAGGACTGAGAGGGGTACGGAAAGGTGTTAGAGAGATTGTATGAAGAGGGGAAAAGCAACTGAAGCAGGAATTCTGCTGTTGTCATAAATGTAATTTTCTTCATATGTTTGATTCTTTTAATCCAACAAAGGATGAATGAGCATTGTTTACTCTTCTTTCTTAAAGGATAAGGCTGCAGTTATTATTGTCAACAAATCCCCAAAAAAAGACCAAAACCAACAATGCATTAGTCCGTCAACACTTACTGACTTTCCTACTCTGTCTGTGGCTTTCAGCTCCAAACCCATTCGATCCTACTGAGGATGTAACTCTTTACAAATGATTCACAAATATATGGTTTCATTTTATAAAACAATCAGTCATTTCCAAAAACGGCTGCTCACTGGTTTCAGCAAACGTTACTCAAACAGGAGGAAATAGTGGATTTGTTTGGGAATACTTCAGTGGTGGATTAATCCACATTTGATGCTCTAGTGAGTAGCAGCAGATCAGTGCATGTGGTATTGAGTCAAAATAAACTACAGTGTGTGATCGTGATAATGAAAGAAAATGTCACCCAGTGCAGCAGTGTGTCTCACTGTTGTGTTTTTAATCATTTTTGGAAACAATGGAGCTCTGAAGCTCAGAGGAATAAGATACAGTATATCAGGCGTTGGACACACAGACAATAGGGGATTAGTTGATTATATGAAAAATAAATATATATATATAATATATATATATATATATATATATATATATATATAAATATTGCCAGAATTATCCTTTAAAAAAAAAAAAAAGAAACACCTCAGAAGAAGCTTTTCAAGAGAAGACAGCCTTCTTTACACAAATCTACTATCAGCTTTCTGCCTTTGCTCATCAGATTTGTTTCTTTTAGCGAGGTGAACCTCTACGCCAATAATCAGCTGAAATAAAACATGTACCTTATTTTAGTCCGATAAAGGTTTGAAATAATATGTTACATTTTGGAAGAAGAAAACAAGAATGTTACTAGTGGCACTGAAAGTAATCATTTTTTAGTTTTTTATTTCTAATTAATTAATCTGCCAATTACATTTCACAGCTCAATCAGTCAGTTTATCCGTTAATTGTTTGGTCCATAATATTAAAATTAAAATTTGTAATAAAATAAATGAAATACTTGGGGATGTAACTCAGGGTCGGCATTTTTGCTTGGAAATTGGATTAAATGATCAATCAATTATCAAAGTTAATTATTTAATCTGAAGTAAGTAGTTCGACTAATATTTTCCAGATCTAGTAACCAGCAAATTGACCCATTCTTTCCATAGCTTTTCCACTCTTTTATAATAGTATTAATAATAATGTATTAGTCACTCCTCCGGTGCAGAGTCAAGTTATTTATAACCAATAGAAAGCGCACACTCCAAATATCCAGGAACACGGCTGTTGATGAAATGACCAGAGGAGGATGAGAGCAGGAGGTGAAGAGGTGACTCTGTTAAAGTGGAGCAGCTTTACAACAGGTCAGGTGAATGAGGACTTCAGCCCATCTGGACTGAGAGGAGTGATTCAATAACAAACAAAAAAAGTGGACATGACACAGTATATCCCTTTAAGAGCTCTGACGCCTCTTTTATCGCTGCCATAAACTGAGATTAGACTTCACATGTGGATGACAGATAACACATGGAGACGGCAGCCAGCTGTGGAGAGATTTATAGTTCCTGAAAGGTTAAACTCACAGCTTCACTGAGCTGACAAAAGTGAGAGTTCATGCGATATGTCACGTGATCACACACACACACACACACACACACACACACACACACACTGTGTGTTTGACTTATGGTGGATATTATCATTCACAGCGGCTTGCTTGTACCATAAGAACATCCATTTTAAACAGCATATTACGTCTGTCACTACATAATATTCATCCTGCACTCCAAAATGATGGGCATTCAAGCTGAGCAGCGCAACAGTAGTTTACACAGAGGGGGGATGATGACAGTTCGGATGTGCAACTGAAAAGCAGCAGCCGTGAGAGTCGCTGATCTGAATCAGGATTCTTTCAGCTAAAATCTCGTCCTGTACAGACGTTTCCTTTGTGAGTCATTCGGTCATTCTTTGTGTCTGTCTCTTGACTTTTCATGCAGCACAAACAGTTTACACTGATCCAACCCCTTAGTTGTCTCAGCAGCATGTTGAGCTCAGTGCTAAGCTGGAGAAAGGATTAGTCAATTAATTAGCAGATCTGCAGAAAATAATTCATCAGGCGTTTTGATAATAATTAGTTAATGAATCATTTTAGTCATTTATCAAGTACAAAATGTCTCAAATGTGAGGATTTTACGTTTCCTGTGTTTTATCTTGCTAAATCGTGTTTTGGACTTTTGATTAGAAAAATAACAAGAAATTTGAAAACATTATCTTGATCTGTGGGAAATTGTGTTGGACATTTGTGACTTTTTTGTGACAATATTGAGACTAAATGATTAAAAAAATCAACCGATTAATCAACATGAATAATAATTGTCAGTTGCAGCCACTATGCCGGATTACGTGTTAACATGCTTAATTTGAAGCATGTCTACACACTGCAGTACAAGCTACGGCCTAGACTGATGGAAGTTGAGCCGATGCAGAGCCGTGACAGTTTCAGAACATCTCAGTCTCAGCGCCTCCTACCGGCCAAACTTAAAACTCTTTGCCACACAGGTGGTAACTACAGATCTTAATATTGCAAACTTCCCAATTTTGTTATTTTCCCTTTTTCATCCATCCAGTGTGTTTTTCCTGGTGAAAAAAATAGCATTACAGCCTCAGTGTTACTGTTTACCCCTCTAAAAAGTCATGGAAGCTCTGGGAATGTAAACTGAAAGAATAACTTGAACCTCAGATGTTTTATATAGCTGTACCATACTCTGTGTGGTGTTTAATGTGATCCATATCTTCCCACAGTTCAGCCTGAAATATTTGGTAGCCAATAAGAAAAACTTGGGATCTTGACTTGAATTTGAAACAAAGTTGTGTGACTCTGACGAGTGCTCAGCCAAGCAGCATGTATTTGTAATGATGGACCCACCGGTGAATCTGATGAGGGTGAAGAGGTTGTAGAACCACACAGAACGAAACCAAGACCATGCTCATGTGTATTATGAATCCCGCTGTGTTTCTGCTCATAAACTGCTGCAGGCAGCTTGGTGAACTCTGTATGTTTTGTATCAGAGGTGAGTGTTTAAAATTCAAGGATTTTATCACCTGTGACAAATCCTGTAACATTAAATCACAACACTGCACACCAGTGCACTTGTGTTAAGCCACCTGGTCAATAATGCAAAATAAAACCTAAAGTATCTAACAGGCCTGTGAGTTGAACTTCCTCTGATTTAATTTCGATCATGCAGTCGATTTTTCCGTTTCTCATTTAGATTTTGTACAAATAGGTCAAACGAAAACAGCATCTACTTATACTTTTCAGTAAGAATAATTCAGTGTTCACTCTGTGGACTGCAGGTCTTCTGCTCCTCATCGCACCGCTGGATTTTGAAGTTTCCCGGGAGTACTACCTGTCTGTGGAGGGAAGTCGTGGGAAGTCGTCTCTCAGCGACATCACCACTGTTATCATCAACGTGACGGATGTGAATGATAACACACCGGCTTTCGGACGGGGCGACTACAGCACTGAGATATCAGAGGATCTGACGCCTGGAAGCCTGGTGATGAAGGTAGAGATGAAGGCACATACATATGTAGTTACACAAAAAAACACTTGCAGAAATGGACGCCAGTATTTGTAGATATACAGTACATACAAAAATGCTGCACTCGTTGGGATGTGATGGTATGCTGAATTCACAGTTCCACACGTGCCTCAGTTTTGGGGTCACGGTTTGCTGGTTGAGTGTAAAGGTTCGTAGCTCATTGGCCAAATTTCATACAGCTGTTTACTTACCAGTCTAGAAAAAAACGTTGTGAGTTCAGCGTCAAACTTTTACCCCCCCCCCCCCCCCACTCGCTGAGAGCTGTCTCCAGAGGTGGAAAGCAACCCCCTTGTTTTGCTTCTATTTCTATGACTTCTTTTCTTCTGCTGAGGTTAGCATGCTAACCAGCTAACTCCAGCCCTGCCAGCCCATCTCGTCACTGTAGCGTCCAGTCTGAAGAAGTAGCTGCTCAGAGGACGTATTATAACCTCTTGTACTGTAACACAACGATAGCTGAAGATCTTGTCAAAACTGGTAAGTAAACAGCTGTTAATGCTAAGGCCTGATATGTAGCAAAAACAACTGGGGCCTTCGTGTACAAGGCTGATAAAACATTTAGTTAACACAACTACACGAACAGTTTGGGAAGAATACATGTACCGTTACACAGGATGTATACAAGACGTTTTAGGGTAACATTGGTGTTGGACCTAAATGTTGACAATAAGCAGATCATTGAGAAAACTTTACTTCAACACCAGCAACTGAGCAGGTGAGTGACAGTAAACGTCCTCAGAGCACTGCACAGCAAGCAGGGACAGAAAATGTTGAAGTGAAGGTTACATTACATAAATTAATGCACTTTATCATGAATTCTTCAAGTACACACACACACACACACACAGAGCACACGGCGGCACATTCATACATCATAGACACAGAAACGTAAGTAATCTTTAATTGAATCACTGAATTGAATTTTACTTTAGATTAAATATATTTCCAAAGTTCAATTTAAAGGATATTTCTTCATTATCTGTCACTTCAGAACATAATTTTCTGTGCCCCCCCCCCACACACACACACACACACACACACACACACACACACACACATATTTCTATCTTTGTGAGGACACTCATTAACATATTGCATTCCCTAGCCCCTTACCTTAACCTGACAGATAATAAAATAAAAAACAAAGTTCAGGCTAAGGCACTGAATTCAATTCAATGCAAGATAATCACAGAGATTGATAATTCACACCGTAACAATAAGGCAGAATTAGATGAACTGGCAACCTGTCAATGACGTACATACACAAAAAAAACTGGTGAAACACACACACACACACACACACACACACACACACACACACACACAAAGTTATCCGACAACATGTCAGCCATCATGTCAGGCCAGCAGCAGAGATAACACAGCAATAACACAGCTCAGTGGCTCGCTGATGGTCAGACCACGGCTGGATGATGAGTCTGTAATCACATGGTTTCATATTTGACATTTTTTCTTCTCCTCATCCCCTGTTTCTCTTTCTCAGTTTTTACCATTTAACTGCACCATGTCACTGTTTGAAATGTTGAACTGTTTTCCCAAGATTGTTGGAGAGGGTCCTCTGTCTGGAGAAAATTATAGGATTCATTGTTAGGAGTTAAAGAATGAAGAGGAAAACAAGGACAGGATGAGCTCAGACCAAAGTCTTATTGTAAGAGGTCTCCATTTCAGTTAGTCATCTTTCTCTATTTTTAAGCCAAAAGTCTTTTAAACAAATGAAACCGTCTACCATTGAAGATTATTGTGCGAGTTCTGTTTGAAGAATTATCACAAAATAAATACCATCATTTTAAAACAAAACAAGGTGGAGAAATCGCTCTTATTTATAGATTTTTCATTTGTTTTAAGAAAAAAAGACAAGTAAAGGAAAATAAATGTTGATGATTAAATGTTGATCTTTGTGTTGTGGCAAACAGAAAAAAGACAAAAACAACCTAAAACAAAGGGAACAACCCGTTTTTGTTTTAAAGTTAAAGAAAAGAAGAAAAAACAATTTTAACGTAAAGTTAAAAACAAGATTCAAACAAGCCAGTGTTGTCATCAAGACGGATGAGCTAAAACAAGCTAATAATTTTGTCTTGTTGAAACCAAGATTAAAACAGTCTGGTGGTCAAGGTAAAGCTACAGCAAGCAATCATTGTAGTCAAGGTAAAGCATAGGCTGAAACAAACTAATAAAGTCCTTGTGTCAGTGTTTCAGAGAAAAACTAAGCTAATACCTTTTTGTTGTCAAGTTAAAACCAAAGCTTGAACAAGCTTACATAGTTGTTGAATTAAAGTCTAAGTTGAGCAAATATCATCATCCAGTTAAAGCTGATGCTAAAACAAGCTATTATTTTAGTTTAATTTAAAGTTGTGGCTAGAAAGAAAATATTCTAGGTCATAATTAGCTACAGAATAGCACTTTTTCATTTTCACATCCCTCAGAAGGAAGCAAAACAAAAGAGAATTTCTATATCTGGAATATATATATATATATCCCCTGTCTTTTCCTCCAGGTAACAGCCACTGATGAGGATGGTCCGATCAACAATCTGCTGCGTTACTCCATAGTGAGCGGAGACCCTCTGCAGCAGTTCATTATTCACCCTCGCAGCGGAGAAATCACTGTCCGGACTTCAGTGGACAGAGAGGAGGTCAGTGTGTTTCTGTGTGTGTCAAATAAACAGAAATGATCAAAGAAAAATGACAGATATAAAGATTGATTTTATATTGTTTCATTTCACAAACACGAGAAATAAAGGATGATTGATTAAACAGACATAGACAGAAAAAGAAATGCAGAGAAACGAGTCAGAAAGTAAAAGAAAACAAAACCAAATACACTGGGGAAAAAATGTACAAAAAAAGAATAAAAACAACTTCACCTCTGTCTCCTCTCCAGATCACCCATTACTCTCTGACAGTACAGGCAGCCGATGAAGGAGATCCTCCTCTGTCGTCCGCAGTCCTCATCACCATCACCATCACTGACGTTAACGACAACCCGCCGGTCTTCTCCCAGGTCAACCACAGTCTGCTGCTGCAGGTGTGTCACCCTGAACATCTCCACCATGTTTATCTACACGAGTACAGGTCAAACTTGCACGTAACATTCAGATACTGAAAGGTGGACCAGCAACCTTGTTGCCTTTTGACAACTTGACAACAAGTTATTTTTTGGGTCATTGTTGGCTTTGCTACGATAGGGACAGTAAGAGGGAGACAGGAAAGTTAGGGAAGAGATAGAGGGGATGACGTGCAGCAAAGGGCCTGAGTCGGAGTCAATCACAGGCTGCTGCTGCGGTAAGGACTGAGCCTTAATGGTATGTACTCTACCAGGTGAGCCACTGGGCACCCTCAACATTTGCAATTTCTAATGAAAAATATGGCACCCACGTGAAATGTGTAGATCCAAAGATTTAACTTATTGATAAGGAGCCTGTTTGACCACATGTTCAGCTGTTCAGTCCGTAGCACAAACTGTGGTGAGCCCTTTTGTTTTCCGTTAACTTACAAGTTACCTTGTTCAAATCCACTGAACATTAAGCTCGGCATTTGAACATGGTGCAGTCAGACCTTTATTCTTTGGGATTCTATTTCTTTCAGATGGAAGTAATTCATGACTCAAAACATTGTACCCAGTGGCATATCATGAGCGTCAAAACACCCCCGCATTTTGTTTTTCACTGCAAAATCCAACACACAGATGGCATCTGTTGAGCTGTTGTCAAATAGAAAGTGGCAGGGAAGCAGGTACATCATGGATGAGCAGCAAAAACAAGCAAGTGAAAGCTTGGCTCAGGACTAAAGACTGTAAAATATGCAGAGAGTTGAATTACTCTCAACAGGGTGTGAGAGTCTGCTTATGTCTGCTCAACAGGATGGATGTGTTGCCATGGTGCTACAGCCTTTAAAAACTTTGATTTATAAAATCTGAATATGTTTCTTCTCCGTCCATTTTCATCTCAATAGTGCATCAGAATGCTTCATTTACAACTTATAAAAAATGTTTCATCCCATTTGACTTCTGAAAAAAAATCCATCAAATGCGTTCCCCCTGGTGATTAGAAGTACACTTTTTGCCCTTTAATTCTGTCATATTAATTGATTTGACGCCTGTGGGACACCGTAGGCGAGTCTGACAGATTCTTTTCAGTGTGTTCTGGTTGAGAAAAACAGCTTTGTTTTGTGTTCAGACACCAACTCCATTCATAGCCTGGAGCAGTTGAATAAAATGTTGGCACCCCACTGCCTGCGGTAGAAAAAAAAGGCCAACCTCACACAAACCACTGAATCAACAAAAAGTCAACACGCGATATGTAAAATAACAAATTCACCCAGTGTGGCCTGTTCATAAGCTCCCGCAAATAACCCTCGGTGTCCAGAGGGGGGAAGCAGCAGTCGCATTCATGTGTGAAATTTGACAACTCAATTAAAAAATATGAGCAGAGGGGACTCGCTTTGACTAGTTTGTTCACCTTTAGTGACATGAAAAAGAATATACGGTATTCGCCAAATCAATCAGTTGTGCCAAATCATCCTCAAGTAAGGCCGCTAACATCTGCCCACTCTGCTCCTGACTACATCATGAGGGTGAGGGTCAGGTGATAATGAAGACAGATGAATGAGATAATTAAAGAGAAACCACTAAAGATCAGATGTTCTCTATCAATATGTCTGTCTCTCTGTAACATTATAACTTCTCCAACACACTCTGGTGAGAACATGCTGATCTGAAAGTGCCGCCTGATCATGTCTACGGCGCCCAAAGCTCATTAAATCTGTGAGTTCAAGAGTGAAACTCTTCAGAGAGGAAAAGCAGAGCAGTGTTTCTGAACTTCGTGGGGATCAAAGCAGCAGACAGCGGTCATGTTTTGATGCTGTGTGTGTGTGTGTGTGTGTGTGTGTGTGTGTGCGTGCGTGCGTGCGTGCGTGCGTGCGTGTGTGTTGCTTGCAGGACATCAGTGGCACCTTTTCACCTAAAACCTCTAATTACAGGGACAAGTGTGCCGGTGTGGAAAAACTTTTAACAGGCAATTTAACCTCTGCTTCTGTGTGTGAGAGAGATTGTGTCACTGCGTCCTTCAGTGTGAGGTAGTTGCCGTAGGTCAGTGCATACATACGTTTGTCTTCATACATGTGTGTTCATGCCGCTGGCAGGGCGATCACCACACTGTTCCAGCCACACCGGATGTTGCTCACTGACAATTAAAGTCACCATCACTCCACCTGCTGCAGCTCCCCCGGCTCTGAAACTCCCATCCAGCCACAGGGAAAGTTTGTTCACAAGCCATGGCGTCGGCTCTGTGTGGTGATGAATCCAGACTCTGTGATACCGTCCCATCTGCTGATGTCTGCCACAGCCAGCTCGGCCTGATGAAGAAAGCTGCATTAAGCAGATGGATGCTATTCAAACGGGGAAAGGAGCTGTCACTTTTTTTTGCAGGTGCTGCATGTCGGTGGCAGCATCCTCTCTTTGACTATTTGTCACTGTTGGATGCCCTCCTTTATGACTGGCACAACTGTTGCAGGAGCTCCGCATTAGGCTGCAGTCAAATTTTAGTATTTCACTAAAAGCAGCAGATGGACAGGTAATTCGTTCTGTTTGAGAAAGTCCTGAAAGGATCGAGTGATAAATCATGCTGCATCTGTGTTGATACCTTTACTTCTGGAAACGCTGACTGAAGTTTGTCTTCACTCCAGCATCCACCGTGACACATGAATAATCAATGTGAACGTGTTTCACCCCCAAATTTAACTCCACTTAAGTATTCTCTGTGCTGCACTGCATCTGTCACATGTTTCTGTTGAGGAGGATGAATTAGAAAATAATATCATATCACAGATATTTGTTTAACAGAGCAATACTGGAGTATATGAAGGATGCTCTGATGGTAACGGCTCATATTCGCTACAGAGAGGATGTGATACATGACTCTGCCCTTTCCTCAGTACTCTGTCACAGAGCAGTGTCATCCTGTGCTGTTGTTCACCTGTAATCTAAGTAGACATACTAACAATCTTATTAAGTTTGTTCTCGTTTACTATGGACAGTGATAAATACAAAGCTTTAAAACAGAAAGGCAGATTGCTCTCCACAGATGACGGTATGTGCCCTAGACATTAAACTTAAACTTTAGCGTATTTCTCCATGCACAGAAGTTAAGCGGTAAGTGAAAACTCACTGCTCAGACACCGTGTCCAATCCTTAATTTAACATTTATTCTCTCCATGCGGTCACCCCACAGAACGACTCCCTGTTGTATCACACTTACCCCCTAGCACCCACTTTAGTCCCACACTAGGTCCACAGGGAAAACCTGTGCAGGGAAGGTGAATCCCCTTCATCATCAATGCCTTGCTCAGACCACTGACCTGTACAAGGAATCAAACTCCTAACCCTGACACACACACTTTCAGTATTACTGGCCAAAAAGCTGCACCAGTGCTTTCCTCGCACTCTGATCTTTTCTTGACAAAACAGGACTGTGTTTTGTGCTGCATGCTCTAATTGAAAGTTGAAAAACCCCACTGGAGGTGTTGCGTGTTTTAGTCCATTAACTCCAAACTGTGTGTACTTTATTGCTGCCTAACTCCCAAAGCCCGCTGTAAGTTTTTAGATTGATAACCTACATTCCTATTCAGTAGGCCATGAAAATCAACTTCCAGAGCTTTTTAAGATGGCTTTGGGTAGGTAATCCATCACAGTGGACAGATGTTGTGGTAAGAATAATGAATTTCAGTGGGTTTTTATGTTTTTTTTGTCCAGCAGACCACCTTCAGATCTCTGTTGTTGGAGCATTGAATGCACCATGTTTCCTGTCATCCTCGACTGTCAGTAAAGGGTTAAAAATTGCCCTCCTCAAAAAAGAAATTGACAGTAATACAGCTGACTTAATGGCTAAAATATGCCAAACAATAACTGTTAAGTGTATCTGGATACTACAGCAGATTTTTAGTTGTATTTAAAATAAATAACTACAAAAATAATTGAATTTAATGAAAAAGATGAATTAATAAACCTCATCTCCCACAGGAGGGCGAGTCACTCGGTAGCAGCATCCTCCAGCTTGTGGTTACCGACAAGGACACGCCGAAGAATGGCCCGCCTTTCTCCTTCCACATCGTCAGCGGCAACGAGGAACGCCGTTTCCATATCGACCAGGGTGGCCTGCTGTCACTTTCTGCTCCACTCAGGAAGAAAGTCAAACCCTACCATCAGCTCAAGATACAGGTCAGGAAGCTGTGAAAACAGTATATGATTTATACACAAGCTCCTAGTCGTTTGTCTGTCATCGTCCTTCCTACACTGTTTCCACCCAGTGGGAGATAAAAACAATGCAAAGCCATATGTGACAAATCTCAGTATTTCATCTTATGACTATAAAGTGAAAATCTCACAAATTGTCACACTATAAAAACAAAGTGTTTATTGTAATCCTGTTTCAGCGAGAAAGTGCTGATGCAGTGCAGAGTGTCCCTCGTGGCCTCAGTTGCTGCGTTGCTGACACTGCTGCTGCGAACACACTGGCCAACATTAGAGAAAGTGTTTAAATAATTTTCATTGCCAACTGTGGATCAGAAGTCGTCTGGCTGACACAACAATTTGCTGATTAATTACCAATTTGACTGCCAATAATTGCCTTTTCTATTAGTTCTGATAGGAAGTGGAGTCACACCTTCTCAATATTAGCATCACCAAGGACGGGCGTGAAACCGGTTTGAATGTCCAGCGCTGTAAATTAATTTCACAAGTGATAATATTATAAGAAACCGTTCAACCAGAATCCTTAAGTAGTGTCATAAAGTTTACTGTTCCCTTTAGAAATAATAATTAAAAAAAGGTTATTATGAGGTCACAGTGTTCAAGGCTGTTCAAGATGATGACCTGAAGGCATTTTGAGCACAGCTGAATATGCATATCAGTGGATTGTATTGCATGAATTTCTTTTGGCTGGTGAAAGTGTTTTTTGGGGTTTAAAAACTGCTGAGTTATGATTTTTTGATAAAAATAGCTGCATATTTCACCATATCAATGCTTTAAAAAAATCTGTTTTATCCAGGGATTCCCTCTGGTCAGTGTGTAAAGCATTTAGAGTATCACTAGACACAAACAGTTCAGAAGGAAAGAAGAAGCAGTGAAAGTAATCCAACAGCATTATTTCTATTATCTCTTTGTGCCTGTAGAGTTGTGACTCATGACCCATTAACTGATCAGGTCATTTTTTCTTCTCACATTAAAGACCTTACACTGTGCAGTGTTTTACCAGAACAAAGCAAAGGAGTGGATGCATGTGGCAGATTGTTGCTTCGTCTTATTTCCTACTCAGCTAATGATCTAGTGCAGTGGTTCCCAACCTTGGGATTGGGACCCTCACGAGGAGTTGCAAGATAAACACGAGGAGTCACATGACGATTAACATGATAGGAAAGCAGAAATATACGTATTTGCAACACAAAATGAGGCTACTCTTTCAGACTTTCTTCTAATCTTTGCTTTTCTTCTTGTTAATAATAATTTATCTCTAAAAAGTATTCAAGGAAAAAACACACACCTGGTAGACGTGAAATTCAGTGTGAAATCCCTTGTGGGCATGACCTTCATGATGGGAATCAGTCTCTTACAAAATCAATTGTGATTTTTCAAAAAAGATCAATATTGGTATATCAGTCCATTCGATCGTTGTGATTCGTACTAACTGTGATCGTTGCTCCGTTCAGGTGACAGACAGCGGCCACCCCCCCCTCTCCTCTATCTGTGTGGTCAACATCAACGTCACAGAGCAGAGCAAGTATCCTCCCTCTGTGGTGCCTTTAGAGGTCTTCATCACTACCTCCGGAGGGCTGTTTGCCAACCGGGTCATTGGGAGACTCCATGCTTCAGACCAAGACCTGCAGGACGTCCTGACCTACAAGCTGGTGTCAGAAAACCCGGATGGGGGAAGGTTCTCGGTCGACCTTGCTGATGGTAAGATCTGGGCAGATGAAAACCTGAAGGAGGGCTCGTATTCACTCAACGTCAGCGTGACCGATGGGAAGTTCAGCGTATGGACTGGGGTCAAAGTTCACGTTTGGGCAGCTGATCAGAGGGCGTTGGACTCTGGCCTAACGCTGCAGCTGGTGGGGATGTCACCGGAGGAGTTTCTGGGCGATCACTGGAGAGGCCTGCAGCGCAGCCTGGGTCAAGCTCTCGGTTTGCCCAGACAAGAGCTTCACCTGGCCAGCCTGCAGCAGCAACACGACACCCAGGTCCTGGAGGCGCTGCTCATCTGGAAGCCTCAGAGTGGACTCGTCCAATCTCTGCCAACCAACAGACTCGCAGGTGATCAATCATTGTTACAATGTGGGTCTTATAAAATACTTAATTATTCCACTGTAAAACTGGTATTAATGTATTAGCACTGCATGATATTGAGAAAATATGATGCGTGATATATTTTAAATTATAAAAAAGCAACCCAAAAGGCACAACTCTAAATCAATTCAGTTTTTAGGAAGAAAATAAGGTTTTAATGGTTAGCCCAAACCTTCACATCAGCAGCTGCTCTATGACAAAAATCTTCCAGTGAGCCAGTGTCATTGTGTCATTAAGCTCCTGGAGGCTCGAAGGTTTTAACTGTGAAAATCTTGTGTTTTTATTATGATTTCCACACCAAAGACAGAAATTTTTCTCTCAGACAAATTAAATCTGTGTCCGTTTTATTACCTTACGAGATCAAGGGTGAGACAATAGCGGTCACCATAGCAACAAAAGCCATCACATACAGATGAAATACAGGAACAGAAGAAAGTCTTTTTTGCTCATATCCAGCAAAGATTTTGTGGCTCTGTGGACAAACAGAAACATTATAATCTATACCATCCTCGTTTTATTTATTTCAGTTTAGAAGAACTCAATATATATATATGTTTTATTGTAAAGTTGGAGTTGGAGACTCCATTGCTGACAAACTGCACAAAAAGAAACAAACTAGAACAAGAAGAAATGCAATATTTTCTTTGGGATTTGGTGTACATTTGGCAATTCCTGTGCCAAATTGGATACACACATTTTTCACACTTAAATTTCAGTTGGAAACCAGCATGCAGCGACTTTAAATACTGGGAAACTCTGCAATGCAGGATTAAACCCTTTCAAAGGACAGCAAGTTCAGGAGCCACAAGTTTAATGAGTCTGAGCCGTTCTGATATTTCACCCTGTTGCAATGCGGACGGTGTAGAAAGTAGAAATTGTGATGATATTAAAAATATGAAATTGTGCAGCTCTACGCAATGTGTAGATTTGCAGAAGGCAATGATGGAAAGTTGATGAGATTTTAATGTTGAGGGTTGACCGGGACTGGAGGGATTTAACAATGATATTCAATAAACTTCTAGATTTATTTAATTTGCAGTTAGGCATCTTCACCAGCTGAGCCCTAGAACACACAGGCAATTATCTTTTAATGGAAAAATAATAGCAATTCATACCAAACATATCTACTAGGCTGAAACACAGGTCATCGGGTCAGTTTCTACAATAGATGAAGACTCTTTGGAAAAAAATTTGGCAGCCATTATTTCTGACACAAAGTGAGATGAAGAGTCTCTTTGAATGTGCCGTCTGAAATGTTCCCTTTGATGTAGGTATTATATCAGACATCGAGGACTCTCTGGGCCTGAGCATCCTCAGGGTGAGCCACAACGGGTGTCTGGGTACCAGCTGTCCGCCACGAGGCTGCAGGAACGCAGTCCGGCTGACGGGAGAGAGACTGGGCCATTTCACCACCGCCAGAGCTGGTTACATCACCCCCCAACACACCTGGGAGAGCGTATGTCCATGTAATGGTACGTGTGTGTGTGTGCGTGCGTGCGTGTGTGTGCGCGTGCCTGACATCTCATCTAAGTGTGGATGAAGTTATTCAACGTAATACCACTTGAAAGCATAACTGACGAGAACTTAGGTGAAGCCAGGTTTACTTCCACCTCCATTTTCACCTTTTCTTTGTTCCATCATGATGGAAAAATCTTCTTTTTTTTTTTTTTTAATATCTTCATATAAGTACAGCGTTATATTAGGAGATGTACAGTAAATTAAAGGAAAAAGCATATGCATTATAAATAATAATAGACAGAACAGCAATAATGGGACAAAATAATAGAAGGAAATACGGCGAAAAATGCAATGTTGTACCTTGGAAGTAACCGTGCTGTATTAATGCAAACAAACCAGGATTTGCATAGTTACTACTGAAGCTCTATAAAATGACTGGGCTTGTCCAGATTGTAATTTAAATGATTTTTTATCCATCAATGCTCTTCTGCCGTAAGATCACATCTTTTGAAAGTCTCTGTCCCATTTCCACAGTACATACTATATAATTGTATACAGCATGTACTATTTGTTGTAGTATAATTATCTTTGTTGTTAAAAGTGTTTTTCCAAAGAGTAAACTTTTTTTTTTCTAAGATTTCCGGAGCTGTCCCATCACCATCTGCAAATTTATTTTACTCTTTTTTTGCAGCTGCTGTGAGTAGCTCCTCCATGACAGTAGTGTGTGTTTGTTAACAGCACACTGAAAAGTCAACCGATTTGAGTGTACAAACTGATTGTTTGAGTATACTTAACTGATAGCGTGGAATTAACATGGAATATGGATCTGTCACACGGTGTGCAATTTTGCAACCCCCCTTTGTAATCTTGAGTTGAAACGAGATGCTTTTTGAGAGGTTTGGTTTCTGTGATGGTTTATTTTGTCTGGTGCTTTGTACTTTTTTTTAAACTACAGCGTAGGATCAATGACTACTGGAGCAAAAAGAAGTGGTAACTATATAGTTCCAATGCACAGAGCAACTTAAAGGTCGGTCATTTCTTTTAGTAAAGGGCTGAAGGGATGAGGTGAGTAAATGTCATCTGGTGATGTAGCAGCCTGGAACAGAAGAAAAAACAATCATCCCTTTTTAGCAGAGTGCAATACACTTTTCAGGCAACTCGATGACGATATCTGTTGCTGCCTGAGATCAAAGAGCCTTCGTCTTCATACCAGTTGAAACTGGTGGAGTAAATCCCCCAGATTTAATTTAAGAAAGAGAACATCTGAGATGTAAATGTGGGCCCACCATTGTCTTCGATTACAGCTGACAGCACATCTGAACCGCTGATCAGTGGCGCCACCTCGTCAGATTGTCTTCAGTGATTTGAGTTGGCATTCCTGAGAGTGAGGATTAGTGCTGCAAGAACAAAATAAAAGTCAGCTAGGTTTTCTCCCAGAGATACTTAGTATCAGCTTGTTTGGAGTCCTTTTCCTCTAGAACATCTTCTGAACCGATATCACAACAATATTTTGACTGTATCAGAGACTGTACTGCTTTGGATTTAAGAGTTTCTGAGGCTTGGGGATAAGACGGTGGCGTGTGAGGAGCAGAACTGACAAGAACAACAGACATTCAGTCATTGGTTCACTGCAGTTCCAAGGTGGAAATACTCAGTCATGGTGTGGGCTGCTTAATTTGCTCATGATATGTCTTGTATTGTATATATAAAAAAAAAAAACACCATATGGACATGATAACAAGAATAAAAGCAGGATTTTCATTGGAGGAGGAAAAGAGCCAACAATGAGAAGAAATTAATAGATAATTGATTTGTATACCTGAATAAATTTACTGAATAATCAATATACAGTTTGTATTCAAGTCACTTTTTAAAAATAGGTCTAAAAGTACCCACTTACCCTGGCATGACTTTTCACATATTGTTGTAAATGGCCAGCTATTGTGTTATTCATGAGGACAAAACAGCACGGCGCAGTATGTGATGATCAGTTGAGTCATTTGTTACACACAAATACCAAAGATTCTCTGGTTCCAGCCTCTCAGTTTCGAGGACCTGCTGCCTTTCTCTGTTTTATGTGTTTTGATCTTTAAGACACCAACAAACTTTAACCAAACTGGTGTGTTTTCTTCAGAGAGCGGTGTGGATTCAAATCCCCCCCCCCCCAAAAAAAAAAAAAAAGTTGTTTTTCACCAGCAGACTTTGGGAACATGTTGATACTGAACCTTCCCACAGGCATCATTAAAGTTTCATCCTAGAACCACAAAAAAAATCATAGGCGAAGTTTTGTCTGAAGACTAATACGCTCCCTTTGCTGTTGGAGTCATCACTGATCCGTCCATTCATGAATTCACCCATCCTTCATTCAGTCCTTCCTCCCCATGTTTCTACGCTTGATGCTTAAACTTGTTCCAGACCCTTCACTGATTACTTTGTTGTTGTTTTTAATTTTACTTTTTTGTCTTTGTGAATGTAGTTTTTCAGCTTTTAGCGATTTTCCAGTTAAAAAGATCAAACAAAAATTAGAAAAACATGTTTTTTTATTTTCTGTCTTCGTAGTCGTTTCTGTCAGCAGCGTGTTTCATCTGCAGATTCAGCTGTCACATTTGTCAAGTTGTCAAACAACTTATAGATGTGTAGGTGTACTGTATGTGTGAGTGTGTATGTGAACATTGAATGAAAACATCATCATATCATATCTACGAGTCTTTGACTGAAAGAGGATGTTGTTCTGTGTGTTTGAGCTCCACTGTTAGTTTGTTGCTAAAGGAGGGGGTCATGTCTCCTTTAATATTTTTTAATTGGCAGATTATATCTGCAGAGAGCAAGGCCAATTATGCATTTGAATACAGTGTATTGTAGTATAAAGAGTTGTGTTAAAATATACAAACCAGCAGAGAAGAAACTCATACAGGTAAGACGAGCACAGTTTAGTGTGACTTTTTAGTTTTTTGTCTACAACTCCTGTAATGTACATTGTGAGGTAGGTGTGTCTGCTCACAGTTGTTGTTTCTGTGTTTCAGAGTCGGCAGTGAGGTTTGATGGGAAGTCCTACCTGAAGTACCTTCACAGGATGGACGAGGATAACCAGAATTTCAAACTGTCACTGAGGTTCAAGACTTTCCAGGAGCAGGGCCTCATCGTGTCCACCAACAGCACCAACGACTGGGGGCTCTTACAGGTATTTCTCTCTCCGAGGCTGCGTTTCTTAAGGACAGAAAACAGGATTTCTCTTGAACCGTTTGTGGCAGATGTACTGTTCTCATGGTTTCCTTAACAAACAGATGCTGCTTTATTGTGTTTGTTCCCAGACTTCAGCCTGTAACAGAGTGTTATTAGTACTCTTTCATCCAACAGCTGTTCTGCTGTAGTTTGTCCCTAGAACACACTGGGACCGCAACAGTTTATTTTAACCTCCTCATTGAGCTTTTTTAACAAGTAAATACACATTTAATAAACAGTTTAAAACACATTTTAATACAGTTTAAGTGTTCATTAATGTAGTTGTCAACAACTTGAACTGTTGCCGTAAAACATCCATAAACAGAAACAATGAATCACAATATAACACAGTTGTAATAATATAAAATGTCTTCATAGGAGAAGCTATAATTCTTTAGAAATGCTTTACATTATAGAAAAAATTAAATGTCCTGATATCTGCTCATCACTGCATCATGATGTATTAGAAAATGTTTCATTACTAATTATAAATGCCAGACAGTGGAGGTTAAAGTAAAGTTTTATGGCTTGTTCACATTACATAATGTACCTGCAGCAGCAGAGAACAGCTGCCTCATTTCCAAGAATTACACATTTGTTTTTTGAATACAATGTTACACAAAGATAAAACACAATTACTGAAATGATTTAAAAGTCATTAGGTCCCAGTGGAGAAAGACAGGTGTGCTGGAGGATATCAAGTTAGCTGTGAAGCATAAAACCTCAAATGAAATTTATAGTTTTTAAGCTCATTCAGTGGTATTGCTAGTGGCAGTTCACTTGTAGCAGTATGTGTTGGCTCTCAGCAGCACTGCAGCATTCATTTAAAACTGGTCCAAGGACAAACCAGTAAACAAAACATATACGTCAGTGTTTTGTTCTGTTCATGTGAGAGGAATTGCTCTCCTCATTGTGTGTTAGTTGGAAATGTCACAACAGCTCAGGACGATGAAATGACAAGAAATTGCAGAGCACAGGGAACAATTCAATTACAACTACAGGAACACGAAAATGATTATTTTCATTCATTTGCAGGAAGTGTAAGTATTTATTGTGTTCTCCTCTGAGCGGGCAGCTGATTTATTTTGCTCTTTGAGTATTGCTACTGCAGAGAGATTAAATCTCTTCATAATTTTCAGACACTGTTAGTGTAATGTTGTTTGACACTAATTTACCGTCAGAGCGATAAAATCTGAGAGCTGCTGATTAAATCTATGGGGGGTTCTCAGTAGGGAACAGCAACAATGAGTGACGCTTTTCAATATAAAATGTTTCCAGCTCAGATTCATGATACTATTGGATGCTCTACTTCAGCTGTGCTAACTGATACCATCTCAAATGTCAATATTTTATTTGCTACTTGGTGCCAGCTGTCATGTTATCAGTACAGGTGTCATGCTTTTTGAATTATTTGATATGGTCTTACATTGCGTCTAATCTGTTTGTCCTTTTCTGTGTTTACTGCAAGCGCAGATCCCAGAATAGCATGACACTCTTGTGTATATGGTCAACACTGGCAGAATCACACAGCACCTGTTGACTCCCTGAAAAGTTGGCAAATAAATCAACCTGATTTAAATTTGATCTATTGTGGCAACGCTGACATTCAAGACAGTGTGCCCTTCTTCACCGTGAAATAGCAGCTGGGCGTCTTCACGTTCACTGCTGATAAGAAAAGTCGACGTGAGAGTGAGAGAGTTTGTTGTTAGTATTTTTTTTTTTAAACCCTGCAGCTTCTGTTTTCCCAAATCCTGCAGATGATCACGTGTTTTAGCATATCCTGCATGCCTCTCCTTTATCTCTGCATGGCAGATTGCTTCACGTGTTCATGTGCTGGATGCCTGACTGAATATCAGAGCTGGCGGTAAACTCCCGGCCTGCGCACTCACAAAAGTTCCACATTGGATACTTTGGCCTGCAATATCTGGTTTATTATTCCCCACTTTTCCAGTCTAATCAGCTCACTAATGCCTTTTTAACTCAAGTAGTGACGACTGCTGTTGGCTATTAACGTAGCATGTTGCATATTTCCCTCAAAATGCGCAAAGAGGGAACCAGCAAGACTTCTGCAGGAGCTGTATTGAAAAACTTGCTGTCTTCCAAGATTTATTGACATGCTTTTTTGGAATTGTCAAGGGAAAGAAAGATTCATCTCTGCTGTGCCATATTAAAGGGACACGTTAAAAGAGAATAATGAATTGTTGTATTCTTTGAGAGACATGAATAATTCTCTAAACAGATAACAAAAAAAAAGGCTTGATATGGCCTTCAATGCTGCGTGATGCTTCCCCTTGTGGGCTCTGCTCATTTGTGTGACATCCGTGTGCACTCGGTTGGAATATTCAATCATCTTGATTCTTGGAAAACTTCAAAAGCAGCATTCAGTCTTTCCCAAGGTTCTTCCTCCTGGGTTTTGGATCTCAGCTTGCACATGCAAGAATGGGTCCCTGCCTGATTTATTGTGAGGAGAAATGGCTTCAAAAAGAATTTCTATGCGTGGTCATCTGAGAAGTCCCTCGCCTTGTTTTTGTGATGACTTCAGAAAAACTTCCTGGAGATACAAGGCGCTATTTGCGCACTCTTTCCCCTTGGGACAGGAGCTACCGCATCTCTGTGGCTTTTCATATAACCACAATATCACATTAGTATTCTCCATCAACAGCCACATCTTTGAGAAAGGAAAAAAAAATACAACTATAAGTTCAAACCTATTTGCTGCTGGTAATTTTATTTCTGCACACATCTCACTTGAAGTCATATTTGAAACAAAGATGGTGGCTGCTTGAATGAAAACCCACTGTGACAGACAGAGAAAAAGAAGTAAAGGTGACTTGTCAGTGGAGGGAAAACACCATCCTTGATGAAGAGTGACAGTTCAGACCTGACAGCAGAGCAGTTTGCAGACTCGACAATGAACAAAGACTTGGATACACGCTGGTGTGGAATCAGTGGACCAACACTCAGCCCTCATGCTTGCTGCAGTAACACAAAGTGATTGACTTTCATGTCGATTCAGGCTTTTATCTTCCCACGAATGAACAGGAAGGAGTTCATTGCCTTGCTCCAGGACACATTTTATATTTATATTTATATTTATATTCATATTAGAAGTCAAGAGAGTAAAACACATGGCCTTTCATTAGTGAACTGTAGAAATGAGCTTTAACCTTGCCAGCAGCGTGGCTCTGTGGATGACACTGTGTGTCATTCAGTCTCTCTGTCAGTCCGTTGGTCCACCACTTTGTTCCAGACTGAAATATGTGATGGATTGCCATGCAGTTTGGTTCAGACATTCATGGTCCCCAGAGGATGCATCCCTCTGACATTGGTGGTCCTCTGACTTTTCCTCTGCCACTACCATGAGGTTGATATTTGTGGTGTTAAGTGAAATATCTCTCTAACATTTGGATTGCCTTGAAATTTGGTCGGCATTCATGTACACCTCAGGATGACCAAATACCTGCAATACTAAGGACATACCTATCAGCCTCAACTGTCCTTTTTATTTAGTTAAGTCAGTTTTATTTATCTAGCCAATATAACAAATCACAGATTTATCACAAGAGGCTTCACAATCTGTACAGCAAATGACACCATCCGTCTCAGACCCTTGATAAATGGTCTTACCAGAACTAGTCTACCAGAAGGCGTCTGTTCCTGTCCATCAGTTACCCTCTACTGGACTGAATGACTTCCCATCTCCGTTAATGAAACAGTGAATGCAGACATGCACTCAGCCTTATTTCAATTTTATAGTAATGAGCATGTAAATGTAGCCACAGACACCGATGCTATTCCCATGTTACCCAGTTTTATTATGTACAACCACAAACCAAGTGAGCTGCTCAGTGAAGCTTTAATCACTACAGAGGTGCTGGCTCCTTCATTCACTCAGTGTAATACCTTTGTTTGTGTGTGCACATACATCACATGCAAGCAGAGTACATCAGTGTAGCAGCCGTTGTTGCATATTGAACTTTGCCCAGCAGCATTAAAGCTCCCTGCAGGAAGCTCGCAGCAGTTGTGTTGGTGATTTATGGAATCATGAAGCACTAATGCTGTGGAGCTCCAGTCCCTGTGGAGTTTGACTTGACACTGTGACCGTGCAACATCAGCTGTGCTGATACTGTGAAATCCTTGGTGCGCCAAAGTACGCTATCTATCGTCAAATATCCAGCATAAATCACACCAGAAGTCACACTAAGTCATGTAAAATAGATTAAAAGACAAGCGACCAGCACCTCAGATGGCTCAGGGTTTTCACTTGTTCTTGTGCCAGCGCTTCAGCATCTTCCCATGATAAGCCAGAACAGCCCTCATCTCCCTCCCCTTTCCCTGTGTGCTGTCATTGATCCATGAGAAGAATTTTGCAGGTCTGTCCCTCCAAAATGACCCCCCCCTCCCCCGCAGAGAATCAGAGAGAAACCTCTTGCAGGGACAGAGAGCAAACCAGCATTGCTCAGATAACGGCCTGAATGCTGAGCAGCCTGATCATGTGTAACATCAGAAAAGATAATAAAGAAAACAAAACAAAGAGGCAAAAAACTCATCGTCCTGCAGCCAATTAAAGAAGCAGGAGCCAAGCAGATCTCTATCAATAATGCATCACATCCTTAGGTGTCCAATGGGGTGATGCTTTGCAATTTGCAAAACACACACTCGATCTGTATATTTAATAGGGAAGATATAAGGAGTCTTCAGTTACATAAAGAAAACATGAATAGATAAAAGGTACAGGAAAAAGCTGCTGCCTTGTTAGTTTGTGAGAACGCTGAGCGGGCAGAAATGTTAAGGGGCTTCTGCTGACGTTGATGAAATGCTGAATAAATGTGTGTGACTCACTGTGTGCACTGCGTGGTGTTGCACACAGGGAACATCAGCGACATGGGAAGCTAACAACAGATTTTATTTGTAACACAAAAGACTTGTCAACAAAAACACAGCCATGATTATCTTCTTAATGCCCACAGTCTCTGCAGGCTGAATGTAAAAAATTACTTCAACAAGTTACTGTAGTTGCTGGAATTGATTATATTTGGTGTTTTGAGTTTATTATTTGAATCTGTTGTTTAACTTTTACTCAAAAGCTTATGCATTTTTCATTTTGGTTCATAAAAACTGACCAGATTTTATCTCCCAGTACTAATGAGATTTTATGTTAAGACCAGTACAACACAAATAACAGAAGCCCTGAGTTGGTGATTTACCTCAAAACCTGGCTACTTCTAAACATTGTTTCAGCAACAGCTAGATATCAGTATTTCAACACAAAGTAAGACCTATCTACCAGTTAAATATGCTCATTTAAAAAACAATTATGTAACCCAAACATCTAAAAAACCCTTTCAGTTTCAACACTATTTAGCCCCATTTCAACTAGACGTCTAGACATCTTCTGACCTGTAAACCACCAAATCAATGCCTCTGGGGGAGTAATAATACCGACACTGAACACTACCAGAAAAATGCTACAATTGAACATGATTCGAAACCATAAAATAACAATGTCTAAAATGCTTGTTACTCATGTCAACTGATTGCAAACAGAAGATGACAAATAGGGATGTGTTTAACGCACCGGATATTTGAAAATGTAAAACATTAATATCTGAATAGTTTGGGTCTTTGAAAAGAAAGATTTTTCACTTGGTTATTTGTAAATCAAAAAGGTTTCAGCTCTGTTACCCTGAAGGTAAACATCCATACACAAGTCAATATCACTGTGAATAAATACATAAAAACAATATCCGTGATAAGCACTTATATTTTATGATTCAAAATGACAGTACAAAACAATATTACCTGAGAAATGTATTCTCAGGTAATATATATAAAAAATATATTTTATTAAAAAATTGACTTAAATTAAAGTTACAGTTGTGGTGGTGCCAGTGGCACACCACAAAAACCATGGCCCAGTACATATGCAGTCGCAATGGGAGTAACTGAAACCAAACTTATCAGGAAAATGAGCACTTGAACATATACCAGCATGAGAAGAAGTACCTAAAATGACAGAAACCATCCTTGGGAAAAAATAATTTGACGTTTCCTTTGATTTTCTAGTTTGTTTTTTCCCAAGTCCCATCTGGGTTTATGATCTATGCTACAGCCAGCCACCAGGTGGAAATTGAGATGTTTTGGCTTCACTTCTGGGGAGCTGTCATATCATCCATCTTTATATACAGTCATTGCTTTCATGGTATAGGGTTAAATTCATTCATTAAACCATAACATGAATGGGGACCTCTATAAAAACGTTTGGTTCTTATCTTGTTGTGTTAAAGAATATGTCCATAGTTAACCCTTTGGTGACTGACTTGTTTTCTGTCCTCAGCTGACCAGTGGAGAGCTGCACTTCAGCTACAGTTGTGGAAGAACACCCCCTGGTTCATTAGTCATCAGATCTGATCCAGTATCAGACGGCCGGTGGCACAGTATCCTGCTGGAGGTCAACTCCACCACACTGAGGCTGACCCTTGACGAGCAGCATCCAACCTCCACCATCCTAACTGAGCCATGCCGGATGATGCGCTCTCATGGTGCTTTGCTCTTCGCTTCGCTCGCTCAGGACTCTGCTCCAGAGGTCCATGGGCAACCGCGTAGTTTCATTGGCTGCCTTGAGGGCCTAGAGTTCAATGGGGAGCCAATCAGAGTGGGGGACATCGCGGAGTGGAAAGGGTCGGGGAGCAGGAGGGTGTTTGGGGTGTACCAGTGCTGCAGCAGGGCAGGAGCCTGTGACAACAACCCATGTCAGAACGGAGGGGTGTGTGAGGAGGACGCTATCGGAGGTGAGTGCACAAATAACGAAATGTGAAATTTGTTTGTCTTTTTTTTTTACTTACATTTGCTACTGATACTTTAAAAAAATAGAATATGTTTGTGAGCTCTTTTTAATGATTTATAGTAGGAAGAAATGGGCATGGGGCTGACAGCCACTGACAGAGTAGGGTAGTCAGAAAGTGCTGAGACAAACAAAAATAATAACAAAAATATAGAATAACACGTAGTAATTTATTCTTGAAAACATCCTGTCAGGTACACCCCTGTAAATAATATTCAGGTTATTATTAAACAAGGAAGAAATAGTAAAGTACAGTAGCTGCCTCGCACAATATATGTTAATTTTACGGCTCACAGAACTGGCTCCGTGAAAAGTTCTTCAGGCTGCAGTCCATGCTGTTATTCAGAGACGAACCACAACTCTGCCATGAAAGTTTGACCTGAAAATCTTATCCCACCCTTGGCCCTTCATGTTATATACATGCTTATTGCCGTTTTAGGTTACCACCAATTGGTCAAAAAACATCAGTTCTTGGTAAAACACAAACGTTAAAAGATTGGTATCAGGAAGGCTTGCAGTTACAATTTATTATTTTTTTTTTTTTTTTCATTATGTGTCACAAAAGAAAATGTCTGGCAGCTTGACTTGGTATTTACTCAGAATTGCAGCTGATAAGCACACCTGCAATTTTACAGATAAAAGAGCAGGAGCTTTAAATTAATATTATTCTCACGAGTCTCTGTGAGACTGTGGAACTCAGTTGTTTTCCAGGAAGGTGGATATGAAACCAAACATAAAGCCGGAGGAGATACAGATCTCTGTGCTTTAGAAGAACAGTGTAAACAAAGGAATCCCAAAGCTGTTATCAAAAACCAGCCCGTTTCTTTAATATAGGTGTGCCTGATGGGTCACTGAACTACATAAGTCCTTATTCTCCTGTAGTACAATAAGAAAATGTCCACTGTTGCTTCATGGGCAGAAGGTTCCTGCCAGGTATTACGTTTCTCAGGACTTTATTCATCATCATGTCAAATCACATTTCAGTCAAGCTTCGGGCACAAATTCTGGGGTGCGATGCTGAACAACAAATAAATATTATTTCCCAAAAGATTCCTCCCGGTCAAGGAAATTTAAGCAGACATGTAGCAAAAATGATCTGGGCTGTGGATGTTTCCTTTTTTTTTTTGCAGAATATAAAGTTGTTCCTGTTCTCTTTTACAAAGGCTTCAATTTAGGTTGCCCCCAAAGAGAGTAAAAATAGATGTGAAGTAAAAGGAAAACACAGAGCAGATGAAAACAGTGAGATTTAACTTGTAATCTTCTTCTTATACCAGTTTTGGGTTTTTTAGGTCTTGGCTTGTAATGTCAAGTTAATAAAGAAACACCACAAAAAGATATGTAAAAAAAACAAAAACCCTTCAACCAGCAAACGGTCGTCCCTAATGTAACATACACGAGACGCGTAACATAAATTGACATATATGGTAGGACAACATGACTCCTGTCTGTGTTTAAGAGGAAAATGGGAGTGGTGTATGACATCACGGGCAACAAATATGTCAAACACTACATTGGTAAGATTGTAAGAACCCTGGAACCCAGATAACATCAGCTGTCTATAAAATCCCCAATCGCAAACCTAGGAAATATAGGTCCACCTAAGACCCAAGACACCTGGACCAGAAACTAAGCAACTACTTTTGATCACCATCCCTTAAATTTGTTTAAGGTAATATCTTTGCCATTTTTGTACTGCAGTTTCCTGACACATCAGCACACACAATACAGCAATACATATAGATCGGTGATAAGCAAATATCGGGCTTAAAGTATTTTGTTATAAAAAACAAACAGATTACAGGTTACTACTAAAGTGACTCATTTCAGAGATTTTCACACAGTATAACGTTGGTGGTTCAGTTCTCAGGCCTTACACGTCAGAGTGCCCTTGAACAAGACACTGAACCAATTGTCAGTGTAAGTCTCTCTGGACAAAAGCATCTTCCAAATGACTGTAATACAATGAAAGCAAATAAGCAGAAGGATCCCTCAGCCGGGCACGATATCAGTGATAAAGCTGTTAGTAACTGGTTTCTTTCCAAATCGTCACCAAAATGTTTTTAAGTTATTAAGCAGAACTGATAGAATCATCCTGTAATATAAAATAATGTTTTTTTTCTTAATGCAGCAGATCTTGTCAATTTGATGATTGTTACATTGTTTTTCCTCCTCCTATGGATGAAGAAATTGGTCTGTTTCTTCTTCTCTGATGGTTTTCTCCTTGTGTGGTTGTTGAATGATAATGCAAAATGGCAAAACATGATGTTGATGTTTTACATCATTGAAACTATTTGTAACTCTTTTGTAGCTTCTGAACTGTTTGACCAGTTATGAGCAGGAGGAAGAAAAACAACAGAAGCATTGCTGTTAAGCAGTGCTGAAGTATTTTAGGGTTGATTTTTCCCTTTAAATATCAAGCACACACTTGTGTTCTCTGGTTAGATCATGTTGACCTTTGCTTTGATTTTTTTTGCTGCCTGTAAGGGAGACTTGCCGTGGCTTTGATCAGTCGCACTTGTCTCAGACATTTGGATGTGTTTTATTTGCTCTGTAGAGCCGCGCTGCAGGTGTGCAGGACTCTTCCACGGCGCCAACTGCGAGCTGCCCGACAACCCGTGCGCCTCCCAGCCATGTGCTCACGGCAGGGTGTGTGTACCCAAGGCTCATGGTTACATGTGCAACTGCTCTCTGGACGACGCTGAAGCACGGTAAATGCATACATACACATACTTTGTTTATTCACTGTTTTCAATCAGTAAGGTAATTTTAAACATTATTTTTGCTTAAACACAGTGGTGTTGAGCTAATCCCTCCCTCAAGAGCTGATAATACTAATTTCTCTTTTGAATTGTCTGGTTTTCAGAGTTTTTGTGTCTGATATTGATCCCAAAAAAAAAGAAAAGAGTAAGATATATTAAGATAATTATGAATTCTGGTGATCAGGAGGAATGAAACAGTCATAATTAGATGGAAAAAAGTATCATCATAATTCCAACAAGGCCAAGAAAACAAAATCCAGCACAACCCTGATTATATGCAGTATCACTTGCACTGAAGTACATGCTCGAACCTGAAAATCAACATGCATGGCCTTGAATTTGCATGTATATGTGATTGGACTCACGTACTCTTAACTATATCACTCACACACACACACACACACTCACACACACACACACACACACACACACACACACACACACACACACACAGAGCATACAACCAACTAGTTTTATTCTGCTCACACCATCAACAGCCACCAAAGAGAAGAGTCACGTTCAAATGAAATTACAGCTGCATTTGCATATTTCTCCGTTCATTAAGACCTCTTGCCTGTGGAATTGCATCACTCCTTGCGGGTATTAGCAGTGGACCATGTTCCAGTTGGGGTTTTGATTAACTCAACGAATGAAAAATGACCGCTGGTGGATTGTAATTGCAGGAAGTGGGAGTTTGCCGTGTGACTTGCAAAGCACAGAGATAGATGTTTGATGCGGTCTGATAATTATCTTAACATGTGCGTCACATTTTAATCAGCATCTGCAGCGGACAGCAGCACATAGGAGAATGTATTGATAATGTATGCTGTGTTTTCATTTAATATCATATTCAGGAACAGTCATCCATCCAAACGGCGTTCAAAATCAATCACACAACTTTTCTCTCTTTCTGAAACCCGAACTCCTTGTCCAAGCAAAAAGTAATGAATGTTGTATTTTGCTATGCAAGTGGTGGAAGGTACAGCAAGGGAATTTTACACCTGGGAAATGAGTGAGTAAAGCTGAATACCAGGCAGTGTTATGTAAAACAAAAAGATAGGTTTTTGTTGGTATCGCAGCAGCAGCACTCCCACTCACAACAATAGAGCTCTGCTAGTAAGTCCTCCGGGTCCTGTTTCGTGTCTGGGCCTGGAAGATGGAGGGCCGCAGTGATGCTCTCAGTATCATCAGCCAAATTAAACTTTCACTGACGGGCCACTGAACGCTAACTGAGAGAGAAAATCCTTGATTGATTGATTGATTTTTTTTTTTTGGGGGGGGGGGGGGGGGGGGGGGGGGATTTGCCGCTTCTTCCATTTTACTATACTAAATATAGTTGCGTTTTTTCAAATATTAAAAAATAGGGAATTTATCTTTTTTCATATTAAATAATAGAAGATACTGAAAAACAATCATAAATTTAATTTTAAAAACATGATGCAAAACAAAATACAATCCTAAATAATAAAAATATAAAAAGTAAAAAATAGACGACTTCAGTTGAAACATCTATCCATCCATACCACGATATACAAGTTCCATTAACATGTTAGTGTTAGTGTGTTAGCATTAGCACATTACCACGTTAACATTATCATTCAGCTCAAAGCAGTGCTTAGCTTACATACAGCGGAGGTGTTAAATGACTTGATGAAAGTAAAACACTACACATACACTACATTCACACTACAAAGCTACAGCCTATTAAAATAACAATCCTTCTGTTCCTTTACTCCTGTAGGTGCCACAATCAAATAGAAGTCTGTTCACCCAATCCCTGCCCTGGGGGCTTTGATTGTAAAGTCACTGACGGCTCCATCCACTGCGACCCCCTGCCTCAGGTCAGTTGGAGCTGCAAATAATTGATTAATGTGCTGTTGTTTGTTTTTCTTGTTTGTTTTGTTTTTTCAGAAGTGACACTTAATCTGTGCCTTCTATTATACTAAATCCATCTATCCTCTCTAGAAGGTAATCCCAATGATTGGCTATGTGGAAATCATGGAGATCAGTGCCAGCGTGCTTGGATTGCTCTTCTTGGTTGGCATCTTCGTTTGCATCAGGAAACGTTACGTTCAGCAGAAGAAGAAAAAGCCGGTCTGTGTCCAGGACTCCAATGGGTAAGAGTGATTTCTTTTGTCTAAAAAGAAGTTCAGAAGTCGTATCACAACGGGCCAGGTTGTAGTCTCTGAGTCAGCTAATTGGACGTAGCCAACCAGAAATAGGAGAATCTGATTCCAGCAGAAACAGAATTTCTTCAATTAAATATAAAGTGTGGAGTTGTACAGGGACGTCAACAGAAACTCTCTTCAACTCCAACCCTCTCCTCTCTCACTCTTCTCCAACTTCCCAAAAAATAATGAATTACAGATAAACAGTGAAACAGATGATCGATATTAAGGGAATTTGGGTGTCTGCAATTACTCTTCTGTCATCCACAGCTATTTCCAGCCCAGTCTGGCCAAGAGCCTCAAAGCTGACAACCAAGACATCAAACCCATCGAGATGAGCTCACTGGTCGGTCCTACCAACGACCTTGACCACACGCCGTTCAGGTCGCTTCGCCCACACAGCCAAATTGGTTCGTCAGGAGGCGGGGTTTGTGCAAAGACACAGGGGCCGGTTGTGTGCAGCGTGGCCCCCAACCTCCCCACCAGGCCGCCGTCCAGCTCTGACAACGACTCCATCAGGAAGAACCACTGGGACATGGACTATGAAGGTGGGTTTATGTGTTTGTATGATTTTAGGATGATTAGCATGGCAACAAGTGCACTTTACTTTGGAAGGGTAAGGCTCAGTCATATTGCAAACCAGTGTTCTAGAAAGAACAATTCTCACACAGCGAGATCATCCATGAAAGACTATACAGTAATGTAGCATTTATTTATTTTTCCACAAATATATTCACATGATTTACATGTACAACAGTTCAATGAACTTTTGGATTTGAACTACTAAATGGCCACTAAATCGGTCAGGCCAGTATATCTGTTGATATCAGCTTATTTCAGATAGATCTGTATCAGCATATCTGTCATCCTGGTATGGTAACAAGAAGTTGCACAACAAAAATACCAATTAATTATTTTACTAATCAAATAATCATTTTTGTCACATTTTTAAAGCAAAAGATTTTTTGTTTCCACTTTCTCAGATGTGAGGATCACTTTACTTTGTGACACAAGATAGTAAACTGAATATCTTTGGATTTTGGACTGGTTGGTTGGACAAATCAAAAATCTGAAAACTTCGGTTCAGGCTGTGGGAAATTACAACAGGCATTTTTCACTATAACCTGTAATTTTCTGGATAAAAAGATGAATCGATAAGTTGAAAAAAAATTATCGGCACACTGATAGATGAAGAAAATGGTTGTTAGTTGCAGCCGTGTTTTGTATCAGGATACAATAGCGGCCATTAAAATTCAGTATTGAGTAGGTTTTGTCTGTGTACTGACATTTTAAAGGAGTCTTCATTTCGTTTCCAGTGTGAACGTACGGCGTTGGCATATTTTATTGTCAAATTTATGTTTTTACATTTAGGGCAACATTGTTAGTTTTAGCATTAACTGCATCACTAACTTACTAACTGCAACACCATTTTCAAACAAAATCACAGTGTCAGTGAACTAAATGAACAAACTAAATCACCCCAGCTTTCTCTGTTGTGTTGCAAAGCCACACGTTGGGACAAAAGGTCAGAGCAAACTGAATGATTCAGTCAATCAAGGTCACCGCAAACATGTAATTGTCATGCGGAGTCTGGGAAACACCAGACTGCCTGTCAACAAGCAACGTTGATCAAACTGTGGAAGATGAAACATATCACTGATTACATGTGATAACATCAGGAAAAAAAGTGATTTCTCTGTTTCATCTCAGCATCTTTATTTTCCACTTTCTTTTCTATGAATGCTTCTCTCTTTCATATCTCAGTCATTTTTTTCTATATTCTGTTACACCCTCCCTCATCATCATAAATGCACTGTTAATCCAACAGTGGTTTGATTCAGTTGTTATTTTTAATATTATGTTATGTATTATGTATGTAATAATATGTTAAAGTTTCCTTGTGGAGTTTTTGACCTGTAGTTGCACTATGGAGTTTGTTTTATCTATGAGTTGGTGTCTACTTTTTTTGTTGATGGACAGGACAGATGGACAGCAAAATCAGAGAAGAAGAAAAAAATTATAAGAGGTGTTAGATAAAAATACAAAAATGTTTTTGCATGAGGCCCATTATCTTCCTTCCCACCCTCTTCATTCTTTCTCGTGTTCCCCCGCTCTCATCTTGGCTTCTTTCACCTCTTCTCTCTCATTCTCTATAGTTTTTTCTCTGTTACACCCTCTCTCCCCTGTTCTCTACCTTTCTCTCTTCATTTATCCCTCCCTCTATCTCTCTGTAGACGATTTGTCTCTTTCTAATCCTCCACTTTTGGTCTTCTGTCATGCTCTCTCTCTTTCCTCTTCACCTTTCTGACATTCTCCCCCCAACACTTTTGTGGGCAGCTTTTTTTTTTCCTTCTTTCATGCAGCAGATCAATACAGCCGTGAGTCATACATTCACTGCTATGTTCACGAGACAGATGAAGAGACAAATTTGGCGTTCGTCATGCCACCGTTCCCCAGGCAACGCCAGCTTGGCAGGTCATTCATCTGCTTGACCTTATCACAGAGAATAAAGGACACATTCCTGTAGTTCTTCTTGTTATCCCACTCATTCTTAAAGGGGACTCCGGCTGAATCCTTTACACTTTGCTTTCAATTTGCCCTGTGACCCCAGCACTTAATCTATTGACTACACCTCACCTGTTGTATGATTCTGCTGCCTGACATGCCCAAAATTTAAAACAAAGAATAAACAATAGTTTCTCAGTATAAAAGAAACTCAGACTCAAAAAAGACACTTCATAGAGCCTCCCTCTTCTGTCATTATCACTATTAATGAATTGATGAAGCACCCAATCACATGGCCCCATCAAACTGTCAGCCACCATGAAAAATATTAATAGCTTTGTTCAAAACTCCCCAAAACTGCAGATGGATGAATGTTGACACCAAATGATTTTATTCATTTTCTATATTTTCTGAATTAAGTGGTGCAGCCACAGTGATCTGTAGTTAAAACATGCAAGAAAAGCAAAGTTTTTGCATTTAGGTTTGTTGGCAGGGTTGTGTTCTGGGTTCTGGCAAGAACATACGTGCAGATACCAATAAGTACACATCGATAACAGCTCAGCAAGGAAACCCAAAGGAGTTTTATCTAAAAAGACTAACCTACTTCATTTGTCCAATTGCGACTTTAGGAAGCATTTTGCACAGAAACAGAGCTGTGGATTTTGTCCCTAATCATTTAGAGGTGGGTTGTGCAGGGTAGGAACATTAGTATCTAACCTGTCCTAAAAACTACAAGATTATGGTTTTGGTTAAAAATGGAAAAAGTAAACACATCCTGTCTCAACCAAGATGATAATATTTCCCCAGCCTTAACCAAGTCCTTTGAGTTCCCTAAACACAACAATAAAAACATTCATCATGCTTTAGTTGCACGCACCTTTACACACGAAAACACAGCTAAGAAATATGTTTTAAGTGAAAGTTTTGCAGATACACTCATTAATATTTTGCGACTTGGAAGTTTATTTAAAAAGTTTTCTCAGTATGTTAATAAGAAACTTCAAAAACATATTTGTTTTGTAAAGTAGGAGTATATTAACGTAATGGTAAGACTAGGCTTGCAGAGTGACAGCCAGTGGAAGGATTATAGCCAACGGTAACTAACTCAACATACATGTGGTAATGTGACCAGTGCATCAAGATAGGTTTGAAAAAGTCTTTAAGAGTAGCTCTGCCATTTGTTATCAGTGTTGCAGCCTGTGGAAATTTTTGTTTTCTGCAGCATTACAATAAAAACAGCTCTTGTTTTTAACAAGTTATTGAGCTGTGCGAAGTGTGGAAATAATACAAGCAAAGAGCGTGAGCCGAATGTCTACCTTTGATGTCTGTTGTTAGATCTACAGAGATAGATTTAAAGATATGTCAGTTTTTCATCTCTTTAGACTGGAAACATTGTGAAAATACTAATTTCTTTATTCACTTTGTCTCCTCTCATCTATTCTGTCTGTCTCTCTTCCTTCCCCTCTTGTTATCTCCCTTTGACCTCTATCACTCTTCCACACTCTATCACTCACTCCGTCTTTCTCTCTACTCTTCAGTTTTTCCCCTGCTTCTTTCTTTCCCAAATCTCTCATCTGTTTGTCCCTCATCCCTTTATTTTGTTTCCCTCCATCTTTTACTCTTTATTTTTCTCTTCCTCCACCATCTGTCTCTCAGCGTCATTATCTCTCTCTCACTCTTAGTAGCTCTCTGTCTTTGTTTGTTTCTCATCTTGTTTCCAGTCTCTCCTTGTAACTTCCTGTCACTTTGTCTCATTTTCTCTCTGCTTCACAATGCAAGCAGCTGGGAGACTGCTCAGTATTCTCGGTAACTCAAGTGACAGCAGGAGGCTTTTTTTTAATGTTGTTTTGTTTGAACAAACTGTATAATGCGTCGGCCTTGTTAGCTGAAGATTTTGGGGATGAAGGGCAGGAATCTAAAGTGCTAATCCTAAAGAATCCTCAGTTTGTTTTCTGATATTGGCTCCATCTTTTCTGCTAAGCGCTGATGGCTGCAGGGTGCTTGCTGTCAGACAGTGTGAGCTGAGCTGCATTTCTCCTTTCGATTTAGTAGTTGTAGTTCTTTATTGTTAATATATTTATACACTTTCATAGGTTGAATCTGGGGTTAAGTATCGTTAACAATTTGTCAGTGCCCGTGTCTCCGTTCCAAATTTCAGGTACTGTAAAAAATATATATAACTGTAAAAATGTGTGATTATTGTAGAAATAACAGCATCAAGTGTGTAGGATTTTTAATAGTTACAAATTTAACAAGATTTATCAACCTGTGAGCCCACAGTGGTCAGTCACAATATGTAATCAACTCACCACAAAGACAACCAAACTCTGTGTGAGATAATGCGCCATTATAACAACAATCCGCCAAGGTGCAAGCGTGCCTGGCTTTTAAAGAGAATGGGAGATGGCACTGTGATTGTTTTATTAAATGTTACGCCCAAAACACTCCCATGCAGATTAAGTACAACCCTTTTGAACCGTGCACCTGGTGCAGCAAAAGTGACATTGACAAACAAATGTAGACCATGTGCTTTGGATAGTTAAAATAGAGCCCAGTGTTTCTAAATGACCACAGACATATATTTAGTGTTTCTATACTGAATTAATTCATGGTTAACAGCTGGCATATATGCTCATACAGTCTGTGGCATTGAGTAGGTTCTACTGAGGGACAAAAACACATCAGATGCCAAGCATGAGGTTACTACCACTTTCTGATGACACTGGAACTACTGATAAATCCATTGATTGTGTGGTCTTTAAAATAAAATACTGAAAAATGAACGTTACATCATCAAATGTCTTATTCAGTGAAATATGAAAAACGGCTACCTTATTATCTATAGTTCATGTTGCTTGTTTTGTCCAATCAAAAGAGGCAAATCCTCACAATGGAGAAGCTTGAACGAAAGAATGTTGTCACTCTGTTTGAGAAATTACTACCAATACTCACTGTTAATTGATTAACTAATCAGTTCTGAATGATATAGTGACTAAATCATTTGACAATATTTGGCTATGTGTCACACAACCCAATTTGAGAGACTGTTCACAATAAATGAACGCAGGTAGGTGTGTGTCAACAGGTTCAAGTTTCCTCACTGAGGCATTGAATAATGCTGATTTAGACCATTTTCCACAAGAACAAATGATACAATACAAAGGGAACAATGTCACAGAGGCAGAAAAGTCTCTGAAAGGGAAAATAACTGAAGTATGAATCACTGCAAGGTCGTCAACAAACTGGGTCCCCAAGATCAAACTGAGAGAAACAAGTATTCCACTGTCTTCCTGTGGTTAAATCTGCAGAAAAAGCTTTAAAATGTCTACTGGGTGTAACTTCTTATTTAGGATTAGCACATTGAAATTAATCATCAAATAAGTATTTCAAGGTTGGGGGATTTAGCTTGAGATTAGTTTCAGGAAAATATTAAAATGATAAAGAAGACACAGCGGCGTACAAAAAGCTAGAGGAGGTTATCATCAAGGTTGCCCTTGCATTGTCTTAATGTTGGTTTATCCAAAGAGGGAGGATTATTCTTTCGCTGTCATTAGAAGTGGTTCTGCATCAGTCATCTCCCCTCCCAGTAAAATGTGGTTAGTTTAACACATTTTAGCTTTCTTCAGACATCTCCCCCCCTCCTGTTCTGCTAATCAAACCCACACCATTTCAAATCTACAGTTAAGGATTTAATATGCAAATCGTCAAAGCCTTTTTTTTTTTTTTTTTACAGTTTTCCTATGATCTATTCATCCAAATTTGAGCTAGACTAATGAATAAGCCGGCCCAATAGCCAGCAGCTGTTAATAGCTTATTGCAGATACTGTACATCGTATCAGTGAATATGTCAGTCAATTATTATTGATCAATCAGCTCTAATCCAAATTTGAGAAAATTGCAAGCTATTTCATTCTATTATTATGGAATTTGATGATCAACAGATATAAAACAAATCTACATAAAATATGAAGACTAAAAGAAAATGCTGATGTTCCTTTGTGTCTTCTATCCTCAGTCTACCCTGCAGACCCAGACTACTACGGGCGGCCAACAGTCCAGGAGTTCCCGCAGTTTGACATCGTAGAGGACACTTACTCCACCTCCACCATGGAGTCGCGGAGGAACTCTCGATTTGGTGGCTTCCCATTCCCACTGGACCGCTGTGACCGCCGCGCACCCCTTCCACCGTGTTACAGCAACCAGAACCTGGACGACTTCCTGGGTCCTGACGGGTTACCTCTTCCCAGCTCCCAGTG
This sequence comes from Seriola aureovittata, assembly GCF_021018895.1. Classification (NCBI taxonomy): domain Eukaryota; kingdom Metazoa; phylum Chordata; class Actinopteri; order Carangiformes; family Carangidae; genus Seriola; species Seriola aureovittata. The sequence goes on along the minus strand of NC_079371.1, from coordinate 8,207,052 downwards.
CCCCAACGAGTACACCGCCATCAGCTACTACCCCACCCAACACACTCGCAGCCTTGACAACGTCTCAGGAGGCTACAAGAGACTCAGCATGCGTCTGAGTGTGGCTATGCCATCATATGCAGAACAGGCCAGCCCGCCACCAGCTCCAAACCCCGCCCAACCTCAAACACGACCCACTGGGCAGAACCCACGAAGCTATGATGGGTCAAGCATGGTGGGGAGCGATTACGGGAGCTGTGAGGAGGTGATGTTTTAAGACCAAGTTTGGCTCAAGGCTTACATCCTTCCACAGCTGTTTGCATCCTCGCTGGTGATTATTCACTTTTAGTTTCATATGGAAACCTAAACAGAACAAGTACATGCCACCTTTCTACTGTTCCCCCACTCTACGGCAGCTGTATGTACCAGTACACTTCTCAGATGGGACTCTTGGAAACTACTGAACAGCAGCTCGTCGGTCTCTCACTGCAAGATCTGAGTCGTTTTTTCCATGCAGATGGAGATAAAAGCACCGTGTGAAACAATATTTCAGATATCTTTCAGTAGTCTTGCTGTGCCAGACTAGATGGGGGTAATTCAGGACTCCTCGGTTACTTCACCGGAAGTTCAGCAGAAGTTCATGTTTTTGTCCAAGCTGCTGAGAGCACTCGTTAACAAAGGTTGTGAAATCGTGAACAGTATTACTGACTTGACTGTGGATTGTTTCAAAGTCAAAACTCAAGACTTTTTTTTAAGCCTCAATGAGGGAGAATCTGCCTCAGTGGAGGGGTCTGCTTTCAAAACATGTCCTGTGAGGCAAACTACATCTCCTGCATTTCAAACACGTCTGACAAGCCAGCCACTCTAAAGAAATTTTTTTAAGCTCTGCCAAACATTGATAATGGTGTGGATATGTGCAGTGTGTGATAGAACATATGACAGCAGGCACGAGGAAAACACTGCTACCATGACAGTGGCTGTGACATTCAGCCAACAACGCTCATTTAGAAATGTCTTTGTGATTAAATCCTGATAAAAAAAAAAAAAGCTTTGATTGCATTGTATGAAAAGTGAATAACCAGCGAGGTTTATCATGTCTGCATTCTCCTGCTGCGTGTTGGTGTTCATATGAAATTTACTGGGACAGAAAAGAACCACAAGAATGTCAGAAAACAGATTTAAAATGCGTCAAACATCAGCCCACTACTTCAAATCAAGCACATTTCATGCAGGATGAACATTTCACTGGACTCGTTAATCAGCTTAATGTTGTTTATTGTTGCTGTCTGTTATAATGAAGGAGGCTGGATCCTCAAAAAAAAAAAAAAAAAAAAAAAGGAAAAAACAAACATAAAAGCCATAAACACAAGGTGATGTTAGTCGTGAAGTAGATGTATGATAACTTTAACTGTTACTGTTTCCATGACTGTAAATTCTGTAGATTCTTAATCTGTAAGCATCTCCTCGTCGATTTAATGAGTGTGAACGAGATCACAGTATTTTCTATAGAGGAGATGTTAGTGTTTGTGATCAGGTTCTGCTCAGCAGTGTTGCTGCCACCGATGATAAAAGAAACACTTAATGTGGAGTCGTTTTTAGCAGTGGTAAAGAAATGTCTATGCAGCCATTTTAAATGGTGTAAATATGCAAGCTTCAGATAAAAGAAATGTTTGTTTTGGTCCAGAGCTGGTTGTGCAGTATGCAGCGTATGAAAAAGTGAATGTATTATACTGAATATTAAAGTCTATGTTTAGCCTGAACAGCATTTTCTTAAAAGTAACTGTTTAACAGTGAAGAACCACAATAATCTCAATTAAATATCACTGCAAACAAAATCTCTTAATCAGGATTTCTCTTATAAATAATTCAGAGCAACAACTATTGTTAATCATTATTAATCTGCTGATTAGTGTCTTGATTAATCACCTAAAGATTTTGGTTTACGAAACATCAAAGACTAGTAAAAGTGGCCGTAACATGTCTTTGAATTGCTTATTTTGTCTGACCGAGCATTTATCATTTCACTGACAAGACAACAAATCATAACATTTGAGAAGTTCGAATTAGTAAATGTTTACAATTTTTCCATAACAAATGAAGCAATAGTTACCAATTGATTTTCTGTATTAGATTATTCGTTTAAGATGTTAATCACTTCTTTTTCAGTTCAGCCTATAAAAAGTGGAAAAACAAAAAAAATCAATTACAACTTGCTTCAAAATTTCTTATCAACAATTATTCAATTCAATTGTTCAATTTAGCATATGAAATGGACTAAAACAAGCCAACCTTAAAATCTGAGGTGCTGGTATCTGCATATTACCTAAAACCATATGCGGCAATGAATGTAATGATAACAGATGCTTTAATTTGGCCACTCAGTAGTTACAGCATTCTTCAGTCTATGTTCAAACATGAAGCTGAAACTGATTTGTTCTGTCGCTATAACAACCAATGTAGGCAAGTGATTGTACTGTGCAAACAACATACAACCTTGATCGGTTGGCTTGTGAATTCCAGCACCGGTAGACGCCTCAGAGATCAGATCTGAGAGACAGACTAGATTTGTGATTTGTTTTGGCAAACGATGGAGCGAAATGTGTGTGTGTGTGTGTGTGTGTGTGTGTGTACACAGTGTTTACTGCTGCTGCCTCCATGTAAACATGTTGAGGATGCAGATCATGCTTGTAAAAATCGAAACCCGCATCAATTGGATTTTTACACAGCTCTCAGAGGTCGGGGAGATGCATGAGACATAAGGGCACTGTTTGTACTGGGAAAATACATTTGTTGTAACGTGTTAACAGACAGATAGGGCCTGGATAGGTTGTCAGCTTCTCTGCAACTCTCATTTGTTCTTAATGTCCTGACTGCCACATCTCTCTCGGTCTGCAACCATAATAGGCTAAATCAGAGCACACACACAGCAAATATTAATACATATTCAGTCACTGCTGGTTTTGCTGCTGAGTTCTGACACTATCTGAGACAAAGGAAGACTGACAGGAATTAGGGTTTGTAAGAATTTGCAGCACAAAACTCAGGATGCATTCAGAGAGACTTGCATGGCTACCACTGCACGTGCTTTATCTGCACACAGGCCCCTTTTTTGTCTGAAAGGGGATATTTGACTTGCAGCAAAGGTTAAAGCACATTTTTCAGTCACAGCAAACAAGAATATTAAAACTTTCAGCCAGGATATCCTTAAATACTATAATTATGAACCGGAAATATTTGATGAGAAGATCGATATTGGTTTCATCTCTGTAAGTTCAATGAAGACCTGTAGCTTTGTCATGTGAGTAACATTGGCACAAATACTGGTAGCAGAAAAATGCTAGTATCCATAATAATTTAAAAGAAAAATGCTCTTCAGCACTATATTTATACATTGTGTTATAGTAAGTGATTCATCAATCCATTAAAGCCTCTCTTAAACATGTTTGGTTTTGTGTTAAGCTTTTACTGTTTCCAACTGTTCTTGTTCCGCTTCAATTCATGAGGTATCTATTTTAAACTAGAATATCTCACTTTATATTCACAAATACACAACATGTAATATGTGCACTTGATGGAGCTAGGCTAGCCATTTACCCCTGCTTGCTCTTTGTGCGTTAATACAGCCACTTCTGTATTGAACGGCAGCTTGCAACGCTTGCTGCAGATTATTCCCTTAACCTCCTAGGACCTGGCGTCCACATATGTGGACCTCACATTTTGGGTTCTCTAGACCACAATACTAACTTTTTCTCAACAAGGGCCTGGTGACCACATATGAGGATATTATACTGCCACTCAGTAATATAAAATTTAAAACTAATGTCCTCATATGTGGACATCATTTTTCTCAGGTCCCAATCAGCCTAAATAGCAAAGAGAAATTAAAAATGCACGCCATGCAAGAGTTCGGGTCTTAGGAGGTTAAATGAGAACAACAAAGTTCAAAATGCATCCTCAAGATTTAAGTTCATTTTTATAACATGGATCTCGTTTTACTTAGCCAGACACTATTTTAGACAACGCTGAGGCCATGTCATCCCCATTTTATTCAGCTTTTCAACTTATTTTAGTTAAATCTGAGAACATGTCACTATATCCTCCTGAAACGGTGTTCGCTGTGGGTTAATGTAGAACATCTGTCCATCTCTGGTTGTTGAACTGTGACTGTTGTTTTAGTTAAAACATTTTTTCCAGTCCTTTGTACAAAAAAGATCTTATCTACAAGTATTGTGTTGTATATACAGTCTGTACCTGTGTTTGTGTTGTAGGTTGTTTGTGCAGAATATGACATCACTTGAATGTACGTTACATTTGTTTTAATTCATAAAGTTTATTTTTGTATCAATGTGGGCCTCCCCATGTTTTGCTCTGTTGTTTCTCTGTGAGAGATTTTAACAAGATGCCATCTTTCTGTTTTTGGTTTTCAATATTGTAAAGAGAGTATGAATAAAGATATTATCTTCTATGAACACTGACCGGCAATATCAGACTTCCTGTTGCTTTGTGTTCTTAGCTTCCGTTGAAACAGACGACGTCAAAAATCACATCTGTGGGTTTCATCGCTGCCTGAAGAGAAAACTGAAAAAACTTTAAGCCCTCTCCAGACAGGATTAATGTTATCAGAGGAAATCATGGGTAATTTGAATCTGCCCATGCACATCGGTGATGTAAGTCACCCAGACAGTAAAAGTTAATCTGAAACACATCTACTGAGAAATGTCTCAGCTCAGACAGTTAGAAGCCACATCAATCAGCATTTCATGGGGGATCATCACAATACTGATAAGCACTTAACTTTGAATTGATCAACATCTTGTAAAATATTGAGCCACATTTTAACATGAGCAATTCAAACTGAATAAACACATCTACGTGACTCTTTTGTGCCTTACAATATGATTTTTTATGCCCTACTATACTATTATATTTATTCCTTAATATACTATGACTTTTCATACTTTACTATGACCTTTGTATGACTTACCATACCATGACTTCTTGACATACTATAAATCGTTTTTATGCCTCATTGTACTATAAACTTTTAATACCTTATTATACTGTGACTTTTTTTTCCTTACTATACTATGACTATTCATGCTTCTCTATGCTATGACTATGTATGCATTACTATACTATGAAATTTTTATGCCTTACTATACAGTGACTTTTTTAGCCTTGCTATGCAATGGCTTTTTTATGACTTACTATACTATGACTTTTTATACTTTTCTATAATGACTTTTTGTACCTTACTATAATATGTCTTTTTTATGCTTTCTTTTTTTTTTTTACTTACTATGCAATGACTTTTTATGCCTTACTATACCATGATTTTTTATGCCTTACTATACTATGACTTTTTGACTTGCTATAATATGGCTTTTTGACGTACTATACTATGTCTTTTTTATGTCCTACTATACTGTGACTTTTTTGGCCTTGCTATGCAATGACTTTTATGACTTAATATACTGTGACTTTTATTTGACTTGCTCTACTATGATGTTTTTATGCATTACTATACTATGTCATTTTAATGACTTACTATACCATGACTTTTTGACTTATTATACTATGTATTTTGTATGCCTCACTGTACTGTAACTTTTTAATGTGTCTTTTTTTGCCTTACTATACTATGGTGTTTCGAAGCCTTGCTATAATATGACTTTTTATACCATACTATTATACTATTGTTTTTATGCCTTACTATACTATGACATTTTTATGCCTTACTATACTATGACTTTTTATGCCTTACTATTTTACTATGGTGTTTTTATTACTTACTATACTATGACGTTTTATGACTTATTTTACTAATCGCTTTTTTAGGACTTTCTATGCATTACTATAACTATGTCGTTTTAATGACTTACTATACCATGACTTTTTGACTTACTATACTATGTATTTTGTATGCCTCACTGTACTATAACTTTTTTAATGCCTTGTTATACCGTGGCTTTTTTATGCCTTAATATAATATGACTTTTTATGCCTCACTATTTTACTATAGTGTTTTTATTATATTACATACTATAATATGACTTTCTATGCATTGCTATACTATGCCGTTTTAATGACTTACTATACTATGACTTTTTGACTTACTATACTATGTATTTTGTATGACTCACTGTATTATAACTTTTTGATGCCTTATTATACTGTGACTTTTTTTGCCTTACTATACCTATGGTGTTTTTTATGCCTTACTATTTTACTATGGTGTTTTGACGACTTACTATACTATGGTGTTTATGCCTTACTATAATATGACTTTTTATACCTTACTAATATACTAGTGTTTTTATGACTTACTATACTATGTTGTTTTGATGCCTTATTACTCTGACATTTTTATGACTTACTATACTATGACATTTTGTGCTTTATGATAACTTTTAAGCCATGCTGTACTGACTTTTTTTATGACTTACTGTACTATGACTTTTTGACTTACTATACTATGTCTTTTGTATGCCTCACTGTACTATACATTTTTAATGCCTTATTATACTGTGGCTTTTTTATGCCTTACTATACTATGACTTTTTATGACATTTTTTGGCATTTTTATACCTTACTATACTATGACCTTTTTCTGAAATTTTATACCATAGTATACTATGATGTTTTTTGGTATTTTAATGCCTTACTATACTATGGTGTTTTTATGCCTTACTATACTGTGACATTTTTATACCTTACTATACTTTGACTTTTTTTTTTAATTTTTATGCCTTACTATACTATGACTCTTTTATGACATTTTTTGGCATTTTTATACCTTACTATACTATGACCTTTTTCTGAAATTTTATAGCATAGTATACTATGATGTTTTTTGGTATTTTAATGCCTTACTATACTATGGTGTTTTTATGCCTTACTATACTGTGACATTTTTATACCTTACTATACTTTGACTTTTTTTTTTAATTTTTATGCCTTACTATACTATGACATTTTTTTGGGCATTTTTATACCTTACTATACTATGACATTTTTATACCTTACTATACTATGACTTTTTTTTTTATTTTTATGCCTTACTATACTATGACATTTTATACCATAGTATACTATGACGTTTTTTAGTATTTTTATGCCTTACTATACTATGATTCTTTTTTGACATTTTATGCCATAGTATACTATGACATTTTTATACCTTACTATACTATGACTTTTTTTGAATTTTTATGCCTTACTATACTATGACGGTTTTTGGTATTTTTATGCCTTACTATACTATGACTCTTTTATGACATTTTTTGGCATTTTTATACCTTACTATACTATGACCTTTTTCTGAAATTTTATAGCATAGTATACTATGATGTTTTTTGGTATTTTAATGCCTTACTATACTATGGTGTTTTTATGCCTTACCATACTGTGACATTTTCTTTTTACTTTTTATGCCTTACTATACTATGACATTTTATACCATAGTATACTATGACGTTTTTTGGTATTTTTATGCCTTACTATACTATGACCTTTTTCTGAAATTTTATAGCATAGTATACTATGATGTTTTTTGGTATTTTAATGCCTTACTATACTATGGTGTTTTTATGCCTTACTATACTGTGACATTTTTATACCTTACTATACTTTGACTTTTTTTTTGTTAATTTTTATGCCTTACTATACTATGACATTTTTTTGGGCATTTTTATACCTTACTATACTATAACATTTTTATACCTTACTATACTATGACTTTTTTTTAAATTTTTATGCCTTAATATACTATGACATTTTATACCATAGTATACTTTGACGTTTTTTAGTATTTTTATGCCTTACTATAATATGATTCTTTTTTGACATTTTATGCCATAGTATACCATGACATTTTTATACCTTACTATACTATGACTTTTTTTTTAATTTTTATGCCTTACTATACTATGACGGTTTTTGGTATTTTTATGCCTTACTATACTATGACTCTTTTATGCCTTACTATACTATGACTCTTTTATGACATTTTTTGGCATTTTTATACCTTACTATACTATGACATTTTTATGCCTTACTATACTTTGACCTTTTTCTGAAATTTTATAGCATAGTATACTATGATGTTTTTTGGTATTTTAATGCCTTACTATACTATGGTGTTTTTATGCCTTACTATACTGTGACATTTTTATACCTTACTATACTTTGACTTTTTTTTTTTTAATTTTTATGCCTTACTATACTATGACATTTTTTTGGGCATTTTTATACCTTACTATACTATAACATTTTTATACCTTACTATACTATGACTTTTTTTTTTAATTTTTATGCCTTAATATACTATGACATTTTTATACCATAGTATACTTTGACGTTTTTTAGTATTTTTATGCCTTACTATAATATGATTCTTTTTTGACATTTTATGCCATAGTATACTATGACATTTTTATACCTTACTATACTATGACTTTTTTTTAATTTTTATGCCTTACTATACTATGACGGTTTTTGGTATTTTTATGCCTTACTATACTATGACTCTTTTATGCCTTACTATACTATGACTCTTTTATGACATTTTTTGGCATTTTTATACCTTACTATACTATGACATTTTATGCCTTACTATACTATGACCTTTTTCTGAAATTTTATAGCATAGTATACTATGATGTTTTTTGGTATTTTAATGCCTTACTATACTATGGTGTTTTTATGCCTTACTATACTATGACTCTTTTATGACATTTTTTGGCATTTTTATACCTTACTATACTATGACCTTTTTCTGAAATTTTATAGCATAGTATACTATGATGTTTTTTGGTATTTTAATGCCTTACTATACTATGGTGTTTTTATGCCTTACTATACTGTGACATTTTTATACCTTACTATACTTTGACTTTTTTTTTTTTAATTTTTATGCCTTACTATACTATGACATTTTTTTGGCATTTTTATACCTTACTATACTATAACATTTTTATACCTTACTATACTATGACTTTTTTTTTTATTTTTATGCCTTAATATACTATGACATTTTTATACCATAGTATACTTTGACGTTTTTTAGTATTTTTATGCCTTACTATAATATGATTCTTTTTTGACATTTTATGCCATAGTATACTATGACATTTTTATACCTTACTATACTATGACTTTTTTTGAATTTTTATGCCTTACTATACTATGACGGTTTTTGGTATTTTTATGCCTTACTATACTATGACTCTTTTATGACATTTTTTGGCATTTTTATACCTTACTATACTATGACATTTTATGCCTTACTATACTTTGACCTTTTTCTGAAATTTTATAGCATAGTATACTATGATGTTTTTTGGTATTTTAATGCCTTACTATACTATGGTGTTTTTATGCCTTACCATACTGTGACATTTTCTTTTTACTTTTTATGCCTTACTATACTATGACATTTTTATACCATAGTATACTATGACGTTTTTTGGTATTTTTATGCCTTACTATACTATGACCTTTTTCTGAAATTTTATAGCATAGTATACTATGATGTTTTTTGGTATTTTAATGCCTTACTATACTATGGTGTTTTTATGCCTTACTATACTGTGACATTTTTATACCTTACTATACTTTGACTTTTTTTTTTTTAATTTTTATGCCTTACTATACTATGACATTTTTTTGGGCATTTTTATACCTTACTATACTATAACATTTTTATACCTTACTATACTATGACCTTTTTCTGAAATTTTATAGCATAGTATACTATGATGTTTTTTGGTATTTTAATGCCTTACTATACTATGGTGTTTTTATGCCTTACTATACTGTGACATTTTTATACCTTACTATACTTTGACTTTTTTTTTTTTAATTTTTATGCCTTACTATACTATGACATTTTTTTGGGCATTTTTATACCTTACTATACTATAACATTTTTATACCTTACTATACTATGACTTTTTTTTTAATTTTTATGCCTTAATATACTATGACATTTTATACCATAGTATACTTTGACGTTTTTTAGTATTTTTATGCCTTACTATAATATGATTCTTTTTTGACATTTTATGCCATAGTATACTATGACATTTTTATACCTTACTATACTATGACTTTTTTTTAATTTTTATGCCTTACTATACTATGACTTTTTGACTTACTATACTATGACGGTTTTTGGTATTTTTATGCCTTACTATACTATGACTCTTTTATGCCTTACTATACTATGACTCTTTTATGACATTTTTTGGCATTTTTATACCTTACTATACTATGACATTTTTATGCCTTACTATACTATGACCTTTTTCTGAAATTTTATAGCATAGTATACTATGATGTTTTTTGGTATTTTAATGCCTTACTATACTATGGTGTTTTTATGCCTTACTATACTATGACTCTTTTATGACATTTTTTGGCATTTTTATACCTTACTATACTATGACATTTTTTGGGGCATTTTTATACCTTACTATACTATAACATTTTTATACCTTACTATACTATGACTTTTTTTTTAATTTTTATGCCTTAATATACTATGACATTTTATACCATAGTATACTTTGACGTTTTTTAGTATTTTTATGCCTTACTATAATATGATTCTTTTTTGACATTTTATGCCATAGTATACTATGACATTTTTATACCTTACTATACTATGACTTTTTTTTAAATTTTTATGCCTTACTATACTATGACGGTTTTTGGTATTTTTATGCCTTACTATACTATGACTCTTTTATGCCTTACTATACTATGACTCTTTTATGACATTTTTTGGCATTTTTATACCTTACTATACTATGACATTTTTATGCCTTACTATACTGTGACATTTTCTTTTTACTTTTTATGCCTTACTATACTATGACATTTTATACCATAGTATACTATGACGTTTTTTGGTATTTTTATGCCTTACTATACTATGACCTTTTTCTGAAATTTTATAGCATAGTATACTATGATGTTTTTTGGTATTTTAATGCCTTACTATACTATGGTGTTTTTATGCCTTACTATACTGTGACATTTTTATGCCTTACTATACTTTGACTTTTTTTTTTAATTTTTATGCCTTACTATACTATGACATTTTTTTGGGCATTTTTATACCTTACTATACTGTGACATTTTTATACCTTACTATACTATGACTTTTTTTTTTAATTTTTATGCCTTACTATACTATGACATTTTATACCATAGTATACTATGACGTTTTTTAGTATTTTTATGCCTTACTATACTATGATTCTTTTTTGACATTTTTATGCCATAGTATACTATGACATTTTATACCTTACTATACTATGACTTTTTTTTTTAATTTTTATGCCTTACTATACTATGACGGTTTTTGGTATTTTTATGCCTTACTATACTATGACTCTTTTATGCCTTACTATACTATGACTCTTTTATGACATTTTTTGGCATTTTTATACCTTACTATACTATGACATTTTTATGCCTTACTATACTATGACCTTTTTCTGAAATTTTATAGCATAGTATACTATGATGTTTTTTGGTATTTTAATGCCTTACTATACTATGGTGTTTTTATGCCTTACTATACTGTGACATTTTTATACCTTACTATACTTTGACTTTTTTTTTTAATTTTTATGCCTTACTATACTATGACCCTTTTATGCCTTACTATACTATGACTCTTTTATGACATTTTTTGGCATTTTTATACCTTACTATACTATGACCTTTTTCTGAAATTTTATAGCATAGTATACTATGATGTTTTTTGGTATTTTAATGCCTTACTATACTATGGTGTTTTTATGCCTTACTATACTGTGACATTTTTATACCTTACTATACTTTGACTTTTTTTTTTAATTTTTATGCCTTACTATACTATGACATTTTTTTGGGCATTTTTATACCTTACTATACTATGACATTTTTATACCTTACTATACTATGACTTTTTTTAAAATTTTTATGCCTTACTATACTATGACATTTTATACCATAGTATACTATGACGTTTTTTAGTATTTTTATGCCTTACTACACTATGATTCTTTTTTGACATTTTATGCCATAGTATACTATGACATTTTTATACCTTACTATACTATGACTTTTTTTTGAATTTTTATGCCTTACTATACTATGACTTTTTGACTTACTATACTATGACGGTTTTTGGTATTTTTATGCCTTACTATACTATGACTCTTTTATGACATTTTTTGGCATTTTTATACCTTACTATACTATGACATTTTTATGCCTTACTATACTTTGACCTTTTTCTGAAATTTTATAGCATAGTATACTATGATGTTTTTTGGTATTTTAATGCCTTACTATACTATGGTGTTTTTATGCCTTACTATACTGTGACATTTTTATACCTTACTATACTTTGACTTTTTTTTTTTTAATTTTTATGCCTTACTATACTATGACATTTTTTTGGGCATTTTTATACCTTACTATACTATAACATTTTTATACCTTACTATACTATGACTTTTTTTTTTAATTTTTATGCCTTAATATACTATGACATTTTATACCATAGTATACTTTGACGTTTTTTAGTATTTTTATGCCTTACTATAATATGATTCTTTTTTGACATTTTATGCCATAGTATACTATGACATTTTTATACCTTACTATACTATGACTTTTTTTTAAATTTTTATGCCTTACTATACTATGACGGTTTTTGGTATTTTTATGCCTTACTATACTATGACTCTTTTATGCCTTACTATACTATGACTCTTTTATGACATTTTTTGGCATTTTTATACCTTACTATACTATGACATTTTATGCCTTACTATACTATGACCTTTTTCTGAAATTTTATAGCATAGTATACTATGATGTTTTTTGGTATTTTAATGCCTTACTATACTATGGTGTTTTTATGCCTTACTATACTATGACTCTTTTATGACATTTTTTGGCATTTTTATACCTTACTATACTATGACCTTTTTCTGAAATTTTATAGCATAGTATACTATGATGTTTTTTGGTATTTTAATGCCTTACTATACTATGGTGTTTTTATGCCTTACTATACTGTGACATTTTTATACCTTACTATACTTTGACTTTTTTTTTTTTAATTTTTATGCCTTACTATACTATGACATTTTTTTGGGCATTTTTATACCTTACTATACTATGACATTTTTATACCTTACTATACTATGACTTTTTTTTTTTATTTTTATGCCTTACTATACTATGACATTTTATACCATAGTATACTATGACGTTTTTTAGTATTTTTATGCCTTACTATACTATGATTCTTTTTTGACATTTTATGCCATAGTATACTATGACATTTTTATACCTTACTATACTATGACTTTTTTTTGAATTTTTATGCCTTACTATACTATGACGGTTTTTGGTATTTTTATGCCTTACTATACTATGACTCTTTTATGACATTTTTTGGCATTTTTATACCTTACTATACTATGACATTTTTATGCCTTACTATACTTTGACCTTTTTCTGAAATTTTATAGCATAGTATACTATGATGTTTTTTGGTATTTTAATGCCTTACTATACTATGGTGTTTTTATGCCTTACCATACTGTGACATTTTCTTTTTACTTTTTATGCCTTACTATACTATGACATTTTATACCATAGTATACTATGACGTTTTTTGGTATTTTTATGCCTTACTATACTATGACCTTTTTCTGAAATTTTATAGCATAGTATACTATGATGTTTTTTGGTATTTTAATGCCTTACTATACTATGGTGTTTTTATGCCTTACTATACTGTGACATTTTTATACCTTACTATACTTTGACTTTTTTTTTTTTTAATTTTTATGCCTTACTATACTATGACATTTTTTTGGGCATTTTTATACCTTACTATACTATAACATTTTTATACCTTACTATACTATGACCTTTTTCTGAAATTTTATAGCATAGTATACTATGATGTTTTTTGGTATTTTAATGCCTTACTATACTATGGTGTTTTTATGCCTTACTATACTGTGACATTTTTTACCTTACTATACTTTGACTTTTTTTTTTTTATTTTTATGCCTTACTATACTATGACATTTTTTTGGGCATTTTTATACCTTACTATACTATAACATTTTTATACCTTACTATACTATGACTTTTTTTTTTTTAATTTTTATGCCTTAATATACTATGACATTTTTATACCATAGTATACTTTGACGTTTTTTAGTATTTTTATGCCTTACTATAATATGATTCTTTTTTGACATTTTATGCCATAGTATACTATGACATTTTTATACCTTACTATACTATGACTTTTTTTTAAATTTTTATGCCTTACTATACTATGACGTTTTTTGGTATTTTTATGCCTTACTATACTATGACTCTTTTATGCCTTACTATACTATGACTCTTTTATGACATTTTTTGGCATTTTTATACCTTACTATACTATGACATTTTTATGCCTTACTATACTATGACCTTTTTCTGAAATTTTATAGCATAGTATACTATGATGTTTTTTGGTATTTTAATGCCTTACTATACTATGGTGTTTTTATGCCTTACTATACTATGACTCTTTTATGACATTTCTTGGCATTTTTATACCTTACTATACTATGACATTTTTTTGGGCATTTTTATACCTTACTATACTATAACATTTTTATACCTTACTATACTATGACTTTTTTTTTAATTTTTATGCCTTAATATACTATGACATTTTTATACCATAGTATACTTTGACGTTTTTTAGTATTTTTATGCCTTACTATAATATGATTCTTTTTTGACATTTTATGCCTTACTATACTATGACATTTTTATACCTTACTATACTATGACTTTTTTTTTAATTTTTATGCCTTACTATACTATGACGGTTTTTGGTATTTTTATGCCTTACTATACTATGACTCTTTTATGCCTTACTATACTATGACTCTTTTATGACATTTTTTGGCATTTTTATACCTTACTATACTATGACATTTTTATGCCTTACTATACTGTGACATTTTCTTTTTACTTTTTATGCCTTACTATACTATGACTTTTTATACCATAGTATACTATGACGTTTTTTGGTATTTTTATGCCTTACTATACTATGACCTTTTTCTGAAATTTTATAGCATAGTATACTATGATGTTTTTTGGTATTTTTATGCCTTACTATACTATGGTGTTTTTATGCCTTACTATACTGTGACATTTTTATGCCTTACTATACTTTGACTTTTTTTTTTAATTTTTATGCCTTACTATACTATGACATTTTTTTGGCATTTTTATACCTTACTATACTGTGACATTTTTATACCTTACTATACTATGACTTTTTTTTTTTAATTTTTATGCCTTACTATACTATGACATTTTTATACCATAGTATACTATGACGTTTTTTGTATTTTTATGCCTTACTATACTATGATTCTTTTTTGACATTTTTATGCCATAGTATACTATGACATTTTTATACCTTACTATACTATGACTTTTTTTTTTAATTTTTATGCCTTACTATACTATGACGTTTTTTGTATTTTTATGCCTTACTATACTATGACTCTTTTATGCCTTACTATACTATGACTCTTTTATGACATTTTTTGGCATTTTTATACCTTACTATACTATGACATTTTTATGCCTTACTATACTATGACCTTTTTCTGAAATTTTATAGCATAGTATACTATGATGTTTTTTGGTATTTTAATGCCTTACTATACTATGGTGTTTTTATGCCTTACTATACTGTGACATTTTATACCTTACTATACTTTGACTTTTTTTTTAATTTTTATGCCTTACTATACTATGACCCTTTTATGCCTTACTATACTATGACTCTTTTATGACATTTTTTGGCATTTTTATACCTTACTATACTATGACCTTTTTCTGAAATTTTATGCATAGTATACTATGATGTTTTTTGGTATTTTAATGCCTTACTATACTATGGTGTTTTTATGCCTTACTATACTGTGACATTTTATACCTTACTATACTTTGACTTTTTTTTTTAATTTTTATGCCTTACTATACTATGACATTTTTTTGGGCATTTTTATACCTTACTATACTATGACATTTTATACCTTACTATACTATGACTTTTTTTAAATTTTTATGCCTTACTATACTATGACATTTTATACCATAGTATACTATGACGTTTTTTAGTATTTTTATGCCTTACTACACTATGATTCTTTTTTGACATTTTTATGCCATAGTATACTATGACATTTTATACCTTACTATACTATGACTTTTTTTTAATTTTTATGCCTTACTATACTATGACGGTTTTTGGTATTTTTATGCCTTACTATACTATGACCCTTTTATGCCTTACTATACTATGACTCTTTTATGACATTTTTTGGCATTTTTATACCTTACTATACTATGACCTTTTTCTGAAATTTTATAGCATAGTATACTATGATGTTTTTTGGTATTTTAATGCCTTACTATACTATGGTGTTTTTATGCCTTACTATACTGTGACATTTTCTTTTTACTTTTTATGCCTTACTATACTATGACATTTTATACCATAGTATACTATGACGTTTTTTGGTATTTTTATGCCTTACTATACTATGACCTTTTTCTGAAATTTTATAGCATAGTATACTATGATGTTTTTTGGTATTTTAATGCCTTACTATACTATGGTGTTTTTATGCCTTACTATACTGTGACATTTTATACCTTACTATACTTTGACTTTTTTTTTAATTTTTATGCCTTACTATACTATGACCCTTTTATGCCTTACTATACTATGACTCTTTTATGACATTTTTTGGCATTTTTATACCTTACTATACTATGACTTTTTATGCCTTACTATACTATGACCTTTTTCTGAAATTTTATAGCATAGTATACTATGATGTTTTTTGGTATTTTAATGCCTTACTATACTATGGTGTTTTTATGCCTTACTATACTGTGACATTTTTATGCCTTACTATACTTTGACTTTTTTTTTAATTTTTATGCCTTACTATACTATGACATTTTTTTGGGCATTTTTATACCTTACTATACTATGACATTTTTATACCTTACTATACTATGACTTTTTTTTGAATTTTTATGCCTTACTATACTATGACGGTTTTTGGCATTTTTATACCTTACTATACTATGACTTTTTTCTGAAATTTTATAGCATAGTATACTATGATGTTTTTTGGTATTTTAATGCCTTACTATACTATGATGTTTTTATGCCTTACTATACTGTGACATTTTCTTTTTACTTTTTATGCCTTACTATACTATGACATTTTTATACCATAGTATACTATGACGTTTTTTGGTATTTTTATGCCTTACTATACTATGATTCTTTTTTGACATTTTTATGCCATAGTATACTATGACATTTTTATAACTTACTATACTATGACTTTTTTTTTTAATTTTTATGCCTTACTATACTATGACGGTTTCTGGTATTTTTATGCCTTACTATACTATGACTCTTTTATGCCTTACTATACTATGACTCTTTTATGACATTTTTTGGCATTTTTGTACCTTACTATACTATGACATTTTTTATGCCTTACTATACTATGACCTTTTTCTGAAATTTTATACCATAGTATACTATGATGTTTTTTGGTATTTTAATGCCTTACTATACTATGGTGTTTTTATGCCTTACTATACTGTGACATTTTTATACCTTACTATACTTTGACTTTTTTTTTTAATTTTTATGCCTTACTATACTATGACATTTTTTTTGGCATTTTTATACCTTACTATACTATGACATTTTTATACCTTACTATACTATGACTTTTTTTTTTAATTTTTATGCCTTACTATACTATGACATTTTATACCATAGTATACTATGACGTTTTTTGGTATTTTTATGCCTTACTATACTATGACCTTTTTCTGAAATTTTATACCATAGTATACTATGATGTTTTTTGGTATTTTAATGCCTTACTATACTATGGTGTTTTTATGCCTTACTATACTGTGACATTTTTATACCTTACTATACTTTGACTTTTTTTTTTAATTTTTATGCCTTACTATACTATGACTCTTTTATGACATTTTTTGGCATTTTTATACCTTACTATAATATGACATTTTTATGCCTTACTATACTATGACCTTTTTCTGAAATTTTATAGCATAGTATACTATGATGTTTTTTGGTATTTTAATGCCTTACTATACTATGGTGTTTTTATGCCTTACTATACTGTGACATTTTTATACCTTACTATACTATGACTTTTTTTTAAATTTTTATGCCTTACTATACTATGACGGTTTTTGGTATTTTTATGCCTTACTATACTATGACTCTTTTATGCCTTACTATACTATGACTCTTTTATGACATTTTTTGGCATTTTTATACCTTACTATACTATGACATTTTATGCCTTACTATACTATGACCTTTTTCTGAAATTTTATAGCATAGTATACTATGATGTTTTTTGGTATTTTAATGCCTTACTATACTATGGTGTTTTTATGCCTTACTATACTATGACTCTTTTATGACATTTTTTGGCATTTTTATACCTTACTATACTATGACCTTTTTCTGAAATTTTATAGCATAGTATACTATGATGTTTTTTGGTATTTTAATGCCTTACTATACTATGGTGTTTTTATGCCTTACTATACTGTGACATTTTTATACCTTACTATACTTTGACTTTTTTTTTTTAATTTTTATGCCTTACTATACTATGACATTTTTTTGGGCATTTTTATACCTTACTATACTATAACATTTTTATACCTTACTATACTATGACTTTTTTTTTTAATTTTTATGCCTTAATATACTATGACATTTTTATACCATAGTATACTTTGACGTTTTTTAGTATTTTTATGCCTTACTATAATATGATTCTTTTTTGACATTTTATGCCATAGTATACTATGACATTTTTATACCTTACTATACTATGACTTTTTTTTAAATTTTTATGCCTTACTATACTATGACGGTTTTTGGTATTTTTATGCCTTACTATACTATGACTCTTTTATGACATTTTTTGGCATTTTTATACCTTACTATACTATGACATTTTATGCCTTACTATACTTTGACCTTTTTCTGAAATTTTATAGCATAGTATACTATGATGTTTTTTGGTATTTTAATGCCTTACTATACTATGGTGTTTTTATGCCTTACCATACTGTGACATTTTCTTTTTACTTTTTATGCCTTACTATACTATGACATTTTATACCATAGTATACTATGACGTTTTTTGGTATTTTTATGCCTTACTATACTATGACCTTTTTCTGAAATTTTATAGCATAGTATACTATGACGTTTTTTGGTATTTTAATGCCTTACTATACTATGGTGTTTTTATGCCTTACTATACTGTGACATTTTTATACCTTACTATACTTTGACTTTTTTTTTTTTAATTTTTATGCCTTACTATACTATGACATTTTTTTGGCATTTTTATACCTTACTATACTATAACATTTTTATACCTTACTATACTATGACCTTTTTCTGAAATTTTATAGCATAGTATACTATGATGTTTTTTGGTATTTTAATGCCTTACTATACTATGGTGTTTTTATGCCTTACTATACTGTGACATTTTTATACCTTACTATACTTTGACTTTTTTTTTTTAATTTTTATGCCTTACTATACTATGACATTTTTTTGGCATTTTTATACCTTACTATACTATAACATTTTTATACCTTACTATACTATGACTTTTTTTTTAATTTTTATGCCTTAATATACTATGACATTTTATACCATAGTATACTTTGACGTTTTTTAGTATTTTTATGCCTTACTATAATATGATTCTTTTTTGACATTTTATGCCATAGTATACTATGACATTTTTATACCTTACTATACTATGACTTTTTTTTTAATTTTTATGCCTTACTATACTATGACGGTTTTTGGTATTTTTATGCCTTACTATACTATGACTCTTTTATGCCTTACTATACTATGACTCTTTTATGACATTTTTTGGCATTTTTATACCTTACTATACTATGACATTTTTATGCCTTACTATACTATGACCTTTTTCTGAAATTTTATAGCATAGTATACTATGATGTTTTTTGGTATTTTAATGCCTTACTATACTATGGTGTTTTTATGCCTTACTATACTATGACTCTTTTATGACATTTTTTGGCATTTTTATACCTTACTATACTATGACCTTTTTCTGAAATTTTATAGCATAGTATACTATGATGTTTTTTGGTATTTTAATGCCTTACTATACTATGGTGTTTTTATGCCTTACTATACTGTGACATTTTATACCTTACTATACTTTGACTTTTTTTTTTAATTTTTATGCCTTACTATACTATGACATTTTTTTGGGCATTTTTATACCTTACTATACTATAACATTTTTATACCTTACTATACTATGACTTTTTTTTTTAATTTTTATGCCTTAATATACTATGACATTTTATACCATAGTATACTTTGACGTTTTTTAGTATTTTTATGCCTTACTATAATATGATTCTTTTTTGACATTTTTATGCCATAGTATACTATGACATTTTTTACCTTACTATACTATGACTTTTTTTTTAATTTTTATGCCTTACTATACTATGACGGTTTTTGGTATTTTTATGCCTTACTATACTATGACTCTTTTATGCCTTACTATACTATGACTCTTTTATGACATTTTTTGGCATTTTTATACCTTACTATACTATGACATTTTTATGCCTTACTATACTGTGACATTTTCTTTTTACTTTTTATGCTTACTATACTGTGACATTTTTATGCCTTACTATACTATGACATTTTATACCATAGTATACTATGACGTTTTTTGGTATTTTTATGCCTTACTATACTATGACTTTTTATGCCTTAATATACTATGACATTTTTTGGCATAGTATACTATGATGTTTTTTGGTATTTTAATGCCTTACTATACTATGGTGTTTTTATGCCTTACTATACTGTGACATTTTTATGCCTTACTATACTTTGACTTTTTTTTTAATTTTTATGCCTTACTATACTATGACATTTTTTTGGCATTTTTATACCTTACTATACTGTGACATTTTTATACCTTACTATACTATGACTTTTTTTAAAATTTTTATGCCTTACTATACTATGACATTTTATACCATAGTATACTATGACGTTTTTTAGTATTTTTATGCCTTACTATACTATGATTCTTTTTTGACATTTTTATGCCATAGTATACTATGACATTTTTATACCTTACTATACTATGACTTTTTTTTTAAATTTTTATGCCTTACTATACTATGACGGTTTTTGGTATTTTTATGCCTTACTATACTATGACTCTTTTATGCCTTACTATACTATGACTCTTTTATGACATTTTTTGGCATTTTTATACCTTACTATACTATGACATTTTTATGCCTTACTATACTATGACCTTTTTCTGAATTTTATAGCATAGTATACTATGATGTTTTTTGGTATTTTAATGCCTTACTATACTATGGTGTTTTTATGCCTTACTATACTGTGACATTTTTATACCTTACTATACTTTGACTTTTTTTTTTTAATTTTTATGCCTTACTATACTATGACCCTTTTATGCCTTACTATACTATGACTCTTTTATGACATTTTTTGGCATTTTTATACCTTACTATACTATGACCTTTTTCTGAAATTTTATAGCATAGTATACTATGATGTTTTTTGGTATTTTAATGCCTTACTATACTATGGTGTTTTTATGCCTTACTATACTGTGACATTTTTATACCTTACTATACTTTGACTTTTTTTTTTTTTTTTTTTATGCCTTACTATACTATGACATTTTTTGGCATTTTTATACCTTACTATACTATGACATTTTTATACCTTACTATACTATGACTTTTTTTTTAAATTTTTATGCCTTACTATACTATGACATTTTATACCATAGTATACTATGACGTTTTTTAGTATTTTTATGCCTTACTACACTATGATTCTTTTTTGACATTTTTATGCCATAGTATACTATGACATTTTTATACCTTACTATACTATGACTTTTTTTTTAATTTTTATGCCTTACTATACTATGACGGTTTTTGGTATTTTTATGCCTTACTATACTATGACTCTTTTATGCCTTACTATACTATGACTCTTTTATGACATTTTTTGGCATTTTTATGCCTTACTATACTATAACCTTTTTTCTGAAATTTTATACCATAGTATACTATGATGTTTTTTGGTATTTTAATGCCTTACTATACTATGGTGTTTTTATGCCTTACTATACTGTGACATTTTCTTTTTACTTTTTATGCCTTACTATACTATGACATTTTATACCATAGTATACTATGACGTTTTTTGGTATTTTTATGCCTTACTATACTATGACCTTTTTCTGAAATTTTATAGCATAGTATACTATGATGTTTTTTGGTATTTTAATGCCTTACTATACTATGACGGTTTTTGGTATTTTTATGCCTTACTATACTGTGACATTTTTATACCTTACTATACTTTGACTTTTTTTTTTAATTTTTATGCCTTACTATACTATGACCCTTTTATGCCTTACTATACTATGACTCTTTTATGACATTTTTTGGCATTTTTATACCTTACTATAATATGACATTTTTATGCCTTACTATACTATGACCTTTTTCTGAAATTTTATAGCATAGTATACTATGATGTTTTTTGGTATTTTAATGCCTTACTATACTATGGTGTTTTTATGCCTTACTATACTGTGACATTTTTATACCTTACTATACTTTGACTTTTTTTTTTAATTTTTATGCCTTACTATACTATGACATTTTTTTGGGCATTTTTATACCTTACTATACTATGACATTTTTATACCTTACTATACTATGACTTTTTTTTGAATTTTTATGCCTTACTATACTATGACGGTTTTTGGCATTTTTATACCTTACTATACTATGACTTTTTTCTGAAATTTTATAGCATAGTATACTATGATGTTTTTTGGTATTTTAATGCCTTACTATACTATGATGTTTTTATGCCTTACTATACTGTGACATTTTCTTTTTACTTTTTATGCCTTACTATACTATGACATTTTATACCATAGTATACTATGACGTTTTTTGGTATTTTTATGCCTTACTATACTATGATTCTTTTTTGACATTTTTATGCCATAGTATACTATGACATTTTTATAACTTACTATACTATGACTTTTTTTTGAATTTTTATGCCTTACTATACTATGACGGTTTTTGGTATTTTTATGCCTTACTATACTATGACTCTTTTATGCCTTACTATACTATGACTCTTTTATGACATTTTTTGGCATAGTATACTATGGTGTTTTTATGCCTTACTATACTGTGACATTTTTATACCTTACTATACTTTGACTTTTTTTTTTTAATTTTTATGCCTTACTATACTATGACATTTTTTTGGGCATTTTTATACCTTACTATACTATGACATTTTTATACCTTACTATACTATGACTTTTTTTTTTAATTTTTATGCCTTATTATACTATGACATTTTATACCATAGTATACTATGACGTTTTTTGGTATTTTTATGCCTTACTATACTATGACTTTTTGTCCTTTACTATACTATGACTTTTTATGGCTTACTATACTGTGACTTTTTATGACTTGTCCTTTACTATGATGTTTTTATGCATTACTTTACTATGACATTTTTATGCCATAGTATACTATGACTTTTTTTTTTTTACTTTTTATGCCTTACTATACTATGACGTTTTTTGGTATTTTTATGCCTTACCATACTATGACTCTTTTTTGACATTTTTATGCCTTACTATACTATGACCTTTTTCTGAAATTTTATAGCATAGTATACAATGATGTATTTTGGTATTTTAATGCCTTACTATACTATGATGTTTTTATGCCTTACTATACTGTGACATTTTCTTTTTACTTTTTATGCCTTACTATACTATGACATTTTATACCATAGTATACTATGACGTTTTTTGGTATTTTTATGCCTTACTATACTATGATTCTTTTTTGACATTTTATAGCATAGTATACTATGATGTTTTTTGGTATTTTAATGCCTTACTATACTATGGTGTTTTTATGCCTTACTATACTGTGACATTTTTATGCCTTACTATACTTTGACTTTTTTTTTTAATTTTTATGCCTTACTATACTATGACATTTTTTTGGGCATTTTTATACCTTACTATACTGTGACATTTTTATACCTTACTATACTATGACTTTTTTTTTTAATTTTTATGCCTTACTATACTATGACATTTTATACCATAGTATACTATGACGTTTTTTAGTATTTTTATGCCTTACTATACTATGATTCTTTTTTGACATTTTATGCCATAGTATACTATGACATTTTTATACCTTACTATACTATGACTTTTTTTTTAATTTTTATGCCTTACTATACTATGACGGTTTTTGGTATTTTTATGCCTTACTATACTATGACTCTTTTATGCCTTACTATACTATGACTCTTTTATGACATTTTTTGGCATTTTTATACCTTACTATACTATGACATTTTTATGCCTTACTATACTATGACCTTTTTCTGAAATTTTATAGCATAGTATACTATGATGTTTTTTGGTATTTTAATGCCTTACTATACTATGGTGTTTTTATGCCTTACTATACTGTGACATTTTTATACCTTACTATACTTTGACTTTTTTTTTTAATTTTTATGCCTTACTATACTATGACCCTTTTATGCCTTACTATACTATGACTCTTTTATGACATTTTTTGGCATTTTTATACCTTACTATACTATGACCTTTTTCTGAAATTTTATAGCATAGTATACTATGATGTTTTTTGGTATTTTAATGCCTTACTATACTATGGTGTTTTTATGCCTTACTATACTGTGACATTTTATACCTTACTATACTTTGACTTTTTTTTTTAATTTTTATGCCTTACTATACTATGACATTTTTTTGGCATTTTTATACCTTACTATACTATGACATTTTATACCTTACTATACTATGACTTTTTTTAAATTTTTATGCCTTACTATACTATGACATTTTATACCATAGTATACTATGACGTTTTTTAGTATTTTTATGCCTTACTACACTATGATTCTTTTTTGACATTTTATGCCATAGTATACTATGACATTTTTATACCTTACTATACTATGACTTTTTTTTTAAATTTTTATGCCTTACTATACTATGACGGTTTTTGGTATTTTTATGCCTTACTATACTATGACTCTTTTATGCCTTACTATACTATGACTCTTTTATGACATTTTTTGGCATTTTTATGCCTTACTATACTATAACCTTTTTCTGAAATTTTATACCATAGTATACTATGATGTTTTTTGGTATTTTAATGCCTTACTATACTATGGTGTTTTTATGCCTTACTATACTGTGACATTTTCTTTTTACTTTTTATGCCTTACTATACTATGACATTTTATACCATAGTATACTATGACGTTTTTTGGTATTTTTATGCCTTACTATACTATGACCTTTTTCTGAAATTTTATAGCATAGTATACTATGATGTTTTTTGGTATTTTAATGCCTTACTATACTATGGTGTTTTTATGCCTTACTATACTGTGACATTTTATACCTTACTATACTTTGACTTTTTTTTTTAATTTTTATGCCTTACTATACTATGACCCTTTTATGCCTTACTATACTATGACTCTTTTATGACATTTTTTGGCATTTTTATACCTTACTATAATATGACATTTTATGCCTTACTATACTATGACCTTTTTCTGAAATTTTATAGCATAGTATACTATGATGTTTTTTGGTATTTTAATGCCTTACTATACTATGGTGTTTTTATGCCTTACTATACTGTGACATTTTATACCTTACTATACTTTGACTTTTTTTTTAATTTTTATGCTTACTATACTATGACATTTTTTTGGCATTTTTATACCTTACTATACTATGACATTTTTATACCTTACTATACTATGACTTTTTTTTGAATTTTTATGCCTTACTATACTATGACGGTTTTTGGCATTTTTATGCCTTACTATACTATGACTTTTTTCTGAAATTTTATAGCATAGTATACTATGATGTTTTTTGGTATTTTAATGCCTTACTATACTATGATGTTTTTATGCCTTACTATACTGTGACATTTTCTTTTTACTTTTTATGCCTTACTATACTATGACATTTTATACCATAGTATACTATGACGTTTTTTGGTATTTTTATGCCTTACTATACTATGATTCTTTTTTGACATTTTATGCCATAGTATACTATGACATTTTTATAACTTACTATACTATGACTTTTTTTTGAATTTTTATGCCTTACTATACTATGACGGTTTTTGGTATTTTTATGCCTTACTATACTATGACTCTTTTATGCCTTACTATACTATGACTCTTTTATGACATTTTTTGGCATAGTATACTATGGTGTTTTTATGCCTTACTATACTGTGACATTTTTATACCTTACTATACTTTGACTTTTTTTTTTTAATTTTTATGCCTTACTATACTATGACATTTTTTTGGGCATTTTTATACCTTACTATACTATGACATTTTTATACCTTACTATACTATGACTTTTTTTTTTAATTTTTATGCCTTATTATACTATGACATTTTATACCATAGTATACTATGACGTTTTTTGGTATTTTTATGCCTTACTATACTATGACTTTTTGTCCTTTACTATACTATGACTTTTTATGGCTTACTATACTGTGACTTTTTATGACTTGTCCTTTACTATACTATGATGTTTTTATGCATTACTTTACTATGACATTTTATGCCATAGTATACTATGACATTTTTTTTTTTACTTTTTATGCCTTACTATACTATGACGTTTTTTGGTATTTTTATGCCTTACCATACTATGACTCTTTTTTGACATTTTTATGCCTTACTATACTATGACCTTTTTCTGAAATTTTATAGCATAGTATACAATGATGTATTTTGGTATTTTAATGCCTTACTATACTATGATGTTTTTATGCCTTACTATACTGTGACATTTTCTTTTTACTTTTTATGCCTTACTATACTATGACATTTTATACCATAGTATACTATGACGTTTTTTGGTATTTTTATGCCTTACTATACTATGATTCTTTTTTGACATTTTATGCCATAGTATACTATGACATTTTATACCTCATTATACTATGACTTTTTTTTGAATTTTTATGCCTTACTATACTATGACGGTTTTTGGTATTTTTATGCCTTACTATACTATGACTCTTTTATGCCTTACTATACTATGACTCTTTTATGACATTTTTTGGCATTTTTATACCTTACTATACTATGACCTTTTTCTGAAATTTTATACCATAGTATACTATGATGTTTTTTGGTATTTTAATGCCTTACTATACTATGGTGTTTTTATGCCTCACTATACTGTGACATTTTTATACCTTACTATACTTTGACTTTTTTTTTTAATTTTTATGCCTTACTATACTATGATATTTTTTTGGCATTTTTATACCTTACTATACTATGACTTTTTTTTTTAATTTTTATGCCTTACTATACTATGACATTTTATACCATAGTATACTATGACGTTTTTTGGTATTTTTATGCCTTACTATACTATGACTTTTTGTCCTTTACTATACTATGACTTTTTATGCCTTACTATACTGTGACTTTTTATGACTTACTCTACTATCATGTTTTTATGCATTACTATACTATGTCGTTTAAAATGCCTTACTATACTATGACTTTACTATGGCTTTTTTTGCCTTACTATACTGTGGCTTTTTTATACCATACTTTACTATGACTTTTTATGCCTAGCTATAAATTAATGTTGTATACCTTACTATACTATGGTGTTTTTTATGCCTTACGATAATATAACTTTCTATGCATTACTATACTATGTCATTTTAATGACTTATTATACCATGACTTTTTGACTTACTATACTACGTATTTTGTATGCCTCAATGTATTATAACTTTTTAATGCCTTATTATACTGTGACTTTTTTTGCCTTACTATACCTATGGTGTTTTTTATGCCTTACTATTTTACTATGGTGTTTTGACGACTTACTATACTATGGTGTTTATGCCTTACTATAATATGACTTTTTATACCTTACTAATATACTAGTGTTTTTATGACTTACTGTTCTATGTTGTTTTGATGCCTTACTACACTATGACATTTTTATGACTTACTATACTATGACTTTTTATGCCTTACTATACTATGACATTTTGTGCTTTACGATAACTTTTAAGACGTGCTGTACTGACTTTTTATGACTTACTGTACTATGACTTTTTGACTTACTATACTATGTCTTTTGTATGCCTCACTGTACTGTAAATTTTGAATGCCTTATTATACTGTGGCTTTTTTATGCCTTACTATACTATGACTTTTTATGCCTTACTATACTCTGACTTTTTATGCCTTACTATACCTATGGTGTTTTTTAGGTCTTAATATAATGTGACTTTTATGCCTCACTATTTTACTATGGTGTTTTTATTACTTACTATACTATGACGTTTTATGACTTATTTTACTATCGCTTTTTTATGCATTACTATACTATGATTTTTCATGCCTTACTATAACTATGGTGTTTTTTATGCCTTATTATAATATGACTTTTATACCGTACTATTATACTAGTGTTTTTATGACTTACTATACTGTGTCGTTTCTATGTCTTACTATACTATGACTTTTTTTATGTCTTACTATACTATGACTTTTTATGACCTACTATACTATGACTTTTTGACGTACTATACTATGTCTTTTGTATGCCTAACTGTACTATAACTTTTTAACGCCTTATTATACTATGACTTTTTTTGCCTAACTATACTATGGTGTTTTTTATGCCTTACTATGACTTTTTATGCCTTACTATTATACTATGGTGTTTCGACGCCTTAGTATAATATGGTGTTTCGACGGCTTAGTATAATATGACTTTTTATACCGTACTATTATACTAGTGTTTTTATGACTTACTATACTGTGTCATTTCTATGTCTTACTATACTATGACATTTTTATGCCTTACTATACTATGACTTTTTTTATGCCTTACTATTGTACTATGGTGTTTTGACACCTTAATATACTATGGTGTTTATGCCTTACTATAACATGACTTTTTATACCTTACTATTATACTAGTGTTTTTATGACTTACTATGGTGTTTTTTATGCCTTACTATAATATGACTTTTTATACCTTACTTATTTCTTACTATACTATGACATTTTTATGCCTTACTTTACTGTCATTTTTTATGCCTTACTATACTATGACATTTTATGCCTCACGATAACCTTTTATACCATGCTGTACTGACTTTTTATGACTTACTGTACATGACTTTTTTATGACTGACTATACTATAACTTTTTAATGTCTCATTATACTGTGGCTTTTTTATGCCTTACTATTTTACTATGGAGTTTTTATGACTTACTTTACTATGATTTTTTATGACTTATTTTACTATAGCTTTTTTACGCCTTAGTATACTATGGCTTTTCATGCCTTACTATACTATGGTGTTTTTTATGACTTACTATAGTGCGTCCTTTTTATGTCTTATTATACTATGTCTTTTGTATGCCTCACTGTGCTATAACTTTTTAATGCCTTATTATACTGTGTCATTTTAATGCCTTACTATACTATGACTTTTTATAGCTTACTATACATTAATATTTTATACCTTACTATATTATGGTGTTTTTTATGCCTTACTGTACTATGATATTTGTGCTTTATTATACAATGACATTTTCATGCCTTACTATACTATGACTATTTATGCCTTACTATTTTACGATGGTATTTTTTATGACTTACTATACTTTAACTTTTTATGCTTTACTATACTATGCTGTATTAATGCCATACTATACTATGACTTTTTATGCCTTACTATACTATGATGTTTTTATGACTTACTCTACTATGATGTTTTTAGGCATTACTATACTATGTTGTTTTGATGCCTTACTATACTTTGACTTTTTGTCCTTTACTATACTATGACTTTTTATGCCTTACTATACTGTGACTTTTTATGATTTACTCTACTATGATGTTTTTATGCATTACTATACTATGTTGTTTTGATGCCTTACTATACTATTACTTTTTGTCCTTTACTATACTATGACTTTTTATGCTTTACTATATGATGACTTTTTGACTTACTATACTATCTTTTGTATGCCTCACTGTACTATAATTTTTTAATGCCTTATTATACTATGACTTTTTATGCCGTACTATTTTACTATGGTTTTTTTAATGCCTTACTATACTCTGACTTTTTATGCTTTACATTATGACTTTTTGACTATACTATGTTGTTTTTGTGCCTCACCTTTTAATACCATGACTTTTTGCCTTACTATATGACTTTTTATGTCTTACTAAACTGTGCTGTTTCTTATGCCTTACTATAATATGACCTTTTATGCCTTACTATACTATGACTTCTTTATGCCCTACTATACTATGATATTTATTCCTTACTATACTATGACATTTTCATGCATTACTATACTATGACTTTTTCATACCTTACTATACTATGACTTTTTCATACCTTACTATACTGTGACTTTTTATGACTTACTTTTCCATGATGTTTTTATGGCTTACTATACTATGACTTACTATGGCTTTTTATGGCTTACTATACATTAATGTTTTATGCCTTACTATACTATGATTATTTATGCTTTACTATACAATGACATTTTTATAATTTACTATACTATGATGTTTTTATGCCTCACGATAACCTTTTATACCATGCTGTACTGACTTTTTATGACTTACTGTACATGACTTTTTATGACTGACTATACTATAACTTTTTAATGTCTCATTATACTGTGGCTTTTTTATGCCTTACTATTTTACTATGGAGTTTTTATGACTTACTTTACTATGATTTTTTATGACTTATTTTACTATAGCTTTTTTACGCCTTAGTATACTATGGCTTTTCATGCCTTACTATACTATGGTGTTTTTTATGACTTACTATAGTGCGTCCTTTTTATGTCTTATTATACTATGTCTTTTGTATGCCTCACTGTGCTATAACTTTTTAATGCCTTATTATACTGTGTCATTTTAATGCCTTACTATACTATGACTTTTTATAGCTTACTATACATTAATATTTTATACCTTACTATATTATGGTGTTTTTTATGCCTTACTGTACTATGATATTTGTGCTTTATTATACAATGACATTTTCATGCCTTACTATACTATGACTATTTATGCCTTACTATTTTACGATGGTATTTTTTATGACTTACTATACTTTAACTTTTTATGCTTTACTATACTATGCTGTATTAATGCCATACTATACTATGACTTTTTATGCCTTACTATACTATGATGTTTTTATGACTTACTCTACTATGATGTTTTTAGGCATTACTATACTATGTTGTTTTGATGCCTTACTATACTTTGACTTTTTGTCCTTTACTATACTATGACTTTTTATGCCTTACTATACTGTGACTTTTTATGATTTACTCTACTATGATGTTTTTATGCATTACTATACTATGTTGTTTTGATGCCTTACTATACTATTACTTTTTGTCCTTTACTATACTATGACTTTTTATGCTTTACTATATGATGACTTTTTGACTTACTATACTATCTTTTGTATGCCTCACTGTACTATAATTTTTTAATGCCTTATTATACTATGACTTTTTATGCCGTACTATTTTACTATGGTTTTTTTAATGCCTTACTATACTCTGACTTTTTATGCTTTACATTATGACTTTTTGACTATACTATGTTGTTTTTGTGCCTCACCTTTTAATACCATGACTTTTTGCCTTACTATATGACTTTTTATGTCTTACTAAACTGTGCTGTTTCTTATGCCTTACTATAATATGACCTTTTATGCCTTACTATACTATGACTTCTTTATGCCCTACTATACTATGATATTTATTCCTTACTATACTATGACATTTTCATGCATTACTATACTATGACTTTTTCATACCTTACTATACTATGACTTTTTCATACCTTACTATACTGTGACTTTTTATGACTTACTTTTCCATGATGTTTTTATGGCTTACTATACTATGACTTTACTATGGCTTTTTATGGCTTACTATACATTAATGTTTTATGCCTTACTATACTATGATTATTTATGCTTTACTATACAATGACATTTTTATAATTTACTATACTATGATGTTTTTTATGCCTCACTATACTATGACGTTTTTATACCTTGCTATGCTATGACTTTTTATGCCTTACTATACTGTGACTTTTTATGCTTAACTATATCATGACTTTTTGACTTACTATACTATGTATTTTGTATGCTCACTGTATTATAACTTTTTAATGCCTTATTATACTGTGACTTTTTTGCCTTACTATAATATGACCTTTTATGCCTTACTATACTGTGACTTTGTTTTTGTCTTAGTATATGATCACTTTTTATGCCTTATTATACTATGACTTTTTATGACCTACTGTACTATGCTTTTTATGCCTTCCTATGCTATGGTGTTTTTTATTCCTTACAACAATATGACTTTTTATGCTTTACTATAATATGACTTTTTATGCCTTACTATACTGACGTTTCTATGACTTACTATGCTATGTCATTTATATGACTTACTATACTACGTCCTTTTTATGCCTTACTATACTATGACTTTTTGCCTTACTATACTTTGATGTCATTATGTCTTACTATAACACAACTTTGTAATGGCTCAGCAGTGGGACAGAGGTTAGAACTGTTGCCTCACACCAAGAAGGTTTTAGGTTTTGAACCCCGGGGCTGGGGCCTTTCTGTGTGGAGTCTTTATGTCTCAGTATATTGCGATGTTTTTATGCCTTACTATGAGATTTTTATGTTTTATTATACTATGACTTATTATGCATTATTACACTATAATGATTTTATGCCTTACTATAACATGACTTTCAAATAGAGTGGCTATAGAACTGTCAGAAAGATTATATCATCACTGAAAAAGCTACATCTAGTGGCTTCAATTCAAGCTAAGTCACTTATTGAAAGCACATTTTAAAAAGCACATACAATTTGACCAACAGCTACAGTGTGCTTTAAGGAAAGACTACAAAGCATAGAGCAGCTAAGACATAAAATTATTTTCTGAAGTACTTTGAAGTTAAAAATGAGCCTGAAGTTAAACGCTTAAAAAAAGGTTAAAGGCTAATTCAACTGCTTGAAAAGGATTTTTGATCTACACCCATTGATGGTGTTCAAGCCAGTTCCTCTAGTCTTTTAACAGAGCAAAGCAAAATATGCGGCAGCGTGATACTACATTTGGGCAAAGTCAATGAACAGAGCTGTTTGAGTAAGAAGTGGAATGATTCAGAGGAATCATTCAAGTGTTTTTGGCGTTTCTTGCTGATATCTCATTTCCTAATTAGCTATAACACACTGCATATCAAAGACCACGCACACTTTCCACTGCTCTAATTTCCGTTGCCTAGAGGCATGATGTATATGATCAGTCTGTGACCATATACTGCATTTATTTTTACTTGAAGTTAGTAATTCTCATTTCTAACAATCAACACTTCCTGCTCTAAAACTCTTTTATAGCAGCTGCAAATATCTGGATCCAACTTCATAGAATCTACATTTGCAGCAATCTGACATAGAAATTAAGTACAAGTACATCAGGTTTCAACAGGATTTCTCTGTTACACAAATGTAAGAAAATCACCACAATCACAACCCGATGCAAAGGTGCAAGACGGTCAGAAACATCAAATCTTGAGAAATTTCCAGGCAGGTAGAGAGGCTCAACAATTAAGTCAATTCATCAATTAGTCAATCATCAGAAAAATAACTGGTAACTATTTTGATACTCAATAATGTAAGTCATTTTTCAAGGATAACTGCCAAAAAACAGCGATTTTCAGCCTCTCAAATATTAAGATTTTCTGTTTTTCTCTTGGAAACTGGGATGGATATGTTTTACATTTATTCCTGACATTTTATCCAATAAACAATCAAGAAAATAATTGTTAGTTGCAGCCATAATGAAAACAACTACTGACAGGCGAATACAGAACGCTAACAACATTAATGGTTCATGACAAAAGAAAAATGGGGTCTGCAACTAATGATTACTTTTATTATCAGATAATCTAAAGACTTATTCCCTCAATTAATCAATTAATCTTTTCTATCAAAAATATCAGAAAATAGTAAAAGATGTTGTTATACTTTCACAAGATATTCAGTGAATATTCACAGTGAAACAAAACAGAGAAAAGTCTCACCTCCTCACTTTCAGACGCTGGGCAAGCAATTTTTGTTTGAGAAATGACAATAATGATTAATCAATTACCAACACTCTATTTTCCCCTCTTACACTCAAACACACACACCAAGTGTGTAATGCCAGTTCCTGTCTTTAGACCCCAGCTGTGAGGCTGCCTGTCCTCTCCAACCCACTGTCAATCACTCTTTCCATCCCTGTCTCTCACACTCTCTCACACACACACACACACACACACACACACACACACACACACACACACACACACACACACACACCTCTTGAAATCCATGGTGTCAGACAGCAGGGATGTTAGTGTGTCAGGTGATAAGTTCACAAAGGAGGTCAGAGAGGCCAGACACCACAACATGTTTTTACCTATTGTGTTTGTGCCCTGACAGGCATATAGTCTGCACCGCAAGGCTGATAATTTATGATTTTCATGCTGGATTCAGCCAAAACAAAGACATGCAATTAATCTTACATTGCCTGGGCTCACGGCAGGGCAAGACCCATGGCAGACAATAAAAAGCAACATACAAGTTAGGAAATGGTTGTGATGGTAGTCAGCCAATCTGCAATCTGGTAATTATACAAAGCACAAACATTCAACCAGCTCCCTAACACAGCATGAACATCAGACTGTAAAGAGTTTCATAGTGTTGCTTCTGTTACATTTGCTGTTCATCCCTCTGAATAAAATCAGTGGATATTCAGGTTTTATTTTTTTTAATCCCCGAAAAATGGATTAAACCCAGGGTTAAATCCTGACAGTTTGAAATGAGGATTAGAAAAGAAATAAATATGTCACATTTGTCATAACACTGAGGTGCCTCTGTGTCTCTGTTGCTACAATATTATCACCAATATATACAATATTTTCAGCTTTCTTTTCCACGAGTTAAAATATTTTGTAGTGACTGGAGGACCTTGGTAGAAAATGGACTGAAATTAATTTGTTCAAGTTTAACAAAGAATTGCTACACAGGCTGCTATCTGTGAGATGAAGTATAAGATCAACTGGTATCTTACTGGTAAAGCTGCTTCACTCTTTCACCAGCCCTGGTCATTCTTCATTTGTACCACTGCCACCAAAAGCACAAAATACACAGAGGATGGAAGGAAAATTATGACCTTGTGATATGGCTGAAAGTTAATAATTGGACCTTGAGTTAGGAATGCCAAAGAGGTTATGTTATCACCCGTGTCCGTTTGTTTGTCAGCAGGATTACACAAAAAAAAAATGATTTGAACTGAACTTGGTGGAAGGATTGGGTATGGGCAAGGGAAGAACCCATTACATTTTGGGGCAGATCCGGATAATTTACTATGATATTGAATTTTTTTCTGTGAAGTCTGATATACAGTATATTGTTTGACATTGGCTTTGGTGGAGGACTGCGCTCCCTGAGTGCCCTTCTAGTTCAAAATATAATAAGAAATAGGACTTTGCATGTGGTCATTTTACATTAACTATTTATTCATTGAATTTACCGAAAATGTGCTGTATCTTTATGTGTGTTACTACCTTGATATGAAATTACCTACATCGAAATATTAGATTTTGTCATATCGCACAGCCCTACATGAGGATGCACTTAAAGAGGAAAAGAGATGGATGAAAGTCTTCCTCTAGATAAAAATGTTGGCTATTTGTGCGCTCATGCTTCACTTCCTCTGTGTCTGTCTGCAGTCTCAGCATGTTTACTGTAATCAACAGACAACATGCTCCTGTTATAATAGAGATGACAAGAATCCAATGGTACTACAAATGTGTTCTGCTTGTAAACACGTGATGTACTAAAAAAAATCTTGAGTGCACAAGCTCAGTAATTTCGCATACTGTCAATCAATAATCAGTGTTACATACAGATGGCCACAGTAGAGGCTGAAGGAGTTAAGAGTCACATTGGTGTTTTGGGAAGACCTGGACTATTGCCACTAACACTGTTGTGTAAGAAAGTGATAGAGGACGGCTGGTGGGTGATGCCCTGAAGGCAGAGGCAAACACCTGATACCCTCATAAAGATTATCATATCTTCAGGGACTATGTTTTCACCAGTTTAGAGGAAAAGCAGTGAGGAACACTGATGTATATTTTGGGTATTTAAGATGAGATTTAATTTGAATCCTGCAGCTGTACCAATAACTGAAATCAAATCTGCCAAATGTGATTCTGTTTGACAAAATGCTCTGCAAATTTAAGGGGTGAAAGTCACTCAATATAAAATATCTTCCTTCTTTTATTATCAATGATATGCTACCAATTCCTGCTGCTCATCATGTATGGATACAATTTTGTTTTTTAAGAATATTGAAAAATATTACAGATCCCTTTTTCATTAATACTCTGTACATAGAATTATGAAAAAGAAATAATTATTTATAGCCTTAACCTAATTAAACTACAGTTCAGCACACAGTGACAGAGCAGCTGCCCCGGACTAAAAGCTATCAAGTTACACCCATAAAATCTTTTTAGTTCTTTTATTGGAATGACATATTATTGAGATCTACACATTCAAAAGTGGAGCTTAAACAGTGCCAAAGTCTGAACAGGTTCAGGACTGGTGTTGTATGACTATGCTGCCAATCAGCACGAAGCTGTTTACTTACCAGTCTAGAAGAAACAATTGTGACTTCAGCATCAGACTTCCCCAAGAACTGTCTCCAGCTGTGGAAAACAACATCAATGTCAACTTTTGTTTTGTTTTTATTTCTATCATTTCTTTTCTTCTACTGAAGTCAGCATGCTAAGCAGCTAGCCACAGTCTGGTCAGACCAGGACTAAATGACAAATTGATTAATTGACAAATTAACTGCAGATTAATCCATACAAATAAGTGTTTGTTGAAGCCCTAGCTGCAATGATCAAAATCATACAGCTATTTTTAGATCATTCGTGAACATTCGCCAGTTCCAGCCTCTCTTATGTAGGGCTTCACCTAATGATTATCTGTTTATCGATTATTTTTTTCGATTAATGTATCGATCATTTTTTCAATTAATCTAACTATTATTTTTTTTTATTACTCCTTTAATATAACAATGAATTTACCCAAAATAAATTTTGAAAACTGGCAATTTATATTTCAATATCTTCATTCTTCTTCTACTACCTTTGTGTTTTTCCTAATAAAATTGTCATTTTTAACAGTTTCACCAAGTGCTACACATATTCAGAATCAGCATAACCCAAGCTAATAATAAATGCCACTCAAAGACTTCAGTAATACAAAAAAAAGAAAAAAATAAGCGAACCTTGAATTTTTCCTTATTTTATATGATGAAAACACTGTAAACCATAATAAATAAGAAAAAATTAAATACAGAAAGTTGTACATATTTGTTTGAGTTGTTCTAGGGGTGATTTGAAGTTTCTATCTTTATCTGTTCATGAGATATGCTCATTCATGCCAGAGAAGAAGCTACAGAAGCAAACCTCTCATCTCACTGCGCTGGAGAACAGAGAGGTTCAGGAGATCTTTTGTTCCCACTGTCATCAGGCTATACAACACCTCAGCCAAAGGAAGTGGACTAATCTAATTATCATTGTTTATTTATTATTAACAGTTTTTATTATTATCATCATCATCATCATCATCAACTATGAGCTAAGACACATTCATTTCCCCTAGGGGATAAATAAAGTATCTATCTATCTATCTTTCTCTGGAACAGCATTTATGGGCGTTTTTTGTCCAGTCCTTGAAAAATCCGCTCCAAATCCTCCGCTGCACTAAATATACGCTTCCAAGGACTTAAGAGGGTTAAAACAAGCAAATATAACAAATGTGCACTGCACATTATTCTCCAACAAAAAAATGCCCTGTCTTAACTGGTAATGTGTGTTTTACAGTCCTACATAAAGTCTCTCCAAAATAAAGCTCCGCTCCAAGTGCTCAAGCATGGCGGTAGTAGTACTGCTGTGATGAGCCATTTCTAATTTGCTGAGATTGCAGAGCACCATGTTGTTCAGTCCCTGCTTAAAATACTCCCACACTTTAGATGATCGTGGGCGAGGTTTTCTTGCTTCAGTTCGCTCCTCGATGGAGTCCATGCTCTGACTAGGCACAGCCATCTTATTTCCTCCTTGCGACACACGTTACATTAATCAACTTATTTACATGATCGATTACATCAACGCGTCGCCCCAGCCCTACTCTTATGTGAGGATTTGCTGCTTCTGTGTTGATTTTTTTTTAATCCTTGTGGAATGAAATATAATATTTTTGGGTTTTGGGACGTTTGAATAAAACAAGAAGACACACAGTTGCCCACCACCGTCATTATCTGTTGATATAAGATCAGTTGTGACATCGGGTGACCAAAATTCAGTGTCATGACAACGTCTAATGCCCACATCAACTCAATTATTGACGACAACTGGGGCCAGTTTCACAAAGATATTTCAGACTGGTCTGTAGTGTTGGCCCAGTCTTAATTTTGCTCATAGATCAGTCTAATGTAAGTAAGACTGTTTAACAAAATAAAGACTGACTAATTTTAAGTCAAAAACATTAGATACCTTACCCCCAGGCTAACACAGCCTAAAACCAGTGTTAGTATGTTAACAATCAATGACATCTGCGCTGACCAGTAGCACCCAACAACAAAAACAGGAGAACATGGCTCATAATTTGTGGTTTCCTAACATTGTTATGGAGAGATAAAAGAGAATGGAAAGAGCTTTTATAGATTGCAGAGATTCTTTTCCAAATTAGATTTTTATTTTGATTGTTTCACTCTTACTTTTCACTTCTTAACTGTTGAATTCTTGCAAAAGACAAAAATGTTCTGCTGGGGTAAGCAGAGCTCAGCGGTTGGATCATGGATGTATAATGCAATCCATGGGTTGGATGCAGTTCCTCAGTCAGCCTTTTTTTTTTTTATTATTGGAAAAAAGTCTTAATTTACCCAGAATTCATTGTACCACACCAAGGTAGTCAATAACTACATTGCGTTGTGCAACAGATGAATTTAGACGCCTATTTAAAGTGTGACTATTTGTTACACTTGAGACACAGCCAAAGTTTGTCTTCGTGAAACCAGCCCCTGATGTTGATATTCCGTTGGTTTTAAGTTGTGTTGTTAAGCAACCAAAATCCAACGTCCTACAAATGTCTCATGCTAACGCCATCTTGACATATAAAATACTGACATTCTGGTCGTGAACAACAACCAACGTCTGTTTGAGGTCTGCGACACGTCACATGTCAAGTAGCCAACGTTTTTAACGTCAATGCAAATTTCATTTCCAACCGAAATGTTAACGTCTTTCCGACGTTAGAGTCGTTAAGAGTCCAACGTCTCTCTGACATTACATTGATGTTTACTGCCTGCTCAATTTATTCTGACATTTTATAAACAAAACGATAAGTCAATTAACCGACAGATTAATAGTGAAATAGTTGGAATCCTAAACATTATGGTCGTTTTAGCAGCTGTAGTTTTTATTCTAATATACTGAAACTTCATGTAGGATTAATTGAAGGGCTGTTGTGTCAGCCTGTAGTAATCTTACCCAGGTGTGTAGGTCAACCTGATAAACCGGCAGCAGAGTGAAAACAAAAGCTAATGTTCCGTTAAGAAACAAATATCTTTTTTCAGTGTTTTTTTATAATATATTTGTCTCTTATTGTCTCATATGATATCTTTTCAGCCCTCTCCTTATATTAAGAGGGTGGCTTTGGAAACCATTTTAATTCATCTTACCTGAGAGATGCCGCGGTTCAGCCGTTAGCTTTGTTCCCGGTAGTAAAAACACACTCCATGGTTGTGTGGAGCCTGGCCTCTGTCCCGTTGTTACACCGCCGGGTCAATCCCATGGATGTATAGTTACTCCTTCCAGAAAAACCCGGATTTAAGACCGACATACCCAATTTTACGACATTTCTAACTGGGTTTTTAACTGAACATGGCCGACAGGTGACGCATGTACGTCAAATATTGCCTCACCCCCGAACAGTCCCCCCAAAAAACTTTTTTTTTTTCAACCGCAGCAAAGGAGAAAAATTGAATTTATGTTCATGTATTCGTGAAGCTTTAAAAAACAATATCATGAATACTTTTTATTTTAGAGCTGTAGGTTGGTTAATCAATTAGTTGATCAACAGAAAGTTAACCAGCAATTATTTTAAATTTTCATTTTGGTCTTTTTTTAAGCAAAACTGTCAATATTTCTTGGTTCGAGTTTCTCAACTGTGAGGAATATGTATATTATTGTGAGGTTTTTTTTTTGTTTGTTTGTTTTTTCTAATCAGACATGACAGTAAACTCAATATTTTTGGCTTTTGTACTATTGGTCGCACAAAACAACACATTCAGAGACAGTGCCTTGATTGTAATAATGAATCGATGGTGAAAATAATCATTGTTGCAACCCTATTTTATTTATGAATAGGACCAGTTCATTAAACTACCACAATAAATTAACAGACAAACATCACAGAGTGACAACACAGACAATTCCCTGAATAGTGAATATTTTTTGGACACAAACAATGAGCACATTTATTATTGAAATTGGCTAAAACTGCAGCTGTTATAGTGGCAGTAAACCAGACGATTAAGATACTCATAACGTACTATTCACTTTCTAGCTTTTTCCAGAGGTTGCATAAATATCCTGAGTATAGAAAGGCTGTGAACAGAGATCATACTTTCCTTGTTACAGAACATGTTATATGG
Organism: Seriola aureovittata; assembly: GCF_021018895.1. Taxonomy (NCBI): domain Eukaryota; kingdom Metazoa; phylum Chordata; class Actinopteri; order Carangiformes; family Carangidae; genus Seriola; species Seriola aureovittata. The sequence continues at coordinate 8,165,822 of NC_079371.1, read as the reverse complement.
ACAAAAGCTCCATAAAAAGCTAGTAAGTGAACATTGAGTTTAAAATATTTAATCTCAAACGGATATATATATATTTATTTTTTTCAAGGTCAAAACCCCCATACTCAGATTACTTAAAAACAGCATGGTTGTTAGTTCACACATCTTAAAACAACCTACATTTAAATGCCAAAGCCTGAAGTATTGAGATGACTTTCAGTGAATAGTTGTAGGGAGGAGGTGGAGGACAAAAGGATGTCTGGGCGTACAAAGCACTGATCTACATGCTTATCTTAACATGCTGAGCGCTGACATTATTACGGATGTGAATCATTTCCTTTGTATTGCCATAGCTAGTGTCTGCTGTTGCCATGGCTGGATTAATCTGCAGTAAAACCTGGGGCAAAAAGGAGATGTGACCCCTGTTCCTACCACTGACTGTGCATTGGGTTTGTACCCTGTTAGTTTCAAGTACCCATAAGTAGAATGTACAAAGCAGCCACATGGCAGCTTCAATTTATTCTGCCCACATCCTCAAAAACACCCAGTGCTTTAAAGCTACTTGGTAACAGCTTTGCTCTGTGACAGTTCCTGTAGTTTGTGAGAATTTGATTTAACAAAAAATGTTTAGGATTATGCACCATGTAAGAACAAAAAGGTCTCAAATCTACATTTTGACACAAGGCCTGCCTACTACACGAGACAGATCACCACTTTATAGTGATTATGTTCACTGGAGGTTAAATTCTCCCGACAAATTTTAAATTAGTCAAATTACAATAACCGAATTGACTCTAAGTAAATTTTATTTTTTCCTAGGACCATTTTAAAATGACTCAGCCTGAAACCTTGTTTTTCAACAACTCTGTGAGGCTAGAAATGAGAAGCTGCTAAGGCTATCCCCGTGTGAAATCAAGGACCTAATTTTTCAGAAATCACTGTGAATTTCAAAGGTATATCTGCCACCGTTCTCATTTTAAACTGATGCAAGAACAGAAAGTAACTAAAGGTCAATTTATCACTTAAACATTTTTGTTGCACCACTGCTACTTGGTGCAAATGTGTAATCTATACAGGAGTGCCAGTGTAAGTACATACTTGTCTTCTTTCAACCTAACTACTCTTACACAAACACACACGCACTTCACACTCTTCACACACATAAATACACACTCCTGTCAGGCCTTATTAGATGCTTGTCCATTGAGCTTCCCTGAGCAACATCACAGATTGGACATCTATCAAGCATTGTTAAGGGGTGTGTGTGTGTGTGTGTGTGTGTGTGTGTGTGTGTGTGTAGTCCTGCTGTGTATTTTAGTGTGATTATGAGGAAAGGTTAACATGTGTGTGAGAGTGAGAGGTGAGTGCATGTGTGTGAATAATATTTCATGAGACATCAAACAGCTTCAATTATTTCATCACCCCGGGTGTCGTCCTCATTATCCACTTAGAAGGATCAGTGTGCCTGAATGTGTGTGTGAGTTTGTTTCATGAAAGATGAGTTAACAGTCAGAGAGAGAGCCAGTCAGCCCAGTGATCAGATTTAAGCAGAACTGGAGAAGAAGATTTACTGTATTTATAAACCCCAGTTTGTTTGTGACTGGCTTCAGATGATATTTTTTTATTTTGTTTCCAATCTGATAAGTGTAGGGGACTGATTGAGGATTTTGCACAAATTGATCAATAAGAGTTGATGTACTTGTCATTTTTCTTTGAAATTGAAGCTGCATTATTGGAAAAACAAAGACAATTTGCTGGTTAAAGGATAAGTTTGGCATTATTCAACAACAGTCATTAAAAACAGGTCACAAACGTGTAGTTTAATGTCTGAACAGTTGGATGCTGTAGGTTTTTATCAAACCTTACTCAAATGGGAGGAAACTATTTTCACATGCAAATGAATGAGGCGGAAAGCCTTTTCTCTTTGTATTGTGTCAGAGAAGAATCATATAAATGTTGTCTTACACAAAAACAAAAGTCTTCGAAACAAAAATCATTCAACTATTTTTCAGTTTTCCACAGTCACAAATTTTGGGCTGCACACGGATGTCAAAATGGGTCCATTTGGACCCTCAAGGACATGGGCAGATGCCGATATTTACATCACAGGGATCAAAGCAGACCCTTGCAGACACGTGAAAGGTATGAATAGGAACAACATATGAATGAGAACAATACCGGGAATAAAACCGTGACGACAAAAATGTTAGTTTACACCATGTAAGAATGGAAAATACAAATCACACTGAACAGAAAAAAAGAGGTTTATAATGTCCATATAGTTGAAAGATTAAAGGAAAAGGCCATCATGTGTCTCAAGAATCACCCACCGGTGCTCAGATGGGTAGAGCAGGCCAGAGCACGATTCACGTACTTTTCACATTCATCAAACCATCCACGAACCCCATGATCTGTACATTCATTATGTTTCGACACACCTAATTAGGTACTTTCAATTCATAGATTATGAATGGTTAACAGGTTAAAGAATGTACATAGATATGCAGATTCTGACATGTGCTTCAATATCTACTTATCTTAAGCAAAAGGTAAATGTGTGTGTGTGCCTGTTTTATATGTGTAGATGCTTTGGCATGAACAACCTCCCCCCTTCTCGCACACATACACACATCTGCACAGAAAGATAGAGTGCTTAATTTATTCCAAAAAGAAATCGCAGGAATTCCTAGAAATCAACAAAATCAAACACCCTCAATGTGACCCACGAGAGCACTAATGTAGTCCAAATGGCTCTGTAGTGGCATTTTTAGCTTGTTTATGTATATGCCAGACTCTGTGGCAATGTGTGTGTGTGTGTGTGTGTGTGTGTGTGTGTGTGTGTGTGTGTGTGTGTGTGTGTGTGTGTGTATCTGCACATGCATGTCTAAAAATGTGTGCGTGTGTGTTCCACGTGTCTGTTTGTTACATGTGGCCGAGCCTCACTGTGGTAATTTAATAAATCTGTTTTGCGGAAACAGCGCAGCAATTCACACTCAATTCTGTTGTGACAGTGGGCAGTAAGGAGCTGAGAGGACAGAAGGAGGGGTCAAAAGTCAGAAAAAACCTATTTCACAGCCCCACACCACTCAAGCCTGGTTGCAGGGATTTCTGGGAAATACACCCTTAAAATGCACCTCATTGTTCTGCACATACAGGACTGAATACAGTGAAAACAACAGGTGATTTAATGCAGAAAAATGGCCCTGAATTACATGAAACACGTGGAATCAATAAGAGAGGTTACTAAAAGGGTCACAGCACATAGAAAATTAATTCATAAGAAACTAGATTTATTGTTGAAACCTACAATGTTAGATATTACTTTATTCAGCTATGTTCTGCACAGCAAATACAATGGCTACGTTTGGTTTGAGTTGCATCTAATAAATAATTGTGCTATATAAAGAAATATGGTATCATCATTAATTTTATTGGTATTATTTATTTTATAATGTGTATAATGTGATTCCATAATCTGACAGTTCCCCATATTGATGCAATTTATACAGTTTAAGTAGGCGTACTAATTTTCATTTTCATGATATAAGTTTATTGCTAAAAAAAAGAAAAAGAAAGAAAAAGAAAAAGAAAAACACGTAACAAAGCAAAAAAAAAATTTAATTTGCTCCTATAATGAGAACAAATTTCTAAACCCACACCAACCAGAAAGATATAATGTATTAACAGAACAGGAGCCTCTTTGAGAAAGAAGCATCTTGAGTTTACCACTTCACCAAATAATAATCATGTGATGTTAAGTAGTCCATTGATGGATGCTTTTTTTTTTTTCTACCACTGACTAAAAACAAAGTGAAATAACTTCATAAATGCCTCACTAGATACTAAATAACTAGATGAACTTAGAGAAGGTGACACTGTATGTCTTCTGCTGCTCTGCTGTCAGCATATTGGCGGTGCATGACTCCACCTAACTCCTAGCTAATCCACAAAAGGGCAAAGAGGTGGGGCGTATGTGGAGCTAAGCCTTAGGTGTATGCTGGTTTGTGGCGAGCATACGCTCACCCACCTGTCACTCAAAGTGGCCACGCCCTCAATCATGCAAAAAAGGGGTTCGGCAGAGTCAGGTACTGGCAAAATGGGAATGGTAGGGCAGCCCACTCTGAGCTTCAAAACCGCTCTTCAGAAACCTATTGGTGACATCACAGAGGCTACGTCCATCTTTATATACAGTCTGTGCTTTTTACATATAGAGTGCACTGCTTCCTTCCTGCATTAGCACCGGACAGAACTAAATGTCAGTAATGTTGGTTTCTTTTAACCATGACCAGAACCTGATCTTTCCCTTCTAGTTTCTGTTGCCCAAACTTTACCAAACCTTAACCAACCATATGTTGGATCAGCAAACAGACATGAACTATCTCTGTAATGGTCATTTGTAGCAATTTGGAAAAATACGGATGAAGGATTGTATCCTGCCAGTGGAGGTGTTATATCAGAAAAGGGCAGCTACAAGAAACTTGTTTTATCATTTAGTTGGTAGGACTCCGAGGTAAGAGTGAAGTAGCTACTACGTAGTTACACGCCTCCAAAAACCAGACAAGTTGCAGGTAATATGGTCACAATCTTCCATTCCTGAGTTGCAGTGTTGAATCATGGCAGAACATTATAATGTCACAGTGAAGTTGACCTTTGACCTTTTGGGTATAACAAGTCATCACTTCATCATTGTAATCTATGAGACATTGGTGTTAAATTGCACCATAATTGGCATATGAATTTGTGGTCACTGCGATTATGACCTTTGACCACCAAAATCTAATCATTTCATCCTCGAGTCCAAGTGAATGTTTCTGGTAAAATGCCAAATTTGAAGAAATTTCCTCAACATTTTACTGACATATTGCATTTACGAAAATGGGATGAATGGACAACCTGAAAACATAATGCCTATTGCCCTGGCTGTAGCTGGCGAGGAAGCATAAAAATAAATAACTAAGGAAAAGATAACTTTTGGAATACTCTGATTTGAAAGTGAACTTTTAATCAGCTTCAACTTTTGGAGTTTTTCCAAACACAAACTACTGGTCATTACACATCATTTTCTCATTTCCAGGTGTGTCTGTGCTGCTTTCTGACAGGAGGGAGGGAGTAAATGCCTCAGGGTCTAAATAACCCTCAGAGAACCGTATGTGTGAACGTGCCCTGAAATTACTGGTAGAGTTATTTATGCATGATGCATGGACAGATGGGATATGTTAATAAAAGAACAACTAGTTTGTGTTTATATCTCTTTGTGTGTGTTTTCCTTTACGCATGAGGCTTCCTGCGCCTTTGTGCATGAGATTGTGCACATGTTTCTCGCTTTGTGTATTCACAACACTTCAGCAATATATATAAAGCATGCTTCACAGTGTCTGGTCAAACATCCCAAAGAAGCGCAGGTGTATTTGCATATGTTGTGTGAGTAATGCGTGTGTATGTGTGTGTGTGTGTGTGTGTAGATCCTTCATGCACCCAACACACACTGAGTCACATTACTCACAGCGGAGACTCGGGTGTTTCAAGCACCAACAAAGTGCATGTCAGATGAGGGAGAGGAGAGAGTATTTGCCCTGTTTGGATGAAAACCAAAAGACTTGGTGAGCGTTGCGTTTGATGTGGAAATGAATGATTAAAATTCTCTGGGCACCATCTTGTCTTTTTATACACCAGCCTCCATCCTCTTCTTCTTCCCCTTGTGTTTTGGACCAGCGCTGATGATCTAAATCCATCACCTTGTTCACTCCACCACGCACACTCCTGTGTTGAATTGTTTAAATCTGAGCTGCTGTGAGGTTATTTTTCGGTCTATTCCTGTGCTATGTGGTCCAGTTCAGGCAAAAAGTAGGTGATGTTATTCTTTTTTTGGAATATAATATAATAATATATCAACAAGTTTCTATTCGTCATTGTAGAATTTCCTATGTATATCAGGCTTGTGAAAGCAGTTACATTCCTTATTCCAGACTTTCGCTGTCTGCTAGCTCCTTAGATAGAAAATGATGCTGTAGGTTTAATGTACTGGCTTTGTTTGGGATGAACAGAAGAAGGTCGGTATGAGCATTAATGTGAAGGCCACCAAGGCTAAACTGAGAAAGAACAAGCACCACCTTCAACAACTCACACTGAATCAAATCCAAGGAAAATGTCACAAAAAGACAGTTTGGAGTCATGGGCTTCCTTGTGTGTGGACTGGTCATAAGCAGATTTTAAAAGCCAATAACATTCAAGGATATTTTAAATAATAGCCTCAACATTTTTTTTTTATCTGCCATTAGCCGACTGGCTTTCATCCAGCAGCCAATATTATCACCCTACAAATCTGCATAATGTGTCTGAGGCACTCAAAAGTGAGTTTGGTCTGTGAAATTTCTTTATATTTTAAATGTGATATGATATCACTAAAAACCCCATCCTATAATAAATTGAATTAAGGTTAATAAAGACCACACAAACATCCTTTGATGTGCATGTTTTAAAGCCTAAAGTAAGTTCACTGTTGAGAATCACAGATGTCACATGTCAGAGGAATGTGAACTGTCCGACGATGCGTTCATGAAGGACCGTGAAGCGCACCCGGGGAGGCGAAGGCCCGCCAACATCATCTGCAGAAGGCGATAAGAAGCCAAGCAAAGAGAAAGCATCACCGGCGGATCAGATGTAACCGTTTTGCGCTCAGGTGAAAAACCTGTAAAGATGAAACCTTGAAGGGATGGCCAAAGAAAAAGAAGAAAAGAAAGAAAAAAAACACAGAGAAGGAGAGAAAAAGAGAAAGGAAAGAGCAGAGAAAAGGACCATGGAGAGCGCATCACTGGAGGATCATGTGGACAGTATATAACAGAGAAACACGGCAGCCAGAGAGAGAGAGAGAGAGAGAGAGAGAGAGAGAGAGAGAGAGAGAGAGAGAGTGAGCAAAGGAGAGAAAGGGAAAGAGAAAGAAAGAGAAACAGAGAGAGAGAGAGAGGCTACGTCACTGTTGGATGCTATAAGGCTCGACGAGGGCTCAGACGCTCAGAGTTGAGTCTGAATGACCATGAAACCGGCAGCCTGAGAGACAGAGACTGAAAGAAGTTGGAGTCATGGATAAAGGCGCGGATTTGTGAATGAAACCTCAGCGTGGAAACATCACTCCAGCTGCACCAGAACAGCACGACTCACAAAATGAAGCGGGTGACCCAAGAAGCTGCAGTTTTGTTTAATTTCTTTTAGTTTAAATGGGAACAAACCGGAAACTGCGTGGCATCTGCTTGCATTTAAAATATTTTTGGTGCGTTTTCTGTCCCTGAATATTGGCCACTGAAGATTCCTTTAGCACAAAAGTCCAGATTAATCTGTCGCGTTCGTATTCTTGCAACCGGTGGCAGTTGAACCCAGTTAATCAAAGATAAAATCGCACTTGACTCACAGAAATGTCCTGCGATGTCCCGTTTGGAGACTTCGGCACATAAAGGACGCGTCGCTCCGGTGCCATTGAGCGCAATGATGCGCACAACTCCCCGGTGCGCGTAGTCTGACCGCCGTGCGTTATGCTGAATGGACAGACCTTCCGCGGCCACGGCCGGATGCGACTTGTCGACCCGAGGCACCTTCCGCAACTGATGTCCCTGGAGGACCATGAGCCCACCATGGTGGGAGGGACCCTGGGGCCCGGCAACTCCACGCCGGCAGGGGAGGAAGGGGCTCCGGGTCAGCAGCACCAGTCCTTCCCCTGGGTGGTGACCCTGCTGGCCGGCGTCCTGATCACGACCATCGTGGTGGATGTTATCGGGAACCTGCTGGTCATTGTGTCCGTGTTCAGGAACAGGAAACTCAGGAAAGCAGGTAGAGGTGTTGCGTCCGTGTTAGTCAGTTCATCTGGAGATAGATCATCAGAAACTGTATGATGTATAATTAGGTTTTCCTGGAGTTGTCACTATGAACTTAGGTTATGTGCTTGTAGTGGTTCGACTTACTTATGAACTTAAACCAAAGCTTAATAAACTTTAGTGATTGTGTAATATTTTTAAATAAATAAAAGACATTAAAATCTATTTATCACATAAATTAATTTTTAATTTACTGCAGGAATATTAAAAGAAATTTAGAATATTTCTGAACGGAATTATTCAAATTTCACTATATGTGAAACAGAAAGGATTATTATTGGAATATATACCATTACACACCATATACTATCCTGTATTATATGAAGCAAATGCAAGTTGGTGTCCCCTGCTGCACCTGCTCTCTGATTATTTTGTGTGAACAGCAGTTTTAGTCCCTCCCTGCTCATGATGAGATTATTAACAGGTCACATCTGGTCTGAGACGTTTCACTCCTCTAGGACTCAGTTCTCTGGTACGTTCTCCATCTTTGAATTTTTCTGTCACTGCCTTGCTGAGTGAATTGAATGGATTACTGCTTCATGTGTTACTCAAGGACACTTTGACAAAAGGTTTGGCTGTTTGACACATTGTAATAGTTTTATAAAAATGCAGCGCTGACAGAAAATTGTTAGTGTGACACCAGTGACAGTCCAGGTGTTTGGAGCAGCTCTGCAGCTGCAGACTGGGAGATTTGCCATATTGGGTTCGGGTCAAGGACTTTTGTAAACTAAAATTAGTCGAGCCATAGTTGGTGACACATTGTATTTGATGTGTAAATCTGATAAAAGCCTCAGATTGATGCGGACTACAAGCTAAGAGCACCATAAATAATGCATAAATAACCCAGGCACTTAGGAACCCTCAAACAAACAGAGAGAGAGAAAATCAATCCTGGCTCCTAATTGTTATCTCTCACTCAGCAGCATGCTCCCACAGAGCCATCTCTAGTGGTAAATATCGCATTAAAAGCACTTAGTAAGGACACCTTCTATGCACTCATATGACAATATATGAATATTGATGTGTTTTTTTGCCTTTTACAATCCTCGCATAATGGAGCAGTGAAGCCCAGCTTCCTGTGAAGCTTCAATATTAATAGTCCAGGCAGGAAAATCAATTCACTGCATCCCCCCCATCCTTTACGTCGAAAAACTGTTGGTGTTAGAGAAGCTTGTCTGTGAAAGGTCAAAAAGCTGCCAGGTCAAACCCAAATCAGCTGAGAGATTATGGAAGAGGAAGGTTACTGTCCCCTCTTTGAAAGCCTGAATCAGCTGCGATTAAGGGAAAGCACTTGCTCCAGTTTCTGTGTTAATGGACTCAACAGGAGGTTGAACTGAGAAGATCCTGCACAGAGAAACTAATGCTGCCAAATTTTATGGAAAGCTGTGAATCTGCGGGTCTTGGCAAGCTTTGGCCAAAAAGTCTAAACATAACAGCACTTTTAGCTTTCTGACAGACACAGTAGCAGCGACCGTGATGTCAGATATGATGTTTTGCAAAGTTTTCTTTCTGTGATTTGGTTCAACAGCTGAATGTGTGGATTGAGTTGAAAAATGTGCTGCTGTCTAGTGTACAGAGACTCTCAGGTCTCTTAGTGGGTCAATTAAATCTGACAGATGATAGTTACACCTGGATACTGTGAAAAAAAAAAAATCTTTTCTACAGTTTTGTTAAAGTTTCTGGGAGAATTGAAATACCAACAAAGACCTGACTGGAGCTGGTTGATCAAATGCTTTTTTCCCTATTCCTGATCCTGTTTAAATGTGGGCATAATGGTGCACACCTTCAGACAGCCTCTGCTTAAAGACATCCATAGTGCTGCATTCATTTGTATGCATGAAAAGTGACTGAAATAATTGTGTGACAAATGAAAAAAGAGAGAGAAGTTCAAACTCTGGCTCCTCTCTCACCTCTGCGTACCTGGCCAATCAAAGCGTGACGTGGGGGTCAGTTTCGGAAAGTTATTCCCTTAATCTAAGAAGGTTGTTCAACCATCTGCCATGCTGTTCTGATGAAGTCCACTGGCAGCTCAAGAGTGGAAAGAGATAAGACTATCAGCTATTTTGATACTTGGTTGATCATTACTTAAGCAGAAAAGTCAAATAGTTGCACTTTCCTGCAGCTGAAATGTTAAGACCATGAAAAGATGTGCTGCTTTTCATGGTCATACTTATTATTAAACTAAATATCGTAGGGGTTTGGACTGTTGGTTGGTCGGGCAAAACACACCATTATACAGGCAAAACAATTCGAAAAATGACCAGGAGATGAATCGACAATGAAAATAATAATTAGTTGCAGCACTACAGGACCTGACGAACAAAAGAAGAATTGGAAACGAGACAGCAGCGTGACATATTTTCTTTTTCCTGTTTTTTATATAGATAATTGTTACCCAGAATCTGCCACGAATTAATGGATGTGCTTGTGCTCCATCTTTAATTTTCTGCACTTACTACATTAGACGTCTGGGTTAAAACTGGACTAAATTGGGCCGACAAGTGAACATTATCGCACGTCAAGGTTATTGTATAACTGTTGTTTCAACAGCATTTCAATGACTTTGCTTCAACTTGTAGTTAGGACATTGAATAAATGTATTCAAATTCTGTTGGAAAATTGTTATATGTAACCCAGACAAATTTTTATTGAAACAATCCTTCAACTAGTTTGAGTTCTGCAACATAACATGAACTTCTTGACTGCAGAGTTGAAGGAAATGTACAGGTCCATCTAAATTGGATGTAAGCATGTAACATGATGTAAAGGCAGTGAATTTAAAGAAAAAGAGGTAAACAAACATATATGGGAAGGTGGAGTTGCCAGGGTTTGTAAGTTAATACTTACAAACTTAATAACATGACAAAAAATGTTCTGTCACCTTAATCTGGAGCTCCCAGTCATCTGGTCACAGTCATGCTCTAGAGCCTCAGACTTGTCATGGTGACAAATTGGCATTGCCATGAATCAATACATAAACAACCATATTCTGTCTTTCCCTGCGATCATTTATTTCCTGCTTTTCCATCAGTCCGCGGCAGATCTCTGGAATCCCTGAGTTAGGATATAATGATTGGAGCTGGAAAACTGGATGATTTGTTCACCTTTTTTCATTTATTCTCCTCACCACCTCCTCATTCATTCTGATCTCCCTTCCTGTCCTCTCTTATCTTCCCCCAACCTCCGTCCCACTACCTTTTCTATGGTTACCCCATCTTCCCAACTTTCGTCTCAATTCATCTTCTGCCTTTCCAATTCTCCACTCTCCTGTCCTGCCTCTCTTGTCCTTTCCATTTGATACATTCCCTTAGACTCTTCCCTCACCTTTCCTCTACTCTCGTCAGTGCCCTCTCTTTTCAGTCACCCTCCTCTCCTCTTAATTATTCTTATCTTTCATTCTTCTCCTTTCGATTCCTACCCTTTCTTCTCTGTACCTCTTCTCTTCTACCGCTGAATTATTCTCCTCTTTCCCCTGTTTTCCTGTCCTCCCACTCCACCCATCCATGCTCTCTCCATCTGCCCTGTCAGAAACACATTACCTGATCATCAGTAAAGTCCCGTCACATTTCATCATGTCAGTGTCAACAGATTGGCACAAAACCCAACAGATTATTCATTTATAATCTACGCACACTCAGTACTCCTGCTTGGGCTGTGAAAAATACCTGTAAATACAACTCTGCTAATATATTCTGAGGTGAGCATTTAGTATAGTATGGAAATAGCAATTATCATGTCTGTGCAGAGGCTTGTTTTTACTTGTTTTACTACTCTGCTCTTCTTTTTGCCTCTGTCTCTAAACATTGAAGAAAACTACTGCAGTCCCATGAAGCGTAAGGGTTTCAATCTCGACAGTGGGCCATCCAAAAAACTTCACAGTCCACACTGCACTTCCTAAGGTTCTCAAGAAATACACATGCAAAGTTTGAAGGCAGTCGGATGAGCAGTTGTTAAGAAAATTGAAGGCCAGACGATGAGTTCATGGTCATGCAAGTTAAGACATGTTTGCTTTTTGAGTTTTCACTTTAAAAAAAAAACCCATTTTCAGACCTGTACTGTTTACATCCATTTATGTTTCTTGGCACATTACTGCCACCAAACAGTCAGTGGAATAGCGTGAAACCTTTAGCAGGGATGTGTACTACATCACAGCGCATCTTTATGCACATTCAAGCCAAACAGAGAACCAGGAACCAGGAACCCTGATGGATCTCAACGAGCCCTGAAGCTCTCAAATGATGAAACTTATTATTACTTATATGTAAATCAGTGAACTCTCTGCAAAAGGTGGCAATGGTCTGTGATGAGCAGATTACATGAAGAAAAATACATACAGTGGCTATAATTAGGTTTGGGGATTGATAGCATGTTATAGTATTGACATCTGTAATCAGTGTTTGCTAGTGAGAGGCAGAAACACTACTTTAAGTGGTAGCCTAAGTAATGTTCACAACCAGCAGCTAAAACATGAAAATAAAATAAATATATAAAGATGTGTTATTATAGATTAAGCTAAGACTATGAGTGCTTTGGCTTTTGGTACTTCAACTACATTTTGATGCTGATATATGTGAACTTTCCTGTGGATGTTCTGATGTTTTTCGCTGTAAGTCTGGTTCAATCTTTAAATGAATTGCACCTGCTGTTCATCTGACTACTACTGCTGTCCTCAATGGCAAAGAAAGCTACAAACTTTTAAAGCCCACATTTCAAACTGACAAATGTGGGCTAACTAACTGAAAAGTCAGTTAATGCTTCCTCTTTGTCCACAGGATCTTTGACATTTGACAGACACTGGCTTGCAGAAAGTAAATCCACCAGAAAACACTGATAAGTTTCATGTCCCATCATTGTCCCAAGTTATTTTTGTAATTAAATCTGCCAAGAGTCTTGTTTGGGCTGTTAAGCCATTGCAAAATGGATTGACAATGGAGAGAGGTTGCAGCATTTTAACTCAGCATTATTATTTGTCTTCATGAATTGATTTCATACATGACAAGTCTCAATGGAAGATATCTAAGGTCATTTTCCTTTTTTTTTTTTATCTTGCTGACTGAATCCTGTTAGTTAACTATAGATTTTAAGGGAACACGAGGAGTGCAATGTAATCATTAAACCTTCACAGCTTCAGTATTGGGTGACTCGAAGCTTGAGCAAGGTCACAGCTGGTCAGCAAGCAAAAGGAATATTTATGGAAACTCCCCAGTGGCTTTTCAGATAATACACCTTTTGAAAATGGTGCGTGCCATTTGCTCTGCCAAAAGCATTTTCAACAGCTTTTAATGCAGGATTATGTGTCATGGTGGGATGACAATGTTTGCTGTCACTTCAACCAATCACTGCACAACATGATTTCAGTGGGATTTGAGGAGTGAATAATCTGCTGGGCCTTATTCATGAAAGAATATTCTGCTCCACTCAAGAACTGGAATTTGAAACTTGGGAGTTGTAGTCTGTCGCTTGGTCCAAACGTGAGGGAGGGATTTTGCTGTATTTGGGCTGGGTTTGGGTCAGGTTTCACGAAAAAAAAAAAGGAAAACGTTTTTTATATCATTATAAGTTTGCACAAAAACCCAGTTCAGCCTTCACTATAATGTAGAGAAGGATTAGCCTGTCAATAGATTGCAGTTTAAGGTTTAACACCAGGCAGAAGGACAGTGTGTCGCAGCCTATGACCACACCCCTGCTCTGATGTCACCATGTACTGACACACCCTGGAGTACAACTGTGCATCACTGCAGCAAGGTGAGAAGTAAAACAACTGGATTAACTATATATATCAAACTTCATTTGTAGCACCTCTCAAAAAAGACAGTAAAAAAAAACCCATGGAGTGGATCAGAGCCTTTGGTATGGCTCCTAATCTGCTCCATGGGCACTAACAGCTAACAGTTGCATCCAAGTAGTTTCTTTTTTTGCCTCGTCTCATTCCAGAACAAGAGACCACTCAATGTATCGGAAGTTGAGTTAGTCTCTCTCTGTAACAGAGAGCAGGTGATCACAGTGAGCAGGAGGTCTGCAGTGTCTCTGCTTTGTGTGTTACTGAAAAGCACACGATGATTCAGCCTCCTTAATGTTGTCTCTACTATCAGCAGAAACCTTTAGGAGAAATGAAAAGCAGCCCCAGATGACCAATTCCAGTTATGCAATCTCTGTAGCCGCTCTTTGCATTTTTGAGGAGGCACACCTCAGTCACAGCGGCTATGTGTAGCTATAACTATAAATCCCTCACCAAGTTGTGCTTTGGAATAGGCTGGGAACTCATTTAGAGGCTAATGGCATGTCTACACAGGAAGTGTTTTGGACAGATCAGATACTCATTTGTTTAGATCAAGACAGCCGTCTACAGAGGCTGTGTTTGCAACTTCAACCTGAAGTGTAGTTTTACGTTTCAGGTCTGTTTTCCTCCTTTCCTTTTACATGGATAACTACAGCTTCTGCTCCGAGCGCTGCGGGTGTCTACACTCTGCTTCTCACATAACCTGCACCTATCAGTGCAACTATAAAATATTCATTCCAATCAAAATGACATGTTATGATGCAGACTGATGGTCACAACTTATAACAGCCCCTACTTTGTCAGGTAATTTTGTATGTGATCATTAGGCCAGTAAATAGTGATTACTTTTTAAGTAGATTTTAAGTAGATTTAGGTAGATCCACAGAGACCAAGAGGCAGAATTCTAACTGTGTAGTACAGGACTATGTACAGGTAAAGATTACAACCTCAGAGACTGAAACCAACACGGGGAAAATAAGCAAGTCAATCTCCATGGACTCCCATGTTAAAATGCCCAGCTTTAGAACAGAAACATGTTTACAACCGGCTAATTTCCTCCTTCATGACAACTGTATGGGTGAATTTTTATACAACTCACTCATTTAAATTCTATTAAGGCTTAAGGTTCTGCATTATTGAGGGCGTGCCACATTGAGTGACAGTTGGTTGAACGTGCGCCTGCCATTAGCCAGCATGCATCAAAGTCTCGGCTCCGCACACGTTCCTCTTCTTTGCCCATTTTGGATTAGAGGAGTGTGGCGGAGTCAGGTACTGCCAAGATGGCAACAGCAGGGCAGCCCACTGTGAGCTTCAAAACCGCTCATCAGAAACCTATGGGTGACGTCATGTAGGCTAAGTCCATCTGTATTTACAGTTTATGTTCTATACCCGGAGTTTATTCTGAATTTGGTAAAATAGCAGCAGGTTAAATAGCAAGTGTATCATTTGTTTCATGTCAGGTCCTATTTTATTGTGCTGTATATTAAAACTGTTCATGTTGTGTTTGGGAAGGGGTGTTAATGAGGTATTCAAATGAGTTTTCAACATTTTGAGATAAAATAAATTGGATTTTTTGGATTGGTGTGCGGGTGGATATTCACTGCGTAAAACTTAAAATCGTGAAACATTGTAAAACTCGCTGATCCACGGAGAGCAGAGGTGAGCTGTCACAACAACTGCAACAGGTGGCAGGAGGCTTAACAACCCAGCAAGCGTTTGCTGTAGCGGGGAAAGCATGTGCTCTGCTGCAGCATATGACATGAAGTCACGGCCTCTCTTTTCCTCTCGACATCATGTCTGACGAGCCTGACCCGATCCCAGCCACCTGTCTGACCTCTTCCTGCTGAAGCACACCTGCCTGAGGATGCAGACACTCTGGTGAGCTGCCACAGCACAATGATTTATTTCGTCTAATTTCCTTTAGCTGCTCAGATACTTAGTCATTCGATGTGAATTTGTGATTTCCAGCGTTGGAGAGGACGCGGCTGCTGCTGGACGCATTGAATACACAACAAACCTGGTCATCTTTAATCTCACACCCTGAGATCCTGACTAAAATAAATTGTCAGTAAAAGATTCTCTGCTGTTTGTTTTTTTATCATGGGAGTGATATGTGCAATGTACTGTTTATTGCACTGAAACCCCACAGCCATTAAAGTGGCACACAAGTCCAACTCTATCTCTGAGTATCAACACTCACCTCCTGTAGGCTTAAAAGGCAGCAGCACAAAGTTTGAGGCTTTGTGGAACAAGGAGTTTGTGCTCATTTTGGATTTTCGCTGTGGAAAAACAAAAAGTATGAGCCAAAGGCTTTTATCAGACTGTCTTGAGTCTGGTGTTTTGCTTATTGGAGGAAGGAACTGTTTGATTGACATGCCCATGAGCCAAGTTGAACGATTGCAGAGTTGGTTGTGTGAGGGTTAGAAAGACTGGGCATTAAACACTAAACACATCGCTCTGCCACTCTGCAGGTGAACAAAGCTGATTTTTGAGTAGCATGGTTGCACAGAAACAGGAAACACGCTCTTGAGGCCCGTCACATGGGAGGGAATATTAGCAGGGACTGGTTCAAGAGTGACTGAGCTTTAACAAACATAAACGGATGCATGAATCTGCTCAGTTGGTTTTGAGGACTGAGCAGAAGTTGTGTATTTAGCCACATTTTGATATATGAACAAATCTGGAACACAGTGAGTATGGATGGACATTGGAGAAACAGACTTCTACAACTAGTTTTTTTATGGTCATACAATGAAAAAAACATTTTGAGTCCAAGCTCACTGTGTTTAGGTGTTTGATACTCAAAATATACATGTAATCAAATACATGTAGTCCTTTATGTTTTGCTCCATCACTAATAATCACTTCACAAATTACTGACGCAAGACATTAGTTAGCATCCAGTTTGTTTGCATCAGCTCTGATCTGTCATCATCAAACTTTCCTAGCTGGAAGTAATGCTGTGACAAGTGGCCTCATGATCAGGTCACAAAACAACATCTGAAGACATAATTCATTCATTTACATCACATCAAAACACAAAGTGAAATTTCACATTCACCATTCACACATCATCCATATTCATGTAAGGAGTTATTAGTATGAGCCATCATGTTAAATGCTGACACATTTTGAAAAGAGTGTGGTGATGTGTGTGGTTGGACCAAAGACTTGTAGACTCTGTGGAAGTTTTGTCATTGTAGTTTTAAAGAAATAGTTCCCAACCAGGAACCCAGGAAACTTTTCTAAAGGTAGCTTGTATTTTTGTTAAACACTGACGCACTGAGCAGTTTTATATATTTAGAAAAAAAAGTCTCAGTACATGTTTATTTTCATTTGCCCTTGTTTTTATTTTATGTTGGACAAAAGTATTGTGGGTCAGGGGGTAAAATAACTCCCATGTGCAAATTTTGGCTACAGCCCTGAATAATCTAGACCCTTGCCAAAGTCAGTCTTATAACCACTATCTCTTGTTACTTTCCAATACTTCAGTATGATCCGGAAATGTCAGTTGAAGGGTGAGTCAGACAGAAAAGGTGTCTATTTTTTCCTTCAACCTGAAACCTGATATCTGTATCTGTCTGTGGGTGACAGCAGTGTTTGCTGTTGTAATTGAACAAGGTACAAGCAGCGGAAGTCAGAGCTGCAGCGTCAGGATCAGACGCCTCGGCAGCTGCTGCGGTATTGAACACACTCACACTGCTGAGAGAAACAAATAAAACCCACGAGCGGAGTGAAGGCACGATGGCGAGACTCTCACTTCAAAACTGACTGTGGTTATGAGATGCTCCACGATGCTGCTGTCTCTCGGTCTGTGGGGGGACACGCTGATACAAATGCTGTAACTCGAGAACACCAGACTACAGGAACTCTGAAAAGTTCACAACGCTGCTCCTACAGAGCAGATGATCTGATTAGATTTCAGAGCGATTCGCTGAATAAATTTGCATTTCAATGTAGAAAAACCAATGTCTTTGAAAGAACTGTAACTTCTCAGTGGGTTCAAGAGGCAAAGATCACACCACTGTGATAGAAATCTATGCTAATTAGCTCATCATTTGTCTTAATTAACAGGCTGATTAGCATAGCTGGCTGGGTTCAATTCATCATTAGGTACCTTAGTAAGGTTCCTTGTTATTTGTCTATGTTGGGAGGAACTACGTTTAGGATTAAAGGCGTAGCTACCACTTTCTGATAAGGCAACATTTATAAAGGCTTGTAAGTCATTAATGGTTAATACATTGTTTGCTAATGCTTTAGTGATCAGTTATAATTACATTAATAAGTTTGTGGAAATTCCTGCTCCAGCACGATACTTTGAGCTCTCTGGTTAATTATGGACACCTAGAGATTAATGAAATAACTGTTTCACAGTGTGAAAGATCTCAATGAATATCTATTTATTGACATTTACATCACATTTTCAGTCCTTCTCAGCTGTTAATAAGAATAATTACTAATAATATCATTAATTATTCATTGCTGCATGATGAGCAGGAAGGATAACCTAATTAAAATTATTAAAATTATTAAATTATATTATTTAAGGTCCACATACGAATTTTACATAACATGACACAACGGCAGTGGAGACACCAAGTTTGTGCTGCAATCACAATTTTTTTTGATTTTTTTGGTTTCAGGAAACTGAAACTAGTGCTTCTTGAGACTTTTTTAGACCTGCAGATTCCCTGTGCACAGTAGCAACATGCAGCCACTGTAATCGTTTGAACAAAGAACACAGGTCCATTTTCTTCCAGTGGACTTCTTGCTATACCGTGATCTGGAATGTAGTTTAAATGTTGCTTTTCAGATAAAATGAGTCAATGAGTGAAATTGAGGACGTTGATGAAAACCTTTATAGAACCGTTGTAAATAACTTACATCATCATGCTCTATTTACATTCTGCAGTCAGCCAGTTTCAACCCTTCTTTCAAGCTTCTCTTCTACTCTCCATGCTCACTTATACAGGATTTTAATACAGCTAAATTCACAATAAAGTTGTTCTTATTTATGTTTTTCTGTTTATCTTTCTGTTGTCGGACAATAGAAAGATGATGAAATAGTCACTGAAAAGCCGCCAATTAAGACTACATGTTAACTTCCATGTAATTTCCAAAATCCTGATTCTGTAACTGCGATGTCGTCTGACAAAATCACCAAACACATAAATTAAAGACAAAGACTGCAGTGATTTCGGTAATATTTACTTATAAAATGATCAGTCAGTGAGAAAGTTATAACCAACGAAATATCTTTCTTATTTTGTCTCTAACAGTGCACAACGTCTGTCTGGGTAACAAACTGATGCTCTGTGCCGCTCAATGAACACAGTAGAGAGTCGTAATACTGGCAACTCGCTTCTATGTAGCCAAAGTTTGTCCAAAAAGTCCCTAGATTTGTTGCTGAGTTTAGCAACAAATGTGCTAAGTTGGCAACACTGCAGGCTGTAAACGCACCCCTAACAGAAACTGCTTGCGTCAATTCAAGAGCAAAGGCCAATGAGGAAATTTCAATTCAGTCACGTGGCATTCGACTGACCAACGGTTGGAATATGATCTCTCAGACAGTCAGTCAGTCAGTCAGTCAGTCAGTCAGTCGCAGACATTTGCAACTATAGGGATGGCCCAGCTGTTGCAGTCCGGCCGAGAAAAAAAAACTTATTCCAACACATGAGCAGCATTAAAAAGCTTACAAGATAATGCATCAGTAGTAATAACTAATAATAATATTTATGTTTAATATCAAGGCCCCATTCTGCACTATTGGACACATTTACTTCTGATATTTAAGTACATTTTGCTGCAAATACTGACATTACATGACAACAGCTGATACTTTCATCAGAAGCACCTTAAGGCAGCATGAATCTATACATTTAAAGAATGAACGGTTCTCATGAGACCCACTCTGGCAGTTTTAATGTCTTCCTCAATCATGGTACTAGACAGGGAATTGAACCACTAACCCCGGCAACATTTCTCTTCTCCGCTTATCAACATGGGGCTCCCGCTTACACAACAAGAGGGATATTGTGGGGAATAGCTGCAAAGGGCAAACACAGTAATAAAGACAGAACAATGGACTAATACATATTGACTGGCGGTTAACAAGTCCCCCGTCTCTGTGCTCCGAGCCACAGCTCTTCCCTAACTAGCCTTCTGTGACGTGCTTGAGACGAAGAGTCGTCCAGAATATTAACAATGAAGCTTCTTCATAATGAAGACAGAGTCAGGGGGTGATACATAGTGAATTGTGCCGCATAGTTTAGCAGGTAGAACAAGGTGTTATTAACGCTGCCACAGTTAACAACCACGCTCTGCTCTAGGTGTGAAGATGTTTGCACTTTGATAAATGCTCCCACCAAAACATATCAGTTACAGCAGCTGCAGCGTGTTGAAACATATCTCTCAACCACTCATGGGTTTCAACCTGACCACAGCCACATTTCAGACACACTTAGTCCTGATGGGTTTGTCTGCTGAAGGCCTGTGGAGTGTAAAATTTTGATGCACATGGATCACAGTTAATGTGAAGGGCAGATGATGCATTTGTAGTGTTGCTATCTGTGAGGCTGGGGCAAGAAGCTGGATGTTATGCTGGTAGGGAAAGTGAGAGTATTTGCTGTTGGTAAAAGTGATGGATAAAGAGGTGACAGAAAAACATTTGCATTTACCTCTAATGGCCTCTAGTATCTGCAGATAGTTCTGATTTTATGATTAAGTACATTAGAAAAAAAACTTAATGGAAATGGTAATTTATTACAAATGGGACATTTGTGTGAGATAGTGTTGATTAATCAGCACAAAAATTAGGATTTACATGGGAATTTACCTGCTTTTATCTATCATATCAATATATAGCCTGATTCTAGTTATCCTGGTTTTATCTAGATATTTCCAGTGATATTTCCACTTACAATCAGAAGCCTTTAAACTAACAAATGCAACCAAGTGGCTGTTTTCTAAATGACCACCTTGACCTCACACTTTTATAGTTAATAATAATAAAGCAACCCTTTTTTTTGGAAGGATCATCTTCCTGAAGTTGGTTCTTTATGTCAGCTGAAACTTCTTCACTAAAAAACTATCATCTGGGATGTGAGGAAAACATTGGAATACAGAAAATTTAATTTGGCAACAAAAAAGCTTGAGAAAATGAAATCTTTACTCAAAAGAAAATGCCTGAATTGGATACTGAATTACTTTCATTAGACTGGAGGGTGAATATATGTGAGATAGAGAGTCTGTGCATACCATACAAATGCAGCACAGACACTGGAGAGTTTCATAAAGGGAGCTATGTGCAATGGCTACAACAGTGAGAAAACATAATTGAAATGCAGCACGGTTCGCTCACGACGTCAGGCCCTCAGACTTAATTTTCCCCACGTGGGAGACCTTTACAGCACATGAGCGGAGTGAGATTTTGTTACCATCATAGAAAACAGTAGTCCATCATTATGAACTTTTTTGGACGAGGTGTGTGTTTAGAGTGTGTGTGTGAGCTGTCTGAAGTGGTTAAAGTGCCGACTGTTGGACAGTTTGGACAGTCTGTGTATTAAATTGTCTACAATAGCCTGTAATGATGCTGGTGGAATTAAAATGGAAGTGATGAGGTTTGGAGAGCTTAATGATCCAGATGCTATTAAAGTGAATTTGGAGGGGAATGTGATCTGACTGCAACTTTGACTTTATGGTCTACTGCTTTACCTCGTTTTCTTTTATTTGTGGTTTGCTGTTTTTTTTTGAAGGAACTCGTTCCTTTCTATCTAAAAAATGCCAGGAAATATCCTATAAATTAACAAGTTCTAAGACCCAGAGACAACATCTTTACTGTACTGTTTTGTCCACATAAGACACCAACCATTGTCCAAAATGTATGATAATCAAAATTACATTTATAAAGCACTGTTTAAGATGGAAGGGCATAGTGTTTTCCAAAGGAATGGAAAGAAAGTGTAAAAACAAGAAACCGTGTTGTAGACTTATTTCAAGCAGCCACTGGTTCCAGTTCTTTTCAAACTTCGAGTTGTAAAATTTGACCCAAAGACATAAAGGGCCTTACAACTGGTGCAAAGAGAACCGGGTGCACAATGCACATATACTCTGCCTGTTACCAGAGTGTGCTGAAAATGTGCTTCAGATGTTTGGATAAGTCAGGTGTAACATTACAACACAGTCTCAGAAGATCGTAGCATTCTGTGTGACATGAGTGTCGCACAACATTTCCATGCATCATGGAATCTGTTGGACATAAATCAGGCTCTGCAGAGAAGCTTTCTTTCTTACTACCTGGTAAATCTGCCAGTGTTTCCCATCCTTCACTTTGACTAAATTTGTCCTAAGTTTCATAATGAACCGAAAATGTATTTACACTTCTCAGAACATAAAATATTCCTAACATTGTGATTTGTGCCATTACTTTTTTGTAGAGCTGTGCACAGTGTACTGATTCGCTCAACCCTTCCTTGCTCCTCGGGCACACAGTCGGGCCTGGGCTCACTGGGCAGTCACAATATGTAATCAACTCGAATTTAATTCTTATTCTGAAACACTGCGCGAGTATAAAAGCATGATGCCAAGGTGGAAGTGCCTGGCTTTTAAAGGGAATGGGAGATGGCACTCTGATTGGTTTATTGCATGTTACAGCAAAAACTAACAAAATCAGGCCTTAAATGCACATGTGCTTTAGACCGAGTGCTTTGGACTGATAAAATCAAGCCCAAAAAGGACAATCCCACATCCAGAAGCTGCTGATCATCTCCCAAGAAGAGTTGCATTGACAACCTTCTGTAGCTATATGGTTAGAAATCCAGACCCAGGAGACCAACAATAATAATAATAATGTTGTTTCTTCTATTAGAAGAAACATTTCAGCGTTCATGCTATGTGATATTTTCCATATCACATAGCATGTACGCTGAAATGTTTTTAACTTGTTTTTCAGTCATCCACCAGATGTCCACTTAAACCTTTCCACTTAGGTACATACTACACATTTGAATCCTCTGGCCACAGCCTCTCTGCTTGAAAAGCAACATTTCGAACACAAAATTGGTTTTCCACCACTGTATTGTACTGTATTTTCCACACATGCCATTACCTTCCATCAAAGGGCAAAAAGCCAATGACCAAGAAACTTTTTTCTTTCCAACCCTCTTAACGGCCGTCTTTAGATACACATTTTGATCAGTGGAGGCTTATTACTAAATAATTGCACTCTGTCGAGCGAGATGCCCATCAATATTTACACAGGGATCACGGATGTGGAGGGAGGAAGTTTGTAGGAGGCTTTGTACACAAAAAAAGTGTCTTAATGTGCAGATAAACTTTAGATAAAGTTTATATTCAACAAGTGGTGGAGCACTGTTAAACACAACAACATTGAGCATTTCAGAACAATAATCAGAGACTGAATGATTTGTTTTTTTGGATAGCCTATCATTTATTCTATTATTTTATTTTATATGGACATCACAGTAGCATTAGAACTGTGACATACATTTATGTACAGCTACCAGATGCATGTCTGTTAAGTGTTTTTCTAGCAAAACACTACAACGTTCTGTATAAATAAAACGTTTAATACATGTGTAATATTGTTGGATGTTTTTACATTTAATCATTTTATACCAAACATAATGTAAAATTATGGAATTATGGAAATTATAAGGTTTAGTATAATTACATTGAATAATTTAAGTGATATATGTGTACACATACTAATTATAGGTCAAAACATTGCTAAATTTGGCTGAATTATTTAAGGCAGAAGTGGTAAAATGAAGAGCCATTTGGGAGCCGAAAGAGCCGGTTCTTCTTGGTGACCTGAGCCGGACTCCCCGTAAATACTTGACAAGTTGATTTAAGTAGAATATGAAGAGAAAACAAATGGCTGTCTGGAATGAAGAGAGTCATTCAAAAATGTTCATAGTTATGTTTGTCAGTCCTGCGAAATAAATGCAGTTGGCGGTAAACCAAAGTAATTACACACCTTTCACACTGTCATGCCTGAAATCTCATGTCATACCTTCCCCCTCTCACTCTGCAGGAAACGCCTTCGTGGTGAGCCTGGCCCTCGCTGACTTGGTGGTCGCCATCTATCCCTACCCGCTGGTCCTGACCGCCATCTTCCATGACGGCTGGATCGCCGGCTACATCCACTGTCAGATCAGCGGCTTCCTGATGGGCCTCAGCGTCATCGGCTCCATCTTCAACATCACGGGCATTGCCATCAACCGCTACTGCTACATCTGCCACAGCCTCAAGTACGACAAACTCTTCTCCAACAGCAACACCATGTGCTACGTTGTGCTCGTCTGGGCGCTCACCATCCTGGCCATTGTGCCCAACTGGTTCGTGGAGTCGCTGCAGTATGACCCTCGAGTGTACTCCTGCACCTTCGCCCAGTCGGTCAGTTCGCTGTACACCATCACAGTGGTTGTGGTGCACTTCATCCTGCCGATCGGTATTGTCACCTACTGCTACCTGCGAATCTGGATCCTTGTCATCCAGGTGAGGCGGAGGGTCAAGCCGGACTCGCGACCCAAAATCAAGCCGCACGACCTCCGCAACTTCCTCACCATGTTTGTGGTGTTCGTGCTCTTTGCCGTCTGCTGGGCGCCGCTGAACCTGATCGGACTGGCGGTGGCGCTGGACTCCAGGCTGAGCCGGGCCATACCGGAGTGGCTGTTCACGGCCAGCTACTTCATGGCGTACTTCAACAGCTGCCTCAACGCTGTCGTCTATGGCGTCCTGAACCACAACTTCAGGAAGGAGTACAAGAGGATCGTCCTGATCATCTTTAAGTTTCACTGCTGAGATGATTTACCGAGGGGAGAGGCAAGGAGCGGAGGCTATTTTTAACTTTTATGACAAGGCTATTAAAAAGCCATGAAAGAAAGAAAACAAACTTGACCTTGACAGAGAGAGGAAAGCAGTAGTAATGAATGGGAAATAAAACAAATGAAGGTAGAAGAAGAAAGAAAAAACACTTTGTACAAGAGAGAAAAAGAGAAGAACTTTAATAGCTGGAGGAGGAGGAGGGGTGGAGGGTAAAGTGAAATAAATGATCTGAGCGTTATCAGTGATGCCTTCAGGGAAACTGAGAGACTTAAGAGAGAGAAAAATACATTGATAGGGAAGAAGAGACCACAGTATGGAAGTAACTCTTAACTTAGTAATGTGTTTTATCATGACTTTCTTTGTTAATGAGGTCATGAATTACTATTTGAATTAAAATACAAGTTGTAACTTTTTACCAACTTCATGCTTTGATCTTGGATTATCCAAACATTGATCACCTTCTTCCCCCTGATGCATTAACTCCTCTATAAACTAGTTTCAAGACAGAAAATCTCCAATGCTGTGATCTGAAGGACAGAAGACTTTGACTCTTTTTCTGTCTCCTGATTGTTCACAGGAGAGAAAACTGACTCGTGCTGATTTCAAAATGATGAGAGGGGTTTTTACAAAACAGGTTATTTGCTGAAAAGAATAACAAATTGGTGCTTTTTAGGAATATTAAGTAGTGTGATGAACTTTTGAACAACACATGAAGATTTAACATGAGCTCTGATAGAGGCGGGCGGCCCCATTTGTTTACAGTAATTATTTTGATATTCTAAATTTGACATTGATGGTGTTTTGAGGAATGAACCAAACTCTCAACGGAACAAAGAAAGAAAGAGGGAAGGATGGATGGATGGATGGATGACAAGACAGACGTTGACAGCTGGACCAGAGTCAGCGTCAGACTTTGACTTGACTTGGACGTTTACTTGAAATGACTTGACCCCCAGCCCCCTGATCTGAGACATTTCTGTTGACAATTTAATACTTTTTTCCCACTGAAAACTCGTCTTTCAAACCAAAAACTGATCTTCAAGAATAACTTACCATCAGGCTGAAATGCAGTGTTTTGCTTTTTCCTGTGGTTGAAAGCTTCAAGCCTGTTTCATGAATGGTGGGGGTGGCTGAGTGTGGTCAGAAATGTGTTCTGGTGCACCTGTAGCCACACCCAGCAGTGATGTCATGGGGTCCTGGACTACACCTGCACATCACTGCAACCGGGCGGAAAGGTAAAGCACTGGAGGTCAGTAAAGACGGGATTTTCAGGGGGTTCAGCTCTCCACACAGTCGCAAGAATCCAGTCTACACCTCTTGCCACTGTAGCTAAAAGCACTAATCGCCTCTCAAGGTTGCTTTCAGATCAAAATTAGCACAAAATTAGCACACAGCCTTCTCACAGATGTCTCTTTTATCATATCAGTGCGGTGTGTGGAGAAAATCCCTTCTGGACCACAGAAGGGAATCGCAGCACCTCCTCAAGGGCACACTGGCAGCAAGATTGATCCACCGTGCCACATTCATATCTATTAGTAAATCCATGGTCTAGATGCAGAAGCTCTGGCAAAAAAAATGCACATAACCAGTAAATTACCTTCTAATGGGAATGCTGAAGCATCTACCTTACAGTCATTAAGACTGTCTTAAACCACGTCTAATAGTCTGCTGCAGTTCTTTGGAGTCTGAACTTTATACACCACTTTGTCAAGACACCAATATAAGTAAATGAAAAGAAGACAGACACATTTGACAGTTGAAGAATTAAAAAGTTAAAGAAAACAGTATCTGTTAGACTGTGATAGCCCCATTCACAGACCCTCAATATAACATTGTCAAGCAGATATACATTATATCCTGAGAGCATAAGCACCAACAAAAAAATTGAAATAAATGTCAGCACAAAAGTCTACGATCTGAGCGTGCACCTCGTACACCTGATAATAACAGGAATGTAAAAAACAAGACTGAAACCTGTTATCACATTGTACTAGAAAATCAACTGACTAAATGCTATGAAACAATTAACTGTAATTAATTTATATTTACATTCATATAATATATTTACTGTATGATGAATAATTTTAAATTCTATTATTGTAATCTAAAAAATATGAACTAATAACTAATTAATCAGTTATTGTTATTGATTAGTTAATACCCATGCTTTTGGTCCTGGAAATCCTATGTTTTGGTTGTAATAAAATGTAATCGTAATAAAAAATACTTTTAATCTATTTTAGGGAAATTGTTGCATATGTCAGACCATGTCCGACAAAAGTGTGTCCAAACTTTTGACTCTATGTTTCAAACATAATACGCTGCTGGAGCTGCCGTCAGTTTAGGTTTTACATTATTTCTCTTTAATACATCCATGTTTCTAACAGACAGACCTGATTTGATGTGAAAATGTCTTTCATAGTCTCCACGATGGTGGATAGTATCGTATTGGCCTAAATATAAGACATTTTCTTCTGGGAATACGGTTTAAAAAGTGGAGGTAGTCTTGTATTCAAGGACTAGACTAATTATGTGTTCACAACGTCAGAGTCAGTCAGTCCTAAAAGTGATTCGTTAGCAGTCTTATGATCAGGTTCATCCTATAATGGGGCCAATATCGTAATTATTTATTTCCTGTTGCTATTTCTCTACCACAGCACCAGTGTTTTTTATGCAGTGGTATTTTTAGCAACAACTGTCTAACATAGTCTAACAGCTATGGTGTCTTTCTTTCCCTCCTTTGTATCATTTCAGAGAGGGAACATGACTTGTAATGACTTGCTAAGAACCTGAGACTCAAAAACAAGTTTAGGGTTTGGACTTGACTTTTAGTGCTAACATTTTGGGACTGAGACTTGTGACTTGCAAAGACTTTGTCTCACCTCTGGGGTTTTTCCTCTGGTGAAAGCTGTAAGCTGTGTTGGTGGTGTTGTTTTTTGCTGCTGACTGACTGTCTCACCTCTTCACATCATCAGTTTCTCCTAACGTGGACATGAAAGGAACAGGTGGGAGGCAATCTGCTCCTCCTGCAATAATCCGCTCAGACGATACGAAGGCGTTTCCTCACACTCATGAACCGAACTTGTCTGTGTATAAGACTCAAATGAACAAAACCAGGAGGAGAAAAAAAAGACAAAAACACGGTGTCTCTGCCATTCAGAAGCAATACTGTGTGCACTTCCATTTCTAACTTGTCCTCACACATTAAAACTGTTCATTTCAGCTCCCAAAACACATCAGTGTCCCCACATCACACACCATCCCATCAGTGGGTACAAAAAACAAAAAACAAAAAAGAGATGTGAAAATTAGTAATGAAGTTGTGGTTGTTCTGAACAGTATTCTGACCACATCACTGTGTTTCACACTCCTGGAAAGTGGAAGATGAATGTTGCATATGTATGAATTAGCGGATTGCTGCTGTGATAATCTGCCTGTGTGCCAGTCCCATTTTAATGACCTTGTGTGTGTGTGTATGTGGATCAGACAGTTCTGGGACCAGTTCTTCCCAAATTTAAAGGTCAAACAAGGACATTTAAATTGGGTCCAACAAGGACCTTTAAATTGGCAACAGGGCCATTTGTTGGAGGGAGAGTGTTTATGTCTGTGTTTCATTTTTGTGCCAAAATGTTCCGGTTGCAAACACAGGGAAGGTTTTTCTTTTTATTCCTCATTTCCCAGGAGGCTTTTACTGGATAATTTGCAGGTCAAAAAACATCTACACATCCAAGCAGAATCTGAGAAATAACACAATTTAGAGGAGAGCTTTCCAAAGGTTGTTACCTTTAGACAAAACCGGGCTAGCTGTTTCCCCCCGTTTCCAGTCTTTATTCTAAGCTAAGCTAAGCTAAGCTAAGCTAAGGTAAATAAGATAAAGTAAGTCATTACTTTAACTGAAAGGAAGAGTTTTACCTTCTTGGAATGAGTTTATTTGCTTTCCATCTTTCATGTCCATACAGTAAATATAAAGTTACAGCCAGCAGCAGGTTAGCTTAGCTTAGCATACTGACTGAAAACTGAGGGAAACAACACATACACAAAGAGAAATGTAAAAATGGCAATTTGTGGCTTTAGGAGCCGGGTGCAGTGACTTCTGGGAGGCTTGTTGTCACATCTTCAAGTATATAGATAATATTCTTAGATTACCAGTATGAACAATTAAAAACCTTCCAGAGCACTTCATCTGTGTACGGAAACTGCTCAGTTGTTATTGAGTTATCATGTAAAACAAATTTTGACATTTTCAGTCACGTCTTGTACCTGAAAGCACATTTAAAAACTTTCTAATTTTAAAGTCAATAATATATTTTCATGCTCAAGTAAAGTAGGCTTAATTACATGAAAAGTAAAAGGTTTTTACACAGCTACATTACATTTAACTTTTGTTTCACATGATTAAATGACTAGATTTATAGTGAATATTGAAATATGAAACAACAGTTATAAGTAACCTAGATGTCTCAAAAACATCCAAAACTTTACCCGGTTTTGATTTAGAAGCAGACATCCTCTTTTCACCTGCAAATTACCAGAAACTGCCTACTGTATAACAACTGTGTGATTCCCCAGTTCCCAGGAGAAAATGATCATATGGGTGGAAAATATGTTGAGATCTTTCTTTAAAAAAAAAAAAAAAAGAAGCCAATTGTCCAGCTCAGTTTGTCCCAGTCCAGACAGATGTGAATTTACATTAATATGAGGTGCAGTTAGTGAATGGACGCCAGGTGTGGGCTGGTTACAACAGTCTGCTGAGGACAAGTAGAAAATATAATTGGCCTACTGAGGGTTAAAAAAGATACAGTACCAGCCTTTTACCTGTAGTAGTGTAAATCGAAACATCTTATGTTTATTTATGCAATTAACTGAGCTTGTTGTTGTTGTTAGTGTTTTTGGAACAGATACAAAAAAAAAAAAGAAAAAAAAAGAAAATATAAAAACAAAGCCATCCAGTTGCATTGGAAGCCAACACTAAATGAGAATGTACCTGCTTTCCTTTCATACGCTGTTTTGCACATCGCCGTGGAGAATGTTTCCTCTGAATGTCTGTAATATTGACGAGACAAAAGAAACCAACCGAGCCCTGGTAAACATGTCTTAATAAAGGAACGTTCACTGTGAGCCGGCGCCGCCTCTGTCTGTCGCTTTATTTCACACACAATCGCACTTTCATGTTGAGGCATGACAGCAGGAAAACATACTTTTACATGATAACTATTTAATGTCATATGCTAGAAATGTGCAGAAAATGCACATTTTTTAGGCTCATTGTCAAGATAAGTGCAGAGACTTTTCCTTGTAGTTATTAAAGATACAACAACTCACTCACTGTGGGTGTTATTAAAGCCAACTACAGTCAGTTTTACAGTCAGGTGGGAGACAATTTTCAGATTTTATGGCAAACCGGATGCTAAATAAATCTGGTTGTGCACTCAGTTGACAGTTAGTAGTATTAAGTACACCAGGCTAAAACTAATGCAGTCTAATACAACAGTCCTGCAGTAAATCCTCCATCATGAAGGTTACACTGTTCAGTTTGTGTTCAAACTGTTTTGTAATCTGAAGTGCTGTTACTTGGTGATTTCTGAGGCTGTTAACGCTATTGAACTTATCCTCTGCAGCAGAGGTAAGTCTTGGTCTTTCTTTCCTGGGACGGTCGTCATGAGAGCCAGTTTCATCAGAGCGTTTGATGGTTTTTGCAGCTGCACTTGAAGATACATTCAAAGTTCCTGCAATTTTCCAGATTGACAGACTTAATGTCTTAAAGTAATGAAGGACTGTGGTTTGTCTTTGCTTAGTTGAGCAGTTCAGGTAAGATAATGCTGATATTGTGCAAAGCAGTCATCGAGGTAAAAGGGAGCTGCTTTGAAGAATCTTAAATATGAAACATCTTTTTACGGCACAAATCTGTCTGTGTTATTTCACAGCTCTGATGTCTCCAGTGCTGTTCTGCAATGTAGAAAATAGTCAAAACAAAGAAAAACTTATGAATGGGTAGGTGCGTCAAAAGTTTTGTCATTTCATTTTCATTTCCTCTTCTATTGACTCTAAACACTCTTCATCTCAATTCTGTGGACTTTTTATTTCTTTTGTCTCCCAAATCTTCTTGTTTTTCTCTCCAGATTACCTCTTCATTTTTTATCTGTGATCCAACTCATTCCAAATTCTGTTCATATCAAACTCATCTCCTCTCTTTCTATGTCTCAATCCATTTCAAATATATAAAATAACTTCACCTTCCATCCGCTGACAGAAAATCAAGTGAATCATCATGCCTGATCCAGTCCAAGCACAAACTACGGGCTCCAAGCTTCACCAAGAACGGAAACAAGGCAGGAGAGGAGAGAATTACATTTTGCTTTTATTGACGCACTTTAGCGAAACTTTGCAATGTTTCAATTTATGGTTTAATTCTTTTCAAATTCACACGTTTCCACCCACAGGTTGTCGACATCAGGTAAAATGCCAGTTAGCAGTTATTTTTTTTGAATGTGCAGAGCTCCATAGTTACAGCATCTGACGTTATTTATTATTATTCCTAGGAATAAGAATCTGAATAAGAAAACGGATGAAAAGAAGCCACTGCTTCTTGCTGTGCGTCTTCCAGCACCAAGGACACGTGAGTGGCAAGGAGGGAGATAGATGCTGTTTATTTCAGTAATAACTGTACTACACTTTACTAATCCACCCTCCTGTGTGGGATAAGTACATCTTCTTATTCCTGAGTGCTACGATTCATACATAAATTAACTTTTATTTTGTGTTTTACAAAGACAGGAAAGAAACCAAGTCACGTGCCTCGAGGAGAGGACTGACTGCGACTCTCGTTGCAACTATACGGCCTCAGAAAGCAGGGCACAGCTTCCACTAGGCTCATATCGAATAGTCTTCTGTCAGCTTGTCCTGCATTGTCACTCCAGGTGCTGACCTCAGTCTCAGCAGGCGCAACATTAGCAATCACATCGGTGCTAACATTTGTGGTATAACACGTCTCTGGTTCTGGTTGTTCTGGCTTAGACTCTTTGGTCAATCCAAAATTTGCAAATAAGCTGCCTTGTTTTCCTTTTGACTTATCTGTATGCTGACTATAAATCAGAGAAATGAGTAATGGCAACTCGGCACACAGACGTGGGGGAGTTTGTTCTTCTTCTGTTTTGTTTTGCGGCAGTTGCCATCAAGAAAGTTTTCCCTTCTGATCTTTGAGTTAATGTGTGTGAAGTTTATGATATTGCGCCGCCACGCTTCATTGGTGAAGAAGATAGCATTCAGGCCAGTATCTTTATTAAAGTGAAATAATTGATGACTCAACCTCATGCGTGGACCTGACATCAATAATAGCCTGCTGGTAATTTTCCACATGATCTATGATGCTGAAGATACAGAAAGATAGAAATGCATTGTAAACTAGAACGGCACTCAGACAGTGCAGACCCCCGGCAAGGCCAATGTCAACAACATACACCAGACTCCGGAGAGAAAAATTCAAATTCATAGAAAATGATCCGGATCTTCACCAAAATTGAATGGGTTCTTCCATAGACAAAGGCCCACCCCTCCACTAAGTTTGGTGCAAATCCTGTAATCTTGCTGATAAACAAACAAACATGGGTGAAAACATAAACTCCTGGAGGTAAAAAAAAAACAAAACAAAAAAAAAAACTAACATATTGTCAATATTTTAGAGACCCCCCCCCAAAATTTCACAGAGCTCATGTGTTATTAACAGAAGCCAAACTCCCCATGGCAACTCTGTTATTCACATCCTGCTCGCTCTCTCACACACACACTCACACACACACTCACACACACACACACACACACACACACACACACACACACACACACACACACACACACACACACACACACACACACACACACACACACACACACACACACACACACACACACACACAGAACGATGCATCCTTCAAATCTTACTGATGAACTTTAACAACATAGTAACCCACACATTGGGCTTCTACAAGGGGGGGGGGGGCTTCTCTGTAGCTCTGTAGGGGTAAAGATGCTGACCATGAACTACATGTCTCCGGTTCGACTTAGGCCAGAAACCACTGACCCTCACCCCTCGTTTCCAGTCAAGTGGTCTTTGCAATAAGGGTATAAAATGCACAAAACAGAGAAACAGCTAGCCTACAGGCATTTCTCTGGAAAATGTATTCAATGAATAGGTTTTCTCTAAATATTCCAGTTCCTATTATACATTCATATATTTCAATGTTTGTATGTTATGCTATTTGCCTCTGGGAAACAGATCTGAGACACGTTTTAATTACACGAACCTTTTTTGCAAGCATAATAAGACACTTCTTAGCCATCCTATCTGTGTACTGAGCTCAAATTATCTGGAGTTATTTGAAATATTAAAAACAAGTTAAAACGTAGTGTCATTCCAGTCTGACCTTTACTGGGACAATGAATCTAAAGGTTATCTTTGTGATCTTATATTAAAGTGCAACCTTCAAAACATGGATGTAGCAACTTACAGTATTCAGAAAAAGTGTTATACCTGTGTATTTAATTGCAATGTGGTCACAAGACTTGGGCGTTTTCACTGCGTGCTTAAAGAATCCCTGCTTCCTATTTATAAGATTTGTATTTAATTGAATGGGTAAGTTTTGGAAGTTTTGAAGTAATTCTCATGACAAAGAATTTTGCATCTTATTGATCAAATGCTCCAAACTTGTATTCTGATGGTTTGGGTTGTAGACTGGCTGATACATTTTTTAAAGTTTTGCTTTAAAAGTCAGATTTCTGTTCCCTGTCTGAAACAAAGCCTGTTGAAGGCAAACAAAGGACTTAAGGCATGAATAAAGCATTGACAATATGCCATAAATATTTTTTTAAGAGTCAACATCAAGAAAGTCGAAGAATGCAGATTCAGTAAACACATCAAACACGTCTCCAGCGCGGTGCAGAATCACACCACAGGACGGTGTAAATCCTCGCAGGCTTTTTAGCAACATTTGATGTGATGGTGCACAGATCAGCTGCTGCAGCCAGCGGTGTGAGATGAAACACACAGCAGAGAGGAGTGATGAGGAGATGCAGTGAAGACAAGAAACAGGAGAGAAGGCGGCAAGAGATACTGGGTGAGGAGAAAGGGAGGACGAAGTGGTTGAGACTGGAGGGTGGGAGGGGAAGAAGATGAATGAGAGGAGAGGAAAGAAGCATTGAAATGTGGACTAATGTTAGGAAGTTCCAGTGTTATGTTGCTTTGGCATTTTTCAGGTTTTCAAGATGTTGTGTACATTTTACTCTCAGAGGCTGTAAATTGAAGCCAGCACAGAAGTGCCAAAAACTGCACTTCTCCAAATGGCCACCTGAGGCTGGCTCCAAAAGCGAGTCATTCGCCATAGACTTACATGTACATAAAATAGTTTTGGTCTGTACAGATAATTTCCTCCTTCATGAAAACTGTATGGGGATGAATTCTCATATAACTCACTCGTTTAAATCTTATTAAGGCTTAATGATTGTTCTGCATAATTGGGGGTGTGGCCCGTTTGAGTGACAGTTGAGTGAGCGTATGCCTGCCACAAGGCGGCATGCACCAAATTCCCAGCTCCACAAGTGCCCCTCCTCTTTGCCCATTTTTGTATTAGCCAGGAGTTTGGCGCGGTCAGGTACTGGCAAGATGACGACGGTGAAACAGCTTCAAAACTGAGCTTCAAAACTGCTCTTCAGAAACCTATGGGTGACGTCACGGAGGCTACGTCCATCTTTACATTGAGCCCTTACTAAGGCCTAAAAGTAGCACAGGAATGGATATGCACTACAATATAATAGTGTGCATTAATAAAGACAGTTTAGTTAAAGACGACGTTAGGTACGCTCAGGGAGGACAGAATAAACAAGGGTAAGTTTTAGGAAAACAGCGTAACAATTAACATATAATCAGAATCAATGCCTTCAGTGTAAGAGCTCATACATCAACAATGTATACTGAAGTGTCAGTTCATTGTTCATTGTTCAGTCAGCGTCCATCTAACCAGGTAGTGTGGTTTTGTTTGTCAAAGATCTTAGCTGAGTAGAAGAAGGGACGAGCGTGCTCCTTTACCTGGACACAGGATGGAGCAAAACCTGGGACGCCACATCCTCCTCCGGCTCCTGGAGGCTCACTGGCTTGTCCCCTGGGTCGCTATTTTGGTTCACAATCAACTCTTTCAAACCAACCTGCGTACAGCAATAGTTGTGTCTTTGATTAAAGTCTAAATCTCTTCAGTACAGTATAATTTTTGTCTCTGCTTATGAATTCATTGACACAACAAGTCGCATAAAGCTGTGTAATAATAACTTTAGCCTTTCAAGTGCAACATAACAACAATATTAATAAATAAATCATGAACTCAAACATATCACATACATTAAGCCTGTCTCCAGTAGGTTTTCAGAGTCTCTAACATACACACAAAAACGATGTATCCACGAAAATGTAAACTATACCAGAGTGACATTAGCTAGCATCTTTAAGCTAATATCAACAACATTTTAACCGGTATGAATCTCACCGGAAAACACAATGAAAGGATCGACGCTCACGGGTCAAACTTTAGCTTTCAATGGTAGCAGTCTTCTTTGTGCTGAATCAAAAAAAAATAGTACTTGTTACAGACCGAAAGAGAAAGTTATAGGCTTATTAAAGTCCACAACGGATTATCCCAGCTCTTGTTTCCTATATACGTCAATCGACAGCGACCTGCAGTGTGAATGCGCCCTCTACTGGTGAGAGCGGGCAACTACACGGAGTTAACGCCAAGTAAATTCACTGTTTACATTAAAATGGTAAGTTAATGGAATAATACAGAAAGCAGTAAATAACTAAAAACCTGCAAACTAGGGTTGGGTGATATGACTAAAAAATTTGGATATTTTGAGTTTTCTAGTTTTCTGTGCTGTGCACACTTTCAGGCCTCAAGAGTGAAAGGCACTCTAACATGTATCAGGTAATTTAAAACAATATGCACAATATGCATGCAACATTAAGCTGTGGGATACATGAAGCTGATGAAATCAAGAATTGTTTTTACTTCACTTACTGTGATAATTGTGGGGATGCTATTAGTGTATTCTTACAGTAAATAAACAAAACCTTACCAACTTGTATGTAGGTTGTATCAGTAGAAGAAATGAGGGACGACCTGAGGACAATAAACTTATTTAAATCAAACTGCAAAATAATTATTAACAGTAACACACACTACAAGTTGTGTAATGTAACTGAATTGCAGCAGTGAGGCTCTCCAAGGTCCACAGACAGCAGGAAACAGGAGTAATATCCGCAAGCTAATGAGCACTGTCTACTGTGACTCTGACAAATGAACAATTCCACCCAACCCTGAGGCTACCAGGCGCTCCCTATGGCATTCCTCTGCGGTGTCAGTGTAAACTCAATATGTATCAAACTCACAAAAATACCGGTAGAAAAGATTTGTTTGTTCATGTTTTCATTTCATTGACCTGGAAAAAATATCTGTAAAGATTTGGTTGTATAGTTTTTTTAAAGCATTAATGTCGAGAGATAAGAACTCGAGAAAGCAGTATAACTGTAAGAGAGAAGGGTGTATTTGGAGGCCATAGGGCAGGAGGGAAGAAGATGGGAAAGGCGATGGCAGTAATGGAGAGGAGAGATTATGATGAAAAAAGGGATAAGACAAAAGATAGGGAAAGAAAGAGAGAAAGGTAGGAAGGGGAAAGCATAGTAGGTGAAAGGAGATTAAAGGGGGAGGGATGAGAGGAAGTGAGGTGTCGTGGATTCACAGGATGGAAGGAAAAATTCTCTGGCATTGAACAGAGGTAGAAATGTATTCATTTATTAAACCGAAAATAGTCAGAAGAGGCGATACAAAATGATTACATCTGTCTTCTCTCCCTCTTTATCTATGAATTCCTCTCCTCGATCTACCTCCCACTTTCATCTTCTTTTTTTCCACCGCTCCCTCCCTCTGTATAAACAAGTATAAATCATACAAGCCTGCGCTTTGCAAAGTAGCTGCTTTTTACATGTCAAAACAAGTTCAAATATGCATGAAAAATCCATCTACTGCAATAAAACGAAAACAACCTCTGTGCATGTTTCATCTTTTAGGTGAAATTCTGCTCATATTACGATTATGTTATCAGCCGTGAGCTTCAATTTCAGTGTGGTCAGAGCCGATCGAGAGGAGAGAGGGTGAGGGATGAGCCCTGGATGCAGAAAGCACCGCTCAGGTCAGATCATTAATGGACTCATGTGAGACATCCATTCATTGTTCCCCACACGTTGCAGCTTGAGGACCCTTCATGACGGGAACTGAAGGCCGCTCACATGAAGTAAACCCTTACAAGAAACAGGAAGTATAATTTATGTATGCAATTATGTTTGCCGAATTTCACATGAACAACTCCTTGTTTGCTGTGTACCATTGAATGTACTGACAACTATCAATGAATTATTTTGATACCGAAGTAAATGTGATGATTCTAAGGAAAGTTCTGTCGTTAGAGTTATAACAAAACACACCTCTCCGACATTCATTATCACTGGCTGCTTTATTTGGAATAGGCTTATATTGGACATGGGCCTTAATTACAAATTTCAACATAAAAACAACACACTTAATACTCCTTCCATGCTTTCCTGTTGTCTCAGTAAATTCAGTATAATGTCCATTTCCAAAGCACTAATTCATCAGTGCAGCAAGCTGTTTTTCAGTGAACTGTACGGTGGCTTTTAAGGGCGCTCACTCACTTTTTCATGGTCAGAAACGAAAGACACAACATTTATAAAGCACTTGATGTAGTTTTTATTCATCATTATTCATAATAATTAGAATATGACTAACAAAAATAAGAAGACAGATGAAAAGTAGCGTCTTTCAGCACCATGGAGGCGTGGAGACACTGTTTATTTCAGTAATAACAGCAGCACACTTTATTGCTGATAGAGAGAAAGAGCATTTTACTGATGGCTGCCATGCTTCGATGGTGATGGCAAGAGAGCATCCATGCTGGTATCTTTATTACAGTGAATAAGTGATGAATCACCCTCATTTATGAATCATACATCACTAACAACTTAATTTCACACATGATCCATGATCATAAAGATACAGAAAAAGAGAAATACATAGCAAATGTGGTATAACATCTTGTCAAAAATTTCACAAATCATGTTTTCAGGGGAGCTCATGTCCCACTGGTTCCCTGAATGATTTTAACTACCACAAATTAATCTCCACATTAAAAGACCTGCATCATAGGAAGCCTTTTAATGTGAAAACACATCAGGAGGTATTGAGTTTTGTCGGCGGTAGCTCAAGTGTTTGCCATTACTTCACAGTTTGAAATCTTCAGATTTTCCCAAACAACTGCAGAAAAAGTTCCTGGCTCCGGATTAAAGTGTTTTGGTCAGGTGTGAAAACAGCCTTAGTCACAGTTCACAGTCAGAGCTGTGTAACAGCTCAGCCGGTGGGAGCTGAGAGGTCAAAGCTCACAATGCTGCTGACGGGCCATATTTCAGAGTAACTGTAAAACTGTGGGTGAGTCATAGTTCAGACTTTTGTATCCACCAAGATCCTGAGTCAGGTCAGTTTTAGATTTCACTTTGATGACATGAGTTACGCCTGCTGCATCTTTATCCAACCAATCAGAAGAAATAATACTTTGAATGAGGCTTCACTGTGCTGGTGTCCATACCTGTTGCTTCATGAGTGCTGTATTTGGACCAGGAGGAAGCTCCGTCAGTCAGCCCCAGTGACGCAGTGAGTCTCACCACAGGCCTTTTACATATTAGAGGACAGTTTATGTGCGTTACTACAACCAAAGTTCACTGATATAGCAAAGCACCAGAAGAGAAATTCTGTATATTGAAGTTGAGTGGGTAATGGAAGTTATTTTTTACCATGTCAGTCGAGTCCCTGGTCCAGTTGCTAATGATTGTATTCTGGTCCCTAAAGGTTGTTCTTGACCCACAGGGCCAAAAATGTCCAGTAGCTCCTCAGTGGAGAGAGGACTGGTTCCACTGGGTAGTTTCCAGTGTAAATATGTGGAATTGAAAATGTTTTCTTGTGTTTCTATACAAGGAAAGGATTCAAGTAATAATTCCATCACCAATTAATTACAAACACCATTACATATATTAGAAATGCACTTTTTACATTAATCATCTTGCAACAGCAGTGAAATCGTCTGTGTCTGGCTGCTGCTTTTCAGTTAGGGAGTGATTGGCCGTACTGCTCACGGCAAGAACTGATCATCCTCTTAGACAGAAAATACACATTATTCTCCTCTCAGCTCGGCTCGCTCAGTTTTGAAATGGAAAACAGCTTTCCAAAGATGAGAAATAAGAGCAGAGAGTCCTTTAAGCAGAGTGTCCACAGGGAAGCTTCTCCTTATCTCCCTGTTCTCAGTGAAAGGTGGTGCAGCTGCATATTCCTGACAGCGCTGAGAGAGCTCTCTGCTCTCCGAACTTCAAACTATTTCAGTTTCATCCAAAACAAGAGTCTAACAGGTTTTCAACAGTCTGAAGGAAACAGCAGGATCCATGATAAACCCTTAACACAAGCATCTGTTCAATTTTGTAAAAGCTTGGGGTGAGGCACTTCAGGTGAAAAACCATGGCCTTGGTTGGACAAGTCAGTGTTGCACTATGATATTTTACATTTATATCTATTTCAGTTTCTGTGATTTCATAAAATATTCCTCAAAAACTATTTCTATGAACTAAGGTGAGTCAGTGAGCGAGTCGTGGAGCTGTGTGTAGTATATTCAAATTTGTTAATCCACCCAAACATTCATTTTCTGCTGCTTATCCAGATTTATAGTGTTTAATTAATGATTAATGATAATATTAGATAGTATGACTATACTGTAGAAAAACAATTACATAATGACAGAAATATGAAATGTCAATAAATTTATGGACTTCAATAAATAATTCTAAATAACAATCAGTTTTCATAGCTATCATTCCTATTTTGACCAGAAACTGGTATTTAATTGTGATCTACCTTTTATTAAAAATGTCAGTTAACCTGGAGAAACCCTGGTATTGTTCACTCCTAACTCAACGCAACACTCACCTGCAGATTAATCCGCTGACGACCTGTTTTGAGTATGAAATACTCACCACACAAAGGCTCAGAAGTTTGTAATTTGCCCCTTCCTGAAGCTGTTATTATTTTACAAGTAGGCTTTCAAACAAAACACTAGACACAGATGTGAGCATGAGGTAAGTAACATGGTCATGTTATACTCAAGGTGGAGAGAAATTACCTGTAGCGTGCACATAAACATTAACTGACAGCTCGGGGTAGAAGCACAGAAGTCCCTCAGAGCTGGTTATTAAATTCATGTATGAAAAAATCTGCATGTTACTCACAATACACCAAACATATCTGCCAGATATGCTCCATTAATGCAAACAGCCTCATTACAGACGACTGCAGTGTAAACAGGCAGAGCTTCCCTCATGACAAACTGTCAATTCAGGATTTAATCAGTATTATTGATTAGCCACACAGGATGATGAAAAGAGACTCTCCTATACGCCTGTTTCATGCGTGTTTTAAGCTTACAGCAATAACACGAAACATCAGTCTGCTCCTCCGTCATTTTCTGTGTGACAGAGCGAATGGCTTTGCAAGGCATTGTTTACCTGGTGGAAGAGCAGTGGTTCGCCCGAAAACTCATAACAGCAACTCGCTTCAGCGATGAGCCGGTGGGTTTAGT
This sequence comes from Seriola aureovittata, assembly GCF_021018895.1. Taxonomy (NCBI): domain Eukaryota; kingdom Metazoa; phylum Chordata; class Actinopteri; order Carangiformes; family Carangidae; genus Seriola; species Seriola aureovittata. Next base: position 8,125,622 of record NC_079371.1, on the reverse strand, counting down.
GTTGACCTGCTGCGGATACATGTCTGTGGAGGAAAAGATATTTGTTGTACTTTCAGGGATCCCTCTTTTCTTTTACTTTGAAAGTATTTTTAAGCTGCTGATGCCATTGCAGCAAAAAACACAATGTTATTTATTTACAGGTTTGCTAGCTAGCTGTGACACTGCTCTTCACCTTCAGCTGTCAGCGATTCCCAAACTCAACCTGTAAACATGTCAAACTCAGAACCTCAGCAATATTCATTTACCAGCCTTAAACACACAGTAACAGTGTGAAGCTGTTGGTCATTTATTTTCTGCCTCCTGCTTTTACTCACTGATGGCGTCATTTTAGAAACCTGTCGATGGTGAGCCACGTTTCTCTGCAGGAAAAAAAAAGGATGAAAGTAGATCAATTAATAATTGAATGAAAACTTTCATAAAAACCTTTCAAACCGCTCTTGTAGAACCACCCAAAGTTTGTCCAGTTTATCTGCTTTGCTCAGTTTTCTGGCCTCAGAGAACAGTCGGGGGAACCAGGAGGAGCTGGAACATGTGGCTTAGCTGTATCCACCAGTGATGGAAAGTACTTTTACTCAAATGCTGCACTTGAGCACAATTTTAAATACTTGTACTTTACTTTATTTTCATCGTATCCGACTTTATGCTTCTACTCCACTACATTTATTTAACAGCTTTAGTTACTAATTTCTATTCAGATTAAGATTTTACATGCAAAACATATTGACCAACAACAAAAATATCCTGAAAATATCTAATGATACTGAAATACATTTTGCACAAGTGCTATGTGTAAGTTTACGTACATAGCATCTTATTTTGCTTCTGTTTCTGTCACTTCTTTTCTTACCAAAGTTAGCATGCTAACCAGCTAGCCCCGGACCGATCAGACAATTCCATATTCATTCCCTTTTCACTACACTACACGCAGGCATGCACGCAGTCAATAATGACCAGCTCATCTAAAATGCATGGTGCTGTTGTTTGAATACACCGGCCTACATCAGAGACTCCCCTGCTCCCACATGGGTTAATGAAATTCCATCTCTGGCTGGCCGTAAGTGCAGCGTTACGGAGGAAAATTAACCCCAATGGACGTTTTTCTCCCCCATCCCAATCCAATTGGCCTCCCTCTCATTTGTATCATTTAGGCAGCCAGTGAGATTACCCAGGCTGTTTGTGTGGCGAATGTTGAAAAGCATTTGTACTTCAGGGACGTGGAGAAGAAGAATACAAACCAAGCAGAGATGGTCCAAAAGGCAGCTCTCCGCCCTCTGAACTCCACGGTCCATAATTTGGTCTGGGATTTACATTCTGCAGAGTGCTAGCACAAAGATTAAATCCACATTTTAGTTTTAAAATGCTTCACTTTAGCTACTCGGGAGTCTTCGAACCTCTAAAACAGAGACTCTTGAAAATGTGGTATAAGCTTTCAGGCATGTTGGTATGGACGGAGATTATTTCTGATAACATTAAGCTAAAACACTCGCCTTCGTATTCATTTTAAAACGCAGTTAAAAATGAAAATGTGTAAGTGTGGACACAGCCAAAGCCTTAAAGGCCCAAAGCTGACAGCAAGGTATATAAGTAAGTATATAAGTATACAACTGGTAAATGATTCAAAATTGTACCATTTTACAACAAGTGTATGTGCAACCTCAAAGCAACGAGCGATCCGAGTGCGCTGCGAGTGTAAAATCAGGGCTAAAATCGTGTGTGTGAACAATTTGGAGACGCAGGTTGAGATGCGGAGGGAGCGTCAGGTTGCTGAGGCAGATGCAACAGACTGCGGTGTCGACTGTGAAACATGGAAGGAGTGTGCATGAGTGCAAAAGGTGTAGGGGAGATGATTATAGATGGCACTCTGAATGCAAGACACGCAAATACTGAATGAAAAAATGACTCCGAGTCTCAAGGTCCAAACACACTGTGAAAAAAAATCTGAGTTTGTAAAGAAGAAAAAAAGTGAAAACTGTTTTTTGACAAAACCTGTCCCGACTTGAATCCAATAGAACAACTTTGTAGTATTTTAAAGCAGAGGGTAAAGAAGCAGACGCCCTCCGACAAAGAGCAACTGAAAAGAATCATCTCTGAAGACTGACACAACATCTCTCCACAGATTTTTGTTAGACTGGCATCATCTCTGCCCCGGAGGATCCAATCTGTCATCAGGAATAAACTCTTACAAAATATAACAAAAATAAAAGAGAGGAATAAAAGAGGGGTGAACTGACTTTAGTTGCTGTTGGTTATTAAATATGGAGCTTTCATTATAGATGAATCAGTCAACGTTTGTTTTTCAAATGGCTTAATTCTTCTTGGACTTGAATTAATATTAACTTTACATTTTAAAAGATGATATACCAACCAGGAGTTATGTTGTATACTGCACATACACACCACTGATATTCACACAAGTAATATATAAAAGTAATAAACCACAGAATTTGCATTTACACATTTACAAATGTCCACATGTGAACATGTGAACATTTGGTAACATTAAAATACAGCCATTTAACGGACAGTGGCCTTCCTCCAGTGTATTAGCGTCTGGGATGTGACTGTACAGCCGAGTCTCTCCATGCATTTATCCCGCTGCATTAGGACGGGTAACAACCCAATCAACAACAAGGTGTTTATTATGACTTCACTTTCACCAGGTTTAAAACGACCCATCCTGGGTGTTTTCAAGTGAGCCACAAACCTTTTGTTTTTTTCACCACGGAATTACAGTCATATTTGCATCATCCTTAAATTACCAAAAGGGGGAGAGATGCATGTAAGATCGGGTGTTTTGAAACCTTAGCAGTGGAGAAATTATTTCAGGAGCAGATCAGTGCTGCTTTGAATATTTAAATGCAGCTTCATCAAAGCATTTGTCATAAATTATATTAAACTGAATTTTCTTTCTTAACTGGATCAATTAATCGAGAAAATACTAGGCAGCGTAATTGATAATGAAAATAATCACAAGTTGCAGCAATGAAATGTGAAATTGTTGTTCCTTAAGCAGAATTTGTGAAATGGTCTGTTCTCCAAACCAAACTGAAGACAGGAACAAGTGAGGGAGGAATTAGCGTCGCAGTTGAGCTGCGGTGATGAACAACTGCCTCCGATTTCAACTGTCTTTGAATTGGATTCGCGGAAAGTGTCAACTCTGCTCTTATGTTTTAACAGCACAATCAAAACCACAGTTACAATAATGAAAAAATACAACAGAAGTCATTTGAATAATGTTACTACAGAGCAGAACAGATCTTAGCTTTTTGATAAATCTTTTAATTAACTGTAATAGTTTCACCTTAGTTATAATAAACTGAAATGGTCATCAGTTGTCAGTCATTGTGTCGAGCTGAGCTGCTGAACTCAGTGCTCCGTTAATCTGTTGGAAACTGAAAACTGCTCTAAATTTAGTTGTAATTTTTATCTTCCTAATTTAATAAAGACCGTCCAGTCTGGAAACACTGTCTCTGGATATATTTCTGTTGCTACTTGTGGCTTCCGATGTGTAAAAAGGGAAATAAAAGAACATGTTATTGCTGAGTGTGGAGAAAAAGCTCTGCACAGTCCAGTGACTCGAGGGAAATTCTGCAGCCAGAGCTGAGACGAATGAATGTTTCTTGTGTTTCACTTTAACCCTCAGAGGAACCAGTACTTTGACACAAGAAATTGTTTTGACAGCTGCCTGAAAAAGACAGTAAAACACATGAGGACACTTTGAATGTTATTTATTCTGAGCAGAGAATAAAGAAACCAACGAGTGCTAAAAAGAAAATGTTCATTTGTTTAGTTTTCTGATGAACTAAATGGTTGACTAATTGAAAAATAATGAACTAAATTAGTCTTCTTTGGGCAGCTGCACATCATCATCAGCAATATAATCATCATCACCATCATCATCTTAAAGTGTCCAGTAGCAAATTTGGAGAAAATCTAATTTAAACAGTTTTAGCACATGAATCCATCCATAGGTGACGGAGAATAATCATTAAAAATAAGATGAAACATCTGTGCGGATGCTCACATGTGTATACACACAAACACAGCTTAAACTGTGACGTAAACCAACAGCTGTTACAAATCCTTTACACATAAGGCTCAAGCTGTCACATCAACACTGGAGACATTCAACAGTACAGAAGCTTGATGATGATCTTACAGTACATGTGTTAGCCTGTGTCTGCCCACTGAAGCAGACGTACCGTCTATCGTATGAATCTTAGAATACCTACAACTTGTGGTTTAATCATGTTTTATTTTACATACATATTACATTATATTACATGCAGAGTCTCTCTGTAATTAAACTGAAATAAAAGTTAGTGAGAGTTAGTTGTAACTCTTCAAAATGCATGCTGTTTGAATTTAAAAAAAAAAACTATTCAAAAATACAGAATCGTTAATTTAGTAAATACATTAAAACATAAAAACACATAAAAAAAAAACAAGTGGATAAAAAAAATAAAAGTTTTAAAGACAAGAATGAACAGAAGAGGTCCCACATAAACACAGAAGAACTAAGTTTATAAAAATCTGTGTTTTTGTTTTGTTCAATGGATTGGGTATCAGTTAGGATTTGATTGATTATCATTGTGCTCATCAATTTGGGTTCGTATCAAAGCCGGTTTCTTGTTTGCAACCAAAATATGTGCAACAGTAAAAAAAAAAGAAAAACCTCTTTATTATAACTTAACATAATTATCTTGTCATGAATAAGTTAAATTGATTTTGTGGTAAAAACTCCTCCCTTTTGTTTTATTATTTTGTTGCTTCGTTCGTACGAGTTCACCGAAGAAAAACCTTTTCTCTAGTATCCCACTTCGTATCTCACGACGAGTTCCATCGCTCGTCATTATGAGAAATCTGGACCTCGAAATTAAGAGGTACAGGTCTGATACGAGACTTATGAGTCAGTGTTCAACTAATAAAGTAAAAATGAAGTGACAGTTCAGTTTGATTATCAGGCTCTTCAGGTCTCCTAAATCGTTGGTAATATTTAGGCACAAACAAACCCACAAAGATCTACTTTTTGTCTAATGTTTTTCATCCACCAGTCCAAAGCTGATAAAACCTCAGTACTATGATTGGCCACTTCATGATAATGTGGCGGTTTTGTACGTTGCTGTGTAAGATCACACTGATGAACTCAAAACGCAAAGACAGGTAAAGCCTCTGTGTTCCCTTTTGTAAGTAACCAGCCCGTCCTGCAACTAATACGACAGTAATGTAATGATACAGTAACGACAAGATTTGTGTGTTTATGATTATAAGATGAAGGTCTTGTTATTATGAGATATGAAGTAATTATTACATGATGAGGATAAGGTCTCCTCTGTATTAGCTGCTCAGACACATGTAGCTGATGTAGACCGACGGGCAGCAGGCACTAACCTCACTGTCGGGATTTGATAAAGCGAAATTGAAACGCACAATTCATAAAGAATCTGTGGTTCTTATTCCTTTCAAACTGGTTCCAAGTCCAAACTATTTCGATACCCAACACTGTTTAAAAAGAAATCTCTGTTGACTTTTGCAACATTGATTTTTAAGTTACAGTTACTTGATTTAAAGTTTATGTAATGCGCTGCCTAAAACTACTGTCGAAGAAGTGCGCTCTCTCGCTGAATAAGGCATAAATCAAAGTGCAAGAAAATATGTTGTTTTTTTTCTTCTTTTTTTTTTTTTTTTTTAAATGAGGTGGAGAAAACGTCTAAGAGAGATGTTGTTTGGGCTGAGGGTCATAAGTCCGCACAATTTCTGCAACAGCGTCTAATCTGGATGTTAGTTTTAAAAGACCGAATTGATACCAGTTTGTGAGGTAGTTTGATTTTTTGACTGAAACATTAAAAGCATTAACATATTCAGGCAGTAAAATGATAACAGACCTCTGAAAACCCATTATTCTGAAAATCTTTTCATGACAATCTCCTACTTGAAGGAATAATTGAGCTTTTCCCATAACTATGTTACTGTTAGATTGCACTAAATGGCTGGATTTGATCAAATGAGAGTACTACAGGACGCTGTGGTACAGCAGTGACATAATGAAACACAAAATCAAGCACCATGAATCCTTACACCTTCATACTGCTTCAACAATTTTACAGATTAACCCTAATATGGCCGACATGTCCAACAGCAGCAAATCAAGGAAGATAAAAATTCAAATGTGCCCTAAAATGGTTTCTAGATGTCCTGGGTGGGTTACCTCCACCTGCCAAGAGTCATTTCACGTCATCACTGGACCAAGTAGGAGGAGAACGTCTCTTCGTGTTTCTGTGCGTTGCGGTTGATGATTTCCACGATGGCGATGTAAGTTCCTGTGAGGAAGCCGACCAGCCCCACCAGGCTGATGACGACGTTCTTGCCGGTCACCAGCGGTGACAGGCCCTCCTCGTGAAAAGCTAGGATCTGGAGGATGGGAGGGAAGATCAGCGCCAGGAAACTGCTGCTGACCGAGCCGACCAATGAGATGACGAGGTCCAGCTCCGGTATCAGGACGGCGAGAGCACCTGAAGGAGGACAGACAGAGGGAACGGATGAGAGGGAGGCTTGGCTGAGAGGTGGGCCCAGGTACAGTATTAAATACATTTTAGGCTTGGGCAGTATACAAGTTTAATATCAGGATACAGTCCAGTCCAAATATCGCAATACACAATATTATATCACTGACTCTGGCCGTTTCTATTTCAAACCCAACTTCTTGGTAAAAAATAGGAACCGTATGACTACCTGATTACCGATCTGTGCACACCTTATAATGCCCTTTGCAGACTTTATACTTAGACTTTAGAGATAAAAATGAAGAAGACCACTTACATTTGGTTCATTATGTTTAAATAACAAATCCTTAAAAGTTGCTTTTCATATTTGATTTTCAGATTTTGTGCCAACTGCTCTTCAGAATTAACTACACTGTGAACTGGTCCCAGCATAAGGAGGCACATCTTGAAGTAAGTCTGAATCAGCTTGTGAAACTGAATGACAGAATCATCACTGCTTAAGGTCCAAGGTATTTTATTTTGTAGGAAAGATTTCCGACAAAACAAACAAACAAAAACCTCAATCTCAAAAGAAACATTCAAGACTCAATGTTACTGTGTGTTTACACATGCACAACACATGCAACCCATGGCCTTTTTATGTTGGTAATCTAGGAATTCAATCATATTCTACCAGTTCTCTGTCTCCCTGTTACAGGAGAGTGATCATGTCTACTAGAAGAGCCTCATTAGGAGGAAGAGACAGGAGGGACAATTTCTCCATTCTCGTCTTCCTTTACAGCACAGGAGCGGTAGATGACACAGCAGAGAAGGTTTAACAGACGAGAAAGGAAAAAAAAAAAAGGTTTGGATGAGAAATGAGGTGAAGCGTACTTGGGAATAAAGGGAAGGTGAGAGAAGAGGAGTAAAAGTGATGGATGAAGCCGGCAGGATGACAATGCAATGAGAAGAAGGGGGAGAAAGAGCGAAAAGACTCCAGCTGTGAGAAAATAAAGCTGCGACTATAGGGATTGTTTTTCACGTGTTGGGGGCTGTGACCACGCTGCTACAGACACCGGGGACCCGAGTCGTGGAGACGGGCAATAAAAACAGCTCGGAGCAGGCATGATCGGACAAAACAAGCGTCCGCTCCGCCGCGACGCATTGTCACAACCGAGGTGTGTGTTTCCGTTCCCGCCGACACACCCCGTGGCGAAGCTTACATCTTGAAATGTCTGCACATGAGCAATGTTACACGCATGGACACACCTGAAATGAGAGCGGCTTGCTTTGCTGCACACACACAAAAAAACACACTCTTCATCTCTCGCTCTGTCCATTACCATCTTCTCCCAGAGTGAGTAGAGAGGACGAGTCAGGTGCTCTTGTTCTCTCTGTATGTTGGACACCCATTGCCAGCGGCTGATAAAAGACTCTTTGAACCATTATCAATTGCTTGCCGCTGCGTGTTCACAAAATCTGTCAAATTAACCTACGGGGCGACGGCAAGGTCGAGCTTTCATGTGACAAGTACGGCGAAAGCACCTCGCTGCCACACGCTCCCGGGGAGTAAACCTGTCACTTCTAGGGAAAGGCCCTCGCCGTTGAAGGGTGCTCTTCAAGCCGCATTTGAAGCTTTCCAAGCCATCAAACAAGGCAGGCGAGGCCATGAAGGAGGAAGGTGATGGAGGAGGAGCAGGGCATACCTAAAGACGTTGAGCCTTCATAGCAAATAAAGGCTGTAGCTAAAAAGCCTGGCTGCTGTCCCCTGAGAGAGAGAGGCAGAGTGTGGATCATCAGGCAGCTTCAAAGGACTGAAGAGGGAACGCTTCGAGCACACTAATTTGGCCTTACAATCTTAGATATTACAGAAACAAAGAAAATACTCCACTTTCTTCCCTTCAGCCTGCAGGGCTTTGGCACGCCAAAGAGCACTCTACACAGTGGGACACTCCTTCAGAGCATGACATAGATGCTGCTGAGGGAGAAAACGTGATGATGATGATGATGATGATGGTTTTATGTTGTTGGGTAAAGTTTGAAGTATTTCATATAGTAAACAAACGGTGCACCTCAAAGGTCAGATGCATCTGCAGAGTTTAAAGTGTTAATGAGGTGAGCACCATGAAAACAAACTCATTTAAATATCAAATTATCAACAACTGGTATATTTTAATAACTGCTTCGGATGAACAATAAATAAACTAGTAAATTGAATAAAAATTAAAACCTGCAAAAACTATACGCTTTTATCAGATAAAAACTGCAAGCAGATGCTTAAAGGAGCTATTTGTAAGTTTTACAATTGTGACATCCAACATCATCATTAACCGCTGTTTGCTTCCCAGTTCAGCATCAAACTTCCTTTACTCACCAAGAGCCGTCTCCAGTGGTAGAAAGCAACCCTCTTGTTTTGGTCCTATTTCTATCACTTCTCTTTTTCTGGCACTTAAGTTAGCGTGCTAATCAGCTAGCTCCGGCCCGGCCCGAGTCCTGAGTAGCATCAAGGCTGACCTGAAGAAGTAGCTGCTCAGAGAACGTATTCTAACCTTGTCTTGTAAACACAACGATCGCTGAAGCTCTTGCCAAGACTGGTAAGTAAACAGCTGTTATTGCTAACGTTGGCTATGGAGCAATAGCGAAACTTACGAATAACTACTTTCTAAAGTGAGAATTTAAACTTAAAAAAAGTACAATGTCAGAAAAGAAAAACCACACACAAAACAAACACCAAAATGGTCAACAGTTAAAATCCTGGTGACCATACAGGGACATGGCTGGTTATGATCATCTAAGTGATAGGGGATGTAGTTGAGAATAACCCTCTAAAATTCTTCTTCTGGGAAACTGGGACATTTCCAAATTCAGAGAAAAACAACAGAGAACACAATACTCAATATCATGGATTAATACAAGGTCAGTTCTGCCATGATGATTGATTCAGGAGCAGCACAGCTTCTGAATGAATGTATAATCTAAATAATTAAGTCAGCATTTTGATATGTGCTCTACACTGACTGATCCATTTGGCACTTGGATCAATTGTGTAAAATAAATGCGCATCTGAGGTCCTGCAGGCTACAACCAAGGAGGCAGGTGTTGTTCATTTGTGACTGAGGCATCAGTCACAATCTCCCATCTCCAAAAGAAGTTCAAGTTAAGAATACAATCCAGTTAGCACTGGAAATTTACAGGCCAAAAAAAGATCATAGACCTCTGGATGTCTTTTAAAGAGTGGAGGCCACTTTCATCCAAGATGGATCTTTGAAGAACCAACCGAAACCAAATGAGCATAAGTTAATTTTCAAATCAAATGAGACCTGATCCAAAGAGACGCCTGGATAATCAGACCTGATTCAAAATGCGTCCCCAGACCTTATCTGTCTTGCATCAAAAACATCTTTCTCTTATGATGAATATAAGACACTATATAATCCCATCTTGTAGAGAGTCTGTATTACCAAGATCAGCAGCAATATCACAGGACCTATTTGACCCAGTTAGACTGGTTTGGGTCTTGGGTCTTAAAGTCTTAAGTCTTTAGTTTAGCCAGTTACATATAACTGGCTTCAACAGCATTTTAATGACTTTTTTACATTGTGAAGCAGGTCTTATCTACATGCTGATATACAGTAATTGAAATGCATTTGAAGCAAAGGTTATGTCCAACTTAACCACATTTGCAGATGAAACGGTGTCTAGACATCTGCTGATTTGAAAATCTGGGCCAAATCGATGCTTAATGGGAAGGTAGGAAAAGCCATGAGCCAGTCAGGGAGTGCTGGACAAGAACGGGGACTGTCATTCTGATTTCAGACAGATCGAGGGTTTGGTATCTATAAATGTCTCAGAGCTGTAATGTAGTCATTTTACTGTCATTTCCTTGGACACCAGCAGCGACCAAAGGTAAATCAGGCCAGAAAGGTTCATTAAGATTCAGAACTTTTGCACTGGAAAAGCCGGAGTTGTTGCTTTCACTTAGGATAACACGCTATCAAACAACTGCAAACTCTGAGCTTTTATCTTTACACCCACCAGCATCAACTGGGGGTGGGTGGTGGGGGAGCAGGCCAATTCAAATAAACAGCTGAAATAAGAAAATAAAGGACAGACTCAGAGGGAAGGAGGAAAGTGGGGGTCTGGCTGCCATCAGACTGTCAGCAGGCAGTTTCTTAACCAAGCCCACAACTTTTAAATCCACTACAAGAAACAGCTCCTCAGCCAGGTGAAGTCAATTACCTCCAGAGCCACAAAGCTATGGCCGACAGTGGGGGATGCTCCAAGGTGAGATCAAAGATGGGTAGGGAGGGTTTTAGTTTCCTTTTCTCCACAGTCAACCAAAATGTACAAGGCGACGCCCTACTGTCTCATTTCTTCAACTTGCCTCCAGCAAACACCACACAGGAAGGAGCCGCAGGATCCGGCTACCTCCAGCTCTGGGAGCCCACTTTCATCTGCTGGCTGATCTGCTGCTCAGTGGACTATAGCTCATTAAAGATGGAGGGCAGCTCGGTCTCCCCAGCAACCTCCCAGGCCGTTTTCACTGAGACAAACAGCAAGGGAACAGTCGAGGTCTGCAAATATGCTAATGTTAATTAGCTTGGAGTGGATCTGCTCAGCGTGGAGCCACAAGCAGCAGCGGCCAGACTAAACTTCTCTGACACTCAAAACATACAAAAGTAAAAACAGCAGCCAGTAAACTAAAGAACTATTATATTATATTATATAAACCATACTAACGAGAATTTCCTCTCAATTCTCCAATTACAGCGGAGCAAGAACTCAGACAACTCCAGACAGTTGAGGAGAGGTGGTCAGCCATCTGTGCATCATGTCTCATGAACAATTTAATTAGGAGATGACGATCAAAACAAAAGTCACAATCATTAAATAAATGGCGTGCACTTAGTGAAATAACACGTCTGCGCTTATTCTCTTAAGGTCAATGTATTTCAGCCGATGTTAGACTGATATAACAAACTCCCAGGAAACTTCATGTCTGCTCCACCTCTTTAGACTTTTCTGCTTGCCACTCCCATTTATTAATTTAAATTGGGGACAATTATTCATTCATATCTTACACTGCAGCTGCACTATAATTGTTTTTCTAGTTTAACCTGTCTTATTATATTTTAATTTATTGTTACCTATTCTACTTTACTCTTTTTAAATCATATTTCTGTGTGTGTTTATATTGCTTTGTGCTTCTTTTATATCTTGTCTTAATGCCTTTTATGTAATTATTATGTTATTTTATTTATATAAAGCACTTTGAATTGCCTTGTTGTTGAAACTTGCCTTACCTTACAACTTTTAATAGCTGTAATTGAATATGGCAATAACTGTAACTAAAAGCAACGTTAATCTATATTCTCATCACAGAGCTGCTTCCTGTTTTTTCACAGAGCAGCATGACTTTGCCTTAAGATAACATTTTGCAGTGTTGCAAAAGTTATTGTTCCATTTTGCATACATTCTGTGATGGGGAAGTGAAGCCTTTGCTGTCGGCTGCTATATGATGGCTTGCTGCATGTCATTTAAAAATGACCTTGTTGTTACCCTGCAGAAGATACTCTGCAGAATGGATGGCGACATGTTGCGGTAACTAGGTGGTGGTGGTGATGGTGGTGGGACTGGGATTGGTCAACTGGAGCCTGCGATTCTCTAACTACTGGATAGTTTATTTGTCAGTCCGACCCAGTCAATGACAAATCTATAAACCATCATGCTGGAAAGCGGAAGTAATAAACTTCTTAAATATGCTGATTTGCATTTTCTCTGACACATTCTCATCATTGCCAGCAAAGTATATAATTTAACTAAACAGCCCTGAACCTTAATGATCATTAACTTGGCATCAAACACACCTCCTCTGCCACTTTGCCTGAGTAATTCCTCTCGTTCTGTCCCTCCTTATTGCCCTCCATTTCTCTATCAACATAACCTCTGGCTCGCTTCCCTCTGTACCACCACTTCATCACCGCGTTGAGTCAGCAGTCAGGGTTTTTCCTCGCCCCGATGAGCCAACAGAGGTGGACAAACTCCTCCAAACAGACATAACTCTGGATTCATCACTTGCTGTAACACTGTTGCTTTAAATAGCGATGTTTCAGATGTGCTCAACCTTCGTCCGTCCTGGGAAATGACAAGAGGGATGAAACTGTTTCAGTGTCTGTATAAGGTCAACGACATTTCCTAAAGACAATAAACATCCAACCAATTAGAAGCGCTGACTTAATGGTGCTACAGTACCAGGCAAATTCTGCTTATTCTAATAGCTAGTTAATCAATTTGTTGACTGACAGGAAATTAATTGCCAATTTAAAGTAAAATGTTTAATATTTCAATGATTTATCAAGGAAAATTGCCAACCATTCTCTGGTAACGGCTTCTCAAATGTGAGAATCTTTATTGTGTGACCCTGTAAATTGAACATCTTTGGGTTTTGACTCATGGCTGGACAAAAACAACACATCCAAAGTATGTTGAATTAGCTACCTGTCTGCAGTCCTATCCTACTGTCTGTTTCCTGTACTAAAAAAATAGGCGGAAAAATGTGTTTTAAAACAATATAGGCCAGAATTGACAAACCCTTGTCTAATATTCACACGTATGATACAGGAAGCAGGACAACTCTGTAGGCGGTTTCACAAACTTTCTTTGCATTTTGCTGTTTCACAAGAAAGTGGTGTTAATTTTAAGACCTTCAGTCCTTTGTATATACCTCCAGCCAACATGAGTCACTGCAGCTCCAGCACTAAATATATTTTCACTTGACTAAGACACATTATATGTGAGGCTGAGGAAGGGGTCTATCTACTGGGGGCCTGTAAAAAAGTACAAACATATCCCTGCTATGCAATTATAACCTTTTGTTGGAGGGGGTGGCTGTCCTCACTTAACTCATCCTTCTAGATCCACTACAAATGGCCAGAATTTCTTAGGAAATTAAATGGATTATTCCAGACCTTAGGATACATTGCAACGAGCAATCAAAACCCCTGGTCAAGTGGAAACAAGATGTACACTCAAAGTTGCCAGTTCAAATTATGGTGGCTCATGGTTGTTTAAAATGACAAAGAAATATGTGGTAGCAGAAGCTGTCATTACAACTCTTCCCTACAAACGTGCGTGAGGATTCATTTAATCAGGAGGTGACAGTCTGCTGGAGGGGCTGTAATCAATTTGGACAGTGATGATTATCTATTTAATTTTCATGTGACCTTTATTTAACTAGGAATAACTTAATGACATCTAAAATCTGATGTTAGGCAGCAACATCACTGAGTTAGAAACGAGGCACAGAAAATACACAAAGAATATGTTTCAATATGCCACATGACATTTCTTTATTTATTCATGACATAATGTATGTTTGGGAAAAGTTATTGTACTATTGTAGTTATAGTTAGTGTCTTACTGAACATGTGTGGCTTTGTTTGTGATTACCGAGATTTGGGGTGGGGGGGTTGTTTTTATAAGGTAATTCTATTGTTGTATTTTTTGTGTATATTTTGTATTGTTTGTCGTATGTTTCAGTTTTTTTATAATATTTTACTGTGCAAAACTGGGGAAAAAAACAAAAAAAACAACAGAGAAAAATGGGAAACATTGCGATATTCAATATTATTGAATATGGAAAGGTTGTGTCTCCTGCTTTTGTCACGGCCTTATGAGCCAGGTTTTGACAATAAAACAAAACATAAAATTAATCTTTTCTACCTGCTTTTACTTACAAACTATTTCATCCTCAGTATTAATTGTCATTTTATTTACTATTCATTTCATTCATGTTTTTTTTGTTATATTTTTTGGGCATTTTTAGTTTTAGATAGAACAGTGAGAGGTAGACAGGAAGGTCAGGGAGAGAGAGTGAGGGGACGACATGCAGCAAATGGCTGTGGGTGGGATTCGAACCCATGGCCACTGTGGTTAAGACTAAGTCCGTGTGGTACGTGCTCCAACGAGCCACTGAGGCTTCCCCATTTCATCATGTTTAAATAGCTTTTTCTTTTTTAAAATACCCTGTGCTATGTTGTTAATGTTCCTATTATCTGTCCTTTTATGCGTTTTATTTTTCCTCTCAGCACATTACACTGCAGCTTTTTGTATGTTATGTACTACGTAAATAAGGCTGTGGCTTTGAGTTTAGTTTCACACTCATGATCTTTTTCATACTTTCAGATATAATTCCTGTCACTGTTCACCGATTGCCTTTCAGGCCCATCGTTTTCAGCATCATTCTAAAAGACGGATTCAGTGGACACCTGTAGGTTAGTCGCTGAGTGACAGAAAGATTGTTGTCATTTCTTTACCTCTCTCAGACTTTCTCTTTCTACAAATTTCAGCTTACTCCTGTCACCACCTTAAGTCCACCACAGCCCGCCCAAGCCTAGTGACCACGTTGTCCTCATAATGTGATATGAACATTTCCATCTTATACAGAGAACATGCGTCACGCTTTTCATTCTGCTCAAGATGTACGTTTGTTTCTCCTTTATTTCAAAATCATAGTTTCAGAAGAGGTTGATATGTATTTATTCACGAAGCCACGTTCTTAACATCCTTACTTATCATACTTTTCCTCACAGTCGAACAGTTTACTGCAGCTTGACAAAAAGCGTTCCACAGGAAACCAGAGGGAGTCTTTTCCAGCTGAGCTGAGATTACTTAGTGGAGCTATTCGTCCACAGACATGGATGTATTTAACAGACACAGTGAGCTGTTAGATATAACTTTTTGTAAACTAGCACAACTCCATGTTGTGCTGTCTAGTAAAAAACATTTGCACCATGTCAGCACGGCTTGAAGGTCTTGACTGCTCATGGCTCAGCTCAGTAGCTCACTCCTACAAAATGGTATCTTTAATAATAGATACCTGCTTCAGCTGCTAAGGAGCCCCACCTGAAGGGTTCAGGCTTTTATCCTCTTGCTCAAACTCTACATGACCAGCGAAAGGCAGCGGGATGTAAGTCATTCTTTTTAATTCCTTAACTCTTTTATTCTCAGATTTACAAGCAGTAGATTACATTTTATTTGCTATTAATTGTTTTTCTCTTTGTATTTTTGTGGAAATTTCTTGTTTTCAGTCTCAACTTTCAAGTTTTACTTGCTCAAATAGCATTAATCTCACCTGACCAAAGTAAACAACCTGTGTGCGTCTCTATCAACTGAGCAGCTTCAAAGAGGGAAAAAAAGCACAGAGGATGATGGATTAAGTAAAACAGCCAGTGGTGCTCACAGACTTTCTTGCCTGCTCAAACGAACACGTCAGCTCATTAAAAAAAAAGAAAACAAAAGCTAATGAGCATTAGTGTGCTTTTCTGAAGATTTGTACTGATTTTAACTTCAAGTGAATGGAAACAGCTACGCAAGAAGCCCATGGTCAAACCCTGAAGCACTAATTGATCCAAAGTGTAACCAAACCGTTCAAAGCATGCTGTGTGTAAAACGCATGTTATTTTACTGTTGCACTCATTTGTGAGGCACAATACAAATGCCAAGTGATAACAATAATGTATGAACACCACATGGAACAAAAGCTCACATTAAATGTCAAGTAAAAGCAAGGACACACTATTTTACAGCATTCTAACAATCTATGAAAGCTGAATTACCCAGGCGCACGAAAACACACCTCTCAGTGTTGATCTTAAATAACAGATGTTTGGCTTTGAACAGCCGCCTGGGTTTTCTGCCCGAGCAGGGAAATGAGAGGCAGCAGAGAGAGTGGAGAGAGAAAGCACAGCGTGGCCTTCAGGGTGGAATTACAACGAATGTAGATGACTGTTTACCCTTCTGAGAGAAGGGCCAACAATTGTGGAAAATGATTGCTCTTAATTGTGCGGCTACGAGGGAAAGTATGATTGACAAGCATGTTAGCTGCTTGTTTAGAGTGTGGCTTCATGAATAAATCCATATCAATCTCTTCTGAAACTATGATTTTGAAATAAGAAAACACACGTCTTGAGGAGAATGGAAAGAGGGATGCAGAGCTAGCAAACATGTTTCTTGAATAAGATGGAAATGTTCATGTCAGATTATGAGGACAAACTTGGGGGTGGGGCGGGTGATTTCATAATATAATTATATTCTTGTATGTATGCATCTACATGATGCTAAAAACGAACATGGCTCTAAATCATCCCAAAGGGAAGGGATAAAAAAAAAAAATAGAATAAAATAAACTCACACATGTCATGAACAGTTTAAAGGGGCAAAATCACATACGGTGATGATTTTGATACACAGCACAAAACTACACACCACTGCTGCATGATGGGCTGCCATTCTTGCTTTGTGGTGCATTGTAGAGCATCAAACTGTTGTAAAGAAACCTTTCTAGCCTGCCATGTCATTTGCTGGAAATGTAACATTGTGTGATACCTGACGGATGGCCCCCAAAAAATGAAACAAATACAAAAGACCTGCAGGAGTCATTCAAACGACGTAAACCTAAACTAGTGAGACTAAAAAGTCTCAGCTGGAGAGTGTCATGTTCATAACTGCCTCCCTAAACTTTTATTAAATATACATGAAAGGAAAGGGTGCAGGGATGTTCTCAGCATGTAACCAGACTAACTACCTGTTAGATATCTAGGTAAGTTGAGTTTATTTTTACCTGTAAATGGTGCTACAGGAAAAATCTCAGAGCTACTAAAATATTTCCTGTGCCTGAGTGGAAACTTTGGCCTGACAGGAGTGCTGGAGAAAAAGGTCAACATTCAAGGACAACATCAAGCATAATGATTCATCCTCAGGGCACAACAAACATCCTTATAAAACTTCATGGCAGTTTTTTTCAGTAATTGTTAAGATATACGACTCTGGACCCAAGTGTTGTACAGATGGAGGTTCCCAGTGGATTCTCAATTTTATCTCCTCACAAAGAAAGGAGGAGGATAAATAATAGGAAAAAACAACAGGATCAGAGAGAGTGACTGTTGTCCTTGACTTGATATCATGCTGACCTGACCTGTCTGTATATAAGAGCTCTCAGGTGCAACACCAGGATTTTTTAGGTGCAGGACAGACTTTAATGCCAACAGCAATTTCAAACAGCCAGTGTGTGCCACTGTTTTTGTCCTGTTGTGTGGCAAAAAGCCCTGGTTGCCATTGAACAAAAAGAAAAACTGGTCAGGGTCACAGTGTCCCGTCTTGTCCTGTTTTTGTCCTTTTGTCCCATTCTACTAACTCTCCTCTGTATAAAGCTGCTTTGCAGCTGCTAAGCAGTTCTCTTGATGTGAATGTGCAAACTCTCAAAACTTGAAAACTCAAAAGTCCCGTGATGTCATGGTACTAAGCTGGACACAGCATGCTCATATTACCCATCTCAGCCAGTCTGTGATGCTTTATACCAGAGGATAGCAAGAGGATGAGAGAGTCAGAGATCAAATGTTGCTGACTTAAGTTTTCTTTTTCCTTGACAGAATGCTTACTTTATGGTGTAGGGAAGTTATGTTTCTTTCTTGTGCTGCAATTCCTTGATTCCCGTTCTATAGACAAGATCTACCACCACTGACGATAGAGTCTTCCAAATAAATTTGGTCAGATAAAGAAATCTTAAGCTTCTATATAAGAGGCTTCAGGACAAATTTCAATATTACACCTCTCTGTGATTTATGCCCCCCCCCCCCATTTATTTATGGTATAAAATCCATTAAATATGTTTTTCATACATCACAATTGAGCTGAGTTGCTGCTATGAACTGAAAATAAAATTCAAGGACATCCAGCTTCCTTTACCCTCTGGTGTCGTTACCGTTTTTAGGACCTAAAAATGAGGTCACAGGCCAGAATATGTTGGGCATCCCTGATCTAGACGCTGACAATCAGAAAACAGTGACAAAAACTATAAGGGAAGGAATGCTGAGAACAGAGAGAAAACAAAGGAAGACTGAAAGTGAGGGAAGATGGAGTTGGAGGGAGAGGCTGACCTTCCCCGCCCAGCAGGAGGTCCATGCTAAAGACAGAAATCCTCAGGCTGACTTGTCTGCTCGCAGTCCGGCTACACTGGCTGTGCTTCTTTTAGCTCGACTGACACACTAAGTGAGCTGGTGGTTTCGATGTTTGCAGACAGAGGTTGTCATTCAAAGATAAGGCCAGTTTAAAAACGTGACTTGCACATTCAGATGCTTGTGTCGTGATTCGTTTCTCAGATGTGACCTTTAGGGCTGACTGTTCTTCTTGTCAACTCCCAGTGATCAGACTCATGCAAGAACTGTTGCCTTATCTTACAATCAGTGCTGTTATAATGAATGTGTGTGCAACAGGTGGAAAATAGGGATGTAACATCTCACTATTGAGACAGTGTTCAACTGTTGTGCTGAATCACACAATATCTCAAACAGAGGTTTAATCCAAATAACTGGAGTTCTTTTACCTTACCATTAAACCAGGGTTACCTTCTGTGAAATTTATATTCACTTTATGGACTCCTTAAAACAAAGCCATGTCTAGCGACCACTTTGGTCATTTGAACAATTTTTACAGGCCTGAAGAAGTAAGGCTACACAGTAAGAGAAAAATGTATATGTATAACAGAATTATATTATGTCTTTTTCTAGCCCATTACTAAATTCGTGATCCCTTAAGATTCGTCTGAAAACACCTTGTGGGGGCCCTGGCACCAAAGCTGGAAACACCTTTGGGATGAACTGGAACGCCAACTGTGAATCAGACCTTATCACCCAGCATCAGTGTTGGACCTCATGAACGCTGTTGTGGCTGAATGGGAGCAAATCCCTGCAGCCAGGTTCCAAATCTGGTGGTGGAAAGCCAAAAACCAGGAGAGTGGAGGCTGTTATGGCAGCAGAGTGATGCCCGTGGAGTCTGAATGAGAAGTTCAACAATCAAATATAAGTGCTATGTTTGGATGTGGCCATGTGGGATTTTGTTCTATTAACTTAAACCAGATTTTCTTATAACTTGAAAGTAACAGAAAAAATGCACAGATCTTAGAAAAATTATTTTGTAGTTCAAAAAATAAACAAATTGTGAAGAAAACAACCAAGAGTCCAAATTTACCCATATTTTACTACTGTATTTCTTTTCTCTCTATTCATGTAAATTATTGTTGCTTCTTAAATATTATTATAGAGCCTTTCTGAGAGTGCTTTCTAAAATAGATCTTTGGACCTACAGTGGGTTCATCACATCACATCTGATCTTTGATTCACTGCCTCACAAGGTAATTTAGACGAGCTGAAACAGGCACAGAAAGCAAAGGCCAAACAGCAGAGATGAATCAGCTCCACAAGACATAAAGGTGAATGTGTGCACACATCATGTTTCTGAAAGGGTAAAAAATATGACAGCACTACAGTCCGACAACATGCAGCATGCATTCCCAGTGGCATGCCACCTTTGTGCCACAGTGCTCCAGGATGAAGTACAAAAAAAAAAAAAAAGAAGAGGAGAAGGCTCACGCGACATCCTCACGTCCTCTCTTGTTCCCATCAACAGCTTAACAACACACGCTAGCTGCTCAACTCAAGCCTGTGGCAAAGTGACTCAGACAAAAGAAACACTTTCAAAGAGAAAATGAAATGACGGGTGCAGCCAATATAGCTGCTATACAGGCAGGAATAAAAAACTGAATTTGTTTTTGGCTTATTTCTCAGTAAGTATGGGTGTATGGGTGAATACGACTTGTGTATTTAAAGCTCCATTAAATAGGGGTTTTATGGAAAGCAAGAACTGTCTAGACTTGGGTTGGCGTTCCTATTAGAGTTGTAATTGAATATTTGTGTCATTAGAGCATATTTCAAATTATTCTAATAGCAATGGTTTGTATTTGTAGAAAATAAGATAATGATTTTGAAAATTAGTTCAGTCTTTGTGTTGTTTACAACCCAGTCATCTGAGTCCTAACTTCAGACTGGAGGGGTGAAGACGAGGGGTGGTGGGTTTTGGTGTGAATTGCTCTCTCCTACAGTGTCTTTTCTGAGGTTGTTTCATAAATCAGCACCTGCCACTGCCAGCAAAGATCACTTAATCCAACTGTACCAAGGGGTTAAACCATAAGAATTTATTCTGAGTGCTCATTTGAGATTTATTAACTCATCAAACAGCAATGGAAGGACTCAGCCTTGAGGCGATCCTTGTCAGACCCTGTAATATAATGGTATCATGGCAAGTACAACAACAAGAAACAAGGCAAAGCCGTGTAGCATTCCTACAACTGCCACTCAGAGGCTCTCTGATCCAAAACAACAGTAACAGCAACAGTAAGCTCCTCCATCCTTCAGCCTATCTCTAGTGAATTAGAATAGAGAATTCAAAAGAAATCTCCCTGCATTGAAATGAACTGACCTTTCGAGCAGGAGTATAAGTCTCGGCAGAGAGAGGGAGAGTTTGCTCAAGGCTGTCCTCTTTTTTAACTCGTATCTGACTGTTTAAGCTCAAACTGAAAGAAATGGCGGGGAAAGACAAGGGTTTGTTGTTGTAGCAACTGGGAAAACTAGAGTAACATCAAGGTTAATTTTAGGTAAAACCATGAGAAATGAACACATTTTAAGGCATCAGTCAATACTGCAGTTCCTGTGACATTTTCCACCATCATTTGAAAGACATTTTGACATTGCGGATGGTCTTTCGGACAATTGATCTCACATTAAGTAAAATATTTGAAAATGTTAAACAACAAACACCAAGTAAACAAATATGTTCCAGGCAGTCAGAGTTAACATGACATGAAAATAGTACAATTCCTTCTCACATTTAAGATTGAGACATTCAATATCCTTTAGGGCTACTGTGAGGGCCCCACTACTTTTCTAACTCACTCACAGAAGTCTCTCTGGTTATTAGTTGGAGTTTTAGTGTCTATGTGATGTCGTTTCATCGTGAGTTTTATACGTATTATTAAATCTTTTTTGGACATTCAGAAGAAGATTAAAAAACAACGCAAAGAGTGATGCAACTGCTCTATATAAAGCTTTCGTTTCTTTGTATGCTATCGGGCTGTCTTTCTCTGCACACTCATAACTAGCTTTGCACCACAGACCAAGAGAAGCAAACTCACACTGGTAAAAATACAGCAGCCGTAGTGCAACAAAGACAAAAGCTTCTCCCTCCTGACAGTCAAGAACCCACATCTGCTCTCTATTCAAAGGGTGAGAGTCTCACAGGCATTCTCTTCAAGATTTACTCTTCACATACGCAGACGATGATGCGCCGCTTCAATCTCATCTTGTATGCGGATTTAAAATCAAACGCAATCTCCCATTCCTAGATGTGCATGTAGGAGCAACATGATCCCTCCTCTAGTCCCCTGCTCCTCGCCTCGTTCGTTCGAGTATGCATCAGTGGGATCTCACTGGAAGCAAGTCTTTTTTATTGTTGCTGCACCATCTCCACATTCACAACACACACTCTGCTCAGTGCCAATGAAACCACAGGCGCCCTTGCAAATGACCTGCAGACATGAAGTGGCACATGTATGCATTTATTCCCTTTTATTAGCTTATCAACATGCATGTGCAGAAACCTGTGCAGTGTGGCAAATGTCATCTGCATAATTCTCTATAGGTTCCAATCACAGCTAATGAAGGAAATGAAGATCCTGGGGCGAACAAGAGCTGTGATTTTGTAACTCAATAACTCTGCTGTGACTTGAGGGTTTATTCCATGTGAAGTGCAGCGAGGAGAGAGTAGCAATGAACTGAAAATGGACATTTCTTGGTGTAATAGGAATAAGGCTTTCACATTTACCCATTTGTAACTGTTTATCTGTCAAATTATGTAGTGGATAAAACCTGCTCTAAATTCACAAACGCAGTATGGAATAGCAACGTCCATCATTCGATGGAGGCTTTTATGCAAAGCACTTCACATCACCGCAAGTAGGAAAAACTACCTACCAAGAAAGTAAAACCGATTGTTTATTGTCAGCAGCATGAGTTACATATTTTACTATATATATATATATATATATATATATGAGCCTATGTGTGACAAATACAAGAGATATAATTAAAGTCAGAAAAATACTAAAAACTACCATAATTCATTTGAGAAAAATGTGCCTTTGAAGAGGCTAATCTAGTAAATTGACCTTTAAGTTGAGGTTGTATAGCTACAATATGTTTCCATCAAAGTGTTTTTATGCACATTTTCAATTTGTGCAGTCAGAACAAGCTCTTGAAATATTACAAAAAATCTTTTATGTTGGCCTCAGTAAAAGCAAAATGTGACTTTAACATTCCTTAAATTAATACATGAAACAAATATGCATGCTGTTTGAGATTTGACTGTTTTAATTACATCATTTTGTTCCTCATTCTTCTGCAATGGTTTAATGGCACCCAACTAGAGAATTAGTGCCACCAGCCGTTCCTCTTGACGACCTAACTCCAAAAATTTGCAAATCTATGTTAATCTTCAGCAAACTGCAATTTGGAGCAAAGGATAAAAGTATCAGTACAACACACCACTACGCTACTGATATGATACTCAGCCTACACATATGTGTTCTTTGTAAACACAATGAAATGTGGACGTGAGCTTCCAGCCTCCTCATTACTTGTAGATTGGCCATCAATATCAGTGCGCCTGCTGCAAACACAATTACTCCTTCAGTTCCTTGTTTCTGACAAAATAAGCTGCTTTGAAGGCCTCCTTTAGACTTTTTTTCTTTAAACAGCATCAACACGGACAACACTGACCCTTGCTCATTTTAAAAATTAGTTACGGGGCGGTGTCATCCATTCAAAATTAAATTTGTGCCATCGATCACATTTTGCTACAGAATGTAATCAAAGCAAAAAATCAGGCTCACTGGAAGGATCAATGGAACGCCTCTTGAATTGGTTTCTGAGTGTGCTGACTGGATTAAACCATATAGCGGCTGCTTTAGAAGCTCTTTGTATCTATCCACTAATCCATTCATTTTTCTGTTAGAAGGTAGCCGAAATGTCTTTTCCTGCAGCAATGTCCTACAGCACTTTCTGGGGGATCCTGAGCTGATCCTAGGCAAGGTGGAATCCAAACTGTGTTTTGGGTCTGACCTGTAGCCAGCTACCAATCGGTCGCTACCAACCTCCATGATGATAACTGACTCTTTTTAATACAAAGGAGTGGCAGTGCTACTCAGACCTCCCTCAAGATGTGCTTCTCGTTCTGTACATAAAAAGAGAGTCCTGAAATCCCGTGAAAGAAACTCATTTCACACACTTGTATCCATTATCTCATTTTTCCAGCTGCTCTCCAAAGCTCATGGGGAAAAACTAGGTAAAGTGTAGCTTCTCCTTTATTGTGACAGTCTGGTACAGCCTGTCTGTATCACTGCAGATACAACACCAACCTGCCCTTTAATACTCACTCTTACCTTCACTCTTGAACAAGACCACAAGACAAATGGGGCAAACAGTTTTTCCAGAGAAGTAAAGAATTCAAACTTGGAGTCGATGTTCTCATACGAACAGCTTCACACTAAAGACCCTTTGGTCTCATGTCTGAATAAGCACCCTGGTCACCCTGGTTTATGTCACGACAGCAATCTTTCTAAGTCAGACCTTATCACTTTCAACACAGAGCACGCAAGAAAAATAACGCTCACCTTCTAAATTGAGCAAATAGGAATTAAACATGGGATGTGATATGGTATAACAGGCAGTGGTATTCAATCTGTAATGACATAAATGACACAATTGATGTGAAAATGTATTAATGAGTCAGCATGATAAGTGGTTTCAAGCATTCATTGTGCTCACAATGGTCATAAATTACAGCTTCAAGAGCAAAATAAGTTTTAAAATCCATCAGTGATGCAGCCTGTGAGAGAACAGAGTACACTCTTCTTGTTGTCCTAACATCTATAACAAACTGTTGTTTGGTCTGAATGACAAAAATCACTTTCACAGATAGCTGAAGCCAACAACGTTGTGTGTCCCATGTCTGGAAACGGCTTAAGTTGCCAACTGCTTCACTGTGTGCTAGAGGTCAGGGTCTGATAAAGCCAAAAGAACTACATCATCAGCAAAAAGCAGGGATGGGATCCTGAGGTCACTAAAGTTGACACACTCCACTCCTGAGGTGCATTCAGAGTTCCTGTTCATGAATAATTGGTAATAACGACTGAACTTGGCAGTACCGACCAAAAGCTCGCCTAGACCTATTGCCAAGAACATAGACGTAGACATATCTCTCACTGCACCTCATATTCCTGATGAACTGTCCACAAAGCACAATCATAAACCTTCTCTGAGTCCACTTGGACCAGGCAGACTGGATAAACAAACTACTTTAGTATCCTTACATGAGTACACAGATTTGAGGTTCAGAAATTGCCTCCAGAGCAGACTAAGCAGTGCGATGACCTGATAAATGTAGCACATCCTCTAGTTGCCCTTTTAAAAATGGTAACCGCCACCTACATCTGCCAGTCCACAGGGACTGTCCCGAACTGCTTCTGCAGATGTATTATACCTTATACTTACACATTTCCCCTTTGATTTAGTCTGACAAATTTGGTATGTCTCCAAGTTCATTGTGTTTGCACAATGGTAATTTTTACAACAGACGCAACTACTAGTGGGCACTTCAGGGGTGAAGTGGTTAAAGGAGAAATCAAATCTAAACAGAAGTTTCCTGGAAAATTAAAAGTAGTAAGTAAAGTAAGTAAAATTAAAGGTTAACTTCTAGTATAAGGAAGCATGTTTCCATTGCCTGATAGAGTATGAGCAGATTATTTAGTTGGTAAAACTTTGCTAACTGTTCATGAGCTCTTTAAAAATCATACTGATGAAGTCTAGCCTGACTTTCAATGCATTTGTTTTATCACTTAGTTAAACATGGATTGGAAATCTCAACCCGGGCAGCTTTAATGTGAACATAATGATCTTTAAATGAGTAGAAGTCTGCCCCCTACTGACCTCAACATGCTTCAGCACCTCCACACTGAATCACAGCAGTCTAGACCAGGGAGGCACGAGAAAGCAGAGTTAAAGGATCAGCAGTCCTGGCTGAATGGGAATCAATAGCAATTGGAGGATTATTGCTGCTGAATAGCTCAGCAGAGCTATTACAGGGAACTGTTTGCCGCCACCGCCTGAAAGTAGGGGGGGGTGCGCGTTAACAAAACACATGGCTGTTAAGTTACTGGGTTTCATTTCCATTCACATGACACCTACTCCATCATAGAAAGGCCAGGGGACAAGTGCCGCACACATACATGTCTGGGTGAACATGCAGGCAACTGCAGATGCACACTAACATTTTCAGAAACACACACAAAGGTTCAGAGGCAATCAACTGTTGGGCTACAGAAACACACACCTGAAGAAGTACTAACCCAGGCATCCTCCCAACCATGAAGAGTACACACACAAACTGCATTGTGGTGTTGTACAAAAGGAAAAATAAATAATCATAAAACACACAACAGATTGAGACAGGCACTCTGGAGTCTATAGTGTTTTTTAATATGTTCCAGGACTAATTTGCCTTACCGTCAGAGTTCCTTAGATGTGGAGGAAACGCTAACAGGAAAGCACAAAGAGGGACGTTTAGTTCCCAGTTTAGCTCCTGCTGCTCCATATTACTTGGAAATAATTGGTAGCAAAGGGCTGGTAATAGTAGTAGCTCAGTAATTCCTCAGGGACTGGCTCCCATCACCCTCAGTTTAACTGATGGAGATCAGCTGAAACTATTGTTACTGATGGATAAGAAGCATCTTGTCTTTCAACAGACTTTCTTACTAATTCTAAACCAATCAAAGATACAAAACCAGCAGCAGAGCGTATACTGTATTTGCTTCTCTGATCTCAAGGTTTGTGGGATGGGGACCAACATGGATGCAATTATTCAATTTTCTCTGTTAAATTACTTCATTTCTAGACAAAGGCGAAAACAAGAAGAGAGAACTGTAAAAAGAACAGGCAGACTGTAGATGTGGTCCGCTTGCACATTTTAAGCTGGATGTCATTTTGTGAGTCATTCAAAAAAAAAAATCATTTGTTGGCTGGAAACCCTTTAAAGTGCCAGATGGCATTCAGATCGTCACTGCTCAATTTTTGTGTATATATAAATCTAATAAAAAATACAATAAAAGAAAAAAGGCGCACCACAGAAGGAAGTTCAAAAGCTCTACAGCAGCCAGGAAGGAAACACAAAACAGAAGGCAGTCTCCTGTTCCTGCTCAGAACTGGTGAGCTGGGTTGAAGCTTGAGACCACAGAATGCTGCTTGGCAATGAAGGATGATCATAGACCATTCTGCATCTATGCACTGTTACTTAAATGATGATACAGGTGGAGACCAGGTAGATTCTTAGCGCCCTCTGACAATTGTTTTTTTGTTTGTTACTAATGCCACAATCGCTAAGCCAAACCAGTGGATTATGGGTAGGAAAGTTGAGAACTTGCAGTCATCTTCTCCAACCAGAGGAACACAACCTGTACATCAGCGGAACAGTTGGAAACCATTGGCAGGTAGGCCACATCACCTGACCTGTGTGCTCATGCACGTGAATGTGCATCATTGTGCATGTGTACAAGAGTAAACAAAATGGGAACTCTCTACCAAAAACATTTCACCATAATGCTGCTGGAGTTCAAACACTCCACTCCAGAGCGTCTGTAAATGAGAGTGAATTGTGGCTCAGGTGGTTTAGTCAATGACTCAATACAGTTTAATTATTCTGTACTAAAATAAAGACTTTACACATATAACTTTTATATTAACAATTTAAAATGAGCAATACAAAATACATAGATGAGCAAAGACATAACTCACAGATTAAACGAATAACACTGATTATCTCGTTACGACGGCGACAATATTACACGGTAAGTGAACAGTCAGTTTTAATAGTCAGTGTGTTGGATGACAGAGAAATATGCAGGTTTAAAGAACTGAACCACTTTGACAAGGGCCTCATTGCTACTGCCAGATGACTGCATCGGAGTGGCTCTATGTAGCTGCTACCCACAGATTGTTCCCCTTTCTCTTTTTAAATGTCAGCAGTATTTCTCTCCTTGTTTCCTGCTGCTCTAAATCCAAATCAAACCACATCATCACAATGCAGGTTTGACTTGCGTAAAGAAGAACCCTTTGAAATTTCAAATAACTCAAGAAAGGAAAAATACATAAATAAATCATTTTGGCAAGATAATTCTTTGATCTTGATCACACGATTCATCCTATTGTATGGTATCAGGCGCTAACTGGTTTACACTTACATGTGAAGATGACCAAGACGGTGCGAAGCAGAAGGTCGACAGCTGTCTCCCATCTCTCTGACACACGGGCCACTACTGGTGGTATCAGGATCTCTGCTGGAACGTAGAACTGCAGGGCGAAGGTGATGAAAATACCAAAGCAGTACAGAAGCTTTACAGCCTGATAGGTCCTAGAAATAATGATAGAGGAAGAAAGAATCAGAGAAATGTAAGATAAGAAAACAGAAACAGACTTACACAGACAAAATAAAAACTGTTGTATAGTAAAGTTATAGCTCAAAAAAACATGAATCATGTTCACTGAAATGAAGATAATCAAATCCTTTAATAAAACACAAAACTAGCATCAGCACTAGGATCCATCAAAAACATATTAGAAGGTGAAGAGGAATCAATTGGTAGTCCTTGTAAACACATAATAAACACTGACTGTCTGCTGCTCACTTTTTTCAAATACAGATACTGGTAATTACAGTCTTTCAGTTTTCAACCTCATTAAACAGCCTATTTGTTTCGCCAATTAGTGACATCAGTCCAGGCACTGGAGGCATTTCAAAAGACGCTGGTTTCCTGCAGCTGTGACGATAGTAACAAGTAATGAGCAAACAAATCTAATCGAGCATTTGGTTTTACTAACTTTATTATCTCTAAAAAAGAAAATGAGCACACAGAAGGAATAAAATGAGGACACACCATGTCCAAGCTTTTTCATCACAGGGATGAAAATGAACGGTGTTAATAACAGCTGCTGGGAACCAGACCAGACGACACACCACAAATTTGTCTAAGAAGTCAGTTTGCTCTGTGGATGTAAGTGAAGATTATTCCGAACGTATTTTCTGTGTGCACTTCCTGGAGATGTATTATAAGCTCCCATTGATTGAAGATGTTTCTATATCAATAGTATAATGATACACTAAGATTTTACAGACTCGGACTCGACTTGCTCAGAGTCCTGGGGCAAAAGTGACCAGCTGGGCCCCTGTAAACCCCCCCCCCCCCTCCTCATACTCCCTGTGCAGTACGTTTGGTGTTTCTTTGCTCAGATACGACCTATTCCCAGGTTTGCTGTGTGATCATTTGTTCAATCGAAAACCTGTTAAAAGAGGTTAAATTAGCTGATAGAATCATCTTTTGTGGGCGAACTGACTGACTTTTTAGTAGTAAGTTCTTGGAATACTGTCCTACTGTCTTGTATGGAGCTGGAGGGAGTATCTACTTTTTCTGCAGCCCACCACCAGATGGCATCATAGGAGCACGCTCCTCCAAAAATTCACCTGTATTGTTGTTGATGTGACATTAATGTTTGTTGAGCAATGGTTGCAGCTACAAACTATATAATTTTTCACATATAATGATATAGTCTGACTAACAGTGATTAAAAAAAAACATGTTTGTGTTTGTATGTACATGGAACCAACATCCAACAGGTAAAGTAAAGAGAGTGGTGAGACAAAAACTCTTGTAACTTCATCAATAGTATCTGCATCTGTGTGTCAGGAAAATCTACGACTGTGGGACAGTACACAGACACCGTGTGTATGTGCCAACAGTGCAGACAACCAGCGTAGACTAAAAAGAAGCAGGTGTTTCTGGACTGTATCTGCACCTTTTTCAAACTGAAGATTAGGCCTCAAATTACTGGCTATGAAAGTTTAAAAGCTTTCTGTTTTGCCTGTTGAAACAAAGATAAACATACATAGAAAAGAGCAGCATACTATCTAACATCAAGTCAAGGTACTCAACAGCTGCAAATCAGCACCAACATCTATGTGTAGTCTGGTGAATGTTGATGTTTTCTTACCAGCAGTTTGGCAGGTTGAGAGTGATGCTCCCTCCTATCTGCTCTCCAAAGCACATGTATCCTATGGTGCCGAGGCTGATGTAGAGGAAGGTGACGATGCCCATCCCCATATACAGAACCAGAGTGAAGCTCTGAGGCCTCTGCATCTTGTTCTCCAGGGGAAGAACCTACCGACCCACAGAGACAAAGACACAACCAGACTGTTAACAGGACAACGGGCCGAAATGATTCAATGACATTTGAACTACATTAGAGGTAACAGTCTGAAGGAGTGAAACAAGCCTTCACAGTGTTCCTGTGAGTTTTCCATTTTAAAATGTCACTTCCTCTCAGCCTGTGATGTCTTGATTTGGGCTGATGGATGTTATAATGAAAGCTAAATTTGTTTTGACATTTCAGAAAAAGACTGAGGCTCTCTTGCGCTGCACTCAACATTTTGAAAAGTGTAATTTTCTCTCCAGTACACAGGGCGGTAATAATTGAATACCAATGAAGAGATTGCTTTTGCCTACATAATATGACTGCTTCACATATTAGCCGAGGGTGAAAACCATCATTTAATAGGTAAGGTTTACTCTCCTGTAAGGTCTGACTTCATTCCCTACATCAAAGCTTAAAGTTCCACCCTGATGTAAGTGATATGAACACATGGATTCTCATATGGAGCAAAAAAACCATAAATTAAACATGATAAAGCCAATAGAAATTCATACTTTGTTGATTTTAGATGACTTTCCATTCTTAACTGCCAAAAGAACCATGAGATATCATGCTGAATATCTGCAACCGGCATAAACATGCCATCTGCACCTGAATATTTCATCTGGATTAGGACAAACACCTGACTCATATTGTTAACAGACCTCCATTAGGTGTAAATGACATCTCTGCAGTTTGGCCACATTCTTAAGAAAAAAACATCTGCTCAAGTTTAAAGGTCACCTAACTGTGTGTGTTGCTGCTGTCCGAAGCTGCCTGGCAAAAAGCTAAAAGATGTGTTCCTCAGTAAAGGAAAAATAAGTAGGAACCCTACAGGAGCATCCCCTCTCCTAACCCTCTAAGATCCAGGTTCAGGTTCTTGGTTCATTTTTAAAGATGCAGATTCTATGCATTCATTTTTGTCTTTGTTTAGCAAAGACAAAAACATTTAACCGTTCTTAAAACAGTAGATGTCCTTTTTTCAGCACAAACTGAAATATAAGGACCTCTCAGTTTAACACGGTATAAAGCTGACAAAATGCAAAAAAATTATAAAACTATTTCAATATTTATGCACACAAATACAGCAAAAAAATGTAAGAAATATAACTGTAATAAATTTTATTTACATGTAAAGTAGGGCTGTACGATATGCAAAATAATTAAAAAATATTGCAATAATTTTGGCAGATATTGCAATTGTGACATGCAATTTCAGAGGGAATGGTTGCTCTTGCATTTCACTTTCACTGAAAAAATGATGAAGATGTGATTTTTGTTGAGTCTTGTATCAAACAAACATGTTCTTTACATCTGGAGAATATGATTTGTAGGCCAGGGCGTCTCTGCAACAATTTGGATATGGCACTTGGCCATATTGTGATTTCGATTATATTTCGATCAATTGTGCAGCCCTAATGTAAAGTGGTTTTATTCTATTTGATGTTGATCACTGATACTATTCATGATTTACCATTTTAAGAGCTTCTCTCAAAAGGATGGTTTATGGCCTACTGCCATAAATGATATATTGTGTGAAAGCTCTACGTCTATACTCTCTCAGTGTGTCCCTACATGATATAGAAATATATTAGTGTATTTTCTGATGAAGAGACAGTGTCCACTGCATGTTTGTTGTTAAGTACACCAACTCTTCCGACACAATTTGCATGATTAAAATTCAGTCCCCTGACTAGGTGTCATAATCCAGATAATGTATGCAGTTACATATTTCATGTTAATACCAGCTGTAAATGGATGTTAACTGTGTAGATGTTAATGTGTTTGACCCCTGATTTTAGCAGCTTCACCGAGTTATCATCAGTTGGTCACGTACCACTCCAATCCCTTCGAAGGCAAAGATGGCCGTCCCAAAGAAGAGAGGGTAGTCTTTAGCTCTGCCCACTTTTGGTAGGTTGAAGGGGTATGTGATGTTCTGCAGGGAAAATGGAGAAAACATAATATAAGCATTGATATTCTGTAAAATATCCCATCTTCTTATTTGATATTTCAATCCAAAGCTTTGTTGAATGCTCTCTTCTGACTGGCTGGTTTGTACAAGGGTTCCAAACCTAATCATCACTCCTGCAAACAAGAGATCCTCTCTATGGATACTAAGTATTCACGTTAAGTAGCAACAGCATTGTGCCAAGAGAACACCTCTCCTTGGTCCTGTTGGACTCATCTGTTGCCCAATGTTTGCAAATTACATTAGCTTGTAATAGAATCAGTCAACATGATTAGGGCCTTTGATAAGTAGTTGTGGAATAATAACAATAACATACAGGGATCCGCCATGATTGCAAAATAAACCCAAATGGGAGATTACAAGACAATGTGAGTTGTTGTACTCACTCTTCACTGGAAACAGTTAAACAATGACTCTGAATGAATCAGATGGGGGGACATCAGTAGAGTCTGCTGGACTTACAGCTGCTGACAATGTCTTTGCTCTTATGGGGAAACGTCCTTGTGATTTCACTTTGTATGATCATATTTTGCATTACTCTTAAAATAAAGGTCAAACTAATGAGCCAAATCCGTAAAATGTGAAGTCATTAAAGTGAAACTGAACCAAGGATACAAGAGACACATTAATGTTATTATATATTCTGGGGTGAAATGCAGAGCTGAACCAGGGAGTCCAGACTCTTTTTGAAATATTTGGAGCCTTTATGCTCTAGTTTTCCCAAAATTCTTTGCTGGGGTGATTCATCATTCACAGAAACACCTTACAGGCCACATGTATCTCTTAGTACAGAATCTTTGTAAGGTTTCTGATGCAAGAAATTGCTTTTTTCCAAGGCAAGGCCATTTCTCAGGGACTGCTATGTATCTGTAAAGGGAAGAAGCTGCATGATGAAATACTCAGCGGTAAAACAGGTAATCTGGAGACTCTGTCACTACCAGTTGCCCTGTTATCCATAACCTCACCAGAGAGCAATCAGTAAAGTAGAAACAGAGACAGAGCATAACACGCAGAAAAAAAGTTTTAAAAGAGTTTTTTTTGGGGGGGGGGGTGGGGGGGTGTAAAACATAATAAGGAAGAAATCAAGCTATTTTGGAGAAAACTAAATTTTTCACTTGTGAATGTGAGTTTGTAAAGGGTGTGTTGACGTGCATGATAAAGACACAAAGGGGAAAGTCTTGCTGTGGCAGCAGAGCAGCAAAAAGTAATAAATCAATCCTCCAATCATGTTGATGTATGCAAATCAAACAGATAATAAAACTATTTAAAGTGAAAATAAAAGTAACTAATTGAAATTAAAACATTTCAGTTGTTTTAAGGTATAAGTGATGCTGCCACTGCCAACAGCAGTTCAAAGTTTTATTTGTCACATGCCAAGGCGCAATGTACAGTAAGCAAATCAGTGAAATGAGGGTTGACTCGGCAGCAGGGCAGAAGATCTCACAATTTTATCTTAGTGATATCGGATATTATTGATATCACTCTTTAGTGTGAACTCTTACTGCTAATGCAAAATGAACATTTCATACTTCTGCTGCTTCACATTAAAAGCCTTTAACTGGTGAAACATGGGGTGGCTTTTATTGTGAATCAATCATATACCAATATATACCATGCCCTCTAAATGAGTCAGTGTGACAAAAGGTGGAGTTGCACAGAGACGATGATGGTGAGAAACTAGTGATAAATGTGGTATTTACCGTGAGGGAGTAGAAGTAGATGAGGATCAAGCTGGCGGTCATGACCAGGTTAGCCACCAGAGACAGAGGAGCAAGGTATTTCAGGTTGGGTGTGAAAACCAACAAGATGATGGCGGGCAGGAAGCAGAGCATGTAGAGACGGGAGTCGAAGCTCGGCACCAGGGTCTGTGTCTGGTTGGTGTGGTTCATTTGGCAGCTGAAGGTGGTGGCATTGGCTGCCTCTACCACCTGGTAAAGGCAGAAAAGAGAAGGGGAGAACATTTCTTTTTAGCTCTTGTGTGCATTAGTCTCAAATTGTTGTTTTCTGTCCAGATTTGTTCTGTTTTATTAGCAGCGTGTCAGTCATCTGTGTCATAATTATTATTATTATTATTTATCTGTTTATTGTATCTTAATTAAATTTTCTCTGTGTATGCTGGTAAACTTTTATCCGTATTCTTCTGCAATTTGTTATTATTGTTTGTATTATTTATCTATCTATGTAGATTTTGGAGTTAGGAGGATAATGGTTGTTCAAAAGTTAAAAAAGAAATGTTTATATCTCTGTTTTAACAGACTGCTTGATACAAATGTATTTTTTTTTTTAAAAACCCTCAATATTCAGTATTGGATTCTGCTTGATATGGTTGATGTGTCAGCTGAGGTAAGAGCACCACAGCAGACAGACACCACCATCTAGTGGTAAGAAACTATGCTACACAAATTATTTAAGCTATTTCACTAGCCAGAATCCAGGGATCGAACGATAAACAATGCAGAAAGAGTTCAATTATTTTTAATGAGATACTTGGCATTACGTAAACACACAAAGTGCAAACTACACTTTTCTGTACTGTTCTCTGCTTTAACAATGGATTAAAAACCAGGTGTGAAAAGTTCCCTAAAAGCCCTTCAGTCAGTGTAACTTTCTATATCTTCAACCACAACAAGGGGTCAGTTGGTGGTACATAGGTCAGGGGTCAAAGGTCACAGTAATCATAGACAAAGCAAACATTCCTGTGACCTGTCAACAACCATGGATGATAGAGAACTGTGTGACTAGACCAAAAAGTAGAAGAGAGGACTTGAATGATAATATTCTGATCTTGCACAACTTAATCTTAACAATCAAGCATGTTTCATGGTGTTTTGTTGTTTCAATATTTTGTTTTTTAATCACATAAAAATATGTTTTGGTGCCTAAAATTTAAGACAATAAAAATAAAGATACTTTAAAAATATTATGAAGCAGAAATGTGACCATCTCGATGTTTTCCTATGTATGAGAAAGTGAAATTGTTCTAAAGTTCCTACAAATCCTGTAAAGCTGCATCTCAGTTTGTTTCTATTTCAACCACATGTACAGGAAATTATTTTGTAGCTTTATGGGTGCACGCTGTGAGATTTAAAACAACTGTTAGATGTGGACTGGGGTTATTTTAATTCTCTCTGTTGATGCTGGTGCATGTAAATCCTTCCTCCCTGATGTTATGGAAATCACTGTTATCCCTCCACTGCTAGTGACCTACTTCTTTGTATCTAGTGTGGTATGTGTAAACTTTGGACACATTGAAACCTACTCACTCTCTCAGTGAGCACATGTACATACATGGGCAATACTCTTGCATAACTATGAAAACTGCCGTATAAACGAAAATAACCTTCATGTGACCACCCTAACTGAGGTGAGGCCACAAGTCCACAAGAAAAGTAAACAGACACCGGTTTATACACTGTCATTCATGTTCAGATTTTTAGGGCTGTGCAGGTAAAAGACACAGTAACCTGTTTGTTACTCTGACACAACAAACAGTCTCAGAAGGAGCAACATGTTTCAACACGTGTAAAACGGAGGAATCATGCGAGAGCACGTTGTTTGAATAAAGGTTCAGTTAATGCCTTTTCAGTCACATGTGGTGTGTGTGTGTGTGCGTGAGAGTGTGTGTTTGTGAGAGAGAGAGATCATGACCTGCTTGACATTGTCACTGAGGAAGACAAAGTAGACGCAGCAGAAGCCCAGCTGAGTGATGATGAGAAACAAGTTCACTGTCCGTCTGAGTGAGACAAAGAGTCATAGATGTAGAGGAGAAGAGGTCAGACAGAGGGTAAGAATCCTTTTACAGTAAATACTGAGACTGGCACAATAAGTTCATGAACCAACACACAGATAAAGCAAATGATTTTCTGCAGTATTTTGTGCCTCGAGTATATTGAGTGCCTGAAGGAATAGTTCCACGTTTTGGAGAATATGCTTTAATTAGTGAGCTTTAGCAGTCGGTAGGTGTATTTATTTTTACCTTTGGACAGACGCACGTTAGCTGCTTCCAGCCTTGGTACTAAGCTAATCTAACCTCCTGCTGGGAGGAGGTTCCTATTTACTACACAGATAAGAGAGTGTTATCAATGTCAGTGCCAAGACGTTGAACTATTCCTTTAATTTTGGTTATTTCCATGCTAAAATGTTTTTAGTTACACTTTATTTTACAAGTCTGTATTATAATTCTGAATAATTACCTGGAAATGTAAGTTTGTAATTTGGTACCACTTTTAGACATGGGATATGAAAACTCAGCATTAAAGGTATTAAAAATGTCAACTAAATACTTATTTGCTAAAATGCATACATGACCAAGTAAGTTCTCTTTTCATAATCATGCTTTAAAAACAAAAAAAATCAACACTGTGATACAGTTGTCTTACTTTCCCCATTGTGAATGCCTCCTCAGCCACGAAACGTTTTCCATCCCATACTGCACCGCTTCACCGTAGGTTAGAGACTGCCTGTTCACCCTGGATGAGAAACACATTCACATTGCTGTCATCTGTTTGAGTACAATTTTTAAGAGAACTGCAGCTGAGAAAACCTCTGAACACAGATCTTATTCTGCATTACTGTTTAGATATTAGATGCATGTTCTTAATGTCTCCTTATTCATCTTCACCATCACACTTTGCAGTCACACAGTTACAGACAACCACAAAAAGCCTAAAATTTAAATTTGCAAGTTGTAGTTGTAGTTGTAATGAACAATAAGTGAATACAAAATGGTTCATTACAGATGCTAAGAATAACAGACATAGGTTGGGGAAGAAAGAGTAAAACATCTAATGAAGTGTAGAGGTGGAACATTTTTTTTTCTTCCATGCGTGGATGGATAACTGCATATTTTGAAGTTATAGTCCTTAATAAATGCAACCTGCAGCTCCTGCATGTGAACAAGGGAACAGGAGGAAGTGATGATTTTGACTCTCCTGTAAAGGACCCTCAGAAAAAGCGCATGAGCATTTATTCACTGCATTTCTCAACTGATGTGTGACTTTTCTGTGTAGAATATATTCCTGACTGAGGCTCCTTGTAAGCGCTGTTCATTCATGCTCTATCTATCTTCTTAATCCTCTTTAGCGTGGCGGGCGGGGCTGGAGTATAACCCTGTCTGAACTGGGCAAAGGGCAGAAGACACCGTGGACGGGCAGGTTCACTGTCACAGGCAGCATCAACTGCAACACACACTAATGGGATTCTGATAACGAGTGTGTTAATCACCTCAGCTGTAACTCACTATGATGGATCATAAATAATTTATGGTCTCACTGGTTCAATTACATAATCTAAGGGTTTGAAATTGGACTGGTGACAAAGCTTACTGCAGCACCACCTCTAATTGGTGGAGCTGATGACAGATCACAGTTACATTACGTCTTGTCGGTGGAGCTGATGACAGCCTCAGTGGGTGAACTGCAGAACTCCGTGCCCATATGCCACTGATTACACAGCAGAAAAGGGTGGAGACACGCTAAAATAGAGTGTAACTTGTCAGCCAGCTACAACAAACAAGTCACTGTTGGCACAGTGGACAGCTATGTAAACTAATGACAAACGAATTCAGAGCAGAGGCTGTGGTTTTACAGCACATACAGAGTTAGATTATTCAGCAGAAACAAGCCACAGTGGACCTGCTGTGAGGAAACAGAAGTAGTGAAAAAAAAAAAGATTATTACAGGGCTGGATTTTAGAAACAAACATTTTCAGCTGCATCTACAGGGAAAGACAAAATAATGTAAAGCCTCATGGATAAGGAATTTAAATGGAACCCAATTTATTTTGACCTGTCAAATGTCTGTGTAGCTTAGTAATAAAAAAAAAAAATCCAATATTTCCCAAAAACAAATCTTCTGCCCCCAGAGAAGAGGAGTGAACTTTTTCATTAAGAGGCAGGTTTAGGGTTTGGTGATTTGACATTATACAGAGATTTTTCTGTATCGTTTATCCAGTGGTAACTACCCTTTTATTATCTGTTGATCAGCGATGAAAAATATGTACTTGAGTATTTTCCATTTTAAACTACTTTATACTTCTGCTCCACCACATTTCAGAAGGTTCATTTTACCCCCCCATCACTTTATGAGAAAGAGACAATGTTAAGAAAAAACATTCCTTCCTTAAAAGGCAGCAAGACAAATACTGCATTGCATTGTGGTCTATTAGTGTGCATGATGAGTACATGAAGTCCTTTGCTTTGCGAGAAGGTGCTGACATCAAACCTCAGTGTTTACGATCGAACTTTCAGAGCTGAAATCCTTTCTGTTATTCAACTCCACTTTATCAGCTGGAAGTAGGTTAACATGAACGAGACAGATATGCAGTGTTAAGACTTTCTGAGGTGTGCTACTTACTTTACACTGAGGTGGTGGGAACAGCTGACCAGCAACCTCATACAGTGGACTGCGATGATACCCATAACCAGCAGACTGACTGGTCCAAGCTAGACAGAGAAAGACAAAGGGAGGGAGGGAAAGCCGAGTGAACATGAAATTGTCCTGTGAGTTGAAATAAATTATGTCAAGTATCATTATATGTCCGAATGAGTACATTAATTAGTGATTTACTAATATGGCCTGAGAGGCTGCTATCTAGATCTAAAATAATTAGTTGATTGGTCGATGAAAAAAACTGAATCGCCAACTATTTTCACAAATGACTAATCATTCAAATCATTTTTCAGGAATAATAATAGTCCGAGGTTCAAAAAAATGAGGATTTGCTGGATGTCTTGGTCTTACATTATGAATAATTGAATATTTTGGGGTTTTGGATTATTCTAACATGTTTTTAATGGTTTTTATACCAAATGACTAATTGATTAATTGAGTAAATAATTGGCAGATTAGTCGATAATTGTAAATAACTTAACTGTAGCCATACTGCTGTCTATATTCAATATTCTGTTCTTGCCTCTGCCATTGTTGTTATTATTGTAATTGTACTGTATTGTAGTGTTATTACTGTAAAGGAGGTGTGAGGATGTTAATAGTCTTAAACACTTGTTCCATGAACATGTTCCTGTAATTTCACTTTTTGTTAAACTTTTCTTGAGAATCAACATGATGAGTGTTGTAAAGTTATAATTTTATGATGTTAGGTTTATCACGTTCTTTTTTTAGCAAGGCTTTAACTTTGTCAAGAACACTTTCATAAATATCAGCTTAGTAGGCAGAACAAAAAAGGGTACAAAGGTACAACATACTGGCTTTTGTTGTTTTATTTTAGGACACCATGAGAATATGTTCTATCCTGTGAGCCCATCTCACTGCTTTGACCACAGTGTTTCACTTTGGTGCAACATACAAAGGGAAATAACTAATATCCCCTGATGGTACTCCCTCGCTGTACATATTCTACATCAAATTCAAACTTAAGCAAAGGCCTGACCACGTCTGTATCATGTCATATATATCTGGCACGACTGGTGACCAGACCTGCTGAGTGACCTGCTGTGATAAGCTGATAAACTCTCTGTGTACTTACCACCAGACCTGCATTCTTGACAGCTAGAGGCAGACCCAGCAGCCCTGTACCAATGTTCCCCTTCAACAGGTGGATAAGAGTCTGACAAAAACTGGGGGAGGAAAAAAACATTTACATCTGGCACTGATGTTACTGTGCATTGGCTATTAACTGCATATTAGATTTATAACACTTACGATGTTCCTGTCCGCCCTCCAATCCTCTCATAGTGACGTTGGGGTCTGGATGGTCCAGGAGGAGAGGGGCACAGAGCATCCATTTCTGATGGATTCTGGTCAGAAAACAAAGAACCTACAAGGAGAAGAATGAAAAAATGCCACAAATTACACACTTTACAGGGACTTCACAAAGGTAACGAATTATTCAAGAACCTATGCATTTGACAGACTTGGTGTGATTACAGCAGACAAAATTGGTAATATGGAAAACAACATTAGACTGAGATTTTTAATCTCTGTCACTTTCTGATTTAAAAAAGTCTGATTTAACACTACAAACAACAGTTTGCAGGATATACAGCTAAGTAGCTGCTCAACTGCAGCACATTAAACAGTATCTCAACATCCGGTTGTGGTTAGATGCTGCTGTGCTCCTTACTCTTCAGTTTCACTATCAACATAGGGTCTGTCACATGACATGTAGCTACAGTGCAAGTTTGTCTATTTTGTGTCCCTCCACCTACTTGTTCCTTACTGGCAATTATTGTCTACATTTCACTAATGCCTCCATTTATTTCATAACAGGAGAAAAACAGAAATAATGCATCTACAAGTAATTTAGATATCCTGCAGCAAAACCAAATTACATATGAACTGAGGAATAATTATTATATTCCTAATTAATATAATTATGATCAAATAATTATTTTTTGGCCACCATATTATCCCCTTATAAGGTTTCTATGACAAACTTGTTAGCAAACAGTTGCCTATTTACAAATGCAACAGATCCACAGTAGCATTATTATTCATTTGGAGTCATGTTTGTATCTAAGTCACTCTAAGTATCTAAGTAGATACAGAGCATTGCAGCTTTGCCAGGGCTGCTGCCGATAACTGGCAATGTGACAAAGCACCACCTGAGGAACCTGCATGTTTTGGAACAACAAGTGGTACCGATCTGTTAAAATTTGTCACTTTTGCAGATGATACAAATTTATTTTGCTCTGGGAGAAATTTAAAGGAACTTTTGCATGTTGTTGAAAGGGAGCTGAAAATTCTCAAAACTTGGTTTGATGGAAATAAATTGTCAATTAATATTAAGAAAACTAAATTTATGGTTTTTGGAAATCAAAAACAAATTGACAGGGATACTGAACTAAAAATCTGTGACGTTGAAATTGAAAGAGTTTTTCAGACATAATTCCTTAGGGTACACTTATATTTCCCTATATAAGTTATTGTGCAGAAGTGTGGGGGTAAACCTTAAAACAACAATTGATTCAATAGTCTTATTACAAAAACAAGCCATACATATTATTAATATGGCTGGTTACTATGATCACACAAAACCATTGTTTCTAAATTCTCATGATTTAGTATATTATCAAACAATGCAAATAATGTTCAGACCGAGATCAAAGTCACTCCCAGACTGTGTACAAAGGTCTTTTTTCAATACAGGAGATCAAATATGATCTGTGTGATGATATGTGTTCGTAAGTTTACTGTACAAAAAGCTAAAAAGGGATTAAAAGGAAATGTGTTTCTATTGTTGGGGTTAAATTAGTTAGTGTGTGAACAATTTTATTTTCTTTTTGGGCGGTGGATTAATTGATAAGGATGTAAACAGGCAAATATAAGCATTTTGCTTCAGCCGGAACCTGTTCAGTCACTACTTAATACATATGCCGCTGACTTTGTTTTTTTGTGTTTTAGTTTTTTTCTGTCTATGTTGTTTATATTTACTGTTATGTGTTATTATGTGTGATGATTGAATAAAAATTACTACTACTCAAACTTAATCTAAAATCTTTTCACAGGCCCTGGAAACTTTTTATGGTATTACAATCACTAAAAAGAAGAGCTGTATTGAGTCTCTTCAATCTGCTATCTGCTATGCACCTGGCTCATGCCATGTAAAAAAAATCTTGTGACTTTTAAAGTCACAGTGTGCTAATTTGATGGAGATATTTCTATAAAGCTTTCTCCTGTAAACCAACTGACGGTAATCAACACATGACAACAATTATCAGTGAAATATAGTCTCTCGTGACTCTTATTACATTTTTACAAGCAGAGAGGAACTGTCTGGCGATATTTTCAATATAGGAGGGATGAAGAGCAGAGTATGTTTTGTTTTTTTTTTGCATCAGCAGGCAGAATGTCTCTTTACTATGTGAAAACTAATACTAAAGTGAAACTGAGAACATCTTTAAAACCCACAGCTTCATTCTTTAAAACCTCTCAGCTAGACACCCATTTAACATGACAATGGCCTCGATTATACCTGTCTACTAACCAACAAATACTGATGATGGTCATGTTTTTTAAGCATGAAAGTCCAAGTGAAATTACACTGCATGTTTTTTGTCTGCTACAGGATACATACTGTATCTGATGTAAATCACCCGTCCTGTGTTTCTCTGAGAAAAAAAAAAATCAGAAACCATAAGGGAGATATATATATTTTATATTTTGTGGTTTCCTGATGGAGCCCTCTTGTTTTGCATTAATTCAAATCATTCTGGTACCTGTCTATGTCCATGGAGAGCTCATTTCAATACAGCTTATCAACTGTTGCATAAAGCAGTAATGTCAGTGTTTCTATCATCGGCAGAGCAGACAGTCAAACTGAGCCAGAAGGCAGCAAATAAAACACAAGAGCCACAGACTCTGAACAACCCACATCTCCTGCTACATTCTCCCTCAGAGCTAACAAACTAGAACACACATCTTGTCCTGCACTTTAGCCTATTGAGTGCACACCTAAAACACCTTATTACATGCTAGATAGCTAAGTAGCTGGTCAGCTGCAGCACATTAAACAGCATTTAAATTTACCTGCAAATGTCACTTGATGCTGCTGTATTCCTCGCTCTTCAGCACCACTAACAGCAAATTGTTTGCACATGACACGTAGCTACAGTGCAAGTTTGTTTACTTTATCTCTTGTTCCGTACTGGCACTTTGCTAGCCTACCAGCTGCTGTCAATCAAACAGCAGCTGGCCTGCGTATAAAAAAACACATTGACTGATCAAAACTGATAACTGGACTTTAAGGTTTTTGTTTTTGAATGGGCCATTTACTGTATGAGCAAAAGGTAGAGGACAAAAGGGGTCAAACTGTCCTTTCAGCATATTTTATATTATTATTATATTACACAAAACCAAAACACGCACACATGTGTTAAAAGAAAGAAAAGCGTAAATATAATATTTACATGATTCACTTTTTAAGATCGTGGTCCAACAACTAAATGCAAATATTACATTAGCAAAAACAGTACACTTGATTTTAATACCTTCACCTCGGATGTCTACATCACTTGAGGCCATCATGTTGGGTCAGGTGGTTTTGTGGACGGATGGGTGTTCTCTCTCCCAGCCAAACGGATCTTAATGCTGGGAGATCAGGGAGTCCAGCATTGACAGCTTCCTACGACAGAAGAGACAAAAAATAATTTGGTGTAAGATTTGGCAGCAGCAGGGAAAACAAGATCACAACCTTCACGATGAAAGGAAGCTACAGTCATGGCTTGATCTTTGAATAACAGGAGGGAGTGGCTGAAATGGACAAAATAATCTATCATGACACGTGATAATATGTTGATCATGATATGATGAATTTGTTTTAAAAAAATTAAAAAAAAAAATGTAATTAAGACACTGTTTATGGTTAAAATTACCAGCTGGCAAAGTTTGACTGATACAGCAAATTCATTACTGGGCATATGATCAATCACTGGTAAAATTTTGCTTAATCTATAAAAAGTAACTGCATTTTATCTAC
Source organism: Seriola aureovittata (assembly GCF_021018895.1). Classification (NCBI taxonomy): domain Eukaryota; kingdom Metazoa; phylum Chordata; class Actinopteri; order Carangiformes; family Carangidae; genus Seriola; species Seriola aureovittata. The sequence continues at coordinate 8,082,552 of NC_079371.1, read as the reverse complement.
ACTTGCAGCTTTAAAGATTCCGCACAGACATGTAAAAAAAATCTCTGCTTCGAATAATAATAAAAAAGGTTATATCAACCATTTTGAAATTGCATATACTCCTTACTCATTGGATATACAAATATTTTTAGTTTCAAAAGTTTAACTTCTGGGCAAAATATGTGAAGAAAAGTCTATTCTAAGTGTGTGTGCACCTCTGTATGTTTCATGTTGAACCCTGACTGGCCATCATTCTCCAGAGAGAAGCTCAATAAGCAAAACGCATTTTTGAGTACAGACCATCCAATCAAACTCCCTCTGATGCATTATAGTCATTCTGTGATTATGAGGTGAACTTTATTGCTAGAGAAAAACAGACTTTATTGCTCGAGGTGCAATAATTCTTGTTATGATTTGCTGTTGCCCTTTTTCTCACATGTGACAGTTGAGTATTTTAAAGTTTTGTACAGTTGGTCAGACAAAACAAGCTATTTGTATACACTGTGTTCGACTCTGGGAAATTATAATAGGCATCCTTCACAATTTTCCTACATATAAAAGACAAAATAATTAATTGAATAAATAATAAGCAGATGTATCAATAATGAAAAGAATTGGTAGTTGCAGCCTGTGCCAACACCAACACACAAAATCCGATCCTCTCAAAATATTCTCTGCTGTTTCTCTGCAACGTTTTCTCCCTCAAAGCTTTGGGCTGACACACTGGTATGTTTGATGGTTTTTGAGCAAGGTACTTAACCCAACCCACCTAGTCATGATGTTATGTAAGAGCAGCATAAGAGCTGTCAGTTCAAACAGGGTGTGTGAGAACATCGCTATGACCTGCTGCTGTTTCTAATCACAGATGGATTTGTACTAAGGCTTTGCTGACCACCTGCTGATTAGATGGTTCAAAGACTACAGAGAAAGTTCATAATATACAGAAATTTTAAGGAACCAAAATTCGTATTTCCCAGCAGTCAAACATTGAGTGGCTACACTTCCTTAATCTTCACGTTGCAGCATTGCTTGTTTAGTGTATAATAGGATCAGAACAACTTCTTAAATTGGGTGTCTGTTTTCATATGAAAAATTACAACTTGGACTTCTAACTAAATAATACCCCTGCAAAAAGAATTTGGTTTTACGATTCCCCTTTGAGGCATTTATCCTGCATCTACCTTACATTAGCGCTGTAAACTATTGATTTGTGAACATTACACTGTAAAACTAAATAGGGATATATTAAAGAAGAACTACTGTCCAAATAAAGTGAATCTTGATTGCCCCTGGCAGTTCAACTTGCGGATGAGACGTTGTTCACTAGTGGTTCAGTGAGCATGCAGAAAAGACTTGTGATTTCCACAACTACAGTGTAACTGTGTGCAGGCCAAAGTCTCTCAAGTACGAGCGACTCAGCCATTTTCATGACATGTGCCATGACATGAGAGAACTAAACTAAGTACCATGGAAATGCAAATAACATGGTGTTGAATTTCTGTCATTAAGAGGTTAATTTTAGAATAACATGATTATTTCTGCCTTTTTAAATGTGAAACTGAAATTTATACTTTCTGATTCTCACACACCAGTTTTCTTGTTTTTGTTTCTTTCATTCTATAATGGAAGAAGACATGAAGTCGTTTTAGCTCAAGCAACAAAAACTACACAGGCTACTGTGGAAATAGTGTCCTTTACCTTTAAAGTTTTGAATATCAATATTAAAGCTGATAGTCGTCCCGTGTTTAGTAATCAACAAACACACAGCACCCTCCAGTTTAATCAGGGTGCGGCCAAACTAAGTCAACTGTGTTTGTCCGCCTTCCTTTGTTCTTTAAATGTTTTCAAATGCTAAATGTTGTCTTTTCATGGCAGCACACAAATATACTGCAGACCGACCAGATCAACCCGATAATCCCATTATTTTAAACTAATCTTTGGCCAGGAGACGTGTGAGTGTCTCTGTCGCCTCAATGGACGCGGTGATAAGGCAAACAGTCGGGACAAACATCACTGATGGGATCTGGCCAGGAAACTACACCATCAAATGAGCTTATGATTAATTGTGCTGTGCTAAGAAAGCAGTTAAATAGGGCTGTCCACAAACGGGTTAGTTGCTATTTACTTCCGAGAAAGACACAATCAGAGAGGATACTGAAATAGCAAGAAAGGGCGACGGGAGCTAAAATGGGAACAGCTATACTCTAGTAATAACCTGTTACCTTTATTTCACCGCGGGTTGACGAAAACATTAAAGCTAGCTCGGCTAACGTTATGTGTGATAAAACTAGGGTTAGCCAACGTTAGCTATATGTCCCGATGCCATATTTGTGTCCGTAAACACCCACCAACACAGCTCACCACGTACACCAACCTACCTCAGGGCAACCTTGTCTTCTCTTTCCGGTCCTGGCTGGCTCTACCAGAGGCTAACTTCGCCGCAGACCTCTAATTTTCATATCGTAATCATGTCTGGTGATTGAACACAGCGCGGCGGCAACACTGCACCGATTGAAAGCCAAACAGTTCTCCGCTGCTCGGCTCTCAGCGTCAGTGAGCCAGCGGGGTGGTCACGTGACCGGACCAGTCGAGGACGTAGTGTAGTCGTGGTCAGGCTCTGGTCTTAGTGTTCGACGTCTTGTTGCCATGGAGACGGTTTGTAACTGTCAGCGTTAACGTTAGAATGTTTAAAACTCGAAACTGATGTGTTTCAGCTCTATTTCCCCTTTTGAACCCTCTTAATCTTGTAAGGAACAGAGATGGTCATACTACGTATGGAGATTTATGTGAAATACTACTACTGTCAACTACTCATTTAAAAAATATAGCTAAAGGAGAAATGGAATTGCCTTTATCTCTTGGATTCAGTCATGAGACCACTATCTATTGAAGTTATCAATCTAAATAACAAGAAGTTCACTAATATGCTTATTATCACCCTTATCAGCATGGCTGGATTAACCTCTTATGCCCTCTTTGCCCCTGAGGGTCAAATATTTGTTGTTGGACCCTGTTGACGTCCGTTGTAAGTTTCATTATTTCCCAGACACTCAGAAGGCAATTTTTTTTGTCTTCCCTTTATTCTATCTTTAATACTGCTCAACATGAATGTAAGATGAAAATGTAGTTTGTATGCCTTAAAAATCTGTAAAAGTGTGTACTTGAATTTTGTACAATAAGAACAATCTGAAACAATAAGAAATATAATAAGAAAAATAAAATAAAATAAATAAAAAATTTGTCCAACCTGTTAACAAAAGCACGTTTTGTTTGTGTTTCTTTGGTCGAGTCTGTTTTCCATCGGGCTTTTATTTTTGGAAATGAATGGAAGCGCTTGGTTTAAGAACCGGGACAGCGAGACAACATTGAGGCTACGTTTAAAGTTCTCTATGCAGTTTGGTTTTCATTTACCCTCTCTTCCGCTTATATATATTTTTACACAACTAAGTGAAAAGACAGTTGAGGTTTTAGACAATCAGCAGCAAGCGAAACAATAAAGTAAAACATCCAGGCAATTCACCGGGGTGATCGTTTGCTATGCGTCAAGTAAGACAAAATAAAAGAGGAAGTGAAGAATTGTTTTTTTTCCCTGAAACTTTATTTAGAAAGTAGACAACAAAACATATTCACACAGGACTGAGGTGAACCAACACCCCAAGGAATAATAAACAGAAGAAGATGAAGTCAATAAAACCGACACCTCCGTTTTCATAACAATTTATAATGACAGATTTCTTTACATAATAAATTAAATGTTTCTTCAAACAAAACCGAATAGCAAATTATGCATATTTTCAAAGATCTTTTTGTTTAGGGTTAGGTTTATTTTGTGTCTTTTGTGCGTTAAAATCTTTATATATAAATATATACTTTTTAAAATGTTTTTGCAACATAAAAATAGGAGTATGTCAACGTATTTCTCTTAATTTGTCACACCGGAAATCCTGTTGCTGATGAAAGTTAGCTTGACGCTAACCGGCTAAACAGGTACTGGACATCTCTGGAGGTTTTCACAGTAGTTACTTCATTTGCTAGACATTCAAAGTCGAAAGTCCACAGCTGGTCTGGCAGCAGTTTGCGACACATCACTTCGAACATGACTGTGAGTTTTTACGACCCATATTTTATTTGTTGTGTAGTTTAGCTTTAATTAAGATAGCATTCCGCTCCATAATGCTAAGTAGCCTACAAGCTAGCTGTCAAACTTACCGTATTTAGCTCGTTTATAAGTTACCGATAACTTCTATTGATAACCATGGTTCTCTAGAAGCCTAAATAGACTGTTTACAGACTTCATTGAACTACAGCGTGATCCCAACAGCATATTAAGTTAACATTGATAACTCACAATGCACAAGTTTAGTTATCTGGTGACGCAGTGTTCTTTTAACATTAGGCTACAGTAAAATCATATGACATATGATTTGTTTTAGAACCAAAAGATTACACAAGTAGATTGTCAGAAAAATGATTGGCAGCTATTGTGATAAAAGATTTGTCTTTTCAGTTTTTTAAGTTTTCAAGTAAAAAATAGTGAAGAAAATCAAAATATCTGCAGATTTCAGCCCCTCAGAAGAGACGATTATAAATCATTGTAAACTGATTTTTTTTTTTTTAAACGTTGGTAGAACAAAACGAGACATTTGATGACGTCACCTCCAACTACAATGAAATTTTTGATACTTTATTCTTGTTTCAGGCTAATCAATTAAGCAAAAAAAGCAGATTAATCGTTTATGATAGTAGTTAGCTGCAGACCTACATTGTTTCTCACATTAATTGCGGCTAATCTGATCTCACAGAATGTGATTGCCAGTTAGTGATTATGTCTGTGCTGCAACTGAGGTGTCAATGCAATGAATTTCATGACAAATATGATGAAACACACAGTGATTTAAGAGCAAATTATTGAATCTGTCTCTAACAGAAGCACGAGTTTGAGGTGGCGATGACGTGTGAGGGATGCTCAGGAGCTGTTACCAGAGTCCTCAACAAACTGGGAGGTGAGGCTCTTCTTCCCCTTCAGACTATATGATCTTAAAGACTCAACGGTTTTGCAACTTATTTCAGTTCTCTCTGCATGCCAGCAAAGATCAATACAGGGCAAACATGTTGTCTGTGTAATTTAGGGTAAGGGTTAGGATAATATGGATATATCAATTTGAAGGTTATGACTTCTTTTAAATGGCAGCCAGTCATAGCATCAACTTACACTATGGTGCCTGTCCCCTTCAGACCTCAATGGCACAACATTAGCTCACAACATAAGCAATAAAGTAAGATTGCTAAATTGAATATTTGCCCAACTTATCAGCTATTAATGTGCTTTGGAGTTCACCTTAAAAACTCAAATTACCAGTGATTTAACTCTATTTTCTGCACCCATTGCTTTGTATTGTAAAGCTGAAATACATACAGATTTGTATTGTATATAGTGAAGTGAATTGTCTGCAGCCCTCCTACTGAAACTTGTGGTTGAGGAACCAACAGCAGAACACCGAATACATTAGTGTGTATCACCCACCTAAAACCAATTTTTGAAATTATTTTCTCGGTAACATGAACACTGTCTTTGTTAAATGATATGAAATGTTAAATTAATAAATGGCATCATCTTAAAAAGAGCCCACAGCTCTCTCCACTGTCTTCTCACAGAGAATTCAATAAGAGAATTCAGAAAGTGCAGTTACAAATTTCTAAAGGCACTTTGCATCACATCAACCTCATGACTTCTTGGCTCTGAATGTTGAGTCAGCCAGTGAGTCACCTGATACAGTTTTAAAATTTTATTTGGCTTAGTCATTAAAATGTCAAATGCCAAAGTGACGTGAAGTTTCTAGCTCATATGAGTCCCACAGTCTGGACTGTGACATTACAACAACAAACCTGTTTTGATCAACCACATCTTTAAGGGTGGTAAATTGGTGAAAAGATACTGGAGTACTGGAGCAAGAAATAAAAATAACAAAGTGTTTTGAATCTTTTCTTCATACAATTCAATTCATTGCAAATGCAGTCATGCAAGGCACTGCAAGGTATCTATGATACTGCTGCTTCCTGGAGTTAAACAAAATGCCTCTTTGTTTTTTCTGCTCTCAGACGTGAAGTTTGAAATCGACCTGCCTAAGAAACTGGTTTGGATCGAGTCTGACAAAGATGTTCAGGTTCTTATGGACACACTGAAGAAATGTGGGAAGGAGGTCAAGTACAACGGCACTAAATGAAGGAGTCTGCTTCTGCTCATGTAGAACAGGTTAAAGTCAATTTTTTCCTGCCAGCCCAACTCAAAGATTTATGTTTACTTTCCCAGTTTTATGTTTATGACGCCATAACCTTCTGTACCCTTGTTTTTTTCCACCTTTATTTGTGTGTTTTCTGTAGGAAATGATTGCTGCTGGCGCAAAGTGAACATTTATACTGGATTCAAGTTCTTCGCCTGCCAGGAAGAGTCTGATGTACCCCCCTTCCCCATACACACACACATGGTGCCAACTCTCTCTCTCAGCTTAAACGCACAAAAAAACCCTTGGATGCAGATCGTCTTTCAGTGTTGTGATTTACAAGATCAGAACTGCCGTATGTGTTTGAGCAATGACAACAAAACCCATCTTGATGATGCTAGTGCTTGTCCAGCACTATATTTGACATCCTTCAGTTTCTTTGTTGTTTTTCCTCCAACACAGCGGCCTGGCCTGAATAATTACTAGAAGTATTCTTCCAACATACCTCTGGCTGAAATCACAGCCTTCCTGCTTCCTGGCCTGTATAGTATAAAAATTATGTTTGTAACTTTCTTTCCTGTTTGTATAAGAGTTCACCTTAAAACAGCAAAAACAAGGCACTAACACATGTCCTCTGACACATTTGAAGTACATTCCCTGGATTGTAAAACATGCCACAAATTGTTTACTCTTTGTCGAAACACTCAGTATTGTTGCATAAGATGTTTGTAGATCTGCACCAAGGGGGGAAATCAGTCTCTTCCCTTCTCGAACATCTGCTGGACTTTAATTTGTAAAACTGCTTCCTCTTTGCTTAATCACGGTTTACACTACTATGATCGACTAACACCATTAGTCAAATAAATCATGTTAATTGAGATTTTAGTTCACTCTTTTGTGTTACTTTAAGAAAAAAGACCACCATCTTCTCCTGGGTTTTTTGTAATTATCTGTCTTTATATATGTTGAGTGTAAATGGGAAATACAATTAAATCAGTTCTGACTCAGTTTGTCACAGTTCACTGTTTTATTCCTTTGCGTAGATCTCTTTATCGAGAGGAATACTAATACTAACAGTTTAAAAACAGTGTTTCATAAAGGCAAAAAGTGCTGATTTTTGTTGAGAATTTCTGTGTAGGAATCAGAGATGAAGTTCATCTAGTCTTTGCTCTGGAGGAGGTGGAACATCTGCATCACAGGTAGGACTGTATGCAAGATATGGAAATATCAAATGACACTACATCAGTTTCCACCTCCAACCCCTGAAAAACAAATGGTGCATTTTCTGGGCATGGTAGGGTACTACTGAGGATTTTTTTTGAATTTTTCCACTGTAGTTGCACCTCTTATACCCTGTTGAGTTACAAAATCACGTTTGAATGGTCCCATAAGTGTCAGTGCGCTTTTGAAAATGTTAAAAATTCTGGTTTAATCTGCTCTTGTCTTGGCAGCTCCCCGAGGTGATAACCCCTTTCAGTTACAGGTAGATGCCAGTAATTTGGGAGCTGGAACTGTCCTCTTGCAGACTGGTACTCGTGGCATTGGGCTCTTATTTGGGCCTTGAAACATTTTGAGGTCTATGTGAGCGGTGGAGGACTAAAGATCACTAAAGACCAACAGCTTTCCAGTCCTGAGCATGTTTCTGTCATTTGCAAAGAATGATGAGAGGTATAGGGGTCTGCAGGACCCACATTTCAAAAACCTAATACATATTACATTTGATTCTTTTTTTTCAGACTGAGCTAAAATTTATATAAGATAAAATATATCTAAAAGCCCTTTGCACAGTCCTCTATGCACTTAGTGGGGGTTTCCTCAGAACCCGTAAAATATATCAGAATGAGACCAGAACAGGGCGATACAGGACAAAAATCTCTACATTTTTGATATAAAGATTGTCAATGAAGGTTGGGAATTGTGGGATTTAAAAGAGTTTGTCTGATTTTCTTTTAGGAAAATTTTCAGGGATGGCAGTTAGGGTGCACGTGATGTCATCCACTCCAGCTCTGAACATTCAGTGCAATACACACCCATTATATAAAATCTGAAACTGACTAAAAATGACGCAAAAGTTGTCAAAATACCGATTTAACCAAGAAGAGTCTCAAGTCTTGTGACCCGTTTAACCATTGCCATTTTTCTACGTCACAGTATGACGCAGCAGCAGAGCCCCAAAGAGGGGTGAGTTTCATTCATTCATTCTCTATGGGAATTTTTTCGCCTTTTATCGCCGTTTACGTCGCCATGGTTACTGGAATCACTCAGAAAAGTCGTAGCACCCCGTTCCCGATCGAGCCGCACGTATTGACATATTGTCTGGGTTTTTTAAAACCTCCGGGACTAATTACGCGCCGAAATTTTGATACGGAAGATGAATAAGCTGAATAAGTTTGCAGAATAGTAATGGTCTGACTTCAGTTCTCATCATTAAAAGCTAAATTGTTCTCACATGAACCGAGAGAAGATTCTGCCTTTGTAGGAAAAAATATTATCTGTTGACTAAGTTCAGTGAATAAAACTTATTTCATGCATTAAAGATAGTAAAATATAGATGAAATTGCACACATTTAAAATGAGGCTTTAATTTTAGGTTAAGATACAGATAGATCAAACACTCTGAGTGAGTTACAATAACTAGAACTGGTTTGTGTTTCACTTTAGAAGCAGAGACTGAATGCACAAATCCTTTAAAGCAGGAAGTGGAGCAAATTTTTAAGAGTGTGGAACATACATTAATAATAACAATAACTGACTGATATTTGAATACTACTTAATCACAAAAGACTTATTTTGTAGCTGTGATGTTTGTATAAGCAAAAGAGCCTTGATCAAAATGAAGGGGCAGTTTCATGTTTTACCACAAGGTGGCAGCCTTCCCTCTCAAAATCAATTCACTTCAAATGGCAGTTTCTAATGGAGTTTAACAAACAACAGCTACTTCAATACCTGCTTTGTCTTGCTTCCACCAGAAAGCAGACTGTGGACTCGACCTGTGACATGAAACCCCAATCATGAGGTCACTGAGGGTTTGAGGTAATACTTCATCATTTAGTTATTCAGCATTTCATGTTTCTTTCTGGGGGGAAAATAAGTTAATTTAGTTGAAAAACTTAAAAAAGCCTAACTCCCATTCACATTAAGAGTAAGGGTTTTTTTTCCCCCCCTCACTATTTAATTATCAAGAGACTCCCAATAAAAACAGACTCATTGATTCTCATGGGAATTAAAGCCAGATGTTTACTATTGATGTTCTGTCAAAATCCAGTTACTGCTACCCTGGAATTATTTGCTGCTAAATCCACAGTGATAAATTCATCAGTATTACTATCACAAGATGGGGAAGCACAAATAGCTAGAGGCCAAGTCCAGAGAAACATGAGGGAAGAGCACAAGAAAGCAGTTCCTCGTTTTCAAATGGGATCATTATACACTGAATTGATAGACCTATTTTGTCTATATCAAGTCTTTGGCTGAGGGGCATGCAGGCCACCAGAGATACAAAAAACATAGCAAACAAGGTTTCGAGAGAAACTATCAGTGAATAAATAGATTTTCCAAAGAAATTCTGTTAGTAACCTCATATTTAGTGAGAACTAAAGGACCTAAAATTATAATTAACAACCATCGCTACAAAAGACTACTGAGGGGCACTTGAATGGACAGATAATTTAAAGAATCCAACTGGTATTTAAGTGTAATATAGAGCTGAAGCAATCAAGCTTGTCATCAGTTCAATCAATGTTTATTGGGTGAACAGAACTCTGAAATATACATGACTCTGATCACACTCCAATGAGGAGTTAAAAGTTACAAATCTACATTTATATCTGAAAATAGACCAATAATTTCAAATAAAGATTATTTTTCAACTTGTATAAATATAATTTTACATGATAGCTTTATTGTAAAATACAATGTAGATTAAACTAAGCACAATTTGTTGGATGCAACACCAGAAATTCTGTATGCCAGTTTATAATGAATTGTTTCCTCTTTTATCAGTTCAATTCTATACACAACTATAAAGAAAAAGGGCAACACATTTGTGACAGTTTCTGTTCTAAGTGGATGATTTTTAATCAAAATAATATATACAGCCTGAATTTTAAAAACATGAGAAGACTGTGTCAGTGCTTTTAAAATAAAAAGTTTAGTGTTGCGTGCTTTGGCACATTTTCAGCAGTAACAGTCTGCAGTCAGGGGTGTCGGAGGGAGGGAGGCAGGTGCGAGCAGATGTTTAACATTCAGGAGGCTGCGTCCATCATCTGGATGGAACACTGCCCACTTCCGTAAGACGAAAGCCTCGACCCTAACCCCATACGGAAGTGGGCGGTGGTTCATCTAGACTGGGTTGGAAAAAAGGAAGACAAGCCAGCAGGCCAGCAGACTGCGAGCCTGCTTACAGCTGATCAGCTTTGAGTCTGCTCACTCCAGTACAAAAGCTTCTGGTCTGAAAAGCTTTCAAAATAAAATGAATACACAATCTCATGTTTGTCTCTGAGGCCACAGCTGCTCCCCATTTCAGTCTCTTTTCTTTGAAAGGTCCAGGCCTGTGCAGCTGTCCTCATTTGCCTTTAGCCTTCCCCATAGTGGAACGCAGTGGAAGAGTGCCCTCTGCCCATGAGTCAGGATACTGCATCATCTTCTCCCACAGACTGACTTCCTCTCCAACTGAGTCCATTTCCACTTCCTCCTTGGCTATTTTAACAGTGCCTGCAGGGGTGAAGATTACACAGTGAATGCAAAATTAGTGCAGAGTCTGTTATCATTAATGATGGCAAATTCCTCGAACACTCTTAATTGTCACACTGGGGAAAAAGGCATGGAAGCCTTGTGGGTACTTCAGCAGTAAAATAAAATTGAGCATGACTTTCTCATAAAGGCTATTAAGCTGCTATTAATAAAACAATTTAAACTAGAACAGGAAAGCTATGGTGTTACTTTCTCTTTTCATGAAGATAAATTAAATTCACCCTCATTCCAAAGTTAGAGAGTTAGGAGAGCAACACAAAAGTTAAAAAGTAAATTCCTCCCTGGTCCCAAAACAATGATCTGAACACTGAATTGCAATTGAAGGACAGGTTCACAGTTTTTCAAGTCTGTTTTAAGACAATAGCTAGGTAACTCAAATGACTTCTGAGTTAGTCAAGTGAAGTGAATATCTTCCAAAGTTCTTCCAAAATTCCTTCTTTGCATTTTACTGTTTTGTGGGAATTTTGTACTAAAAAGGCTGTGACTTTGGAAGATACCCATTTCATTTGACAAACTCAGACTGTTTAAACCTCATATTAGCTTCAGATAGAGTTGTATTTAAATTTTTACATGAAGGGCCAAATTTTGTTCCCATCACCTTCACTGAAAGCGCTTTAGACAAGGATATTTTAATGGCCAGTGTGAACACCAAGCGAAACCTGTTCATATGGACACCTGACTATATAATCGACAACTGAAAAACTTTGAACCTAGTAAAATTATTTTCTACTGCAAAAAGTTGCAACTGTGACATCAAACTAAAGCAACAGAGTTCAGTGTGAACCAAGGCCAAAACAACAAACAAATTAAGTGCTGACTAACTAAAGTGAAACAGACAAAGAGACCATCATTAAGCCAATCCCCTTGAAAAACAAAATGGGAGAAAATAGTTCAAAAGAAAACCGCTGCTCTTGCCAACATCTTTGTTGCTATTTATGAAATGTGGATTATTCTATTTACAATATAACACTCACAGTTAATCTTCTAGGGCAATAGGTATAAGAAGATCTCATAGAATAGCAACTGTCTGAGTAGAACACAAAGAAATAACAAAAGGGACAAAAAGCTGTAACTGAAGGGAAGGTGAAAAAAGGAAAATATCTGGATTTATTGAACTTTGTCAGTTTTTCACCTTTTCCAGAGCTGAGACGGACTCCTCCCAGGAATTCATTGCTCAGCATGGCCTCCCTGTCCCACACAGTCAGCTCCAGACACATCGCCCTCAGCTGCTCCAGAGCCACTTCCTTGAACACAAATGTGTGGTCATAGTGGGGGTTCAGGTTCTTCTTCACAACTGGAGTCTTCCTCTTTGAGGTCTTTGCCTTAGTTGGGAACAAGTATCTGCAAAACAACAAACTCCAAGTTAGTTTAAATAGAGAAATGCTTGTATGAAAACACAGTGAGTGTGGTTTTTAGAGCAGACAGATTATCACTAACCCTTTTACAAAGCTATCTGACGTGCCTCCTGTTTTCATTGCCATCAAATTCTTTGCCTCTTTAATTAGGACATGCAGTTCTCCTCCTTCTTCAGTCACCAGTTTTTTGCCTGACAAGGAGAAGGCAGACACTCTCACAAATTTGAGGCGAAGTGTATCAAACACAACCAGAGCTAAATGCAGTTTTCTTATTGTTGACTTACCTTTGATTTTCTCAGTTGTTGGCTTTTTAGGTGTGACAAACTTTAAGGAGATCACCAACTCTCCTTTGTACTGAGCAAAAGCTGAAGCTGGCACAGTAGAGGCTGCCTGTTTAGTAGAAGTACATGACATTTAGGTACACAAGAATCTCAAACACCGACTATAGTAAACATATTATTCGTCCTAACACGCAGGGCTCTACACTAAATCCTGACTAGTGCTGGATGACTGGGCCTGATACAGAGGTCAGTTTATGATTGTAAAAACAATATCTGTTAATATTATACAACCTACCTACAACTATATTTACTAAGATTTCCTTTGAATGACGTTATAGTTATAGTTATCAGTATGGCAGGACATTCACAACTAATCAGCGTTTTAAATAGTTAAGAGACTTATAAGGTGACAACATATAATGAAAACTCACTTTTCAAGTACTGCAAACACAATCTTAGTGTTTTCATGCAATGCAGTCTATTTTGCCAACATATACACTAATAACAAAATATAAGTGAGAAACAAGATACATGTTGGTCAGACTCTCATCCTCACAGATGATCCACAGCTTCACCTTGTTCTGATTTGCTTAGACCTTGAGGCTACTTGCTGATATTAAACATGAAGTTTCGCCATCATCTGATCGGTACACAAAGACTGTAACATTGCAGTTTGATAGTTTGCATGACAGTTTGTTTGTTTGTTGATATCTACTATATCTTGCATTTCTGAAATACCTCTGTGGGTTAGTCTCCGCTGATGGCTGCTGTTCCTCATTGTTGACCCAGTTTACCATGGGTTTTTAGACATCCTCTTTGGGTTACACCTAGTCTGTGTGCAGTTTTGGCACAGATGATTTGGCCTTTTTTGGAGCACTTTTGGTTTAAAGGCAACTTATGGAGTTGTTGATCTCTAGTAGCACTATGGGTCAATACTTTATATGTGGATCGTAAACAATGCAGATTTCAAACCTTCTAAGAAAAATTGGCTCTGAAAATGTTTTATGAGGACTAAATGCATTGATCATGTCTGTTAGAGCTCTTACAAAGCGTGAGAAACACTGAATGGAAACAGAAACTCAACAAGAAAACTCCACAGGACACCTTTACGTCCTTTTCTGTAAGGTGTTAACATTATTTTGTCAACACTGCATTACTCACCTAATAAACATAATAAGAAACATGAATGTAAACAATGCAAGTTATGAACTTTTAAGAAAAATCAGCTTTGTAAATGTTTTATAAAAGGAAGGAAATGTATTTAACATGTTTGTCAGACCTCAAAAGATACACACAACGCACAACTCCACTGGGCACCAGTCCATCATAGTATGGTAAAGAAAAACAAATTCAGTTTCTCTGATCTACCTTTGCCATGAGAGCCACACGTTCCTCGTATGGTGAGTCAAGGTCTCGGCAGTCCAGAGCAATCTCCACCTCTCCCAGGAAGGCGTTGCGGCTGAGGCGACCATGATGCCAGACTGATATCAACATGGAGCGGGTGAACAGCTGGGAGCGGCTGACAGAGTACTGGAAGTGGAAGATGAGGAGACTTGATTGATTGTGTCATTGCTGATACAGTGATGGACAGGTCTTGTAATGCTCTCATGCTCTGGGAGTTTTAAATAAATCAAGGGCTATAGATTAAAGAAGAAGGTGATTTCAGAGTTTATTGGAAGTTGCACAAAATCTTCTGAATAATTACCTTCTTCCAAACCTTTAAAGAGCAATCCAAAATGACAGAGCAATAATTTGTTACAAATGGATTCACCTAGATGATGTTCTTTTCAGCAGTTTTGTTTGCTACTGTATTTAAGCTGATTCTACACTGAAAGCCAGGACCAAAATCAATATTTGACAAAAGGTATTCTAATCAGCAATGTCAATATCAATCTTAAGGTCCCTGTAGGTGTGGTCACTATTTGCAGCAGGCTTGGCACAAGGTCACTAATCAGGGAGTGTCATTAAGTCAACAGGATAAGGTCAACAGTTGCATTACAAGTTGAGAGGAGCCAGTCATAAACCATCACCTTCAGTGTTTCTTTGTAGACGGGGTTTATGGTGTTTCTCTTCGTCGTGGTCTTCCTTTTGCTCTGGCGAGATTTGTCAGGGAGTAGGTAACATTTGACATAACTGAAACACAAAAAGAGAAAAGTATGTCAATCAGTCTTTCTCTTGGACATGACTGTTTTATTCTGTATTTCCTGAATAAATGCTGTGAAATAATATGTGTTGACATTCAATTTCCTGTGTAGCTGAGGTCATCACTTTTGGAATGTGATTATTGTGACTTTGTAAACACAGCAACCTCTTATCTACACTGATCAAAGCTGTGTTAGCATCACTGAGGGCTGAGAGCCACAATTTGGCGCAGCTGTGCTATTCGATGCCCAATGTTTTAAGTTTGAAGTAAACTGCTCTTCAAATGATGTGTTTTGTCTGTTTGAACTTCACATTACAGCTATGCTTGGACAAAGTGAAAGTTGGTAATACTTACGGGTTGGAAAGCTGCCGTGAGGCATTGCCGTAGGCCAGCCCGTGGCACTCCTTGATGAAGACCTGGAGGCTCTGGGTGGGTTCGTCGTAGCTCATTGAGAAGACGAGGTCTCCACTCACCTCCACACTGTCAAAGTCTCCTGCTTCACTGTAAATACTCATCATACTGCCCAGTGTGCTCTGTAGAAACACATATACAACTGAGGTTGTAGTTTCATTAATACCAAATACTGACATGTAGATAATACTAAGACATACATGTTCTAAATGCTTTATGCTGCAGATCAAAGTTTAAAAAAGTTAGAAATTGCAATAAATATCATGCTGGATGGTTAAAAAGTGAGCCAGGGACAAACAAAGATATTAGCAGAGATCAGGATGTTTCTGTCAATGTCCGAATCCAGAGTGACAGCATCAAAGTCTTGTTGGCCTCAGCTTTGTTTTACCTTAAGGCTTTGGTAACTATAGAAACATTTTTGGTAGCCTTTACACATCAATTTCACACTTCCTAACTTGAGGGAGGATATCCTGAGGTTATAGATGCTCATTCAGATTATCTAACATCAGTTCCGTTCTGAGAGACATAATGAGCTGTTTTTCAAAGAGCATTTAGAGGACTAATGCGAGCTGTGAGAAATGTCAATACTTTACCTTTGAGCTATGCAGGCTGGAGGAGCTCGATACCATTGACCTTTTATGAAAGCTAACCAAGCTGTCAATATCTTCTTCCTCCTCGTCATCTTCCTGTGGTACCATAAAAAACATTTAGAAGGATGATCATACACACATGGTGGCATTTTAGGACAGTTACATTTGCCTTGTTTTCACAAAAGGTTCATGTTATTTAGAAAGTTAAAACAACAACACATAAAGTAAGTTAACAGAAATGTATCTAATTTGGAATACAGGAAAAATGTACTTTTGTACACCAAGTATTTTAATAAGCCAACTGAGGATGCATCTTTGACATCAGTATCCATAGCTAGCCAAATCTAAGTGAGTTAAGTAGTAGGACAATGTTAAAATATCTGAAACAATAAATGTGAAGGCCAGGTTTTAGTGTTTCTAAAACGCAGGAAATTAACCACAAATCAAAATCAAAATCAAAAGTTGGGTTTTTTCAGTGAACTACTTACCTGTACATCTAATCCTGGTACAGAATGACTCCTGTTGCTCAGTGAGGCCTCTGGTTTGTCAAGTCCATCACGCAGGTCCATCGTCGATACATACTCTAAGCATAAAGATCAGCAATTAAACACGTATAAGTTTTTCATTTGATTATGGAATAAAAACAACAGCATTGTACATGGTAATATAAGATGCTAACCAGGAGGCTTTGGTGTGCGTCTGACACTCTTCTTGAAGATTCTATCAACGTCCAACTCTGGGGCTGGACTGACTGGTTTTACTTCTGGGGCCTGTGGTGACAGAAAAGGTGAGACATAGTCAGAGTTGAAAAAGTTAAAATAATTTGAGACCATGT
Source organism: Seriola aureovittata (assembly GCF_021018895.1). NCBI lineage: Eukaryota > Metazoa > Chordata > Actinopteri > Carangiformes > Carangidae > Seriola > Seriola aureovittata. The sequence goes on along the minus strand of NC_079371.1, from coordinate 8,065,985 downwards.
CCACTTAAACGCATCTTACATTGTCAGCTTCTGGGTTGGTGCTGTCAACGCTGACAATATCTGCTTTGACTGGGATGGTGAGACTGGAAGCACTGGACCCTGATGGGCTGGACTGAACTGAGCGGGTCTCTTTCCTGGTTGACAAAATAAATTTTAAATAATTACAGCTGCTAAAACATACAACTTTTTACTTTACAAAGGCAGGTTTGCCTGAAATTTGCATTTGGATATCTCAGTGTATTTTTATGTAATATGAGAACTTTAACAACAAAAGTCATGAACAGGACAGCACTTCAATTTAATGACTTATGTGGACATGAATTACTAACCTAAATGAAGTGCTGTGCTGTTCATTATTAGTTTTCTTGTTAGGAGGCACCACTCATCTACATTTAATGAAGTTGAGTTATTATTTTTCTCTATTTTAACAGTACAATCAAAAAGTATGAGGTGCAAGAAAATACACCCCCACCCTCAGGTTGCTAATGTTACAACGAGTGTATTAATGACAGACCTAAGCAATAGTTTAAAATTTGGAAAATTTTATGGAAAACTTTTTTTTACTTCTACAGATTTTTGATTTTTAAATTATGTCGCCACCACCTCTGTTGTATCTTAGTGTAAACTATGGAGTTTAGAATTACAGGTACAACTTTCTGCATTTATGATCTGACCGAGTCCTGGCTGTATTGGCCTCAGACTAGAAGGTCGTACACTGTGAGGGAGGAGTGATAAACACTGCACTATATGCCTCAAATGTTGCTTGAAGTTATGTGTGTAGCATTTGTACATTTTGGAATAAATGTAAGTGAGTTTACCTTGGTTGCTCAGGGGTCACACGACCAGACTCAGTCTCCGTTTTATTGCTACTTATACTGGCATTTTCTGCGGACTCTGTGTCACTGTGGGCTGGCTTTGACCAAATGTCCTCCTTTGATTCAAATGATTCCCTTGAAGCAAGTGATCCTGAAATCTTGCTTAAATGACTGACACAGAAAAGGTGAAAAATGTTGAGACATTTTTAATCTGTGTTTCGGAAATCTATGTGTTAACATTTCTAAAACTGACAAAAATGATGTGAAGAATGAGATCAGACCTTTTGTTGTCCGTCTGATTTTTCTGCCTGGGCCGAGGCACAGGAGCGGGAGGATCTGGCTTTATTTCAGTACCTCTCAACAGCATTTCTCCTGCTGTTTCACGCTTCTTCACTATAACACAGAACAATATCACACTCCCATACCAGTTAAACAACCTGCAATCATGCTTTTGCATTTTCTAACATTTCTCTCCTTCCATTGTTGAAGTGAAACAAAATTCTTTTGACTGTGGGGATTTCATTTGGGTCTGGCTGAGGGCTGTTTACATTCCTAGTTGAACAGCTGATACCCACTTCCTCTTCCTGTACTCACACTGCGGTCTCTTTTTCAGGGAGACCCTGACTAGGTCATGTCCAGGCGTTGTGGAGAAACGGTTGACCCTTTGATCGTAGAACCAGTCACCTGTCCTTTTCTTTAGATCCCTGGAATCCAGAACAAACGCTTTTTAAAGGTGTAAAGAATTTACCCTCATCGGCAGTTAAATACCATATTAGTTAATGGTTACCCAACATGCTGTGAGCTGTGTGCTGTGAGCTCCTCAGCATTTTGCAACATGGTGTACATTACTGTTATTATCATGTGATACTGCTCAAAATAACAGTTTTCATGTGTCTATTTGTGTCGATGCTACAAGGAATAAGGAAACAAATATACTATATGTTGGATTGTTATCAGTTCCAAAAAATTTGACTTTCTCCTTGCCCATTACATTATACAAAGAGGTATTATGAAAAGGTTATTTAGCCTCCCCTCACTGATATAAATGGGGTGGGCAAAATACTAGAAACATCTGTCAGTATATCAATACAATTCAACCGCATCACAACCTAAATCCTCCAAAGTCATTATAAAGTTGAACCAACTTGTTGATTGGGCTCAAAATACTGATTATTACTGATTTCAAAGTTATGTTTACATTTAGTGTTACCCAGCAAAATACGTTGTGTGTTGCCTTGAGCTCTAACAATTAAGTAATTAAGTAAATTAAATCCCACATTGTTCACATCCATGTTTGGAACAAAGTGAAACCACAGTCAAACCAACCATCACGTGTGCACAAGATAAACAAAACAGGGATTTATTCATAGAAAAACAGCTTCATGGCACTAGTAGAGGTAAAAAAAAAAAAAAAAAAAAAGGGGGGGGGGGGCAAGGAACCTTTAAGGGACAGTAAGAAAAACAGGATATCTTACGATTCTTTGGCACACACGCTGCATAACCAGGATCCATTTGGGAAGAGTGTTCGGCAGTTGCGGCACACATGGTGATTACACATCTTGCACTGGCTGGAGAAAACAGTCAGTCGGCTCAGAGGCTCCAGGCATCTGCCACAACTATGCTCACTGTATCTTCCACTGCCACGTTTGGCCCCTTTCCTCTTCACATCAAGCAACTCTGTTTTCAACTTCCTGAAACAAAAACGTAGGTGAAGCAAGAATTGGCAAGCCATCTACAGGAGCTAGAAACGTTCAAACATTGTAATAGACACAGAAACACAGTACATCTCATCTTTTTTAATCATGTGCAAGTGTTATATGATAGATTTGTTTGAGTATTTCTGAAACAGCTGATCTCCTGAGATTTTCACACATAACAGTCTCTTGAGTTTACATCCAGTGAGCGGCAGTTCTACAAACAGCTGGTGTCAACAGCATGAATCGATGGACCCAACCTGCCTTGTGTCAACAGTCCAGGCTGGTGGTGGTAAGTGTAATGGTGTGGATGATGTTTTCTTGGCACACTTTGGGCCCCTTAATACTGATCGACCATGGTTGGAATGCCACAGCCTATCTGAGTATTATTGCCGACCATGAACATCCCTTCATGGCCACAGTTTATTCATCTTCTAATGGCTACTTCCAGCTCGATAATGCACCATGTTACCAAGCAAAAGTCGTCTTCAGCTGGTTTCATGAACATGATAGTGAGTTTAGTTAACTTCAGTGGCCTCCCGTCACCAGATCTGAATCCAATACAACATCTTTCTGATGTGGTAGAATGGGAGATTGGCAGCAAGAGTGTGCAGCTGATAAATCGATAAATCTGCAGGAATTATGTGTTGCAGTCATGTCAACATGGAGCAGAATCTCAAAGGAGTGTTTCCAACATCTTGTGGAATCAATGCCACAAGGAACTGAGGCTGAGGCACGTAAAATAATCAAACTAATGTAGCAGTTAACTATATTTCACTGTTAAACTTTATATCAGACAAACTCTTCACAAATTACAAATAAAACTGCAATAACTAATTTTGTCACATTCTTACAAAACAAACACATCATATCATTACCATGCATAAACAATAATTCTGAATTATAGCCCAACCCTAAACCAAGATATTGAGCACTGCACCACAAAAATGTCTATATTAAGATAAGATATATTTGTTGTCCACTACATGTGTACATTTGTTTTTGATACTTGATTCTACAGACACAATTTGGTCAGTACTAGTAATGATTTGAGGTTAAACCCAACCTTGCCAGCAACAAATTCCTTCTAACCTTATATTGACACTAACAAATATTAACTACCTACGACATAATAATAATAGCCTTACTGGATTTGGACTGCTGATACAGATATCAATATTTGAGATAAAAAAAAACAAACAAAACAAAACTTCTTTAAAGCCAGTGTATGTGCCAATATTTGTCTGTATTGAGCTAATATTGTGAGATATCAGCCTATTCACTAGTCAGATTCTAACAATAATAAATATCAAAAAAACATTAAAAATACCTTGTGAATTAGGCTACACTTGAAATGATTAAGTTAGACTTAAATAGTAATCGCTTGAATTGACTGCATTTGTAATACCTTCCATATTTTGGTATTTTTATAACCCATACATAGAGAGAAGTAAAGCAAGTAAGTTAACCATTTAGCACAATTAACAGGAAATGCTTTCCTCTCACCGCACACGGTGCTCCTCAGCCTGCCTCAGGTCCTCGTCGCGTCGCAGCACCTCCAGGATCAGCTCCCGCTCAGAGTCAGACAGGAAGCCCAGGTTGATCATGTCAGCAGCCTGGGGCATTGTTCCTCCAACCAAAGCCCCTTAGCACAGGTTTACTGGCTCAGTCCAATCACTCTAGCATCAAGAAGCTCCCCTGAAGACAAAACAGAACATCAGGAATTGAGTGAAAAGGTAATAAACCCTCTAGTGTGTTACTGTAAAAAAAAAAAAGTTGATTACATACTGACAAAATGTACTTAAAAAGCTGACAGCGAGCAGGTGAGCAGCACTCTTTACTTTTACTACTAGAGAGCATGTTTTCCTATGATCCCACGCAAGGCAACATAGGCAGAGCTCTACAATAAAAAAGAGGAACTTGGTGACTTGATGTCCTGCAGTGATGAAGATATAGCAGGTAGAGAGAGCTGTGTGGTTCTAATCAAATGACTGGTGGACGATTGAGTGACATTTCTCTCTTCCTGTTGGCCTCCATGGAGTGAGACCACTGTGTATTGTATAACTCTGCCCTGCTGGAGCTGGCTCATTAATGAGAAAGCAGGCAAACAAAGAACAGAATGCCTCATTAGACAGTCTAAATCTCATTGCAGACAATATACAGTAACTTTGTTCCTTCTCCTGTATTCAAAGCCCTTTTTGGCAAAAGATTAAAAGAACAGTTAAAATGATCACCCACTGAAATCTAGATAAAGCCAGCAGACACTGTTCATTAAGACATGATTTCTGTTTCACAAGGGGACAAGAATCAGTCTAAAACTTTGGAACAAGCTTCTAGCTGAACGCAGCCTTCCAAAAATGATAAATGACTACAAGGAACCAGGATGCCAGAGGTTTTAAAGATCCCACAGAAAGCCTCTGCCAGGGTGAAAGGTTGTTTTGAGTGGGACGGGCAAAAACAACATGAGCTTGGCTATCATGGAGGGTTCCCACCCTCTAAGGATACAGAGAAATGGGTGGAGTTCTGTAGCGTAACCATTTGTTTAAGCCAAAAATCCAACTTATCATCTGTCATGTTCCCTTCTGAAACTTTATGCTTCATTTATTATTTGAACTGACTCAGAGGGGATTTAACTTAGAGGTTAACGTGCATGTTAAGTAGTTCATCAGAGCGAAATCTGCAATTCAAAACCACAGGCATAACCCGAGACCTTTTTTCCTCATTGTTTAAATGTCTGCCTAGCAGGAATTTAATAATACCTGCTAGGCAACTTGTCTTGGTAACTTTCAAGCAAATGGCGCATGCGTCTGTACCAGTTGACTGAGAGATACTGCACTAACTTGAACAATCCTTTACAAACACCAAACACAAGACATTAAAGAGTGAGTAGCATAGTGCAGGCAAGCGTGTAGGCTTGTGTAAAGTGCAAATGACATTAATCCTCTGGGGTCCAGGTTCATTTTAGTTAATCTTTGCTGATTATCTATGCATTCATTTCTATCTTTGTGTAACTCCTTTTAAACTTGCTGCAGCTTTTTTATCAGCATAAACTCAGCTGTAAGTCTGAATCATTTTTTCAATGTCTGAGTATTAAGCTGTTAGGAATTCAAAATACAAGACAAATGACATTGAAATAAAACTACGTAAAAGCCTATTTGCAGTCTTTCAAATGGACTGTAGACATAAATGAGAGTGGGAAAGCTCCACATCTGCACTTTCCACTGGTTTTCTCAGCTTGTGTCTACTTGATAGGCTCTATAAAGTTTTGTCACTGATACAGTGTTGACAGATGAGACTACAGAAGGTTACCCAAGTGAATATGATGTTAACAAACATGAGACTACACAAGGAAAGATATCAAATCATAATTGTTATAGCCTTTACAAATCATCAGTCCGCGATGTTGAAATTCAGGCTTTAAGAATTAAAAAAGGTCCGGGATGAGTTGCTAACGGCTGCGGGTCGAACGTTAAAACTAAAATACGGACGTTACTCCACTTACATCCACTTAACGATGTCTTCAGTTTGCTTATATTCGACTGTTACTATATTTTACAACAGATTAACAGCATGAATTTAACAAACATGACGGCAGATCTCAAACCATGACAAGAAATTCAGATGACTCATTAATGAACTCCATAATAAGCTGCTAACGGCTGAAGCTGTCGAACGTCAACGTTACCAGCAGAAAAGTAAATTAATGCTAACGTTATTCCACATCCACTTCACGAAGTCTCTAGAAACCAGTTTGCGTTTACCCGACTGTAAAGTCTAAATATTTGGTAAGATGATTCAGTGGTTTTATTACTGCTCAAGCTAATTAAAGAAAATTACACCCACCTGTTGATAAAAGTCGAGTGCAGCCCCGCTTCACGGCTGGCGTCACCACGGCAGCGAGATTTTCCTGGCAGAAAACACAACAGAAAAGCGTGAATAGTGGCAGAAAAGCGCATATAACATAATTGTATTGCCGTCTATCTACAGACACGTTTACTCACTCTCCTCAGCAGCGATAACACTGCCTTTCCTTCCCACGTCTTCGTCTTCTTGCCTCCCGTCTCCAGAACAGTTGACTTTGTGCTACAGAAGTCCCAAGTACCGGAAGATAGGGAAAGTTTGCAGCAGACAGGCAGGAGCGCCTCTCCACATTTTCCATGACAGGTGCATTTCCTCTGCTCTGTTTACCACAGAAGGGCCGAATGTGGAAAATCTGTCCCTTTGAAACAGGGCTTTTACTTTTTTTTCTGTCTTCTGAAGAAAAAAAAAAGTTGTCAGACGGTAAACGCGAGAAATGCGACATAAAAGCAAATGCAGCCAGCCATTTATTGCTAATTAGAAAAAAATGGTGCTACAGTGGTCAATGGAAAGTAAATAAATTTGCTGAATTAAAGTTTAGGTACTTGTACTTAACTTAAGCATACTTTTAGTATTTATGCTACTTTATACTCAGAGGGAAATATTGTACTTTTTACTACACTCTGATACAATAATTCAGATTTAAGGCCCTGCACACTCACAATGGTGTATGGCTGAAAGCTCGGGTGAGGTGGGCTTTACATGAGGTCACCAATAAGAATGATAAGTTGTAAGTTGTCCTGCAACAAAACCAAAGGAGAGTCCTGAAAAAAATACTGTTGAGATCTTAAAACCTGTGCACACTAAATATAATCTTTCAGGACATGCAAAGTTCTACCATTCTGCAAAATCAGTACATTACTGTGTATACTCCATGTACATTTTGCTGCTAATGTACTCAAGCTAAATTTCTAATGCAGGACTATCCTTGAAACTGAGTATTTTTACATTGTGGTATAACTACTTTTGGTTTTACCACATCCTAGTGAAAGGATCGGAGCACTCCTTCCACATCTGTAGATGGTGTGCCTTTGTCTATAGTTTCCTATTATTCACTATGCAATTATTTGTTGTGAGGGCGTATGCAAAGTGATGGCAAAACAACACATTGTTAAGCAAATGATCACTAGGCCTATAAAATTAGATTTAAAGTCTCACTGTGTCCGTTTTAATTTCCATTTTGAACAAGTCTCTGGTATCTAAAAACCCAGTGTGCCATCAGCCGTATAGACTGAGGTCTCAGCCTTGGCTAGGAATAGAGAGAGGTGGACCTGCATATTCCTTCTGATTTTGTATTTTATATGATTGATACTATACTTAGGAAGAAACTCATAGGGGCCATGACTCCCTAAGAAAAGATCCAATCATGTCTGTTTAATATATTTAATATGGATTTTTGTTAAGTAGTGCAAAGACCCATTTTATGCTTTCACCTCCTGGCTCCTCCATGTAGATACAGATGGGTGACAAAGTAAAAAAAGCTTTAACTCTCTTCGTAACATGTTGATCCACCACAAGCTGTCTTAGTAGCTTCAGTGCTCTTTGGCATAGATTACTACTGGAGGGATGAACACCACTCAACCAGAGGATATTCCCTTATTTGGGTCCAAAATCTGCCATAGCTGTTCAACTTAGATCTGATGATTGCAAAGGCCATATCATATGATCACATGATTCACATAATCTCCATACTCATGAAACCATTCAGTGACCCCCTCTGTATGAAAACATCTGCACAAAATGAGCTGTAGCCTCCTGAAGATATATTGATAAACCAGAGTACTACTGTATATGTATGTTATTTATTGTAGAGGTTAACATTTACAACCATGCCAACTATATGAATCCTGATGTTTAACAGAATATTGAAGTTTAATAAGTTTGCATGTCCCTGTAATTAAGCGGCACAGTGAAGCGAGTCAGGAGCAGTGGATGTGAGTAATTTCCTGGTGTCCTTTTCATTTCAGCCAACCACAAGAGGTCTGAGGATCAAACACCAGAGTGAAATTCAATGAGTATATGACAACAGTGAAGTGCCCCCCCCCCCGCTCCCGTAGCGTTGTCGAGTGGCTAACAGATAACGCCGTGGTTCAGGTATGGCTGGGCCGCTTCCACATTTGATTAAAATTGCACGTGTGAGTCAGGGCGTTTCTAAAATAAAATAGCATTCGCGCTCAATTTCCCTGGACAAATAAAGGTTTATAAAAATACAGCAGCAGCTGATTTCACTAACTGACAAATGAAATAATCATAATCATAGAAATCAGCTGGTGTTGTGTTTGGCTTTTTTCCTCTCTGGAAAAAAAAATCTACTTTAGTACATTAAACTGTTCAGAGCCGCTGTGTCCACTCTGTATCTGTGTTCATCTCTTCAGCTCAGGACGGTCTACAGTCCAAGTCCAGCACAACATGGTGAACACGAGGTGCATATGACTTAACATGCTCTATGTGCTGGATGTTTGTTTTCCACAATGCACCAGTGATGTCCCTTAAAAGACAAGTGATGCGGTTTGCTGTGTCATCAGCCCAGGCCTGCCACACCTCTCTGTCAGCTTTCTTCCCAGAAACCCTCTGGGTGGCGTCATTGATAGATGGAATGGCTGCAGTGTTCGCTAATGGAGAGGTAACGTTCTGGTGAATGTGCAAAATGCCACCAGTTGTTCTCTTCAGCAGGCGACAGGCAACAGGCCAGCCGTCCTCAGAGCTCGGTATGAGACCCAGATTCACCCGGTCAGCAATGTCACACAGCTGGAGCTGGAAAAAATAAAATAAAAAAGGTCATCAATACTGTTAACCAATTTCTTTTTTACGATGCATTAGATTGTTGCACATGCATTTAACATAGAATAAACTGACTATGACTCCTGACAAAAGCCACAATTCCTAATGATTTCACCTATAAAGATATTCTGAAAGATACAGATTAAAGGATGAACAATGGGATTTTAAAAAAGAGAAATTTTATACTTTGACAAAACGAGATTGTACACATTAACAAGGTGCTTCTGATTTTGTAATGTGTAATATATGTAAAACCTCCTATACAAATTTAACACTATTGGTGTGATGCCAGATATGGGCTTGCAATTATACTGGAATTTACAAAGAAAAAAACAACAACAACAAAACAAAAACAAGAACAAAAGAACCAAACTACACTTGGGATACATCTAGTGTACAACTTTCTGTTGCACCCAGACAAAAAAAACATCATTTAAAGTTGAATTGCCATTCTTATTCTGCATAAGTACCATTAGATTTTGACATCAAGTCAGTCACTATCACATTTATTGTTGTAATAACCACCAAAATGTTGATCAGTTATTTGTCAAAATATCTTGTTATTATTGTCTTGTAACAATATATCTTTCTCTTTTCTGCAGTTCCTGTTAAAACTAAACATTTGTAACTTCATTCATTCAGGGATTTCATTATCATATCACAAAAAATCCAATGATTTCTGTAATTGATCAGTGGAGATGGGAGTCCAAATTCCTCTCTGGTACCAATCTCAGCCACTAGAGTGCAGAAGTCAACACTTTCAACCATGTAGTGAAATAATCAGTTCCTGAGGGAGAGAGTTAATGTTTTTGCGTGTAAACAATACATGTAGCAGAGGAAGAAAAAGGTTACTTGTCGGTTGTCTCCATGGTGAATCGTGCAGCGGTCAGACACTCCATTTGCCTCAAGATTTTTCTGTAAAGCTTCAACAGCATCGGGGTTCCACTCGCAGGCGTGAACATGACTGGCCCCCGCATGGACCAGATATGGGAGAGTGAAGTATCCGATACCTGACACAAGTTGGGACAGTTACCATCATTCATGTCATAATTCAAATTATGTTTAATTACCAGTCACAATAAAAGCAACACGATGGACAGGGATGAAACCTAAACCTGGACATGAGCTGGTGTTTTTCACCTTTGAAAGGCAGAATTCATCACTGCATTGGATTGTATGATACTGTATATGTGTGGTTTAACTGATCCAACTAATAAGATGTTCAAGTACAAAGAATTTATATACATAGTATCATCTGTTTAAAAAAAAAAAACCTCATAATACATGACACAGTTTTACTACCTGCATATAAATCCACCACAGTCTCCCCTCTGCAGTCAAATCCAGCTACCCGGAGCTTCTCTGTTATGTTTCCAGCTGAGAACATACATTTGGTAACATCAAACTCATACCTGAAACACAGGTGAAGAAGACATGATAAGTTTCAGACAGGTTTTGTCATGTCAAATTTAGTAAGAATGTGCCCAAGACATATTCAAAAAGAAAAGAAAAAGACTGATTATTACTGAGACTAACCTAATACCATTGTCCACATGTTTGACCCAGCTGTGCTCTCCTAACAGCATCGTCACCACAGGAGATCTAAATCCATCCTTGGATATTCGACTCATCTTTGCCAAACGCTTTGCTGCCAATCCTTTCGCCACTGCGCTCCATAGCTGTTGATCTAAACAAGTATAAAACAATCAATAAATGTCCTAATTAATTAGTTTGTACACCAACACTGACCAAGCACTTTAGTAGGAACAGCATACTCATACTGGGTAGGGCCTCCATTTGCTCTCAAACACAGTCTCAGTTCTTTGTGGCATTGATTCCACAAGATATTGGAAACACTCCTTTGAGATTCTGCTCCATGTTGACCTGACTGCATCACATAATTTCTTTAGACTTGACAGCTGTACATTCTTGCTGCCAATCTCCTGTTCTACCACATTCAAAAGGTGTTCTAGTGGATCACATCTGGTGGCTGGGGAGGCCACTGCAGTTCACTGAACCCATTGTCATGTTCATGAAAGCAGTTGGTGGCAACTTTTGCTGTAACATGGTGCATTATTGAACTATGCACATAGTCAATACTCAGATAGGCTGTGGCATTCAAACTATGACCGACTGGTATTAAGAGGCCCAAAGCGTGCCAAGAAAACATTCCCCACACCATTACAGCACCAGCAGCCTGGACTGCTGACACAAGGCAGATTGGGTCCATGGATTCATGCTGTTGATGCCAAATTCTGCTGCCTCAATAGAAATCCAGATTCATCAGACCAGGCCACATTTCTCCAGTCTTCAACTGTCAAGTGTTGGTGAGCCTGTGTCCACTTCAGCCTCAGATTCCTGTACTTGGCTGACGGGACTAGAAACAGACATGGTCGTCTGCTGTTGTAGCTCATCCGCCTTAAGACCTGACGTGTTGTGCATCCTGTGTTTGCTTTTCTGCTCATTGGAGTTGTGAAGAGTGGTTATCTGAGTTACCTTAGCCTTTCTGTGAGCTCCTACAAGTCTGACCATTTTTTTTTTGACACCATTCTCAGTAAACTCTAAAGACTGTTGTGTGTGAAAATCACAGGAGATCAGCTATTTCACAGATACTCAAACCAGCCCGTCTTGCAACAATCATGCCACGATCAAAGTCACTGGCTGTGTCCAAAATAACTCGCTACTCTGTATATGGTCCACTATGTAGGCAGTTCTCCATTCTGTAAACTTTTCATGACGCATTGTATCCCACAATGCGTCATGAAAACTAGTGTACAACCGATAGTCACTAACCAAGCAATATATACCATCACCCATTGTGCTCTCACTGAAAGAATGAAAAACTGTGCAGTGACAATTAACCCAGTAGTGTCTGAAAGTGTTTTTCATATCACCGATGAGCTCACTGTATAGTCCTCCCTTGATAATGACTAGGGAGCAGTGAATGAATGAGTAACTACAGAGATCACATTTATTCTCCATTCTGATGTTTGATGTCAGAACATTAACTGAAGCTCCAGACCTGTATCTGCATGATTTTATACACTGCTGCCACATTATTGGCTGAATGAGTAATTGCATGAATAAGCAGGTGTGCAGGTGTCAATAGAGTGCTTGAGGACAGTACCCATTTTCTTCCATAGTGGCAGGGAGAAAGAGCCACCTCCCAGCAGGACTAAGTCTCCATGCCTCTGGAAGCTGCGAGGGAGGTCCCTCTTCATCTCCTGCGTCCATCTTTCCCCGTGAGACTCCGTCAGCTCCTGGAGGATTTTCTCAAGTTTACCCCCACCTGTCTTTCCCCTCTCTCTCTTTGACTGCAGAGTAGACTGAGGTGGAAACAGCACAGACAACATAAGACACATAAGAAGACTTTAAAAGGTGCAGTGTAGCAGTGTCTGTTGCTAATAATATTTCACTTTGCTTTAATTACCTGACTCCAAACTATTTCACAAGCACTGCCTGAAGCCACCCTGCTTCTGAGAGAGTGCAGATCAAGTTGTGACAGACAGGATGGTAAAATGGGCAAGAGGACTGTCCCATCTGAGTTTTTCAGCAGACACAAAGTCAAGTCAAGAGCTCCGCTGAGCTGCAGACATCTCCTGTGAAATATGGATTTTAAATGTAATGTCACAATTACTTCAGACAGACGCTATAAACATGTTAATCAAAAGATCTCTCTGTGCGCACACTGCTCTCGGTTCCCAAGTTGACGGCTAGCGGCTAACTTAGCCTAAGAGCTATGCACCCAAGGGACGGCTGATTACCTGAACTGCTGCGCGTGACACTGAGACACACGAAGGCAAGGTACACCGTCCATTTACAAACAAACAAAAAAATCCACTGTGTTTATGTTTTGGCGGTTCAGGAGTGCTAAATTAGTTGCAGGTAACCGGTAGCTGCTCCACAACAACACACAACATGTTTCCAGTCGGATTGTTTTGAAGGAGGGACTTCTTCTTCTTCTTCTTCTTCTTCTTCTTCTTCTTCTTCTTCTTCTTCTTCTTCCTTTCGTTTACTGGCGGGTGGCAACCAGCGTTAAGGCGCATTACCGCCACAAATATATAGATATTTGATTTTAAATATATATATATGTATATATATGGTTTTATATTTACTGATTACACATTCACGCACAGATTGTTAATGTGTTCAACAGAGACACGGATGCCAGAATCACCTCTGGCCAGAACAGCGCCTCACACTGTTTGTCCCCCCACAACCAGCAAGAAATGGTAAGTCATGCGCATGACTACACCCCATCCCCATATAGGCTCAAGTTAGAGTCCTAATGATGATTTAAGCTTTTAAAGTGATGTTCACAGATAATTCTGAAGTTGGTAATTTTAGCTCAACCTTTGTAAACCTGTAAAATAAATTTGCATGAGAAACAATTGTGCTTGTGGCAAAGAAATTCGTATTTGATCAAAACACAAATAGTGTGATTAAAATCTGAACAAATGAGTGGTGAAGTTGCACAAAGAGACTGAAGGATGAAGTGTTTTTGTTCATGTGTGTACTGATACAGAGCAGGCAACTGCATATAAAACTCAGTGCTCAAAGTTCCCACACAGTGTGTGTGTCATTGCTGTATACATTTTGACCATGTTTTTATCCCTGAATCTTATTGGACAATGACAATCCAATCACAAAGCAGAATCCAACTTTTTAACTGTTAGCCCACAACTGATCGGGAATAAAAATTTCAATGAACACTGGAATTATTAGAGTTTTGCGATTCATGTATGTAGCTATTAATTTTTCTGCAACAGATGCTTTGAGGATTGAGCTCTATATTATATTCATGGATTGTGCATTTAAAGGAGAATCCAACCCTTTATATTCAATTTTATTTGTATAGCGCCAAATCATAATATTCATTATCTCACTGCACTTTACATGGTAAGGTCGAGACCTTACTTTATTATAGAGAGAAACCCAACAGATTCCACAAAGACTGAGCACTTGGCGACAGGGGGAAGGAAAAACTCTCTTTTCACAGGGAGAAACCTCCAACAGAACCGGGCTCAGGGTTCGGGTTTTTTTTCGGGGGGTGGGGGTGGGGGGGTTATGAATTGACATTTCTTATTCTTGTGCCCCAGAACAGATTGGTGAATATTTGAAACTTAAAATGTGCAACGTCATCCCAGTTTGCTCTATAAGAATGAATTGAGGCCTTGAAATGTTTGTCTAATTTCTCACACAAAATGAGTGTTTTATATCTAAAACCTTATGTCCAATTTAAAATCTGGATGAGACCTTTTAGGAGGTGCACTACTACACAGCTACTGTAGATTATGGGATTAGCGAGGAAACGCATTTCTCGCAGTGGCTCAAAGTAATTTCAGCTATATAACTTCAGTAGTCTGACTGATGAAAACAAGCCATTGGCTTTTTTAGAATATGACATTTGCAAGTCTAGACGTCCAGAGTCAGTTTTTCTACTGTATTAGTTCATCATTAGCATTCATTAGCTCTTAATCTGGGGGGTTCAATTAAAAGTGCATTCAACATTTTTCAACACTTATGACATTTAATCGATATTTAAACGGATTACACAACTGTTGGCACAGAACAAGTCAGTGCTCCTTGTGTTGTCTATGGAGGATTTGGAGATTCTCTGATTTCTAGCTTTAAGACAGATAATACAGACTTAACCGTCCTTGGGCACAGGAATAACATGTGACATTTAAGCTTTTTATTTATTTAAAATAGCTTTCAAATGAATGACCTGTATGTTTATGAATGTTATGATTATTTATTAGTATTTTGAACTTCGTACACAGCTGCTGCTGGACCTTTACCTTCACTTCCTGTTGCAGTTCATGGCTTAGCCCAGTCTCAGCTGAGTCAGATGAATAACGGCATTAGAAAAGCAAACTGTGGAACCATGGATGTGGGGAACATGGATGTAGGGCTATTATAAAATACGTTAAGTTGAATTAATACAACCATGGTGGGGAACAAACAAACACCTGTAACAGACGGTGGAGCAGGAAGTGGAGGGGAAGAAACCGAGCAGAGGGGAGCTCTGCACTGTTATACACTGCTGTTATTAATGCTCCACTATGTTCACCAACTGCTCTCGGACAGTGTGTTTCTGCTGTTTGCTGCTGAGGTGGTAGTGGACATTAAGATTATGTGAGTGGCGTAAAACATGCAAGCATGACCAGAACAGCAACATCAGGAACTAATTATAATGGGACTAACATGGTGGATATAAGGCGGGAAATATTCTGGTCGGGTGTTGATGTTTTTGTGTTAATTCCCTGCATATAAACACAAACCTAAATGTTTGTCACATATAAACTGGGGATAATTTGTGAAATTATAAAAGTTTGAATGATGGCATATGTTTGCATGATGATTTATTTATTCTTTCTGGATAAACATCTTTTCTAATATATGACACTGAGTCTAATGTCTCAACACTGACACTTTGTTATGTTAATATTTCTCTTTATTTACCCATTGCGTCTCTGACAGGATATTTAATATAACGTTGTACATGGAGAAGTGCTAGTTGTCGTTCCCTTTATACTCACCAAAACAAAAATTATATTCAGTAAATGACTGAATAGATAAGATGTCACAAAAATAAAACAGTTTCTCATGATGGAGTCTCATCTTGTTGTACAACACTGTGTCAAATGATAAATAAAGATCAATCTACCTCTTCCTCCCAGATCTCTCCTTGTTCGATGAAAAGTGGCACCAGAATTTGAATTCAGACTTTTAACTGTCTGCAGTCATGAGTATATTTGAACCTGAGTTGGCAGGTTAGTCAAAACAACATCTGACAGGTCATGTATTAATAATGTCCTGCTCTGGAGTAGATATAAAACAGCAGGGCTCCTGTCTGATGAGGCCCTACAAGCCTTTTTCTACACTGGGTTTATAACTTCAGGGCAGACTGAGAGTGAAGGATGTTTGGCTCACTCGTTTATGGTCCATCCCTCCCCTGTGCGTCTGATAAAATGCCATCTTCGCTCCTCTATGTAGCAACATGGAAGCTATAATGGCTGTATGTCTGAGCTGAGCCAATATTGAACCATCATAGTAAAACCTTTTATGCCAGTACTTAAAAAGACACTAGCCAGTGTAAATGACATTATTATTACAATCCGCGGACATGTAATCACACAGACTTTCAATTAAGCTCCTGCAGACTTTACAATCACAACAAAACAAGAAGGTTAAGTCTGAGATACATACAAGTTCATTGACTGCAGTGTTTCTAAAAGATGGACTTGGGTCTTCTGTATGAGACACAACAACACAAGCGATTTAATCTTAAAGAAGAGACATTGCCAATACAAGGTCAATAATTATAACTGACTTCAACGTCAAATAATTAACTCAACTTAGAAATATTTATTAACTTCCCTGACCACTTTTAGCAGCTAGGGTTAGGGTTAGTTCAAACTCCAATTGAAACAACCTACATTTCTAGTAAAGGGCTGTTCAATTTTAGGCATAAGTCAACCGAACACTTTCATGACCTGGGATTGTTAAAAATGCAACAAATCCTAATTTAATGATCACTAATAACTTGAAAGCAATTGCCTAATGATCTGAGCTGAATATATACTGTATGAGAGTTGCACATTTTTTGCCATAATTATTATAGTTATTTTTTTAAAATGAATTATAGGCTTCCATTTGTGAATACTGTAAAGTATGTTCACATCTGGGAAGATTTCCTCTTTAACTGCTCATATTTCGCTTCTTCCAGCGATCAGCATCAAACAACAAAAGTAACTGACATAAAAATGTGTTCAAATTAAACAAAAATTTATTAGTTTTGGTTTTATTCTGTCATTGTGTCTTGGCATTAATTCTACATGTCTCTGAGATCTATTAGAGGGATGAACACCATTCTTCTGGTGTTTCGATGGTGGTGGAAGAGCACTGTCTATCATGTCGGTCCAAAATCTCCCATAGGTGTTCAACTGTGTTGAGATCTGGGGACTGTGAAGGTCACAGCATGTGATTCACATCATTTTCATACTCATCAAACCATTCAGTGACCCCTCATGCCCTATGTCGTCCTGGGAGAGACCACTCATAAAGTGTTCCGTCATAGGATAAAGGTGATCACTGATAACACCTTTCTAATGATTCGCAGTGACCCTTCCTTCTAAAAGGACAAGTGGACCCAAACCATGCCAGCAAAATGGCCCCCACAGCATAACAGAGCCCCCGGATCGCCTCACTGAAGGAGGTAAAACATTCAGGCCTCTTCTGTCCTCTTGGTGTACATGCACCCGCTTGTGGAGAATATGGTGAAGGATGTCAAGTGTTTATGGTTTTTGTAACACTGAGCTCTCATTCATCTTTCTCTTTGTAATGATGCCCCAACCCAATTTTAATATCCCTCTCTATGTAATTGTCGATGGATTGTTCTTGCTGACACAGTCTGATCAGGTCCTGCATTGACACTTGTAGTTACCTAAGGAAGAATTGCTTGTCTGTTTTCACTTACATATCACACTAATGCACGAGCATCACAGTCATCAAATGTGGGCTGTTGACCACAATGTCTGAAACTAATTTCCTGATCTGTCTTTCCCATAGATCTAAATGTAGATGTCACTTTAGACACTGTTACTGAAACACCGGCCAGTTGAGCAGCCACCTGTCCCCTAACCAAAATCACTTAACTCTTGTCCTCTTGCTATCCAGATACACAACCAAAATCATCTGGGCCTGCTCAACACTTTTATACATGTCACAGAGCACGATTGGATGTTAACTGCTTCATTGCGCCATGCAGGAAGCATTTGCATTCGTTATGTTTTTTCCACTCATTTATTCAGCTTTTCCCTTCAATTTGTTGTATGAACATGTATTTTTTACTTACAAAGACATAGCTGATGCCCAAAACAGAGCACAGATGTAATAGATTACTGGATGTGGATATGCAAGGACAAACAATAAAACATAAAGATAAACTATAATTGGCATGAAACACAAATAAAGTACTATGCAAAAAAAAAAAAAAAAAACATTAAAGTCAACATATTTTATCTTTACACAGATGATTTTCTATGAGGACCTCTGCAGTTTTCTCCTCTGCTCTCTGGAGCCTATAAGCAACACTTGGGGGATTAATGCATCTGGTGTCTATTATCAATTAACTTCATTAATACTCTTCCTCACAGTCTCCTCCCTTGGGTAATACGACAGGCGAGCAACTTAGCATATTAATGTGATCTGAATAGGACCTTTCTCTGTGTCCTTTGTTCCTTTTTCTTTTACCTGTCCTGCCCCTTTAAGATTAGACATTTCAATCTAGGCGTGTTTCCTGCTGCCATTGACTAAAACCGAGAGCTGGCATCCTGCGGGAAAAAAAGCACATCCAACAGCTTTACGCTTGCGTCCACACACGCCGCGATCATTTCTTATTTTTACATGAAGGCTTAATGTCCATGTCCAGCAGCATGGTCATAGTTTAATTTCTGTGAGCGCGGAGCAGCTCGCCTGTACGATCTTTTTTTTTTTTTTTTTAAATCATTTATCGAGATGATATGAATGTCAACCGGTCAAGGTCCACTCCCCCAGTGCAACAGCCACGGCTGGATTTTCTAGCTACTGCTGGGGAACATCTGCCGCAAGCATTTGGATGAATTTCTAATAATTTCTAATTCTGAGAGGACGGCGAAGGGATTGAGATTGTTTGCTGGAGCAGCGTGGGAGCCTCTCTGTGGGAATGACATGCTGCAGTAAAGACGGGAAAATGGAAATAAAATGGATTGGAAAACATTGATGATGTGATTGCGACGCCTTTAACGAGAGGAAAATGCTTCACAGTCTTCGCCCTGTGCAGAAATCTGAAATAATATTGAGTAAGTCGTTTGTTTTTCGCCAGTGGACTGTGTGCAACACTGACTGAGCGTATTTACAAGAATATAAGAGGGGAAGATCCTCTTCAGCCCCAGCTGCTCATTGTCTGAATCATTTTACAGTGTAACACCTGACATCAACCCAAACAAGGACTGAGGACTGATCTGAAAACAGGACACCATGTCGGCGGTGATGATAACACGAAAGGTGCGAAAATGGGAGAAGCTCCCGGGTAAAAACACTTTCTGCTGCGACGGGCGGGTGATGATGGCCCGGCAGAAAGGAGTCTTCTACCTGACCCTGTTCCTCATCGTCGGGACCTGCGCTCTCTTCTTCGCTTTCGAGTAAGTCATTTCCTCTCTCTGACTCCTAATGAGCCGTATGAAACTATATCAAATTATGATTTGCTCCAGAAAGTGTTGATAAGTCACTTCAGGGCGCCTGTGGCTCCTCCCAGTGCCCAAATATTTCTATAGTAGCTGGCGGTAGCTGTAGTGAGGAACCTTATCCTGCAATAACCAACTTTAGAGCTGCAATGATTAGTCGATTAATCAATAAGTTGATCAGCAGAAAATTAATCAGAATAATTTAAGTAAGTTTTGAAGAAAGAATATGAAATTCTCTGGTACCAGCTTCTCAAAAGTGAATGTTTTCTTCCATTATCATAAACAAATATCTTTGGTTTTTGGACATTTAGTTGCGCAGAAGAAAGAAAACGTTTGAAGATTTCACCTGAGGATCTGAGATGTCTTGATGGGCATTTTTCACCATTTTATTGACATTTTATAAGGCAAACAATGACTTGACAAATCGGATTAGACAGTAGTGAAAATAACTGTTGCAGTCCATATGGTTTTTTAAGTGTAGGGCTGCAACTACTGATTATTTTCATTCTTCTGATTATCTTGTCGATTATTCGTCTTGCCAATGAAAGTGGGGAAACACAGATATATTTTATTCCCCAGAATCAAGGCTAATGTATTGAAATAGCTTGTTATCCAACCAACTATCCAAAACTCAAAAATATTCAGGTTACTATTATATGATATAAATTTGTAAAATCCTCACATTTGAGAAGCTTGAACCAGAGAATATTTGTTATTTCTGTACGAAAAATGTCCGAAATGTTTAATCGATCATCAAAATAAATGCTGAGTAATTTTCTGTCAATCCATCATTTATCTTTTATATCTCACCCATTTCTGTTGTGTTATATTTGACCTATTATATTCCTAATATGTATACAATAATGTTAAAGGAGTATTGTGTGTTTGTAAGCTTCTAAAATCTAATTAAGGGTCATATAATTTTTTCGATCAGTGTTTCCTTCTTCTCATCTATACCCTCCTGTATGGCCTTCATTTGTAACAGCCAAGAATTTCTGTTGTGATCATTTCACAAACACACTGTGGTTCCATGTTTTGTTGCTCAAAATCCAGATTGACCTCGTACAGAGACGTTTAATATTTAATCACCCTAGCTGTCCAGCTTTGTTTCTGGTTTAAGAAAGGAAAGCTGCCATTTCTGTCGTCTCAGCAGTTCTGTCTCAGTCCACTACTCGCACAACCCACTGGACTCATTAGCCCCGCAAACACTGCCGGCTGGCTCGGATGCAGCACGTGAACCCAAATCCTGTCAGTGACGGCTGTATAGAGGATTGTTTTTAAAATGAAGAACATGGCTGTGAATAATCATCATAAAGCAGCGCCGTTTCAGATCGCGCCCACCGTCTGTCTATGTCCTGTTTGTCTCCTCTTTTCTCCTTTCATGCCAGTTGTAACTGACAAATCAGGCACGATGATTTAGCACAAATCTTGCACTGTAACACAGTAACCTCTCTTGACTGTGGGCGTGTATGCAGCTATCAGGCCAAATGGATTTGGAGCATAGCAGAAAGGAGAAGTAGCTGCTTTCACTGGTGCCAGGCCCTTCCCATCTCTATCTGCTCTGCACTTTAATGGCCTCCTGCTTTTCTTTGAGCCCGGACAGAAGGAGCTGTTGTCCGGCTGAGAGCTCAGACGATACTGCTCACACTGAACATCCAGAGCCCAGAGGAGGCATTGCGGTGACTAATGGCTGGAGGGTTGTTAGCATGCCATGTTCATATTACAGCGCAACATAATTATCTCTCATGGGGTGATGGATATTAACGTGGAGATTGGGCTCAGACAACACGGGGGTGATTTCAAACTCGCCATTACACAGCATGTTGATACATATCTGATTTAAACCTCTGATGGAGTAATAGCACTTCTGAAAACCGGATCAGAGGTTTAATACATTCACAAATTGCCCATTTGCAACTATATGAGAAGCATTAGAGAAATAAGTCCAGTCTTTCTTGGTATGACAATATCCACAGCCAGCGTCAAGGCTGCAACTCATAATTATTTTCATATTTGAGTCATTCTTTTTTTTTTTAGTATGGAGTATAAAATGTCAGAAAATGGTAAAAAAGAAATCCCATTTTAATTTCCAAAATCCTAAGGTGATCTATTTGAATAGCTTGTTTTTTTCTGAGAAACAGTCATTAAACCCAAAGATATTCAGTTTACCATGTGTGACAAAGACCTTCTGCAGATCCTCACATTTGAGAAGTAGAAACAGGGAATGTGGCTCTTTGGGCGGCAGGGTCGATCACTCCACCACTTAGATCCAGAAATAAAGATCCTAACAAGTATTTGACGGCTTGCTATGAAATGTAATACAGATATTGTACCTACTGACTTTGGTGATCCCCTGACTTTTCTCTAGTGCCACCAGGAGGTTGGCTTTTTAGTTAAATGTCTCCACAACTGTTGGATGGATTGCTATGAAATTTGGTTTTACAAATTCATGCCCCAGTCAGGATTAATAGATGTCACTTTGACTTGACTTTTCATCATCAGGTCACAAATTATAACTGTCCAATACTTTGGTTTTTACCAAACACCTGTAAAACTAATCAAATTCAGGCTCAGTTGTACTTTGTATGCTAATTTGCAATTGTTAGCACTTAGCTAAAATGTTGAACATTGTTCCTGTCATCTTGTACTAAAGAAGTGAAACAATCAGTCATCAAAATAGTAGCAGATTAATAATGTGTCAATCAGCTAATCAATAAATTAACTAATTGTTGCAGCTGTAGTTAATATGATTTATAATATATATATATATATATATATATATATATAAAGGCCTATATTGATAAAAACAATACCACAATCTACTGCACTCACAAAAGATGCATGACACTGCATCAGTATAATCTAATTTTAAGCGTAGGCTAATTCTTGTGCGTTAAGCTGTTGTTCATAATTCTGTTATCACAGACATTGTGTTTGTATTGTTTAGTTTCCTTGTTTTATGGAGGATTCATTCCTCACATGTGGGCTCGAGGTTGTGCTATGAGCTGCACTGTGGCGTAGATCAGAGAACAGAGAGGGCTGTGTCCTGGCGTGGGCTGGCTCATATCCAACACCAGCCGAGCAGACATCTCACTTTTATCACCAGCCTTCGGCTCCCTGCGCAGGGAAACTTCTCTTTAATTTGTGCTAAATTGCGGAAACGAGCGACCAAATACACAAATGGAAAGACTCATTAGGAAAAACTAAACAAATTAGTCACTGAAGCGGTAGGCCCAGCCTGTTTTTTCCTTTACAGGAGGAATGAGTGTTAAGACTGTATGTCCTTGCCCTGTTTCTAAATGTGATTTTACACTCGTATTACACTGGATATTATTTGCTGATTTATAGGTGATGTATCAAAGGTTTTAGTAGTCAATTGCCTGACATGTATATATCCACGAGAGGCTTCTTCACAGTTAAATGTTCAGTGGTTTGGTTCCCATTTGTACATTTATGTCAGTGTGTGTGTACATGCATGCATACGTGCGTGTGAATAGCCACCTATAGAGCTTGGATGAAGGAACAAGAAACTGGAACACAAGGACAGTGTGTCATCTGTCTGTCCACCCAGGACGCTGAGCTACGAGGCTGGAGAGGCATATGTGCATGTAATCAGACTGATCCTCTCTGTCTGTGTTCCTGTGCTGTCTCCGTACATACGATGGCGGCCTTCAGTTGGTCTGGAACGGTAGAAATACAGGGCTGAGCCTGCAGACCAGCTGCAGTCAGAGGAGATCTTGTAACCGACCCCTGAGCCTCCCTCAGCATCTCTAACCCCACCCTGTCTCCCTGCGAGCCAATCAGAAAGCGGCACCCGGCCCAGGCTAAATGAGCAATAACATGATTTATGCCCTATTCAGAGTACATGCTCCATTTACAGTAACAGTGATCTACAGGCTTTGTTGTCTGGAAGCTTCCCTGCCAGGTCCACAGTGCTGCTTTTTCTTTGGAGGATGGAGGATGTTTTTTTTTTCTTTTCTTTTCTGCCCACATCCTGAGCCACACAGGGAGGGAAATTTTATTTGTTTCCTCACTTTGTCGTTTTCTGTTTGGTGTGACATTGATGCTCTCCCAGAAGAAATGTATAGAGATAGACGCCTCTTCAATCATGCTGTTGAATCACCAGTATTGTTTTTCATGTTGGTGAAATTAAATCATACGGTTTACCTTTAGTCCTTATATCACTTAGTGAATATTCTATGATGCAACATCTGTAATCCCAACTTTAATTCTAGGAAAATCTCCATGACCCCGGCTTTAATGTTTCATCTCTCTTATGTGGTATTTAAATGTTGCATAACGAGGAAGACTGATTTAAACCGGACAACAGATTGTGCTCACTGAAGCTTTAGTGTAACCTCTTTTAAACTCAGTCTCACATTTCACAGAGGTTTGAAGGACATGATATCTGTAGTCCAACGAGAGGTCTAAGATAGCCTTGCCTCATGTCCTTCATGTATCACCATTACATTCAAGTCATAGAGCTAAGCATTTGATTTTTAGAAAAGGAAAAATGCCTGCTGATCTTAGGTCATTTAACAGAATGTACTGCTGTTGTGAAGGTTTTTCCAGATTCCTCAAAGACTCTATTTTGTTTGTATTTTATAAATAGAGCAACAACATTTGTCAGTTCAGGCTACCTGGATGAAGAAATTCAATCACAGCTCAAGAAACAAGTAAAAAAATCTTTTTCATTGCCTCCATATAAGCAGTGAATGTTTGAATGGATTTTTCAACGTTTGCCAGGATTTTATTTTTCTACAAAAAAAAAGGGGACTTGGCTCTGTGACTTGACTGTATTATGATACATAAGAGGCACAAACTGAAGAAGAATGATCCCATCTATGAAAAGGGGCAAAAGTGAAATCCCCCTCTAATCTGAATATTTACCAAGTTCGGTAATGGAGTGACTTTCTGTCTGTGTGTGGAAAAGCAGAGAGGGCAAGCACACTTTGTCAGCTTCTGGGTTTTTTTTTCAGCTGTGCCCTAGAAACAGGCAGAGTCACAGTCTACAGATGTTTGTATGACAGGCGGCTGTTACTGAGGCCCACTGTGGATCTGCCTGCACAGCGAGTACATTATTCATTTTCAGTATGATTCATGCAGGTCTGCAACAGCTTACAAGTGTTAAGTATTAATAAAGGAAGGGCTTGAAATACTAAACAAAGGTAAAATGTCATGAGTCACCAAGGAATGGCATGGTGACGTATTAATCCTGGGTTTAGTGGTTTTATTACTGAGAAGTTGAAGTGGTTTCAACTCGGCTATGTCCCGACTTTAGAGGCTTCTCATCTTTGAGCTTGTGTTGTCCTGAGTTAATAGGGGAGATCCTCTGGATCCGAGTCTGTGGACACACCCTAATGCATCTAATGCCCACCCCACCCCACACCACACACACACACACACACACACACACACACACACACACACACAGCAAAGTGAACGTCACACTTTAAATGTAGAGTAAGCAGTCAGTAGATTATCTCTACTGTATCTCATATGTTATAGTGATTGTTGACCTTTATCAACAGCTGATTGCAGGTTTTTTAAGCTAACAGAGGCCATCTATGAAACAATACACGATCTCCTTTCTGTATTCCAGGAACTCTGGGCCTAACGTCCACTCTTTAATGATTTTATGACAGTTGCGTAAGGGCCCATTAAGTAAACAAGTGTAGCATATGGCAGAAACAATTTGCATACTTAGTCAGAGGTGAATTATAATAAAAATATATTTTTGTGGTGAGCTTTTGTCTACACAAGGTTACAGCAAACATTCGATCCCTCAGATGTGCAATAGAGCCACTCAGTCATTTTTTAAAATGCTGAAAGGCTCATGTGAGATATTTCAATTAGCAAAATTCTTGAGTATACAGTATGTGTGTTGATCCAGGTCCAACTTGTCATGATGGAAGAAGTTTTAACATCCTGTGTTTAAGTAAAAGTAGCATTACTTTACTATAATGTAAAACATACTTGCATATCAGCATATTTTCCAACACGTTGAATTATTCCTTTAAGGCTCAAGCAGTATGTTAATGTTGTAACTGGCCAGGGTGGAGCTGTTTCGCCCCATTTAACTGAATATTTGGCAGTTTAATTAAACAGTGCGCCAGATTTTACGATGGGTTTTAAAATCTTGATCTTCAAAATAAAAGAAATAAAAAACTACAGTTTAGCCGTCAAATGGGACGAATAGACTGAAATGTTGTGTAGTAGAAGTGTGATGTAGTACGAAGTTAAAACACAAGTAAAGCACATGAATCTCACTAATTGAGTAAATGCACTTGTTAATTTCCACCACTGGAACTAGTTTGTTATGAGGCACAAACAGAGAGGCAGAAAGTTGAAGAGGGAAGACGAGGAGTGTGTTAGAGGCGTGTGAGTGTCGTTTGGCGGTCTGATTGATCGCCTCGCTGATGAAAACATTTCCCCCTCATGGACACAGGGCCAGATTAAGTCCCGTTTTTCTGCTGCCTCTGTGGTGACTGATGAACACACGGCGTCACTGTGCCAGCACCACCCTGCTCCTCAACAGCACAGGAAATGGTCACATCCAGGAAGGACGTGTGGGCTTGATGGGAAGTGATGATAGAGTGTGCCTCGAATACCTACCAGTCATCATTACGGGAATTACACCTCATCGACAAACTGCCTTTCCTCAGTCTGAATCCACTGGCTGCCCTCTGCTGTCTCTGCACTAACGACTGGGACAAACATACTTCACAGGCCTGCTCCAGTGGAAGTTTCTATTGATTTGATCTCTGCTCCTTGTTTCCATTAGTGTGAAGAAAGGCACTGCAGGGAAACTGCTCAGACCAGTCCGGCAGGTGTTGTGTGGGTGGGTGGGTGTCAGTGCACAGGTATGCTGACGTACTTGATTCATCTGCATATTGTGGTGCGAGATAACAGGTGGACTTTGTTCTATGACATATTTTGCTGACTGGTAATTGTTTACTCATCCCCTTATTTTTAAACTTCCTTTCAGCTGTGTGTGTGGTGAGAATGGAGGAAATGCCATCCAAACGACAAGGCCAAATACATCTACTAGATGACTTTCAGATCACTTGTTTTTGTGCTAAAGAAACTCAGTGTAAAATCATGTTAAACAGTTAGCAGTTAAACAATTACTGAAATAGTTTCAGATTTATTTTTTGTTGTTCCACAAGTTGATTAATCTTTGAATCATTTCATCTGTGTTTGTACTGAATCAGTGTAAATCTCTTCGGCAAAAAGAGAATAATGTGTAAATGTGATCGAGCCTGATAATTTTGCCTTTTGATAACTGATTTATGTCTATAGAGTATCAATGGCTCAAATGTCCATCTTCTTCATAATGAAGCAGAGTGTGTGTCGCCTGTGTGGGCGGCTTTATGCATGACATGCAGTATAAAACTTAGTCTTGTACAGGATATGGCACAATACCTTGCTATCCTGTAGCGCAACATTAGTGTTGCATTATGAATATACGATCCTGGCCACATGGGAAAGAGATGGGAGACGCAGTTTAACTATTAATAACTGCACGCCGAAGCCTCTTCTGCTGCTGTGCTCTGTTCTGTCGCAGCACTTTGCTCTGCAGCTCACATCTGTTATCGCATTGAGCAGCAGGCCTTTTTGGAGGAGCCCTGCTGGCTCTAATCTCAGTGGCCTGGCAAACGGAGTTATGCTAATGTTTCTCCACTCTTCCAGAAGGTGAGGGGAGTGTGGCATGGTGTTGTTTATTCATGGCCATGACTTCTGCGTGGTCCAGAGAAAGGGCGGCTCTCGCAGTTCATGACCTTCTACTCACGACACCAGCTCAGAATATGTATAGTGTTGTCGTGTCATGTCCTCACTGCTCTTTTGGAGAGGGCTCTCCCATTTCTGTTACACATGTCACATGTTGTTGCGATGCAAAAATATACAATATTTCAAATCAACGATTATTTTTTTGTATCAATTGGTCTGCCAATTATTAATCGTTTTGTCTATAAAATGTCAGAAAACTTTGACACGTTTCCCCCAGATTCAAGGGGACATCAACCAACAGTCCAAAGTCCAAACATATTCATCTTACAGTGATAAAAAACAAACAGACGGCATGGGAGAAGGTGGAACCAGAGACTGTTGGAGTCATTTTTTCTTAGAAATCAACTGAAAACATTATTAACATTATTAAAGTTTTTAAAGTAATTGCTTGATTTTTTTTTTTTTTTTTTTTTTGTCTAAATTGATTCATCGGCTGTTGCAGCTCCAATGAAATCACAAAGAAAGATACAATCCAAATGATATTAATTTGTAGTTCTGTTGTACACTGATAAAACCAGACAGAGTTACTGCAGTCAAAACTGTGGCTCCACATCTTATCCCTAAATGAAGAAAACCCGGGTTCCTTCTTCACTGTCCTGAGATAAACCTAAACCACTCACCGACTGGACTTTCCACTTTACAAACTTACTTTTACATTACATGCTTTACAAAATCCTTTTTTCTTCTACAGATGTCCATACCTGGCTGTGCATCTGTCTCCCACCATCCCAGTTTTCGCTGCCCTGCTCTTCCTCTTCGTCATGGCCATGTTGCTGAGGACCAGCTTCAGTGACCCAGGGGTGCTGCCACGGGCCCTCCCAGAGGAAGCCACATTCATCGAGATGGAAATCGGTGAGTTCTAGGAGTGGTTCACAGAAACTTTTTTATTTGAATTGATTTATCTTTATTTCCAGTGGACTTTTAAACTCTTGTCTCCACAGTATTCCCCTAAGCACAGAGACAATCTCAAATACAGAAATCTCTCATGTGAAATAACCAAAATTGCACGAATGTAAGATTAAGAAGGTTATTATTCAAGGGGAGAAGTAAATTAATAAAACTGGTTCTGACGGCCTTTAAATATCCCCATAACTAGTTTTCCATTCATTTTTTCACACTGTTTAACAAGGTCGCATACAGTAATCAGTTTTGTGATAGTTTAAGTCCTTTAGTGACGCCACATCTTAAAGCTGCTATAAGCAGTATTTTAATAATTACACCGTGTCAAATGACAATGTTAAAACATTGACAGTTTCATAGTAGCTCCCCTCGTCTTTACAAAGCTTTAGTGAGTTTCATCTCATTGTTCACCTGCCCAGACCGAAACTTTACTGCTTTAATTGGTAGTCAGCAACTAACTGGTAAACATGTGGAGACCAAAAACAGAGCTGGACTTATATTTGTCAGGTGGTCTGAAACACAATAAACTGAAATGTTGCTCCGTAACTTCTTGCAATATAAATCTGTTTTTGCAGGTTTAAGTAAATTTAGGGAAACGTTCAAATCCACAATGACATCATTTATGGCTATACCATTACATTAAATAGAATATTTTATAAAATGATGAAAATGTATAAACAGATCCAGCAGAAGAATGCTTGTTAGCAACATTTGTAAAAGGTTTGTATAGACGACTCTGCCCACAAGTCAATTTATTGCTGATAAAAGTTGAAAAGAGTAAAGCCGCTCCAAGCACCTCTCAGTGATGATGCTCAGATCCAGTGCAGATTTATGCAGGTTTGAAGTAGCGTGTGGTCTAGTGTGACAGCCTCGCACCAGTCCTTGAAGTGTGTATATCCACTATTCACAGTCAGAGCTGATAATGCCACCAGCCCAGACACAAATCCTTTATCTGCATCCATTCAAATGTTAAGTCAATAACAGAACAAATGGTTATTACGGCTCATTTGCTGTGACATCACCATGTGGGTTGCTGTATACATTTCTTTGTCCGTATGAAATGACATCCACACATGTGTACAGTAGATGAGGTGGAAATAGCTGAAGTGAAAGTATTTTGGAAGCATTAATACTTCAGTGGTTAAACAGTGAGCAGACAGCCTCAGTCCTGTTGGTTTATTCATGTTCGTTAGCTTTATGTTGGGTGTGCTCATGGGTGTGTAGAGCTCAATATAACACACATTCATTACATGGGCTCTGTGTGTCTCGTTA
Organism: Seriola aureovittata; assembly: GCF_021018895.1. Lineage (NCBI taxonomy): Eukaryota > Metazoa > Chordata > Actinopteri > Carangiformes > Carangidae > Seriola > Seriola aureovittata. The sequence continues at coordinate 8,036,645 of NC_079371.1, read as the reverse complement.
TACAAAACAAACCGTACGCTGTATACTGATGACAGGAAAGCCTCTGCAAACAGAAATAAGAGTGTTGTCGTCCTCATCAGCAGTGCATTTTTGTATTTTTCATGTCCCCTCCCCGGGCTTCCTCTTCATGTGTGGATGATAAGTCATTCTGTGATATTTCTGCACCAGCCCACCCTGTGTCCTCGGCCTCCCCTGTTTTTCTGTCTGTCTGTCTGCCTGTGAGGCTGCTCAGTGTTCACTCTTAGTTTCTGTTAAAGATTCATGGTGTCCTTCAGCCCATCACTCGCGCTCTCCCACCCCACACAAGAGGCATGGGTGGAGACCATGCCTCTGGTCTGAGAATGGGTCAGCTGGCAGCTAGCTCTTCTCTCATCATGACTGTGACTCATTGGTTGCCGCTCGCTGGATGACAACAGCTGGATGGTATAACTAGCTGTAGCTGTGGCTGTTACGACCCTGTGCTGTAGTTTAAATGAGGAAATCTCTTTGAAAATTGATTGATTGAATCATTATTTTTGTTATCGATAAATGTTCAGGCTTTTGATGGGCATGATTCAGAATTTTCGGACAATTAAACATTCCCAGGTAAAAACCCAGAGATGATTTATTTACAATTACAGAAAGTACAGAGGAGAAAGCTGGGTGTGGGGCATCAAAGCAGAAGAGTGAGGGAATTTAACATGCTGAATGTGTGGGCAAATACATGCATTTGATGGCACGAAGAACACAACATTGTATTGGCAGATATTCTGGATTGCAATGTGTCTGAAGCTTGGCAGTCCTCAGGATGCATAAAATCACATGATGCAAAAAAAAAAATCTAGCACATTAAATGTTGCACATTTTATTTGACCTCTCTGGTTGTTTTTGCATCGTATCATCACTCATCTGTTTCCAGGGACTTTTTCTACTGTTTTTCTAAATAAAAAGTAGTGAAATCAAACATTTGAGAAGCAGCAGAGAAGGAGAGGAGTGTTTCCTTGATAAATTACCCCATTAAGTACTTGCTTGTTGATCAATTAATCGATAAACTGTTTCATCATTTTTATTTATTGGATAAAGCAATTTAACCCTCTCCAACAAAATTCAAAATGCAGGATTTTGACTTGCTCTTACAGTTTAACACTAAACAACTAGTAAAACTAATGTATTCATGTTTTTGAATACCTGTTAGCTAATGAGCTCCAGAGACAGACAGATGTGAGAGTGGTATCAGGCATCTTGTCTATTTCTCAGTAAAAAAGCAAATAAGCATAGTTTAGAAAATGTTGAGCTATTCCTTTAAACCACCTCACCGTACGTCCTCTCCAAGTCTCTTCACCGCAGGAGTTTTTAGGTCCTGTTTACACATGCAAACACAAAACAACAACAGGTATTGACATTGGTTCTATGTTTGCCTTCACCTTGTTCAGCATGTTGCTTCCCAAAACCCTTCACTGACCTGTTTTCAGTCTCATACCTTCAGTTTTCAGTTTCATTTTTTTACATTCGACCTAACACATCTCCCAAAATAGCAACATATCCATCATTTAAATGCTAAATCGTGTCATGTGAAATATGAGGAATACGCACTGCAGCAGATTGAATGAAGCACTTAGTTTAACAACTTCCATCCCACATTTATCGCTGTTATACAGTGTATTTTTTAATGTGTGTGTGGTTTAATGCTGTTTCTTGTCGTGAGCATGGGCGTACTAGACAGAGGAAGCAGGTATGGGTGTTTGATCTCATCCTGAAGCTGAGGCAGATATGTTGATGAAGCCACTGCGGCCTCGGTGCTCTGTCCCTCAGCCTGTTAGCGACTATTCCCGAGGGGGAATGCAAATACACGGAGAAGCATCCTCTTGGAATATGTAATGCCACTGGCAGAGCGAGCTCTGCTACCTGAGGGAGTGGCATCATTCCCCGTGAGTGATGACTCATTAATTTATTTTCCACTGGTTTATCCTGAAAGCCGCTAATCCTACGTTCTTTAGATTCATAATGCAAAGTGTTTTGTGCTGTTGGATTAAATAACTGTCACAATCTTTATGTCTGTAGATGTATTTTAGATTATTTTGGAAGCTTGTGTTCTTCTCGTTTCATTAATTTATTTACGTTGAGTTTTACATCACAAAGAATGGCCATTTACAGCTCTGTACAAATGATAAGAATGCAATTTAGTTAATGCTAAATCTTTCCTTTACTCATCTCTAAACATTGAGTTTAATTTCCACAAGTACCATTTTCTTTCTTTTTTAATCAGAATGTATTCTCAGAAAGTGAAATGTGCACGCTCGCTCCTTTCCCTCGACTCCACATTCACATCTGCCCAGTGCAGCATGTTAATGGTAGATTTCTCCCCAACAGTTATTCTCCTGACAGATTCCAGCCAGCACCCCTCTGGCCATTAGCCAGCCTCACTAACCTCTCAGCTCCTGCAGTGCAACATAATCAGAAAAATCTGAATTGCCAAGAGCAGAGAATGTGTGAGAATCTCCTTTGGCTGGTGACTGCTGTGCAGGAGTAAGACTGTCTCACAGCAAAGATATGACTGTGACATACAGTCATTCCAGTGGTTGCAAGGTTAGCTGATGCACAAATAGAGCAGGACACAGAGCACTATAGTCCTGCTGATATATAATATTAACAGCTCAGCAGTGATTACACATAAATCCACCATCCATCAATACTGTATCGAGCCAGTGTTGTCATCCGCTGACGTTCTCAAGGTTTAGCTGTCAAGATTTATGTCTCATTTTTTTTCTTCTCCTTGCAACTGAATCTCACATTCCTCACTGCCTGTTTAGGAGATATACAGCAGGTGAACATAATACTGTGAGCTGCTGTGCAGTCTAATACAATCCAGTGCAATGGCGCTGCAAGAAACTGAAGCTTTTGCCAAGCTTATTATGCATATTTTTTGACAGTGTTAGAGGTGTGTTGAATTGTGTTTTCTGAGGATGTAGCTTGTGGTGTTGTTGTATTAGATTGTGATTTGATAACATATATTTAGAATTATTTGACCAAGCCGACACCTGTTTACGAATGTTGTGCTTTTTGTTTCCACAGAGGCTGCAAATGGCAACGTCCCAGCGGGGCAGCGGCCGCCACCTCGAATCCGCAACGTTCAGATCAATAACCAGATCGTCAAGCTCAAGTACTGTTACACATGCAAGATCTTCCGACCACCTCGAGCATCTCACTGCAGCATCTGTGACAACTGTGTCGGTGAGAAATCTCTTCTTATCTTCCGTCAGTTCTATATCGGTGATGCAAAGGCTTTTTTCATTGAAACTGGTTTCTCAGAAATAGAAAGGTGACTTATGTTTTTGTGTGTGAGAAAAATAGCATGCAGATGTGACGATTATTACTGAAGCCTTGACCTTAATTTTCTTCTTGCATTCATTTGTCACAGTGATGAAATTATTATTAAAAAATCAAAGCTTTATAAATAAACGTTGGACTAAGCAGACAGGCTGCAAAAGTTTTAAAGAACCGAAACAAATGGACCAAAAACTTCCCAGGGAATATTTTAAGCGCTTTGAATTTTGAAGGCGGTTTGAACTGAGTGTGTTGCTGTGATGTGATGTGTGCGTGTGTAGCTGTTTTATCTCTCAGCCCTGCAGAATAACAAGTCATTTGCCTGCTGATGATTGAGGAAATGCATTTGAAAGACGTGTAGACTCATATGTGATATGAGAGACAGTGGAGGCTAAGAGAGGGAATAAATGCTCAGTCATTGTGAACACTAGTTCATCTGTGTCCACCTGCTGTAGGAACACCCACACACACACACACACACACACACACACACACACACACACACACACACACACACACACAGTCCAAGCAGCATGCCTCAGTCCCACGTTTACTGCAGTCATATCTTTTCCTTCTCAACTTTACATTGTTTATTGCAGTGAATAATGATAGTCCAACAGTAACTATGGGTGTTACTGAAAAAAACAAAAAAGTATTCAGGTAATCCAAGTTCCAGGCCTTTGAATCACTGCACACATCTCAGATTTTTCTTCAGGGATTGAAATAGAGAAAATGGCAAATACCCATGAAATATCAGGCAAGTAAAGTGCTGACTTTCAGCTGTAATTTGAATTTGTTGACATCACTGTTAAGCGCACAGTGTTGCAACAGTGTGCAGGACGATTTCCTATTTGTTAAAGCATCACCAAAGTTAATACAAATCATCCTGAGGAAAATCAGGGGCTCACCAGTCATATAGCCTTAATCCTCTGGGGATCATGAATGTCTTTTTTTGGCAATTTTGTGGCAATCTATCCAATAGAACCACAGTGGTGGACCAGAAACGGCATCCTTAGCTGAGCCGTGCCGCTAACATGGTTACGAGAAGGCTATAATTACCATACAGTTAACTCAAAATGGGTTCAAACACTTTCAAACATATTTACAGCTGAAACCTTGGTTGTTATTTCATTCCTTTTCATTTTGACCTTATATCTACAAGCCGCTCTTCGTCCTACGTTTGTGCCTCTATTTGCTGTATATTGTTGTGAAACTCCATCCAGGACGTGCAGCTGTGTCTCTGCTGCAGAGAAAAGTGTAAAGCAAGATGTTTACCTCTGTCGTTCCTTTGACCCTGCCCCGCTGTCACGTGGCTCTTCTCCAAATGATAGAAGAAGAGAGGCTAAGAGGAAGTGATCATTATATTTAGACTGCAGGTTTACAGAAGCTGATGCACAAAGCTGTTTTTGACTGCAGCTGATATCGGTGTATTTTTAACTCTCGTTTGATTTCCAGAAATGTCTGTGTTCTAATAAAGTTGCAGGAACATTTCACATATTTATACAGAGACTTTTTTATTTTTCTTTCTTCCCACAGACCGTTTTGATCACCACTGTCCATGGGTGGGAAACTGTGTGGGCAAGAGGAACTACAGATACTTCTACCTGTTCACCCTGTCCCTCTCCCTGCTCACCATTTATATCTTCACCTTTGACATCGTCCATGTGGTCATGCGTAAGTATCAGTTATCCAATCAGAGGGAACAGACAGGTGCATCACGTAGGAGAATTGTTCATGCTGCAAAAAATGTGGCGAAACAGGAAGAATGACCTGTGACACAAGCTCACCAGCAGCTTCCAGTGTTTATGTAAATGCATGCACATGCTCTGAAACTATGACCTAGTTCAGGCTTTTCCTGAAGCGTGACGTGACACGCAACAGCAACTGACAGCTTGACATGATTCCTGTTTCATTCTCGTCCTCCTGTTTCCTTGTTCTACCAAACGCAGACGGCAACTAGACAGAGACATGTGGAAACAGGAGTTTTTCTAGTCAGGATGATTAACTCTGGGCTTGTTATCTCAACACTGTGTAAATGTGTAAGAACTGTTCCTTTGTGGAAGAATAAAGTGAAGACGGAAGCTGTATATCTATATTTTTCTTTCTAACTTCTGTCTTTCTGTTCACAGGTTCAGTGGATAATGGCTTTTTGAGCACTTTGAAAGAAACACCTGGAACATATCCTTTTAAACTCTGACCGCAAAACCAGGTGCTGTGTGTGCTACATCTGCCAGATTTCCTAGAATAGAAAGTTAAAAACATTAATGTTTCTAAACCAACTGATCTCTTACTAAACCCCCACCTGAACACTGACATCCAATTATAGCACTGAGCTTGGTTTTTAACATGATGAAGTTTTTTTTTTTTTTCAGTATTTAACCGCTGTGTGGAAGCCAGTCCTGAATGCTTTTAGACTTTATGCTAACATTAGCACCTCTGCAATTCTTTTTATTGAATTTGTGGCAGTTCAGTTACCCCCAACTAATGGTTCTAAAGATGGCATTTCATACGCCTTAAACATTGGTTAGTCTTCATCCTAAAACCTTTATTTCTTGAAACACTGGAAGTTATAAACACCCTCTCTGAAAATGTGAACAATTGCTAATGCTAAACAGCCAAACAGTTGTTTTACAAGATACTTGATTTTTAGAAAAATCAACTTGAAACATTAAAAAGCTGGAGGCTCCATTATTGATTGACTTACGAAGCGAATGTTAGCTTAAATAGCAAAAACAGAAAGTACAACAGATGTAGTAGCAGTAACTGACCAACTGTTTATCAAACAATTTAAAGTATTTATAGATTAAATAGATGTGTTTAAGTAAATTCCAGCTCATCTTTTCTTTGTACCACAGTTCAAAGGATTGACACACACTGCACTTGACCCTGTACTCTTCATTATAGGCTGTGGTTGTCGCACTGACCGTCACTGGCCTTAATCATGTTGCATAACTGTCTTCCCTTTTGCCATCACCTGCTGTCCGCTGTTTAATCAGTGACCATGTGTCAGGCAGAAAACATCTGTTGTTGTTCTCTTAACTTGAGTTCACTGTGCTGGAGGTGTTGGTGTGTTTCTTCACCCTGTGGTCAGTGGTGGGACTGACCGGCTTCCACACCTACCTGATCTCTCTCAACCAGACCACCAACGAGGATGTAAGTGCATCTTCCTGCATGTTCATTTAAACATAACTACAGATTAATGGAGCTGTCCCTTCTGCAGGTTGCTGTCCTGGGTCTGAATCATCCTGTGAGGCACAGTGCTGCACTTGACAGCTAGTTTGTTTAGGTTTCATACTGTCTTAATGCAAGTGAATCATGACTTGTGAACAGGATTAACTCACTCTTTGTTTAGTTTTCTGTGACACTTAATTCCTGTGGTGGAAATTTCAAAAATGATGCTCTGTTAAACTGCACTTGTGCATTTGTCTTGGTTTGGGTTAGGGAGGAGTCTTAGTTAAGAAAACTACAAGTGGACTTTAAACTGTATGTTGAGGTTGGTCGATGTTGAGTTGAGTGTACCTCAGCCATATTTACACTTCTCATTTTAAATGTCTCATTTCTGGATAAAATCCAGAAAGAGATATAACCCACGTTTTTATCTAATTTTGAGATGAAAAGAGTGGGTGCTAGTAAGAGAAAGAATGATTCTGCACTTCATCAGTTTATTTAGGGCACTAATAGAGTTGCTAGGTAGCTAACAGCTGTCTATAAAGAGACACACTTTCATCTGATTAGAAGCACTGAAACACTTCTTGGTTGCATTTGGACTTAGCTTTTTTGATATCTGATAGCTCTGCTATTTGCACACATGCAGTGCAGAGTGTAAATAAGGGAGAACTCAGACCCAAATATTCAGCCACTTTTGGTAATACTAGTGTTTTCAGCATAACTTTTACCTACCCAACCAATCTGAACTCAAGAGGGAAATGTTTCAGTCTTAATTGCACTTAAAAAAAACAAAACAGATATACTTCGAGCCCAGCGATCATCCACAGAGATATACAAATGAAGGAAATCCTCTTAAGTGCAGATATTTTTCTAGTCTTCACATATTGAAGAATTCAGGTAAAGGCTTAAAAGTTGCATTACATAATTACATTGATCTAAATCCAATTTTAAGAGTTCAGCACATAACGAGGAGAAGGTATAGTTTTAAGAACGTGTCTATAAATCTTCAGGCAGCCTGAGTTCATGAGGCTGGAAAGATAAACATACATCGCTGTGGTGTAAACACTACAATTTCTAAGACCACAGAGCTGTTTCCTTGACAACAGAACCACCTCGTTCAGCACTGAAGGACAGAGGGTTGGTAAACTGTAGCTTGTTAAACAAGGCTATTATATTGTAACTTAAGAAAGGCAAATACAGGAAGTGTTGTAAACTCAAATAGATGGAAATGGAGTCTGTGAAAGTTTGAAAGTCTATTTATAACAGCTAAAACAAAGACAGGGCAGCATTTCACATTTGTTTACACTTCTCTTTTAAATCACACTTCACATGAAGCAGAATGAACCATAATATTTCCCCCTTTATTTGAAAAATTAATTCACCCTATTTTTATCCAGTTCAGCTAAAAAAAATCTCACAACATTTCTTTACAAGGGAAATGTGGCCAATTACACCAGAGCAGAGCCATATGACAAACTGGCTGGTAAACGCTTTGAATGCTAAAAGCAGCAGTTGGACTCCTCTCTGCTCACCAGCTGGCCAACACAGTCCACTCATCTAAAAATATGCACCAATAGCTGCTATTCTTAATAAAACCAATGATAGAATTGAGCTGAAATAAGAACAAAACAGACCAGCTGGTTTGTGAAGCACTTGTCGGCCACATTTACAAGAAGCTTCTGAAGCTAAATGAGGGGGAAAAAAAGTATTGATTGCTTAAGCGCATAACCGTTGAGTCATTATTTAGTCACCATACACGGACACACGCATCAGGCTGATGTAAAGCAGACGATGAGTGGCGGTGATGCAGGTGGATGAATCCACAGAGGGGAACCATTTCTGTTGTGTATACTAGCATTTTCAGTGTATATACTTTATTGCAGGCTTTGTTAGCCCAGATCTGACTGCAGAGGCTGTGACGAGAAGCAGAGTGCAGCAGCAGCAGTGTTGAAGATGGTGGGAGATTCTAGATGGCTGAAAGCAAGAGAGTGCACTCATACTTTGTTGTAATGATTTATTTATAATTCTGCTTCTTCTTTCCTGTGGGATGGCTGGCCTCATTTTTTTTTTCTTTTACATGCAATCAGTAATGAAGCTCTGCAATGTGCACCTACGGTATAATGTTGCTCCAGGAGTTGAAACAATGGCTGTCAGCCCGGTCATTTCAATATCTGTGATTGGCCTAATAATAGATGCATCGATACCTGCAGGGGCTGGGCACGCAGCCAGAAACACTGCTGAGAGAGAGAGAGAGAGAGAGAGAGAGGGAGAGAGAGAGAGAGAGAGAGAGAGAGAGAGAGGGAGAGAGGGAGAGAGAGAAAAGAGGAGGAGAGAAATGGTGGAATAAGGGCGAACAAGAGAAGGCACCTTGAGTGTTGTAGCTGCTCTGGTCTCCCATAGGATGACACATGGTCTGTCAGCTGTGTCTCCGCCCCACACACACACACACACACACACACACACACACACACACACACACACACACACACACACACACACACACACACACACACGTAGGCATGCAGCACCGACCTACATCTACAGCACCTAAAATAAAAAATAAATACATTTTGCGGCAGGGTCAGGCCGCACCAGCTGATGCTGTGAAAATAAATATGAGTCATTATATCAATTATATATGCACTTAAATCAATCAATCAGTCAACTTTCCTTCCAACTACATGCTTTCATGGTAACTAGAAACATCGCCTAACCTCTTATTTTTAGTCATAGTTGCACCGAAATCAATCACGCACTTAAGAAATGATGATGAAATAATTGGTGGTTAAAAATGAACATTAAATAAACCATCAAGAATATTTCCATCTGATGTAATTGTGCAGCCACAGTCTTGGGGTCTTGGGTTTGAATATATGAACATATTAATATGAAACATGCCGATACAGTCAGTGTGGAAAACCTAATGTTTAGGGTTAAAATCTTTCCTGTTAGCTGCCAAACGTGGAATATGACCGAGAGTATACAAACAGCACTTTATTTGTTGTATGAATTTGAAAGATTTTTTTTCAATGAGTTATTATAAGTGGTTTTAATTTGTAGTTGCTGCGATTGCACAAACCCGTCGGCACATAGAGTTCCCATTAAACCAGGAATCATTAAATCCCTGACAAGATCCTTTTAGTAGGTCAAAGCCAAGCCTGTGGGAATAACATCTAAAAATGGAGCTATGCTTTTGAATAAGGTATAAGCACAGGGAAAATCTTTCTGACAGAACGAAGCGAGGTTGTAAGGTAGTCAGGATGTGTTTGGGATGCTGGCTGACTGTTTGAGAAGGTTTGGTGCTCCAGTGATGGATGTTGTCCACATTTTGTTTTGCCCAGATTAAAGGATCCTGGTCTGGAAAGAACAGAGTCCAGAACCCTTACAGCCACAAGAACATCTTAAAAAACTGCTGTGAGGTGCTGTGTGGGCCGACGTACCCGAGGTAATGTCAGAAATCTTTACCTAAACAGCTCTGTTCATAGCAGAGAGAGAAACATGCTGCATAGTCTCACACGGGGCCAGTTAATTGATTTAGTGTTAAACACCTGTTCTGAATCAGAATCTTCTTCTGTTTTATTTATCGTCATGTTATCTAAAGGAAGTTTTATGTCTATGGCTTTCTTCCTACTGTTATCAATGAGTTCTGTATCGGTCCCTGTGATAGATTAGACTTTCTCTCCTACGCCTCGTTCTGGTGAATGACGAGCAGGATGCAGTTAGTGACTGATTGCCTTGTCTCGTTTTCAGCGTCTTGGACAGAAGAGGAGTGATGCAGGAGGACTCGCCTGTTTCTGCAGCGTCTGCTGCGCCCTCTTCCTCCTCCAGCACCAACCCAGTGCCACAAACCACGGTGAGAACACACACACACATAAACCTTAACATAAAGTCTAGAGCAATTACAGAGGGCGTTGGAGAGAAGTAAGGAGGTGTGGAAAACACCTTTCTTATCAGAGTGACACTGATAATCCATCTTGTGACACGTGGGTTCGGAGCTGCTCTGTGCCTCTCTCTGTTCAGTGGTTGGTATTGTGTAACTATTTATAATTGTTCAACTAACTGAAATTGTTTTATTCTGAATCATTAAGAGCAACATCCTTATTTAATGTGTCGAAGCCAAAGAACATGTTCCACATTTTGGACAATGAAGATCCTGATTGAGTCTCACTCCCTGGTGCTGCCAGCAAAACATACTGATATTAAAATGGCACTGCAGCAATCATATGTATTTTAGTATATTTCAATTACCTGGCTGCCTGGTTGCACAATGGCAGCTCAAAGTTTTAAGCTTTCTATTAAATGTGGAAACAGCAGTGACTGATCGCAGGTCCCTTGATAGTTTGTTCCAGAGAACAAAAAGCTCCCTCTGAAGACCTGGATCTGATTCTGAGTACTGTTAAAATATGACTCCACATGACCTGAGGGCTCCAGTTGCACTACAGTCAGTGAGCAGCTCAGTGACATACTGGGGAGCCGAAACATTAATAAACCAGCCGCAGAATTTTGAAATGAATTCTGTGTCATACTGAGAGTCAATAAAGAGATCACAGCTTCTCATGAGTGATGGAGGAAGTAGAAGTACCACAGTGGAGAAACACTGTTACAAGTAAAAGTCCTGCATTGAAAATTTACTATAATTTTAGCTTCAAAATGGACTTAAAATGTTATTAGATTGTCCATGTGTACATTACTTTAACGTTGCAGCTGGTCAAGATGGGGCTAATTTTAACCACTTTATTTGCTGCTGTGTAGCCAGTGAATTTCACCACAGGGATCAATAAGGTCTTATCTTCACCTATAATAATGTATATGTAAATATGTATATCATGTATCTGCATCTTTTCAGCATGCTGTCCTCTGCCTGCAGAAAACCACAGCTCCACTCATCCCCAATGAGCACACACCTGACGAGGCCAAGCCGAGCATCGCCGCCTCCCCTAAAGAGGAGCACTCCTCTGATTCCAAGGGCCCGCCCCTGGCTTCACCCGAGACTGATGTGGAGACATCCATCGCCAAGGACAAGACCCATTAGCTGTATGAGGGGGCGGCTCTAGTCGTAGCCACTCCCCTCTTTCCCCCCAGCATCCTGCCTGGTCAGGAACTGGAACATTAATAATCAATGTCTGATTACTGTGTGGGTGACTCAGTTACTCTCCAACTCCTGCCCGACATTCAACCAAGAAGAGCAGAGTCTCTGCTGCAGCTCCTCCTCTTCCCTCCTCCTCACCAGTAGCTGCAGAGATGTTTGATTGACACTTACTTCTACAGGAGGGGGAGCGATTTAATGGAAAGTCAGCAGCTTCCTCTTGACTCCTTAACACTGCATGGAAAAGACACGCAGGGGGAGAAGCTGCTGGGAAAACAGCAGAAAAAAAAAAAACACTCTTCAATCGTTTGACTTCCCCCACAGTTCACCTGTGGGTTGCTCTGATTGTCAGTACTACTTCTTTTCTTTATTTAAAGTTGCATAATGACATTTATTGTGAGATGCCAGTTCAAATATACTCCTTGAAAGTGTCTGGCAAAGACAATATTACTTCTGGACATGTATAAAATGTCATACATACAGTCAGTTTTTGTTGTGTATGCCCTATGCAAATCATGAGAAGGCTGGACAAGCTTCTTTTTTTCTTTTTTTTTTGCTGTTTGGATAAAAGCATTTCACCTGTAAGTCTGTGAGTACACATGATGTCCAGGCAGGGGGAGGACATGCAAATCCTTAGCTGAGATATTCTTACAGGCTCCTTCCAGGCAAGTCAAACTCTACCTTTTATTCTGATATTGCTGCATTCAGTACTGTTGTTACTTATAAGCATCTTTTTAATTTTTAAAGTGATCTGATCCAGACCAACGCCTGTCCCATCCATTTTTATATAATCAAGGATGTTTTGTGACATTGGCGCTCTGAAATAGATGAAACTACTTTACGCACAGTTAGTCTTGCATCCGGGAGACGCTCAGTCTCAGTGTGAGTGAGAAAAGGCCTGACTTCTGATGATCCTAGACACTCGTAGTAACAGTGCCTTATCACAACAGTTGTAATATGAAATGCAACTGAGGTCAACCAACAGAGAAGCCCTTCAATTTCATCCTGATACAGTGTTTAATGAGAAATGCCAATGTTTAATACACAAATCAGTCCAGTGGTTCCCAACTAGAGGGTCGTGAGATAAAATCTGAGAGGTCCCGAAATGAAGAAATAGTTTGACATTTAAGCGATACTCTATATGAAGTCACAGGTGGGAGATGGTTAGCTTAGCTTAGCATTAAGACTGAAAACACTGGTGAAACATTAGCCTGCCAGCAACTTTAAAGCTTATTGAATAACACATTATATTTAGTTTGTTTATGCTGACATAAAACGACAATTTGTGGTTTTTGCAACTGGAACTATTTCCTTGAATTCTTGTTATTTTTACATTTCAGTATTTGCACAGATTTTAGGGCTCACAGATCTTAAAGGTTTGGAACCACTGATTTAGACTTTGTGGAAAAGAAAAGAAGCAAAGCCATGGTTGAACTGTACATAGTTTTCACAGGTATAGATGTCGTGAAAACCTCTCAGCTGATGAGTGACATCAGCAAGGTTTTGTTTATGAAGTTTTTTTTTTTTTTTAAGTGTAAGTGCGGCCAGTGTTAATGAATTATTCTGCCTGTGAGCTTGAGCACCTCCTCCTGCAAATCACATCAGAGCTGATCTTCCTCAGAGTCCTCTCTCTTCCTGCCGTCTTCTGCCTTCTCATATTTAACTCATCGTATTTAACTCAAGGCTGGGGCCGTTTCCACTGAGGCCGTCCTCGGCAGGAACATTAAGGCAGAGAGAAAACAGAGACACGCTCAGTCCTTTCGTTTCACACATCTGTGTATTTCAGACGGAGCATAGCCTTTAATGAGGCTTGAGAATTTATTTGGTTTTTGGTCACAGAGATCGCTCGAGGGGGACGGCATCCACTCAAAAGAAAAATGAGAGAAACTGAAGCAAATTTTTAGTATTTAAATGATTTTAGCAGATAGCGAGAGTTTGTCATCGTGATTGTGTTATATGCAAGACAGAGTTAGTGTTTGTGAAATATACTTGTGTAGAAATTCTAGTGTGTCAACAGCATCGTGTCATACTCTGAAATCTGCCTGAGATGATTTATTCTAAGACTAAAAATGGTCACAATTCCCTCTTAATCTCCTAAAAACATCAGCTCCTAAAAATAAGTGTAGTAGAAGCTGGGAGATAAATTCTAGGATGCTGGGATTGTTGGCATCTGTATGATCATTTTTGTAGAGCAGTTTAAAGCTCAATACTGATATTAGACACTTTTAAACATTCAAAGACGAATCTATGCCTTCAAGTTACAGTTTGTTTCATGATTGATTCATGTGAGGATTGTTTCCTTGATTATATGATTAATTGTTTGCTCTATATAATGTCAGAAAATAGTGAAAACAAAAAGTTCAAAGCCCCCTGAATTATTTGCTTGATCATGAGAACATCAGCAAATGCTCATATTTAAAAAGCTGAAACCTTCAGATGAATCCTTTTATCCTTGTTTACTTCCTCTTTACTCAGATGAGAAAAGAAGACATAACTGACACATGTCTAGTGGAAGATGCTGTAAGGTCTTTCCATGAAGTAAACAAGTGTAACTACTGAATGTTTGTTGGAAAGAATCTCCAAAAAATGTTCAATTTTCAATGAGAAGTACTAAACCAGGACCAGTTTCAGTGGATTTTCTCCGTGGAAGGTATTTGAGGACGGTTTCTATCTGATCGATTTGCGTCGCTGTCACCGAGAAGCAAGAATGTATGTGACTGATATTCGATAAAAGAAGGGACGTTTGTGATGAATTCCTGTTTCAACAGTTTCAAAGCAGATTTAAAAGGGACAGTTGAACTTTGATTTTTTGATTCTAAGGGTTTTGCAGACTGTCGAGCGACCGAGCTGAGCTGTTGTATGTGTGTTATATCCTGTGTTTAAATGCCATGACAGGATCAGATCTGAATGCTCTGATCAATCTATTACATTGCATTATGTATACAGATACAGTACTATACCATTGATGGAGCTCTAATTTATGTTCACTTTGTTTAGTATCAACACTGTGATTATATGTATTTCATTCAATTTACTTCACTTCTTTTTACATGATCAGTGTGTCTGGTAAATAAACAATATTGTCTTATTATTATTTGTCTTCGTCTTTTTCCAAAAGAGTTGGTTGTAGAAGATGTCCTGAGGAGACAGTTCGTCTGTCAGCTCATCCGCTATTAATAAATATTCAACAGAGGACCTGTTTGTATACAGGTAGATTTGTGCCCCCGGATAACTACAAACAGGAGTGTGAATTCAATTTCCTCTGGAGGTCATCTTTCAAAGCAGTGGCATTATACATGGGGAGAAGGGTTTTTGCAGACTGAAATAGGAGACATGGTCTTATAAAGGCGGAATAAACAGCTAGAAGAAACGATGTTCCTGACCCAACAGTGATCCACTTCTACAACTGATTATGTGGTGGATCACTGCTTTTCATGCATGGTGGCTTTTACTCAAACATTTTGTAGCTTTTTAGCCATGCTAGCAGTGTTGCAGCTGGCCACCTCTTCATGAATATTTTGTTAGATTACTGTGCCACTTTTGCCTTTTGCTCTTATTGGATCTGTTTTACATCTCGCAGGCATATTTAGTGCTGCTTACTTAACCACAGTTTCTTGATGTGATTTACTTCTGTCCCATAGAAAATACAAAGGGCTCTGCTATTGAACTACTGATGGCACAGGCCCAGTAGTACTCAGATTGGTCAGTCAAAAGTCCATCTGAAATGTGTGGCTGCAGGGTCCATGAGACCGACTGTGTAATTCTATCATTGCCACAAATGTAAAGCAACAATGTGACAGGAAAACCGATTGAAGAAAAGGATTTGACCTGATGATCCTGCACCAAACATACTATGAAATATGAAACATTATTCTTAACCTTGAGAAACACTAGTTTGACAAAATAAGCTTAACTCAAATTACGCTTACTAACTTTTTCCAGAGCTTTCAACCACATATTAAAGTTCATAAGGCAGGTGACAACAACTGTGCAAAAATGTGCTGAAGAAGACTGTGAGATTTAGTTGATAAGCATAAGATGTCATGCTATAGAAAGACATAAAAATGTCAAAAATACAACATCGTATATTAAGGCATAAAATGTCATAAAAACGTCAAAGTATGGCAAGGCATGAGATGAATTAATATAATTATGCATAAAAATGCCAAAAAACATCATAGTATAGTATGGCAAAAAATGTTAAAAATACAACATAGTATATTAAATTATAAAAGGTTATAAAAACATCATAGTATGGTCAGGCATCGAATGTGAAAGTATATTAAGGCATAAAAGGCCAAGAAACGGAAAAAAATTTTATGGAAGAAAAATACCAAAAAACGACATAGTATAGTATGGCAAAAAATGTTAAAAATACAACATCGTATATTAAGGCATAAAATGTCATAATAACCTCATAGTATGGTAAGGCATGAGATGAAATAATATAATTATGCATAAAAATACCAAAAAACGTCATAGTATAGTATGGCATGAAATGTCAAAAATACAACATGGTATATTAAATTATAAAAGGTTATAAAAACGTCATAGTATGGTCAGGCATCAAACGTGAAAGTGTATTAAGGCATAAAAGGCCAAGAAACGGAAAAAAAAAAAACATTTTATGGAAGGAAAATACCAAAAAACGACATAGTATAGTATGGGATAAAATGTCATAAAAACTTCATAGTATGGCAAGGCATGAGATGAAATAATATAATTAAGCATAAAAATGCCAAAAAAACGTCATAGTATAGTATGGAAAAAAAGGTCAAAAATACATCATAGTATATTAAGGCATAAAAGGTCATAAAAACGTCATAGTATGGTCAGGCATCCAAGGAGATAGTATAGTAAGGCATAAAATACAAAGAAATGGCAAAAAATAGTATGGCAGAAAAATGCCAAAAAAAGGCATAGTATATGAAGGCATAAAATGTCAAAAATACAACATAGTATATCAAGGCATAAAAGGTCATAAAAACATCAAAGTATGGCAAGGCATGAGATGAAATAATATGATCAAGCATAAAAATGCCAAAAAACGTCATAGTATAGTATGGCATGAAATGTCAAAAATACAACATGGTATATTAAATCATGAAAGGTTATAAAAACATCATAGTATGGTCAGGCATCAAACGTGAAAGTATATTAAGGCATAAAATGCCAAAAAACGGAAAAAAATTTATTGAAGAAAAATGCCAAATAAACAACATCGTATATTAAGGCATAAAATGTCATAATAACCTCATAGTATGGTAAGGCATGAGATGAAATAATATAACTATGCATAAAAATGCCAAAAAACGTCATAGTATAGTATGGCAAAAAATGTTAAAAATACAACATAGTATATTAAATTATAAAAGGTTATAAAAACATCATAGTATGGTCAGGCATCAAACGTGAAAGTATATTAAGGCATAAAATGCCAAAAAACGGAAAAAAATTTATTGAAGAAAAATGCCAAAAAACGACATAGTATAGTATGGCATAAAATGTCAAAAATACAACATCGTATATTAAGGCATAAAATGTCATAATAACCTCATAGTATGGTAAGGCATGAGATGAAATAATATAATTATGCATAAAAATACCAAAAAACGTCAAAAAAAAACGTCATAGTATAGTATGGCAAAAAACGTCAAAAATACAACATGAGATGAAATAATATAATTATGCATAAAAATGCCAAAAAACGTCATAGTATAGTATGGCAAAAAATGTTAAAAATACAACATAGTATATTAAATTATAAAAGGTTATAAAAACATCATAGTATGGTCAGGCATCAAACGTGAAAGTATATTAAGGCATAAAATGCCAAGAAACGGAAAAAAGTTTTATGGAAGAAAAATGCCAAAAAAACGTCATAGTATAGTATGGCATAAAATGTTAAAAATACAACATAGTATATTAAATCATAAAAGGTTATAAAATCATCATAGTATGGTCAAGCATCGAATGTGAAAGTATATTAAGGCATAAAAGGCCAAGAAACGGAAAAATATTTTATGAAAGAAAAATACCAAAAAACGACATAGTATAGTAGGGCATAAAATGTCAAAAATACAACATAGTATATTAAGGCATAAAATGTCATAATAACCTCATAGTATGGTAAGGCATGAGATGAAATAATATAATTATGCATAAAAATACCAAAAAACGTCATAGTATAGTATGGCAAAAAATGTTAAAAATACAACATAGTATATTAAATTATAAAAGGTTATAAAAACATCATAGTATGGTCAGGCATCGAATGTGAAAGTATATTAAGGCATAAAATGCCAAGAAACGGAAAGAAGTTTTATGGAAGAAAAATACCAAAAAACGACATAGTATAGTATGGCAAAAAAAGTTAAAAATACAACATCGTATATTAAGGCATAAAATGTCATAAAAACGTCAAAGTATGGCAAGGCATGAGATGAATTAATATAATTATGCATAAAAATGCCAAAAAACATCATAGTACAGTATGGCAAAAAATGTTAAAAATACAACATAGTATATTAAATTATAAAAGGTTATAAAAACATCATAGTATGGTCAAGCATCGAATGTGAAAGTATATTAAGGCATAAAATGCCAAGAAACGGAAAAAAGTTTTATGGAAGAAAAATACCAAAAAACGACATAGTATAGTATGGCAAAAAATGTTAAAAATACAACATCGTATATTAAGGCATAAAATGTCATAATAACCTCATAGTATGGTAAGGCATGAGATGAAATAATATAATTATGCATAAAAATACCAAAAAACGTCATAGTATAGTATGGCATGAAATGTCAAAAATACAACATGGTATATTAAATTATAAAAGGTTATAAAAACGTCATAGTATGGTCAGGCATCAAACGTGAAAGTGTATTAAGGCATAAAAGGCCAAGAAACGGAAAAACATTTTATGGAAGGAAAATACCAAAAAACGACATAGTATAGTATGGGATAAAATGTCATAAAAACTTCATAGTATGGCAAGGCATGAGATGAAATAATATAATTAAGCATAAAAATGCCAAAAAAACGTCATAGTATAGTATGGAAAAAAAGGTCAAAAATACATCATAGTATATTAAGGCATAAAAGGTCATAAAAACGTCATAGTATGGTCAGGCATCCAAGGAGATAGTATAGTAAGGCATAAAATACAAAGAAATGGCAAAAAATAGTATGGCAGAAAAATGCCAAAAAAAGGCATAGTATATGAAGGCATAAAATGTCAAAAATACAACATAGTATATCAAGGCATAAAAGGTCATAAAAACATCAAAGTATGGCAAGGCATGAGATGAAATAATATGATCAAGCATAAAAATGCCAAAAAACGTCATAGTATAGTATGGCATGAAATGTCAAAAATACAACATGGTATATTAAATCATGAAAGGTTATAAAAACATCATAGTATGGTCAGGCATCAAACGTGAAAGTATATTAAGGCATAAAAATGCCAAAAAACGGAAAAAAATTTATTGAAGAAAAATGCCAAATAAACAACATCGTATATTAAGGCATAAAATGTCATAATAACTCATAGTATGGTAAGGCATGAGATGAAATAATATAACTATGCATAAAAATGCCAAAAAAACGTCATAGTATAGTATGGCATGAAATGTCAAAAATACAACATGGTATATTAAATCATGAAAGGTTATAAAAACATCATAGTATGGTCAGGCATCAAACGTGAAAGTATATTAAGGCATAAAAATGCCAAAAAACGGAAAAAAATTTATTGAAGAAAAATGCCAAATAAACAACATCGTATATTAAGGCATAAAATGTCATAATAACTCATAGTATGGTAAGGCATGAGATGAAATAATATAACTATGCATAAAAATGCCAAAAAAACGTCATAGTATAGTATGGCAAAAAATGTTAAAAATACAACATAGTATATTAAATTATAAAAGGTTATAAAAACATCATAGTATGGTCAGGCATCAAACGTGAAAGTATATTAAGGCATAAAAATGCCAAAAAACGGAAAAAAATTTATTGAAGAAAAATGCCAAATAAACAACATCGTATATTAAGGCATAAAATGTCATAATAACCTCATAGTATGGTAAGGCATGAGATGAAATAATATAATTATGCATAAAAATGCCAAAAAAACGTCATAGTATAGTATGGCAAAAAATGTTAAAAATACAACATAGTATATTAAATTATAAAAGGTTATAAAAACATCATAGTATGGTCAGGCATCAAACGTGAAAGTATATTAAGGCATAAAAATGCCAAAAAACGGAAAAAAATTTATTGAAGAAAAATGCCAAAAAACGACATAGTATAGTATGGCATAAAATGTTAAAAATACAACATCGTATATTAAGGCATAAAATGTCATAATAACCTCATAGTATGGTAAGGCATGAGATGAAATAATATAATTATGCATAAAAATACCAAAAAACGTCAAAAAAAAACGTCATAGTATAGTATGGCAAAAAACGTCAAAAATACAACATGAGATGAAATAATATAATTATGCATAAAAATGCCAAAAAACGTCATAGTATAGTATGGCAAAAAATGTTAAAAATACAACATAGTATATTAAATTATAAAAGGTTATAAAAACATCATAGTATGGTCAGGCATCAAACGTGAAAGTATATTAAGGCATAAAATGCCAAAAAACGGAAAAAAGTTTTATGGAAGAAAAATGCCAAAAAAACGTCATAGTATAGTATGGCAAAAAATAGTATGGCAGAAAAATGCCAAATAAACAACATAGTATATTAAATCATAAAAGGTTATAAAATCATCATAGTATGGTCAAGCATCGAATGTGAAAGTATATTAAAGCATAAAAGGCCAAGAAACGGAAAAAAATTTTATGGAAGAAAAATACCAAAAAACGACATAGTATAGTATGGCAAAAAATGTTAAAAATACAACATCGTATATTAAGGCATAAAATGTCATAATAACCTCATAGTATGGTAAGGCATGAGATGAAATAATATAATTATGCATAAAAATACCAAAAAACGTCATAGTATAGTATGGCATGAAATGTCAAAAATACAACATGGTATATTAAATTATAAAAGGTTATAAAAACGTCATAGTATGGTCAGGCATCAAACGTGAAAGTGTATTAAGGCATAAAAGGCCAAGAAACGGAAAAACATTTTATGGAAGGAAAATACCAAAAAACGACATAGTATAGTATGGGATAAAATGTCAAAAATAAAACATAGTATATTAAGGCATAAAATGTCATAATAACATCATAGTATGGCAAGGCATGAGATGAAATAATATAATTAAGCATAAAAATGCCAAAAAAACGTCATAGTATAGTATGGAAAAAAAGGTCAAAAATACATCATAGTATATTAAGGCATAAAAGGTCATAAAAACGTCATAGTATGGTCAGGCATCAAAGGAGATAGTATAGTAAGGCATAAAATACAAATAAATGGCAAAAAATAGTATGGCAGAAAAATGCCAAAAAAAGGCATAGTATATGAAGGCATAAAATGTCAAAAATACAACATAGTATATCAAGGCATAAAAGGTCATAAAAACATCAAAGTATGCCAAGGCATGAGATGAAATAATATGATCAAGCATAAAAATGCCAAAAAACGGAAAAAAATTTATTGAAGAAAAATGCCAAATAAACAACATAGTATATTAAGGCATAAAATGTCATAATAACCTCATAGTATGGTAAGGCATGAGATGAAATAATATAATTATGCATAAAAATGCCAAAAAACGTCATAGTATAGTATGGCAAAAAATGTTAAAAATACAACATAGTATATTAAATTATAAAAGGTTATAAAAACATCATAGTATGGTCAGGCATCAAACGTGAAAGTATATTAAGGCATAAAATGCCAAAAAACGGAAAAAAATTTATTGAAGAAAAATGCCAAAAAACGACATAGTATAGTATGGCATAAAATGTCAAAAATACAACATCGTATATTAAGGCATAAAATGTCATAATAACCTCATAGTATGGTAAGGCATGAGATGAAATAATATAATTATGCATAAAAATACCAAAAAACGTCATAGTATAGTATGGCATGAAATGTCAAAAATACAACATGGTATATTAAATTATAAAAGGTTATAAAAACGTCATAGTATGGTCAGGCATCAAACGTGAAAGTGTATTAAGGCATTAAAGGCCAAGAAATGGAAAAAAATTTATTGAAGAAAAATGCCAAATAAACAACATAGTATATTAAGGCATAAAATGTCATAATAACCTCATAGTATGGTAAGGCATGAGATGAAATAATATAATTAAGCATAAAAATGCCAAAAAACGTCATAGTATAGTATGGCAAAAAATGTTAAAAATACAACATAGTATATTAAATTATAAAAGGTTATAAAAACATCATAGTATGGTCAGGCATCAAACGTGAAAGTATATTAAGGCATAAAATGCCAAGAAACGGAAAAAAGTTTTATGGAAGAAAAATGCCAAAAAAACGTCATAGTATAGTATGGCATAAAATGTTAAAAATACAACATAGTATATTAAATCATAAAAGGTTATAAAATCATCATAGTATGGTCAAGCATCGAATGTGAAAGTATATTAAGGCATAAAAAGCCAAGAAACAGCAAAAAAATGAATGGAAGAAAAATGCCAAAAAACAACATAGTATAGTATGGCATAAAATGTCATAAAAACGTCATAGTATGGCAAGGCATGAGATGAAATAATATAATTAAGCATAAAAATCCCAAAAAACATCATAGCATAATATGATAAAAAAGGTCAAAAATACAACATAGTATATTAAGGCATAGTATAATATGGTGTTAAAATTTAAAGAAAAAAAGTCATATGACCGTTTAGCACCTTACTGGGAATTGAACGCCCAACCTTCTGAATATGAGGTAGTTCTTCTAACCATTATACCACAAGCTTCCATAATTCAGTAACTTGTAATTCACTCGTTAAAGATGTCATAGTATAGTAAAACATAACTCGACATAGTATAGTGAGACACAAAAATGCTAAAAAACGTCAACGTATACTATAGTAGAAAAATACCAAAAAACGTCATAGTATAGTATGGCAAAAAACGTCAAAAATACAACATAGTATATTAAGGCATAAAATGTCATAATAACATCATAGTATGGCAAGGCATGAGATGAAATAATATAATTAAGCATAAAAATGCCAAAAAAACGTCATAGTATAGTATGGAAAAAAAGGTCAAAAATACATCATAGTATATTAAGGCATAAAAGGTCATAAAAACGTCATAGTATGGTCAGGCATCAAAGGAGATAGTATAGTAAGGCATAAAATACAAAGAAACTGCAAAAAATAGTATGGCAGAAAAAGGTCATAAATACAGTATAGTATAAAAGGTCATAGTATAGTAAGGCATAAAAAGTCTTAGTATGGAAAGACATAAAAATGTCATATTATAGTAAGGTTTTAAAAGTCATAGTATAGTAAGGCATAAAAAGTGATTGTATAGTATGGTATAAAATTTCATAGCACAATAAGGCATAAAATCTTTAAAGTATAGTAAGGCATAAAAATGTCGTAGTATATTAAGGTATAAAGGCATAAAAATGTCTTGGTATAGTAAGTTTTTAAATGTCATAGTATAGTAAGGTATAAAAATTCATAGTACAGTAAGTCATAAAGATATAGTATAGTAAGGTATAAAAATTCATAGTACAGTAAGTCATAAAGATATAGTATAGTAAGGTATGAAATGTCAGAGTGTAGTAAGGAAAAGAAACTCATAGTATTTTAAGGCATAAAAAGTCCCATTAAAGTAAGGCATAAAAATGTCAGTGTGTGTTAGGCGAAGAAATTAATCTGAAAGCGCTGTCCCAGTTACCACAGAGTCTAAGAAACCGAATGTGTAATTTTCACAAATGTGAAAACAAAGGAACCATCATCATGTTGTATGAGGTGAAGAGTTGGTCAGTGGCATTTGCACCCAGGATCCCCTCATCTCATGTCTCATAATCTGTCCATGTTCATCACATGATTGTAGCAAGATTCATGTGCTAAACCGTCATTATTTATCTTTGTCCAGTGTTGCACAGATCCCACCTTCTAAAGACGAGATAAAAGCCCTGAGGGAGTTTAGTGTGAGCTTTCAAGCAGCCAACATAAGTGACAAAAAACTCAAACCAACGAAGAACAGGATTTGGCCTGATGATCCTGCACCATACATAATGTGAAATCTGAAATTTTACCTTTACTCTTGAAAAACATTAGTTTGACAAAATAATCTTAACTCACATTCCCCTTACTAGCTTTTTCCAGACCTTTCACCCACATATTGAAAAGGGCAGATGACAACAACTGTGCAAACTCCATTTGCTGATCAAGACTGTGAGATGTACTTCAAAGCTGTGGAAACAGCTAGTTAGTAAGTAATAATGTAGATTGATAATAATATTTAGTTCACTAAATATTTTTTCAATAACTTGAATGACACAGTAATAATTATCTTACATGATCGACAATATATCACTGAATTTTCTTTTATTTTAATTCTATTTACAGCATCTTCACAAAATTCTCATGATAACATGTCACAGAAATCAGTGTAATGTATCTTAAAACATGATTAAAACCCAAACTGATAGCAGTAACAACTTTCAAGTTAAAAGTCAGGCATGAAAACATCAGAAAATATTTTACATTCATATTTTGCATGTGAGTGAGAACGTTAGATGACGACATAACGAAGAGAGGGAAAATGTTTAAATGCTTAATTTGTAACATTAAAAAACAGAGACCATACATGAGGAAAAAACAACAACAACAAACAAGATAATTCATACGATATAAAAACATGGTCATTCAAAACAGGGCGGCCAGCAGTGACAGATACAGAGAAATTGTGCTGTTTGCTTAACAGTACCACAAACTGAGGAAAACAGAGACCATATTCATACAGTATTTCAGCCTTACAATCTGTTCCTATCACCAGTCCACTCTCTTACACTGACGAGGTTTGTTAATGAATTAAATCTCTGTCCAAAGAGTCCCTGAGAACCAGGAATAAAAGAAGTTTGAGTATTTTTCCATCACTTTCTCAACATCCTTCGTCCACCGTCAGCTCCTGCAGCTGCTCCTGAACAGCCTCCAGCTGCTCTGTCTGGTTCTCCTTTTCTTCTGAACCCTGCTCATGTTTCTCTGCTTCTTCGTTTGTCGTTTGCTCCTCCAATGCTTCATCTTTTAGCTTCTCCTTCGCCTTTGGCTCTTCACGTCCGTTCTCCAGGTTCTCCGAGCTCTCAAAACACCCTGAATCCCTCGGCTCCTTGGCGTTCTCCCCAGATCTGTCCTCCTCCTCTGGCTCTGACTCCTCATCAGCTACATGGGACAAAGACAATTATACTTTAATACAGAGTATCTCAATACTTTGTATTAATCCTGGACTAGATAGAGGCGTTTTCATCTTGTTTAGCTTCAGAAACTTTAAACCTGCAATAACAGGTTTGTTTGGCCACTTGGGGGCAGCAGTTGTGAACTTGACAATGTCACCTTTTAAGTAGCTATTTCTAGCTACTTCTACTTGTTAGAAACTGTTATTTACACATCCAGCACTTACAGAGCAACGTTATCATTAATTCAAAGATTTGGGTGATAATTGTTCATCACTATGAGCTACAAATTTCACATTTTCACATTGTTTTCACATTGTCATGCTTGATGCATTGTTATAGGGGAATGGTGTTTCTCATAAGTCAAAGCACATTTTCCTCTTTGATTAGTAAAATGAAATTAATGTAGTGATACATACTAGATTTACTACTAATAATAGTGTATAGTAAGTCATAAGATGTCAGAGTGTAGTAAGGTGAAAAAAACTCATAGTATAGTAAGACATAAGATGTCATAGAATAATAAAGCATAAAAAAGTCATAGTGCAGACAGGCAAATCATTAAATTAATGATAAGTCTGGAGAAGAAACCGGTCGAGATAACAGGACAAAGTTGGATGTCTTACAGGCGACTGAGCACAACTGTGACCTCTGAGTGTAATGCTGTGCAACTGAGCCATAAAATGTTAATTATGTAGCTGAGGCAGAAAAATATGATGCCAGCATAAAATATGCCCCAAAGACACATTTTCACACAGACACAAAGTGACTGAAATTTGATCAGCAGTACCTAACTCACTTTTATTGAGATATTTTCTTAAGATTTGATTGAAATTCTGAATTATATAGGTATTATTGCCAGCCTGCAATATCATTATGAAAGATTATGGGTATTGCAGTTTTACAGTGTGTGAACCTACAGTCTCTGAGCAGTTCGGTGGCGTTCAGGATCTTGGAGCGCTGCTCTGGATCGGTGATGTTCAGCTCGTTGAGGTGAGACTCCTTCAGTCCTGCAAAGTCCTCTAGGCTTTGGAAACCTTGCATGGACAGCAGAGAGCCCAGCTCCTGAAACAAGAAACAAGAACATATACACAAATGACTCTGACACTGAGAAACATAAACAAAATCATGTAGCAGGCTCTGTCACTTATTTGCTGCAGTGTAACAACATGCTGGATTATCAGAGGGTATTCTACCATCAGGCCGATACTGTCCAGCACCTCCTCCAGGGTTTTGGGTTTGGATTTGGCTCGGTGGGTCTTGCTGTTGCAGCGTCTCCTCCTGGCCGGGGGGGTCTCATCAGGCAAGAGGTTGACGTAGATGAACTTGAAGGAGCCGACTTTGTTGTTGAGCTTTCCTGTCCAGGTCCCAACAGGGGGCTTCTCAATGATGTAGATAATGTCTCCTTTCTGTAGGAGAGATGACGCATGAATACCAGGATTAGGACACAAGACACAGACGAAAGTACGAACAAATGGAGGTCGTTAAGTGTTTTATTCATTTTCAGTTTAAATGAAACTCTGAGACTAAAAAAAATCCGCTCTATCCCATTGGAGCTAATTCGTTGCTTGTTGAACCAACATCTCCCCAATTACATTTACAGACTGAAGATACTGTGATTATCACATGCACAGAAGCATAAAAAAGAAACTCAGAAGTGAAATGTAAATGAGCAAATGGCTGAATGACTAAATATTTTAATACTCTTTAACAGAGTTTTCTAATTTCATAATTTGCTCTGGAGTAGCAGTCACTACTACTAGTCATGTTTTTTTTGTTCATTAATAATAACCCCCCCGAGACTCACCTGGAGTTTCAGTGACTCCACATCATAGGGGCTGGGAGTGAAGTCAGTGTGGACCACAGCGCGACCACAGAATGGTCCGTTGTAAGGGACGCCGTTCTCCTCCAGTCTCATGCTGTCTCTCTGGCAGTATCCACTGTCCAGGCTCTGTCTGTCACTACCTGAGGAGGACAGATCAGAAGCAGGGTCAGATTCATCCTGAAATTGCCCCCACCACTGCAGTTTAAAATGTTTTGAATTGTTTGGCCTCTATGTCCTCACATTTTCAACACAGTGTTAAATATCTACATGGGAATAGACAGGTGGGGGAGGGTGTCAGTGTGTGATGAGTATAAGAGCCATGCTGAAGGGACCTCTGGTTTACACTTACTGCCTGAGAGCTGGCGGCTGATGGGGCTGGGCATGGTGTCCTCTGACCCCGTGGAGCACACGGATGTCCTCTGTCCTGCACTCAGATCTGGAAGCCAATCGGCAGAGACAGGAGACAGCTCCTCACCGCTCTCTCCCTGGAGAAACAGAGGTTTCATCTCTTAGTTCACCTGATCGACTTTTATCACAGCAGGCAAAAACAACAGTTAATACATATTTCATGTGGAACTCCAAAACTGAAGTAGAAAATATAAAAAATATAACTAATAACAAAAAAAAAGAAAGAAAAAAGGAAATAAAAAGCTAATAAATAAATCCTTTGTAAAGTATGGAGATCTGTATTTGTATTTACATGCATTTCATTATCTAACTAACAATATAATTTATTGATATATTTATTTTCAACACATTTTTTTTTTACTACATTTAGTCAGTTTTGGGGCTCCATGGAAACTTCAAGGACACATCAGGAGAGCAGGTTTTCAAACTTCATATATCAGCTCTGGTTTGCCTCCCTGTTCACTTTAAACTACAGCAGCCTCATAATTGATAAATCATTTGTTATTTTAGAGCACTGAACTGAATTGTACCCAGCTTTGGTAAAAGGTCTGATCTAAGGAATCAGCAGTGGTGGAAGAAATGTTCAGGTTCTTTATTTAAGTCAAAGTAGCAACACAACTCAGTAGGAATACTTCATTACAACTAAAAGTACTGTTTTGAAAATACTGCTTGAGTAAAAGCAAAGTGGTATTATCAACAAACTGTATTTAAGTATCAAAGTAAAGTAAAATTAAGTCAATACAAATAAAATGCCCTAGTGTTATACTATTATTTGTTTTGAGATTGCTGATGCCTTAATGTGTAAGTAACATTTTGCTGCTTAGTAAAGTAACTGGTAACTGTGGCTGTCAGATAAATGTAGTAGAATAAAAAGCACAATAGTAGCGGAACTGTAGTGGAGTAGAAGTATCAAGTCATGAAATGGAAGATAAGTAAAAGTAAATACAATGCCTATATTTTGTCTTAATCTTCTTGAGTAAATGTGCTTAGTTACTTCCCACCACCGTCATCCAAACCATTGTCTCACTGCCTTTGCTCTGAACCCTGCAGTTCATACATTTGTCCACTAGATGGAGACAAGTTCAATCTTTTAGTAACAACAACATCTCTCTGTTTCAGGAGAACAAGTGTCTCTATAGATGTCAGGTGTATTTTTTTTGCAGCAATGCTCAATAGTTCAAATATATATATTAAATACTATTTCAAATTTGTAACTGTATCAGCTGTGACTGTTTACATTCTGTGATGTTCATACATATGTTCATCAGGTTACTGTCACTAGTGTGGAGCTTTTGTAAACTGTCTTTACCCCCTCCTCAGCCAGAGCCTTCTGCACCATCTTGGATGTTTTGCGGGTCATGGTACGTGAGATGACGTTGCGCCATTTCTTGCCCAGTTTGCTGCCACTTTTCACGGCTTCCTCTGCTGTTACATTCTCTGCCACCTGAGATGAGAGTACAAAAATCATCAACTATTTCACAACAACTTGCAGACAGGTGTTTGGAGATATTGTGCAATCTTATTTAAAGGCAAGTAAAGTGTGAGTATTTCACAACTACAAAATTGCAGCTGACATACATAAACTGTGTCACCGCTGTCAAGAATTCAATTCTCACGAACTAGAAAACCTAGACTTTGTGGTAATGGGGTTTGCATTCACACAAACTGCTACCCACATAGTCACATGACAGACATTCACCACATGGACACACACATGATCACATTTGCACTGTTTTGCGGCCAGGTGCTTGAACGCACAGTTTCTGATAGCGCTACCTAACGTAACCCTGTCCGCAGCCAAGCTCTCATTACGGGGCTGTGGGGTCTGTAATCACAGCTAATGATGTTTTCAGTTTTTTTACGATGCAGTTGGTCAGGTAGAGGTGATTACACTGTAGCAGAGTTTATCCTAGCTGTTTTTGTTTTTCAGTAATCTGATCTCAAATTATGTTGTTCAACTTTATGTCTTCAAGCTTTTTGTGCACTTGTAGACTCTTCAGATCATGTTCTCCCTCATAACTCTAGCATAGCACTGCCTTGAAGAGAGATACTGTTTATCTGCAGGGTGTAAGATGCAGTAACCAGGCACACAGCTGAGACAGAGATGGATGTAACAGTTGAATTCTCAGCACAGATTTTGATGTCTGAGTTAATATCTAGAAATAATAATATATACCATTATATGAAAAATGTTGAAATTCTCTGGGGGAGGACCCTCACTTACTTCTGCAACTGTCTGTATGACGCAGAGGCTCTCTGCTTGACTAGCTCACACTAGAGGACATCCTGTCTGCATGCTGTTCTCATCTGGGCTCTGTGCAATACTTCTCGGTCTAACTTCCTCTCTTCTTCTGTACTTCTTACTTATTTATCTGGCCAACTTCCACTCACAGTATGTAGAATGTTACAGGGAAGTTATTGAATTTCTGTGAATTCAGTGTTAACATTAGCACACGCATGCTCCAGAGTGAATCAGGAAGCACACACTGTGCACTTATGATAACTGATAGTAATTTGCGTTTGACCTGGGTGCACTCTGGTTTCTTTTTGGCTGTACGAACTGGCATGACGAATGAGGAACAATGTTATAAAATATCTGAAGGAACTGTCATGTAGGAACTTAAAACACAAAGAGTTTAGAAGACATCTACTTCTACTTCTCAAAAAAAGCAATGTACTGTAACTGATGTTTTTGTGTATTTGTATGAGTCTGTTGGAGAGGAACAAGTCCAACTTACACCCTCCTCCAATGTGAACTCCTTTTCTGACGCAACAGGAGAGGTGGGTTTGTGCTTCATAAAATCCTTAAAGCTGCTGGACCTCTGCAGGGTGAGCTGTAAACACACAAGGGATTGCTTTATTTAAAATCATAGTGACCAAGGCTCAGAGGATTATAATAAAAACGACTCCATAACTAACAACAGCAAAAGGCCTGCATGAAAACTTTGATGTTACATACAGCAGTCAAAAAGGCAGTAAACAAAAAGGCATCACCAGAAAAATGTCAGACACAAATCAGTCAGTTGTTTGGTGGTTTTGAATGCAACATTGATAAAGTTGAACTCAGGGCC
Organism: Seriola aureovittata; assembly: GCF_021018895.1. Taxonomy (NCBI): domain Eukaryota; kingdom Metazoa; phylum Chordata; class Actinopteri; order Carangiformes; family Carangidae; genus Seriola; species Seriola aureovittata. Next base: position 8,006,403 of record NC_079371.1, on the reverse strand, counting down.
GTGCACACACAACATGTTCTTATCTATTTAAACATGTGAACAGAATGAATCTGCAGAATGGATTTTCTAAGGAGGAGAAACTGCCCGAGTCGCTCCTCACAAACTTGTCAAAGATTAAGTATTGAATGTAGGTCAGTAAGTGTCTGCATGTTGCAGATGGTGCTGTAACTGAAACATTTTATAAATGGAGTTGAGCAGTTAAACAAGTATCACAAGGGAAATGATGTGTGGTGACATACGAGAGTCCTTGTGATAAACATGGCATACATGGTTACAGGAAAGCCAAAAAGTGTAAACACCAGCTCATCACTTAAGGTTAATGCTGTGTCAGTATAAAGACACATGAATGTGAAAATGGGATAGATGGGTATTAACTTACTGTAAAATTATCTATTCTGAATTCTAAGTCTGGTACAAGGCTGCAACTAAAGATTCTTTTCATTATTGATGAATCTGCCCATTGTTTTCCTGATTAATCTATTAGATAGATAGATAGATTGATAGAAAGATAGATAGATAGATAGAAAGATCCCCAAGGGGAAATTCATGTGTTCAGTAGATCATTGGTAATAGCAGGCCGAATAATAACAGTTAAAAATAAATAAACAATAATGATTAAATTAGTCCACTTCCTTTGGCTGAGGTGTTATACAGCCCGATGGCAGTGTGAACAAAAGATCTCCTGAACCTCTCTGTTCTGCAGCGCAGCGAGATGAGACGTTTGCTGCAGCTGTAGCTGCTTCTCTGTTCTGCCAGACTGTTGTGGAGAGGGAGGTTGGTATTTGGTATTTGGTATTTGTTTGGTCAATAAAATGTTAGAAACTAGAAGATGACCAAGATGACGCCTTAAAATCTATCCCTTGTTCGGTCCAAACAACAGTCCAAAACCTGAAGATATTCAATTTACAAAAATCTCAGAACTGAGTGGGTTGAACTGGGAGATGAAATAAACAATTAACTATGAATATGAAAATAGCTGCTGATTAATTTCTGTCAATCAAATAATTATTTAATGGACTAATCCTTTCAGCTCTAACCTGAACGTGACATATGCATATGTCTAAAAATAAGACTTTTTGTATAATTTTCATATCTTTAAGTTTCTTGTAGCTCTGGTGGAAATTCTTTGTGTAATTTTCCATATAACTACATCTCACTGTGCATGATCTTATCTCAGCTCATCCTTCTCGATTCTAACCACAGGAAACAGGCAAAGCTTTAGCAACTGCTGCAGCCAATCATTGCAAACATCCAGGCAGCGCTAGTGACTGATGGTCTGTGCCCGTGTCTAACCTGAAGAATTAAAACAACAGTGCAGCGAAGGGAGCAAGTGACCTTTATTATGAAGCTGTTTGGTAAATAGTTTTGGTAAATGTCTGTTTATCCTGCCACAGTTCACCTCCCTTAAAACCCACAAAGCTCTCAGATAAATCAATCCTCTATAAATGCTGATCATGTCATGGAACAATGATGTTCTCCAGCCTTGATTGTCACCGATGATGATTATGTTAGAAGATGATTGCTGAGAAAGCCAATGAGATGTGTAATGACAAAGCGTGAATTAAACCACGGAGGGAAGACGTGGATGGAAAATAAGGGCACTGGTGTCAAGCGTAGGAGGCTCGGTCTCATGTTGGCAGCTGGAGACGCAGGCAGCAGAAGCCACAAAGTCTGTTCTGACTCAAACTACATCTGCAGCAATGATTCACCCCACCAGAATAGAGGAACTTTACAGAAAGAGTACAAAGAAAGAGTTGAGGCTGTTAAATTAGACGCATGAAAAATCCTGTTTTAGACAAAAAAGATCTTACTGAGCCTTAAGTTGTGTGAACATTTGTGCGTGTGGGTTTGTTCAGCTTCACCACAAAGGTTTGCACTAATTTCAGCTGACATCCTGTGTTGAAAATATGTGCACACAAAGACAGCCGAATATGATGTTCAACTGCAAACGTTAAGTCTTTCAATAGTTTGACAAAAAACCCCTTTCATAATCACAGTTTACATATTTACATTTATAAAAGCAAATTCGAATATATTAACTTTAACTTTACCCTGCCTTCCTAAACAAAGTGATAAAAACTCAGCTCACCTTCTTCTTCTGCACCTGCTCCTTCTCTGAGGCATTCGAAGGCCTTCGCCTCAACATCTTCCACCGTGGTCCTCAGATCTCTCTGGACAAACAGCTGTGAAAAACCTACACCGGTCTTAATCAGTGGCGGTTTCTGTCACTGTGCTCTTACGGACACAGATAAAAAAAACAGAGGAAGGCAGAGCTGCACTCTGCTCTAGCTCAACGAAGTGCACAAGCTGAGAGGAAGTCACGTGGCCACACAGAAACTGAAGAGGCAAACCCTGTTTTTGGTGCTTAGGTTTACACATAGGCTAATGGGTTTGTTACATGTATTTCTCAGCCTTTGCGTCTTGCAAACTCTCTGTGGCTCAAACTGAATTGACACATAAAACAGTTCATGAAATGTCATCACAGCTCAATTCTGGAAGTTACTATGGATTAGCTGATCAAAAAAAAATTAAAGTGAAAACAGGTATTGCTTTAATATGTGAGCAGCTATTTCAAAAGCATGTCATCTGTTACGACAGTGTCACAGCTGTAATGAAGAGTTGTATTACAACATTTCTACTACAGACGTCAGTTTTGACTATGAGCAAAATTCTGAGGCAAAGATCTCTATCATGTTCTGTTTAGTCAGAACTTAATTGTTTAGCCATCGCTCTCAAACGCACACATATTTGTAATTGCAACTGAAGTGTGGAAGTGAAAGACTTCTCGAGATGACATATTTAGAAAACTCAGTAACGGCTCAGCAGCTGCACCAGAGGCCTGCTGCAGCAACAAGAGCCACAACAACATCACAAACTGGTGAACAGTCAATCCAGCTCATCCAACACAAGATCTTCATATGGAAAAAATGGTTTCTGCGCACAAGTGAGTTGTAAGGCCAGACACCTACTGACACACAAAAATATCCAACAGACAATTAAGACAAAAACAACCCGAATGACTCACAGAAACGTTTGTGCTTTTGAATGTACACTCTGTCAGTAAAGGAGAGGGAAGTAAAATTTAAGTCAAGTTAAGCTTGTTATTTTGGTTGTAGCAAACCACATGATAAGAGGATGCCCTATTTTAGTTTCCTGCCACTTGGCTTACAACAGTCTGATCTGTCTGCAGATCTTAGAGGGATGAAAATGATAAACAAAAGGTTGACTTTGATTCCGCTGGAGGTTGTCAAATCTGTATCTGCAAAGTAACTAGTTACTACAGCTGTCATGGAAATATGGGGGAGTACAGAGTGCAAAAATCCCTGTAGGAGTCAAAGTCTAATGCAGTTCAAAATGCACTGAAGTACAAGACTTATCCTTCTGTGGAGTCTTCTTCCATTAGTACTGCTGAGGAGCGTTGTATTCAGGTCTGGCTCCCAATTTTGTTTATATTGTTGTGCTTAGGCACAAGAATGCCACACATGATAAAAGCAATTGCCATCATGCCAGTGATTAACAGTTGGTAGAAATTACTTTCCACCACTGCGAGAAGGACACTGATTACTGGACATGACAAATATCTTTGACAACAACATGTAATGATGTAAACAGTAACTACATAAGAAAAGTATAAGGGATTTTTGTTCACAGAGAACTATGATCTCACATTTGCTGTTCCTCTTTGAGGCCCCTTTACCTCAAACCTGACACAGTATGAATAAAAATTTTTCTAAAGGCTATTCAGCTTTCAGTGTGTGAGAGGTTCCTTCATGTGATTTTGGTGACGCACATTTGACAAGAACATGCAAATGCTACAGAGTTTTTGCATTAATGTAGCAAATCTGCCATTTTTTGTTAAATTATTATCCATTAAATAATTATATTGGAAGTTATATCTAAGTTCTATCTATCTATCTATCTATCTATCTATCTATCTATCTATCTATCTATCTATCTATCTATCTATCTATCTATCTATCTATCTATCTATCTATCTATCTATCAGTCAAAAGGTAAAAGTCATGTGTGTTAAAGTCAGTTAGAAAGTCGAGTTAGAAGTCTTCTAAGTCTAAAAGTGATCAGATTGATGACCCGAGTACACCACTGTATTTCAAAGAGTGTTACTTTAATAAAATAGAAATTATATCAGCTGGTCATACAAATGTCCAGTTTAAAAAAACAAAAAGCTAAAACATCAAAAATCACACAAAAGATAATTTTTAAACTTTGAACGCCACAATATCAGACATTTATTCACATAGTTAAATTATCAAACAAATATATCCTTTAATTTAAAAAAAAAAAAAAATTTAAAAACGATTGCAGTGCATCTCTCAACCTGGTATAGCTGCTCAATAGAGACTGCATAGGGGTAACATCAGTGTGCAACTCTGCTGTGGATGGAGTGAATGCAAGAAAGATGGAGATGCTCAGACAATATTGTGGAGGAGAGCGACGGCCAGCGCAATGAGGGTCAGCGAGGAGGAACAGATGGATGCAGAAGATCCAGACGCCATGAAGGGCTCAGTGTTTTTGAGCATCCAGTCCTTCTCCGCGTGAAGTTCCTGTTTGTCCAGCTCAGGACCCACCAGCCTGCGGATCGTCTCGTAGTATTTATTCAGCCATTGAAGCTGGAGAGGGAAGACAGGACCACTCTCAGTGAAAGTCAGAAACTGGCCTAATGATTTTCACTGCTGGCAAATAAAAAACAAGTATCTCTGTTTAACTACAGGTTCAAAATTAGGAGTAAACAATGGACAACATGCAAAAATAAACAAAAGCATATAATAATCCTGTATTTTCTTGTTCTAAGGTTAAATACATTGTTCCACAGGGATCAATACTTGGCTCACTTTTGTATTGTGTATATTTTGCCCCTTCAAAAAATACAAAATAAATTATCATGTTATTCTTTACATAAATAAAAGTACTAATACTGCATCACAAGTAAAAGTTCTGCATTCAAACTCCTATTTAAGTAAAATGATATACCGTAAGTATTATCAAGTAAATTATCAAAAGTAAAAAAAACCTCAAACCTGTTGTGTGCATAGATGGCTGATGTGCGCTATAAATTAACTGAAGTTGAGGAAAAAAGATAAAACTGAAATTCTGCTAGTCACCGAAAACACGACAGAGTTCCCCTTTCTTCTTAAAAATGATACCGTTTCTTTACAACTACGGTACAGAAATATCTCATTTTATCTTCAGGTAAAAAGAAACAAAATGCAGAAGTTAAAATTCACACGTGGTTTTGTTTTCATCCAAACATGTTTTGATCTCTGAGCTGCAGAGAAACTCTGAAGCTCTGAAGTGTTAAAGGGGGATTTTAAGAGGAAACCAGTGCTCTTAATGCAGGGAAATGAAAGACCCGGTTGATGTCACTCTCTGTTATACCCAAAGGTATTTACAAATTAATACAGGAAACTGATTGTAGTACTGGTGGAGTTGCATTAGCTTGTTCAGTATGCTATATAAGTACCTCCCTTTTAAAAAAATGATTGAATTTCCAGCAAACAAGCAATAATCTTTACAAGAAGTGGATTTATGCAGTAAGATACTATTTCTTACCTGTTCTGAGCTGAGGAGAGAAGTGTCGATCAGCTTTTTATCATATGGAACCAGTGACACAGTCTCAAAGGTCAGAAAGTTATGACCATACTGAAGGAAAGCAAATCACACGGAGGCAGACGTTATTCACAAAGTAATGATCTTGCTTTGTTTATATCACACGTGAAATGGAAAAATATTGTCATAAATGTTCTGGCTTGGTCAACCCCTCCGCAGATACCTTTGTCTGGACGGGTACAGTCACAGTAACATCCTCAATCCGGATCCCGAAGTCATTCTCCTTGTAATATCCAGGTTCTTAAAGAAAACCATCATCATTTTGTTTTTTTACATTCTAATATTTGAGACATGAAGATATGTGAAGCTGATTCTCTTTAAAATGATCATGATGTCTTTTGTGGGTGTGAATTTTCTTCTTTAAGTCTCACCTATAGATGTGAACATGCCTGCTCTGAAAGGGATGTTGTTGCCCTGAAAGCCAACTGGCCCTGCGAGAATATGACAATATTATATTATTAAAATACAGATTACATCACTGAAAACTAAATGAAAACAAAGTTAAAAAAAACCTTTTCATTTGTCTACATTCACGCTACACTTGCACTCTTACATGGAACATATAGAAAGTAAAAGGAGCCCTACACTCATGAACGCCAAAGTAGTTTCCAACACCATGACCTGTGCCGTGGCCGTAGTTCAGGCCCAACTCCCACAATGCCCGGCGACCGAGCATCTCCATGTTTACACCTGTTGATAAACAGAAGCCACACAGAGAGCTCAAATCAAACACCCTGCTGCTGATACAGGAACACGTGAACTGAAACAACGATGCCGAGTGGAGAAACAGCGCTCTCTAGTGGTGAAGCTGGGAAAGGTTTCAGAGTGGAGTCTTATTTCAAACATGCGTGAGTGTGTCATCCCCACCTCTCGTCCCTGAGGGAAATATGGTTCGAGATATCTCAATGTTTCCCATGAGCACTCGAGTGAAGGCCTCCTGTGAAGCGAGACAGATAGTTAATGACTTTATATTCTATATCATTCCTATGTATCAGTGTACTATTATCCTTGTTGTTATACCATCCCATTATACTACATACTACCCTATATGTATCTATATACATAACTAACTTTTGTCACTTTAAAAGCACATTATATTATATTATATTATATTTCTGTGTAGATATTTCATTTCATTTTGATTTGCTGCTGTAACACGTAATGAGGTTGGGGATAAATAAAGTGTCATCTTATCTTATCTTATAAAATTAAAACTCCAAGTTGAGTAATACAGAAAAACTCCACTGACGACTGCAGTCTAGACATTAGCCATCTCTTGTGTTTTGACAAATAAAATGTGAATATCTCTTCAAAACATTCACGCTCTCAATATAACATTGAAAGTCTTACCTTTTGCATTGCTGTGGGGGTTCCCCAGTGAACTGTCCGAGTGATGTCAGTGGTCCCGTCTCTAATAGTAGTAGTATTGGTAGTAGTAGTGAGAGACAGGATGATGCATTCGAAATGCAAGTGATGTGAAGTGAAACTGAAAGAGAGTGTGAGCAGAGTGTGTTTTTTACTCACAGATACTGGCCACCAGAGTCGACTAGGTACATCTCATCAACTGTCAGCCTCCTGCTGGTTTCTTCTGTTGGGCTGCAACACAGACAAACAGGAAATAACAGCAGCACTACAACTCTCTGACGGTAGTTGCAGAGCGCTCAAAGAACAGTGTTTGACTTTTAGCCTATTAGCTTTTACATTACTGTCGACCACTTTCAAGTGTCTTTAGAGGCATCTTTGGTGAGCACACAGGAAATGAGTAGCGAGAGTGAGGGGGGATCACAGTCAGAGACAGGGTTCATCAAATTACATTTAAGACCTTTTTAATGCCACATAGAACGATATTTAATCACCTTTTCATGACCATATCAATCAAAGAATCTCAGAAAACCAGTAGGAACAGTGAGGCCTACAACTATTTATAAAGTAGATGAATTTATTGACATTTGTATCATATTCATGTCAGTACTTCCCAGCCTTTTATAACAATAGTTCCTATTAATATAATTAATCAATTAATGGATCCAGACCGTGACAAGAAATATATTACCAGTGTTGAACTTTGATTAACCTTTTTTGATTGAGTCTTTTTCAAAATGAGAGAATACGAGTTAATCTTACCTGTAATGAGCAAGAGCAGCATTGGGTCCACTTGCAGAGATCGTTTCAAAGCTCGGGCCTCTGCTGTCATGCTGTTTGCTGTAATGATGTTTATATTAGCTGTGAAACTCTGGCTTTGTGACGGTTACGCTCATATGTTGTGATATATTTTCTAGTTTCTTGAGCATTCGCACTGTATATCAGTTCTCCTCCGTCTTGTCCATTTACCCGTGCGCTCACCTGCGACACTTATTGACGTAATCTGCAGCAGTCAGCTCAGTCTCCTTCCCCTCGGGCACAGCCTTCTCCAGCCACATCAGCAGCTGGATGACGGCGACCGCATCCCTCACCTGCAGAGAGCCACAGTGACACGCGGACTGAAAATCAAGGTGTGTGTTTACTGACGTGTTCAAGCAATCAGTGAAAATGATTCATTAATGTCCCACAGGTTTGACAGTAAAGACTGATTAATGAATTTCTGTAAAAATAATGGTCTCATATAAAAGTGTTAGATCTGGTTGACGAAGATTAAAAGATTCATATTTAACAACCACAACCGTTTCTTGATAAGTAATTATGCAGTAACTGTGTGGGTGTGTGCATGTACATGGTGGTTGGCTTGTGTATAACCTGAGTGTGTCTGTGTGCACGTGACATACATGAGCATCCCTCAGGATACGCTGCTCAGTCTCATCTTTCACGGCTTTAGTCGTCAACACAGGAGAGTAGGAGCTTGTCATTAGTTTGTCCTACATGATGCAGAGAAAAAATAATAATTAATGCAAAAATTATATATACTGTAATACTATGTATTGCTGGAGAGGCCTTGTCCTCTCTTTTACCCCCCCCCCCCCCCCCCCCCCCCCGCAAATAGGATGGTACTTTTGGAAATAGCCCTATTTTATAACCGTTATTTCTTTCTGTGCATTTACTTCTAAACACCACTTAATATTTAGTTACTGGAAGCTTCGATTCTAAAAACTGATTATGCAGGTTGGTGACCAACTAATATATAAAACATAAACAAGCCGTTAACACAACATTGACATATTATCACCTCGTTAAGTTGTTACAGTGAATGTGTCAGCAAACATTTCACATCCTGCAGATACAGAGAAACGTTATTTTTCCTGCAGAATTTCAATCCTCTCTCTTAGCTCCGTTTCGAGCTTCACCATCTCCCCATCCGAGGGAAATATGTGGTTCGTTAGCTGCTAAATGCCAAACACATACCTCCTTATTATGGTATCACTCTGCTCCCTATCCAACAAGTGTGTTTTCATACGATGGGTGGGCTTAGCTGGTCAGCTAAATCACATTTGACTGAATACATTGATGTAACCGGCCCTGTGTTTAAGATGAGTCATCAAAAATATTTGTACGTTTTGCTGGAGGAGAATTTATCATGTAACAAGAGATAAATTAACAATTTATAACAGGAACACAGAACTTGTAAAAATGTATTTTTCGTTTCTCATCACACAGTTCTTTGATTTATTGTTTATTCACTTTAAAGATTTGGATTTTGTCCACAGCAGATTTTTAATCTCAGTAGCTGCCAACAAGCAGTGACTCACCACAGCTGCCTTAATTATAAAATACAGCCACAGCACAGAAACACGAACAGATATTGCACTTGATGTACGCAGTGCATTTCATTTAAGATAAAAAAACATCTTTATAACACCATAAGAGGATGAAATGATGCAGTAGAGTATATTATGAAATAGAATATCTGCATACCTCTGGGGTAATGATCTCATAAAGTGCGTAGTTTGTGTACTCTGTGCCGATCCACACTTTGACCCCTGGCTGGGCCACATACTTCTTTAAATCCGCTAAAACACTGTCGTAGCTTTTCAGCTGCACACAGAAGGACCCGTTACAGGAGGCGTTCAGGTACACCTTCAACTCCTCTGTCACTCTGTCCGTGTGGAGAAAGAGCCTGGTAGATTTAGTAGAAAGGAAAGTACGAGAAGTGGTTTATAAATGCTGCATGTGCATATACATAATATGAAACACTGATAATAAGTTTGTGTCTTGTGTGTGTGATGGGAGTTACAGAAGCAGATACACTGTTGAGTTTTGAGGAAAAACATTTGAAAGGAATGTGATGTGTTTGCATGTAATCCCTGAAAAATGGACTAACCAGATCTGATCCATTGTGAGCAGTGTGTAGGAGTAGAAGAAGGGATTGTATGGGATGTCATTGCCACGCAGATTAAACAGCCCTAAAAAAAACATAGACACACAGCATGCCTGATTGTCGTCAGCAGCAGCAGCTCGCACATTCATTTACATCATCTGATGGTTGATTTTGGTTTTGTATTTGCAGGGCGCCTTTGTGAATGAGAGCTTTGCTCTCAATTGATATTCCCTGAATAAATAAATAAAGAATATTACTTACACCCAGAGACTCTGTTTGCATCTAATGTTTGTGTCTGATGTACGTGACTTTTTCTGTTTCCTGTCATTGAAAACACACTCACTAATTCTGAAATCAGAAGTCAGGAAAGGTATGAAGCCCAGCAGTCATCCTGTGTGTCATACGGAGAATACTTCTGAATAATACACTGTTGGTCAAGTATACACTGCTAAAATCCTGCTTCATTACCTGCTTAAACCAGCTTTAATCAAATCAACCCTATTTAAAAGTGCAAAGTTTGTATAGCTAAGTCTTTATACTTCCTCCTATGTGTTATATGAGTACTGCCCATTCGTCTGTTTGCTATATTTCAGATTATCTGTTATAATCCTTCACATCAGACTTCAACTCTTCAGGCAACAGTTGTGTTTGTGCCTTGTTTTGTTGTGTGTTTTTTTGTAGCGTACTGTATATTCAGAGCTGGCCTGAGGCTTAAGCGAGCTAAGAGGCAGTGCAGAGCCCTGAAGCTAAATGGCCCACAAAAGAGAATGAAAAAGAAAATAAACAACTGGGATTATTTTTCAGACATTTTTGAACATATTGTGCATTGTAGCCTACTTTTTTTCTTTTTTTAAACTGTATCCTATTGTAATATTATCCATCTCCTTATTTTATTTCCTCATTATTATTAGTCTGATTGATTTCATGTTGCAGATTCAGGTTCTTCTTTTCATTACGGGTGATAATGTTCGCATTTTTTAGTCATGTAAATATTGTGAGTGGAACGTAGTTCTGTACATTTCAGTTAATTTCATCTCATCTGACAAAAGTGAATGTTCAACCAGACATTACTATGAACTGCAATACATTTCCATATAGAGTAAATTTCAGCAGGTTCTACAAGCTTGGGTTACTTACAGGCTGTTTCATCCAGCGCTGACAGAAGAAGAGCTGTGGGTTGGTATGGATTGTCCCTCATCTGATTCCGTATCTGGTCCACTTTCACCTGCCAGGACCTTTCTGCAAAAACACATTTTACCTTAATTTGCATCCACATGACAATAAACACTGGATACTCATTTGTGTTGGTTTTTTATTATATATCTTCACCATAATTCTTAAACCTGTGCTCACTGATTATTAAAGCTGAAAACACAACACTGACATATTATGACTTCATAAAGTTTTCATGGTGAACTTCTTAACGAGGAGTTTCCTAATGACCGTGGATGAAATAATGAACAGGGTCCCTGATAGGAGGGGTGGGGGTCCTTTTACCTGTCCATTTTCTCATTATTGCTCCATGCTATTTATCTATCAATCAATCAAGCAGTCAATCAGACTTTATTTGTACAACACTTTTCATACGTACAATGTAACACAAAGTGCTCTAGAGAACAGAAGCAATAAAAAGAAAACACAAACACACATACACACACACACACACACACACACACACACACACACACACACACACACACACACACACACACACACACACACTAAGGGATAAAAACACTACTATTATATAACAATAACATGATATGAGGAAACGCTATCATGAATCTCATAAATTTGCACAGATGAAACATGAGACTGGAAAGCAAAGATAAAGATATGGTAATAAAGATAAAATAATAAAATAATAAAACAGAGCACATGTATTGCAGTGAGTAAAACCATAAATGAAAGGTAAGATATTAAAATCTAGTGTTAAGACAAAATAGTGAAGATAAAATAATAAAATGAATAAAACTATGACTAAAAAGGTAGGTCTTGAGTTTGCTTTTAAAAATATGAACACATCCAGCAGATACAAAACAACACAATCATTCACTCTGACTTTTAGCTCTGTTACGCTCTCCACTAACTTCTGAGGGATGTATTTGGCCCATGAGCTACCAAATATTTTTCTACGTTCACAAACTAGCCTCCAATTTTGTCTGTCCACCACTTGCTGCTGAGCCGGTAGCTACAGTGGGTTTATCAGTGTTTTTGCTCAAATGAGATAAAGGATACCAAAATGCTTCATGGGACTGATGGAAACTGTTTAGTCGAGCGATAATTCTCAGCGGGTTTGTTGCTAGTAGCGACGGCGTTCACATCACATGTTGTTTTTTTTTTTGACTCATTTGTCACATGAAAATTAGTGCAGCTTTAAGGATGTGAAAGGTAGTGCGTACTGTAAATGGGATGCCTCCTACTAAGTGCAGACACACATCAGTGCTTTTCCAGTAACTTAGACACGGCTTTTCTGTCGTCTGCAAATCGCTCATCACTTGATGGACTCTCCCCAGAGAGTCAGTCAAGTGTAAGAGCAAGACAGCATTTAGAAAAGACTTCCTTAAAACCCTGTATGTGGAATGCTTTTTACCTGATTGTAGTCAAATGTATAGAGACACACACACACACACACACACACACACACACGCCATTAGATTTATGATGCTCTCCATTTGTTCCATTCTCTGGCCATAAAGACTAATAAGGCCCATGGGCGTCCAGACAACTTCCTTATCTGGAGACTCTTCTGTTTTCTCTAAGTTGGTGTTTGATCTATCAGCCAGCTATAAAAACACGAGCAGGCTGTTTATGGCTGTGTTTGTGGAGCCGCTTGTTGCCCTCTGTCCAGTTTGCAGGTATTTATCAGCACAATAGATAAAGGGCACCACGGTCTACAGTGTAGTGTATGTGTGTACAGTAAACACACACACACACACACACACACACACACACACACACACGGGGAGACTCACGTATGACTCTGTCTGGCAGGCGGGTGAGGCTGTCAGGTGGGATGGGTGGTCTGTTCTTCCACACTTGGTCCACCAGGTTTTCAGGGATGGACTTGAGGCTGCGATTGCTGGACTCTAGATTGAGCTGGTAGTTTTCCTGTGTTTCTAATGGAGGAAATTGCAGACGATTACACACACTGAACCGAATCAATCATGGGTAAACAGTCTGCGTGGCGTCTAGAGGCTCCATCAATAATTTTTCCATCTACTTGGTGGAGCAGTTTATTGATGCTAATCTGGACTGACAGGAGGGATGCAGAGTAGAGACTCACGGAGGGAGAAGAGGAAGGGATCAAAGCCAATCTCGCCGCCCGGTGGGACCTCGGAGATGAGCCACTCTGCTACACTGCTGATGGACACTGGGAAACATCACACATGACAGACTGTGGTCAAGTTATTATCGACTAGTAAAGTGACAGAATCCAGCTAGCTACCTGCGGTGAATATCGTGATACATTGATTTAATACATCGTGTATTAAACCAAATTTGCAGAATTTGCTTTGTAACAAAATATGGACAGAAAGATTTAGACAATTAGTCAATAAACTACAGTAAAACTGGTCGCACATTATAGATGCTATTGATGAGGTTGTTGTGTTTCAGAAAACATGAATACTTTTTTGACTAAACTCATTATAATATGAAGGTTTAAAGGGGCATTAAGCAACTTGTTATACTGTGTATAATGACACAGTGAAGATCTGGTCTGTTACAAGATGCTTTGAATGAATGCGAGAAACTGTTTTCAATAAAAAACAACAAGAAACATATATCATATTATTATAGAAGTAAAGGCACATTATATAGTACAGGTGCATTACATAAAGTAGCAAAAGTAGAGATTGTGTCTGAGCTGTTGATGTTCAACACGCTGTAATTTGAAGCATGAAGCTGCCAATATTCTCAACAATGTTTAATGCGTCTCTCAAAACTGTAACTTCCCCAACACTGTCGGTGGCTCTCAGCCCCAAGCACATTTATTCCCACTGACCGGTGTCAGTACATTTGTTGGGGACTATTTTCAGCTACGGATTAATCCGGATCAATCTCTACGGAGCATTTACAGCGGCAGGATTTAAATCAACTACAGTGGCTGTGTAGGTGATGAAGACACATGTCTTCATTCTTCACAGACAACAGTTGTTAGTGTTTATAAAGAAATAAAGAAGAAGAATGTTTTCTTCAGTTTGGTCAGTTTACATGTGTTTTCCTTGAGGTTTCTTTGCCACTGTACAAATCCTTGATAAGTGACAGGCGTCAATACCAGTCCTAAAAGTGAGTTGCCTTTTTAACTACATCAAACGTTGCTATGTGTTGAGTTTACTGATTAACGTGTGACCATCAGCGTCACACGTTCTTTGTCTCCGCAAGACAAAACATGCACTGACTGTAATTTGTTCCTAAGCTTTTTTTAAATCACGTGAATCCTGTAAGAAAATATGTGCAACGTGTGTCAGGATATTTTTAGACCAGCTCATCAAAACCACAAACATTTGATTGGAATCCATGTGTGCTATGTTGTCATAACAAGCAGGCACAATGTGAGCACTCCCCACCATCTTTTTCCAGCTCCCAGTTGCAGTCCATCTGTCTCTCAGCTTGAACCCAGTAGCGGCTGTCTGTCCACAGAGTGGCCTTGGTCTGAGTAACTACAGCAGTGCCTGGGGAGACAGCAGCTGTGTTATGGATGGGGCAGCAGTGACAGTGAATTACAAACAGCTATAAAATGTCAGTGTTGACTTAGGACAATTCGTGATGGGCCAGCTAATCTTGAAAAATGTGTGCGTGTGGGGAGAAACAGGAAGGTTGGAGAGAAGCAATGAGGAGATAGCGAAGTGGTGATGTGTGGTGGTTGTAAATCAGGGCTTTATCATTCCACTGTTGTACCCTCACATGAAATAGATACACTTAAGTAGCAACAGCTGCAGAAGTCCCCGAATCTGAATTTTGCAAGAATTGTGACTTTTTTCTTCATGGAGTTTGATGTAGGTCTGGTGTAAACTGTCATTCGTCTTTCTCACCCCCTTTCATCCGAGCAACAGCTGAGTACAGAAATATGCACGATCATTAATTCTGTTCGCCATTACGGTCAAATTACTGTGCAAGGGTGAGTGCAGATGATATAGAGGATGATACGATGCAGTGAGTGAAAGCGATGAGACCAAATGATCGAGGAGCAGGCTGTATGTTGAGGATGTGGGATGAAAGTAGAGGAGCTGCACGACCGCGGCACCCAGACGTAGGGAGTTGAGTCACTGGGGAGGGGGAGGAGGAGGACGAAGAGGAGGAAGAGGAGGAGGAGGCAGAAAGGGATTGTACCTGCGGAGCCTGTAAAGCCGGTCATGAAGGCCATCCTGGCATCACGTGGTGCGATATACTCGCTCTGACAGAGAAACAGAGTAGGTTACACACATGCATGAACACACACACACACACACACACAAGGTTTAAACCCAGATGAATTCATTATGACGGACGGCAGATGTACCAGGTGAGCGTCAGTGCCAGGGATAATGTAGGCAAAGATATTCAGGGAAAGCATTCCCTCTCGTAACTCCTGCAGCTGGAGAGTGGTATTTACCGCTGTGCTTGGGAGGTACTGCAACACACACACACAGACACACATATATACTTGTCTTACTATATTCATAGGGACCCATCATTGACATAATGTATTCACTACCCCCCTTATCTTAACCTTAACCATCACAACTGACAGCCTAACCCTAAAACCAAGTCTTAACCCTTAAACAGCCCTTTAAAATTGTGGGGTCCCGTATTTTGGGAAAACTGTCGGACCCCACAAGTATAGTGGGGCCCCGGTTTTTGGATCCCATGAATACAGTAAAACAAGCCCACACACACACATACACAAGGGAGAGAGACACAGAGTGAGACAAGTCCTCAGATGTAATTAAAACCTGTGTGACTGCTGAGTCATCCCTTTCTGTATCTCCCACTGTAATCATTAACTGTTGTGCACGTGCAGCAAACCTTAACTGTAACTGTATAAAACTCATGCAACATGTTTCATAATAGGAAAGTCCTGTGTGACTACTTTAACTTCAGTTTTATGACTTAATTTTGGTAATTTTATGAATAAAGTGGATAATAACCCTGTCAATCACTGACAAAATCCTAATGCTTCCATCTTACCGGTGGGGACAGAGAGCAGTTCCTCTCAGTTCGCTCATATGCAACAGCACCAACAGTGTTTCCTGAAATCACAAACGCACAGTGGTAAAGTGACACAAAGTTGTGGCCGAGCTGAGCTACATGAGCACATTTTCAGTGAAACAGTGAAAACTGCTGGACACAGTGACAGTCAGTGTGACTCAAATCTCTGGATGTATGAGGACAAAAACTTCTGGTAAGTCAGACCATATAACATGTCCACATCAGGATGACCTGAGGAAGACAGATCAGATAATTCTTTCTACGACAAATTTCATGCAGAGAAATCCCGAGGAGGTAACCAACAGGCACGGAAAGAGCCCCCCTTCGCAAGCTATAAGTACTTTTATGAGACAGCGTGACATAAATGCATGAAATCAGACTGATTTTAATTGCAAAAGCAGACTGTACCCAGTCCACTGTAACCAAAAAAATGCAAAAATAAATAAACAAACAACAACAACAACCATTTTATACCACTTCGCAGCTTCTCTGTTCATCATGAACAATTAGAAACATTGATCATCACAGCAGCTGAATTAAAGTCTTCACACACACATCAGGGAGGATAAAGAGGAACTTTTTTACCTGCCAGTGCTGCCAGGGACAGAGACAGAGCCAGCAGCCAGCGGCGGGAAGGCATCTTGGCGTCACGACCAGATCCACACACAGAGCGGTTACAAAGCAGGTGCTCTGATGTGTATGCAGCGTATCTGAGAAAGTGTGTGTGGGTGTCCGCTTGTAAGTGCATGACTGTCCTCTCTCTCTCTCTCTCTCTCTCTCTCCCTCCCTCTCTCCGCTCAGCCACTGCTGACTATCTCCTTTCCCTGCGGCCCTCTGATAGGAATCCTGTGCAGTGGCTCTGAGGGAGGATCTTGAGAACATGACCCAAAATACAGCAAGTGAGCCCAACTGTCTATTTTTCCCAGCATTTGAGTGAATTGCTCAACATCTTAGGCTTGGCCATTGGACAAACATCTATGCAACACATGTTTCTGATTTTAAAAAACAACAACAGCAACAAAAAAAAAAAGGTTCATACTGATAAGATGAGAGATCCCAGTTGTACATGCGAAGAAGCTGCATTGTAGTGAAGAACAAGGACTAGGCTGTTTATTTCCAGAGCTTGAGTAAGTGTGTGTGAGTGGAGAGTGTTTGTCTGTGGACAGATGTTGAATTTTCAGATGTTTGCACCTGAATGCATGCACGAGTGTGTGTCTGGAGATCCACAGATTATAAACAAGTCCTTGTAATCCTGCAGAGATTTCCATGGAGAACGTTTGTGCTTTGGGCATTTTTAAATCCTTGAATTCAAGCCAAACGTAGAATGGCACTTAGCTAAAAGAAGGACACGGACAAGGAGGAGGCAATATCGTTTGAAAACTGGGGCATATTTCAGACAGTCTCTCCTGGAAGACATTCATAGCGTTGCACTCACTCGGCTGTTCTCATTAAAAGTGACAGATGTAGCAAATAAAAAAAAAAAAGAGAGCTAGAGAGAGAAGTATGACGCCTGGCTTCTCGCTCACCTCCACGCAGCTGGCCGGCCTATCACTGTGCGAAGAGGGCGACTGCGGGCATTCATAAGATCACCCGGCCAATTAGTCAGTGCACAGGAACTGCAAAGCGTCTATGGAGCCTGAGAGCAGTGTTGTTGTTGCAGGTTTATTAATCCGTTCCACCAGATTTATGCATTTATGCTTGTGATTTACAGGAATCGCAATTGGCTGATGTGAATACATTTTTATTCGGTAACACCTCTGTGGATTCACTGGCTTTGATCATAACTTCAAAACCTGGCAGACCTCCAGATCAGAGATGGAGACTCGAGTTTGCAACTTGGACTCAAGTCACACTTAAGTCGCACACACAGTGAGTTGAGACTTTACTTGAGACTCGTCCTCGAAAGACTCGGACTCGAGACTTCTTCAATCTTTATTGCAGGATTGTGCGAAACGTACTCAACCGATTTGCACCGATCTTGTAGGAGGGGTGCAAAGGAAGGGCAAGGGAAGAACCCGTTACATTTTGGGGCAGATCCAGATCATTTACTATGACTAATAATTTTTTCCTGCATGTATTGCTGTTCAGGATTTTTACAACAACGACAAAAAAAACAGCAGAAGAAGAATGAATCTGTCATGAATTCTAGTTCTAGAGTCACCTCAAAGTAGAACCTGCTTCGTTACTGCTCACAACAGTATTTTTAGACATTAAGTGACCTAGATAGTATGTTGGACATTTTACTTTTACGTTCAGTAAATGAATATGGATGTACTCTGCAAACTATCAGATGAGTTTAATCAGTGTGAAGCCACGCAGTAAAAAAAAGCACGATTTAAATCTGCAAGGCTTTTTAAACCAAATTAAAGCGTAACTCGCTTAATAAAATACAAAGTACTCTATCTTAAGAGAGAGGAAAATGATGCCGTAGGTGAATTATGACCCTCTGTTTACTCTATTTTACATTTTGACACAACCCTGATCGATGCTGACAGTGACCTCGGAGAGATTTGCACAATTTGTTTCAGCAAATGCTTTGAAAAGGAGGAATCAGACTGAGGAGCAGAGGAAAACAAGAGGAAAGCTGCAGCTTCCTCCTTCCATGTCACATTTGAAAGCACCTGTACATACGTTTGTAACACTGTGGATCATTTCTAAACCCTTTTCATGTGTAGCAACCCTGATGGATTGACAGACTGAGACTATGTCTAGCCATCTAAATGCTGTTTCCGTGTGAAAAGAATTTCCCGTCCAAAGTAGCCAAGTTTCCAGGTCATTTTGTAGAGACATCTGTCCACGATGAAACATCTGCACAACATGAAAACGGTTAAATCTCGTCTTCTTCACCCTCTTTTCAGTTGGCAGACAACAAAACATCACAGCCAACATCTGGTAAAGAGCCGGACAGACAGCACAGCTGAACGAATGATTATTTCATGGTCGGGACATCTGACAAAATCAACATAAATGCAGGTTAATGACAGCAGTATGATTGATTATATCAACATTTAAAACACATGATTACAGAAAAAAGTTAGAGAGAAATGCTCAAAGATGCTTCCATGAGAAAAAGTAAATGGCTGACAGATTTCCTTTGGGTTCATCTTGTTGTATTTTACTTTCGGAAACAAGCTTGACTTTAGACTGTGCAACTGCAAGAATCAGCTGCTGCTAATAATCTGATAAGATATTGGTCACATTCCCTGCTGCTAAGAAAAAAATTAGCAAGCATTTTATATCTCCAAAGTGTATCAGTTAAGTTTCTTCACCCTTTCATCTGCTATGTGAATAGTGAGTGCCAGGCAGAGTCGTGATGAAAGGAGCAGGTGATGAACATGACACCCCAGTGCAAAGCTTACCCACACATGTGTCACTGAACAAGGCTGTTAACTAGAGTGCATGCCTAAATATAACCCGGTGATTTATGCAGTGCAAATCAGATCATCAATTTGTAGCTGAGTCCCTGTTCAGACAGGGGTTTGTAAAACAACTCTAACTCCACACTCTGTGTTTCTAATCAGGAAGGGAGAAAAGGCCAAGTTAAGAGGTTACACGTAATAAGTGCGATTGTTAAATAGTGTTTCTGAGTGTCTTGATGATTGTTTTGTGTGTCTTACTTGTCTAGCTATAATCTAGTGTCTATGTAATTGTCCTCAGGTCTGAAGAGATTGTGATCTCAGTGAAACATCCTGAGATGAATCGCTTCAACCTGAAATAGCTAATTTCTTTTTGGCCACTTGAGGTCAGCAGAAACAAACTGTGCATTGTATTGAACTGTGTTCACCTGCCACACGGTCTCTGAGTGAGATATCTGGATCTTTAGCTGCTGTGTTCTCTAACTGTGTCTGCCTGGTGTTCGGTGCTGAGCAGGTAATGTACAGTAGATTTTTAGAGGTTGAACGTGGGATGAACATGGATGACAGGTTTGCCTTGGGTTCACATCACCTCCTATAAAGACTCCTGAGAGGCCCAAGTGAAAAGGAAAAACAAAGAGGCTGTGTTGTTGTTTTGAGTGAAATATGTCAACACCTACTGGAAGAACTGCCACGAATACGGACCTTCCTTTTAGGAAACATGTTCTGTTTTCTCACTGGGAGGCTGTCAAGAAGGTGTAAAAAAATGGAAAAATGGAAACAGGTGGAAAAGAGAGTAGAGAGTTTTAAAATTACTGATGGTGTGCTGATGAAATGAATCCAATAGCAATCTACATGCAAATTAAAGCAGTAGCAGATCAGAATAATAGGAATGATAAGATACATTTATAAAATAAGGTACAAATAAAGTCGTGTAACTTATATAAGCCTGTTTCAGATTAAAGCCTGGCTCTCTCTGCAGTTGGGGTAAATCAAGTTCAGTATTTGAGAATCTATGGTATTTATTGGCACTTGAACTTGGCTCTTCTCCCACCCTCTTACACACAGCGCTAAAATAAGCCTCAGTTACTGGATTACAATACCTGTGTTACATGCAGTCTATGGTCAGTGAACAGTAATAGCAACTGTGGCCTTAAAACAGTTAAGTTAATGAATACGTTCTGGTACATATAAAAGAAATACTTCACTGACTGTGTTCCCCCTTGCCTCTTTTGTTTGGTTCAGTAAAGCCTCTCCACTGCTTTGACCTTGGAGCAAATGAACCTCCATTACAGAGAGGAGAGAGAACTACGATATACAGCTGTTAATGTTTGGCCAACATCTGTTACTGTGCATTGAAACTACATTTGTCAATAAAACCTTGTATTGGACATGAAGTTTGTTTGGTTTGCATCATACTTTAACAACACAGAACAAATAAAAGTATATGGACAAGCATTAAAAGTGATTATGCAACTTTAACTCCGAGGTTATAAAACTGTGTCTCAAAGGAAACGTGTGAGAAGTCTGCGAGCGTCTTCTTCTTCTTTGCTGTCACCTTCATTTAACATTTGCTGTGGTTGTGGTTTCAGTATGTTGAGTTCTCAGCCACTGCAAGTCCTGTTTCACTAACTGTTTCACTGCACTGAAATAAGTTTTGTTGATTGTGGTAGTTTTGCTGCATGCAGATCACCTTCTGGCTGCATGCTAATGTACCTGTCTGCAGGATTTGCATTAGTATTAATTGTGAACACTTGCTGCAACATTCACATCTGAAACGCTGCTGCTGAAAGGCTCCTGTGCAATTCTGCTTTGCCACTTCTGCAAACGCTTGTTAATACCACAACCACTTCTGTTGATCATAAACATTTCACAATCCCCACCACCAACATCCATCTGTAGGCTTTGAATCTAAACTCGGCGAGAGGCAAGTGTAATGTTGTCGCTCCTTCAATCCTTACTGCACTGAACGTGATCTATGGATGACAGGAGTGATGAAGTTTAGACGAAGTAAGAGAAACAGTAAAAAGTGTTTACACAGTTTCTGCATCACCCTGTAGTAACACCAAGTGACCAGTTGGGGATGTAAGAGCTCCATTGATATTTCTTGAGTCAACAGAGAAATTCACAGTGTGTGTATATCAAATTGTGTTTGTGTACAAATCCACACATCTGGAGAATTCTGCAGTGGTTACATTAAACAGACAAATCCTCCATGAAAGATTATTCACCTGACTGCAAAATTCATAACGACAACAACAAAAGACAAATCTCATCACTCTTAAACTAAACACAACAGATGTATGTCATTTCTCAGACTTAAGAAACAAAGAAGATGTTTAGTGGTAAACAGTATAGTAACAGTGTACTAAACTGCATCTTTGTAAGGCCACTTTGCTTTGTCTCTGTGAAGAGAAAGCAAAGATTTAAAGGCCTCCACAGGAGTTTTAAATATGTGGCTGAGCAGACGTCTGCTCAGGTTGAAGGTGGGCAGAGCTTTGCTGGAAATTATGCGAGATCACGTGACTCCTTGTACAGAAGAGAACAATAAAGGTGTAATTTGTCTCGCCCTATCAGCTGCAACACAATGAACAGGAGAGCGGGGGAGCTGTCAGTCAAGCACATTGTGTACACACACCCACAGCCCTGAGAAAAGTTATGTTCACCACAAATAAGTGAAATCACCTGTGTGGGTTTAAAATACTCAGGGTCTTCAATACGTTTGTTTTGTTTGTTTCTCATCGACACAATGTGTCTGTAAACATTAATGCCTATTGAGGTCTGAATATTATTTTGAAAACCCTGCTGTCTCATCATGTCGACAGACATTTGTGAAGTGATCATTACATAACTGATTCATTAATATAGTGGGCTATGTCTTTGTTCTCCAATTATTTTGGTCGATTAATTGATTGATTATAAAAACAGGGCAAAATAATAATGAAAGTAAAAACAATAATAATATTCATAATAATTAAAACACAGTGATTGTATACATACATATATTTTATTTTTATGTTTATTTTAATCTTTTGTTGTTCTTTGTGCTGTGAAGCACTTTGCAATACTGTTTTGATTTGTTTTTCTATACAAATAAATATTAATATAATTATTATTACATATTTATGTACACATACTGAAAACACACACTTACATATCATTTAAAACTGATTGCAATAATGCACATGATCAAGAGCTTAAAATGCTTCAAATTAATGAATAAATTCAAGCAAAAACTAGAAAAAGCAAAGAGATTACAGATGATAATGACAGACAATGAATCATTCTCTGCTGTGTAACCCTTGACAGATAATTATTCAGAAACTATTTGTGGGTAATTCATCAGTTATCAGCTGCTCCTGATTCGTCCCTCACTCAGGCTGTTTTGTACCTTACTCTAAAGTTTTACTTCTTTACTTCTGTCACTTTTCCAGTGTGCACACTAAGATCCGAACCTGGTTAAAATAAATATGTGCTATGGATCAATGTCACAGGATACAAACTGTACTGAGCCCGTGTACACATGTCCACAAGGGGTCGCTAGTGTTCAACATATTCCACATGCAGTTCCCTCTCCAGTCTCAGTGAACACCCTGTTCTTCAAAAAGTCTTGCTTTATCAAAGCTGCACTCATTCAGAATCTGCATCAAATGGACACAAAGTCATTTCTGTGTCTGTGTTTGTGGGTGTTGGATGATTTAGTGCCTGTGTCAACCATCGGTCATGCTGTAGCCTGATGATGAGACTCAAAGTTATGGACCAATATTAATAAATGGTAGCCCTGGCAACAGTGTTCAGTGTGTGAGTCAGAGGAGCTCAGGCAGAGGGGAAGGCAGGGCACCGTGGCCAAACATGGATGCTTTTCTGAAAAACCACCACCAAACCTGGCTGTTAACCAGCGTCACATCTGTGCCGAACAAGAGTTAGAGGGCAACCTGAATTATAATCAAATCAACATGAAATAATCACATCAGTGAGCTCTTGCAGCACAGCAATCATCTTTTTGGGTTTTGGCACTCAGGGATTCAGAGACTTGTTTGCTTTAAGTCAGCACACAGCGCTGTAAACCAGAGCAATTACAGTTAATGAATGTGTTTGAATGGTCTGAACAACATGAAAGATTAGAGTGCAGTAAACAGTTGAGGAAATACAACACGGGTGTTCCCTCTGCTGCTCTGGGACTGTTGGGATGCACTGTGGCTGTGATGTACATACTTCTGTATCTCTGAGGCGAGGATGATATTTTTAAAGTGACCATAATGGTTGCTGTGGATTTTTAGAGTTATCAACTGCGTATAAATCAGTTAAACTGCTGCAGACAATGGACGCCAGCCTCCAGAGCCCCACTACTCCTTTTAATGTGGTCTACAGGCGGACAATAGGGCGTATATAGTGAAAGATAATGAGGAAACTTTGGAAACAAACTGAGAGAAAGAAGTGCCATAACTAAGAAGGGAAGGGGAAAAAAGTTAATTAGTAGCAGCCCTGTCCTGTTACACAGTCAAATCGAGGGTTTTGTGACCTCAGTCACGTATACACACTGCAGTCCTGCATGCAGCCATCAGTCTCTGCATAAAGTAAACAACAACTGGCCATGTTGGGGTCACTCACTTCCAACAGTTGGGCTGCCTTTGTTTGCTGTGCCACTGCAGAGGTCCAGGGAAGCTGATTACAAATCTCGCCACTTCTCCTCGACTACAGCTACATAACAGTCAAATATTCTTGCACTGCTCCGTCCAGAAGTTCATATTTGTTCAAAAACGCCGGAACAAACAAGTACAAAGTAAAACTTTTTATACTTTTATACTATTACAGTTAATAAAAAGTGGACACATACACTCGTTGCCCAGTAACAGACAAATACAATATGATACAGGAGAAAATGATGAACAAACAAACAAACAAACAAACAAACAACTAAATCGAACAAAAAACTGGTTTAAGTCGTGTTTGCAGCCACTTGATGAACAGAAGTCCAATATTCACTCTTGTAAACTGTGTTTTTGTCTCCAGCAACAGAAACAGAAATATCCGTCTATTTAGCTGCTAAATGCTCCACTGTATTCACCAGCTAGTCTCCAGTCTCACACCTGAAGTTGATTGACCGGATTGATTCACAGGGTTAAGCCAAAGAAAAGAAACATTTTCAAAAACAAAGTCACTCTCAAACATCCCTTAGTTGTTACACTGAGGGTGTAAACACGATGTATTCTGGGTCGATATCTCCACAGTTGTACCATAAATATCATAACCCAAATTTGTTGAAAATATTTTCAACATTAAAAGTCGGTTTTGACAGATATTTATCATTCTTAGAGAACAGTTTCTACAGCAAGTTAAACACAGCACATGCCATCTTTCTTTTTTTTTGGAGCAGTTTTCATTGGCGATAAAACAGTGATCACAAACACATGCTGCGTTTGGAAAAATGTAACTTCTTTTTATCTGCACCATAAAGAATCTCAACATCTTGAAGAAATTAGGAATTTTCAACACAAGCCATATAAAATAGGTCTTCCCTTTTTTTCTTCCTGACACAATACATAATTTTGGGTGCTTTGGCTGGGAGGAATATCTCCTCCTCTCATTGTGTTGACAAAGTGCTCTTAAACAGGGCTGGGAGCCCAAGTGAAACCAGATTGTTCAGAGAGATAGAGGAAGCGGAAGATAACAGGCGGTAAATCAGACGCTGTTGGGAGAGAAAGGTTTGCAGCCAGAGATTCACATACAGAACAGTAGTAACACCTTTCTGCAGTGGCAACAACCAGGAGAGTTATAGCCTCCGTAAAAATCACTTCTGTATAATGTTGTGCTGACGTTTTCATTGCACATGTACCACTTTCAGGATACGTTTCCGGATGAAAAGCACCACTGATCAAATAACATCATTAACGAAAGAAAAAAAAAAGACTAAGATTCTGTAGTCATGCTAGTGGCTCTGAGATACTTAGTCACAGCATATTTTTCATTTAAATGCTAACGTCAGCATGCTAACATGCTCACAATGACGATGCTGAAATGCTGATGTTTATGTTTATCATGTTCATCTTAGCTTACCATGTTAGCATGACAATATAAAAGGTTTCTAACACTATATAATGCAGTTGTGCGAGTTTTAACTCCTCCTATGAAAACGTATTTGATATCATTACAACTGTGTTTTACTATAGTGTCATTAATTATCTGTTTATACCTCAGTTTCTATTTTATAGCTTTGGACAAATACATGAATATATGCTTATATCTTCTTACAACTACATTATCATTTAATTAAATGTTTATATACTGCTTATGGATTGTAATTAGTCAGGGGATCACAAGAATCATTTGGATGTATCCTCTGGGTACCATGAATGTATGGAGGTGGTGTACTGACAGACAGACGGACAGACAGACTGACTGACAGACCAACATTGCTACATCTACAGCGCCGGCGTGGCTTATAGTACTGTAGAAATTTTACCCGACAGAATGTGGCAAAATGTGATTATTGTTGAGTCTCTTATTTCTCCAGTGATTGGACGAATGAAATTCCACACCAGGAACAAAATCAGACTTGCGGAGGTGCCAAAACGTGGACTGGAGGACTCCGAACTTTAAAGCAGGAATGCAGATAGAATGACAGCAGATTTTGGGGCAGTAGCTGATGATGGAGTCCTGAGTGGGACTGCCTGTCGATTCAGCAGCAGATGAATGAGCTGGCTGGCTTTGATGCTGAGGCAGGTCACATGCCTGCTGTCCCTGTGTATGTGTATGTATGAGTGAGGTAATGGGGAGTGAGATAGTGAGAAATACAGGGATTAGTGGAAGGTCGGGAGCTGTCAGATGAGATGGATGCAAGACTTCTCCTTTGGCGCTCAAATCACACACACATACACTCAGAGGTGCAGGGGTTTGAGTCCTGAGGCGCCAATACTTCACTTACCACGCACTGACACACGTGTGTTTAGATGTTAATGCACATGCACACTTACTCACAACACAACAGATGTGAGCGTACAAGCATGTACGCTCACACACGCGAACTTCATCCGTGCAGTGAGCTCTCAAACTGCATACATCCTACTGGGCTGCGCTCCAATCATCAGGATTAATGAAGAGGTATCGCATTTTACAGTAAGGCAGCGTGTGGGGCTCTGGGGAACAAATGACTGGAGGCTGCAATTCCTCAAGCCTGTCTTCAATAATGTAATCGACTCTTAGGTTATGAGATAGCATGGTTAAGGCAATTTGCAGAACTTTGTGGCACGGTTGAGTTATGTTCCTTAACAAGACCATCACATGCAATCTGCTACTTTCCACAGACCACAGGCTCTCATGAATACCTACTGTGTAAATACTGTACTGCTGATAAGAAGCACGGTGGCGTAAAATGTCAGAAGGCATTCAGTGAAGGAATCCATGATCCCTTAAGAGGTTTTGTGAAATGAAGTAATACCTAAAAAGCTTGGCATTAAGTGAAATAAACTCAAATCAGTGAAGCCTGAGGCAAACTTGAAAAACCAAAACAAACATGGAGCAACACCAAAAATGTTTCCCACAAACAGCTCAGCCCCAGTGGTGAAATGTCAAGGGGATATGACCAACGACACCGCGGCTTGTTTTGTGGCAAATCTCATAGATGAGGTTAAAGACTCCATATCTTTCCTGTTTGTTTGACAATAATCACGACCACATTTAAAGACTGATTTGGGGAAATGAGACTTTGGTTTGACGCAGACTGAGGTCAGCGTACAAATACCAGAGCCACTCAAAAAGCAATGGCAAACTGTTTAAACTCTCTCTGTAGTTTTTTCTTGTACTTGATTTCACTTTGTTTTCACAAGGTAGTGGCTCACTCAGTGGTTCTCTCAAGGGCACAGGCCGCTGTCCTTCTGGTGAAGCCAAAAAACTCTGGCTGATCCAACTGCAGCTGGTGAGGTGGTGGCATGTTTGGCCCAATGCAGCGTGATAACGGTGTGTGCTTGGTGTGAGGTGACGGAGTCTCGTTCCAATACTGCGGGGCTTTGCACACTCGTCCAAGGAGACTTGTTACGCTTCCATTTGTCTCTCACAGTGTCGAATTCCAAACCGCTGAGGGAATAACCCGACTTGTTGCAGGCAAGTGGGGGAACATATCAGTGGAGAGTATGAGTGAGCAGATGAGTGTTAGTGCAGCAGGTTTATATTGATAAAGGTCTGATAAAGGCTGGAGTGAGTGTGTAATACGTTGAGAGTCAGCAGAGCAATTCTGCACAAGTCAGACTAATCCTTCATTATCAGAGTGTTTGTCTTGGGTCTGGATGAAAGCAGCAGAGCTTTGGGGTGTGTAGGCAAACAGACACAGCTATGTGTATTTGTGTGTGTGCACACGTAGGCACGTCAGGGGTCTATAGTGTGTCTGATAACGCGTTAATGGAAAGGTCACACTATTAAGGCCTGATCAGTGACCCCGATACTGAGGGTGAGACGAGCAAATCAGAGCGATATCACAGCTCGAGGTTAAGAAAGTCATCGGGAATCAGACTCAGAGATGTCTGTGGAGGATTCAGTGTAATCCCAAATCTGACAGCAGAGGGTTAGGCTGAAGAGAAAGGGCTGGACATACCAGAACAAGAATAAGCAGGCGTTCAGACCGAAAACGGCCTTTTGTTAAAACAAAGCAAGGAGCTGCGTAGGTTGGGGGCGTGTTGCTTCAGGTAGGTGAGGCAAGAAAAACGATTCAGATCTATTAGTTTGTCTGCAGAGTTTTACCAAGGCAGCAATTATTTTATTCTATTTCTAAAAGATGGAAACACGGCTTTCTTGTTACAAAGGGAACCAGGTTGTGTTGCACACTTGGCAAAAATTAAGCAAGGTACAGTTTTTTTTTTTTCTTTTGAATGAGCTTGCTGCTTTTTTTCACACACACACACACACACACACACACACACACACACACACACACACACACACTAAAGTCTGTCTGAACGAGCCCAGGTTTCCATCCAAACGAAGAACAAATTTTAACCTAATTTTGAGAATATTGGCAAAAGAAAATGTGAATTTATGTACATTAATTCACATTCATCCCCTCCACAAGTCGTCCCCAGAGCCACTCTAATAACATGGAGAAAAGGCAGTTCTTACACTGATATAATTATCTATTTGTCCGAATGAAACACAAAAACGAATCATTTCTCAATCAATTCTGATACGCAGCAAATGAAAACTTTATTTGTGAAGTTTGAATCTAACTATTTCAGGAAAACATCCCAGCCTCTGAGTCGTTGAAAAAGTTGTCACTCCACAGAGAGGAAATGAATTTATACTTAAAGGAAGTCCTTGGAAATGGTATTGTTTCATTTGGCAATGAAAGCGTAGGCGGAAAATAACTACTTACAGTTGAATACAGTTGATGTGCAGGAGGCAGCTCTGTTGCTCCAGAAATAGCTAAAGCATAAACCAGCAGGGTTTCCAAACAATGCACCGCTCGCTGGACTCCATCAGACTTCCCCTTGGCTGATATTCTGAGCTTTTTCAATGACATCCGGTGGCCAGAAAAAGCGCGGTGAAGTCAAGCGAGAGCTACACGGTCCACAGGAAGATATTGACTTAAGGGACCAAAAAGAAAACACCCAAACAAGCAGGCAGGCGAGTCAGTAAACAGGAAAATACACAGAGGAAGGCACCTGGTTCAAGTGGACGGTGCCTTAAGGGACACGGGACACACTCCGGCTCATGCTGTGTTGTTTCCTATTGACACACAGTGTTTCCTTACTTTCGGATATCCTGTGTGTGTGTGTCTGTGTGTGTGTGTATGTGTGTGTGCTTGTGTGTGTCTGAGTCAGTAAATCTGTCATTGTGTCAGCTTGTTTGTTTAACGATATCTATAACTGGTATCATTAATTGCACATTGGAATTTGTTCCATTTTAATTATGTAGGATGTTACTGTGTGTGGAGGAATGCTATTGTGTTCACTTATTTCCGAGGATGATGAAGTGATCATACACAAACCCGTGTCCTCCTGCAGTCAACACAGACATTACGTGGCTCAGTTCCTGCAGCTTGATTAGAAGTGGATATTCTTCTTTTACACAAATCCCTAATCACGGATAAGTTTTAAGTAAATTAGGAACAGCAGATTGGATTGGAGCCATGGATCAAATGACTATGTGTAATGTGAAGGGATCGTTCAAAGTGATGAGCCCGTGAACTATCACCAGACTCAAGTTCCCTTCAGCAATGCAAAGCTTTTTTCTGTGTCTTTCAGCTCAGTGTGTTGGTTTTTCTGCCACAACTTTCCTGCTTCGCTTCTCTCTCGCGGCTCCAACAGTATCGTTCAGCCACAGCAGGCACACACCCTGAAACCCTCTTGTAAGCTACCTGTTCAGCACCAAATGGCAGACAGACAAAGTTAGCACCTAGCTGGGGGACACAGTGGAGCATTAAGCAGCTAAATATATTCATAGGCGGATTAAAACAAAGCTAAAAGGAGAGTGAATATTGCACATTCCTCACATGGCCAGAAAATGACTTCACATGGATGATAATGCTGCTTCATATCCACTGCATGTGTAAAATGTTTGCTGACGAGTTGAGCATATCAAAGGATGGCAATATGTCACTGTTGTATTTTCAACAGTGGCCGAACGAGTGAAACTAAAAGGGGCTACATCCATGTTTGCGGCAAGGTGAGGCCGTCTTCAGCAGAGCTAAATGCTAACATGCTCACAATGACGATGCTAACATGCTGACGTTCAGCAGGTATGTTTACCGTGATCACTGTCTTGGTTCATTGTGTTAGCATTCGAACGTTTGCACATTGGCACGAAACACAAAGTACAGCTGAGCCTGATGGGAACGTCATTTGTGCTGTAAAGTATTGGACTCGAGCTGATGACAGTGCTGGAGGATCACAGATTTTACACATCATTCAGAGGGGGACATGAACATCTGCATCATATGTCATGCCAATCCATCTCAGGGTGGCGACAGAGGAAAAGTCAGAAGAGAACATCAAAATCAGTACAATAAATCATGGTCAGGGAACGTCTGCCATGAATGTCTGCGCAAAATTTGGTGCCAAACCATTAATTAAGATGTTGATGATGTGTCCGTGAATAAGTGAAAACTAGAAGAACATTAGAGGATCAACAAAGTCATTAAAATCATCTTCTGTCTGTCAAACACTGCGATGCTACTTAAACTAAAGAAGTCATTGCAGGTTTAAATGTATTTATACGTTAATGTAGAGCATTAAATACAAAGAACTTGGATTAACTAGATGGATAACCAGGGTTCTTCAATTTCCACATATGGCAGTTGAAACCATGAGAGTGTATGGAGAGCTTCGGTTCAACTTTAAAGTAAAGTTTTGCGCAGCTCGTGTCCTCACATTCAGGAGCTCATAATAAGCTTGAGAGGGGATTAGTGCGGTGCCTAACTTGACCTCTTGACCCTTCAGTAAAAGGCAGCCACCTCTCAGTTACGGGCGTTTTACCTCGTCCCCACAAATTCCTTTTCCCCTCTGACACTTGTAAACTGCTCCACCATAGCGGGCTCTGACCCCATTACAAAGGGAGGACTGCACGTCAAACTTGGCCAGTCAAGTTGGCTCATTACGTGCTCTGGTTGGGGGCGAAGCTTGAACAGTGAAACAGAGCTGAGGCTGCTGTCAGTAGCAACTTTAAGCCCATGAGCTGCTTTTTTTTTTTTGATGCAGATGCAACATATTTGGAAAGCAAAGGAAGAAAAGGAGAAGAAAAAAACACTGCCAGGTCTTATTTTTTGCTTGTTAGAAAGAATAAAAATCTCATTATCATCCTCCAAGGAAACAGCCATGTAACAAGAAGATAATGAGCAAACTTGGTAGACAAACTTGGAGACGACACCTCAGAGTAAGAATGAAATCCGTGATGAGTCATATAGGGAGAGAGAACACTCCTTTTACTTTATGAATAAACTGGAGACAGAAAAAGAACAAAACATTCATGGGTTTGGTGTTTAATATGAATGTGAATGCCACAAATCGTTCCACCATCCAACAATATGATACTGAATGACATAAACTGTACGCTATTAAAATGGACACTTTTAGTTGGCTAAACTTATCTCAAGAACAAAACAATTTATGTGAAATTCAGCCCTGTATAATGGCTGAAAGCACAGATTTTAAGAGGAGGAGAATAAAAACAAACCCCTGGGCGATGAGACCGCGCTGCTGCAACCCTGTCATGTGCAGGACATTTATGAGTGTCAGCAGTGACCGGTGGAAAAATGGAGCCGCTGCAGTCGGCACGCACACGGTGACCTCAGTCGACATATCATCCAGTCTGCCTGTTCGCTCAAACACCTTCTTCTCCCAGCTCTGATGACAAATACTATTTATAGAGCATTTGAGTTGTGCTAATACTGAGTTATACCTTTCACTGTACCCTTATCTAACATTTTAAAGTGATTAAACCAGCCCACATTACCAGGCTCTATCGCGGTGAACAAATGTTATTTCAGCCTTCAAACACTGTCAACCCCTGACAGTGTGGCAAGCCAAGCATAACACTGAATATATAAAAGACAGTGACAGGGAATGCATTGTGTAAATATATACATTGAAAAATAGGCAGGTATAAAGGTCGATTGAGCCATTGTTGTACAGGCTGTAACTGTGTTGCAACCTCGCAGACTCAGTGTGTTAATGATTCATTTATGATGAGTGACTTTGCGTGTTGGACTTGAACAATGGAACTGAACACATCCTCTCTATATTCTGAATATCTGCATGTAGCAACACTTCAAATTGGCAATATATACTTTTGTGTCACTAATTCCTGATTTTGTCTATAAAATATTCAGAAAATGCCTGTTAAAATTTCCCAGAGCACGAGGTCATCTATTTCTATAGCTTGTTTTATTAGACCAGCTTTAGACCAGTTTACTACAACGTCATCATTCATCTGCTTCGTGTGGTGTTGACATGAACAGTGGCCGCGCGGTCGGTGTCTCTGTTCATCTTCATATGCATCATAAATGCTGTGTGTCATTATCATTAAAACATTAGAATTAAAATGACATGTGGCGTTGGATTTTTATGACCCTGTCCATCAAAATGAAGTTGAATGAAACCTCTGATTGTCATCTCTGAGGTCATGCTGCTAGAGAGGCTAAAAACTGACAAAACCTTTAAATAGGTGCAACAGCAAATTTATGGAGATGAAATGGATAAAGAAACTGACTACACATGCAGGAGTTTGCATTAGCTGATACTTACACTCCTGATGCACAAGTAGTAATATCTAAAGTGAGTGTAGGAACACAAATAAATCTGGAGGTGCTGCTGAATCTGACAGATGTTCTCTATTTACCACAACACAACCCAAGTACTAAATCATGTAGTTTGTTTGTGGTTGCAGTCTCAAAAGCCTTTTGAGCATATTTACAGTATATTTTAGTATTTGAGCTTTATCTACCAACAAGGCAATTCTCTCTAAACTAAAACTAAATGACAACCACAACCGTAACTGCACAAAATGGTCAAACCAGGTGACCAGCGAGGAGCAGCTCTCTGTGGATCCATAACCTCTGTGCTGTCTGCAGATTCATTATCTCACCCTGTAGTCTCTTACAGCGAAGCCAAAATGAGGAGGACGACTTGGCTAAACAAAAGCATGGTGCTCATAAATCTACCAGAGGCCCCTCTGAGATCCTGCAGCCATCGCTGCAGCGCAGCAGTGTGGTACCTTCTGGGTTTGGGGGTCATGGAGGAAAGGGAAAGGCATGACACACTGTAACAGTGGGGGATCTGAACCCCTGCTGAGCTGCTACAACCCATCATGGAAAATTCCCTGATTGTATGTCTAACCTTTCAGCAATTCTGTGAGGACCTGCAGAGTGTAACATGCTTTTTGCCCGGGGACAGCATGTTCGCCATGTTCCAGACAGTGGAGTTAAAAAGAGAACGAAAGACACGTTCTCACAGAAAGTGATAACATTATATTTTGAATAATCCACGACCTCAACAAGTCAGCTAGGTCTGTCTTATATTCAGTTTGTTGTGTTCACATTTCTGTCGTATTTCATATGTTCATATTTCTGTCTGTCTGAGGGAATTGTTTTGGGATGTGAGCCTTGTACTGAGCTTTGCAGAGCTGTCAGAGCGTTCATAAGAGAAGCTTATGAGTCTACTTGGACTCATAATGTAAACCAGTTCCAGATCCACAAAACCAGGTGTTTGTGGTTCTGTTACAGACATTCAGACCCAACTGGAATTCTTAATAAATTAGCGCGACGGCCTGCATCTCAGGATTTTAAGAATCAATTGTTTTCACTACATATTAAACAGGAAGTGAGTCTCTTTAAATATTGTCATAATATTTGTCATATTAAATAAGTCTTTCGGCAGATTTAAGAGCTGATAGCTCTAGATTTGTTTCCTCATATTACTTCAACGGCATCTCTTTATTGTTTGACTTTTTCTAAGCTAGTTCCACTGAGACAAAGTAGATCAGTAACAGTGATGATCAGATGTGCGGCAGCAGCTTTTGTAGCTCAGATAAAGCACCAGCTGTGATGTGGGGCCTCGGAAAGGTGCCATCAAAGTCAAATACAGTTGGTATCATCTGGCTTTCATCGTCACATACGCTCAAACACATACTGACAGGGCCGAAGGAAAAAGCTGTACGGCTCCGCGAGAGCTGCGACAGAACCGGTTGTCAGTCAAACAGCTTCTCAAACAGGCTTTTCTTCTTTCCTCTGGAACGTCTGTCCACGTGTGAGATTTTATATCATGTCTCAATCAAATGCAGCAGCCATCACAGTGCACTGTTAGACACATTGCTCCAAACAGGAGAGAATAATGACAGCCACAGTGAGGATGATGAGACGCACTGTAGTAGTGAAAATGACACCGTCACATAATCCTGGTGTCATCGGTTGATGGTTCAGTTTAAAAGGGGCAGTTCAGTTTACTCCATCACAATACGAACAGCTGTGTGTGTGTTATGTCTTCTGTGGGTGTGGAGGACGGTTATCTCGGAGTTTGAAAGACACAGTTGCATTATGGGAATTGTAGGATCCAGCTGCTTTGGAGCTTTAACTTATACTAGAAGCTCAAAGTAAGGATATTTGGCCTCTGCTGCTTTGGTTTTGACCATTAGAAAATATTTCTCTTTTAAATCCCACAACTTTATGGAAGTGCAATGAGAAACTCATCCCGTAGACTGCATGCTGAGGAACAGGCTCAGGTGTTTTCATATGACCAATTACAAGCCCTGACTCATTAGTAGGTGAACCTTTTAGCTTAGATTTTATGGTTTTCTGGCCAACGAAACACAACCGACTAAGTTTGACTTACGTTTAGGGAAAGTAAAGTTCAAAACCTTTTCACATTAATTGCGCCCTGAGCTGAAAACAAACCTATGAATGTGCTTATCTCATACTGTATGTCTCAGGATACTGCTCTGCTTGTGTTGGCAACCTTCACCAACACATAATTTTTCATTGTGTTAATAAACAACCACAATCAATCACACCTCTGCCATCGCACAACAACCTCTTGACCCTAACCCTTACATTCCAGTCAAAACAAGCACAACAACAACACAATGGAGCTCAAAAGTATATTAAGTCTACAGGTGCTCAATATCAGTGATGAAGAGTCTGTTTTCACTAAACAATGGCTGCATTCTTGGCCGTCCCGGTGGATGTGGAGGCGATGTCCAGGTTAACATTCTTCAGCGTTTCCTCGACGCATGCTGAGCTACCTTGAGGGCCTTGAGCAGCCCGCATATTTTCCAGGCAGCACATCCTCAGCAGTGATGGGCCAGAGATTCCAGCGGCTTATAGGCAGCAGGTGTGAGGCCAAGGCGGACTTTCCAAGGATGTTAAGTCAATGGAAGACGCATTAATGTCCTTCCCCTACCTCTGCAAACAAAAGGACTGGAATGCAGGAGGATGCCTGTCGACAAGCCGCAGATGGAGGAGATACGGTCCTCTGAATAGGATCCTGATCACTGGTCAAAGATAGTTTACACACTTGGGGCTCGCTGGGACTTTTTCAGCCGGGCCCTAATAAAAATAAAAACTGAAAGCTGCCGGAATAACACCCCACTACAGGGCTTTAGGGATTCAATGTTTGCCCCAAGCAGACAATACAATAATTTGAAGCCATCCGGTCGTAACTGTTTGTCAGTTTGTCTCTGTGGTGAAGCAAAAATTCATTTAAATCGGTGGAAAGGCTTTGAAGAAGGTTGTATTTGTTTATAAATTGGTTAAACAAAGAGCAGTCAGCAGAAAAGGGAACATATTACCACTTTCTGTGTCTGCTGTCTGACTCTAACCACATTTTAAATATCGCCATGGTGATTGCTGGAGATGGGCTTGAGAGCTGAAATTGCACATAATTACTCTATCTGAGCTTGAGTGAATTCTCAGAGGGCTTAAAGTGCAGGGAACAAACAACAAAGCTCTTAAACTGCAACAAGGACAGAAAAAAAAGCAATTTTGGCCAGAAACATGTTGGTTTTTGTAAAGTAATCATCTGATTTATGATTTTATTTCTCTTCATAAAACACAGGACTGCTGACCTGCTGTGCTGTACCTTCCTTTTATTGTCTGTCTTGTACTTATTTCACTATCATTGGACAGACCTGATGGAATCAAATAAAGACTAAATAATTATCTGTGTTTTTATCAGATGAAAGCAACATTAATTAGTCTAAACTGAGCAAATACATGTACAGATTCTCAATGTTTATCTGTGTGAGACTGAGACACTGTTTATTGTTAGACCCTCACACCCTAACGATGGCAGCTGCTCCCAGCACACAGGCGGACTGTCTTACTGTACACGACCTGCCCAGTGCTGAAGTAAACAAGTAGCTGCTGTAGAAAGAGCTGAACGTTTTGCAAACTAAAAAGGCCAAAAACAAAGCTAAACGCTGGATGAGGGTTGGATTTGTGCTCGTATGGCATGTCCCTGTTGTCCTGTATCTGCTGGATGAACTGCATAAACTCACGTAATGACTATTGACTGATGATGAAGGTTAAGGGATCAATCACTCATCTTAACTGTCACATCATATCAAGATTACTACATCGCCTGTGATACAGCAACAGCACATGTGAAGGAAGACTGTTACTGAGCAGAAAAACTACAGCATCAACAAACCCTTACAACAACGTACATGTACAGTATGTTTACATTTTTCTCACTGGTGACCTTCTGTGACCGTGTGATAAATTACTGTGTCTCAGTGGTGAAGACAGAAGAACTGCGCCATTGTTACGGTGCTGGTTGAGTCTGCGACTGAGACTTTGACACTCACTCACTATATCTTAACAATATTTTAACCACAATGTTTTCCTAATCCTAAACATGACCACAAACTTTTCTAACCTTCAGAGAGTCATTTTAATTAGTTGAATATATTTGTAGGGGTCGTTTATTTTCTATTTTATTATTCTAATATACAAATTAACAAAGGGCTGTTTTATACCCCAGACTTTTACTTTAATAAAACGGCTTTTTCACACATTTTCAGTGTTTTGTCTAACAACTAACATCATTAACAGCTATTACCTCAGCTGATTATTATATCATGAAACACACAAGTTCTAGGTTCAGTTTTAATCATCAGCTGGATTTTGCATTAGACACTAGAAGAACGTTACTGTTCCAGACGACTTTTTAAAAACATACACATATTTAAAGAGGGTCACCTTCCCTCTCTCAAAGCTTAGCCTCGTGTTTTGTTCCCCAGCAACCATAAATGACTGGTAATACAGTCATTTATTTAGCAAACAAATTAGCGGTTCCATTTCAGTGTTGTTGTCTTTGAGTATTTCTGCAGCTGAGAACAAACATCCACCTTTCGACTGGTCACCATGGCCACTGGAGTGGCCTCAGCTGGCTTGTCAAGGTGTTTTAATGGGGCCTGTTGATGGATGACTCCATTACTGTACCACAGCATGCTGTGTCACCTCCAGCTGCACACATCACTGGCACGCTCCCCTCCCCATCTCAGGATGTTGACTTATTGTTTGCACTGGAGGAAATAAATAAGTTTAAAAACAACAAACAAACAGAAAAAAAAAAATCTCCTGCAGAAATACTTCCTGACGATAAGAGAAGCGCTTGATTACAGCGAGCAGCCGGGACATGAGGCAAGCGTTGGTGACCGCAGTGACGACAAGGCCTGCATCCTGTTGGAGATGGCCTAGACATGATGCTCTGTCGTAGGATCCAGACCATGGCAACAGGGCTGAAAAGAGGTCAGGCAGCTGTTCTTTCATTTGACTGAACCGCTGAAGCAGAGCAGCGAAAAAAGGAGAGTGGGATCTACTGAGGTAAAGCCACCACAACAAACAAAGTATGGCCCAGATCAAGGTGCTCCCCCATCGTCATCCTGCACGCTATCTGAACCACATTAGTCAAGCTTGAAAAGACTCCCCCCCGCTCCCCACAAGGATACTGAGGATGGACGAGCAGCAGGGAGGCAGATGAAACGCAGGTAAAGAAGAAGGAAAAAGGGAAGCAGACAGAAAATTACAACTTTTCTGTTCTGTTCCAGACAAAGGCCAAGACTTTTTGTCTGCACCCAGCCACATGAGCTCAATCACTAATAAATCCCAGGTGTTCATGTCTGTGAGGTGTTAAATCTGAAAGGTCCTGCCCTCCGTGGCCTCGGGGCAGTGCTGAGCTGTGCAGGATGGAGGACCCAAGAGACCTGACCATACTGTCACACAAGATCAGATGTTGCATTTATTTTGCTGCTTGAAAGCATAGGGCTCATTTGTTTTCTAAAAGATATATGTTTCAATGGTACACGAGATGTCGGCCTTTGTAGATCCTCGAGTCTTGTAAATTGTGTAAATTCAGTGTGGGAGTGTGTTTGTGTACGCCGAGGTGCATGCCCATGAAAATGCTGAAGGGCATTCACTCTCAGATTGATACAGCTCCACAGATACCACCAGGGGTCCGTTGAAATGGGGTGATAAAAAATTTACTGCTTTACAATAAATTTTTCACAGACAAAAAAAACTTGGACTGTGCCAGTTAGTGAGGTCTGGCAAAGGAAAAGATGTTCGGATTTATAAAACCTAAAAGGCAATTCCTGGGATTTGTACACGCTTAATTGAATATCACCTGCTACCAAAATCTTTCCATGCATTAACTTTATCTTACCTTGACTGATTGTTTGTTGCCATTTTTAGAGCGAGAACAGAACAGAACATGACTGGAGGGGGTAA
Organism: Seriola aureovittata; assembly: GCF_021018895.1. NCBI lineage: Eukaryota > Metazoa > Chordata > Actinopteri > Carangiformes > Carangidae > Seriola > Seriola aureovittata. The sequence goes on along the minus strand of NC_079371.1, from coordinate 7,967,774 downwards.
ATATCATTCAACTTGCTGATTAGATCTGCAGTGAACCAGGATATGAAGCTTGAATGAATGTGGTCAGGAGACTCCTAAATTACCTCTCAGCCCAACTTTGAGGCTTACAATAACACACTTGTAATTCATTCCTTTAGGCGAATTCAACAATGCAAACATGTAAATTAAGACGAGGAACCAATTTCCTCTTCCAATTATGTCTTTCATTTAGCTTTATTCCAGTTTGTTACGTTGCCAGAAAACTGCCTCTGCAATCTAAACAGAAATCAAACAGAAGTAAATCAAGTGTTTCTCATCAATGGCAGGAAACGCACATTTGCTACGGACTACAAACTGTTTAAATTTCATTGCGAAGGAATGCGCCACTTACATTTACAGTTTGTTGGAGGCTGATGTGAAAACAAGGAAGCGATAGTGTTGCAGTTCCGGGCCGTGTATAGGGTATTTGTTGCAGGCAGAAACGTGAGAAACTGAGCCCTACTAAAAAACCCAGCTGAACCCCACTGAGCTGTTGGGCACCTGTTTTCTGCGAACGCCAGGGAGCTTTTGCACCTCACAATAACACCCTACACTCGCAGCCCATCCCCCCTCTTCCCCTCTTCCCTCCTCCCAAATGCTGAGATCTTTTCCTCCAGGGATTCTGACTCCTCTTATCACAATTCCATGGATCCTCTCTCCTGGATTATTCCCATCCTGTGCAGTGACTGGTGGGTGCCAGCAGGCCACGACTGCCGACACAGATGGGAGTTCAGGCCTGCGATGGCTTCCATATGTCACATCGCTCTTTTGAGTCTGGCTTTTTTTTTTTTTTTTTTTATGTTTTTCTTTCCATCTCTCATCTCTTTCTCTGTTTTGCTCTTTAAGAACGGCCTGAGCAGGGAGGGAGAGGTGAGCGCCGCAGAGGTTGGAGAAGGTCAAACGTGATGCCCATTAATACGTTTCAGCGCAAAGCGGGGATTCAGTCTCAGCTTGAAGTCTACCTTTCACTGAATGATTATTGTGAGGTTAAAGACTGCGAGGTTAAAACCACCACATTTTACTGCCAAAAAGCCAACAGGAGATAATTTGTACGTTTTGGAGTTCCCTCAGAGTCCGCCAGGACCTTGGAATTGGACCCATGGTGAGATTTCCCACCATAACTTCTTCCTCCATTAACTGTCACAGGCTTGAGACGTTTTAAAGCCGCCCTGGGGATTCTGTGACGCGGCTCTGTGTTGTTGTTTGATAAATATGAACCGATCGGAAGCTGAACAGCTCGTTTTGACACTGCAACACGGGGAGGTTTCCCCGTCTTGACTGACACATGAGAACACTAATATTCCCCGCCTGATTATAATCCCTGTAGTCGACCTCATTAGCCAGGCATCCGCATTGAACCCTGGCTGAGTAGGGTCCAGGAACTCAGCTGTCAGTCAACACCTTTTTCTTCAAACAAAGGGCATGAGGGAGAAATAATCCACCTCTCGCTCTCTGGAGCTTATGAACAGCCTGTTTTGGGATTTGTACAGACTTATACATGCAAGTGTGCACGCACTTATGACACGTTACCTTGGTGTCTAAATATTTTGGGACACAATCAAACAGAAAATCTTATCATGCACATGTGAAAGAAATAGCGAAAACCAATAAAAAGGCCCCAGAGGTAAAAGTCCAGTTTTACTCAATTTCAATTTCTTTATCACTGCACGTTGACACCCAGGACGTGACCCAGACTCTGCAGGAGCGGTCCAAACCAAAACCTGCTATAGTTTTCTCTCTAAACCTCTCCCATGAGCTCTCACACAAAGTAAGTCATTGTACATAAAGCGCATGTTAATGCAAATTAACACGTATACGTTCAGGTTCACATCCTCGAAGAATGCAATAAAGCCTCCGCTTTCCATACTAAAAGAGTTAACTGAATTCCTCGAGGTTCAGATTCTGGACAAAGGTTGGATTGAGGTTCCCTCGTGAACTTTGGGTCGTGTTTCTGTAGATGTGTGTCCATTCATCCCTGACTTTGATTCACCACTTCAAGCAAACACATCAGCATTTAAAGCAACATGATTTTAGAGCGCTCCCCTCTACATCATTGAGTAAAATAACAACCTATAAAATGACACTGGCTACGGGCAGTCTGCCGCTTCAAAACACAGAGCTGCCAAGGTGATTTACGGCGTGCTCACTTTTCCTGAGGGTGACAGCAGAGACAGAGGGAAAGAGTGATTTGGGCCTTTGTGAGGTCTTCTCATAAAAGGTTGAGTGATGAGACCCCACTGCTCTCATAACATTCCTTTGCTGTTTGGGTAACATACCAAAACAGAAAATGATACGCCATTCACGGCATTTGCAGTGTCACCAAACACTGACGCCGCTCACCAACATGCTCTTCCTCATAAAAGAGAGCTGAAGTGGCTTTTCATGGGAAATTCACACACAGCGGCAGCTTTAAGACGAGAGAGAGAAAACAAACAGTTGCAGTTACACTAATTCAATAATCTCTCTTTTCTGCATTCTCTCTCTGTAACGCTATAGCTCAGCAATGTGGAGCAAATTGTGGCCGTGCCAGTCCTTTTTCTTTGAGTTGAGAGAACGCCACAGACATGAAAAACAGACAGACGACAGACAGATGGGCAGTCTGAGTGCAAGAGGGCTTTTTTTATATATCCGTGTGTAGCCTGAACCGAACCCGCTTCACCCCTCCAAACAGGCATGGGAGGCCGGCACATACCGTCATGTTAATATGAAATGCTGCAATGCCAATAGAGTGGCATGGTGGGCTGCTCCTTACTCCCTGATGCCTGTGCATTCAACATAGCACTGCTGGACCGCCGCCTGGGAAACAGATGGCAGGGAATAACACTGTCACCCACCCTGAACACTGACATCCTGGGCCAGGCCTTCGCCACGCACTTTGCTATCTGTCTGTTTGCATCGCCTCTGAAATCCCCCCGCCTTATCCTCACAGAGCCATCACCAGATTAGGAGATATACATGAGTGAAACTGACTGGACAGCTGAGACTTATTAGCCAAACATACGCTTCCGTTTTACAATCAGTCCATTTGCTCCTGGTTGTTTAAGTGGCCCTGCGACTCTGATTGGTGGCTTTTGTTTAGTTTGTTTTGGGTTTAGGACAGTGGGACAGATGACCAGTGAGCGCGTCCCCATGTGAGCTCTTCAGGAGCTGGTGGAGGAAGACGGAGGTCTCCTTATTCACTGTCTGCATTTAAACAATTAGACAATTAACTAGTTAAGAGGGATCAATTGGTTGTAGGATTAAGACCAACTGGACATGCTGAAATACTTTAGATTAGAAAAAGATTACAAAGGGAACATAATGTTCTAATACTGATTCAAGAGGAAATAAGCCTCCTTACACTTACACAAAGCTAACATTCGATAATGAAGCTACAGTTCAGGGTCAAGTTTCCTAAAGCAGAAGCAAAGGCTGGGATGCTTTTAAATATTATAATAAAATGTATTTTTTTATATACATACAACCACATTGTATTATGACCTATTATTGATTAATATACAGTATGTGTTGGCTTTATTATATTGCATTATATTATATGTAATATGAAAGGAGTCGTTGGTAGTGATGAATCCACAGAGTATTAACACCTGGCTTTCAGCTCTGCTGTGCATTTCAGCGTCTTTCAGCTCATTGTTTTGGTAAGTTTACTGTTGTGGTAGCTCTCGTCATTTTCAGCAGCAGCAGGCAGCTCTGAGGAACCGCCTGAGAATTACCTGCCAGCACCAAGCAAAACCACAACAGAGCTGAAACTAAACGTGACACTGGATTTACACTCATCTGTTAGCCAGAAACACAGCCACAAATGGTGCTCCACACATGCTGCTCCATGTCTGCCAACTGTTTACTGACACAATTGTCATATTAACTTTATAAGGTGAAAGTATGTCAGTGCTTTGTTTACAGCTTGTTTCTCCTCCAAAGAAAAAAACAAAAACAAATCAATAAATGCAGCTTTTTAAGGAAATGGACATGAAGAGGTTACATTTCTCTTCATTAGGGAACTTGTATGCTCCATTTAACATTTTAGGCACTTAGGATTTATGAATCGAGGCGTCTCTGCACTGCAGCATCACCCTGTGCCTCTAATATTACACAACTAACCCAGTGTCTGATTAACCTATTTTCACATTGAATGAGTATCACATCAAATCATTTATAAACAAATGTGGCCAAGACAAACTGGCCAACTCTAAACCTCTCACCTCATAATTGTTACAGTATGTTAATATGTGCTAAATAAAGATCTTACACTCTAAACTGTGGAAATATCCAATTATAATCAAAGGTGAGCTCATTTTTCAGTGTACTTATATTCAGAGCAGGTAATGCTTGTGCTGCCTTGACTTTGCAACGCTAACACTAATGTGACTACAAACTCTGACTGTCAGTTTAGGACTGTAGAGTTTTAAAATAAACTCAGACATGCCAAGAAATGCACACACCAATCAAACGACACGAAAAGGAAACACAGACTTTAACTGAAGTCACAGGGACAATTTCTCTGTCAGATTTTCTTCTCCTGAATGTGTAGCTCGCTCCTGTTCAAAGTCTTGTCAGCATCATGAGTCCTTTTTAATATCAGCCTGCTAGCACTCTCCTCGCCCCCCCGCCTGCACTTCTAATCTGGTTGGCAGGAAGTGATTTGATCTCGGTGAAAAGCAGAGCATCTAAAAATCTAATAGATTGGGACCTGAAGTGCCGCCCCGGCTATTTGACCTTGTGCGTTTCATGCTGGTTCTGAGAGTTGGAGATAGTGACAGCGGGTGTTTTGCCTCCTGGCACCTCGTGACGTCCTGTGGCAGCACTCTCATCTACCTCCTGTGTGTGATTGCTGTTTGAGGCGCTGAGGCAACAGGAAAACACAACCCAGCTTGAAGAACGACAAGAAGTGACAGGCGTCGTCCTGGAGGTCAGGTCTATTGGCAGCAAGGAGCTAACACGTTAATGTATGGCTTATTCCAGTTTATCGCACCTTTGCTCAGAAATCTGGACATCACTTTTATTTGTTATGATAACAAGTATTTGCTGAGATCTGCTAAAATGGAGCCATTTCTACAACAAACTCTGACGGGCAACATAAATAAGAAACAGTTTAGCCAGATTATCTAAAGTATTTTATGTGGAAACCAAAAGCAAACACACCACGGAAGCACAAATGTTGATTAAATAAAACAAGAAAACTGTGTGTGTTCGCAAAACAGCAGACGCATGGTCGATCAACATTTAACTCTGGAAACTGTAGCTGATGTTTTCTCTTCTAAACAACCTCACGCTTTGTTTGAAACCTGTGTGACAGCATGATGCTCATGTGTCTTCCATCTGACTTCTCTTCAAGAAATCTGTGCTGAAAGATCTGAGCAATTATGTTTTATTATAATTATTATATATATATATTTTCTTAAATAAATAAGCAATAAAAACAGGTTACAGTAAATTCTGTGGATTAATCAGCACACCAACTCAAGGTGCCCGTATTAGGCTTTTTGACGCTACCACATGGTCTTCATTATCGGATGGAATTTGCTCAGTTGTCATGGAGATGAATCTGTTGACATGCAAGCTCAGTATCTGATACGGAGCAGAGCTGATTGAGCCAACAATGGGGGGAGAATGAAAAGAGAAAGGAGTTGGTCTTTAAGTGATGATCGTCCAGACAAACTGTTGTTCATACGGTCAAAAACGCTGCTCATTGCTTTTGAGTCAGAAGCCTCAGAGGTTAAAACTATCAGCATGAGTAAATACCACTGTGAGTAAATGGAAGATTTTATTTTTGTGATTTGGCTTAACTGACCGTTTTTCATAAGTATTGCTTAAAGGTTCTCTGACTAAAAAATAGTGTACACAGAGACTCACATTTTAAAATTAAGGATTTCCCAAAATTCATTCACTTCCCTTTTAGTCAAAATCAGACAATAACAATCCCCTTTTGGGACAAAATTCACTCAGCCAAGTTCAAGTGAATGATACTCCAGATAGAAATATTTCTGATTACACTCAGTTTGTCACATGCCAAGCCTTCACAAGTAGTTTCCTCTGGTTTGTATGTATGTATGTATTCACACCTCTGAAGGTTAAAAGTAGAATAACACGTCTTCTCATGCAGGTGACTCATATTTACAGCTGCCGCTTTCACTTCTCAGTTGGTGTTTGAACCTTTTCAGACTTGCTCATGGGGCAAAATGTCAGAATACCCCAGTGACAGTCTCTATGGCTCATTTTCCTCTGGACCTTGACCGGAGTCCCTGCAGTGTCTTATATCTCTCGCCTCCCCAGTTTTGCATGCAAACTGTCACGCCACCGAGGAGGCCGCCCTCACCTGAAAACCATCGCTGCTCAGACCACCAAAGGTGCCCTTGACTCAAGTAAGTTGTTCCCTGAACACGAACCATCAGGGCAGTGTCGAGACGAGAATGTGTGTTTTGGAGGAATCTTCTCTGCCTCTGTGGCAGGAAATCAGTGTCCCCTTTTTTTTCCACAGGTGGCTTCACATCTGGAATCTCCAGCTGCAGGAGAGGGTGGATCCGGAAGGGCAGATGGATGGATGCACTGTGGCTGGTGGAAGTCCTCATTACCCGTGCACATCCTTCTAGAGGAGCTTTCCTATTGAGGCCATTAATCCTTGGCTGCTTCAGGGGTCGTATGTCACTTCTAGTCCATCACTCCCTCGTCTGCCACGCCATCTCACACACACACACACACACACACACACACACACACACACACACACACACACACACACACACACACACACACACACACACGCTGTCTAGCAGGCCCCGAGAGACAGACTTGTTGTGATGGGTCTGAGTTAGCCATGCGTGAGGAGCCAATGGGATGTTTTCATCACTGGGAGAGGTGCAGTGACAACAGACAGAGTGATAACCTCAACAGGTCAGTCAAACTCATCTGCTACACCAACAGTGTCTCCTCAGATCAGACATGTTTTTAATGCCTATGGTATATTCTCACACATGCTACAAGCCTCAGTTTACTTTACTCCTTTAACCTAACTTATCATTTGCACGCAAAAAAACTTGAGATTTGTAGACCTCTCTGCAACAGAGAAGGTAAACACCAGTTTGAACCTTTTAAGGAGAGCTGAACACATACTGCAAGATGACAAAAGATTCATCAAAGTGTCACCAAATCATGTGGGAGTGAAGAAACTTAGGCTCCTGCACTGTGCAAAGTGTGGATGTAGAATGAAGATAAGCGAGCAAAGAAATCCAGTCCGAACAGGAGAAAGTATGTCATCCTCCCCAGGAATAGCTCTGACTCGCTGCTTTTCTTGAGCTGGTATTGCTTACATGAAACGTCACCTGCTAACTGATCAGATACACTACAGTACGCCAGTGACCGGGGTAAAGGCTGAAATTGTGATGCAACGTTATAAGCCTTTTCCATTGTTAATATTCACAGGACAAAATCACAGGTATGGTAAGTATGTATTATGTTATTAAATCAATGGACTGCGACTGTTATGCTTATTTATACAAAGTGGCAAATCATAAAAATTCCTAACTTCTGTATTGTAGAACATCGTAACTAAACATTGTTAATCCCCTCCCTCGATTAACGACTGTAACTACACTTGTCAAGCTTTGGATCTTCACTGTGTCGAAGGCAGTGCTGGAGTTTAAGCTAACGTTAGCGTCTCTGTCATGGTCTTTACTGGATTTGGGGAAGTTTACACTCCAGCAGCCCCAGCCAGCTGCGCAGCATGATGTTCAGTTAGTGCTAATCTTAATAGCCTTTTCTTTTCTAATGCTAAACGGGAAAACAAAGTGTTAGAAAAAAGAAGACGTAGCTATCCGAGCTAAGCAGCTAAACAGCACAACTAGTTCTATGCTGCAATGCAGAAACTTTTTTGGAACGTGCAGCTTGAGCTTCAGTCTTTTAGCTCGATATCATGTATGTAGCCACGAGTGCATATTTAAGACCCTTTTACAAGATTGTCATTTTACGAGTCAGCTGGAAACAGCATTTTAATTAGGGAAGCTAGCTACAGCTGATGAAATCTGCCAGCTGCTTTTGTCTCTGTCAAATCAAAGGCCCATTGTTTAAAAAATTGCAAAGAATTTTTGAGTGCTGCCGTTTTCATTGTGAACTACATACTGTGTGCCAGGTGAGAATGGAAAGCTTCACAGCAGCAACGTTGAGTTTTTGACCAGATTTATTAGACAAGTAAAAATATCCCAAAGGCCACAATAAAATGTCCATCCCCAGCATTAGTCCACAGAGTCATGATTAATATCTTCAGGCTAATGTTGTGTTTTTAATTACACTGTTATGGTACAAAAATAGAAAGCACCTTGAGCTACATTATAAAAATCCTGTTGTCCATTTTTAACCAGTTATTATACAGTGTACAGGACTTCTCCAGGAGAAACAATCTGTCCCTGGGGATTTTGAAAGCCCAAGACACAGCAAAGTAGTGATGAGTGAACCAGCTGTCCTTTCTGCCTCTTAAGCCCCATGTAGAAGAGCACGCACGCACACACACACACACACACACACACACACACACACACACACACACTCTCATCTGCCTTTCTGCTTCCCTGATCTCCCACTTGTTTAATGTGTGTCTGCTTGGAGGAAACAGAGTAATCTTACTTCAATGTCAAATGTGGCACATCCACTCTTCCATCTCCCCTCCCGAGTGTACAAGCTCCTGTCTTGGGAAACACAATATCATGTCAAAACAGTAGAACTGAAATAAGTTATGGGATGAAAGTGCCTGGGATCCCATGAAAGTGCTCAGTGACAAAAAAAAAGAAGAAAAAAAGATGACAGTCCTCTGCTTTCTTTTACAACTGGCAGCTGCTCTTGGCCTGTGAACCCCGAGATAATTGGTTTTGTTTGCAGGGGCTGAATCATTTTTTCATTTTATTCTTCATCACAACTGTGATGTGGTTTAAGGCCTCACTCAAACACAGTGACTCCCACATGTTGCAGACATATGAAGCATTTCAAAGACGGGAAGTGTTATCTCACAGAATCCTCAGTGTTGGTCCGGTATCACATCATGCACTGATCTGCACGTACTCCATGAAAGTGAAATCTTACTGTGACCTGCTGCTGTTATTACAGTACCACTGCAGGCAGCACTATAGGCTGAAAATCAAATTGAAATTATAATTCTCCACACTTTTTGTGTAAGGAGATTCAAAAAATATAAGGATACTGCACATTTATTAGATTTCTGAAAATGGGATAAAACATTTTTGGACAGCCAAGTGTGACCTATTGGTTTGGTGCTTTCCTTGTAGGTTGAGCCCTGTTGCCTACCAACACTGATACAAGACTTTTTTCAACAAGCACATATTTTGTTTGTGCCCATGACCCATCATGCTGTTCAGGCACTCAGAAAGAAGCTGGATTACATTTTTACATTCATTTATTTGGAAGGCACAACAGTTTGAGGAAAAGCGAGTGACGTAACTTTAATGACGTAACTTTAAAGTTGTTTCAACACCTACTGAGTCACGGGCAGCTCATGGACACTGGAGGGGGAGGAGGGGGCATAGCTGCCTCTCTTTCATGGGTCCAGACGTGCCAAACCTCACAGCAACAGACAGACCTGTAACCACATGAGAGTCATGACACAGAGTTACTGATCTGCAGGGTCAACTGGTCTGCTGCCTGTGTGGCTGCTGGAAATTAAGTAGCGTGGCAACTAACAATTATTTTCATTGTCAATTAATGGATTCACAAAACAGAGAAAACTGTCCATCACAATGTCGTGCAGGAGACGTGGTGTCAATATCTTAAATCCAAAGTTATTAAATTAACCGTTGTGTTTCGCATTTTCACGTAAACAATTAATTGATAATCAGAATAGCTGCCAGTTTCTTTAGATTGACAAATTCATTAACTGACTAATCTTTGCAGCTAAACTGAAACACTGTCAGTTAAAAACTGACTGTAGGGGGCGCTGCCACTGCAGACAGATAAAGTTTGAATCCTGTCAAATTTTTCTTTTCGTGATTACAATTAAGTAGACAAGTAAAATCACCTAGGTTATATGTACAGATTTCTTATCAAATATGAATTTTAATTTCAGTTCGATTTCAATACCGCAGGTGTTACTCCACATCCTGACGAAAAGCCACATTTTTGTTAAATGTTATTTTTCTCTCTCTCCGTGTGGCTTGGTCGCGGTAAAAGATTCTGTTCAGGAAGTTCAGTCAGAACATTAATGCAGGTCATAAATCAGCCGCTCACTGCTGGATTATCGAAGAACATCCTATGAAGCATGCCTCTGGAGCGTGTCCAACTCGTGAACAAAGAGCTGCCTATCTCTCCCTCTCTCTGCTCAGGCAATGCACTTGTTAAACTCCGCTTGACGTTGGTCTTTTTTGGCTTCCTGGAGGCCAGTATCGCGCTGCAACCAAAAACTTTCGTCTTGCCTTTTAAATGCTTTTTCTGCCCCTTTCTCTCTCTCTCTCTCCCGCTCTCTCTCTCTCTTTCTAATTTGCTGGTCACAGTTAGAAGCCAGCCAAGTGGGACTTGGTCAGTAATTGGAGTCTCTGCAGTGACTGCCTACAGCACAGCTCCAAACGATGCACTGGGGAGGTTTCCAGGGGGAAAACTCAATAAGCTCTTCATACTTAAGTGTAGTCATCATTAGGATTTTTCCACTGTAGTGAACAGCACATGAATTGTGGGCAACGCCTTCAGATACAAGAAAGAAAATACTAGCATTGTTGGCTTTTGGTTGTATTTCTGTCATCTCACCTCTATTTTAAATGATCCTTCACTCATTTCCCACAGCTCGGCTTTGTTGTTTAAAAGTGGGTCAAGGTCTTTTCTGTTCACAACATTGTCTTTTCCCAGTCTATTACATAAAAAGTACAGCAAATAATAGAACACGTTATTCCTGCTGTTGTATTTAATTCCACTTCACCCTCTGCTCTGGCAATAACAAAGGAGTTATGATTGAATGAAGGAAGACAACTTTGTATTGATTATGTTCACGTCAGCAGGATGGAGTTTCAAACTTGAAACTGTAGGATCGTACGAGTAGTGGAGGAGGTGGATGTCTAATGAGCATGCACTGAAAGAGTTTCCCTGGATGTTTTACAGTGGGGGTGCCCATCCTTGCCTGAAATAAAAAGCTTCTCCTCTAACATCAGTTATTACATTTTAATGAAATATATTAGACTTATTATCCTTCAGGGAAGACTAGCGCTGGCATTACATCAAACGGAAAAGGCCACATATTTAATGAGAAGGGTGATTGTTTAAACTGTCATCAAGTAAATAGGTAACACTTTAGATTACGCACCGCAACATGCAGTCTAATTCATCTCAATTTACAGTGTACTTTTTTGATGTGAAGTTAGAGAATAAAGGAGTAACAATCATAAATCATTTATATTATAGGTGTTTTCTAACTATTCTATAATTATGGGGTAAACTATGACCTGCTCAGCAAAAAGGCTGCAAGTTTGGAAGGAACATCGCGAGCTAATGTAAAACATCACCAGTTACTATATTCATTTAGAGAAGAGGTGGGTCGCGATCTGTGTTATTCAGCTCCAGCAGGTGATTGATTGATCAAATCGTACGTCCAGTTCACAGTAATTCATCAGAGCAGCTCGACGCAGTATCCGGCAAAACGTCATGAGTGCAAAGATTATCCAATCTGTATCAAAAACCGAGTCTGAGATTCAACTACATCGATAACCAACCTCACTTTGGACCCATATTTGGCATGAAATTCTGAAAAATTCATATCGCCGTCAAAATCTGATCTTTTTCCTAGTAACTCTTTCTCTCTCTTTGCATCTGTGTGGCTCAGGGTGTGTGTGGCTGTATGTATGTCTGCAGTGTCCCAACCCCTTTCCTACTAGTTTCCTATGGTCCCCAATCACGGCCGCTTTAAGCTGAACAACTGTCGAGTAACGTAAACATCTCTGAAATCTTTACTTTGCGCTTGCAGTGTTCAAAATGTGAAATCGTGTCATGAAATATACCAATGGTGAGTGACAATGAAAGTATGAAGAGGAGCAGTCAACACAAGGGGAGTAACACTAGTATCTTGCTACCTAATGACTCTCCTGGAGAAAAAACCCTGAAAACAATTGTCTGAGAAACTCAGTGAGGCAGCAAGTTACTCTTGAGGGATCATTTTCCACAGAGCATAAAATCTCTGGTTTTCTATGCGGATGTTGATGAGGACAATAAAACCCCATATTATGAACCAAAACTACATTAAATCTGACAAAACAAATGAGCTCAATATCCTGTTGGTTTCAGCGGTAACAGTCTACGGTTGACAGTAAGTTAAGTCTGCTGTGTATTTTGAGTCTAACTTCGACTGTATATATTTCTGCGACAGAGATGTTGAGTTGCACTTAAGTAATAAAGGGCATTAAACAGTGATGCCCCCAACCACTTTAAGGATTATGTGCTTACTTCAGAGCCCACTGGGCACCAGAGTGAGAGCATAAACAAAGTGTTAATTGCAAAAAATGGATTCACTGCCAAGTCAGCGGTATGGCAGTACCGTAGCTGCTCCACACAGGCCTAACCCCCTCTGGCTGACACAGAAAACACTCTGCAGGTTTCGTGTGAAGGGAAAAAGATGAAAAGGAATTGAGTCCAAACTGCCTTTCAAACATTTATATTGTTCTGCCTCTTGAGATCTGTCAAAACTCTGGAAAGTGAGCTCAGGCCTTCACACTGCAGAGGAAACAGATCCCATTGGTGCAGATACAGCTCTCAGGAGTAGGAGTATAAATTTCAACCATAAGATGCTGCTTCTGCAGCTCAACATATATAGTATGACAACCAGACCACACCATGAATCATGGCTGGTTGCGATCATTTCCTGATTAAGAGCCCTGAAAATTCAGACCGCTCTCACACCTGGTAAAGCACACGCAGAGTCCTGACACGCAGGCACTTGGGTGACATTGTGATGAATAGGTAAGTGATGAAACACAGGGGCTCTGTGACCCCCCAACAAACAGTCCCGCCGCCCCTCCGGAGGACAGAATGTATTACATTCACAGACTCCAGCCTTGGAAAGATGTCAACATGATGTAGCAACGCTGCGGAAAGCAGTGCACGTTGCTCGATTAAGCCTTGTTTGCTTCACCAGTACTGACAGTTTCATGCTCGTTATTAAGCGAAGGAAGTTATATATGATATTGAAACCTCCTGCAAGAAAATGCAGTTGAGCTGCTGAAATTTAAGACACTTTCACCATCCAAGAAACACAACTCCCAGTTTGTGGTCACTGGCTGCTGAAGGGCCCATGTTGCCCAATTAAAACAGGAAGAGACATGACTCGGCTCATCCTCAGTGAGTTATCGTTTTCTGGACATTTCCCTGTGATGTGACTCAGCTCTCTGTGTCTTCCTCCAGATAGCGAGCTCATGACTCCGGCTCCCTGACAGGAGAGTTCCTGGCATGTTCAGCATGGCGTCACCTCTACAACACACACCGCCCACCGCACATCATCAAGACACAGTGGAGCACAACTTGTTATGAAACAGCCATGATGATGCAACACTGGGAGCAATGCTGCCTTACAGAGTATAAACAAAACATTTGGCTGTGGAACGGCAGATACTGTAACTCCCTTCAGCTGGAGCTTTAGTTCTCCGTGATTGAATCTTAGCCTGCACAGGAAGTGGTGGGCGATTTTTGAGATTTTTGAGGTGTAAAAAGATTCCTGCTTGTACAAAATGTCCATAATTCACGGGCTATTTAAGGGCTGCTCTTGGTCTACATAATGCTTAATGAGTTGGGGTGTATTTAAACAAGAGGGTCAACCCAGTCACATTAATGCAGTCCACTGCTGTAGCACTGAACCGCGAAACCTGACATTAATCCTGAGGGTAATGTGGCCCTTCCTGTGGCTAATGAAATCTGAGGCTTTTAAATGGCTGCACCTAATGACACTCCCTGACAGTTTTTGAATTAAGCAGCCATGACTGCTGGGACTGGACTAAATAGCACACAGATGGCCCACACCAAAGTTTCGTCCACCCACCCCCATCGTTGTTTGCCCTTGGGCTGTTATATGTGATGCCGTACCTGCTTGAGCATTAAAGCAGCAGAGGATTTTGAATTAGACAACAGGGAAACCTCAGCTTAGCTTTGATCAATACTAATTGTTTTTCCTGGATAATTTTAGGTAGGTCTTTTTATGCTCATGCTGAAATGCATTATAACTCTCATATGCAACCTTTCTCATCAGAACACAGTGTATCCTTGAGGCCTGATGAAAGTGCTCAATGCATTTCTTTCCTTTTGTATTTTGAAACCTACATTATTTACATCCTGTTCACTTTTACACAGTCTTCCTCTCCCCTGCCTTTCTTGACACATTGCTGCCTCTCTTGGTAACTGGTGCTCAGTGTTAGAGCGTGAAACTGGAAGAGCATGAAACATGCACGCGAGCCTCAGTGATCTTCATGAGATACAAAATAAAATAAAAAAGTGTGACCCTCTTATCAAAACAATGCTCCATAGCAAGTGGATAAAAACTATGCAGGGTATCTTTAGGTCGCACAAACTGGTAAATTAATAATAAATACAGCAATAAATAGTTTCAAGTTCTAAAGATTTACAAAGTCACAGTTGAATGAAATCTAAATGCACCGTGTGGAGTTTTGTTGTAAACAAACAGTTATGTTTATATGTAGTATTTTTCACCAAAACGCTTTGTATGTATCCTTCACTTGACCTAAAAAAATATTATTGAATGTTTCATTCCTTATCAAAGTACATAAGCAACTTTATTTATACCGTGTAGCACCTTTCAAAAGCAGATGTGCTTCACAAAAAGAAAAGGCAAAGGACATAAATACAAACTTAAGAAGAATAAAACATATATTATATTTTGAAACTGGTTTCTTAAATTATTCTTCTTTGCCGTTTGCTGGCACTTTGCTACATCTCCTGGCACATTACCATAACCAGCTTTCAATCCATTAAACAGCTTGAAACTGAGGGATATAATTTACCCACAGTTACATTTGATAGAAAAGGCAAGTCTTTGAGGTAAATGGCAGTTTAATTTACCATTAAAATGAGCAATTGGACGCGCCGCATGGTAATATGTTTCCACGTTTCAAGGTAAGATGTTCTTGAAACATTGGCTCTCTCCTCTGCATCATGTTCACAGATGTATTATGAAAGCTGGAAACAGGTTTCCAGTATGCAACCCATTCATTCCAGTGAAAACTGCTCATTCATACTGTACGCCCAAAGAGTCCCATAGACTTTACACTGAGACATAAACACATTAGAAGAATCCTGTCAACAGTTTCATGAGTGTTTTTATATTCTTCCCTGGTTCCAATAAGAAAAGTCCCGTTCATTTTTCTATAGACAGTGTTACATGACACGAAGCTGAAGCTCTGCATGAAACTCGCCAATCATCAGTACAAAAGATTAACAACTGTGTTAGAAAATATCTGGTTCATTGATTTAAAAAAAAAAAAAAAAAGAAAATCTAGGTGCAAGCTTGAGTAACTACAAATTTTCGACGGGGAAGTTAACTACAACTCCCAAGGTGCATTTTGGCAAGAAACAGCCAATCATGAAGCTTAAAATTCTATCACATGCACTAATGATGGGGAAAAGCTAAAGATTACACAAAAGCGAAAACACAATCTGCTTCTTAAAATAGTTCACTTTTAATTTTCCTGTCAACCTTGGTGGTGTTTTGAAGGTGTTTTAAATTTGCTAACGAGTTCAGTAACTGAAACCCTGATGTAAACCTGTATGATTGTTGCTCCATTGAGCCACTATGGGTCATAAACTCAACAAGTCATAAGTTTAACATTTTGTATATAAAAGTCAGAGTCTTTTCCCCCAGTAAAAAATAGACACCAGAAAAGATGCGTTTTTTATCATTTCATTTCTCAGCAAGCTTTCACTTGTCTGAATGTATTTAGAGAAAAATTGTCCATGTTGTACAGTTAAGAAAATACACAGCGCCACTCCCACATGTAATCTAATACAGAATAAATTACATCTCCTGCTATTTTCTTGACTTGCTCCTCACTGATGCTTCAATGTTTTCCCCAAAGTGCATATTTTTTTCCTCCAGCTGGAGAGCAGAGAGAAGAGAAGAGATTGTCAAACATTTAACGCTTAATTGCCAAAGATGTTCAGTAATGACATTATCGTGGATCAACTGGTGGAAGATGTGAATTTTATCATGAAATACGTGACAAAACACACACATATTTTAATAACAACTGTCGTGTCGGCAACAAATCGTTGTTTTGCATTATCTTTAGTCATGATGCCAGGCAATCAGCCTCGTACAGCAGACATCAAATCCAGCCAGACTTCTCTGAGGACAGCTGAGTTTGTCACAGCTGGATGCTAACATGAAATTTGAAGCCACATAATTGCTGATTTGATTGCTCCAAATATGTGATGCGTGCAATCTTCCCAAGACAAATAAATCAATTAATTTACAAACTGCCAACCACAGAGAGAGCAGTCTCTCTCAGACTTTTTCTGAAGCAGTACCAAGGTGAACAAACATCTGCAGAAACCAGCTCAGCCCCAATTCTTTCATGTAGAGCAAACAAATCATTCAAGCAAGCCACAGAGGCACACTGTGAGAACGACCTTGTATGGGTTGAAAATGCGTCACAAAACCACAAAACAGAGCTTATTTCACCCATTTGAATGATAGGGATGTTTTTCCAGAAATCTGAAGATGATGCCTTACTCTCTTTACAGAAGCTTTAGTATTAATCTTTACTGAATAGAAACAACACAAAACAACTCTGTCACTAGTATCTGCACAATGTTGAATTTTCATGAAAATGACCAAAATTAGGGAGAGCAAGGTTTTCAAACAAATGCATGATCACTTTCATTGCACTGTATGCTTTAAAGTGACACCAAACATGGAGCATACCAGCCTTATCTGAGCTGAAGAGCCTCCCACGGTGCAGAGCAGGCTCAGTGTCCAGATAATGAGCGAGCAGCGAGGTGTCTGATCACAAACACATCAGGACAAGCAGGGTGAAATGCTTCAGCTCATTTAAACCAGTTGAAGTGGCGATCAGAGAAGGGGAATGTGCTGCCACGTTGGTCACCTCACCGAGCATCGTCGGCCCGGTTTCCCAGGCTAACTGAATCACCTCGCCACCTCCTCTGGTTGTTCAGCTGTCAGAGAGCTTTAGTGGTGGTGCTGAAATCCAGACATGCAGATACTGGACCACTCAGCCGCAAACAGTGGTTCAAAAGAAGTAAGTTCCAGAATTAGGGCAAACATGTATCAGTTTGTTTTTGCTGGTTTGTTCCTTGTTTACAAGAGAAGTGTTGACAGAAAATATACAAATCTGACTGTTTACTTCATGCACCAGTCCTACATACTTCAAAAGCAAGACTTTTCTTGAATGAGCACAAACAGATTATGTGAAGTTTGACAAAAAACGCTTTGTACACAGGTGGTAGAAATAATGTGGTGCACTGTAAGTGACTGTGTAGTGAGTGGGTGACTTGTCTTCTACTCCAGTGACTCTGGGTTTAATTCCCAGCTACAGTATAACCATGAGACTGAGTGAAGGATCTCAACCCAAAACAAGGCCTTTCCAAAAACTCAAGCAAACATCCTCTGTTTATTTAACCCAAAACCTAAGCAATTACACAAGTGGTATACAAAATGATGTATAAAAGTTGTGGAATTGCTAATTTCACAAAATGTTATCATATCATGTTCGTTTATCACTACCACCCAAACCTTACTGCCAGACAAGATTTTGCGATTCTGCAGAAACCCTCTACAGTATCTGCACATGGCAGCTACAGGATGGCTAAGGTTAGCAAAAGATCAGGGTTGGGATGTTCTTAGTTTCTGTAAAAATAATTCCTTCTTTAACTCCCTCTGTAACTCTGGAAGATATATACTTGATTTGCATCTGTTTCATTCTATTTGCATCCTGCATCTATTACATTTTAAACACATTATGTAAGGGTTCTTTTAATGTTCGGAGTGAACAGGAGGGAGGATAACAGCATGCAAAACCTGTGCCACATTCAGCTGTGATCAAGGTGAGCAGAAGGCTTGCAGTGTAATCACTTTGTTAGCTGTCTGTTGAGACTCAGTTATTGCTGTTCCCACTTATCTCCATCAACTCAGCATCCCCAACATGTGGTTACGTTTTTGAAGAAGCACACATCAGCTACAGCGTAAGTTTTAATGCAGAACTATAAATCCAGCTTTACTTTCCACTTGCTACATATGGGGTATACTACTTCCTGCACTGGCACTGAACTGGATGTAAAATGTGGGATGCACCAAAGCCCAATATGGATGTAATTCCTACTTGTCTGGGCTGCCCATCCAGACTGCAGACTGTGAGCAGGGTGGGGAGGTACGGTATGTGTCTATGGGTTCATTTGCGGAGTTCGCAGTGTGCCGTAATGGTTTGATGAGAATGTTAAATGTCTCTAACATCTGAAACCTGAAGCAGGAGAAACAGACGCCAACATACAGCAGAGAAAGATTCATACCAGCCCGCAGAGCACTATGAATACCAGCCTGGTCATCAGTGTCACACTCATAACTGTACAACATCACAGAGCTGGACGGCGATCTCAGAACCACGGAGACTTCTTTTAATATGACTGCTGATTTCTTTGTAGCTCTCTAATCACCAAATGTGACAAAACAACTTTAATGTGCTTTTTAAAAAGTTCATTCCTCATACCTTTTGTACTTTTTCTTATCAAACTTTACCTCATAAAATTTTGATTAATGTACTGCAAAATAAGTGAACACAGGAAATGTAAAGCTAGTCAAATCTGCGGGGAGGCTGACGTGCTGCGTAACAACCACAAAACATTTTCTCATAATTACTTTCAGGTCCCCTGAAGCAGCTGAACCAAAGTCAGTGTTTTGAAAAAAAAGTGTAATTTATCTAGAGGCATTTTCAGACTTTTAGAAGTCTTCCCTTCTTCTCAAAATAAAGCATCAACAAATGTTTTAGTGATTTGTTACAGTGAAAATGTGTTAATTGTATGTAGCTACGTGTCGACATCACAGCGCTAAAAGGCTTGGCTCTGGTGTGAAAGACTCCAGCCTCCCAGTGTTGATATGCTAGAGTGGCTGTGTGTGTACATGTGTTTTGTGTGTTGGTGGGGAGAGTTTATACTGAGGCACTAGCCATTTGTTGGGCTGTGTCAGATCTAATGCCAGAAAAACAATGTCTGGCAGAGAGTGAAACCAAATAGCAGGAACTGTTCAATTGACCCCAAACATAAGACGCCGAGTTAAGAGAGAAAGAGTTAAAAAAAATGTTATCCCTCTTCCATAATGGAACACACGTCTGCTTTAGATTTATGGCTGTGTGCATTCATAGATAAAAATGATGTGAAATACAATTCCTACCACAAACGTCTAGTTGCTACGTAACTGAGAGAGGTCAGGCGTTCCCTGTGAAGAGACGCAGTTCCTTCAGAGACGTCCATTCATCAAGTGCTGCCAACATGCCAAAAGTACAAAGGACAGCATATCCTTCGCTGGCTCCATTTCCCTTTTTGTTTGTCTGTCTTGTCTTTTTTTTCTTTTAAACTTTCACAGTCATAACTTCTTTAAAATAGTCACTGCATAAAGAAACAACCATATATCTTTTTTTTTTTTTTTTTTAATGGGAAGTAGACTTTGTTGGCAGAGAAGCCTCAATAACTATTTTACTCTTCCAATCTGATTTCCGATGCCAGCTGTAAATATTGTGTTCAACTATTTGTCAAGTAAGCAAACCAAATAATAAAGGAGAGAATTTAAGGAATATGAGCTTTCATTCAAGTGTCGATGCTCTCCATCTGCATTTCATTGAGGTACATATAAAAGCCTGTTTAATGGGTCTCAAAGCTCATGTCGAGAAATGCCCTTCATCTACCCCGACCGAAGCAGGTGGAGACCGGGGTGGCTCACATAAAACAGAAACAAATTACGCTCAGGATACTTTAAGCTCCAAGTCCACCATAAAACATAACGTGTCATTAATGAACTTGCCTTTTCTTGCCCTTTTCCTCTTCTTGTTCATAACAATAGCAGCTGGGGAAATAGTCACCAGATCTGCTTAAAATTTATCGTCTATGCGGCCATGAATAATTTACTTTGATTGCACATATCAGAAAAATAAAAAGGGAGGTTTTCAAATGAAGGATTGTGGAGATTTTTCTTCCCGGAAAGAGCAAAGAGAATTCATGATGGGAAAAGGTGACAAGACATCAAAGAGAAATTTTACAGACTGATAAGAGACAAAAGAACAGTGACTTCAAAACATTGCCAGAGTTTCCCCGCTTTGTTCTTTAAGTAACCCTCACTTTTCTTTACTTGCTCACATCCAACTGAAGGAGTCGTTCCTGGCTGAAGTTTTTTTCCTCTCTTTATTTATTGTGGCAACTCAAAGTCTTCCAGCTGTA
This sequence comes from Seriola aureovittata, assembly GCF_021018895.1. Lineage (NCBI taxonomy): Eukaryota > Metazoa > Chordata > Actinopteri > Carangiformes > Carangidae > Seriola > Seriola aureovittata. The sequence goes on along the minus strand of NC_079371.1, from coordinate 7,947,335 downwards.
AGAAGCAGTATACCATTACAGTATGTTGTTAAGTATGGAAAAATTAAATCATAGTAGGAATAAGAGGCACTTGAGCTGCGTAATGTCCATCCATAATCACATATTAAACTATGATACTTATGAAACCAATAATTAAGCCATGTTGCGCATTAATTAGATATTCCCCTGCCGACATGCTGTAGTTGTCTTCTCTGATCATATGCTTGGTATTAAGATTAATTCTGTATCTTATAGGTTCTACTCTACATGTAACATTTAGAGAACCCTTGTTATTATTGGCACCAGTGGCTGTTAAGTAAACTGCAGTCAGCATTAGATGGGCATGAGCGAGCATCGTGGGCATTGGCCAAAACAATGGTTTGATGGTCGGACTGGGAAAGAAATTCAGCCCTATATGGTGTTTGGATAGTGCCAATTTAATAAGCAGAAGAAGAAGAAGGAGCAGTCTACTCTTCCATTGTTGCCAGACCATGTGGGGTTTTGAATGGGATTAGGAGTGCATGGAAAGAACATCTACACCCTGGACTTATCCACTGGAACACGCACGCAGCACAGTCTTATGTGCACCCCGAATGGCAGGTACACAAATAGGGCCAGTAAAGTCCGACTATGCAAAACTGAACGTGATTGTATTTTAACAACAAACTATATTTGAGGCTATATTTGATTCTCCAAATTAAGTGTTAGGTCTGGATTTGCGAGGCTAAAGTTTGACTAAAGTTTGTCATGTGTTTTTTTAGAAAAGGATTTATAGAGCATAATATTGTTCTCAGCTGATGTTGACCTTGATTTTCACTCAACGTTGGTCATATTCCAATTTGGCCAGATGGGCTTCATAAGAGAAAACTTTTTTTTTGTTTTTTGAGCTTACGTGGAGCTTGTGTTGGAGAGGGCGTTGTGCTGGGTGCAGGTTGTTTATTGATGTTAACAGACTTCATTTCTAAGATAATGTTAGCTAGCATTGCACACTGTTGGGGCTGTAGGGGATTAGAAGAGAAGCACTGAGGTGGGCTACTGAAAAAGTCTGGGAAGGTCTCATTATTTAAGTTTGCAAACCATTCACACATTGGCAATAAAAAGTGATTAATACATGTAAATTGCTTCACATTCTTACAAATACTACATTTAAAGCATGAAGAATAAAGGCCTGGCCACAACAGAAAGTGGCACAGTGAAATTTATCCATACTTTGCAAAATACAGTATGTGAGAAGCTTGGTGTAGTAATTACTCACAGGACTAGCTGGTCAGCTTTTGCAGCTGCAAATGTAATTGCCAACACACATACTCTCCTATGCTTCTGTATATTTTCTCTGTGCCGGCCTGTTTATTCCCCCTGACATTTTGTTCTCATTATACAGTACATCATTTCATTCAAATGAACATTTGGCAAAAGTTCAATAAGAAAGATCATGTTCCGCCTTTATACCTCTATGGGTGAGTGTCTGCCGTTTCTTTCTGTTCTATTTTTCTCTGTCACTTCCGTTTTCCCACGCTTTCAAATTCCCTATATTCACAATTTTGATGTCACCATACTTAACCAATGGTCTTTCTGCCTGCATTCTCCACGCCGATCAGTCCCTGGCTGCTTCTTTTAATATCATTGTAATTCTGTCACTCTGTCAGACCTACTATTGTGCAACCCACCTTGGCTCTACACCACCAGCAGCATCTGGGGGGGGGGGGGGGTCCCCTACGCTTAATGAAGAAGCTTTACACCGTCAGAGACTAGTCACCAAAACTTTTCTTTGTTGCTACCTCACTAAATATTCATACACTTCCAACTGATCTCTCCTTATTGAATTATTAAAGGGGAGAAAAAGCTCTTCGGGCTCAGTCGCTAACAGCACAATAAATTCACACAGTTTATTCAAAAGCAGAAAGTATCCTATACTCCTGTCTCAACTGTCTGCATACCATTACTGTTGCGTGAAGCACTTTATACTCCGACAGAGGAGGGTTGAAGAAAAGGAAATGGTGCAGCACAGCTAAAAGGTGATGGTGGCTTTCTCCATTGTGGACTCTCCAGCTGTCTGTCCCTTCCATCGTTAGTTATCGATCAGGGGCTATGATTTGAGAGGAAAAATCTGATTTGGATTAACACGTGTGCACCACACCGTTGCACTTCATTAAAGCCTTCACCAAACCCATGACTGGAAATAGTCACATTTGAATAATGTTTGTTTAAAATTGCAGTTTCCAGTTGTAGGAAATCCTTTAGCCTTTTGTAAGAAAACAAAATGGAAGCATGTATCCACAACCTATTTTTAAAGATTTACATCGTCAGTAGGAACCAGTGGGCTTGGCTGATTGCCACAGACAAGCTGGGAAAGTTGGAGAGAAAAGTATTGAGATGTGGACTAAATTATCACTGGCTTTGGTCTTTTGAATGGATTTGTTGGCAATAACAAAAATATAGAAGATTGCTACAGTGATCTCAAGGAGATCAGTTTCTCTCCATTAATATGCAAAGCTTAGAGCATATAGTCAGATCATGTTCTCTAGTTGGAAATTGTAGTTTGAATGTGAGATTTGTTTGTGTTAGAGTTATTGCTTCAACGTACACATGTAGAATTACCAATGGGGAGAAGCATAAGGGCTCTAAGAGTTCAGGTTCTTCTGTTACAGAAAAATAGTGTCTTAATAACAACAGTGAACTGTTTTTTGAAGGTGCACTTCTTTTGCTCCTTAAAACATCCCACAACTTGTATCAAGGCGGAAGAAATAAGTGAATTTAGTGAAAGGTTCAGTGGGCTGGGTCCTGGCAAACGTTGATCTACAGCTCCTTCACTTCACAGTACAGATTCAGGCTTTGTCAGCTTTCAAAGACACCTCATGTCTGTTTTCAGAGTCTGTCTTCTCCCCCAGAAAACATTTCCTTATCTTTCATCTGTCAAGTCACATTTCTCCGTCTCGCTGCAAGTCAGCAAGACCAAGCTGCAGCATGCTCGGTCCCCAGCATTTAAAAAAAAAAAGAAAAGAAAAAGAAAACAGCATCCATAAGAAACAAATCAGCCATTTCCAAACTGCGTGCCACTATTCAGACAGATTAAACTTCTGATAATTACAACAATATGAGAGGGGAAGAGAGCAGTTACCCACTTTGGATACAAGAGCTCCTCCATTTAGTTTGTTTTGACTCTGTTTGATCCTCTGCTACAGTAAAGGAAGGGTGGATGATCATCGCATCTTCTACACACTGAGAAAAAAAACACTCCTGAAGAATAGTGCACTCAGGGACCAGAAGATTGGTATTTTTATGTGTATGGGAGCGTGTGAAAAGCTGGCGTACTGCCACTGATTTCCCACTCTGCTGCACATACCAATACACATCGACGAGTACGGCAAAGTTAAAAGTGAGAGTCTCACTTAAGACGGTTTCTGAGTATTGAAGAGGCATTCAAAGCTAGCAGTGAAACATAGAGCTCTGGGGGTGATGTCAGAAGCTGCGATCACCTGCCACCTGGAGAAAAACCCTCTAGATTTTATTACCGATTAGACAGCGCAGAGTGCAGACGGATTCAAAAGACATCCCTTATTTGTTGTCTTACAATATCTATGGAGAATCTGAGTTTGACAGGCTTATGAGGGTGTGAAGCGTGTTTTGTACACGCTCTTTGAGTTTGATCCTGCCCTTGCTGCAAACCAGAGTGACAAATGTACAGTAAAATACAAGACCATTTCATGATTTGGAGTCCTACTCTGTGGTGTGCATAGCTTTTATATCCTGCAGGTGCAACATCACAGGATAAAAATCTGCCCTCTGTGCCTGCAAATCTGCTAAAATGGAAGTCACCTGACAGGGATATTATGATTAATAAAACTGCTGGTGAAAAGAACTCCCTGGAAATAAAGTTGCCTTTTCATCTGTAGGCAGTTACACTGAATTGTCATCTCACAACGCATCTTTCTCTGATCTACGGGCAAACTTGGTGTTCAAAGACTGATGAGCCATATTGGACTGATTATAGACACAACTGTCTGAGACTCACCCAACAGCACAGCAAGAGCAGTAGGAAAAATTATCTGGAAGCTCATGATGAAAAATGTAATAATTTCTATGTGGTTATTTTGGATTTAAAATTACACTACAGAGGATAAATATGTCAAAGTAGAGACAAGAAGGGGTGAATTTATATTTAGATGATTACCATTGTGTAAATGCTTTCCTCTCTAGACCAGCAGCACTCTGATGTCAAGGGGTTTGTGATTATTCTCAGTTCATGCCTGAGTTCAGAGTCTGTCCAACATCAGAGGAGATAAACCCCAGCCGGTGCTCAAATTAGGGAGAAACAGACTTTTATTCGTCATAATTTCTTCCAAAAAAGTCAGAAACCCAATGATTCACCATGTTATCTGCACAAAAAATATGTGTTTTGCAGAAACTGTTTAAGATAATTGTTAACTGCTGCATTTCAGGGCAAAAGCAGTTCTCAATAGTCTTTTAATGATTACTAGGAACTCTATTCATGGAAGTATGAAATTGCAGAAAATGTGTGTGGCTCTGAGGCAATACGACGGAATGGGAATCACAGACTGACAGAAAATTGCTGGCCTATCTTCCAGGGGGCTTTGGCAAGCCCAGAACATTTCTCAGCTGAATTTGCAGTGCTGCTGATAATGTCACGATTACAGGCCGATAAATTAATCCACCAAAGCCTCTGATTCTTGACATTTCATGATATGAAGCACAGGCCACCTGAGGGGAGGATCACATATGTTAAAGGCTTCAGACAAGCAAAACACTCCTCAGATTTTCTCATCTCTTCCAGAAAATGTCTTAATAAAGATGTGACACTCTCTTCTCCCACTGCTGATCTCTCCACAGACGCTAATTAGCAACAACAACCTGATCTCTTTTGACATTCTGCATTTACTCAAGACTTTGATTGTGACTCTTATCAGGATGGAGATTTGATTTGTTTTCCATTTCAATAAATAAAGGTGCGCTGCATCTGATGGATGCTGGGGAAATGGAAGCGGGCGCAGAAGTGTGGAGTTCACTCTTCCACAACAATAACAACAACAGGAGTGGGCTGCCACCGCTCATTCAATCATCAAAACAACAATACAAACAAACATCCGCACACTTCATTAGCATTTCAGAAATCAGGAGCTTTATATAGAAGCGGATGATAAACAGGAAACACATTAATTGTGAATACAGTAAATAATGCAGCAAATCTTTTCTGAGATCAGGGGATTAATTTAGCCACAGCTGAGAGGCCACCTGTTGACAGTTCCTGCAGTACAGTTTGACTAATATTACAAATGGAAATGCAGCTCAAAGGACATGCAAAGATACATTTCTTTTTTCCTCATCTGTACGACACTTATCTTAGGAATGTCGGCCTGTTATTAAAAACCCAGGAATCAGGAAAAGTCGTCACCAGTGACCAAATTCAAACATCAACAGCATTCTTTCATCAAACACTTCCTGTAAACAGCCAAGTGTTTCCTGTGTTGAGGCACATGTGGCTGTAACGCTGCCTCCTGACTGTTGCCGCCCGTGTCATGTTGCCAGGTCTCGCTCCACATCCCTGGATGTAAAAAGGCAATCCTCCACTGGCTTACACTCACGTCATGGCACACAGTCCACTGACACACTCTGAGGAAACACCATCTGTTACATTTTCATTACAGGCTTTGCTTCAAGCTAAGACAATTAAAGCTAACAGAGTGCAAATGTTTGAGGCCGTACTGCCAACTTTACAATGTCTCACACATTCTTATCCATGTCCATAGGACGTTTTAATGACTCTCAAATCCACAGTCATAAATTATCGTGGGTTGCACCTGGAGTCAGCATATTCTGGATATTTGCCTCAGTTTCAGTTCTGATCGCCAGCTCATGCACATTAACTGTTAATGTGAAATAACTCTGCAGGCACTTATCCCACATCGCTTTAAAATTATTCCTGAATGTTGGATTAGATTGAATTTTGAATTACTTCTAACTACTCCTAACTACTAAGTGGGCTGGTAATGGCGCTATAATCCCCACTATCTCTCATTATAAACGATTGCCCATGCTTTCTGTCAGTGATCACTGAGCACCTCTGAGAAAATGCCATGAACGGATTCTTTCAAAGGCGAATTATCTTTCAGCTAAAAAAAGGACAGGCTTGGATAAGCATCTTTAGCCCCCCGGGGCTCGGCCACCCCTGAGGTGAGAGGATTGCTTCACATGAAGTGGAGGCTTCAAGTGCTGCATGTAAAAATGGAAGGTGCTCTTGTTGTTGGATCTCAAGTGGGTGGCACAGACATGTTGCCCTCTGGGACCTGGAGCCTTAAGGAGACAATGGCCGGGCTGTGTGAAGCGGGGGCTGCAGAGTCGAGGGTCACAGGGCCCCTCTACTCAGGTCCACGCCACTAAAGTGACTGTTTAGTGACAACACATAGAAAAGGGGTTGTGTGGAGGACTGTAGCGGGGGTGTGTTTTCGGAGGTTTTGACCAAAGGCGGCCTATCCATCATGTGTCACTGCAGCCCTTTGGGGACTTGGATCTATGGGCCCAAAAGTGAACTGATGCCTTGTAAACAGTATATCACAAAATACCTATATTTATCCCCATTAAATTGATATGTTAGCATATTTCCTTCATGGACCTGAATGTTTTTCTTTTCAGTGTGGTGATCCATTTATTTTCACATTTATTGGCTCTTCTCTTGAGGATCGACGGACCAGATCTGCAGAGTCTAAAATGTCGTAAGAGCGTGGAGGTTTACATATTTTGTATGCATAGTGTAAAACACAAAATTTATAGCCCTTCCCGAATTACTTTCTTGTAGAGAAGGAATGTAGAAACTTGTCGCCTTGATGTTGCTCTATGGTTAAACGCGATAAGAAAAGTTGTTGTACATCTAGTTTCTGCTCACAGTTCTCACAATTCACAGCAAGAAATGCAACCTTTCCTGTTTATTGTCTGATAAACAAATGAAAAAAACACAAGTGGATTTATATTATAGACGTGTAGGGTGGTGGCTTTCTTGTTGCTTTTGTTCATGGAAAGAATATAATCTGTGTAACAAAATAAAACAAATGACTTCAGGGGCCGTGGAACAAACAGTGCGAGCGATGGGATCAGGCAGTCTGATAAGTTTTTTCCTGCGGTTACTCCCAGTGTCACGGACACTAACTTCAAACGGTGCGAATGATTTAAGCCATACCTTTAGCAAGACAGGGCTGCCAGCGCCACTGTGGGTAAAGAATAGTGCGAGGAAGAAAGGTCTATACAGCTGGCGCAGATACAAAAGCAGGAAAGCATGAACCTCATCTCACACCTTCCCTTCTTTCATCTACTTCCCCTCATAAGCTGGTATTTTGATTCCTGGATTCCTGGCAAGCAGCCCTGTTTGCAATTCAAAGAGTTTTCAACAAGAGCATCTGTTTGGGTATTATCATAAACCTGCATGCACCCCCCACCCTTCACCTCGCTGCTCCCCCTCTCCTCCCTCCCTTTGCTCTCTTTCCTCCGCCATGTGCACTTGCATGTTTGTGGAAAAGGGGTGGAGAGGGTGGGTGATGGTGGGGCAGAGGGGGCGGGATGGGGGGGCTTTTCCGTGACCCACAGAGTCAATGATACATAAGCCACATGACCAACTAGTCTCCTTATCCAAGGCAAACAGGACTCATACACACACACACAGACACACACGCCGACAGACAGACCTGCAAGCTGACTTCCAGCACATTCACAGCTCCACTGAACTTGGCTCATGTTGTCGTTTCTCTGACAGAAGAAAAGAAGAGACACACACACACTCACACATACACACACACACACCTCCGTGGGAGAGCTCAGATAAAGACGTGCCTTCAGTCTTGGAGTGGCGCTGTCACACACTGATATACAAATACGCATTTAGACAAATACACAGGCACAGTCAGGGAGCCACCACACGCCACATACACACTCACACTCACATTCCCACAAATTGACACACTCACTTCTCACACACACACACACACACACACAGGGGAGCAAACAGTCTCTCTCTCTCTCTCTCTCTATTTCTTGCTCGCTCAGCTGCTCTCCCTCTCTCTCTCCCCCTCTCTCTCTCTCTCTCTCTCTCTCCCTCCCATCTACACACACACACACACACACACCACTACAGTATATCAGCGAGTGACTAGCGGAGAGCCAGAGGGGAGTGCAGAAATGAATGTGAAGATCCTGACGCTGGTGATTGTGCTCTTGGTGTCTCTGCTGTGTTCTGCCAGTGCTGGTGAGTACAGGAGCGGCCAGCCTCGTCGCCGGTCGTCTCCCTTTGCTTTTCTATTTCTCTCTCTGTTTGCCTTGGGCTCCAGCAGGCAGCTGTAGTTGATCAGTTACCCAGCATGGTTAGCCTTGTGTGGGCTCTAAAAGGCAGGAATATCAGCACCTGGCTGTATACAGTACTGCACTGCAGTGGTTATACTGTCTGCTATTGTACTGCCATGGCTTTTATGTTAAACTTGAATGTGGTTTCTGGCTTAGACTGATCATATTCCTCCCTGCCTCACCTTGATGCAAGCTTGTAAGACTTGGAGATGAAATATGAAGAGGTTTTTATTGATGGACGTTCATGTGTGGAGCTATTCCTGAGTGATAGATTGGCTGGATGTATAGGTGAATGTGGTGGCTGTTATGAAATGTATGATATGCATGGCACATGTTCTGTAAGGTGGAGTGAATCTGATTAATTTATGGCTTGATGTATTCCATCTGACCCAAGTGCTATATGATTATTACATGACTATGAATGAGCAGCAGGGCAACACAGCGCCTTATATATGCATGCGTGCCTCCTGTGGTGATGATAATGAGGACTGTAATTGTTGTACGTATCGATGAGGGGAACACAGATCCCAGGTGCATGGATCGTCTCTGGAGGGGCTCAGTCTTGATGCCCTGTCACAGTAAATTTCCGTAAAGTGCTGCTGCGTCTCTGGAGCCATTGTTGAACTAGATATCAATTCCAGTGTGAACCTAAAATGTCTAATATTTGGAACAAAAACAGTGATTTGGGACAATTATACAGGGGCAGGGCATGTTCTCTCTGATGGCTCATGGGAATAAATGCCTTCTGAGATACGGGCTGGGGGGTTAGTTTGGAGACCGATGGGCAGTCTGCAGATGTGATGCAGGTAACATTGTGATGTGAAAAAACAACAGTTAGGCCTGTGTAAATGTCTGGACCATTCTTGGGATTATCACCTACCCACCAACTACAGTGGCTTGGAAGACACACAGACAGAAGCTGTGTTTATCTTGAATACTGTGCAAGTGGAAGATGCTGTGTAGACTATATGTGATAGGATATAGAGAATACAATATGTAGCATAGACTATGACAGTAAGATGCTCTATACACTGCATCTTGGAATATATAGGCCTAGGGATATGTATACTGTAAGATGCTGTATAGGCTGTATGTTGCTAGGTGCTGTAGAACTGTGGTTCTAAGATGCTGTGTAGACTTTATGCTTGCAAGATGCTGTCCACTCTGTGTATTGATCCATGGCCACAGCACTCACAGTTCCCATGCTTCCCAGCACATTTGTTACAGCGACATGCTATTTTTGTCTGAGGCTCTCAGCACATGAGTAAATGGGAAGCAATTATCTAGCATCATGGTCAGTGTCGTTTTTCACGCCCTGCGTGTGGCTAAGCATGTTCCATGCTTGAGAGCCCACCGTGCTACACCAGCGACGGGGAAAACAAGGCTGCTGTGCCTCGGGCTTTCATGGGAGCTTATCCTTCTCAACGTTGTTTAAGTCATGCCGCTTATGTGCCTCTCTGTTCCCCGGCTGCTACTGTAGTACCAGAGCTCCATTGACAGGGAGGAAGAGAGAGAAAGGGAGTGAAAGAGAGGAAGGGATGCAAGTGTGTTGCGGCGTTGATGGGTGTGGGGAGGGATGCTAGCTGGAGTGTGCCTGCGTAGCACAAGCCTCTGCTACAGTATGCGCTGTCGCGGGAAGGTGTCGGAAGAGGCTCTGCATGTAGGCAGTGGGTGTGAAGCCTTTCATCTTGAGACAAACGCTTTTCCAGTTCAGTGGGCTTTCTCTCTCTCTTTCTCTTTCTCTCCCTCTGTCTCTTTCTCTCTCTCAGGCATCTGTGTGTGTACATGTGTGTCTGAGAAAGAGGAGAGAGATACACAGAGAGAGTGAGACAGAGAGAGCATGTGTGTGTGTGTGTGTGTGTGTGTGTGTGTGTGTGTGTGTGTGCACTTGCAGGAAGCAATGAATATAGACCTGGATCCGGCTGATATAGGGTGGGGAAGTGTACATGAGAGTGTGTCTTGATTGTATTTATGGATGCACATGCATATCAGTAAGAACTCCTAGTGCAACAGGCAATTCACCTCAACAACCTAATGCTACTTAGAATATTCATCCAGTACACTAAAAGAGCTGCTGTGGCCTTCTCTATGTAATATTAGCATCCTTTAGCAGTGCACTTCAATTACCCATCCTTGAAAAGCACTCTGGCTCAGGAGTGGGCTCCAGCTTTAGACATGTGGTATCCATAATTCATCCCAAGGCCGATTACTCTTCCTCCCTGTGTAACTCTTAAGACTGGTATATAAACACTCCTTATTCTCAAAACATTCTCATGTCTGTCACAGCCCCGTAGAAGATATCAAAGCTTCATTTTCCTCCGCCACGGAAACACCCTGCCAATCCTCACCCAGGGACTGACAGGATAAAAACAATAGCAGCTGGCTCAGACACGCACTTGCCCACACGCACATATACGTAGAGAGTGTAATTGTACGGCCTGGGTTGAACAGGTGAGGCAGTTGTGAGTGCGAACAGGGCACGAGGCCCAGATCAGAGCCATTATCTGGCAGAGAAATCGTCTGCTTGGGAAGGGAGGTGATTTTATGAGAGCTGTCAGCAATGCTATTATTCCATATTAAACTTTGATGTATTGTTGGGGCTGGCTGTTCTGTGGCACCAGCATGCATACACACTGTAGCCCGCCTGGCTCAGATGCTCAACCAAGTGTTACAAGGCAAAGTACAGCGAGAAAGAGGAGAGCTGCAGGACGTGCAGCCACTCATTTAGACACCTAGAGGCATAAAACGTGTGCTTAGCTAGGTCTGATTATTCAGTTAAACAACATCTAAGATCTCTAAACCAACGGTAACCAGGAAGCTTTAAATCATAATCTCAGGTTTTCTAATATAAAAGAGGGTGTTTGTGCCTGTGGACGTGATTACGGTGGCCGTGGAGAGAACAAAAAGCAGCTAAACTTTTCCAGATGTCCAGGCATAACATAATAACAGTAGGCAAACAGTTGTGTCAAAGGAGAAGCAGTGGAAAGGTTATTAGAGGATTATGGAGAATCACAGAGCCTTTTTTTTTTTTTTTGAGGCACAGGAGCTTGTGAGCACCAGCTGGGTTTATGTCACTCACACACACACACACACACACACACACACACACACAAAACGCACACACGCAGGGTAAGATGAAATCCATCTCATGAAGAACCTGGATTTCCTTGTGATGCAGCATTACGAGAAAATACAGCCAGCAGCCTGCAGCATCAGTGGAGTTTTTCTGCTGCAGAAAACACACACACACACACACACACACACACACATAGTTGTGAGGACACATCTAATGTTAACCATCACATCTAAAGGCCCATCCCAAGCTCTTACCATTACCCTAACCTAAACCTAACTCTAAACACAACCCAAAAACCAAGTCTCAACCCTCCAACAGCCCTTTGAAGAGGATCAGCCAGATGGTCCTCATAGCAATGCTTCTGAACAAACATAGAAAGACATAAACACACACACACTCATAACAGTCTATGAGTTTGGGAAGTGGGTAAAGAGTGATTTGTTATCCTCTTGTTGATTTATTTCTTGTTTATCCTCTGTGGGTTTAAATAGTAGCAGTGGTACTATGTTATTATGATCCGCTCACGGTTTTAGGAGCGGGCGTTTGACAGTATATATGACACGAGATGATATAAATTTATTAGGTGTCAGAGATTTTGCCTTACTGTTCATACTGCGGTTGCAAAGCATTTAATATTTCTGGATGCATTATGCCGTATTCACGCCATATTGTTCAGACTGTAACTACGAGCAGCCAAGGAGGAATTAAATTGGGAATTTCTGACAGCGATGGCGAAAGGAGCCACAGACGCGTCGACAAACTGTCTGAAGCTGGCGCTATCCAGAAAAGTAGATATACACTGTATGTTTGTACCTGTTTTTACTTTTTGATGAACCACTGCGAACACATAACACCACAAAAGTAGCAAATTCCGGCTATATAAATGGAGTGACTGCAAGATTTACTGTGGGTGTAACCATCTTGAACAGGAGGTTTTCATTCGCCTTCTGCCGACATTGTGTAATTGCAGCATTACGGTTAGTGTGGCAGATAAATTAAATAAAATGATTTTTAAGTCTTCTGACTTATCAGGCGTTTGGACTGTTGGACGTTCCCCTGTGGTTATTTTATCTCTTCGCAAGTTGTAGATCAAAATATATCGTTAATGATAAATAAAAAAAAACTCTTATCTTAGATTTTATACTGCCCAGCCCTGCAGTTCATAAATGCAACTGAGTGTAGCTGTAGGTTTCAACGAGGAGAATTTTCTGCGATAAACCACTTCACATCTGTATAATATCACCCAATGTGAGCTTGGTGAATGGCACTCACAATTGCTCTGGAGTGGGTGGGAGTTGAGGAAGAGATTTAGTGAAAAATCATAACTCATTTGGTAGGGATATAAGGCTAACCTTTGGGCTAACACTCCCCGGAGAGCTCAGCTGTTGAAGACTTTGGCATATGTGACTGCTGCGCTGCTGTAATGTAATTCAGAACCCTTTGAATGAATAAATCTACTCACTTAGATCTTCCCTAGAGAGTAAATGCAGTGAAGGGAAGAAAAAGCGTGAGGGGGAGTAAAAGACAGGCCAAGGGACAGAAAAATAAAAGGGTGGACAGGAAGAGAGGCTATCTCGGAGACGGGAGGTTGTGTAAGCTTTCCATGGTGAAGGAAGTCACAGCTACATCTACAAACTCACAGCTGGTGATCTTGCTCGGCTTTACACAGATCATATGTGGAATAATGACATGATGACTCTTCTTGGCTGTAAGGAAGAAACCAGTTCTGCTAAATATGCTGAATTACTTGTAAATCAAATTCTGACTCCATTCTGCGGCCCAGACCCCACTTTGAGTTTTGAGGGCACAACCTGGAGGTTTGGGCAAGGGGTAGTGTGTGTGTGTGTGTGTGTGTGTGTGTGTGTGTGTGTGGGGGGGGGGGTGTCCTGTATTAGCGAGGCCTCATGTGATCACCAGACCCTATCCTCAAGCCCGGGGCGCTCCTTACAACTTAATTAGAGCCAGATATTTTCAAAAACTGCTCTGTTTTCCACCAGTATCCAATATTAAAGTGATTTATGACTCTCTTTTTGAACATTAAGTGTTACATTTATAGCGGTTGTCCCAACAGATCAGATTCCTGATCAAGATCTGAGTGGACATTTTTATTAAGGGGCTGTCAGACCGCAGAATAAATATTGCGGTCTTTAGGAATGCAGGTGCTTTAATTACTTTCGTTCTCAATTTGTAGGAACCCAGAATGGAAAAATATGGCTTCTGTGTATTGCTTTAGAAATGTCATTTGTGGTAGAAATTCATACTTCAGCAGCTAAAAACGCATGTAGAAGTGAAATACTTTGGAGAATCAAATAAATATGGTTTAGGGTATTGTCGCCATTAACGTCAAACCTCTATAGGCGCTATAATGGATCAGTGAGATTTCATATGTAGCTAAAAGTGCTGCACAGCTGGCTGTTGTTAGGCTGCTCTAAGTCAGACAAGGGATTTCATTGCTGTGAAGATCACAGTGCGGATTGGGGCTGCGGATGGTGGAGAGGGACTTAGTAGATTTGGGGTTCATTTAGTGACGCCCCCATTGGGATCTGTCTAAACTCCAAGCCTCAGGCAACAGGATGTGCACGTCTCCTCTATTCTCAGCGTATTACAGGATGTGGTGGTGCATCTCATGAGGTTTCAAACCGTCATGCACCTTATGTTGTTGCCTTAAATGAAATGCTTGAAAATGGAAATTGTAAGATCTCTTCCATCTTCCACACAACAGGGTCCCCTCTGTGACAACACAGAAATCATTCATTTTAGAAATCATGTATTATTCAACACAACTGCTCTGTCTTTGATCACAAACGTTATTGTCCCTGGGAGACTATTTCACACATACGTAAACATTGGTCAATCTAATGATCTGCCACTGACTAATAGCGTGGATCTCCCCTCAGACTGTTTCCTGCATCGGGACAGGGCCCCTCGCTCTGTCTCATTCACTTGGGCTACCCGGCCGTCAGGGCCCCTGAGTATAAACAAATATTTGTAAAGAAAAATAGAAAAAGCAAAACAATATATGGAATTCATAAACATGCATCCACATCAGGCAAACAGTTTATCCTGACAGCCGGTGAAAACAGAGGACGCCGCCGAGGACCAATAAACACTGATCTGCAGCTCACCTGCAGCACTGCACAGCTGAGCCTGTCAGTAAAAGTCTTTATGATTTTTATTCCTTCACTTAATATGTGTGACGAAATTGCTTACCAAGTTTCACTGCATAGCCTTTAACCAAAGGGCTTCTTTTCTGCACAACCTACGCTCAGTATGTCAATAATAAAACTATGTTATAGGCGACACTATTCATTGGACATATTTAAAGGTGGTGCAAGTTAAACCAAGACTAGTGGACCATCCAAACAGCAACACTTATTATTATTATTATTTAACAATTATTACTAGAGGTATTTTTATCCCAGTCCTACAGTGTCATTTATTGTGTATCCACAGTGGCTCTGAGCGTCAGAGCCATTGTTTTGTATTCTTTGGTGTGGATGAGAGATAACACAGTCTGATGCAATGTTGGTGCTATTTTCCTTTAATAGTACTGTATGTGCTGTGGGGAGAGGCGATGTCCCCTCAGGCATTAAAAGCTGCAGTGAACCCTGCGCTGTGACGTTTCTCTGCCTCTTTCTGTTTCTCCCACATCTCAAATGGGAGAAGGAACGCAGGTTCACACAGCGTGGGGGGGGGGGGTGACACCGGAGAGGGAGGGGCTGTGTTTCACATCTGATTAGCGTGCCCATGGAAACGGATGGTTGGAGGATCCCTTTGCCCTTGACATGCAATCTCTGGAGATTAGGGCAATGGTTGGTAGCCTTACCTACCTACTGTACCTGCCATGCGCATAGAGTTAGCCCGCTGCTGTTAACGGAAACAGCAGCAGCAGCAGCATCTCTCCTTCCCCTGCCCTCCGCCGTTTTGATACACCTACAGGAGTAGGAAGTTGTGAAAAGAAATCTCCCCTTGTAGTTATTTTACATTTGCTTCCCTGACTTCTCATGTTCAATAGGCTCCAACCTGCAGTAACCTTATAGCCACAAATTCACCCCTTCAGCTGGAGTGGCATTGTGAATAAACTAACAGGCAGTCAAGTGGTGAGGGGAGTCAGCGGCTTCGTTAGCTGGCTCAATGCTGCTGCCGTCCCTTTGAACTCGCAGCGCTCTGATCATAGCAGAGGACGCAGTCTCACACCTCATCATTTCATACACTCTCTAATTCAGGAGCATATATAGCGCCACACTTCACAGGCGGCTGACTAACTCAAAGGGCCATCTGCAGAAAGCCAGAAACTAGAGGGCCGGACAGTTTGTTCTTAATTCGTCCTGAACCTTTAGTGACAGTGGGGGGGTTGATTTCTGAGCAGGGAGGACAGGGGGTTAAGTTTAAAAGCTGCAGTAATAGGAGCAACTTTTCATGCACTTTGGTTTCCTCAGCGGAGTTTGTATAGACAAAGCCAGCCTTCAGCTCGGCCACAAGCCTAGCATTATCACAGTACAACAATGCTGAATATCAAACAGTCAAAAGAAAGTGCTCACAACCAAAACAAACCCCCCCCCCCCCCCCCCACACACACACACACACACACACACACCCCCCCACCCCCTGAGAGGAACACTCAGAAGCCAAGTGCAGTGATCCACAGGGGACGTTAAAAACATGCAGGCACACAGTCAGAGGGCTGATCGTGGATTCAGTGAAATTTTTAAATTGAGAACCTGGTCGTTTTCAGCTGACAATGTCATTCTTTTTGCTCCAAACTGAGCGCCTTTCATGGTGGCTGCCATGGTAACATGGTCTGAAAGTCGGCAAGCAATTGGTACCAGTTTCTGCCAAGGCCCAGACTTACTGGTAGGCTTGCGATAAGCAGCATTTCCGACGCTAAATGTTGGATTGTGAAACCTGAACAAGGGACATCCGCCTTAGTTAGGCATCGTTCCATATGTGCAGGATGAATGTGTGAGGCTATCAGGCAGCTAGCAAATCCCCAGTACGATGCTGCAGCAGTGCTGGGACTTATTCTAGGTTAAAAGAATGTTTGGCTTGTATCTGGCACAATTAACACATCCCATCCATGGCTAAATAATCCTGATCCCCTAATGTGCTTATGCAGTGGGAAGCATCTCTGCCCATGACATGTCTCTGTCTGGCTGTGTGGGTTAGTATGTCTGTGGTAATGGCATGCTATAGAGGGACTCATTAGCTAAAGCTACTCCTCTCCTTTTAGTGAATGAAGGAGGGAGGCATACAACGGAGACAGCAGGCCTGCTCCTCCACCGTCATGGTAATAACCATGGCTACACACACCAGGGTATTTATTCTTTCCTCTCTCCCACTAACACAAATATTGTTCTGCTGCCCATAAGGATTACACACACATTTAATAAGCTACATCCACCTCCCATATACAGTAGACACAAATAATGCTGCTGTCTTTATATTACTGTGCATGTCTGGAAAATGCTGTAATGGTAGTCACTGGTTTATTTATGCAACAGAAACCCAATCCGTCATTACATCCGAATATCTTGTTAAGGAATGTTATTGTATTAATAGTGATTATAGCATGTTAAAATGATGTGTTATTGTGAAAAGATGGAGAGAGCTTCAGATGGGTCTATGATTTAGTCCGATCACAATGTTAACAGGAAGGGAATCAGTTGTACTTGATGCTAGCATGCTAATGTTCAGCAGGTATAATGTTTACCCCAATCACTATTTTAGTTTAGTGTGTAGGCATTTGCTATTTAACACTAGATGCCAAGTACAGGTGAGGCTGATGGGGATGTCATCAGTCGAGCAGATATCTGCCCATAAACCAAAGCATTAGGCACATTTAAATTTTGTCCTGATCATGGTGCTAAAGAGGTTCATTAAAGTCCGCAGGATTCATTCTGTGGGCACCATGAATGTTTGCACAAGACTTATTCCAGCACCGACCCCGATGTTTGTTTACACACCAAGATACATCTGTACAAACGGCACTGAGCGGGATTCATGGCACAGAGGTGTCAGATAAGTGATGTAGGAAATGTAAAAAAAAAAAAAAAAAAAAAAAACGAGGAGGAGAAATGTAATGTTCTTGAGAAGCTCAGCCAAGTGTGAAAATAGATCAATGAGATGGCACATAACTGATTCATAATCAGTGTGACTGTGAGTGATGAGCAGGACAAGTAAACAAACAGATAAGATTCAAGAGGACAGCAAATCAATTTGCAGTGACACAGAGAAAATTAAACGCAGCAAGGATTACATTTTGGAGGCCACGCTTGATCGTGCATGTTTACATTTAATACAACAGTTTCTAAAGCAGGAACACAGCCCTCAGCGTACTTGTTGCTACAGTTAGTCTCACAGGCCGCCATAGTTTAATCTCTTATGTCCTAGTGGCAGAAAAACCATTATGCTGTTGCAACATTTACAAGTGCAAACATTTGTTATGTTGCCGTTTTGGCAGTCGATACACACAAATCAGCTTTACGGCTATTAATAAGCAGCTCAGGCCCCATTTGCCATGCTGTCTGTGTTCCTGCATTGACACACAGCACTGTGATATACAGTTTGCTCTTGCCAGCCACGAGGGCAGCTGATGAACTTGGCATTAAACCAGAGGACAGTCATTTCTCCTAACTGACTGGATGGACAAATGGAAGATGTATATCTCTTCAGGCTCCACTGATGGACTGTTGCAGAATCAACAGGGATAAGCTGTCAGTTTTCCACTTTCCACTGGGCCATTACAAGACGGAGAGCCAGCCATTTGAAAAAGACAACATAACAGATATCACCTTAGGAGGTAGTGGTGAAACTAGGGCGGGGAATTAGGGAGCAGCCAACCAGCTATTCATCATTAGTCTGGAGACTGGCCAGTTTCTGACGCTGTCAACTACTCTCTCTTCCCTGCCTGACCACCTCTACCTCTCCTCTTCCACCCTGCTCCTTTTTTTAAGGAGGCTTGGGTGGTGATGCAAGCAGCAGTAGCAGCGATAACCAGGCATTCCTGACATTCCCCCTTTATTAAACTTTAATTAGGGAATTACCAAGTGGGGGCAGAAGTGTTGAGATTTGGTGGAAAGAGGGCGAAACCAGGGCTCCAAGGTCATCAGAAGTAGAGATAAGGCGCTTAGTGCTATGAGACATATGTTATCCTGCCATTTTACTGTTTTACCAGCTCAACATAAACATGGAAATCTCTCATGGGAAAAGATCAAATGGGATACCACAGAGACTGGATCCAATTTCAGAGCAATAAGATATCCGAGATATCTTTGTTTATGGAGAAGAAACATGCATTATCCAATGATGGGTCTGCCATGGAAACAATCAAAAGGTCTTATCCACCGTAACACACGCTGCCACGTTCGGTCCGCATGTATTCCACTACAGATGGGTAGAGATACAAAACTAGCTGTTGCTGTATGTCATATCTGTCACACCGCGACGCTTTCTCTACAGACCGCAAGAGTTAATCTATACCACCAGCGTTATCACTGGGGCCTGGGTTATTTTTAGCAGCTTTCATTACACTTTTCTATCCTGTAGCCAGATTGGACGGGTTGATATTTGTCAGGAAAATCACGAGATGTTCTCCCTTCAAACCCCGGTGCCGAACAGTGGCTGACAGCTTGCCATGGCAGGAGACATCTAAATTGTCTCATTATGGACCAGGGGTTATGACAGCCTGAGCCACCCTTAGAGGAACGGCGGATGAGCTGTGTGAGCCGAGGTACAATTACTTTACCATCTTGAATTGCAGTGCATGTATGTATCTGTGTGTGCGCGTAGCAACTGAGCGCGACTCCGTGCGTGTGTTTGCAGCACCTGTTAAACTAGCCTGCTGCTCAAACTTGAGCTGCAGTTGGGCGTAGTGTGGCACTGTAGTTACTGCAGGTATCATTGAGACATTTAAAGATTTTTGTCATTTTTCACACAGTTCCTTCTGGCGCTTTTTTCCATTCTCACCACAAAGTGCAGCATTATGAAAATCTGTGAAGAGATTCTGATCAGAAATACGCACCATTACCCTCGTTTGAACAATTATAGTATAACTCCTTTCTATGACGTCAGTAAAACAGCTTCTGTCTTCTGAGGAAAACGTTTGCTTCGAGCACGGACACCTTAAATATCGAAGACTACAGCCTGGGCTTGCTGAGGGTGTATCAGGGGCAAATAATACTTCTGTTAGCCCCAAAAATCTACTCAGACACTGAGTGCGCTAACATTCAACCACCCTGGATTTGAAAGAAATGAGCTGAATGAGCCTCCAGAATGTGTGAACGTCCCTCATTCGCTGCGTCTCTGGAACAATAACAACGGGATAATGCGCAGATTAGTGCTCCTGGGGGCAAAGATGGGCTTTAGATGCGGAAATATGCAACAGAGACTCCCTCCCCCCAACCCCACCCCTCCGCTGCAAATGAATTAGCCCACTGTTCGCCCACAAATATAGTGTGTAATGTGCTTGCAGAAGAAGATTAGTGTGGAAATGGAACTTGAGATGTCTGGCGTTTCAGGGATATACATTGAAAACATTCAACAAGCTGTCTGGCTCAATCATGCAGTTCAGTATTGTTTAAACCTGAAAGCTAAAAACCCTTCTCTATTTTCCTCTTAAGTTCTTTTAAAGACGTTCAATATGCCACAGCTGGTCATTAATTAAGACTATGCCTTCCCTCTAATGGCGTCTTGAATTCTGCTCTTGAAGAAAGCCACCCTCTATTCAAGCTAACTGATCGCGGCTATTAGATGAGCCTGAGTGTTTTGAATGCCATAGGCAGGTTTTAGAGACAGTTTTCTCGTAGAGAATGCTTCAATCAGGCGACGTCCTCAGGGTCACAGCTGTGCCTTGTTCATATAACAGCCTGTAATATCACCACTCAGCACAACTAAATACTCTGACTGATGAAGAGAATCTTAAGGATCCAGGAAATTTAACATTATCACGGCTTTTGTAAGCTGCTCAACCGCTGTCCTCAGTATTTTCTCGCTGCTTTTCCAAACCTCTGCAGTCGACCGGCCGATTTCATCTTAAGCTGTGTCCTCACCCCCCCACCCCCCGTAAACCTAAGGAAGGTCTTTCTCTTGGGAATTCTGAAAATGGTGCCAGTGTCTCTGAGGAGAGGACACAGGAATGTCATGACCCTGTGTGAGTGATGTCAATCAGCTTTTTGATGGGAAATACTCAATGGGGATTTGTAGTTTCTTTTGAGAAAAGGAGGTAGTTTGGCTCCGAGGAGGTCGGAGAAGCGCAGAAGAGATCAGGAAAGATGACATTAATTTAGAAGAGTGAGAAAAGTGCATTGTTAAAGTTTAGTTACTTGACTTGTGAAATCTGTCACACAATATGTTCTGGCTCTAAAGGCAGCTTTCTAAAGTTTGAAAAAAATAACCCTGATGGTTTCTTTAGGGTTATTCCAGTTTGAGCTTGAGACTACATTAAAGTCTGCACTACAAAGTAGAGATGTAAAGATTGATGTTATTTAGGAGACAGGGAGGATCTAATGACAGACGCTATTGAATTAAATTATGAGGAATGTAGGGTCCAGTGTTTGCAGAGTTTGAGCCATGTAGGGGCTGAAAGTCGTGATATATCTCGGCCTCCGCTGCTTCACTTTTGTTTTTCCAATGTGTCTCTTGTGAGTGCTCCAAGTCAACTACATCTTTACAGCTCCAATTCAGTAACTTACATTCTGATGAGATTATTCAAAGGTTATTAGAATTAAAAAACGAACTGCTCTATAAATACATACAGCGTGTGATCGCTGAGAAATCTAACCACATCGATGTGTCCAAATAAAAAGACCTGCTCTGCTGTGACTCAAATTTTATTGGACTAAAAATCCGGGTGTAGTGTGAAAGATCACTTGCACTAAAAATCCCCTTTGCAACTAAAGATCTGCTGCAAAATGTAAAAAGAAAAATCCCTGGATTTCAGAGAGGAGGTGATGTTAAAAGGTCACAGAGACACTTGAGGTGGACCTAACCATTTAGAAAAGAGGGGCTTAAGGGGATCAGGCCACACTTATTGAGAGATGACTGAGAACATCTGGGATCACTCTCAAACACACACATTCTCTCTCACACACACACACACACACACCTAAGACTTTCACACACATTCTCTGAGAGACACACTATGCTATTAAACTCATCTCTAATCTTGGATCAAACACTGCGACAGGATGCACCTCCACAAGGTCTGGTGCTGTGTGGTGTTTGTAATCTTGAGGGAGAGTGAGAGAGACATGAGACACGAGGGTTTTGGGCTATGTCTATCTGCTGAGCTTTGGTTCCACAACGCTGACTTGATGAACTACAACACTGGGTGGGCTTAAACAGGCCCACACACACACACACACACACACACACACTTATCTATACATGTCTCTGGTTTCCTCATCCATTACCACTGCGATCCCTCTTTGGGTCTTGCTACACATTTTCCATAATCAAGTCAAATGTGATACTTTTGGTGAGAGGAGGTTGTGAAGTCGAATCTAATTGGTCCGTCCTCTGTGTGTTTGCGTGTCCTCCAGGTCCCATGGCCTCCATGGAGCATGGCAGAGAGCTGGAAGAGGCCTCTACAGTGAGAAAAATGGTCCAGCAAAGCCCTGCGAGGGGCGGTCAGACCCACAGACCAGCCGGCTGGAAGAGGAGACGCCCACGGCCCCGTCTTTCCCACAAGGGGCCCATGCCGTTCTAGAGCAAGGTGAGTTTGTAGCAGTCAGGGGAGACAAGACGCTCGTGATAAAACGGTCAGTGTCACACGGTAAAAGTCTTTCTGCCCACATTGGATTCTCATGAATAAGCATGTGCCTGCCGCGCTGTGTTTGCCCCTGTCCAACTTTCAAGTAAGAGCTACGTTTCTCAAGAAAATAAGAGCAAAAGCACTTCTCGATATATTAAATCATAACTGCTGACTAGTGAGGAAACCATTTCTATGAGGAATCTTTACCAGGAATATGATGTTGAGTCCTCTATACTTT
Source organism: Seriola aureovittata (assembly GCF_021018895.1). Taxonomy (NCBI): domain Eukaryota; kingdom Metazoa; phylum Chordata; class Actinopteri; order Carangiformes; family Carangidae; genus Seriola; species Seriola aureovittata. The sequence goes on along the minus strand of NC_079371.1, from coordinate 7,924,949 downwards.
ATTGGCAGAATCAGTTTGGATGTTTTCGATGACGAATGGGAAACTCAAACTCTTACAGGACCACTTGAAACTGTTAATGACCATCGCAGCCAGACTCAGCTCCAACACAAGGATGTTATTGTTGGCACTGAGAAAAGTGCATGTCTTAACAGCTTATTGGACTTTAGCCTACCAGCTTGAATGCCTCTGTAGTAGGAGAGACTGTTTCTGAGGGTACGTCATTTATTTCCTCATATGGGAGACGGTTATTCTTAGAAACCTAACCTTTGAATCAATTCAACTAGCATAAATCTTTTCTCTCCACCTGATTAAGTCAATTAAAACCCGTTTTCCAAAAATAATACTTTGGAGAGTTGGGTTTCCTGGCTGTAATGCTTTTCCTCCCAGGAATGTTTAACTAGCTGTCAAGTAAAACAAGGTTTTGTGTGGAAACTCTTTCATCCAAAATCAGAGATAATATTTTACTTATCACCTTTTTCGCAGTTTGATTTTCTTTTCTCAACCAAAACAAACTCTCTGTATGTCTACAGAAACATATCAAGCTTCATTGAGAAACAAAAGCATATAGAGTTAATTAAACAACATTATCAGATTTACAGTATATACAGATTAAAACTCTCTTTGCGCTTGCTAATGTTTACACATCTCTGTGAATAGAAAGCAACAGCAGTACAATCATGTTCCTGCATTAAGAAGCACGGGACCCATTCACATGTCTCTCCCAGACGCTGTGAGAGACAGGGAAACTTGACAAAACACAATATCCCTGCAGGAGGTGCTGACCATACAACATTGACCTGCAGAGGTCCGCCATAAATTAACGCCGTAGTGAGAGGCGGCTGCAGCCAGAGAGTGTCGAGGCATGGTTAATCAGTTTTCAGGAAAAGGGATCAAAGCCATACAAGTAGAAAGCTCTATTCTCTAAAACTGCCAGATGAGTTTTACAATCTATGGCGAATTATGGATCATTATTTATTCTTTTTTTTTTTTATTTATGGTCAAGGTCAGAGTTCTTTCAGTCCTGCTTTCTATACGAGACTCTAGAGTCTCACAACTAGGTTGAAAACAATAAGTGAGGTCAGTGTGCACTTAAAGGACAACACAGGTCGTCCAACTTTTCCTCAGCCTGCCAATAAAATGTGAGAATCCTCAGCGGTCAGAGTTTGTGTTCAGTGCCAGAGAGCTGGCCACACAATACCGGGAGCTTCAGGAAGTTGTGAAGCTCTTTAAAAGTGAACGGCTCAGTGAGTCACAAAGCTGTCTCTGCAAACACCACTTAAACCACAACACGCTGAAGATTTCCTTCTTTTCTTTTTTTTTTGCTCGCTTCCCACTCTAGCTCCTCTCATTCTTACAAAGTTCATAGTTCACCTCATTCAAGGATTTCTCTGCATGCCGTGCCAATTTAGCCCAACCTGACCAGAGTGGGAATCAGGCTGCCCATTAGCTGCATTTCACAGATAACGCTACCAACTGTCACAGACTAAATGATCCAAGGAGTTACAAGTCTTCTTCACAATTCAGTCCCAGTTTGTTCACCGTCTCACCGGAGGAATTAAGCCTTCACGAGAAGCATGAATCCAGAAAACGAGCCAGTCTTCACACACTTTAGCTTGAAAAGCTCTGTTCATCCTGCGTCCTCCTTCAGTTTGAGCTGATGATGAGAAAAACACCTCCTGAAGCAGCTGGAGATGCATTTTGTTTGATCAAAGCTAGAGTTCAATGGAGACGTCCAGCTGAGGGCTGCTGAGACTTGCAGGCAGACAGAGTGTATGTGGAGATGTCATTACAGCCCTAAACTTAATTTAACTGAGCTGTGTTCTTAAATAAAGATTAAGAACAAGGATCGACTTGACAGTGTCCGTCCTCCAGCCCTATCCTTTTTAGTGACGTCTCCCCATTTCAGTGTCAAAAGCAGCTCATCTTTTATTCTCTAAGACACCTGAGGCAAAGTTTGACTTTTCATCATTACACAATCCAGATGTGAACGCCACTGAGAAGAAAGATGGCGACCCGGGTCATTCCTCTTTGAGCATCTGAGTAGACTCAGATCCAAACGTGCTATTACAACTCTTGGATCTAAGCCATGCCAGTGACAGTCTAAAAGACGACAGGATATTACAGATTTAAAGCCGCAAGCAATTTACGAAAAACCCTTTGAGACCCGAGTGTGAGAAAGCTCGGTGAATGAGTCTTCTGAAGAGTTTTCCATCAAAAAAAAAAAGTAGAGCAGGTCTGCAACTCCTCCCATACACTCACTCTGTGATGCATTATGACTTCAAGGCACTGACATCATACTGTGGACCCACACAGTACAAAGGATGACAACAAACAACAATACAACTCAATAGAGATTAGATATAGCGTACATCAGTCCTTGAGGCCTTACATGACCATGGAAATATGCCATCTTGAAACAAGAGCAGGCTCTTATTACTGAATGAACCTTGTTGTCATGCAACAAAGCTTACAGCGCCTGAAATCTTGGTAGATTATCACAGGACAGGAGAAGATAAAGGGCGAGGGAAGATAAAAGATTTCCTCATTGTGAAGGAGCGATCCAGCGCCCCCAGCACAGTATAAGGTTGGGCTTGTGTTCCACAGTGAGATATACAATTGTTTTTCTTACTCCCTGCTGCACTCTTCTATCAAAGACCGTGAAATCTGGTTGGAACATGTCCGAACCTTTTCTTCTAGTTTTTAAGAGCAAGATAACAAAAGGTAAAACACAGAGAAAGCTCTAGTAGAAACTCCCTGCGGGGGGGGGGGGGGGGGGGGCCTTATTGGAGAGGAAATTGAAATGTCTGCATGACTCATGAAATGATTTTTAGGAATACAAAGAAAATAAACACACACTGATGGTGCCTCTTCTCTGTTATTTTTCTCTGTCTTGCAGGCACTGCTTTGAGCGCCCTCCCCCAGGTTCTGATTTCTATGCTCTTCCTTTGCCTTGGGGGGCCTTGCAACGAAGGGCCTACGCTTGCCCAGCCTGAAGAGTGATGTCCATAGCACCTGCTGGTTCTTCAAGCAACTCTGTCCACAAAAAAATCAGGACAAGCCGCTCACCCTCAGCTCTAGGAGGAATTGGGGGCAGGGAAGGGGGGTGGGGGGTATTGAGCCCGAGCTATCAGACTCTATTTCTCTGTCTCTCTCTTTCTCTTTCTCTCACTCCCTCACTACTTATCTATCTCTGTCTTCTCCCAAGTGTTTTTTTTTTTGTTTTTGTTTTTTTTCAATTTTCCTATCATTTGCTTAATAGAGCCCAATCATAGCGATCTACCTGAGTGTCTCACACACTTTGCATGACATGTGGTGGAGAGGGAGCCCGGTCAAAACAATCTGAGTCTTAAAGCATCTGTCACTTCTCCATGATGTGGTATTCCCATCTCTCAGATTCAAGGTTACTGCAGCCGCTGATTTCTTTGCTGTGTAGCTACTTAACAGCTTTACTTGCGGGAGAGGGCGCTGAACATGCAGAAGGGCAGTGTCAGTTTTAATAGTTGACAATAGCAAATATTAAGTTCACTTATGATACTCTGGATGTCCGCTGCGTAAAGGGATCCAAGGTTTTGGTGTTTAAAATGGAAGAGCAAGAGCGTCACATCTGAACGCCATGATAAACCATCACTTAATTATCATCATTAACGGTGCTTTGTACCTCCTAATGACAGTACGTCCACGTGCAAAGTAAAGTTGGACTGAAAAGAGAGCACATATTGTCAAAACAATCTATTTAAGTGACAGAATAATTCCTTCGTTTAGGAGATTCTTTAATCCAAAGCTATTCTGGTGTTTCTGAACTCATTAACACCTTAGGGAGGGGTTTACTGACACGCTCAAGGTTACTGTAACATGCCCCACCTTGGATGAGTCCTTTGACCCCAAATCCCAATCCCAATCCTGTCCCCAATCCCCAGCCTTCGCACCACACTGCTGCCCCGCGCAGCCGCTCTACACGACTGTTAACTGGCAGTGGCGGTCTGCTCCACCGACAGGCCGCCTTGCCTTTTAATGAAGTGCCAAATAATAACCTTCTCCACAATGCTGCCAGGAACAAAGGAATGAAAGGTTAGGGAGAAACACATTACCTCTTGTTTGAAGTCTTGATACACTGACACATTATGCATTTTAAATTTCTGCAAACAGAAATCCCACGTGAGATAATGTTAGCGAGGAGGACGAGTTAAATTAGACCAAAAAGAAAAAAAAGAAAAAAGAAAAAAAAAAAAACAGGAAACGGTTTCAAAGCAAACAACAGCTCAGTTAATACGCCACAGTGATCAGCCTGACACTCGGGCTCTGGCTGTTTTAATATTCAGCATAAGGCTGGTTTGACCCCTTGACCGATATCTTTCACTGACAAAATGCTATGCCTTTCCATCATACTGGAATATATTACTGTTTATGTTTATTTCTGTGTTTAAGTAGTTTTATTTCTTTTTTCTCAGGGTGCTGTGATAGAGGCTTGTACTAGAGCAGTCTATTTTGTGCATTTATTTAACAAAACACAAACATACAGTACATTTAAAGCTTATATGAGCATATTTTCGTATACTGTATCTTTACTCTCCCTGTATGTATTCACCGATATAGCCATGTATCCAGATTCAGTCCTTTCTAGTCATGATCCGTTCCCTACACTATGTTGGGTACAGTTGCCTTTCTAGTCTGCCCTTCCACAGCACAGGTGGTCGTGGCTTTGATCATTACGCTCATTAAATCCTAGAGTTAATCTTTCTCAGATGGATCTCCCCAAGGCTGGCCGGGGCCACTTAGTCTGAGCTCATTGTTAAATTGGCTTAGACTGAAACCACACCCTTCCCCCTTCCCAGTCCCAAAACCCCTGCTGATTCAGTGTGTAACCATGTAACATATTAGGATTGTAACCTGTAGAGCAGCCACCTTGCAATCGTTGGTTGTGTATTAGGTGTGCGGAGCGACTTCCTAATTATATTGTTTGTTTTGGGTTTTTTTTCCCCCCATTCAGATTTTAGGTGAAAATCTGATTTCAATCCGCTGCGATTCAATCATCAAACACTTTACGCCGTCAGTCGGTTTTGACCAAATAAGCAACTGGCAGGTTAACCTAGATTTCCAACACCTTTTCCCTCTCGCCATGTCTCATGCAAATATTAAAATAAAATGCAGAGTCTTCTCAGTCCCAGCATGAGAAGCTTTTATTAAGAGAGCATCTAAAATCACAGTGGTAATCCACCCAGCCAAGCTCACCTTGATTAAAAATGTATTAAATCCTAGGGCACTGTGAAGAGTAATAATTTCAGTTCCACCATTTTTTTTTTTCATATCCGCTTAGACAGAGATGTAGATTTCATTAATGCTCCTCGGGAGTGAGACAGCTTTGCTCAGGATGTCTCATGTATTATTGGGGAAGATAGTAGGAAGATATGAGCTGGGGATGGAAGTTCAAAGCCGCAGGAGTTGGGATGCTGGAAGTCGACTAGGTCATGACAAGGGGTTCAAATCAATATTTCCCCCATCTCAGAAGTTTTTGTTACGGAGCCGAGCAACGTCTGTATCCGCACTGTTCTTCATGAATGTATCCTCACCATCTGCACCAGCCATGCTGCCCTTTCAGAGACCAGAGCAAACCAATGTTTATGTCGAGTACCCTTTTTAATCTTGGTCTGGTTATCAGTTGAATCCAAAAACCAAAAGCCAAATATCCCACTGATCCAAAGCCTCCAGTGTCAACAAGTCCCAACAAATAGACGTGGCTTTGCTCCAAGACTTCTCTGTATGGGTTCGCAAGGCTGCACTTTTGCAATTCCATTATGCTGCTGGAAAAATACACCCTGAAAACAAGAGTCTCTTGATATGGAATGGTTTTCCAGTGTATTGTGACAATTTTTTTGTCTGATTCTTGTCTAGCTGGTTGTCCAAAGCTTACTTTTTTGAATACAGTGTGACAAGCTGTATCTTTTGTGGATGTAACAAAATAGAAAAGTAGTCTGCAGCACAATATGTCGTGGACACGTGAAAGCTTTCAGGCATTCTTTTCTTGTAGATCATAGCCCACAGCCCTCCCCTGCACATCAGGTTAATGGGCCTTGTGGTGTGGAAGGACAAGCACGTCCAGGCTCAAACTGAAATGGTAAACCAATACATTATGCTCGGGGAGCAAAACCATTTTCCTTAATGGTCTTTTCCAGCAAGGCTTACACAAGAGAAACGATTCCTATCCTCTCAATGTTTCCTCTCCAGTTCCTCTTCTCTGTGACCATCACAAGGCCTGAGTAATGTTCCTATGCACTTGTTAGCATGTTTTCCTGGTAGAAAAATGTTTGTGCTGAGAACTTGCCCCATTGTGTTTAGTTCTTTTTGTCCAAATGCATTTGGCTGGGAGTGTGTAAGGAGTAGGGGTGAGCCGGGAGGTAGATATGTGTTACTCATGGAGATGAGAATAAGCTAGCAGAAGGTTTTAAAATATTAGCTTAGCCATTGAGCTCTGTTTCCCAATAGCTATAGACACAAAAACTTCACAGAAAAACACAAGGTTTTTAGTTTTTCTTTTTTTTTTTCATCCTATCGTCATTCTATACTCAGTTCTCTACCAGACACAGTTTCTCTAAAATGACACTGCACCAAACGTTTCATTCATTGAGAAAATGGAAACAGAGTTGGCACGCAACACATTCCATGATTTTACCTTGTGAATCTCTAAGCCCATCAAACTGTATCATGTTGGCCTTCAGAGTGGGTGTCTGCAGGATCAAGTGGCTGATATTCAATCCAATGCATTCACACGTTTCCACCGGCTGGGCAATCCAAAGGATAACTAGATTTTATCTCCCATGGGAAATGACTATGATCTGTCATTATCCTGGAGCCTCAAAATGAGACTTCCATACCCAGAATAGCACAGGCCCCTCCTGCCTTGATTGCGACACGTCGTTCTCCATCTATCTAACCACTGTGTCCAAGATCAGCTACATTCAGAGCAATCTGAGGAGAGATGCAGTCTGTAGGCTTACACACCATCGCAACAGTGTTACTAGGTCTCAAGCAGATACCATTTGAAAGACAATGTATTACTCCTGAAACGTATATTCTGTTTATGGTGTGTGCTCATATTACTCACCAGGCCAAATGTACAGTCCCTGTCTCTGTTTTGATGTTGAACTGGGCAAAAATAAATGACATAAATAAATAAATAAAACAAGTGTATCAGAAATGGTTGAAATACTGTGTACATATTTGAACTTTTGGTTTCTAATTTATAAAAGATAAGCTTTAGCTCTTGGAGTACTTATTTTATTTTTTCCTTTCATGCGTAGCTTTGTGTTTTTATTTTCTATTTCTGTAAAGTGTGTAAATATATCTTTATGATAATAAGTAATATTAAAAATCTTATTTTAAGAAAACACCGTGTCATGTTTTTTTTTTTTGGCAAATGAAAAAGCAGATAGTGTTTACCATGCTTTTACATGCTGACATGACATGATGATGGTGGTGAAGTTATCAGGATTCATCCTGAGGGAAACATGGATTTCTGCACCGAACTTCATGTCAGTCCATCCAACACTTTTAGAGACATCTCCCTCAAAAACACAAAATGTCAACCTAATGCAACGGGAAAAGTCAGGGGATCACCGCCATCATTAGGATTCATCCTCTGGAAACCATGAATATCTGTACAATGGTTTGTGCTTTCCAATCTTGTAGAGGTGGAGATATCCAGCTGGATACCTGACAGTTTTGACCTACTGCGTGTGCTAGATGACAAGTCAGATGATCACCCAAGTCATTAGGATTCATGCTCTGGGCAATAGGTATTAAATTTAATGGAAATACTTAAATAGATGTCGTGGCATTTCAGACATTACCATAAAGCCACTAAATGTAAATGTACTTTATATTGAGGCTCCAGCAGTCATTATTAAAAACAACAGACAGGGGTGAAATAATGAACAGTATAAATGTGATAATGGAGTGAAATGTACTGTTGACATTTAGTGAAATTGCACTTGGCAGAGACATTTGTCATCCTCTCTGTTCAGTGCAGGAAGTGACACAGCCTAGTAACATCAACAAGCCAACTCACGATTGTTCAATTCAAATGGGATGCTCTAATCACAAAACATCAGCCTTCACATTACTCAACAGAAGTGCTTATTTTACTTCAAGTCAGCCCAGTTGTTTGTGTTTTTAACGTTGCTGTCGCTGGACCCGACCTGAAACTCAACGAGATGGACAGAAAAGAGCAACATGTTTACCTGAATGCCACGGCCATTAACCTTTACCTTCAGTCGAGTCTCGTAGAGAAATTCATCCGTTGCAATATGCGCATGCCTTTGGAAATGTAAATAAACTCCTCATCCATTAAGGAACACTCCACCAGTGACAGGTAGCCTTCCTAGAGCTTATAGTGCATACTAAGCATGCTACATATTAATGCATCCCAGCTGCTGAGCACGCATGCAGACTCTGGATGCATCTATAGATGAGATGCGTGCATACATGTCACATCTACATACAATGGAGGCTCCTCCAGTCATTACTGCTGAATAATCAGAAAACAAATCTTTATTTTTTGGGGATGTTTAATAAATAAAACTGTCCAAGAATCTCTAATTCCTTTTCGATTAAATATGTGTAGATTCCTGTGTTTACCAATAAAGTATATGGTGTGAATGCTTAATATTCAAGGAAGCATTTTAAAGAAGTTACACAAGAAATTGTACATTTGACGTCACATATGTTACTTTCTCATTACATTGTTTATCTGAAAGAGCCTCAGTGAGGCAATGTGCTGAAATGTCCTGGGCTTTGCATGGGAGCCACTCTTCCTCCAAATCTCCCACTGGGACCACTCAGGGAAGTGTCTGGTTAACGCGCCAAGTTGACATGTCATGATAGACAAGAGGTGCACCCCTGAGCCCCAGCAGCCCCCAAAAGACACCCAAGGTTATATCATCAAGCCTGGGTCAGCTGTATAATTGGGCTCGGGGTCACTGAGAGGATATGGAGCGTGACAATGAGGCTATAGAGTTACAGTTTGTAGCCGGGCAGCAAGGGCTGCCGGTGGGGCATAACTGCAAGGCCAGACGTCCCTTTAAAAGAGTTCAAGGTCCATCTGCGAAAGTGGCTCCAGCCCTGTTCACTGTCACTGCTGGAATGTGTGTCACTGCCTGCCGGCCACCAGAGCACTGCTGGCAGAGCGGGGGAGGGTGAAGGAGACGTTGGGTATATTGGGTTTGTTGTGAGGGAAAAAATAAAACTTTCAGGATGATGAGCGAGTTACTGTTGATAATGTGCATCAGACACAGTTTCTAACTCTCACAAGCTTCTTGAAATTATTGGAACAATGTCTTCAGCCAGAGAAAGAAGAGAAGCAGTGGGATTTACACACTGGAAGTATGTTGCTGCTCTGCGCCTCCAGTGCCTGGAACTACATACATGCCTGTGAACCTACATACATACATACGTGCGTACGTATGTATGTAGGTTCACACAGAAACAGAAACAGACTGCAGGGACTAACATCTGGTTTGCTCCTGGCACAGAGTCCCAGAATCAACTTCTGCCACATCATAAAAACCTTTACTGCAGTTGGCTCTCCCACAATACCACCAACAAAGCCCACAGAACCGCTGACAAACCCACGCTGATTGATGTTACCCAGCTCACTGCTGTCGCTCAACCACCTGGTCTCCATGGACTCTAATTATACACAATGTGCGGACTGTGATTGCAAATTAAGCACACATGCAACGAGCAGGTGTTTTGATAACATTTTTTAACGCAGTGTGGCTGGTATTGTTTTCACCTTGTGAGTGTGTGTGTGTGAGTGTGTGTGTGTGTGTGTGTGTGTGTGTGTGTGTGTGTGTGTGTATCATGGTAAAATGTGGTCCTGGAGACACCTACTGCAGCAGGAACCAGCCACCGAGGCGGCTTTGACTCTGGCAGGTGTTTATATGTCTGTCTGTCTCTTCTGTGGAGAGATTTTGTCAGCGCGATACAGTCACAGCCGTGCAAAGTACAGTCACGAAACTCTGCAGGTGTGTGGTTGAGATCAAAATGTAGGCCGACCTCAGATATGGGTGTGTTTGCTCATGAGTCGGAACATCAACATGTCGATGGGCGTCGCAGCTCGTGTGATCCCATCACAACATGGTATGTTCACCAAAATATTCAATTTACCGTCACAATGATGAATTTTTTTCCCCATTTTTGCTTAAAAAATGTCAGTTAATTAGAAAGATAAAGTTTATTTAATTATCAAGTTTATTTTCTGTTGATCAACAAATTGATTAATCAAATCATTTCAGCTTGGATTTTAAGTCGAGTTTAAAGAACTTCAATCTACTATTGTTCACATTTACTGAAAACATTACTGTGATCTTTTAAAGAACTTTTTCACTCGTAATCTTTTTTAGTATTTAGTTATTTTTGGCACAGTCTATACCTTTTATTAGATTAGCCAACAGTAGGGACATGACAGGAAATGAGGGGAGAGAGAGAGAGAGAGAGAGATGGGAACACAAACTGGAGACGCAGCAGTAGGCGACCCGGACAGACCAGTTTCTCATTATTCTAATCAGTACATTCAAAAGTGGAATTATACTTGGTGGTAACTGCTTAGTTGTGATAATAATGACAAACAACTGGTAAATCATGCGTGACAATTAATGCTGAAGATGTCAGATATCACCTACACTGATCCTGCTGACACTAGTGTCTCCTTCAGCTGCTGTGCTAATGTCACAGCCTGACACACAGGACAAACTGCTGCTCAGCTCTAAAGTTTAACTGAGGGATTCAGACTATTATTATTTGTGCAAGTGTTATCTATTATGTAAGCAGTCAATAAGCTATGTACAGAGCCGGAAAATAACGGGCCTAGTTGTAGATCATTTACTGACCAACAGACTCATCACTCTTTTGGCTTTTTCAACAGCAAAAAAATAAAAAATAAATACCCTCGCCAACTTTTTGAAAATCAAAACAGCAGAGTGGCGTTTCTCTTTTTAACAAACCACCTTTGGTTGATCGTTGATTCTGCATTTGACTTCATGGTGGACAGCTGGGTCCAGGCAGGTTGTAATGACAGGACATTTTATGTGAGTGAGTGTCATTGCAGTAATAGTGTACTGTGGCTCACATCCTGTATATGCGCGTCTGAGAGAAAGTGCATGCACAAGTCTGCATCTGCTTCTGAAGTGAACATAAACAAAAACCCCTGACTGCAAACAGAGCCTGGAGCCAGGTAAGAGGCAGGAACAACAGTTTGTGTAATGCACCTCAGCTGTGTTAACACCAGCAGCTCTGCAGTGGCGATGGATCACTGGAGTGGTCATAAAAACAAAGCCAGTGCAAACACAGGAGGGGGGGGGCAGCTGGTAGACAAATGCAGAACCTGGATGGGGGTGACGTATAGAGAAAGGAGCTAGTAGCTGCATGAGTTACCAAGAGTTTCCCCTCGACTGTTCAAATGTGTCTGGAATTTACTGTAATTTTGAACTTCCGCTGCACTTTTAAAAACAACAATATGGAAACATGACGATGGCGTTTGGTTCATTTGCACCTTTCCCTGAACTTGAGTCTCTTGTCGGTGAGCCAAGACTTCCTTCAGGATTATTCTATACACTGTGCAGCTTAGCCACATTTGCTTTAGCTCACAGGCCAGGAACAAAGCGAGTGCACCGGCCCATAGGCTAATATAATCAGGGTCATAACTTTCCCATCATTAGAATGCTACCCATTGATGACGGATGGACTTAGGATATAAACTGTAAGGCTTCCTTAAGCCCTTCCTCAAGTGTCCTCTTTTGGGGCCAAGAGGACACTTCCTTTCCTATTAGACAGAGAAATGTTGGCACCCGCCTCCCAACCATTCTTTGTGAATCGTACTTACACGAGCATGAAGGCGAGTTGTCCATGTGGAGGTCTGGGGACACTAGTGAAATCTTTACGGCCATATATGAGGTGGTAAACAAAAAATCCTTAGGGAATTTATGTGACATTGTAAAGCCTTTGTGTTGAGCTGTCATATTAAAAACGAACCTAAAACTTCATTGACCACTGACTTTTGACAGGAATGTTTTCTATTGTTCAGACACTTGCAACATTAACACTTCCTCATGCCTTCCTACAAGTTATATTTTTAACAACATAAGGATGTAAACAGGTTCAAACGAAAATCGAAAGAGTCCAGTTGTCCTTCAAGATTTCTTTGATAGCCCTATCTTTAACCACTCTACATACACATGTACACATAGCGTGCTTAGAGCCAGGAAGTGAGTGAGCAGATCATATGGGTGTCACCCAAAACGACTTGTTTATCAGCTGTGTGCAGGGCACTGATTATCTGATAGCACATCCTGGACTTTACAGAGATTGTTGATGAGTTCCATTCAAGATCACATCAGTAAAGCTCACTCCTCTTTGCCCCTAACCAAAAGCATTTAAAGAAACAATTTGCTTCTGATGAGGGGAGCCGTGCCGCGTTATTATCTTGTTAAGGCCAGTTAAGAGGCCGTGTCTCTGAGGGCTGAGCCGACCCTGTCAGGAAGGCGTCACTTTGCTTCGTGGGCTGCCAAGCAACCACAGAGGCGTTAACGGTCCAAACTTCTTTGCCACATGGACACTCAAAGAGATAAACACTCACTCAAAGACAGACAGCTACATGAGTCACTTCACTACCCCCGAGGTATTTCCCAGATCTGTCTCCAAGGAGTCAAGACTGCTGAGAGATGTTGAATGTTTTTGTCTGAGCCTGCAGACGATATTTAGAAAGATATTATTTAGACGTGAAAATGTATATAAAAATACCAATACTACTAAATTAATATTTACATAAATATGTAGAAGCCAAAATTAGACAATGCAGTTGTGAAGACATGACAGGCATTGAATGTCACTACAGGAGGCTGTTGCTATACTTATGTTCAGATAAGGCTCACTGTGTGGGAGCTGCGCTATAACTGGGTACTGACGAGCTGCTTCATACAAGTTAGTTATTAAACTGTAAACCTCCCAAAGAAGGTGCCAGTCATTCCTTATAATCTGCTGTAAAGGCAGAAGGATGAGAGACTTACACCGGGAGCAGAGTGCCGGAGACAGACGACGTCTCTTTACGTTTATGATGACACTGATGTGCACGCTTGCTTTTCTGCTGTATACTGGGATTTCAAGCTGCATCTCCTGGAGATGGGAAACAATGACACACAAGGTTTCTTGTAACAAAAACCTGGAACTGTTTAGATGTTGATTTTGGCAGAATTTTTATTTGTGTTTTTTTTTATTTGTGTTTTTATTATTTGTATGTGATTTTATAACTTACAACCATCTTTATGTATGACACCATGATCCACGCATTAGTGGGGAAAAAAACAACAAACAAAACTACAGCGTAAGTGATCAGTGAATAAACACTTGATTAATAACGATCAGAATCAGAATCCGGTTTATTGCCTAGTAGCTTAAGAGGAATTTGCTTTGGTGTTTTGGTGATGATGCAACGGACAAAAACACCTTGTTAGTGCGCACGTGATTGCACAAATGATTCTCTCTCTCATCCAAGCGATGCATTAGATGAAACATCACAGTCTGTGTCAATGTTTTTTAATGTTGCTTTAGTTAAATTTAGGGCTATAGATGATGTAAATGATCAAAGTGGTGAGTTTACTATGAAACCAAGTTGTTAAAACATAGCGGTTAGTGTTAACTTCACACTCCAATTTATGGTCAAACTTACATTCAGTTGGTACAACAGGCTGCAGGTTTGCATCTCTCAGCTCTTTCCCATAAAAATTCTCAAGTTAATCAAGTAGAAAAGAAGCAAAGTTTCATTACTGCGTTAACTCCGCCTGGAACTTGGCATTCTCAAACACCCCAAACAACAATGATTCAGACAATGGCGGTCATGTTCTTACTGGATTTCAGTTCCAGTTTAAATAGCAAAGAGAAAAACATAACTGATTGCAGTGGGAGCTGGGACTGAGCCATTCAAAGGGAAGACAATGATGTCGTGACACACACTGACCTATAATTGCCAACATTAGAGTGCTGAGGGGCAGTGATTGGCTGGCTTATAGGGCCCTGTGGCCTTAGAGGATGAGAGCCATCATGCAATTGCACAGGATCAGCAAATCACTGTCAGATGCCCACTGGCGAGACCACTCCAAGCCAGAGCTATTTTCCCATCAGCATCAGAGGGTTTACAGAAAACAATAAAAACCAAAATGGTTACAGTAAAACAGGAGGGATCCTTTAGGCGAGTTTCAATAAAAAAGAAGTGTAAGTCTTAGAGGAACAAAGTGTGTTAGAAATGAGATGAAATCTTGACACAATGCTGCTCTCTCCAGTAATGACAGTCTCGAGTGCATTGAAAATTAACATATTACATGAAAAATAATGGGGCTAAAGAAATGTTGGCTTGTGGGTTTCATTCTACACATCTAATAAATACATTAGTGTGGAGACAGAGACATCAGTATTATCAAGGAAGCATTTGGTTGATGTCCAGGCATTTCTCATCTGCCAGCACAGATTACGTGAACTCTATCTAAACCATAATAGCAGATTTCCTTAAATCACTGCCAAAACGCCACAGTTTAACAAGCTTTTGAAGATGTTCTAGAAAACCGTTCCTATTAGCCCGTCAGGCAGTTTCTGATGTCTTAATGCAGGTCAGCTCCCAGACCTGCAGCTGCATAGAGAAAGGCAGACTGGGAGAAGTGGGGGGGGGGGGGGGGGGGGGGGGGGGTATAAACCCAGAATCAGCAGCTCTCCTCCTGCCTCCTTTCTTATCTGCTCGCACAGCCAGCTGAGAAGCACACAGACACAGCACTCTTAGACACAGCCAAGCTTTCCTAGCATCTCTTCCCCTGATGAGTTTGTCCTCCCATCTACACCTCTGTGTGAAGCCCAACACACATCAAGCAGCAGCAGCAGCCACAAGCACGTTTAACTGGCCGGCTGTCTGCGCGGTCAGAGCTACAGATTACTTAAGAAGCGGCGGACAGCAGTTTTTTTCGATAGCTGCTCAAGCCATATAGGAGCACACATTCGAACTGTACATAAGAGTGCAAGCATGAGCCGTATGCAAATATCACAGAATTGTCCTTGCCCATACATTCCCACTGGAGCGAATCTGCACTTTCCCCATTTCTCCTTCAGGATAATAATTGATTAAAAATTCAACATATGGTAATACAAAGCTTGTGAGTGAGGCTCAGCTCGCAGGCAACAGATACAGTCGAGTCCCCACAGTAAATCAAAGTGATGTCTTATCAACTAATTATCTTCACTGAATTGTTTATCAAACACAAAGCCTGAAGACTTTTCTTTCCTTCGCTTCTGTGTTCTCTGTTTCTGCACATATAGTTGTGTATATGTACATGAGCACAGGAGCTTTGTGTGTGTGTGTGTGTGTGTGTGTGTGTGTGTGGGTAGGTGACATCTCTGGCTAACATTGCATGTAAGACTAGTAAGCACAGACATCAGCAATATACAAAGCACACTGACCGTGGATGCCACAGGGAGACACAGTGGAGATGAGTCAGGAGGCCGGAGGGTGGAGAAAATGATCAACCCGGCAGGTTCATGCTGAAAAGAGCACACATTGCTTTAATATGAGGTGCACTGGCGGTTGAGTGCAGGTAATATAACAATGTCATGTCATTTTTATACTTTAGTCTTATGCAACTTCCCCCCCCAAAAAACACAGTGGGCGGTCCTCTTCAGTTTAAGGTTCAAGCCAATTGACAATAGCCATGTCGTGGATGTTGTTACAGTCTGCCGCCTGTTTGGCTCTCTCATGTATTATCAATGTGTTTTGGTCACAGA
Organism: Seriola aureovittata; assembly: GCF_021018895.1. Lineage (NCBI taxonomy): Eukaryota > Metazoa > Chordata > Actinopteri > Carangiformes > Carangidae > Seriola > Seriola aureovittata. The sequence continues at coordinate 7,909,139 of NC_079371.1, read as the reverse complement.
GCTGGGCATGCACTCTTCTTAAAGACAAATTCCTGAAAGACTTGGAAAATCTCAGAAGAGATACAAGAGATCCAAATTCCAAAACACTCAGACTCTTCCAACCACTTGGAGAGAATAAGGAAAACAAATCCTGTCCATGATTTAAAAAAAAAACACTTATTAACTTGTTTCCAAACTTGTGAATCTATTTCCTGATCCAAACAAAAATGGTGGCCAGAAGTGCCAAAAACCACACTACAAGAAGTCCAGAGTTATTGTTACTTTACATCAACTACTGTACACTCAAATCCAGACTGCGGCACGCACAGAACTGACTTGCAACGTATGGATCATTCATGACAAATCCAGGGAAATTTCCTTATCACCATACAGTAGCTGACAAACGAAAAGATTTTATATTTTTTAATGATTATTAATCATACAAGGAGCTGAATATAGATCATTATTAGTGAGCATCCCACCAACTGATCCAGAAGGAAACAGACTTGGTCTCATGAGTTGTGATGTTCCAAATCATGTTTATAAACAACATGTCATCCTGTGTCCACACCTTTCTTGTAGTGTACAGGACTCCTGCATATAATTCATCTACCCTACTAAACAACTTTGAAAATCCAAACTGAACCAACCCACGGTTTACACTCAATGACATGAGTTTAGGTAGTTCAGCTACACTACATCATTGTCTGTGGGAGTACACAGAGCACTGACACGAGCACAGAATGTGTTCCTACTTTTCCTGGAGAACATCTGCCTGCAACAGGTAAACATTAGACGAAAAACCCCTGTGGATCTACCCGCAGCCAGCCAATCACCTGTCAGAAAAACACAGTGGGGGGAAGGCACTGAGTATCCAGTGAGTGTACACATGGGCTGATAAGGCTGACACCGGATTAGAGATGATTTGAGATGACTCACATCTAAAAAGTTCAGATGTGCAGGAGTAAACTAACCCACAAACACTGAAGAAAATCACATTCCACCAGATATCGTGCTATATATCACAACTGGGTAATTTAGCAGTAATTTTTGAACTTAAACACAGAGGAGTTACATTCAATGACCTCAGAGAATGTGATGAAAGAAAAATGTACATCCATTTGACCATTAAAAGGCCCAGACTTGCCTTGTAGCCCAGCAGAGATGGCCCACATGGGGCCATCCCTTCAACAGCATCTTCACTCATGTAAACATGACCTCTGTTAGACTAACAACAGCCAGAAAAATTCTAAAAGTAATCTCAGTCCAAGGGGACTCTCCATAAAACCAGACCAGGCACTTTGAAAATCCCCAAGTATGTGTGCACCAAACACATGGCTTAGCGGAGATAGAGAGAGAAAATTCTGTGGCACATTCTCGACTTTGGTTTAAAGATAAATCATAGGTCTGTGTGGCTCTGTGTGGCGGGCAGGAGGTGAACGCCATGTGTTCCTGTCATCACAGGTTCAAAACCAGCTCAAGACCCCTGCTAGACATCATCTGTTTCCTTCCCGAATTTCCTGTCATGTTCCACTGAGCAATATCTACCGAAGCAAGGCTTCTCTTAATGGATAATACTGGTGTGTCTCTTTACATTATTCCTACTGATGTCGGCACACCTTAAAGAGAAGACATCTGCTTTTATTCATTATACTGCAGCATAAAAACAACACTGACATGACACTGACAAAATATCTCAAGCACTGTAATCCATCACAGAGAAAAGATTAACTTTTTTTTTTTATTATTATTCCACTATGAATGAGATGACTGTTTTTGTGTCAGAATGTGTGTTATTCTACACTTCTCTCTCTGTCAGTCACCTGGCAGCCACTGGAAGCGATGGAAGCCGCCTCAAGGAAATAATCCCTCAATCACATGTCAGCTCACAAACTTAATTGTCACATTCATGTCGTTTTATTCAGAGAATTATTGTTCTGTGGCAGAGCAGCTAATTTCAAGTAAGGCTGGCAGCATTAAGTTTTGAAATTTTAAAACAAGGAGAGATTCATAAGTTGAACGATACATAGAGTACAGCATGCAAACCCCTGTCCCCTCGAAATTACTTTTATTATACTACTAATTTGTTTTGCCAATTTTTCAAGGAAATGTAACTGCTGTATGGATTATGTTCCCTGGCAATGTTTTGTTTGTTTTTTTGTTTCAAGTGGAGGAGATGCTCTGTTCTTGAACTGCACAAAAGTTGTAAGGAAGAGACTCAAGAGGTGCAGGACTTTGGCACCAAAGACTAGGGTTCAAATCCAGGGTCCCACACGAGGTTAGGGTTTAGGCAACATAAACACTTTTGTTACAGACAGATTCTGTTTTTGGTTAAATATTGAAAAAGTAAACATGTTGTATATCATGGTTTAAGTCAGTTTTGATCTTTTCAGTATTTAGCAAAGAACAGTCTTTCCCTAATTTAGCCAACTGCTCTGTGACTAATCTTATACTGTATACTGAAGGGGAAAATAACAAAGGCTATGTTGTCTGCGAATGATGATGTTCTGTATGATCATTGTGATTTTGTTTATTATAAAGGTTTCCTCATTATAAAATAAGCCTTGAGTGGCTATGTGGGCTTCTACTTGCAGGAACAACGATGCCTTGAGTGAAATGCTGAGGCTATGGTTGCCAACGCCCCCGAACACACGGGATCATCCCACAATAGGAAACTGAAGGACATGACTTTCATGTCCCACTACCCAAACAGACAAAGGGTTTCAGTATTTTGGCCACAAATTTAGTTGTTTTTACTATTTTCTACATGAAGCTTAAACAGACACAGCCAAAAATACAAGTGAGGGGTCAAGCCGTCAAACAACCCACCTGTTCACTGGCGACCAGTTTATAGTTCATGCAAAGTACCCGGACAACTCCTGAACTTTGAAGCGGTCCGATTGTCTGTCCATTCCTCCTATGTTTAGTCCGTATCCGCTGATCAAAAGCTTTAACGAAAGTATCCCAAGTTGTGCATATCATCATCTGAACTCCTTTGCAGACAGTCGAGCGACTTCTTCTCCTTCACTTCTTCCAATTTTTTCAACTTCCGGCCGGGGGACTTTGGGTATGTTTAATTAGTATGCTAAATACGAAGTTCTGTTGAGTTCTTACCGCGGGAGGATCGGGTGGGGACAGTGAGCGCACCTTTTTGAAAAATCTGATTGGATAACTATTTTCTATTTTCATGGGTTTTAGGACAGTAACCCTTTCATTTCTGAACCAAATTTGATAGAAAATGAGGCTAAAATTAGAATGAGTGATGGTTGATGGGGATGTCATTAGTTTTGCTGGTGTTTTTGTTTTAAATTAAAGTATCAAAGAAATTGAAATTTTGACCTGATGGTGGCGCTAGAAGGTGGTGGTGGGGGGGGGGCTAATAATAGTCAGTAGGAAAAAAAATGAGTCATACAGAAAAGACCATTTGCAGGAGGAAGACTTGTGCTCAAAGATACTCAGCATGGGACAGGGTTTTGAAACCACATCTATGGTTCTGGGTTCAAAGGACAATCTCTCTTAGCTGCTGCTAATAACTTTTCAAACTGTAGTAATGACTCCAATCCAAACCACATACAGCAGAGTCCTGGCTGCATGTTTGTTTGCAGTGTCTGCTTCAGGGAAAGTAACTTCATGGTCACAGTTTACTAGAAACTCACACTATAATGACCTCAGCCGCTGGCAGCTCTCCATAGACCTTTCACCATGTGCCAGCAACACAACTCAAAAGGATACAAAAGAGACACCCGAACAAACCTCTGGCTCTTTCACACACTCACCAACTCCTGAAAAACAGCTCTGTGCTCTACGTGGATATTTGACAGGTTATTATCCCATTAGATTTGCTTCATTTACAGTCCAGACAATATATGAAAGCAAAAGCCAGACACAACTGAGGCGTAGAGATAGAGATCGGCTGCTCTTGGATATGGATTACTTGTTTTTCAGCCTATTAATGGTAACTTATAACTTTAGTATAAGTTTTTTGCGCTGACAGACAATCAAAATTATTTTCTGTTTAGGGTTAGAAAAATAGTTAATGTATTTTTCAGATTGTTGTGCCTTTGTCTGCAGGACTCAGCATAAAATATATATTAATAGTTAAAAAAGACTTCCCAGCAAAAACTAAGTACTCGGATTGTCTTTGAAAGGTCAATTCTCTTGGTAATTTTCATATGAACTAAGTTATGTGAATCAGTATCCCATTACTGTGCAACAAACAATGCTCTTGTGTACCATAAATATTTTTAGGACAAGAAGTACTCATTTGAAACTCCGGTACTTCAGTTGCACAACTTACATAGTTAATGTTGTTTGGCCATAAATCATGTTGTCATAAATTAGCTTAAACATTTTTAAATGAGGTCACTGCATGCATACCAGTCACCCTGAGGTCATTTCAGTAAACTCTTCCTTATACACTGAATGTTTAGGGACTCTGTCAGCATCAAGCCAATTGCTCCTCGGTGTAATGCGAGGCATGAGGTGGGAATGTAAAACATGTTAAAGGGCGTGAATGAGTCTTGGATGCCATGCATCAACAGATCCCCGAAATGTGTTTTGACACAACTACAAGATGAAGGAAAGACAGAATCATGAGTGTTGTATGAAGTTTGAATTGAGAAATGGCTGCTTGGGGTGCAGTTTCTAATAAGTCATCGTTTAAGTTGTGACTAATGGCTTTAATAAATCAGTTACTATAAGTCTGAAGATCAGTTATGAACCATTAACAAGAAGAACCTTTTGGTTAGCAGGTTGTGATATCAATGCTGTTTGGTCATGAACACTCAAATCATTATTGCCTAAGTCATTAATAAAGGCTCAAGAGTTTTCCCTTAATGAACCATCAGGTCTGTAATTATAACTGTTAGTAAGGCATTAGAGTAATAAACATCAATTATGTATTTACAAATGTTAAGTTCATTAAATCTTAATAAACTCAGTAATAATTGGTCAAAGTGTTTCCCACTTTCAAATAAGCCATCAATAAAAGTTATTTAGTTGTGTGCAATGTAAGTAATTAATAAAGCATTCAAACAATGACAAGAGTCTTTTTATTGCAAATACGATTCTCTGCAGCACTTCTCCAGTGTTTACGAGTCAAACAGTCCATTGGATGGATCTCTGCATGATTAACAACCCAAAACTTGTTCTTAATAATGATAAATTATGATGATGACGGATGAAACAAACAAGATAAAACGTGTTAAATGGTGAGTTCAGGAGGTGCTGGCTGACGGTTTTTTGTTATTTTAGGGACAGAGCCAGGCTAGCTGTTTCCCACTGTTTCCAGCTTGATATTAACCATACCAATATGAGACTGGTATCGATCCTTTAACAGGACATTATGTATGGGTTCCCACCACCTGCCATCAAATTTCACACGTCCATGTCACACATGTGCAACACTGTCCACAAAACACACTGAAGCCTGCATAAATATTAGATCATTGTTCTAACATGTAGCTCCACCACTGAGGAGCCATATGGACATATACACTGAGTATACTGAGTCTCTTCTTATATATAAAAACTGCAGTCTTGTATATTCCCTCACGATGCTCCCTCGAACAGGCAGACAGATGTTTATGCAGTTGCCATGGCAAGGGGTGTCCTTTTGTGAGGGAGCAGCAGAGGTGTCGCACGATGCTCTTCACCCTTTCAGAGGGTTATTAGACAGCCCCGGTTGCGTCCACCACTGAAATACCAACCTCTCAACAGGGTGGGCGCAGTCATTTGAGAACAACGTCACTTGCTGCAAAATATAGACAGAATTTATTTTCACATAAATTGCCATTTCACCCCAAAACATCAAGGGAGATATTGATAGCTTCTGCACATGATGAAAAGTAAATATTCCCACAAATGAGGACTACATCCCACTGAAACAAATACAGTTGAACTTCAGTATGTATTATTTCTTGCATATTAAGGTTTCCTTCTCTGCGAGGTATTGTATATCCTAAAACATAATATACACCAAAAATACATTTTCTCACAGAAATAAATATAAACAGATAAATTTGGGACTAAAAGGAGGAAACTGGTTTGAATTTCCTTTGTTTCTAAAGTTAGCAGTGTCTGGGATAGATCCATAAAAATTCATGAGGATGTTGTGTGGTCATTTTTAAGGAGGCCAGGGCTCTAATTATCAATTTTACTGGGTTATTGTTCTCCCTTAGCCAAGTCAGGCAGCACATGTGCTGTTATGTATGCAGTATACTTTGATTACTGCTAATAAAAAACCTTTTTTTAGTCCTACCATTCACAAGTAATTTCCTCTCAAAGTTGCAATGCATCCAGGTTTATTGTTTATTTCATAGTACAATAACATATTTTCAGGTACTCACATGAGGATAATTAAAAACACATATGATGTTAATATCACGCTCAAGGCTAGTGGGCAAAGTAAATGTTGTGCCAATAAAATCAAGGGGTTTCAGCGCCATGAAATCTTTGAGGTGCAGATCTGGCACTCTCTGTCTAGTCCCCTCTCCAAACATTTGTCTTCATCGTCAGGATGGCTGCTGGCCCTGGCCTTGCTGCCAGCTCCTCACTGCTTGTTTGATGATTAAATACATTCTGATTTGCCGGGCCATGTTGTAAACTTCCTGTGTGGTTGCACCGTCAGGTCTGTGTTCCACACCGCTACTCCCAAAAGGCCTTGCATGAACACCATTATTATCCCTGCAAATTAGCCCAGTTAACCCGCTCCTGCTCCAGTTCACTCTTTGTTAACCCCTCATTTTTCACCATGTCTGGACCACGGACCAAAGGATTGTAGAAACTGGTTGCCCCTCCCCACCATCCCCATCCAACCCTGTCCCGGCAGATCCTAACCCCTGTGAATATTAAACAGCACAGACTGCAGGAATGCCACAGCTAAATTGGCAGCAGATGTTGCTGAGGGGATTTGGTTGTGAAGTGTTTTGTCTGCAAACTGAGCTGTAAAACATCGCAGGCCTGACAGGTTCTCTGGTGAGCCTCTAAGGTGAAACGCCACAAGGGCAATATAGCCCTGTGGTAGCTCTACCGAGGCTCACTGGTGGCTGAACACTCACCCATCCATTTAATGGTCACTTATGAAGAAAGGTTTCAGGAGACAAGCTGAGCAAAGAGTCTACTTTAAATTGGAATACAACAAAGATAAGGAGTATTTATTTGAGGTATCACACCCATTGCAAATAATGTTGCAGAATCAAACTTAACATCATAAAGTAATCTCAATTGTGCCTATATGCTGTTGTCCTTTACATGACACTGAAAGGTTTTTGTCAAATAAGACAAGTTTCAATTCGAAATCTGGAACTCATGTCAACATACAAGCAGATTACATTTTAATGTATGTTGAAATACAAGGTAAAAAAAAAAAAAACCTACATGTGATCCAAGAATGGAAAATGTTGCTTACCTGCAGGTAATGTCAGTTTGAGAGGAAGCAGGCCTGAGATGTCTGGGTGTCTGGGAAAAAGATGAATGACTGGTGCAAAAAGAAAATGATTTCGTAGTTTGTTCCAAATTCTAAACCAGCCATTGCTCCAGGCTACGACTGCAGACTTAAACTGTGGCACATGTGATTTCTTATTCCCAGCACAAATTATGATAGTTTGGACTACTGGTGCTCTGGCTCCAGGTCCTCTGAGCCACAGGAAGAGGAATTGGTTGTCGGCTGAAATGAATCAATGGATGGTAACAGAAATAATGTTTTCATCAACTCTGAAATTTCACAAGAGAAACAAAGCATTTTCAATCCAAACAGGAGAGCTTTTAATGATATGAAGCTGCACTTATCAATATTTCTATATGAAGAATGGGGTCAAATGTCTATGTGTTATGTGAAAGCTGTTGCTTGTGGTGATGAATAGATAATTATCTGCAGTTCCCTTCAGCTCTTTGGAGCATTGCAGCCTCTTTCAGTTTGTTGTTTTGGTTTTGTGGAACCGCAACTTTATTATTTTAGTTCAGTCTCACTGCTTTGAACAGCTGTTTTCAGTGAAAACCCACTGATAAACCCGCTGTACACTACGCTACCTACCCAGCACCACAAAGTTAGCGACACATTAGCACTAGCGTTTAGCAGCTGAAGATACTTCCAGATATTCTCTTCAGGAGTTGGCGTGAGAGTGAATACTGGACGTACTTTATATTCATCAGATGAACAGAAACACATGTTCAGCATAACAAGTTGATAATGTCAGCGTTTACACTCTGTACCGCTGCTCCCGAGTGGCCAAAACCTCTGTTAATGCAGATAAATAAAATAAATGTTTTGGCCAAATTTTATCTACATACAAGTATATTGCAGTACATTATGTCAAATTGAGGGCTAGTCTGGTGGTCTGAAAATGCACTTAAAGTCTACTATCTTATAATATAAGTATAACATCCATCAGCAGAGAAATTCCAGAGGAATCATCAGTATAAGTGCTACAGCAGTGGGGAAGACCTCTTGCAGCAACCGTGCGATATGATTTTTGTCTAACTGATAACAAACATTACAACCAAAGCATATGTTCCTATATGTCTGGTAAGTGCAGGGAGCAGCCCATTTCTGACAAGGTGAAGCTTAACATGAGAACTAAATTCAAGGGTGGCCAAGATCCACGCAGGCCTTCTGCCAAAAATCCAATACAGCAAATGGTTGGATCTGTGTAAGCCCTAAGCTGACAATAAAGTCACTATGTTCAAAAAATGCTAACATCCTTTAATGGGTATGAAAGCCACTGCAGCAGAATACAAATGCTGGCTATTTTTTTCTCCTGTTCCCTGTAGCCCAGACTTTTATCCGCTTCCATCCAGCACACCCTGTGAAGTTGATTAATTGAACACTTTGGGACAAAAGGGAAACTTTTATCAACTTTGGCCGTGACTAACACACTGTGTGGAGTTTGGGGAAATTAAAAAAAAGCTGCCTTGCTTTATCTCCTGATCACAAGACAAGGTAGTGAAGTGTTTGCCAAGAAATAAAGGTATCACAAATTCACATAGATGGCGGATCAAGATGAGGAGTCTCGTGTTGGTGGTGCTTGCCACCTGCTTTGGGACTGACGTGAGGGGGAGCGCGGGGTGAATGTGGGGTCATGGCTGTCAGCAGACTCTCAGTTATACAGACCAAGTGGGACTACAGATATGAGAAGGGCAGAAAACTACTGCGATGACATGATGGGGGACCTGGGGGTTATACGGTCACACTACCACCATCTTCATTCAGCATTGCAAAGCATATAAACTGTGTGTGTGTGTGTGTGTGTGTGTGTGTGTGTGTGTGTGTGTGTGTAAACATTTCGTTAAGCAGTTTTCTCTCAGGACTCGGGCTCTGTCTCCTGTGATGCTCCCACAGTTGAAGTCTGTCCGTGACCCCTATAAAGAGAGAGGGATGCCCACTTCCTGCTACCCTCAGGCGTGCCAGTCCTGCCTCAAGGGAGAGGGGCCCCATAATTTATTATTTGTTCCCCTCTTGTTAAGGAAATACTTTCTCAATAGCTCTTTCTCCTTTGTATATTTTCACTGTTCTTATTTTCTTCCTTGATTCAACCCCGTCCTCTCTTATTTATTTGCTTTCTAAACACCAGCTTGGTTCGTTACATGCAAGCTGTCATGAAGAGACTTTAAAAAATTACTTTTGTCCTCATTGAAGGCAGTGTTTATTTGTCTGAGTGAACCTGCTGGGATAAGAGTATTTTAGGTATAACTATGTGAGCTGGGCCGTGCAAGCTGACCTGGGTTAGCATTACCTCAGGCCTTAATCAGATTCCACTGCTTCAGATTGAAGATATGTCGAATGATACAATGAGCTCAGATGTCATAATTTATCAGCCTGACCCTGCCACTCTTAATGTAAGGACATTCCTGCACCATGTGAAGTTAATGGGATGTTATGTCCACAGCATATGTCGTGTAAAAATGGTTTTCTTTCAGCAACAGTGAACTGAATACTGAAACAATCAATCTCACACCAAAGGCACCAAACTCTCACTTAATCCCAGCAGTGACTTCTTTGTTTGTTGCTGTTGGTCAGTTTTTTTGGTTTTTTTTGCAGCTTTCTCAACGCCACCTTTCTTCCACAGAAACCATCAAGGCAAAAAAAAGAAAAGAAAAAAAGTGGGATGAAAAGCCAAAGCGCTGGCTGACCACTGATGCATGACTCAGCTTTGAAAATCTCCGCCCTCAAATCAAATTGTCCAGCTTCAAGGAGCGAAGGTGCCACAGTCCTGCCCCGGGCCACTCAATGTCACCGGCCAGCTTTGAGGGGTTAACGCGCATTTTTCTCAGTTGTCAAGGACGTGTGATGGGGGCAAAGGAACACAGAGGAGCGCAGGGGTCACCACACTCGCAAATATCAAGAGTCTTTGAAATACTCAATTGTGTTATAAAAGAAGCTGGAAATACCAACGCTCCAAAGCCAAACACAAGTCATTCAACATCTAAGTTTCTGCTTTTATGAGAGTCTCGATCTTGACACCCTGATAGGCCGTTTATTTATCCCGTGTTAAATTAGGTTATCATGAGCTTTTTGTCATGCTATGTTGTACTGTGGGTGTTCACTGTTATATTGGTCTAATTTAGGAGAATGAATGTTTCTATAGATATTGTGTGATTTCCAATACATTACTTACTTCACTGCTTTGTATTTTTTGAGAATATTATTTTATATTTAGGTGTTTTTTTATTTATTCTAGTACAGAGAATTAACCAGGAAAACACAACTCTTATTGCAAGACATTTACTCTCCTTTCTCTTATTCTTTTTTTTGTTAAGATATTTTCGTAAGATATTTCATGTTCATCATATTTGCCACAAGGTAAAGACGGTGCCGCCACATGGGATCAGGAACACCATGTGGTCTGTTGGCTTTTGATTTGAGAGATACAGAGTTAAGCGCTGAGGGAAAACAACGTCCTCCAGCTCCTCTCCTCTGAGGTCTTGATTGAGCTCCGCAGTCCTGAGAAAACAGACACAGCGGCTTCCTGCTGAGCCGGCCATGTTTCATGTCGGGACAATTAAACAAGTCACATGCGACCACCGAGCCCCAGCCCCTTCTCCAGACACTGAACTCAATTATTACAGAGGCTAACTCCTCATCACCACAAGTTCACTGAGTGTGGCTAATCTTATCTGATCCGTTATTAGCAGCATTTTTCATCTTTACGGCAGAGCTAACAAGCCTTTGAGATCATTAAATAGCTAGGAATGTTCAAATCTCAAGTTAAGCATGAAGATGAGTGAAAGAAGGATCACTGAACATAAATCACTCCGCTCTGTGCATCGTTTTAAAGCGTGGGGAAAGTCTTAAAGCTCTAGGATTCACAAGCCGTTCTCATGAAACTGAGAAAAGAAATCGCACAGTATGAGGTGATCTCTCATGCAACTAGTTTTATTTAATTTAAATCTGAAGCACATTCTGACACTTGTGCAGAGGCAGGAAGCAGAAATGATTTATCACAGACAGATCGTAGAAAATAAGGAAAACATTACGAAGGACTGTAATACCAAAAGCTTATTTCTCAAATGACAGCAAATTGGGACATTGCTTTTCAAAGAAGGAATAATGAATCACACAAGCTTTTCTTGTAGAAAGATCCAGGTGCTCGGTTTGTAAGAGCTGCAGAAAAACAACTTCATGAACCATTTGAAAAGCAAACACAGTTTTATGTAAAACCAACATGAACGCACGACTGTAAAAGCAAAAGGACGGTGAGACACTTTTAGTTAGTGAGGAGAGGATATCAATATGTTTGTTAACAGTGACGGGGTCAAGGGTTAAGAGCTGGTAATCAGACAAAGTTTGGGTGATGGACGAGGTGGTATCAGAGGGAGAATGACTTGACGGAGCCGCACACGTTAGCTTGTGTGTGTGTCTGTGTGTGTGTGTGTGTGTGTGTGTGTGTGTGTGTGTGTGTCTGCGTGTCTGCGTGTCTGCGTGTGTGTTAGTGTGTTGAGACTTGTTCGACAAAGAGGGGACAACATTTATGAAACATATCAGTGAGCTGGTGAAGATAAAAACCCACTTAAGGAAATATCACTGCCAGACACTGAATGGATACACACTCATTGCGGAGCCCTCATCCTCCCACCTCCCTCCCAGTTTTAGACAGCTCCATCGTTCTTGAGAGTCTCGGGGTCGTCCGCCAGTGACCTGTTATCAATGGCCCGGCTCAGGCCTCCAGACAGCATTAATCTGTCATGATAAGTTTACATCTGCTCAAATTGCTGCGTTGGTACCTTAAGCTTCATCCTAGTGCTGATTTGGGTCTGGTTTTCATGCTTTTCTTTTGTCTGCTTTTCTAATCCATGTGTGGGAGGGGAGCATCCAGCCAAACCCCGGCCGGCCAGTCTGACTCTTCAGCCTCATTTCACAGGTTGCACAGCCTCTCCTCCTCTTCCTCCACCAGACTCCTGAACCACAGAAATAAATAAACACACAAAGTACAGGTGAGCAGGTAGTAGCTGTGGTCCAGGATTACCTGAGAGACAGAACATTGTTGAGGTTTATTGCAAACAGCAATTAGCTATTTCAGTATCAATGAATCTGCAGATCATTCTCTCAATTAATCACTTCATTAACAAAGTTAATGGTCCGTTGGTCCGTAAAACTGGGAAAAATGAAAAAAAACTACTACCATATAAGACAAAGAAACACGTTGTGCTTCAGGAATAACTCCAATAATTCACTGGTTATCAATATTCTCTTCCACAGTCTCTACCCTCATCTGCTGTAAAATTGTTTCCAGGTTTGCCACTAGCTTAGTCGGCTCTGTCGCTAGCTTAGTTTGCAAACCGTCTTCCTGGGCAATTAACACCACTTTTTCAGTCAGTTTCTTTTGTTTTCCTCTCGTCATAATCAATGCCCTTTCAAATAAAATTTTACAACATCCCATCCTTGTTAAACTATTGATTGCAGAGGGCTTTTACATCTCAGTGTCAGGGAGCTCTCTTTTTATGCTGCTGTTATGCTATCCGGAAGTCCAACACAGCAGGTTTTTAAAGCAATTTCACAGAAAACATCTGCCTGCTGCATCTGGAAACACTAGTAATGAGAGCAGTGAGAGTGAACCGGTGGTGAGAGGCCAGAAAAACAAAAATAATGAGCTGAAAGTTCATACAAAGCTCATTTTTTAAAAAACGTTTGAGTATAACAGCTTTAAAACAGGCCCGACAGTCATCCACTGCTAAATGTACACTTAACTAAAATGGATCTTGTCTTCAGCTGAGCTACTTGTTGCTGTGTCATGCAGACCCCACTGAATGAATTACAGTGTAATATGGTTCACATTAGCGGTGAACAAAAGCAGCGCGCATCTGCACAAACCGCTCTGAGATGCTTTCACAGGCCATAAGCCACCCGGTAATGGCAGCCTGGGGTCATTAGGGTCTGTTGTGCAGACAGTTTGCCACGGCACGGAGAGAATAAACAACCACCATTTTCATTTCTTATTCATGGTTTTAATCACGGATGACAAAACACCCGGTAAATGAAGAGAGGGAGGAAAAAAAGTTGGCACTGACTGTGTGCCTTTCCTGCGCCTTAAATGTCTTTGGGACAGTCTGTTGGGTAACGAGAGGGAATTAAAACTGTGGCGAATTTGGAAATGTGTGTAACTGAGGGGGGTGCTGACATTAACAGGCTGGCGTGGAGAAGAGCTGGCAGAGGCCCAGCACACAGCGCTGACAGTGTGAGGTCCTCTTTGCCCATTCTAATGAGGCATTGTGAGGGTCTGAGCTCGGGCCTGCAGCAGGGCCCCCTGGGGGGTCACATGCAGTCGGATGGGCGATGGAGGCCCGCAGGAGGAAGTCCGCAGCAGCGGGCTGAGACGGCTGAAGTGCGTCACTCCACATACCAGGATGGCAGATGGTTAAACAACCTCAGTGAACAGAGGGAATGGCATGAAACATCTTCAAGGTCAAATACAGGAAACTGCATCAGATTCAGAAGCTGTTTCCTCTGACCCCTGATGTCAGCCCTTTGTCTGCAGAAATACCTCATTACAGACACTGCGGATGTCCAGGTGACACTATATGAGATGCTTGGACAATACTGGGCTTATACACAGGCTCTTGCGGAAATACTCCTCGTATTATTCACAGTGATGCTTTTGTAGAGACTTCTTGTTGATGATGGAGGACGGACGGTGACAGTGAACACGTCATTTGCACATTTCCACCTGTGTTTTCTTGTGCGCTTTAAGATTAGCTCATATGTAAAGAATGTCAAAACGTAAACAGAGCATCAAGCTGATTTCAATCTAATGAAATCATCCCAGGATCATTACGTGCTTCGCCCCTGACAGCTCATTCTCCTCGACAGGTTTAAATAATGTCTGGCACTTTATCGAGCACCGTAGGGGACGTCTGTTTTCATTTCACCCCCTACTGCAAAGATGGGAATCTACAATATACAGTATGTCAGGGAAGGCTCAGAGTCTATAGGTTTTAATTGCAATCAGAAATGACAGCACCTTTAACAGGAGAAGAAAAACTAATCAGTGAAGTCAGTTAGTTTAGTGTTTTTGTTGGAATGAAAACCTCCATGTTGTCCATCAGACAAGGTTGAGCATCCCCACCCCAGAGTGCTGGTTCAGGTCATCCTGTTGACCGACAGCCTCACTACAAATTAGACCTCATTTGCCCAAAGTCTTCTCATGTCTCTGGTATTATTATATCGTATTGTACAAAGCATAAGGTGTGTGCTTAAATTTTAGGGGTCTCATTTAAGAAAAACAACCTGCAGCTAAATTAAGATGATGATGGAGTAATCACTGTAATGGCTGCATTTATGGCGGCTCTTTATTACAAGATGTGCAAAAGAGAAGTGACCAATACATCATGGTCTATTATTGCATATTAGGTCTTTAAATTAAAATGTAATTATGGTCATAAAGTAAGTCCCGGGAGCTAAGAATCAATTATATCTTCCCATCGTTAAACAATTTACAGTATCTAAGAGACATGATGTTGCACACCAACCTACATCAACAAAGAGCAGCGCAGTATATTTTAGGTAATATAGTCAGATGTAATAATCCAATTTTTTAATTTCTGCAGTTTTTTTTTTAACTCAAATTACTCAGACCCTTTATTTAAGTTAAAGTGGAAATACTATCATCTAAAAATATTCCAATACTGCACAATATCCTGCACTCAAAATGTTTCTCCAGTAAAAGTAAAAACAGTATTTCCTGCAAAAAGTACCCACAGTAGCTAAAGTAAAAGTACTCATTGTGCAGAAACACATCTTTCAGTGTGTTATAATATTATTAATACATTAAATCATTGAATACTAATATTAAATGCTGTAAATTGTCAATATGAAGCCAATTTTAGGTATTTTATACACTACTGGTTAGTTTAATATTTAAGCATTGCATCATATCTTATAAGCTCTTATAAAATCTTAATCAGAAAAGTAACTAGTAACTGCAGCCATCAGATACTGTAAATACTGTATAGCAGTAAAAAGTACAAAAGTACCTCAGAATTGCACTTCACTTTTGATGTTTGCAAGCGTATCTGATTGTGTGTGTAGTTTTTGAGTTTTTTGAGTTGTGAAGACCAGAACATCTATAATTCAGAGCAGCTTCAGTCAAACAGGAAAGACTGTCAGAGTCTCTAACCTGTAGGCAACAATCTCCATGTCTCTGGCCATCTTCTCACTGAGCAGCTCCTTGTAGTCTTCACACTGCTCCTTCATCTGCGCTTCGAGGTCGGCCTCCTGGTGCTGCATTTCATCTATAGTACACTGAATAACACACACACACACACACACACACACACACACACACACACACACACACACACACACACACACACACACACACACACACACAGTAGATGAGATTAAATGACATTATTAGTCCAAACCACTGGTCCATTACAGCCTATGATTACATTAATCAGTCCACTCTCATACCTCCAACTCAGCAATCTCGTCCATGTATGCAGCCTTCTTCATCTCAATCTCGTCCTCCAGCTCCTCATTACACTTCTCGAGCTCTGCAAGCTCCTTTTCCAGCTCTGAAATCTACAGAAACACATGACAAGAGAGGTAATTCTTTTAAAATATACCCACCACTGCCTGAAACTGACTCACAGAAAACATCTCTGCTTAATTATCTTGTTAGTAATAATGTAAAGATGCCAGACTATAAAATCGATCCCTTCGTGGTCGTATTCAGAGCAGCAGCCCTGGAGTTGGCAGGCGTTCAGGGTTCCTGCTCAAGAGTGCATGAACCTGGGCACTCCGGTTTAACAATAGACTTGTCCATAAACCTGATTTCTGCAGCGGCTGATAATTGAAAACCCCAACATCTGACGAGGTTCAACTTGTTGTGGTGATAGCAAACATATTAGCAGACACGGAGCAGTGTTCATTTCAGTCATGTTTCAGGCCACCTGGCAACTGTAATTCCCATGTTTACTTTTCATTTAGCTAGATATTAGGGTTAGAGTTAGCTGCCAGATATTTGGTTTTTTCCTCACTGTTATTCGCTAACAGCTGCCTAACTCATTTTGCTGGGAACATGGATGATAAGAGCAGAATTTCTGGGCTGTAAAACCAAAAACAATGAACTAAAAGAGGCGAACAAAGAAAGTGGAACTGCAAAATCAGGTGATGATCACAAAGTGATTTTATCAATATTATATAGACAAAAGCAAGAGATATTGAGCTCAGGTTACTTAACTTCTACCACAAGCTAACTGAGGAGCCTCCCTCCCCGGGGTCCGAGGCTGTGGTGTCCTGCCGTGAGTAATTACAGGAATCACAGAGATTCAACAATTAGCTGTCACAGCCAGATGGGGATCCAGGCGGTCCTGCTCGTCATTCAGCGAGCCGGCCAGTTACCACTCGCAGGCTGATGACGACTCCCTAACCTGGTCGAGTCACACACTCCTCCGTTCTCAATGGCATGATAAGTGAGGCTTGGCCATGTGTGTATGTGTGTGTGTTTGTGTAGGGGAGTGGTGGCATAAAACCCCATCGGTGCCTGCCCCATTATATACATTTTTTGCGTCAGGGCTGATTTCACCGCAGTCTGTTTGTTTGGCCATGTTGTGTCTCAGTGAGAAACCAGACCCGAGGCATCCATCACAGGCGAGAGAGGAAACAGAGCAGATCAAGCCGTGCTGTCCATCCGTCAGGCTGGATTGAGCAGAGCTGGGGCTCGTGTGCTGCATGTTAGAGAAAGGTAGATGATGTTGGGAGAGCTCTGCTACAGAGGCTCACTGTTTATTTAAAGAGCTGGAGGTAGAGCCGCAGCCACAGTAATGAGAACCAAACCACCATGTTTGTTACAGATGTGGTTAGGTGTCAGCTGCGGTCTGACCACTGATGGATGTTCAGGAGACGAATGTGAAGAGGAGGTAGTTTCTGTTTACTGGAGTCACTCTGTGATTTTACCTGAGTCATAATTTCCTGGTGCTTCACTTTGCTGTGTCCTTTGTTCAAAGCCCAGTTGCTTTCAAGGCATTTTTCTCCTGGCTGGATGAGAAATATCCGATGAAGGTTTATTTCCTCTCCTCCATTTGCAGAGGAAGTCTCCAGTCAGTGTGTGTGTGTGAAGTTTTAAGACTTTTATGATGCTGCAGCTGCTCTGAAAGACTGTACTTAATAACTGAGGACACGGAGGGCAATAAATCCTGTCTGAGCTGAAGTCGAGCCCTTCACATCTCCTGCTGAAAGTGTCCACAGAGTAAACACTCTGGTCAGCAGGATCTCCCACACTGTTGCTCTGCTGTCACTCATCTGCTCTCCACTCCCCTGGCCTACTGTGGGAAACCATTCATTTGCACCATTATGTCTGATTTAAGAGCTGATGGCAGACACAGAGCCAGTTGTGGGCTGCAAGACTCCTCTTTTCTTTGTCAGTAAAGAGGTGGGAGACGTATTATGGGAAGATCTGAATCAGTAGGTAGCAACTGAGGGATTTAAATGACGTATAAATGTGAGGCTTAAGGGGTCACTTAGCAGTAGCAGTAAATAGCCATGCAGACGATTTTGTTTTCATTTGATTAGATTTATACTTCCAACAGTAATTTTGTTTGTGGTGCTCATAGCATTGAGAAATTACATCTAAACAATTAAATTACATTTCTTTCAAGGCACATCATCCTAACTTCTCTGAATAAACTTCATAACACTTACAACTTCACAGGTCAGTGGTTTTTAAGGACTACAGTGTGTCTTCAAGCAATAATTTGACATGGACTTATTTGACTTGTTAGCTTTATTTGCTTATCTAGCAGAGAGCTGGATTAGATCATCCACTCTCATGTCTGTTCAGTAAATATAAAGCTACTAGCAGCTAGCTAACTTAACATAAATTAAACCACAACTTGTTGTTTTTACATCATGTTTTTTTTTTGGATGGCTTAAACAAACAACTTATAATGTGTTATTTAGTGAGAAGTAAAGGTGCTGGTAGGTTGACAGAACTTAGCTAGCTGCTTCTCACTGGTTTCCAGTCTTTGTGTTAAGCTAAGCTAACCAGCTGCTTGTACACACAACTTGCACGACATTTAGGGCTGGTTTCTTTTTCTTCCTTCTCTCTTCTGACATATTGTTGGGATATGGAAGGTGTGTGAAAAAGAAATCACCTCAATATCTTGGCAAATAAAACCAAAACCTAAATCTGCCTTAATGTGATGTAAGCGTAATTTGCGTGAACTGAGCCTTTAAACAGTGATTAAAACATCGTCCACGTCCACTCACCTGCACCTTCATCTCACTGATGTTCTTGGTCTTTGGTAAGTCTTTGTCTGCTGCCCCTACAGCTTCCCCCACTTCCAGTTGTTTTCCGTTACCGCTGAGAGCCACAGCAGAGGAGGCTGCACCACACTTGTACTGCAAAGACAGACGGTGAGGAGTCAGTGCATTCATGAAAAGTTGGTAGGTATAAAAACCTTTCATTTTCAGTCTGCAAAAGACCATGGGGGATAGAGCTCTCTTTTGGGCAGTGAAGTGCACTTCGGCAGGGGAGCAAAGAACAATCAGAGCCTCTCATACCGGCTGATGGTTAAACCTCTCCTTGTGTACGCCACATTCCTGATTAGATGGAACAAGTGTAGCTGAAATGAGCAACATGAGGGTGCACAGGTGTGTGGGAGTCAGCCAGCAATCACCATTACTGTTCAAACCCAATAGCAATCATTTTAGCATCAAGACAATTGCGTCTCATAATCGAGGCAAGGCACAGACAGGACGGTGTCCAGCTGGCGAGAGAAGAGACAGAGTGGGAGTGAGACAGAGGGAGAGAGAGTAAATAGACTGGGTTCAGGGGGAACAAGAAACACACCTATGTATCTAGACAGACGCACAAATATATAAATACGCCCTGCTGCCATGACTCCAAATGAAGGGGACGGACACACACACACACACACACACACACAGTCCACTCCACTGCTGCAGAGGAGCCTGGGAAGGCGGCCAGCAGTCTGATTACAACCCTGACCTCTGGACCGGACAGACATCCTCGCCCCAGAGGGGGTGTGACCCGACGGAGCTATAGTCTGACCCCAATGCAGCACCTCTGCGCTTGTAACGCGCACACACACACACACACACACACACACACACACACACACACACACACACACACACACACACACACACACACACACACAGGTAGACAAAAGTATTTTGTTCAGGTTCATAACTGCAGCTCTGATTCTCAAGTTCTTCCCTGGTGTTGTGTTAAGAGGGAAAGAAAACAAGTGGGAGTATCGTTGTGTGATTTGTGAAAGATGAGATTTACGTCTGGAGCCGACCGGGACATTTCAGAGGGAGAGAGAGGGTGACGTGGTGAAAATAGGAGAGATCAAGTGGTCAGTAGGAGGATGAAGATGGCAGCTCTGGATAGTGTGTATCAGTGGTGGAAGAAGTACTCAGATTATTTTAGGTACAAATAAACTTAAAGTACTCGTGCGACTGATATATTATCATACAGTATGTTACATTATTGGTTTCTTAATACTGATGCATCCACGTGTAAGTGAAATGTTATTGTTTTAACTAGTGGAGGCGGAGCAAATGTGAAAGTGTAGTCCAGTGGTTCTCAGTCTAAGGGTTAGGTCCCTTCCAAAGAGTCACAACATAAATCTAAGGGCTCGTTGGAGGATTAATGGGAGAAAAAAGAAGAAAAAGAAAAGTTCTGCTACACAAATTGTATCGTATTGATTTTTCTGATTTTTCTCTAATCTTATTTTTTTGTGAAATATTGAATAATTTAAAAAGTTATGGAAGCATATTTGGTGCAACTAACAGCTCATGTGCGTTTTCATCCACCGGCTTTCATACAATTTTAATTTGTGTTTAAAACACCTGAGTGGAAATGTCAGATAAAAGTCCAAATGTTGCAACAAAATTGCAAGTGCAATATAAACAGAGTTAGCAAATTAAGCCTGATACACATTTGACGTAAACATCTACTGGAGCAACTTAATAGCAGCAGACAAAAAAATCAGATCTGTGTGACTTTAAAACATGAAACAAACATAAATCTCATATTTCCACCTTGTTTTCTGCATTGTTTTCCACCATCTGGGGTTTGACTAGCACTTCTAATTACGTAATTTCATTGTGCCCTTTTCCTCAGAAATAGTTTAATGGCATCCGACTGGAAAGTTAATACCAACAGCTGTTGATGTTGTTGCACTCAACTCTGAATATCTGCAACACTAGTGGATGTAAATGCACATTCCCATTTTTCTTTTGCTTTGTGGAAGTTCAGTCAAAATTTGAGCTACATTTGGATGGAAACCTGAATACAGACATTTGAAACGTGACAAGCTGACCGCTGGTTTAATCTTTAACATGTATTTTATTATCTTATCACATTTTTTTTAATTCAAAACCTTCATCTGAAAAGTAACTAGTATATATAGCTGTCAGCTAACAGATAAAATATTTGCCTCTGAAATCTAGCGGAGTAGGTGTATAAAGTAGCACAAAATGGAAATACTCAATGTACAAGTACCTTAAAACTGTACTCAAGCAAATACTTACTTTCCACTACTGGAGTGTATGAGGTTTTGTCTGAGTCCACTCGTGTGAGCGTATCGTAAGCCAGAAATAGGACTATGATTCTAAAACCGTACACAGGCATGCTGCTGTAAAGCATTCAGCACACAAAGGCTTCCAATTCATGACATGTTTATGTGTTTTCTGCTACAGTGTGTCGTACCTGGAGGCTCTCAGCCAGCTGGCAGTAGTACTCCTTTACATCCAAGGCCGGGGTGATGTCAGGGCTGCTAAATCTAATAGCTGCCACCGCTCCTGTAGTCGCGTCAGCTGGATACATCAGACTCTCCACTTCCTGCTCACACATGCCACACATCCAAATACACAGTGGTGAAGAAGTATTCCTATGTTTTACTCAGTGGTAAAGGACATTTAGTCAAGTACTGTACCTGAGTGCAATTTTAGGTACTTGGACTTTACTTGAGTATTTCCATTTTATGCTATTGTATATTTCTACTCCAGTTACTTAACAGCTGTAATTACTTCAGATTTACATACAAAACATGTGAACACTTACTAAATTATAAATATATCTTAATTAAGTTTATCTTACATTGTAACGTAACCAGTTACTAAAGCTGTCACATAAACGTAGTGGAGCAGAGAAGTGGCATAAAATTGAAACACCCAAGTACAAGTACCTCAAATATAAAATACAGCGCTTGAGTGGCTTGTAACCTTGTTCCACTGCAAATGCAAACACACGGTACATTTTCATGTATTTACACATACACTGAAGACTTCATCATGTATGTCTACAGCTTCTAATATGTAGTTAAACAAAAACATCACATCCATTACAGAGAAAATGAACTGTTACAGAGCTGCAGTGGCAGTCTGACGTTTTTCTCCTTTTCCTCCACCTAAATAACGACATGGCTGCCGATTTGTCAGGGGAACACGGGGTACCTGGAGGTGCTGATAATAACAACAGTTAATAAAACAAAGGGAACTTCTGTTTTCATTTGGTATTCAGCTGCATTTCCCGGACTGTGAGTTATCGAGCGTGTCCCAGAGGGAGTGTGTTAAACGCCGGGCGGCCTGGCTTTGCAGAGAAAAACACAGAGTGATGGAGCTGCTCCAGCGTCAGCTGCCTCTCTCTCTCTCTCTCTCTGCCTACAGCCTCTAGATCTGATACTGGGGCGCGTCTGTCATCTCCTGGTGATGTGGAGAACACTGTAGAAGGAGGAGGGGAGGGCAGGGTGTGTGGATACGATATAGGCTGTGATTCTGTTGTATATAGTTGCAAACATGTGCCTGTTTTAAAGGAGTAGTTCCACATTTTGGGAACACGCTCATTTGCTTTCTTGCCAAGAGTTTGATGCGAGTATTGATACCACTGCCGTACTGTAATGTAAATGCTTGTTCGGACATAAAGTGAAGCAAATTTTTTGCCTTGTGTCATTCCCATGAATTTGACCGCTGGGCTATTTGTAATAAGTCAAGCCAAAAAGCAAATGTACAAATTGTACAAACGTTAGCTATGAGCTAACTAGATACACCAGCCATGTCTGTGGGAGTGTGTCTGTGTTCGGTGTTCAGTTCACAACCGAACTTCAAAACCAGAAACTGTGGTTCTTCCTATCATTTCCCTCCAGTCTCCTCATAAAACCCTGGGATACATGCGAAGCTGAAACATTTTCATCTTGCATGGACGCATTTTCTTGTCAATTTGCAACTTTTCATTGACTGCATATGGATTCGCGCCATGTCTAAAATTCACTCAGCATTCTGTCTGTTTCCTGCAGACAGCCATATTAGCATAGCATAAAGACTGGAAACAGCTGGCCTGGCTCTGTCAAAACTAAAACTCAGTTATGATCATGTCACACCTTGTTTGTTTTTATCCTTATAAAAACCCTAGTTTAAAAACATTTGTGGCTTTATGGTGGGTTCTGTGTTGGACTTCTTCTTGGCTGGAAGCAGTAACTTCCAGCCAAGACATAGTCCAGCACACAACCCCCTCAGTTCCTGTATGAATTAAACAAACATGATATAATGTGTTATTCAGTGAGCTCTAATTGTGCAAGTACGCACATTTTATTACCTTTGGATAGAGCCAGGCTAGCTATTTTTCTCCTGTTTCCAGTCTTGATGCTAAGCTAAGCTAACTGTCTGCTGGCTGTAGCTTCATATTTAGCACACAGACATGAGAGCGGTGTTGACCTTCACATCTAACTCTGTCAGAAAGCAAATAAGAGTTCTTCCACAAATGTCTTACTACTCCTCTAAGAGACTGGGATAAGGACCCACCTGAACACAAACATTAAAAAGGGTTTAATTCTGACTTGTTGCACGGTTTACTACTATATTTTGTGCTTTAATCCTCTCCCCATATGTTCCTGTTGACACGTCCGACTACAACTCTTCAGCAAGGTGACTGGGGTCATCACAGTTGTGTTTGTCACCACAGGTCTGGGCATTTCTCCAACACTCCTGTTTGACCTAAGTGCTACATTTAGAGTCATTTTAAGGCCATAAACTGTTCCCTGTTTCATCACACTGCGGCTATATATCTTCTCTCCCTCTCACCGTCTTGTGCTGGGCCTCCATGTTGGCCAGCTGCTCCTCGTAGATAGCCACTTGCTCCCTCAGCGCCAAACACTCTGCTGTCACAGCATCCACTTCCTGAGAAGAAAATCAAGTTAACAGAGAACAGGGCTGAAAGTAAAGAAGTTCAACTTAATTTGTGGAGGTGTCTGAGAGGAGCACTAAGCAGTTTGGGAAGTAAATCACACCACAGGTTGAAATAAAGTGGAAAAGGCTTTTATTTCCACCCTGAACACCCATTTTAAAAACTATCAGCACCAGCACATTCACCCTGTTTCACTGAACAGCAAGAAGACGCCGCAATGCAGAGGAAGGGGGAGGAGGAGGAGGAGGAGGAGGAGGAAGATGAGACGGAGGCTAAGTAGACACAAAAGCCCTGTCCACCAATCCATTCGCCGGCAGGGGTTCTCTGCTCATCTACTCTTTTTAAAGAACCAGATAAATTGGCATTGGATGCAATTACTGTGGGTGCCTGCATTTACATTTGGACACACACAGGGAGGGTTTGGTGGTGAAGTTGTGGAGCCTTGCTGGGAGGGTGGCAGGGTCCCTGATGGACAGCAGCAGGCAAAAGTCCCTGCTGCTGTCTGTGTTCAAATATCAATCAGCAGCTGGAGAGAAACTTGTTGTAAATCACATTCTGTACAACTTTAAAGCAGTATTAGTTTTTGGCTACTTAGGGACAACAGAACAAGCTGTTTACGCCTTATAAAGTTAATTTGGCAAGCAAATTGTTACAGTTGCCTATTTTTTAACATCCCAGAGAGCGAGATTAGTATTGATTTGGTGTCGTGTTTCTGTCCACCTCTCAAACGTAAGTGCAATATTTAATACTCTCCTTTTAGCTCTGTTTTGGTTTCCACCAACTCCTGAGGGATATATTTGACTCTTTAGCTGCTAAATGCTAAATGCTAAATGCTCCACGTTGTGACATTGGAAAATGTCAGAGCTGCAGGTTGAAACCAAATCGATGAGTTGAACAATGCTTTAAAGCATCACAGAGCTGAAAGGAGCTGCAGATTTGGATGATAATTCTCTGTGGGTTCGTCACTATGAAAAACTCCTTTCGCACTATACCTTGTCATTTGATTCATTTTTAACAAAAATATTGATGGCTGCAGCTTTAAGGTTCATCAACTTTTCAAAATCCAGTGTCCATCTGTTTTTCTGCCTTGTGAGGTTAAAACTGGTCGACATTTTAACTATTATGCTTGACTAAGTAAAGGCTTTTCATTTATTTTTTCTCCTTTTTTTTCTGCCTAAAAGTTTTTTTTGTGTGTGTGTGACCAATTTTTTTCACCTTCAAGACCTGCACTTAATACATGTAAAAATAGCTTGCCTCTTCATTCATCCACTCTTTTGTATTTGTATTTCAATTCCGGTGAAGTGTTTAACTCAGTTCACTTGTTGCGTGTTTTACCACAACCCCCAACATCTGGCCATGTAAGAAAATCACAGTGAGACAATGAAGAGAGGATATTTGTGGGCCCTGAAAACGGAGAAGAATTGGCAGGAGGAAAGCAACACAATAGCCAGTAGTATGCTTCAAAATAAACCAAACGTGCCTTGTTTCATTACTGTCAGTCGACCATTATGTTGAGAGAACTGCAGCTAGTTGTGGGTTGAGCTGTGTAGTATTCGCTCCTCTCCTCCGCATCTCTGCTGTTCCTCTACCTCCCTACTGATTCCCCACCAAGTGTTGTCACTCTGCAGCTGCTTCCAATTCAGAACCAGAGAACTGAGCCAGCAGGAACATTACGGCACCGAATTACAGCCTGCATTACATCTGTAAGGGAGAAATTAAAGCCTCCCTCGCATCTGGTCCAGCCGAGAGGAGATGGCCTCTGGCATGAGCGAGGGAGGGGAGGGGGTTTGAAAAAGTTGACGGCTCAGGTTGCAGTGGGCCACCAGCCCAGACTGTGTGACTGCTGGTGATCAACACCCATTGGGTAGCGCTACAGAGGAGCAGCTGTGCCGAGTTTCAGCTGATTCACTGAGAGGCCGAGGGGAGAAGGAGCAGGGAGACGTTTGACAACACTGCCATCTAGTGCTTAAAGTACATTATCACAGCAAAGGTCTGATAACGTACAGTGCAAGCATACCTCTGGTTATAAGTTATTACAAATAACCTAATTTTTTATTGACTAATTGATTTATCTTTATTAACACTGTTATCATAATTACTTTATATAACGCCTATCACGTCTATTTTCAACTTAAACATCACCATCTTGAACTTTATATCTAAACTTCATCATATAAGAACCAAACCTGCACTAAAACATTGTTGTTCTAATTACAATTACAACAGGCCAATGATATCTCATCTGAGTTTCAGTTTTTACATACATAAGCTTAAGGAGCGGAAGCCACTGCTTGGCAATCTTCTTTTCGTGGCCCTGGGTTTCATTTCTTCTCTGTTTTTTTGTTGTACCACCATTATTACCGAAAGCACAATCACCAAGGATGAATTATAACTCGATTGTTTGAGTAAATATGAAAGCTAGAAAGTGTTCAGTGCTATTGACCTCCTATGATCTATAACTGCAGGGTTAATCCTTATTGTAAAGTGAGAAACCTGTCGCACTTTGTTTTTCACTTTACAATACATCGAAAAGTATAAAACTCTGGAAGTTGTTAACATTCTTTGTTACTTTGCTTCTACCTTCCTCACAGCTTTCTTCCAGCCCTGGCTTCCACTAACATTTGAGTTGTCTTCTTGTAAGAAGCTGCCAGGTACGGTTGGTATTGTGTTGACAACTATTACCTCAGCAACATCTTGTCGTTCTTGCTGGAGGAAGATCCTCTGCTGTGCAGCCGCCTCGTAGCCTTTCTTCAGACATTCAAGCTGTTTCTGCAGCTCCTCAGTGTCACACAGAATCTCATCCTGCAGGGAGACGCAGTGAAGACGGTGATGGATCTTGACAAGGTTATAAATCAGGGCTGCCTGTCACTGTACAAACTGAAGCAAAATGTATGAGATAGGACCAGACGTGCAATGGACTGTCTAGGAAAACTTCACTTAGGCATGTCATCACACAGAGGAACATGCAGCAGACACACCCAGCAGCAGCAGCAGCACCCTACCCTCTCCTTGCGCAGTCTTTCCACCACTGCATCCAGGCTGTAGTCAGGTGGAGCCACAGCGGAGGTGATGCTGGAGGAGGCTTGTTGACTGTTCAGCTTCTCCTCTAGTTCCACTATCTGACATTCAAGAGACTCATTGTCTCTCTCAAAACAGTGGGCCTACAGGACACAGAGAACAGGAAAAGATCAGGTAAATGTATAAATATATATAGATTCACTGCATCATTTACCAAGAACAAAGGCATGACGCAGCAGAGGGGAAATAAAGTGCTGATGTGTCACTGGGAGCAGGAGTACCGTTTGTCCTCACCAGTTCAATAAGCCTGACCAGGCGGTCATTAAGGGCAGCGATGATGGTGCGGTCCTGGGCAAACCGGCTCAGACCCTCCTTGTTGAGAGACCTGGCAGCTGAGAAGTCTAACTTGTCACAGTCACAGTCATCAGCAGCCGCACCCCTGAGAGAAGGACACAAAGGACCAAGGACTGCACTGAATATTTTGGAGGACCCTAGAGGAGATTATTTGACCCAGCTTCAAGTATGCACACAGAGTAGAGTCATACATTCATTACAAATGAACTAAAACAAAAAGTATTTCTGCCCTGCCCATGACAGGAAGTGAACACATTGATGACATATTTTTTCCATGAGCACAAAAGGCATTTGTCATCACCACTCAAACGGTCGCTCATAGCTAACACTTTACTTTAGCCACTCCTACTTAGGATTTATAAGTACTATTTAAACATCTATTAAGTGATTTCTAATGTTCCTCTTAGTACACAATATCATTTTAGTTTATTAATATGTCGTATTATTATTACAACTGTTTTTATATTGTAATTAATTATCTTTTTATACCCCACTTATGGGTACAGACAGAAACTTCCACCAGCTTACAACTACATTATAATGTTATAAAAAAAGTATTAAATGATTGTATGCTGTAAAGTGTCTGGGTTAAAGCAAAGTGTGACCCCTTTAGGAGCAAACAGCTTTAAGTACACGTAAACCTTAAGAATCACGACCCGTCCCAGATTCACGAACTTGACTTGCTGCTGGTCAAACACATCTTAAAATCTATATATCTATAAGTGGAACGACACTTGAACTTGTCACTAACATCTTAATATCTTAAATTTGTTAAGTCTAGATCAAAATAAGTCGCCCCTCGGAAACCCAGACTGACCTGACAGAGGCCCGGTACTGCTCTGCACACTGCATACCCAAGCCTCCATTTCGACTCCGGCTATCATCCTCAAACAGCTTGCGGTAAGAAGACACTCTGAGCATGGCCATGACTTCGGACAGCTTCAAACTGGGCTACAGGCAAACAGAGACAGCGGGACCATGGTGGGAGTTTTATATTCACAGGGAATGAGAATGTAG
This sequence comes from Seriola aureovittata, assembly GCF_021018895.1. Classification (NCBI taxonomy): domain Eukaryota; kingdom Metazoa; phylum Chordata; class Actinopteri; order Carangiformes; family Carangidae; genus Seriola; species Seriola aureovittata. The sequence goes on along the minus strand of NC_079371.1, from coordinate 7,881,123 downwards.
CACTGAGGTGAAAGATCTCTCAGCAGCCACTGAGGAGACTAAGTATAGTGTGAACATCAGCCAGTAACAATTTCACATGCACATGAGGAACGAGCCCCGAAATCCATTGTACAGTTGTTGTTGTTGTTGTTGTTGTTGTTGTTCTTAAAATTAAGAGGTAAACAAGATTCCCACAAATTTATGTTGAACAGAAACACAAAAGAACTTTATACATAGTTTTATTTCTGTTAAATAAATTAAAAGTACCAAAAAATCTGCAAAGTTGAAAACAGGAGCAAGTGTTTCCTTGCGTACCTTTAAATGTACCTTAATTTTTATGAACAGAAACTGAAGACAAAAAGCACAATGAATCCACACAAATACATCAGTTGGTACGGTGGCATAAGACAACACTTAAAATCAGAGGTTATTGATTATACTGATTTTTCTGTTTGACATGATGAGGGTAATATTTCTACAGACAAAAGTGAATAACTAAATGCTATTGTATAATGGTTCTCCCACATCTGAATCACCAGGAACTATTCCTTCAGGCCCAAGCCACATTTTGGCAAAGCTCATTTCAGTTAAGGCCAACAGAAGAATCTAGTGCTCCGATGGCAATAAGGCAGAATAAACTATGCAAGAAAGGAGCAACTCAGGCCAACAGGCTTATCCTTTTTAGTGCCATGATTGTCAGTGTTGTCACATTATGTCATATGCTCACATCGTGTCCAACGATAAAATATTTTGAAGTTCCTGGAGCATCTGAGGAGAAAATCTATGGGGTTTTCCGGCATTACTACACTGCAGGAAATACTGAGCAAAGTAAATCACTTTCATAAATGTGAATATTCTTGTCAACTGTGAAAGCTAATGCTGACATCTACTGGGAAAAACTGTTAAATAGGAAATACTGTTCATTCTACACAGCACAGAAGTTCCTTATTTCAATAACCATGACAGGTTTTGCAACAGTGACTAGGGGAAAAAAATAAAACCTCTGTGGCACAAATGAGAAAGTTGCACAAAGACAGGCTGTATCCTGCAGAGTAATGAGCCACTAAATCTTGCACCCAGAAAATGCTGCATCACTTAAAATAAGTATTACTCATCTGGATTTACTATAAGGAACACAACGGCTGTGTCTTGGCATCACACAGGCGTAAAACGATGAATAATGAGCTTTCAGATGAGGCAGAAGTGAGGAAAAAGACATGTAAACAAACACAGACATTAACATTACCACTTTCATGACAAACATGACAGACTGTAGACACCATCACAGATTTGCACCACCATACCAACAGTCAAATACCCATGTAACGATCACTGCAGTATTTACACCATTTAAGACATCGAGAACCACAGAGGGTGACTCTTCACTCGATTCTGGTTGACCAGGAAGTTAGTGTGTTAACAGACTTGTTTTGTAACTCAAGAGGAACTAGCAAAACGAGATGTAAGGCTCACGGCTGAAGTTACACAAAAACACAGCACACACTCACGACAAAGAGTTTTCTATAACAGGATGATAAAAACAACTGATGAATATTTCCAATGAAAACGTTTTTAAAACAATGCAATGAAAATAAACCGTACGGTAATAAGAAACAAAAACTGTTCAGGTGGTGCAAACTTGAAAGAAAAAAAATATATAAATAACAGTTAAAGTACAATGAACATAAGAAATAATTCTTTCAGATATCTTAACGTTGTCCCCCTCAACTAAAATGCTGCAAAATGAATGATTGTCATGATTTATCTTAAGCTTAAACATTCTTAGTGACAGTTTTTAACGATTAACCCATTTCAAACTATTTAATGATTTCAATAGTATACTTGTATTCAGTCTACTTCATCAAACATCAGGAGTTTCCTTTTCTTTAGTGTAACTGAGTCTTTTTCTTAGTATCTACGGATACATAGTGTTTTCACATTCATACCACTCACTGTTCAGGGGTGATTTTGGCATGAGCACCTACAATAAGGAGCGTCAGCTGAGGACGAGGACAACTCTAGTCTCGAGGCACAGGTCCTTTAGGTCATCAGAAAGTGCGTAGGCATCGGTCCAAACCTCTGCCAAGTGCTCCCAAATCCAGTGAGTGGTCATACTATTAATGAAGATATGACACTTGGCAAAATCATCACAGTTCTAATTCAAGTCTGGGGTACCTCTATCATGGGAATTTGTGACAGGTAGGGTGCAGAACAGTTGCATTGGTCTCCAAAAGATGACAAAATACCAAGTGGATCATGTTACACAGTGTCCTACAGGTCCAGGTCTTGTGCCAAAATTGGGCCAGATTGGGAATTAAATTCCGAACCCGACTGATGCCATGAGGGTCCCTTGACCTCGCTTACTCCTCGTCTCCCGCCATGAGGAAACCCAGAATGAAGTCGATGGCTTTCTGCCGCTCGTGCGATGTCTGCCTGCCCACCAGGTTGGGAGGTGGACGGATAAGGAGGCTGGCAAAGAGGGTAGCTAAAATACAAGAAGAAAAATGCTTAACTAAATATAAAAAGACTTTTTAACTTTGTCTTCTATCAAGCTAAACACCTGAAAACAATAGCACATGCTCTCTGATCAGTAGAGTCGATATAAGCAGTTCAACATTCAGTAAACATTCATGTCACATTAGTAGGATATTTAGTGGGATGGCTACCATAAAGATGCCGAGTAAAATGCCCGACTGCCAGAACATAAGATTAAGTAATGCTCTAAAATACCAACTGTATCTTCCACAACGCTGCTACTATTTAGTGGTGACCTTTAAAGGCAGGTTAATTAAATTCCATTATCTTTTGCCTGTGAATGTATTTAAGGTGAAGAGGACAGTTGCGGCTGGACATCATTTCAGAACTTCTCAACTGTAAAAAGTCATGCTACGTAAATTTAATGGTCACACATCTCTAAAAAAGAAATCTGTATCAAAAAGCTGCCTTTATTATTATTATTATTATCGATTATTATTATGATGATTATTTTTAAACAATACAGCATCCACATCCGAATAGTCTAAAAGAAAAATCTGGTACAGTCAGGCTGTAGGCTAAATATTTTAAATATTAAACATACTTGATAACTAATTAACTAAACTGTTTACTAAGCAAAGTATGGTAACCATAAGATAGGAGCTGTCTATGTCATACCTATGAGGCTGGCTGTTAGGTTGTTGTTGTGCGAGTGCTTGAGAAGCTCCTTTAGAAAGGCCATTAAGTAGCGAAACACGTTGCGGTGAGCCCGGGGCAACTGGGAGATCAACTGTAATTCATCAAAGTGCAGACAGATTAGTCATATAGAAAAATGCATTCACACAATTCACACATTTCCTAAAGTTGCTATACGTCATATTTTGCAGTCTAAACACAAACAACTAGTGATCACTGTACCTGTTTGCAGAGGCGGCTGTCATGAGCGCAGTCTAGGCACCTTTGGTAGAGCTCATAACACACCACTGGCTCCGGCAAGGCCTCCAAGAAGATCAACAGAGCCTCAGCTACAGAGTGGTTACAACCAGCTACGTGATGAGTTAGGGAAGAATAAGCAAACATGGGGCTGGACGTGTGCCTTGGACCACAAATTTTCCATTTGATCATCTTCAAAGCCTAACAAAGTCATCTAAAATAACCCTGTTCGCTCAATTTGGACATCACAGTGTCACCTGACCATTATTATTATTACTGTTATCACCAACATGGTCATACCAACTCACTCTAATGACCAAGACACAACAGGGTCAATGTGTTAACTGAGTAAGTATGATGAATGTATGATGTAATTTTATTTGCAGTGATTGCCAGACTGGGTCTCGGTGAAATGTGGGCCAGTGACTGGCTTCATAAACGAGGATACGGATGGTGTCTGGGATGCTGGTGTCCAGACAGTCGATGATGCTCTGCAGCTCTTCCTGTAACCCTGGTGTCTGGAACAGGTCCTCCTGAGAGACATACAAAGACAAATGTGGAACATTTAAAATAGTTCTCACAAGAACCCATCTAACATGTGTGCAGACACGAAGTGAGGCGAGTTTTAGAGGCGGTGCAATTACATGAAAAGTTAATGGAACAATGCCATTAAATGCAAATTTGCCCAGGGCAGTGTGAAAATGTTATCAACTCAGGTGAAAAAAAATTGCCTTGTATTCCAGGCCTTTATTGATCTTCTTCATGAACATGCAGAGACAAGAGGTAAAATGAGAGTCAGGAGGGAAACCGGTACATCAGCAGTTTGGGGCAAATCACCACAGGCTGCACAAATGATCCAGTGGTCAAATTTGCATGAATGATACAAAACAAAAACTCCCTTCACTTTTGTGCCTGAACATACCTCAAGTGTTACAACATAAGGTGCATAATACAACATGTTGCACAATATAAGTACATGGATTATAAAGCTGGTATTATGATATAAGACTAGACTACGCGGGATTTTAAGTATTACAGTAATTAGACCATTGTCATTTAGTGGAATGAACAATAAATGCATCTATCCACTAAACCTCTTGGACTCTAAAAGCACCAAAAGGCATTTTAAAAATATTATCATAGCATGTACTCAAAAGTACTTGTGTGAAAAATACTAGAAAATATAAAAATATATTACACAATAGGCGGTATTCACATGTATTACTCCTCTGAAGAAAACATGAAAGCTCAGACAGGTACTACACTTGCTTAAAAGTTACAAAAGTCAACTTAACATCACAACAATTACTCAAAGAAGACTAAGTCAAAACCTAGTGTATGAGTGGGCTGTGTATGGTCAATGTGTGAAACTGAGGACGTAGTTGAAAACCGCTGTGAACAACTACTTTCAATTCATGACATCACTGCATTCCAGCCAAAAACTACATCCCTCTCCTTCACAGTTCAGCAGTTTTACCATTTTTACAACTGTGTTATTAGTTGGCGGCTTCTCACCTGATCACAGGACTTGGTGAAGAGGTGGTTGACCAGAATCCACACCTCCTTGGGGATCTTTAGAGGTTTGTCCTCAGTACTCGCACCATCCACCATCAGGAAGTTCATCTTTGACTTTTCCTGATAGGAGAAAAATCCCTATGTTTTACATTGACAAATTGTAGCAGAGACATTAGATCCAGTAATTTCCAGTAATAAAAATACCGGAAAAATGATCTGAATACATGACATTATTGCCCATACTATGCGGGTCATACTGCTTTGATCAAGTGTAACAGTGACTAGTGGGATGACTGCACATTACACATCTGATCAATTAGTGATGGAGTAGGAGCAGCAGTCAGGGGTCTGGAAACTTGAAGGAGAGCCATTTTACTAAGAGCTGGATATCACATTCTTTTTGTCTCTGCAAATGGATCCCCGAGACTCATGAGAGACATCCAAAAATAACCACAGCTATTGAGGCTGCACATTAAGGCAGCAGAGACTGGAGTAGGCCTTTAATGGGGGATGATGCGAACATGCAGAACTAATATGATATTCTTTAAAATGTTTTAACACACAAAAGCTTTTCCTGTGATCCTTAAGGATATTTACAGTGTGAAGAAACTTCCAGGGGGGGGGGGGGTTCAAATCCAAGAAAGCTGTTACATAAAATTTATTAACCTGCTACATTGTAAAGGAACGGGGAAAAATATATATTCTGAATGACTCGGTGTTCACTCATGCAGCTATTTTGTTTCAGTAACAAGTTATCAAATGGAAGAAGAGATTTGTCGCCAGGCTTCAAATGAGTGTCTGAGCTTAGCTGAACAGAATCTAATACTTCTCATTAGCTTTAATCATGTGTATGAAGGAACTGTGCAATGAGGGTGACCTGCTGTGAAATGAGATTTAGTGTGTGTGTGTGTGTGTGTCTAACTTTCACTGGACTGGTGCACTCTGTTCTAAGTGGGTGAGGGGAGATTTAATGGCTGACTGATCCACACATACAGATTAACTAAACTGGTCTGGTCTGGTCTGTGATAGCCTTGTCAGCTTTCTGAAATGTAGGGTGAGTATACACTGATTCAGTTTTCATATTAGCTTGTACAACTACATTGTAACAGTTGTAAACAGCAGTAAAGTTTCAGTGTGCAATATTGTAGCTGAACAGGACTGTACCTTAAAAGAATAGTTCAACATTTAGGTAATATGCTTACATCCTTTCTGACTTTGCGAGTATTAGACGAGAGGTTTGATACCACTTTTGTGTCTGTACCTCATGTATGGAGCTGAACCCAGGAGGTGGTTAGCATAGCTTGGCGTAAAGACTTGAAGCAGGGGGAAAATAGCCTGGCTCTCTCTACAGTCAAAAATACACCTACCAACACTTCTAAAACTTACCAAAGAAATAGTTGAAGCACATACCTCCACTGAAAAATCACAAATTGTTGTGCTTGTATTTCTGTTTGTCCACAGACATTCTATCAAAGTTGAGTATGGCTCAGCTTTACACAGACTGCACTGTAACATCATTCAGCAAGGCACTGCAATCAAATATTTAGATTACTTTGTAACGTGAACACTGTTGTATTGTTTGCGTCACGATACTCACGACGAAAGATTAAATAACTGCCACCAACATGACTTTCCAGAGTCATAAAACCCTGTGCCAGAGCACTATAACCCACTCTGCAGGGTTTTGGTATCTGATAAGCCTTCACATTCATGGATCTGTTACTCAAACTTCCTGTAACTCAGACTTCCTGTATTGGATATCTTGTCTCACTGGTGCCAGAAGCAACACAGCCCCTTTCACTGTTTTACCACAGGGCCGTTTTTAGGCTGAACCACACTTGGAGGTGTTGTAAGTATATGTATGACTTTTAGACGTGTCTAGCTGTTTCCCTCTGATTTTCAGTCTTTATGCCAAGTTAGCCGAATCACCTCCCAGCTCTCACTCCATACTTAACATACAGACATGAAATTGGTTTCAAACTTCTCATCTAACTCTCAGAAAGCAAATAAAGAAATTTTTCATTTCACCTTGTTGGGCAACAGAATAACAAGTTAATGGTCCAATGACTTAAGGAAAATTTGTACTGTAGTATTTGAATCTTTAAGGTCAAAGTTGTTTGTTGTTATATGCCTGATTCTAAAAATACCTGAACCAGATTCTTTTTTTGATGTGAACAATTGAGGGCGTCAATAAAGTGTCATAAAGCAAATACCTGACCTCAGAAGTCTACAGATACATTGACCCTGTTCTGACCTGATCAGTATCAGTGTTAATATTTTACCTTTTCCATGTAGCTGTCCTCTCCCTGAGCAAGAAGTCAGCCCACAACCACAGTGAAGAGTTGGAAAGGAATGATCAAGGCAACGAGAGGCGATGAAGGGAAACAAAAGAAGAAAGAAGAAAGTAGATAGAAGTGCTATGTATAAACACAATCAAGAAAGTAGAGAGATTATGGATTGTTTTTGCATAAATCATTTGATCAAATACACCAGGCTAGAATGAAAATGGGACAGTTTAGTAGAAATAAAGGAGTGCTGAATGATAGTAACACTATATTCCAAAGAAAAATCAGATTAAGTCAAAAATAGCACTACAGAAGCAGACAGAAGTGATCATGTTAAGACCAGAGGAGTCTAATGGCTAAAGTGGGTCTAACCTGAGTCAGTTTTGCCTGTTCTTTAGGAGCTCCCTTCCTATGTTTTTGCCACTTCCTCGTTCCTTTGGCCCCTCATGGCCAGAAATATACAGACATTTTATGCTCTCCAAATATAGGTGCTCTCTGTGACTGAGTTTACCCTAAGGGAATGAACAAGTCCTCACGTGTCCCCGCCCAGGTTTCAGGTGGTGAAGCCAGAGTGAGGAACAGCCATCAGATTACAATCTGAGCTGAACGCCTCTGTGCATAGGAAAGCTTAGGTGTCACAATCAGGGTTTCAACTAATCTGAGGAAAATATGCCTTTGTTCACTAAACCTACTACTTTAAATTGTTCTGACTGTATTTTTAGCTTCATGACCACTGTATTAGCTTTCCCTCACCAGGTCAATGAGTTTGGTGATGGGGATCTCCCTGATGGGCTTCTTCATGCGGCACAGAGTCTCCAGCGAGGTGCCAAAGCAGCTGGGCAGGTATTTGCCAGAGATGGTAATGAAGTAGTCTTTGCCACGGTCCAGATGGAGCACCAGAATGTCCTCGATGGCGTCCTCTGCAGAGTTCAGCAGTGTGACTGAGTCTTTACTGACATAAACTTCCAGATAGATCTCCAGGGTCTCAGCTGTTCGGGAAGAAAAGTTCACAGAGAAACTTTGTGAGAAGCATAATGAGAACATTGTCAGAGGAGCTGCCTCTGCACTGTTTCTTTATTGCAAACTAAAGGAACATCATCTTGCAAGGAAACATGCATATTTTGAACTGTGCCTTATTTATCTGTTATTGTCAGGAGCACTAATCATCCACTTTTCCCTACTAGTTGTCTTGTTATACATTCACAAATGAGGGTAGAAAAACTTTACAAATGTGAGGGGAATTAGCACACTGAGGAATCAGACAAGCTGTTAGTCTTTGTTACTCCTTTGCATTGTAAATTAATTTGAAAAAATACTGCAAATGAGAATTCCACAATTTGAAAACACCTAATTTTTTTGAATATTGTGAAAAGTCACTCTAGTTTGATTTTTCACAATATTCAGTGGTAAACATGCTACAGTACAAAGATGTCCTTAAGACACTACTAAATTTATAATATCCCATTTGCATTTCCAATAAGTAAGATATTACATAATTAGATATCTACAATTTGAGGTAACAAGCCAAAACACAAGGGACTAATTAAGATAAAAGGACTTACTGGGCTCTAAGAATCCATCACTAGGCTCGGCACGCAGCCAAGGCTTGCAATATTGTGAGTCATTGAGTTTGGGGATGAAGGCAAAATGACAGGGGACCTGCCCGTCATTTGTTATCAGGAAGCGCTGCTTCTGAAGCTGCCGGAATTTGACATTCTCAAATGTAAACTGAAGGACAAGGAAAAAGAAGAAACATTAATAACAGACTCTCAGTAACTTCATCCTACAAAACAGACTACCATAGACTACTTGGTTTTTGATTTTTTAAAAGTAATTAGTGTCTGATTTTATATCAGGATGAGGAAACATAATACAGATGTTTATTATGATCAGCCCATGTGTATGTGAGGACTTCATTCTTACCTCCCTCCTGCTCAGAGATACAGATGGAAGGAAATCATTCTCCATTCTGTCCATCGCTCGAACAATCTCCTCAAACACCTTTTTGTGTCGCTGCTCATTTACAACCTTCACCTGTTACACAAACACATTTGTTACACATTTATTGATTTTAAATCAATAAAAAAGTATTCATTATATCAAACTCTTACATATTCTCACAATTAATATCGTAACCTTGCATGTTTTAACCAAAGTTTCAGTTTAAGGTGTTTTATTTGACAATATAGAGTCTTACCCCTATACTGAAAAGGGAGCTAACGGGCTTGTGATCACTTGTTTGCAGCTCCATGTGACTTCGGTATTTTTGCTGCTTGACATTGTTGCCCCTCCAAAGAATTCTATCACACCACGCCGGAACACGGCACTTCCCACTGCAGGAAACAGTTGCATTTTCATTGGCAAAGTCATGGGTCAGACATCAGACTCACATGTAGTACTGCTGACTCTGTTAGTGTAATGATAAAGCCGGAAAAGGCCAGAAAAGGCTTCCTTACTCGCAAAATGTAATCAGGATTCCAAAGAAGAAAAAGCGAGGACAAGTTGGCAAAAGCAGTACAAATCCTGGAGTAAGTTGTGTATTCAATCATTAAAAAAACAGATACAATACAGGGATATGTTTTTACCTCGAGTCCCATCGATCTGTTTTGGGGTCATACTTGTACGTAGGAGTGAAGTTAATCTCTCCCTCCATGAAGTCTGTGAAGGCTCTCTTTGTCTGCCTCTGAATGTTCAGCTACACATAAAAAGTGGCAACATTGTCAAGTATTAGTTGCTGAAAACTAAAAACTAAATCCTTCATTACTGAATCCTTAATTACGGTCACAATAAACTGAGTTAATGAGGTAATCATAACAAATTACAGTAATCCTAAACACATGTAACAATGATGTTTGCAATACTTAGGTAACATTTCACACCAGAGTATTTCCAAACTCAAGTGCAGATGACTGATACAAACAAGCATATTTTACCATAGTTTCCTATACTGTGCAGCTACACTAGAGTTACAGCCTAAGAGCCTTACAAAAGTCCAAAACTCAATTATTTTATGTCAAACTCACTCATGTGGTAAATTATTCAACACTTTTAAAACTGTAGGCAATTATAGACACACAAGCTGTAATAAGGGCCAATACATCTGTATTTAGCTAAAAGTACAGTCAAAATTCTTGTTTCCTCTTTCAGCTGTTGCTTGTCAGTGAACAACAAATAAATGTAGAGAAAACACAGACTCACCTGATCAACCTCCTGAAGCCTCTTTAGCTCGTTCTGAGCAATGAGCTGTTTGACTTCAGACGCATCGTACATGAACAGACGATAATTTAAATCCCCAAGCCAGATTACAACACTGAAACACAAAAAGAGACAGAGAATTAATACACGCACAACTTTATAGTGAATATGATTATCCTCACAAACAGTAAGATCAAGTCAAGAAAAACTGTAGTCTGTATGTTTGTAAAGCTAGTGAAGACAGTAACACTGACTAAGTTAGTGTTTTAAGTAATAAGAACTTTAGCAAAATACTGGAAATTATGAAAAAAAATCATCTTTGTATGTAAAAAATAAAATAATAAAACAAATCAGTTACAGTCAGATGTGAATATAACCTCAGACTGACCATACAAATACAACCAATGAGTGTGAAATCAGACTTTGCACATTCATCCAGAGCTGTTCTCACTGAACGTGAATGACGGAGGAACTCACTCATGCTTGACGATACTGAGAGGGGGGTGCTCCAGTAAGTGGAAGGTCATGCGGGCACATATGTCTTTGTAGTCCTGGTTGCGGCGCTCAAAGTCTTCCACATGTGCTGCTAGATGTGAGTTTACGATGCAGAAACTAGTGTTGTGGAAAACAAACCTCACTGCCACACCTCCTTTGTTCCCCTGCAAAGAAAAAAAGATATTTAAATAAAAGAAAAATAACACAGGATGTCAGTTTGACATCTAAACAGCCTCTTGTTTTAATTTAGGCAAATTAATGCAGGAATAAACATGTTTAATATTACATAAATCAAACAGACGTCAAGTGCAGTTTACAGTAAATACTGCAAAAAAAACCTTTTATTATTTTATTATTTTATTAGTTGAAGCAGTTGGTCTAAATTTCATGTGTACAAACCATTTTCCCCATGATTCCTGTCCCCACGTGCTCTGCAGCCACTTCTTTAATGTGATTCTTGAGATTCTTTTTGACAAAGACAACAAGCATCATCCCAACTAGTCGTATGATCCGAACCTGTAGAAATACAAATTAAAAAAAACAAAACAAGTTAGTGCCTATTCCATGTGTCCTACTAACATGCAAATCATGCTTTCATCAACACGAAGATCCAACAGTCCTAAAAAGTACTGATTTAATTCTAAGGAGGCATTTCTCCTACCCACCCTCTTGTACTTGGCTTTTGGATGCAAACTTCTCTCCACAGCTTCCACCCACAGCTGCTCCTTGGACGAGTCCATGTAGAAGAAAGCTTCAGTGCTCAGGTCCAATTCTTGAAAACTAAAGTCATAAACAAAGTCATGGTGATATTAAAGCAAGAAAAGAAGACAACTTTGTACAACTTCATAGTCAGAAAAGTGGTGTAATTCATTCTTACTGACCCCAGAGCGTAAAGATCAGGAGGTTCTGTGTCACAGCAGAGCCACGGCGCAAGGGTGCTGTCCGGAGGCTGGCCGTTCACATTCCACGTTCCTGTGAAAAACCTAAAGACAATACACACAGTGAAGGGTTAGTGGTGGCAGAAGCAGCAATCTGCAGTATTTTTGAATTACAAGTTCCCCTGCATAATCACATAAATACAAAATCAAACATATGCTCCTCTCACCTAAAGTCCTGGATGTCGACATATTCGTTTTCCTTCTTCCCCAGGCGGTGTTTGATGAGGTATTCTCTTTGTCCAGCCTGGCTGGAGAACATGGCCTGTCTCATGCTGTTTGTGGTGGGGCTCTCACACCAAGATGGTGGCCTGTCCACACGGTCAAACCCTGACTTAAAATGACTGGAATGGAAGAAATTTGGTATAATTTAACACCAGCAACATTTTGGGCTTATTCCAATTTGGGATACAGATCAGATCAGCTTCAGATCAAGTTCTAGACACATCAAGGAAAATTAAAGCAGGATAAACCTGACCACAAGCTGGAGTGCCACAGCAATGGGTCTGGATACTTTTGTAAATGAAAGATTTCAGTGTTTGATTTTTAATAAATTGTATCCATTTAAAATGAAATCTACAATGGAATAAAGATTGATGGGGTCTGAATACTTTCTGAAGCCACTGTATGAAATCTAAACCATTTAAACTGATATAAATATACTTTGTAATGAAATATCAGACTCCAGTGTTTCTGCTGTCCTGACAGGTTAACTTACTCTGGTTTGGTGTTGGTGATTAAGGAGTTGTCTTTGGCCCTCTCTTTAGAGACTGGTGTAGGAGGCAGAGGAGTGGATGGAGTGTAGGAGGCTTTGCGAGGAGGTAGAGGGGGAACAGGAGGAGGCTCCCTAGAGGCAACTATTCGATTCTGGTGGTTCTTCTTTTCCTCCACTTTGAGAGTGTGGTTGAAGTTATCTTCAAAGCCAAAGTCTGAGGCAAGCGACTGAACTGGATCTTCAAGTAAAAAGAAAGTTCAAAAACAGAGGATTCAATCTAACAGCAACAGAAATTAATTTGGAAGAAATTATAACTGAAACTGTTATGGTGAGGGCTTTGTTATCATTTATGCATCTTTTTTTCTTAACTGATTGATTTTCCTGGAAACACAGTATCTGTATATTACCTGTGTTAGTCTGATTTGTTGATGTGACATTGTTGAGTTTGGGAGGCAGTGCACTGGCAGATTTGGATGGGTTAACTCCCTCAGAGCCCACAGAGTTAACAGTCTTGTTTGCTCTTTGCGGTGGGATGGGGACTGGACCTCTCGGGGTTGTTGGAACAAGGGGCTCCATCGCTTTGGATTTTGTGAGTTTGGATTCCACTGAGAAGATTAAACAACATTGTTAGAGGGAAGCACACAATGATCCAGGCTCAAATCAACTTCACTCAAACAGTAGGAACATCATCCCAGGAATTATCTTAAATTGTGTAACAGCTACAGCTTGCTCAAGAAAAACAAACAAAGCCACTATGAAGCTAATATGAATTATGAAACCTTAGACTTTACTTAAGTAAATTCACATCCTGTTCCAGCTGACCTCTCTCAATGTAAATATGAGCTCAGATAAAAATGAGCCAACACCCACAAGAGCTATGTTGTCATTAAGGAAGCAGAGGTTGGTAATACAACTGAAGACGACTATTACTACAAGATGTTACTACTATTAACTAATGAATCAGCAAATTATAGTAGTTGCAGTGAAACTGGATGAACAGGTTCTCAGTATAGAAGTAATTACAACTCAGTACCCCTCAATGATCCAGATTCAAAACATATTATTATTAGCCACAGTTTACATACACATAAACAAGAGGCACTTGGATGGCCAAGTGATGTTCTGCTATGATCTCCATGACAAAAGAGCATGTACAGTATGTTCTAGTAGTTTGTCATCAGGAATACGAAAATAAAGTTATCAAAAATCTGTTGTACCTCATTACTATGCAAATGTATGGAGCAAGCTGGTTCACAAGTCAGTTTTCTCCTAATTAAGCTAATTAGGTCATTAATTAGCAAAGATTTTTCATACCAACATGTCTGTCTTTGGATACTGCTGCTACTACTACTACTAATGAATCCTTTATTTCAGCATGCTACAGAAGCAAATCTTCCTATGCAATTGCTTTTAACCTCAAAATCCAAATATCTTGAATATATTGAACACATAAATAGATCAAATATCCATTAAAAAAAGAAAAAGGCAGCACATACAAAAAAATAAATAAATAATACAAAAAAACAAACACCACCCTTGCCCAATATATCATGTTTCTTTTCATCAACTAATTCAAAATGCTCTCACAAGATTCCCACTACTTTGCAGGGATGTTGTCATTGCACACTGGACTCACTGCCACATCTAGTAATTTATTTTGGTGTGGGGAAAAAACTGTTACGCAAGTTTGCTCATTCAACTGATGAGTATGGGATAGTGAAAGCATAGTGACGCGAGCTTTACTCCCTTCTGGCTCTATTCACAGAGGTGGGCTGGAATGTTTAAAGATGGACCTGATTTTAAAAAAAATGGCAGAAAAATTAATCCTTCCACCAATGTGGCAGGAATACACAGGGAATCAGCGAGTGGTGTTATCTACTCTCTGTAAATAAATGTTAGATGAGTGATTAAATAATTAATCATCCAATTGCTTTGGTCTGTTGAAAGACAGTGGAGCCTTACCTTGCTGCTGAGCACTCTTCACCTGAGCGAAGAAAGTCTGAGTCCGATCATCATCCTGCAGTTCCAACAGCAGCTCTGGGGCTTTTTCGCCTTTAATTCGTATCCTAACAAAGGCTTTAGAGGGGTACAGAAAACACAAACATCTTGGGCACATTCAGACTTTGCACATTAGAAATACAGACTGTCTCAAATACAAAGCAAAGTGATTTAACAATGAGCCAATTCAGCATTCTTTCAGTGAGCCTTGGTAACTCAGGACCCATGTCTGCTACCAAATAAAGACTTTTAGCTGAGGGCATGCTCTAAAAATGTAGTACGGTTGAATAGGGGCCGTCTTGCAATAGCCATGTTTTAGCTCTCTTGTTGATACAATGCAGGACATTTTTATTTTTTCCAGCTTACTTGAAAGACCAAAATGTAATCTTTTTGAAAACGCAAGTCGAAAGAGGAATTATCTAATATGGAGAGAAGAAAAATATACTTACAATCTACTGCGAAGTCAATAAGAAAAGCTTCTTCAGCTTCTGAAACGAAAGAGGAACGAGAACTTAAAAAGTGCCTATGCAGTGTGAAGGTCTGTTGTGGTAGTAAACCACAGTGGTGTCATACACAGGCTCTAGTTGTCATGTGCTGATTTTTAAAATTTTGTCTTCCAAGTGCAAAGGGAATACCCCCTGGACTTCCACTTTTAAACCATTGTGCAATGACACTGAGTCAACAGTAACACTACTATACATAGGGCTCAAAGAATGTGCAGTCCAAAACACAGAAATGGAGAATAGTCTGTAGCTGTTGGCAACTTCAAATATCATGGATATTTGATTATACTAAGCATACCCGAAACAGGTAAAAAAAAAAAAGAAAAGTCACTTACCTCGTACAATTTCAAAATTACCATTGATGGGTATAGACAGCTGAGCCACTGGACGAGACACAACAGCTTCAGGGGTGGCCAAAACACCCAATCTGGATGAGAACAGCATAGACTCTCACTTAACAACACTTAACATCAGCTCTGTGATGTTTTAGTATCATTTAAGACTATTAAGAAAAACATCTAAAAACACAAAGACAGACATAGAAGCAGCAGTGATTTCTCTTTTTTTCTCATTACAGCCATTCTCTTGCAATTAAAACTGTGTTTCATGCATCCAGCATGCAATGTGAAAATATTAGAAAAACTGAACATTTGAGATGCAATATGGAAGTACTATTAGGATTAGATCATAATTATCAAGTGATTAAAATGTGAATTTAAGATTTTCAGAAATCTTGCACATGCCCACATGCAAAAGTCTCCTTTGGTCGAATTAGCAGTTCAGTTATTTTCGTTAAATAAGCAAACAATGGCACAAAATGAACTAGCAGGCGTTCTGTTTCAGTCAAATTTTGGTCCACTGTAAGAACCTGGAGCAAACTGAGAGGAGCTCAGCTTTGGGTCATTAAATAGTCGATATAACTAGCTTCAAATCAGTGATGTGAGTTAATGTAGGCAGGGTCATATTTCGCTCTAACAATGGCTGACTAACAGCCAGGGTCAAAGCAGCACACTGGGCACTGCCCACATTTCCCGTCCACTGCACGGTAAGTCTGATTACTGTTGAGAGGGAAATGATTCAGCTCCGCTGCACTAAATGTGTCAGAGGGACTCACAGTTACGCAGAATCAGCAAGGGCCCTTCTGATGCTGTAAGCTACATGACAACAAACGACGGAGGATATCCCTTCCACAAGACGGTGGATAAAATAAATGAAATAGAATTGGTGTCCATGTTAACTGAGACTTTCAGGTATGTTGCTTCAACTTGATGTTTATTCTTGAGGCTATTGTTTATAACTTTAGCTGCAAAGTCTGCTCAAAAATCATAAATTGTTATGACTGCCAACACAGGAAAAACTGCAATGGCAAGGATGACAGGTGGTACAAGTACATCCTCACCAACACTGACTGATCTTTAATTAACAACACTAATATACAAGCTCAAAAATGCAAAATGAGTTCAAAAACCACTTCAGGCAGTTTCAGGAAAAACAAAACACTGTCAGATTCACACTGGTATCTACTACAGGGCTCTTGTATTATAATGTGCTTCTTCTATCATTTTGTTCACCCTGAGACAAAAGTGTCTTGTGCCACACAATTCAGTCAACTTATATCACATAATATTCATAAGATGATAGATATGTTATAATATCCGTGGCACACCAACTGAAATCCTGATATCACCTGAGTTCCATGACTCTTGACTATTTTCCCTGTCAGGATTGCTCCTGAGTTTAGTGTGTGTGGTTTTAACACAGTTAGCTGAGCACGTAGCCTGTGTGCCCATGTGAGTCTCATTACAGTCCAGGACTAAGTGGAGGAATTCTGAATAATGGGTAGTGAGCTGGCTACTGGTGGGACTAATTGCTTTCTCCCTCGCTTTAGTGCACGCCACAACCTGTTACAAACAGAACTAAAACTGATGATTTAACATACCCACTGCTGTCACCCACAACATCCTCGTTCACAAAAATGAAAAAATGCTAGAGCTGACATGAAAACAGCATCAGGTTTTGTGCATGTGACTGACGGATGACTCCCAGCTGAGAGCAAATCTGATTGGGCAGTAGGGTGATGTGTGTAGAGAGCCCTCCCCATCAGCTGGAGGGCCTGGGTTAAAATCCTGTTGATGTAACACCGAACTAAACCACTACAGCTCCATGGTCAGGACTATCCCATAACTGACTCTGAAGAGGAGGTCAATGAAGATTCAATGATTCCTGCAGCAACAAATTTCTTTCAGTTCAGCAACTGGACACCTGACACAGCAAATTTCTGTGATGCAACATTTGTTTCATGTGCACAGGCGCTGCATTTGGCCAGGTATTCTTGCCCTTTCATCTGGAAAAAGACTAAATGTTTCAGTTTTTGGTATTTTACTAATACACCTTACATATTTGATTTAGCCACAACAACTGCCTCCAACAATATAATGCTTATCTAAAGCCACTTGCTATAAAATCTATTCATTAGATAAGACTAGACAACCAGCCATAAAATACAATAATCAAAAGGTACAATCTAAATCATCTTGTCTATTATTCAGTGTTCCCTTATCATGGTTCACACCCTATTGAAACTACCATGACACAAGTTCATTTGTATGTTGAACACAATATTTCAGTTCTTAGTAAATACCAGAACAGCTATTTGGTGCATGTCATTTGAAGACTACTGAAAATATAAAACAGTCCCCAAATAAAGAGGCCTGCGCTGACACTTCAGATCTATCACAGCCAGCAACTAACTTCAAAACACACACAGAGCTGTCGAAAACTTAGATTTCATCAGAATAAAGCAGAACCTGAAGGAAGCTGATGCTTCAGATGAAAAAAAATTTAAAAATTTACATCTCACTGGATTTACCCACTGCCTGACAGAAATACATTAATTTTCAGTCACCAGGTTCTCTGATACTTACATAAACTCTCCACTGCGCTCAATTAGTGACAGTAGTCTGGGCTCCTTCTGGCCAGACCTCAGCTCCTGACCTCTCACAGTGTGAGCAGCACAATCAAGGAATTATTGTGAATGAGAATGAGAAAGGCGCTTGGACACATCACAAGCACTGAGGTGTTTATTTTAATTATCCGCATACAGATGCTATTAACTATCATTTTGAGTTAGTATCTGTGTGGTTAGTCAGAAGAGACTCAGAAGTGATGATATCTGTTAGAAGAAGCCATGCTAATTGAAAATTAGGAGGCAAATTAATGTGACAAATGTGACATAAGAGAGAAAGCAGTTCAGTGGCAGCTACTGTAGCTAAATTAAAACTAAATCATGGCTAACGTGACTGTTCATAACAAGTGGGTTTAATTAGAAGACACTGGTGGTCATGGTGGCGTAGTTAGTAGTGAGCTGAATCAAATAGTAACTGTAACTATATAACAATCAGGTTGTTAAAGTCACATTAGCTTCATTGTTAGATACTAAAATACAGCTAACTTTCACGTATCTTGTTATCAAATGATTTCAAGTTAGCCGAGTTGCTAACGTTAACTGAGGGCTAACGTTAGCCAAAGGGCTAAAGCAAACTGAAAAGACTCCTAATAACTTAATTCAAAAAGGATATTGCCAAGCACTCCTCCTTGCATATTCCCAAAGAAGTATCCATTCTTACCGACATAAAATAAATAGCAGTTTATCAGTGGCTATAGCGACTTTCTGTCGGTTCGGTCCAAACGTTATGGGCAGGGAAAGTTAAATCCCCACCCGGTGCAGCGACGGCGACGGCCTTTCCGGTGTGACAGCTGTTTAGCAGTTGGTTGCTAACGCTTGTTAGCTTGTTAGCCAGCTGTTGTTGGTACTGTCGGATGGGGTCACAATCTTCAACAGGCACAAGTCGAAATATCCCAGTTAGTGTACGCCATACCGGCAGAAAGCTTCAAATATCCGGCTTCTCTTGAGTTCAGCTCGGTGTCAGGAGACAGGTTGGTCGGACTACATAGCTAGGTAGTTTGCGGCGGATTCAGCACCGTAGATAGCAGAGACAGTTTGGTATGTGGACTGCCCACTTCTTCCCTCCCTCACCCTGCCGCGTTATTCGTCTGTTCGGTTTCATTGGCTTCATTTTTAACGGTGGTATGAGGAAAGATAACGCCACCTTCTGCCTCGGAGTGTTGGCCAGAGACCGGCTGCAGCTTCTCAGTCCTGTCCCATAAACACCGTCAAAGAACATCTGCAACATCATGTGGTAAATTCATAATTACCAATGTCTTTCAAGCTAATGCGTGTCATGCTCATCTAAGACACATATGTTTGATGGTGGAATTTATCTACTTATATAAGGCTGCAAATAATGATTATTTTCATTATGGATTCATCACCTGACTATTTTCTCCATTTATCAGCTGATTGTTTGGTTTCTTAATTTTAAGTAAAGAGTGACAAATGCCCGCAGAACCCAGAGTGACACTGTCACAATG
Organism: Seriola aureovittata; assembly: GCF_021018895.1. Classification (NCBI taxonomy): domain Eukaryota; kingdom Metazoa; phylum Chordata; class Actinopteri; order Carangiformes; family Carangidae; genus Seriola; species Seriola aureovittata. The sequence continues at coordinate 7,861,664 of NC_079371.1, read as the reverse complement.
CTTGTTTTGTCCAACCAAACCTCCAAATTACCACATTTGAAAACCTAGAATCATAAAATATTTGTCATTTCTAAGAAAAATTAATAATAATAATTCATAGAAGTATTCATTTTTGGTCAGTCAATTAATCATTTCAGCTGTACTTGTATTTGCTGTTGAGTAGACTAATCGATAAAAACAACAGAACATATTTTATAAGCTCGTAATATGTTTTGTATGTAAAAAGTACCTAATTTTGGCTGCACTATAATTATGGTGGAGTAAAAATTACAATATTTCCATCTGAGATGCGGTGGAATATAAGTATAAAGTGTCCTAAAATAGAAATACTCAATTAAAGTATAAGTGCCTCAAAACATTCAGATTCTTCACTTAAGTAAAAGTATCAATACAAAAATGTAATAAATACTCCATTATAAGTGAAAGTCCTGTATTTCAAATTCTTTTTAATTGAAAACAAAAGTATTATTAGAAAAATGTATTTAAAATACCAAAAGTAAAAGTGCTCATTTTGCCAAATACTGGCCCTGTGACGAATATATTATTTTAAATTTCATTATTAGTACAGACGCATCAATGTGTGAGCAGCTTTTTATTGTTGTAGCAACTCAAGGTGGAGCTATTTTTAACTTTAGTTCAGACCAGGCGTTACATCCTTCCAAAGTGGCCTCCCAGTCACAAATCCTCCTCTGCAACCTGTGGTTAACCCTTCTTAATTACACATCTCTAAATGAGTTCATATGCTCTGCAGAGCTTGTTTTCCCAACAAGTTGATTTTTCAATTTCCTCTTAGATCTACAGTCCACAATGTGGTTTTAACATTAGGTTATAACATACACTGCTGGATAACCCTTGAATTCACCTGTCTGACAGATACTGTCCAGCAAGATGGATTGTATCCAGAGTGGTGCACAGAGTTTTACTACTAGACATTAAACAGAGGCATTGTTTTCTGCAGTCGCACCCCACTGACACAATCTTTATTGGTTAATAGGACTTACACTGCAATAAACTGTATACTCAGTGGCCACTTTATTAGGTAAACCTGCATCTATTGCAATGCAATACAACAGCTCAGCCATAACATCTCTCTTTACAAAGCACATAAAGTTCAGTCCTGGTGACACTGTGTGAGGTGTGTTGGGGGTGCAGTCCAGTACAACACCATTACTAAATATGAGCTCAGACCTCTGTGTTATTTTATAAAATAATATCACATTTGAAATGAATGTAAAGATGTCAGTCCCAATAATGATTAATCACCTAGTATGTTAGGACTTCATGTATTTGACTCATTATCTTTTATGACATTTTATGAATGACAGAACACAGATATGGAGGCACAGTTATGTTCATTTAAAAGTAAAACAAATGTTCATTTAAGTAGAATAATGTCAGTTTGCAACTTAAATTGTATGGCAGAACATGCTGTAAAAGTAGCTTCACTAATACATGACTTCTGTCAATTGTTGTAGGTTTTAATCTTGTGAATGGCATAAGGGCTGGAGTCTCGGTGTGGCCAAATGTCTCCATTGGGCAGATCCCTTGTCTGCTCAACTCCACGATCAACCATCTCTACTGTCAACGTGGAAGGACTGAAGATGTCAGTTGTGCGGTAGGACTGCGTGAGTCGACAGAAGGACGACGTGTCTGAGATCTCATCATCGTAGAGGTCCTCCATGAGCTCCTTGCGCTGTCTGCGAGATGCTTTCAGCTCATAGTTCAAGTCAGAAACCAGATCTTTAACATCTCTCACTAGTGTGGAGCGCAGACCAAACACGCAGAGCAGAAAAATCAGACCAGCACAGATGCCGGAGACGAAATACAAAGCCACTTTCTCTGGTAGACCTGGAAGAGAGGCAAGAGAGGATTATGGGTCTAAGTAGCTCAAAAATATGTTGGTATTACACACAGCAAATTAGCACACCTGTTATAGGTGCAGTCTTCTGCTCCAAACTTTCCACTTAAATACCATACAGGTGTTTTTGCCTTGTGTTAGCCAACAATCACATATCCTGTACTTTGTAGTAAGTTGGCGTTTCGGATTGATGAGTCTGCATGCTGCTGAGTTCACTTATCAGTGTTTTATGAAAATCAACTTGCAAAAGCTTCAGCTGAAGATAGGTAAGTGTTCACAGGGAACATTGAGTTGTTTTAATATATTGTGTAAGTGTTACATTATTAGTACTGAGTGATAGAGTTGAAAACACTGTTTATGTGTTATTGAAGCACACATTAATACTGTCTCCACATTGACGGATTGTGAGATACCACTGGGCGCAGAGGACCAGTGAACCCCTGCATTGCTCACAGTTATCTGCCATCTGTTTGCATGGTATTTTTCAGGTTAAGTTCAACTGTAAAGTTCTGTTCTGGTGGAGCTCAAGCTTAAACTTTAATGTTTTGTTCATCCGCCACATAAAAACAGAGGCTGTGCTTTCTGAAACAACCCACACTGACACTTCTCTCAACAAACATTATACAAAAATCGGGCAAAGCCTGTGGTGCAGGTTATATTTTCTTGAAGTAGAGTTACGCAGCTTTCAAAGATATTTGAATTGCTCAACTAATTTTAATGCAGGCTCATTGTACCCTGGTGCTGAACAGCTGTACAATATTATGAAGTGGAAAATTACCTAAGATATAATAAAAATACGGTAAATATCACATCAGGCTTTCAACTGCATGCACAAGGCTACAATAATGAAAGGATTCAATGTTCACTATGAACATTTACATATCATAAGCAACTTTCAGTCATGTGCAATCAAATGTTTTTATATTGTAATAAATGGAAAGGGATTCAATAAGAAGATCAATTGCACTCATCCACCTAAAAATCTGTGGCATGCCAAAGAAAACTGTGAGCAGCAATACAAAGTATTTATGTGCAAAATAATGTGCAAGAACACCTGTATGGGCCTTTAAAGTATGATCTACAACAATGAACTGTACATGTAGCCCCAGCCGGAGGTCCACAGGCATCAGTGCACATACCCAAAATTTTTTCAATGATCTCCAGAGAGTTGGTTAAGAGCACATTTTGAGGCCTGTAGGTGGGGCCAGTGTACCATCCACCTGCAGGTGAGAGGGGTCTGGGCTCAGACACCAGTCAAACTCTGCTGCTTGCTATAAAACTTGTGAACATTCAGTCTTATCTCTCACCATGTGTGTAGTCCGAAATCATGAAAGGATCGGTTGAACCTCTGCCCACATCTTCCAGAAGATACCGGGGAACTGAAGAGGAAATGAGAGACTTTTACATAATGCAGCAAACCATGTCGCATCTGTTACACGCAGTAACGTCCCCTTGTCACTCACCACACGTGAAGGACACCCGCAGGTGTTTCCTGGTGCCGGGGAAACAGGGGTCCCCAAAGGTTTGAGTATCGGCCAGGACTGAGCAGTTTGATCTGCCGTGACACCTGCGGGACACCTTCCTCAGGGCCGTAGGTGACAGACACTCTGTAATAAATTGAGATGCATGATGAATAGAATGCAGAAATAAGTGTAATATTGTAATATTATGATCTGATTTCATGTCTAATCTCTAATATTGCAACATTATGAATGATTAATTTAACAAATTAATGTATACTAATAAATGAACAGGCCACAGAAATTATTTATTATTCTCCTCCATGTTTATTCAATTGATATTTGTTCCACTATTTGGCCACTCGATGATGCTTAAGCGCCCTGTTTCAGACCCATGTCATTTTGTGATCCAGCTTCGTGAGGACAGTGAGGACTGCCATGCAGAAGGTGTCCAAACGTGGCTGAGTAGATGGCGAGGACGGTCTCATTTTTACACATCAGCCTCAGACGCTCATTTTCACACACGAGTCTTGTGCGGTGGTGCTCTGAAACACAGATGACACGGATGAGTTTACAAGTGAGGACATAAAAAATGGATTTACAGTACCAGTGCAACTTCAGGAACATTTTCTACTTATATTTGTTTATTTTGTTTCTGCTGCTCCAGCACAGTGGAAATCATGTCTACTTGTATTGCTATCAAAGTTGTTATTGTTGGGTGGTATGTGTGTATATCAGAGGCCTCGTATTGTATTCAGCTAAACTTTGCCATACTTTTTTTTTCACAGAACAGTAACTCCGGATTTTGTTTTTCCAAATGTTCTTTTAATGGCCAGTATAAAAAGGAGGAATCATTACAGCAGGCAAACACAACATTTCAATGTACTTATTTTAAAACAGACTAAAAATTGGGACCCTACCCTTGAACTGTGATTGATTTATCTCGCCTATCTGTTATTTGCTTTTTATATTTTACTAAAATGGTCAGAAACTAGTGGATGTCTAAAGAAAAATACTAAGTCAAGGACTTCTTACAGGATTTCCCAATAGCTTTCAATGATATCACATGATCTTGAACGAGAAGTGCGATGGAAGAAATCATAACAGCTACTGAGCTCACATGTCTACAGATACAGAATATCTCCATGACAACCGAGCAAAATCTGTTGAAGACTCTGTGACATGGTTAAAAGCCTGGTACAAAACTAGTAAGTGTCAAACATTGTCAAACTATATCCAAGGACATTCAGTAATAGATTTAAACATGTAAGACACACAGTTTGTTTGATTAATACTGTCAATTAAGCAACATAAACAAAACCACGAAACCACCGGCTGATAGGTTGGCACGCTCATCATTAGTGCTTTGGTGATATCACTGCCCACGTATTTAACATCTCAGTGGCCTACCTGGTCTGCACTTGTAGGAGACTAGGAGGTACTTGCTGGTGAGTGGACAGGGGTCCTGCCCAAACACTGGACTGAGGACAGGGATGTGACAGGAACGGCGATCTTGACACTCTGACAGCACTTTCTGCAGAGGCAAGAAATCATGTTGACTAACCGTCATCTGCAGCGTGAGTCACTCATCACAGCATTTTAAGAAGGCAGAGCGCTTTACTAAAACACAGACTGAGTTCACATGCGTCTCACTGTGGCTTTGGATACCTCGATGGCAATTGGTGAAGTGCACGCCGTGTCCTCCTCCACAGTTGTGTTGGTGTTCGCAGAGGGGCACAAGTGCTGATTAGGAACACGCCGTCCATAGAAAGCTGACAGGACTGCCACAGACGTCCTGGAGGGACACTCGATGATGAGCATGTCTCCTTCACATGCATGAGCCGTGTGGTTCTTCAGAATACTGTGAAGATACACTAAAGAGAACATAAGATGAAGCTAATTTCACTAAATTAGTTTTAGTAGCAGGTATAGTCCACAGTATGATGCTAATTAAAGCAAAAGTTGGTTTCTAATCTCAAACACAGTGGTTTAATGTGTCACCCACTTATAACTCCTGTTTGATTGAGATTTGATTTATTAATAGCTTTTCTCTCCATGGTAGTAAAGTTGAAATGACTGGTAGACCCAGTTATCAGTACTAAGTAATGCATAATTTTGAGGTCCTTCATTGTTCATAGTTGGCAAGTCAGCAGTGTGACTTGCTTTATTTAGCCCTTGCAGCTGAGTCCTGGCTGTCGCCTGGGTGTTGTCTCAGTGACTGGCTGTAGCTGTCCAAGACGTTATTTGGACTATGACCACACATACAAACATCCATGACAATGACACATAGACACTGAACTAAGCCTCCCCTCCCATGTGTGCTTCCTGTGCTCAGCCCCCTGTGTCTTGTGTGTGTGTGTGTGTGTGTGTGTGTGTGTGTGTGTGTGTGTGTGTGTGTGTGTGTGTGTGTGTGTGTGAGTGGCGGTTTGAAACCTCGTGGAGCAAATGTGAGGCAGTACCAGGCACTCACTCACAATGAGGCTCCTCAGAGCCTGCAGCCACACAAACAAATGGAGATCTCTGCCAGGGTCAGATAGAGAGATACCCTCCAATGCTCATGATAGTGGTTGAGACAAAAGCTACCTTTGGCTTTGTCTGAATATATCATCGTTGACGACATAATGTTATCAGTCAGACAGTCCAAACAACAAAACAGCTCAATATAAACCCAAGTCAACTGCAGTTTATTTATCACTGTGGGAGTATCATGTCCTATTCTGTGACGATCTTAGTTCAGGACCTGTTCCGCAGCCTCTTCACCCTGATTCTGGTCCCTCAGCATGAGCTGCACCAGCTGTTTGGAAAGCAGGATGTGCAGATAAATTAGGGAGTGTTGAATGTCTCTGTGAAGCCTCCTACACAACTGAAAATTAACCGGTCAGCATTTTTACTTTCTCCAACAGAAGCATTTCCTGATGTCAAAAACAAAGCACTTACTAGAGAAATCGGGAGCCGCATGTGCGGTGTGCATCTTCAGAGCCAGAAGGAGAGGCAGAAGACGGAAAGACCGGCAGAAACTCCATGGTACTGTCATCGTGCATATCCCGCATGACAGACCCCAGGGTTTGGTTGTAATGAGTTGTTGTGCAATTGACTGACTGGGAGAGAGCGGTCAGTAGGTCAATGGTGCCATTGTGTTTACAAGAAACAGCCAGCCCCCTTTAACGATGAAAGAAAAAATCACAGTTAACTGAACAGAGCTGACAGCTGAACTCCAGTGCTGCTTTGGCTGATGATGTTGTATGACCTCAGATGCTGACAGACATGTATCTGGATTTAATTTGTAACTTTCATTAAATATCAAAGGAGAAATTGTGAATATAAAAGCACAGTGTTTATTTAAAAAGCAATATTTTTGATAGATCTTCACTAGGCATTAAACTCACGATATAAATCATCTTCGTACTTGAACCACACAGGCTGCAGCAACCTGTGATTTGACTCTTTTTTGATTTGGTTGTTGCAGCCTGTGGCTTAGCATGAGGACTGGAAACAAGGGAAAAATCTACCCTGGCTCTGTCCAAAGTCCAAAACACACAACACATAAAGTGAATATCGCTAAACCAGATTAACACATTGTGTCTTGTGTTTTTTAATCTGGGCACAAAGAGAAATGTAAAAATGACATTTGGTATTCTTCATGTCACAGTAGGAAAATGGTGTAGGTGTAAATATTAAAATTACTGATGGCTGAATTCCATTTAGCTGCTTCAGTTTCAGGGTGTGGGCGTTGTTTATGCTGGCTCACTGTCACACTGTCATGACTTACTGTGACATTTGAATTGAACGGAGGCATTGTAAATGTTAATAGTAACACGTTTGCTTTTTCGTGTTACGAGAGTGTCAAAATGTCTGCTGAGGATAAGGGCCTGTTTGTAGTGTGAGACGTGGTTGGTGTATGTGTCGGAGCTATTTCTTGACTAAAAGAGTCACAGTGTATACGTCAGCCTTAAGCCACCAGGTAGCCGGGCGAACTGTTTTCCCCCCTGCGACCAGCGAATCACCTCCCAGCTCCGGCTGTGTACTTACCTCACGGGCAAGGTAGTGGTATCAGTCCTCTCATCTCACTCTCAGAGAGAAAGCAAATAAGCAATCCCAAATTTCCCCAACATGAGTTGTGTTTTCTATATAGAAACTGAATCCATTACAGAGCAGCAGTGGCTCACCATCATGTTTTTATCCAGTTTGAAGGACAACATCTTGACCTTACGTGTGTGTGTGTGTGTGTGTGTGTGTGTGTGTGTGTGTGTGTGTGTGTGTGTGTGTGTGTGTGCGTGTTTGTGTAATGGCAAAGTCAAGTCTCATTGTCATGGAGTGGTCAACACCGAGGGTTGCCTGTTTATGGAGATAAAGCTCTTTTTTTCCAGGAGGTCACTTCCAGCCGCTGTGTGTGGCCAGTGGAGATATGTGTGTCTTCCTCCACGACGTTGTGCTTTCCTATCTTTCTGTCTGAAGTAGAGGAAGCGAAAGATCATTGTCGTGACACGTGTTTCCAGAGCTGCCAGCTATTTCCAGTAATACTCAGGAAATCTCACCTACTAAAGATCCTCTCTGTGTTGCCAGAATCATTCGGTTTCAGTTGATTATAAAGGCTATGATTTTAACCCTAATTTCCCTTTTACACATCCTCTCTTTCTCAACACCTTTGTGATGGCTGTTGTCATACCAACCAAACACTGACACATAATACAGTGCTGAGCTCGGGACAGTATCAGTGATTGCAGCCACTTGATGGTGGTGAATCAAAATGAGTTTCCCGGTCATTTATCACACTAGCTCCACGAAACACTCCCTCTAATAGCAGGGGAGTGGAAGTAATAATGGAGGCTGATCATTCAAAAGGCGAAGCCCACGTTTTAATGGTGTGCATGCAGGTGACACTCCCACTTGTACTCCAGTAAAATTCCATTTACCTCCCATAGGAAGTGAAAGCTGTCGGCTCTGGCTTTCTCTGCTGAGGATAGTTTCAAAACCTCCCTGATTTTATAAATATTTAAACAGAGAGAGGAGGATGTTTTTTTTTTTCTACAGCTTTCTCTGCCTCTGGTATATTTGTTATCATGGTTGAATGTTTTTCTTTGGAATTTCAGTGTGATTGGTTTGTTTTTCATCCTCCCGCTCAGCGATATAAATTCCCCTAATCCTCTCAGGATAAATGAGGCACGAACGTGGCTCAGAGCCTTGTATCTTCTGGAGTAATTTGTTGCTAAATTCCTTGTAATGCATTGCATAATCTTACCAGAGCTGTCGGTCGTATTTCTTTAGGGAAGTCGACACCACAGTTTGGGGATTTTGTCATAAATTTTCCCTTCCCCTACTTACTGTAAATGATACTATATTACAAGAAGCACCCATGCTGAAGTGAGCCCTCAGTGCCCAGGACGTAGTCATGAGATGGAAGTTAACTGTCACATTAATTCATTTCACCAAATCAGCTTTACACACCGTTGCTTATTATTATTACCACTTCTGAAAATGTTTGTATTCCAAAGAAGGAATGATCAAATGGTTTTGACTGGAAAGCACAAGACTTTAATAGTTTCTTTCTTTGTTCTGTATCTCATGCAAAACAGGTTAGAAATCAAAACAAACTACCACCTCTGCCCCTTCAATGCCCCTTAACACTCAAGGGGGGATTCCCGCCACCATTACTCCACCCCATTACTCACAAAAAAAACCCTGAAATATCCAATAATAGTTTGACTCAACCGACCTCTGTAGCTACAGTAAAGTAGAAGATGTCGTACAATAAGCAAAATATACATTATGCTCTGTAGTGGGAGGAATATGCAGATCTTTTACTTCAGTTGAAGTAGCAATAACACAACGTTATACTTGAGTGAAATCATTTACATATTATCAGTTAAATTTACAGGATGACAAGTTAAAGTAATCAGAATTAGCCATCTCTGTGTTACAGTATATTACTACGTGTTCTGTTGTTGGATTGTTGCTACTGATGCATGAAACTTTAAGCAGTGTTTAAATGTTGTAGCTGGTCAAGGTGAAGCTAATTTTACCCATTTCAAAGTCAGTGTCAAGGTAAAACTTATTGTCATCCTCCTATTTAAAGTACTCAGCATACAGGGGATTGAAACAGTGTTCCTTCAGTGGGAAGGCAAACACAATAAAGACACAAACAGGCATGTATAATAAAAAATAAATAGTTACAAAAGACTAAAAAATATGGTAAGAATGGCATTAAACAAAAATACAAACATTATGTCAATAAAAATGTAGACTGGTGCGTATTTTAATTTACTTACAATGCTAGTATAAGTTTCTAAAATAAAGGTTATATAAAGGTAGAAGAGCAAAAGTAACCAGGATAAATCTCTTTGACATAAAGTGAAACTGGTATGACATTGAAATACTCGCTGTGGTTAAGCAACGGTGAAGAAAATACCACACTGTAACAATACCCCTTTTTTTTGTTTTTACTTCATAATAGCAGCAAAATAAACAAATAATCAATCATTATCAAATGTAAAAACACACTTTTGAAGACTGTGAATAATTTGTATGTTCAGGTATTTCTGAACATTCCTGTAGCAGATATATTGTACTTTATCAAGTCACACAGACGTGAGACTGAAAGCAACTTTCCTGTGAGTAAAATAGATTAGGTCGTTGCTCCTGTTTCCCAGTGTCCCTAGATACACAGGGGATGTTTTGTATTTAACTACAGCCTTTCTGTGAAGAGTCATCCTCTATTATTTCCTCCATATCTAACACGGATGGAATGTAATTGGCCCAAATGAATTGTCCGAATTTATGTGTTTTGAGTTACATCCTCTTATCAGTTCCTGTATATTGCAATTTTTTAGAGGGACCTACTATTTTGAGCTCTTGTCTCATTGATCATGGCTTGGGGTATTTAAGAGTGTGTACACCGCCCATTTCTCTGGATCCTCCCTCTCCTCTGGCTGGTAAAGTATGTTCAGTGCGATAGCCTGTTAGTAGCTGTGAGGTGTTACACTTTCCCCTTGACATCCACGACCACGAAGGCACTTGAAACCAGAGCAGTTCAGGGGCACTATTATCAGTTTCCTCCTCCGCTCTGTGGATATTTTAAGGCTGCGCTGACAGAAGCAGAAGCTGTGCCTGGAGCAAGGAATTAAAAAAAAAAAAAAAGAAGTGAATAAAACTTTTTTGGGACAAGATGGCACTCCGGCAGAACTCTGACAAGGAGCCAAGCATCGAGTTGTTCATTAAGGTCAGTCATTTCTGTTCATTTTCACTAATTACTTGCAAGAGAAAGTTCACTGTGAACTGTGAGGCAAAAGCCAATTACACCTGAATTCACTGTCAAAAGAATGTGCTGCTCATTGTTAGATATCACTGTTATCTAAGAGAAAAAATATATAGGCAAACAAAGGAGTCACACGAGGATTTGCTTCTCACTTATCAGTATTGTAAAAGGGCAGAGATCTACAATAAGTTTCTGTATGAGCAGCATCAATCAGAGGACAACTCCCACTTTGATGGGCGCCATCCCCAGATACCATGTGCTACAGATGTTGAAGTGTTTGTATTCTCGCTGAGGGTCACGTCATGTTTTTATCAGCGACCTCTGGCCACAGACAGACAGTCCACCTTATCATCGTACACCCAGAGGGAGTGAGGAGCATGCAGGGTGACTGGCCCCAAGTATGAAGCTGGCACACCCACTTAACTTACGCACACATTCAGATACAGTCAGCTATATCATACCACTTTTATCCAAACACTAAACTATACACCAGGTGTTCTTTTTTTTCATGCTCTGAACACAAATTTGTTTTAGTTGTGGGTATCAGTACAGACACTGTGTTTTTTTCTAACATATAAAACGAGGTCAAATGAATCTAAGAAACAAATACACAGACAGAACATCGTGTCTCCTCGTGACGGCAACATTCAACATTCAATCACTTACATTTTGGGGAAGCTACAGCAGCCTGTTAGCTTAGCTTAGCATAATGACTGGAAACGAGGGGAAACAGCTAGCCTGGCTGTGTCTGAAGACAGCAACATCCACCTATACACACATTTGTTTATTCTGTACAAAAACCAAAGTGTGAAAACAACAAGTCGTGGTTTCATGGGGGTTGGTTGTGCTGGACTGTTTCTTGGTTGGATACGGGCACTGCTCCGAGCCAAGAAACATTCCGGCACAAATTGTTTCGTTGTTGTTTTGGTTTTCGTACAGATCAAACAAACAAGAGATAACTTGTTATGTAATGAGCTTTAAAAGTGCTGGAAGGAAGATTTTGTTATCTCTGAACAGAGCCAGGCTAGCTATTTTCCCTTAATGCTAAGCTAAGCTAACCAGCTGCTGACTGTACCTTCATGTTTACTGTACAAACATAGAGTGAGAGCGAGAGCAGTGTCAATCTTCTCATCTAACTCTCACGAAGAAGGTAAATCATTTCCCAAAATATCATACTATTTCTTGAACATCCACATGTTGACAACAATATGGTTTAAAGTTGGAGTCTGGTAAAAATGCAGGAGGGGCTGTAACCAGACAGTGTTGACATGGTTTTGAGTTGGCTGAAGGAGAAGTGTGAATGTTGGCGTCTGTTGTTTTCTGCAACAACACAATGCCTGCTTTTCCTCTACATGGAGGAAACTGCCTTTAAATATCCCCGACATGCCTCTCACTCACTTGTTTATCAGCAGAGGAGACGAGGAGAGATATTGTGATTGCTGGACATTTGTGGCTCGTTTTGACCATAAAGATAAATGTCCTAACAAAACTTTTTCTTTGCTTTTCAGGCTGGACATGATGGTGAGAATGTGGGGAACTGCCCCTTCTGCCAAAGGCTCTTCATGGTTTTGTGGCTGAAAGGAGTGAAGTTTACAGTGACCACTGTTGACATGAGGAAGTAAGCCCCCCCCCCCCCCCCCCCCCTCTTCTGTGACACAAACACTTCCTGAGCATCTGGTCGTGGGGACTTTCACACAGGACTCTATTAAGAAAGGGAACGAGGGAGAAATTGAGAAGTTTTTTTCAGTAATCCAACCCATTTCTCACTTGTCAATTGGTGTAAGAGGGTGGAACCTGTAAACTCAAAAATATAAAGAGCTCTATGTGGCTTTCAGACAAACACCTTCTTTAATTGAGCCTTTTATTGTGTGACTTTCTCAGGGTCATTACCGGTGAGCAAATAAGATCAGGAAACTTTGAAAGGATGCTGATAATTGAATGATTCAGAGCGCACACACAGCGGGCCTCTGAAATCAGCGACCACTCCCAGCGCTGTGTGTTTTTATAACTAAACCAACAGCTAACGTTGAAATCATTAATCCAGAGTGCCCCATTCGATTCTGACAGCCTCGATAACCAACAGGCTCTCTGGATTCGCATGCTTGATAACAGTCTGATCGTAGCACTGAATGAAGACATGTATAACCAAGTCAAACCCCCTCCCTCCTTGTCCCTTTTTCTCTGTCCATCTTTTTCTGTGTCTTCTCCAGGAAACCAGCAGAGCTGAAGGACCTGGCCCCAGGGACAAACCCTCCTTTCCTCCTCTACAACGGCACCCTGAAAACAGACTTCATCAAAATCGAGGAGTTTCTTGAACAAACACTGGCCCCTCCCAGGTACTGTAGGGCTTAATCATTGTACAAATATTAAAGAAGTATGAATTTGATGATGGCTTATTCTCATTGCACATGTTTACCCCCAAGCTTCTCCTTTCTTCTCCTCCCTGCAGGTATCCTCATCTCAGCCCGCTGAACAAAGAGTCCTTTGACGTGGGTGCTGACATTTTTGCAAAGTTCTCTGCTTTCATAAAGAACAGCCCAAACAACGCCTGTAAGATTCATTAAACATATAACAGCTCATAATGTCATAGTATATAAACAGTATATAAAGTTGTTGAAATTTGAAATGATTTAGAAATAAATAATAATAAATAATAATAAATAATAATCAAATTAGTCCAGTTCCTGAGCCACTTCCTTTGGCTGGGGTGTTAAACAGCTTGTACCGTTTTGTAGATTAACCTATTAACCCAACTAGTAACTAAAGATACATGTCAAATAAATGTAGTGGGATGAAAAGTAGTAAAGTAAAGTAAAACTTATACCTAAACATAGTACTTGAGTGAATTTACTTAATTTCCACACGTTTCAATGTGTCTCTGTGTTTCTGACTCTCCAGTCCATGAGAAAAACCTGCTGCGGGAGTTTAAACGCCTGGATGATTACCTGAACTCCCCCCTCCCTGAGGAAATTGACCACAACTCGACGGAAACCATCAGCGTCTCCAAGAGGAAGTTCCTGGACAGCGACCGCCTCACCTTAGCTGACTGCAACCTGCTGCCCAAGCTGCACGTCATCAGGGTGAGACATCACATCAGTTGTGTTGTTGATTTTGTTGGATTTCTCTGGTATAGTGTAGTTTGGGTTTTTTTGTACAGCTGGGTTATAGAGTGGATCTTAAACTGTTGGTTGTTAGTTGTTTAAACTGTCATTTCAGATGGAAATGTTTTACTTTGTACTCCACTGCATTTATCCGACAGCTAGAGAAAGATTAGACCTGGGGTTCCCAACCTGACTCCGTACAAAAAGTATTGTTTGGGGTTGTTAATAGGCAAGGCAGCTTTCTTTATAAAACACTAACAACTACTTTATGCTTTTGTAGATTAAACATAATGCTGAACAGTATGTATTTTATATGCATTTTACTTTTACTTGTAATGGAGTATTTTTACATCATGGAATTGATACTTTCAATTAGATAAATGATCTGAGTACTTCTGTCACTTTCTGACCTTCCTGTACCTGCAGGTACGCTCTCAAAACGCTTCATTTTGATCTTCCTTTCCATTTATTTCAGATTGCTGCCAAGAAGTACTGCGACTTTGACATTCCCGACCAGTTCACAGGTGTGTGGCGATACCTTCAGAACGCCTACGAGAGAGAGGAGTTCAAACAGACGTGTCCGGCAGACATTGAAATTGAGAAGGCTTACTTGAGTGTGGTCAACAAGAGGAAGTAAACTTTTTAAACTGGTTTTCCCAAGTGTAACCATGTATGATGATCTGTAGAGGGCGCTAAAACTGTGGCAATGAATCAGACACTAGTCCACCTTAAAAAGCTTGACCTGATGTCGTAGTAAGACTTGGGGACATGCTAAAACAAAATGTTTTATTGGTTGTATGTATTGACTATTTATTGATAGTCGATCACAGATAAATGGTATTTTTATGCCACATTGAAAAGGCCAAATGTGCAATTGACTGTTGATGTAATTTAGCAGAATTTTTGTTTATAGTGTAAATATAAATATAAGTTTTTTATGATCAACACACCCTCATTAGAATATATATGATTCTATTAGTTTGAGCAGCACCTTCACAAACAGTTCATTTTAATGTAAAACATGAAATACACTTCTGTATCTAACCCTGTACAAATACAGTTTGATAATGATTATGATATTAAATTGTCTCACTGTCACAATAATAATAAAATAATAATATCATAATCTTGGTTTTGTTTTTCTTGGTTTTGGTGTGTGCTGACTAGTGCTTTAATGCTGCCTTGTGGGAAAAAATGCAGAAACAATCCTGACTTTCATCGTCCTTCTTTACATCTCAAACCATAAATATTTATCTTAAAATTCAAAACCGAAAGCAGGTCACATAAATGACTTTTCAGATATTCAACTTTATTCTCAGCCACAGAAAAAGATCATTTTACAACTCCAAAAATATATTTTCTGCTGATACAGTTTAGACGATGAATATACTGTTTGGTGGGAAACACAAACGGTGATGGAGAGTGAAGGCGTTTCCGCCCCGGCCCTGCAAGAATCACACCAGATGTGCTGCTGCTGCCGCTGCCGCTGCCGCTGCTGCCGCTGCCGCCGCTGCTGCCGCCGCCACTGCCGCCGCCGCCGCCGCTGCCGCCGCCGCTGCCGCCGCCGCCGCCGCTGCCGCTGCTGCTGCTGCTGCTGCTGCTGCGCTCTAGTTGGTCACACAGTATTTCCAGAAACACGCTTTCAGGAAATCAGAGGGTGAAGAATTAGGAACAAAGCTGAGGATATCTTACATTCTTTATGCACTTATATATTCATTTAATATTTACCTAATGTTTTTTTTTTAATCTGTTTAACCATGTTGTAATTTTACTTCTGGTTCTTGTGTATATTCCATATACACTGTGTACACGGCATCTATTGCATGTCTGTCAGAATAATCTCTCCTCTCTTGCTCTTCATGAATTTTCTCCCCTTTTCCCTGTTAAAGGGTTTATTTTGTAACGTTATCCAAATCAAGGGTCTAAGAGTAAATGCTGCATGTTGTGCAGATTGTGAAGCCCTTTGAAGGAAATCTGTGATTTTGTTGAAACTAATCACATTATTATTTATTTTTTACTCCTATAACATATCATCCTGTGCTGGTATTGTACCTCTGCTATTTTATATTTAGTAACATTTTACTTCCCATTGTTCATCATTTATAATCAGAATATAAACATTCAATAAATTGGTTAAAACACACTTTTAATTGCACCTGTCATCCGTGAGCATTAGGTTTCAATTTCTCTTAAAAAATAAAAAATAAATAAATATATATATATATATGTATATATATATACATATATATATATATATATATATATATATATATATATTTATATACTTTACTTATTCTACTTGAGTAGAATGTTCTGGTTCAGTCTCTGCCTGTTCAGGTGTAAATAACCTTTCCTACTTTAAATAGCACAAGCACAACAAGCCTTAGTTAAACATCCTTTTGATTAGTTCATTGCATTATAATAACGTCAGCCCAGATCCTGTATCACATCAGGTATTGTTAGGTGATCTCACGTCAGGACTAAATGCCTGAGCCCTCGTCAGTGACAGCGTAAAAGGAGCAGGTGTGGTTTGTGCTTGATAGAAAAGAATCAGTCACTCACCTCTTTTGTTTGTTTTTGGTAAGTTCTGCTCTGATCTGAGGAAACCCTGAGAGCGAAGTTTGTCGGCCGCTGCCAGCTTCAAAACCGTTTCTTTGAGGTCCTCAACCTGAAAACAACAACAACAACAAATATATGTAGATGTATGGTGATCACATAGTCTCAATTTTAGCCTCTCTGCATTGGCTCCCAGTTGATTTTAGAACTGATTTTCAGATATTAATTTTAAAGCACCTGTGTACCTGCAACAAACCTGTATTACCAGTCCCTGTGATCTAGGCTTAAAGCTAAAGGAGATGCATTTATAATAATATTTAATATCTACTTTATTTATAAAACATTTTTCAAAACAGTTACAAACGCTTTGCGTAGGAAAATCCACGTAAAACAATTCAGCACAATAAAACTGAAAAGTTTCAGGCGACTAAAAGTACGGAGAGCGGATAAAATATCAACAATAAAATGATATTATTCAGTTTAGAATGTTTTTTTTTTTAAGGATAAGTTTTAAGAAGGGGTTTAAAAGATTTTGCCAATTGTGCGAAAGCCTCAAATTCTGGAGCAGCCTTCTTGTTAAAAATTCATCTTCCTACCTCAGTGACTTCCTTTAAATCTCTAGTAAAACAGTTTTATAAACTTCCAATTCAATCCTTCACATTTACCTTCTTCTTTGTCCTGTCCCAATCATTTCTTATATTTTAATGATTTCATTTTTTGATTTTACTTTTTTTCTTTCCTTTTTTCCTTGAAACACTTTAGTTAACTTTACTTAAGTTAATTTGCTGTGCGATAATATTTTATATATAGTGCTATATTACATATTGCACTGGTGAGGACAGATGCATATTATCAGCCTTACCATGTTCGCAAACTTATCTTGTTGTGCTGAACCTTTTGCCCCTGTGGGAAAAAAAGTAGTAGTAAAAGTTGAAATATCATTATTTTGAAAATCATATTTGACTCATTTGTCTTTGGACTGCGAATATCTATTTATTATTCGTTATTATTTTTACCTGTGTTCCAAGAGTCTCGGCCTCCGTTGCGCTGCATCAGTAGAGGATACAGATTATTCTCTCTCTGCTCCCCCTCGGCAGTGTTGGACCCATCCTCGACCTCTGACACTAATTTCTGAATGAAATCTATTGAAATAAAACAACTTCCTTTCATCATTCTGCCATTCGGACGTCAATACCTCTGCAGTGAGTTTGCTCTCCCAGCTGAACTCATGCCTCACTGGTATGCAGCAAATCAGAAGAATTTGCCAGTGTTGCCCATGACAAGAGGTCAGTTTTAAAAGGTATAATTCACCTAAAGCAAACCAACATTTTCAGTAAAATTAAAAGAATATATAAGAAAAAATGAGAAAACTATTCAGAAAGAGTCTTACCCGGCTGTGGCTCCAGGTTGGTATCAGGGTACAGAGGTAGGGCATGTGTCCGTCTTGCAGAACAAATCACAGCTACAAGGTAAAACAGAGCTACAGAAAGCATGGTGCCTCTATCTTTAGATGACCCGATCTGGACTATACCTCAGCCCGACTGAGAACTTCACTTATATACCCTCAGTGGCCATCCATCACAACCTGATCAATACATTATCATCACACCCAGTCTCCTTCTTAATGGTTCAGATGGGATGGATCAGGCGTCATAGACACAATTTAGGGGACCCTGTCAATTCAGCCGGAGCCTATCTGTGCTTGAACAGAGAGGCCTAACAAATGTTTACTCTGCAGCAGCAATCACCGGCTGTCCAGCGGAGCTCTGATGGTTTATGTCCAATTCGTGTCATTGCTCATGTCTGCGATCACAGAGCTGGTGGAAGTATCTCACTGTAGGTTTCCGCGTCACTTTGAGTTGAACGATTAACATCTCTGAGGTCATTAATTATGACTGTCCAAAGAGCAAACAGGTCACATTGTGGTAATCCTGAGCTAAAGGTACAAACAGTTATAAGGGGGAAGATGCTGGAGGGGTGGGTGAAGGGGGAAGAGGGTATGTAGATTAAAAAAAAAATGTTAAAATTTGAACCTTTCATTTCTTTGTACAGATGTTCCATTTGTTCTCAATATACAAGACTAAGAGACTACAGCCATGCTAGAGGCTCTGTGAGGCTGCACTTGTGTTGCTTTGAGCTAAATGCTAACGTAGCTTAGCTGGGAATGATGGGAATTCATTCATTACATTTACATATATTTGGTCATAAACCAAAGTGTTGGACGAATTAGCTCTTTGATGCGATGATGGCGCTGGATGAGAAGTTAAGCATTTGCCAAAGTTATTGCAAGTCATCCTGCAGGGGGGCATGCACCATATTTCAGTGACCACAAATTCAGCCTCATGGTGGCGCTAGAGGAAAAGTAAGAAGATCACCAAAGTCATTAGGACACATCATCTGGGCACTATGGATATGTAACAAATATCATGGCGGACCATCTAATATCTAATAAGTGTCACAAATGCAAATGTGCAGTGTGCAGGGCAGTGTAAAAGATTCAGTAATGTGGCAGAGAAGGCAGAGGATATACGGAGGTCAGATTGTACCGACGGCCTGAGGAAGGAAGCTTTTTCTTAACACACATCTATTATGTGCAGGTGCTACATCCAAAATTCACCTCTACCTGAAAAACAGCTAATTTGATCACAAAACATTGTACTTTTGCGTCAAGAGAGGACAGAAAATTACAATGTGAGATTTAAAAACGAACGTATCACTTAACTTCTAAATGTTTAAAATGTAAGAACAAAGTCAAGAGTAAATGATTCCAAAAAATATAAAAGATCAAAAGCAGTCTGGAGTTTTACCTGTTCAACAAGGCTGTAGGCCCAAGGGCTTTTTGTCAAAATGAAAGGTCACAAATGCTCTTCAGATGAATGTACGTGGCATCAGGTGATTTATATGGTTGTCTCCACAGCTCTGTTGAAAACAACAACTTTTGATTCATCTGGCCGCCGTGCAGTCAACGAGAGGAGGCAGAGGCACAGCAGAGTTTGGCTTTGAGGTCAAACAGTCACCTTAAAACTGACATACCAGTCACATAAACACATTAGTCATTTAGAGAGGGGCAGTAAGACAAAACAATAACAAACTATCACAATTAAAATTCCATTCATGATTTATATTGATGTGTTTATCGTGGTCAAGGGGAATGTGTATTTAAAGTCATTATGACTTCCTCTGTCGTTGACCTGAAAACAAAAACTGAGATCACACAGTTTTGATACTCAAACTGACTGTTTTGCTCTATGACAAAGCTTGAGTTTTAAATGAACTGATTTGTTTATACCCAATAGTGAATATCTAAGGAAAGATTTGAGAAAATAATAGAGCATGGCATACGTACAAATGTGGGCAAATTACTTAATTGTGTGTCCTCACTTCCTTGTGAATTATTCAAATCCAGTCGGACAGAGAGTACGGTCAATTTCTGTAAGCGAAGGCTCTTAAAATAGCTGTGGTGTTTAATCAGGAAGAGTTCATCTGCTGTGTCACCGCTTGTTTTCCAAAAGAGAACACACATTAGGGAGCACAACATGTTTTAAAACCTCATAGTGAAAGCTTAATTATAGTGGGTTGAGAAAAGAGGGATGAAATATGATTTCAAATTGTGCAGACTGTCTTATATGTGTCTTAAACAATTTGTGACTGATTAATAATGATCTAAATACAGATGGATATGTTTACTGAATAGTTATTTGTATGGGCGTGACAGAGGAGGTATTTAAAGAGGAAAGGGCCCACTGAGGTTGTTTCTAGCTCCATTACTCTAAGAGGTTGAGGTTGACAAGGCAGAAGATGGCTGATTGATCACAGGAATCCTCACAGAAGGAATAGTCAACCAGTGATACAGATGAACCCTACATCTCCAATATTTTACATTCTTAAAAAATCCTTACAATTTATTTAGTGTTCAGCAAGAACATACAATTATATACAACAGTTAGTTTCTGAATTCATTTGATTGGACGAGAGGCAATCCATGACATGCTGATATAGAGTATAATAGCACCGGGACTTGTCTCTCTTAGATTGTAACAAACTTTGCAAAGATGAATATATTTACTGAAATAACATTTGTATTAAATTATGTATGGTCGTCAGATGAGGATGAAGGAAAGAAGCCTGGATACATCAGCGCACCCCTGAGGTAACGTGTAGACAAAGAAGCAAGGGTCCGTGCATGAAATATAATTCTTCTGCAGTTGTTCAAGTTGTATAATGAAAAATGCAGTTTAGGGGGTATTGTCTAATTTTGTTGTCCTTCTTGTGCTAAGTACAAATGTATGTTGACGTTTGTGAGCTCTTTCTCCATTGGTCGCTGTTAACGCCTTGCGTGTGTTATTGTCCCATTAAATGAAGACGTGCAATTAAATTCAGCGTCAGTTTATTCCATTATCCAACTTTATGCCCCTACAGTCTATGGCCCTGACGAACCGGCCTGTAGGAGCGAGTTTACTCCAGGAGGGGGCAGTAACACCACACCGAGGCTGCCAGCTGCCGTTAACACCTCAAAGAAGAAGAGGAGGAGCAGAAGAAGAAATACGAGGAAACAGAAGAAGTTGTAGTCGTGTTGTGAATCATGCCCCCACCTAGTTGATTAATAATTGTCTCGCCTGACGTTGAGCACCTCACCGAACAGGAAACGTGGGAGCTGAAAGACGAGCAGAGCAGGAGCAGCACCTGACGCGGCAGCTTTAACCTAACTAGGTTGAGTAAATACTCTTTATTTCTTGTATTTATGTCGCTAACAAGACCCCACAGTTAGCCGTGAAACGTAACGATAAGAAGATGAAAGCTAACGGTTAGCCACAGGTAACGCGACTTAATCCCAATCGCTGGTATTTAGGAAGTTATATAAACTCAGCGTTATTCCTTCAGAAATTAAACGTCGACATTAAAAATGCGAAAACACTTCAAACAGACGGATTAAACCAGATCAACCTGAAATGTCAATGTTACCTTGTCACAGGGCATTTTTCTGCACGAAGCCCAACAGCAAATCACATCTGTCACTTACTTTAAGTAACGTACCGACACCACAGTGTAGAAATACTCATACAAGTAGAATAGTAGTAGGCTATTACAAGTTGATTTATTGATTAGTCGATAGAACCGACAGTGATCAGTAACTATTTTGATAATTGATTAATCATTTTAATTTTTTTTTAAATTTTTGACATTTTTCTGACATGGCTATTGGGCTATTTTTATTTTTACTTTATATTTTGTGTTCATCTGAATCTGCAAAGTAATTGGTAACGGAAGCTATCAAAGGAATCTAGTGGAATAAAAAGTACGATATTTACCTCTGAAATGTAGAGAAGAAGTATACAACAGCAGAAAATGGAAATACTAATACTAATACAAAGTAAAGTACAAGCACATCAAAATTGTACATAAGAACGTGAGTAAATGTACTTAGTTACTTTCCTTGGCTGATATTGAATGACATTTAGTAACACATGACACAGTAGTAATGAGATCAAATAAGAAGGCCAGCCCACAATATTTGTGCAATGTTTGTATAAAAGACGAACAGATTTACATTTTATGAATGACTTTTCTGAGCTGGTTAACTCGCAATGAAATAAGTTTCAGGAGAATAGAGTTGAACAATACAAGTGCCACCCACTATTAATGGCTTAATATTACCTAAAGATCTAAAGAAGCACAGAACCACAATGCTGTATACAAAATAATGTATTAATCTGGCAGACTACAAAAAGCAGTATTTACGTTAAAGCTAAGACAATAAGTCGATTTATCAATAAGTCGACAGACAGAATTTGACTCTGCGACTATTTCGATGATAGATTAATCATTTCAGTTATTTCACATTTTAAGCAAAAGTGCCAAATAATCACTAGTTACAGATTCTGAAATGTGAATATTTAAAGGTCTTCTATGATAGCAAACTGGATATCTGGGTTTTGGACTGAGGCTCAAATAAAACAAACCATCTCAACATGTCACTTAAGGTTCTGGGATCAGGATCAGAGCTGAGGTGATTAATCAATAATTTGATTGACAATGAATCTGACAATTTATTAAATATTAAAGCTATTCTTTAAGCAAAAAATGCAGAAAACATGTTGGCTACTGTTTCTCACATCTGAGAATTTACTGTTTTTCTCTGTTTAAAATGATTGTATATTGAATATTTTTGGGTTTTAGACTGTTGGTCAAACAAAACAAACAATATAAAGGTGTCAGCCTGGGCTTTGATGGGGATTTTTCACAATTTTCTGATACTTTTAATTCCAGTTTATTGATTATTTGTGAAAGTAGTTGATAGTTGCAGTGGATAAATTTTCAGTGCACAGAAATTTGTCTCCAGCCAAATAAAACACAAAGTCTGATTCAATTTTGAGTCACCTTTTGTTCCTTGCCGTGTAGTGTTTTTCCACAAATAGGAAAAGGGCATCAACTAACAAGCATTTTTGACAATTTTTTGATATATTATAGACTGAAAGATTAGTCAAGAAAACAATCAGCAGAATAATTGAAGAAAATAATCTTTCGTGGCAGTTAGTTATGTTTTCAAGTTCAAGTCATTTTGTTTGATGATACTCCAAAGTCCAACTTATAAACAAATAAAACATAGAAGTGCAGCAAGCCTTCACAATGAGAAGCTGAAACTAGGTAGCGTTTGGCCTCTTTGCTTGAAAGATTACTTAAAAGATTAAGTGATTGTCAAAAACACCAGTATTTTAGATTAATCAAATAATTGTTTCAGCTCTAAATAAGTTAATACTGAATTTCCTGACAGCCGCAATAATGTATCTTCCCATTTTTCCAGTGTCTGCTGCCAAAATGTTGTCTGAGGGAGGCTCTTTCATGAAGGGGATGCTCATGGGAGGCCTCTTCTGCTTGGTGCTGTCACTCCTGGGTAGTTTCAGCCCCAGCACAGAGTCCAGGACGGAGGACCAACACCATCATCATCACGTCAAGGCCCCAAGTAAAGACGAGTTGAATCGCCTCTCTGACAGCCAGGTGCAGGAGTTGAGCAATCAAGTCCGGGTTTATTGCATCATCATGGTACAGCCAAAGATCCTTGTTTACTGGGCCACAGCTATGGACACCTGGAGCAAACACTGTGACAAGGCTGTGTTTTACACCTCAGAGTCCTCTAAGGCGCTCGAGGCCATAGACCTGAAAGAAAAAGATGACTGGGCAAGGTTACGTAAAGCTCTGAAGCATGCTTATGAGAATGCCGGCGACCTGCGCTGGTTCTTTGTGGCACAACCGACTACTTTTGCCATCATTGAGAACCTCA
Organism: Seriola aureovittata; assembly: GCF_021018895.1. Taxonomy (NCBI): domain Eukaryota; kingdom Metazoa; phylum Chordata; class Actinopteri; order Carangiformes; family Carangidae; genus Seriola; species Seriola aureovittata. The sequence goes on along the minus strand of NC_079371.1, from coordinate 7,838,158 downwards.
AATACCTGGTGCTTGCAAAGGATCCCAGTGAGCCCTTCTATCTGGGCAATGCTATGAAGTCAGGGGAGCTTGAGTATGTGGCGTATGATAGTGGCATTGTTCTAAGCTATGAAGCTCTGAAAAGGCTGGTTCACGTGTTTCAGGACGAAGACAAATGTCCAGAGAGAGGACGAGCCCTGTGGAAGCTGAGTGATGACAAGCAGCTGGCCGTGTGTCTCAAATATACAGGTGTGTTTGCAGAGAACGGAGAAGATGCACACGGAAAGGGCCTGTTCAACAGCAAGAGTGTCGACAGCCTGATAACAGACAGCATGAAGGACAACCCCACCAATGTGGTGGAGGGCTGCTGCTCCGACTTGGCTGTCACATTCAGCGGGATGTCACCAAATCAAATGCAGGTCATGATGTTTGGAGTTTACAGACTCCGACCTTACGGGCACGATTTTCATGACTCGTTAACATTTTACCCTCCTGAAGGATCAGACAATGACTAGAGACTTATTCCTTCAAGCTGGATGTTGCATTTTAATTATTTTGCGTCTGTGATGGCAAAACTCGGTATTGGGAGATGGTTTTCTTATGCTGTTTGTAAAACTTGATCCTGGGTGGGAACAACACTTTTATGTATATTTGTAACTTTTGCACTTGGCACAATCAGCACCACATTTCTTTGTGGTGTAGGTACACAGCTGATGGGAGTGCCGTCCTTTTGAATGAAGATATGACTGGGAAATATATCAAGCCTGTGACATAAGATTACCTGGAAGTTTTGGTTATTGTAATATTGTTATGTATCTTAAATGTTTGTCTTTTTGTCGTCTTAAAGCTGCATTAGTTATTGAGTGATACTGTTTTGAAATTATTTAACTGTTTAACAAATTGCTCGGCCCTCTTCACATTATGAATGACTTTTTCTTTCCTCTGAGAATTGAATCAAACATGTTCTAACCCAGTTCTAAATTAAGTGCATTTCTTGTCATGTAATGCTTGTTTATCTCTACATATTACGAATTGGCCTTCACTGCTTAATTAATGAGTGAGTAACGTATATTTCTTGTCACACATATAAAAAAAAAAAAGGACGGAGGTGTAATTGTTCCACTGATATTTTAAAAACACCTGGCTTCAGACTCACCATATGATGCCTTTTTAAAAAGAAAAAGAAAAAGAAAAAAAACACTTGGGTAATAAAAGTAAATAAAATGAATCACTGACTGACTATTGCAGGGTGGGAATGAGGATGAAAGAACGCTAGTAGCTTCCAGGTGTTAATGAGGTTTACCTTTAGCCTACTGTGAATGATTTTTGCTGAAGGGTAACTTTTTTTTTTTTTTTTATAATTAAAGGACTGCTTTGCTAAGCTGAACGCTTCATATATACCGTGTATATATATATATAGATATATATATATATATACACACACACACACACTGGGCCCCTATTTTCTATTCTGCCTTGGTTACTAGTTACACTGGAAACCCTTTTTTTTGTTACATCCAGTACGTAAATACAATTCTGAGGTACCTTCAGTATTTTAATTTAATGTTACCTCATACTTTCACTCCACTACGTTTCAGTGAGACTTCTTACTGCACTACATTAATCTGTAGCTGTAGTTACTAGGTACTTTTCAGAATAAGATTTTACATGCAAAACACTCAATTTAAAAAATATGATGCAGTGCTTTGCTGTTAAACTGATCAGTAGTGTATATAGTACCTAAAATTGGCTACACTTTGAAAAACTACATTAAGTTATAGTATCCAATAATACGTATTATTAAAAATGTTACACTCTGAAAGAGCGTTCTTGCATGAATACTTTTTATGTGTAATGGACTATTTGTAGACTATGGTATTTCTACTTTTACTTAAGTATCTGAGTACTTCCTCCACCACTGTTTATATCTTAACACATACTGCAAAATAACGTTTTGCTGTTGTCAGGCAAGATTATAAACTATTATACAGTTACCTAATAAACTGCCAACTGAGTGAATGCCAATTTAACTTGACAGAAACCAGACTGTTGAGTTGTACTCAGTAAAGAGAGGAGCAGAATAACCAGTTGAAAATATGCCACCCTGTCAGTCAGTGTGTAAACACGCTCACACCCTTCGTTTTGTTGAAGACACAGGTGAATATACTAACTCAATGCATGAAAACTTGATAATCAAGATAAGCCTGAAGTAATGAATTAGCCTTTCTTGTCACATTTATCATTTGATTTAAATTCTATAATCACAGGCAACACAATAACATGGGCATTAAATACCAGATGACAATCATGTTTAAAGCGAGATCTTTCTTTTATTTGTGCATAATGGCAACTGATTCAAAGCCTTCAGCAAGTTACGCAGCTAAGTCCGCAGGTGTAAACGGTTGACTGGCAGCACATGCCTCACCGTCAAGAGCTCCACACTTTCCGGGCGGGGTGGGGGGGTTGGGCAGTGGGTGTTGCGGGTGTTGATGTCATCATTTATACGTCTTCATGTGCCACAATCCATCATTCAGATAGTGAACATTCTCGATTCCAATTCCCTTGTTGACTTTTTCTCTATTTGCAAAAGACAGATACAGATTAAGATCATGCATCTTCATGACAGACGCAAAGACAGGAAATGTTTTCTTCTGTAAAATGTACACAAGGCTTACATGCTTTCTGCAGACATCTTCATAACACCAACGCAAAGTGCATGTTGTTTTCCCTCTGCCATAATGGCCTGCGTCCTCTTGTTAAGGACAAACTTGTTGGTAATTTGAATTTAAATGTAGCTACTGGCGATGTCAGAATATTTCTTAAATATGTTGGAAGATTATATGTTTCAGTATTGTAAAAATAGAAAAGAAAGAAACTCTTATGGCAGAGAACAATCTTACACATTTACTAGAGTGCAAAAATCAAACAGCCTCAACGTGCATGGCTGGATTAACCATCTCGACGGCCTCAGGACATGAGATTTGGGCCCAGAAACTTCCCAATGAACCCAGAAACACATCAGTACTACTAGAGCTGGAATGATTAATTGATTGACAGATAATTAAACGACAAGTTTTTTTTTTTTTTTATAGCAAAAGTGTCAAAATATTTACTGGCACCAGCTTTTCAAATATGAATATTTGCTAGTTTGTCAGTTTTCTGTCATACATCATTTTTGGGTTTTTGACTGTTGGATAGAAAACAAAAGCCAATACAAACAAATATGAATACATTAGCTTGGGCTTCAGGGAATAATGATCAACATATTTCACTATTTTCTGACATCTAAAACACTAAATCATTTGATGGTGTTAGTGTTGGTTGTAGCCTTACAGTACTCTTTAGTTTACAACAAACAACCACAATCTAAACTAAAACAATGAAGGTCTTGAAACTAGATTTTCATACAGCGTCCATCTAACAAGACAAAACTGTACTTCAGTGGTGCAAAGTTCTAACAAATTTGTGATTAATCAAATTATGTAGATAGAAATGATATGGAGTGAACTTGTGGCTTTTGGGGCCCCTGGGTAGTTGCCCAGCATCATGTATAAAAGGATACAACTACTGTGTCAGCTTTAGCTGTGTAGAGTTTAGCCCCTGGTGACGTCAGCCCAGGACACATGATGTTGGCTCCACTTAAGACAAATTTAATGGCCCCTTTGTCTACTTGCTGGTGTGGGAGAATGAAAGGATCTATGAAAAGAGAAAGGAGTTTCTTATCAGTGTGAGACAATTCAAATACAACAGTCAGCAAGTTGGCCTTAGTGGAGCTTACATTTATGCAACAGTCTGAGTGTTGGGTAGAATGGTCCTTCTCTCTGTCTGAAGAAAAGCAGCTCTCCATTCACTGTCAGGATTTCAATGTGTTCATGGCTGGAGGAAGAACAAAAACAAAGAAATGCAAAACATCCACTACACAAAATGACACTGTGTATGAGATACTGATGAGAAAAATTAAATAACACATCATACCATCTCACTATTTTGACAGGGTCCTTTTTTGGCATTATGTGATTGAGCCATGACTCAATGTCAGGAAACTGTTCCAGCAGCTGATTTTTGATGCCTTTGATCACTGATGTTTTCAGCTGGATACAGTTCGAAACATTTTCCTTCTCATCAAATCTGAAACAAACAATATGCAAAATGAGGCCATGAGAGATGTGAGATACAGCTGAGCGATCTGGAAAAAGATAGTGAATGGGCCTTTAATTAATGTTAATTTGCCTATTTACTGTTCCCAAGGTAACAGATACATGAATACATAAATCCTTTAAACAATTATGGATCTATTTAAATCTTATACAGACAGTCCCTATTTCAACTGAATTCCAGAGTCTTAATATTGCAGTTGTTGAAAGTAGTACATTTACTTGAGTACTTGTACATTACTATGGATTAAAGGCCCTGCACACTCACACTGGTGTGTGGCTGATCAGACCTGCTCAGGTTGTAGTGCAAAGCTCTGCTGGGATTTACCTGAGGTCATCAATGAAATGATGAAATTGTAAGTCATCTTGCTCTTGAAGTCCTGAAGTACTGTTTTTAATCTTATTTCAGACGACAAAATATCACCTTCACAACCTTGAGGGCTCTATAATGTAACACTTTTTGCAAAATAAGTACTTACACTGAACATTTTAAGTACATTTTGCTGGTTATATTTCTGTGTTTTCACACAAGTAGAATTTTGAACTCAGGTCTTTTACTCAAGTGTTTTCAGTGTGGTCCTGATGCTTTTACTTAAGTAAAGGATCTGAATACTTCCGCCACTGTAATATAGTTCTGAATTTTATTTTCAATACACACTGACAGAGGAGACAGTTTTGAAACCTTAATAGTACATATTAAAATGAGTGATTATGAATGCAAGTAGCTATGTGATTCTAATTTTCAAAGTGAAATTACTCTTAGCGGGTGGAGAGATGTGCCCGTATGTTTCCACTTGTCTCAAGATGACACGACTTAATTATGATTTTTGGATTTATGGCGGTATTGTCATGTTCAGAAACGTCCAGTTTTTGATCTGGCTCAAGCCAATTGTAAAACAATAACAGGGGATTTCATGAAATATAATTCATGTCAACTTGTCTCACTGACTGAATACAAACCATCAAGCTCAAAAAGAGGATGTCTAATCAGTTAGCGTTAGCCACCTAGCTGCAGTTAGCTAATGCTACAACATGGAAATACTCAGCAACTTACTTTTTAAACATCCTCGGTGGTCGCCGTTACCGTGTTCCTCAATAGTGATGAACTTGTCCGCACTTAACGCACCAGATCGGATATGGTAAACACAAGCAAATTACAAAACACAAATAATCTGTGGAGTAATGCTAGAGCAGTTCCACGCCTGTTTTGCAGCGGAGGGCCAGCAGCAGTGTAAGTGTTGTGTCATTTCACGACAGTTTTTGACGTTACACGGCAGGTCAGGCTGAATTCGACTGTCACCTAGGTAACCTCTGTACCTGAAATATTTAGCTTTACAAAAAATAAAGTCATCATAGATTTCAGTTTTTGTCTTTCACAGACAGTTAAACAAGTCAATGATGAGTCTAATAATAAATATTCCATACACATCAAATTGATGCATTAAAATAGAAAAAATAAAAAAATAAAAAGATACATAAAAAATAAAAAGTTGAGAAATATTCTACGAGGTGAACGGATAATATATTTTGAATTTGAGGAGGTCATAATACAATCTAGTGCTTGAGTTAATATGTAAATATAATAAATAAAGGTATTTTTAGTTGAAATGGAGCAGATACCTTTTTATTTTGTGGTGTTGGTACATACCGAGTGCAGGACTAAATTGTAATGGGATACTTTTTATATTGTAGTATTAGTACTAAAGTAGCCTATACGATCTGAGTACTTTGAAAACTGGAATTCCATCATTAATTCGTGTATGGCAAATTCATAACCAGAAAAAAATATCATCAAACATGGCGTTAGTCTGGCGCCATCTTGTGTCCAGGACGGTTACAGCACTGTAGTCGGTTAAAAAAAGAATGAAAAAAACACGCTTGTGCAAAAAGTACTTTTGTACAAAGTACTTCCGGTGAGGTCACGAACTAGCTTTTTATGAGCGATTTTTTTCCCGTGTGTACTTACGGATGTTTTACTATCACGTGAGGATATTTTTTGCAGTAGCTACATTTCTTCTGTAAATAATTTTCTTTAACGACCGCTTTAATTAACGGCTCTAACTGAACGACTGCACAACGCGGTTAGACAAGAGAGGCAAAAAGAGGAAGCAATAGCCAACCATCTTTCTTCTTCTGCCAGCAATAACAAGAAAGAGACCAGGCTAGGTTCAAGTAGAGCTGTGTAGTTTGCAATTTATTGTCTGTTTTATACTAGATAAAGGACTCGTGTAAAACCTCTCCGCGTTAAGGTAGATTAAAGCTCCCGGACACTGAACTCGTCCCCTCTCCGGCAAGCCTGGAAGTTTCGGATCCGAAGACTGGCTGTTAAGAATTAGTATTCCCGTTTTTTCATGTTTCCAACAGGTTTATCTTCCCCTAACCCCCCACCACCGCCAACCCAGGAGGCTAGACCAGCGGCTACTGATGTCAAAAACGACAGCGGTAACATCACATCTCCGAAGAAGAGGAAAATAAACGGCTCAGAGAGGGAAGACACTACTGACACGATCTCCCCCTCGCCTCCCAAGACCCTGAATTCCTCTTCTTCCTCCTCCTCCTGCTCTCCCACTCCGCTGCACATTCAGAAGAAGTTGAGGTTTGAGGATTCAGTGGATTTCATTGGACTGGATGTGAAAATGGCTGAGGAGGCTGCTGCTGCTGCTGCTGCCGCCGCCGCCGCCGCCGCCGCCGCTTCGTGCTCTAATAACAAAAGCAAAGCCGTGTTCCTGCCCGGTGGCGTGGGACACCATGCAAACGGACTGACGAAAACCGCAGGCTCCGGCACCTTCTCCAACAGTAAACCTGGTGCTGCCAAGAAACTAGTCATCAAGAACTTCAAAGGTAGCAGATGCATTGTTGGATGATGTGATTCAAGCTCCAAAACTATCAGTGGCAACAATATGCAACTTAATTTCAACTTCTAACAAGTCCCCAGGCTCTGTGAAGGTGTCCTTAATTGGCATTGCATTGTAAAACCGTTATATAAGACGAAATAGGGTATTTGTGATGGTCTTTTCTTGGCCCTAAAGGCTGCAATACAATTCAGTGCCAAAATATCAAGTACTTCGATGAGTGAATGAATCATAAATCCCTCCATCTATTACTAAGGGCTAGAGCTGCAACTATCAGTTATTTTCATTATCAATTAATCAGATTATTTTCTGTATTAATCATTTTATCACTCAAATGACAGGAAATAGTGAAAAATGCCTGTCACCTAATGTCATAGTTTGTCTGACTGCCAGTTCAAAAATCAAAGATATTCAGTTTACAGTGATATAAAACAGAGAAAATAAGAAATCAGAAAGAACATAAATGATCGGGGCAAAAGTGACAAACTTGCATATATTTTTTTACCAATCATTTTCACATCTATGATGTGACAATAATTTTTGAGCTATTTGAACTGTCACAACATATTTACACTCGGGCTACAACTAACGATCACAGGCTGTCACAAAACATTCAGATGAGTTATTTTTGGGAAATTGTCATTGATTACCAAGTAGTTAAATAGAGGCAGTGATTCATTCATTCTCTTTACTTGTTCATCATAATAATATTATTTCTGAAAATTGTATCTGAACTGACCAGCACAGTCTTCAAAAGACTACATTTTAATCGTCATATATGATCTTACAGTAACCAAAAATCCAGGTGACATTACATCTTAATAACACAATACAGCATACAGATTAGGAGTAGGCAATACGGATAAAATACTGTTATTTAAAAATAAATAAGAAAGCCATATTGATTGGCTCTAATGCATTCAGGAATAGATGCCAATATATAAACAGTGTGGCAGCATTTCATTGATGAATTTAAATCATCTCATGGTAGACACACTCGTACCATTCTTAATACACATATCTGACTTTTTGTCAACATCACCCAGCTGTACTTAAAATAGAAACACACACAGGTGTTTTTAAATAGCCCTGCTGACACTTGTGACACAGCATGATGGTCCAGAGAAGTCCACCGTAAGACATTCAATGCCTGCAGAAGTTGACAGTGTTGTCAGAACATTTTGTGTTCTTGTTTTTTCTTGCAGAAAAGCCCAAGTTGCCTGAGAACTACACACAGGAGACCTGGCAGAAGCTCAAGGAAGCAGTGGAGGCCATACAGAACAGCACTTCAATCAAGTACAATCTAGAGGAGCTCTACCAGGTATGATTGCAGGCCTGTTGACTTCTCAGAGGAAGCTCACTTTGGATAGCTGCTCCTGTGTAGTCATGTTCATACCTTGCACTGATATAGAAACACTAATTTGTTTACACTTTTTTGTCCCCTCAGGCTGTTGAGAACCTGTGCTCCCATAAGATATCTGCCAAACTTTACAAACAGCTGAGGGCCGTGTGTGAAGACCACATCAAGGCGCAGATTGATCAGTTCAGAGAATATCCTTTACAGTTTCTGTGTCATCCCTAGCTCCAGTCACTGAATCTTCACGGGTATTTAATTTAGTTTAGCCAACTGCTAAACTGTTTAAAGCAGATCTCTTGAATGAATTCACACTTTTGCCTTAACGTTGTTCTCACGGATGCCCTGGACAGTGTGCTTTTCCTCAAGAAAATTGACAAGTGCTGGCAGGATCACTGCAGACAAATGGTATGTTGTATAACCTTAAGTCAGGTGATAGTTGCCATATCCCTTGAAAGTCTTTTAACATAACGTTACCTTCCATGCAGTTTGTTTGTTATTTACTTTTCATGTTTAAAGGGGTATTCCAACGGTTTATTATTTCACTTCCACAAAGTTGGGGGATTTATGAGAGACATGTTATAAAAGACAGATCAAACTCATAGCAGCAGAAGCCGAGTTATTCTGACTTTTCGTCCCTCGTACAGTTCAAACATGCTGGATCCTACACCTCCAATAACGCAGCTCAGTAGCATCTGTCATCTTTGATGTTGACGAGCCAGTCTGATAGGTTGTGCAATGCATTCGGGAATATCCCAGCAAAAACTGCCCATCACACAATGCAATAACACTAATGGGGAGTAGAAATGACTGGAGAGAAGATGGACCCTGAACTGTTGAATAATTGCAACAGTATCTGTTAGACAGTGATACCCCCATCACGGACAGAAAGAAAGACATTGTCAAGTGTCTCGCCTCTTCAACCTGTAGCCATGGGCAGCTCCAGCAGTGTGTTATAATCAAGAAACGAGAGGTTGAGAAATACATGTAGGACGTGGACTGACATGCAAGAACTTCCCCTTGAAGACACAAAAAAAACCACCAAAACTCCAAACAAAAATGTTAATGTCAGTGTGAAATTTGGGATTGTAGTTTGGTCTATCAGCAGCTCCACACCCCCAATTTGTAACACATGCTTTCTGTTAAATAACTGAATTTTCAAGATCAGGGTTGTTTTCTCAGAAAGCTCCTTCAGAGACACAGAAGACAACAATTGTCCCAGGCTGAGTAGTTCTCCCTTTGACGTGTAAACTGAAGTTGACGTGTGAAATCGGTCGAGTGCCCCTTAAACTTGGTTAAAGAAAATAGTTAAATAAGAATGTCAGTGGTGTTTTCTGCTCATTTTGAATGTTTGTCATTGTTTCACAGATCATGATTAGGAGTATATTTTTGTTTTTGGACCGCACCTATGTTTTACAAAATTCAATGCTGCCATCAATCTGGTGAGTGATCCCTGATGTTAACTGTTGTACAAGAGTATGAGGCTGATTTCTGTTGAAGTGGGTGTTGAACAAGCTGCTCTGGTCTGCAGGGACATGGGTCTGGAGCTGTTCAGGTTCTACATCATCAGTGATCTGAAGGTCCAGAGTAAAACCATCGATGGGATTCTGCTGCTCATAGAGAGGGAGCGAAATGGAGAGGCGATAGACCGCAGTCTGCTGAGGAGCCTGCTGAGCATGCTCTCTGACCTTCAGGTAACTTTGATTATTATCTTAACAATGATCCAGACATGAAGTGATGAATTTGTACATTTGAAAGCCTACATCACATGGATTTCAAAGGACAGTGTGGTTTTGGCAGCTGTGTTGTCGGTGATTATCAGCTGCACAGGGATGTGATGAGCTGTCAGTTTCCTGTTGACAAATGGATTTAATGAAACGTGTTCTTTCCCCAGATTTATCAAGACTCCTTTGAGCAGCGCTTTTTGGAGGAAACTAATCGCCTGTACGCTGCAGAGGGACAGAGGCTGATGCAGGAGAGAGAGGTGATTTATTTGCCCCTGATACTCGGGGCACAGTTTGTTTTTTGTCGGTGGAATTTTTTTCTCATTTCAGAGACTAGCTGGTCAAATATAGACAATTTTGTTCTACCTGGTGATTAGAGCTGAAACAATTTGTAAGTTACGTGATCAGTTGATCAGCAGAAAATGAATCACCAACTATTCTGATTCGATCAATCGTCAATCGAAATTCCAACTATTCTCTAGTGTCAGCCTCTTAAACCTGAGGATGTGAAGCCTTCCTTTGTCATATATAATTATAAACTGAATATCTTCAGTTGGTTGTCTGGTCTAAGTGGTTCACTCTGGGCTCTGGGTAATTATAATGGGAATTTTACAATATTTTCTGACATTTATAGACAAAACAATTAATATATGAATCAAGAAAATAATAATAATATTAATCTACAATAAAAATAACCATTAGTTGCAGCCCTGCTTATAATATTTCCAGTGCAGCTACACTACAATTTCATCACTCAAATATTAAGGCATCTAAAACATGGATTGTAACAGCAGGCTTCAGTCCAAGTACCTCAGAATGAAATGGAAAGAAAGTATGTTGTGCTCATTTTGAAAAATACAGAGCTCAGCCACACAAATAAAACCACAAATAGAAATCTTTCATAGAAGAGGGAATAACAGAAATGTTTCCACTTCTGAAAGCTTCAGTAGATCAAAATACAATGCAGGTACAATAAACATTGTGTTTTGACTGAAGGCTCAGTTGGAAAACCTTTTACTCGATAAAAATAACTATAGAAAAACATTCACTTTGCAACTTATGGCTTTGCTTACTTGCTGATGCATCAGAACTGAGTAATATTTTCATTCTTATCTTTAATGTCTCTGGTTTTGATCCAAGACTGGACAGCTCAGACTCTGATGTTTCCCTGCAGCTGTAAAAACATTTATTTGCAGTGAAAGCAAAATGGTTATTTATTTTTGCGATACTGTGGATTAAGGGATTTCTCTACATGTATGAATTGTACTATTGGCACAATCAAGATTTAGGTTTGCAAATAAACGGCTTATTAAGTTTTAGTGCTAATATGTAAAAACTACAACACTTGAACTCCTGAACCTGACATTAGTTTATCTCAGGAAATGAAGCAGCATGAGCCAGAACTATCTTTTAAAACATTTTTTCAATTTCAGATATATTCACTCGAGACTGTATCAACAGAATTTATTTGATCATAGATGGTGGTTTAAATAATATTTGAACATTATTCACTATGGTTACATTCTTAGATTCAAAGTGTGATAATTGTCTTCCATGCAGTTGTTGTTGCTAAGGCTGCAGACCCTCTGATTCCTGTCCAGTCCTTCACACTCAGTTGCCAGCTTATTAGGTGCACCTAGTGAAAACTATTGCAGTCTAACACAACAGTCCTGCAGTAAATCCCCCTTCCTGAAAGTTATAATGTTCAGTTTATTCTACAACTGTTCTAGAGAGCTTTTGATTCCGTTTATCCATTTTTATGCTTTTTCTCTGCTCTGGAAAGCACTTTGAGCTCTTCTCTGGAAAAGTGCTATACAAATGTTGTTGTTGTTGTTGTTGTTGTTATATTGTTGTTAACTCCTAATTAGATGTATTGGAAAAAAGTATATTCTCAGTGTAAATGTCACTGCTTTTGTAGGTACCAGAATATCTCCATCATGTCAACAAGCGCTTGGAGGAGGAGGCTGACAGAGTCATCACATATCTAGACCAGAGCACACAGTGAGTGTGAGACTGTAGTATTCAGTTTTCAATTTCACAATGACAGAGATTCATCTGTAACCTGAGTATTTTTCCCTCTCAGAAAACCACTCATTGCTACGGTGGAGAAGCAGTTGCTGGGTGAACATCTCAGTGCAACTCTGCAGAAAGGTACACAACAGTAAACACTTTCTATAAATGTATACATGTGTGGCATTACAGCAGTAAATAAATGTCTTCTAAGATACGTTACATATTCAGCCCTGTCTGTCTGACTACATACTGGGACTTGAAAGTATAAAAAAGCAGCTGGTTCTGACCTCTGACTTTCTGTTGTTGCAATCTTCCAGGGCTGACTCACCTGCTGGATGAGAACAGAATTCAAGATCTATCTCTTCTCTATCAGCTCTTCAGTCGAGTGCGAGGTGGTGTTCAGGTCCTCCTGCAACACTGGATAGAGTACATAAAGGTATGACAGCATTAACAGTGATGAAAGACTGAACATAATGAAGGGTGAAGGTGCGGAGCTCTCAGGATTCGTTGATAACCGTTTTCCATTGTTTTTCAATGTCTTGAAAATGAACATCTAGGCTTTTGGAAGCACAATCGTAATCAATCCAGAAAAAGACAAAACAATGGTGCAGGAGTTGCTGGACTTCAAAGATAAGGTGGATCACATCATCGACATCTGCTTCATGAAGAACGAGAAGTTTGTCAATGCCATGAAAGAGGCTTTCGAAACATTCATCAACAAACGGCCAAATAAACCTGCAGAGCTTATTGGTTAGTATCTTAGCCTTTTCCCCGTTTCTAACTAAAATAAGAATATAATCATAATCTTCAAGAAATGACATGCACTATAAATCTGCTTCTGCTTACAGCAAAACACGTGGATTCAAAGTTAAGGGCAGGAAACAAAGAGGCAACAGATGAAGAACTGGAGAAGATGCTGGATAAGATCATGATTATCTTTAGATTCATCTATGGTAACATTTACTGACACATTTGTTTCAGTTGAGTTATTTTTCCCCTCTGTGGATGTTGTTAATGTAATCGTGTATTGTCACTGTAGGAAAAGATGTTTTTGAGGCCTTTTACAAAAAGGATCTGGCCAAGAGGTTGCTGGTTGGAAAAAGCGCTTCTGTTGATGCTGAAAAATCGATGTTGTCAAAGCTGAAACATGGTTAGTTTTTCAATATACACAAACGCACGAAATGTGAAATAAATAACAAAGTGGGAATCATGACTCTGAACCTACATTGACGGGTGAACTTTTGGTTTTTCCTCAGAATGTGGAGCAGCGTTCACCAGCAAACTGGAGGGGATGTTCAAGGATATGGAGCTTTCTAAAGACATCATGGTGCAATTCAAACAGGTAATCTCTAAGAATATCAACATGGAGATGAATAATCTGCTAATTATTTTCTCGATTAATTGCTTAATTGTCGTCTTGTCTTATCAGATGAACTGTGCAAAAATAGATTATCACAATGAAGAAGTAAGAATAAGGGGTTGTTTGGCATTTTTGCTGAAAGAGTGACTTTAACATTTAATTGATTATGTAAATTGTTGGTAATTATTTTTCAATGTGTCCACACAATCAATTAATCAGTGGTTTCAGCTGTACCTCCAAGCACACATACTCTACTGTTTATCTGACAATCGTCACAGTTATTCACCCCTTATTAACTTTTCATACTTGATATAACCCTTTCATATGATATTATAAACCACTGCAGTGTTTTGGCGTCTAATAAGTCTTCACTTATTTGTGTTCCTGTAGTATATGCAGTGCCAAAACATTCCTGGCAACATTGAGTTGACTGTCAACATCCTCACTATGGGTTACTGGCCAACCTATGTCCCGATGGAAGTGCACCTGCCTCCTGAGGTTGGTGCTGAGCAAATATTGAAATTTTCGGAGCATGCTGTTTTTATACCCTGCCATGCAATAAATGTACTGAGTGGTGCTTCGTAACGCCTCTGTTATCTTTGTCCAGATGGTGCGACTGCAAGAGATCTTCAAGACCTTCTACCTGGGCAAACACAGTGGCAGGAAGCTGCAGTGGCAATCAACACTAGGGCATTGTGTGTTAAAAGCTGAATTTAAGGAGGTGAGTAACTAATTTCTAATAATGCTCAGTTGTATTTTGTTCACTAAGTGAATGAGCGAATGATAAGTGTTCTCTTTGATTTTTCTCCCTCAAGGGCAAGAAGGAGCTGCAGGTGTCACTTTTTCAAACACTTGTGCTACTGATGTTTAATGAAGGAGAAGAGTTCACCCTGGAGGAGATCAAACTGGCAACAGGAATAGGTTTGTGTCATCACACATCACATCAGAGTTTGGTTGATAGCACTTTGATTTTTGATGAAGAAATAAGGGCTGAAGTATTCGTCATTCAGCACCACTGATCTAAAACACTATTTGTGTCTGCTGGTTCACAGAGGACAGTGAACTGCGCCGGACGCTGCAGTCACTTGCTTGTGGAAAAGCACGAGTCCTTACTAAAATCCCAAAAAGCAAAGATGTGGAGGATGGGGACAAGTTTTCCTGCAATGATGACTTCAAACACAAGCTCTTCAGGATCAAAATAAACCAGATCCAGATGAAAGAAACGGTACAGCTGTTGCCTTACAGTAGTTTCCCCAATTTCAATATTGTCAGAATATTGGGAAATTATTTCAACTTGCATCTTTTCCTTCAGGTGGAGGAGCAAGCCAGTACCACAGAAAGGGTCTTTCAGGATCGTCAGTATCAGATTGATGCTGCCATTGTGCGGATCATGAAGATGAGGAAGACTCTGAGCCATAATCTCTTGATGTCTGAGGTGTACAACCAGCTCAAGTTCCCCGTCAAGGTGATACGTACACCCTTGAATCTTTTTCTCGGATTGCCTTTTGCCTTTTTATTATATAGCAACAGTAGAGGGATGACAGCAAATGAGCAGAGAGAGATTAAATGGTCTGTTCCTTAAACACCCAGGCCACAAGAAAAATCCACAATCTTTGAGCCTAATTTATGAGAAATGTTGCATTGATTTTATGTGGAAGTGAAGCCAGTGTTTTAAATCTCAAGTTTCAACCTCAACTTTTTTTCTATATCCACTTTGTCCTGTGCAGGGTCACAGGGCTTATTTGTTATTGTTAATTGAAAACTAGCTGTTTCAGTTTCAAAAGTTATGAATTTGCACCATTTGCCAAATTAACTTTTGTATCATGCAAATTATTGGAAATTAAGAAACATCTGAGGATCAAATACTGGATTTTAGAGACCAATATCAATATTTGATATCCTATAGTGATTTATCTGCCAATGTTCTTTTTTTTTTTTACATGTAACATAGACATATTCTTTTGATAAGTCTCCCTTAAATTTGTGTTTTTTAAATAATTGTGACCACAAACTTTTTACAGTTAAAAAATGAACTTTTCAGTGCTCCCTGGTGGACAAGCGGCAAATTGGGGACACTGTTTCTAAATGTATATCTTTGAAATTTCTATAGTGCTATTTCTTGTTCAGCCGACAAATGCACCCATTGTTTATAAAGTAAATCTATAAAGGTTTTTTTATTATATATATATATATATATATATATATATAAATTAAAGTAATCTGAAACTTAATTTAGTTTAATTCTCTTAGGGCTTCTTTTTGATCTACAAGTGTACAGGCTGTCATGGGTGTTATTTTACAGAAGCAACCCCCCTGCATATAAGCTACAGGTCCCATTATCTGACAGTACTGTTAGAGTTAAATTAAGAGTTGATTTAAGACATTTTTGCCAGCTAAGATCAAAACTAGCTTGTACAAAAGGGATCTTTATGGAAAGTGCTATGGCTAACATGAATCTGCTTTTCATTGTGATGTGTGCGTCACAACTCAAGAGAATAAAATTAACCAAAAATGTTGGCCTGTACCTCATGTGTATACTTCTGCCTCCTCTTCTCTTCCAGCCTGCTGACTTGAAGAAGAGGATAGAGTCTCTTATTGACAGGGACTATATGGAACGTGACAAGGAGAACTCCAACCAGTACAACTATGTGGCTTAACGAAAGAAAAAACGACAGAGAAAAAGAGATGCAGATAGTCCAGTCAGGCTGAAAGCTGCTCTGAGTGATCGGTCTCTAAAATATTTTGCTCCAGTGGATGTTAACCATTATCATCTTCAACCTAGCGACCGACAAGTGAATGGATACTGCTCCACAGGATTTTTGTCAGGGGTCTTGTGATCCTGTGGACTGCATGCCCATTGAAAAGAGAATATTGTCCATATTTCTCAATGCCTCTGAGAGAGTTGGGCTACCGTGGACAGACAAAGAAGACACTCAGATGTTGTTCCGTTTGCTCTTTTTTTTTTTTTCTTTCTTTTTTTTTTTTTTTTTTAAATGGAGAGGAAAAATATTTATTTTCAAACTTAGATTCTTCTTTGTCCATAGTTTGAATCAATATGCTCTTTGTTATCAAGTCACTTTTTTTCTTTTTGTTCACTCAGTATCCCAAGCAAATGCTGACACACCTAACAATGCTCTAAATGTACCACACTTTGGAGAAAAAAAAAGGATCAAAAAAATTAAACTGATTCTTGTTTCTTCAGGTGTGTCAAATGTGGGACTATCAGACTAACATACATATTAGAAAATTGACAATTGGACTATATTTGTGTCAAATGTGTGATCCTGCGGCAGAGTTTAACATTTTTTAAGGCCATGCAGCCATTTGACAAAGCTGTGATCATGAATAATGAATACAAAAGGCATTCAAAGCAGTTTGTGCCAAAAAAGGAGCACTTCTTTTGTTATAGGGTGTATTTAAGCTGCTAAAACAGTTCAGTTGTACAAGTATATGCATTTAAGTTTCTCATTTGTTCTTTATTTGTACTTGTTTGTACATACTTCACAAAAGTGACATGATCCCATCTGACAGTCGACTGCTTTTTTGTTTTTTGTTAACCCTTAGAAAGTATACTAAAAGCACAACGCCATCAGAGCCCATTTCCCCATCTTCACTGGTGTCATACCACATACATACACTATATTTTTTAAAGTCTCCCAGTGGGGCTTGCAGGCCTTTGCTGATAAGTGGGAGTGGATCGCCTCAAAACATGAGGGAAAAATATGATTGATTAGACATGCCCTTGTTTGTATGAGTCTGTTAGATTTATTGCTTCAGATTAAAAACAACTGTTTCAATCAGATTTTCTTTTATTAATCATTGTTTTCTAAAAAAACATATCATTGTCTTCGAATGAAGACCGCCCATTAGTAAGCATTTTTTTAAACTGAAACCATTAAACATTTACATTCTTGCCAGCATTAAAACTGCACACAGTACAATAATTAACTCTGTAAAAGGGGGGAGAGAGAATTAAAGATAGACTGTAGTCCACACCTCTTCGTGGTTTTGACACTGGTCCCTGTCATCTGACTTACATTTCCTGGTACAGTCGGCGGCGGCTCTGCTACAGCTCAAACACCGCTAACTGAGCGTCCCTGTCGGGCATTTTTCACCTTCTCTCTGGTAACTGACACTCCAAACTACCTGGCGACCATGTCCCGACATGCTGCATTTGTCTTGTTCCTTGCCTGTGGGATCGGTATGTATCATCACATTAATTAATCTACGAATCAACTGCGAAAAGTGATTTAAAAAATAAAAAATGGCAGTCCGTTTCTGCGAAGTGACGCGATTAAACTTATGGGACTCTACGGGCCTGGTGCTGCTGGGCTCTGGCTAAATGCTGCTGAATAGAGATTTAAAGAGCATCTATTTTTAGTCACTGGTCTTCAATTTTGATGTGCATAAAGCAGCTCTGTTGTGTCTGAATTTACTTTACAGGCCTTAAAAAGCACCATCAGCTGTTCGTTAAAGGAGGAGCAGTCCAGTCGTGATGTTGTGCTAATGTAGCTTAGCTTGATTGCTAATTGTTTCCTACGTCAACAAGATAAAACTGGCACAGCCAAACGGTCTTGTGTAGCTCAAAAAGCCGTATTCATCTATCTAACTACTATTTATCCTTTCATACCACCGTATGACAACCACACTATACATTAAAAATAACTGTCAATTTAGCTTGAATGTTAAAACTGCTGTAATTTCATATTGTGTTGGTCAGTTAGCTAACTTAGCTGTTAGCGTAACCGATTGAGTAGCACTTGTTTTGAAAGCTTAAGTTCGAGTTAATGATAAAATATTAAACTCCTCGAGTCGTTTAACGATAGCCACACAGACTTTATTTAAGATTAAAACCCCATCGTGTTTAAAACCTCGTTCTCACATCATTAAAAGCCTTATGTCAACTGGCTGAAATAGTTAGCATTAGCAAGATAGCATTGGCAGCCGTCTTAGGTTTACAGTAAGTTAGCACGTGACAGTACAGCTAGAACGAATTACCTTCGAGCTTGCGTTATGTGATTTAGCAAATTAGCCAACCTAACTGACTTTAAATGCACAAAAAGTACATAGAAAGATTAATAGATTATGACTATAAACAGCCCTCACTATAAACCATATCACTTGCCAAATTAACGTTTTAAATGATGAATTAACTGGAGATTCTTCTGTTTATATAAGCTACTGTTACATGTAGTTATTTGCTGCGCTGTTGTTAACTAGTTTTGTTCATATATGTTATAGTTTGCTCGAAATGCGGTAGTTCTTCTGAGAGAGTTCATCTTCAGCAGACAAATACACAGAGTGCGTACTCATGCATGTGAGAATCCTGGTCTTGGTACTGACGAGAGTTTTGCACATATGAACAACCAGGTTATTGTGGCATTGAATACCTTATGTACGATTCTTAATGTTCTCTGTTGTTGCAGAACATAGTGGCGTGTATGTATCCCAAATATGATCAATGCAGGATACTCAAAACCAGGACACTAATGTGCATGGAAACATACTTAATATTACACCATATTCTGTGACCGAATCATGGGAATTTCAGCTATGTTGCAACTGCAAATGTTTTTACCATGCAGCCTGGGAATGAAATGCTAAAATAGTTTACTTCTAAGTCGATCAGGAGAAATAGTTGTTTCAGCTCTAATGTGTAATTGGATACAAAACTCCAAAAACTACACTACTGTGTATGTCACAGTTTGTCACATTATACCTGTGCAAAATCCCAGAACATTAATGGCTCAGGATGAATATCTCTTTAAAATCCTCTTGGCTGCTATCAAGAAAGCCATCACATCAAAATGGCTGCAGCCAAACCCTCCAACTAAGGACAACTGGACTGCAGCTGTCAACAAAATAAACTGTATGGAGAAACTGGCCTTTATCTCAAGTACTACTACTGCGATATTATCAATGCTTGAAAAAATGGACTATATCTTCAAGATATAACAGGACACACATACATTTATCACTGACAAACTCTTTTTTTAAAGTATAATGTTGCAAATGTCAACATCTCTTTTTAACTGAGAATGTTAATAAAAAATGTTGCAGTGCACCAGAACCTGTGATCACTTTCCGTGAGACCTGAGGAATACAGTATTTTTATAGCTAGGTCATCACTCGTGAGTTTTAGTTCATTTCATGTGCGTTATATGTTTTATGTTACCTGGGGTTGTGGCAGACAGTTGCTGAGTTGACGACAATCCATGCTGTCAAAACCATATTCTTAATCTGAATGGACTTTGGCCTCTCTGCTGTCACATTGTATAGTGTTTGTCTGTTTAAGTTGTCCACTTCAGTCAACCTGAGGTCATGCAGTCCTTATATATATATATAGGAAATGGCTCATAAATGCACTTGTATGACAGGTAAACTAGGCTATCTTCAGCCTTAAAGTAGTTGTATGGGATATTTCACAGAGTGAAATTGGCTGCTGTTCACTTATTTACAGTAGTTACCTAAAATCAAGGTCTTGTGCCAACATTTGTAGCATTTGGAAAATGGGAAATTCACTGTTCCAAGTAGTATTTTGGTACATTTGTTGTGAAGATGAAACAATGGCAGCTGGAGGATTGTGATTCTGCTTTACCGATCATTTACCTAAAAATGTGAGTTATTAGTCTCATATTGGACCAGACAGACTTCTTATGAACTGTCCATGATTTTCTATTTATTAAATCCCAAATGAACTTTTATTAGTAATAATGATATGGTTTAGAAAAAAAATATGTAATTTTTCTTTGTGTTTCAGCCTTCCATGTGTCACATGGTGTTGAGGTGAATGTCACAGACTCAAAGGACAAGTTATGCCTCTATGCTAATCTGATGGTCAACTTCTCAGTCTCGTACGAAACAAAGGGCAATGAGGTGAGTGTCTGGTCTTGGGCCCACTGACCACCAGATGTTCTTCTATAACCAACTGTTTTGGGTATCTTTACATTAGCCTACACTGCATCCTTCTGAAATTGAGGTAAAGCAAAGCAGCTTCGCTCTCCTCAGGCCACCTCAACAAGCGCGACTGTCAGACAACTCTTGTGGAAACAAATGTCAACATGGAAAGGGGAAATAAGGGGTGTCATGACAAAGCAAATTGATTCTTGCTATTCAGCATTTCAGTTAGTTTTCCTGTTGCATATCCTGCAATTGTTATGTCCTGTGTTGTTCTGATGAAAGCAGCTCACAGAAATATTTGTAATTTTGAGAATTTTCTGACTTTCTGTAAGAATAATTATTTTTGTCAAGCACTACAGGGGAACAATTAAAATACTTTAGTACAAGTTACTTGCTTGGAGGCAAGTATTTTTTCACAAATTAAAATTATGCTAAGCATCAATGTGTCTGTTACAGGCACTAAAAGGTTTTTTCCTTGTAATCTGTCGAGTCTGCTCTTAAACAATTAAACATTAAACTTATATATACATGTTGAATAAATTTACACTCTGCTCTCATTTCAGAATAAAACAGTCAAGATGGAACTTCCCAATGATGTCACAAAAAGTGCAAGTAAATGTGACAACATAAGCTCATTGCTGAAGCTTGACTTCGGAGACGGGCACTCCTTCAGCATGAACTTCAGCATGAGTGGAAAAATGTACCAGGCAGACTTCATCACAGTTTCCTTCAATCTCAGCGACTCATCTCAGTTCCCTGATTCTCTATCAAATGGTACCTTCTGCACTTCACAGTGCCTACAAAAAAAATATGCACATGGATGAAGGGCATTGCACTGATGCTGATGTGTGTTTGAATCTCTTTTAGAAACTGTATCTGTGACCGTGAAACCTCAGATTACAAATGTGGGCGTGGATACCTGCTACTCATGCAAGAGTGAAGACGTGATACGGGCTGATTTTGTTAATATGACACTGTGGAACGTGCTCATACAAGCTTTTGTCAGTAACGGCAGCAAGAGTGAAAAGAGTAAGTGTACATGCAGCAACACACCTCATCCTGGCTGTAATATTTCTCTTCTGGTTTATATGGATGATCTCTTCTGTCTGTTTTCTCCCTGTGTAGTCACCTCTTGTAAAGCTGATACACCCACGACCCCTGTTCCCCCCACCACTCACGCCACCAGTACAACCACTGCAGCTCCTGTCACAAACTCTACTTCCACTGCCCCGCCTCCCACCACCACCCCGACCCCCACCCTCCCCCCACCCATCACTGGGAACTACAGCATCAAGTCTGGTAACAGCACAGCCTGTCTGTTAGCCAACTTTGGCCTGCGGATTGGTTTCAAGCAAGGAGAGGTATGTTCATAAACACAGAATTATAACGCTGTAATCCTCTTACAGCTTTATGTTTTCCAGATGATGTACAGATGTTCTTCCACAGACCCTGCTGATTTGAATCCCTTCTCTTCCCTCTGGCACAGAAATATCAGGAGATGAACCTCGAGCCCAACGTGACCAAAGTCTCTGGAACATGCGGAGTCAACAGCAGTGAGCTGCAGCTGACCTCAAACACAATGACCGTCATGTTCACCTTCACCAATGTAAGTCCTTGACAATATGTTGTTAATATCCATTTGTGTTTATATGTTTAAGATGTAGTTTTTAAGGAACAGTTGTCAGCTGGTTCCTTAACCATTAAGACTGGAATCATGAAAAAGCTAGTCAAACTCTCTCTGCTTAGCAATTAACAACAACTCAAATCAAATGAGATATAAGATGTTGATCAATGAGCTTTAGAGGTGTTGGTAGGTGCATTTATTACTTTGACAGACACAGGTCAGTGTTTACCCCTGAGCTAAGCGAAGCAGCTGCTGGCTCTAGCTACCTGTTTAACATACATATGTGAAAGCGGTGTCTTATCCAAAATTTTGAACAATTGCTTTAAATTTTCATATGAAACAGGATGATGGGTTGGGATACACATGGCCGACAGGGATTGTGATAACAAAAAAAAAGTTGTTTGTTAATTAAATCAGTGATTCCCAACCTTGCCCTTTCAGATCCGCTAAACTACCCATTTGTTAGATGGGAAGGTTTTGTGGAAACTTTCAATTGTATTTTCAAGCCTGGTTGAAGTTAGTCTCTCTTGTCTTTTTTTGTTGATCATCTTCACACCGACTTTGTAATCTGATCTGTGTCTTCATTTTCTTCCTAAACACAAATATGTTCTAATTTTTTCAAATTTGCAGAGCAAAACAATCTCTCCATGTGTCCTGGATTTGGAGTCACTGAATTAGAAGGATAAATACTTACCACAGCATAATTACTAACATTATATAACTTCACAGAATTAGACAGGAAGCAACAAAAAGGATAAATGTAAAATATCAGTATCACTCATCACCAAAAAAAGGGTTAGGGGTTGAAAGGAAATGATTGCATCCTGGATGTCTGGATGCTGTGATTAGCTTTGCCTTTGGTAGCTGAGATAGCTGCCAGGGCGAGGTTTTCATTTGTTCAAAATGATCAAATCCTTCTGCTTCTAAACTTGTATTTTTCTTTTAACAGGACACAGCAAAATTCCGTCTACATGCTCTCAACTTCACCACGAAGATGAGCTCTGGTAATTTGAAGAATCACATCTCTACACACACACACACACACACACACACACAAAGACACAAAGACCAGGCACCACTCTCTCAGAAGAAAGCTAATGTTTATGTTTTTCTTCGTATCTGTGCGTTTTTATTTGAAGGTGTGGAGTTCTCTGAGGGGAACACCAACCTGAGTCTGTGGGAGGCGGCTCTCGGCAGCTCCTACATGTGTAACAAGGAGCAGAACTACACCATCACCGGCTTGCTCACCCTCTACACCTTCAACCTACGAGTGCAGCCCTTTGGAGTCGCAAAGGGTGTTTTCAGTACAGGTAGGTTATTCTTTAACGTCTCTTGAAACAGACCCTGCACTGTTGACAAGGCCATGATCAAACTGTTTCATATTAAAGAGTCCGGGAAAGTGGTTTTGTTCTGAATCGTGACATTACAGGATGAAATTAGCTTGATGATTTTTGTTGTGCTTGAAGCTACAAAATGGATTGTGTTGTTAGGGTTTGTGCCACTAAAAGGCTTAGGTGTCATTTTTAAAGATTGGTGCAGACAGGATGTTAGTTTGAAGGTCATTTTTTCATAATAACTGTAGTTATTAGTAGTTATTATAAGGCAAGTTTATTCAACTACAAGGCATTTCAAAGTGCTTTACAGAAGACACAGAAAGCTAAAGTAAAACAAAATAGAAGAAAAAAAAATAGCATAAGACGGAACAAGAGAATAGAAATGGCGATGCAGTGCGAGATAGGAATAAATAGTCCTTTGCAATGCAGTTACTTTTCCCGATAGAAAATATTTTAAGATTGTTTTTATGTTTAAAACTTAATGCTTTAAATTTGTTTGTCTATTCAAATTCTAAACATCTATTTTATTTGTTAAAAGTGTAAGATTTACACTTGTGACAATCATTATGTCCAATTCAATAGCATAAATAATAATGATGATCAACTTATACATATCAAGCAGAGCAGAAAAACAAGTGACATCTGGTTTTTGTTTTTTTGTGCCTGTGGCACATTGAATCAACTTCATGAAAAGGAAGTCTGTTTTCCTGATCGGTTCAGAAACATCCAAAGTTCGTCCGACAGAATCTCTTCAGTGAGCACAGTGCTGTGTGACAGCCTCAGAGTACAGACGGTTAAATGTTGTATTTGGGCAGTCGGAAAGCTCAGCTGTCTTTAAAGATAATGTGAACTGCTGTTCTGCTGCTTCACTCTTGTCTCTCTCTTGTTGTTAATCAGAAAATCACTGATCCACCTGTTGACTGACTCTCTTTTTATCTACAGCCCATGAATGTTCATTGGATGACACCAGCATCTTAATCCCAATCATTGTTGGCGCTGCTCTGGCTGGCTTGATTC
The DNA here is from genome assembly GCF_021018895.1 of Seriola aureovittata. Taxonomy (NCBI): domain Eukaryota; kingdom Metazoa; phylum Chordata; class Actinopteri; order Carangiformes; family Carangidae; genus Seriola; species Seriola aureovittata. The sequence continues at coordinate 7,813,847 of NC_079371.1, read as the reverse complement.
TCATTGTAGTGATCGCTTACGTGATTGGTCGAAGAAAGACTTATGTTGGATACCAGACCCTTTAAATCATTCATGAAATATCACGGGGCTCCCAAGCCTGGTCCTTGGGTTTTAAAATCTATTGAAATCAAAATCTAAAATAAAATATCTGCTGGGAAAACTGTCAGAAAAATAGATTTTACTGTCTGTTGGTATTGACGTCATTGGTCATGATGAGACATGAAATGCACTCAGAACATTTTTGAATTGCAGTTACCTTTTAATGATGCTACAGTAAGAAATAAGAATAAGAAAAATCCATGTAAAGATCGAGGGTTTGGTAGAATTCTCAAGGACCAAACTTGTCTACCCCCAATGTTTGTGTTCCTTTTTGTTGTTTTCTGGATGTCTTGTCTTTCATTTTTTGTTGTGTGTTTTTTTTTTTTTGTTGTTGTGTTTTTTTTTTTGTTTTTTTTTTGAGCAAGTGCAAGATCCACACAACCCTTTTTTTTTTATTTCAAGTAATCACAGTCATATGAAAAGTGCGGTTTAGAATGCAACATATGGAGATCTTGGAGTTATACAGGTACTGTAGGACGTCTACATTTACAAAAGTCCCTGGATTTTTCACACATTTTTAGCATAAGATATGTGACAGTTTAAGTTTGTTACAGTGGGATCCTGCACTTGCCGTGCAGACATTCCCCTTTTGTTTGCATTTGTCATCATTTAATTTTTGTGCACATTTTAGTTTTTTGCTTCCTTTTTTATGGTCCGACTTTTCATTCCCATAATTATTTACTTTGAGATATAAACGAATGATCATTTTTTCACAGCATTTAAACAGCAATCCCTTCACAAAAAAATCAAAGGAAGATGGCAAATCAGCTCTTTGCTTTGCTCCAAGAAATTCATTACAAAGGATGAAGGTCTACTCCATTTAGAGGGTTGTCAAAGGAAATATGCTTTAGCCCATGTTTGCCCCTGTAGAGCAGGAGAAACATTGGAATTATTGTCCTGATTTTGTGGCTCCAATCATATTAAGAATGTGAAATCAAAGGCTGCGATGCTTGAACATTAATAGACCCTTTTCACAGACGGCATTTGAACATATATCAAGCAGTAAAAGCCCTGGCAGCTGCAATGGCCTTAATGCTGGCTGTGTAAAGGCCCTGGAGCTGACAGAACTACATGGAATGAAGCCATTGTTAATGTTCTTAATTACACCTGTGCTTTTCCTGCTAAACCATGTCAAAATGTCTGCCTTTTAAAAGGTCTGTTACATTTGCACATGTTCCAACCAGAGAATAAATCTGACAAGAAAGGTCAACTATTTTTTTTTTTTTTTTCCACCCACAATATATTTTGGCATTAGGTTTAGTAAAGGGATAGTACCATTGTGTAGATGTTCGCTTTCAGTGCAGATGTTTCTGAAACGAGGATATTTACATATAAATGCACTAAGACGCTCTTTATATTTTGCATTATGTCGAGACTGTTGTCACATAATTTCACCTGTGTATAGGCCTGGGCTTGGCCTGAGCTCTGAGGGCTGCAGCTGGATCAGGGAACGTTAAAGACCCTGAAAATATTGGTGACCGATCAAGCAAGAATCAGAGAAATGGGGGAAACAGCTAGGCTGACGAGTAGCTTCATGTTCAGTATACTGACAGGAGAGTGGTATCAATCCTCCTATGAAGAAAGTAAATAAGAGCAGTTCCAAAAATATGAAACCATTCCTCTACAATCTCAGCTGATCTGCCTCTTCAGCACTGTGTGGGAGTGCTTAAGCCAACAAAACCCACAACTGTAAATTAGAAAATCCAGATTAGTGCAATGAAATAAATGAAATAATCTCATGTGAAATAGACAAAACTCTTGGCAGAAAATTGTATTTCCATGTAGGACGCAGTCACTCACCGTAAGATGATGAAAATGGCTTTTCAGGGCCTTTTTAACTCTCTGAACCAGTGTAGGTCTCAGTGAAGCGGTGTCAGGGATGTAGGCAAGCCCCAGCATGTGTATTTTTGTAATAATAGAAAAAGCCAATGTGACACACGGTAGTAGTTGTGTAGAGTTGCTGCGTACTGTTTGACTCTGGAGCGAAGCAGACAGCAAACTCCACTGAAGATGAAAAAGACTAGAAACTTGTGCATTTTTAAGTTGCTTATAAAATCAGCTTTTCCCAGGATATTGTATGTGTGTATGGATAATGGCTCTAAATCAAACATGAGATTTGACTTTTGCTTGTGACTGCTGCCGTCTTGTGTATTTCAGCTTTGTACAAACTCAGTCGCCTTAATTACAAAGATGGTTTTGCAGCACCAGTTTAAATGTTTGTGGTTATGTAATATCCCTGGTTCTCAATAAATCTTCTTTCCAGTTCTTCATAGCGACAGTTGTGCCTTTCTCAGTGATAACTTTCTGTTTTGTACATTCATTAACACACTAACACTGTTAAGATGCCATTTCTGTAACGCGGTGTCATTAGGCTCATTATTTTATTCCCTGTGTCCAGTTGAGAACATTGCACACACACCTGTTCAGCAAAGGGAATTTGTGCTGCAAGACCATCTTGTTTAATGATCAGTTAATGTGTGTTATATGTGGATACAAATGACTGCGGACTTCATCTCCATTTTCTCACGTAGAATAAATTGGGTTTCAAATTGTGTGTCAGATTGAAGTGGGGCTTTTTTTTTTTTTAGTATTTTAAGATTTATGGAAATAAAAATGCAATACTGTCCTGGACACTTGAGTAAATGTTTATTCCTTTTTCAAAATGGTTCTATGTTGCTGTTTGTGCATTAAATTCTTGGTTAGCAGGCTACTTCTCTTTTCCTGCTGTCTACACATTAACCACTTTTTTTTTTTTTTGTTTGTTTTGAAGTCTTCTTCTAAAATATTCACCTCTCTGCTCTCTTCACTCTCGTCTAGCTGAGGATTGCCAGGCCGATGGGGAGAGCTTCCTTGTTCCCATAGCTGTCGGAGTTGCCCTGCTTGTACTCATTCTTATCGTTCTTCTGGCCTATTTCATCGGGAGAAAGAGAAACATGGCCACCGGCTACGAGTCTTTCTAGTTAAATTCAGATCTTTATCCTATACAAAGGATAGTCAGTGAATCGCTGCCTGTTTACCTCGCTGCCTTTAACTAATTGTGAAAAGTTACCAACATGTGTTGTATTAATGTTTCCATGTAGTGTTCAGTGCTGTTGACTGCCTGACTGTATTCGTAAAGGAAGAGTTCAACCTTTTGGGAAATACACTTCTTTGTTTAATCCAGATGAAAACAGCTGTGTAAAAATTAAATGTTTGAGCTTTTGGGTTCGGACTATTTATTAATGAAACGACTCAGATCGATTTTCAAAATTGTTATCGTACCAAATGGATAAAAATCTGATGATATTGAGAATAATTTGTTGTTTTTGATGCTCCGAAAAAAATGTATTCACCGTTTTACAGACACTGTCATTTTGGTGCTGGTTTGCATCATGTGATCCTTGCGCTGGTCCTCAGGGCTTCCTGGAGAACAGACACACACACTAGCTACAGTTGTTTGCTATAAAACTATTAATGGCTGCTATACAGGTCGTCTTACTGCAGAACTTTATTTAATTAAATCATGGTATATCTGTCAGATCTCAGTGTTTAATTACCTGTGTTTCTGTGCACTTTTACACTTGAATTTTTGTACGGTTTAAACAAACGAGATGCAACATGTTAGTGAGCTTCAGAAGTGCTGGCAGGCAGATGTTGTTACCTTTGGACGGAGCCATGCCAGCTGTTTCCTGTCTGTCACCAGTCTTTATGCTAAGATAAGCTTAACTGGCCGATGGTTGTAGTGTCATATTGAACGAAGAGAGTGAAGCTCTTCTCTTTTTACTCTCAGCTAAAAATGATTTTGTGTATTTCCCAAGATATTGGCCTGTTCCTTTATTGCTCATAGAGAATAATAAGTCATGTCCACTTGAGTGATTTCCTTTCTGTGCTTTTGGAATATTTAATAACCCTTTCCTCTAATCGACATTTATTAAATTGTTGATTCCACTTTTTGTAGGTTTCTGATCTGCTGTCTTGCCGCTTTCCCTCTCTGTCTAACCCTCTGTGTCCTTCTCCTGAGTCGTGTTTTCTGCTGACTGAACCACTAACCTGCTGTCTCTGTCTCCTCTTTCTGTCTGTCAGCTGAGGAATGCTTCCTGGACTCTGATTTGAGCTTTTTGGTGCCCATTGCAGTGGGTGTGGCGCTCAGCTTCCTAATCATCCTTGTGCTTATCTCTTACCTGATTGGCCGGAGGAAGAGTCGCACTGGCTACCAGTCTGTATAATCCAACCCAGCTGCTTTCTGCCTCTCACACCTTTCCAACCCTCACATCTCTTAAAAGCACCTTCCTGACCACTTTCCTGCCGGTCAGTGCATCAAAAGCATCTCAAATTTGAGCTTTTTTCTGTTTCCCGTGAGGCAGCGTCTCCCTAAAAATAACCTTCAGCTTATTTCTCGTACCCAGTTTAAAATTTATCCCAGCAACCACCCCACTGGTTTCCTTTGTTTTGCTTTGATGGCAATGACTGAATCAAGTACCAAGACATTTATGATCGATATTGCATCGTTTGATTATAGACTGCATGTTTTAAAAAATTAAATTTTATGGCTGTGAGTAGCCGTCCACCTCCTCCCCTCAGAGCCCTCCCCCCTCCAGAGAGAGAGGCTTTTCCCTCTCGCTTTCCGTGCTGTATAATAGTATACGTGTAAATTACTCTCTTGTATAGAATGAATGACATTGATGACGTGAATGTATGAGCAAGCTAATAGATCCACTGTTGTCACCCGAATCCCAGACGCCACTGTTTTCATATTTCTTTAACCATCACGTAACATGTATTAACAAACTAAATGAAACTGTTGCACATAGTCACTTAATTAAGGCTTGATGAAAGGGACACTAACTTATCAAGACACTTTGGGACCAGGTTTTTTGGAAATTTTTGAGGTTATGTCTTTATGTTTCTGTCACGTTCGAAGATTTAAGACTTTTATTTTCACACTTCTCCTAAAAGATTTACATGTGAGTATTTGCTTAATTAATCATAGCTTTGTTCCTTTATCATCTTATGTCATTTTAAAAGTTTAACATATTGCAAATTTTGGCAATAGAGTAGTGAGTCTCAGACCTGGGTTAAATTTAAAACTACATCAGTCACCAGGAATCAAGTTTGATTGAATGTAACGTCATTTGCTCTGGATTCAGCAACTAAACATGGGTTAGAGTGAGATCCCTGCACCACCCTCCATGTGATGGTGCAGGAACATGAACAGCATGAGCAGTTCAAGTACGGAGACGACGAGTAAACGTCACACCATTTCATTTATATGATCCTCAGTTTTCTTCATTCGATCACCCCCCCCCCCAGCAGTTTCGTGCCTTTTCTGTTGTGCACCTCTGACTTGCTTGCTTGAAGCTTGTCTCCATCTGATGAAGAATGTGACATGATGAGCTTGTTCAACACAAGCGGGGAACAAATTAAATAAAGTTTCGTTCTTGTTTTGTATCACTGTCGTTCTTTGAACAGACGCTGTGGAGTTGAAGAGCATGAGTTCGTCTTGTGACAGAACTCAACACAAAGGTTAACGGTTGTAAACTTAACGTTCCCTCTGCTGAGTGAACTGCTGTGACGGCTCAAACTGTCCATTCGACTTTGGTCGACAACGTGCTTTTTATAACCTGTAACGGTGCACAGAGGTCTGACTCCCACTCCAGCTATTACTGGAACGAAGGCAGATATGCAAGTTGACCCGGAGGTCACGGGGGTCAATGAACTAACCGGACTATTTACCGACACTAGTTTGAAGACAGACGGTTAGCTGTTGTGTTTTTGTCTTGTTTTGACTTGTTCATTGCTGTGTTTGTAAAATCAGGGTATCTACAGCTCTTTAAAAGTCTTTAAAGCCTTTGAATTTTGTTTCCCCCCAAAAAAAAAAAAAGGCCATAGAAGGTATTAAAATTCTTATTTAATTTTTAATTCACAAAAGTCTTGAATATTATCTTTCGCCTCCTGTATTATTTCTTGTTTTGTACATCCATCAGTCCATCTACATGCATATATTTACTATTGTATATGACCATAAAAACAACAAATATTTACATTTCAAGGGGAAATATTTGCATAAAAAAAGGACTTGAAAGATTAATTATTAAAGTAGTTTCTGATTAATTTTCCTTCAGTTGTTGAAAAGAGAAAGAATAATTTTTTTCGAGGTCACATTAATTAATTGAATCAAATATATCATTAGAATTGTTATATAATAATATTATTATTATATACTGCTGGGAAGTATATAAAAAATGTGATATAATAATAAATAATTGTAGTCCCTATTGTCCCAGCTGGTTTCCCATCATAAGTTCATACTTTGGCCAGTAGGATTGTGAAACAGGTGTTAAATTACATTCAGTGTGGTGTCAAAAAGGTCTGTAAGGGTCTTAAATTTAATCTGGTGAACCGTGCAGAAACACTGAAAAAGGCTAAATGAAATGTCTCAACATCTATGGTATGGATCGACATGAAAGTGTGCTCGGGTATCCAAAGTGCCCAGGGGAGGAACCCTAACGACAGACATTCATGTCCCCCTCAGAACGAACTGTTCTAACTTTGGTGATCCCTTTCATTTTTATTCAGCGTCATGACCATCAATACTTTTTTGTTTTATGATCACATACCTGCATTAATGACATTCCCATCATCCTCAACTGTAGTTTGTCTTTACTGCTAATTAGCACAGTCGCTAGCTCGGCTGCAGTCGTCTGTCACACCAAATAAGAACATGCAGTATTTCTTGTTATATCAACTGTGCATTTACAAAATACATTTTCTCTTTATTAGGCGAGGTCTGTTAGACTCTAATACATAACCTGTTATAAAACAGAAACACACTTATTTGAGAGGGGTTGTGCTCTATAAAAAACTACTGTCAACACCAATGATAAATTTAGAGCATATGAAAATCCATTGTATTTCACCATGTTTTACAGAAAACTGAAGTAATGTGTAACTTTCTGAAACGTCATCAGTTAAAAGTTCTCATAAGATTGGTGAGAGTCAGTGTTTGACTGAGAATTACAGAGTTGAGATGTGTTGAAAGCTTTTTAAGAAAATATGTAATACACAATTGATGAAGACTATCAGCCCCATGTGGAAGAAAACTTACAGTACATACCAGAACATTGTATTTATTATAAGAACTATAATAGGAATAAATACAACATTGATACCAAGTTTAGTAGCACTGTTCAGGCAGGATTAATACTACCACAAAATAGTTATACTTAAAACGGTACAGACCTTTCACAAACTATTTCACAGTACAGTATGTCCTTTATTGATCAGTCTTGTGTAGTATTTCATTTTCAAAAGCAAATGTTTTTACAAAAGAAGGCAAGAAGTGGCTTGTGATACTTGTTCATAAATTCTGCTCTATTCAACAAAAATATACTAATAGTGTATTTGCAGTCATTTATTATGTCTTTTTTACTGTGTAAGTACAGTACAAGTCCTGCTTTCAGTGTTTGCATGATACTTCTTTGAATTCTTACAATATACATGTTTGAAAAATATAATGCAAAACAAATTAGTACACTTTGTCACACAAAATGTGCACACAAAACCATAATCTAACCTGACAAAACAATATTTCTAATCGCCTATTAATGTTTTAAGTTATAATTGGATTTGCATAGCCAGAAATGCTAACTATTGGGCAGAGTGTAATTTAGTTTGATTAATCTTGCTAATCATTACAAAATATCAGGAATTCAATTGTAACTCACTCTACGCACTCGTCCTGTGCTCAGCACTGTTTGTTGTGGGTGCAGGTGCCAGTAACACGCTCAGGGTACAAAGATACAACAGAAACACAAGAGTAAATATCTACTTCTTGAGGAATTTGTTTCACAGCAGAAGACACGGATATTTTAAGTGAAAGATGAGGAGAGGGAAATTACATATTTCATGGAAAATAATGGTTCAACATAATTTTTTTTTCCTTGTACATTTTCCAGCCTCATTGTCACAGGAGCATCCTGCTGGCAGCGATATCTTCGCTTTACGCACCGACCTCCAAGGAGAAGGTCACACTGCCCAGGTAGCGGTCAGTGGGTGAATCGTTAACGATGCCCTTTCCATTCAGTTTGCATTGAATTTGGATGTGAGTGTCATACTGCACCCCTGCAAAACGCACAGCCACCACCGGTGAAGAGTAGTTTACCTGAGACAGAAAAGACACAGAAGATTAACACCCGACAGGCGTTATTTCAGACTTAAATAAAAGTGTCTATGTGCCACAGCGGTTATCCACAGTGATGAAATTCTCGCTCACATGTCTGAGCTTCCCATAGTATGGGTAGTACTTCAGGTCAAAAATGCTTTTAGGATAAAACTGGACTTCTCCCAAGGCCTCTGGTGGTCCTCTCTGAAAGAGGAAAAAGTTAGACTCAGGCTTGTTTGTATGACACGATTATGACATATTCAGACATGTTGAATATTATTGACGTAAAAGTAAAAGTGTTGATGGTTTCTGTACCTTTACTCCACAAGTCACATTTACTGGTTTGCCATGGCCAGGTAAGTAACCAAGAATCTATTGAAGAGTAAGAGCAGTAAGAGACAAGTGTCAACATGCAGGCAAAAGAAAAGAAAAAAAGGACTTTTGCGTTTCTGTGTTTGTATTTGTTGCGTCTTCAAACTGGACGACAGTGGACGTCTGGTAGACAAGACCTGGTAAATTGAAACGTCTCATTTTTTAAAATTCTGCAATGGGTGGACATGAACACCTCTTTCTTTATATATATATATATACATATATATATATATATATATATATATAAATACTTAAAATCACATGTAAAAGTGAATTTCTAACTAAACTAAATTCAAAAGACAAAGACACAACGGTGCAAAAATGGCTTCATAACCTCGTCACCCTCTCCCTGGATTGGCCACAAGATGTCACTGACTGAAAAAACGGTGAGCCTCAGCAGTACAGTCACACACTGTGTGCCTGCTGATTGATGTTCCCTCTTTTGTTATTCGCGCTGGTATACATCATGGTACTCTTTAAAGTGCGCTGTTTTACTGCTTTTGGCGACTGACACTCATCTTACCCGGTTCATTCGAAGGAGGATGCATGGCCTTCCCTGAGAATAGCCATAGTGGGGGTCCTGCAGCCCCGAACAGTCCCCCAACCAGGACCTCTTAAACTGACACGCTTTCCGCTCTGCACTCTCCTCCAAGTCGTCCTGCATGAAGTATCTGTCCTGTGTGCAGCGAATATTCTTCCTCTCCTGAGCGCCATCATTATATGCTGAAAATGAAGATCAGGGAGAGAGCGGCAGAGAGGGAGGGAGAATGAGAGAGGAGGGCATAAATAAACCTTTGCAACAGCAATGCCATGCCAGACTCAGGCCTCTGATTAAGGAAGCTTGACAAAAGCGGGGTGTGAAAAAAAAAACGGCATTGAATGGCTGCACTCTGCCCACAAAGAGGCTTCCCTTCCCAGCATGCCCTGCAAGATCCAAATGGAAAAAGGGGACAAAGGTAATGAAGATGAGGATTAACTCATTGCGCACCCGTACAAACTCAACAACCCCATCAGACCTCCCAGCTTTAACATGATCCCACACAATCACTACTGACTCACGTCGTAGATATTCATCCATAGACCTGGCGTACTTCTTCCAGGATTTGCGATCAGAGGCGTTAAAGGCGATGTCGTGGCCTTCTAGGTGTGGGGCCATCGTCATACCTGCCAGTGGAGACCCAGAGACAGTCAACTGTGCTGAGACTCAAGTAGAAGCAACAGACAGAAGGATGGTCGAGGAGAGAGACGACAGGAAAGTGACGGAGGAGAGGTTTGAGTTTGGGGTTATATTTACCTGGTGGCATCACTCTATCATTGAAGGTCGGATGGTAGGGACTAATAGACCACATGAGGCAAAAAATACAGCCACCAAACATGGCTGCAAGAAACATATAAAGTGCAGCGTAGAAGAGAAGGATGAGGCCTGAAAGAGGGGTAAAAAAAAGAAAAGAGTTATTAGGGTGAATGTTTCTGATGCAGTGTTTGTGCAAAAGTGGCTTACATAACAGACTTCACGTCTCTCAATAGATTATGACTCTGATCCGAGTGGAGGAAAACAATGAGCCATAAAAAAAAATCATTTTTTTCTCAGACTGTGTGGTCTGTCTGGACTCCAGCTACTGTCCTTGATCAGGACAGTCACTGATTTGTTTACTGATACAAAAGCAGAGCCCCCCCCTCATGTCTGGCCCTGCAAGTAACTCAATAATCTTGGTATAAAATCCACTGTACTGAGCTTATTTGAAAACCCCAATAAATAAACCCTGAGAACTAGAATTGCTCTGTAATTTTCAATTAACAGTCCATTAGCAACTAATCAAGCTAAACGTGTCCTAAATTAAATGGCTTTTGCTGTGCAGACAATTTCACAGGGGACTTGCTGCAGCCAGCCTTGCGTCCCCAGAGCCACAAAGGCCTTTCTGTTTCAGCCCAGTGAGAATTCTCCCAGCTGTCCTTTCACTCAGGAACACAGTGAACCTCCGGTTGCCATCGTAGTGAAGGTCTTTTGCAGCCATAGAGGCCCGGCCAGCTCCAAGGAGCCCCAATCACCCCACTCTGGTATTGTGCCCCTTCTTACACACTTGTCTCACAGGACACACAGCACAGACTTCAACTCAGAGCCTTTCTTCAGCAGACACATGGGCCCCCACTCCTCCACAAGTGTGCACATACTGGTTATGTAGCTGAAATGTGCTCTTAGCTCTGCCTGGGATCCAGCGTTGCAGCTTATGCAAGTATCACACTTTCCTTGGATATTCTCTCTACACTCAGTTGGATCATGGTTGCCATTGTGTACAGTGGAACTGAGGGAGGGGGCTCAACAGCGTCACATAACAGCTACCCTGGAATACCAAGAGGCTGCTCCATCATCATTGACTCAACAAACTCGTCCAGTCCGTCACCTCTGCCAAAAGGGTTCCAAGGCTCGATTTGGCAGCGAGCTCTATGGAAAAAGAAGAGATGAGCATCTCTACGTGTTTCATTGCAACTGAGGGGCCATAAGCATGTTAAGTTCAGCGATGAGGTCGCTAAGGCTTTGGGAAAGAGGCTGTGGAGAGCATGGTAAGATGTAGAGGAATGTGATTCCTGGCCAATGCGAGGACCGGAACAGTGCGCTCCCGCTGGGGACACGTCCCCAGGCAGTCTGTTTTTGTCAGGACACTCTGAATTGTCCATGCACCTATGTAAACATTGAGCATGGACACACACACACACACACACACACACACACACACACACTCACTCACAGCACAGTGAGCAGAGTCACTGGACTGGAAAGACATTTCTCACTTCTTAAACTGTCCCTGAGTGCTTCTTTTAAAGAAATTCAAACACCATGTCTGCTTTTAAGCCTGTTTAAGACGATTCAACTGTAATGCACTCAACTTTACATCTGTAATTACAGGACACATGCAGTAATAAATAAAGTACTTTTGCATTAATCCAAACGTCCCCCCCTATACCCCAACAACACAGAACCTCTTTTTTTCATCAACTCACTCCAGCTCTTTCCAGAGCGACCCATGAATTCGTTGGTCTCTGCATTCCACAGGTATTTCTTCAAGTCGTCTATTTTCTGGTGGAGCGTCCTCTTGGGTATCGGCCTGCGCTTCCATCTCTCAAAGTTCAGGTCTTCCTGCTCTAGAGGCTGGTGCTCGGCCAACTCCTCCTGCTCTTCTTCCAGCTCTTGTCCATGTTTGAGTATCACTTTGTGAGGCTGGTGGAAAGAAGAAGAAGAGAAAAAGCCCTCACCACACATATTCTCAACTGCTAAGTTCTGCAGTCAGCCTATTTTCTTTTCAAATCACTGCAGGAAAAAAATGGCATGCCTTCTGATCCGAGTATGACCGATAATATAAACTGCCAGAGAGTGCACTGCATGTTAATGAACATCGCACTGATGGTCCTGTCCCCTGTTTCTGCAAATTATAAACCCGCTGGTGACCTTTCTGGCACTCGTTGGGAGAGCTGACCTCCTCTGAGTGGACCCTCCTGCTTGGAGCAGCAGCTGCAGACAGCAGAGCTGGAGGGTGACTCTGACAGCCAGATGTTACTCACTGACTCTCAGCATCCGCAGGCAAGGACACACAGATCCCAGAGGAGCCACAGGACACTTGTGAGTGTCACCGAAAAGTCACTTCATTTGTTAAAACTTGACCTTTAAAAGAATCTGCTGTTAAATGTTTAAAATTCTACTATGAGCTTTGAGTTTTGTGCCAATTTAAATCTCTTGATTATTGTGTTAATGATAATGTTACTGTTAAAAAAAAAAAAAGTCAGTGCTAGTGGAAAAGATGTCTTAATCTGCTTCAATGAATAAAGTAATTAGAAAGTGATGTTTTCTGTTTAATGTCAGCACTTACAGGAGTGGATGGATTATTTTTAAGGAGCGTCTCTTCAGCTCCTCCCTCTGTGGAACTGGGCTCCATGTTCTTCACAGAAAGAAAAGGTACTTGTTAAACCCATCACACATACCCCACTGAATTAGAGCAACGCATCTTTACATCTGCTCACTTGTCAAATTCGACAACAATCTCAATACTTTTCACAACAATGCCAAGCTATCTACGTAACTTAAACTAGACTCAGACACAAGAAATAACTCTTGTAGCTGTAACGAATAGAATTTCAATGAATAATCTGACATACCTGAAGTTTTCTTTTCAGTAAAAAACGATGATTTATATGTCGAAAAACCTCTTGACCCCTAGAGGAAAAAAAATAATATTTGTCAAAAAGTGTTTGGGGATTTCATTAGAAAGTTTTAGGCGTGCAGAGGGAACCGGGTTTGGAGAACCTCCTTCAACTAAGCGCGCATCATAGTGAATGAACGGTGGACAGAGAAAAACTGGGGGTGGGATGCAGAGTGCTTTTTTTTCTTTTTGGTCCCAGAGTCGTTTTGGCAGTGGCCTGGACCACAGCAGTGCATTCTGTACACGCACACCATCAGCCATTGTCTGCTAAGCTGGGCTAAGACTGAATCAAAGCCTGAATACAATATTTATAGCTTATCCCAACACAAGACTCTGTTGTCAATCATTGCCTGGCTGCATACTGTACGTGCACACAGACACAAGAACAATCAGGGGGGGGGGGGTTCTCTATCTTTTATTATCTTTATTATTATTGATCGATTCATTTAACACGAAACAAAAGCATCATAAATTAAATATCAGTCATTCGGTATTGTCCCTGCACATGCATGCGTACTAAACCTGCTGCCAACGCCAGCACCCCCACAGTAACTACTTACCCCTGAGCTCTACTCCGGTGAAGTTCAACTAGTCCTCATCCTGCTCCTATCTGCACTCCGGGCACGTAACGCTCTGTTACCCCATGTAAAAGTGAGAGGGGGAACATCTGAGGGTGTTTTTTTTTCTTCTTCTTCTTTTACATGAAAAGAGAAATTGCGTCATGGAAAAAATCTGTTCTTTGAGATTTGCGCGGCAAAAAAACGTGCACGTTGTTTGTGTGTGCGCGTGTTTATGTGCGTATTTTACAGTTAAGGCCAATGATTGTTCTCATGATACAAAGACTTTTGGAGAGAAGCAGAGATTCAGCAGGACATTTTGCAGGGAAAGCCCCTCCTGTGGAAAGCTTTCATTTCATGCACCTACAGAATCATGATTTACAAATACTTTTACAACTTTGCTGGAGTTAAATATCTGTATTTGTACCTGCATGTGGGGTATATGAGCATTTAGGGCAGGCCTTTTGATCCATAGCCAGGATGACCTGTAGGGGGTCCCCAGGGCCGAAATGAGCTGCAAGGCCCCTACTAATTTCTCCTATTCTCTGTGAATGTGAAATTTGGTTACAGTTTTGATGTCTGGTAATTCAAATAAACATTGATTTGAGATTATGCAACATGTAAACACAGAACAGTTATAATGACAGTCTTCAAACTATGTTTTGACACAGTGACCCTTTTCAAGATCAAGTTATAAAGCAAGACATGCTTTATAGCCCTTACCTCTCTGGATATTTCAACGCTGCATATTCCCAAAACATATTTTCAATGAAACCTTCACAAATGAGTTCAGATAAAGTAAGCCTGGAGTTCTGGGGGCCTGTGACAGTTTGCAGCTTTGCTCAGTTAGTTGTGCAGCCTTCCTGGGAGCAATGTGGGAAGAAGGGATCTATTATTGTCAAGCACTTTGAGCATCATCTGTTGTATGAAAAGTACTCTATAAACAAAGTTTATTATTATCATTAATATTATTATTATTCTATGTATATGATGCACAGGATGCGCCCTACTTGCAGCCCACACAAAACACAGAGATGCCTCTATTAGTTCTGAACAGACTTTACATTTGCAAGTTCCACAAGAGTTTAATATTGAACTTTTACAAACTAAAGACACATGATGTCAGTTATGGGGGTAAATGTTTCTGTCAGATGAATGGGTCACGGTGTGCCCATGTTTTACACTGTAATTGCAACCACCCCTCAGAAAGTCTGCAGAATGTTTTTTCTGTGTATTTATTTATTCATTGCGTTAACTAAATTCAGTATTTTTAATGAATTACACCATATAATAAATTAAATATAAGATATATATAATTATTATTATTATAAGCATAACTTAAGTACCCTACTTAAAAGTTGAAATTATTTAAAAGATGGAAAATTCACAGAAAACATATATATACACACACATACTGTACATATAAAGAAAAAATATTAAAAATGATAATTTAGGCAACATATTAGTGGCTAAATGAGATTAAGATACATCTTGGTTGCAATTTGGGTGTTGCAGGAGCACAGGACATAAATAAGTACAGATAAATAGAGAGAGAAAAAAAAATCATTGAAATATGAAAATAAAAATAGAAACTATGCAAGTGCAATTAAATTACAAGGTAAGTAAGAGACATAATATACCCATGACCTGTGTTGTAAACTAATAGCAATAATAACTTTTTATGTATTTTATGCTTATTTTAACACTTTTTTTCACCCTCATTTTTGCCTTGGATTTTTTCGTGTTAATTATAAAGTGAAGTGAAGGCTGCAAACATATATAGTACAATATCAGCAACCAAAAAAAAAACGCACGAGTTCCTATTTTTTGGGACAGGGAGAATTTTGTATAAAAACTCGTATTTAGGATTTCAAACCTGACGTATCGTCCTTGAAGGCAGCATATGTCATCTTGTTGAATCATGCATATGCTGCTCCCTGAATGCCCGGTAGCTCATGAACGCACCGTTGTACTGTTGACGGTTGGCGGCGCTCGATGCTCACAACTTTTACTTTCTCCCCAATCAGTGCAGCTGAGTAAAACCAGGATGAGTAGCTCCAGATCTGTGTATCAAACACAGACAGCAGGATAAAACACATTAAACAGATCAAAACTGATTTAACCGACTCCATGTGATGCTGTCACTCAAAGCTTTCGTCCCCGCTTTCTGGTGACCAGGGACCCGTTACAGATTACCGTTACTTTCCTATATCAGGGACGTGTTTTTTATTTTATTTTTTCTAACATTACTTGTATTTGCTATAAAATAAATACAAAGTGAAAATTTACAGGATTTGTTTAAAATCACAAACCCATTTTTCTTTTTGAAGCTTGTAGTCATTCATCTTGTAACGTAAGCCTGGAAGGTTAACCGTTAAAGTTACGACACTAGCCAATAATCCTAAAAATGGCGGAAGGTTTGTCTCTTGGTGAATTTATACACGTATTTTGAATTTTATCGACAGAGACGATAGTATTGGGTGAATAAAACTACATTGACGGTTCATCATCTGATCTGTAAATGTAGGTGCAGGTGAACAAAAACGACCGTTACAAGGTTTGTAACGGAAAGTAACGAACCTATTGGTGAAACGTTCACGTACATCAGGGAAAAATTGATAATTAGCTGAGTATCGCAGTATCGTCACACTGCTTTGGAACGAGTAACGTAAAGTAACGGGTTTTTGAGTGTGTTTGTGACATGCGCACAAACAGTCAGCAGCAGCAGCAGCAGCGACCAACTGTCCGACACCGACACATCGTGAGGACGGACACAGAGAAACGTGTCAACAGCCGCGGGGATGTGAATGAGACGGACTGGGGTTCAGCGGGGACGGAGGGCTGCTGTCAAAGAATGCCTCAGCAAACGAACGCACCGTCTGCATTAGCTCCTGATTGTAAACATTTAGCTTCCAAATATATAGCGTGTAACATTTAGTCGTGACTGTTTTTTTTGTTTTTTTTTTTGCAAGAGGATCGTCCGTTGGACTACGTTAAACATCCTGAAGCCAGCATGCCTCCAGCTCAGAGCCTTCAATCGAGCGGACTGACTCTCTCAGAAACAAGCATGGGTAGGTGTGTGCAAGGTCAACGCCGTGTCTGCAGCAGCTTTTATCAACTGAATAATATACTCATTTTACTACACTGCAGGGGGTTTATCGAGCACTGAAAGCTTCTTTGAATAGCTAATACACACTAAGGTTAATATTTTGGCCGTTCACGTGTCTTATTTTTGTTGGTTGGAAACACGAACAGCCGCTTTCCTCCTCACAAAAGCAGACAAAACACTCGTTGCATCACCAGACCGTGTTTTTTTTCTGGCCCAGGCCGCAGCGCGTCACTGCAGGTGCGGCGACGTTGAGTAACCACAGCAGCCTGGATGTTTGGCTCTGGTAACTGGCTGACACAGATTTTTGGCAGGATGCTCGGCTGATACCATAAAAATTAAAGGAATAAAAACGGTCCATTCATGTGATGGAGAATATTTTTTGTACGTATTAGTGTAACCTAAAACAGGTGATTTTCACTAGATAGTAGTAGATTGTTGAACTCAACTATCTCTGGAAGATCATAGTCTACAGCTTTGCTATTGTGGCACAAATAGTGGGATCATCCATGTTAGTTTGCCCCCAGACCTCTACACCTCTTATTTGTTGTAAGGCAGTGTTTGAGAAAGCTAAGTGGTCACCTCTTCAGGCATTGAAAAGGCTTTTAAAAAAGCACTGATTTCAGTTTTCTCCAACATTAAAGGCTGTAGGAGGTATTCAAATGTCTGAAATTGCACTCACAAATGACTTAAACAGGTTTTCTAGTTCATTATATATGCCACAGACCACTGAATTTATGTAAAATTCATATGTAAATTTGTTGTTTTTCAAGTTGGTAATCCATCCATTCTTTTATTCATCGATTTTCTACTGCTTATCCAGATCCAGGTCAGATTTAATGGGAATTATTGTTATATACAGCTGGGAAGTACTGATAAATTCAGGCACTTAAATAATGCAAGGCCTTATCACCTGTATTGGTTTTTATTTATATATTTTATTCTTTGGCTGTGAAATAGGTATTACATTTCTTAAAGGTCTTAAAACGTATTGAATTGAACTTAGTGAACCCTGCGGAAACCCTGTTTTCAGAGCATCATTGAACTAGAGAGGGAGTGGTTAGTGGTGTAATCATGCTTAAGTGATTATGTGACCCTGGCCATATGTAACTCTGTTACATGGAGTAATACTGTGAGTAATGTTAAACACATGACATTTTACTTCTACGTGAGCAGTAGTCAAATAACAGTCCCTATACTTGACTGTATACTTCCGACTCCTACAGTAGTAATGTTTTCAAAGGAAGTCACATAATAAACAATCTAGCCATGCATGATTCTGAGTTACAAATCCCGTTTCCTGCAAAATTGCTACGAGGTAGAGCCGGGAGATAACGATAAAATCCAATGAATTAAGAATGTTTTACTTAAAACCTCTACTGATGATCATATGATATATTAGATAGAAAATGACTGGCATTTCCATATGATATTTGACCTAATCTAGTAAAGATGTGGTCTGTGAGATTAAAACTGCAAGAATGTGATATGAAAACAGAGGCACTCATGATTCATTACACTGATGCAAACCATCCCCATTCAATGTTTCATTTAACTGTAATTTAGCATTTGAGATCAGGAAAAGAAAACTGCATTTCAGTATTAAAATTAACCCAACCCCAAAGGAAATGTAGCCTCATCACATTATTATTGTTGTAATTTAACTCCCAGCTCTGTAAGATTGTACATATGTTTCTAGATGATTAATCTTACAGGCTTTGTTGTTCATTGTGTGAACACTGTGGAGACCATATGTTTTATCCTCTCAGTGTAGTGACAGACACTGAAGTACTTTGCTCCTGAGTTATCTGACAGTTTCTTATTGATCTCCAGGTTGGAGCATCAGTATTCAGCAGCAATGAAGTCTGTCTGTCTGTGGCTTCCAGCTCCACGTATCCCACAGATTGATAAAACAGAACATAGAGGTGATCTGTCATTCTGTGATGAGCTCTCTGAACTAAACAGATCTTTTCTGTCACACAATCAGAAGCAGGTGAAACTTTCTATCACAGTTTGGTTTAGTGGAGTGACTACTGCTGGAACAACAGAGAAAGTAGTTAACGCTGCATCTAAAATTACTGGCCACTCCCGCCAGCCTCTCTCTTCAATTTTTAAAGTTTGACGTCAGCAGAAGGCCCTGAATATTGTTAGAGATGACTCTCATGCAGCAGCTCCTCTCTTTGAGGAGATGAATGACCTCTGAGAGGAGATTCAGACAGATCTGTTTTAAATCTGAGCAGTTTAAAAGAAGCACAATCCCAGAGGCTACTCGACTCTTACATGGTAAACCTTTGGCTCTTCAAGGTACATTTTATTTTTAGTTCATGGTTGTCTTATTAAATAATTTATGGTATTTTTTTTTTTTTTTTAACATTTTTAGGTTATCTGACTTCTGAATTGCAAAGCTCCCTGTTGTTCTTCTGAACAGAACAACACACAGCAGAAGCGTCATGCTTACACCACAGGTACACCAGATGGAGGAAGTCAGCTGATTAGACTTCGGTGTGCATCGCTGCATACATTTGCATATTAATGAGAGAACACTGATTCCCGAGAAATATCTGTGAGTCCTTAACACTTGAGCTAACAAGTTCACGTTGATACCAGATATGTAGCAAAGACAAACATGTTGGTATGAAATATCTTTCTCTAATTAATGACTTAATTGGCCTAATTAGGATGAAACTGACTTGTGAACACAATAACTCAACAATAATAATACGCCTTGCTGAGTAAATTTGCGCATTAATGAGGTAAAACTAATTTTTAAATTTCTTGTTAGAATTACTGATGACATACTACTAATTATAGGAGCACACAGTCATGGAGATCATGGTGGGATATAGTAGATATGACAGCAGAAAGCTGACTGGGTATGAGGGGCATTGTGATTATATGATCTGTGTCTCAAAGCTCACAGATGATTTTTTTTACTGTTAAATCTGCTTCTATCACATGCTTCCAGGTTAAACAAAAACAAACGTTTTCATTGGAAATTGCAGCAAATTATAGACTCAAATAGACCTTTAGAGATTTCTCATGTTACCAAACAATGTGTGATTTAAGAAGAAAATAAAAATTAGTTTTATTTTGTTTACTGAAACGAGACGCCAGGATTTTTTTCCATCATGAGAAACATGATAAGTTATTTGTAAGTTATTTTTGGAACAATCTAGTCATAAGAAATACTCAAGAAATGTGACTCTTTGTTTTGAGCTGCGCTGTGATCGTGGACGTTATTTCCCCTTTTGATACCTTACTCTTAGACAAAGCCACTGATGGCCAAAGGGACAGAGCCAGAGAGACTCCAGTCCCATCATTAGTCTTTAACTACTTCCCATGTTACATCACAGCCTGTGGTGGATCCCACAGTACAGCCGGTTACACAGTCTTAGCTTTAAATCAACATAGAAAGAACTATATGTGATGTATAACCTTTTTAGCACATACTATCCAATGTTTGAAGGTCAGATACACATGAAGTCAAAACAAAATCACCATGTTTGATATTTTGTGTGAAGTCCTTTGCAGCATGTGACTCCCTGATGCTCTCCCTTTTCTTCACTGCAACCTCTTTCAGCTCTTGCTCGCTGAGTGGTCTCCGCCTTTAGTCTGGTCTTCACCAGGTGGAGTGCATCTCAGTCAGACTGAGATCAGGTGGTTGACTCGGCCAGTCAAGGTTATTCCACCTCTTCACCCTCAACAGCTCTTTGGTCGCTTTAGCCGTATGTTGAGGATACTCCAATGAGTTTTGATGCGTGAGGCTGAATCTGAGCAGAATGCGCCTGTATTCCTCTGCATTCATCCTGTTGCCTCCGTCAGCAGTGAAATCATCAATAAATGCCAGTGTACCAGCTCCATTGGCAGCCATATCTCTTTCCATCATTTTAATAGTGGTTGATTTTTGTTTAATCTCCCCATAGATCTTTGTTCCTCTACTTGTTTTTGTGTGTTTTTGTGAACTGCACCGGCCTCTCTGTTTTTACATTTTGTGATGAATCCTCTGCCATGCTGGTCATGACTTCCTCTCTTGATCGTTGAAAGAAAAACATGTCCGCTGGCGCCTACACCCATTTTTGACCTGCTGTCATAGAGGGATTTTTCATCACCATGGCGATGATTTTCTGCTCATCCACAAGTCTTGTGCTCCTCGCTCTCCCAGGCCTGATTCTGGCAAACCACGTACCTCTGATATAGGTATTGATATTATCTTCTTCACTTGTATGATCAGATCTTCTCTGCTCATATTGAGAGACAACTCCACTTTTATCTGAATGGCAACTCTCAGTCAACTCTGAGACTCGTTTGGGCGCTTTATGTGTATGAACGAATGTTGAAACGACACGCAGCTGCACATTTAGAAGCCAAGTCTCCAATTACTAATGAACCATCGCAGTTCGGGCATTATGTGTTAAAAGGTCTTTATCTTCCACACAGTCCCTTCAATATTGATTCAGAGCTCCTCAAATTAAAGATCAGACTTGGCACTTTGATCTAATATCCATTATTTTATTTAATATTGAACGTGCAGAAGCGCAGAGCCCGATTTTTCTAAATAGTTATGGTCTGGACTGTAGTTGTAGGCTCATCTTCTAGTCTTACATCACTTTACCGCTCATGTCGCCGCGTGATACTCGCCGTAATGTTCTCTAATCTGCTCTCTTGTAGGTTCCTTTAAGAGGAGGAAGAGGAAATCCATAATAGTGACGGTGATGCTGCTCATCGTATCTGTGCTCATCCTCATCTTTGGCCTGGCAGCAACTACCAGGACGCAGAACATCACAGTGGGCGGCTACTACCCAGGAGTCATTGTGAGTGCACATTCACACCTACAGTTAGCAGCAGCAGCAGCAGCAGCAGCAGCAGGCCTGCTCCCTGTCAGATTTCATTATAAGTGACGTGTGAGTGAAGTGTGAGTGTTTCCAGTGAGCTCTTCCCGCTCCTGGACTCTGATGAACATAATTACTGAAGGTCTCCGAGGGGTGAATTTTCCCCACATTCATTATTCAGCATCACTGTCATTAGAGGCTGAGTGAGGTAAAGCATCTCTCAGTCCATAAATTTGTTTCTTCACAGTACTCGGCTTTTAACATTCTGCCTCATGTAAAGAGCTACAGGGAAAGCATCTAATGTAAAGATGCCTCTCACAACTTTAACCTTAAATTCATCAGATTAATAGTTCAGATTATTATATTATATTATTATAGAAAGAAATAATATTAAAATGCTGCATAAGATTGAGAGAAACTGAAAACAAACTCAAATCACAGTAAATTAATCTTCAATGTATTTTACTCACCTATAAAAGTGAATAGTTAATAATATTGTAAAGATGCTGAATGCTTCCCCAGAGCACGAGAGAAACACTTAAATCTTTGATTTATCTAACTGCACTATGAAATCAAAGCTTTACAGTCAAATTAGATAAATGCCCTAACAGCTATTTTCTCTCTCCTCAGCTGGGCTTTGGCTCTTTTCTGGGAATTATCGGTGCTCATTTGATAGAGAACAAGAGGCAGATGGTAAGAGGATTTATATTACCGCTGTGCATTGAGATCACTTTCAGTGCTCGGTGTCTCCTTGTCTCTACAGTCACAGAACACTGTTATTAAACTGTGCATGAGTCCCAATTACCTTCCAACATCCTCCAGCTTGATTATGTTGTTAAAGTGAAAATGTGAGCAGCAGAACTGACCCAGACTGCGAGTCCCGCTAAGCCTGAGGAGGTTTACGTTGTGTATCAGAGCAAGTATCCTGGGCTTGAGGGGAGATGCAGCCAGAAATAGAAATAGGGTGTAAGTGGAAGAGGGCGGATGTCCACACTGGAATGTGGAGAAGGAAACTGCAGATGAGAGGAGCAGGTGGGAGGTGCTGGGCAGGGACTGTCGGGGCTGAAATGAAGTATGAGTTTGTATCGTGAAACCTTTTCCCATAATGCAGCAGAGTTGGGATGCCTGGAGTTGCAGTTGGTGTATGTGTGACACGAGTGAGTGAGTTATGGCACGTTACACCAGACGACCTCTGGTTTGTTGTTTCCCATAAAATGTGAACGTGTTGTTATTATTTGTGGTTTGGGGTAATAGAGGCACATGATTTTTGTATCATTGCATTTTCAGGAGAGCTGAAATGATAAGTTGATCAATAGAAAACTAATTCAGCCTTCAACCATTTGGAGAATCAATTAGTAACTGCTTCCAACCACTTAAATGTGAATATGTACAGGTTTTATAAATTCCACATTTTGTTGATGTAAATAGTCTTTCTTCAAATACAAATGCTCAGCGTCTGTTTGTTTCATGATCTCATAAGCAGAAAAATATTAGAGTAATTATGTCATTGTGTAGTACTTTTGAAACTCTATGCCCAGGGATTAATTTACCCAGGGACTCCCAATCTTTTGCAGACAACTGTATTTAGATCTTGGACTGTTGGTCCAAATGATCTCTATGAAAATGTGATGGATGTTTTTATGCCTCGACACCAGCGACAGCCGTGGCCAGAGGTTTTTGTTTTTGGCTTGTCCACATACCCATTCATGAATGTGATATCTGGTGGTCAAAGGTCAAAGATCACTATGACTCATAAAGTGTGAGGTCACTCTGACCAATACAATTTTGCCATAACCCAAGAATTCATATGCTAGTTATGATAAAATACACTTAAATAGCTTTTTATTAAAGTCTTCACCAATTATATAAGTCTGCACAGACATGGATGTAAACAGTTTACATCCATATATATGATAATATACATCAATATATTTAAATTAGTTGTTTTACATCAAGATCCATACATTATTTCCTGAGAAACTGACCAACAAATGTCCTATTTCGCAATGTTAAGGGAAAAGAAATTCCTGGATCTGCCCCTGCAGATGCATCCGCACCAACATTTAATGGGCTCTTCCCTGGCTCATGCCCCATCCCTCCACCACGTTTGGTGGAAATCAGTTCACTACATTTTGTGTAATCCTGCTGGCAAATAAACACTGGGGAAAACATAACCTCCTTGGCAGAGGTAATAATCAGCAGATGCATTCATATTGTCAAAGATTGTTAGTTGCAACCCAGTTTTTTAGTGAGAAGAAGAATTTGCACATTGTTATACTTGGAAGTGGATGAAAGTAGCTGAATCATAATTGACATGAAACGTTATTGTGATTCAAGTGATAATCCTATCAGCAGAAAATCAGCAGCAAACTGCAAGGAGAGCTTCCATTTCCACCTTTTCATGACCAGCAATCAAAGTGTGCACTGATGAAGACATATTTCTGACACTCGTAGGTGCTGTTTTTATCAAGTCTTTACTGCTGAACGTCACACTAAATTGTTTTTTTTTTCATGCGACGTATGACTTTGCTGGTCATTAAGTGTTTATCACTGTCATGTTTGAACATCTTGACGTTTAAAGCCCCTGAAAACATGGTTTCAAATCCTAAGAATTTTGTTATAACGTCAAATATCCAAGACAGCACCCCCACAACAGACTTGAATTCAACTGTTGATAAATGCTGATTTATCAAGTGTTTCCACTTCAGACCAGTAACAGGACGGCCGACAGAAATACAGAAATCTTTCAGTTGAAATAACTAAAACTGTTCTTAGTGTGGCAGAAGAAACTGTGTTGATGGACGACCCCATCAACCAGCCCAACTAACAGTTGGCATGTCCGTCAAACCTTTAACATGTGTTGCCGAGAACCCCCGGGGTCGAGTTGTTTTCATGTTACCAGCTGGACCGTGATCGCAGAGGTCTTGGCAAAGCCGCAGCTCAGTGATGAATCTGTTGCACTGCCTCACCCCTGTGAGCTGGGGTAGCTGCAGACTGGGTGGGGTGATGTGTAACTGAATACATGCTGATTCTCATTGAGGAGTTAAAGGAGGAGAATTAAGGGGTTGCAGTGCCTATAAAAGAGCCGGGCACCGTGCCAGCCACGGACCGCGGTGAAAGCCACTGTAGGTGACAACCACTGCGCTCTGTCACTGTTGTCCTTTAACCCAGCCCACAACCCCCCCCACCCTCGTCCCATTCATATAATACACATTAGTGTTGCAGATGTAACCCAGTACAGTGGTGTGAGGGAGCAATAAAAAAATACTCATAAAATAGTGCATGTTTACATTTAGTTTCTAGTCTCCTACAATAATAAAATCATTACATCATGATGAAGAGTGATGAAGCTGATGCTCCTCTGTTTTCTTTCACAGTTAGTGGCATCTATTGTCTTCATCAGTTTCGGAGTGGTGGCTGCCTTCTGCTGTGCTATTGTTGATGGAGTATTTGCTGCAAGGCACATTGTGAGTATCAATGAAGCTTCTACTTATTAAACTAAACTCATAAATTATGGATAAGGATAACACTTATGCTCCCATTTATTACAAGCTTATTAATCAATGCTATTTCCATTATAGCTTAATATACTCCGTCCGCATTACAAATATAGTAAACTGTATTCCCATCTGCAAGGGCAATGCTTGCATATGGCAGCCTATAGCAGCCGCCACACCCTTCTCACAGAGACAGACATATTTTGTGGTAGAGATTATTCTCCATGATGCAAAGTACATAAAAGAATAAATAACCGCTAATGCACTCTTAAAACAATTATACCAAAATAAGTTAGGGCTGGGTGAAAAGGGAGATCAGCACCATTAGCAGGTTTTTTTATTTGCCCGTTGTGTCGGTGAAATGGAAAATGGAAATTTTCCTCCCAAACAGTTTTTTGCACTCCACAGAGACAGACTGTTGAATGAAAGAGAAAGAGGAAAAGAAGTTGGTTGTGGGTTTTAAAGGACACGTTGTTAAACTTTCTCATCTCAACAATTTAAATTAAATGACCCACCTTCATGAATACAGAATTAACCATCTTAATATTCACATTAACAGTCATTCAGATACTCAGATTTATAGTGATTGATGGCTGGAGGCATTGTGTTTCCCATTCTCATGAACGCTATATCTCAGTAACGCCTCGAGGGAATTTCTTCAAATATGGTACAAACATTCACTTTGACTCAAGGACGAACTGATTAGAATTTGGTGATTAAAGGTCAAAGTTTAAGGTGATCTCAGAAAACATGTTTTTGGCCATAACTCACCAATTATGACACAATTTAACTCAAATGTCTAATAGAATAAAATGATGAAGTGATGACATTTTATATCCAAATGGTCAAAGGTCAACTTCACTGTGACATCATAAACAACAAACACTTAAGTTAGTGACTGAGTTTGCTAATGTGCCAACTATAAGAGAAAACTTTGCACTGTTTTGCAAGCGTTAAAATGTCTTTGGAGAAAATATAGGTACTTATTAATGGAGCATTTTGAACTCTGCAAAGTAAATGAAAACAACTAAATTCTGTTGATATAAAGATTTCATGTGAGTACCCACCCACTGAGCTGGGACCTGTAGTTTAAGAAACACTGGTCCAAAGTGTCTGTATCCAGTCAAATGCTCCTCATTCACAGGTTAAGATGGAGCTCTTTTACTTCGCAGATAACCCACAGGTAGCAACGTTTACTTACAGGGGTTTTATTAAAATCAAGCTTTCTTTCATGTTTCTAGAAAAGCAGGAAAATGTGATTAAGTAGTTAAATTGTGAAGAAGTTGAACTCAGTGCAGAGTGAAATTAAAATGTGTAGCATGTAGAAACAAGGAAATGTAGTTGAATATTTCCAAACTGTATTTTTTGAAAGAAGTGGAAGTCTTAAGATTTTATATGTGACAATAAACCATAAAACTTGGATGACCTGACCTCTGCATTCTCGTGAGGGTTTCACAAAAGAAATAGAAAGCATAGAGAAAAAAAAGAAAATTCACATGTCAGAAATATACATAAAATTGATGTCTATCGCACTGCAGGACCTCAGGCCTCTGTATGCCGGCCGTTGTGAGTATCACTCCAGTGAGACAGCATCTGACCGTGATGTAAGAAACACATTTTTTTCTCTTCAAGTTCACAGAAATAAGAAAGTTTCCTCCTCAGCGTATATCTCCGACCTGTACTCTTTGTTTACTCATTAGTAGTTTTAGCCAGGACGTTGTTCGGGTGCTTAGCCGGCAGCGGACCCAAAGTGAAGGGACTGTAAACTCATTTTTGACCTTCAGGTGCCGTGTCAGACAATGTCGCGCTCGTCCTGTAACCTGCGCGTGAAGAGCAACACCTGTTACTGCTGCGACCTCTACAACTGCGGGAAGTGAGTATGCTGAGTGTTCGAGCACCTGACGAAGCTTCTGAATCAGTGGCTACTTGCTTTGGCTGTGTTGCTTTGACCGTTTGGATTTTTGATGTGTACTGCTCTGCCATTTTTGTGGGAGATTTTTCTTTCATTGCAGTGTTGAACGTATTAGAACAAGAATGTTTCTTTTCTTTTAACCTTTGTTTCAGAGAACATCCTCTTATGGGACTTCAGAATAAAGATGTTTTGAAAAAGTTTAGGAAATCATCCATGATTTGGAAGTAGGTCCCTTTTTTCTAGACCCATAATAGCCATTCATGATCAACTCTATATTTTTTTAAAAAGTGTTTTTAATGTAACCCACAATAGCAATGTGTTCATAGGGTGCCATTCCCTCTGCATGTCCTGTTTGAGTCTGACCAAACATTCATCCATGTTGTCATCCGTGTTTCCCAGCCTGTAGCAGCATCTTCTCAGTAGCTTCTCCTCTCAGACTTAGACTGAAACCATCTGAACTTTTACAACCATATATCAAATCCTGTCTTTTGCCTTTTCACTTTCATAACCAAACGCTCAGAGCCTGTTGTGGTGGTTGATGTACCTGCATTTAAAAAAAAAAAAAAACTGTCAGTGACGTTTGTGGCTTGACCGTAGGCTGTTTCCCTCTCTGTCCCACCCACTGGGCTAGCCGTGTAGAGGTGATTGGAGGCTACCATGAATACACTGATGTGAGGAGCTGCCAGGACGTGGTGCACCTCTATCACCTGCTGTGGTCCGCTACCATCCTCAACATTGTGGCCCTCTTCCTGGGCATCATAACGGCTGCAGTGCTGGGAGGCTTCAAGGACATGGTACGTCAAGTGAATGATACTTATATTCACCAATAAACACCACTGGATGGCTCGGCTTAAATTTTGTCAAATGTGTGAAAATTAGCCCGATGCTATTTTATGTTTAAGAACTGTAACGATGCATTTGTCAGTATTGGCTGATGTATAAGTGATTCACACAGCTCTATGTGTGTTTTTCTTTGTCTAGTGTTTGTGTGTCAAGATACTAAATAATACTTCTTTGTCAGACTCCCTCTCCTGCATCGGAGAGTTCATCTGAACCAGAGGCCATCACAGCCCCCGTCCCCTCGGAGCCTCCTCCACCCACCACTTCTCTCAACTCCTATTACAACACTGCCCCCTGCCTGCCGCCATACACTGCCTACGACCTGCAGGTACAGTGCTGCATGATGTGCATAGACTGAGAATTTGTCCTGCATCAAAACAAGTATTCATTTATTGTTGGCATTTGTTTTATCAGTGACGTCCAGCTCAGATGGTGGCTTTCATCCAAAAATGTGAAATTAATCAGGCAATATTAGGATTATAATGTCAGTTTTAACCCGGAATTTGTGTAGTGTTTTAATAAAGGAGTCAGTGGTCAGTCCTTACATCTTCTGTTATCTGTTAGTATTCTTCTCGCACTGTCAAACAGGGAAATGGGCTCTTACCCAGCCGGTTTCCTGAGGTCTGTCGGTGAGGCCGCAGTGCTAACCACTGGCCCAGATACCCAACATCATCCGGCTCTTATTGCAGATGTGGAAGTAGCATCTGACAGTCATGCTGTGTATGAGCCAGATGCCCCTTATACTGGGCCAGAAGAAACACAAGCATGTGGCCCAAGTATGGGCAAGGGTTTGTTTATCTCTGTGGAGGACCACCGTGCAGCCATGTGGCATACAGCTGTTAATGGTGGAAGCTGCTGAGCCGCTGAGAGCTGGGAGTCTCCCTCTCCCACCTCTCCTTGTTTTTCTTCCTCAAACGGAGGATGTGGTGGATACTTTTCCAGGACGAGGTCACTGTGACCGCACAAAACATATTTTTGGCCTCCTGAATGTGATATCTCTCGACCGCTTTGAGGAAATTCACTTGGACTAAAAGATGAAGTGATGATACTGTGGCGCTATGATATGAACTGTGAGTGCGATATACAGCAATAATAATAACACATTTTGTTATGTTGCAGCCTTATACTGAATTTTAAAATCATTTCGTCCCTTATCAGTCCATACTTCATACCCCATTATGACAAATTGAAAACAGAATTTTAGAATTTTTTCCAAATTATTTAGAAGGAAAAACTGAAATATCACATTGACAAACATATTCAGACTTTGCTACAGCCGTCGAAATTCAGCTCAGCTGCCTCCCATTTCTCTTGATCATCTTTGCGATGTTTCTACACCTTGATTAGAGTCCGCCTGTGATAAAATCAGCTGATTGGACATGATGCAGAGAAGCACACACCTGTTTATATAAGGTCTCACAGCTGGCAATGCTTATCAGAGCACAAACCAAGCCATGAGGAGGAAGGAACCGCAGAGCTCGGAGACAGGATTGTGTCAAGGCACAGATCCGAGGAAGGCTACAAAAACAACTCTGTCACATTGAAGGTTCCCAAGAGCACAGTGACCTCCATAATTCTTACATGGAAGACGTCTGGAACAACTCTTCCTAGAGCTGGCCGCCCAGCCAAACTGAGCAATCGAGGGTGAAGGGTCTTGGTAAGAGAGGTGACCAAGAACCTGATGGTCACTCTGAGATCCAGAGATCCCGTGTGGAGATGGAGAAACTTCTATAAAATTCTGGTGGAGGGATCTCTGTCTGTCTGTATTTCAATTTTCTCGACAACCACTAACACTGCACCTCCTCAGGTCCTCAGCAACACACCCGCCAAGTTTAAAGTCAAGCAGACAGACAGACATTACTTGGTTTGTTAGTAGGATCCTGTGTTTTGCAGTGTGTTTATCCAGTTTCCCTTTGTAGACAAATAAACTGATTGATTGATTTACTCAGTTGTTATTCTGAAACCAAACGTCTCATCTTTCCTGCAGGGCTCCTTCATGTTCCCTGACTCCTCCGGCCTGTCAGATGACTCCCAGTCTGGAGCGAGCCACCTGTGGCCCACTATGGTCCCTCCACGCTACTCCCCTCCTCACAACCATCCTGATGAGAAGCCCCCACCGTACAGCCCGTAAGACGGCTTCGAGCAAAGAAAACACCTCAAGCGCTATTAGCTTGTTGTTAGATGCTGAATGAGTGGTTTGAATGCACAACGCCTCTGGGCTTTTCCTCACAATCGTTCAGAACTGCAGTGAAGGGAAGGTGGTGAGGAGGAGGACGTCCACAGAGTACACGGACTTTGAGTTCAGCCCAACACAAGGGAGCGAGTGTCTGTCTCCCAGGGCGCCACTCACACTCTGGCCTGCACTGTGTGTGTGCGTGCGTGCGTGCGTGTGTGCGTGCGTGCGTGCGTGTGTGTGTGTGTGTGTGTGTGTGTGTGTGTGTGTGTGTGTGTGCGTGCACATACACATCAAGAGATACAACCAGTTCAAAGCCAGGACTGTTTACACATCTATCTGCCTTAATGCAAATGGACTTCCTGCCCTGCAGCACTCTGTCACCTGGATGTACTCTGTGCAAGGTCAACAAAAAAAACTAACTCTCCTCCAGCTCATGCTTTACATTCACCTCTCTTTAGTGTAAATGCTTCCTGCTTCGAGTGGTACTGATGATAACATCCTCACTGTGAGGACCTGGACTGATTAGTACAGCTGCGACCCTCAAGTCAGATTAATGCAGAGTTAGATGAAAGCTTTCCCGATTCTGGATCAGCTTGAATTAAATTAAAAACTTTAGAGTTTTAGGCCCAAGCCGTCGTTCCTTTAGCAATTGAAAGTGTCAGTGTACATTATCTAAGGAAAAGTTAGCAGTAACGGAGGTATTACATGCTCATAATGTATGTACAGCAGTATGATATACAGAAGCTCTTTTAGCAGTTAGGCCTAAGGTTTGCAAACAGATCTTGGTATCTATTTATCAACTCTTCACTTTATGTTAAAGAATATCCTGATCAATGTGTGATGAACTTTGCAGAGCAGTGTTAATGAAGAAAAAATAAGCTATTCTACCTAAAGTAGTTGTTGAAGAAATACAGTTAATAATTACACTCTGAACTCTATTTATTGTATTTTCCACTAAAAAGCTGCAAAGCAGGTAAGCATATGTATGTCTCTCTCTTTGTAAGTAGTACTAATGTCACATCTACGAGCTGAAATGTGTTGTCCTTGTCACTCATTTGAGAAGATTGAGTGTGAACAGTCAGTGCTGGATTCACTGACATGAGATGGGAGATCATGAAGAACGGTCGGCAGAAGTGTAAACTTACTCCATGTCCATGAAACCAGTCTCTGTCAGCTTTAATCACTGCTTTTTATAATTTAAACCACACATTCTCAGGGGCTGATAAAGTGTCAGTTCCTTTTTTGTCTTGCCATTAAAAACTGTTTTGTGTAACTCACATTGCGTGTTTCTCCCCCCCCCCTTCGTTCCTACATCTCAGCAGCTGTTGGATGAGCTGCCATGAAGTTGTGCACAGACATTCATGGTTCCCAGAGGATGAAACCCACTTATGACTTCGGTTATCCTGTTGACTTTTTCCTCTACTGCCAAAATGAGATCGACATTTTTGTTTTATCATGTTGAACTATCAGCATGTTAGCGCTTTCACATTATTTAGCATTTAGCTTAAAGCTCCACTGCGCCTGAGAGCTCCTAGCATGGTCATAGACTCTTTATCTTGTTTAACTAAATTATGTCAAGAGGAATTGTCATGGTTGAATCAACATTATATTTAAGGTACAGGACAGGAAATTATGTTTCATTAGTGAATTCAACTCTTGAACAAACAGGATTTTCCATCACTTCTGACTTATTTTACTCATAAAAACTCAGGTGTCGGTTTATTAAAGAATTCTAGCTAAAACTAATGTGATGTAATACAGCCCTGCAATAAATCCTTCCTTCAGGAAGGTTATAATGTTCAGTTTTTGAGAAAAAACTCCTCTGGTATTACGCAATACAGTTCCAACAGCAGCACAACTCGCAGCCTCAAACGATCAGAAAGTTCAATCAACAAAAACTGAACATTATAACCTTCATGAAGGTAAGATTTATAACAAGACTGTCACTTATACTGGTTTAATTTTAACCACAAAAACAAACTAAAAACACTTTCATTGTGGGAGACAAAGTGATTGCTAATCAGTGTTTTGTGGCCCTAATTTTGAGGTAGTACAACACTGCAATGACAAAACACAGTAAATAAAATAGCAGATGTTTATAGGCTCATGTTGCAAGACAGTTATGTTAAAATAGTAAAATAATTTATTGATCGTCACATAATCCTCATTGCTAACTCACAGAAAAGGGACATTTTGGTAAATACCAACAGACCCGAGTATTTAATATCTATTTCATCATCTATGCTATAAACCTAATAAATACATCTGAGTTAAAAAAAGAGTGAAGTTAAAACAAATATATACTGTACATCACACACCAAGGTTAATCTGTTTATTAAAAAAGAAAATCGGCATGATTTTACTGAATGACAAGAAGTGTAATTGATTCCCACGTTAGCACTACTTTTTTACTCATACTGACCAATCACTACTTTCTGACACAAAGGAAAAAAGAAAGAAAAAACAAAAATGTTACAAAACAGAACTTCTCCATGATCGAACACTAAGTGCTATTTGTTTGGACTGAAATAATCCTCAGTTTATGTCAATCCTATCATCACATTTGTATGCAAAATCTCTAGCCTACAGTATGAAGCCACCAGATTTTGGCATTAAAATAACATTTCATATAAAAAAAAACAACAACATGGAAATCATGATAAACAAAAATGTGAAGGTGCATCAAAATAAAACATAAGGTGTTTAATGGACAAAAAGGAAACCATAATTGTTTACCAACCACTGAAAAAATTAAATAAGCATTGTATCATCCCTGCCACAATACCCACATGTGGGATCGCCAACAATAACATAATAAAAAAAATATATTTCAGATCATATTCTCTTGTACAGAATTAGGTCTCAAATGGAGACCAGGAACGATCCTTCCAGCAAACCCTTGTGTCTGTTAAAGGCCGAGTCATGATTGATGCATCAGCTGATGATGCATTTGAACAACCTTGTTTTACTCCATTGTGGCAGACATCATGTATTTTATACAAATCAGAAATGCGTTAATGTATCCTGACCAGAAAAAAAGGTCACCTGCTTACATAATCGTCAACTGAGGTTTCACATTCAAAGTAGGTAACCCCGTTTCTATTTTATTAAATGGGGCTCAGTGGGCTGCTTAACGTCATAAACTGATTTCGGAAACATGACCTAAATGTTAAAAATCATTGCTGAAACAAGTCAGAGCACTATTTAAATGTTTCATTTCAGTGCTTTGTGCTTCAGATCCTTCAGCTGAGATTTCCTGGCTGATACAGAATTTGTAGCTGAACACCAAAAAGACATTAGGCATCAACATTGGTCTGAGCCTCCGACAGCTATAACTTGTCTCTTACTGCGAAGATTTAACCGTTCATTACCTTTTTTGCCTTTTTATTATAGCTACTGAGTTCTGCATTAAGGGCCTCCTATTTTTCTGGGTCAGTTTTTGATTTGCATGTGAACCACCTCTCTGTTTAGTGGCTAATCTCATTATCATTTATTCCAATGATACCAAAGTTCAATGCTAATACAAAAGCAGAGTAATAAAAGGTAGTCACATTACACTTCCATCAACTGCAACTATTTGCTTCATCTCCTTTTCAATTTAGTTGAAGCTGGCACGACAGACAAATTCAAGCATCTCTTTCCTGTTTTGGTGCAATCTTCAGCTGACTCACAATTCAGAGTCCACCATTGATTAACTGTGGGTCTGCTTCATCACCACATTCAGTACAATATTACAGCACTAATCTTTTCGTTAAATGGAAAGACTGTGACGGGACCTCACACTGACACCATTATTGAAACTTACAGAAGAACATTGATGACATGGAACCAAAGAGGAAAAAAGGGCGGGGGCACCTAAAAGGCACAGGTAATGGAGCAGCGAGTGTTGCTCAGTAGGTCTCTGGTATAACAAAGTCAAACTCTGTGGCGCCTTGTGGAGGAGTGCTTATGGTTGACCTTGGTTGGGGTTGGGGTTGGGGTTGGGGTTGGGGTTGGGGTTGGGCGTCGGGCGTCAGGTGTGCGTCAGGTTCAATGAAGATGTCGTCCCAGTTCAACATCCTGCTCTGGGTGGAAGAGGAGACGTCTTCGCCATCGGTGGTTATGTGATGCAAGCTGCCATCCTCAGAGATGACAGGGACCCCGGGCCCCTCATTCGCCCATGAGTACGGCTTCATCTGCACCGTTTTACACGGCAGCAGGCGGTATAAGTTGTTGTCTGCGTCGTCTTTCTCTTTCCTCCCGCTGGGATCCTGGTTGTGGACTTGTTTGCAATGGGTGGACAGTAACTGGTAGTTTATGAACATGTCATTGCACAACAAGCACTGGTACCTCCTCTCTCCTGTGTGGTGAATTTCGTGTTTAGTTCTGTACTCGGCCAGGGCAAAGACTTTGTTACAGTAGCGACAAGGGTACTTCTTTTCCCACGAGTGCGTGTTGAAGTGACGGCGGAGGCTCGTCAGACACACGTAGGGGCGCTTGCAGACGATGCACACGTAAAAAGTCTTCCCATCCATGATCAACTCGTAGTGATCCTCAAGCTCAGTTTTGGTCCTCTTCTTGTTTGGGCCAGCCTTCGGTGGGGGGGAAGTTTTATCAAAGGGTTTCAAAGGTGTTGCCATTAACGATCTCTTCCCTTTATTGGCTTTAGAGCCTCCCTCACCTGGATCTTCCTTCACTGGGACAATGTCATAAGTATTTTCTCCAATATTGGCATAAACTTTACAGCCTGATGAAATGGAATCAATCTCTGTGGCTGTATTGAGTGTCACTGTCTTTTTTGCTGCTATTGCTGATTTGGGAATGTTAGGCTGATTAGCTGGATTTTCAGAAACATCCAAGAGCCTTAATTTGAAATTCCCCTGCTGAGATGAAGTAGAGACTTGTTTCTTGTGGACTCCCATTATATCACTGTTTTCAGAGGACTGAGAGGCACTCGAAGGTTCGGGGGTGAAACTGCTTGACCTGGCTGGTGTTGTGGGAGCACTTCCTGAGGAAACTCTGGCAGGGGAAGACGAGTTATTGGAGCTGGAGTCTGGACTGCGCAGAGGGCTGCTGTCTGGCAAACTGGGGTTATGACAACTGATACTGGGAGTCTTTGCGGTTTGTGTTTTCACGGTGGCTGTGGCTTTTTCTTTTTGTTTTGGAACTGCATGATTTGATTCTTCATTTTGCTTTGATGCTACATTTTTTTCTGAATCAGTTACATCCACATCAATGATCTCACCAGAGTTGGTTTTCTGATTGGCTGCTCTGGTTTGAGCATCTGTTTGTGAGACAAACATAACATCACTGTCCGAGTCCTCGTCATTATCTGCAGGTCTGCTCGTCTGATTGAATTCCTCTGCAGATATTGAGAAGGACTCCGTGATGATCGGCATCATCTCTGTGGATGCGTCACTTTTGCTTTCAGCCTCTTTAGACAAACCAGGAAGACCCTTAACTTGTGATAATGGTGACCCCAAGTTTGCAATGAACTTCACTCCCAGTATCTGTCCAGCATTTATGAGCTCCTCAAGCATGTCGGAGCGCACACGGACAATCTTGGAGCTGTACATGTAATTGAGAATCTCCTCAAAGATTTCTGCTCTGATGAAGTTTAACTCGATCACTTGTCCAGCTACACTGAAGAGCTGGTGGAAATATGTACTCGAGGCAGACAGGATTGTTTTGTGAGCTCTGAATTTTTTGTCCTGTATGATGATAGTGACATCACAAAATAATCCATGATTTCTCTGCTCATTCATTGACTTCAGCACAGCTGCTGAATACTGTGTGTCGGTCGCAGAAATCAGCTTTAGACTTGGCATGTCTGTAGAGAGAAAAAAATCATAGAGAACAAATCAGAATCACACTAATAAATGCACAACAAAAGTCTGTTAATTACATTAGTGGATCAACAAAACATTCAGTTAAAGACTTGGCTAAAATTCAGTGTTGGCCATTCCCACATCTGGCTTTTCCAGTTCTAAACTGTCTTGCCATTAAAAACTCAACCAGCTGTCGAAAATATAACAATCAGGGAAGTTTGCTGAAGGAAGTTTAATTTCAAACACCTCTGTCCTAGTTCTCTTTTGCACATATACACTCAGTTTCCATTGATTAACTAGCTAAAACTATGACTGTCTAACACTGCAGCAAGCCCTACATGCATGAAGGTTGCTTGTTTGTTTTATGGAAATTTTCTTAGAGGTTTTTTGATTCAAGCTCAAAGTTATTTAGGCTGTAGTCTGAGGTGCTGAGAAATATGTTTGATAATCTAAATTAGATTTCTCAGCCCAATGTTGATATTTGTGTTTTAAAAAAACATGCCATTGTCCTCTGCTGGACAAACTAGTTGACTGTGAACTTTCTTATGTTGCAATTTCCTATAACTTATGGGTCCACATACAGTCAGCTGTTAGTTTATTATCAATACCCAAAAGTGCAGATAACAATAGATTATGATATTTAGCTTGTGCTGAAATAACTTCACAGATGTTGGCTGTTGATGCAGATGCAGATGGAAGCTGCAATTTGTGGTGCTCTTGCATTATATTGCATTATTCTGATATTTGTTTCTACCATTTAGCCTAGGGTGGACAAAATAATAGAAACACCTCAAAAAGGTTTAATCAAGACGTGATTTAATACAGGGCAGTTTTGTTAGCTTAACCTAACTGTTGTCTAGGGATAGTTACAAATTCATTATTACTAAAAGAAATGATTCCAAGTTTTATGAGACGTTGAAGCAAACAGGAATGACGAGGGCACGAATGTGAACAAATGTTACGAATGATAGTTTTGTAAATCAGGAAACAAAAACAATAACGTTACGTTAGCTGACATTAGCTAAACGTTAGTTTGCCAAACTTGTAGTAACTAGCTCAAATGTTAGACACGCGTGACGTCGCAAAAGCGGAGAAGTGCGTTTGTTTACCTTTAGGGGGGGTTATCTACTTTGAGGAGCCTGTTATTATTGTTATTGGTGTGTTTAAACGCAGTCGTTAGCCAGCTAACAAAAGGTAACGCTAGCTCCTTCACTCTTCCTCTTTAATGAAAGGGCACAGCGCGGCCTAGCATCCTGTTAGCTACACACACAGCACCACAATGGATGCATAATTATTTCCGAGCTTGTGGGTTTAAAATGAATCCTGTTTACCTGCAACCTTGATGTTTTCAGCCAAGACTAAGCAGAGCAGACACCAACTCCTGCAGATAGTAACTTGTCAGGCTACAAACAATGGCTAACGGCAGACAGGATCCCCCTGCTGCTCCCCGCTAACCGATCAGCCACAAGGAGTCGCCGTAGTGTGGCTTTAACCCACACAAAATTCAAACCATACAGCATTGTAATGATATAATGATAAAATAAACAACAATTTGGCTTCACGTTAGAAGAAAAGACAACAATGAAAAACTGTCCGAATATTATTTCAGTAGAAAATTGTGTTCTTTTTAGATAACTACCGGTTCACCTTCAAAATAAAAGCGTAGAGACTCCTACTATCTCAAACATCACATAATAGATTTCCTGTGTTTATCCGCTCAGGTTCACGCCTTCTTCTCCAAATCTGTCCCGTTGAAGGCAAATTGTTGCCGCTGAAGTCTGCATGAAGTTAATCAGAAACTATCTTCCTCTCTACTGATAGTTGCATCACATAGTTTCATTTTCTCAAAACATTTGTTGTGTCATCTCGGACCTGTTTTATGCTTTCCTGGTTTCAGGTTGTAGGAATGAAGTGCTGAACCAAATATGCTCCAAAAGGTTCACACCACCCATGTAAATACAGTCACCACCTGTCCCACAGAAAGTTCAACAAGCAAAGCAAAAAAAAGTTTACAAAAGTATTTTATAGACATAGGAACAGATTTTTTAAAAATCTGAGAAAATATATGCTCACAGCACATTAAAGCACGTAAAATACACAGCTAACATTCAATGTAATTACAAGTGAAAGTCGGTAGTTAAAGAATAAAGTTAAACGAAACATAAAAAGTAGATTTATTATGCTCATCTGACACAAGGTTGCATTTGTAACGTCATGATATAAACAAGTAATTGGTATTTTCTTTAGGGTTAAATAAAATCGAAATAATAAGGAAATCTTTTAAGTGTGTAATTATACCTATTTTTGTTTGTATATATTTATTTCATTACTGATAAACTAAAATATTTTATAACACAGTAGAAGCGGAACTATGTGTATTGCATGGTTATGAAGACCCGGTTTCTATTAGGGGACGGACGCTTGTTTTGCTTGCGTACATAGGAAAAGGGAAAACACAGGATCGCAGTTTGTGAATTTGTCTACATACCTTCCTCTAAAAACAGTTTTTAAACTTTTGTTTGTGGCGTTTAAATCTAAAGCGGTCGGTCGGTATGCCTCTGTCGGATAGGTCGAGCTCCGACGGCGGCTGCGGGCCTCGGAGTCCTCGGGCTCGGAGACCCCGGACTCGCTCCCGCTCCCGCAGCCGCAATCGCAGCGACAGCCTCGAGCGGAGCCTGTCCCCGGACAGCTTTGGGCCCAAACTCCCGAAGCCGCGGAACAGGGAGCGGGAACGCGAGGAGCGGGAGCGTCGATTCCGAGAGGCGAGAAACATCAGACGGATTCGTATAGGAAGCCCTCGTCGCAGTCGGTCCCGGTCTCGGTCCCGGTCCCGGTCCAGGGAGCGTCACAACAACACCTCCAACAACAACAGCAGCAGTCACAACCACTGGTCCGAGCAGCGGGACGCTCCGGGAAAACACGGCAGCTTTAGAGATGAATACTACTACGAACAGCAGCGGGACGACGCTCAGAGACAGAGACAAGAAGCCTTTATCGCCAGGTAAACCAAATATTATTTTATTGATTAGTTATTAAAGGGTCAATTTACCTTGCCAGGTAAAAAATAATGTATTTCAAACAGTCAATAGCAGTTGTAATCCCAGTGATTACAACACTGGGATGATTTACCCCTAACCTAAAGGGATATGTTAAAACATTGTGTAATAAACTAGATCTTAAATTGCCATTTAGGACTAGACAGTATGGTTGAAATAAGTATCACAATATCAATATGGATATTGTCTGACATTGCTAATGTTAAATTGCTGAACTTCCCTACTGCTGATCCATAAAAAGATACATTATTTAGGTTTTAAGTGAATATAGGAATTGATATTGATATGTTGCTTGAAAGGTTTTTTCCCCATATTGTCTAGATAACTACATC
Organism: Seriola aureovittata; assembly: GCF_021018895.1. NCBI lineage: Eukaryota > Metazoa > Chordata > Actinopteri > Carangiformes > Carangidae > Seriola > Seriola aureovittata. The sequence goes on along the minus strand of NC_079371.1, from coordinate 7,774,931 downwards.
TGTTTGTCTGTATGTTACAGGCGCCTTCAAGAGAGGGAGAGGATCGGTGAGTTGGGTTGTCCTGAAGTGTGGGGATATTCACCAAGAGTGAAAGAACCAGAGTAAGTGAAGAATCTCTCCATCATAAGAAACATATTCAGTGTATGATATTGTTTTTGGAGGAGTATGAGACTTGCTGGTTTAAAAGTGTAATTTTCTCTCCAGTACTGTACTCACAGCGGATGATCACCCCTCTGTACGTCACATTTTTCTTATTTTGTTTCTACCAGCTCTGATGAATTCACACCAGTTGAAGAAGATGAGAAAAACAGCAGTTCAGAGTCAAGCTCAGAAGGTACTGCCTGTGAAGTGTGGGAACATTAATAAATTGAAGTGACATGGTGTATCGATTGAATTTACAAGGAATCCTGTCTGTCATTAACAGAAGAGAAGAAGAAGAAAAAGAAGAAGAAGAAGAAATCCAAGAAGAAAAAGAACAAAAAGCACTCCGAGGACAGTGAGCTGGAGTCAGAGTCAGATGGTGAGACAGTCATAGTTACATTCATTTATTAAAGCTCAAAACAGTCGGTTTCATCACATTTATAAGCTGAGCTGTCACATTTTTATCTTGCAGAAGAAGAAATAAAGAAGAAGAAAAAGAAAAAGAAGAGCAAAAAGTAAGTGTGAATGCAACTACGTGCTTCACTCAAACAGAGGGGGAGGAGGTGATTTAACCAAGCATCACATGTTTCCTAACAGGTCCAAGAAGTCCAAGAAGAAGAAGGCGAAGAAGAGTCGTAAGGAGTCCAGTGAGTCCAGCAGCGAGGAGTCTGAGGAGGAGGAGGAGGAAGAGGAGGATCCCAATGGGGTGATGTGGGTGGAGAAGACCTGCATGGACGAGCACATGGTTGGCCCTGAAGCTCCACTCACCCATATGTCCCAGGACGACAGGCCTTTGGAGTGAGTCTGTTTGACATCCACTCCTCTTCTTGCAGTTTACGCCGTTGTGATTAAAGTGTTCACAACAAAAACACAGCACTGTTAGGCACAGCACAAAAAACGTAGGTCTAGCCTCTATATTTGTATATTGGGCTACAGGTAAGTTATTTTCATTTCTGATTAATCTTCCAATTATTTACTCGATCAAGCAATTAATGGGTTTGTCTATAAAAGACCAGAAAATAGTTTTCCTGCTGACGTTTTCAGATGTCTTGTTCTGTTCAACAAATAGTCCAAAACACTGTGGCCAGTTTCCTTCGAACAACTATTCGTTTCAGCTTCACTTGTTACAGTGGAAAACAAAATACGTTTTTGTTACGTTTGTTTGTTTTTTTTACGTGTTTTGTTCCTGAAAAGACTGGTTGATTAATCAATTAGAGGATTGACACTAAATTAACTGGCCTTCTGTGATAGTAAACTGAACGTCTTTGGGTTTCGGACAAAACAGTTTGAAGATGTAATTTGGGCTCTAGGAACTTGTGATGGGCGCTTATCGCTGTCTGACATTTTATAGACCAAATAATCAGCAGATTTATTGATAATACAAATAATTGTTAGAGGTCAGCTTCTTAACATTAAAAGCAGCTGTATGAACCGATCTTCACTCTGCCAAGAAAAAGCAAACAATATGTTTAAGTTTAGAATCTGTATTTACATCTCATACACACAGAGACTACACTCTCAAACATTTGTTTCATATAGGAAATATAATATCCCGCAGCCTGACTAACTAACTAACTAACTTTTGACATTTCTGATTCATTAAGTAAAAGCATTCAGCTTGTTCACCAAGTGCATTTTTCTCTTCCTCTAGTTTCGGTCATGCGCTGTTGCCAGGTGAAGGTGCTGCGATGGCAGAGTACGTGAAAGCAGGAAAACGTATCCCGAGAAGAGGAGAGATCGGTCTCACCAGCGACGAGATCGCAAACTTTGAGAAGTCTGGTTATGTGATGAGCGGCAGCAGGTACGTGAAGCTTAGAGGTCGGATTAAAAACTGTCACCTTGCTCATGATACGGTTTGTGCAGCAGCAATTCAGTATTTCAAGTATCAGCATGATGCCTCTCTTCACAAATATGTTTATTCATTTCAAATCTCAGTGAAGAAATCTGAGAACTTCAATATATTTAAGCAGTTATTTTGAATGGTCCAGTAACTTCAGATAGTACGTTTGAAGTTGTGGCACAGTTAAAATGAATGTAAACCAAAGAACCATCCATCTATTCTTCATGTAATACTGACCAATTCCCACACGTAACCCTGCAGACATCGTCGTATGGAGGCTGTGCGTCTGAGAAAGGAGAACCAGATCTACAGCGCAGATGAAAAGAGAGCTCTGGCGTCTTTCAACCAGGAGGAGAGGAGGAAGAGAGAGAGCAAGATCCTGTCGAGCTTCAGGGAAATGGTGTACAGGAAAACCAAAGGCAAGGAGGAGAAGTGAACATCACGTTTCCACAGTTTGCTCTCAGATGACCTTTTATCAGACACCTTTACTTTGTCCTGTGACTACAGGTGTCTATTTTGGGAGGAGGCGTAAGGGGAATGTACAGTGTGGAGGGAGGATCTTAACTGTAAAGAAATGTGTAGAAGTGAGACTCTGAGAAGTATTTAGTTGTATTATTTGTCTCCATCCTATTTACCTACTGGAACTAGTTTTTCATTTCAGCTGTTCAACTATAATTTTCTTTTGTAAATTTTTGCATATCATCCCGAAGAGAATGGCAAATAAATTTTCACTATGAAGTCATCTTGTGGTTTTCTTTTAAATGAACGTTCCCAACTTTCGAACTTCTTAAAGTGTCAATTTGTTTAATTTTAGCTTAATTTTTGGATGTCCTAAGAGGGAAATGTCTGAAAATATCGATATATTTTTGTGTAGCAGACATGTTTTTTTCTGTTTTTCTAGTCTGTTAATCATTTAATGACCTCTCCGATTTCTTTCAACTCCTTGGAGGATCCTGTTTTTAACTGTTAATAGTGTGATATTTTGGACATGGCAGTATTTCAACAGGGTTGGCTCTTGTAACCGAGAGGATTGTAATAAAATTATTATTTTCATCATTGATTAATTTGTCATTTTTAGAGTTATCAATTATTAGTTTCAATAATAAATTATTTATTTCAATCAGAACAATACGATTAGACTTTCAACAGTTGACTGCAGCTTTCAAGACCAGGAAGAGACATTTAGGATGTATGATAACCAACGTCGAGTCTCACAACAGACATTGATATATTCCTCCAGTACAACACTGGATTATCAGATGTTAAGTATAAAATCGACAACAGGTGTAAAGCATTAGTTTAGTTAGAACCCCGCTCTCTTGTCAGTTGTTTTTTAGCTTCAACATATGACCCAAGCCTCAAAAGATTTCCAGTATGGAACAGTTTAATTGATAACAGGAACAACCGCTTTAAAAGACCGAAAAAACGAACAGCTGAATGTTAAATATAATCCTTTAATGTACAACAAAGAACTTTTTTCTCATCAGGGTCTTCATGTTCCTGGTCATCAGTGGATGTTCTCGAGTCCCTGTTGAGAAAGAAAAAAAGATTAATCAGAACTACAGTGTCTTAAATGTTACTAATAATTTATAAACCAATGAACCATCATCCAGGTTTTTGCTTTTTTAGATTGATGGTGATAGTTTCAATGATTACTGTATGAAAATCGTGATGCTTAGACTGAGAATATATCACAGGGATCATGTCATCTACTTTCTATGCCCTGCACACCTTTGGTCCACCATTTTCACTTATTATATATTATATTTCCTCTTGTTGGTATTTTAGAGCCTGAGAAGGGGGAACAAATTATACCTAAACATTTGCACTAGAATATGAATCTTGGTGACTTCAAAGTGATTTCTAGTGTAGCTCTGTCCACCTGCAACCTGAGTGGAGGTCTCATCAGTCAAATATTTAACACCTGTATAGGTGTGCAGGGCCTTTGATTACAAGGTTATGCTGTGGTATGGTAATTAAGTTTGTTTAAGCATGTTTTCTTGTCAGTTTACATGCGATTGTATAGTTAAAAACATGTCAGTAACAGGACATTTCAATACTTTCATAATACAATAATCCATTCAAGAATCTCCATGTTTGTTTACTTTTTGTCTGCCTTCTGTACCGTTTGGGATTTTAGCATCGATTTTCAGTGATCTAACTAAAAATGACAGGTTGTAATCTCATTGTTCAGGAGTAGGTGCTAATTGCAATATCATAAGTCATTATACTTTTTTGATTTTGTGTGGATTGTTTTACACAAGTAAGAGTGGTGTGCTAACATTACCCTGATGAAAACATTAGTTGCCATTCACACTTTTAGAGAGAACTTTTCTTACAATGAAGTGGTCTTCTATGAGAAATTATACAATTTCTGAACCAAGTGACCCTGTTCAACACAGTATTAAGTTTAACTCTGATAAAGCGGTCTATAGGATTCATACTACTTTATTTTCCGTCATCAGTATGCGTCAGCTGTGCAGAAGAGGTGTTATTATTTGTTAAAAGCAAGTCTCACGAGTGCCAGTCAATTTATCTATTGTGCTGACGTACCAATACCTGTGCATGTGTCTTTAGAAAATGAGCACATCTGTGTGGTTCGTCTGTTCTGTTGTTGTTTATTTTTAATAAAACAACTAATGTCATAGATGAATGGGAGACAGTCGATACAGAGCTGGGTAGAGGGAAAATGTGTATTTTTAATACACATATGAAAATATGCACATCTTTGCAAAAGGTTTTGACACATGGACTCTCACCTTGGATTCATGGTACTGTCCTGATCCCGACACTCGCCTATCTCTCTCCATCAGATACCAGTGCCACGGAACCCGAGCGATTCTCTTCTCCTACAGAGAGCACGTGAGTCTTTAATAAAGCAGTTGAACGTACAAAAACAGACTTGCAGCATTTACACTCCGTTTTTTAGCACGGTCAGGGCCACATTAGCAGGCAGCATCCTTCTCACCTTTCCTCCGTTGGTGAACTTGTGGATCTGTGCGGTGGCGACGCCAGGAATGATCATACACACGGTCATGATGGCGAAGCCAGGCAGAATTTCATACCACATGATTACAGAGTTCAACTGTCAGACGACTGAGAGCAACTTTGAGGACAACCAAGTTGCCCCGAGACTACCCTCGATAGTTTATTTTGCTAAGAAGCTAACAAAATGTCGACCGCCCGGATGACCTGAACTCCTCTACCAGAGAACAAAAAAACACTTCCTGTCGGAGTTTTCAAAAGAAAAGCGTCAGCTCTGGCTCTGACAAAAGACGACATATCAACACATCACAGTAAGTCAACTCAGAACAAGTAACAAAACAAGAACGAAAGAAAAATGATAGATATGGACGCATAAAAATGTAAAATTGTTATTTGAAAAGTATATCCGTTAATAAAGAGTAAACAGTGCAAAAAAACCCTCTGAGATGTAGTGGAGTAGAAGTATAAAGTGTTATTAAATAGAAATGCCCAAGTAAGGTATGAGTAATTCAAAATTGAATTTAAGTACTGTATTTGGAAATGTACATAGTTACTTTCCACCAATACAAAATAATCTACTCAAAAGTTCAACTTCCTTTTATTTTGAAGGGCAGTCAATAAAAAGGAAGTTTTATTTTTCTGACCTTTTAATTTTTTTCAATAGAAAAAAAACAACCAAAGATAGCCTTACAGTCAAATTAAAAAATAAAAATAATAATATTGACAAAAAATAAATACATTTAATCATATTTAGAAGTTCATGGTGTACGTTCGTTTTAAATTACAGCGCTCCCCTCGGGTGGGAACACTGAATTGCAGTCCCAACCGTCAGAGAGGAAGTTACGGTTAGTTCGCTTGCTGCTAGCCGGCTAACTTGCTACAAAAGTAAACAAGTCTGCGGGATGAGATGAAATTCAACCGCGCGACGAAGTAGCGTTTCAGCCATGAAGGAAGACAAGGAAAACACTCGACCGAAGGAGAAAAAAGTGGAAATAAAATGTGAAGATGGAGAAAAGACGGAGAAGTCCAAGGAAAAGAAAGAGGCCATGACAAAGGTGAAACTTGCTAGCTACGTTAGCTTCGGTTGCTATAAACCAGTCAGTTATGAATACTTATAATGATTTCATGAAGTAACGGCAAGTTTTTGACTGGCTGTGCTTTTCAAATCTAACACGCAGTTTGTGAATGATAAAGTCAGTTAAAACCAGACTAACTCTCACCCAACTTTAAGTTAATATTAGCCAGTTGTTGCCCTCTTTTGTTCAGTCTGATTGTTCTCACATCTGTGCTAATAACTACAACTGTGAATAATGTTTCCCCAGATCGTGATTAGGCGATTACCACCTAGTCTGACCAAGGAGGAGCTGGAGGAGCAGCTGCAACCTCTCCCAGAGCTGGACTACCTGGAGTTTTTCTCCAACGACACCAGGTGAGTTGCTGCAAATACTTTTCATCATTTAAAACATACTACCAGCGCCTCTAATAGTTTGCCATGACATGATTCTTCTGTCCTTTCAGCCTTTACCCTCACCTCTTCGCAAGGGCTTACATCAATTTCAAAAATCAGGATGATATAGTCCTCTTCAGAGATCGATTTGATGGATATGTATTCATTGACAACAGAGGTATGAAGATAATGAATTGGAGTTAAATAAACAAACCTAAGGATTTTATCAGTAACGAATTGAGCCTTCACCCTTGTCCACATATCACTTGTCTGCAACAGGACAGGAGTATCCTGCCATTGTAGAGTTTGCACCCTTTCAAAAGACTGCCAAGAAAAGAAGTAAGAAAAAGGACGCAAAATGTGGAACAATTACTGAAGGTAAAGATATTTACTGATATTTAAAAGTAATTTGCATGTTTTGCCTTATTGTAATAAAGAAATTAGATTCAATGAATATATATTTTAGTGGCATAACCATCAACCATTTGCTCCATGTACTGCATGTTTATGGTTAGATTTGCCAGTTTTTAATGAGGAAAAAAGTCAGGAAGAACAGGTTGATTTATTTGTGTATAATCTTGTATCTGTATTCGCATGTCATTTTCTTTAAGATCCTGATTACAAGCGGTTCCTGGAATATTATAATGGAGATGAAGAAAAGTTGACATCAACACCTGAGACCCTGTTGGAAGAGATTGAGGCAAAATCAAAGGAACTTGTAGGTAGGTCAATTAAAAATAGACCTGAGACATCATTGTATATATGTTGAAATAGACACACTGTCCAAAGGATAATTTAAACATACCTTTTCTCTTTCTTCAAGGGAAAAAAACTACTCCTCTGCTGGACTTCCTGAAGAATAAACAGGTAAATGTGCACAACAGTGTGGTGTTCTATTATGTTTTTTTGTTATGTTAGCTATGTTAAATTGCATGATGAAGGGTGACCTCATGTCCTGATACACTTCCATTCAGAGAATCAGGGAGGAAAAGAAAGAAGAAAGAAGGAGGAGGGAGCTTGAACGGAAGCGTCTGCGGGATGAGGAGCGTCGTAAGTGGAGGGAGGAGGAGAGAAGGAAGCGCAAGGAGGCAGAGAAGATGAGGAGACTTGAGAAACCGCTGGAGAAAGACAAGGACCAAGTTAAAGAAGAACCAAAAATTAAGGTGCGTGTGCTGCAGTGGAGTGTAGCAGTTTACAACTGTGTTTAATTTCCAATATTTCATTATGATCTGATATCTCTTTATGTTCAACTGTGTAGCTCTTGAAGAAGCCAGACAGAGGTGAAGGTGCTGATCCTGAGAAGCCAAAGGAAAAGAGCAAGAAACCAGAGAAGCCAAGTAAAGAGGACAGATCCATGGGAAGTGCTGATCATAAGAGGCGCCAGAACATTGAAAATAAGGAGGATCGGGGAAGGAAGTTAGTTGCTTCAGTCATTTTATTTGAAAACACATTGCTCACTTTGAGCAGAATACTGTAACATTTGTGTTTTATACACAGAGCGGATGATGACGGGCGAAAGGAGTTCAGGGAGCGTGACACAGATCGAGACAGAGAGCGCGATCGAGAGAAGGAGCGGCGGCAGAAAGAGAAGGAGCGCATCAGGCGTCAGGACGAAGAGCGGCGGAGAAGGAGAGAACAGCACGATGGAGAAAACTCGTGCCGGAAGCGGGAGGATGAGGTGAAAAAAGAAAAAGACCGTGCCTTGGAGAAGAAAAAGGGTGAAAATGTTGGAGAATCCATTCACTTTGAGAGGCCGGAGAAGCTCGCCAAAGACAACAAGAAGGATGATGGTGGCAAAAGAGAGCGGCTACGAAATAAGGTGACTATTCTAGTCTTTCAAATTATCAAGTAATTTCCCATCATTTCTTCCTTTTTAGTGTTTCTAATAGTGTTGTCTGTCTGTGCATCAGGATCGGCCTGCTATTCAGCTGTACCAGCCAGGGGCCAGAAGCCGCAATCGTACTACAGGAGGAGGAGCTGAATCCAACTCTGCTGACAGGAAGCCAGACACTGAGACCAAGAAAGTGGTTGACAAAGGAGATGACTGAGCAGATTTCTACTTATGGCATTTTAAGTTTGGTGAGGAGAGGGTAGACAGGCCTGTGAGGCTCAGAGCAGCGATGTGGTGCCTCAGGGCAACGTGCACTGCAGTTGAAGCAGGGCTACATCTGGCTCTCCCAGTCTCAGAGGCAGAGTGTGAGGGTGGAGCCTCCTTGTGCCTGAATGTGACCCTCTATTAGTTTTGTTTGTTAGGAAAGGTAACAGTAACCTTTGGAAAGAGTTTGGCTGTAGGGAACATTAGGTGAAGCCAAAGCTTTCTTGGACCATGTGAACTCAAAGTGACCTTATTTCAGTATTGTTTCTCTGGTGGAAATTGTTCACACTGCAAATATCAGCTTTTAACTTGTTAATCCAAATCACATTCTGGAGGTATAAAATAACCTTGCAGGTCTTAAACTTCCCAATCACTCAACATGTCAACTTTGCCAAGCTCATCAATATTGTTTCCACACCGTCTTGAAAGAGATTTCTGTTGTATCATTGCCATTTTCAGTTTGAAGTGCACACATAGACATCTTATGTATGTGTATGTGCAGAACTGTTATTAAAACGTTCCATGGTCTATAAACTTATAATAGTCTCACAGGAACAATATATGCTGAGGAGACAGGAGAAATAGCCATTTCTGACTAGACTGCCATGTGACAGCCATGCCTGCATGAACACTTCAATCAGAGTGATCAACCTGTGGCCTTCCCCCTTTTCTAATCTGAAATTCCATTGAAAAATTCATCTGTGATGCACTAAACTGAACATGAAAACATATCAGCATGAAAACATATCATAGCTGGTGATGCTAACATACAGTAGCCACTTTTGACTGGAAATAAAAGAGGTCTTTGCTTAAGCTTGTGTGTCTTTTTTTACTCTTTGGTGGGGAGTTGCCTAGGTTTAAAATACAAGAAAACTCAAGGGTGGAGAGATTTTATTTGAAAACGTTTCAGCACTTCATTGTTCACCTCTTTCACCAATCAGAGGCTTTAGGCAAGCCTGACGAACTGCTGAAACTAGACTTCAATCTTCAGTCCAAGGAATTACCTGTTCAGATGAACAAACTAAACTATTTATGTTCATTGTTAGGTGTTCTGTTATATTTTCTGCAAGTTGTAATTCAGTCTATTTTCCAGATTTATAGTTACACATGTCCAGGAAACGTCCTAGGAAATTACATTACAATAAAGCATTACACACCCAACATCACAGTCTGTTCTAATACACAGATGCGGAATCCATTGTTTATCCACTAATGAACTGAATGATCAACATAAACTCAATACTAAAACAAATGACACCAGTTATCTCACTACAGGTTGGCTATTTACAATGCATCTTCATCATCGCCACAGTGTATAAAATACAGCACCCATCGCCTGCATGACCGCATCCGCCGATTGCACCCCTAGTAACACTCACGGGATATTTCTCATTTTCCTGACTATATTTCCGTGTGTACTTTGACTTCAATAACATTTTCAATGCAGGACTTTTACTTGTAATGGAGTATTATTACCGCGTGGTATTAGTACTAAGCTTAAGTAAAGCATTGAATTATTCTTCCATCACTCTCACCAGATTAATTTCTTTAACAAATGAGGGATCCGGGAGCTTGAGGCGAGACATGCAGCAGGTGACGCCTCAGCTGCTGAGCTGAATGTAAAGAAGCCTCCAGTAGGTGTCGCTGTCTGCAGACGGCACAGTCCGTTCTCTGGGCGCTGATTGGATAAAAGCGCCCGCGTCACTTCCTTCTCTCTCTTCGACCACTGCCATAGTGGGGAAAGGACAGTGGACAAAATGGTAAATACAAAATCTTTAAACATCCATGTGAGAAACCCCTGTAAACCACCACCGATACTTCAAGTGTTTAATAAATATCTCAGTGGTGCCTTATAAGTGTGTATGTTTGTCTGAAGTGATGGCGTATGAGCGTGTTAAAACGGTTACTTGATGTTAGCTGTTAGCTTCTATGCCGTGCTACGCATGTTAGGTTCAGTTTCTCTCTGCAAATGATGTAAATACGTCAGTTTGAAAAGGTAAAGATGTGGCTTTGGGTTGAAAAGTTGTTAATGTGATGACATTGTGTTAATGGAGCTTTTTGTTGTTCTTAGTCGTCCCACAAGACTTTCAGGATCAAGCGTTTCCTCGCTAAGAAGCAGAAACAGAACAGGCCGATTCCTCAGTGGATCAGAATGAAAACTGGCAACAAGATCAGGTAAGTTTACTCTGTGTGTGTGTGTGTGTGTGTGTGTGTGTGTATTTTTTGTCTTCTGTATTTGCTGTACTGTGTGCCAGATGAAAAGTAGCTGCTATGCATGGAAAGTAAGCAGTGGCCTTTTCACTGAGTCAAACATCTATGGGTCAACTCCAGACTCTGCAGAATTCAGCTTTAAAGTTAGTTATAAATGTCTTTGTATCTGCAGACGTAAAAACTAAAAGTAAGATTGTTGCCTTTTTTTTTGTTTTAGTCAAAATCATCAGACCTGTAGCAAACACTCATCTATCTGCAGTAGCCAGGAAGCTTGTCCACTTATGGAAAAGTATTGGTTTGGAGAAAAATTGTGTTGCCTTACTAAATTTAACTGGTTAAGCTATTGATGAATCACTAACTTAATTAGGAGTTATTGGTGTGTCCTGCTGGGAAGTACTGAAAAAATGTGGTAACTGTAGAATGCATTGGCCCTTTTGGTTTTCCTTCCTACTTTAATACTAATCATTTAACTCCTGTATGCAAAATACAAACCTTGTGCAAAATTTTAAACTTTTTTTTGCCTGTTTTTTTTACATTGATTAAACAAGTCACTTCTGCATAAGTTCTAAATATATTCATCCACTTACACTCACACTACTACACTTGTATTGTTTCTGAGGAACACTTAGCTTACGTTAATGCATTCTGGTAAATCAGCACTGCAGTAAACCCTACCCTCATTAAGGATTTAAGTCAGTTTTTCTTGAAACAGTTAAGAGGTGTGTGTGTGGTAAACTTAATGTTAATTTTAGAGGAGGCATTATTCAGCAGTCAGACTTTCAAAATAGCCATAAATTGAACATTCACAGTTTAACCACCATCACAGTAGGCTTTATTGCACAGCTGTGTTAGACTGCATGCAATAGTTAAGCTTGGTAGACCTATTAAACTTGCACTGCTATATTTACTTGCAATTAACACTCACTTTATGAATAATTTCAGCAGTAAGATTTTAACATGCATTGAAAAAGCTGTAGGGAGTGTGGAGGTGAAATCTTCTACCTGAGAGTTTGGTGTCTGTTTTAATGGGTTTTTTTTTTTAAATGCACTTCAGTATTGCTAAATTGTCTATACATTATCATTAAGTGCAAATATGTATGACTCAGTGACTAATACAGGAAGTCCATGTCATGTAAAGCAGGTCTGCAATTGCAGCACTTCATTGCAGTAGAGTGCTGTCATTAACCCTGCTGAGAGCATCTTTCTGCTGTGGAGCTCTTACTACTCCTCACTGTGTTGGTGATGAGGAAGCTCTGTAGCTGAACATTGCACTGTTTGCTCAAACATCTGATTTGCCCACTTAATTGCCATCCTGAAGCATTTCCCTGGTATCAGCTTGTATCTGTAATTACTATGGTCGGGAACTATTCTCGTAATTGCTGCAGTGATTTAGTGACGGTGGACAGTCAGTTGTAGTTGTAACTGTTTCTTCAAAAGGGATCTACAAGTAGATTTTTAAGCATTTTTCATTCACTAAAGAATCATCAATCTTTGCAGTGACTAAATACTTATTACACAGCATCAGATGTGGTTGGTTTGTGGCCTCTGAAACTAGAGCAGCATCAACAGAATTTGCATGGTTTCAACTGAACCTGACCTTAATTTAAGGTCCCAAGGTAATTTCCTTATCTGGATGTGCTTGGTAGTTTTGTACTATTCAGTCTTCACATTTTGGGGGTAATGATTCAGGTGCATTGTATCCTTTAGTTTAGTATTCACTGATGAAATAAAGCTTAATGGCAAGAATTGCACAACCAACAGACTTCAGAGGTGATTGCAACAAGTTGCTATGTCTGCTTCGTTGTCTTATACAGCTCATGATGCAGAACTGTGTTTAATCACTTCAAATATATGACGAGCTTTATTTTTCACCCTTCATCTCAGATTAACAGTTGTTTGTTTGTACTAGCCACCAGGTCAGAATAAATTGATTCAAACTGAGGTGAATGGTGAATTTAAAATTTTCCCTGTTATGTTTGTGAAAACTTTATTGCATTTGAGCATTTCCTTTGGTGTCTCCATAAATAGTTGCTGGCCGGAAAATGAATTGCTGAGATGATAAAATTAACTTGCATTAAAAAAAAACGGGCAGCGCAGTTATTTTTACTTTTTTCTTACTGGGAAGGAGGTTATTCGTGTTGGACAGAAGTGGCGTTTTTGGTGTATAAAATTAGTCGTCAGTTAGCTTAGTTTTTGTTTTTTGCCTTTGTGAAAATCCAAATGTTCTTGACAAGTTTTGTCTTTTACATTGTTTCATTTCAGGTACAACTCCAAGAGGAGACACTGGAGGAGGACCAAGCTCGGCCTGTAAACATGAGGATCCTTGGATCCCAGTGTCCCTCCATCCCAACATCTGCCAGGACCTCCAGCTGCTGGGCCCGACCGCAGGGAGGGAGCCATGTTATCTCGTCATGTTTGATAATAAAAGATCTGTGATCAAACTTGAATTGTAGCTGTTGTCTGGTCTCTTCCCCCTGAACTATCCATTTACAGGCAGGTTTTTTTTTTTTTTTTGTTGAGTCAAACCAAGGAGGGTGTAATGCTGACAGCTCTGCTATTCAAGAAGCCTACTGTAGTAGCAAGACAAACTGTTTACTGAAAGTGCTCAAACTGGAAAAAACATGGCCACATCAGCAACTACTAATATTAAAACTTGACAGAACTGGGGCAGTAGCACAAAATGAAATAAAATAAATTCAGAATATATGGTATTTCATTAAAGTTAGGTTCAGTGGGTTTTGTTTTTTTTTATTAAATGCAAAATAAAGGTTTCTTATTTACAGGGTTATGACAGTATTTTTAGATTCTCTGGAAAGCAGTATTCGAACTGGATTATCCTGGAGAAGCAGTGGTTCCCAAACTTTAGCTTGAGATCTCTGCAGATAGTTGTCTACTTAGTGACCCCTCATCAGTTATGGCTTCAGTGTGAACATGAGTTATGCTCAGTTTTCCTTCTTACATTGTTCAATTTTTAGAGGTGACAGTATCGAGTATTTGTTACTTGATCTCCATTTTATCAAGTCTATGATTAATAAACATCTCCAAGTACAGTAGCCATTTCTGTTTCCAATAAAAGGTTAGCAGAAATGAGTTTCTCTCTTTATATATTAAAAAAAAAAAGACAGGTTGCTGCTCTGGAATGAAGGAAAAACTTGATCTTCGAAAATACAGGAAACATTTACACACGAAGAAAAGGAATATTCGCTTTTAAGGACTCAAACTGCAAGTAAATGACTTGGTAAGGAGATTGTGACCCCTCGACCCAGGTTGGCAACCACAAGCTGGGGAATAATGCAGATTATTGAATATATCAGCTTTTGTTTCCAAGAAATGAAAACGAGGGCAGCAGCTTCCTTAAAGACCCAAATCTCCAGCTGCCTCTCTTAGTCCGGTCAAAGAAGTTCACTTGATCTGTCTGTCCAGCATCGACCTCATCATGTGCGGTCAAGTTCATTGCGCCAGAGCTGCTGATGCTGCTGCTGCTGCTGTTGTTGTTGACGTTGACGTTTCTGTTGACATTTTGCGCACATCCGCAGCTGTGCTCATCATCCCAGGCCCCAAGCAGCTCCTTCATCTCCGGCGGGGCGTCTGCCCGCAGATACTGCCAGGCTCTTTTCCCGTTGTAGTCCATCGCATCGACGTTGGCACCGAAAGCTCCGACCAACAGCTTGATGATCATGTACTGTCCTTGCATACTGGCGACGTGCAGCGGGGTGAGGCCGCCGCTTCCCCGCAGGTTCACATTCACAGGGATCCCCGCACCCTCAGAGTAACGCAAAAGTTTGAGCAGGGTCTCGTCCTGTCCTCTCTTGGCCAACCAGTGCAGGACTGAGTACCCGCTGATAAAATCCTTCCTGGTTAACAAATGGGGGTCCTCAGAGATGAACTCCAGGATGGTCTCATAGTTTCCCTCCACCGCAGACAGCATCCATGCGTGCTCCATCGGATACAAAGCCCAGCGTGCGTCCTGCTCGGAGGACACGCTCTGACTTTGTGAGGACAGTACGCTGCTAAACCCGCTGTGTGATGGGTTGCTCAAAAGCAACTCTTTGAGGTATTTCTTACGCATAGCGGGTGTGAGCGACCCTCTCTCCGAAGCCTCTCTCTGCAGACCTCCCGGTGTGGAGCCGTCAGCGACTTCTTGCTGCCTCTGCAGCCTCGACCTACGCTCGAAAGCACTGGGCATGACCTGCATGCCATTTCTCGACAGTCGCTCCACAACAGAGCGCTGTGTGAGTGTCCTGCTGCCGTGGGCGTCGGCATCGCTGACAGCTGGTTCGGATCCAGTTGAGTCACATCCAGCATCATCCGATCTGCTCTCATACATACTGCTTGGCTCTCCGTGCACGAGGAGTTCAAGGCTACTTCCTTTTATTTAGACAACACCCTGAAGATTGTGTCAAATTATAGCCTGGGGACGGTTTCCCTCCACTCCGCTGGATTCACTCCCTGCACCATGGGAGATAAAGTTTATTTTTAAAGTATATATATATATATATACATACATACACACACGTCTAAAACATTTCATTAATGCACCACTATTTTAAGCGTCTTAATGCAGATAGAGGAAGTTCCTAATTTTGCCAATAAAATACGTTCATTTTATTCCTTTTAATCCCATAACATTTTTACAGTTTACATTTGTTGCACCGAGTCGCCCGTTTCAGACTTCAGGCTGCCCGTTCAATGTTACTCACCTGTTCTCTGTCCAAGGCGCATACCGACTCGCTTATAAAAGCACACACACATACACCCGAACTGTATCAGCCAGTCAGCGTTTCAGTCCCCGCTAGCATTATATGCAAACTGATAAGTATAAGAATCGTTATTTTAAATAGTTATCCCAAATATTGAGGCACAGATTCAATGCGAAATTCTTCTTTCGTTAACAAGAGGAACCGAGACAAAGTTCATTCTAATCTCTGGAAAAACCAATGACGAGAATCCCTCACATGTGACCACTGATGGACTTCAAAAAAAGCAGGAAGTAATGCACTGAACATTTCCTTGCTACTTTTACAGACTGTCACTAAAAAGCTGAGCTTCAGACTGGATCAATGCAAATAAAGTAGACAGCAGGGATACATAAAAACAACTTTATTTCAGTGAAAATAAAAATGTAGTCATAACAAAAAAAACACATGCATTTACATTCAGTCAGTAATGGATTCTGGGGGAAGCTCAATAGTCAGCTCATCAAGTGTTTGAAGAAAGGCATCCAGCTCTGAGCAATAATCTGGAAGAGAAGTTAATGATACAGTAGGTTAATGATAACTTTAGTTAATGATAATTGTAGTTTCCAACCTGTGCCCAATACTTAAACCACAGTTGCCAGACAGTAGTCACATATTAAAGAGTGCTGCAAATTGTTTTTCCAAATGTGGCTCTTATTTGTAAATGTGGCCTTCATTCATAGCAGGATAACATTTCACTGTTTTTAACTATTACGCCACATAATAGTTTCTGCTATTGTCCCCAGTTTTGAGGTACAGTGTTTGAAGATAGAATAAACGCAATTTTGTTGGTTTAACAAACATGCATGGGACCATTAATTTGAGACAAAGTGAAAACTTAAACATGGACCTGGATTATCCACAGTAACCAGGATCATTGAGGAAATTTGCTGGTTATTTTTTAATGCAGTTAAGCAACACCATTCAACTCCTTTGTACTACAGTTGCAGCAGCAATGTCCAAAACATGACAAAATGATTGTAAAATGGATGAACCAACCTATAACTCTGCTTTACAAGGGTTGAGTAACATGAAATACACACAATAAATCACACACACACACACACCTAATAGGACTTTGATACCTGAACGTTTTGGCATCTTTACAGGTGACAAGTCTGGGAGAGGAGCAAACTTTTCCAGGTCCTCCTCATAGAGATGTGGAGCCTGTGGGAAACGGGCCAATCCAGGAAGCGCAAAGCCACTGACACAAACCAGGTCTTCGGGTATGCTGTACTTCACAAACTCTACAGGGGGGGGGGGACGACAACACATTAGCAAAACCAATGGTTTAAAGTACGAGTCAAAGGAGAGGAAAAAAAGCCACACCAAGGGTGAATGAGGCTTATACATGTCATCATTAACAAATTGCATTTGGCATGTGCAAGTTTTCTTGTACAGCCACCACAGATTAGTATCAATGGGCTGAGTCCTGAGGGAATAAACCGTTAATGGACAAAGCCAATGTGATGCTGCAGTGGGATTTACACATTATGTAATTTCTGAGCATTTTTCATCTAATGCTCATCTATGAACTTGTATTACTGTAAAATATGACCTTTGGTAGAATCAAAAAGGAAAACGAGCTCAACTGTGAAACTGTTACTAGTGAAGGTGACCTTTACCTAGTGGGTCATAAGGGATGAACTTCTCAATTTCTGGATATTCCTCCGCTTTGGTCTGAGCAGCATTATTGACTTGGGTTTCCTGTGGAACAAAATATAGTGTTAGTGCATCTATAGTTTGAGGTATAGCGCAAATGGGTTACTTCACAGCCTGCCATTAGTTTTAATTAATAAAATCAATAATAAATATTAAATTAATAGATGATGGGTTATTCCGACCTGTGACTTTAGTAGTTTCTTCTCTTGTGCATTGAGAGCCGGGGTCAGGTTTTTTTTGTTGACAGCACCAAAAGCCTTACGACCAGATGGCAGAGGAGTGTTTAAGGTTTTGGCAATCATAGGAGATTTCAAAAGTTTCTCTGGTGGGACAAAGAACACAGGATATTGCATATCTATTCACAGACCAATATGACTGCTTTAAGAAAAAAAAAAAAAAAAATCTGAGCACAACATTGGTATTTTCATACCTGGGGCAGACTGAAGTCGCTGTCTCATCTTCAGTGTAGGTGCGTGGAGATGTGCATTTTCCTGCTCTGCAAAGATTATGTTGGCCATTGTATCTGAGAACACAAGCTGATATTAGCATCTCACCCCCAACATGCAAGTAACAGTAAAGAGCACTGACACTAATGGCCAATCTGGCAGGTAATAGTTGTTGCTGGCTAACATTAGTAATGAGCTTCCAATCTGCTGAGATACAAGCTCGTTGTCTCGTCTTTATCCAGGTTTTTCCATTTAACTTCACGCTACTGTCTTGCTGCATGTCCTGCCTTTAGCACAGTTAGATGTTTTGACATGGCAGCGACTAAAGAAACGTGATACAAAGTCTGTGTGATTTTTGCAAACATAGGGTAACATTTGTGGCTAGCCAGCACCATACTGTTACAAGCAGTTTAGAAGAGGCGTTTTAACTAGTTTTAAAAAGCCAACCGTAAACATAACAAATCCGCTGCCATTTAAGACTTTATTGAGGTTAACTTCGATTGGCTCAAAGTCAGTTTAATTCGGTCAAGTTAATCAACCGTTGATTTTCGTAATCAAGTCGAATATCAGTTAGCTAGTTAACGTTAGTCGCGTGGCAGATTCGCTGGTTAGTAAAACTTACTGGTATGAAGTAAAAGTGTTGAGAAATGCAACAATAACCTTGATACACCGCTGTTAAGTTTACCGTAGCTGTGCTGAGCGACGCTGGCTGCTGCTTGTTGAGAGATCAGAGAGTTGTTTTCATATGAAGCTGTGACGTTGACCAGCCACCGCGTTTCCTTTTTAAATTCGTTGCCGTCGTCCTATTGGTCGCTGTAACATAAAATGACTTCGATGGGCGTTTCTCAAACTGTGTTGCCATTTTATTATAAATAATATACAATGATATATCAATATCTCCAATAGTTGACACTTTATATAACCAAAACATAGTTAGATAAATAATATCTATTTGAAAACATATTCCTCCTCATCGATCAATAAAGACCTTACTACTCTTTTTAAAAAAACTTTATTGACAACGTAAAAATAACAAGTGTTTAAAGGCACCAGACAGAGCGAAATAAAAGTCCAGTTAAGAAAAGAGTTACCATGAGACTATATAATATTTTAATTTACCAGAGGTTTTAAGATGGATCAAAGTCAGTGGTGATATTTTGCAGTCTTTCGCTATTTTTTTTTTCTCCATGAAGTTTAAGGATGTAAGGAAGTGACAAAAATTCTCTATGAACGGTAAGAAAGGGTGATTTAGTTTTCCCAAATCTTGATATATGCAAATGTAATTTAGGAAGTATGATAATAATGTTTAGGACTAGTTCATGTCCTTGCCTATACAAGATGATATAAAAATGACATCTTCCCTTGTAAAATCTGTCAGCTCAAGTACCCTAGAAAACAACCAGTAATGAACATCAACCCAAAATGTTTTATAGATTACAGTCATAAAACACATGATCTGTTGACTCTATCGCTGCTAAAGGAATTCCCCTTAGGTATATATCCTATTCCATACAGTTTTTGAAGTGAACATGCTTAGATTTTGGGGTTTAATATAATTAGTAATGTAATTAGAAAACTTGACATTAGAGGTAAATTCACTGTAATTCCTCAATTCATCAGCTCATTTTCACACATATGTATGACACCTATATAGGGAAACAAATGCCTTATGGACAATAGCACAACATTAAGGACAAGTACAAAACACTAAATAGGTGCAAAAAAAACAAAAACTGCACAATTACCATACACAGACACTACAAATTAACAGCAACAACTTGGCTCATTAGCAGATGCTCATCTGTAAAAATGTGTAAAAATGTGAACAAGATGTTTGTTGCGGACATTACTGTGAACAAATGAGGGTTGCTTCTTCCAAACAGTGTACTCGATTGTAAGACACAGAGAGTTGAAGTAATGTGTACAGTCATTACTGTGCATGTAGTGGATGCAGGCCTGTATTGCCCATGGGGAGGATTGAGTTGGTCTGGGTGTTGTTACAGTTCATAGGAGGGGTGTTGTTTATTTTATTTTACATAGTATTACGATTTGACTTAGAAATGTCTTTACTCTAGGATTAACAAAGTTCTGTCTTATCTTACATGAATATTGTTCTCCACTGTGTAACATATATACAAATACAATATGGGATCAGTGCTGTATGCAATGTAGGGATGATAAACATAACGAGGCCATCAACTAAATCAAAAACAAATGTAACTATTTCTATTAAATTAATCTTAAATTTTGATTGAATGTAGAGAAATCCAACTAGTCCAAAGCACAATTTTTGGTTTAGCTACTCGCTTCTAAATAATCATTAGTTCATTGACTGCGGTTCACTGCCTTTGTCACAGGAAGAGACCATGCAGGCATCCTGTGGGGGAGCTCAGTGGCTAGTGCTCATTAAACATTATCATTTCAAAATATGGACGGGTGTGAATCTGGCGTATTTTTAATTTACATTTGTCTTTGTTTAACAACATTCAGCATTAGGAACGTTATCAAAATATAATACTTAATAATATGTAAAATAGCCTGTTGAACAGTGGTACATTCCCACTAGGCTTCCTTTGCTAAAGAGCAGCAAAGATTTCGTCCTCCAGCTAACGGCCACAGCCATGGCGTCAACTGAGATAGCAAGGCAAGCGGTGAGTAGCCCGTTTTATCAGGATGCTGTTCTCACTGTCATCACACATCTCATGAAATATCTTAGCTAATCTCAGCATATGTTGAAAATATATATTTTATCGCGTTCCTTCAGTGAGTGCAATGTGGAGAACTAGCTGGTCGCCAACCGTTTTCCTGCCTTTATTCCATCCAAAATTCAGTGTAGCGTAGCTAAATTAGACCAGTTATAATCACTGGTAGCTATTACAAACCCTATTATGCATTTCTACATATTCTAAAACAGCCAATTTTAAAGTAAGGCCCAGGGTTGCTCGGTCGTAGCTCTCTGTTAACACATTTTCAATCTAATATTTTCAATTATATAAGCTAATGCCTGCAAATTTCCTATGCTGGTATCGTTAGCTAAAATTGCCTTTCAAACGAAATTTTGTTCTGTGAGGTGAAATTTTCTAAAACTGTGTAGTACAATCTCACGTTAAAATGATAACGTATTACTGCCATCGGTAGGCCATTCATTCTGAACGCCCCCATTTCAGTACAGCTACGGTGCTCATTTCCGTTGTGTTGTTTCATGTAAGTCCCGTTAACTTTGAGTCGGGCGTTGTCTGGTGTACATAGGAAATGTTTCTAAAACAGACTCTAGCTGCTTATAGGCATTTAGACCTACAATTTGAAAAGCATGTGTAAAGTTTGCTTGGTTTTTGTTTTGGGTTAAAACAAAGAGAGGAAGCCACTATACCCATAAAGAGTGCTCGGAAATAGCAAGGTTTTTGCAATTTGATGTCCCTCTGCGGCTCTGTGAATGAAAACCCGCAGTGTGTAACTTGGCTGTGAGTGTCTTGAAAAGCAGGAATGGTTTCAGGAATGTTGCACTTGCAGCTGAAGAGTATAGGCTGTTTGTCAAGTAACATTACCCCAAATACTCCTTCAGCTGTTTAAACCCAATTTCAACTATCCAAATAATCCACAACTGTTTAACACCAACAGGGTGTCCAGTTGTTTTAAACTGACCCTCTAATGGAGCGTTTTTATCTACAATCCTTCACCACAGTGGAAAGCAACACTGTGTTATGTTAAGCCACATAATGGCAGGTTGGCTGAGGTTTAGCTGGTTGAGAGCTCTTGCTTATGCCATATAATCTAAATTCTTTGCTTTCCTGCACCTCATAATGTAGACGTAGGCTGCAGAAATGAGATTCACAGAGATGGAGGTGTTCACTGCCAGCCACACGCCCACACACACATGTAGCAACAGTGCTTTTACACTCTGGTTTTTAGTGTCACTCTAGTCCAGAGATGGACTGCACAATAATGGTAGAGTGAATGGAAGTGCAACTGGCCAAAAATGGATAGTTTTAGGGTTCAAATCAGAGTGACGCCACAGGACTACACAATGCTGTCTATGTTAAGAGCTATGGCTCTTATTTTGTCATTTTTATAATTTCACATTACTAGATTTTAAATTATATATTTACTCTCAAAGCTTTTTGTTGTTTTTACAGTTATCTTGATATCAACAGTGACACTTTTCCTTATAAGTACATTGTGGTTTTAGTCTCGACTAACTGTCTCGACGGTGGAAAGAAAGTCGCAGCTCAGGAAACAGGAAGTCAGTTGCACCTGAAGTCAGTCTAACATGGTCAAATACGGTGGAAATTGTGTCTAGCTTGTGTGTTATTCAGTTATATAATGTTACTTTTTCAAAGAACGACAATCACCAAGATGAAAATCGAAATTACAGAGTGTTAAAGGGTGTCTTGTACATGTTTTAAAGTGTGAGAGCATGGTTTCTTAACAAGGCATATCAATTCTTAAGCTGTTAAGTTATTGCTAAGTATTTACCTGATGTTACATGTTGATTTAATTTGTTTTTAGGGTGAAGGGGCTCGTGCTGTCCCTCTGGCAGGCCATGTCGGCTTTGACAGCATGCCTGACCAGCTGGTCAACAAGTCTGTCAACCACGGATTCTGCTTTAACATCCTCTGTGTTGGTGAGTGTATCATGCGAGAAAATGCTTTTCCTCTTCCTCCTCAGGCTAAAAGATGACTTAATGAAAGTCAGGCTTTATCACAAGATGCAAAGCAGTTTCCTCAATATTTGAGCTGCTTAGATTCCTCAATGTTGGTTACTGTGATGAGTATGATGTTCTCATTCAGATAGGAAATTCAGAAGTGTCTACAGGCAGTTATTTGATTTTAGTATGACATTATTCATCAGCAGTACTAGCAACAACCTTATTTATACTGTATATTTGAGTATCCTATGCAGAATATAAGCCTCTTGCAAGATTTATTGGTCAGTGATGAATGTTTGCCTGTACATTTGATTATATATTGACAAACGAGTCACTTCAGCTTCATTATGTGCTAGAATTATTCACTCACATACACTGAGCCGCCAGTTTATTAGGTGCACCCAGTTAAAACTAATGCAATGTAATACAACAGTCCTGCAATAAACCATAACTTTTTGAAGGAGGTAATGTTAGGTTTGTGTGGAAGCTGTTTTAGAGGGATATTGATTCAATGTTATGGTCATTTTGGAAGCTGTAGCTTCTGATGCTGTTTAAGCACATTACGTTATACAGATGGTGTTACCGATTACACTGGCCGTTTTACAAGAAAAGACGAGTCAGCTTAATATCTGTAAATTAGAAATGTGTAACCGGTTGATATCCAGTGTTCTACTTCATCTGCCTTTTGTTTGGTAATGTTTTATTTCTTTTTCATTTGTTTTAGAATATACAGACTGGCAGAAAGCAAATTGTTGTAGCACTTTCTGCACTCTTGATTTATAGTTTATAGATCAACTTTGCTGATTTTGTTTTTACTTTTTACTACTGGTTAGAGAGCAGTAGACAGTGTTCACCATTTCTGTTTCTTTAAGACCTTGTATGCTATTTATTTCTGTGACATGTTATTTAGAGCACTAGTAACATTAACACAATCTGTGTTTATATTTTTAAAGATTTTGATGGTAGGAAATGCCTGTCGGCCATTTTTAGTGGCATGGTTTTGATCCCCCTCCAAGCTTAAAACATCTCTGTTATTTTGTGGATAAACTGAGGCCATTTTTATTTGTGTTGCAGTAAAAAGTGGAAAAGGCTAACACTTGTGTTTTTTCATAATTTAAAAAAACTTAGCTGCATAGCTACCTTATTATGTTGCCCACAATCTGATTTTCTTAACAACCTAGACAAGCATTAGTACAATCCATTAAAGAATATGGAAGAAAAGATGATGCAGGAGACTAACAGCTTTTGTTGTCTTTTTTAAGTAGTACACACATTGCTTGAGGCAAAGAAATGTGGTCTTTTGGATTTATAATTTGGTTGTAGTCTAAAATTATGTAGTGAATAAAAAATGTTAATATTTATTGTTCCACTGGGCTCAAAAAATCTACATTTACACACTTTTTTTGTTATTTGTGATTTCATAAAAATTGTTTGGAAATGTTAGACATTAGTTTATATTGTAATTTCCAACATGGGCCTGGAGCTACTCCATATAAGATACCAAATTGCCTTCAGCATGAGAGACATCGCCACAGTGACTTAAACTGAGCTTAGAAACAGCAAATAAGACTTGCTGCAACACATACTTTTTAATTCTGAAGGAAAGATTGGAAACACTGCAAGATATCCTACAAAAAATGGCTTAACATGCTGAGAGTGTAGGTCAGGCCATGATGAATAAAAATAGCTTTTCTTACAGAGGCAGCGCTGAATCTGAGTCGTCTGACAGCGAATTGATGTCAGAATACATTAACTTCTGTTATTTTTGTGCATCCTAACATTTGAAAATGATATATTTTGTAGTTTGTATCTTTAGAACGTCATATTGAATCTACGCTCGCTCTATTAAACACAACTGTAGTCTTTCTGTTTTATTTGTTTTATTAAATAGATGTTCAATAAAAGCATCTTACTATCCGTAAGCTGACAAACTTGTTTAGAAGTATGCAGGCTCAAATGTTTTACATTTCCCGCTAAGTGTGAAGGAAACCACCTCACTGATTTTAATCATGTAGTAAAAAGAGTAACCAATGACTGGGCACAAGATCAAGATTTGTAGTGTGTCCCAGTAACAGACACACTTTTTCTGTGTAACCTAGGTGAGACGGGTCTGGGGAAGTCCACTCTGATGGACACGTTGTTCAACACCAAGTTTGAGGGGGAGCCCACCCAGCACAACCAACCGGGAGTCACACTCAAGTCCAACACCTATGAACTGCAGGAGAGTAACGTGCGCCTCAAACTGACTGTTGTTAACACCGTGGGCTTCGGAGACCAGATCAATAAAGAAGACAGGTAAAGAAGTCTGGACAACTGTCACATCTCTGAGAGAGGGAAAGGTCTGATCTCTGCTCTCTGGGTTATTTTATATTTTGTCCTTGTGAGCTTTATTGCAACTTGTAGTCAGAAATCCAAAGTTGACTGTGCACACAGCGTTCCTGACATACAGAGAATCTTGTGAGTGCTTTAATCCTTCCCAGAGCTCACGTTTCATTCAATCTTGATCCTGCAAACATACCCTTAGGATGTGGAATCAGGTCTCCATCTGAAGTAATTTCATAGTATCAAGTCAAGTTTAAAAGCATAAATCGGATGTAGATGGCTTTCTTTCCTGGTTTGAATGGTATATCACAGCACTGGTTCTGCTAGATTTTGTTACCAAGCTTGCCCTCCAAGATGTAATTGCCAACTCTGCTCCTGAGGCAAATTTAGGGAGAGAATAATATCATGTGTAAGTTCTTTATAATGGGAAGGCTGCGCTTGTTTCCAGGTTTCACACTCCACTATACGAGTAGGTATCAGATTCCTACATAAAGAGGAACCATTAAAGGGCACATTGTGCCTTCATGTAATCAGTGTAGCTGCACTTCTGATATGCTGTAACTGTAATGCTTTGCACAGATTCAGATGACTCTAAAAACACTATAGTTTAGTAGCAGAACAGGACATGTTCTAATACACAGAATATGAGTGAAGAAATGCTTAAAATTATCCATGTTTCTGTGTTCCCTTTACTGACAGCTACAAGTCCATTGTGGAGTTTATTGATGCCCAATTTGAAGCATATCTACAGGAGGAACTGAAAATCAAGCGCACGCTACACAGCTACCACGACACCCGCATCCACGCATGCCTATACTTCATCGCTCCCACCGGACACTCGCTCAAATCCCTGGACTTGGTGACAATGAAAAAACTTGATAGCAAGGTGAGATTCACTTCACTTTATCAAGCTATTATCATCAGCCAGAAGCCATGTTTATATCTTTAAGTTAGCAGCAGAATTTGTTGTTGTTTGATGTGGAAGCTTGGGGATATGAATTCTTGGTGTTATCAATCAGTTCCAGATCAATCCCAGCTCGTGTTGGGGTTTGAAAATGATGTAAAAGCATTATACAGTTAATTTGCAGTTGCATAAGATTTACAAGTTTATTAGCCATGGTGCCTGAATTGTTAATTTTAGCATTAAGTGAGAAGGACATTTGCTCTGCAGCAGAATGACGTTAAAATAAAATAATAAAATAACAGTTACAAAGCCTGTCAACATGGATTAGCTTGCTGTAGCACGTCAGAGATATAGTAGGTAAATCCCTTGGCACTGCATTGCTGTTTGCAGCATTTGATCTATCCACTCTAGTCATGGGTCATAAACCTTTTTCAGGGCTTCTGCCTGCATGTAAATTGGCTCTGGTCTTGTTACTGCATCGGTGTAGGTCAGCTGTGAAATGTAGTCAGTTCAGTGACTGCTGCCTCGTTTTTGTGAGGTCCTTTCCACAGTAGCTTATTTGCATGGACCTCCTGGCTTTTGTACAAAGAGCCAGCTCAGTGTTTGCCAGAGCAGCTGTGCCCTCCAGCAAGCGCTCACAACAGCGTGATCCAGAGCAGAGCCTCCTCTGTTTACACATTCACCTAGGGGGGGCGTTCAAACAATACTCTGCTGAAGTGTCTTTGAGCAAGATCCTCGCCAGACTCGGAGATCCAGTAAAATATTTTTGTTCACATGACCCTCAGCATCCCTTGCTATCAATTAAAGGGGCCCACATTTGGAGAGCAAATAATGTGGGATTGTGTAGGTGACATGGCACTGCCAAAATAGTTGTGTGGGAGTGGGAGTCTCATTTTTCATCAGCCAGTTGTAAGTGCATATATGAGAATGACCCTGCCTGTTATTTTCCCTCCTCCCTATCTCTGTGTGTTTCTTTTTCTGTTTAGATTACATGGATAGCATAAATGTTGTTGAAATCATTTGAGCCTGAGTCGTAACACCATGTTTGGAGAGCTTTTATGTGCTATAGAGCAGGAGATGGGAGTCTGGTGCTCCCTTTGCTGCTTGTACTATTTTTATCCATGTGCTTAAGAATGTGTAATTGTCTGCATTACACAAAAGCCTGATTTACAGAGATCCTGGTGAAAAGGGCACTGGTTATTCAAATTAGTGCTACAGTCATGGGCAAGCAGTGATTGGAAGTGGTAAAAGAAATAATTAGAGGTATATTTTATTCTGTTACTTAACCTGAAAGACCAGAATTATTTCATTTGTAATGTGTTTCACCTTTTGGACCTTTTTAAAAATACACCAACTCTTTTCCAAATTTGGACTACAGAAATGGAGGTGAGAAAAAGTTACCACTGACAGACAGTTAGAAGCCACTCTATATTTAGCTGCATATCTGAAAGCGCTGTCTACACCTTATCATCATCATTTTTCAATTTGCAGGTCAATATAATCCCAATCATTGCCAAGTCAGATGCCATCTCCAAGAGCGAGCTGGCCAAGTTCAAAATCAAAATCACCAGTGAGCTGGTCAGCAATGGAGTGCAGATCTACCAGTTCCCCACTGATGACGAGTCTGTGGCAGAGATCAACTCCACCATGAACGTAAGGCTCACAACTGGTTCTCTATCTGCATTACATGCATTTACACAGAATATGGTGTAATGGTGGTGGCATGAAGTCATGTCATGTTGGTAAGACTGAATCCTCTTTTTAATCTTTAGGAAATACATCTGCACACATTATTCGTAGTTTCTAAGTTCAACATAAATTCTGTTATGTGGTACCGGCATAAACAACATGTGATGCAGAATCAGGACAGTCATCGTCTGTGTCTGCGCAGGCTGTCAGGAAGCTGCCCCACACGGGGAGGAGCGTGTTCAGAGCAGCACAATCAGCCCGCTCACTCTGCAGGAAGCCTGCAGTGTGGGAAAGGGCCTGTATCCACTGACGGATGAACCAAGGCTTACTTAGCTGTTCATGATGTCTCATCTGTGGAAATGCCTTAACTCTCCCTAACTGACTGTTGCCCCTCGGCTCTTGTTGTACAGTCTGACCTTGTCATACGTTTTCCTTTCAGAGCTGTATCTTGGTGTCTGTGAAAAAACAGCTCATGTAAATACAATAACACATTCTTCTCAGTGACGTTACAACTTCTTGGGAATTAATCATCAGCTGTGTGTAGGCTTTGTCCTGATGTGTAAATGAGATAGTTGTAGTAATACTTAGTATTTTTTGAGTTAATGAAATGTTAGTAGAGCTGCAGCGAGTACATGTGCAGTTTTGTTAGGGATAGATGGTGGCTCGTAGAGAGAATTTTAGGTGAACCCACTCAGGTGTTTCAGGTTTGACAGTATACGATATTGATTTTCCGTCTGCCTCACAGAGCCATTTGCCGTTCGCTGTGGTGGGGAGCACAGAGGAAGTGAAGATTGGGAACAAGATGGTGAAGGCCCGGCAGTACCCCTGGGGGACCGTGCAGGGTAAGCCCGGGTCACATCCTGTGCAGGAAATGAGTGTGCTCCCTCTCGTCAGAGCTGCTACCGCTACTCCCTCCCCTTATATTTCTCCTCAGCTACATCAGCTGCTGCAAACTAGTTGATAACCAGTTATATAATCTCATTTAACTGGAGCACCCTCTCTGACATTACACTGTGTGTTAGTGCACCAGCAGATCCTTGCTTAAAGCTCTTGCAGATTTAGTGATTTTATGTCACTGATGATGTTTCAATTGATTTCTTATTGACCTACCTGATCAATCCATAATGGACTGTATGTAATGTATTGCCAGTAGACAGCAGTGTCAATACTTCTGTTGGCTCATAGAGGATCTGAAATGTGTGGGAATATAACTCAGGTTAAACTGATTTTGAGCTATTTGATTTGATTTTCAGCCTCATACTGCGCAGCTTTTAAATGTATGGTGTTATTGTCGTGTGTGTGTGTGTGTGTGTGTGTGTGTGTGTGTGTGTGTGTGTGTGTGTACGTATGTAGGTGTTTGGGTGGTTTGCCAGGACAGGGCTTATCCAGCACACAGAGCTTAAATGCAATGCAGTCCACAATGATGTTGACAGTATTGGGTTTGGTTGTGTATAGGGCTGCAACTTTATTTTCATATGCGATTGATCTGCCGATTACTTTCTTGATTAGTCTATAAAAGGTCACAAAATAATATAAAAATGCTGATCAAAATATCCCAGAGTTCAAGGTGACATCATTTAAAAGTCCAGAACCCAAAGATATTTAGTTCTTAATGATATAAAACAGAAAAAGACTGGAACCACAGTATGGTTTGCTTTTTTGCTTGATGACTTTAATGATTAATCAACTCTCAAGATAGTTAATTTTATGCTGACTGACTACTTGATTAACAGTTTCAGCTCTAATTTTGTAATCCAGGAAATTGGATTTAAAATGTATTGTTGTCTCTGAGGTTGAAGTGGTGACTGTCATTTGTTTTCGCTTAAATATGGTATTTGCATCCACTTCAAATGATCAGTGTAGAAACTGTAGCACCAGCACAGGGGAAACTGTGATTTCTAAGCTGTTTACTCAGTGTGTATATGAACACCTTCAAACAACCCTAAAGCTAAGTTAGCACTTTCACCTCACAGTCATTGTTTCATTTGAAATTCATTGTGCTGCATTACAGCCAAAACAATGAAAACCATATCACTGTCCTAATGCTTACGGACTGCACTGTATAATATTTCTAGGCGTAGGCTTTATTTGACATTGGGTCTGTTTACCACAGACTGACTGCGTGCATACATGTGTACTCACATGATGTCACACAGTCTGTGGGAGTGTGGTGCTCAACTCGGTCAAGTAATAAAATCAATAGAGAAGCCACAGGAAATGAGCACTACTCTGTTTTGTGTTGGTGCTGCTGGTATGAATGGGCCTATGAATTCTTCTACATTAAATTAGATTATTAGCTGTTACACAATATGAACCTTAATAGATCCAAGTGTTTCTGATTCTGCTGCTGTGCTCTGCAGTATATTTAACCCATAATGAGCAAGATACCATCTAATGTGTTATGTAAAATGTGTCATGTGTCACTATGATGTGTCTTATCACAGTGGAAAATGAGAATCACTGTGACTTCGTCAAACTGCGAGAAATGCTGATCAGGGTGAACATGGAGGACCTGCGAGAGCAGACTCACACACGCCATTATGAGCTCTACCGGCGCTGCAAGCTGGAGGAGATGGGCTTTAAGGACACAGACCCTGACAGCAAGCCCTTCAGGTTGACTTGGATTTTCTTTTATCTTCTTGCTTTCTACCCAGTTTGAGTTTTTGTCTGCTTAGTTCATGTTGCAAAGTTCAGTGTAGTGTTTTTCTTATTCATTTTTATTTCTTTTCCTCTGCTAGTCTGCAGGAGACGTATGAAGCTAAGAGGAACGAGTTCATGGGTGAGCTGCAGAAGAAAGAAGAAGAGATGAGGCAAATGTTTGTCCAAAGAGTCAAAGAGAAGGAGGCGGAGCTTAAAGAAGCAGAAAAAGAGGTATCATTATTTCACTTGAACCTTACCCTATCGTGAAACCATGCACTAATCTTTGTTTGAGGTCTCTGTTCCCGTCTTCATTAATACAAAATTACATTTCCTCTGTCCCTGTCATGTAGCTGCATGAGAAGTTTGACCGTCTGAAGAAGCTCCACCAGGACGAGAAAAAGAAACTGGAGGAGAAGAAGAAGTCCCTGGACGACGAGCTCAACACGTTCAAACAGAAAAAGACTGCGGCAGAGCTCTTGCAGAACCAAGCTCAACAGGCAGGGGGCTCCACCACACTCAAGAGGGACAAAGAGAGGAAAAAGTAAGTATTGCTCTCTTTCCCCCTGTGTTTCTATCCTTACACCATAGATGCAGGAGACCACTTTTGCTTGTATGAGAATCGGAAAAGTCAGCATGCTATGAACCTGGGTGGAACAAGGCCTTACATTACTACACAGACACATATAAATTGTTTCCAAGCCGTTGGGGTTCATATTTTATACATCATACTTTATTCCTTGCCAGCAAAATGTGTAGCTGTGTCCTGACAAATATGTAAACTCCTGGAGCTTTCAGTCCACAATGTGCACATCTGCTGCTGAGGGAGGTTTATTTTGGTCTGTGCCATTAATATCATCAGTACCTCTTGTTTCTCTGTCACCACTCATTTATAAACCACCTGAGACTTGTATAATTTCTAAATACAGCAGATAGAGCCCCTGGCTAAGTCTAGAAATTCTCTCAGACTCTCACTCTGCCCTTTATATCCGAAAGGCAGATGAATGCTCTAGTTTAGGCTATAATAACAGAGAATACAGTTTGGCAAGCTGACCAGAACTTAAAATCCATTACCAATTTGGAAAATTAAGAGGGGCAGAGAGGGGGAGTCTGGAGATAATTACATGCAGTCCTCATCTAAATAGTTAAAAAGCCAGCTGTTGGAGAGTTTGGTGAATGAATTCCAACCAGAAATCATCACTCTGCAATTAAATGTTGCTGATGGCTCAAGCAAAGCAGGTCGTGAAATTAGATACTAAAAAAAGATTTGTGTAAACAACTTTATTGCAATTTGTTACTAATTACTCCATAGTTGCATTAGAAAAGTAGCTGATAAATGAAGTCAATTTTTTTCCAGATCACAGTTCGTAACTGTTTCGGTTGCGTCATTGAAATTTCATCAGTTAGTGTCTCAATGGCCAATACCCTGGTGTTCATGTGTCTGTTAATCTCTCCATTTCTTGGTATTTCTGACGTTGATTCTCCTGTTCCCTCTAACAGTTGATGTTAATATGTTTTAATGAAATCATGACTGTACAGGAGGCAGTGTTTGCAGCCAGGTGTGTTCAAGTATGGTTGCAATGTGCTGCTGACATTGTTGGTCCCTTCATGTTGGTAATGAACTCCTGGTTCTGTGTTGAAGCTGATGTGACTCCGTGCCTGTTAGAAAAGGAAGAAGACACTTGCACTGAGAAGGTTCTTGTTGCTTTATTTTTCTTCCCTGTTAATGTATTCTCTTCACAGCCAACTTCTTCTCTGTATGAGCTCTGCCTGGAAAATTTCTCTTCTAAAAGTGGCAACTGTGCAACTTTAACTTTGTCTGTGGGTCACTGATTAAAACAGACCACAGAGGTCTTGCACTTGAAATGTTAACTGAATAATAATGATGTTCATGTGTCAGGTTACAGTTAGTGTTTTTTTTCAGTCCCCAGCAGACACAGTTATTGATTACTGCCTGTTGTGTAGATGTGAATCTGTCTTGTGAGTGCATGTGTCACCTATGTTGCATCCATAATGTTTTCCAGTTAACTCCTCCTACACTTGATGCATGCTGCATGAGGCACCTTTCCTGGTAAGACTCCCTTCTTGAGTTACACCACCACGAAAACAGCTATGAAAAATATAAATGAGGTATCACTGATTGGTTAGACAGAAATCTATAAATGAATAAAGAAATATTTTTAAATGCTAGCTAGAATAAGATGATTATAATTAATTTACATGCTGAAATAAAGCTCCAAAGGCAGCATTTCAACCCTCAATATCTAATCCAGTATATGGATGCTCTCAAAATTAGAGTTGCAGCAATTAGTCCATCAAAAGAAAATTAATCTGCAATGATTTTGATATTTGATTAATTATTTTTTTAAACAACAATGTGAAAACGAAATCTAAATTCACATGCAGTTGATTTTCCCATTAGAGATGTTTAAATGTAATACGGTCTGAGAAATGCGTGCGGTGTTGCAATACTACATTGTATCATTGGTAACATCCGCATCCATCATATCCTCTTGCTGGCAGTGTTTACTATCCCTGTGCCAGCTTCTAAATCAACCACTTTATTATATCCCCACACAAGCATTTGATGTACTTCCCCATCTGCCTCCCTAAATCCACAACAGTCTCCTTTTTGTGGCCCTCCCGGGTCCTTCCCCACCCGTTCCTGCTCTCACACAAAGAGCCATTCAAGGCTGAACTGGGACTAACAGGTCACACCAGAGGAGCAAACAGCCTCAGGGCCCATCTCTGTTTATAGACATGACATGTTTTGTTGATCTCACAGCCATATGACGACCCCCCCCTCAGCCACCTCTCCCTCTTGAGTGGATACAAAAGCAAAATCCACAGAGAGAGATGCTGTTGAGGCCCGACCAGTGGGGAGGGTAGAAGTGAAGGAAGACATCTGTCTCGCAATCTGTAAACTCCTCAAGCAGCGCAAGACTGTTACAACAGATGAAAACAAGCTGCTGTTTGATGATACTGAGCAATGAGGAAGACAATCGGACTCATTGTTTAAAGCTCGGGGACTCAGGAGCAAGAAAAAAAATCATTTATTAGTCTGATTCAAAGAAGGAGATGATTGTGCTTGCACCCTCACCTCTGTAAACTCGAACCTTTTGAGCTGCCTTGAAAGCATGATGTCCTCTAAATACCATCTGTTGTCACTAATGTTGATGTGATGTCACCCATGTGAAATAGTGTGTGTCGTGATGATGTTTTAACTCAAAGAAAGCAATAACAGCCCTTCTCTCTCATTTCCAGCGTAGGATCCCTGTAGAAAAAGTGCTCCCTTGTGGCCATCCTGCTGTGAATGAGTTTCCACCCCATCATCCTTTTACTGTACCCCTTCCCCACCCTCACCCAACCCCCATAATTCAACCCTCCATGTGCCCCTCTCCCTTGCTCTGTGGAAGACGCTGGGCATTGCTATTAGTTTTACATCACTTGTTTTTGCTGAATGATGCTTGTGTATTATTTGGTTTGTACAAGCGATTATTCAGCTTGTCTTTTTATACAAATTGACAAAAAAAAAATGCATTCCGTATTTGTTTTATATTCAGTGATTCATTGCATGATGGAGTGAGCTTTTTTAATATTAACATACATGACTACTGTTGTGATGAGCAAAAATGTATTGAGTCTAAAGAGGAACATGCATCAGACACTGGGACCTGAGAGGTGTAGCCAACATGTGGTCAAAGACCTGCCGTAGAGTACAGTGAAGAAAGAATTAAGACAATTGAGACTGATGCAAGGATGGATTAAGCTGATGTTAACTCAGTGCAACAGCAGTCTCTGC
Source organism: Seriola aureovittata (assembly GCF_021018895.1). Lineage (NCBI taxonomy): Eukaryota > Metazoa > Chordata > Actinopteri > Carangiformes > Carangidae > Seriola > Seriola aureovittata. The sequence continues at coordinate 7,741,369 of NC_079371.1, read as the reverse complement.
AATAACTGTATACCTTGAGACTGCAAACAATTATCGACATTTGTTAGTAGTTAGTAATGAGTTTATAATTGAGCTAGATTAAAGTTATAATCCTTAAGATTTTATTCTTGGTTGAACTGGTGAAAAGTTTTATGAATTATAACATTAAAGCTTCCACTAGTTATTACCACGGCCAGGTTTTGGACTTAAAGTAAAGACTGAATTGGAGATCTAGTTTTCTATTTGGTGTTTATGTCCCTTTGCTGATGTTGTTTTACTTTAGTCTGACGCATGAGTAGATGTGAGCCTAATCTCTTTGCCACTTCTCCCATACCTCATTCATTGTCATGTGTTATGTGCATATTTGTATTAGCTTTCACATTTGCACTTTTTTTTTTTTTTACACACAAATGTGATGTTTTTTTTAAGTATATATTAATGTTGTCAGTGCAATTGTAACTTTCCTTTTATTTTACTTATTATGAAGGCACATTTAAAATCATTCATCATGATGTCCATTGTCCTGCAGGGACCAGAGTTGTTGTATCAGTGTTACGCATAAAAAAAAAAAAAAAAAGAAAAAAATATTTCAAAAGAAAATAAAGGCCAATTTTACACCAAATGTTACAACTGTGGCCATAATCATTGTGTATGACACATATTGTTGTAAATTAGGAGGTTAAAAGAAAGTTTAGTGAACCTCATGGGTAAAGTGGTTGTACAGTGAATGAATGTTGATACCAATAAGCTTTACTTTGATGATGTCCCCCTTTTTTTCACAGCTTTGGTTAACGTCTCAAAGTCAAAATTTTTTGTTGCTCTCGATCCTATGAATTCAAAATCTTCAGGTATGTTTATTTCCTTTTGCTCGGAATCACGGAGCATCTGTCACCTCAGTTATTCCTTGCCTTTTAACCACTTCGAGGTTCAAGGTCGCTTTTATTGTGTTGTGAAAGAGAAGGTTATCTTGGATTGAAGCCATCTGCATCAAAAACACGGCTTCCACATGACATCAGGGTCAAAATGCATCTAGAGTAGAGCCGTTCCCTCCTAATGCTCAGCTCACTGGTCTGTGTGGTTTCACTTTCCTTTGCAGTAATCCCTGGCTCTGCACTGAGTAGGTCCTCAACCCTCAAGCTTTGCTAAGGGACCGGCCATTGTGGGTACTGAGTACCTCAAATGTGACCAGAGACTTTGTGGACACCATCCACCAGGGTTTCTTAATCATTACCTGCTCAGTAATATGGGTTAATGTGTATTCATTGTTTCACTGCTGCTCTAACCTCACCTTGAGCAATCTAATTCTTGCTTTATTGCCTCTGCTTATGCTTATGTGTGTATTGTTTTGTGCTGTGACTAACATCCTTTTCCAGTTGTGATGGAGATTTACATGCACACTTGTTCTTGTGTTGTAATAATTGAATGGCACATTTACTTTTAGATGAACCACGGATAAGTAGACAGTCATAGAATCAAAGCATATCCTACCAGATTTATTCACTCTTATAAAAATTCACACAGCATCGTCAGTGGGCACAATATCTTCTCATTATTAATGCTTGATGTATTGTTTGATTGACTGTAGAACCATAGGGATTTTACTACTTGTTTTTGTATTTATGATCATTTTCTCTCTGATATCAGATGCACTTCTAAATCTTTGACTCTGGCCCTTAAGTTTTTATGAGCGTTTCTGCTTTGCCAACTCCTCTAACTGCTGGCTTTCTTTCTCTTTGTCTCTTCAGCTTCTTTTAATCTGTCTTGACCACCTGAAGAGGGGATTGCAACTTCAGCAAGAACTAAGCACCCTTTACCTCTTCCTGTTTTTCTCGCTGTATGAACCTTTTATATCCCCCCCGCCCCCATCACATCTCCTTTTTGTTGAATATGGCCTTATGTGGACTCGCATGGTATTTCTGACCACCTAATGAAGCTCTAAACCAGTTTGGCAGGTTGGGAACCGGGCACAGTTTAGATCTGCTATTATGTCTTAATGTATATAAAGCGACTCTTGTAGTTCATAGAAGTCATCAGTGGGGGTTTACACATTTCCAGGACTCATAGGTTGACATCATTATTTGATCTCTACTTGAAATAAAATTGCAATGATCTGCACTATGCACTCATCTTTTCAATAGGATTCTTAATACAAAGCTTAATACTAAAACATCAAGGCTTGTTGATTAAACAAAAACTCATGGACAGAAGCACTTAATGCACTGTGTGTAATGCGTTTTAAGTATAATGAGTAGACCTGTTGCTTTCTTGAATCTAGCTCAGTTAGATATTAAAATCTCCTGCTTTCAGGTTTTCTGAATATCGAAATTAAACAGCAGAATTAAATTAGAGTCATAATCATGCAAAAGCCAAAGCAATATTTATACACAGCATTTAATTTTATGGTGCCCATGTTTACATGTCACTGTTGAATACCATGGAGGTCACATGTCATGGCCTTTTATTACACACTGTGCTTTAATATTCACAGACCTATTCTATATTTTGCATGCATCTTTTTATTTCATTGCTGCTGTGACCTTTGACCTGCTTGTTTTTATCCCCTATTAACTCAGTTTTGCAGTCTATTTGACCTTCAATTCTGTTTTCTTCAAAATGGTGCATATTATTAATGTATATTTGCTCTGTCCTATGATCTCAGCTCCCATTTTGCCAAATATTAGAATAAGGTGGAGTTGAACTGAATCCCAGATAGGAGTATTAAAAAAAATACTCATGCATTTATATAATTTATAAGGATATATTTTGTGTATTGAAGTGGAGACTTGTTGTTTATTACCTTTGATCTTTGGACGTGACTGAGTGTGAAGTAACATTTTGGTGTCAGAAAATGCCATACATTTTTCTAGTATCAGTCATCACCTCTTGTAGTCAAAAACTCGCCCACACTACAAATTATTCAGTATCTTACTTTAGTTTGATTCCATTGATGTACATTTTCAATAAAAAATGTGATCCAAACATGTTAAGCCTTTGTCTTTCGTTCACGGTGTAGAAAGCCGGTGGTTTACCCTTCTCATAATCTTCATTACCTTCTTTTTGACAGTTTTAATGTTCAGTCAGTTCAGCAGTTCCTGTATTGTGAAGTATTTATTTAATCTATGAAAGTAAATCAGGAACAGACAGGAAATCTCGAGATGCATTATTTCCGGCCAAAATGGCACCTCAGACTAGTTAACACATAAAAATCATTAAAGCACACATAATTCATTTAGAGCATTCACATATAGCACAATAAATACGACCTTAGGGGCATAAAAGAGAGAAAGCTGACTATAATAAACAGGAAACATTTTTGAATGATGTGTTTGAATCCCTGATATTAATTAGAATTTACATTTTAAGTTTATTTTTAATTATGTGATTTCACCAAACTATTTGAGAATTATAACATGGTTGTATGACTTTTTTTTTTAGGGGGTGTTAATTTTCTCTTGACCTACATCATGCTGTATAGTATCACTTTGATTGATTACATTGACATTGATTAAGCCACCAAACAGTATAAGTATTTGACCACCTACATTAAAATGTGGCTTACACTTAAATGTATGACAGCACAAAGTCACAAAGAACAATCTTCAGAGACAAGAAAAACGAGGAGTCCTGCAACAGATGGTCTGGCCCACACACGGCCCTGATCTCAACAACATGGAGTCAGTCTGTGATCAAGTATCAGAAGACACAGAGAGAGAAGAACAAGTTCTCCAAGATGCCTGGAACAACCTACCTGCAAAACTGCAAATGTACAGGAGAATTGGTGCTTTAAAAATCAGAAAATCAGTTTATTGCAGTTTGAAGTTGATTGATTAATAAAAATGATTTGAATGCATCCTCATTCTACACTTAACGACTAAAACTATTTTTACACAGAACTTAGGTAAAGCATCTGAACACTTCTTGGAAATGGAGCAAAAAATAATTAATGCAGAATCAGTATACGCAGATATACATACTAGCTGCAGTAAATAGTACTTAATATCATAACTTTGTACTGCTCTTATTGTGATGGTTGCTTTCAGATTGATTGACACTGGTGATACGTACTGTAGCTCGACTCTCGTAGGGCAATATTTTGCATATTGCTGCAGTAAGACGTGTGCTGTATGAGCAGTTTCGTTTGTAAACCACATGGGAACATTACACGCGTGAAGTGCACTGACAGCAGCCCGCTCAGCCTGAACTGTCCGGCGGCAAAGCATTCTGGGTCAGTGCGGTGGCAGCCGCCATGACTTTACTATAGCCGGACCAGAAAATGGATGCTTCCTGCTTCCTAGCTGAATAAGCATCTCTATCACTCAGGAGATTTGAACTAGCGGCCTCGGAAAGTCTCCTAAAAAGACACGAATCTGAATGTAAATTTTGTGTAAGAAGCTGAGTCTGATAGAAAACTGTATGAGCGGCTGTGGCTGCTGAAGTTAGCTAGAGGCTAGCTGGCTAATGCTAGCAGGCACCGGGCTAGCACAATAATAATAATACTCATAAAAATAAATGCACTGTCTCTTGCTCAGCTAAAAGACAGCGATATAAGTTGGACCAAAGGCTACACCCGAAGGTAAGAATATGGCGCAGCTAAGTAAGGAGACATGTTGACAATTGTAATGTTTATCTTTATAAACGTGTTTGCCTATGAGAGATGGACCCCGTCGGCCTACTGCGTCACTCTGTCCAGGCTTTGTGTTGGCACAAAATGCAGCTGTTTCCCCAGCTGTTAACATCATATTTAGTAAATGTCTAGTAGTGTAATACACATAGTCCAGATACATAGTTTGTATTTCAGTCACAGCATGCTGCTGGCAGGGGGTGTTTGTTTTCTATGAAATGTTTTAGCCTCTGTAGGCAGTAAGGAGTGTGAACTTATTATGTCCGGATGTTCGTGCTTGTATATTTCATCCATTCACTTAATACCTGATTTATATCTTTGGCCTCAATAACAGGTATGGCCTGGATTTGATTTGGACGGTGCTGGTGATGGCAGAAGGGACTGACACTGTCGAAATGCCCTCCTTTGACCCAAGTCCTAGTTCTGAAGCAAAAAAGAGACCTACTTCTTCTGATGGCAGTGAGTGTTGATCTGTTCTCTATACATCTTTGTATTCAAATATGCCCAGAAATATTTTATGTCACATTTCTGAATCTGATTTGCTGAAACGTGAAGGTTTGCCAGGCTCACAAGCAGCAGCAGCAGTAACATGAGTTGTGAGGTTGAGTCAAGAGTTTTCTCCAGTATAATTTGTGTAGCACATTTTGTGGTTTAGTGCAAATCACAAGACAAGACAGTTCAAATGTATATTACTTTATTGCCATGTCAACACCGTTGATTGGAATTTTGCAGCTCTTACAACAGACAAGACAGAAATATTCCCAGATAAATGTAAATAGTAAGTCAATTTGAGACTAATGCACATTGGAAATGAAAATGATGAAAAGTAACAATAAAACCAATTAAAAAGTTTCAAAAAATAATAATCAGATCAAATATGATGAAAGGGAATAGAACATTTTAAAATGATCAAATAAAATAAATAATGACCATAAATAAAGGTAAGGTTGACAATATTGTATATTTTTGTTATTGTCAAGAAATCCCAAGAAGAAAAAACAAAATCACAAGTGTTTGTTTGTCTCTTCATACCTCCCGATTCCTTCATCCTGTCTGTGGCTCTCATACATACTGAAGATGTAAATCTCTAAAAATGGGCCACAAATACAAACTTTGATTTTGATGTTATATAATGTCCTTGAATAATGGGGCACTGTTGTTTTTTGCAAGAGAGGAGAAATTTTAGCTGCAGATTTGGTGCTCTAATGAGTATTTACAGCATCAGAAGGTTTTATGTGGGAATGACTTAAATTGAACTACAGTGCTAATGTTCATCATAATGAAGGAACCCGTGTGGCTTGTTTTTGTGCCTCTAGTAGCTTTTGAACAACAGTGCAGGTCTATAGCACACAGCAATATGACATATTAAGCTTTGGCTTCACAGACAATACAGACTATCACCAGATCACTATCCTTCATAGGCTCAGATATGTATCACCTGACAGGATGGGATATAAATGTACATTCGCTTCCTCTATAATTGGGGATGACTGAGGAGGCAAGTGCTCTTTAGTCTATCAGTGCCCACTTTACAGTCTTTGATGTGCCTGCCTACTTAAGAAACAAGGCCATTAAGTTCTACCATAACATCCTGTCTGAAGAAATTACTGAAATCCCACTCTGAAACAAGTTTCATTGAACTTCTATCATGTTGTCAAGTGACTAATCTTTAAGTGCCGTAAGTCAAATCAAACATCCTTTCAGGTTTTCTAACGGTTTACCTTTGTGATTTCCTTGTAGAAGACGAGCCCATGAGGAAAATGCCTGTGTCAAAATTTGGTTCCAGACCTCGGTTTGAGCCTGTTCACTTTGTCAGTGGTGGAAGCAGTGGAGGAACCGGCACCGACGAGAAGGAGAACGATAAGGAGCGCAGGAGGAGCGAGTCGTACGGTGTGAGACAGTGGGACTCTGAACACTCCTCCTACAGCAGCACCAGCAGAGCACAGGGCTCCTCCTCCCTGAGGCCCGCTTTTGACAGAGTGCCATCGTACAGTTCTGACTCTTGGGGTTCTCATAGAGATAGAGACCGGGACAGAGACAGAGAGTTTTCTTCGGGTAGTACTAGTGGCTTAGGTTATGGAGGACGTGGCTCCACTTCAAACTTCATGGCAAAAACACAGCAGGACTACACAGTCAAGTATGAAGGCCACACCTCTCGAAGTTCAGACTCTTATTCTCAGCCTCATAGGTACAATGGATATGGGGGAGCGAGCAGATCAGGAGGCTGGGATTCAGGACGTCAGGGTTTGGGGTACGGGTATCAGGACCGGCCATCATCAAGCAGGCCGTTCAGCAGAGTCTACAACAGCCCGGGCAGGAGCAGTCCTACCACGACTCAGTCGAGCTCTACATCGCAGCCTCTTCCAGTATCTCAGTCAACATTAGATGATAAGCAAAGGCTGATTGCCAATGTAGCATCTGCATTGGCTGTTGCTTTTAGGGACCCTATGTTTATGACTGGAAGTGACTCGCCAAACTATAATTTCATGTTGAGCCGCAGCATTCAGGCCTGCAAGACCAACCCTGAGTATATTTACGTCAACCTGAAGGATATTCCTCAAGCTGACCTACCGAAGAACAGGAAAGTACCGACAGATGGTTATGCCTGTGAACTGAGATGTCAGGGTGTGTATCTTGCTACCGGATACTCTGGCAGTAAAAATGGAGCAAGGGACAGAGCCTCTGAGCAGGCTGTAAAACTCTTCCTGAAACCAGTCGAAGTTCGTGTCGTGCAGCGCAAATACAGACACTCAATAGTCAATGACATAGTTGTGTGCCAGATGCACAGCCCAACCCCGGCTTTTTTACCTGCGCTCCGCAACCCAGAGGATAAACCGACGCCCAGCTCTAAGGGCCAATATGAGCCTGACAAACGGAAGCACTGGACAGAGTTTGTGGTTATGGACAATGCTCATGACGCCATCTGCATACTCAACAACTCTGCGGCTTTTAATCGCATGAAGATAGACTACAAGTTTGACCTTCTCCCCAACAACAGTGCTTGGTTGTGCAGCGTCTTTCTGCAGGATGAGTTGGTGGCGCAGTCAACAGGCACTAAAAAGAGCTCAAAGCATGCGGCGGCTGAAGAGGCGGTGAGAAAACTTCGCATGAACCAGGCACAACGACAACAGCAGCAGCAACAGCAGCAGCAGCAGCAGCAGCAATATCAACAGTCACAATACTCCAGAGGAAATAACCAGTCAGATTCTGGTGGACGCTTTGGGCAACAGAGTGGCAAAAAGAAGCATTTGAGCGAGTTGGTTATCCTGGAAAACTCTGACAATGCTATCTGTATCATTAATGACACAGCACAATTTAATAAAGTGACAGCGGATTACAAGTTCACCGTTCTGCCTGATCATCGCTGGAGGTGTGAAGTTTACTTAGAAGGACAGTATGTGGCTGCAGGAATTGGGCCCAAGAAAATAGTGAAGCACATTGCAGCAATGGAGGCTCTGGCCACCTTGAGACAGACGCAGGCTGTGGTCAAATCCAACCTCAGAAAGGAGGGTCACAGCGATGCCATATCCCGGTCCCAGATCCTGGCTCGCTCAGGTGAGGAGGCCACAAGACAGGAGATAAAGGAAGACAATATCGGAAACCAGCTGCTCCGCAAGATGGGCTGGAAGGGTGGCGGTCTGGGCCGAGACGGTGAAGGCATTGCAGAACCAATCAGAGTAAAGGAGCAGTTTTCTAGAGAAGGATTGGGTATGGACACGGACAAACCTGGAAATCAGCTCAGCAAGCGTGATATTGAGGACATCATTCGTAACTACGCCAGTTCAGACCGTCAGGATGACCTTCGCTTCTCCACTGACCTCACCAACGATGAACGCAAACAGATCCATCAGATATCTCAGAAATACGGTCTACGAAGCAAGTCATACGGACAAGGACGACAACGGTTCCTTGTTGTCAGTCGCAAAGTACACAAAGACCAGCTCATCGGTCAGCTGTTGCAGGAAGGACAGGTGGGACGATATGAGCTCGTGAAACCTCAGGCTTCTCACTAATTTGCATGCAAAGCAAAATGGGACAGAAAGGCAAAAAAATGTCATTGGCTTGGACTTCAGAGCAAATCACATTCAAGTGTAACTCCTGTTTATACTTGTGTGTGACAAATTTACAACACACATTAACAAATGAGAATCTTTCAGGTATCACCTGTGGTTTCTGCATTCCTTTGCCATGAAATGTACTTTAGCAGGAGCTGTAGGATAAATAATTTAATGTCTTTTTTTTGTCTCCTGCCATTCCACATCCTATTTGTTTCACATTTGCACAAGCTTGTGTTCAGTGCTTTGTGGTATCATGTCCAGATGATGCTCCAGTTATTTCATGAATTGAAAAAATGACTTAACAATGTTTTTGTCACCAAAATTATTTTTTTGTTTCGTGGCTATTTAAGGAACCAGGCAGAACATGCAGCTTTTCACTGCTCGTGAGTGAACACTGTAGACAGTTGACTCATGAAAGACAAGGATTAGAGAGGCATTTTTATCAAACTGTAGCTAGGTGCTCATACCAGTCTCACTGTAGTGATACATCTCTATTCAGAAATACCTGCAATGTTGTTTGCTCTTTCAACACCTGGGATCATTCTACAAGTACAAGCTGCATCCATGACGTGAAAAACCTTCACATGGAAACTGTAAGCTGTGATCTTTGTTAAATGTCAGATGTGTTGGTTTGTGTGAGTACAGTTAACTTGTCTGCTTGTTTTCACAGCTGTAAAATCTGAATAAATTAAAACTGATCAACAGGCTGAACTTGGTTCAGATGGATATTTTTGTACTGCAAGTTTAAAAAAGAAACAAAAACAAATGATGTATATTTATTTTATTTACAAGAAAATGTACAGTTTGTTACATGGGTTACCAGTGCAAAGTTTTATAATCTGAAAAGAGACACCATCCTGTTTAAACAGTACAATCAGCTCATTATGAGAGCTGGTTTGTAAGATTGTAAAATAGCATAAAAATGTTCTCACACAGCCTTTAAATGTCAGCATTATGAAACTCTGTGCATGAAACAAAGTTAAGTGCCCAGAAAGGGTACTTAATGTCTTGTTTCAGTGTTGAAGAGGGACGTACGTGTTCACCAATATCTAGAACATTTTTGAAATACAAGGCATGGGTTTACAAGTACAGTTGAGAGAAAGGCATCTGTTGAGTTGACAACTTGTTAGAGGGATGGATGCCAATGCCAGGTTTATTTTCAATCCCACTCAAAGGCTTTCAAAAGGCAGAAAGAAATAAAACCAAAAGGAGTGACCCCACTGAAACAGGAGGAAAACACCCATGAACAACTTTGTTTTGTTTTTTTGTTGTTGTTGTAAATATTAACTGTTGTATCTACACAGCAAACCACGCAGCAAGCACATCTAATTAACTGTCACCAAATCATCCAGCCAGTTTAAAAAAACAGGTAGAAAAGTGACAACTGAGAGACCGGCCATTGCCTTTTTTTTTTTTTTTTTCCTTAAAAAAAGGAAAGACTTGGGGCATGTAGCAAGTAACCCAGATATAACAAGGTACATTAACTTTTAACAAACATACGCTATTGCCCAACAATAGCATCCGGCAGGAGTGAATGCCACAACACAACAGCATACAAACTTAGCAACAATTATGGGACAAATATACTGAGAAGGATTTTAAGATGTGTATCTTTATTTCTGTGAGATCAGTTGTTTTCTTGATCGGTGGTTTCTTGATTCTGGGCTGGACACTGTTCATACTTGAACTTTAACAGGGGTCAACAGTCACGCCAACTCTGTTCAACAATAGCAGAAACCCTCTTCTCGTATTCCCGCTTGTTTTCCTGGTACAGCTGGGCTGCTTGGCTATTAGCTGGACTGTTTGGGTTTGGCTCATCCAGTAAAGACTTTAAATATACAACAGAGAACGTCAGTGGGGTCAGTTTCTAATAGTTTTAGTACATAACACAGACATTTCAGAACTGGACAATCATCACATGTATAGATTACTCGGTTGTGGATGTTTTTCTTTGTCACTACAAAATGGACCCTTCTTAATTTTCTTAATTTGCATTAACATGACGTGTTTATCTGCATAAAGGAGTATTAAATTACCTGTATTGAAGTTAAGATTGAAGACACATCATAGGTTGGACTCCAACGGTTCTGAAGTATATCTAAGCATATGCTGCCATCTGCATACACTGAAAGAGCATACAGAATATAAACCTTTTTTTAGACAGGTGATACAGAAAACAAGTACATATCCACATTTATAATTTTAAATGGCTGTAATTAATGTTGTTAGAGCAATTATCCACCCCAGGCAATGAAGTACATACCATTTGGATGAAACATTTTAGAGACAAATCGCACTGTTGGAGGTTTATTTGGATATTCCTCTGTGAATTCAATGGTAAGTTTGAAGGTTCCTAAAAGGGAGAAGTAATGGCATTGTATGAATTGAAATACATAACACTGCATTACAGTAATAAAGCCAAATAGAAAATGCCTGTATCAGTTTGTCTATCTGGTTGTTTTGGTGATGTTTACAGTGGAAAGAAAGAGTGTGTCAACCCTTTGGAATGACCTGGTTTTCTGCATTAATTGGTCATAAAATGTGATCTGATCCTCATCCAAGTCACAAAGGTGGACACCCACAATGTTCTTAAGCTAATATCACACAAACAATTTAAATCTTATGTTCATTCTGATACAAAGCACCAGCTAAAATCTATTCAACCAGATCCACTGCTACAATGCAACTTCCAAAAGCAAATGCTTTGAATCATCATTAATATTTGATGGATTAATGTCATAGCAGGGTTTGAAAGACATATATTGCTGAAGGATACATATTTGGATGTAAAGTGCTATAGAGAGGACTTACCATCCTCAAAAGGTGTTCCCTCCGGTCTAAAAGACAGGAAATAGACAGGTCTTAGATCAACTAGCAAAAAGCTCATATGAACTTTTCATATACTTTAAAATACTCTCAGAACCTGTTGACATAAACTAGACTGTCCAAAGACAAGCAGTGAATACTTTTGCAAATTACATACTGTAAATACAAATCACTTATTTATTAAAATATCTACACTCATCTGTCAGTGTTTAACAAATCCACTTGACTTACCCAAAAATGACAGCGTTCCATACCATGATATTATTTTCTGATGGGGCCCCACTAACTCCAGCTGGAGGATCCTCTTGCAGTCTAACAGATCCAGTAAAAGCACAGTGGTATCACAAACAGAGCATTAAGTACAGAAATTAAACCCATTACACTACTAGACACACTGTGTCATTCCCCTGTTATGTGGTCAACAGAGTAGGTAATCAATAATATTAAAAAGTGGGAGTAAAGCTTGTACACATTAGCAAACAGCAAAAGCCTGTTGATTATTAAACAGGAATGTAAACCCTAAGTTGTATGTCTAAGCATATTGCATATTTAACATTAGATATTTTTGAATGACAAACACTCTATTAGGACTTACAGCTGGGTGGTATATCAACATAATATGGCAGGGTTTCTCTAGTATTCAACAACCTATCTTGAAGACCTTTTCATACCGTACAGAATGTAATTTAATACATTTTTTCTTAGTCATGTGAAGGTATGAAGATGTAAATAAAAACCAGTGGGATAACAAGGACTATAATAGTTTTTGTTTATTATTTTGCTGACATTTATTATCACCTTTTTGGTCAGTACTTCCCAGCTACATATACATTTAACTCTTAAAAATGTATCAATTAAATCATTAAACACAACCTCAATTAACAGTCAAAAAACACATAAGTAATAAGCAATTAATAAGCTTTTAAATCAAGTTTTGCTAAAATCACAGACAAAAACCTATATTTAAACTTTAGGTGGGCAAAATATTTAAGATCAATGAAATTTAAGACTAGTTTTGTATATTTTCTGATGCCTTTTTGAATACTCTTTCAGACTTTCCAAGACATGCAAATGTCCTGTACACGTGTTATTAAATAGATAGATCTTGGATATCCACCTGGACTATTTGTTTTTGTAATCACAGATCAATCATACTGAAGCAATATTGTAAAGTGGTAAAATAATTAGCATTGTCTAATTTAGTGAAAATGAACGATGCCTTTATCTGCGTGGTCATTATAACCACATTCCTAATGATTGTTTTGCAAAGTTTTGTCCATTAGTCACATTGCTAAAAAAATACTGTGATGGTTGAGTTTGACAGTGAGCCGCCCAGGATTAGGTTTTGGACTCTGTGACCACCAGCACTGGTGAGCTCGAACACAGTGTGGATCAGGGATAAGAAACCATGTGCCACAGTTGACTTTGCTGAGTGTCTGCAAGTTTTGAGTGACTGCATGGCAGATGGCTGCTTATCCTCAGGCTTAGACAGTGATCTATCAAGGTCCGGGGATAGGAGCTCCCTGGATCAGGGTGTATTTGGAAAGCTAACATCTACCGAAACGTTTCATCTGGCTGTGAAAGGCCATCTGGCCAATGACTTAAGCTACATCTTCAATTGCCACTTACACATACATCCCAGAGAAATCATACATGAACACAGCCATTAGCTGTTTCGTGGAATGCCCCGGCAGAAGTGATTATGCTAGATATAATAAACAGTTATAAACATAAATAAAGCCAGCAGTGAGCATTAGTTACACAACGTTTCGTTAATATTACAGGCTGCCTTGCTGACGCTGGTGTCAGCGCCCAGTAATGTGAACAATTAGCGATACCTGTCAATAGCTTAGTAGTCATTATCTAGTTAATACTACCCAAATTAGCAGTAGGCAAACTCGGCGATGATAAAATCACGAGTGTAATCCGCCAGTGTTTATATATCTGTGTGAATTTTTTTTGATTGTGCTGTAGTTTATATTGCCGTTTAGGCTAACGCTAACAAGCTAGCCTCAGGTTGGTAAGGTTGGCCACAGCCACTTCTGTTGTTTTCCTTTCGCTTACCGTTTAAAATCTCTCATTAAACGTCGTCTTGCTGGAGTTGACATCCTGTTTACACGCAAACCTAAATCCTTGGCATAAACCTCAGCGGCTCAAGTGTAGGGAAATGTGTTTTTGACGACGTATTATTTCAACTCCTAGCTGGCTAGCTGACGATTGCTAGTTTGTCAAATATTTGGCTGCCTTTGCTAGTCTAAGGGCGCTACCACTTCCACTAGAAGGAGGGCATTAACGTCAAGTGACTCTAAATCAGTGAGCTGTATAGCCACATTAACACGAACTAACAGTATCACTGAGCGTGGTTTTGTCAAGTATATGTGTTTACTTCTGTAAACCAATTTAAGGTAGATGTAAACCAAGCTAGAATATGTTTTATGTAGTTGACAAGACCCGGTCTCTACACTTGTATCATTCCAGCGAAAATTACGTCATGTGTTTAGCACCCATATTTAGTTTTTCTGTACACGTCAAATATTTTTGTTTTTTCAAGGTTTTATCCGTTTCTTCATCCTTAAATACATTTTTATCTTTGCCTATTTATCGATAAATCCAATCCTTAGTTAGTTAATTACTTTTGGTAAAACCCGTGATTGCTAGTAATACAAGATATTTATGGCTGACATCCTGATTTCAAGTTTACAGTAACATTAAAAGACCACTAGATGGTACCTAGAACCCTATAGTAAATGAATATGCCACAGCACTTATGACATGGTCACCTTAAATTTATCTTGAAACTACCACCTTTTCATTTTATTAATAAATAATAGCAACAATAAACAAGAAAGCCCTGCGTTGAGACAGAAATAATACATTACAATGACAGTATCACAGTGAACAAGATTATGAAATAAAATATTGAATAAAGCACATACATTTAACGTTTTACAAGCTTTCTTGTTATGAGAGTACTGCATTAGACTGCATTAGTTATAGCTCGTTGTACTTAATAAGCTGAAAATAGAGTTTATATCACAAGAAGAAGAACAACAACAGTAAAATAAAATTAATGTCTTAACATTTTCTTTATTCCTGTCAAACATTAGGGCATCAGAAGGGATATAAATTTGAAAATTTATGATGTGAATTTTTACGTTTGTCACCATCTTCCCATATGGTCTAGCGGTTAGGATTCCTGGTTTTCACCCAGGCGGCCCGGGTTCGACTCCCGGTATGGGAACTACCTCTTTTGTCCAAAACTATAAACATCAACGAGAATTAGTCTTTGATGTAGTAATACACTAAACATATGTCATATTATCGCATCTGGTAGCACATAATTACCGCCAAAATGCTGAGTGTTTTAGCTGTCGGTTATTTGATACAGCTTTCACCAACATGCAGTCATAATTTCCAGGGAATCTACTGCAGACCCCGCCCTCCTAGGAGTTAACCTCAATTGCTCTCATCTCACCAGGGCTTGGACATTCCCGTAAGATTCCTATTCCCATTAAAATCTCCTACTAATCGTAGTCTCATGTTGTACAACAAACTCCATCGTGATTTTGCACAACGGACTTTCTTTTTTTCTTCTCTTTGTCCGCAACTTCATTTGACTAGTTCGTGTTGAGCTGTTTGTTTGCCGGTAAAGCCACACCTGTTACCGCGTGACGGTTTACTAAAATATTAACCGTCAGCCGCCCACTGTCGCTTAGATATCCAGATCGTTTAACAGTTTTTAATTTACTGTGCAAAATCCATTCAGCAACTGGTGGTAGATGACACTGCTCACTTATGTACTTTTTTAAGCAATGGGATATGACGCGGACACTAAACACCTTTTTTTTCCTAACGTCTTTTAGTCCACCATTGTCCCTCCGTGCTTATTGCTCAACACCAAACCCTGTCCTGAATCCTCTGGTCTTGCTTAGTACCACCAGGCTACAGCCAAACTTTGGTCCGGGCCAATCATTTCCCAGGAAAATGTGACTGCTAGGAATTCCCCACGCATCAGCCCCTGTCGGAGAAAACTGCAACCTAGTTGTCAGGAAGCACACGAAAGCAGCGGGAGGGGGAAGCGGACCGGCGACTGTGCGACGATGATGATGATGATGATGATGTAGCTACAGCACCGTTTTGTCTCCAACTGGCACCGAGGATAATAATGTTTTTCTAACATCGCCGTGTTTCACGAGGACAGCCACTTATCGCCTGTTTTTGAGTCCCAGGAAATATGTTCTGCCGATGAAAACTGTTCACAGGGTAAGTCAACTGAGGGTTTTTAAAAGCATGTTTTTAATACTTGTTACTTTCTTGTAACTATAACTTAACTTGTATCTTTATGTCTTGTCATTTCTAACATTTCTTTTGTGGTTATTTTTAGGGTGTAAAAAAAATAAAAACACATTTTTAGCTTCTTATCTGAAATAATGACTTTTAGCAGATCATACATTCATACTGAATATCCTACTAGAGGCCTTTCATTGCACTTTGCCAGAATGACACACTTAGTTCTTAAAAGTAAGGTTAGTACTCATGCTACAACTCAAGAGGCATGACTCAACTCATGATGTTAGCCGTAGCCGCTGGGATACACGCAGGCTTTGCTTTGCCTGCTACTCAGTAGATTATAGTGACTCCCCTTTGTGTCAGTCAGCCGGCATGTGACTGCACTGATGTGTGTGTGCGTGTGTGTGTGTGGGTGTGCGCGCTTGACAATTTGAACAGATCATATAGCAGACACAATTATACGAGGAATGTAATTGCAGTTTTCTGTAAGTAGCTGTGTTTAAGAGGATTCATTATAGCTCTAATGGTTTGACATGAACAAAGAGCTTTCGTTTTGTCATCCATTCTCAGAAATATGGTTTTGACCCCATGTCAGGGATGTTAGCTGTGGCACTGGCTCCAGGATTGTGATTACAAAATGTCTATGTACTGTATCACTGACCATTGAGAACAATATATTTCTTTTTGGTACATCTTCTGCCTCAGACTAGAGTTAATTGGTATCAAAACTCAAATGATTGGTCTACTAACCCATTAATCAATCCATAGAAAATGTATTGCAACAATTTTGATAATGTAATGGAATCATTGGTAAGCAAAAATACCACAAAATTGATTATCGTTTGGTTTTTGGTCATTGGTTGAATGAAACAAGCTACTATTTAAATACATAAACTTGGGCTCTAGGAAACTGTGAACTGTGAGAAAATAAGTTGCAGACTTAGATGATCCGTCCCCACAGTGTATCCACCTACTCCACTGAAGCAGCCTCAGACTGAGAATATCCACTAAAATGGAAGAGAGCTGCTTTGGGAACGAGTCTCAAATCCTCATTGGGATCTCTCTGATGAATAAATATGAATGAATGTTTACTGCTTTTCTCAATTTTTACAAATATATGTTTGTCATGTTTGACAGAATAGTGTTTTTATTGTTGATCAAACCAATTCTGTGGCAAGTCTAAATGTTTGCCAGATGTTTACATTTTTTGGTCTGAGATGCTTGTATCATGGGACAGACAAACACAATCTCATTGGTCGACTGCAGTAGCTCCCTTCAGAGGAGGCGGCCGTGACGCAGAGGGAAAGGGAGAGTTACGAGCTTTGAGCTTGTCAGACCAGCTGGACCCACCAACCCTTCACCCACCCTCTCTCCCCTCCCCTTCAGTCTTCCCATGGTGGGAACACTGTCAGAGGCTTGTGGATAATTGGAAACTTCAATCCACTGAAGGCAATTATCCAGAACAAGACTTTCCAAATATACTCCAGTGTGGAGTCGTCTTGTTTGTTTCAAGCATGTGCCATTGCTTTAGAGACCTCGTCCTGCCATGCTTCTGCCCACACGTTCAGCCTCTCTGTTGCCCTTTTCCTCTCCGCTTTGATAGCTTTAATGTTGCACAGGCTTTGAGTGATATGGTCAATTGTGCATGCGTGTGTGTGTGTGTGTGTGTGTGCACTCTGCAGACAGTGTGGTTGAGGCTAAAGCAGTTCCCGGTAGCCTTCTCATCCTGTGACAGTGATGTCACTATCACCAGTCTGAGCAGCTGAGGAGTGTGATGATGACCACGAACAACAATGGAGAGCTGTTCTGTGATCCCTTTAGTAATGACGAGCTCCTCAGACATTAGACACTTCTTCTTCTTGTCCAAGATGTACCCGCCTGCCTTAATGGGCTGCTGAATATTGATTCGGCTACACAAAAAGAAGAACTGAGCTTTTATCCTATTTAGAAAGCAGCACTCCAGTTTCACAAAAGCTTTCAGAGTGGCCTGGCAAGAGAAAGGGAATCCAGTGGTTTACATCCCTGCAACAGCGATATCAGAGCTAATATGATGTTGTTTTACCCAGAGCTTTAATGTTAAGTGCCCACACGTGCACCTACAAGTAAAGTTTACCTGCTTACTAACTCCTGCAAGCTTAAAAAGAGTGTGATGACATCTTTACATCAAGGCCCTTTCTTCCTAGGTGTAAATTAACATGATTTGGTGCTGAAGAAATAACCACAAGATGGCAATGTTCATATGCTTTGACTAAACAAACAATCATATGAGATGGCTGAAACCTGAAATGACTTGCATAAATGCAGGAACCGACTTGTGAAAAGAGAAATAGAACTGTTGAACTTCCCCTTTTTTACATGTAGAAAAGTACCCAGTGTTGGCCTGTTTTCTGTTGAGGGCTTGCAGGGGAACTGCTGTTTGCAAAGTTCCTTAATTGTACGCTGCTTGTCCACCACCCCAGGCTTTCGACACCTGAGTATCACCTTGTCAGACATGTTTGATTGCTAGGCAGCAGCGGCAGTAAACCGCTGCCACTGGACATGACGTCAGAGAGAAAGGCGAGATGAGGGAAATTCCACCTGTAACCTCATTCTTCTCTCATGCTGCCTGTCTCACAAGCATGTGACTTGAACGGGCCGTTATGGCTTAGTTCTCCATGAATCTGTGTGTTGTCATGATGTGATCCAGTGTTAAAACTGTCAAACTATGTTTAGCATGTAAATTAGAACAACTTGACTTGAGTTAGTTAGTTATGAAATCAGTCCATTCAGGATGTGGGCAGTAAACTGTAATATGAACTATGCAAACAAACAAAAATTGCTAGTCTGATGCATCATCGTAACACTGTCTTCAAAGATTAATTTATTAAGGAATCATGAAATTACAAAATGAGGCGATAATAAAGACTTTGTGTTGATAATCACGCAAGAATAGACCATATTCAAATTGAAGTTTCACAGTTTTACCTACAGGAATAGCTCAACCTTTTTGGAAATGCTTATTTGATTTCTTGTAGAGAGTTAGACAAGAAGATCGATTCCAGCCGCATCCCTGTACGTTAAATATGAAGCTACAGTCAGCAGCCGATTAGCTTAGCTTAGCATAAAGACTGGAAACAGGGGGAAACAGCTAGCCTGTCCAAAGGTAACAATTTCTGCCTGTAAATCCACAAATTGTTGTGCTTACACTTGTGTTGTGTTTGGATTAATCAAACAACATGTAACATGTAAATGAGCTTTATAGATACTGACAAACTGTTTTTTTTTTTTACCATTTGGACAGAGCCAAACTAACTGTGTCTCCCCCCCCCCCCCCCGTTTCCAGCCTTTATGCCATGCTAAGCTAGCTCTAGGCTAAAAGGTGAGCGTTTAACCAAAATATCAAGCTGTTGCTTTAAACGAAAGATTTAAATAACACCTCACATTATTTCATACACATGAAAAAGATGAAATCCCTCATATCATGATATAATATTTGGCCTGCATCACACACACAGTCATCCTCAGCATATGAATTTGTCTGCAGGAAGAAGTACTCCAGGATGAATCAGAGTATTTAGTGTTCACTCTGGCAGCATGTTGACATCAGAAGATTAGTTAACCACATTACTTAGACATTTTTATGGTGCCCACTGAGGTCCATGTAAGCACATAGTGTAGTAAGCTGTAGCACTGATGTATCTGTAATTATATTAAGGAGTGGCTTGGTTTGTAATGTTCCTCTTACTGTACTTTGACCACACAAAATAGTTCCTCACAAAAATAGAAACTGGCTTTGTCTGCAACTTTGGTGCATAATGATATGTCACCCTGTCATTTTTTATGTCTCTTAGAGCTAATGAGGTAGTAGTGAGTGTCTTTCATGAAGCAGCTCAGCCAGTGTTGCTTGGATTCAAACAGTGAGCTTTGGCAGAAGACGCAAAGTGATCTTTCCTTATTTTACTTTAAACAAATGTGACTAATTTAAGCAAAGACACAGTTGACAGAATTTGCAGTGAGCTCTGGAAAACTGATCACATCTGCTGACAGGCAGTTGTCCGTCTTTACCATCAGTACATTTTGTCTTTTTTTTTCTTACGGGTTAATTTCAACATGACAGGCAGCCCTCCGGCTTGTTGAATTATTTAACTGCATGGAGCCAATGGGTATTATAATCTAGGCCCTGAGTGACAGAGCAATATGCTCTAAGGGCCTCATGGCATTTTATTAATAATGAGCTACCAATAAACTAGGGCTCTCGGGTTAAAAACTGCTGGCTGTTGGCGATTACTGGAGCAGACATGCTCATTTTTGGCCCTGAATTAGCTGATGTGACACAGATTGGCGTTTCAAGACCTCAGTGATTGTTCATTATAAGACGTCTGCCTGAGAAACAACAGTAATGTGGTCAGTGATTTGATGTTGTAACGAGATCCTTCCTGCTGGTATCTGACTGCAGGTAGCTAAAATAGCTCACAGAGGTGCGATGTGGGTGATCTGGATGGTTGGCCTGTTCTGTGTATTTAATATTTAATGAGTTGCAGTCTGTATGGAGCTTGGGCAGCAGTACACCTATTGCTACTACTCCAACTAGTCCCTACTTATCAAAAATGACTGTATGTTGTATTATAAACTAAAAGAATGGTTTGACATTTTGGGAAAAACACTTTGCAATTTGCTTTTTTGCTGAGGGTTAGATGACAAGATTGATACAATTTTCATATCATGTCTTTTAAATAACAAGTTGGATTTTGTTAGTTGTTGGTTTTTGGTGATAGACACGTGAGTTGTGATAACCGCTATGATACACCTGACACTTGACACTAAAATGCATCTTTGTCACCAAAAAAAAAAAGGCTCACCTGGGGCACAGAGCATGAAAGGTGGATTTGGTCATTTTCTGTGGAGTTTAATTCTACTGCCTCGTGTCTCAAATGTTTTCAAAGGATACAGCCTCAAGCAGCATTATGTTACTAAATTAATGATGGAGAGGAGAGGTAAAACTGTTTAGTTGTCCAGCTTTGGCGTATATAGGTAAAAATTCTTGTTTTATTTCTGTCAAATTTTTTAAACGGCCTCCCAAGGAAAATGTTCGAGAGACGAGAGAGAGAACTGATTTCTCCAGCCTTCATGGCTCTATTCTCCTGATACAACTCTACCGCTGTAGCCGCTTCCCAATTCAGGGGGCCGTATCCTTCGGAGGACGTGGCCTTCATAGACTGTCGTAGACCGCAAAGACCGATCCAAAATGAGACGGTCTGGCGTATGGAGGATTTCTGCTTTGCATCCCCAGCTGTGCCCGCCCGTACCGACACGTCACAAAGCACAGCTCCTGTCGCTTTAGCAACCTTGACATCACTTAACTTTTTTTTTTTTTTTTGACAGAAACTTGAGGTTGTAAGGCCCTTGTTTTTTTGACAGTTGTTCATCGCTGTTAAACTGAACTGACACCCAATTCTTACATTTAAAAATGAAGGATCCACCCGTTGGAGCCTTTTGTGTCCAGGAAAAGAAGGCTGGAAATGGGACAGCCTAGTTGCGCCACTGTAATGCAATCGGTCTTCAAATGCAACCTCTGTGGGGTGCAGTCCTTGAATTGGGACACAGCTTCTGACAGCCTCCTAAACAGGAAGAAGAAAAAAATGCACAAGGAGCCACAAGCAGTGTGGGAGGGGTCGTCACAGTGCATGACATCCCTCGTTTATAGTATCTCTCCAGGAAGTCATTTGCTTGCACATGGTTCTTGTCACATATAAGTTTGAGTTAAGTCAGGTAAACTGAACACCACATGACCACTGTCTGCTACAGGACTGTGGTCTGTGCATCATTCTCTGCTCAAAAGTGCCAATGAATCACTCACACAGAGTGGGCTGAGCTGTTGCACCCCGAAAGCATTGTCTGTATAGCTGTACACCTACACAGCTCTTTGTCGGATTGTTATATCTATAGTCATACACAGTCAGCACAGTGAATCACATTACATCCCGGCTCAGCTCAGGGATGGTCACTGTCCGAGAATGATAATGTTTTCATGGCGCTATGAGCTGTCAGCTTATTCAACAAACTAAATTCTAGCAAAAGAAAGTCCGATCTCTACCAGCTGGCATGTGCTTAAAACAAAATAACTGTTATATTTGCATATCACCGTGGCTGCGTTCAGTCTTTCACAATCAATCCACTCCTGACACCTGTTAATTAAAATGCCTTGCTGCCCTCTTATTTACCTCAGTCAGTGTCTCCTGTGGGGTGCACTTCTGTCCTCTTAACTGGAGTCTGATCTGACGGCGTCAGCTGAAAGTTCCCCGCTCTGTAGTTGAGCAGCTACAGCAGCCATCAGATGACCTCTGAGCAACTCAAATAATTCTGTGTGTCCTCCAAAGGCTCCCATATCTCATCCTGTCAAGGATTGTTTTAAAGTGTTTCTCAGACTTTATGAGTCCTCAGTCCTCCAGCATAATTCTTTACTGACTGAATTTGAACTTGAAGGCCTTGCATTTCTTAGTGGAGTGGTTTGCTAGTACAAATTTGTAGGGCATGTCTTGATAAAATGTGTCTTTGAAGTGGGAAACATAGTGAAAGCAAAGTTATTTAAAGTGGTGAGCACAGGTCTTATTTGAGGGCTACATTTGACTAAACTAAGCATACAGGCTTGGATAATATCATGTCTGTAGTAATGTGAATAACTGAACTATTGTCAGATGAATAAGAATACCTGTGCATATCTTGATTTATAATAGTGTTAATATGTGAGCAGCTCAAGATGACATTGGTTTTTGGATAGACAAGCAATAACATTCACATCATGCTGATCTAGTGTCCTTCCTTCGGGTTGGAGGGAATCCACCGACACAAGGCTCAACCACACCTGCTTGTTAGTGCAAAGTGTTGCTGTGCTCTGCCCTTTAATGGGGGCATACCACAGAAAATGGGGTCTTTGAGGCCTGTATCTGTTGTTGTTGGCTTCTGTTCTGCAGAATTAGCACAAGAACGTAACCAGTGACCCTTTTTTTATTCTTAGCCTGCAAAGGAAAGGTGTGTCCTTTTAGTTAGTCTGCTGGGTCACATGGCTCTGCACTGATCACACATCAAGGCGTTTTTTTTTTTTTTTGCTCTAGTTAATACACCACCAGTGTAGGAATAAAGCAAGAACACAATGCATTGTGTGACACAGGCCTTTTGTGTATTTGAACTGCGGGACGAATTTAATTTGATCCCCCTGACATGTCTTGAAGCAACAGCAATTTAAACATCTCCACTTTTATTGGTTCGTGGATGCGTGTGGATGTAATTTCTTTTGCAAATCTGGGTGAGTCTATTGCATGTCTTTTGATCCTGGAAAAGGAACCCCTCGTCTCTTGCTCCACCTGAGGCTTCCCCCATTTTTTTGTGGTTTTTCTTCTTATTTGAATCGAGAGATAACTGTTTTTGACAGAAAAGGTTCAGCATTGTGTGTTTCAGACCTTAAACAGTAGATAGTTAATAGGATTGCAATCTATCTTTTTCCACCATTAATTATCTGACATTTACTTAATCAAAGGATAATAAGTAAAAGTTTATGAAGTGCCTGAAATAATGACAAACACTCATCACAAGTTTCCAGAGCTCAAACTAATGTCATAAGATTTCTTACAGATTCATTTCAGAATTAAATTAAATTCCTTTTTTGGAGTCATGCCATCCATTGAAATGTATCCAGCTCATTAGACTGAAGACAGATACTGTATTTTTAGATGGTTGCAAAAGCTTGTTTGACACATTGACTTTATTCTGAGATACTAAAATACTGTAATACACAGTGTTGACTTGGATGTATTTTACCCGTATGATTAGGATGAATATTCAGCTGGCGAATCTCTATCTGCACACTGCAGATAGAGATTCTCTGTCCTGCTCAGTGAGACGCTAACAGGACGTGTTACCTACGCATGTTGCTGTAGTTCCTCTAGCTCCGTCCTTGTAGCTCCTCTAATCAAAAAACTACAAAGACAATGCTCTCGCTGACTCTGAGGATACTGGCACATGGTGGAATAAATGTGATCTGTATTCATTGAAAGAGTCAAGAGCTGTTTGGATGCCAGCCATTTTGAAGACTTTGTTTTTGTTAAATAGTTCTTGTACACAGCTGATTACCCGCAATTAATAGATCACTGGAACGTGGCACCATTTCATTGCAGTTTTCTCTTTGTTTCAACTTTGTAGAGATAATGCTGAATTTGTGCTTCAGGAATTTAAAAGCATGCAGTCAAAGTTTAGAGCTGCAGCTTTCAAACATTTCCTCAGTGTACTACAAACATTTCCTTTCCTTTGATTGCTTTTTTGTTTGGGAGTAGATAATCTGTGTGAGAATGTGAATGGAATTTCAATTTCAAGATCGAGAAGATCTGGAAATAGGCTAAACTAAAGGCCAAGATAAAAAAAGCACCCGGTGACTGTAGCAACATCTTGGCAGCACAAGCCTTTTGCTTCTCATTCATTCATCTGTTAAATTGATGTAACACATCCCTAATGTTGATGGGAATATTAAAATTTGTGCAGCTCTCCTTTAGGCCTCAGATACTTCAGAGATTCAAATGATCTGTAAGGCTTACACAAGTGGAGTAACATAGGAATTAAATTTGCTTGTGCACATGCATGTGTGTGTTTTCATATGTTTACATAGTTGTCCTGGATTTAGTAGCACTGCAGTGCATTAGCCTTAAGAGTTTATATCACAAGAAGTGGACAGTTTCCACCAAAGCTTTGGGGTTGTGGACAGTATTTCCAAAGGCGGTGATAAATGGAGCTTGTTTGGTGTAACTTTCCCTCAAAGCAAGGCTATCAATTTGCTCTGAAGCAAGCAGCTGCTTTCGACTGAACTGTACTGAACCAAGGCCAGGAAGAATTAATGTGATGATGAGAGCCCTCAGTGGAGATTGAGAGGGTGATTTGGGGAACCGTGACAAACAGACCCTGCTGCAGTTGCAATTGAGTTTAATGGGGTCATTTTTTTAAATTATCAGTCTCCAAGTCCTGTACAATTGTCCCTAACAATTCCCCTTTAAAACACATTTTATTTAAATATTTGACTTTTGCTTCTGTATGTGGGTTTTCAGTGGAAAACATGTATAAATTGATGCACAGACAAGAGTGTGAAGACAGAGAGCTCAACACTCACCACAGACCACCACTTCCTGTTTGCTTGAGTATCATTTCTGATAAAAGTTCTTATCAAGTCTCATCTATATCTACCTACAGTGAACTTAACAAGGTAAAAATGATGTGTGTCGCCTACTGAGCTGAACTGTGCACATTTTCAACACCTCATTGTCAAATTTCAGACATAAATGCTCGGATACTTGAGTTAAACTTGGCATGTGATGATTGTTCTCAACAGGAGCTTTCCCATGATCATGATCACTGAATCATGAAGAGGAGGGGGAGGAGGAAGAGGAGGGGGAGGAGGAAGAGGAGGAGGAGGAGGAGAAAGAGATTTTTTGGGCTTCTGTGGTGAAGCACTTGCTCATACCTAAACACTTTTGACTTCATAGTTTCATTTCTTTCTGCCTCCCACCGGTGGAAGTTGTTTTATGGGGCTTTCTGAGGCAGGGAGAACAACTCCCCCACAAGTCAGCAGCTTAACTGGCTCACCGACACGGCTAATAGACTCACAATTCATTGTAAATGTTTTAATGGGGCACACAGAGATGTGAACTTTACTTCTGAGCTGCCACACAGACTTTAATCACCTTGCCTGGCCCATATTGTGTGGGCAAAGTCTAAAGTGAGTGCATACCTGTCCAACTGTTTACTTACACTTCCAGCACTCCTCTGCCTCTGCAGGAGAAACCCGTCCATCGTCTTTCATGCTGTTTAAGGTGTGGCCCTCTGGTTGGATCTCTATGTTCTCCCCTCCCCCGCTGCAGCCCCGTCCAATCCCTGAGTAGAGTAGAACTCACCTGAAAGGGTTTGCATTCAGGGCCAATGCTCATTGCTGATTGGCCAGGTGAAAGCACTCTGCCTCAGGGCTCCCTTACCAATGGCGACAGTGCTGCGTGACTCATAGGGAGAGGACAAGTTGCTTCACTACACTTCTCCTTTTTCTGTTTCAAACAGCAGCCATTGCATTGTCTTTTTTTCCCCCCTCCTCTTCAGCTTTGTTTTGTCGCTGTGAGAAAGTCGTGTGCGGCTGGCCAGTGGTCCACACCTTCAGACAGCCTTATCCTTGGATTATTCTTTGTTTCGCCTTTTTGTTGTTTATTTTTCTCTTGATTTTCATTGGTTACGAAGATCGACACTTGTTCGGTTGCTATTATGGACCTTGTCACCCGAATCCTGTGTCTTTGAGGTTAGTGATGAATAGTTTTCTTCCTCCTCTTCACACTTTACAATATTATTAGTACTTTTTATTTGGGAGTTGTATCTGTAAGTGGACAGGCAGCTCCGTAGTTAGGTCGACATAATGCGCACCTTTGACTTAGTCGAAGCATTTTCATTTGCACTCTTTGACATACTGAGGTTCTCTTACGGGAGTTTGAACATGTCATGCAAGTTCAATTGATATGCAGGTATTTGTCTTTTCCCCTAGCTAACTTCTCCCAAACCTACTTGTGTATCAGATGTTCAACAAATCAGCCAGTATTCATAATAATATGATTACAGGAGTTTTTATGTGAAGTTGCACATAGAAAAATGTTTTATATTTTTTTTTATTCTTTTTATGGCTTATGCCTTGTGAGATCAAGTAATAGGTTTGAGATCTTGTGTTTCTCATTTTAAAATTTAATCAGAATTTTGTTTTTTTGCTGAGATGTCTGCTTTTCTTTTATTGCAATATTGAATTATTGCCTTATATGGTGTGTTAAAGCAAGGGCGGGAACAGTGTTTTGCAACCCCCTTGACCAAGCCCACATGTATTTTTCTTGGTGTAGTAATCAGTAAATAGACATCATGTCAGTTTTGATTCATGATTCCTTTTCAGACTAGAAATCTTGTAATGTAGAGGCCCAGAAGGCCTTCATTTCAATTCACTGGGAAGTTTGAACACCGGATTTGGCTTCCTCTTTCATGCCTGTGTAAGCTGACCTTCTCTAACGTCTACTTTCCCCCCCATCAACCGGTTAAATGATTCTTCTCAATGCTGCTCAGTACGTGTTTCTAAAAGTTGCTCAGTGCAGCAGAGATAAAAGCACGCTTCCTGTTTCATCAGAAATCTACCCTGAACTTTGTTGGCCACAGAAGACATGTGCACATACTGTTTCACAGAATGAACAGGAGGATAGTTTAAGCAACATTTACATTTCACACCCATGCTGCCTCAGCATACACCACAGAGCTTTTTTAGATATCCTAGAAAAGCCCTGAACCAGTGCAGGCTGCACATTTTCATCCAATTTTGGTCAGACTTTTTTATGCAGTTATATGCAAAATACCTAAGCCTGTGATTGTTTCATCGGCTTGGCATTCAGAATTGATTTTGTTGATGTAATGTCTGACGTAATTTTCAGTTGGGGCCTAAGAGAAAGCAACTGAGAACAGATTATTTCAGAGATAGCAAATAGATATCTCTACAGTAAACCTGATCAGTTACTGAACTATTATTAGGTGTGGATCAATCGACCTTGCACTGGAAGAGCAAATTAATTGTCTTTCTGTATTTGTATTTAACACCTGCTGTAGCGTCAGCACATGACTTAGTGAGTGAATGGCTCTGTTGCGTTGAGTTTAGGTTTGACCAAACTTTTTCATTGCGCTTTATGCCCACCCTGATTTGGATTGTAAATGAGGCCTTGATGCCTCAGAGGATGGACTCATATAGTAGCTTCTGTTTACTGAAGCCCTGTGTGTGTCTCATTCAGAGAACATAGAGGCTGGTGTGGAGAAGAGGGGGGGGGGGTGGGCTGGACAGTAGTGTCAGGTTGGCTCCTCTTTCAATACAAAGTCAACAAGTCTTAACCTGTAATTAGATCATTAGGCTTGGGCAAGGTGACTGAGGCATTGCAATGAGAAGGAGTAGGAGGCGAGGTGGAGTTTATTACTAGAGCGCCAGCGCGCCGAGATATGTAAAAATGGATGATTTATTCATTTTCATATTACAGAGTCAACTTTGTATGGTCAGGTACAAACACTTTTGCCTGGAATGGAATAAACGCGGAGGCAGCTTCAGTTTCACGTGGTCAGATACAAACTGTTCATTATCACAAAAAGGATCAAAAGTATTTCTTTCTTTCTATACATATCTACATATCTGTTGGCAGCAACAATGCAAATATGGTGCATTTGTGCAGACTTACTATTTTACTGATAGACAGACAGTGGCATAAACAAGCTTTAACTCACCATGCTTGGACTTAATATGAAAACCAAGTGGGGAAATAGTTTTATTTTCAGTTAGAACTGATATTTTGTTGGAATAATTATTTCTTTCTCTTTAAGCAGATTTTTGTGAACAAATGAAATATCAGCTTGATCATTCACCATTTCTGATTAATGGTCCCATTTATTGAAAGGGATGCGGGAAACCAATTGACTCATAGTGAATAAGTAGATAAACATCTTGTTTGCCCACGGTCGTTATCTTTTAATACACCTGGCTGGAAAATGTTAATATGAGAAAGCAGAGTTAGAGCTTCTGTCCTGTTTTGATGGTTTTCTTGGCTGTATTATATTACTCATGGATGGATGGATTTGCATCATGTTTCCATGTCAGTTTCTCCATTTCTTCTTTGCCATTTTAATTTCCATAGCACTCTCTATTTCTGGAGTGGATGGAGGCTTAAAGGTTGGAGAAGTACGCTTGTGACGGGAAGTCTGAGCTCCTGTGACCAGCTGGGAAAATCTGGGTGGGGAAAGTTAATGTGTAACACTCTCCTCCGTCTTAACGGCTACCGTCGCACTGCACTGTATCTCCAGGTGCTCCAAGACATAGCTTTACTCAGCAGGTCAAAGCCACTTGGGTATCTGTGTCCATGTGCTGCAGGTACACTCAGGAAAACCCTCCCTTGATAAATAAAGTTAAATAGATTGAGCAACTGTCTCCGTATGTTGCAACTGTCTCATACTCGGAGCGTGCTGGGACTGGCAGCCTCTTGTTCTGGAGTACATGTCGAATCAGTGATGTGATCATCATATCTGAGTCCAAAAAAACATAGTGTGAAGTCTTTCTCTGTCCAGACAACTTTCATTTTATCCCTGAAAAATGTTTCTTGATTAGTATCAGAAAAGCAGTGATCATGCTTCTTTCTTCTTGACTCTTTTTCTTCAGATTTATTTCCTGAGAACTGAAAAGGATGTGATGTAATACAGGGGTTTTCAGTCAATATAACCACCCCCCTGTTCCAACTCTGGATGGCTTACGTCTTGTCAGTGATTTTTATTTTAATGCACAGTGCAGTGACAAAACTTTGAGTGCACTCTACACCATGTAACTCAAAAAATTTCACATCTTTCATTTTGATAAAAACTCTGCCGCATATTTACATTCTATTTTATAACATGAACAAACCTTAAAACCACCAGAAACTGTCAAAGTTGTGAAGTCCCAGCCCGTACTGGTTGAGACTCCAGAGTTGGGCCGGTGTATGTGAGTCATAACAGCCAAGAGCGTCATGTTTTCAGATACACAGAGAGAGAGAGAGAGAGAGAGAGAGAGAAAGAAAGTGTGTGTGTGTGAGGGAGAGAGCGAGATGATATGTGGAATATCAGGTCACACCTTTTGATAACACTCCTGGTTATGCAATGTACCATGCTGGTCAGGGCGCAGATTCTGTCGTTAACATGGCTGCAAATAGGTTCACTTATCACATGTTCAACACAGTGTATCAGGCTCAGTGGTGGAAAGTAACCAAACATTTATCCAACCGCTGTACCTAGGTACAATTTTGAGGTACTTTACTAAGGTTGTTGCACTTTATGCTGCTCTATACATCTACCCCACTACATTACAGAGGGAAATATTGGATCTATAAATATATAAATATTGGCTGCACCACAAGTATGTGACATCTGCACAGATATTTTTCAGATTAGGGCTTTGCATACAAAACGATAAACAGTAATGACTTTTGAGAGTTGTTAAAATTAGCTACATGTTGACCAGTTACAACATTAAAATGTTAATGCTCCAGTAATAATAAGCTAATAACATAATATATAATACAACAGCACTGAAAAGGGTTACTCTGCTGCCGAATGAGTACTTTAGAAACATTTTGAATGAAGGCTGTTTCCGTGTAGTGAAGTATTTTTACACTGTGGCTCTAATGCTTCTACTCAAATAAAGGATCTGAGTCCTTCTTCCACCACTGATCATACTGGATTTACAATTAAAAGTGGATGCAAAGTGCTTCCCATAAATTTCTAAATAAAAATGACTCTGCTTGTTAGTGGATACTGTAAAACTCAAGCAAGAAACCATGAAAGATACTTAAATCATGATTTATTGTAATGACCAAACAGTGTTTTGAGACTGTGGCTGCAGTTCATGCAACTAACTTTAAAGTTTATTATTATACTGAAGTATTTTCTCAAGCGAATAACTTTACCATGGAAATGTTGATAATTAATGTATGTTGATAAAAGTTTATCTGTCATAAAAGCTGCTCAATGAGCTTGTGTGGGTGGAGGCAGGTTTGATGTGCAAGTGTATTTCGCTCTAGATAAAAGCAGCATGCAGAGCCTCATAAGAATTTCCATTCCTTGCTTCTGTTGAGCTGTGCTCTCTTTTTGAAGCACGGTCATCTGTGACTGTGTAATGTGTAAATACAGGAATATGATACATGTATGACTTTCTTAACTGCCAGTTGACAGCTATAAACTGTGAGCACTATATAATGCAGTGGCCTGAAAACATACTCACAGAGCGGTGTTTTTCTTTCCAATTATACGGGTTCCACCCTGCGTGAGGGTTCCATCATGCACAAAATAAGCTCTCAATTGTGAGATGGATGTGAACGTAAAACTGACATCCTCAGTGAAATAAGTTTGAGCTGGTGTCTCCTGCCAACTACTTCACACTCCCTCATGCTAATTTAAACATCGTGTTGGCTTTAGTGCAGTATCACTTGGTACAAAGAGGTATTCTGACCCAGGCACAGAGAGAAATTGATTTCCCACATGGTTTTCAGAGGCTTTGGTCCCAGACACCCAGCTGCAGTGGTGTCTGTGTCTGGAAGCTTCAGCAGCAGGCTGTCATATGGAAAACTGGCCATGCCCATAATGACTCCAGCATTCAAATAATCTGCTGAACTCCTGTCTCAGTGGAAAGGTCTTGGTTGTGCAGGCCAGAAAGTTTATTTATTTCTTCAATTATTTATTTTTGCTTTGAAACCTTGCCTGCTTTTCCTTTTTATGCTTTGCTTTCATATCATTCAAATGTCACTTTTTTTCCTTTCATCACCTTCTCCTGCGTGTTTGTGAAATACTTAAATTGAGCCTCAAAGTGCCACATTTACAAGGACGATGGGGCCCTTTTTCATGAAAAGTTGTCATGAAATGTGGCTTGTATGGTGAATACACAAGTTGGTGAACCACAAGTTTGACATATGAAGAGCACAACATACTCCACTAACGCTCGCCCTGCCCCTGTTTTAACTTTATCTCTTGCTTGTAGTTTTAGCTCTGAATTCTCGCTTTCATTTATAGCCTTTGACATCAGTGCACAGAGCTACATGCAGAACTGACTGATTTTGGGGGAAAGTAACTCGACAGTGACAATTTAATTTCTGTCACCAGATGCAATAGTTTTACATTTTTGGAAATATGTTTATTTGCTTTCTTGCAGAGATTTAGATGGGAAGATTGAAAGCACTCATATCTATTTGTTAAATATAAAGCTATAGCCAGCAGCCAGTTAGCATAGCTTAGCATTAAGAGTGGAATGAGCTTTTGAAGTGCTAATAGGCAGACTAGTCTTTACGCTAAGATAAGCTAAATGTCTCCTGGCTGTTTTTAGATAGCTACCACAAAGACATGACAGTGATAGCAATCTTTTCACCTACCTCTTCGTGAGAAAGCAAATGTTAAACTTTTGCTGCTTCGTTCACTTCAACTTAATTGTACTATCATGTCACTACTGTTAAAATCTGAACTCATGTTTCTGGGGCTGTTGGCAGCAACACTTTCCAGGTTGTCAGTGAGTCCTTGCTTGTACAAAGATGCGTAATGTATTTGGTTAAACACATGGCTACTTACTTTAATCCTGTCATGTCTTAACTAGATGTTTACTTTAATTTAAAAGGATTAAAAATGTGATTCTCAGCATAGTCAAAGATGAAATTAAGTCATTATTGTACATTGCAGTGACTTGTATTCATCCAACGTTATTGTAGGATCAGCAGGATGTGCCTACATGCATTTCTTTCTCTTTCTCTATAAGCTTTTTAATTGGCCCATGTGTAGGTAGTTGAGGTTACACTCCCCTAAGGGGTAAAGTGGGTGGATTAACTACCGAATTCCACCATCGGTGCTATAGTGAGCATGTGTACTTTTATTCAATGAATTGCTTTGATTTCATACAGTTCGCTCCACAGTCAGAGGTCGTCTGTTTATGCTTGTCGTGGCTTGGTCTTCAACATGTGTCCTCGCAAACAGACTGGGCCTTGGCTGAGCTGAATGAGGCCCACCTGCTCTCTCTGTCTTGTACCGTAGAGCCACTTTACAAGCCCTCTCCCTCTGCTTGTTCCTAAGCAACAGCCACTCCTTGTTTACCTTTGCGTTTTTGCATTGTGATTCTCGTCAGAACAACATAAAGCCAGCCCCTCGGGAGGCTGATTGTCAGGCCTCTTTATTCAAAGCAGTGCTGAAGCAAAGGTTACTGTGTCATGGATTTCTGTATCTTCCTGAAGGAGCGATAAACTTAGCGCCATTTTAATTAAACTTATATGCTCATCTTCTACTTCCCAAATATAATTATTACCGATCTCTAATGGTTAAACAATAACACCGTGTAATTATTTAGTTATATAACCAGGTAGTTTATTGTCCTCATCTCCTGCACTCCTGCTGCGCCTTCCTCGTCGCCTGACTATCATAAACGAGTGTATTTCATAAAGCCTCCTCAAATATTGACCAGGCGGGACAGGCTGTCCTTTTTCTTCCTGCACGGAGCTCAAACACTTCTTCAAATAGGTGAAATGAACATTTGATTGATGTTAGCAGCAGCTGAAATACATGAACTGAGTTTAATATGTTGGTATTAGTACAGTAATCCCACTTTTTACATTATTAGTGCAGTTGAGACATAGTTACAGCACAACATGTCAAGATGACAACATCGAGTGACT
This sequence comes from Seriola aureovittata, assembly GCF_021018895.1. NCBI lineage: Eukaryota > Metazoa > Chordata > Actinopteri > Carangiformes > Carangidae > Seriola > Seriola aureovittata. The sequence continues at coordinate 7,708,361 of NC_079371.1, read as the reverse complement.
GAAGCACGAGTAATGTTGTAATACCTAGAGCATGCAGTTCAAACATTTGTCATGACTTAAGGAGTTGTATTCTAGGTGTGGGAGCTTAGTCAACGAGCAACAGTTTTTCCCCTTCACCTTATTTTGAAGTATTCACCTGACATCAGGAAACGCAATGACTCAGCACTTCTGTCCTGAGATCCAGGAGTGGGGCACACGTTTACTTGCTTCGAGATTAGATAGAGACATTGGCCAGTGATACTTAATACCACACTGACCCAGTATCCAATTGTGTGAAATCAGATAAGCTCTCTTGAAGGGGCTAAGCTTTCTCAGTGTGAGTGGTCCTGTCTGTGAGGCTTTACAGGGGATCAGATGAGAAGAGCTGATTTAGTTGTTATTAGCTGTTAAACCGAAGCTTGATCTGCAGAAATCTTGAAAACAGCTTTGCTAAAGCTGCAAATTAACATGTTTCATGGTGTTTTAACCTTTCCAGCAGAGGGAATATTAGCATACATAACAAATAGAAGTATAGAGATTTTCAATTTCTCTGTCTCTTTTTTGCTTCTGTTTCAGAAAACGGTTTTTGATAGTGGATTTAAAGGAATAGTTTGACATTTTGGAAAATAAACTTTTCTTTTCCAGCTATCTTGCCAAGAAAAGTTAGATGAGAGGATCAATACCACTCTAGGGCCTGTACTGTAAATATGAAGTTACAGCAAGGAGACGCTTAGTGCAGCATAAAGACTGGGAACAGCTACCCTGGCTCTGCCTACATATATCTGCCTACAGGCAGCATTTTTTCTGTTGTTTCGTTTGCTTAATTTATACAAAACTGAAGTGTAAGATCGACAGGTTCCATGCTTAGAGGGGGGGATAGGCGTTTTTGGTTAGCTTTGAACAGAGCTATTTCCTGTCATTATGCTAAGGTGGCAGCTGCTTGCAGCAAATGTGCCGTTCGTACGTGAGAGTGGAATCAAATCGATCCTCTCATCTAACTGCAGAAAAAAGCAGAGCAGCGTTTCCCAAAATGTTGAACTATTCCTTTAAGAAAATCTTGATCCCATATTGTATGACAAGCCAGAGAAAAATTAGATTATTTCATCTCTCTTTGATTCCGTTCCCTCTCAAGGCGTGTTGTCTGTTACATATTGCTGCATACCTGACTAAGGGTGGACACATCAGCCTGCTTGCGTCCAGACCTGTTTGGTATGCAGTCTCCTCTGCAACAGCCGGGTCCCCTGTTCCCAGCCTTGACTCAGGCTTGGAGCCCTGAGATGCCAGTGCTCTATCTGAACATGTACCTAGTAATATGGTGCAAGGCTGCTGTGGAAAGTATCTTGGCAAGGTTCATACAAATATAAGCTCCAGGTGGTATTTCTCCCTTCAAGAAAATTAGTTGTGTGAAGTTAAATAAGGTGATGGCTGTTATCATCAGTGAAATTGTCACGCTGGTTTATAGTTTAAGAAAGAATTAGGAATGCTGTCCTTCACCTTGTTTTTATTTCAGCTTGGTTGAGAGTATGCTGCTGGTATTTTTCTGGGTATGATGTCCTCTCTTGCTGCTGGCAATATACCTGTGCTGTGACATGTTAGTATTGGTATGAATGTAAACACATCAGAGATGGGCGTGTGAATAAGTGCAGCGCAGTAATGATGTTTTTAGAAACACTTCAGGACTTGAATTTCTCCTTGGTTATTATGTTTTTAGTTTAGATTTAGATAAATTGTTCTTATTTTGTCTTTCACAGACTGTCTTCTGTACATATCTAATGCCTTTAGGCCGCTCAGTTACTGTATAAAAAGGAGAGAATTTAGCTTTTCCAGTCTAGTCATGCATTAAATTGCTCGCACACAGCAGCCGAGACAACAGCAGACTCAGGATGAAGCATTTCAAATATGTCTGCAATAAAGGAATCAGCAGGGCAGTTTGAGGCAACTGACACACATGCACAGACTTGCATGTTTTTTGTTCTTAGCTTTTGTGTTTTTTACTTAGAATTACTGTGATTTTGAAATTGAAGAAATGGTCTAATTGAGCTGAGACATCAGAGAGGATGTAGTGAGCAGTAATAGCTACTATTACCTGTCAGATTCAGATTCTTTTTAACCTAGTTAATTTAAGCTAGTTCATTTAGGAGGAAAGTGGACATGGTCCTGGTGCTGGTACTGTATGATAAATAAGTAGTACCCATAAAGAGGGCCAGCAGCTGATACTGTTGCTGATTGACCACATGTTTTATGATGAGAAGTGTCCATTCAAAAGCAGGTTCTAATATGACCAAATATACAAATTACATCTATAAGTAAAAATGGACGCTCAAAATATTTAGTACTGTTCTTCAAATGTATCACCTGTAACAGTTCTGACACACACACAAACCCACAAACCCGATAAATAGCATTGTGTGATGTAGCGTTGCGTCTTTCTATGTTAAGATATGCATTCGCACATCTTATTTTGCAGAAAACATTGTCATTTTTTTCAGCAGCTGGGTCAGTGCTTTGACCTTTGATAGACAGGCCCGGCTAAAAAATTATAATCACTTTCATTTTGATCACTTCTTTTGTGAAAATACCTGGATTTGCCAAACTCCAACAAACAAATCTCATATCTGACTTTTAATCTGTCTTCTTTTTTTATTGGCAATGAGTAAAGTAGAAAACATTGAGGTGGCGGGATTCTCACTGTTTCTTTCACTGTCAAACATTGATGGTGTTAGAGCTTAGATCCGGCTTCAGACTAACCTCAACAGCACTGTTGTTTTGAGATTCTGTTGCCTTGAGTTCTTTACAAACATGACATTTTCCATCACCATTGATGCACCTTGCCAGACCAGTGTTAGTCTTCATCTTACTGACAATGTCCAGATGCTTTAATCAAATCATGCAGGCTTTTGCGCCATCAGAACAGCACACAGCAGATCAAACTGTGATGTTTGAGGTTGCAAATGTCTTTTCTAAAACTTTGCTGCAATTTCCTGTCCTGTTTTCACAACTTCAATGGTTCTTCCTATCTGTGACATGTGGCCTGTTGCCACATAATAGAAATAGGCGGCTGGCAGCAGTTTTAATGCATCTGTTAAGTTAAAACATGCTTCTCTGACACAAAACCCAATTTTGGATTCATTGTGCGTCGGGTAAGGCGGCAATAATGGAGCCAACTTGACACTTGTTTAGTTTTGAAGGATTTATTGTGATTTGGATTTGTATGGGTCCATCTCCAGGCTTATGATTTCTTCATATTAACTAGAAGCAGAAGTTAATTCAGCAGATAAAATTTCTTTATATAGTTAATGAATGTGCTTCAGGGCAGTTATTCTTAGTGGCTCATAAAAAGTTTGCGGGGTGCTCTAGTTGCTCAGACAGCTCATTTGTGTACTGATATAATTTTCTCTGCGATCTGACCTATAAGTGAACACTGTGTGACAGGAACTTTGTTGTGCATTCTGAGAATTTAGGGCCAAGCTAGGGATGTTTGTGAGTGTGTATGTGTGTGTGTGAGTGGAGGGATGGTGGCGGGTTAGTAATGCTGTCTGTGTTTGCAGGCCTTGTGTCAGCATTGTAGGGAAGAGATGTCTGCAAGTGGCAGGTGGGGATTTGAGAGTGATGTTGTGATCCTCCTAATTTCACCATCACTGTCGTTAAACGGTGTAGCAGGCTTGAAGATGCCAGAAGCCAAGATAATACAATGGTGTCTATGATTTAATCTATCTAACAGTGTACTGAAAGGCCTTATCAGTTTGCTTTTCTAATTAATTATAATCATGGGTCTCTGTGCTGAAAAGAGTTTTGCATGCGAAACATGTTTTCCGGTGAGTGTACCAAGTGAAACACTGTTAATGTACAATTCTATGTTAATATACAAGACTCAGTCATTGTCTCAAAACCGTCCAATTGAAAGCCAATCGTTTTTGTCTTTTTACGTCACCGGTGGAGATATTTGTAGTCACTATGCTACTCATGTAGGAAACGCTGTCTCTATCACAAGAGTCACATCTACGAGAGTAACAGCATGTTGTTTGAGAAGGAAGGAGGGGGAGTTGAGAACTTTCCGCTCTTACACAGAGGAAGAAATTTTCTTCTGAATGTGGTTTAACAGACAGGAAGCAGCAGAAGCCACTGCTCAGTGATGCTGTGCCTATGAGTGCAAGATTCACAGGTCATTTTGTGGGTGTTTTTTCTACCCAGTTTTAAAACATGTCACATCGCTATTTCTGGCTGTCATTATTTCTCTTTCTCCTGTACAAGAAAGTCCAGTACATTGTGATGAAGGGCATGTTTGAGTATATATACATATAGGGCAGAAAACAGCCTGTAACATCTCAGATATGTCTCTCTTCCATATTTGAGTGAAAACTGACCAAAAAAGAAGTGGAATCTGGTCTCTGAGGACATTTGTGAACTTGTAACTCTGGGGACATTACTGCACTTTCATCCGAGATCTCAAGACCATATTATCCTACTAAAGCTACTGTCTAATCTTCAAGATAATGCCAAATGGTGTACCTAATAGAGTGTTGGTTGGCACAAACAACTGTTGTCACAGGAAGGCACGGGTCCTTCTCCCACAGCCTGAAGCCTGAGTGGAAAAGTACAAGGTTTGCAGGAGATGAGATTAAATTCCATTCTCTTTCTGAAAGCCTATGCTCGAGGTGACGTTTTTTTTTTTTTCCTCTTTCTTCTTCAGTCTTCATTTGGCCCTGGCACGGCAGAGTCAAATGCCTCCTAGTGTAAGACAGACACAGTGGGTGCTGGCTCGGACGCAGTGCCCTCTTGTCTGTGTTTCTGATGCCTTGTGTTCTGCAGCTGCACGCTGTTAAGCAGCGTCTGTGCCTGCCTCTGTGCCTGTTTCTGCCATTTTATCGCCACACGCATGGTGTGGCCTCAGGATTGCACTGAAAGCAGTCCTTTATTCACTTCAATAAAGTTGAGTTGCAGTTTGAAACATGGTGAGACATGCTGTATTGTGCAATGCTGGGTGGTGAGTAAAATGTAGGATGCCCAGAAAATGCTGTATACAAAACAGTTTTGGTGCTGCTGACAGTGCTGTAGCAGTGGTGAAAAACAGCTCTGTGCGTGTTTTGTCTGGTGTTGATACAACTCCTAATAATTCAGTCAACACTGCCTACAATGTTTTGTCTTATCTCAAAATGCAGAATATACAGAGTATGTTGTTTTCTGTTTCTCTGGTCAAAGCCGTGTTTTTACTCAGCTGAAATGGTTGTTTGAGAAATTTTCCATGATGCTAAAAATGCTATTGTTACATGCTGGTGCTTAGTTTAAGGACATCTGGGTAAAACATGCTGAAAATGGGAACTGCTGTCCAGAAATGATGACCAGGATGGTGTGATGCTTACACGGGCTATCGGAGGGCTTCAGGAATGAGCTTGAGCCTCATATCACTGAGTCATTTCCTTTACAGGAACCAGGAGGATCCTGCAAAAACAGCATGTCTGTGCTGACAACCATTCAATAACATGGCAGTGGTAAGCCCACACATTTTCTGCCATCTTGCACATTGGTGTTTCTCTGCACAGCTGAACTGGGAAAACTAAACCTTTGTAGGACTCATGTAAGGCTGAGATTTCTTCCTGTTGCTACTGAAATGTGTCTCAGAACAAAATCACGGCTTCTGTCAGTTTTGAAACCTTCCGGGAAGACTCTTGATTCATGTCCATTTCAGTTTTTACCAGTCAGATCTGCACCGTCTCTACCTTTTTAGTCGGGGAAAAAACATTTCAAATACCAAGAATACCAGCCTCTCTTGTCTGTGACAGCAGCCATCCATATGTCCTGTGCCGTCGAATCACAGGCCTCCCAGTACACTGCTGAACAATAATGTCACCTGCGGGAATCTGCATATTTGTAACCTGAGCTGAAAATGGCTGATAAGTAAAGTTTGCCCTGGTCCTTTTCTTGCATCAATGTTTGCACTCACCACATGCAGGGTGAGTCATTGCATAGTCATTCAATTGGCTTAAATTACCTCCTTTCATGGTCAACAATGAGCTCAGCTGAAGAGACTAAAGCGGGGGAAGTAGGGCCTTCTGGGAATGCTCCATTTGTTCATGAATCCTGACTCTAATTGGTTGTTATTGCGACTGGCAGTCACCATGCTGTAGGGGTGGAGTAGGCCAATGTTTGCTTCATACTCCTCCTCAGTCTGCTGCACAACAGGCTGCCATATATAACAGACAGTCGTAATTGCCGCAGGAGAGGAGATTGATTAAAAAAGACATCAGCATGATCACATGACGACGGGGCCAGGATGGAGGCGCACTATCAGCTGACTGTAGTAATGATAATCTTTAAATTATTATGTTAAACAATAATGAAAATAATTGGTGGTTGACGCTGTACATAATGTCAGACATTAGGAACAGATGCTTATCACAAAGAGTCAGCTACCAACTGTTTTCATCAAAAGTAAAAAAAAAAAAAAAAAAAAAGTCAAATGGATTCAGTTTATTATAAAGAGTCAGAAAAGGAACTTTAAATCCTCGCATCGCACGGGATGGTTTGAGGTTTTAACGTCTTTCAGCTCATTGTTTTGGTTTTACGACCCAAAAACTGTTTTCCCTCTAAAAACTGATTGTACACTACCTGCTCGCCACCAAGTACATGACAAACACAGTTAACAACTAGCTCGTGAACATAGTGGAGCATTTAGGAGCAAAATGCTGATGCTCAGTGTCTGCTGGATGTGTAAAAAGGAGACTGTTCACCATAACAACCGAGGTGATAAACTTTAAGTACAGCTTGTTCCTCTGCCCTCAACGGGCCCCCAAAAAAAACAAGCAACAAACAAACAAAGCAAATGATTAATGTGTTATTAGAATAGTTATTTAATGATATGTCTATTAAGTAATTATCTAATTGTTTCAGCAGGTTTTTTTAATGGCATTTTACCTTCATTAAGTTTTTACCAGCAGGCACTAGCAGGAATTACAAGGGGAGGCAGAGAAAGGGGGATGACATGCAGCACATGTGTTTGGTTGGATTTAAATACTGGACACCAGAGTTACACAGTTCGTGCTGTAGACCTCAGCAGGATGCCCCGCCTGGTAACCACACTAAAATACTGAAGTCTGTCAAAAGAAGGCCCCACCCAGAGCGAGTCACAGGCAGTCTATTTGCTCTTTGGACTATTACGCATTGACTAACATCCCAGTGAAATCCCTCCCTTCGCTGTTCTCCTCCTCTTCTCCTCTTCATGACGTAGTAAGTGCAGTTACAACCCTGCCCCTGTGCTGGGACAAGGCAGCTGTTGTCATGTGCTTGGGGATAATGTGCAGACTGTGTCTGACTAATGGCTGGCTCTCTTGTATCCCTGTCTGCTGTTAGCACCATGCCAACTGGGCCATCCCGATCAATGAAGCACTGACAGGAGGGATATACAAAATACACACATGCAAACACTGACACAGTCTGATACACTGGAGTATGAAGCAGACAACACACAAGACACGGGAAACGGAGAGTGAAAGACATACTGTTTACTTCTATCTTGATTCAACATGATGATTTTAAGATTTGATAACAGTCTGCTCCATGTCATCTGATAACCCGTTAATTAAAATGTTGCTGTTTTTTTTTCATCGTTTACCCACAGTCAAGCCCGCAAGCGTTACGTTCACACCATCAGCCCCATAAATGTCTGTAACTCTAACACAAACTGTGACAGTTCAAAAGGGGAACTAAGATGCTCAATTACAGAGAGCGCCTGTTGGTTTAGTGATAGTATCTCCTCAGATCTGGGATGAGGCAGTGAGGCTGGGCAGGGCAATTGCAGAGTGATCCCATGTGATACAGACCGCTGCACATTTGCCTTATCCCACATGGGGTGTGTTGGTCCAGCTTCACAGAGGGCACACGAGGGCATCTGCTGCAAATATGTGAGTGTGGTCTATGGGGAATTATAAATGGATAAGGCACACACATGTCAACCCACGTTTTTTTTTTTTTTCTTTGCTACATGATTTATACATCTTCCTCCATTTGGAAGCCCCATACAGTATATCCCCTCTTTTCTGCTAGAGACTGGTAATGTCTTGTCACACTCTCATATGCCAAGAGGACCAGGGCACTCCAGACAGATGGCAGCAGCATCCAGCTCTGGCAGGAGTGGACATGGACCCTGCCCAGCAGAGACAGCAAGAGAGACTGACTGGAGTGAAACACTAGTCTCTTTTCTGTCTCCCAAACTGATGCTTTCCAGACCCCGGCCGCATGTTAATATTCTGTCTGGATGCTTAGCAGAAAGATAAACTAAATCGCAACATTTGTTTGGCCCATGTGTTCGTTTTCTATTACCTCTCCTCCTGTTACCCCCTGCCTTCTAAATACAATTTGGCCTGGTATGCAACTTTGTCAGTCACACAGGCATTTCAAAGCAAATAAGCTCCACCCTGCAGCACTGGAAAAAACAGGGATTGTGTGTGTGTGTGTGTGTGTGTGTGTGTGTGTGTGTGTGTGTGTGTGTGTGTGTGTGTGTGTGTGTGTGTGTGTGTGTGTGTGTGTGTGTGTGTGTGTGTGTGTGTGTGTGTGTGTGTGTGTGTGTGTGTGTGTGTGTGTGTTCTGGAGGGGGTGTACTAAACATTACCATCTCTAAATTCTCTACTCCTGCCAGCTCTTTGGTCTGTGGGAAAGATGGGGGTGGGGGGTGTGTGTGTTTGGCCCTGGGGTCTCTTGATCAACATCAGCCCCTCCCATCCTTAAGTCCCCAAACCTGCCTTTGGGTATCAGGTTGTTGGGACACACCTCCACACACACAAACTAACAAGCACACGACCTCCAGTTTTCTCTCCCCCGCTGCCTGTGATGACAGTGACTCCCCGAGGGTCAGCACAGAGGGGCTTCCACAGCGTCATCAAACGAGTGATCTCTCACCTGTGTGTGTGTGTGTGTGTGTGTGTGTAGTTCTGTATAGAGGGAGGGTTTGTTCACACCCTCTCTGCCCCACCACCCCTTCATGTGATCATAATATCAGCCCGTCTCCTCATGATCTAGGGTGGTACGCTGAGGGGAGTCTGCTCTGAAATGAGAGGCGTTAGTGATTAAATCAGAATAAACTGTACTCTCCTGCTGATTACGTGCCAATATGTTGTTGTGCTTAGTTTATGGCTACACTGATTAATTGATCAGTGACAGAAAATTAACGGGCAACTATTGTAATAATTGATTTAAATTACATTTCAAGAAATAATGCCAAACAGCTGATGGTTCCAGCTTCTCAGATTTGACATTTTGCCGCTTTTCTTGGTCTTACATTATAGTAAGTAGTGATTTTGCAATTGTTTGTCAGGCAAAGAAGCGCATTGACAGATTAATCAATAATGAAAATAGTAGTGTGATGCAGCCCTAGATTATTTAGAAGATCTATCTGTTTCCCTGTCCATAGTTTCAGTTTTTAGGCCTCAGAGCCTAAAATGAGCAGACGGATGAGGACGACATCACATCTCGGATATTTAAGTTAGAATAGGTATTTATAGTAAACATAAGATAAAAATCTTTCTAATAGCTTTCTAAAACAATTACAACACATCACTGAGCATTAGGGAAACCTGTTTTTTTTTCCTTGATCTTGCTTTGAGTTTATTAGAGGGCTTGTCAAGCAGGGAGGCAGGAATTAGTCAGTGTCATATGTGTTTGCTGCCTTAAGCCTCTATTATTATTTGTATGATGAGTTTAGGCCTCAGAAACACTTGTCATCTTTACTACTTTACTCCGTACTGTCTCTGCTCCCCCTGCCTCTCTTGTCTCTCAGTGAAAATAAACTTAGCCCCTATCTCTCTCTCTCTCTCTCTCTCTCTCTCTCTCTCTTTCTCTTTCTCTTTCTCTCTCTCTCTGCCAGGTGTAGATGCTCCAGGCGCAGCGGGACCCAGCCTCCGTGTCAGAGAGGGACGAGGCTGCTCCCACCTGGGCCACAGCACTCCTCTGAAACTCGGTTCGTGGTCTCTCTCTCAGAGCACTAACCGCCGCGGGTTCGAGAACAGGAGGAGGAGGACGACGACGACAGGGAAGCCATTTTGTGAGGCGAAGCTGAGTCGCTCTCTGTGCAGAGACAGAAGCCGGAGTAGTCACGGCCGAGATATTTCAGGCTGCTCCCTGCCCTCTGAACTCCACCGCCATGACGACTGCGGTGCAGCCCAGTGAGCTGGTGTTTGAATTCGCCAGCAATGGGATGGACGAAATCAATCAGGTATATATGACAGTGGAGAAGCCACAACTGAAACTTTTGAGGGGCTTGTAATCAATATTTTTTATTTGATCAAAAGACCTTTGGGCCATTTTAACCAGATGTACTGTATGTGATTTTGTTGATAAATGTAAGACAAACAAAACTTGTGTAAACAGCATGGTCACTGGGGCAGGAATAGCTGTGACTCAGGGCCTGTGATCTTCAACTCTGAGAACATGCTGGGGAACGAGGCAGGCGGAGGGGAGGATGGAGCAGAGAGGAGGTCTGGGAGGACGAGTGTGGGCTGTTGGGAACACAGACATGGAAAGGAAAAACCTGCAGCGAGGCTGGGGTGCGTGGGAGGGAAAGGGTGGGGCTTGGCCGTGAATGTGTTTATGACAGAAAGGTTACTGTGTGTGGATACGATGTGAACCTGTGCCTATGTGTCTTTTCATTGCCTGGTCAGGTGTGCAGTTATCTCATCCCCACACCCGTGTCTGAATCCTGTGGAGCAGGCTTGATTGTAAGTGTGGATGTATGTGTGTTTATGTGTACCGGTGTTTGTATGTGTGTATCTAGAGTGACGAGTTGTCACTGGATCCCTGAATAGCACCGGTTCAGGCCTAACCTGACAGACCAGTTACCAGGCTGCTTGAAAGGCATGGGATAATTCCACGAAAAGGTCTTGCATTGTTCAAGGGCTACGGTTTTGTTCCTTGCTGCACCCACTTAGCCTGTTATGCAAGCAGTATGCCCCTATTTACCAAGTCCTGAAAATACCCCTAAAAAGGAACAACACACTGTAATGCACTGTACTAATGTAGTGCCGCAGTGGCCATTTTGTTTCTTCTGGCTGTTGTAAAGATTTATTTAGGCTACAATAAAGCTGTTGGAGCTGAGTGAAATCATAGAGTAGGTTCTTTAATGATTAGCCTTGCTGTATTGGTTTTTAAGTCAATAAGTAGCTCCCTTGGGTGTATCATGTATTGACTGCAGGGTGATACTTAGCTTTGTTATTTTGTACACAATCTCTGATTCAACTACAGATAGCTCTGCAATTTGTTCTCTTAATTTGAAATAAAAAATAAAAGTTTCAAGCTACATAAACAAACGTATCTGGCTTTTAGGTAAAAAAAATAAAATAATGGCATCCTTCACGCTGCAGGCAGAAATACTTTGTCAACTGTTGCTAATCTGAGGGTATTGTAAGTGTACAGACAGTTGGACTCCATTGTGGCTGAGCAGGTAAAGCAGAAGAGAGTAGGGTGTGGCGGTGGTGGTGGTGGTGGGGGGCAACCTGCACAGATGCTGTTGCTTTTAGAGGCAGAATGAGGAACTCAAAAATGCAAATCGACCTGATTCTTATCGCACTTGTTGTTTCCCTACTAGAAACACTATCCAAGTCAACAAAGAGGAAGAAGCTGTTAAAACCTTTATGATGTTGAATATTATTTGTCAGACTGTGTTACATGTCTCACGGTCCTCCCTGAGAGCCCCGCATTTTCACAATGTGACGCCTTTTAAACAACAAGTTTCTCTCCTCCGTAGTTCTTAATGCATCGCAAAACGCTTTTCAAATTGTCAAATCAAAACTTGGTTTACATGACAACACAAGAATAGTCTAAAGGTGTTCCCAGCAAAAACAGGATCTGTAGAGACAGCCTCTCCAGACGTCTCTCGCTCTGTCAGCAAACTGTGTGGGACTCAGCGTTTCATGGGAGGGGGGAGGTGTCGTTTCGATGTTTCATGAGCTCAGCAGACCAACAGTCAAAATGCCACACAAGGACAGCAAACATCATTTAAGTTCAGGCGAGGAGATGTGGTAACCTCCCCGTCTAGCTATCTGATAATATGTCTACCAAAGACTCCGATTAATGGGAAACATTCAGTGTATATCAGTGAGACATTGATAGCGCCTGTAGTCAAAGCAAAACCATGGGTTTTTATTAGCCCCGGGAGGCCTCGTGGTTTCGCTGCCGAGATGACACAAGGTGTTTGTTGCTGATCCTCCAAATCTCGCTCTATACCCACAGACGCCTACACTACAGTACGTACAGAGCATATGTTCAACTAATGAACAGCTTTGGCTAATTACTGCCGGTGCTGCTTAGAAGGACTAACCGTTTAACACAATGTCCAAATAACGAGCCAGTCTGTTAGTCTGCTGGTTAAAGTGTAGCTGAAATGGGTGTGTATCTGGCTCTATTGCCCCCTCTTCTCACCCCCACGACTCAAGGCCCAGACACCTGGTATGCCTCGAGGTCCAAACCAACAATGGACACTTGTGCAAAGAGACAGATACGCCTTTATTCATGTTTCTCTTACTTCACCTTTTTGTCTTGTCTATTTCCCCCTTTAATCACACCATCACTGTAAGAATGTGCTTTTGTTCATCTACATTGTCTGGTTGGTTTAAATTTAGATAAAATACTGAATAACACAATCATCTATTTAAAGAGAAAAAACTGGTTGCTGGTTAACATTTTCTTTCTTTCTGCTTTTCAGTGTTTTGTACATGAGGGTGTTGTGACAAGTTCCAATGAAAAACAACAGTAAATCAAATTGTCTTGTTTTTTCAGATAGGTCTGTGCCTGGTGGCATTTTAAGTTGCTCTCTGATCACTCTGATGCACATTTAGAAACTCTGGTTTAGCCAAAGCAGTTTCATTAGCTGCTTGGCACCGACATGGTAAAAGAAATGATCTGTGCACAGTTTGTAGTGTAGTGTAGTCTGCTGCCATCTCCTGGTGGTCAGTTGACCCTGAGTGGTTTTGAATCAAACTGCAACCCGAGGTGACCTTTTCATTTAAAACTAAAATCATGATTATGGATTAAAAATGTAATTAAATTTGATGATTTCTGCATCAGATCCGCCTCTGCCTCCGATGCTGAATGTATTTTATACAAAGCGACAGCTCACTTAAGTCTACCAGAACCAGAAAAAACTCAAAATGAGAGCTTTAGAGGAACCGTATGACCCACTTATTCAAAGGACTGAGTTAGTCCCCATGTCCCTCACATTGACACGAACCAAGCACCCAGCGAGGACTCTTGACACGTGTGTGTTTGAGGAGCTCTCTGGTCTGTTGTGCCTCTTAGTTGTTCCTCCGTGGTTTGGACCAAACTCCCCCTGCTCCTTTTCTGCATCAGGCTGTGCCGTGCCTGAAATGAGACGGCAAGGTTGGAATTCCCAAAGCACGTTTAGGACATGATGAAGGGGGCGTTTGCCTGCAGTTCATGATTGATCCATTAACATTCATTTGGGCTTATATAATTTCTGAGCATAAGATTAACTTCTCAGGAGAAGTAGGCCAAATCAAACATCTGGTTCCTGTCTTCTTCAGCGGGTCCCTGTGGGCTGCTGCAACACCACAGAAATGAGCTTTCCTCCATGCTATGCGCCTCCATATTAGCTGAAATTGAGTATGAATCTACAATATTTTACAAGGCAATAAAAATAAGAGACCAGATCGGGTTATAACATTAATCTGATGTCATCTGTGGTATTTATATTGCATTTATGATGTGTAGTGGAGGAATTAATGGTGTTTTTATTGGATTTACACGTATGTATTCGCAAAGACCATCTGTCCCTTGCCTCCCAGTTGTAGCGCCGGTGTTGCGACATCTCATACCTTTCTCTATGTGTGTATCTTTGTGTGTGTGTGTGTGTGTGTGTGTGTGTGTGTGTGTGTGTGTGTGTGTGTGTGTGTGTCCGTGTGTCCTCTTTCCATTTAGCTGGACGACCCATCAGTATTCCCAGCGGTGATTGTTGAACAGGTGCCTGCAGCCGATCTGCTGCAGGTCTACTCAGGCCTGGAGTCGGATGAAGTGCCCAATGGCATCATGGTGGACACCACCCTCCACGTGGTGGAGGAGTCATCCATCTTGGTGGGAGGGGTGGACCTCTCAGGTAAAGATATCTTACTTTGCTATCTTATCTACCTTTCTTAAAAAAAAATCTGTTTACGTCTAAATTCACAGCTAAATCTATTTATTTTTTAATTGTTAATGAAATAAATGTGAATCTCACCATATATATATATATATATATATATATATACTTTACCTGGACCTGGATCATCTTAGTCTTAAGATGGATCACAGAAACCGGGGCCCTGCTCCGCAATTTCCAAAACGTTTCAGGGAAAGAACAATGCAATTTGATACTAATTATCAGGAGTCAAAAACATTCTTCAATTATTTAATTACAGTTAATCACTAGCATAACCTAGAGAGTCTTTAATGAGTAAACAGTGGGTTACCTGAATATACAAAAATGTGAAATTTGTCTACATGCAAGCAGATAATTCAGCATACATGAAGGACAACCTTTCCGATGATAAATGAATGAATAAGTATTTGTGTTTAAATGGAACTTTTCTTTGAAAGACATTCATATTTTCCTAAAATTACTATCAAATTACTTCGTTCTTTCTTGGAAACTTACAATATTTCCCTATTTTTTTTTTTTTTTTTTTTGTACCATTAATTTTTTATAGATCTTGATGCCACCTTTAAAATTCTATTAATTCCTTCAGATATATCTGATGTATCTGATAAAGACACAGACAAACTGAAATACCACAATATATGAAAAAAGTAACCTGCAGGGACCTCATGAATTTGTCTTTGTCTGCTGCACAGAAACAACGGTCTCAGGTGCAGAGGACAGCATGGAGACAAACGAGGCTGCAGCAGCTCTTCTCAACATGGAGTCTCCAAACAACATTTTGGATGAGAAACGTATGAGTAAGTTCATTTGCATTGTTACGGTTTCAGAAATAGTGCAAAAATATTTCAGTTTTGATCCCACATTAATCATATCTGGAGCATTCGACTCGATCTTCGTGGTGTATTCATGGTTTGTCTGTGTTCCTATTTGTCTTATTTACGTTCAGTTCACTCCTATGGCACT
The DNA here is from genome assembly GCF_021018895.1 of Seriola aureovittata. Lineage (NCBI taxonomy): Eukaryota > Metazoa > Chordata > Actinopteri > Carangiformes > Carangidae > Seriola > Seriola aureovittata. Next base: position 7,693,282 of record NC_079371.1, on the reverse strand, counting down.
CTGCTGGAGTCAGACCTGACATATACCCCACTGAGGCCCGACCGGATGGACAACAGTGCCCTTGACGTGTCCCTAGATGAGGACACTTCATCCATGGATGAGATTCCCCAAAAAACTTCATTAAAACCTCAGAAAAAAAGCAAAGGTAACAGTGTGCTCCTCCTCCCTGTTACAACACAGCAATGATCTCCTGTGATAAAGTTTCAGTGTTGTAAGTAATTGGATGATTTCACTGTGACCTTTTAACATGCTACCCCTCAATTTGAATCATAGTCCGGAAGCCGCGGGCGGTGCGTCCCTGCTCCCCTATCACCACCCCTAACCTGCCACTCAGGAAGAAGACCAAAGAGGGCAAAGGTAAGCCTCACTAACTAGTCCGCTTCTCTGTAATGAGCCAATAAAAATCAAGGTCTCTCCCCCTCTTGTGTACGCTCTGTTTCCTCCTGTGGAGTGTGCAAACAGCAGTCCTCAACCCCTGCAGTCCGGCCGGGTTGAATCTGGCCGAGTTAATGGATGAGGGACTCTCAGAGTGCTGTGTTTCACAGGGAAACAGAAGTGATTGTAGGCTGGAGGGCACGCTGATGCTCCACTGATAGAGGCAGACTAGTGCTGCTTGATGTGAACCCTCATTGCACCATACAGTGTGACACAAAGAGGAGGGGGCTGGAGACGGCAGGTTCAGCTGCACACATATACATCACCCTGTCACCGTGTCTGGGATTCAAGTGACTGCTCGGAGCGATGCTGTTTTTAACCACTTCTGGCCACAGTATCTTGCAAATTAGAGTAATCTACTCCCAGGCTTGGTATAATTAATTCCCTTCCAAGGCACACATGCACACACACACAACAGTTACACAAGCCGTTTCTCCTGTAACCCTGTAGCTGCCATGTAATATTTTTAAGTAAAACTCTGAAAATTGCTATAAAAAATAAAAGGAAAGATAGATGTCTGTAGCACAGCTCTAAGGCCTCACCATGGATGTACGTTGTGCTTGAATGTAAAAAACATGACTTAATTTATCCCCCCTCCCTGAATTTGCAGGCAACACCATCTACCTGTGGGAATTCCTTCTGGCTTTACTGCAGGATAAAAACACCTGTCCCAAATACATCAAGTGGACACAGCGGGAGAAAGGCATCTTTAAGCTAGTGGACTCCAAAGCAGTTTCAAAGCTGTGGGGCAAACACAAGAACAAGCCTGACATGAACTATGAGACCATGGGAAGAGCTCTTAGGTAAGACGAACATACAGATGAGCACCATTTTCCAAAGCGCCGTTGTCACGCACATTAGCTCCCATTTAGCTCTGAACCCTGCAGACATGATTCCACAGACATGTTCATAATAACACACCAGAGTGACGGTTTAAGATTTTATGAGGCTGTTAGATTTGAATGATGATCATGTCTATAACGTGTTAAACAGCTCCTTATCTGCTTTTTCCTCTAGGTACTATTATCAAAGAGGCATCCTGGCTAAAGTGGAGGGGCAGCGGCTGGTGTACCAGTTTAAGGAGATGCCACCTGATCTGGTTGTGATTGAGGATGAAGACACGAGCTCAGACGCCAACGCCGGCTACGGTAACCAGAGATCTACCAATGGGAGGTCTGTGGTCCGTGGAGGTTCCAAAGGGCACGGACGGGCTCATGGTCAGCACCAAGTCTCAGTGAAGCAGATGAAGAAGGAGCCTAATGATGAATGTCTATACCAGGAAGCTAATGGTGGACACGCCGCGCATCTCCTTCAGTCTGTTCATGTGTTGCACGCAAATCAAGTGTCAGGTGTCCAAGATCCAGCACAAGCTATGAGGTAAGAAGAACACAATACCCACTGTTTCCACGCTGTAAATCATATTGAGAGTGACTGTAAGTTAAGTGAAGAATGCTTTCATTTCAGTTAGCTTAGCATACAGATTGTAAATAGGGGGAATCGGCTAGTCTGGCTCTGCTGTCATTGACAAAAAGGCTCTAGGAAGTTACTGTTCCCAGCCAAGAAATAGTTCCAGGAGTTTACACCTGATCAAACCCCAACATGTTGTTTTTACACTTCGGTTTTTGTACTAATTAAATTAAATGAAATATAACATGCTAATTGGAGAACGGACAGACACGAGAGTGGTATCAATCTCTTCATCTAACTCAGTGCAAGAAGGCAAATTAGCTTTTGTATTTCGCAAAATATCAAACTGTTCCTGTAAAGGATCCTTACCCAAAAGATTTGTGTTTGTTATGTCTTTATCTAAAGAAAAATTCATGTCAGTCAATGTATTGTGATCTGAATTTTCTAACGCTCGTGCATCAGTATGAACCTGTATCAGTATCAACAGGCTCTATTCCAAACCCACAGGATGTTTTGATAACAAAGCGTTGTTGTTTCACCAACCGTCGGAGATGTTTTTAGGCTGCAGTTTGTGTTGTTGTACGGATTTGCTTTCGATTCCATTGTTTGCTTTGTCCACTGCTTGTATTATTAATGTATTGTCAGTCATCTGGCTTTTTGTCTGAGCAGTTAAACATTGTCTGCAGTTAGGAATCAAGGAGAATAATGATTTCTGTGGTGCAGCTGACAATGCCATTTGTAATATTAATAAGGGCATTAGTTCTGCTGTTTAGGATCATAACTGTGCACCGGGTAACTCTCTCAACAGGGTTCCATTAAAAAATAATCCTTGTCTATATTTGCAAAGATGCAAGCTGAATATTCAGTTACAACAGCTCTGTCAGAGAAGACGAAGAAACACCAGCACATATTTAGTTCATTTTGTCTTTTCAGGACCATCACTGCTCCTGCGTCACTTCCAATGGTCCTGACATCTTCCGGCTCTCTTCAGTCTGTTCCCCTCACCACTGTTCTGGCCAACGGGGACTCCAACCACTCCCCCCCTCCCCAGGTTATTCTCCACACCATGCCCTCCACCACAGCAGGTGGTAAAGATGTGCTCACCATCCAAACGGCCTCTTTAGCAGGTGGAGCCAATAGCCTGCAGGATGGCCTCCCGCAGCAGCTCCTGGTCACCAGTCTGGGCTCCTCCACTGTCTCCTCCTCCACCACTTCCTCCTGCACTTCCCCTCCAGGAGTCATTAGTTCCACCGCTTCCAACCTCAACAGTCTCCCCCGCCTGGTCGCCATCAACACCACCTGCGGCCAGACCATGGTGGCACAGCAGCCCGGCACCGTAATTGCCACCGTGCTCAAATCCAGCGATCTCTCGGGGCTGCAGGTCAAAGAGGAGATGCTGGACCCCAGCTACTTCCAGTCGATGGTGAACGGTGATCCATCACTGACGGCACATACGTTTGAGAAGGAAGAGATGGAGGTAGGGGAGGCAGAGCTGCAGTATAGGACTGTGATTATTGATACCAGTCAAAGTCAGGGCCAGGAGCCTGCAAGTGAAACTATAATTAATGGACATTCCTCCCAGAGTAGCAGCCCTGGTGAGGGCCTGACTCCTGTGGAGGAACTGGAAGTGCGTGGGGAGATGTCCCTGCAGCCGGAGCAGGGAATCAAAGGCCTGCAGGAGCTGCCGCTGTCTGTCCAGCTGCCTGCAAACTTTATCCAGATAAAGACAGAGCCTGCAGAGGCCTAGACTCTCTTGCGCACAAGCTGAACCAAAAACAACAATTATATCCATTTTGCCCACAGACTTGATGTTTTCTTTTCTTACCACAGTGATCTGATCAGAAGCGAGGGATCTTGCAGCGTTATGCTCTTAAAGGTTGCTCAGGTCAGCCTCAGGATTTATTGTTTACTCACATATTTTGTGACCATGTGCCTAATTTTAAAAATCAAAGTTTAGTGTTGAGTTTTTTCTAAGAAACTTCAGATTAGAGATTATAATCTGTAGACATGAACCCCAACACACACAGATACAGATACACTTAAACAGAGACACGGAAATCGCTCACATTCACACAAAACACCCCCCCCCCCCCCCCCCCAGGAGAACAGCCATCGGATAAACCAGGGATTCTGTCTACCAAATGTGCCAGTTAGTAGTTTTCTTACTTTACATCTCACTGGACTTGTATGTTTAAAGAGGAGAATGCAACGGACCAAAACCGGGGACTGAATGCCAAATGGTGCAATGAAATCAGACTTCTGAGAGCATGCAGAGTGACTGTGGGTGTTTTTTGTTCCCATGGATGATGGGTGGATGTTGTGTCATGGTGTCCAATGTGGAGAAAAAAAAACACACACCTCAGAGTTTAATGAAGAGTGCCTTACAGGAAGTTCAAACAGCTCAAGACTCTTTCTTGGAAACGTCGGGGGGAAAAAGATGAAAAACGGACTAAATGGCTTTTCAGACTGTCAGACTTTTAAGAACTTATTACTCATTTATTTTCATATAAACAAAAGGTATGCATTTGCTCTCTATTACTCCTAGCCTTAAAACACTGTGTTACTATGGAAATGGGCATTTTCTGTCCACCAAGGACAGTCCAACATCAACTATTTGTATAGAGCTGCAGACTGGAGGCACAGTAAGAATGAAAGGCAAAAATGGAGAGAAAGAGAGAGTACGCAGGATAAAATAGATTTTATCAGCCTCTTCTTCAGAGGCTCCAACCTTTTAAACCCTGTTTATATGAAATGGAATATATATGAATATATATATACATATATATATACATATAATATACAATTGAGATTCAATTTTAAGGCCGCAGCGAATTTATTTATTTTGTGAATTTCTAAATTCTGTATAAAAATGACACATTTGTCTTCTATTTACATGTGTAAACATGAGGGAAAATACAAAGAATATGAACGTTAATACAAGGATGCATATTTTTTTTTTTTTTTTTGTAAGACCAACTTTTATCATTTGTATAGCTTTCCATATAATCAACTTTGCTGTTATCTTGATTTTTGGACCCCAGTGCTCAATGCATCATCATTATTTCACTGTTATATTCTCTTATTGTAGATAGCCTCTGTTGTGTTTCTGATTTAAACATGTTCTGAATGTGCTTTTTGTTTCCCCCTGTCAGCGGACATACCTCTTTACCCTTTTCAACAGTCGAGCAGTCGAGGCTACGCATTTACAAACATGATGTTCTGTTTAATTCATAAAGTGTCAGATGTATCAATCAATATGTCTTTGAAATCATATCTGAAGTGTCTAGTTATTTGGTACAAAGACATACGAGTGCTGTTCTTTTCTCATTTCATCTTTTCTCTTCCTCTCCTCACCTCTCCCTTCATCTCCTCGGCTCTTGTCTCTTCTCTCCTCTCTCGTCTCGTTTCCTCCCCTTTCATCGTACCTCCTCTCCTCTCTCGTGTGTTCTTGTCTCCTTTCTTCTCTCCTCCTCCTCTCCTGCTCTCGGGTCAGTCGAGTCTGTGCCTTCTTTATTTGCTGTCCCATTTTGTTAAGGACACCCCAGGCCAGCCAGCCAGGCCATCCGATTGGCCCCCTCGGCCCTGCTGGGGATGAAGCCATATTGATCCTGAGTGGTATCAAAGCTAAATTGGTTGTATTTTCCACCCGGACTGAAGCTGCAGAGTGAGGACATTCATACACACTGACCTCCATCTGCACTGGCACCGAAGGACAGGAGTTAAACGCTGCTTCACAACCCCACATCAGCCAAAGGGCTCTGATTCTGCAAAGACACTCTGAATGTATACTTATTTTTTGACAATCAATAATTACACTGGGTTACATTTGCATTGAAATCTGTCAATCCTTGAGAGGGAATCTGCTGCTTTTATTTTTTTCTTATACATTCTTATATCTGCCCTGCCTTTTCCTTAAATCACTGTTGTCTGTGAGATGTTGAGGTATGTCCACTGCTCATGTTTTGTTGCTTCTTTTGTCTCGGGTTGTCAATGGCCTCCCTTATGCTAAATTGCTAAATATAGAATAGATTTTTAAGAAAAAGTCAATGTACTAATTAAAAACAAAATCTTCACTGAAGACCTTTATTTGTTGTTTTGTTGCAGATAAAGTGGTTTTGAAATTGTGTGAGGATAACAGACAAAATGCCATAGAAGACATTTTGGAAAAATTAAAGTCAATTTAAATAGAAAGAAATTAAGTCAATTAATTTCTACTGTTGCAATAATGAAACCATTGTGTCGTGTTGTTGAGCTGTTGCGGCTCTGGGAGACATTCGACCACATGGCATCTGAAGAGAGAGAAAAAGTAGGAAACTGGAATGAAGCCACTATCAGGCCAGAGACTGATTGGACTGTACTTAAGAGCAGCGCTTCTCCAGTTGCTGTGGGTGGATGAAAACATGTGACATCCACCAGAACTGACTGACAACGGCCGAGTTTTTCGCCACAGCTCGCTGGGAGACCAGAGTATGTGCGTATGTTTAGGCAGCGGTTGGCAAGTGGAAGGGTTAGGCTGCCCTTGGATTGGTTCTGTTAAAGCATATGTTATGTTGTGTGTGTGTGTGTGTGTGTGTGTGTGTGCGCGCTGGGGGGGGGGGGATGCGTTGGCTTGGATTGACTGTGTGTGTGTTTCTGTGTTCAGGGTCAAGGAGTGGGGTGGTGGTGTTGAGGAAGCTGTCTGGCAGCAGGGCTTGCCTACTGTGCCTAGTTCTGTCTACACCCACACACTGCACAGCTGTGTACCACACACTTGCCATAGGTTTCATACACATGCACGCACGCACGCACGCACACAGAAAAACCAGGCATAAGCGCACCCACAACCAGCACTCAAACTTTCTTCACTCCAGCAAACATCTTCCTGAGCCTTTTGCAGATGGGAAAATGGTTTGAATTGAGTCTGAAATCATTGCACAAGCCTCTCATTCAGCAACACACAATCCTCCATTACATCTAAACAGACCCTTAGCTTTTCTGTTCAGCGGTTCATCGATCGGCTGCCATATGGTAAACGCAGGTTGTTATGGATTACTAAAATAATGAAAGGCTACTAACAGCTGTTACGACTGTGCTATTCCTTTGGTTAGTGAATCAGAGACCCTGAAGATGGAGCAGGAGCCGGGTCCTGGGAGAGCAGGACTATTTCTGTGTCGCCTGCAGCCACTGACACAGCGCGAGTGTTTACTGCTGTGCCATGCTGCCTCTCACAGTGGGAGCAGTTGAAGGATGACGGCTGACATTATTGTGCCTCCAGCCTGTAGCAGGAACAGTACAGGGAGAGCTTATTTAACCATCAGGTCACCAGACTGACTGCAACATTACAGAGAAAAGGGAGTTGATAACTGCAGTCTCATGGCCATTGCAGCTTTATGCTGGATGTTAACTTGACAACCTGCAGCCAAGGTTACACTTAAACAGACCACTTTAAAATTTGCTGGCTTTCTGAAAGAGTCAAAAGTAAATGCATTTAAGGACAGAGGGTGTAGAGTGGTTTTATAATGTAAAACAGGAATGGTGACAAAAGAACGTCTGGTTTGATATTGCAGCAGTACACCTCTCTACACACAAGATGGCACTGGTAATACACGTGTCCTCAGCTGAGCCTCAGCCTCAGTCTGGGTTGCAGAGAACTATTTCTTCAGGTCACTAATCTAAATACAGACACTCCTCATACATTGGTTTTCACTCTCCTCTGCCCCAGAATAGCAACTCATGGATCTAAATGAAATAGCGATTATTTGAAATGAAAATAAGCAGCTGGGAGTGAAGTTTCCTTGTATTTTTGTTAAGTAACAAATGGAATTAATTCACTTGTGAGCTGCAGTGATAGCAGCCATTCCTCAGGCCAGGTAGGCGAAATCCTTTGGACTGCGCTAACCTGGTTGATGCTCTGTATCTCTGTTTATCTTGCAGAGCAGTCGATCTTGTTTCCTCTCATCGTCAAAACAGTGATAAACAAACAAGTGCTGGAGGGGGAGTTTCCTAGACAGTGTAAAATGCATGAGAAAGATTGTGCAGGGCTTCATTTGAAATGATATATTCCTTCATTCTGTCTACAAGGGAGGGGCTCACAGTCACACACTCAGATGTGCTTCATATCTAATGTAGACAGTATTGAACCGCTTCATACATGGTAGGAATGCAAATGAATCTCTTCTTATGTGGATGTATGGGTTTTAAAAAGCCATGCATCAATAATGTGAGATCTTGTATTTTTGAGTAGTTCAGGGTTTTGCATTTTCAGAAGAAAAAAAAAAAAAATTCCCCCGACTTGGTCTTGTTTTCCTATCCTCTCCACATGTTTGCAGCAGCCTTTACATTCAAACACTAAAGATCCTTTAAATCAGCTAATTTGCTAAACATCACATTATTTACATCAGAAGATGCTGAATATTTAAAAAGAAACCCATGAATACTGTATGCCAAAAACTGTAGATTTTTTTCCTGTAGATTGGTCCCAACTTGTTTCCTGAAGATGCGTTCAATGACCTGTAGATTTGTGTACCGGATACCAAGACGTGGATGCTCTTTTTTTTTTTTACCATGCAACAACTGGAGTGTGATCAATTTCTGTTTTTGCTCTGACACATGTGCAGCTGCAGTGTCACCATCCAGCGTCTTTCTGGGTCTCCTCCGTGATGATTTTTAATTGTGAGACGCCTCTACTTTTAAAGTTTGACTTTCATGGTTAATATTGGACTTCTGTCCCAACAGGCATGAGGAGCTCTCAGGGAGCCAGCTGTAATATCTGTATCAGCCTCTCCAGTCAGGGTGAGCCATCCCTTTTCAGAACGACTCTCAGGGCTTCCATGGCAATTTACTCTCACGACTACACAAGAGTCCTCAGAGTCCGCAGAGACTTCGCCAGATAGACAACTAACAACTAACAGCATCTTACGAAAAAATAACACTTTACACAATTTCCCGACGTTGTGAGTGCGGAGGCTCAACAACAACAGCAGCAGCACGCTGAATGCATTCTTTTTAATAAACACTCAATGATTTGATGCGATAAGCGGGAAAATAGTGGGAAATGAATTATATAAACTCTGATTTTATGAACTTTTTAGAACAGCCTCAGGGGCTTTGCAGTACACTTGTCAGTTTATTTGAAGTATGTTTGCAATTATTGCATTTGTTAACTCATGCCACTATTTTTTACTTGACATGTTGCTTTAGGCCATTGACATTATTGATTTAAAAATAAGATGGTTGCAGTCTGAACTCCATTTATGAACATATCCATAAAACATTTACATACAGTAATATGTTTCCCCTTCTTTTTCACAAAATCCATTTCGCTGCCAAATATTACTGATATTACTGACATTAATATCACACTGAGCCAACATGAGTCAACGTCCAGATTTACATAGCAGGCATGATACTTTCATATCACCGTAAACAAAGATTTATTATGCATTAGATACTTAAGACAGCCTCAGGTTATTAAATGGAAACAATGAAAGCCTATATATCTTTTTCTTGTCAAGACTCTTTTTAATTTGATACTAAATGTTTCTGCTAATGAGCAATGGGACTAATGGAGAATAGAGAAGATCTGTCTATTCATTGCGTGAGTCAGATTCAAACATTTCATACTAACACCCCAGGGCGTTAAGTTTCTCTCAAGGAAATGTTATTGTTTCGTATGATAGGACAACTGAGATTATTCATACAATGAAATTTTAATTGGAAAAAAATCAGGAAAGAGAAAGAAAACACAAGACTTCAAAGCAAAGTATGACAGGAGCGCTCCATTTTTGTCTCTCTGTTTAACTTTTGAATATCTCGCATAGCTCGAATACTCTCGGGCATTTATGCACCTTGTTATTCTGATGACAGAACATCAATTACAAATGCCTATCGCGCTTGCTTATCTGTTAGTTACAGATGAGAGTTGTTTCAGCTCGACAGATTGAGATGTGGTGTTACAGATTAAAATCGCCTCGGCAGAGGAGGGTCTGTTTGAACTGGAGCACTATTTAAAGCGTTCTGTGGACTGCAACAACAGTGAACACAATGGAGGATAACACAACAGTGAGTGCATCACAAAAGACAGCTGAGGTCTGTGCATCTTTAATTATACTGTACCTCCTTAGTTTGACATGATACCAAAAACTGAGAATAATTCTTATAATACAAGCTTCAGCAAGTTACTATTATTATCTGTTTTTTTCTTTGTCTTGTTTTTTTTTGCCTGTTTTCCTGGTTTAGTCTTGAAGTTGCATATAGCTTTCTTCTAGTGTGTATGTGTAATATCATATTTTATATCTGATGTCTCATGGTGTCGTAGTTTATTTTAGTTTTGGGTGAGCATCAAAGAAGTGCTGTGTGACTTAAGCAAGTTTGTATATTGTGTCACTGTGACACTTATAGGGACAGGTTTGTCTGATACTTATATAAGCAAGAAAAACAAAACACTACAGTACATGAAGAACAACTCCTTTGAACCTATAAAGTAGAATAAATGAAGCACAACAAAGTAAGGACAGACAATACTCAAGTATTTTTTTTTCTTAGGGCACATTAGTTTCTGGTGACATCTTTCAAACTAAATTGCATTAATTTAACAGGGTCAAGCAAGAAAACCAATCAGGTGGATAAGCAAAGAAAATTAGACAGTTGTAAATGATTAGTGACTTTTAAGAAACAATCTCAACACTTTAAATGCCATTTAGACTGTTTAGAATGGCTAATACTCAATGGGCTAAATTGGATAATAATTATGTGTGTAATTGGCTGCTTTGGTCTCACACCGGGTCTGGAATATTTATCAAAAGGAGAATTTGCACCTACAATGACATCAACAGTTTGAATCCCAGACAGATGCACACTGTCCTCAGATCCTCCCCAGCATACGGGCGATCCACCAGTTGCATGGCATGACGACCTGACAGATGACCCGGCCTCCTTGGTAGTAGTATGGCCACGGGTTGAAGCCACCCAGGGGCTCGAAGTAGCGACGGCAGAAGCGGTAACCACGGCGACAGTGCTGGCAGCAGTAGCCGCGGTCATCCAGACGGTTATCCAGCTCGATTCCAACGTCTCTCTGCAGAGGACACAGGAGTGGGCAGGGGTTACAATCGCACACATGACAAATGTCAGTTCTCCCAAGGCAAGGGCAGGAGACGAGGAGGAGGAGGAAGAGGAGCGGAAGGCGTGAATTGATGAGCCTGCTTTGGCTGTAGGTCAGCAGAATATATGTAAAACCCAAACAAGAGTGAAAAGATCAGGAGTGATGATGAAAATGCAAAGTTGTGTCCTGCATGATGAGTGTGGCAAAGAGATCAAGATAGCGTTGAGAATGAGCGAGCTTGATTTAAGCTCCAGGAGCATAAAACATGATATAATACCCTTGACCTTTCTATTATACTGGAGGTAGCACGACTGCTGGCTGCACAGTGTGCCATCTCTGAATCCAGCATTCATAGCCTCTCCTCCAGAGCTGTCTTCAATCAAAGAAACTCTAACGTTGGTAGTTACCAGCATAATTACACTATTTCTTTCATCTCTGACCTCTTAACTCCCTCGACCGAAGCCCACACTCTGCACCAAAATGGCTGCCCCTCCTCCAATAGAGCATTCAAATTACAGCTCCCCACGTCTTGGCGCCCTCCTCCTGACCTTGACTTTAAGTGCATGGCACATTCCTAAAGCAATTAGCAGAGTAATGATCGCCTAACAAGGATTCTTTCATTTGCTCTTGCTGGCTGCCTCTGAATTTATAGAGGGGCCAAATGAAACCCAAACGAAAGGTAAATTGGGTAGAATTAATGGCCCTTGGATTTTTCCATTGTGCTGGCTGGTTCATGCCCTCGTAGACTCACGGGGGCTGAGTGCCATGCCTTTGATCAAGAGCAACTCCAAATGGGGTTCGGAGAAGTGCCACTTAACTCACCGTGCGAGTTGAGGCAGCAACTGCCCTCAGTATGCATTTGACCACATTTCAATCTCTTTTAGTAAATGAATCCTCGGAGACAATCCTGCGCTGTCTCGTTAAACTGCTCGGATCCAGGAGACGACGGCCTGCGCTGACTTCACATTCAGAACAAACTGGCATAATTCTCTGCAAGCGCTTACAATAACTGAGCTACATGCAACAGTGCAGAACAAAACACATCCACTGTTGGGAGTAGAAAATGTGCGGGAATTGTTTAAGGAATTGTTTAAGGACAGGACCCACAGGAACACATGGCTGAGCCCCTCTGGTCCCCTGCTACATTTAGTATGGGAATTAGGGGTTTTCTTCCATCTACTGTATAAGTCAGTGCAGTCAATTACAGTGGTTTTACACACACTTTATTTTAATCCATCAAGCATGACTTATAAAAAAGTAACCCACGCCTTTGATGTTATGATAAATTGAGTAAAATTACACACTCATGAGACATACTTATAACACATAGAAAGGGTGGGACAGATGATATCTAGGATAGCCGGGGTTTGATTTATTACTATGACAAGCACAGGTAGGCTGCTAATGATTTATTGTTTCAGTCAAGTTTCAGGTCATCAGCTTCCGGGCAACAATCTGTTATGGAAACAACACGAAAGCTGTCAATGGACCAACGATAATCTTATCTGCTCCTCGCAGCCCAAACTGGGATGTTACGAAATCTGGGGCTCCGGCTCGGAAAATGAAGGAAATATTTTATTCAAATGACGTCGTGTTTATCAAAACAAATAGCCAATGGGCAGCATTGTACCTTAAAGACAATTAATCAGAGCTATCCTTTTAAAACGGAGGGTACATATTAATCACTCTGGCTTTGAGTTGCCGTCTCTAGTGGGATGCTACAGTGATAAGAATGGTTCACCTTGGGAAATCTGAGGCAGTCACTCGCAAACAAGCAGCATTAATGAAGAGTAAAAGCCATTACCCCCGTGCTGCATCTGATTTCATCACACACTCAGGCTCACGTATACACATGCAAACACACAGTCGCCCACGCGCAGACACCTCCGTGCATAATATGAGGCGCTGGATATGAATGAGTCTGCAAAGTAGAAAACTGCATCAGTCATTCAATAAGATGTAACGAATCAAAGCACGACTCCTCTAATCTCCACACTTGTTGGTGTTATTTCACACACGCTGATCACCGCTTTTCATGAGCTTGAGCTCATGCCTGGATGTGTTATTAAATCTCATAGCAGAGCTCATCACATTCATTCTGGCATCCAAACAGTAGCGATAACATTTCTGTTTCATACCCTGCTTTGTATTCAGAAAAGGGGTTTTCCATGTAGACACACAGGCCAGTGTAACATATGAAATGCTTTGCTGCATGTCCTGATCTCAGATTTTCATCTCACTGTGCTCTGCAGTGAGCTGGAATGACAATGAAATTGGATGTAATTGAATAAGGAGATAGTCATGTATTTCAGTAAACTCTGCTGGTTTACCAAAGTGATAAGGAGCTTTAGCTTCAGTGTAGAGATTCCTCTGGAGGCACCAACAGCTCGTGCGTTCATAGATTTGAATTCCTTCAGCTTTTTGCACCTCTGTTATGCATGAACAGCCACCTAGCCTGACCCTGAACATGTCTCCCAGAGGTTTGTGAGGATGGTCCAAGTTTAACACACAATACAAACACTTGTGTGCAGGCAGAAGCACACACCAAACACGTTTACATGTGTATGTGTGCGAGATCGATTCATTCTGGAAGTCCTTCCATGCTGTATGGGTCAAGGACAGTGGTACCATCCCTTCAGCCTTGTCAGATGGTAGTTATTCAGTTTAAAATTTCCAGGGCCACCTCTGACACGACAGCTGTGGCAAAGGTCAGTTTCATATATCTGTCAGCATTTATTCTGTCAGCGAGTATTCTGCTTTACATGTGTGCGCCGTATGGAAAGGTGCGACTGAAATTCAGACTTATGAAATGCAGATGAAGTGAATGCATATTTTTAATGTGTCTACGTGTGTGTGAGTATGATAGATGAAAAGATGTAGGCAGACAGAGAAATAGTGTGATTAGCAGACTGTGTATGATTTGTGTCTGCGTGCACATTTACATGAGCTCTGGATGAAGCAAAAAAAAAAAAAAAAAAAAGAAGCTTTGGCTAACACATGTGGCATCCTACTGGCATGAGCAAGAGTTCAGACTCCCAATTACAGGCTGCTGCCTGCCCTCTGCTTGGCCACAAAAGCCTTTGTTATCACCGGACCCACAAACAGAGCCTGGATGTGCTGCTGGAATGGATTGCAGTGGTATGCATTACTCAGCTGATAGAGGCAGAGCGTTTCAAAAGGAGAGCCGAGTTTTTCATCCCCTGGTATGTTTTAATTGCATTGCGCTGCATCTCCTGCCGCAGACGATGAGGGAGAAGACAGAGGAGCTGAGGGGAAATTGAAGAGTTGAGCGGGAGGTGTTTCTGGGACGTGCCTGATAAATGTCAACATTATAGGACGTCTCATTTCTCTGCATGTCTCCCACCGTTTGTCACAGCTCTGAGGAACAGACCGAGCCTGACTCATTATCCTTGAATTTAGCTTTAGTGGCTATTCACCTGTAAGTGCTGAACGTGTGTGTGTGTGTGTGCGTGTGTGTGGGATGTCTTTGCACCTGTATATGTTCCTGGTATCTTTAGTGTGCAACTGCTGCTTTTCTGTATGGCGTATGAGTGCATAACTCCCGTGTAATATACTGCTTTATGTGATTTTCCCTCAGTGTCAGGGATAATTAATCATACAATATTGAGTGGTTTACATGCAGTACACCAAAATATGCCACCAGGCCTTTCCACTCATTTCATATGCTTTGATAATTATAGCATTATATATAAATGTAACTTATCTGTGCAGCAATGAGTGACCTTGAGAGTGTGCCTTTGTACAGTGCTTTCCACTGCCTCAGAAAAAAGGAAGTGAAAAAGGCACTAACTGGAGCTGTGAGGCACAAGTTGCTGCCTTTGAAAGGCTGGATATTCCTCTCAATTAATGGAGAGACATTAAGGGAGTCTTCAATGAACTGGCCTTACTTAAATAGATATATAGAGCAATTGCTATGCCCTCTGGTGCACAGAGTCAGTTTTAACATCAATTAGTGAGCGATTTATATGCAGAAAGAGTCGTGGCAGAGCTGGGGCTGATTGAAGTCGCTCTACTGTATCTCATGGTGTGGTCCCGGGTGACGTGGTGCAGAGGGTCCCACTTACATAGTCGTTGACGGCGACGTGGTCCTCGACATCACGGGTGAATCGCTGACCTGTGACCTCTGCGTCAGGTGTGTCAACGTTTCCCTCCTCCACATCTGAACACACAGAGAGGAGATGTGTATGTACTTACGACTGTTTTTCTGTTGTTTGATGTAAAATGAGAAAGCTCTTAGATTAAATTTTGGCTTGTACATTCTATTTTCCCAGTGGCTTGATGCTAATTACTACCATTCAGGAGAAATACGCTGGAATTCAGTCCAAGCTTTTTCATGCCTCTGTCAAAGAATGGAGTTGTTGCTGTTGTGATACTTACACACAAATCAATTTCCACAGATCCTAATTAGTAAAGCCTACAAGTCATTTTGAGAAAGAATGAATGACTGAATCTAACTAAGCACATTTGCTCAAGTATTATATTTAAGTACAATTTTTAACAACTTACTTTACCTGAAACTGAGATATGCCTCTACCCCACTTCATGTCAGAAAGAAACATTTTACTTTTTATTCCACTACATTTATCTGATGACTGGAGTAGATTAACATTTCATATATTGCACGCACTGCAAAAATCTTCATCTTAGCAAGACATTTTATATTATTTAAACCTGAAAGTGTTATTTTTTTTCTTGACGCACATGAAAAACACGGACAGCTCAACGTCGTTCTTGGTTCTAAAGTCCAACACTTATCATCATCTTTTAAGTTGATATGAATAACTTATGAGCAAACAGTCTTTTCTTCACACATCCAGCAGCCGTGTAGCAACATTATCACCCATCATGTGTCTAAACACCTGGTGAATGGGAGTCTAATCTTCACTTTGTTTTAGCTCTTGTTTTGGTCTCTACCAGCTCCTGAGGGAAACGTCTGGCTCTTCAGCTGTTAAATGCTCCGCTATGTTCACCAGCTGACTGTGTCTGTCTGCTGTTTGGTGCTATGCAGGCAGTGCACAGTGGGTTTTTACAGGGTTATTTTTTTTTTTTTTGCTGAAAACAGCTGCCTAGTGCAGCCAAAAGTGATGCTATGAAACCATTGGGTGAACAAAGCATTAAAGTTGCAGGCCCGACAGCTAAACATTGGGCTGAAACTCACTATAAAGCTCCATAAAGCTGAGGGGAGCTGTAGATTCAGGTGATAATTCTCTGTAGGTTCATCACTATGAGTGACCTCTTTCACCCGGTTTTTACATTGCTATGTGAGACAATATGACTATAAAAATTATCGATTGAAGCTGCTTTAAGAAATAGTTTAAATAGAGTCCTGGTTAAGAAAAACATACATTTAGGATTCAGTAGCTAATTAATTTATACTTAGTGTGGTGGATATTGTTTTGCAGTGCAAACCAAAATATAATCATTATGTTAAGTAGTTAAAATCAACTCCACCTTAACTAGTTTACATGTTAATGAACTGGTGATAATAATGCAATTTACATTCTGAAAGAGGCTGTTTTGCAGTAACACGTAGTTAACTATACTTTAAATACAATTTATTGATAGTATTTCAGTGCTTTTACTGAAGTAAAATGTGCATGACTTTTATTTGTAATGAAGTATTTTTACACTTAGTAATAAAAGTACAAATATTGATACTTCTACCCACGTAAATGATCGTAATGCTTATTGCACCACTGACCATCAGTCTCTCAACTTTCCAGACACGCAGAGGGCAGCCTGGGCTGGATGCTCATATGGTTGGGAAATGATGCAACCTCTAAGGACCTGCATGTGGCCAGTGGGGGATGCCCTCCAGTGAGAGAGTTAATAGTCTGCATTTAGAGGCATTGATGCCCCCTGCTCTCACCACTCAGGGGGGAGGGATGAATCCAGTGGATGGGCAGCTCCTGGCAAATCTCCCAGATCTTGGAGTCAAGGAGGAAGGCTGGATTAACGATGGGCTCCTCCGCAGGAATCCACACTTGGGAGTCCTCCACCTTCATGTCCATGGCCTCAGTCTCATCCACCTGCTAGAAAACACCACACACACACACACACACACACACACACACACACACACACACACACACACACACACACACACACACACACACACACACACACAAACACACACACACACACACACACACACACACACACACAGACACACACACACACACACACACACACACACACAGACACATATAATATAGCATGTCAGAGCTTGCTAAGATGCCCAGCCCCCACACAAAGTACAGTCTTGCATTTGCACTCTCCTCCCCTGAGCCACGCAGCAGCTCCTGCCTCATCGTTTTATCTATCACCTTCCTGTGAGAGGGCGGCAACTTCCTGACTCCCACTGCCCTGACTCCCTCTTCTTTCTCTCTCTCACCCTCTTCTCAAGCCTCCGGCATGCTCTTTCTATTATACTTCATTGAAATTCACAGACAGTGATGATTTGACTTTTAAATGACTTTAGAAGTGGTCTTCATTACTCTGAATGTGGCTGCAATATCATTTAATGTGACAGACACAATAAAGCCTTGCATTCTCCTCCCTCCTCTCCCCTTCACCCCCCCAACCCCCCACCCCCCACTCTTCCCTCCCCCTCCACCACAATGCTTCACTTGGCAGCCAGCACTATCAGTGAGCTTAATTTGTTGATACTGTAGTTCATGAGCTGTAAAGTAAACTATTATTGCTTAATGATAGGGACTACATGTCAGTGTTGTCTAATAGAGACATATGAAGGGGATTTGGTAATGCTCTCCCCTAACAGTGCAGATATTTATTTTCTTCATGTATATGTAAATACACACACAAACAAACCCCTCTTCCCATTCCCTTGTTAATTAGCAACCCAGAACAGAAAAACAGTTCACTTGACAAATGTTTTTACAAGGTGATTTTCTCCCAGCCTAAAGCTTAATTGCACATTAGTTAAGCTTGACGTAGATTCCTGGGGCTATAGTGGGAGCAAGAATCATTAATATTGGGTTGCGCCCCCTCCCTCCCGTTCACCCCTGTCACTCTCGCTTGAATTAGAATTTCGCTTTCTGTGCTGCTTCTTGTTTGTCATCGAGCGACACAGTTGTGACCTGCAGAGAAGAAGAAAAAAAAAAAAAAGACTTAAGCACATTCTGTCACATCAAAGCTCGTGTTTGGGCGCGGCAGGTGTTTAGCCCTAGCTTTTGACACACTTTCCCTCACTTTTAAGAGCCGGCCAGTTGACTAATGATGACTCGGAGGACCGGTGTAGTGGGGTGGTGGTGCTGCAGCGGGTGGGGTACTCTGACATTGAGCTGGCACGCTCACCGTTCCCGTGGTTGCAGAAATTAAAATCAAACTTGAGGAACACAAACAGCACTCTCTAATTGGACATCTTAACCACTGAAGCCAAGTGAGTCTTCTCTGGAAAGTAAATGGAGGTCACGACACGGGGCTCACAACATGACTTTGACTTCACAGTTGAGAAACGACTCCAATAACTTGTAGGAGAGAGCGCCTGGGGGGAAGTGGTAAAGGTCAGGAATTTAGCATGGGGTGGGGATTTCTAAATGCCAGTTGACAAGCACAAAGACAACATGATTACAGTCTTCCAGTTTATACACTCTTTTGAAAGGCTTTTCCATTTAGCTATTGACAAATGATATATCATTATGATATATTACAAGCATCTTTTTTTTTTTTTTTATCAAGTATTGGACTTTGGGAATGATGGTAATTTGTTTTGTGTGGCCTGCTCCTGGTGTGTGTAGCTTTGCGCCTACAGTGTACCACTTAATTATACACCAGTTGTGTTGTAGTTAATGAATTTACCCTCTCCCGCCACTGTGTCCCAAGGGGGGGAAACACTGTCTACATGACACATTGCTGGGAGTGGTGTTATGTTTGCCAGAGATCAGCAAAGATTTTTTCTCATGATACCCTAGAGCTTTCACAAAGTGCGCATAACACTGGCGGGGGGGTGGGAAGGTGGGGTGGGAGTTTGTTATTATGTGGTGCAGTAAATTTTAGTTAACACCCATATTCAAGTGACTTTCGATGAGAGTGCTGTTACTTGCTCAGGGGCACTAAAGGCCTGGTCACAACAACGTTTACAACAGTGAAACTTCACGGCAGAAATCAATTCATCTCAATGGAATTATAAGTGGATTTGCTAGTGGGGACAAATCTGTGCAAATTTCGTCAGCCCAACTTTGATATGCAAATTTGCATCGAGAAATAGCAAACTGTCTTGATCGCGCTGACCTTTGAGGGAACAGACAGCTAGACAGGCTAAAATGGGGGAAGCTATCGTAGCTTATTAGTTGCGTTGCACTGTCCTCTCAGAGTATAAACTGCTCTGCCCAAGCAGAGGAATCATTTAAGGAAACTTATGAGACAGGACTATTGTCTGATTGTCCACATTCATCAAATGGCTCAATACAGAGAAAGCAGAAAGAATCCCAGACAGCTGTTGTGACTGATTAGCATTAGTGTGGGTAGCAGGTTAGCAGTTATCTCACCAGTTGCAGTAGTTTACAAACTAGCCATGCAAGTATTCACTACCATACAAAGCTTTTGAAACCACATATTTTGCAAAGACGTGTGGATGATTTTCACTGTGCTACTTTCTGATGTGACCAGGCCTTATGACTGAATACATCAGCTACCAGAGAAGCTGAAAACTTTCATTTCATGTTGCAGAATAGTCACCCTATCACTGACTTAGCTCATATCTTGATTCAGACAAATATGAGCTAAAACAAACCATGCTGTGTTCTTGCACGACTTTGGTGTATACACATCCCCTGCTGTGATGTTGTTCCTCAGTGCACAGTTTTTCCGTTTGCAGTTGTTGTCTGAGTGGGAGGTTTTTGGTTGCAGGGTGAGCTTTGGTCATCCATATTAAGTGGCTGTTTAATGGAGCAAGCAGCATCCATTGACAATGTTAAGGGGTGTGAGGGAGGCGGATGGCGATTTCCATGTCAGAGTGGGGGAACTGGAATGAAGCTCTGGGATTACTCCCTTAGACATTTCATAGAGGAGGCAAATTGAAAAGGGAGGAAAAAATCCTGGCAAACAAATCATGTTCGTCACCTGGTTCTCCCTCACAGGGGCTGCATTTCCTTATCAGCCGCTTGCAGTTTTTCCGCAGTTTTTTCCATTGTTTTTCACCTCGCCTCTAAAGCCTGCCGCGGCTGCTCTGAGCCCTCGCTCCTAAAAGCCTGCAGCTGGGTTAAGCTAGGACCCATTAACATTTGGCTTTAACCCCTGTGAGCTTCATGTGTTTCACCACCCCAGGATGAACTTGTGCTGATCTTCTCCAGGGTCACACGTGGGTGGATTTTCACAGAGGATGGATGCTCTAATGTGA
Source organism: Seriola aureovittata (assembly GCF_021018895.1). Lineage (NCBI taxonomy): Eukaryota > Metazoa > Chordata > Actinopteri > Carangiformes > Carangidae > Seriola > Seriola aureovittata. The sequence goes on along the minus strand of NC_079371.1, from coordinate 7,672,979 downwards.
AGAGAGACCTTGGTGAGGTCAGACCAAGGTCACTTTTTATTACCTAAATATGGCCTCCCTGATATTTACTATATTTCTCTTGTCTTCTCTGTTTTTGTGGTGAAAACATCCTCTGCAGCAATATCAGCAGCAGTATACAGTGGGAGTAAAAAAAATAAGTAATGCCAAAAATAAACTTCCTGGCAGAGGGGAGTATAGGGAGATATGTGGCATTTGTATGGTATTTTGAAAACATGAACTGAGTAATTGGTTCGACATTTTGTGAAATACATGTATTTGCTTTCTTGCAGAGATTTAGATGAGAAGATTAATCCCACTGTGTCATGTCTGTCAACAGATGGTGGTCCTGTGCACACCTATAAGCTTGTTATTCTTCCTGGAGCCGGAACAATATAAGCAGATATTCCAGTGCTCTCTAGGAATATCTACATCATCTTCTCTCTCATTAGTCCGCTCATACATTATCACAAATTTGTGAACAAAATCTGTTTCACATTGTGGCTTTGTGGTGTCTTGGGGTCATCACTGTGAAGTAGAAAGGCAAATTACTGTGCCCTGCCAAAAATAACCCAGTAACCCACCGTAAGACCACAATGTGTTGTTTTTTCAAATATGGTTTTTCTATGGAGTAAACAAATGAAATATACCATATTAATTAGTAAGGTTTAGTGGTGCTGGTAAACAGATTTTTCTCATCTGACTCTCGCCAAGAAAGGAAATAAATATATTAATAAGTAATAAATAACTATTTTAAAAAAGTGTAATGCCATCCAAACTACATTTTTTATCAGAATAATGAGGGAATGTTTTTAATGAGCATATCTCCCAAGTAGCAAAATGTATCTCCAAAACATTTATTTACACCATATATATATATATATATACATATATATATATATATATATATATATTTTTTTTTTTTTGCAGTATAAAATCCACTTGTGGCAACAAAGGCATTATTACCAAAGTGCCTTTGTTGCCTAAACCTAATCACACACAATGTGAATCCTGATCCTCAGTATCAAAATCCAGCACCTTGTACCATCAACCTTTATTATGTTATTATCTGTTTTCCCACCTTCCTTAGTGTTTCATGTGTCTTCCCAGGCTGTCTATCTCCCTGTGTGTGTGTGTGTGTGTGTGTGTGTGTGTGTGTGCGTGTCTTCTGGGTGTGCCGATCCGGTCGTCCTCCTGCTCTCAGTCATCCCACGCGCCTGAAGCGGATCCAGTAATCAGCACCTGCAGCTCTTCACTCTTCAACAGATTGCTCCAGTCATCACTGTGGTAACGGCGCTATGGCCAAATTTTCCAAGTCTTGTGACTGATTTCTTTGTGGTGACCTGAACCTGAAACTGAACTCTGCCTTAGGTCCCCTGCATCAAGCCCTCTCTGCCTGTCCGCCTCGCCCAGCTCGTCTTCCGTCTGTCGGTCCAGTTATTCCCAGTTTGCCCGCCTGCCCTGCTCCATCTACCACACCCTGGCCTCTCGATTTGGATTTTCCTGCCTACCCCGCTCCATCGTCCGTTTTGGTTCAACTCCTGACATCTTCACCTTTTTTAGTCTACAATCACTTTTTACCATCATGTCTCCAAGTTCTGCTTCTGAGTCCAAACTGCATTTAACATCACAGACTGTGGACAAGACAGCAATTAAGCTTTCCGCCAAACGTACTTGAGATAACAAGTTAGTATGTAACTTGTAGGAGTTACCAAGTCTGACAGTTGACTCAAGGTTACTTGGTGTCCTGATGGTAGCAGAGAAACTTAATGTAAAACGTAGTTTAAAACACCCTTTGAATCAATATCTTCTAGAACATGGTGCATAGAGGTCTATTTTATTAATGGCGATTATAAATGGGCTCCTGTAACTACTGGTATGAGCTCCAAGGTATAAGCCTTGTATACGTCACGTAGACAATTCACTCTGGAGCTGTGAATAAAGCCAATTAGGCTTCACAGTGCACAAAAGAAGACAGAAATGGCATGGACATATGGTGCTGCCTGGGCAATTAGTATCTGTAAACGTGGATCAGACATTAAGAAGCTGAGAGAAAAAAAAAAAAAGCAAAACTGCGTTTGGTTTTTGGGTGTAACAGCTTGTGTTCTTAAAGTTGAAACCGAGACTGGGTTTTGCTTGGACTGACAATTGGCTTATTCTGTTTTTAAAATGAAACAGTGAGCGGGGAGATATTTGCCAGCTACTTCTTCCCATCTACAATGTGAAATGTAAATGAGAGCATGCTAGCAGTAGAGACATTTGAGAAGGATTTTCTCTTTGAACATACGACTCACTCAGTGAATTGCACTGTGACACTGAAAAATTGGGAATTTTTGATTGATTGAATTTCTTCCGCTCCTTTTGCTGAAGTTCACATACAACTGTAAGAACTCAGGAAAGTAAAATGAATCACTCTAAACTTGGAGAGGGAGCTTCGTGAATTTTACAAAGAAAACATCTTTTAAAAAATACCATTTTAATGGCTTACCTCTCACTCAGAGCTCTCTTGCACCCTTCCCCCTTTAGGCTATTTGGGTAGAGCCTTTGGAGGAGATGATTAAAAATTAATATTGGCTCAAGATTGACAGCAAACACTATTTGATGTGAGCCACAAAGAGGCTGTGGGTTTGTGGGCAGCTTTCTGACGGTTTCACAGGCACCACAAACCCCAGTTTATTCTTCAGTGAGAGGGGTAGGGGTGATAGGATAAGATGGACAGGCAGAGGATTTGTGTGGTGCTCACACTGCTCTACTCTGGTTATCTCCCTACAATATGCATGACAGCCTCTGTAGGACTACAGAGAGTCTGAGGTACAGACAGCTGAGGGAAGAGGCATACCAGTAACTCCGTGTCCTCAGCCTCCACCTCTGCCACCGTGGGTAGTTTCCTAGTTTGGGTCCTGATGTAGCACCTCTGATGTTTGGCAAAGCGGATCCCAGTGATTCCCTTTGAAAAAAGAAAAAGAAAATGAAGGGATACTCAGCAATTCAGATATATGTATCATTCATTAGCTTTCTGTGATGTGGATATCCCATAAGCACTGAGGCGATAGTTTTAAAACGCTCAGCTTTTTGCTCATAATCAAAGCTCTTAAAAAGTCAGAGAAGTTAAAACCTAATGAGTGAGAAGAGGTGTGTTTTGATCTTCTTTTTTTTCCATTTGGCATGGTATGAAGTTGATCAGCGCTTGGCCCTTGCAACACAACTCATGCTTTCAAGCTGAATGGAAGTAAAAAGGCGGGGGTGTTCCATAGTGGCTGTTTAATACTTCATAGTAGGATATGTCGCACAGGAGAGCCAAGTGACATTGTTGAGAATGAAGTGTTTTCTACAGAGAGTGCCCCCATTGAATTAGCATGTCATAGGTCCCTGTCAGTCTCTTAATCTGCGCAGTCAAGTGTGGAGTCACTCTTCAGCTCCACTGATGATCCTCCACCATGTGGACTGTAGCTCTATTCACTCTGACACATGGAGCCTCAAAAGGCAAGAAAGATCTGTTAATTCTCTCTTGCTGCCATTCTATGTTAATCTAAGATATTCAGGCAGAATAAGTCTGAAAGACTTTCAGTAGATCAGATTGTATCCAATTTATTTTCTGCAGAGTAGAGCTGCTCATTCAGCACACTGTATTAGAACAGACGGCAGGATCTACATCTGCCACGGCTGCTTTAAAATTGTATCAACTGAAAATTGTATGAGTGGTACCATGAAAATGGACTTGATTCAATCTAAATTTAATTACAGTAACACGGTGATTGCTATGACATCTCCTTTGAATCGGTTAACTTGACCATGTGGGTGCTATTTCTACATTTTCTGTGGTGCTGTCAGTCTGAAAACCAGATACCAGCCGCACAAGACATGATACAAAGTGAGGCCTGTCAGAATCTACCGCATGTAATTTCATCTGTGCAGAAAAAGGATGGGACAATAATAGTCTCAAGCACAAAGGCATAATGTTTATGCCGGGCTTGATTGTGATGAGTCTCAGTTTAATTTGGGTCTACTGTATTGGTGAGCTGTAGCAGAAGAGGAGAGGGCAATGTTGTGATGAGATACAATGATTACTGGGGTTGGTCAACCAGAAAATGAAGAAAGACACATTAACGCAGGGATAACAAATGGAAAAGCGATGTCATTTTAACAGACCATGTTGAAATATCCACTTGGCGTATCCATGTGCAAGATGCTCATCTGCGTCTATTCAGGAGAATAAAGAACATGAAAGTGCATGCATCATTCAGCTCCTGTGAATAAAGAACTAAAGTCATGTAAGCATGTATTAGTTTGGTCGATGCCTTGATATCGCCATTATTTTCTGTATTTTAGTCTGACAACTCAGACTGGTTTGGTGTCTTGGCTCCAACCTCCTCGCTCCCTGCAGATATATTTACGTACAGATACTGGGGGAGTGATGAGCAGATATCGCAACCCCCCACCCCCTCAGCCGGAGCCTGCGGGTGGATGCTGAGGTGGTGGAATAGGGCTGAAAGAATAGCCAGCAATACTGATGCAGGGCAGTGGGGCATTGACAGACAAATGGGGAGATTGGAAAATTTTGAAGCTTAAATAGACCGCCAAATTGAGATGTTGTGTTTGGTAGATGATTGTGGAGAGTGAGGCATGTCATGTGTACAGCAGTGCAGCTTGTGTTGACTGCCTGAACTTGCTCGCAGGCGTCGCTCCATTTAAGGGACATTTGTTACTCTAGAAATATCCAAAACCTACAATCCCAATATTTGTGGCTCAAATGACAATATGTTGAACAGCTGAGAAAAATGAGAATCAGAATATTTTCAAATTAAATACAATAAATGTTATATATTACTCATTATCATCATGGTTGTGTCTGTTTGTAATCTTGGGTCTACTGTACCTGCATTAAACTAAAATATAGAAATCTCATATTTTCAAGATTGTACACATTTACTGTTAGTGAAGGTGATCACAATAAACCCCAAAATCCAAGCAGGATCTTATGTTACTGTAGGCTATCCTCAACGTTAGCTGTAGTTTTCCTGCAGTCATGGATTTCAAAAAAGCTCCAAAGATTTTTAGATGGATGAACGCCGGAGGGGATTTTTGTAGTGTCCGTATAATTTACTCCGAAAAAAAGGATGCAGTACAGTGTTGAACAGAAGAAAGAAAGGTTCGTTTTTTTTTCTAATTCCCCTTTGACCATCACATCCTCATGGCTAAAGGCTATCTGAAAGGGAGAAAGCACTGGCTACATAAAACATAAAAAAGTATAAACCTACAAAACAGCATTTGGTTTTAGTGACTGTCAAAGAAGCAGCCCTGCAGGCACACAGCTGATGACCATCGTTAGATGTTGATATTTGGTTGAATGTAGGTTGTGACATCAGGTGACCAGAATTCATTCATTCAGGACAATGTCCAGTGCCAAAGTCAATTTGATGTAGAACACTGATGACAGCTGACATTGTTATTTGGTTTGATTATGTTGTGTTGTAAGTAACCAAAATCCAATGTCTTCCAAATGTCTCATGCTAACGCCATCTTGACATAAAATACCATTATTCTAGTCAAAACCCAACGTCTGCTAAACGTCTCTTAAATTTGATAATGTCAATTAGCCAATGTTGGATTTTGACATCAACCCGATTTGCATTTTCAACCAAAGTTTAACATTTTTTGCTGGGATTGTGGGAATTGTGACTACACATAAAAAGAAATCTGAATATTTTTGTTTGGAGATGACATAGTTTACACAGTTTTTCTTCCAAAAATAGAAATAATCCAAATGTCCTTCTTTAAATGGATGACTGCGCTGCACATTTTGCTTCCTGTGCGCCGGAATCATCTTCCGGTGGTTTTACACGCACCTGCAGCGGCACCATGAACGCACCGCCGAACCGCTAGTAGCTAGCTTAGCTAGCTGTGCACTAAAACTCAACGGCTCAGACATCAGACGGTAACGGGAAAGATACGAGGCGGTAACAGTTTGGCTTGGTTGTAAAAAAAAAAAAAAAAAAAAAAAAATGGTTGATAAATGCACCCACCTTAAATATAATGAGGAGGAGTTGGAGATACTTGAGGAAGCTTGTAGTTATTGTCGGGAGAGAAGACCTGAAGAAACACCTCAAGGGGCACCACACAGAAACTGAGGTGATGTTAAGATGTTAAATAATTTGAAAACTACTATTAAAGTCAGCGGTGTAACGTTATGTGTTAGTTTCTCACAACAACGGAGCATTTTTTTTTAACTTTATTTGCAGATGGGGGTTTAGCCATACTGAAAAGCCAGTAAACCAGCTAGCTAAGTTTTGTTAAGCATGCTAATCCATGCTAAATCACACCCAACTTAGTTGACCCTAATTTGAATCCATCACACAGTCCAAACAAAACTGACAAGAGAGACTTACTGCAGGGCTGTTGTACAGAGCTCTTTTCAACTGTGACGGGTTTTCTCATTTCTGGATACAAGCAGAACATCATATCAATGAATGACTCATTGTAAGAGTTGGATTTGCTAATGTTGTTGCATCCTTCTGGACTTCACTGTTTTATCTTCTTTCATGTCTGGATTTATTGCTTAAATTAATAACATCAGACCAGACACCCTGTCTGCAAAGCTGCATTCTTGATCATAGAACCTGTCATTTTGTGGCTTGTTGTCACTGTTATTTTCTCTTTGCCTAAAATCTTATGTATAAAATCTCATTTGACAGCAAAATGCTGAAGTTTAAATGAAATATTCAGTCTTGGTCTTGTCTAAAATGTTCACAACATTTTGTCAACTAATCTGATGACATAAAAGTTTAGTGTTTTTTGGACTCAAGCGAAACTAAAATGCTTGTTTGATTTTGTCTTAATTGATTTAACTGCCTAAAAATGTAAAGGAAGAGGTTAACTAAATATGACATGGACGCTTGATCTCAGGACTAAGACTAAATCTACAACTAGCTGACAAAATTAACGTTAGATATTAATTAATTAATTAATTAATTACCTACCACATCAGACAGGATCAACTAATATGCTGATATGATTGTGAGATATTAAATGACTACAAAGTCACATGGGAAATACCAGCTACTGTAGGTTTTAGCTGTCAGGTTGAGGTTACTACACAAGAGAATCTATGAGAGTGACTAAATCCATTGAGAAACGAGGCCTGTGGAAAAAAACATTACATTTACGTGAATTTTACTTATTACAGATTGACTGCATTCAGCTGCTGATTCCTCCAGCATCTGTGCCGATTTATGGATGTTGGGTACCTCAAGCTTCAGGTGAGATACCAAGGTAAGCAGCTCAAACAACAAGACTGACAACTGCTGCAGTGTGGTATTAACCATAAATGAATCAGTAGTACCTGTGATGAGAGGCTTGCAGCTAGATAAGTATAGAGATATTTGATTTTCATTGCATATGAAAACACAATAAAACAACAGCAACCCACAAAGCAGCATATAAAAGATATATGTATTAAAATGTAATAAATAATCATATAATAGATCATCATAGTCAGATAAAAATGCTGTAAACATTGACAGTTATTATCCCACATATATGTTGCACTTGAGGTCAGGGTAGTTGTTTTGGAGGGGGCAGGTTATGGTTTTAGTGGACTGTCCACAGCTTGGGGGGGCTGTTTCTCAGCCTGTTTTGTCTACACTGCTGTTTACACAGGTTGGCACACTGATGCAGTGGTAAGCCTCACAGCAAGAAGCTCTGGCTCTGTGTCCACTGGTTTCCTCCCATAGTCCCGCAGAGTATTAAAATGACCAAGAGTTGTCTGGTTAGTGCACACCAAAAACTAGGTGTTGGTCACTGCAATGACATGAAGTGAAGTTGACCACACACTAAATTGATTTCACAGATGATTTCAATTTATAACCGACGGTTCAACCACACCTTGAGAACCACTAAGTGTGGTCAATACGAAACGCCAAGTGTGGTCAGAACGGTTACACAAACCATTAACAACATCTGTAAATCAAATATAAGCATCCTTCATTATAAGAGGCTTGCAGTTGCGCAATCTGGATATATTCACAAGGACTCAGGACTCTCCCACAGTGAAATTGGCTTACAGGACACCACAGTGCTAGATGGTTCTCATATTGACATGTTGAACCCCTTAAACACACACTCTGTGAAGCAGGTCAGTAGGTCAGCAATGCTGCTGTCCTGGCTTGAGGAAATTACCCAGAATACATACTGCCGTACTGTTAAATACTGGCATTAGATATCATAAATAAATATATATAAATAAATAACTGAAAGAGGTGGAAAGATGAAAGTGACATGCAAATAGCACAGTGTCCAGTCTTTTATTTTTCTTTAGTGGCATGATCATGGTGATTCACTTAGTTTGAAGACACTATTTGTCGAGGAGGAAATTGTTAAGGTAGGCACCCCATAGTTGTTCTGTCAAAAAGACACTGTGGCATGATCCTCAAAAAGGTAACTCTACTACTGATGTGTACTTTTTCTCCAAAGACAGATATTTTTTTCCATCCATGTTAGACTGTCCATGTTTTTGGAATGAGTGACAGTAAAAAGAAGCATTTTAGCAAATGGTTTACTGATTTAACCATGTGTCAAAATGTCTTAATTGCCATAGTTTTAGTTGCATCATCCCTAACTGTAATGTAGTTTTGTGGCTTAAAAATAAAAACTAACCTGTGCAGTAACACAAGCGCAGTTTGTCATTTTACCTAACCCAAAACTCGGGACAAGGACAATTTTCCCATGTTCCTGTGTTTTAATGTAAAAATGGCTCTGATGGTTGTGTCTCAGTATGTGTCTTGTCTCTCCCATTAAAATTAGTCTAGTATTGGCCTGGAACAATAGTGAGTGGATTTTGCCTTTGGTACACGGTTCTGGTGGTATAATCCCCTCATTTTCCATTCCTCACACAGCCCTCAGGCTTGATGGAGATTGTTTTTGAGGTGGCTTTGGTCCCTGTAATGACATGCAGCATTCCCTTTTTTTGTATTAAACTAAATCAATTCTAACATCAGAGCAGAGGCCGCCACTTAATATAACCTTATTGTAAGTTTTGTGTGGGTTTCCTTCCTCTTTTTTTTTTTTAATCACAATATTGAATTACTCTGCTCACTTGGTTGTTTCTTAGTCTACCACGGTGGGACACTGAATCAAACAAATCTCCTCAGGGGAGGTGCTTTACTAACAGGAAGTGGAAAGAGCAACAGACGCTTGTGTTTATGCATAGCTGTGTGTGTGCGTACGTGCATGTGTGTGGGGGTGGGGGGTGTATGTGGGACACGCGCACATACTGGACTTGTTGAGGGAGAGAGAGAGAGAAATAGAGTGATTGCAGAGGTTAAGGTTTTCCGGCGCTGTGCTGGTTTTCCATCATATAGTCATTTTAGATTCACAAAGTCCATTGTAGCAAAAACAATAACAACTCAATGCAGGGTTTTGTTTGGGATGAGGTGTATCCTGTAACATTCAGCCTTGCAACCAAACATTTCACAGTAAATAATGGTGTGAGAGTAAGAGCATTCATTACCCAGTCAAGCAGAACGCACCCTTCTCTGAGGTGCAGCATGTATAACCTCCTGCACACTCGAGCAGGATTTAGGAATGAAAGGTATATTAATGAGTTCTGCTGGAGACAAAATTACAGTTGAAAAAGGGTGTAGGAAACAAATAGAGATGGGCTTCTTAATGGTGTTTTGTCTCTTTACTGTGAGGAAGTTTCTGTATAGAATTAGCAGTCTTTTAGCAGTCCCTCTTCCCGGGGCGAGGCGTGTGCACTTAGAACACACAAAGTACAGTTGCTGATTTTGCATCAATTACTGATGTGTATGCACGATATTCTTTAAAAGTGTATTTCCAGTCTCTGTACACCTCACTTAGAATAATTTCCATTATTTTGTTTTCCAAACGTGTCAAAGGTTTGTCACACCTTTTTTCAGCGAGAGAGACAAAGCAGGAGAAAATACTGCTGAAAAAGAAAATATGATTTCAACAAAGGATAAATGTTGTCAGCTCAGCCTGGTCTCACCAAATAGCATTTGAGTAACACACCAATTTCTTAAATCATTTTGTGTGATATTACTAAGCATTTTTTGCTTTTCGCATGTCATTTCACTGCATGTCATTTCTCGGGATGTCATTTCTCTATTGTCTAACCCCAAACCCAACCCCTAACTCCTAACTAAAACAGTATTTAATGACATGTGGGACTGACTGGCATTAAATGAAATGCATAAAAGCATAAAATGTGTACACATTACACACAAAATGTCCCAGAAAGTGGTGAGCTATTTCTATGCCATCCCATGTTATCACCCAGGTCAACCGCCTCTTTGAAAAGGGCTGGAGGTGAACATCATAATCCGTCCTGAATTGAACAGAAGACACAATTACAGCAGCAGTTTTCCTGCAAAAGAAGAGTCGCTCACACAGCCTTCTTTAACCTTTACTTACATTTTTGAAGTCGTGTACCTCGAGTACCTCCTCGCTCCCGTTTCCCATTCTGAAGATCTCAATGCGCTGACCTGGGTCAATCTCCAAAATACTTTCTGTCTCTACGCCATCCAACACGGCTTTGTACTGGTGGTCATACACCTGAAATGACACGAACAACCATTCACCACTGTGGGTAATGCAGCAATTCAACAATGATATATCTGTCAATTGGCCACGTTGTCATTTTGTACCAAAGAATATTAAAAGATCTGTAGAAACATTTACAGTTAGGCCAACATTTAAGAGCTCTGAGCTGAACACAAGATCACCCCCCCCCCCCCAAATCGCTGCCCACATTTCAGATTGTTTCAGCTATTCAAACAAGTCTGGCGTTGTTCTCATTGACAGCTGTTTCCCTGGCTGGAAAAACAATTGTTTATATGCAGGATTAAGACTCGAGACATCATCTTCCTGTGACAGAGCCAAAAAAACAGCTACATCCATGAAAAATAACGACAGAAAAATGCCACAAAAGTGTAAATGAGAATGACACAGTTGTACAGGTTGTTGTAAATCAACTAATGAAATAACAGCCCTCAAATCAAAATATTTTTTCAGTCATTGTGATGGACAAAGTTAATTGTTCTTTGCAACCTGCACCACAGCTTGACTGAAAATGATGATGAGTGGACAGATATGCCTCTTGCTTCTGAAAACATGAAATAAATAGCAAACGGCTAACAGGATGTCAGAGTGAATAATGTAGTGAATCAAAATTGAATTTCAGTCCGATTAACTGGCTTACATAAGATAGGAAAAGAAAATTATACTTAGGAGTTGAAAATACCTGTTTCATACATAATATAAAAAATTGTAAAATGTTAAACCTGCATTAATTAAGGATTTTTTACTACTACTTGCAGGCAGTACAAGTTGATTTCATGGTGAACATGTTAGTATTCAGTTGTGTATGAATAAACCCAGCAGACCCGGAGCAACATTAGCATTTGGAATCATGCTTCTGGCCACCAAATGAATGTAGGTCCAATTTTCACTATCCTTCTAGCTCTGCCTGAGGGAAATATCTGGCTCTTTCAATGCTCCACGATGTTAACCAGGTATTTGCTAACTTTGTCTGTTTGCCATTTAATGCTGGGCAGATGGTGTACAGTGGATTTTTAGAGCTTCTTTTAGCTGAATATAGCTTCCTGCTGCACCTGGTGAGAGTGAATCCAAAACATTAGGAAAAGCTGCAGACAGTAAAGCCAAAACAATAAACTGAAAGATGTTAAAATCCCTTAGTAGAGCTGAGGGAAACTGCAGAATTGGGTGATAATTCTTTGTTGGACTAAAAGCAGCCCCTTTAACATTGCACATACCCATTTGACCCATTGTTCATATAAGATATTGACTATAGGAGCTTTAAACTGTCAAAGGCCTTTTCCTCATAGCAAAGCTGTAGATGACAGTTAATTCCAAAATGACTGAGTTGCTTAAAGTGCCGTATTCATAAACTAACATCAGTGATCACGATCACTTGTTATAATGTGTTGAGACGCTGTGAGGTTAAATAAGAAAATTTATTGATAGAAGTTTGCCTGAAGAAGTAAATAAAATAAAGACCTTCTGAGTCTCCAGTACAGTTAAAGCCCTCTCTTCACTATTGCCTTAAAGCAGTGTTGTTTATCACAACTGCTTGCTCATGTACTGTTCTTGGACACGCATGGATAGCTCTTAAAATTCCCCGTCTGAAAAACGATTCATGCCCACCAGCTGAAAATATGCTATTAATATTTATGTGAGGGTTGTGTTATGATGAGAAATATATTGCTGAGTTCATCTTCATCTGTCTCAGTGCCAAATCAGACCCTCGCCAATGAGACGCATGATTAATGAATACACTCAGATGGGAGTCCATCAGGATTTATATCCCTCATCAGAAACATCTGAATGTCCTCTAACGCTCTAACACAAAATTAGCTTTCGCTTAAAACTCATTAACATGTTTAGCATTAACATGTTTTGTGTCTGCTTTCTTCTATACAGGATCCAGAACATTTAAATACACTGCATCACATATAGCATTGACTTTTTTTTTTTGTGGTGGCAGAACAGAGTGATAAGGATCAAATGGGATATAATTCTTAATAGAAGATCACTGTTAGAATGGCACTAGCCTATAAATCTCCATTAACATGGGTCACAGTGGCCATGGCTCCAAAGAGAAGTAGAACTTAGAATTGTCAGGAGAAGCCAAATTAAGATGGGCTTGAAATTTAAGTGTCAATTGAGCAGTTATGGATAAAATTGGGGCTATTAAACAGTCTGAAAGTCTGTGTGGTGAATTAAAGTTCTATTTGGGCATATCTTTTATATTAACATAAAGGTGGAATGGGGGAATAGATTCTGGAGGCTTATTGATTTATACTAAAATAGTGAATTACATTTTCAGCAGGCTATCACTTTTGATGAAAATCCAGCAGTGAGAATCTCCCCACCGCACCAGGTTGAAATAGATAATAATGTATTACAACAGTTTGACTTCAACTGGTTCAATATCCAAAGCTGCTGCTGTGCACCATAATTGGCATACTGAAAATAGAAATGAATGGCCTCTGTATAGCCTCTTTTGATACTTATAGATGTTTCAGTACATTGTGGAAACTTGCAGTGTGATTTATACTGCATTAGAGGGAGGGTTTTAGAGCACAACACAGCATTTTGGCCCATTGTAATGACAATAATCTTTCCTTTTCTGCTGATTCTCATTATTTATATCCTACATTTGTTTAAAGATATGCACTGTGAGGACTTTTTTTTTTTTCTCATAATTTACGCATCTTGTACCAGTTCTTAATATTGATTAATGGAAACTTTCACTTGGCTGCAAAAAAGTTAAAGCTGTGAAAGTTAATTAGCTTCCCATATGACACAGAACAGGCAGATAAAAGGCCAGCACATAGGATAGGTTCCAATTTATGTTGCCCTCACTTACAAGGGCTCTGAAAGGCTACTGTGTGACTACTTTGGCTACAAAGACTTTTAATACATGTGAAACTTTAAACAATTATACCACTGTGATATTACAGCTGCAGTAGACAGGATTTTTATTTATTATCACACCCGGCATGTAGTTTAATAAAAAATCTTATCTCTAAACCACTTACTAAGTCAGTCAGAGAGACACACATTTAAGCAATAGCTCAAGACGGTCTGATGATATATTACAGACTGGAGTGAAGTATTGCTTTTAAAAAATTATTTTGAATTGTTTGTTGCCATTTCTTGTGCCACCACACTGTCCAGCATCAGTAGGATGACTTTGAAAACTGCTTGTATGCTTGCATTTTTTGTTAGGCGGAGGTCAGTCGCTTGGCATGGCGAGGATACTGCTCCGCTCTCTCTGGCCACTGAGTTTCGGTCACCAATAGCTCTGGGGAGAGGTTTTGCACTTGTAGCCATAATTTCATTTGTGTCAAGAACGGCATCAGATATTTTATGACTCATGATGCTGTAGAGGCAGTGGTTAGTGTATTTCCTCTGCGTTCCTGCTTTGTTGCATAGTTGGAGCAACTTGTTGCAAGATGATTGATGCCTTTCGTTTCTCACGTGTACCTGTAACAGACAGCAAATCACACTGTTTAAATTTAGGATGTAGCTTAGGTCATATAATTAGTTCAATACAATCTTTAAATAAGTCTATGTTGCCCTAATCTTAGCCAAAAGAATATGCACTAGGCCTACTTACCAAACACTGTCGACACCACAGATCAATTTTCTTGTTTGGTGATGATGGAAGGCTGGTGCGTTCAAGGGTAGGTGGATGAAACGTGAGGATCGGCAGGCTGTTCATACATGAATCCCCTTGAGCTCACATTACTGTTCTCCTGTGGGTCATTGTGATTCTTTGTATGCTTGTTGAAGACCAGCCTTGTATACTTAAGTGTGTTTTCGTCTCTTTAGATGGTGAATGATGTGGGATTGAGCTTGCCGATCACCCTCATTTCCCCTATGCCCATGTGTAGTTGAGCGTCACACCACTCTTTGTTTACCAGCCTCTGCGGGGTGTTGAGATCCAGCGCCTTTGTTATAGCTTTGAAGTCTTCTTCTGATACTGATGCACTGTTGTGTGGAGTCCTTTCTTTCTAAGGGTTTTCACAATACCAGCGAAAACATTGTTGCACCATTAGACATCCATTACGAGTCATATTTCTGGCCACCTCATGAATGTAAGTCCAACATTTACTCTCCTTTTAGCTTTGTCATTGGTCTCCATCAACTCCTGAGGGAAATATCTGGTTCTTTAGTGGCTAAATGCTTCACTGTGTTCACCAGCTAGTGATAATATAACTTGCCTGGCCTGCTGAACAAGTAGTGTACAGCAGGTTTACCAGAGCTCTTTGCTGAAAGAAGGTGCCGAATGTTGCTGAAAGCAGCAATATGAGAGCAATGTCAATGAACCAAAACGGTAAAGTTGTGCGCCCTAAAGCCAAAACACTGAGCTAAAATATGCTAAAACACTCCATACAGAGCAACTGCAGACTCTTGCAGGTTGGTTACAATTACATACAATTATCACACATAAATCTTCCATAGCTAATGTTAAAATACCAGTTTGTAATGCTTTAACTAAAGACATGCACTTAAAACTATACATTGCATGGACTAACTTTGTTTTCATTTAACAACTTTATTTAAAAAAACAAAAACAATCCTTATTAAGTATAACATCTCTTCTCTTTGCCTCTCTTCTGATAACCACTATTTCAGTAGAAACTGTCTTTGTAAATAAACCTGGCCATTTTCTGAAATCACATTTCATGATTTCCAGGATTTTCCCATGAACGTTAGGTTTCCTATGCGGCCATAAGCAACAGTCACTAATCTGAAGTTCGGCACTGACTCCCTGTTGTCTCACCGGCTTAACAACTTGTAACAGCGTTGAAGTGCAGTTAGTTTATAAGAAAGCAAAACAGTAACAACAATGACGTCTTCTGGATGTTATGTTATTGTTATTTTTAACAGTTTATTTGAACACTTAAAGGTTACGTAGTAAACAACCTAACACCATGAAATGCACATTGATTGCCAAAGAAACAGAACTGCGAACCAGACCTTGTTATTTATTTGAAAAACTGCCTTCCACTATGTCCAATATCCCTCTGGAACAGTTGGTCTTTTCTCACATCGTAAGATGCCTCAGACTGTTGTATAGTGTGAGATAAAGAATTCAGATCTCCACAGCTAGGAAAACATTCAAGCTCAGGAGTGTGAGGCGATCTGTGTGGAAGCCTTCACAGACAATGCCCTGTTTATTTCCTCTGTTCAAGGTTTCTGTCTGAAGTGGTTCTTAACAACCTCCACCTAGATGGTTTCAAACACAGACTTGCAGTGTGAATGAGAAGTGGCAGGCACAGCCAGACCTGCAGGTTGTTTGTGTGTAGGTTCTGGTGTGGCACCCGAGGACATTAAGCAAAGGTCACGTAGATGTTGTTACAGGTGAGTGGGTCGCACTTGGCTGTGTGTGTGTGTGTGTGTTCGTGTGGAGAGAGAGAGTGTGTGTGTGTGTGTGTGTGTGTGTGTGTGTGTGTGTGTGTGTGTGTGTGTGTGTGTGTGTGTCTGTGTGTGTGTGTGTGTGTGTGTGTGTGTGTGTGTGGTGTGTGTGTGTGTGTGTGCATATGTGCATCTATGGAGGAGGTGGCCGTGGGAATGAGAGAGATGAGTTGATGACAATATGTCCTCTTAGTTGTCCTTGAGGGTTAGGAGATGGAGGCTCCAGCCAGGTGGAACTGGATGCCTGTCACTCACGTCGGGGTGGTGATTGCGGTGGGGGTTGGGGGTGGGGGGGAGGGAGGGTGGGGGGGAGGGAGGGTGGGGGGGGAGGGAGGGTGGGTGGGGTGGTGCAAGGGCTGCACAGTGCACCGGACCTCCTGGGAGCCATAAGGAGCTCTGTGATAGATCGAGGTGGGCAGCGGTGTAGACAGTCACACCGGCAAACACTCTGTCCTTTGGGTTTTAGTCCTTTTAAGGTCCTCGCTGGTTTTAAAACATATGTTGAATTGTTGCTTCAAATTGTGTTTGACAAACTTATCAAAAACAAGCTATGTATTATGGCAGGTTTTATGTCAAATATATCAGCAAGCATGTATTATAGACAAAAACAACACAAAAGCAACACACACATATATATATATATATATATATATATATATATATATTTGAGAGTCACTGAATTTGCCCTGTAGATAATTAATAAGTAACTGACCATAATTTGTTATAGGAACTACAGGCTTGTTGTCCCTTTAGGTGGTTAACAGTGGGGGTTTCCTGCTTGAGAGCTGCTTTAAATAGCCAGTGAATGGAATATTTAGCTATATTTGATTGGAAGAAGCTGACATTTCTCAGTGTCTAAATTTAAGGAGATTCCTGAGATGCGCTGACAATGAAACTGCAGATAGTCAGGCTGTCTGGATGCTGACTCACTAAGAGTTTGAGGTCTCCAGGTCCTCTCTATTGTAGTGTGTCAGCAGTTTTTGCTCATTGTTGCTCTAAACATTTAAGGTTTGTTTTGTTGTCATTTATACCGCTTTTATCCTTACTGTCCAGTCTTTACATCTCTTAAGTACTACTATAATAGTAATCTTACTTGGCAATATTTTGCAGTGAAATCTACCTCTTACACAAGTGTCAAGTGTCTGATAAATGAATTAAAGAACCAAAAATGAGAGAAATGCCTCTGTAATGAGTTTTGTCTCCCAGGTATAAAGGAAATCTTTGGAGTTCTTTTTTTAATTGAAGAGCTTAAAATCAGAACAGCTGGGCATGGAAAAGCAGAGTCAGTTGATCAACTCAGCTTTCTTGCCAGTGATGCAGAGGAAGCTTTCTCTCTCTCTCTCTCTCTCTCTCTCTCTCTCTCTCTCTCTCTCTCTCTCTCTCTCTCCGTCCCTTGTCTCTGCTGCTGGCTCCTTGTCCTCCAGCACTCCTGCACCAGACTTATTTTTAAGAGCTCAAGTCTCTTCACATGGGCAGTCACATGAGAACTACTAATGTCTCCCAAGTACTCTGGTTGCACTCTGGTTGGCAATGTTGTTTTTATTAGAGTTTCTCATTTTCTCAGGAGTAAAAATGGAACATCTCTGTTAGACACTTTGGAAATTGCCACTGCAGAGGTGTAACCTTTTACAAATAGAAGCAAACACAGTTTCTGCCAGAATAATTAATCTTTCCCTAGAATAATGACAATTAAAGACACACACACACACAATCTCTCACACAGTCACACACACTTTTGTTTCCAAGAATTCTCCTACCAGGTTTGTTTTCATTACCTGCAATTTTCTCGTATTTTTTTGTGAAACTTAACACATTATACTGAGAGAAGAGCCGGAGCAGGTTCCTATGGAGATATTAATCTGAAAATGATGATCCGCAAAGGAATAATTGTAGCAGGTATAGCTTTCCCACCCATAAACAGTGGTGCAGATGGTCCACACACATCTGAATACATATTTTTCTATATTCACTGTCACGCACTGTATGCATATTTGTGTGTGTGTTTTTGCTCGCAAGGTGACTTTAACAGGTTTTATATAAAATCTGAGAAGGAGAGATAGAGAGAAACGGAGAGAGAGAGAGAGAGAGAGAGAGAGAGAGAGAGAGAGAGAGAGAGAGAGAGAGAGAGAGAGAGAGAGAGAGAGAGAGAGAGAGAGAGAGAGAGAGAGAGAGAGAGAGAGAGAGAGAGAGAGAGAGGGATCTGATTGTGTGGTGCCTTGAGACCATGGGGATTATGCTTGTGGACACTGGTTACCAAGCCTGTCAACTCCCAAGGCCTGGAGAATTCAGATAAATGAAGTAAGAATGGTCTCCGGCTGCCAAACACATGCAGTCTGCTGTTTGGTGATGCCTGCTGAATACAGGCAGCTGGTTCTGGACAGGCGCCAGCTAGGAAAATTCAATTTAGAAAATACTGGTCAGTCACTAATGCATCATCAACTTAGTCGGTACATGGTAAAATGAGCCCACTGGCAGTGCATGACATCAATCTCACTGAAGACAGCCTGACAGCAAGAAGAATACAGCACGGTGCAACATGTTGCAACTAGTGGAAATACAGTATGTGGCTGTGCATTAGCCATTTTATGGTGATGGTACATCTACCTTTTTTTTTTTTTTTTTTTGCTTGTTTCAGTGTCTTTGATGATGAGTACATTTACATAGGTGGTGATTGACAATGAAAATGATTTCAGCCTGCAAACTCTGCTGTGAGAGGCTCTCCGGTGTGTATGTGTCTATGGGGTAGTAGTAACCTCGTTCACTGAAAGCACTACCTTCCTTGAAGTTGTCCACATTTTAATAGTATTTAGTCAATGTAATTCCTTGCCCATTTTTATATTTAGTCACTAAAATATGTGCAGATATGCAACATGTGGAGATTAACAACCACCAGTTTTCTTGGAAGCAAATTCAGTGGAATTTTCACCCTCCAAATATAAGGCCAAAGCATGTTGTCTTGACTTTTGTCTGGGAGCTGTATGTGTGTGCCCAGTCAGTGTGTAATGAAAGGGCGCAAACTCAGGCTCTAAATATAAACATTTGTAAGGAAGTCAAACTTTGCACTGTAATTAGCAGTGGTTTTGTTATATGTGGAGGTAAATAGCTGGATGCAAGCAGTTAAGTAACGATGCCCACGTTCGCCTTCTTTTATCCTCAAGATGTTCTATCAACAGCTTCAACAAACACCAATGGATGTTCAAACGAAAATCTACTGACATTTGAATATGTACTGCTCACTACACTGACATAAAAAATAATGTGAACGTATTTTTCATTGTGCTGCTAATGTTGATGTGGCACACTTGAGTTTGAACTCCTATCTTTTGTGGTATCTTAATGCTTTTGGAAGCCTTTCAAAAATCACAATCCAACTACGTGTTGTATGTAGCATTAAATGAAAAGCTAAAACTAGGTTGGCACAGGGTTAAAGTGCTTTGGGGAATTCACAAGCTATTACTTAAAGCATCAATTTAATGTTAAAATGTTTTGCAGCTGCCAATGCCAAAGGCCAGTTAAAGAAAATGCTGAGGTCATTAGCCTTTCAAAGACTATGCTAGAACATGTCAAGCTGCAAAATCATAATGCAGCCATCCTCCTAAACCACATTAACACGGTTAAAACAAACAGCTACCGGCAATGTACCTCCCTTCTGAGCCAATTTTGTTGTTTGATAGTGTATCTTTCTAATTCTAGAAAATAACTCACCAACACATTGACAGTGTGTTGTCCCTCTCAGATATTTCCAGCAGAGCTCAAGTGGAGTTTAATCACAGAAACATGTATAACCACCTAAAACATCAGTGATAAAGGTCAGATTTAGGAGTCAGTCTCACAGGAGCGTAGAGCAAAAGCTTCTTTCTAGTCTCACCATTTAGCACTGATGTTCAATAATCACACAAATCCCCATGTGGATGAAGAAAAGGTTTGAAAATGCCCCGCTGACAGAAGTATCAAAAGACCAGAGTGTAATGCCGCCACAGGTTAAAGGAAAGTGCATTTACCAAAAAGTGAGTTATGACATTTCATCACAAAAAAACACCCCTGAAGTGCAGTAACACCACCAAACTGATGATACTTTTGATGATTTTCTTTCCTTTTAATGTGCAGCAGACTGGAAAAGCATGTTACTGTAAGTCTATCAACAACCTCCTTGAAAAATAATTGTTTATCTGAGCATAGTGATTGTAAAAACGGCTCAAGTGCTATGGGTTCTGCCCTCAGTCACATTGGTATCAGACAGGTGTTTTCACATAAGTGCAGCACTTTAATGTCGATCATCATTTCTCCAAACATTTTAAGGTATAGTGCAGAATTTTGGGAAATGTGTCTTGCACAGAGTACCATTCTCATGTCTTTGCATTAAGTGTGGAGCTAAACAGTTAGTTTAGATTAGCTTAAAGCCTGGAAACTCACAAATGAACATGTTGTATCTCCTTTTTTGAAATTCCTATAGAAACAAAAATCTAAAAATGACAGTTTGTGGTTTTACAGAAACCCTGTCTTTTACAAATTATGTTTCAAATACATAAATTGATGACATATTTTCATTATGTTAATAGAAAACATAACCCGGTCCCATTTATGTTTTGTAAAATACGTATTTGCTGTCACAGTTTAATTGTATAGAAATGTTCATTTTAGGAGACAGGTTTGCTTACAGGGAGTCGCAATTTTTTTTGGCCAAGAGCAGTGACTTTCCCAGAGTCTTGACATGTTGGATAAACTGAACTTACAAAAGATATTACTGGATGTAAGGCTTTGGTGTTTTCTGAAAACAAATGTGTTGTTCCAAACAGCCATCCTCAAAGGCGGAGTGATGAGCAGTCGTCATAGAGACGGAGGAGACGTGATATTGCTAGAAAATAGGAATAACTGCACACATTTTCAGACAGTCTCTCCTGGAAGATAGTCAGAATATTGCACTTGGTTGTTCACATGAAAAGAGATTGTGTAAAGAATGCATAAAAAGAGACCTAGAGGGAGATGTTCAGACCCTGGTCTAACCTTGTGAATATTGGCTCGTTGGTTTTGTTACATAAGTTACAGAGATGATCGTACACTTTGGAGTGGGCCAGGTTAGCGGTTTCCCCCGCTTCCAGTTTTTATGCTAAGCTAAGCTTATTGCCTCCTAGCTCCTGCGTCGTAGTTAATGGACAGACATAAGAGTGGTATGAGTATTCTCATTTAACTGTCAAAAAGAGAGCGAGTAAGCATATTTCCCAAAATGTCAAACCATTCTTTGAAAGATCCTTAGAGAAATTCTACACACCCATTGAAAATAGTTCCCTGGCTGGACTGCTTGGTCAAAATTTTTTCTGGAGAGCTCTTTATGGGCTAAAAAAGTGGAGGAAAGAGGAAACAATGCTTTAAAAAAACAAAAAAAAACCCAGCAACCAAAGAAAAAGGTTCTTGCAGGAGCACCTTTTTGTCAGGAATAATGGAGCATGGTGATATCTGAGGGCTTATATGGAACATATTTGTGCAGTAACTCAAGTGGAATCTTGGCAGAACCCTCAGACTATCATACTTCTCCTGTTTTATTTTTATTGCTTAAATCAATTCATCGCAGAGCCTCTGAATCTTGAATGTAGCCTACCTCTCTCTACTGTCAACCTACTCATACCTGAAAGGGGTGTAATGACCCACTTTCTCTTCTTGTCCCCCAGCGACTCTGCCGCTTACCACGTTTGACCACCTTGCTGTGGTCGACTACAGTCTGCAGCTGCTGTTAATTTACAGGAGCACTGTGCACCATTTTTTCAGCTCTGAAGCATATATGACTAATCACACCAGTCATTTTAAACAACTTGAGCTCTTTCTGGCAATAAATCACCTTGATACGTGTTACTGTGCCCATAATAGAGCTGCGTTCAGGAGGGAGGAGGGCAGGGGGAACTTTGGGAGCTATTCACTAGTTTTGGTCAACACTCTATTGTGAAACAAACTCGGGTACTGGGACATATTGTTCTTCGATGTGTTGTGTGTTTCTTTGATATCAATATAAAATCAAAGTGAAAATGGAGTTGTACAATAGCTCAGGGAATACAATGTTTCCCTCGACTTTTTGCTTAAAAAGTAAATATTTTCCTACCCTTTTGTCTTTCTTGTAGTTTTACCTTTTAAATCTATAACACACATGTGCTCTAAAAATATGGCTGAAATTTTTCGAGACACAAAGTTATGTCCTCAAGGGAATGTGACACTGACCTCACCCAGGCTGGAAATTAAATGCTGCAAACTTAAATTTAACCAGTGTTTGATCTGCTTTCAACATTTTTTAAATAATTTCGCCAAGGCCCAGATAAACAAGAAAGAGGAAATACTGGCTTTTTTCTTCACCTCAATAACATGGAGAAAAAAGGGCTTCCAAAATTTCCAAGAGTATACTTTTTATCTTCACCTGCCAACTGTAAGAGAGAACAGAGGGTCTTCACACGGCTTTTAAAGATGATGTTAAACCACCTTTTCGGGACATGACAAATGATGTAATATCACCCAAATTCCACAAGCCAACATGAAACCAAAGTAGTTTCCACAGTGGAAACAAACATAGTAAAAAATTAAATGAAGTTAAACAACACAAAAGCCCTGGCTATGACTGTGTTGTGCCATTTCGTTTTCCCGTCTGTCATTGTTCCATGTTGCATCTTTTCTTTTTGCCTTTTCCTGCCAAGTAACCACTGTGCCGAGCTGAGGAACAATCTGCTCCTTGTCAGGAGCGCTGAATGAATCCTGTTGCTTATTGTTGAGGTGAACACGTTATTTGAATACGACCGGTCTCCTGTAATAAAAGGGCCGTTGTGGTTTATGAAATATTCATCAAAGGTATCCCCTGGAGACTCCGATGCATTCAGATGCATATCTCAGAATCTGAAACAGACTTCTGCAGACAAAAGATTGCAAGCAGTGACTGGAAGCTTTTGAACTATGAGGCAGACAGTCACAAAGGGAGTGACCTCTGTAGTGGATATGTCTCCTTGTCGCTCTGCTGGTTTTCAGCCATTCCATCTCCTAATAAATCAAGAGGAGCACACTCTGGGATCCAGCAGCTAAGTGGCATTTAAGAAACAGCTTGTGAGAGCTGTAAGGCTGCTATTTGGATCATTTAGACACAAGGCAATAATTTGGCCAGATGAACGACATTAACAACAACCGGAAAGTTTTTAAGCCACTAAAGGAAAAAAAAAAAAAAAGCAGTAACATTTTGTTAAAAGTCAGTGAAGACTGAACTTCTCGCAGTTCAGAAGGGCAAAAATGTTTTCCATTTGCTTGGGTTCACTCAATATTGGGGATGGGATGCATTTAAATCCACTGGCAATTTACCAACTGATGACAATAGATAGTTACCTTGCTATTTATCAGTTGTATGTGTAGTGCATTTATCTGTGTGCCAACTTATGCATAAATTGTGCATGGAAAGCATTAAAAGCCAGTGTACATTCAGCTTACTGCAAAAATGCCAAGATACAGTTTCTGCTACAAATACCAATAACAGCAGCTTCAGCAGACATCCATGGTTTTGTCAGGATTTTCAAAGCTGGAATCGCTACAACAAGAGTGCGACCACCCCTCTTAGTTTATGAACACAATACAGCTGATACCCCTCCACCTCCAAGCCCCCTCCAAGCCCACAACGACTTCTACAACTTCATCTGTGCCTTATAACATATAGTACAAGCCGGCTATGGCTGTAACAAGGTGTACTGTTAGAACAATTCCTAACAGAGCTGCTGGGAGATACACAGGCTCATAATTGTTCAAACATTGTTTACACCATGCTCCTGCCTTGAAGACACAATAAAAGAGGGAGTGATAGTCCTATGCAGAGACTCTGGCCTATCACACTGGGACTATGGGTACTGATGAGAAGCTCTTGGTCTGTTGCCATGGCCCCTGTGTGGGTTGCATGTCAGCGCCAGTCTGCCCTTCTTTTTAATAACACTGAAAAATACTTTGAAGACACACTGGGGGAACACAACACATTATGCTCCCAGTGGTATGGGTCTGTGATTTTTACAGCTTAACATTGTCTCATGCTATTTAAAAAAAAAAAAAAAAAAAAAAATCAGGAGCATCATAATTTGACTGAGTTTTGCAGCACAATTCATTAACAAATCTACATGGTCCATGATGGTCAGCCACTGATGAGAGAAATGCAAATTTAGCATTCTGAAAGAGCAAATGAATGATTTTCAGTGTGTCAGCCACTGGTGGGGACCAAAGAATTAAGAGAGGGAGCAGCCAGTATGACTTTTGTTTCTCTAAATGAGGTAAAGGAACAGGCTTTCTCAGTGTCGTGGAGTGAGAAGGCTTCTTTGGTCTAAGTATAAACATTAACTGTGGCTCCTTGACTGTTTGGCCCTTGTCACTCTCATTAACAAGCTCTTTGTGTCCAGTTTGTGTCAAATGTTGGAAAATGAAGACACTAACAATTTGCTTAGAGTGTAATTGAGCAGTTTTTGCAATGATTAGTACTCACAACTTATTGATTACAGAGAGCTTTATTTATTTGGTGATGCAAACCGCTACTGGATAATGGGTTGAAAAAAAAAAAGTTTGACTTTTCCGTTAAGGTTTGAATGCAGTACACTGTGTGACTACAGCACTGAGTAACATACGGCGGTCTGAGGTCACAAATGGAGCTTGCAATGAAAAAGCCTGAATTCTGTCCATCACAGGAGAAAAAAAAAAAAAATCCTGAACTATAACATGAACATGAAGTCTGAATAATATGATTGGAAATGTTTAATTAATTAGCACCCCAAACAAATTAAGAACAAATGAACCAAAGGGTTGAATAACTGTAAAGATGATCATATTGGAATTTTTATATTTTGCTGCACAGGAACTGACAGACAGTTAAAGATGACAGAAAAATAAGCCTTTCATAAGCTATACGAATGTCTTGACTAAAGCACCACCGTTATACTGTAAACAGAGAGTAGATGTATGTCACAGTGTCAATCACTGGACTGTTACATTCTTCGAAATTATAGGGGATCACATGGTTAATTTAGCCTCAGGTGAGATTAGATGAAAGCAGGTGAATATACACTGGGGAAGTGGACAGAGGATTACTAGTATTATAAAAGCATCAGTGACCTTTGGATTCATCTTGCATGCACAGGTCTAAATGACAGACAGGACTTTCTTCCTTTAATTAACGAATGTTTGCTGCAGGTTTCCGAAAAATGCCTGGAATCGCAATTACCACCTGCAGCTCAGCACCATGTGTTGTACACATGTGAAACTTATAATTATTACAGCAACAAATATAAGAAATATAATCAGATATTTTTTGATTATTGAAGATATGAAAATAACATGTTAGGATGTTTTTGTCAAACTAAACTGATGTGTAAAAATCTGTCTTTAAGCAGGAATTATTTTTGATATTAACATGTAGTGTATGACAGCATTATTGTTAATTAAACCCTACAACATTTCACCAAGGCTATTATTTGTTCCTGCCAGACGGCTAATGAGCCCCACATTATCTCAGCGAGGGACAAAAGCCCAGAGGACACACTGTACTTTAAGGAGTCTGAATCCATTTCATCTATCCATATTGTAGCTGCTCATGCAGGTCAGTGGGTCAGTCCTGCTGCCACCACGAATACCAGGAAAACGATCTTGACAAGCTTTATCACCATCGGCTGACAAAGTGAAGTACATTTTCTGGGCAAATGAGACACAGTAGACGCACAGCAGCTGTCATCCATCATACTTGTGGTGATGAGTGCTGGATAACTACACATCCAGCAAGAACGACAGAAAATCACAAATACTTCAGAGCATTAGATGCTTCAAAATATCACACATTTTACTTTTTAAGTGGCTCTTTGAGCAACTGGACCATCTCACATCATAACACTATACAAACAAAAAGACACAGACCAGTTGAATCTACAACATAGGGACACAGTGTATAGTAGGGTTAACCAATATTGCTAATTAGCATGATGCATTAGTATTTGAAGTATTACCCCTAAAGTGCAGTAGTTAACTGTTAACTGTTTGTGTTATGCTCGCTTTAGAGGCAGAAAAGATTTCATGTTGGCTGATATCTAAAGTCTGAATTTTTAGTAAGGTCATGGAAACTCATAATAAAAGGGGTAAAGTTGAATTTATTGAAATAACATTTTCAAGATCATCTCTTGTTTCTTTTCATGCATGTTTCTTATAACTTTCCTTCATGCCAAAGAAAAATGCTAATTGGTTTATGGACACAAAAGACACTAAAGTGAAACTATGCTGACAGTGAACCTTAGAGCTAAATACGCTTCTTTATTTTTTAGATTTGACTGATTAGTGTTGAAGTTTTTCTTTTCTTCACTTTCATGGTCTAGTGCTATTTGTCCAAGTACTCATTTATTTACAAAAAGAACAGGTTACAGTAATACTGCTAGGGTTGACATAGTTATCTGCCCGGACCAGCGCCCGGTGTGCCCCCGCATCAAGGACAGTCTAAAATTTACTCAATACAATTAACTTCATAGGCAAAACAAGCTAGCATGCGTGAATAAGGTGCCACCAGTGTGAAAAATAGACGTGGTAAAGTGTGTCTTCACTTTAGAGAATAAAACTTGGACAAGTGCGAAGTATGTGGGAAACCAATTAGCTGCAAGTCAGTTTGCACATCAAATCCTACCAAACATTAAGGCTGCACATTGTTGATCGGAAAGATGTTGATGTTTGATGCCTTGCTGCTGCTGCCCCACTGTAATATAAAACACAGCTACAGCACTATCAGTCCAGGCTCAATTCACAAGCCTATTTGGTTCAATAATTGCAGTGTGACATTCACACTCATCTTTTTCGTGCTGGAGTGGATTTACTTCTGATTATAATATCAACATTTTCTATATATATCACCCTGTTGTACTGTATAGTAAACCTGCACTGTATTGCATGTTGGACTACATAAAATACCTATAACACTACTCAGGTAGAATGTTTTGAGAGAACAAGCTGTGCATGTATAAAGAAATCCATCAGCTTGTCACAGAAGTGGAAAGAACATTTAGAAACCAAGCATTCAGAGCAGTCTGAGCTTCTGTCTCAGGGATCACTATAATACATGTTTACCTTATTAATTGACACTTTGGCCGTGTTTAATATGAACTTCCGACATTGTAACATTATATATATGACAGGATGGAGATGAAACTATTATTGCGCCATATTCCATTTTGCATAATGCTCTCAGTTTGTCTTGGGTTGTAAATCCTCAGGAGCCCTTTACTTTGCAGCGTTGAGCTTTTGCCCCCTCCCTTAACAGCCACACTCACCCTCAGCTGGGCTGTGGCATGTTTACTTCAGCTCAATCCAAATGACAACTCTGAGCCACGTGAGCTTTTTTTGTGGATGAACTAATGACACACAGCTGCCCAAGAAACATTTAGTAGCCAAGTATCCAGTTACTTTGGGCTTAATGTGTTTAAAGGACTATACCTCCCACATAGTTCTGTCTGCGTGGGAGCTAGCTAGTAGCAAAGCTACGCAAATTAAAGATGAGACTTGGCACTTTAATGTATTATCCATTATTTTATTTCAAAGGGAATGTGCTGAGGCTCAGAGCCTGAGGAATGATAAATGTCTACTTCTGACTACTTATGGTCTTGACTGTATTTTTCAAACCAATGCTTGTAATGTACAAGCATTATGCAGTCAAACCTCATCCTACTTCAATAGGATAATTATTGTTTTTTTACAGGTTATATTTTTAAAATGAAGAATC
Source organism: Seriola aureovittata (assembly GCF_021018895.1). Lineage (NCBI taxonomy): Eukaryota > Metazoa > Chordata > Actinopteri > Carangiformes > Carangidae > Seriola > Seriola aureovittata. The sequence goes on along the minus strand of NC_079371.1, from coordinate 7,645,279 downwards.
ACAGCATAAAAGTACAATTAACATACATTTAGGAATAGAAAATGTGTTTCTTTTGACATTTTATTAATGTATTTGAATAATAAAATTTTCTTTTGACAAAGTATTTCTCAGCAAAGGTTTTTTGCAAAGTAAAATTACATGTTTTTTGTGTTTTGTCTGTTGAATCAAATGCTCAGTAGAAATTCAGCAAATTCATCTAATAAGACTGTGAACACAGGGTGAAGGGCTAGTCTATTCAAAAAAGTTAAATACCAGTGCGTATCAGATTTATTATTTATTTAATAAAAGAAAATCATTGCACTTTGCATGGTGTCTCAGCTCAAAGGCTACCGGCAGCTGCTTTTAAAGTGGAATGCTTACTTTCATGTTATTCAGTGCATGAGTTGATGTCGTGAATCAATCAACACACCTTAAATATCAATATGACAAGTCTGAATCATTGCCAAATGAATCAGATGCATAGGTCTTTTTCACAGCGGACATTTTGATTTATGGCAGGAAAACCGCAGTGTTACTATAAAATTAATGAAGACTCCATTCCAGCATTTATTATAATGCAATGCAGCACGTAATAGGGCCAAAGTGTCTTCTGTGAAAAAGCTCATCACACGTGCCCATTCAACTGTAGGCCTATAGTGTTTGCAAGACTTTGACCACTGGCGGCGCTATGCAGCGATGCTTTGATGAGTGGGTCCTTGTTTTGTTTGTATCTTGTGTTCTACTAGTACAGGCAAAATGATGCGCAGAAAATGTACTCATGCACAGTTGTGGGTGGTGTGTTGTGCATTCATACAGTATATCAGTGTACTGCAAACTGTCTACGAGAACAAACCACAGTGCACCTTTAATATAAAAGCCTTTTCCTTTTTTTGATCCGTCACATATGAAACTGAATTAAATCACGGTGGAAGAACCCACCAGCTGCATTTTCCAGTATGTCAGCATGTCATTTTTGTTTCCGTCACTTATGGATCGGTGATATCTGGAATGAATATCTCATCATTAATGAGGTTCATTACAGCTCTAAAAACAAAGCTGTCTGGCTTACTCTGCTCATTTCCTGTGGAAGCACTTGACGTTTCTCTGGATGAAAGAGCCTTCTTTTAAAAGTGTGTTATTTTTGCTGATTTTTCATGTTTATTTCACCAATCTAAAAAAAAAGCCTTAACAAGCCTGGTAGGTCTAGATGCATGTCATTAAAATTAGCTAATATTCCAACTTTTATAGCTGCCGCAAGTTCTCATTTTCTCACTTTTAAAAAAAGGCTGAAGTTATTTAACCTGAAGTTTAGATTGAGCGCCAGACAGAGACCTGCAAGTATGATTTGGATGCCGCTTTTCTTCTCAGATATTGAGCAAGGTGACTAATGGTGCAAACTCACTAAAAGTCAATGCAACCTTTTAATTGCTGACAGATATATAGCAGAGCACACTGACAGGCATTTTTCAGAACAGAGATTTACTCATCATTCATCAGACTATAGATCAACAAGGCAAAAATTTTTGATCTGCAGTCTTGAATGTGTTGAGAAAGGACAGATGAACTGAGCATTTCCAGTTCGCTGTTCACTCCTCTGCTTCAGCATTGTGGCTGTGAATGCAGTGTCGAGGCTATAAGCGCTGCAGACTTACTGGGAGAGTGAAAGTGGATGTGAAAGCTCAATCACATTCTAAATTGTACAACAGAGCAGAGGAGTCTACTTGGCAGTCACGCTGGTGAGACGGAGAGGGAGAGAAACAGAGTCTGCAAGGAAAAAAAAAGAAAGAAAAAAGGCAAGCATTTGTGTCTGTTTAAACACTGCACTGTACATACAACATGCTGCACATGAGCTGCTGGTGGATTGGCAAAATGAAGTACTGGCAATTAAGATGCAGATCTTTTCCTACACCCATGTGTTCGAGCTTCTAAAAAGAAAATCACAGACACACAGAAATGCTTTATGGAACAATAAATAACTCCCGGTGGGCTTTGCAGTGCTGTCACGCTCTCTGTAGCAGTCACCGTCTCAGAAGAAGGCAATGTGCCACAACCACCATGAAGCCTTCCTACCTCAGGCACTCCACTAAAACAACTCTCTTTTGTTTTTCCCAGTCTGCATCCCCTCCCTCCTCCTGACTGTTCCCCGAGTAGAAAGAATAATGCATCATCTTAGGGGGCCCATAGTGGCCTACTTTAAAAGCCTGGGAGGAACACCGGTGGACACTGGCATGCTAATGAATGAATGAATGAATGAGCCTGACGTGTAAAATCAGAAAAGATTATAGACTGAGGGGCAGGTCTCTGAAAAGGTCCTGCCAGATCAGCTGTTTAGATAAGCCCTGTTGCCTCCCCAGAATAATAATTCCTCCACACGAGACTGAGTAAACAAACAGTGTGAGGAAAAGTTAGCATCTTGTTTTATTCCTGGAGACAAACAAACAAAAAAAAAAAGCACTTGCACGACAAGAAGATCAGATCATATGATCAAATCTTGTTTTTCCCTCCCCAGTTGCATGTTGACATCTCGACAAGGAGGGGACTGTTGGGTATACACAGCCTACGAGCAATAAATAAACAAAGGGGGCCAGGCCTTGAAAGCCATACACCTGTGACCAGTGGAAAAGCAGCAGGCGCAGCAGTGTTCATTAAAGAAGCTGGTCCTGACAGTGAGGCCTTTAAGAGGCCATCAGGAGCGACAACTCAGCAGCTACCTTGGGACTGGAGAAGGGAAGGCATCAAGGTGAGCAATGCAATTTCAGCTTGAATAATGGAGCACTTTCCTGAGGCATGACATTCATGTATTTCTCAGGCAGTTTTGCCACACAGCCCAACAGCACCTGTGAGCTATTCAAGGGACCCCAGGAAAAACCAGTTCACAGTGTTTACAGGTTCACAATTACTGTGTGCCTGGCTGCTGGTCTGCAGATAATCTTGCTCAAAGTGACTCATGAATTAAAAATAGCCCCAAATATATCAAATCTAATGATCTGGAAATTTTGATTGTGGATGCTGTACACTTCAAACATTTACACACAGCAAACTGCAGACTTTGCTTTTTCTCTGAAATAATTTTTGGAAATAATTTCATCAAGGCAAATTATTCTCACTTTTCTGTTGGATTCACCAGCCAGATTCCATTTTCACGGAGTTGCTGATGTAAACTGGTAATAACAGAGGATTAATTTACAAGGAGGCAAAATCCCCTAGTGAGACTTGTGGCCCAGAACAATAATGAGCACATAGTAAACAGAAATTTGCCGTAAGCCAAAAGAGAATGCAGGGGCACCTAATCTACACACCGAAACACACAAAGCACACTGATGCATGCATAAGCACAACCACGCCCACACACACACGCAAGCAGTGAAAATGATGGCAAAGTATTTTCCCCAGGCCTCTGTAACAACATATGTTTGCAGGTAATTAAAAGAAGATCCCAAGCGGGTATCATGTCATATTGAAATACAATGCACAGAGCAAATTACCTTTCTGTGGTTATTATACAAAGCCGGGGGCACGAGGTCAGAGTAGATGTGAAGTGTTCGTGTCTGAAGTCGTTCTGTGGTTTTGACCTCTAATTAGAAGGCTGAGGTCAAAGCACTGTAATATGTGATATAACTTAGTTTGTAATGTGAGTGTGTGTGTTCGTCTTACTGTTGACTGACAGCTTTTAGTAATTGTTTGTAATGCCAGTCCATAAGTTAAACTATTGTCTAAGCACAAGACTAATTTAAGCACGAAGTGGATTTGTGAGCGCATGCAAGAACTGAGTTTTAAGAGCAGAACTAATGTTGTAATCAATGTTTTTGGTAATTAGATTGGAGGCAGTATTGGGGCTTCCTACGTTTGTTATCATCAAAGCTGTGGGTTCTCAGATATGTCAGTTTTGGTTTGTGTACTTGGTTTGAAAAGTCCAACTGAGAGCAGAGTATCAATTGTATTAAACCTGGAAGTAAAGCGCCGTACTGTTCAACACAGCCTTCTAAGTAATGTTAGACTACTTCCTAGTGTGCTCCACCACCTTTTTCATTTGTCTTTAACTGTGGAAAGGATTTGAGTCTAACAGCCAGTTTGCGCCTCTCATAGTCTCAGGTGCTCAGAATCTGTCAAAGCAGCTGGAAGAAACAGTATGATTTCAAACTGAGAAAGAGACCACGTCAGGAATTTTATCTACAAACTTGTTTTTCACTCGTGAATCTGTTCCTGCAGACTTTCAAAGCTTTACCTTTTCAGTGATTACCACTTTAATATGTTTTGTGCTTTTTTCCCCCCTACTACTCTGTACTTCTAATCTGCTTCATTTCAGAAAGAAATATTGTACTTTTTACTACATTTATCTGATTGCTGGGGTTACTTTGTAGATTAAGAAATCTTCATCTTACGAAGTAATTTTTGTCTTGTTATTGAGTCCTAAAAGTCTAATTTTCTTAAAGCATGTGGGACTCTGCCATTGTGGTGAGAGAATTTCAACCTCTTTAATAGAATTCAAATGGTTATATAAAATTTCGAGAACAAGGTGACACTTCCATTGGTTTTAAAGCTGCAAACCCTTTTTCTCTCTTCTTTAAACCTGAAAAATAAATGATTTGATTAGTCACTGCTACTTTATACTTCTACTCCACGACAATTCAGAGGAAACTTATAACTTCAGTTACTGAATCCTTTTGCAGTTTCAGATTAATAATAAAAATATAATGTAAAAAATTATGATTATGATGTATTATTGTGGGTTAGGATCAGACTTTATTAATCGGGGGGAGGGGGTGTTCCATGAACTACTTAGCAGTATGTAATGTATATAGCAATTTCACTTTTTACAGCTGCAACATTTGAGTGATGTATATATTAACGCATCAATAATTACAATCCATTAATATAATATACATTATTCTGAGGTGGCCTGTTCTGAGCAGAATGAGCCTTTCTACCTTTTGTACATTTTGTTGCTAGTACTTCTGTACTTTTACTGTTGTAACATTTTGAATGCATGACTTTTACTTATAACATAGCATTTCTACACTTTGGCACTACTACTTTTAGCTAAGTAAAAGATCTCAGTACTCCTTCCACCACTGGCCTGTAAGACACACAATGGTTACATAAGACCACACATGCACTTGCTCTCCAGTTAATCTTGATTTGAACATGTGTCCGAGCTGCCTGGGGTTAGAGAAATAATTGAACCATGGTTACAAACTGTATGTATCTCTCTATTGTATCAAGACTGATAAATTCCTAATGTTTTAGGACTCTGACACAAAGCGCTACACTTTAGTTGAATTTGAGTAGTCACCAAAATGCTAATCTTTGTGCTCGAATAAAAAACAACCCCCCCACACAACTGTTTCCTAAAATAAATTATGTACCCTTCCCTTGGCTTCAGTTGCTGTGCTCTGCTGCCCAGAGTCTATACATGTAGGTGCCAGACGCTGCTCAGGATTAGCTGGTGAGTCAAGAAGTGTCCTGCTGCATTGCACCTAACACCCGTTCACCAAATAAGATGCTGGCTTCCACATTAATGCAGGAGAATTAATCCATCCCTCCATCTATCCCTCCATCGACTATATCAACCCATTCCTCCACCTTCAGAGAAGTCCCTGGAGAGTTTTGCTGAGGATACATACCTGAGTTTTACTGTCCTACTCTGTCTGTGGGAGCTTCCTTCCCGTCTGACTGACAGGAGATACTCCTTTGAAGTGGCTCCATCTCACTCACTGATGTGGAGGCCGGAGAATGAGCCTCCCCCTCAAGACCCCATTAAAGCAGAACTCAGGGTCTGCAGGTTTGATATTCATCGCCTGGGCAACCTCTGCCATCAACACATTTTGTGCCACGTGAGAATGATCACAGCTTATTAAAGTGGAAATAATGACTGCTCTACCTCCGGCATGAAATATTTAACAAGGACAAAGGAGATGGCTCAAAGCTGATTCATATCTATGTTGAAAGGAGAGAATGTGGACAATACTGTCTACATAGGAAGTGCAGATGAACCATGGTTAACGGGAGCTTAGAAGTGACTGTTGGCAGTTGAAATATGTATCTTAATGGAAGCAGAAAGAAGATGAGTAGCAGAGGTTAGTCTGAGTTCATGTTTATTAGCCATAACAAAGATGTTGGTATAACGGCAAGCAACATCCTGCACGGTACATTTCCCTTTGTTCACCTCGTGGCATTTACAGTACAGACAAAGCAGAATTATGCACTCAGGTTTGAAATATATGTGGTAATTTTCAACCATCACTTCATTTTAATCATTCTCTCGTTCGCAACTGTGCCCAGAACGTATACAGCATCCAATTTCTGAATGTGAAATTATTGATGTACTTTTCCCTCCAGCTTGGGTAAATTAGCTTTTTTGGCCTCTTGGGAAAATCAAGGGAAAGGAGCAGAGTGAAAATGTTCTCCATCAAATGTGATCGAATTGGATTTTACAAGATGAATTGCCAGGACAAGGGTTTATCCCAATTACATTGCCAAGAGGTTTCAGTTGTGCTGCAGCCACTCAGGTCAACAGCAATTAGGGTCAGCTTTGAGTCATCAGGATCCGTCATTGTGAGGAGATGTTTACAGTGTGAGCAGAGAGTAGATAAATGCAACAAGACAACATTTGAAACAGTAAAAAGTGGTTTGTGGTTTGGTCCAAGAATTCATGAAATTACAGATCTGACAGCCAAAACACGAGCAGAGCAAAACACAGCTGTCTCTTCCATGGCCCACACATCTTTTAATCTCGCAGAGCACAATACAGACTGCAGAGACTGCCTCTGGCTCTTTGTGTGGCCATCCATTTTCCTCATTTGTGTATTTTTTTTCCTTTGATGTAACCTGTATGATTTGCTGATGTGGAAACCCAGCATGTCTTTCATCTGTCTCTCATCAAGACCACACCTCCACAGACAGTGGCAATATGTGTGTTGACTGACAAACAGGTGATAATAAACAGGGAAGTGATATTTAGTCTTACCTTCCCCAGACTGGGGCTCCACAGATACCTCAGGCTGAAAACACAGAGAGCCAAAACAAGGAAGACCAAGGCCAGAGCCAGCGCCACTCGCTGGTAGGTGTGGTACTTGGCCTTCTTCTCCTTTACCATCTCAACCTGCAAAAAAACAGAGGTTCGATATAAAAACTCACTTAACAGAGTATTTTTAGCTAAATATGCTCATCGATATCATTGTCAACAATTAAAATGATGCCACTTACATGCCAGTATGTATGATTCGCAAAATCCGCCTACCAGCACGTGAGCTTTACAGGTGGTGTTACCTTCAGACAGAACCAGACGATCCGTATCCCTCTGTTTCCAGTCTTAATGCTAAGCAAAGCTAACTGACTGCTGGCTGTAGCTGTAGCCACAGTCACTGTAGCAGCAGAAATACGTTGTGAACACAACATTGACAAATCATTACCCTGTAAGCTGATACGGCGAACCTTTTCATACTTTCAGCTGTTACGGTGCAGCATTATTATTCATTTGGAGTCGTGTTTCTGGCCACCTGATGAACACTCTCTAAATATTTACTCTCTTTTATCTCTGTATTTGGTTCATACCAACTCCTGAGGGAAATATCTGGCTCTTTACCTGCTAAATGCTTGTTTGTGTTTACTAGCTGCTCTCTATCTGTGTCTGTCTGCTGTTTGGTGCTGAGCGGGTAGTTTCAGGAGGTATTAGTAGTTTTTTTTTTTATTAGATTTTTCTTCTCAAAACAGCGATAGCCAAAAATAAAAAGGAAACCAAAATGGTAAAGTGAGGGGAGTTGAAGGGAGCTGCAGGTTTAGGCCATAATTATCAGGAAGGTGCATCACTTACATTATTATTTTAAAAATATTGATTATAACCACTTTAAGCATATTTAAAAAATGTAAATGTATTCCTTTAATTCATAATTTCCACGTTAAATGTATATTTCCGTCTTTTCTGTCTTTATCAGAATGACGTTTTATACAAAGTGATGCCATTTCGTTTTGCAAAACTTATCCACCAGTGGGGCTACTGACAAAAATAAAACCATCCTTACACCAAGCGCAGGGAAGAACAGACTGTTACAAGTGGCACAGAAAGGTTACATTTATTAAACTTTTCCTCAAATTAAAACTCTGCCTGCTGTTGTCAATTCCCCAAGCTTAAGGCCACAAATTAATAAAGACAGGCTTTTGTTCCACCAAGGCTCCAACAGGGAGAAAATGAAAGCTTCTCATTCATACTGGGCCACTTCTGAAGGTCTCAGAGGACAACAGACAAGCAGATATGTAAAAAAAAAAAAAAAAACTGGACCAACTTCATTTAGCAAAATTGGTGTTGCTTATCTTCATGTCTTTTAAAATGATAAAGCAGCTTTAGTTCTCTATTGTGGCAGAAGTTGTTACAGTAGTTAAGCTTCACTAGACTTCACAGACCTTTTACATGCCGACTTCTTTGTATAAGGCAGTGACATTTGTGACCTTTGGACTTGTATACTGTAAAAATAATAAACCAAAATAGTCTTGAAAGATATCCTTTTTATTTAAAAAAAAATGCAGTATGTGGGTGGCATGACTGACTGATGGAAATATGGTTTAGCATTAATGGATTATAGTTACTGTACACTGGTTTACACTGTGTCCTTTTTAAATATGGATTGAGTGTCTGTTTGGTACATTAGCAGCATGACATTGAGGATGAACAGAAGACACATTGTTCAAAATAGCCACCTAGAAAATTGTAACCACATCTTTGCCATTAATGAAATCTACATTCTCGTCATTCTTCATTTGACATATTAGAGACAGTAGCCACACAAACTGCAGGCACATCAAAGTACTGTACATTCTTCAGGCATGATGAAAAACAGAGAGCTACAATCAGAGCCAGAAATTCCTTACGTTGTAAATTTCTAAGAGTGGAGGGGGGAAAAGAAAAAGGGAAAAAAAGAAAACGGTGGCTGAAATTCTCTGCTCTCCTGTGGCAGGTTGCATAAGCAGTGGAAACTTAACTAGAGGACAAACCTCTCTCTGCCTGCGCTTTGAATATCGAATGCTCAGAGGAAGGAGGTGGGATTGAGAGACAGACAGAAATAAAGGCATGGATGGAGACAGAGTGAGCAGTCTGAGTGTGCAGCAGCTGCCAACCAGTGTTTAAAGGTTTAGGAGTTCAGAATCAGCCTGGAAATTCGCCTTGAGCTTTGTGAGGAAGAGTGCCCGGAGCCCCCTGCTGTTATCATGCAAAGAAGAAGCACTTTCTCGAGAAAACAACAACAACAAAAAAAAAGAAAAAAAGAGAGAAGTATGCCTGCATAAGCAACAAGCAGAGGATGTAGTTTATTACACCTGGGCACGCTCTTATAAGTATTTGAATTCCTGCAGAAAATATCCCGAAATAAGAAGCCACAGGTGATTTCTTAATCATATTCATTCTCCGTCCATGACTCTCAGTATGTGTATGATTAGTATCTGCTGGAGAAGTTGCTTTACTATTATGGACAGTAAGAGAGCTTAGTTTTTAATATACACCTAAAAACATAATAACACAGTGCTGTGGAGGAATTTATCCCTATTGCTCTGTTTTTTTCTGAACTTCTGCAACAAGTGAAATATGAGAGAAAGAAGAAGAGGGATTTCAGAGCCAAAAATCCCACTCGCCCCCCTCTTCAATAATAAAGGCTCAAATAAGGCAACTCTTGGTGTATATTTGAATGCTGCTTGTGTGTGAGAAGCAAGGATATAAAGATATAAAGCAAATACAATGGTTCAGGTGAGACTGAATATAAAAGTGGAAATAAAGGGAGGAAGCTGAAGTGAAAAGCCAAAAGGAATTAGATGGAAAAATTACTTTTCTGAGAAAACTCAGATCAGTCAGCAAGAGACCAAACGGCACTCCTTTTTGATTTAAAAAAAGCTAGACTTCTGACATATTTTACTTGCACTTAGATATCACAGGATTTTTTTCACCTTTAAACCACTACTGCTGCCACCTACACTTAATTTATTAAGCTGTAAAAATTTAAAGGTGCTGCCATCTTTCTTGACACTGCAGTGACCTAAAATTAGTTTTGTAATAGAATTTATAAAAACAATAAAATGAGGAATTTATTTTTAATTATTTGTGCAGTTAGTTCAAGTGCATTAAAAAAACAAAACAAAAAAAAAATGCACTCACATCTTTCCACAGAATCTGTTGACTGCTGGATTGACTGCTAGCTTCCATGATGCAAGCACTCAGGAGGAATCTTTCCGAACCTCTTAGCTGGGGAAAATACCAACGCTCTGCAAGGCAAAGAGTCATTCCTTTGCTGCAATTTGGGAGTGTGCTGAAGGGGAGGGAAGTTTCAGATGGAGTGGAATTACTGAAACATTTGTGATACCCATTAAAAGCAAAGCAGATGTCTCTCCTGCCTGCCTGCTCCCATTTCAAAGGTGGAAAGCCACGAATGGATTCAGACTGAAAGACAAACCCTCTGTTGAATAAATTACATACTATGATGAGATAAAAATACTGTAGTGGTGCACAACTTTCAAAAGATTGCTGTTCGTGAGCCACAAAGTTTGCAGGTGAAAAAAAGAAAAAAAAAAAAAATTATACTGCAGATACTGATTTTTTTCACTCCTGTTTTCTGAAGTATCAAAAGAGTTTAAGTACCTTCTTTCTGCTTTTGTTCCTCAGTCATTCAGGCTTCACACTTGACAACAAACGGGAAACAGGAAAATGAAAGCTGAAATGACTGAATAGCAGCATAACAAAAGAATTAACCTTATAAATGAAGAGAATTTACACAATCAAAACTAAAAAAGAAATGAAGCAAAGACTGTGCTCTATGGACAATAACTTTTATGATCCCTGATGATATATGTTTGGAGACATATATGAATTCTCTACGTGAAATAACTGTGAAATGGTTTTCCCATCGAAAAAGTACAGTTATCTCATTACAATTTCTTAAAATGACATCTACGCCTTCTCCATCACTGAAAACTCCAGAATCTATAAAAATATGATTCAATTCAGAAATGTAACTGCTGCACATAAGGTGTCTCCTACTTCATTTAATAGTCCATTCTCAGAGAATGTGCACAGCTTGAGATTTTAAAACCCTTAAACATGCAGTTGCCTAATTTGGAATCAGTTGAATCCTCACACACCCTGACAAACCGTACAGCGTTAAAAAGAACAATGTGCTCCCCACCATTTAAAGTCACAAAAAGCTGTGAAAACATTTCGTATCAGGAGTGCATGCAGAACAAAATGGAAAAAGAAATATATAAATAAAACATTTGAAAAGAAATAGTGAGGTTTTATTGTTAGGCAACCTCTTGTGGCCGTAATTAAAACAGTAACTATGACAGGAGCACAGGAGGAAGTTGGGTGACGAAGTATGCATGTCAACGGAGTCTGCGTTAGGAGGAGGTTGGGGTGGATGGATCACAGGAGACTGCTGTCTGTTTCCTGTGTCAAACTGCTCATTGCTGTTTCTTTTATCCATTACCCTTCCACAACCTCAACTGTGCGTTCACTGATGTAACCATGACGACGTAGATCCTCAAACCTAAAGAAATAACCCTAACCATGATCTTTTACTAAACCTCATCAAGAAGTTTTTGTGCTGAACCTAGCCGAACCATGACTGTTCCACACCCTTAACCGCATTTTTATTATTGTAACTATGGCCACAAGGGTAGATGACGAAAGCCCGCTACACCTGCCACCGCTGTGCTCTCATGGTCATATCCCAGGGCTGGGAAAAGCGAACTGTGTGATAATGCAGTTGTGTCTGCAATAAAAGCTTTCACGGGGAAAGTGAAAACATAACATCCAGTTGATCGCTAAAACCTCAAATGTCCTACTTGACATAGATACTACCATCCCATCAGGTTTTAAAGTGAACCTGTTGAAAACAGAAGCCGTGCACATTGGTGTTATGGCAGGCTCTGCTCCAGCTAGTGGCTTTCCTGTTCCTTGGTCACCAAAGGGGAAAACATACCTGAGAAGAAGAATTGATCCCTCTCTTTAAAAAGCTTAAACCAATCATAATGTACATTCAGGAAGAACCCTATCTGTTTCCTGGTTACATAGGGTAAATGTGCTCAAAATGAATATATCACCCATTACAGTTGTTAGGAAACTCAATTCCCAACAGAATTTGGCATGGTAATTATATTAGATATAAATTACAGAGAGGCAAAGAACAAGGGGGAATGAGAAGCCCAAACATGTGGCTATACTATTGGGCAGCACAAATTCAGTATATATGAAGACAAAATCCATATGTTACAAATACATGTATTGATATGGAGAAACTGTGGTCTACTGACACTACAGGACCGCCCCCTTTGTTCATCATAAGAAGGTAAAACTTCTTATGATGAACTTTATTTTTCTGAAAACATAAATGGAATAACATAAAAGTCTGCTTCAAACTTAAGAATCATTTTTCACTTCTGGCTCCCATATGGAGAATCCAGACCCCCCTCCCCTCCCTCCCCCATGCCTGGATTTAGTGTTTAGGCTCCAACAGGAAAAGGGTCTGAACCAGCTTATCAAACTCTATGAAGGAGGAACAATGGATTCATTTGAGGACTTGAAGAGTAAATATTCTTCAAAAAATTCTCATTTTTTCTGCTATTTACAAATAAGACATTACATACCAAAAAACATCTTGGCCCCAAATGTGTTTTTCATGGAAGACATCCTTAAACAACCCATACCAAAAAGACTTCTCATGTTTATGAAACTTTCATTCTTTTTACTGATCACATGTGAAAGCAGAGGCAGATAGAAAGTCAGATGGAAGAAAATATTTGACCCTCAGTTATAGAAAACACACTATTCTGAGCAGTAATACTGATAGAGAAACACAATTTAAATATTACACAGGCTTCATTGCTTACCATCATTGAGAGGCAGACTTTGTCTAAGCTCTCCTAAATGCATTAAATGCATTGACACGTACATATGCTTTGGAAATGTGCAAAGATACAAGATCTTGGAGAGAGGTGAAAGATGAGACGGTTACCTTGATTGGATATGACTGGCTATCACCTCTCCAGTGTGTTTTTGGCAGCTAAAGTGGACAGTGCAAGGAGCAACCACAAAGCTAAATTGATTGAAATATTCTATTATATAGAGAGACAGACCATACTCAAATTCTGGATTGCTGATTAGGAGAGAAGCAAACAGACAAAGGGCTGAAACTCACCGCCACAAGGCAGAATGCAAATAACCGACGACACGGTCCGGTGGTATACTAGGTTTTGACCTAGTCTTGTTTTTAATGCAATTAGTACTGAACCAGTTTTAGGGGCCCACAAGGGAGGGGTTAAATAACAAATGAGGAAACTGAAGCTCTTCAGATATTGGCAGCCTCAGAACTTTATTCAGTTCTCGGCAGGCTTAATAATGTCATCCGATGGTTCCCAGTTATTTCTCCCATACATATAGTACACGGTGCCATTAATAGTTTTTGAAAATGTCACTGTGACTCGGGGAAGGTGTGATCACACCTGCAGTTCCCTTTTCCCTTTGGTCAGAGCTGTGTTGCAAAAGTTTTTTCATTTTTGCTTGGTTTGTGTAGGTTGATCTAATCAGTTTTCAGTGACTCATGGCTTGTAAACAGTTTTTATTTTTTAGTAACTTGTCAGTCTGCAAGTCAAGGTTTGTTTCCAGCCTCTGTAGAATAAGACAGTATTATAGACCACACTGAGCTCTGTGCCATGATTCATCAGAACTGGAAGTAAGTGAAGTCAGACAGCAAGAAGATTGGGAGAGAAAGATTGTGATGATGACATATTATGATGAAGGTCGTGGGCAGGAGTCAGATGAAGGATGTAGTGAGGGGATGACACATCATGATGGCCTGCTGTTTAAATCTTTAAATTACCTTCTCAGGTGTTAATACTACCAACAGGCACATATTGAAAGAGCTAAAAATGCAGCAGCCAGGGTTTATTTTTCCAACCCTACTCTGAGAAAAACAAGGTCAATAGTGGACAGTTCTGCAAAACCCTGGATTATAGTCAAATTAGTTTTAAATTCTCACTCTTTGCAGTCCAGGCTAGGGATAGTACAAGTAACAATCAGGTCAGGGATGTAAATTTTGGTCTCCCACGTTACACACCCACCCACTATCCTGACTTCCACAGCCTTAAGTCGTCTTGTCGGAATCCCCTAACCTTTCCGACATCAGGGGAATTCTGTGTCTAAACGTTTCTGTAACTTTCCGAAGTGATCTGACATGCAGACACACTTCACGCTGTGATTGTCTTTAACTGTGTGGAGGTGAGAGAGGAGCCAAGAGTTGAGCTTCTGTCTTTAGCTCTCTTTTTTTTCATTTGTTACTCAGCTATTTGCGGCAATAACCGAGTAGTTTCCCCTCTCTCTATGACAGCTGGCTTTTTCCACCTCCCAGTGTTGCCATTCAGATCAGGTTGCCTATATACACATTTGATCTTGTGGTTGGATAACAGTTCTCCCCATAAATGCATTAATTAGACCACAAAGTAACCTTTACGTTCTGCCTGAGTACATATAGGGCAAACCACTTCCTCCACTGGTACTGGACGTAAACCATTAGTTGCAATTCTTAGGATACTGGTATGAGTTCTCCATGGTTTCTTTCCTTAATGCTGAACTTTTCATATAGTTACTTCTGGTTATCTAATATCAGTCCTTGAGAAACGTTTTAGTTTTGTGTTATTTTCCCATTATAGTCTCATTCTTGGGAGTACAACATGCAACTTTAGATTGTCTATTAGGTGTAGGTGTATAGGTATAATTATTTGGTGCCACTGAAGTTCAAATGCATCACGCTCCCACATGGATCAAACTAAAGGAACAAACATTTCTAAGTTCAAAGAAAACCCATGCCTGTTGTGAGTGAACATTCAATAAAACAGGAAAATTCTCTCAGCTAGTGACTAAAGAGACCAATAAATATGAATACTAGGTTTCACTGATGAATAACCTTTGAAATTTATTGTAATAATTTACAATAAGGTGCACAAAACAGAGTATAGTTTCTGAGGAACAAGTAAAGAGAAATGTAATCAGAGTTTCCAGATAACTCTAAAATGAGGACTAGTCAATAATTACAAGTTACAGTTACGAATTGACATATTGATCACTTAATGAGTCACTCCTGATTAACTCTATGCCACTGTTGACTGGGAATTCCTGATTAGTAATAGATATAATAGATAAGAAGATTCCTGATTGCCTTGTTCAGATGGAATAAACTGCAGCAGGAAGTTGGAGCACCTGATTTGTTTTATTTTGGCAGATCTGATTTTGTTATTTTTATTTTTTAGAGAATTGCAGATCATTAAAGTTAACTAGAAGCCATATCCCATATTACTGTGTTCAGATTTTTACTTAATGCTGGGTTGATGCCCTTTTATACCCTTTCACCATTTTATCCTTATCTCCCATTTGCCGATTTGCGAGGATTAATGTTTATCTGAATGCTGTATTTTTGCTTTTGGTTTTATTGTCGTGTTTATGGGTGCCCAAGGCAAAAGAGGGTAAACTGCTCTCAGTGGACCACTCTGTACTCTTTAAATAGAGGTTAAAGGAATGGTTGAAAGAAGGACCAATTTAACCTTCTCAAAAATAGTACCTGATATTTAAGTCATAAAAAATTAATGAGCAGCTAATAATTTTGTGCCGCTTATCAGCTGATTGAGAGTGACCTCATTAAGAAAGTGGTCAGTCTGTTGAACGACACATATCAGGGGACCAATCATTATATAATGTTTCATTAACACAGTATCTCGGTCTCATCATTATCTGCTATACAGACTCTATCCACTGTGTAATCCACAGTACAGAGTTATCCAGAGAACTCCATGTACTCAGTGTTTTGTGTCACACATTGTGTGTTTATCATCATATGGCCATCATTACCGACCACGCTTTGTTAACACTCTGCACTGCATAGCTGATGGCATCTTTGTTATAACATGCCACCTGTTCACCTGCATTAAGACATGAAAAACACATAATGCATGTTTAATTTTATCTTGACATATCTTATGACAGGGAGTGAAGGATACAGTTTCAAAGCACGCCTATGTTTAGTGTATTTATTTAAACCACCTGTCAGTCTTTTTTTCCCATATCATGTCAGATGGCATACAAAGCAAAAGCTAAATAGTGAGATAAAATGTTTTGAACTGATTCCAGTTTATTAAAAGCACAATTTCACAACCCACAAGTTCCACTTCACACTCGATTAACAGTAGTGAAAAACGACGGCTCGGTCAATACCACCCGAGGTGGAACATTCCGGGTAAAATTGGTCAACCTGCAAGCCTTTAGTGTGGCAGGCAACATTTGAGCACATATTAAGTCTGTCAGATCTGATAGCTGTGGGACCTCGTCAGCTCTTTCCCATTGATATAAATCTTCACAATTACTGTCACATTTTGCTTGGGTAAATCAGGCGACAGGTCTTTCAAGAAAAGTGTTGTGTCAGCAGCAGAGTTGAGCATCCTGGGACCCTCATTCCCCCGATAGCATTCAGCACCAGGCGGGGGCTTTGACACCCACAGAATAGAATAAACAGCAATTTACTTTGGAGTGCATACCAGATACTCACAGATTAGAGCAGAGGTTGATGGGAGCAGCCATAGCAAACCAGGAAGAATCGCAAAATAAACATTTACTCTATCCTCTTCATGCTTCAGGCCCGATAGCTTTGATAGGAATTTTCCTCTTTTGTAGTTGTCACTTTCGCAAACACAGACTGAGCGCTGTGACCAACAGCAGGGCCCATTACAAATCCAACAGACCAAGTTGGATCCTGTGAGTTTTGTTTTTTTATATAAATAGAACAGTTTTCCATCAGACAACAGTTCTGCTCAAAATGACTTGTAATACTTTAGGCAGGCGCTGCCTCCCCAAACTTGCCGAGTATATATTGCTCTATTTTGCAGTGACCATCTGGAAAAAAGCTGTTCCTTGTTTGCTTTTTTTTTTTTTTTTTTTAACTCTTAAGCTTGCCTCTAAAGCCTTGTCGAGCTTCTGTCACTCAAAGAGAAAGCAGTAGTGCAAACCCACTCATTTCCCACATGCACATCCACATTCATTAACAGTCCCTTCCCACATGAAGGGAGAGTGTCACAGCTAAAGAAAGAGAAAAAGATGCAGAAAGAATATGTGGAAGAGAGATAGAAATACAGAAAAAATAAAATGGCAAAATTGAGCAGGACTGAGAATTTATTTGTCTCTCTCACTCCTTCTGTCACACACACACACACACACACACACACACACACACACACACACACACACACACACACACACACACACACACACAAACACACAGGCAGACAGACAAAAAAAAACTGATTGAATCCCATTTTTGAGTCCAGAAACTGGGCCCATACAGGTCAAATGTGACACATAATCCTGTGTGATTTGATTATCCGCCTGCTGCCTCGATGCAGCTACACCACCACAGTCTTTCATTACAGGGGGGGGAGTCGAGCTGGGCAGGAATGGGCTCATCATGAGGAGGCAGTCACAGATCTTGACTAGGTCTAGATGAAAGATCTGAGAGCTTCCATCCGTCATCTTTTCAGTATCCTCCTCATGCTTCAGTGATGGTAGGAAGGAAGTGTACCTCAGTACAGGAAGTTTACACAGCTCCGTTTCCCAGGAGTCACTTGGCTCTTCAGCAGACTGTAGCGAACGCCTGACACATCCTGCTGATATACTACTTCAAATTCCTAAGTGCAAAACACTCAGTGAGACCCAGCAAAATAGCAACACTCTCAAACAAAATGCTCTTAATGCTTGTCAGAATATACAGTATGTAGCTTCAGCTTTCAGTATTTATTGTTAATTATTAAGTTTGAGTCCATCAGAATTAAAATACGTCACACAAATCTACTCCGGGCACCACGCTTGATTCGCTTCACATGTCATGTGATTTTTTGTTGTTGTTGTTTTTGCCTTCATCTGACTGAGGACTGTCTGAGTATTTTTCCTCGTAAACAGTCCATTAATTAGTCATGTGGAATAAATAACCAGATACTAAGTGTAAAAAACAACATTACTAGCATCTATTTTGAGAGTGAGAGTGGTGAGGGTAAACCAAAACAATTCATTTACAAGCCCAGTTGGATTATAATTTTGTCACTACGAGCACCATGTGATCCTTTTTTAATATAATAATATAAATTATAGTCACTTTGAGGTGCAATTCATAACACCCTCTCAATTTATTTTAAGGAAGAGGTGCAATGTGTTTCAATTCTTAAGGATTACTTTCTCCTAAACTTTGAAATTTGAAATTTTAAACATTTTATATATATCTATAAATTCAGATGTTCATCTCTGTGCATTTTATTGTGCATATCATTGTTCCACCTATCCATACCTGATGTTAAAGGAGAGGACTATAACCTCTAACAGGACTCAGAGGGATAACTATGCACCATCTCTAAGGAGTTCGTTTGACATACTGAGGAACCAGATGAATAGGAATGTGGATTATGGCGCTGCAAATCTTCCCCAAGTTTATTCATTCATTTCCCAAATCTTACCTTGAAAGTAAAGCTACTTGCTGGGGGATTTTCTCAATTTCTTGCTTGATGGGACAGGTGTATTTACTTACATAATTGTATTCCTCATCCAATTTATAATGCGATTAAATATTAATACAATTCTGAGTTTGAAGAGAGGCAGATCTGTGAAAATTATCTAGACAGCAATATTGTGAAATTGTTCTTCTTGCTTTGCAACTTTTTCAATCACCCATAAATGGAACAGAAGCAGTGAAAGAGAAAATACTCTGCTTCTTAGGATGCATTGAAAATGGTATTTCAACAAATAAAGCAGTCTGAGTGAAAGGTAAAAATAGGTGCAGGTATTTTTCACCATGATGATCTTGACTCATCTTGGCTGAGCTTTGTTTAGTTAGTAGCAGAGCTCTCTGGAGGAACATTGAGTAGTGTAGTCAAAGTGGAACTCTCCTGAATGAGCTTTGAGCTTCAAGTCCCCAATATCCCAGCGTGTGTGCCAAAGAGTCAGACAATAGAGCCACACGCAAGTCATAGCCAAATCGTAATTACCTCTGCACCCTGCAGAAGCAGACCAATTGACTCCTCTAGATGAATGAGAACAGGTAAAGGGCAGTGATTAGCCACAAGGCCCCAGAAGCTTTGTTTGGTGCAGAGGGAAAGGAAATTCTCTATATAGGTCAGAAGATATGCTTCACTTATTATGCTCTTATTATTCTGTGGAGTTATTATGGGCACAATTCTGCTCAGTACGGGAAACTTTGCTTGTCACGGTAGACTGGTCGTGCGCATACAGTCTAGTACATCCTTATCTGTCTAGTTTGTGTTGCTGACAGTTGTAGCATCATGATCAATTACCTGATGATTTATTAGAGATTATGGATACCTGTAATAGATTAACATTGAATTAGTTACCATAATATTTCATCTTCTGTCACTGACAATGAATGCTAAATAAAATGCAGTGGATATTTGTTGATATAAAAGAGAAGATTGAGAATATTTTGCGTGCTGAAACTGACATGACAAACAACCTTTGACTGATGTTGTTTTTGCATTTTTGTCAGTTGTATTCAGCAAACACAAACAACAGAGCTTTTGGTAAATAGTCAAAAATTAAATGGAAGAGCTACAAAGTCACAAACAGTATTAAAGTTAATCTTTCATTTCTACAATTTCCTTTAGTCAAAATGACAAATCAAATGAATCACTGTAGAAACAAACACGCTAATTTACAACAGCTTGATAAACTAGTGAGAAACGGCAGCCTAATTACAAACACCTAGGTGATAAAAAAAAAATTACTGAATCTGGTTCCATGTAATACAATACTACCTGAACTCATTAAATCTAAAAATATTGATTATACATCCATTAATAAATCAGTAGTTAATTGTTTGCACCTGATGTGTTATTGGAAAGAAAGGAGTAATCAATCTAACTAGTTCTAAATGTGACCCTGTTTGTTTAATGGGCTTGTGTTTTACAAGATGAAACCTTTAAACTATAACTTGTTTTCAGATCTTTTCCAACTCATTGCTGCGAGACCATTTTCTCATCAGTCATTAAATATTAATAAAATTAATCACTATCAATAGGGATGTAATGATTCATTCATTGCACGGATCCATTAATTATGAATTATGCTGATTCAACTACATCCATCTGGTAAAATAAAGAAACAAAATTAATCCCTTCAGCAACAATCAATATGAAATTATATCAACTGAACTATTCATGACTCTTTTCAAAAGTTGTTGAATGTTTTTTTTATGAAATGTAGCACAGTAACCCTGACATCTGGTCCATTTCTAATACTGCGTTAGTTTTGTACTTTGACCAAACAGTTTAGGAGATCACTGCACAGCAACAGCAATTACCATCTATTACAATTTAATGGATTTCCCCCATATTAACAGCACTGCATCTGCTTAAAGCACTTATAATTAATATCTTATAATAACAATGGATTAAATGACTATGTGCAATATGATATGCTGGGTCTCTCATGGTGAAAACCCCACAGATAATTATAACCTGACTCTTCAGGCAAAGTTAGCGACTAGCTACAGAAACTTAGTGGAGCGTTCAGCAATTTCTTTAGCGTTAAATAATATCCCAGTTCATGATTAATAACGTTTAATACACAATTCTCATATTTCTTTATGTGACACATTGAGGAACAATAGGGAGTCACATGTTTGCGTCATTACTTGATGGCTGTACAATTTTAGCAAAAACTAAATGTATTAAGTATCGAATTAGAATCAAAATGAATCTTGCTTTTGAATCGAATGATAAACAATTCAGGTTCCTGAATTTTACTAACTTTAAAAAGCCACATGCAGTCATTGGACATGTGGTAGCTTTTATCCACTTAAATTCTAACGTGTGAGATTTGATCAGAACGATCTTTTTGAAGCATAAACCAGTCTGACACAGCTGGCACAATGTGTCAAAGTGAGCACTGAGCTACTGAAGTGAACAAAGATGAAATGGTCTGTGAAAACGTCTTCTGTTGTGATATCACCATTACACCTGGTGGACTGTGACGACAAGCACGTGCAGCATCTGCCAAACTGTGATCTAACGTCTTGCATTCAGGCAATGCAGACACAACTGGACATAACTGTGATTTATCTGAGTTCTAACATGATAACACAGACAATGTAGTGAATGTGAGCAATATGATGCCAATCTGTCATCATTCATTTTGAACAAAAGGCTCCATCATGAGATGGTACATGCAGAGAGTGCACGCACATCATCTTACAACATGCATTAATTGGATTATAACTCGCAGCTATTGCTACCTGTAATCTTAATCCCCTACAGAGGACCCATCTGGATCTCCAGTGATGAAAGTAAACAACAACTAGCTAAATGATGCTCATAATCTCCTAGAAACAAAAGTTAAAATAGTATGAGGTGAACAGCACACAGAACATTAAACCCTCCAGGGTTTAGGAGAGCAGAATAAATTGCGGCTGTGCAGAGAGCTCCCGCGAAGGGGCTCCATGGGAAGAGGGAAGTGGTTCCTAAGCAACTATTGCTGATTCGCTGTAGGGAACTGCAATGCTCGTATTGAAAACTGGACTATTACGAGAACTAACCCCCGCCATCTCCAGAAAGGCTTCTCTGTCTTGAGCGGTAAGTACATATTAAGGGGAACATTGGCTGAATTACAGCATGTAATTACAGCAGTTGACTAAAGCCTTTTATTAATTTAATTCTTCCGTATCTTAAATTTCTTTTAAAATTGGCTGTTCAATTCAAATGAAGAATCAGTAAGAAATAAGCCATAAATGGATTGAATGTTGAACCTGGTCTTTTGAGGTAGAGTGATGTAAGTGAGACATGGCAGAACAGTGATTTATTAACTGTGTTTGCTCTGTTGACGAAGCTGTGTTTTCTGCTTCTGCAGACAAAAAAGTTTACAAAAGGGTAAACACATGAGGGGAACAAGCAACTATCCTTAGAGAATACCTTATTTGACCTGATCTATCCACCACCTCTGCTGGTGGTGAAGTAAAACAGCACAGAGAGAGAAAGCAAAGATTGGTAGGCTATTATACACAATTTTGGAAGAAAGAAAGAGGTTCAACAGTTCTGTCCACTTGACCCCCCCCCCACAAAATCTGTGAAAACAAAATCTCAGATGTACCCAGAGACAGTTCGCCACCAAACTGCAAAGCGACGTTACATTCACCCCTCTCCCCTGCCCCCCAGGTGCCACCTCAACATGTAAATACAGCAGCAGCACTGTCATCAGCGTGGACAGTAGGAAGAAGAAGACAAGCAAATATGTAATGATGAAGGATGTAAATAATGCAGGTTTTAGATTCTTCCAAAATTGTTTCTGTAAATGTTAAATGAGGGAAGAGATGCATTCAACGTGTTTGGTAGACCTTAAACGAGGTTGCAGATTACAACCTTCTGAATACCCCTCACCAATCCTTATTCAAGTGAGAACCTAGTGGCGCTCAGGTAATGTAGAGGCCCTTTCTAGAGTGCGTTTGGTTTTTCCCTTCTGGGCTAATGTAGAAACAAGGTGCTGCAACATGGCGGGCTCTGTTGCAATTCTTAGTTTCAGGTGATCAATCTATAACAATGCATCTTATTCTTTAAGATCATTATATGTTTCATATCTTATTTAAAGTAATCTGTTAAGTAGTTTGTAACTAAAGCTATCAAACGTATAAAAAGTACCATATTTACCTCTGAATTATAGTGGGGTAAACATACAATGGAGTACCTTAAATTAGTACTTGATTAAATATACTTGGTTATATTTTGCCACTGACCACCACTTGTCAGTGTTTCAAATTAGAGTTTGCCCAGTTTTGATGCAGCAGTTTTGATCATGGTTGTTCTTATTTGGGTGAAAGCCAAGATGATCAACCCAGCAACTCATAGCAACCTAATGTTTATATTATATTATACCGTGTGGAATGAGCTTTAAAATCTTTGTGTTGTGTTAACATTACTTTACTTTTTTATGGTTTGGGCTCATTAAGGCGAAAACTGCACTTTTGTACTGATTTTCTGCTGTACGAACGTGGCACTGCTTTTGGCAGCACACTATGGTTTCCCAGTGACGGTTTGTGAGAGCATCTGTTGAAAGATTCCCTGCGTTGATTGATTGAAAGCTTCAACAGAAACTCTGGTTTGTCCAGCAAAAAGCTTACACCTCAAGCTGCTTCCACGCAGCTGCGTAGATGCCAGTACTACAGGTGGTATTTCATTGGCACACCCTCTCTTCAACTCTGCCAGTAGACTCTCAGTGTGGCCTGACAGTGTAAATCTATGTTTTTATTCGGTCATATTTTATTTGAATTATCAGTTAATGTAAATGAAGATGTTTGATAATCTGTTTACTGTAACCGATAAAGAGGTCTGGCCATCGGTATACAGGTAATAGCAGTTGTAAAGCTGTCAATGTAGAGTCACACTCAAACATTTTTTTTCAAAGTTGTTATGTGAATTAGTTCGATGTGGACCGCAGCGTTTATAAAACCTTACTAAATGAATTGGAAGCAACTCAAGATAAATAGACAGCAAACCTTCATTTATCTTTGTGCGTACGAAGAGTGGGATAAAAATGACCTATTCATTGCATATTAATAATCATGATTTGCTTCTAAAGACAAGGTATTTTGGAGGCCATGGACTCTTCAAATGGACCTTTACTTTCTGAGAACCCTAATTCAAAGAGGGGCTCTAAATAATTTTAATGCAGTCATTTTTCTCTTCTTTTCATCACAGGAAGCCAGGAACTGCACACAACTATATTTTAATTTGCAGAAGAGTGATAACTCACCTCATCAATTTAAATTAGGCATACAGTTTAAAATGAAATTACGGCTCTTCTTCTCTTCTGTATTTATGTTCAGTTACTACTGAAGGTTAAGGAACGCTAGGGTTGACACATGTAAAGGGAGTAAAAGAAGACTGATTCTTGTAGTCATCCACTGTGTTTTTCTTTGTTTTAGTAGTACTCACCTAAAACCCTAACAAACATAAGTAATTCGGCCTCTAGAACTTAAGAGAGTTACAAAGTCTTAACAATGGATTTTTGTCACCAAATGACAGTATAAGACTATCCAAGTGTTACCTGAACTTTTAATGCATACTGGTTATGCATATTTGATAAAAATGACCTTCCTAGAGCTATTACAAGAGGGTAATAAAGTTCAGAAGTGTCTGTAATGGCAGCAGTGCAGTAATGGAAGACTTTAGTGATGAAACAGCCACCAAGAAATTCAGGGTTTCTCCAACATTTTAACTGATGCAACACCCAGAGGTAAGCACAAGCTAGAAAAGATGGTTTCTATCATCAAAAATATCCTTATCATAGAAACATGGAGTTAGAAATGATCATTGTCTGCTGCATAGACACTTAAAGCTGGTCTAAAATAGTAGGTAGGCTCCAACATCATTGTGCATATTCGTCTCATTGTATCAAATTTCTAGCATCAAATAACCCAATGCTCCACATTTGATAACTATTTACGCATTTCTTAGCAGAATTTCAATTGACATACAGATCAGGGGGATTGTGAGAGCTTAAGTTGTTTTTTTTTCAGGTAGTTTTTGGTGGATTTTTGAAGTCTGTTTTGCATCATCCTGTTGCTGATATTTAGTGGAATCCATTCTTGCCTCTATCTGTGCACACAACCCCAAGGTAATAGTTCCACCCCCATGATTATCAATTGGTAAGGTGCTCTTTTCATCTAATGCTGTTTTTTTTTTTCTCCAAACAAACCTTTGCTGATTTTAGAGAGTTCAGTTGCCCAAACGATTCTGGCTTATCCAGATGTTGCTTTACAGACTTGAAAAACTGACTGTGATGAGGTTGCAGGTAAGTTTTCCCTCTGATGCCTCTTCCATGTAGGTCCTGTTTCTGCACAGTGGAGCAGTGCACTGCCACTCCTGTGTCAGCTAAACCGCCTTGCAGCTCCACTGCAGTCTATTTTTTTATCAGACGTGTAGTTTGATCTGAAAGTTTTCTTGGTCTTCCAGATCTTGTTTTTACTTCCACGGTTCTCCTTAATGGCCATCTCTTAATGACATTTCTGACAGTGGAAATTTCAATCTGGAAGCACTTTGATATCTTTTCATTGCCTCCTCTTCTTTGTAGGTATCAATTAGCTTCCTTTTCAGATCTCGGGCAGTTGCTCAGAGGAACCCATAGTTGTTGAGTGTTACCACAAGGTTCGAAGAGTCAGAGAATTTATCAGCTCTGGAAATGTCACGAGCTGACAATTCACAACGACCTGCCTTACAAGTCCTAATGAGTGAAGTTCTGAGTGTTGTGTAGCGTGCCCAAACGTTTGCACAAGCCAATTACTGTTTCATATTTTCCTTTTTTTAACTTCATGAGATAAAAAGTAACAGAGCATTAACATTTGAAGAGGCTCAACTGTACATTTAACGATCAGATGTATGAAAAAATCCTTGCAGTGTGTTAAAACATTTATTCAGCCTTCACACATGTACAGACCATTCACGAAACAGTTTATAAATGTGTTCAAAGGTAATGAAGCTTTAAAAATCAGACATTCTCGGCCTCACAAAAACTAGTTGGACAAAAACATTCTTAACACAAAGTCGACTTAACTAGATTTCTTCCGAGCTTTGGATGTTATATTATGTGCGTACACCAAGTATGGATGTTTCACAGGCAGAATTATAGTTCTTACAAATCTATTAATACATTAACAAATACTTAAAAATATCAGTATATCTGCTGACGATTAAATTATAGTTCGTAGAGCTAAAATTAGTTGTCCATTAAATGAGTTGTAAGTTTTGCTATTGCTACACAGCTAACGTTAGCATTAACAGCTGTTTACTTACCAGTCTAGAAGAAACGTTGAGAGTTCATCATCAAACTTCATTCCTATAATCACCAAGAGTCTGCCCTGAAGAAGTAGTATAGCCTTTTGTATTGTAAATGCAATGATAGACAATGCTCTTTGTAAGACTGGTAGCTGTTAATGCTAACACTGGCTATGTAGCAATAGCAAACCTTACAAATAGCTCCTTTAACAAAACATTTGCAACTAGTTTGATTACTACTTGTTTGAGTCAATTTAATTTTTCAAGCCAAAATGCCAGTCATAACAGTCACTGGTTCCAGCTTCTTTAATATGAGGAATTACTGCTTTGTCGGTTTTATATGATTGTAACCTGAACATCTTTGGCTTTTGGACTGTTAGTCCAACAAAACAAGCAATTAAGAGACATCACTCTATCCCTAACTGATGTTTTTACACAAAATGAGTAATTGAGGAAATAATCAGCTAATTCAATAAAGAAAACATTTGTTATTTACATATTTGCAGACATTCTGTGTATAAATGCTAAATACTGTGTTTAAAATAAGCATGTATTCTTCATAGATAACCATAGAAAGGGTTCTGGTAATAAGCAAATCAAAAATTCTGCTGTAAAATCTTGTTGAATATGTTTAAGCTCCAATCCACAGCGTTTTGCCTTGAGGCAGGAAGTGTATTGTTAGTCTTGCCCTCCTCCTCCTCCCCCTCAACTGGTCAAGTTCCCAACTGACACTCATCACTCTTTTTAATGAAGGATCTGGCCTGAGGCTGCGGCACTCTGCATCCATGAAGCAGATTCTGAAAAAAAGACGACACTAATGCCGATGTTCGTTGTGTTTTTGAACGAGGTCTCTCATGCTGTATGTGGCGCTTTGTTAATTTGTTTCTTCCGGCTTTCCCTCATTGTAGTTGTTGCCATGACTTCCGTGATAGCCAGCTGATGGCTCCCCGTTGCTGTAGCAGATTGTATAAGAACCATAAACATCACAGAGCTCACTGAGAGGCCAATATCAGGCCAAGATGTTTATGTTTGTATGCACAGAATGATAATGTATAGTGCATAGGCATCTGAAAAACCTTGAAGTGCTGCTTGTGCTGTAATAACAGGAAGTACAGCTCCTGTAAAAACAGTTCATTTCTTACAGCGGTGCAACAGGGGAACAAAGACAGAGTGGGAACATGGGAGAAGGAACACGTTACTAATTTATCTGTGAATTTAATCAAATGGAACTAAACTGATTAAACTATATTTCATGCAAAGGGACAAAGCGATTTACTTTATAACATTTCCTCACCTAATGTATAATTTTAATCAACTCATATGTATTCTCTCTTTTAAATGTGCTCATTCAGAAATAATAGGAGCTATAATTGCTGTGTAATTACTTTGTGATGTAATTAAACCATGATTAGCACGACACTGGCTTTATTTATTGGAGCTCTTTTTTTTTTTTTTTACAGTTTTTTCAGACATTTTTTTCACTCTCTAAGGCAAACATAGTAACATTTTGGTATGTCCAAGGAGTCTAAACATCACAACTGACGCCAATTAAAGGACAACCCATTTTCTGTTTTCTTACTGTTATCTCGTCAAAACTCAACAGCTGGTAGTTGGATTATTTGTTTGCACAGAGCAGACCATTAAAGGAAGAAAAACACTTAATGAATACCTGGTGAAACAGATGTAATCACGTATAGACTCCTATGGAAAAGTAAAGCTTAGTCAGTGAGGCTGTTCTGTCCATTTTAAGCAGCCGGTGATTTCTTCATGGGCTTACCAACTGCCGGCAACTTCACTTCCATCCATTACCTTGTCAGAAACTTTGTATTGAAATTGACTTATCTCATGACTCCCGGTCCTTCCACAATACATCTAAAATACTCTCCTGAGACCCAATTTCCTACCTGTATCCCTGCACCTTTTCGTTTGAGTTATTTCCTCTGTGAGCACAAGTAAGCCATCATGCTGGACAATACCGAAGACAAAAGTTCTTACAATGATGAAACACCCACACAGACACAAACCAAAGAGTCTTGAGGGTGTTTCTGATACTTTTAAATATATCTCTTGGCGTTTGTGAACCAAGAGACATTTAATTTAATGATACGTTTGTTATTAGATTGTGCAGGAAATCTGAGCTAGTTTGAAAAAATAGAAATGCATGATAAGAGAGGAAAATAATACACAGTGCATGCAGATAATATTTGACATTTCAACAGATTGGAGATTTATTTTGCAAAAAAACTGAACTGAAAACTGAAACTGAGCTTACAAGCCTACTTTTTTTTTCTGAAGAAACTTAAATTTTTCTCAGGTCATGTGCTAATGCCCAGACCAACAAAATAATGATGAAGATTTAGACAAGTATTGAGCAGCGGAAAAATATTCATATTCCTAGAGGTGCCATCATTAGCTGCTATACTCCTTGCTCAATGTTTACTCTCTGGGGTACAGCTGGAATGAATTACAGTAATTGATTGGATGCATGGAGGTGGATCGAGCACAGAGCTGTCCACATTTCTGACTGATCTACTTGTTATAACACTTCTCCCTCCTCCCTCTCTCACCAGCACATTTCCGTCTCTCGGCTTCACGAAGGCTGTCCTAACGTATGACCATTGTCTAGAGGTCACTGTGGATGTCCGAGTCATGTGGAGGCAGCTCGTCATGCAGAGCGCTGCATGCTTCAGGGAGTAATCACGAGCCTCCAGCTTCCCCCATCAACATTCTTCGCTGCCCTGAGGCCAACAAACCAGATTTTTCATGTCAGCTGGCATGCACCTTCAACTCATAAGTAACTGTTTGACTTTCACAAGTCTCGCATCATACAAGCATACACACTCCCAGGCAAGGTTGCTATATCCTTGGTCGATAATTATATGCCAGTTATAAGTGTCCACTTGCGCATGCAGATGGGCTGGGCTCCTTAAAAATCCAGGTAGCAGGTCGAATCCATCTACAAAGACTATTTATCATTCCCTAAGGGGGCAGCCCTCACATCGTAATAATAATTTCAAATATTTCTCATTACTTTTGTTCGCACTTCCCCACCTCCTTTCACACACACAAGCCCCACCAACCACTCCACTGGGAGGGAAAATGTAAATAAGGACAACTTTTGAAAAGTAATTTTCCGTGACTTCATGTGTTTTTAATTACTATTATTGTTTTTTTTTTTTTAAGACAACAACCTAACATAAAAATATTAAGTCAAATTGTTACAAAACTGATAAAAGAAAAATATTTCACTGGCTGACATTCAGTTTATAAAATGACACATAAACAGGCAGATTTGCTCCTTGACTGACTTTAGACTTTTACTTATTTTAGATGTTCTCTGATGGACAAACACATAACACACATTACTTATGGAGCAATGCTGTTGGATTTAAGAAAAAGTTCTTTTTTTTTTTTTAAAGATATGTTTTTGGGCTTTTGCGCCTTTATTGGACAGGATAGTGGAGAGAGACAGGAAATGAGGAGGCAGAGAGAGGGGGAATGACATGCTGTAAAGGCCGTCCGATGCGGGACTCGAACCGGGGCCAACTGCAGCGAGGACTGTAGCCTCTACACATGGGGCGCCTGCTTAGACCACTGCGCCACACGACGCCCCTTAAGAAAAAGTTCTATATGTCAAAAACAAAATTTATTAACATGAAAAGTTCTACTGCGTTCATTATCTTATGCAATAGAAAAAAATAGCCATCATTTGGAAAAAAAAAAAAAAATCAAAGTAAATGATGCTTCAAAATGCTGACTGATTGCATCAAATCCTGATTGTAGCTCATTACTGCTTAAGTACTTCATCTGAAGTGACAATGATTGTCATTTGTGATGCATGACACATCACTAACTTAGTAGTGGCAGGTATTTATGGACAGTATTTACTGCTGTAATGTCAGAGAAAGGGATGTGCCAATATGGTAATGCGGTGGTATATGGTTACAAATATACATATTTTGAGATATACTATGCTGAAAATGTCAGCATGTCTCGTTGTAACATGATGCGGCTGTCACACCAATGCATTAGCTGCTTTTTCGGTTGTACACATGCAGCAAATAGTAGAAGCTGAGAGGGCGTCTGGTATCTGTGTATCAGCATCGGCCTTGAATCCTGACAGAAAACACATCCTCAAATAAATCAGAAATTCAGAAGAACAATCCAGCTACCACTTCCTTATATTTATGAAACCACATCGTCTCTGAATCTACATGCTATACTTGCAGTTAACAGTCATGCCGCCACCCCCCCCCCCCCCCCCCCCCCCCCTCCGTGTTGAGTAGGTGTTTTATGTGTTGTAAATGCATTTGGACAGTCTAAATAACTACGATGGTTTGTGATTTATTTTCTGTTTGATAAGAACATTGGAGGACGCAGAGAGAGTGTTGTCTTCCTTTATTTCAACCACCAAGGCCCAGCTGCAGAGACAGCTGCAGCGTACATCAACACCTGGTAGAGGAGGGACAGGATATATCACTCCATCGTCACACTGGATCTCAGCTTGATCTCAGCTCCGAAACCAAACTTTATGTGGCTAACTTATGAGTCCTGCAGTAAATAAACGTGTGAACACCTGCAAATGTCAGCAGTTCAGACCAATTTGGAGTCTGTTAATTAAAAGATGCTGATTGTAGATTTTCTCACATTCTGGAGGAATTGATGACTAAACAAACTCATGGTTTAACACCACAAGGAACACCAATAATTCTTATATTTGTACATTCACTAATGAGATGTGCATACTAGACTTCACTCTCAATAAACGTATATAAAAAAAGAAAAAAGGAAAAAAAGAAGGCACCACAAGGAACAACTGCTGCACTGTCATAAAAATCTTAATTGAAAATGTGCTCTGATGGTGAGATTGGCAGCTCTGTGTATGTGTGGTGACACAAGTAATACGGCAGTGCGGACTGTGGGTCCATGAGGCAATTTCTGTGCACAGTTGAGACCCAGTCAGAGACTACTTCCAATGGCCAGCATTCAACCCTCACACTCGGAAGCCCTACCAAATAGTCATTACAGAGTTCAGCACAGTCAGCAGATTTCAGGAGAACTTTGTAGCCCTGTGTTGGCAGCAAACTTGATACTCATACTCAGAGGAGGTTAACCGTTAGCTTCCCTTGCTGACATAAAAATGTAGAGAGTTGTGACCTCTGCTGCTAAGGATATGAGATGCAACATCTTACATGGGAAATTACTAGCAGTATAGTTTGGTCCTGACACAGCTGAGGGAGAGTCAATTACCTTTTATCCATTTAGGCCCCCAGGCTCTGACAAGATCTCATTGTCTGATTTTAGGTTGGATTTTAATTAAACGCTGTCAGGATTTTGTTTTTTATTGTTAATTTAGTCACTGTATTGTAAAATATTACTGTTTGCTTGCCCTCCTTTTATTCTCCCATACTTATTATACTGCATATATTCATGTTTTTGTTCTATAAGGACAATTTCACACTATTTTCATTTTGCTTTTTGCCTGTATTGGATAGTGACAGTAGATATGCAGACAGGAATTATGGGGAGGAGAAGAGAGGGGTATGACGGGCAACAATAGTTCCCAGCCAGAGTCAAACAGAAGACATTGAGAGGATATGGTTTGCATCATAAACAATTAGGTTGGGAGCAGTCTATATTTACTTCCACTGTCAACAAAAAGACCAAAACCAACAGTGTGTTAGTTTGTCTCTCAGCTACAAGCCCATTGATTCCAATGTAAATCTTTAAAAACTGGTCGCAAATACATTGTCTCAATTTAAAGAAATGCTAAACAGCATCCTGAAACACCTGGGCATACTCAACAAGAGTAAATAGTAATAATATATTCTAGCTGTGGATGTGAATAATATATGTATATAATATGAAAAATACCGAAGATCACCAGGACACCCCAAAATTTCTCAGTAAAAGTTGTGGTTTGTATATGTATGAAATTATAGGCGTAAAAATCTCTTTGAATATGGAACAGGTGCAGGTGAAATCAATCATGGCCGTCCATCTGGTTTTCTGGGTCATGCCGGGTGTGACTAGAACAGGAAAATATTTTCTTCCAAGTGCAGCTGAGTTTTATAGGAGGGAGAAGCTCTATAAACTGAAGTGGAGCAGACTTCAGCCTCCTCTTCATGAGAGTGTCACCCAGGACACACATTGTCTGTGCTGCATCATTGCTATGATCCTTCATGTAACACTGACTATCTGAAGGGTAGTTTAAAGCCCAACACTTGTTATCCTGAGAAGTTTCTTTCTAGTTGCATCACTCCTCATCTCACTTTTGAGCACAACCACAGGGCATACTGTGTTTTGTGATACTTACAGCCCACCTTTGACAGCTCACACCCTTTTCATCCCCTATAATGATTAGAAATAAAGCTGGATATATTTGAGATGAGGATTTGTTCTCTGAAAGTAATTAGGAGGTGATGTCCACAGAACTCATAAAAGGTATTGGTACAATGGTGGTAACCATAGAAACCTTGTGGCCGGAGTGGTCTTCTGGGAGACGTGCTTTAATAATATATTGGCCAAGCAGAGAAGGCAAATATAATATCACTCTATAGAAATGCCAGTCAATGACTGGATATGACTGCATTCCTTTTGAGAGGGTGAATGTATCAGGGCACAGATGATGGTAAAAGTGAATTGACAACTGAAGTTTTGAAGAGGAATACCCACAGGTCAAAGTCATATTACCATAATATATAAATTTTAGATGATGTAAATATGTTATACAAGCGATCTTTTCCAGAAATTTGAATTGGAAATAGCATGAAAGTTTAATACTCATTATTGTGGCTAGAAACACAACACTATTTCTCTGACTGCAGCACATGAAATTGGTATTGCTCTGAAGCCAGCAGTATATGTTGGGTTTTTTTTTTGTGTGTGTTTGTTTTTTTTTGCATGAACACGGGACCATGTACAAACTCTCTCTTTGAAATCAGAATTACTCATCAAACACATATTTAACCCTTTCACAGAGGGATTCAGAAAAAACAGATTCTCAGGCCGTTGCACTGCAGGACAGTTGACACATAAATGGAGAAGTGAGAGTCAGATCTGAGTGAACCGTATCTACATGCCTTTATACTCATAGATATTATAATGCAAATAACTGGGCACCTTTTAACTGACCGCCATTATTGTTATTAGCTGGATTTGAAGCTCTCTGTAAATGTGCAGGTGTTCCATGGTTCTGCTCTAGCATTGATGTGTTTTAATGTACGACAGCACAAAAGGATTGAGAATGGCGACACACACTATTGCAAAGGAAGCTTTGCTTAACAATTTTCTCTTTCACTTTTTTCTTTGCAACTGAGCTGCTAGGGAAATACTATAAAGGGTAATAATGCTAAGTGTCGTTAGATGGTCTGTATAATAGTAATATGAAACTTTACCTGATTCTAAGCATTTGACTTATTTTAGAGATCAGAGATTTTAGGGAAAAAAAGGGATGATATTTCAAAATGCATGTTGTTTCGCTGTTGATCTTAAAGCTCTCTGTTATTGAATTAGAGACACCATGATTAAAAAAACTCAAACATCTTCCACAACATCCACTTATTTTTTATTCAGATTTGTCATATGGCTGATGTTGTCCTTAATCACTACATTGCTATTTGTTGCTGCATAGTACTTGGCAATGATAATTCTCTAAGGTTGTATTTTCCTTTCCACTTGTTTCTCAGTTACCTCTGTGCACTCATGCCAGATAATCGGTACTTTGTTTCCTCAAGTCACAGATTCTTTTATTTTTACACGTAAAGTCCTTTGTTTAACCCAAACCACAGAATACTATGTAATCACAGGCTCCCAAACTGCTGAAACGTACCATATACGGTATTAAAAGTTATGGTGTATACCGCTCTGCTTTCTGTTTCAAAAGAATTGTGACAATATGGCATTAATTTGAAAATGTAGGGTCACATTTTACAAACAATAGATCTTGATGAAAGATTTTCATTCGCTAATGCAATTTTGTAATAGATAGTTAAAAGGGCTCATATGGATGTCGTCCGCCGAGGCATCCTCGAGAGCTCACTTTGATTTGAATTTGAAAGCGACTCCGTGTTACTTCTTCGCTCTGGAATTGATTGTCATTATGTGTCTTTGTCCATTGTAACATTCAATTCTCTGCATAACTCTTGGGTGCAGCCACTCTGAGTTGTTATATAATTAGCCTTGGAGAAGTTCAATTTTAGCCTGACACTATAAGAAGCACTGAGCCGGGTGAGGGGACACTCCAATTTGTCCAATTCCACACTTCTGTGGATTTGTGTAATCATCCAGCTATACTTGCTGATTGGCTCTGAATGGCGGCTGGTACTGAACAGCAACACCATGAAGAAGATATGCTTTTTTTTTTTTTTTCTTACTTAAGTCAGACCTGGAAATTGCATTGAAATTTAAGAACAAAGTCCAGTGTATGAGGAAAAGTAACTGAGACTAATACAGATGCAGTACATCATTAGCATTAAAAGAGAAACCATCAGTTCAGCCAGATACTGAACTGACCACCATTAATGAGCATTAGTCTGTGACATCCCACAACTGGAATTTTTTCTTAGCTTTTAGGTATATCAGTAAATTCTACACTTTAGACTTTGTTGTTATCTCTCTCTCTCTCTCTCTCTCTCTCTCTCTCTCTCTCTGTCTCTCTCTCTCCTGTAGAATGATGAACAGACCATTGAAAAAAAAATTCATACGAACCTATAAATGCTTCTCTTTTAACCAAGCTAGAATTATGGTTTTCATGCACCATTTGCAGCTTCAGCAGCTTCTCTCTAAGGGGGTACGGAGGAACTCCCTTGCTGGTCAGACATCCTTTTGACAATCCCCTCACCCCTAAATAAATATTATCCTAAATAGTATTCAAATGTGGCACAGATCCTGGTTTTCCCATTGTAACTCCTAATCAGAGTAATAATAAACTTTGTTTTCATTAGTAGTAAGCATAGACCCAAACAAAAAGCTAGAATATTTTTGCTGGCCTTCT
The DNA here is from genome assembly GCF_021018895.1 of Seriola aureovittata. Taxonomy (NCBI): domain Eukaryota; kingdom Metazoa; phylum Chordata; class Actinopteri; order Carangiformes; family Carangidae; genus Seriola; species Seriola aureovittata. Next base: position 7,610,469 of record NC_079371.1, on the reverse strand, counting down.
TCAGTCTCCCCCATGCATTCTAATGACTTGGATGTACCCGTGGTAGATTTATTTGTGAAATGAAAAGAGGCTAATGCTCATTATTCATTTGTGAAGGACAAGGACAGAGTGGAAATGATTAGACTTCTGAATCTGCTAAGCGTAATATGATGCTTTCATAACTGTAATGTATGATAAAGCCGAGTTTCATTGTGCGGTTGTGTTGTAGCCAAGGAACTACTTTTTCCTGACCACTTACTTGCTTTGCCAAGCTTGTAGCTGATAAGAAACGTTCTAGTCCTTTTTGAAATTTATTTTGCCAGACATGACACTATTCATCCCATTAATACACAATAAAACACATATAGTGTGGACACATTTGGGGTGCAGGAGGGTGCATACAGAGTCATTTAATTTATGTACATCTGTATAGAGTATAAATAGCTAAATTAAGTTGTTTGTCAAATTTTGTCCTGCATTTTGTTCCAAAGGCTGCCCAAGTTTCTATTAAAGTCTTGAAAAACAAACGCTACAGATTTCAAATCGAGGTAGAGTTTTATTTATTGCACATCAGGTTGGTTCTAAGATTCTCGTCAGTTCATCACTATCTCTCTTTTGGCTGAGAGACAGCCCAAGGTGAAAGACACTTAACAATATGCATTACTTCAAACTCTTTGACCTAGCAAATGCACAATAGGAGAAACTGGAAAGTTGTCATGATAAATTTCACCCATTATTGAACTTATCTCAGACCAAAAATCTCCCACCTCTGCGGACTCCCATAATAGATGAAAGAAGGAATCACTGCTGCCACAACAGCACTGTCAGCCATGTCAGCACAGGTCAAAATAAGTGTCGGCTGTTTCAGACAGTTTGACAGCAGTAATACAAGCATTACCCAAGATCTTGTGTTGTATCACCCTATATCTAACACCTTTAGAGGAGGTTATGGCAGAATTGTGATTTCTCTACTCAGGGTCATATTTAAATCCTGTCTCCATGCAAAGTAATTGATGCAGGCCATTAAGAGACACAGAGATAAGGAGCATACAGGATGGTGCCTCTACCAGCAGAACCTATACTAAGGAATATGTCCTGACAAACAGGCAGGGGTGGCACCGTCACTATGGTTCCTCATTGTTGTCAGTTTGGGAAATGTTAACATTTAAGTAACAGCTACAGCCGCCTCGACTCAAACCCTTTAGATGTGGTCAGCTTCTTATATTAAATTCTCAGATTGTGGTTGTTTAAAGTTGGGTTTAGTTTAAATATTTAGCTCGACTGATCAGACAGAGGGATGGTCATCCTTTTACTGCAACCACCCTTGACAGTCTTAATGAATTATGGGCCACCAAATGAAACATTTTAAACGTAAGGGTTTGTAAGTTGCTGCCTGAGTATTTCATGTGATTCATTTTGCAAATACAGGTTCCCCAAAAAAAATCACACCTGAAAAACAGTGAGACAAGGCTTTATTCTTGCTCCAATATATCTTACTTCTACAAGACAATTTACCAAAGAAGTTAATTAGCGGTAATATCACTGTAATGAATCTGCAAAATTACAGAGGTTAAACAGTATCATCTGCATACATACAGAAACAAATACTCTGTAGACACATTCGGGGTGCGGTGGGATAGGGAGTCGTTTTCGTAAGTTAATATCCATAAACATTCACATTTTTTAAATAGCTTTCTTAGAACAAATTGCAAAGGATAAAATTTTTAATGCTACAAAGACAAAGGACTGGGTAATTGTGCTTTAGCCTACTGCTAAAGGGTACAAGTACAAGATATTTCTTTTTACTGATGAGAGGAGGAAGCTGTAGAGACGTTACCCAATGCCTGAACATAAAACCAAAGCCAAATTAACTTAATGCATAAAAGAGATAGGACTATTTGATGCTATCATTTTCTTGGCATTTGGCATGAGTGAATCATTGAGCCAGCTCCTAACTTGACTTTGAGCTTTCAGTTCGCTATGGCCTCGTGTAGAATTCTCTAAATGAATACTTCATGTTGGATTCATCCCACTAAAGTGCCCAGTTCAAATTAGTAAGTGCTGGCCAAAGTCAGCCATGTTTTCTCTAAGACAATACCAGCTTGCCTTGAGGCAATCATCAAAAACAGAAAAGAGAGAGGAATGAGACAAGAAATAAGAAACTGAGGATATATGTCAGTGTGCAGCCCAAAGTTACACCCCATGCCACATGTATGCAGGTTTTCTTTCAAACCCAACACTGCACTCCTTCTGTCAGAAAAGCAGTTGCTAATTAAAGAGTCAGATGGGATAACAATTAGCTGGAATGAAAGCCTACAGGCCCATAGGCCTCACAGAAAAAAATCCACTGAGAAGTAGAGTCTTTAAAAGTGTTAAGAAATAATTTTATCATGTGTGAGAAACTGACAGAACCATACACTTTGGAGACAGATTGAAACAGGAAAAACTGCTAGATCAAGCTCTGTGATAAGAGCATCAAGAAGTCAAGTGACTGAAAGATATCCACTGTGCTTTGCAGCAGTGTTTTGATTCTATCTACTCTATTGGACAAAAGATCTCTTACATGATCATACTGGCATTATTGAGTTTTTAATCTTCTCAATGCCCACAGGGATCACTTTACATGGGCCTTGACAACTTAGGTTCCTTCCACTTCCTACTCAAGAGTCTCTGAATTGAAACTGACCTGGCTGATTCTTCCCAGTGGGCATCTGAATCACTCTTCTAAGATTTTTTTTCTGTCCATGTTATTTGTCAGTCTGACAGTCGAGCTGTCAATTTTGTGACATACCTGGAAATTGTTTTTTGAATTCAATTTCAGACATGAAAAAATGCCCCCAAATATGGCAAGGAGTCAACTTTTTAAATTATATTGAATATGTCTGAACAGAAGCTGATTTCAAATGAATGGTTATGGTAATGAAGGTTAGTGATATTCTATATTTTTGTTTTTGTGAACAAGTTCCCTGAATAGACCAAAACCAACAATTCATTAGTCTGTCTCTCAATATCTTATATTAAAATGAAAATAAATGAATATTGAATTAAATAGAAATATAAAATTAAAAATTTAAAAATACCTACCTCTCACTAACATATACTGTAGGTTCATAAAAAAAAACCTCAGTAAATGTTTCTCACACAGGAATAAATAGTGCATTTGTTGGGGTCTTTTTTCAGTAACGGAGAAATACAGAAGTGGTGTACTGGTATTTACAGCAGCAGAACTGTGAATTTGGGATTGCGTCAAAATAAACTGCTGTGCCCATGCTCATAGTAATGAAGGAAAACATCACCCCGTACAACAGTGGCTCATTGATGTGTTTCTAATAGTTTATTGACAACAATGTTGGCTGCAGAGGACAGAGGAATAAGCTATATCAGGCATTGGCCACACAGACAATACTTGTTAGTATGATCAAATTATTTTTGGTTTGGAACATTTATCATGGCACAAAAATATAGAATATAGATGGTGATGGATCTTTGTGTAAGAGCCTTGGTGTAAACCAAAACAGCAGATATTTTGCTGCCTTCAATTAATCATCCTGTGAGTTCTTTTAATTTAAAGCCTCCAGATACTGCTGGCTTGTTGACTAAGACAGCCAGCTCCCAATTTGACTTTGAGCTTGAGTACCTGAGTGATGGTGTCACTGTCTCACACACACACACACACACACACACACACACACACACACGAGTCACTGGAAGAAAAGAACCCTAGAATGATGCAAAATAAAGCTTGAAGACACTTCTCTAAGGAAACAACTTCCATACAGCACAAGATGTGCTCATCAGGAGAGGAGTTTCAGCTCAGTTTGTCAAACAGTGCGCTTACCTTGCAATGAGAGCATCTGCAGTCACAGTAATCTATTTGTGAATACCGTGAATAGAAGCAGTGACCTTTTAACGGCCAAAATTAATGTATATGTGTCTGTATTTGTAAATGGCCATGGTCATTGTATTAATGTAGAATACTGATGAAGTGATTATGTCATATCCGTGCAGTTATCAATAAACATCCTTGAACTGGTCAGAACTGAGTATTTGTTATGGCCTTAGTGTGAAGCATGGGTTGGAAGCAAGTGAAATGATACAATTATGTTGCTGTCTGACAGTGGCAGCGATAGTGGAAGTATTGGTATTAGCGGGGTATAATACAAATAACAACATTTACAAAAACTGCAACAGGTTAAAGCAAATGGCAAAGTTGAAACCCTGCTTGAATATATTTCTCTAACATTCACATCAGAGCAGATGTTACTGTAGTTTGTTCTTAGCAAAATTATTGCTTAAACTTGTCACTGGAGAGATACAACTGTCTACATTTAGTACAAAAAAAAACATATTTATGAAAACCATCTTCATTCTCTTCAGGTCTCATTAGACCCATTAGACCCAACTTGGATGAGTTTTCATGAGCTGTAGGCATAACAAACATTACTGCGTGTTTCCCCTGCATCCATTGTCGTGGATGAGTTTTGATGTTTTTCAATCCAGAATTAGCTTGGAAATTCTTCTGCTGTTTACCTCTTACAGTATATCTGATGATTGCAGTCTATTATTTCTATATCTGGTTAGAATCTTAAAACATTGTGGAGACATGTTTATTTAGCTGGGAGCTACAAAGTACCAGCAGTTTCTGGGGGAGAAACCAGACCATTTATCTGAAGGATTGCTAAAGGTTCCTCATAACATTTAGCTGTTCTGTGAAGCAGCATGTCCGTGCTTTGTGAAAAAAAAAGGCGGGCTATTTATGGAATCACAAAATAGGTTTTCATGGAGCAGACTCAACGACTTTTTTAATGAGACTGAGGTGGCCGTTGTGGGGAAAAATGGGAAACAGAGTTTTAGCAATCTCTGAAATTCTGTAAGCAGTTGTGTGAGGCATTTTTAGCCTTTCACTGAAGTGCAACCAGATGGGAGTCTCTGTCTGGTAGCTCACGCCCAGCAGGCATGTACACACACACACACACACACACACACACACACACACACACACACAAAAAATCGGATTTTGGCTGCGAAAACCCTAATGATATAGATTTTGTTCACCTTCTTGAATCATGCTAAATTAGCTTGAAATCAACAGTATGAACCAAGCTTGTTTCTTTAATGAAGCATGCCTTCACCAGCCCATGCCCAGTCTTGCTAAGGTGATGGGGTAGTTGTTGGAGAGGCCTGTGCAACTGACATATTCCGCTTAACTGCTTAGGGGCTGTAAATATGGAGCCTGTTCCAAAACTGATAAACTCTGTCCACTGGTAGTGTTTACACCCGGCTTAAGCCTTGACATATGTTTTGGAAATGAACATCTGCTGAGGCTAGCGATAATCCTATAGGCAGCCCATTAAACACCCGAGGTTCACAGATAAGATATACAGTATCCCTATATTCCCTCTCAGCCCCTATCATCTTGAAACTGATTTCCAATAACATGCATGGGTCTGAACTCTTAAGCTGTCTCTGGCTAATGCTACTTATCTGGTCTAAAACATTAAGCAAGGCCTTTACAGAGGTTAAATTCACACTGACTACCCCAATGAAAGCTTAAATCATTTCATTTAGTGTCAGAGGCGGTTTCCCCATTTATCTGCAAAATCCTGAAGATTAATTTTGGGGGGAACACAAGCACACATTGTGGATACAGTCTTGAGTAAATCACTTATCTCATCTCTGGATTTTACAGAATGATAACACCAGCCAGTGTTTTTCATTCTGTCATATTTTATGTTCTCTTATACTGTAAAGCTGCCACTAACTCAACGATTATCATTTACTGTGCATAAATCGTTCTTGTGACTGACCTCACATCATTTATATGGTGACATAAAGATACCAGCTGCTCAGAAACGTGAACATGATTTACATTTTTATAATTTCAAATTAAGTACCTGGACTGCCTTTCAAAATGAAGCACCTATGAGGCTACTATAAACAGTATGTTTGATTTTCTTTGTTGTTAATCTTTGAGCATAAAATCACAATCCAAACACTAAATTGTCTCAGGCGACTAAGTCACTAAAATAACTAATCCAAGCTGATGTGTTGAAAACTTTTGATGTCTCTCAAGGCAATAGTACAGCCTTATAAAACAGAAAACGTTAAAATTTTAATACACACGTTTTCCAAAAATTCTTAGGAAAACCTTATTCCAAACTATTAATGTTGTATTCAGGCAGAGAGATATTCTGAGTAGTAATATTGTGCCTGCAGCACCCTCCTCCAGTGACAAGTGTACTGTAGGTGTGCCTCATGACTCTGACATTTCCTTGTGGACTTGAGAAATGTTAGAACATGAAAGCATACATGAACAAGTTTATTAACTGCGGGTGGTAGAAAAAAAAAAAGAAAGACTGATGACAGGAGAGCGGTTGCACTGTTACGAGAAGGCTCTTTATTTGCAGAAGACAAAATGTTGGTGGCAGTCCAGCATTCATCAGTGTCATAACTATGCCGTGCTGATGCCACTTAAATGACACAGAAATACAAGTGCATCCATTTAAAATAATGGGCATGTTTGCACCTTGCAAATAAGAAAACATTTGCATAGAGCAACCAATCATTATCTAACACTCAAAACAAGGAAAAACTGATGTGGTTTATAATAAATCTCAGACAAATAGAATAGAATAGATGTGGGGGTTTGGATAGTGGGGTCGGGAATCCAAGGTATCCAGTGGTGGAAATAAACTTGTGCATTTGGGGAAAGTACAGTGGGGAAAGTACTGTACTTAAGTAGTATTTTGAGGTACTTATTTTCTTTTTCATTTCTGGCTACTTTCTACTTCTACTTCCTTACATCTCAATGGAAAATATTGTACTTTTTACTCCACTGAATTTATATAACAGATTTAGTTAGTAATTACTCTGTAGATTCCAATCATTAATCCAAATTATTAACCAAATTAATTAAAAATTAGCATGTATTGAAGTATTCAAGTATGCCTATACTAAAAAGTTGTCACATTTTTTCAAAGAGCATATTTTTCTGAAATGGACCATTCTGCATGATGACTATTTTTACTCTTAATACTTTAAGTATATTTGGATGTTAATATCTACTTTTACTTTTAGAGGGATGGTGCTCAGGAGCAGGTTGGCGGTTCGATTCCCGCCTCCATGAACCCACGGTTGCCTCAGGAAGTACATCCGGCATAACTTCCCCATATCAACTACGGATGGCGACCCCTATCGGGAGTAGCAGAAAAACTAAACGTAAATAAGTGAGTAAAAATCAAGTCATAATTCTCTTCATCACATTACAAACACTTATTATTTCGTTGCTGTGGCCAGCTCTTCCCCAGCTGCTACAGCGTAGTTATAATGAGCTGTGCCGTTCAAATGTGGTGACGCACTCTAACGGTCGTGGGCCAGTGATGACGTGTTTTTTAAATTTTTATCAGGAAAACTAGGTGAAGTTTTAAATTGTAAAATTGTGAAGACTGTGATACTCTGGACCCTCAACAAACACAAAGAAACTTAGCAGCATCATTTGAGTGAAACAACCGGGAGCGTTAGCTTGTTTTTTCAGTGTTGTTAATAATATAAACATTGTGTTTTTGTTGGCATAGCTTCAGTGTTGGTTGTTAGCTAGCGCAGGTAGGGAGAGAAGAGGTGAGCTCTGTCAACAAACAGCAAGTGCAGTGGGATCCAGTGGACTATGGCTCGGATATTGACTACTTCACCTCCATGAAAGAAAAGAGAAAGAGCTTCAACATCAAACACGGTGAGTTAAACACCTGCTGACTGTCTTGGTGTCCTTGCTAGATGGCTTCTTTCCTCATGATTACCTGTCTGTATGTGGCTACCTGTTGTGTATTTACTCTAAGTCATTGCTGTGTATTGATGTTTTGAAGGTTATACTGTGCACTGTGCATTGTTTGTCGGTCTATTAAGTTGTTATGCTATGTAGCATGCAGAGACTTAGACACATTGCTATGTGGTTTACAGTAAGTTTGAATTTCCCCAGTTTCACCATAATGGTCTACGATTTGTGGATAAGCCTGTTTGCCAGGTCTGCTGGTTGCTTGTGAGAATTTTTTCATCCTTGTTTATTTTTTGAAGCTGTGTTGTATGACGAGGCCTTGAAGGCTGCTTTGTGCCTGCTTAGTAATAGATGCAACTGTGTAAATCATGTATTTGATGCACTGGTAATCTCTGATGAAAACATGAAGTCAGTCAGTGTCATCAGTAGCCTGTGTCTGTACCTGTGGTCTGTACCTGTATCAGAGTAGAAGCTTTGTAGTGCTGTGTATATTTTTGAATGCAAAAATGATCATTAGTGTGAGTAATGTATCTATGACATATGCACTGTTTCTCTGTGGTGTGGACACAAATCTGTTTGCTACATATCACCCTAAAGCTTCTAAGTGATTTTCGGGACACTTGGGGGCAGCAGAAACAAGTAGTAATCTTCATATTAGTTTATAGTGACTTTGTTGGAAAACAACATTATCATTCCTTTAGAGTTGTGTTTCAAGCCACCTGTCAAATGCAATGTCAATATTGATTCTCTTTTCAATATGTTTTTGGTCTCTACCAAGTCCTGAGGGAAATATATGGCTCTTTAGCTGCAAAATGTTCCACTACGTTCAACAGCTAGTCGCTAACTTTGTCTTTCTGCTGGTTGGTGCTCAGCAGGTAGTGTGCAGTGTGTTTTTAGAGCTTTAGCACTGAAAACAGCTGCCTGCTGTGGCAGCTGAAAACAACACGATGAGCATGGTGCGATTTAAACTGGCCCACACAGCTAAACAATGAGCTGAAACTAATTCAACTGCCCATTTAAGAGAACAGTTAGCCCCAGTATAAAACCTAATAAACTGGCATCTGTGTGTATAAAAAGGACTTGGATATGATACTTGAATTATATATAATCTGTAATCTGTATTATATCCAAGTCCTATGTATGTGTGTATATATATATATATATATATATATATTTTTTTTTTTTTTAATTTTTTTAATGAAAAGGCAGAAATGACAGGAAGCCCACCAAGCAGTATTCTTTATTCAAACCATCAGGATGTAAGGTTATAAGAGTGAATATCCAGAAAAAGAATTTTTCTTTCAAAAGAGCTTTTTCAATGTCACTGCCTTTACAACTAATCTCTATTCTTTCAATAGCAATGTATTCAAATTTGCCTTGTGAAATGTGTTGTCACTGGAGGGGCTATTTCCCTTCCTCTGATACAGCTGAGAAAAAACAAGAAATAATTCTTGTTTTCAGACGATGTGAGGTTTTGCCAATGTTATATTTGCATATACACAATATGAGATACAGTTTATTCTGTGCATGGTGTTGCATGTTATCACAAAATCAGTGTTGAGAACATGCAATACCAACAATACTAATATATTATACATAAAGCATGTAAGAAATATAAGATATGTAAGAATGTAAAACATTATCAGATTTAATCTATTTTATTACATCAAAGGACTATATATATTGCTTGTATAATAACCTATATTTTCTGGGACTCTATTATTCACAACCCACTTCTCTGTGATTTACCATCTTGGAAATATATTCATACCTCTCTCCTTTCTGTACTTTTTATGATTTGAACAGAGTTGAGAGTCAAGTTGAAATTTTCTATATTCATGAGACCAAAATAACAGTCTATTGCAAAGTGAGCCTGTGGGGGAAAATGGGAAAGAATAACATAACAAATCCAGACAGAGAGAGCCACATAGCTGTGCCACCACCACTTCCAATCTGTAGCCGGAGATGAGTATCAGTCTGGTCAAAGAGCCTTCCTGTGTGCCGGAGCCGTCCTTGGAACTATTTAATCACAACATGGAACACTGTGGCAAATTGTTGCTCTCTGATTGGCCCACGCTTGACAGCCATGACCATATGGTGGGAAGTGATATACCTACCTGCTATCTTCCCGTGAGTGATGTCTCCAGTAAAAATGATTACTTCATTTAACCACGCATTATTCGGCTGGCTAGGGGTTGTAGCAAAATAAAAATTTATTAGGCCATCGGGTGGTAAAGCACAGCACATCAGCTGAGCCTTTCGTGTGACTATTTTGTTAAAATAAATCAGTAATAAATCAGAAATATTGAGCAGTGTTTATGAAAGGTGACCAGTCCTTGAAACAATGTCACACACTGCTGTCTTTTAGTTTATATTGTTTTAGTGCCTTTTCGTGATCATTTTCAATATATTTGACTTAAGTATAGGTTCGTTTCAGTGGTACTGAACCTGGGGGTCAGGACCATTATGTGCGCTTATGAGACAGGAGATAATGAAAAACAAAGTTATGATTTATTCTTTTATTTAAAAGTAAAATATTACTTTAACCCACCTTTTTAGCATTTGTACACATTATATTAACATTTGATAACTGGCTTTTAACACACAGTAATTCAGTTGTTAACAGGTATCACTGTCTATCCATGTATTTTTCATCAACTATGACTCGAATTTATAAAGATAGACAATACAGTAAAACACAGTTGTAATTATATGAAATATGTATTTAAAACAGAAGTTATGTTTACTGTACATTAACACAGTAATTATAACTGTACATTAAAAATACTGCACATTAATAACAACTGAACTGGCCCTTATATCTGCTCACAACATCATACAGTAAAGTGTAAAAGCCATTCATGAAATGTGCTTGTAAATGCTAAATAGGGGGCCTTTAACTAAAGTGTTACTGATTGAGCTGTTCACAAATCATGGACGCAAATTGTGTTGAGTAGATTAAAAAAAAGTAGATGTAGATTTGTATCAAGTGGTCACAAGCACAGAAAAGTAGTGAACCACTGATGTAGTTTTACATTCAGTAATAAATGTTGTTTAATCTGCCATAAACACAATGCTTACTTATGGTCAATTTCACAATGGCAAGTGAAAAACCTCATAACTGAAAATGTGTCCTGTTTAGTGATATTTGAGAGAAATTACATTTACATACCACATAGAAGAAGCAGCGCAGATATGTGGCATTTAGGTAAATGTCACCCAAAGAAATAAACAGTCTCAGAGTTTCATTTCACAAAGACAGACCATTATTCATTAGTGCTGACTGACATACACTGCAATTAGAACAATTAATATATTTTAACTCAACAAAGCCACAAATAAATGCCAATAAATGATCTTTGGTGCTAGAAATCTTTTGTTAAATGATGGAGTTACAAGATATAAATTAGCAATCATCATTATGCCTGCCACATGTGAATTGGAAATTTCTACATGTCATTGCGTAGTTCAGCCATTAAACCAACAAATTTAATAATGTGCTCATTATACATGTGCTCGTGGAGAGTGTGTGCTTTTAATGTCGAAAAAGTAGGGCATTTTATAACACCCTGTTGTGCATGAGCACAGAGACAATATTAAGTTACGAAATTGAGTTATCATCTCAGCTAAGTGATTCCCAAGGACTCTTATTACATTACCCAATGACATACAGATATATACGGCAGTAAACTGAATATTAAGAAGAGCTTGTGATTTTATCAATCTGTGATGGTAATGAGAGAAATAATTCAGGGCTTGGAAGGACTCAACGGGAAGATCACATGTGTACCCACTGTTTGGAAGGATCTAATGGTATAATTATACAAGAGGCGAAGATTATTAAAATTAAATATTCAACACTGAGTACAGGGGCTCTAGCTGTAACACTGAGCCACTCTACTTTTTACTTTTAGTAGTAGCCAGCGTACACATTTGTCATTGTGTTGTTACTTAATATTGAGCGTTATCGTAGCTGTTGACCTTATTAGTGGAAATGACAGTTTACTGTAGAAATTATAAAATGCCATGAAAATCTCCTCCTCTCTATTCAAAGGTAAGTTCTACGAACAAGTCTCTGTCACTGTCAAGGTGGCCTGATAAGTGCCGAGGAGAACTGACATGGCTGCTGATAGAGTGGAAAAACACAAAGCATGCTGTATATGGGATTTTGCACTGCTGCTCTTGATTCCCCTTATCACTCAGCTATAAATCAGTCATAACCAACTGCTGAGCTATGACAGACAATGTTGTTGTGAACACCTTCATATATTTACCTTCCTTTGTTTACACTTGACATTTACACTTACTGTTTTATTTTCACTTAAACCCCTACATCACTCAGAGACACATTTTCTTCACTGAATAGATGGGGGGGGGGGGGGGGGGGGGGGGGGGGTTTAGGACACACTGCATGTTCCCATTTTGAAGTGATTGAAATCATGAATTTTATTTCATGTTACATTTCTTTACATGATTTTTCACAAGATTGGAAAATTTACCTTGAACTACTCTACACCAAATTGAGTTTGTAAAGAAATGTGTTTGTGAAATCTGTATAAAGAAAACAACAATAAGATGGCTATAGTTTACTCAAGGTTTGTCCACGATTACAGAATTTAAACACCGTTTCTATTATAAAATTCAAACAACAGGCAAATTCTGTTTCCCCACTGTTTGACCTTAATATCCCCCTGAGGCAATTTAGTCACTTCAAACAGGTAGAACATTTTCAACCTGTTGCCAAATAAAACCATCCTTTTACCACCCCCTGTTTGTTACAATCCATTAAGACAGATGATGACCCTTTTCGTCAGCTACAGATAAGACATTGCCCTTGTCAAAAGGTATCAGCAAAACTCTTCTCTGTGAGAGGCAGATTAAATTCACCGCCTGATGGCCTCCTTGAATGATGTGACAAATAGAGAAATTAAGCATATTTCACTTCTTTTCAAAATTCTGTGAGACACATCTTCATGACCTGATAATTGCACTGAGATTTCTGGTGCCAGTAGTAGCCTAAAGCATAAAGAAATGGGTCCATGATTGGAAGGTTATTGGTTTAAACCCCTGACACCCCCAACACCTCGAAGGGTAGAATGAACAAGTACTGCTCTCTCTTTCTCACTAGCAAATGTTGAGGTGCCCTTGAGCAAGGCAGTTAACTACTATGTGCTCAAGTGAAATGACTCGATGGCTGATATCAGAAAGTCATCTTTGTGCATGGCAGCTCCCAGATATGAATGTACGTCATTATGTGGCCGGGAAGAAGGCAGGGTCTGAAAAAGGCTATGGATTTTTAGCAAGGAAAAAGTAAAGGACTAAACTGTGTTCATCAAGTGGAATACTGCATGTAACAGGTTGAGATGACCCAAAATGTTCCTAAGGATCTGTATCAGGACTGATTTAGGCATATTTTAAGGATAGGTAATGCTAAAATGCACCCAATGAAATGAAAACCATTTATTTACTGCTCTCTGCTGTATTTTGTCTACCTACGCCTCCTAGTGTTACAGTGCCGCTCTCCTTAAGGCCAGTCTTCTGATTTCACTGTATGTATGATGTAAGTCACTCCAAGTTCTGACACCATGGCTGGCAAAATACACAGATTCATTAAGCTCCAATGCTTACAAATCTAGAGCAGCGCAATATTAAGGTAGCGGCTTTTTTAGCTGACTGTTGCTTTTGGCACTTGAATTGACAAATGTCACCAGAGCCCAGTTACATCAGCTGATGTAACTAACATTAATTCTGCGAATAACTTGGCTGTTGTCAGGGTTGTGCGCTGTCTGCAGACCTGTGTCTGTATTAGGGTTGAACACTTAATCGCATTTGCGATAATATCGCGATATGATAAAACGCGATTTTTCTAACCACAAAGGCTTGCAGAAAACACTGCAGCCAGCACAAGGAAAGAACAGTTTATGTTTAATCTATCTGATATTGTGTTAGGTCTAATATAGAATGATTTATTGCTTGTGTTTGTTGAATAATACAGAAGATAAGGAACTTAAAAAAAGAATTGCATATGAAATCGCAATCGACATATTGGTAAAAAAAAAATCGCAATTAGATCATTTTCCCAAATCGTTCAGCCCTAGTCTGTATGTGTTGTTAGTAAAGAAACTCCCCACAGTAACAGTACAGCTGCTATAGCTACAACATTAATATACTGATTATGTTGTAATGTATCAATAATCAAATAATTTAGCTACAAACAGTAATGTTGGGGTCTAGCAGCCCAGCAGGCCAGAGTTGCCATGAAGACATGATGTCATGATGTCAAGGGCATGGTTGTAACCAACTAGCAAGTTTCATGTCAGTTTAATGAAGATTGACTGAGATATGACTTCTCTGGCATCTTTGCTGCCGTTTGGATTGGCTGTTATGGTTGAATGCTTTTGAACATCAAAAATCCATGTGATAATTTTTGTGAGGCTTAGTCTGAGTGCACATTTTGGTGAAGATTGGACAAAGTTTGTCCAAGGAATAGCGATAAAACACTTTTACATAAAAACAGAAGTGGTGACCACATCAGTTAGGTTGACATGAAAAGTTGCCATGTCTCGACCTTGGGTCCTTCTATGGTGTTTGGATTTTAACGCAAATGCGTCAACAGTTATAAGGCAAAATGCTAAATTTCTTACTGCAGTGTCCTTTAGAGGGCAAAGGACACCAGATTTCTTGAGCTACCTGATGGGTTCCATGTGTGAAGTTGACGTTTCATACACAAAAATGTTGCTGAGATAAGACCTCACTTCCTGTTTGGTGACTTCACTGCAATTTGTGATTGGCTGTGACAAACAAACGGTTTAGCAAATCAAAAATCCATGTGATAACTTTTGAAAATGAGGCATACAAAGATACATGTGTGAACGCACCTTCAACTATGACCTGTTGTTGGAGTGGAGTGGTATTGGTACTTTTAATAAAGTCAATTATCAGATTACTTCTCCGACCACTGCCGTTGGGCCTGTTTTTATTGATTGACCGTAGTGCGACTTCAAGATATCTGTTCTCTTCTCCTGTCTGCCAGATGTTTATGGATGTTTGACTGCTTGGTCAGTTATTGTTCTTTGTGAGTGCATAGGTTTGATATAATTTGTCCTAAGAAACGCCAAAGGATGGTTGCTTGACCAAGACCCAGTACATAAAAGGAATTACTCGTTGATCTAAAATAAATAAATTGCACGCACAATAAAATTACTTACATGATTTAATATTTAAGTTCTATTAAATTCTGTTGAAAATGGAAAATAACACAAATGTGAGATGCTGATAGAACCAAATTACAAACAGTTGCTATTTACAATTTGCACTCTGTCAAACTCCACCCGAAAGTCTCCAGAATTATTTGCATTCTGGACTGTGTAAAGTTATTTGTTTGTTTTCAGACCTTTAGTTCAATAAGGCTGCTAATATCAATTACTCTAAAGATTGCCTTTTGTCTTTGTCTGTTCCACTGGGGTTGTGCACTCAGGAGAGATTAGAGGCAGGAAGAGATCTAACCTCTAAACACACGATTTCTAATTGCTCTGACATTGCTCACGCCATTGGGCCTCATTTGTATGTTCAGGTGAAGGAGCAATTTGGTCTAATGCACTGACACAGATCATTTCCCTCCACCTCTTCTCCCGCTCCTCACCTCTCTTCATCAGGCGAAGGTGGACGGGCAGAGAGAGTAATATACTGAACCCATCTGTTCATCTGTCAGACCTTTTCTCCTCACAATTTATGGCACGTCTATTTGTTGAAGCGCCTTCCCTCCCACGGAGGCCCCGAGAGAAGCTACAGAAGTGAACAATTCTCTCACTGGTTTCACAACCTCTGAAGCTGATTCGATGTGTCCAGCTGGATCATTTGTGATGGAGGCTTCAGATGCATTCTACACTAATGGCAGTCAAGGCTACAAATTGCACCCACTTATACCCATATCTCGGTAAGCCTACTGTCTGAGCCTAAGAGGAGTCTGCCTGACTCTATGGAGACAGGTGTGCTTCTGGCAGCTCTCTCTGAAGTATTGTCAGACGTCTTTTAGCAGTTCCGCCCCTATCAAAAGCAGCTAGAGAGACAGGGAGTGGGTGATCCTCTATCCCCTAAATCAGCTGCTTCCTTTGATCTACTTGCTAGGTTCACTTGGTTTGGATTATGAAGCCATCTTTACATGCACACTCACATATTTTATCCAGCAGGAAGCCAGAATCTATGCCATCTGACACAACCTCTAAAACAACAGCTGATTAACAACAGAAGGCCAATCCATTCCCTCTGTGAGCAAGCTCAGGATTCACCATTGCTCTTATGGGAGACATATGGTAATTTTTCACTTAGCATAAATTATAGTCTCATACACTTCTGTGCCTGTGCTGGAGGTCTCCTACTTGTGTTGTCGCATTGCATTAATATGTGACATCAGGTTTCAGACATTTATTTACTGAGCAAGTCAGAGAAATAGCAAAGGTGCTGTGTCCGTTTTTAGTTTTGATAAACATTAGTAATCATGCTATACCTGCATTATGCTCAGATAAAACCAATAAGCAGAAAACACTTCCAGGTCTTTTTCTGCATTTTCTACCTGCAGCATGAATCGTGTCACACCTGAGTATTGGGCTGAAGCGGATTTTAACTGGAAGGTTTTGAATCTGTATTTTCACAGAGAGAAAATATCAACAGCGGCACTCGCCCTTCCCACAACAGCTGTTGTCAAGGTGTTCTGACTACTCCAGTGGACCTTCTCACTGTAAATGTAGCTGTAGAAGGATACTGTAGGTGTGAATGGCAATCAGCAGCACATACACACCTCCTCATCTGCAGAATTAAAGCTCTGATTGTCTGAAAATTTAAGTGATCACCGTGAAATTGCCAACTCTCTCTCTCTCTGTCTCTTCTCTGTTGCTGTCTCTGTCCCTACCTCTGGCTCTTTTCCAAAGCAGTCCGCCTCCTGCTCGAACTTCACCACAGAGTGTCACTCGACATGAAGTCACACTCACAGGGCGAGGGTATAAATAAACAGACAGGGTTTGGGCGGCACAGTGGCTCACTGTCGTCTCTATGCCAGGAGAGCTTGCGCATTGTGCGTGGAGTTCGTGTGCTCCATTCAAACTGTGTCCTCCCACCCCAAAAGACGTGCATGTTGGGTATTAGGAATACTCCTGCCAAGACACTGGCCACAAAAGTAGACTTCGTCCCTGGGTGTTAAGCTTTGACTACCCACTGCTCCTAAATAATTATGATGGGAAAATATTTGCTCATTTACACTTTCATTGTGTACAGTTCTGCAAGGTGCATGGACTAGTGTAATAACATCCCTTTTTCCTAAAAGCACGGCTCACTTGACTGCAGGATACGTTTTTTAAGATTAACACTTCAGACAATACAAAGTTGGTTAACAATAAAGGCCTTTACTTAATGATAAGTATTTTTTTTGTTTTCAATGTCTGGTTTTTCATTTAAGAAAATGGATTGAACAGAGGGCACACAGATTTAATATGCAACAGATTCAAAATTTACACTGTAGTTCAGCTCAGGTCACATGATGCTCCAAATGAATGAGAGGTGTATTTCAAGAGTTGATAAAAGTGTAATCCAATTGATACATTTTCTCTTAAATTTAAAAACAAATGGGAGAAAACTATATTGAAAAGATAAACAATTTTCATTCAATCTTCTTCACTTGATTTGATAAAAGCAAGATTTGATTAATATGTTTTTTTATGACTGAGGCGTACATGATTTATCATTCAGCACTAATCTTAAACTTCTTGCAAGTTCCCCTCGACTAAACATTCCATCATTTTCTGTACAAATGTTTTGAAGTTGTCGTATGTGATAGTGAGGCATCAGTGATGGAGTATAACTATATTGAAAGATATATTTGCTTGTACTTCTTAACTTGACTTAAAAAGTCAGGATTGATTTGATAAAAAACTTTGATTTGATAAATGTGTAATTGAAAATTTGATGTATTCATTATTATGATGTTTATCATCACCATTTGTTTAACATCTAGACTGACCCATACATCAAATATAGGCCACGACTACAACCTATCAGGGAGCTGACAGCCCAACTCCAGTTATTACAGATCATAGGATAATTGTTTTTTTTTGTTTTTTTTGGCTGCATGTTCCTTTACAAATGTTTTGAAGATGGTTTTTGATGTGGTACTTAACTGAGGTACAGTATAATAAGTGATGAAGCAACAAATAGATATTATTACTGATAAATATTGCTTTAATGTAGTTAATAAAACTAAATGACTAGACAGCCAATACCAGTAACATGTTACCAGTCGACATCAGGTATGAAATCAGAAATCAGTGTCACGAGGTGTGACTCATGCTTGACACATTTGCCACTGCACGTGACAGCTCGTTAATGTCAGCACACACTTGAGTGATAAATGCAGTCTTGAGTTGTAAGAGGTTTATCGAAGTCTGTTTTCGCTTTATCAGTTCATATCCTCTCAAATGGGATCAGTTTATGTCTCTATTAAAACAAGTGAAAATCTAAGAGCAAATGTATAATTCCAATTATTTTCTCATCCGTCTTGTTTTTATCACTTGATTCACAAGCAAATGTATCAGTTAATTTAATCGACTCTGTTTAAATGTTTTAAAATTTTGTGAGTACCATCAGTAATATAAATGTGTTTGATCATTATATCCAACACTAACTATCTCTGAAGCTTCCCTACCCTCAGTAAGTGAATGGTAGCATATCTTTACAGATGTATAGCCAAGCTGCAGCCTTCCATGGCACATCCGTTTGGAGTGACAGGCTGCCATTCTGATTTAAGCTAATAAAAAATAACCTCCACTTTGCCTCCAGAGCTGACATATTGCATATGCGGATGCAGGAGGAGCAGCAATTTATTTCTTCACAAGGGGTCACTTGTATTTTTAATAATTCATCCAGCATATGTTGAGATGTCAGTTGCTGCGCTTTGATCAAAAGCTAGCCTGTCTCTCGCTGAGCCATCAATTTCCAATGAAAGTATTTGGGTTTCAGCACACACCTGCCAGGAATGTGGCACATAGATCGTCCTCATATTCCCTTGCATAACAGTCTGAGATGATATACTCTTAGAGAAATATTCTTCTGTGAAATGTTATCATTGCATTCACATCGTGGTGGTACGTAGATGTTGAAACAGTTGTTGAGCACTGCAGGAAGCAGTAGAGTCTGAGACAGAAAATGGCAGCAGAAGTAGAATTTTCACAAGTATTGCCTTCTGCTGCCCTCTTGGGACGTCCATGTAGCTCTGGCTCTCTCTTTTAGTCTTGGTCTTGTTTGTTTTCACTGCCTGCCAATGAACATTGATAGGAAAACTTTTTTCCTGCTGCTAGGTCAAATTAGGTCCATCACTCCCTTCCTTCATGTTTTTGCGCATTTCTGTGGTTTTGTTTAGGAACGAAATACATTCCTGTTAATGTTGTTGCTCACGCCTCTGTGTGTTTTGTCCTTAGGGGCCACGATGTGCTTTAGATTACAACCCCTGTGTATGCTCTAATTACTATTGATTTGGGAAGTTATATTATGAGGAAGAAGAAATGAAGAAATTTTACCAGTGTATTTCCATTATTGTTTATTCACACTTGCTCCCGTGTTGATACAGGTGAGATGTGGTGACAGCGTTCAAAAAACAAGCAGATGAAACACTTCACCACCACCCAGCCTCTTTTGTGTGGTGGTAAAAAGTAGCTCAATCAAATAACAAAAATAAGACAAGTACAAGAGTGTAAAATAAAAATGATAATCCCCTAAGGGAATAGGAGACGAAGACACAAGCGTCTTTCTATATACTAAATACACGCACATCACGCGGCTCTTTCTTTTTTTTTGTTTGTTTTTTTTGGGGAAGTTGTGATATTGCTGTCTGACACCTTGTACTTATTTAAGAGCCAGCTTAGTATTCATACAAACATAATTAGAGTGTAAGTAGACAAAGATACTGTATTTCCCAAATGGTAGTAAGGGGTAGTTGGATAATAAAGTAATGTTTCTATGGCAACTGCCTGCACAGATACAATATCAAGGAAGAGTGAAGAGCAGAGGAGGGGGGATAGACAAATTCATGAGACTTTGAGTGTGCTTGTCTTCCATCTCAGAAAATGGTCATCTTGTACAGCCACATACTGAGTAATCTCAGAGTTAAAGGTCCACTGAACACAGTTCTTTCTATCTATCTATCTATCTATCTATCTATCTATCTATCTATCTATCTATCTATCTATCTATCTATCTATCTATCTATCTATCTATCTATCTATCTATCTATCTATCTATCTATCTATCTATCCGTCTGTCTGTCTGTCTGTCTGTCTATTCATAGATAACAGATGAATTACTTATAGTATTTTTTTACACTATACTATGATAAATTAGCTGATGACTAGAAAAGTATGAATTCTTAATCTGATGGCAGTTTCACAGCAATGTTAGACATATGAATAATATATGAAAAATATTGCTTACTGGAGCTATTTTGGTTTTTCTCTGTAATAATACGTTATGCACCAGACATTTCACTGGGTGAGTCTATTGATAGTTTTTAGAGCTACACTGTGCAGATATCCAACTGTAACGTACAGGCTGTTGTTTCATGACTTGCCAAAAGGCATCTATATAGAATGTATACTAAATATATTCAGTAAACTTACATAAGAAGTAGAGCAGAGTTAAATTCCTAGTTTTCACAAGAAATGTCAGATAGTGATGGGAACCGTGTAACCCTCAATGTAGAACGCCTCATTCAAACTGTGGTCAAACCCCTTTCCAAAACAAAACACCTGTCTGTTGCTGTCATTAATTAATTGTAACAATCTGTGGTCTATTAAATTAAAGATTTGAAAACACGTCAGATTACCTTTTTGAACAGTTTATTGTAGATTTACTGAAGTAGGATTTTGAATGCAGGAATTTTTACAGCACTGTTTTAACATTGTTGTATTGTTAATTTAAGTAAGGGATCTGGGCCTGTATTCACAAAGCATCTTAAGGCTAAAAGTAGCTCCTAAGTTGCCGATTTAGGAGAAACTAGGACTTTTTCTGACTAATAGTAATTCACAAAGCCACTTAGCGCTAAAAGTAGCACCTAAATCTGGGAGAAGTTAGAAGTAGTCAAGAGGACTCCTAAGACCAAATCACAAAGAATCGTAAAAGGGCCGCTGTCATTCCACATCGCAGTGTTTTGGAAACATTACACGATGCTGAATTTCTTAAAAGATACCGACTCAATCTCAAGGGAATAATGATTGTTGTGGAGCTTGTGAAGGAAGCAATATCGTCTCCTACCAACCGAAACAACCCGATCAGTGCGGAAATTAAGTGTTTGGCAACGCTGCGCTGCTTGGCAACAGAGAAAAGCCGATCTATTCACCAAACAATAAATGTGCTCTGACCCGACATTATAGGGCAATTCATACGATTTCTTTTAGATGTTCAACAACTACAGAGAAATAAAGTAGCTTCAGGGTCAGTCTACCCGGTGTCATCGTGCCAGAGATGGGACACACGTAAAAATTATTGCACCACCACAAGAGGAGGAGGTATTTGCAAACAGGAAAACAAAATCAGACCCACAAACACACAGGTTGTATTCAGTGCTGCCTGTACATTTTTAGACATTGTTGTAAAGTGACCAGAATAAACACACAAGTCATGGATCTTAAATAGAGGGTGACCTGAGGCAGCTGTTTGAAAGGATCATATTCCAGCTGGATGTCACTCGGTGGGGACAGTGGATATATCCTCTCACACCTCAACCCACAGCCGGGACCACAGTATTACAACAGGTACAGGTACAACAGACTTTGGCTAATAGGCTGCCAGTTAGGTTTAGTTATGTAGTCTCTGACAGGTGAACTTTTTTTTATTTCTCTAGTGATAGAATTGAATGTTGTTTTTTTTTCTGAAGTTTTTATTGTAAAATTTAATTCTCCCGGTTCGTCACAAACCTTATCATACAGATGCATATTCGAGAATGCACTACTTTTGTAAACAGCCTTTAATCGGTTAGTTTAATTTGTATTAGTTTATTTCTCAGTGTTTTTTTTTTATTATTACTGCAGGATGTTGCGCATGTGTTTTAAGCAGCGCACGCCTGTCTTTGATCAACCAATTGCTGTGGCTCCTGCAAGCGAGCTCGTTCATGAAAATTGACATCAGCCATATCAATGGAGTCTCACTCTTGTTTTAGGAGCTTTTGCTTTTTCTTACTAAAAGTTGGTTTCAGTAGCTTTGTGAATAGGACTTAGGAGAAAACTTTTAGTTAGAAACTTTTAGCGTGACTTTGGATTACTCTTAGTGGTAAGATAAAATGCTTTGTCAGTACAGTACTTGAGTACTTCCACACTTGATGTAGTCCTGCTATATGTAACAGTGAAAATAATTATGTCCCATTCAGTTGAGGAGTTTTTAATTACTGTAATTATATAATTTGAAATATGGTGATGAGCAGTTTTCCAGCAGAAGTTCAAACTAATTCAGCATTATTGTTGTTTAAATCCACCACTGGGAGCCTCCATGCATTGTGGGATGTCAGTTGTTTTTGAGTGATATTGTCACTCTGACCTAGAGAATTAAAATTTCACCCTGCACTGTCATTGGCTGCACATTAACAAGGCCCTTTGTGCTCTATTTTGACCCATCCCTCCCTCGTTCCGTGTCACTCAGCAGCCTTTACAGTCGTAGAAATTCTCATGCTACATTCTCCTATAATGTCTCTGCTTAGAGTTCAGGATTACAGTTCATTACTCTGTTGGTTATTTGGAGGGTTGTCTTGTATGTGTGTCAACTAACTCTTTATACGACCTTGTTTATTTATCTCAAACAAATAGTTTCCCCTGTGTTTCTTTAATTATATCACTGTGCTACCATCATATTGAATCAACATTTTATTACATTTTATTACTGTACTGATGAAAAATACAAGTACAAAAATAACTTGTCTGCATGATAAGTGCTCCATGATGGAACTTGATGAAACTTCCGCTCTTAATTTTTCCTCAGGAGAGAAAACAAATTAAATACTTGTTTGTAAAAAATCAAAGTACTAAAAAAATGTTATTTTAGAGGACTGCATTTAGTCAAGGCAAAAGCACATTCCACTATATCATGTATTCATGCAAGAATATTTTACTCAAAATAACAAGTGGAGGCTGAAGACAAAGAAATCAAAAGCTTAGGGTAATAACCAAAAAATGTGAACACTAGAGAATTACTATGCATGATTAGAAAAACACAATTATGACAAACTGCCACAAACAGCATTTTTGGGTTGCTGCTGAACTGAAGGAGGCTGTAAATTGCAACTTGTTTATTGTGGCTGCAGAATACACACTTTGTCCCTTTGACCAGATTGCTGCATGGCAGATTTTCTAGTTTTCGTATTTATCTTTTGCAAGTCTGATTTCATTCACATAAATAACAGGGAACCGTCTCTTTCATAGTCTGACTGCACAAAACAATTTTCTTCTGCTGCTCTTACTGTAATAGACAAATTGATGACTACAGAGATGTGAAAATGATCTTCATGGGTATGTGTGTGTGTGTGTGTGTGTGTGTGTGTGTGTGTGTGTGTGTGTGTGTGTGTGTGTGTGTGTGTGTGTGTGTGTGTGTGTGTGTGTGTGTGTGTGTGTGTGTGTGTGTCCCATTTCTGTCTTGTCCTGTGATCTGGCCCCTTTATTGTTTTTAGGTGATATGTGCATTTACTGATTTGACTCTGTTTTATGTGATGACATTGCACTGTTGATTTCTGGGACCTAAATGATTCCACTTCCATTTTAATTTTAATGTGAAATTTAATGCTGATTAGTCTTCAGCTAATCTGTGATAATTACTGAAGATATGAAATGTATCATATTACTATTATCTCTGCAATTATATGATCCATAAAAAATGTCTTTTCAGGTATTACAAATGAACTTTTCAAGGAATATTTATTTTATTTTAATTGCAGTGTGCAGCTTGCAGGATGTTTACCAGTTAAATTTAATCACAGTTAACCAGGAAACAATACTTTGATTGGGACTTCAGCAATACATGTAAACTTGTATTAGGCCTACCCATAATTTTCATGGACTATATACGAGCCTCTGTCAGTTTTGATTAATTAGCAGGTTGTCCCACTTGTCACAGCAGAACTTAATTAAACTCCCCATTCACTCCCCATCAGTGGACGTTTGATTAATACAAGCTTTTGTGGATAAACGATGATACGTACTACGAAAGGGAGAAATTACATTTGTACTCTGGAACATGAATCTGAAATTCTGAGTGATCTTTGAGCTGAGTGTGCAGGATTTTCAGCACAGTCTGATCACCAGGACTGTAATGGGTAAATTTCGTCGCTGTGATCAGTGATGGCTTGATTTAAATCAACTGGTGCAAATTACAAAAATGTCCCAAAGCTGCAGAGTTGAAGTTAATGAAACATGAACTGCAAGGGGAAAACCCTCACAACACACCATCTGAGCTATTCTCCCAGTGAAGTTTGACACTGTATACAAAGTGCTAAATTACCTGCCAAACACCCTGATATCCCACCCTCTATTTTCTACAGTACATGAAGTACCATTCACCCCTGCGAAGTGTATTTATTTTCCCACTGTGTCTTTCTGAGTTATGGGCCCCATTTGGACTGAGAACAGTGAAGAAATGCAGCAGAAAGACAACAAGAGCCGTAAGCTGCTGCTGGAATTTTTGTTTTCACTGAATTTTGCATTTTTTAAAAAATAAACTTTTTCTTTCCTTGATGATTTTCTGCATGCCATAACCAATTTATTTACTCTCAGTTTATTAAGCTGAGATTTTCTTAAGAGCAAACTAAGAACACTTAATGTCACCGTGAGACTACGTTTTAGGCAAAGTCACAATCTTGCCCATAAGCCTTCTCTGTGCAATCCTGTGGCGGTTGTAAGTAGCTCACATTAAAGCTGGTCAAACATATTTACAAATGTATATAAAAAAATCAATGGGTTATGATTCTTAAGACTTAATTAGTGAAAAAATCATATCATTAAAAGCATTAACTGATCTTTGATTAGGTATTAGTACAATATAGTTTATAAAGGTAAATAATGACAGGTTTACATATTTAGCCTTGATAGGCTATATGTGTATAGAGCTGAAATGATTATTTGATGAGTTGATTAGTGGATTGACAAAAGAATCAGTCATCAATTAATCAACTGTGGACCTGTATGTCTATTTCTAGTAGTTGGTTTGACTTGAAGCAAAGCAGGAAATTCAGACCTCAGTTCAGTGTTTATTATATGCAAAAATAAATAAATAAATAATTATAAAATTAAAATAAATTATTTCTGTTTCAAGAGTGATGTTGATGTTAAAACAGTAATGAAACAACCACTGCCTTCAGCTTTGAGCGGTGGTAACAGATGAATTAAGTGCTGTAATATGAGCTAATAATGCAACCAATAATTAGGCTATGCTTATCTCATAAAGGTTGCTAAATTATATCTACTGGGTGGACAGGAAACAATTAGTTAAAGCGATGATACTTAATCTTGAGAAAAGGATGAGTGCTCTCTGTCAAGTGTCCATGTGTTATCATCACCCCTCTGTTAAGGATTAAAGGAATGTTAATATATGCATTTACCAAGGGAGGTGATGCTAAGCCAGCGCCTGGCTAAAAGCAGGGAATTATGAGAACAGGAAAAGGACTCGGGGTCCTTTGATCGGATTACTGTATTTACCCAGCAAGTGTTTGTAACTCAGGTGCCTCAGCCACTCACAGCATCTGAAGCATAGGCTATTATTGCTCTGATTAGAACATTGTTAATTCACTCTTTCAGCCAATCAAGAAACACTCTGGTGACAAAGTGAAGCAAAACTTTTTAACTCTCAACTTCATAATATAGCCAGATTAACGTTTCAAATTCTGTGAGACTGTAGATGACACAATCATTGTTCCAGGCAGCGCTCTCTGCAATCCAACCCTTACTTGAGAAACTCCCCCCATTTCAGAAATTTATTAGGGGATTTGTATTTCTAATGACACCTGCGCCCTGCCACCAGAGCAATGTAAATAATCCCATCACAGAGCCCCGACTCATCAGCGACAGGCTAATCCCTTGTTTAAGGCAGTTACACCGACCCCACCCATTAATACTGCCTTCATAAAGACACAGCTTAGCATACATTATGGAGTTATAATGTGGCGAATGCTTACAGCCAACTTGAGAAATCTCCCTCTCTGCTCCAGGAAGAACATGTCACCTCTGCTGGTTTCATAAAGGGCTCTGCCACGCCGCATCACAGCCTCCTTTTTCAAATGCAGGAAAAATAAAAAATAAAACTCTCATTTCAGTGATGTATTGGGACAGAGTTAGAGCAGTAATAAATTAGACCAAGCCAAAAGGATTTAGTCCTTGGAGGCAAATGTTAAGAGAAGTGGAGGAGTCAGGCACAAGAACTAAGATTTTGTGACGACCCCTCTCACCAAGTAGCAGCAGTAGTTTTTAAACTTATGCAGCTTCATGGTGTGTGACTCAGTAAAGCAGCAGAGGAAAAATCATCCAGCATGTTTTCTCTTGTTAGCAGTACATATTTGCAAGTGAACTGTAATTTGCAATTTACATAGTAATACATTGCAATTTTTTTTCTTCTTGTTAGCTAATTTTGTCCAGAAATAAGGCGGTATAGTTCTCTGTTGAACCTTCTAACTTCAAAATACTTGTAGACAAAAGTATATATGTGAGAGACGTGATATAACTGTATGTGTACGTCTGTAGTGTCTTCAAAGGTGGGTACATACAGTTATGGGTAGACTATTTTGTGACAAGCCCAAGGACTAATTCCTTTGATTCCACTCGTGACTGAGCTGCTTACAGCTTTGTTGATACAAATACTGTATCTGTGAGGTTGCAGACGCCTTTACTATGGCAGCCTTATTATTACATAGTTGATCTGTGGTTGATTGTTATTGATTAGATAATTGATACAAAGAAATACATCTTCCATTTAGTTCAGTATTGAATCATATATTTAATAAAAGTGTTTATAAAACAATTATGTTCATTAAATACACACAAAAAAAAAAATTTCATTGTTCTCTGTCTATGCATTGAGTATATATTTTTGTGGTATATTAAAGAGACCTGTAAAATGTTAGCTGTTGAAATTGTTCTAAAATTCAAACTGTTCAAAAATAATTGAAAAGATTGCCCAGACCTTAGTCTCAGCCCATCTACGTAATTTAGCCAAAATTAAGCCACATAGCACTGCAGGCGTGTGATTAAAGGTTATGGCAGGTTCATCATCATCGTCATTATCCAAGCTGTGATTACTGTTCAATTTTGTTGTGTAACAGCAATAGTCTAATAGCCGCAAAGATGTCTCTTGAGTGTTTTCTCTGCTGGTAGGAAATGAAAGCAGTCACAGTTTACCGTGCTGTTAAGAGGTCAAATAAGCACACCACTCGCAGGTGCAGGTTGCACACAAATAATGTGAACATCACGTTCCTCTGCCGTAAATTAGATTATGTGACAATAAAGCTTTCATCAGGTAGCTGAGCAGTCGTCTGATGGAATAAACAGAAAAATACAGCACGTTAATGGCAACACTTGCGTTGTGCAGTACACTATAATGAAACTCAAAATAACTTGGTAATTATACGTCATCAAATCACTGTCAAAGTTGGCAGAAAGATGGCTTATTAACGTCAACAACAACAAATTTGAACACATCTGTGCAGTTGTGATGAAGTGGAAGTACATAAATAGAAGACTTGAGACTTAAGGATATGAATCTTCAGGGTATAACAGACTGTATTCTGCAAAAACAAATACAGCAACCTGGGGTTAAGGAAGGTGTGGGAAGTACAAATTATTTGTACAATCTCTGTACCGATGTGTTGGAGACGCTCTAGCAGTTTCATTCACTGCTATGCCACTGCTGTACTCTCACTGCAGTTAAATCAGCCTTGAATCTTATGGTGTTGAAAGGGTTTGTTTTAATAGCTTTTTGGATTTATCTGTTGGGAGTTTGCATTGACCCTGTAGGTGTGTATTGGAGAGCAGCACTCCCTGCAGCTGAGTGCTGCTCCACAGTGAAATAAAAACAGTCTTGACGGTGAAAACTATGAAAATAAGCCAGAAGTTGAAGAGAACAAGACTTATCCTTTAAAAACAGGGAAGAAA
The DNA here is from genome assembly GCF_021018895.1 of Seriola aureovittata. Lineage (NCBI taxonomy): Eukaryota > Metazoa > Chordata > Actinopteri > Carangiformes > Carangidae > Seriola > Seriola aureovittata. The sequence goes on along the minus strand of NC_079371.1, from coordinate 7,582,563 downwards.
GTGTGAAGACAAAGTTCTAATGCTTCTGTGTATTCTACTTGATTTATTATTTGTAAGGGTTTTTACACATTCCCACACTACTTCAGTGTTTGCCCAAACCTTTATACTGTGGCACTTTAGCCTGCAAGCATTTCCATTACAGTGCTCAGCATTATTATTTAATGGTATATTATTCCATTGCATTACAGCACTAACATCCCTGGCTACAATCTGTGTGTGCTGCATATGCCTGAACACGCATTTAATGCTTTTTATACCTGTCAATTGATGTATATCCAGTAGAGCCCTACCGATATTGAATTTTTGGGGCCGATACTGATACCAATATTAGGGAGTAAAAAAAATTCCGGTATTGATATATCGGCCGATATATATATATATAAAACTGTGTAACTTGACTTGACGGAGCATTTCTACTGCATTATTGCTTCTTAGTAAAAGTATTCATATCCCTGCATATTAGAATCGGCTCTAATATCCAGTGTAATGTATATTGTATACCCTGTTCTGTTCCTTATTATAAGTATTTTATTACTTTAAGAATTGCCGTTTTAGATATACAGTATATCTGCTAGGGATATCGTGATACCAGAAATGTGGTAGTTTGTACCAAAACCAATACAATTCTGTGATTCTTGATACCAAATTCAACACCACAGCAAAAAACATTAAACAACAGAGACCGCTGCACACACAGTGTGCTAAAACCCGTGCATGCACACACAGGTTGCGGTGGACCTTTTGGTGCCATTCCACATGTTGTGGTTGTTTACTGTGCATGTCGTCTTCTTCAAGTTTGTTATCAGACTAGTGTTTGTAGGGATATTACACTGCCCTCATCAGTCCCAGAAGAATCTCCTCTACGGTACCTCCTGTACTTTAAGTACTGTAGAAAAACAATTTTGCCACCAACTTAGTACCAAAGTATGTGTTCTTGTACCATCCCTCATAGCTACTGTGTTAAAGTTAAACGTACTTATTTTTCAACAGTGATTTGGAATGGTTTTGAAAGCCACAGATGAATGATGTCATCCTGCTGATAGAGGCGTCAGAACGGAAAATGCTTGTTTGTGTCGTTTTAGAGAACATGGACAAAGAATATCTGTTGTCATTTTATTTGGAGGACTTGCTGCTCATGTTGTTGCCAGTGTAGTGCATTAAACATTTGATATAGCAACACAGAAAAGCACTAACCTCTGCACACCTGACATATATATTGAATGGACAAATTACCACCGATGAGTGAACTTCTCATTAAGTATAGATGTGTACAAGTCCAGAATACAAGATTATGGTGAAATAAATTGAGCATATCTGTAAAAGAAATGTTAAACAACAAAACAGTCCCTGAGAATATACACTGTAATCTTTCACCATCAGTTTTGCTGTATCAACATTTCATTTCATTTATCAGGATCTCCATCAGTTTAATCAAAACTGAAGCTATTCTTCCTACAATGTGAGACATGATACTGGAATCTTTTCTTCTTAACTTAATGTAATGAAGTTTTGTTAATTTCAAGTTAATTCAACATAGAATATCAGGTTTTTATTTTCAGACCACTCTTGACAACATGAGTTGTTTTTGAAGTCTTTTGAATTGGAATGAAATGAATGAATGAACTGCTGTTAGTTTTTAAAGAAACAAGACTAGTACAGACTCTTCAGCATGCATTGTTTGAGAGTTAAAACTCCAGATACTCTTATTTTTTATAGTTTGAAGAATCCAATCATGATGGAAACTTGCTGTTTGTCTCTAATGAATGTTAAATTAAGCCATGGTTGTTTGTTTTTATAATAATTAAAGCAATGCAAACTGCAATGAGTGTTAATATTGAGTTCACTCCCCACCTGTGCACTCAAACTAAATAAACAAAGAAAAGGCGAGCAGCCTTGTATGTTGTCTGTAAACTGACTTTGGTACAAAATGGCTTCAACAGCTGCAGCTGTAAGTTCTTCATGTCAGTGACTCTTTAAACTGAGAAAATGGAAAAGGAAAGCAAAGCAAAACTGTCTGTAATGACTGTATGTGTGACTAAACAGTCAATTAAACTCAGTATTTTGAGTTTGTTGTTTTCTGAAGTTTAGTTAACTCAGCTTCACATTTTCAAAACTCTTAAAACAAGTAACTATTTAAACTAAGTTCAGTTAGCTCACATTTTTAAGGGGGGTTTACATCACATAGACAACAGACAACATAATATTAAATTCCAACATACCATAACACCAATTCACAACATACAAACCAGTCATTTGCTACCAGTGGTGTGAATAAAGCAACAATTGGTCAGAAGAGACTTCAATCATGACTCACTCTGAAAAAACACTTCTTCAATATTGTATTACGGTCTCAAGTGTGAACCTTTGCTCATCTGACTGATCTTTAATAGATGACAAGCTCAGAGTTTGAAGAAAGCAGTTTTTTATTAATTTAGTTGGTTGTCACAAAGAGAGCATCGATATTCAAAATTCAAGTTCATTTTATGTATGTGTGCTATAATCCATTAATTCTTACATTCTTACATCAATTTTTTCCCAAGTGCCACAGTCAGTGCTTAACGCTGGGTACTATCCATCCTCTGCCCTCATGCAGGTCAAGAGTTTCTAAGGATCATGTGTGACCAAGGATGACATCATGCAGCAATACCCTCCAGGGTATGTAAGCTCTCAAGCTCCCTTCATACTGAACTTTCCATCTTCTTTAGTAAAACCACTGTTGCTGCAGTTACTTTGAACATGATCTGATTACATCAAGTTGCGTAGAGTTAGTTGAAGTTTGTATATGCAGACTGTGTATGATGTTCTTTGTTTTGCTGCTGCTGATTAGGGTCTCAAAGACATAACTGATTGTTTGGTTGAGGACATCTTTGTGCATCTTATGAATATGAGTTACCTGGTTTGTGTCTTTTGTTGGTCAGGGAAATCTTGAAAACGCTGAAAACAAAATGTGAGACACACAATTTCTTCAACTTGTCGCGAAAATGTGATGAGTTGTGAAAGAGATTTCACTTGCACCTCAGAATAATTTACAACCCTTCTGCTGCTCTGTATGATTTTAGAAATCTGATCAAGTGTGACATATAGCAGAGGTGAAGTTGTACTTCTTGCTAACCAGCTAACCAGCTAAATGGATTTATGCTAGCAATGGGTTGTGAGAGGCCATAGTGCTTTCTGATTACATCAGAGACTGACAAAGTGACAGATTGTTGCTGGCCAGGGATGATTTCCTTTATTACATGTGCTCTTTCCCTCAGAACTATTGTACCTCCCCATGAGGAAGAAACTACTCTCGTACAGAAACGGCAACCTTTCATCCAGACCCAGGCTCTCTATGGCTGTGCCTTTGGCCTCTAAATAGCTGGACCTGCTCCTGAGAGTTTGATAATCATATTGCAGTTTCTGCACTCTCTGCTGGATGGTAATAGATCAGCCTCTACCTCGAAGGTACATGTGGCCACCATCATGGCCCACATGGTGGAGTGTGAAACCAAACTGTATGGTCTCACAGACTTCTTATCTGTTTTCTAAAGGGGACTTGGTGGTAGAAGCCTTATGAGTTCCACTGTGGGATTTGTACTGAAGCCAAGTTTTGAGTGCTAGAAGCGCTTTGTCTGCTCCCTTTTGAACCCTAGGGGAAGCCTTAGTCAAAGGGGCCGTCTGCCAAAACGGCCTTTCTTCTTGCTAAAGCCTCAGCAAAGAATGTGGATAAGCTCCACACCTTGTTCATGAGCCAAATGTGCATGTGCAGGAACTCCTCATTTCTCCCCAAAAGACTGTCTGCTTTCCATGCCAGTCAGGCCAGTGAGTTGGCAGCATATGACCTTGCTCACCAACAATGTGAGGGGGAGGAGGTGCGCAGCACAGATCTGAAACAGCACCCATGCTTTGTTCAGAGTCATTCCATGTCCACGTCTCCATGTCCTGGGCTCTGGTGATGGGTGTGGTGCTCACATCAGAGGACCTGCAGGCCGCTCTGCCAGCAATGACCAAAAGAGACTTGTGAAAGCATTTAAAAACATTCAAGATGACAGAGCCTTTAAATATCAATGATCAGCTACAAGGACCGGATACATTATATCCATCTGGAATAAAACTTACAGGTCAACAGTTCAGTGGACTCCATAGCCATCATAGAAGAGTTAGTTATGATCAGATTTAGCAGGCAAGCTGTTATGTGCTGTTATGTGCTGTATGTGTATGTGGTGAGGCTACTCAGGCTCGACTGTGAACTGTTGACAGTTCCCCAGTATCCGTGCTGGTACTCTCCATATCATGGCAGAATCTGATGTGCCAACATCAGCCTATTGGGGACATGATTTCCTCTAACCTTGCTGATAATAATCACTGCTTCTGGTGGTCAGGAGGGACCAAATAACATTTGATTTACAGATTTTGCAAAGGACAGGTAAACTGCTCTGTCACACTTTGGATTATTGTGATGAAACAATAAGGTGCGTTGATCTTTAATGATGATGAGTTCACATCAGCTTTGTTGGGGGTGGGGTGGGGTGGGGTGGGGTGGGGTGCGGCTGAATACTGGTGATACTTGCAAATACATTAGTTTATTTACATTAGTTTAGTTTTTTTACATACATTAGTTTAGTTTATTAGCAGGGTATTTTGTTTGTTTTGTAATTATATGGTCCAAGTATAAGTATAAGGTCCATAACTGAAACTGTTACTATTTTTTTTGAATAATTTCCATGTCTTCGAATAATTGCTTTAGAATAAGTGAGAAACTAAATTATTCGAACACAAGTGATACAAGATTAAAAAGCTTGTCCTTTTGGTTGCCTTCAAACTTATTTATTGCATTGCCAGTTTGTTTTGATTTATTTAGCACTTTCCCAAGATAGTCCTAATTAAACAGTGTTAGACTGGTGATGATTATTTCTTGAATTTCTGTTGATAAAGTTTGACTTTCTATAAATACCAGTGGTTGACTGTTTAGCAAGTGTTGTGGTTTATGTTAACTAAAGAAAATCTCCATTTCCACACAGACTACTGTTATCACTTAAGGTCATAAAGATATGCATCACCCCCCTACAAACCACAGGACATGTGTGTTGTGGCACAATGGACAGGAAACACATACCCAACTTAAGCAAGTATACCAAAAGCTTTTGCATAACCTGGACTGCAACTCTGTTATATCAGTCAGTATCATAGAGTAGCACACAGGAAATGCATTCATATGAAATTGTTAAAGATTTTTACTGTAAAGAGTTATTTTGCACCTGGTCTGTGCTGACAGTGATAATGAACAGAAGAGCAAGCAGAGAGCAGATGTTTGGAGGCTGGTTTTCAGATTTGAATGTTAAAACCTGACAGTTCCTCCTTTGCCAGTATTAAAGAAAAAATACAAGTTGGCATAACATGGTCAGAGAAACTGTTATGTTATTGTAATTTCTCAGGCATGTTCCTAATATATCTTGTCACTCTACCTTAAATCAATAAGTAAAGTCACATTAATTTCAACATAATGTTGAGTCTTTTAGTCAGGATGTCAGCTGGACATGCAAATATGTAAAATGTCTCTTTCTGTGTAAAGTTAAATGACTGGCAAGCATACAATTTAACAAATATTAAGAATTAAGTTTCCAATAATTTATTATTTATTTGGGTTTAAATAAATCTCTATTAGTTTTTCCATTCATTAAGATTTTAGTTGTTTCAAGGAAATGCCTCTGAAAAACAGCAACTGTTTATAGACCCTACACAGCCATGCGACTTTGTTAAGAACTCAAATAAGACAGGTGGGGCCTACTGTGTGTTCTATCTCAGATCATTGTCTCTATTTCCTGATAACTAATACCATAGTTCTCTTTCAGGATAAAGCACTAGAGAATTATAAAGATATAATGAGACCCATAAAATAAAGTGTTTCCTAATAATGTCACCAGGTTGCCTCACAGAGCCGCTGTCTCTGTCATCACTAAACGTCTAAACATGATGGCTGTGGCATCTGACAACTTGATCAAACATACGGGGACTGAGAAGTGAAAGGAAATCCTTTTGATCTGTTGGAAAAGTTAACCTCTTTTCACCCATAAAATAGTTTGCTGAAGCAGTGCACTGAGAATGTGATAAACTATTAAGTGACAAAAACATCAGGTACTTTGTGTTATGGCTGATTTAAAAACACATCTTACAGATTACTCTTTTGATCAAAATATGATTAAATTGACATGGATTAGCATGGTGACATGTCAGTATAAAAGAGGCACCGATTTAAAGATTGGTGTATTTGTAGTTTGACAGAAAATTACACAGTTTATTAGAGACAGGATGGAAATAAGACAAGCTTTGTTCATACGGTGGATAAGAAAAAAAAAAAAAGTTGGTGAAAATGAAATGACAATGTAAACTGAAGCAGAATTAGATCCATCGGGGGCTCATGTTGAGCTGAATTTGAGCAGTGTGTGAATGGGTGAGTTTCACAGTTACAGTGTCTCATGCATTGGATTTTGGCTGTAAGCAGTAATGGATAACGTCACTGAACAGTTATCACATCATTTAAAACATGGCTGATATTTAATTGTGCTGTCGATATTATTCTCCCTGTGTACGTGGTGTCTCTCTGTCTCTGGCTTAAATTCTGCCATGTTATTCTTGGTTGCTTCACTGTACTCAGGCAAGAAGTGGATTGTGGTTTGTTTGGGAATGTGATGAGTCACATCAAAGTACTGGCGATACTGTTGTGAGGCGACTGCTTTGAAGTGCAATACTAAACACTGCACCAATTGCTTATCATGGAACATGTGAGAATAGATTGTGGTTGATGAAATGAACTGATGAGTTGACAAATAGAATTGAAATGTGCATTTATATAAAATACATATTTGATCATGAATGATTCAGCTGGATCCCACAGCATGTGGGCATATCAAAGAAAAGTCGTGGGCAGTTTGGAACACTAAGCCCCTTTTTGGTTAAAGAAAATTTTTCATGTCATTAAATATGACAAAAATTCTATCGCTAGAGGCAAGTATTGACCCAGAATCATCCGATGACTCTGAATCCTAAAAGAAAAAAGCTCTTCAGGAAAGTGAATGACACATTTACTGACTGAAGGACAGTTTTACATCTTAACATTTGAATTGACTTTTTACTACATCTGTGGTTCCGGTGCATCATTATAGTGTTACTGCAATCATCCATTTATACACCAGTTTCTTTGTATTAGTGTGCACATCTCATTCAAAACATTTACATTTAGTTGTTGATCTTCTCTGAAGATTCACATTATGTACCAGTTTATGTCTCTTTAATTGTCACATTGTGCAAAGAATATGACAGTTCACTTCCCAGTTGCTTGTTCATCAAAGCATATGTATGGATTGCTGTGGTGTCTTCACGGTGTTGTACAGATATTATAAAAGCCATTAGGAACAATTTAGGAAAACACTGGGCCAGAACGAGCAGAGAGGAGAGACAGAGTTACAGAGGGTGTCACCACAAATAGCTCTATTCTTCCTTTGTGTTTCTAGCCACACTAGCGGTGCGGTTCTATTGATTGATTGGCAGTGTTGCTCTGTCAGATGGTCCACCACTTTGGTCCAGACTGAAATAGCTCAACAACTACTGGATGGATTGTCATTAAATTTTGTGTTTCTCCAGCTCCACCAGCAGAACACTGTTTTCACCCATCTCCTAAAGTATCTCTACATGTACATGATAAATGAGCTCAAAATGTTCATGGTTCTCAGATGATGTATCCTAATGACTTTGGTGATCCCCTGACTTTGTCTTTAGTTCTACCAGTAGGTTGAGGTTGTGATTAATCTCCAAATATTTGATGCATTACCATGACATTTGTTTATGATCAAATGCCCACAAACGTAATGACATTCCCATCAGAGTCAGCTGTACTTTGTGTGTGGTGCTGATTAGCAAATGTTAGCAGGCTAACAGATCAAACTAAAATGGTGAACACTGAACATAGAAAACATTGTACCAGCCAAACATCAGCATGTTGACATAGTCATTGTGAGCATGTCTACATGCTAGCCTTATTTAGCATTTAGCATTTAGCTCAAATCACTGCTGGGCCATATACAACCACAGCCTCTCAGCTAGCATTTCAATTTTACAAGTCCAACTATCGTTTGGTTGACATTTCTCAGAATCTACTATTGTTCACATGGAGAATAATAATAATGATAATAATATTTATTATAAAAATGATAATAGTAATAATAATAATAATTTGTTTTTCGACTAAAAGGACAGCTGTTTCACGACCAGTCCCAGTTTTCAAAATTAATAGCACACTATTCTGTAGCTTTCATTTATGATTTGGCCACAGTTAAAAGACATTCTTATCTGCGGCGCTTCTTTACAAAACATTTTTACTTGAACCATATTATCAGACAAACATCAGGAAATTGCTTCACATTCCCTTCATACTTGAAAGATGTATTCTCTGAGTTAGCTTTCATGAAAGCCATAAAAATATGTTCCAGATATTCACTTGGCTGCAAATATTAGATTTGAATTACTAGCTTTGAATAAAAAAGAGCCGTGGAATGATGGAGAGCAACCAGCTTGGAAAGGTGAATGACGCATAGCCAAATAAGGCAGCGATTCATCCTTCAGGTGCTCTTGTAACCCAAAAAGTTTTGTGTGGTTAGATGACTGTTGAATCCCACCTCAGCACTTGTCAGCACTGGAGCAAAGGTAAAATTCATAGAAGTGACACGGCCCAAGAGCACAGAAGGACAGCTTCTATTGAATTAGAGTGCCAGATACAGTATAGTATGATCTTTTCACTGATCTTTGTACTGACATTCTAAAATTTACGATAAGCCTGGTGATATTACACATTTTTCTTTTTCACAACAAATCCCATGAAAATATCAAAACCAGAAATGAAGTTTTCTTTTGTTCCTCTGTTCCATAGAGCTCCGAAAAGTATTAAAAACACATCACTGAGCCACACTCTTACACTGGGTGACATGCTAAAACATTACCATGACAATGGAAACTGTAGTTTATTTTGAGCCAGTCCCACATACAGTGTCCTGCTGCTGTAAATACTCAACAGTTTACCAAATCTGTAGCTGAAAATATTCTCCAACAAATATGCTATTTACTCATGTTTGAGTAATGTGCCCAGCTGTTTTAGGAAATTAATAAGCCGTTTTTAAAAATGAAACTATATATTTGTGACTCGTTAAAGATTCACATTTTCAGAAGGAACAAATATGCTTGGCTGAGAGCCATAGACATGAGTGTTGAAAAATATTAATAGATAAACCAATATATTGTAGTTTTTTTTTTTGTCCATACATGGGATTTTTTGAGAATAACATAAATATAGAATATTACCAGTCTTAAAACATTTTTCTTACCTGCTGAAATACAACAAGATTTATTAATAGACTGAAGAACTTAAATTCCCTGTGAATTCACCTGCTTGTAGGTCATCTTTGTCAAGATGAAACCAAATTGAATCTGATGTGAAGGAGTTGATGGCCTCCCGTCTGTACCGCTCTCGTTCTTTAACTTGGTGACTTTACATGTGTTTTTGATCCTTTTATTCTTGCTTGATACTTGATACCTGCTTGTACAATGACAAGTACGTTGTTATTGGTACTAAGCATGATTTCAGCCCAATTCACTGATCCTGAACTGAATGGAGATCAGTACGGTGGCTTCTTTAAAGGCCAAGTGAAATAGAGACTCTGTAACGCTTTGTATTTCCATGTGAAACATAATATGCAGGCAGGGTATCATTTTACTGTAAGATGGATTCGATCAAATCATTCCAAGTTTTGTTTGGATCACATGGGCGTCGCTCAGTGAGTGTGAAGTTTTTTCCAACTGATATCCAAACACACACACCACCATACCATATCACTCTGCCAGCTACTACAACTCATGAGCAAGTGTGGTTTGCTATGGCAGTGGAAGGTAGTCATTATGCACTACATATACAGTCATCATGTACTAGATAATTTTCTAACATGCAGTTCCTAGTAATACCATCCTGAATATCTGATAACAGACCTGATACATATTTGTAAGAATCACTCGGAAACCTGCATCTGGAGATTGCTTCTATCAGGAGCAGCAGTGCAAATAAGTGATAATTAATTAGCGATACTTTTCACCGACTATCTGCGAGTCAGTTGACAAATCCTTTGTGCTGGTTTGTCCTTTGAGTACAAATATGAAGCTCCAAGTAATTAAGTGCCCTCTGTGATAAAGTTCTACAGTGGAGCTATGAATCACATGATGTTAACTACCATTGATTTGGCTCAGAGTGAAGGGTGGTGGAGCATCAAGAACTCCATTTACAAAAATCAAAGTAAATAGACAGATAAAGGCCATGTTGATTGTGTGAGTTTTGAATGACTGTTGCATACATAATGAAATCATGGGTGACAGTTAAGCTCTACAAACTAAGGACTGTCTTGTCAAATAGTGAGTCATTATGTAGGATGTAGAAAACCCTTACAATTTTCTAAATTGATTCGTGCAACTTCGGCATTGTAATGGGACACAGACAGAGATCATGGTGTGCAGTTTTTTTTACTTTTTTATTTATGGATAACCAAGTCCAGTGCTTGATTATTTTGGCAGCCGTGTTTATTTTGGTAGTGCTATCTATCATAAAATATTCAGTTTGTCAGGACTCATCTAAATATGAGTGGCTGCTTTGAATTATGAATCAGAAGAATGTAGATGTTTGGAGTGAGATAGCTGAAGCAGTTGGTAATCAATATGCACATCTTCCTGGCACCTAAAGCTAATAAAGATCTGTCAGGAGGAGCCAGACAGTTTGGCGCAGAGAATATTTACAGGGGAGATTCTCCACTAATTGTTAGAGTATGGTATACCCATTAGAAAGACTGTTTGTGGTGAGTCTCAAAGCCGCGTCAGTGCCATTCACCGATGCTTTTACAGTATGATTGCTCATCCTTACTGAAGAATGTAGAGTTGGCAAAAGAATAACAAATCAGGAAAACATCATTTATGATACAGTGAATTAATAGACCAGCGTATACTACACTTATATTCAAACAGCTATTTCAGGATCTTTCCCTATTTATATTCCAGCTCTGTCTCTGGTTGTTTTACAGCTACAACTATTGTGAGCAAAAATCACAAAAAAACACAGTGAGGAATAAACTGAATCATGATGGAAACCTTCTGTAGCTGGTCAATGAACCATGCATTGTATGGCTATAAAATCTCTGCCGAGAATGCTAACGGTACTTGCCTAAGTTTAAACATGTTAAACAGTTTCTTGCAGCATTATATGCTGGCTCAAGCACCCCAATTACAACTTGGCCTCGCAGTCTGCCCTGACTGTCAGTAGGATCACACTAAAACTGCAAAGGCAGACATTTCACTTTGAAAGGATTATTAATGAAATCTTGCTCTTTACACAGTGTTTCACTCTGACATTGGAAGAAGTTCGCTCTGAGAGACTGTTAAAGTGGCTGAGCGGACTTGGAGAGGGAATTGGCTGTAATTGTCATAAGAGCTTGGGACTTCAATAGCATCGCCTTGGAAAGCTTTGGTCACACTTTAAATCCCCTAACTGTACTGTATGTCTGGTAGTATCTTGCATTTTGTTTTTTTGGCATACTCATCATGAGATCATAGATCGTTGAGATTGCTTTTCAAATTGTGGCTGAATAGAGAATGAGCCACTGTTTGGCAGTAAGAAGTATCACAGGCCCAGGAATTAGAAGGTCAAGCATGTGCCCTCAAACATCTGAAAAACTGCCAATGAGTTATGCAAAATGAAGAGATAGATTCGAAGATGAGAGAAAGCTGCACTGCACTAAAACACAGCATTGAGATGATGACATATTCGCAGTCCAGTGTTTGTTCACTCACGCATGTGTAAACAATGATCATCTATCATAAGCATGTTTCATACATGTATCTTCCTTTTTTGCATGCTCAGTGGCAGATTGTGTTTTAGTCCTTATCATATCACCAGCACATGTATTTTTTTCTCAGATGTTCTGCGGTGCCAATGCTCACAGAACATAAGCTGTGGCTGCAGAGGAAATTTCCTGGGCCCTCAACAGAGAGAAAGCGTCAAAGTTAAATGATCCCAACCTTTCCATAGCATGTGCATATAGATGGTTCTCCATCCTTGAGCAAAGACGGACAGGCGCACGCACTATATAGATATATATATATATATATATATATATATATATATATATAGATATATACATAACCACATGGGCCAAACCACATGCTCTTGCCTCCCAATGTGGTGACACTGCAGAAGAGGGGCAGGAGGCATGACCCATAATTCATCACCCCGCACCATGGACATCTGGTGCCGAGTACAACCTGAGCAAGGGGACGGCTTGGTATAACCATCACAGCGCACGGGTGTCTGTCTCTCCAGGCTCTCTAAGCAATTGACTCATTAGCTCACTGCCGACTGTCTGATTATGCATTATTCATGTGGTGGAAGGGTGGGGTAGGAAGATCGTGTGTGTCTGCTCGTGTGTGTGTGTGTGTGTGTGTGTGTGTGTGTGTGTGTGTGTGTGTGTGTGTGTGTGTGTGTGTGTGTGTGTGTGTGTGTGTGTGTGTGTGTGTGTGTGGTGTGTGTGTGTTGTGTGTGTGTGTGTTGTGTGTGTGTGTGTGTGTGTGTGTGTGTTGTGTGTGTGTGTGTGGAGGGGGGTGACACAGGTGGCCAGGGGTCTCCTGAGAGGTTGATGCAGGATGGACAAGGGAGAATATGGTCTGCTCACCAAGACATCAGGCAGATGTTGGGTGGATTTAGTACTTCCCCAGTTAGACACGCGTGTGTAAAAGCTTATGGGTGGTTGAGCATACTAAAATCATAGCTATTGCTTAAAGTCATGGTTACAAATGTACATGGCCGATATGAATAAATGTGATATATGAATATAAAATAAGCTCTTAGATTTCAGCTGTTTATATTTTAATCCATGGGAAAGCCATATAATCCAGATAGTAGATTATGTCATTTTGATGGGAATCACCACTTTTTACCATTAAGCTTTTGTACTGCTACAGGTCTGGATTTGTCCACATTAAGAGGAATTGTTTAACATTTTGGGAAATAAAAGTATTGGCTGTCTTTCCAAGAGTTAGATGAAAAGATTGATGCTATTCTCATATTTGCCCCTTCAATATTAAGTTACAGCTGTTAGCTTAGTTTAGCATAAAGACTGGAAACAGGGAAACATCTAACCTTGGTCTATCCAAAGGTAACGAAATCCACTTACCAGCACCTGAAATGTTCACTGATTAACATGTTATATCTTATTTGTTTAATTTGTAGAAAACCGAACTATAAGAACGAGGCATTGTGAAGTGTGACAGGAGCTTATGCGCTATATTATTTCTTGGCCAAAAGAGGCAACTCTTTCTCAAAGGGGCCAATCTGGGATCTTTGGGCTCTTCGATAAGTCATGATCTTGGACAAGTTTCAGTTTTGTGGGCAAAGTCTGGCAGGATGATGGGGTAATCAGCCAGCCTGAAGTACAGAGGAAGCAATGACGGATGATAATGCGACACTCTAGTGATTGAAGCAGGTATCAGAAACTGAACACAGCACTAAAATCTGAGCAATATACACTTTTAAAAGCATTTGTTCTGGGACAACATGTGCTTGGTGTCTTGCCAATGGGCTTCGGTAAGAGTGGAATTTATCACCTAGAGTCCCTCCAGTGCAGGAAGAGATGAATAGCAACAGGCCGGTTGTTTCTCTCCTCGGCACTGAAAGTCTGGGATAGATAGAAGAGAATGGATGTTGTTTCTTGTATTTGGTAATCCTGAGGCAGGGTTTTTGAAAAATAATTGGAAGTATATTTTATATTCAAACACATGGATGATCATATAGTCCATGTTATTTGTAATAAGTAAATTCATATTGTTCTGTTGACTAATATTAATGATGTAAATAATAACATTCTAAGGCAATGTGAATTGTTATAACTTAATGGAGTCAAAAAAAATTGAACAAAACAAATGAGCATAACTAAAAAACTTTTATTATTATTTAGAAACGCTGTTACTCTGAAGTGCATTTTTTTATCTGTAAAAATCCATGTGAAATGTTTTGTTAAAATATGCTGTCAGTCAAACTTTCATTAATTTGTGATGGAGATATAAGCACAGTCAGGACTTGAGAGTTTCGACTGATTTTTGTAATTTTATCTTTTCTCTAAGGTTCTTTATGCTCTTATGTCGTAGTTCTTTTGTTCCCCAATTCAGTTCAGTAGAGCCAGTGGTAACTCAGGCTTGTCAACACTAAATGCGCTCGAGCTTTGTCTTTTTCAACATAGTAATTGACATTTTTTAATGAGTTTATCTTTATGTATGGCTTGACTGCTCTCACTGTTTATTTTGCCATGAGCCGCAGCATGGCAAAGAGTAGTAGAGTAGTAGTCTTTCGAAGTGGTTGACCAAGGGACTGAGGGTAGAGGGTGTTGTATACCTTTTGAGGCAATTTTATGACTTGCCATTTTTGATTATATAAATGACTTGACTTAGCCAAAGCAGCAGAAAATGAACTAGAAACAGTTGGTCATGCATTCCAACAGACAAAACTGACTGAATTTGTGAGTTGTTACTGTTGTTACTGCACTACTGACTCCTACTGGTTGGTACCTGCAAGGAGGGTGCTATGCCCTCCAGGTAGAACTTGTCACTGACAGATGAAACGAAGTTAACACGTATCATGTCCAGGCCTGCAGCCTCCTCAGGCCAACAGCGGGGTTAGCAGAGACAAAGAAAAAGGGAAGATAATTTCAAATTATCCCAAATTAGATGTAATAAAAAAACTGTATGACGGTCAGAGATAAATGTTGAAAATATATATTTTTAAAAACATTGTACCACTATCAAACCAGGTGACAATTGTAGGTTTATCCACTATTTTCACGGTCAGTTATTCATATCATCATTCTTTAGCACATGAGACATTTAATGCTCAGGTCCTCAGGTCTGCCGCCATTGTATAATTGCTAATCAATGCATTGATTGAATAAATTTATAACATCCCATTATATTTTCAAGACTACTGAAATTTTATTTGCTTTAGGAAGGACAGTACTGTGACCAATCTACTTTTATTGCAGTGATAAAATCTGCCATGATATATCGAAAAACTACGTCACAACAGTGAAGGTTTGGAAGTTCAATTTTGGTCTTCAATCCACAATACATCTTAAAAATACAACTCTCTAGTGAGAGTAAGGCCAATTAAGATAGCCCGGCTGCATGTGCTGTGTGTGTGCACGGGTGAGTATTTTACTGTGCATCTGTACAATAATAGTACCCTTGGGGGGCTGTCTTAATGACACGACAATGCAATCTCCACTGTAGATGCTCCCTGAATTACAATGGCTTTGTGTCTGTGCGTTTGTGTGTGCGTGCGTGCGCACGTGCGCGTGTGTGTGCGCGTGTGCATGCATTCCAGCACATGTAAACAAATCAATATGATGAAGGTTTCACAAAGCAAACATAATTACCAGTGAAATGACAGTAGTTCTGTCTGAGCAGTAATTGCAATCTCTAAAACTGTAAATCTGATACTTGCCAAATGACATGTTAACATACGTGCCAATTGTTGAAAAACCCCTGCCTCTTATCATACATGCATCTCACATAGAGAAGCAGCTAGCACAGAGAGATTTTCCTGTTTAACAGCATCTCTTAGATCAGGGTGGATCATTGGCATTGAGTGGATGAGAAGACTGTATAAGATAAAGCCTCTGTAGATGTTGGCCCGTACCCCAGGACTGGGCATCAGCTGTCGAAGTCTTTGTCCAGCAGATAACAACACCCCACTGAGAGTCATGTTTTGGCCTCATGCAACCATAGGCAGTCTTTGACATTTGCAGCATCGATTAGACTCTCAGGGAACTGCATTGTCTAACTTGACAGGGGCCGAGCAGACAAACAAAAGCTTACGCAAAAGCAAAGAAATATCCTTCTCTCTTTCACCTCAAGATCGCATCCTTCTGCTTCTGTATTGTAGCCTTGATTTGTGCCGGCTAGCTCATCTTAGCTCAGGGGTTTTATTAGCTTCTAATAGGTATGTCATTTGGAAGTGACAAATCTGACAGCTATTTCACCCAGGGTGTATGGTGCCGCTTCTTTAATAGAGCCATCGGTCTGTTTCCTGCAGAAAAGACAGAAGGCACTGGAGGAGTCATGTCTTTTTGTTGGTTTTTCCTGCTGACTTAATGTGAGCTGCATTGCAAAATCTTTGTTCCACCATGAAGGGGATTGAGAGGGATTCTGCAACAGTGTATTGTAAGAAAGCAAGGGTTGATACTTCAGTTGCAAATCCCAAAGACAGACCCCGCTCCTCCTGCATTCTCCCAAAGTCACCCGTGATGGCACGCATTATGCTGGAGCTGTGCAGATGACAGAAAATTTCCTGTGATGTGCTTTACATAACAAGATGTTCTGATAAAGAGAGAGCAAAAATCTGATGGCTGAAAGAACAGGGAACAAACTTTATAGATGGAAAAATAAGATGTCTTATCTGTCTTGCTTCATAACTCTATCTCAAATGTGATGACAGTGACTTAAATTATATAGTATATTAGCATATGCATATTTGTACTGGGTATACTGTACCTCTGTGCATTTGTTCTCCTGTAATGAGAATAAATAGTGATGTCCACTTTATAATCCACTCCAACCTGTAAACCTGTCAATGCAGACAATCTATGATTTTTATTCATTTACTACATTATATTCTGTAGGTTCAGCTGGTGGGGACTTGTTGAATTATACTGTCTATTATATTATTATTACTAGCTATATCTTATTCTCCTCAGCTACAACAATCCAGTTTCCCCACAGGGATCATTAAAATTTAATCTAAACGGAACTAAAAATCTACAACTTGAAATTATTCTGCCCCTATACAAGGCTCGGGATAACTGTAACTCATTGTTGCAGAAACCTGTATAAGGGCAGAATAAAATAATCATCATTTTGAGGCCATAACATCTGCCAGTGAATTTACATTCTGTATGAGATGTTCTTTATAGCTGTAGTTGTCACATTTGACTGCAGCATAATTATACATTCCTATTTGTCCTTTGTGTTATTCTACATCTGTAGTACATTTTCCAATCTCAAGATTACATGTTGCTTCATGTGTCAAGCTTGAAGATAAAAATTCCCAAATCCATATGAAAGGTCACAAAAATCATCCTTTGCTAAATTACAGTGTGTCTTCACAGTGCCTTTTTCAGTGTTGTCTGTCCACTGTGGTGCAGTGGAGTACATCTGCAATGCAGGGGGCTCGACAGTCTGCCCTCTATTTCACATGTCATTGCCTAACACCTTTCCTTTTACTCTAACTCTAAGCATCTGTCAGTGAGGTTTACCACATGGAGTCAACCATGTGTCTGGATGGTGTAGCAGATTATTCTGCAACTGCTCTCCTCTCTTTTCCAGCCAGCCATGATCCTTACACACGAATGGAGTTTGGATGATGAGTGAAAATCAGCAAAGTGCTGTACAGGAAAGAAAAATGACCTCCATACTATATGCCTCTTCTATCAGTTGTACTTTCTTTATGTTATAGTTTGAATGAAATAAAGAAAAAAACAAGTTGACACAGTTCAATCCAGACAGAATGAAGCTATAAAAAGAAACTTGAGCAGTTTGACCATTACACTCTAAGAAAGGGCAGTGCATGCACCTGCATACATCTGTGTTTATATGTGTGTTTCTATGTTTGCATATGAATGCATGCTTGTGTGTGTGCTCATGACATACTTTATTCCCATCTCCCCCACGAGTCCTCCATCTCTCATTCCCGCCACCTCCCTCCTATCCCCATTGGTGATGGATTCACATTAGAATTCATCCCTCATCATCCTGCCGAGTTATGACCCAGTAATAGTCAGCCCCTGTGGCCTCAGCAAATGAACAATAAAACCAGAGCCTTGCAACAGATCTCTGGAAAAAAGGGAGAGAGTCAGGTGCCAAATCCTGACTCTCACCCACTCTCACCATAGCGTGCGTTATTGTTGAGTGAGGGGAAGACAAGACAAATATAGCCTCACAGTGGCCACTTAACCTTGGCCATATTTAAAGGAAACCTCGCATCCAAACAATGTGAAGATTGAAGGATTTACTCACGCACTTTAATGCGTTAAGCCTATAACACTAATAGGCATGCTGCCTTTAGATAACCAAACTCATGCATGAATGCGCCAATGTAGAGCCACAGACACAAAGATGCACAGTCACATGAATTACATGCAAATACCGTATCTGTCTCACATGAAATCACGACATCCACTGGGAGATGGTGTGTGAGTAACACACACAATGCAGGGGCAACGACCCTGTCCGATCTTGTTTTCTGTGGTTGCTGTTTTTCACGGCAGAGCTGGATTATGATTAACTTGGCCAAGATGCCACCACATGGGGTGCTGTTTGAAAGGCGAGAGGAAAGTTGTTGTGGTGTAGAAACTGGTCCGATTGCAGGCTGCCTGGGGACTTCACAGGGATCAATACAGGCGGAGTGACAGCCGTGCACTTGATTAAAAGTGACTGCTACATCTGGCAGGCTTGGCCATTACTTTCCCACTCAGAGTCCCCAGGGTGAAAGAGCATGAAGTGACAGGCCTCAGTCAGCCCTCCATTACCACCTTTCTGCCGCCCCTCAGGTAGCAACAGGCTAGGGCAAAAATAGGCTGACGGACGACCCAGGGGGAAGATGAAACAGAGAGAGAAAATAAAGGTGCTGCATGTCTGTTTGCCTATGTGACTGTGTATGTAAGAGTGTGTCAGTAAGTGTCAGACTGTATGACTATGTGCATTTTTTTTTTTTTTTTTTTGAATCCACAAGTGAATGCAGGTAGGCAGATGAGTTTTTTGAGTATAAAACAAAGGTCAGGGTTGGGTGGAGGAGAGAAAAAACTTGAAGTAAATTTTTAAAAAGATTGTGAGGGAAGTTTTCTAGGCGTAAAAAGAATAAATCAAGACGTGCTGTAAGTGCAAACTTAACAAAACTTCTTAATAAATAATTATAATACCATTATAGTTAAAAGAAGTTCTTTCAAATGTCAGGGGCATCACCCTTTTTTATACAGTATCATCTTACACTTACTTTGTGAAAGATTTAATCTCAATCAGTATCAAAGGGAGACTGACATTAAAAGAAGCCACTGTGCTTGATCCTTAATCTCTCTGCCAGAATACAAGATGCATATTTGCTATGGAACAGCGTGAGACCCATTGACACACACACACAGCTTTTAATAGAGCAATAATGGACAGGCCACATGTCACCTATGAAGGCTTTGAGTACAGATGGAGCTCATGTGGCGCTAAACAGCTACAAACAGGGCTCATGTGTGTGTGTGTCTGGTGTGCTGGTGATGTTTGGTGCTTGTGTTTAACACCACAGTGTCTGTTACTGTTGAACAATTTCAAACACAAACTGGGGAATTTGTCAATTGACAGACAGATACATACATACATACATATAATACATACATACATACGTATGTACATACATACTGTGTCTATATACAGTATGTCTATATAATCTGAGGGTGCCCAGATAAATGTGAAATTGGTTTGAAGTGTTACTGAAAAAAAATATTGAAAAAATGGGCCATAATAGCTTGTAAGACCACACTGTATAATTTAAAAATATGAGACTGTGGATGCAATAGAAAGAATAAAAAAAAGAAAAAGAAGAGAAATAGAAAGAATTAAAAAAAAAAAAAAGTTAGTTTGAAAGTTAGAAAGCTCTCTAGGCTATTTAGCTTGCACTTTTGATAAGGCTGCTAACAGCTCATCCATTTCTGTCTCTTGTCAAGTCACCAAGGTGCCAGGCTTCAATACCTGAACACCTGTGCAGCATCAGTCAGGCTTTATTTTGCACAACACAACAAATCTGGTGAAAACTGATGAAAAGTCAATTGGAGAGAACCTGGCTGAATGTCTGACTATTGAACTTAAAATGATCTATTCTCTGCGTTTTTAGCCTTTAGCCTATTTGTTACATTTTGGCAAATCTACATCAAAGTCATGCTGTTTTAGCCAATCTAAGATAAAAGGTCAGCTGCACTTTAAAGAGGGTGATCTGATAATAAACTGTGAATGTGTGAAGTCTGTGTATCTCGATTTAACTGAGTTATGACTTGTATGTCAAACTGTGTCAATGGGGTGACAGGTCAGTGGGGGAAAAAACAAATAGTACTGCAAAAACTCAGATGCTGCTTGTATCTGTTCATATCAGAATAATGCACTCATATACAGTATGTGTCGATTCCAGATAAATAGATAGATAGAAGACTACTAATTGTACACTGCACAAAGTCTGTGAATATAATAGATTGGAGAAAACCTTGTCACTGACGCTGATTCTTGAAATAACAATGTCACACTTGTTTCCCAGTAACCTCCTCTTCCCAGGGACTTCATTTGGTTAAAGCAGTTTCCTCCATCCCCTAGAGAGTTGGCTACACTGTCACCTACCATCCAGCTAGTGTCTGAGATGCAGTGTGTGCGTGCGTGTGTGTGTGTGTGTGTGTGTGATAAGCCCTGAGTTCTGCTCAATCTCAGGCGCATAATACGCTTTAAAGCAAGCGGGACAACCTGCAGACTCAGCTGCGGTGGGTCATCTAAAATGATTCAAAGGGAGCAATCCCATTTAACCCTAACCTCAAAGCTGGTGTTCCAGAGACCCACTTTCAAATAGCCCCCTTCCTTGCCAATCTGTTACAATCAAAGAGCTCCAAGTCAGGGACAACACACGTATGTTTGTCTATCTTCAGTCCTCTGTGGGCGAGGTTGCACATTGGAGCTGTCTCCATCACATAAATGCGATGCCATTCTCCTACAGGCTTCTAATTACTATCAGAATGACTCCTGTTTTGTTCGCCAAGCGTTTGACACAAAAAATACAGCGTGTCTGATTTTAATTTCTATAGCGGAAGACAAGAATGAATTAATCATCATATCTTTGAGTGGAGCCAACGTTGTACCTGTAGGTGTGCATTATCTCTCCCGCACGTCCCTGCTCACATTCAATCATGCAGGCATTAATTAACGCCAGGCTGATGAATATAGCTCTCAACCCGCCGCTGATAGCCAGACAGTGTTGAATGAACCGTCCGTGTTACCTGTGACATAGTGTCTGCTCCTTTGTGAACATGCCATGCAGTATTGAGCTGATCAGGGCACCCATGATGAGACTGACAACACGGTAGCCTATTCTCTGTCCTCATTAGTGGTAATGTTGCGTATTTACACATGTCACAGTAATGACACTGTTAAAGCAGGTGACGGCTGTGGGTTTGCAGTGCTGAGCGCCTCTATGGCCTGTGTGTGTTGTGTGGGTGTGCTTTTTGTTCTTCCTCTCAATAGTATTGTATTAACCCAAACCTTGCCATTAGGGAGGATGATATATTCTTCTCAGATCAGCTAATTATAAGTCCATTTATTCATAAGATTACATTCATATATATATGTGTGTGTGTGTGTGTGTATACCGTATATGTATGCGTGTACGTGTATATGTATTTGATTTAATTTAGAGCCAAGAGATTGTGTAGTGGTTGTAACAAAACTGTAAACATCCATAATTGCCACCGTGGGCCTTTATAGGAACTGTCTGTCAGCTGCTCAAAAACAAAATCCTGCCAGCTCATAAAAATGAAAGTAGTTTTCCTCCACCACAATAATATACAAGTCGGATAGAAATAGTTTAATTTAGTCTGTTCGTACCTGGTTAAGCCAGTTTTCTTGCCCTCCGGTAAGCTGTTTCAGAGCCTACGGGGACAAGATCATGTCAAGTACCTTGTCACCCAACCCTTAAATTTAGATGATATGACTTTGCTCGTGGCAATGCCTCATGCTCATCAACATAATATTTAATTCTGAATCCAAATCTTGTGCAAACCCATTAGAATGGGAGTAAACATATTTGGGTTATTTTAAAATTCATTTTAATAACAAGAAAGATGATAAATTTAGGACAATGTCGAGCACGTTTTTAACATTTTCACCATAATTAAACAGACTTTGCATATTTCTGCAGCATTGGCCAAACATTAGCTGTTTGGCCAAGGAAAAATTAAACCATGTGACATTTGATGGGCAAATATCAAATGCCTCATCCATTATATTAGATAATATGAGGAGACATCATCATCCATTAGACCTGAATTTAATAAAAATGTAAACAGTTGTAGCATAAAGGCATAATGTGAACAAAACAGTATAATTTTGCATTTAAGGAGATGTCTGCTTAATGGAAGGAATTACATTCATGAGAAAGAACAAATAGTCATGCTTGAAACCTCTTCACAGGTAAATATGTTGCTTTTTCACATCAACGGTCACATCGGACAGTGGTCATTAGGAGAAACTCAGCCTGATTCAAACTCCTCTCACTATCATGAAAGGTGAATACACTATGTTCACTGCAGTCAAACATATGAAAGGGAACCAATGCATACAGCGAAGCATGCACAAGATTTACTGAAGATTACAGATAACTACCACAGAGGGAAGGTTGAGAAAAACTCACAAAATAACCATCACACTTTGCTCAAAGGTAATTTGCGACTTAAAGTAACTAACACAATGTTACTTGTGCAAACCAGACTGGGAACTTTAAAGATAGACATCTCTGGCTCTGAGATCCCTCAATTTACTTTAACATTAATAAGCATTTAGACAAGAACATAGAATTTGGAGCTATGGGTTGCAGCAACTTCGACATGAAAGTGAGATTTCTTTGAAGAATTCTTTATGATAAAAAATATTGATCATGATGTGATATATTACCTCCTCTCCAGGCGTTTCTGTTGGATGAGCTACCTTTCTGTAATGAAAATGTAACTTTTATATTTCTTTCCAGTATAAGCTACCACAAGCTTTGGAAGAGGCCCATGGATGTTGATGCAATTCCTTGGTTGCTGAAAGAGGTCGATGAAATTCATCAATTACTTAAATCTCCTTAAACTTGGCATTCCACTTGACATAGCTAAATCAGTGTCAGGCCGTGACTCCAGTTGGCTGAGATATCATTAACAGATTTCTTTGCACATATAGTCAGCATGAATCAAACAATAGAATATTGGAATAATTAAAACATTATATACTGAGGTTTGGAGAAAAACAGAGGAAAAAAAGGGAGGGAGTGTGTGTTTGTGGACAGCATGCGTATATGCACTCGTGTCAAAGTGAATATTCGACTTGCTTTCCCTTTAAATTCGGATGCCTAATCAATATTTCCCTACACTAGAGATATTAAGACATCTAAAGCAAATCCCATGTGGCCTCAGGGACCTCAGTGAAGTATGTTGCCCACTAACACCTCCTGCTGTGTGGGTGTGAAAAACCGGCACACACTTACAGACCATCCCACAAGCGGAAACAGTTGGGTACTGCCAGATCGTTGTCACAAGGGCCAAATCTCAATGCGTGTGTTATGTTGATGGCATTAACATTTTTTTAATAAACACCTTGAGGAGCTTGTGACAGCAGAAGACATCCTACTTGACACGCTTTCTCCCCAGGCTCATAGAAACAGCTGTTGGAATCACCCAGACGTGGGCTTTGAAGCCCTGCTGGCATGTCTAGCCTCCGCAAATGCACCCGGCTGAGAATACACACTTTATTACATGCAAAGTCTCCTGTGGGTGCATAATACCTTTAAACATGTGTGATCGTTAAACAGGGGAATTGTAGATTCATTTTTTAATCTCCAGCTTTGGGCTAAAAACATAAGAGAGAGTGTCTCAGTTGGATGAGACGCAGAGTAATTTACCAAACCTTTACAAAATGTCATACTATATGTGAATGACAAGTTTGCTATGTAAGAACTACTCAAGCATACGGTGATATCATCTAAAGATTAAAAAAGGATTTCTTAATTTTTCAAATGTTTATTAATTATTTTTTTTGAGGCTACACTACAGAGAAAGCCTAATCATTCCACCCCCTGTTTTACAACAGTTGCAGCCATTTAATTGTTTTAGTCGAGCTGAACCTTGAGGGGCTACTCTGCTTGTCAAGTAAATTGAGGATGCTATATGCTAGGGGTGGTCTGACTCCAATGAATGGATGAATGGGTTGACACGAAGTGCAAGGAAGAAGCTCAGCACATGAATATGAATTGGGCCTCTCCGCTTGTGTTCACTAGGCTGGAATTAGTGCTTTTCATTACTGATGGCTTATAGGCTGACTGTTTGGCTGCCGGCTGGGGTCACAATAAAATGATGTGTTTGCCAAAGGCAGAGAGGCTGGGTCACGAGGGACTAAATGGCCCAGTTATGAAGAGCAGAGCTTATCTCCCTCTCTGAATCAACCCCTACCTCCAGCTAAACTAAACATACACCATGTCCTATGGGGAGCATATCTCCAAGAAATCTGGGTACAATAAAAGATCACTATCTGTCTTCTCCTTTATCATATTACTTAAAATGCTTTTTACACTATATATTTTATACAAGTCAGTTTTTCTTCGATCTGATTTGAGCACAAACCAGGCTATAAATTGTTTCATCACTGCATAACAAAATGATTAAAAGCCACACTATGACAGTTGCTTAATTTGCTCAGTTCCCTGGATGTCAAAGCGTGGACGGCAGAGTTGACTCTTCTTCGAGCAAAGAGGCTTCGTTTTTGGATTTCATGCAAAAAAACATAGACTTGTACATCTGAAGAGCATGTCCTTTATTGATTAGAACCCCCACTGGGATCACTAAGTATGATATAAAGCTATCACCATATGCCTGTGTTTAAAGTCCCCTCTTAGAACATAAGCTTGAAATAAGCTTGGATTATGCTTACTGCGGGGAATCGTTACCACTGCTCTTGGCTGTTTTAATCATACAATGAGTAACACACTGAATTATATCAGTGTTTTAGGGTGAAGAGTTGAAATAAATTGCGCTGGTATTAAAAGATTTCCTTGATGTGACAGATTTTAAGCTGGGTGTTCCCATTATATTCATCTTCTGTTGACTCTACTAACATGCTTTGTTCTGAAATTAACAACAATATTTGGGAACATGACTCGTTTTCTTTTTGCTTTGTTTAAACATGATTATCTGTCCACTGAACAGTAACAGTGTTGTAGTCCTTTCTGGATTTGTTCTCATGTCTGGTCTCAAGACTGCTCTTTGATGGTCTTATTCTTTGAATCTAATTTCTATATCTACTAATAAATGCTCCAAAACGGTTACTGTACAAGACAGCTATAATTGAGTTCTGCTTTAGACGTGCTGCTCTGACAATATGGGCTATGAGCCTAAACATAAAGGAATAAACAGAATGACACAAAAACCTCAGTACAGTGCAATACTAGACAACACTGCAATGACAGATAAACTGCAAACAAAAACTGAACTGAGTTCAATCAACACCTTTCTGAACTGTTCACCTGCTATATTGTAATTGCAGAAGGCATGCAGTATTGACTTAGATAACCAGTCTCGATGTCAGTGTCTCTGGGAGCATAATTTGATCGTGATGTTTGTGGGTTCTTTGCTCAGACTGGAAAGGGCTGCTTGTTGGTTGGATGTGATTCTTTAGTTGGAAGAATTACACTGATTCTTCTGCTTTTTCTTGGTGTTTTTGTTGCACCTTTGCTGTCCTGAAACACATAAATTAGAGAGCGATTTACTTAACCAGGAAACATTTTGGGACATCCTTTCCCTTTAGTGCAGTTATACCTCCCTTGATTTGCTAATTTGTTCTTGTGACTAAATGTGGCCTTTTCGTGCTGTTCTTGCAGGTTAGTCATAAGTTTTGATCTTCTCATGAGGTCTCCTTTCGTCTGTTATGAAGTCCCAAAGACAAGACAAAATATGCTGTCATTGATTAGTAAGGTGACATAATTTGTCAGTGCTTTCCAAAATTGTTACAAAAGTAAAAACATTTTTGATGAAACGCTGGATTATGTTTGGTTAAGTTTAAGCACGGAAACAGCTTCTTTAACATAAGGAAAAGATGACGATTGGTTAATGTTCTGGAATAATCGTAGTCTTAGGGAAAAAAACAACTTTGGCTGATGATAGAAAACAGGAAGCGAAAGAGGTTTTCTGCGTTGAACATTTTGTTCACTCTTCCAACCGTGCCGGCCTCCTGTGGACTTTTTGTTTCACAACCATGTTATATTATTTCCTAAGATGGCTTTGTCACTTGAATGTAAACATATGTCAGCATAACCTCTTTTGATGCTATTCCTCTGGATGTCTCGATGACTCGTTACAGACATGTTTGATGTTATTTGTTCATAACTTTAATAAATAATTATGAAATAAATGTCCAAAAATCAGCTAATTATGTATTTTAAATTGAATTCCTTGCTATTTACTCTGTATACTGTTTCATAATCATAAACACCATACTCAGCGTGTTTACTCGCTGTAGAATTTTGCTATATTAGCTATTAAAACATAAGCTGGTGCATATAGTGAGAGGAACACATGCTATCAAACGCAAACTGAGAAAGAAATGCCCTAAGCATTCTAAGAGCTTCCCATATTTTCTGTCTTTTCCCTAAAGATTTATTAGACATGGTTTAACTAACAGGAGGCTCAGGGAACTCCTCCTTGCTGAGTTATAGAAATCATCTCCCATTAACCATTTTAATGGAGGGAAGAAATTCAAGGACACCCTCAATGTTAAGATTATCACTTCAAAGACAAGCTGTTGACACTCTGGAAACCTGTTAACGATGTAATGAATGAATCATGAGCACCGTTTTTGGTCAGAGGGCTGTTCCTCCTCCCAGCAGTGTGGTCTGGCCCTCATCTGTGTTGTGATTGTGATGCCCCGCAGAAAGAGTCCTTACCTGACTTTCACTCTGTGTCACGCTGACAGGTGGGGAAGGGAGTTAGGGGAGAGAAGTTGTTTTTGAGATGGCGCGGTACAAAGGGACTTTTGTCGGTCACCTCTGTTTCTTGATCATCTGCTGTCGTGCCAGAGTAACAAGACAATTAAGTGAGGACAAGCGGTATGTTAATCAGTGTCTTCAGTGCTGCAGATCAGCGAGATCAGCATCCTTTGTTATCTTTTAGTAATTCTGCAGAGCATGTCTTGGTCAGACTTCTTGTATCTTGGTAACTGGTGCATAAGTATGCCACAGATATCTTTACCAATCAGTATAAACTATCAAAACAGTGTCATTCTCCTAATTATATCATTACTAACACCACTGAACTCGTAGATAATTGTCATCTATAGCATGATAAAGAGCAGTGTACATAATCTTGACGCTGATTCCTGTGAAAAGGTGTTTGATACGCATATTGATACAACAAAAAATCTACTTGAAAATTCTGTTTCATTTTAAAAGATTGATTAGGTAATATTTGGATATTAGAAGCTCTACCTAGCTGAGATTCATTTGCAAATCTTTTCCTTAATACCTGAAATAGAAACTTGGATAAAGTGAGCTCATGCCTATTCTCTGCTCTATCTTTATTGGACGACAGGACAAGATGAGCTGTTGCACAAACATCTCTGGCTGCATTCATTTTGTCAGATTTTTTTCCCCTTCTACTCTTGTTTATCCTTTCTTCTGTAGACAGTGAAGGCTGGGAGGATTCAGCTTTTGTTGTCAAGTTCTGTCTGCAGAACAGTAGGTGGTACTTTATGGATTTACTGTTGCTTTCCTATCGAAAACGATGAATGCCAGGTTTTCTGTCCAATACATGCCAGTGCAGCATGATTGCAGCATTCCAGTATATATGTTGAATAGAAATGCTTTACATTGCTGATCACTGCACAGGGCAGAAGTCATGGCCCGAGCAGTTCAATAACGACCAGAGAAAGTTTTAAAATCAACCCACGCAGTTGACTGTGCAGCATGTACCTGGTTTTTATGTGATTGTATTGCATTAATCGGCTTTGTGACATGATGGTTTGGGACCCACCCAAGAGGTCACACAAAAAATGAAAGGGGTTGTGAGGTGATTAATGGGATAGGAAAGTAGTAAAAAAAATATAGATATATTCATTTTTTCAGACTTTTTATTAAAGCACCCATAATTATTTTTCATAGTAACAACTGATCACATGACCACTTATATGTGAAAGGGGGAACTGCAGTTCCAATCACACCTATCTTTACCTATATGGTACACTCTGATTGCTCTCATAGCATTGTTTTCAGCAGCAGCAACCTGCCCAGCTATATACAGTATATATTTATATATATATATATATATATATACTGTGTATGTATGTGTGTAATATAAGTTTAATAGTTAATAGTTTAATCTTAACTTTTTAATTATTTTTTTATTGTGAAAAACTGCACAAAGCTTTATCCTCATCCTCTGACAAACATTTACAGTAGATGAAACCTGAGAAGTTCACAGGGGAAAATGACTCTTTGGTAGAACTGTGGAAGTGGACACTCACTGCTTCACTTAAAGGGGATAAAAGCCAAAAAGGTTTGGAACCACTTTGTTTCCTCTTGATTTATTTTAAAGGTTTTAGATAAAGGTAGTGGTTTTGTGGTAGAAAAAACTGAAAAAAAGCATAATTTTTAAAAATGGATTCACATGCAGCTATGAGTCCAAATGTATTCGCATCAGAGACAAGGAAGACACTATAGAATTTTGACTGGTTTCACCCTTATTTATTCCTTCTAAATGACAAAAGAAATCAAAACTTCATTCACAGAGCCTTGCCCAGCTTGTAATGATTTTTTAACCACTCTCTAGTGTTTGCTCATATGCTAGTGATCTCTCTTCCTTCATAAACATTTATGAAACAGCAAACAGGGAAGCAAGGAATAAATGCCAAATTGCCAAAGATAAAAAATTAAAACCTTGTTATTTGTGTTTCACAGTTCCCAAAATGTCTTGTGAATAGCTCAATGCCCTGTTGAAATGGAATTACTCTGACGAGAGGGTTTATGTGTGAACTTGACCTAAGCGGCAGCATTTAATGAGAACAAGACTCTCTAGGTGATCAATATGATCCATCAATTCAAACTTTAAATGGAATCTGCTCAGCAGGCTCCCATTCCATAAGTCCACACATGGATTCAAAGGACTGGTTTTAAACAAGAAACAACGTAGTGAAACACTCATGTTGTGGGTGGATTCCCTCTGTTAGCCTCTCTAACAGGGTCTCCTCTGAAAGGAAAGGTGTAAACTGTTTTATTACAAAGTGTGTGGAAAATATAATTTAAATGAAAAAAATTACTATGTTTCAAATTTTCCCGTGAATGACCCTCACACTAAATCAGCATGCTGGCATTGACAATCCATCAGAAAGCGTAGGAGTGAGAGTGCAGCAAACATGAAACTCTGAGAGCTGTCACTCAAGGCTGTCAGAAGTGGTGAGGAAGTGGATGGAAGGAGGAAGCTGCTGTGTTGTGAGTGCAGCTCAGAGTCTAAGGTCAACACTGAACTCCCAGCTCCCCCCCCTAACATTTTCCATGAGAGCTCCCCACGCAAGCCGGCGGGCCAACGATGTCCCCACTGACCGCTGTGATCTGCGGCCAAGTGGCGTCTCCCCCTGCCCGATCCGACCCAGCACCTCTTGTTCGCTGGCCAACTGGCCTTTTTCCCCGCAAGCCGGGGCCAGGGCTCCTCCTGGTTCCGTATGTTCTGTGCTTTTTTTAGGCCTGTGATGGATGCCAGCCGTCCCTGGGCGCCCTCCGAAGCTGCACCAGAGAGGGAGATTAAACAGATTTCTCTTTTTTTTTTCAGAAAAGGGGATGGATGAGTGTAATCACCTATAATCTCAAATTCTAGGCCTCTTGATAATGAACCAAGGGCTGTTTTGGCCATTTGGATCAGCTCCCTCCAGTCACCTACTTAAACCATGAAAAGGACCTGTCATAACTGCCTGAAACTTGTGGAGAGGAAATAGAGTTGAGGTAGACCGGCACAGTTCTTCTAAGCTCTATTTTCTGCTCTTGTGGGCTGCACTGTCAAACCATGGCTCACTCAGAAGCCTGAACACAGAGGACCACAGTCACTTTGGCCAATGAACACTTGGCTATTGATCCTGGCTAAAATGGAAACCCTTAGGAAGTTAAGCTCTCATCCTACATGTAAAGGGGAGGATAAAACGGCAGACTAGGACATGCAGTCTCTCTAATCTTATGAAAACTAAGAAGTGGAGCAGCATTTTAATTTACTGGGCTAAGAAAGAGATGGGAAAGTGTTCATTCCTTGCTCCTTCAAATGCAGCAAATAGCCACAAAGACACACTTCTAAATCATGTGAATCTATCTATCTATCTATCTATCTATCTATCTATCTATCTATCTATCTATCTATCTATCTATCTATCTATCTATCTATCTATCTATCTATCTATCTATCTATCTATCTCTCTAATAAATTGCAAAAAAGAAACTACAAAACATAAAGAAGTAAAAAGGCATTTTTGTGTTCCGAAACCTATAAAACAAAAGGATTAATGAGTGATTGTCACTTGCTGTAATATAATTTATACTGAGAGAGAAAGAAGAGAAAGAGATGCAAGAAGTCATGTATAGATAGATGGATAAATGATATACTGTAGGTGTATGCAGTGTAGAAGTGACATTGTATTTTAAAGATAACTTACCTTTGTTAAAATATGTTGCAAGTGGAAGAAAGACAAAGATAGCGGGAGTGTTCATGTGAGTTAAAGACTCCCATACTGTCAGAGATATCGATACTGCCAGACAGTCAATGCACTGGGGGTGTGCCCCAAAATAAAATTCATGAAAGAAAGAATAGCAGAGAGAGGAGGTGTGAAAATTAAATGTCATTTCTTGACGGGGATGTCTGAGAATTAAGCTGGCAGTGAAGTGTGACAAAGTTGTTTGGTGACAAGGCAGGAGAAGACAATTGTCAACACTTCTTTCCTTCCAACAAGTGCTGGCACCCAAGAAGTGGGTGCAAAGCTAAGAGATGTAGCAGAGCAGGAGAAGGAGAGAGACAAAGAGTCAGAGAGAGGGAGGTGAATGAATTTTCGTGTGTGTCTGTGGCAGCATGATTACAGATATGACTGCTGGTGTGTGACTTTGCAAAGTAAATATATGAAAGGTGTGTGACATTTGTGGAGTGCTCTGTGTGAAGTTTGTATTGTTTGCCCATGTTTTCTTCCCACAGTTTAGACATGTGGGTCAGGTAAACTGTGGAGAGCAAATTACCTGTAACTGAAAATATATGACTTTACTTTATATACAGTATACTACTCTATATATACTCACATATAACCAGTGTCTCTGCCATTTCATTTAAGATTTTGCTGCAAATTTGAAATAATTTCATCAAAATTAGATTCTCATTTGAACATGATCTGACAGCTTATCCACCAGAGTGATAGCTGGCATTACAGCAGCGCTACACTTGT
This sequence comes from Seriola aureovittata, assembly GCF_021018895.1. Classification (NCBI taxonomy): domain Eukaryota; kingdom Metazoa; phylum Chordata; class Actinopteri; order Carangiformes; family Carangidae; genus Seriola; species Seriola aureovittata. Next base: position 7,551,237 of record NC_079371.1, on the reverse strand, counting down.
TGTGGGTGTGACATTTGAGAACAAAGTAGAATTTGTTCTCAATCATTCTATCATTCTCACAATTTCATTGTGATGAATGATAAATTTTCCAATTTTCCCATATGGAAAAAAAAACACATCAGCAATGTTCATTTGTTGATAATTCTTAAATGAATGGTTCAACATGTACCGTTCTCTGTATGCTACATCTGAAGTTATAGCCAGCAGGGGAAAAGCTAGCCAGGCTCTGTCCAAAGGTAGAAAAAAAATGCTGTTTACCCCTGTTTCCAGTGTGTACGCTAAGCTAAGCCTACCACCTGCTAGCTGTAACTTCATATTTATTGTACAGACAGAGTGAGAGTGGATTTGATCTACAATTCTTAGAAAGAAAGCAAATAAGCTTATTTCCAAAAAGATTTGAGCAATTTCAATGAAATGATACGTGTAGTGCCATATTGTTGTCATTTGTTCAATTTAAAAATCTCAAATCCCAGTCCTTTCCAGTTAGCTGTGTTCCTCAGGGCTCTTTTTTGGGCCCCCTCCTATTTATTATGTACATTTTACCCCTGGGTTATATTTTCAAGACATTCAGCATTTAGTTTCACTGTTTTGCAGATGACACCCAGCTTTATTTATCCAACAAGCCTTCTTTCATGTTCCCGCCCACTTCCTTTTTCTGATTGCTTTCTGGATATTAAAACCCTGGTTCTTATGCCAACTTTCTCAAACTCATTAGCGATAAAACGGAGGTTCTCCTTGTTGGTACTAAATCTGCTTTGGCCAAACCTGATACTTTCTCTCTGGCTATTGCCAATTCTATAGTTCCTCCCTTCCCTTAGGTTGAGAGTCTGGGTGTCATCTTGTACAGCACATTATCTTTCAAAGAGCACATTAACGATGTTACTAAGTCTGCATATTTCCATCTGCACAATTTAAATCGCATTCATCCGTCGCTTACACCTAACAGCACTCCTGATTACATCCTGTATTGACCATCTTAATTCTGTTCTTCCTCTCAAGTCTCTACACAAACTTCAGTTGTTCCAGAATGCAGCTGTTCTCCAGCAACTTAACTGTTAAATACCGCATTGACTTCAACATTCTGCCTCTCACCTTTAAGGCCCTTCATAATCTTTATGTCTCTCTGAATGTGTTAATAACTACTTACCCCCCTGCGCTCTTAGGCCCTCTTCTGCTGTCCAACTCACCACACCATCTGCCCGCTCAACTACCATGGGATCTAGAGCCTTCAGTGCTTCTGCCCCTCGCCTCTGGAAAGCTCTCCCACTCGAAATTTGAATTATTAACTCTCTTTCCTAATTTAAATCCCGTCTCAAGATTCACCTTTTCAAATTGGCATATTCCGTCAGGTTTTCATCTCTATTGGTTATGGTATGGTTTTACATCTATTAATTCTATCAACTTATTACCGCTTTGTTTGATTTTATGATGTTGATGCATTAGGCAGTTGCTTGTTTTTAAACAGTGTCTTGTAAGGTATCCTCGAGTTCTTTGAAAGGCATCTATAAATAAAATGCATTCTTATTGTTGAAATTGGTTGTTAGTTGTTTTATGTTGTGATGCAAAGACAGAGGTTGAGTGATGTTGCTTTGCTGCCACAAAAAAAGCCAAAAATGGGAGGAGACTTGGGTGGACGTTTGGGCAGACAACATGTTTGACCGTGATACTGGAGACGGGGCCTTGAAGGGCAATCTTTGACCAACAGTCAGTGTTGGTTTTTGTTCATTTCTTTTCTCCATGAAAACCATATCCCCTTAACTAAGCAGTTTTAATCATCTAAACATAACCATACCTCAACCACAGCAGCAGATGCTCAAAGAATGCTCATTGCCAGCTGTCATATGCGTTGTGAATTCCAAGACCATCTTTTGCAAGAATTTGTCTTGGAAAAAATGATAGTGAGGAAGAGGATTACCAAGGCATTATGAAACCCAGTTCTGTCCCTCTTTTGCTGTCTCCTCTTTAATTATATTCACTATTGTGATCAGGACCTTCTCACAATCTTTTTTCTTGCTTTTGAAAAGCCATTGGCAAGTTGAAGAGTCTGCTTTTGGAAAGACTTCACCAGTTTTATGACCTTGTGTGCCAGCAAGCTCCCTCTCTTTCAAAGACATGCTAATGTGGACCTACGTCCAAAAGCTTGATGTCAGTCTGTGCCATCTCTCCACATCTGATGCATTTCATGATCATACCCCGAGTCCCTCTTTGATCAAAGTCCCCAGTAAGCAGCTAGTTTCACCATAATGGCCTCATTCGATTACAACGTGTAAAGTACTCCATTAGTTTCTGTGTTCATGAATCATTAAGTGCTGGTTATGATCAGCCAGCTTCATGATGAACTGCAGATTGAGGAAATGGAAACTGCAGGAGCTGCCTGAGGTCACAGGTAGATACAAAATTCTTAAAGGCTAAATGAACAACCTCATATTAAGGTGGCCTTTGAGGTCAGGTAGTGTGTGGAGTAGGCAGAATGAAGAACTGCACGAAGAAATTTCATATCAAAACAAAGCAATTTAAGGCAGCTTAACATCATTTTTAAATGAAGTAAATCTGTTGAGGAAAAGATGAACGCAGGAAAACAAATTAACTTTTTCAAACCACTGTTTTTCCTGTAGTTTCATACCTTCACTCATTTTCCGATGCTTATGCAGAAGCACAGGGTTAAGTTTCAAACCTCAAATCAAGGAATGCCTCAACAAAACACCAAAAACAGAAAGAAATATATTTGTCACACACATTTGTTTCTCTACTTGTATTTCTTTTTATGCGTTGTTTGAAGCATAATGAATGAATGTGTGCAAATTTGCAATATGAACAAGGTCTGCATGCTGCCGTAAGAGAGGAGAGATGCCACATTGGCTGGAAATGTATCCATTTGTTTGTTCTGCAAGGGAGGGGGGAAAAGAAAACAAAAATGGACATGACCATAGTAACAAAGTGGCTTGGGTGACAAAGTTGGACTTCAAAAAGAGGTGACAGAAAAGATGGTTAAGAGGAGACAGAAAAGTCTTGTGGAGAGGTGAAGATGTTACAAAGAGGGTGAAAGACAGTGGCAAGTAGAGTGAGTCATGGAGGAATAGACTGTGACTGTTATCTATAAGCTATGTGCAGTGCTTGGGAGAGTGAAATTGATGAGTTCATCTTCGTCTCATTATTGTCATGATGGATCAGATTGCTGACTTCCCTCAAAGGCAGCTTAATGACTCGTTGACACAAATCTGAATGACTGGCTTCACCGGTGGCGTCCATTAGTGTGCCACACAAAGCTCTCAGATGTGCTTAAACAAAATTGATAATTACCAAGAGCTTTCATCATTGTAATGAATGGCATCAATAAAGGGACAATTCATATTGCATTTAATGCATTCAGTCCTGCCATTGACGATACCCAGGCTGTTACGAGGTCCAGAGATGATTCTTAACTCCCATTCGTCATTCCTTTGTTTTGATGCAGCAATAAATTATAATATTGATAAATAGTGCAGAATAAACTGTAGAAACAAAACAGAAATCTGGGTAAGGCATTAACAAAATGAGCTGACTGTATCTTTGCCTCTGTGTGTTCGATTAGCTACTCTCAAAGCCAGATCTCATGCAATACAGGCTACAATAACAAGGTGGCAATATTACCGTAATTACAGCTTCTTCTTCCTTGTCCAGCTCAACCCCCACCCCCCTCTAGTTTGTGTTGTTTCTTGCTGTTGTTAATGCTCAGCCTCTAATGGCCATGGCGTCTTCTCCGACAAGGCTTAAAAACGTTTGTCTGCCTCCTCATCCTCTTACTTATTTAATAATGAGACCACAAAAGCAGTGTCTCTATTCATAATGGGGCAGCAGTGGAGCCATCTCGGTTGGCATACAAATTATGGCAAACTGAGGCAAATACAGCAGGAGAGATCTAATTGAGAGATAAATTAGACCTCTGTCACTGATTGATTCAAGAATCAGTTGAACTTAGTCCCTGTCAATATGGAAACCCAGGCTCTTTGAGTCTGTTGAAAGTCAGCTGCTTCCTGCGCTTACTCACAGCGCACGTATCTAAATATGGAGATCTGAAGGCAGTGGCATGTTTGTGCCGGTGCTGTTTCGACATCCTGATGGTTGTCGGTAGCTGTGACAAGCTCACTTCAATGTTTATTCCTTATTGCACTGGAGAGTTCAGGATCCCATGGCACCCTGTCTCATCTAAAAGGAAAACAAGAAATCATTTCTCCCAGTTTGAAACAACAGACCGGGAGAGGGTTGGGTGAGGTAGGGAATACTGGCTCAAAGTATGATTTCAGCATGGTTGACTGACAGAGAGTCACTCTTACAGGTCCCTGTGTTTCAGTAAGATAAACACATAAACATACAATGATCGCACCACTATATCATACAAAACAAGTATAATTACTTGCTTCAACATTTTTTATCTGAGAGAATTTACAGATTCAGTCACATTTATCATTTCTAGCAAGACCTATTTATACTGTAGCCTTATTTACAGAAACAGAATTGAAATGGGTAACCCACTCTACATTACAAACAGTCAAATAGGAGCCCTTCATATTTCACCCTCGAGTCCCCGGAGTTTTACGATTCGTGTTAACGATGCAAGAGGAGGCGGTGATAAACTGGAAAGCAGGGACAACACTTAGTACGCAGGTGCTTGTATGAGCTTAACAAAAAGCCAAGGGAGGCCAGCAACTGTCTGTGGGGATTTAACCATGTAACAGCTTTGATGCATTTTAAATTGACCTCGAGCATACTTTGGAGACAAGGAGAGAGGGCAGAAACACACAAAGCAGATGATCAATTACTATTCTATAATTGGACAGGGCTTTAATGAGGCTGGCGGATGCAGCCTTGTGCACCTTTGTCAGCCGGAGTCACTGACGTGGGTGGCCCAATCAAAGCATGTCCTCATTAGCATATCTCCGCACATGCAACACTCACCCACAGAGTGAACAGCACTTCAAACAGAAGAGTTTCTTCTAGGGTCCAATTTCCCAGTGATGACTGACCCCTACCCATTTTTGCATTGCATAACTCGCAACTGACACAGTAACATAATTTATACCTAAAGTCACAGAGGGACATCATAATTACAGCAATGACAAAACTGACTACATTAAAAAAAATTGCTGAATCATAGTTTTTAAAGGGAATATCAAAGCAGATGTGTAATGATATGCTAAAACAAAATACTCATCTGTTCCATTTTTGGCTTTTAAGCGTTGGTTTAATGCAGCCAGTGAGTTTGAAGGTAGCAGGAAGTGTTTTGGTCTCATCCATCCTCTCTGGTGACCCTCTCATATTCTACCTCAGGAATTAGAGCTGAGTTAGAGGTGCAGAATAATGCAATGTAAAACCAAAACAGCAAGGTTTCAGTAATTCTTTGTTCCTATTAATGTGTTAAACAGCTGGCACTAAATCTGCACAGTGTGATGTTGGTATTTGGTATTACTATCTCATTGTCACACATTAATTTATTCATATGATTATGGTTTTCGTTTGCACTACTGCTTTGTGTGTGTGTGTGTGTGTGTGTGTGTGTGTGTGTGTGTGTGTGTGTGTGTGTGTGTGTGTGTGTGTTGTAAGTGGGGGTAGACTTGTGCAGCTGTTTTTCTTTCCTTTGTGTGTCAGTTTGTGTGTTTGGGGAGGGTTAGAAGCAGATGATGGGGCTGCATTATCTCTGGATGATGTATTGTTTAGCGTAGTGTTTGCCATTTTGTGTACAGTTTACTGTCTTTATGTATAAATGTTTGCACCACTGACCATATGAATTTCCCACTGGTATAATAAAGTTAATCTAGGCTTGACTTGATTACTTACCATCTGTAATAATAATGCACCCACACAAAGTTACGTAATTGTGATAAATTATAATGTACGATGTTGACTGTACCTTTGGGCACCTGCAGAGAAAAAATAACAACAAAACTAAATGTAGAACACCAGGGAGAAATACTTTCATTCCTTTTGCTTCTGCCAGACACACACAAGCAGTTTTGATTGAAGGCTGTAATTACACGGAAATGATGTAAATTGGTGCAAAGGAAGTGTTCTTGCATTGTTTGATCATTGTACAAACATTAATTCTGGCTTCATGCTGTCAGCTGGAAGACTGAACCTGCAGGAGTTCTGGTCCAGTAGGTGCCACTACCTGCACTTGTGGTCTCAGCACTTCTGTACAGTGTATTCAAAAAGTGTTCAGACTACTCATCAATCTAGACTCAATACCCCGTAATGACAAAATGAAAACAGACTTTTTTGCAAATTTATTAAAAAGTAGAAACTGAAATAACACATTGACAGTATTCAGACCCTGTATAAGTGATTACAGCCTCAAGTCTTCTTGGATATGACCTGACAAGTTTTGCACATCTGGATTGCAGGATTTTTCTGCCACTCTTCTCTGCGCATCCTCTCGTCCTCTGTCAGCTTGGATGGAGACTGTCTTTGGACAGCTATTTTCAGGTCTCTCCAGAGATGTTCGATCGGGTTCAAGTCAGGGCTCTGGCTGGGCCAAGGACATTCACAGAGTTGTCCCTAAGCCACTCCTTCGTGGTCTTGGCTGTGTGCTGAGGGTCATTGTCCTGGAAGTTTCTCCTATCTCCAAACAGGATCTCTGGAGCTCAGTCAGAGTGACCATCAGGTTCTTGGTCACTCAGTTGTCAGTTCAGCTCTGCTCACTTTGACTGTCCGGCCAGCTCTAGGAAGAGACCTGGTTGTTCCAGATGTCCTCCATTTAAGACTTATGGAAGCCACTGTGCTCTTGGGAACCTTCTAGCAACAGAGATGTTTTTGTAGCCTTCCCCCAAATCTGTGCCTCAGCACAATCCTGTCTGTGAGCTCTGCAGACAGTTTCTTCCTCCTCATGGCTTGGTGGCATGCATTGTCAGCTGTGACACTTTATATAGACAGGTGTGTGCCTTTCCACACCATGTCCAATTGGCTGAATTGACCGCAGGTCGTGTAGAAAACGTCTCAAAGACGATCAAGCGTAATGGTGGCACCTGAGCTAAATTTCAAGTGCTGTAGCAAAAGGTCTGAATTTGTATGTCAATGTGATATTTCAGTTTTTTTTTTTGTGTTCACTTTGTCATTATAGGGTATTGGGTGTAGATTGGTGAGGGAAGAAATATATATATGTTTTTGTTTTAGTATAAGACTGCAACATAACAAAATGTGAAAAAATTGAAGGGGTGTGAACACTTTGTGATGCACTGTTTATGCCACCACTTAAGTAGCTCAGTCCCTGAGAAATGGCAGAATACAATTTATACTTAGGGCACACTTGGTGCACTGTTACTCTTGAAGCCATATTTTGAGACAGGTATATCTTAAAACTTGGATGCCAGCGCAGCTGCTGGTGGTAACGCTTCTATAAGCTGGTTTGCCAACCAACAATAATCAACTTGAAGATGAAAACACTAATTAAGTTCATGATGTGCTGGATTTAGTGAGAATACAATGATATGCTGTGTTATTAGATTCATTCTTCCGAATGTACACATTAACCATATGTATATGGTACTATATAATTAGGGGCAGTTTGGGGCTCAGACAGGAGGAGCCAAGGATCAAAGTACCAACCCTACGATTAATGGATTCCATATCCCATAGTTATGAAGTGCAATAAAAACTGTACTGGCAAGGCTGAAAAAATAGAGATAATTTGGTGATTATGAATGAGCAACTATGAGTAAAAATGCATAGCGATAACAAATGTCTACTAAAACTGAAGAAATGTGATAAAAAATGAAATAATGTTTATCCTGCTTCAGAATTTTCTGATTCATTTTGATTTTGAACTTTGGGTTCTGCGTTCTGGAAAGACACAAACATTTAAAGATTTCTTTTATTCACATCCAAACATTCATCTGTTTTGTACTCAACAGATGGTCGTCACTTATTGTAAAAAATCTTTCCAAATTTCATTGATAAAAGATTTTTATTGATAAGCATATATCAAATGAAAATGTAAATGTAGTTACTGTTGTGGTTAAATATGTCTTATAAGCTTTACTCTAAAGTTTGTTTGTTTTTTTTTTATCACAAGGAACCAGTCTGTCAAATAATCTTCTTTTTGCCCCTTTTTATTTGCACAGTACAACTTCTGTATACAGTAGCTCTCCATGTAATCACGTTATTGTTTCACTCCTTTAGCCCTCTGTGTGCTTTTTCTGTTGCTTTTTTTTTAGTTAATTAGTAGTGTGTAATTACTTACTTTATTTGTTTTAAATGTAAGAGGGAAAGAACATCGTTGTGTGACCATGTATTTGCATGAGCAACAGGTTGTCCTCATTAACAAAGTGTGTCCTGAAAATCTTCCACTTACTCGCAGTCTTAACAGGTACTTGTGCACTATCCGCAATTAATGGAAACACGTCACACAAGTAGGCGGAAATACCACAAATGTGGGCACGGGGACAGACCCCAAGACTCTCAAATCACTGTATAATTTATCATGTACCTGCTGCCTGCAGAACGTTCTCCATCAGTACAAAGCAAGCTGAAATTACTGCACCATGTTTTTACATTCAAAGTCAACATCCTGTGCTTTGTCTGTGCAGCTGATGCGTCGTTATGGTTAGATCACTTAAACCATAATGATGTTGTCTCCAGGAAGCATAAAAGTGTTCATGTGTATGTAGTCTGAAACATAAAAATTGACATTTCAAACTTTCCTGTCTCAAAAGTTAAGAAGCAGGATATGGCAGCAGCATAAGGTCCCATCAGGAAGTGTGTATTACAGTTAAAAGTAGGAGGATACTCGTGTTTCTTCACTGCAGTTTCTTTTATTTAGTTTTTTATGTATTTAAAAAGCTGAACTCATAGAGAGGGTTCAAGTCAAATCTATTTGGTGTCCTCTTCATTATAATCATATAAACTCACAGCCATTATTTGTTGATCAGGATACAGAAGCCACATCACTTGTCCTTATGCTTGTCTATCTTGTTTATGACTGTAAGTACATCAACTAAACCTGTTTGAAGTTCACCAAGACACATATATTTTTCCAACAGTGATTTGTTATGGTTATAGAAGGCACTGACAAATGTTGTCCTGCCAAGAGGGCACAGATAAGAAAATGCTCATTTTTTGTTGTTTCATGTGGAGGACTCGTTTTGATAAAAATCATATCAAGTGAGCACAAGAATTTGGTATCAGACAATGCAACACTGTTTCATAGAAACCATGTTAATATAGCTTAGTACTAATTTGCAACGGCAAATAATGTAATGCCCCCTGAATTATAAATTTTATCAACATCATATTAACATTAATCAGTAAATGTTCATTTGTTTTTCCTGTATTATCTGCTCATAGCCACTGAAGTAAGATTAACACTTCTGTGGTTTTGTTTAGGCACTTACAGCACAGGGTAGGGAAAGATAGTGGTCTCTTAGTTGATCTTAAATATTAAAAAATTCAAAAGCGACTTGAGGCATAAGACGTGCTTATTATATTAACATTTAACTCAAACTAAAATCTTTCCCCAATGTTTTTTTTTTTTTTTTTTTTTGTAACACACCCAACCACACCATGCATGACTTGTTGCATCCTCCTACATTACAAAAACGTGGCCTGTGAACATAATCTAGGCAGCAATTACATTGCCCATCACAACGTATTTGGGAAAACAAATTAGTGTCATAAAAACCAGTTCAGAGTGAGAGAATTGCCTCATCCCATTTAGTTTTTTGTTGTCACATGCCTTTGTGTAAGCCCTGAGCAGGACACACAAGCCATACAATCATTTGTCAAAGTCTTCTTTCTCTTGCTTGTCTATCTTTTTTATGAATATGAATATATCAGCTAAGTCATTTTGACATAGACCAGGACAATACACCATGAAATGATATTGGGCATGCCCAAACTTTTGGTGTCAGCCACTGTCACTTTCAATGGACTATCTGTGCTGCACTCGCATAACATTCACCCCTCCTTGCTGCTGTCAGCAGCTAATGGGGATGGACAAGGATATTTGCAAATTAAAGTATACAGAATGCAGAATGAAGAAAAGGAACAGAATGAACAAATGCAAATCTCCCCTTGGTTAGCCCAACTAGACAAAGCCAAGCTCTTACAAATCTTAACCCAATCTTCCGTTGAACAAAAGAGGTAATCCTTTATTTATTAATAAAATCAAATTGAGCAAATGAGACTTTTGGTTGCTGTCTTGTCTATATGCTGAAACTTGAAACCTTGTAATTCCTTTTAGACAAATTGAAGCCATGTCTCCATGCACGCCGTTTTATGGTAGGTTTAGCAGGCAAATCTCAAAGGCTCATTAGATGTCTTCTAGCTCTACATGGCAGCTAAAGGGTATCTGCAATTCTTATCTGAAGTGGCAGGCTCCACTCAAATAAGACAAGAGCTATTATGAAACTAGGCCTTGCAAAACTTTAAGAGACATGGTACCCAAGGAGGAGGAATGTCTAATGTCCCTGCTATATTGGGGGGACAGAGGTACCCACGACGATGCCTGCAGCCCTGGAGTGTTGTAGCACTGTCTATAGTTAAACTGATAGGCCACATCATTACCCGGCTTCTACTCCACTGTGGATAGAGGGACAGACAGGTACCGATGGGGAGAAAGGGAGAGAGCAGTACCTGGGATCAGCTCAGTGTAGCTGCTGGGGCTCAGCTGCCCACATATGCAATTCAAATGCCGAGGCTGGTGTGCTGCGACAGGGCTGTGCCGGACCAGGTACATCTGTATCTCTTCCGGCTCTATGTGGAGGAGGTGGTGAGTGACAGCAGGTGGGGATGCAGCCCAATTAGAGCAGGGCTGTTGGAGGATGATGAATGGGGCTGGCTTACAGAGCCAAGGAGAAACATAGGCATAGGCAGGCTCAAGATGCCCACACCTGTCTCACTGAATGAGTATAAACATGCTGAGGTGCTCCTCCATACAGAATATTGCAGCCACCATTTGCAGACTTGTGTGTGCTCTGCTGTCTCTTTCCACCTCTCTCTCACAGGCTTTGACAGTTAGGAGCTCACCTCATTGACTGGCATGGCCTTGAACTAAATTTAAAGAATCATGGTGCTTGACACTCAACCCCCTGTAGATTCATATGGAGGTGAAAGTATACACTATGCAATGTACAAAATGCAGCTTTGTGTATGTGAGTGTTATGGTTATTAATATGTAGAAGGGAGGCTATATATGAGGTGTAAGCGTAGCCCCAACACCTGTTGCTAAGGTATATAATCATGCTGCCAATGCAATGTCAAGCTATCATGATGTACTTAGAAATGGAGCTTTAGGAGGGGCAAGAAAAACTGCATTCAATTTTTAAATATTGATTTAGCCTTTTCTTCCCAGAAGCATTGAGTTCTGTCTTAAAACCTATAGAGTTGAATTTGGACATGTATAATACACTTTCAAAGGCAAAGCTCAGAGATACATCACTGTATTTGCTGCAGGAAGCAAGAGGAGTCTAACATGAAATGTAAATCAGACTTTATAAGTTGTGCTGATTAGAGGACTCTGGCACACCTGCAGGTGAAGGAATATCTTCCAAACCTTTGTGAAAGAGATTAGCAGAGGTTTATAATTCAATTTCATTACTGTACGAAAGAGGAGGAGACTTCTTGCAGGCCACCTGTCTACTCCTGTCTTCCTGTGTCATTACCTTAATCCCCTGGAGTTAGAGGGGAAAGGCGCTTAGTTCCCCTTCTCCTCTATAATGTAGCGTTGGTTCAACAATGTCTTTGAAAGTTAATTATATAAACTTCTTGTTTGCGCAGTGTGAGAACGATATTGGCGGGGCTTGTGCAGGGAAGGGCGTTATGCAGCACAGCGGTGCTTGAGATAAAGAGCATACATTTCACCTGTTAATTCCCTCATGAGTTACCTGGCCTTGCATCAGTTTGACGGTAAGGGTGAATGAGCAAGGTGATCGAAGAACAGATACAGAAGATTAAGAAAGATAAACAGAACTACATGACTGTAACACAGGAAAGAAGAGGGAAGGAAAGGAAAGGATAGGATACGGTGATGAGAGAGAGAGAGAGAGAGAGAGCACATGAATGAATAAAGAGAGGGAGAGAGAGATGTTATGATGGTGTGCTGTAGTGGTGAATAAATTTGTGTTATTGCACCATCTGCCACAGAAACTAACCATTTTCATAGTCAATGATAATCCTTTACTTGAATGAAAGAAAGCAAATCATTACCTCCCTGTATGTTGATAGCCTCCATCGTATATTCTGTTTTATTAAAGCAAAGCTAAGAAACGAGGGAGGGCGTTAAATTTACACTGCCCACATTCACCAAATGGCAAAAATTACACCATGCAGAGGATGTGTAAACCCAATAGTCCCTCAGTTTCACAACAGCAAGTCTCATAAAACCCTGTCAAGCTTACCAAGTTAACACTGATATGTACCATAAAAGAATACAAGCTCTGTTTCAGGTTTGCATAGAAAATTAGACAAGAAGCAGCGTAGACATAAGTGGCACAGACAGACTTATTGTAGATAACTACATAAGAACCTGAGCACAGAAATAACTCAACAATACAAGAGGGATATGTTTTTGCTTTTAATTATTCCTTTTTATTTAATTAATTCATTTTTAAAATTGTTGCTGATTAATATTAGTTGAGTTGATGATTTCAACTGTAATCAATACTTAATAAAATATGTTAACTGGCAAAATGGGGCTTCTCAGAGAGAGGAATAGACGTATTGGTTTTAATAAATGTTAATGGCAATAAACGTTTTAGTTCTCAGGGCTCACCTTGGAATATGATCGTAATGTTGGGTGATTTAATTTAACAACAGGACAGTAAATTTCTAAGAGCTCTGGTTTTAATTTATTGATTGTGAGACATGAACAGAATTTCGATTCAACCTTTTCCTAAAGTCAAGATTTTCACCTTGTGGAGGTGAAGGTTGGGGTCTTCTCTAGGCTGACAGGGATAATCCCCCCCTCCAAAACGTTTGTGTTCAAACACTAATCACCGCCCACAGCACAAGTGACTGATCCAAGTTTGGCTCAGGTTAATTTATGTGTGCAACACCAGGAAAGCTTAAAGACAATCCCGGGGTGTCATCTGTGTGATGGATCTCTCCCCTTGTGCCCTTGTCAGTGTGTGAAGTCTCATATGTTTACATATCTAGATTTGACAGCCTTGGTGTTAAAATGCATTCCTCTTGGCATTTCCATCAAATGGTCCCACCCACACCTCAAAGCGCTGAAAATACATGTTTTCCAATGTTACCAGGAAAATTCTACTGTCGGTGGCCAACATCTGTGATACCATAATTAATAAAGCTTTTATCACAAACATGTCAGAGATGCAAGTATGTTGAGACATGTAGTATATTCCCGTGTTTGCAGTTTAGATTATGGATGTTCATTAATGGGGATGTTTCTAGGGAATTAACAGGGGACATGTTAATGGAATGTGCTGATTCTGCTGTTAAGCCTGATGTTTGGCTTTTTGCTATAAATCTATTCTGAACTGGGGAGTCAGGAATATGCATTTGAGGCAAATGCATATTCCTGATTTGAGAGTGAAGAATATTTAAATTTTATATTAAAGGCACTGATGCTGCAATAGCTTCATTCACTCATGTCATCCTTATAGAATTTTTATATCGTGACGATTATAAATTGACAACTTTATAAGAGGTAAACAGAAGTCTGTGATCAGGGCTTAAATTTATAGTGGTGATGGTGATGACGCTGATGATGATGATAAAGTTGTAGTTTTATATAGAAGTATTTTATATCCTCCATTATGGATTCAATCATAGTCTGTTCCCTCTATAAACCTTGTTCAAAAGGATTGTGAATAAAATGAGTGTCCAACTATGAGCCATTATACAGATAATGATCATTACATGTCTACTATAATGTACTAGAATTCATCCACAATCGCTCCAAACAGACCTGGCCCTGAAAGTCAATATTGCTAGACAGACTTCCTCTGTCTAGCAATAGAGGGACAAGGAGCAGCTTGTACAGAATGTATGCAGTGTTCGGATTTTATGTCTACACAGTATCTGACTTTTTTTTTCTTTATTGGAAAGGCTGTTGTAGTTTTTTTTTGTTTGTTTGTTTTTTTTGTTGTTGCCAAAAGTCATGAAAAGACCAAAAACAACAATATGTTAGTTTCAGACGTCCCCCACCTGTCTGTGGCAATCACCTCCAAGCCCATTTGTTCCTGCTAAAGAAATCTCTATGAATACAAGCTATAACTTAAAAAAAGGTTCAGTAATTTCTGAAATCAGCACTGCACTTTCTGGCAAACACAGACAGGGGTACATAGTGGTTTTGTTGGAGGCTATTTTCAGGCATGAAATTAGTGCTTGCAAATATGTATGGCAGCAAGAAGGTGTTTTTGGGAACAAGTCAAAATAAACCACAGTGCACATGTTTATTGTAATGAAGGAACATGTCACCCAGCGCAACAGTGTGGCTCATTAATCTAATTTTAATACTTTTTGGACAACATGGAAGTCTATGGCACAGTGCACTGAAACCATATGAGGCTTTGGCTACATGAACAAAACAAGTAGGTGGGATGAATTTGGCAACCATTAAGAAAAATATAGAATATCATCAGAGCTATCCTTTAAATGTGAGTCATGTTTCCTGTGTTTACACTCAAACCAGAATGCATAAGCATACATTTCAGATAAAAGCTTTCCATATGTGCACAGCCAAATTGCCATCTGTAGTGGCTGCAAACAAGATGGAAATAATAATTCAAGCTGGGGGGTCAGCTGGGTTTGGGTTAAAGGACTTGTAGATGGATTCTTAATTTGGAGGGTCATCTGGAAGAGTGGCAGAGCTCTGTAACTCATGGCCAGACACTAACTACTTGTCTTCCTCCTTGTTATTTGAAATTACCAATCAAAAAATATGCTTTTGTCCTCCCCACATAACCCAGTCATGTAGAAATGATAATGTTTATATATTCCTAATTTTCAACAGCAAATACACTGTGACCGAAATGTAATGCTTTTTATCAACATAATGAGGAAAAAAATATTATTAATAATTAATTTATTACTAATTTCATTATAATTCAAGTGTTTTTGCCATTTTAATGCCTTATATTAGATGATGACAGAAATCAATGAAGAGGGTGCAACAAAAGTCCCCAGCTGGACAGCAAATGGGAACGTTGGGGCATCATAGCGCCTGAGGAGACTGTCGTCCTTTAAAAGTGATCCCACGGGTCATCTGTGCAGGTAGTTCATTACGACCCATAGCTACCCGTAGTTATGACAGGAGCAAAGGAGGAAGTTAGTTGACGCAGTTTACAGAGCAACAAAGTCTGCGTTAGGAGGAGGGGGGTTGGGGTAGATGGATGGTTCAGCTGTCTATTTCCTGTGTGAAACCAGTAATCATCATCAGTTTCTTTTTACCATGACCACTCCACAACCTGTACCATGTGTATGTATGTACGAGTATGTAGGTTTTTGGATATTTGCCCTGGCAGAGATCTGTGTTCGCTGAATGCCCTTCTAGTCGTTACTATGACAACGAAGGTCCAGTATGCCTGCTGATGGTTACACATATAAATACTGAAAAAACAGTTTTTGGTTCCTAAACCGAACCACAGGTGTGACTTAGGCAGGCCTTCCTGCACTCCAACAAAAAAAGCTGTACAGAATCTGGACACCAATTATGCTTCCTCCAAAAGATATTTGGCAAAACAAATTAGTGTTACATAAATGTAATTTCAAGGAGACCAAGTTGCCCTGCAGCTTCACTAGGTGGTCGAAAATCTCCATTTTATTTATTTATTTATTTTTTTCTAACAAGTGACAGCAATTTTTTGGCAAATACACACCCTGCATTTGGAAAATGCTTTTTATCTTGTTCACACATTATTTATACGCATCTGATCCAGAGCAGTCACTGTATGTGTTATGAATGTATCTGATGTTCATGTGACAAAAGATCAAAATTGGGTCACTAACTGCTGGTATGCAGAGATAGCTGTGGTTTTGGGATGCAATTAGCTGTTTGTGCGCTGTTTGTTTAGAAATAAACATATTGCAAGACGGCTGCAAAGGTACTCTAGATATGAGGAGGACTGTGCCAAATTGCCTGCATCACCTACCAGTTGTTACTAGTAGCCACAGGCTCAGTTCCTTAGTCAGGGAGTTCAAAAAACAATTACATCAGCTACTATTTTGAAAAATTCAAACCCTGAGCACAACACTGACCTGCCAGAAAATTGTTGTTTGGAGAATTAAATGAATTATGAAAGTGCAGAAAAACAATTTAGTCTTGCATATCCAGCTGCCGTTCTAATAAATCACTGCCACCCAAAAAGAACTAATTTGTGTTGTTGTACTGTGAGCATGATTGATGACCATGCTCTGGGTTGCAGTAAAGGAGACACAGTTCAACAATGCTGCACTATATCTTTTATAGTCCGAGAAAAAAATGGCGCCTTTAATCTCTTCAACCACATCCATTATTGATATTGATGTACCTGTACTTTAACTTATGTAGCATTCCTCCCAAGCAAAACATAAAGCAATTATTGCCTTCAATATTTTTGTTGTTGTTTTTGTTCAGTGCTACAGAAACAAACATTTGACAAACCTTGAAATCATATGTAGCAGCTGTCACTTGTGACTGTAGAGCCTGAATTTATTTCAGTCAAGCAGTGTCTGTATTGCCACCCTGCTGATTCTTCATTGTTGTTGCCTACAATGAAAGCTAAACTTCTCTATTTCTCATTCACATTCCTTCACACATGAGTGAAGGGCAGCTGCTTTTTTAAATAATACCTGCCAGAAAAAAGCCCCACCAGCTGAGATCATGTACTAATGACGCTGAGCATGAGGTGTATTAGCCTAGCTAGTGGTGTCACGCCTTGTTATTATTCTCTATGCTCTGATATTTTATGTGAAGGCTTTGTAGTCATTTGGCAAATGTCCCCCAGTTTCTTAACCTTTTTTATACTTCTATAGAAAATTGACAGGACACATGGACATAGTTAACAATATGCAACACAAACAAATGTAAATATACATGTAGCCTGCAAGCACACATAGACACTGGCTTTGCAACAGGGAGAGAAAGAAACAATAGTGGCCCAATGGTTGAGCAGTGGCAGATCTGACACATCAGACATCAAATTGATTTTAATATCTATGAGAAGCCTTTACCTTTTGAGTTATCGCTCTAGCGGTCAAATGCCTTCCAGGGGCGAGGCACAGCTGAGAACATGAATGTTTAACAAGACTGCTGCATAGTTCACCTCAATGCAAGCCTCCAGCTCTGAGTTGAATTATTAACCACTGCAAGCTTGGTCCAAATTCCTACTGAGATTACATTTATAGGTCTACGCTCAGCAATGTGCTGAGAAACAACAGAAGTTGAAATTTAAGAAATCCCTGATGAAACTACGCAAGTGATAGTGGTGACAGTTTCATTTGAAGGAAACATATATGGAACAACAACACAAATTACAGTGGGGTGATCCACACACCCGCTGTATATGATATCAGTGATTCATTATTGTTGAATAAAGTGAGATTTACAGAAGAGTCAAACAACATTTCATATTTATAAATCAAGTGTTTCTCACTTTGTGCTTTCACCCAGAGAAAAAACAATAGACAAAGACAGTGGTACCCGTTCAGTTTAAATGAGTGCTGGAAGACAAAGAGCAACAGAGGGCACAGCGAGAGACAGTGGGCAGAGCCGTTTCAGCGACTTGTCGGCGGCAGAAAGTTGTTGAGTTAAACTTGATGCTAATAGCAGCGATGCGATCCAACAATGGCCAGTTGAAGGGCGGATGTGCTCACCTTTTGTTTTCCTACTGTAAAATGTATTTTGAATTAAGTTCCTATCACACTTTTCATATTAACTGTATAATGTAAGAAAAGCTCATGTTCCTGTCTATTCACACGGATAGCAGTAAAAAGATCAAGAGAGGTATCCGGTGTCATAGGGTTCCCTAGTGAGCTTTTTTTTTTAAAAAGTATCGCAGTATCATAATGATCATATTAGCAAAGAACATGGCAAACATTAACATTATAAATAAAGCTTGAATTAATGCATATTTATAATTATAGACAATTTTGTGCTGCTGAAATTGTGTATGGCTTTTGTACATTCTCAAAATCTTAACAATATCGACAACAATACCAACAACTGACAGGAGGCACAGTGGCCACAAATGATGCCGCCCAACATAATCCCGTTTCGCTGATTGGCTTATATACTTGCTTAAATTTTTAAACAATACACTTCACTTTTAATGGTATAAGAAAAAAAAGGCTGTTATGGTGTGGACTAACAGATGGCATTGGCAAAGGTAATGCTATATCAGCTGTGCTCAGGATGTAGTGGTTGCTAGAATATAAACTTCCTTGAATCCAGTCAGTAGAGAGCAGGGCAAAGAGCTGGCAACGACCGAAGGCAACAGCACCAATTTGTCTAATCACTTGGGGCACAATCACATTGCTGAATATGAAAAAAAGTGCTGAAATAAAGAAGAGCAAGGTCGATAAGCGCCAAATTAATAGTTCATTCATCGTAATCGAGGTAAAAGTTTGAAATAATTGTGATACTGATTTGAAATAATTTTGCCCAGCCCTATTTATTACTATTTATTTTTTTGTGCCACTCTGTCGTCCTTCTCCTTTTCGACACACACACACACACCTGTGACCATCTGCACAGACAGGACCATTGCAATCTTGTGGCATTCACATTTTACCTGCAGCCTCACAAGGATTGCATTTGGAGTGGAATGGGGGAGGCCATGCCGCACATAATGAACAGAACTCGCACCATATGTAGCAGTTATGAAGTCCAGATTAGAATGGGCAAACCAAGAATTGGCCTGATTGGCAGCTGCATTGATAAACAGCTCTCTAATAGGCTGTGGATAGGAACATCCCATCCATGACTGACTCTGACAGCTATCCTGCTCTGCTTCAAAGCAACACATCCAATCTCCCCACTCTAGCACCAGGCCTCATTTTCACCACCTGCCTTAGAGGAAAGACATGTATGGCAGCCATCTCAGCCTCCCAGCCAGCCACGACACCCACCCCCTTTTTCTTGTGCAACATGTATACTATAGTAACACTGCGGTATGTTAACACTGAGAGTTACCTTCACATGGTAATTGCTCGATCTGTCTGAGAAGCAACCGTAATGAATTCAGCGTGTAACCTCTGTTGACTTAGAAAAGCTTGGGTAGAGTGGCTTCTTTTGTGAGTGTGGGAGAGGGCAGTGAGGTGATATGGAGTGAGAGGCCAGCGCGGTATGGTAAGAAATCAAATACGCCGACATGTTGTTCATAAACCACACATGCTCTGCTTGGTACACTGCTGGAAGCCCTTGTAGTGGGAGCATGAAATACAGTCAGCCTCCCCAGGCGCTGGTACGAGCGAGCGATGTTAGTGGTTAGCCTTCTCCATCAAACAGCAGCATATACAAGGATAGGAGCATATACAAAAGGGATTGCGCTGCTGTAGAAATATTCACTGTATAGAGAGAGATCCATGATTTGCAGTATGTGTTATTGTCTTCACTGTTATTGTGATGTATAAATAGTTGGATTACAGCCTTCTATGATGGACTGATGTAGGTCAGACTGTTCTCATTCACTGTTGTATTAAGCGCGCTATAATTAACTATATATTTATTATACATAAGAGAGCTATAACTTGTCTTCACGTCATCATGTGTGAAACCGTGGAATAATCATCATTGCCTCTGAGGATTAACTGCTGATGCATGTGCTGCACAAGATCTTAATAGTGGCAATGTATTATTAAGGCGTAAAATACTGTGTTCTCTACCTTGTTCTTTGCCTCTAATGATTAGAGCAAGGGAACTGAAAAAGTTGCCTGTGTCTCTGGGGTAGACTTACTTTTTGGTAAGCAGTGAAAACAGCATTGACTTTCCATGTAACATAAACAGAAATAAAAATAAATCATCTATGGAAGTCATGACAACATTCCCCTGTCAAATAAAGAGGTACATCTCTACAAACCTGATAAACATATCTTAATAACAGAGAGAAAAGACAGTGTTTCCAATGACTGTGCATCCTGTAGTGTACATGTTTTTCCACACTACCAAAATATATCTGTTTCTATTGCTGTTTTATAAATGTCTAGGTGAGTTTTGTAACCTAGTGTTTGATTGTCTAGTTAATTTGTCCACTCTGCTCTGGGATATTGTTCAGTCTATGCATTTACATAATATAAGCCATTGCAATATTGTGACATTGTTATCTCTGAATTATATGCAAGTGCAAGGTGCAGAAATTCACTCACCTCATTCACGATTTTTGTGCTTATGTAAAAACAAAAAAAAACAATGAAAATGTCCACATTGTTATAGAAAATAAAATACTGACAGGGATAATCTTTCTCTGTTTTGAGACCAGAGTAACACAACATAAATGTCAAAATATCCTCACTTGAACCAGTGTGAGCAACAGAGTTGAGTATTTTCACCTGCAGGTATTAGTGTTTTTTCCTCACCCCATGCCTCACCTGCAGTCAGTTTGCTTGTTACAGAGTTGAGGAGGGGAAACGGTTGCCTCAGCCAGGTGAGCTGGGGCAGGAGGGTGTTTAATATCTCTGCCCCGCTCAATAAAACTTACTGAACTCTGGGAGTAAAGTCTGAATCTAAAGCTATGAAAAGTTCCCAACAACTGTGCAACCTGTAACTGTTGAGAATCTGAGAATCTGGGGACATGAAAATGGAAACAACAGAGAAAATATTGGGAAACTGTGAGCTTATAACAAACACATTCCCACAGTTAGATGCAAAATGTTTAATGAGTTAGTTATTTTGCTAAATGTAGTATCTTATCAAGTTTTTATATGCTTAACCTCAAACCTAATAATAACATTGTTCAATTTAACTTAAAATGATCTTCTTCATGATCTTGTAGTAGACTAAAGAAAGATCAGACAGTTGAACTAGGACTGTTCCAGTCTGTGTCAATAAGAAGATAAAATCATATGCTAAATATTTTTTTAAACATACTTGATATTTGCAACTGATATTGGCAACTGTTAACGTCACTCATGTTCATGTGTTGCAGAGATGTACAGGTAAATACACAAAAGCAAAATGGCAAGTAGCTGAAATAGAGGAAAAACAGATTGAACTGTGGTAAGAAAATGAAAGCCTCTACAGCATCAAACGAAGACCTACACACGACCGGATTAACCAGAAACTGCAAGCTGTTGCTTTCCGTCTATGATTGACATGGCAAGGGGACATGCCATGTTTGCCTTTTCATGGGATTTGTGAGGTTGAATACTGGCAGAAGCCAGTTGTTACTGACCAGTCATTCAGTGTAGTAACTCATTCAAAGACTAAAAAATCTGTTGGCATTGTTGGTGTAAACAACCTCGCATGTGGTTGGTCCGGTCTTTGTAGGTTTCAGGTATCATCAGGTTTGTCCAGGCTTAGGATGTGGTCACAAACACTTCTAATACAAGGTTTTGTAACAAAGAAGCTGCATTCTGTAATTTGCACATTGTTCATTTTCTGTTGCTAGTAGCAACACCTATTTAGGTTTAGGCAACAAAAGCAGGAGGGGCTGGCTGTTCACACCAGAAGCACATTTCTACATGCTGGTCAACAAGTGATTCTGCTCCATAGAGCTGATCTTTATAATAACCTCCTGAATTTAACAACATTGAGCTTTTGATGTGTTCTTGGATAAGTGGGGCATCACTTCTTCTGCAACAATGAAGTTAAAAGGACCAATGCCTTCTGTGATGATCTATGGGGAGGGGCTTCTCTGCCTGTGTGTATCTGCTCAACTGTCTCACTCTCTGTTTACTTACTTATTAATCAACGGTGCCGGAACAGTTGATATTAATATTAAATCGTCCCGGCCCACTTTAACCTCTGGTTGTATATATGTCATTTGTAGTAGACAGAGTTGCAGTGGAAGAGATAGGGATTGTCGTTCTCGTTCTGTGCAACAATTAATTCCAAGTTCAGCCAAAGCCACCTATAGGCTTACTATAGGCTTCAGCTATCAAGTTAAACAAATCAAGTGGGTGTTTTTCAAAGTTAGTCTTTATAGTTACTATCCTCCACTGCAACGAAGAGGGAATTATGTTAGTGCAGCCTTTGAAAGAACTGTTTGCTAGACCAAAAAAGCTGTGGTCACAGTGAAAAAAGGAATACAAGCAATTCTTGTAAACACGAAGATATCACAACCAAGAACCTGCTGTTGATACTGCCTGTCAGTCTGGCAAGGTCATTCGACAAAGGCTTAAGGAAGGACTCGAGCATCTCTGGTTTTGCTTTTTGAATTGAGTGTTGTGCTTGTCAGTAACTGAGAGCACCTCTTCATCTCCTACTTTCTGTATTACAGGTCCCTCTGTTAAATGGAAATTTAGACCAAGGGTGAATGGAATGAGGTATTTTCTAAAACCTTCACTTGTTAAAGACGAACCCTTGCAATTATTAGAGAGTTTTCATGCTGTGACTTTAATTTGGTTTGAATTAAATTCAGACCCACAAGCATTTTGCAAATAAAGTTTAGGCAAATCAGTCCTTGACTAAGAATGGAGCAAGGTCACAAATACAAACACACTCCCATGTCTTCCTGAAAATGTTTTTTTTTTTCTGCACTTTTCACACAAGAAGGCAGAACTTACAAAAAGGCCAATTAACTGAGTTTAGCAACTGTAATACAACTTTTTAAGAGACATTTTAATGAGTGAAGTTGAAAATTCCTGGAGAAATGTTGAGTGTGCCTGCTGCTTGGTGCATATCAATCAGCTGTCAGATGCTGAGTGTTTGTACAAGAGGATGTGAGGGAGCGAGCCATGGAAGGCAAAGTCAAATACAGTTTGACATTTTTAACCACTGCTCAAAAATCATGACGGTGAGCTATGTTGACGATATAGTTGGGTGAATATTGCAGAGTTACTGCTTTTTAAAGTATGGTTCACCCTCTAAATGTCTTTGTTGGACCATTATTTTATAAGATTTATCTACCAATTGTATTTGTTATTGATTAATCTGTTGATTCAACATTTGTCTTCAGATGTCTTGTTTTGTCCGACCAACACTGCAGAACTACAAAGATCTTCACTTTACTAGCGTGTATGACAAAGAAAAGCAACAAATCTTAACATTTACAAGCTGGAGCCAGTGAATATATATATATATATATATATATATATATAATATATATATATATATTAGTTATCTCCATTTATAATGAATACCTGGAATAAACGTAGCAGATCTGGCACGTCACGTGTTCTGTTTTAACGTTGCTATCATCTAATGGCTTTAGATTTGTGTTTGTTAACTGTTTAAATAATACAGTAAGAGTTAATTAGTTTTGATTACCACCCTCTGTAATCACAGATGGTATCAATTTTTCTTTTGCACATTCATTGAATAATTCACCGCTGTTTTGGTGCACTGTCTCCTACGATCGTTATGCAAAGACATGTTCTTTGGAGTTTCATACTACAAAGTATGAAATGTTCTTTGATTGACCACATAGTCACTCTGCTTGTATTGCTGTCACTGATTCTATAGCACATGATTGATGCAGAGGGGAAAATTTTGGCTAGCTCTCGTATGTTGAGACAAACATAATTGGCAGTACTTTGGGTTGGGAACATAGACAACAAGGGTTCTCATCTTTGTACCCCCACTTGTGACTTGCTCCGGTTGCTTGGAGCACCTGCACAGAGCGGGATGGGATCTGCATGTTACGCCGTCCTGGTGAAGCTAATTACTGGCAGGTGGAAAGAAGTGGCAGATGAAACTATGCCTCATGGAGATGGCACTGCTTTCTGTTTTTCTAGAATGAAAAGCATTACTACTTCCCAGCATGGCTCACCTTTGTGTCATAAACTATTTTTAATGGCACCAAGTATAGCATCAAGTTGTGTTTCTAAACCCATTAAATCTTTGACCCAACTTGCCTTCTATAAAGAAGAAGCAGGATTAAGTGTTGGCGTATGCCCTATAGCAAACGTCATCATGCATGTGCTGTCATCAAAGAATATGCAGTGGATCAAAGCGTTTGTCATTTGTCAGTTTATTCCTGTTATAAAAACTTCCATCACAGGTATGCTCACAGATTCTGCTCATCGCTGCGCTTAGATTTAATCCATCAGCCATTCCCTAAATGTCTGACATTCATATCCGTATCCATTTGACAGCTTTGAAGGAAGAAAAAAAAAAACTGTCTTGATGATAATCAGGGGTGAGTATAAGACAGCAAATTTTTGGACATCCTTAAGTTATTCTACTTGTGCATATTCAAGGCTAAATGAGGGCTGATATGAAAAGCAGAGATAGAGGAAAGCATGAGCTGCGATTCTGATACCTTCATGCTGCAGACCCTGAGGCCGCTGCTCCTATGCCTTCCAGTGGGAGGCAGATAGAGTCATCATTAGAAGAGGCTTGAGAGTCGGAATCAAACAGAGCGGGAGAGAAGGAGAGAGAGAAATAACAGGTTTCAACTCAACTCCCTGCTCTCACTGATTCTCTTTGAACTCACAGCCAATTTTACATGCTTGCGCAGACCTACGCCTCTAAGCCAGAAGAGCCCAGCGCTTCCGACATCTAACCCCTGTGCTCAACCTGTGGAGCCGACTCCCGCTCAACTGCCTGCTTCAGAACAATGGCCAAAGTTGAGGGAGAGAAGTTGACGCGCCCCTTAGCTTCAGTAATCACCTGTGGCATATGCCTCTTTTTCTCTGCTGCCTGTGTGAAACAGTTTTAGCCTGAAGATAAGCGGTTCTACAGCACTAAGTGCAGCAAAGCACATTTTGACAAAATGTGTTGAATGGCAAGTGGGAATGCACGATGATTTTTAATACTGAAACCAGGCCATGAGCATAATAATAGCTCACATTTTATTTAATACACTGATATTATACACAGAGTAATTTCATTTTTTTCATTTTCCTGCTGACAGACCGATTCCTTTTGTGTTTGCTCTTTCAACAAGGTGGAGAAAAAAATGAAAGATAACATTAATCAGAAAACATGTTATATGTAATAGACTCCTGTATTAATCTCCCATTTCCACCATTAATCTCAACCGTCCACCATTTGTCTTATTCTCTGTTTTGTGAGTTTACAGTCATTAATTTGTTAAGTGACTTCTTTTGTATTATTTTCATGTTTTCCGCTACTTAACTGACTATTCATTAGTACTGTCATTGCACATATATTCAGTACAGTTTTCTACATTACAGTTAATATTATAGCCGTATCCTTAGTGTCTATTCTCTTCTGAATTTCTTATTTCATTTTATTTAATTTTGTTTCATATATATATGTATAGTCCATTTCAGTTATTATATATAATTTGGCCTTTTTGTTGTATTTTTTCTCACATCTCATTTCTTTTTGTGATTTCTGTGAAGTAGCTGCTATAATTTATTTCCTCCTTCTTCTTTCTTCTTCTTCTCTGAAAGATTTCCCTTTGATTTAAAATCTGAGTTCAGGTAATGAGTATGGAAAACTTCAGGAGTGTGTCCTGCAAACCTCACTAGAACATTACTATTGGACTTTCTTTTACGTCAACCAACATTTTTAAAACTCACTTTTTACAGGTTAGGAAACTAAAACTTTTAGTTAAAGTTAGGAAATGATTGTGGTCATGAAAAAATAAACAGGCAAACATTTTTTGTAGGTCTGTGAAGGGAGGAGACATCTGTTCCCCTGCAGATTTGATCCACCACCTTGACCTCCACACTCCTGCTTTTTGCCTTGCTACATTGAAAAACAAACTACTTCCTGCATTGGCACCGAACACTGGCTTTACATGTAAATTGTGAGGTGCAGGATTGTGTGATATAGATGTAATTATTTAGGATGCTGGGCGGGTCCAGAAATATCTCAATGCAAAGACCACACAGACATACTGTATGTCTATATTGTACAGTGGAGGTTAAACAACACACAACCTGACTCTTCATGACAGCCTATGATCCTTGGCCCAGTCCAGGTTGTTATTGATATGCACCCCAAGGTTCTTGAAAAACCTTAACTGCTCCATCAATAACGTTACACAATGAGCAGCAGATTGCTCACCTCCACCACCCCACAAAGCTCTCCTCCACACTCTTACTGTCTTCTTCTTCTTGTCGTCACAGATGTATCCCAGCAGAGAGGAATGAGAGACAGTCCTGGAGGTGGCAAAGCCCAGAGGTGGATTTCAAATTAGAGGAGCTGAGAATGAACAAGAGAGGTGACAGCACAGATCCCTGAGTCATCCCTTGGTAAGTCTAACACTGTTCCAAAGCTGAATGAAACACCACCTCTTTGAGAGGAAGTCATTTATTTCATGGTTAATGCACCTCTTCAGCTTCTAGAGCTATGCTCATAATGAATCCGTTGCTCACTGAATTCTGATTTACTGCTCACATCCTGCATTGGTAGGTGTTGTTAAGACCGACTGCGTTATTTTTGTTCAGCTTTGTTCTGATTTCAGCCTTAGAGGTCATACTCCTGAACTGCATGAGCAAAACAACGCCAACCTGGGATATTCATGCAGATTTACATACATGTATGAAATGAGATCCGCAATGAATAAGATTATTATGAAAGGTACCATGCTTTGATCAGTATGGCACCTGTTTGATGTAATTCTTGTCATAGATTTTTGTCACATTTCAATCATGTAGCTACAGTGTTGTTAGTCTAGTTTTAGTCAACATAAATAAAGATATTTTAGTCCAGTTTTCATTGTGCAAATGCTTATTTCTTCCAAGCTCGTGAAGTATATCTGATGTGTAGTCACTCGCTGTACAGGTGTTCTCGTCTATTGTGAGGTTTGCAGAAAAGATGCTATTTATATGTTGACACCAGACTGTAACTCAGTAGACTCTCTCACCATAGTAAATAGTTCCAAACTCTGGCTGATATAAAAACGAGATACAGCTTAGTGAAAGTACTGCCTATGTTGCGTCCACAGTCCTTAGTAATGTTATGTTTACTGCAGCTCACTAACGTAAATCTGTCCGTAAATCTGTTAGATTGAAGCTAGAGTTACCAATGGAGTCATAATGTTACCGAAGTGCAAGTGGAAGTTGCTGCTGCTTATTAGTGCCAACTGTTCAAGCAGCTAAATCACTTTCTGAAGTAGAGATATTTATTTGCTGATGAAAGTTGCAATACATTTTATCATAGGTTTTGTTTTTTAAAGGTCAGTGTTGACGCAGTTGTCAACGAATATTGCAATAGTTTTTTAAGACAAAAGTAACACTGTTGCCATGAAGTATATTCTCAGAATCTCGTCGCTGGGCCCAAAATACAGCAATGGCACAATGCCTTTTTTAGTTTTTAGTCTCATTGGTTTAAAAAAGATGAGCAGTTCTGTTACTTAATATGACTGTTTAGACGGAGGCTGTATCAGAACATATCAGACACGTACAGTACTGAATTGGGGATTATATACCTGAACGGGAGTTGTACAGAATCAGACAAGCCAGATTCAGCGTGATTGAACTGTTCACAGTGTTATTTCATCACTGTTATTCTTCTTGTAAAACAGTGAGTCACAGAGGAGGCGAAAAAGGCAGATCAGCTTTCACATGCAGTGTTAATGTAACCCAGGACAGGCAGGACTGATGTTGTTAAATTATACCTGTTGAGAAAGAGGTTTCACTCTTTCTTTCTACTTGTTTCTCTCCACTGTTGAGGAAAGGAATCCGTGCTTATAATTAGAATATAATTGCTGTAACATACTGAGTGTGCAGTAGAAATGTGCCCATACTTAGTTGTGCTAAAGCTGAACTGACTATACCTTTGTGTGCATGTTTGCTTGGGAATGGAAGTGAAGCACCTCAAGCTGCAGTATCTAAGATGTCAAT
This sequence comes from Seriola aureovittata, assembly GCF_021018895.1. Classification (NCBI taxonomy): domain Eukaryota; kingdom Metazoa; phylum Chordata; class Actinopteri; order Carangiformes; family Carangidae; genus Seriola; species Seriola aureovittata. Next base: position 7,523,409 of record NC_079371.1, on the reverse strand, counting down.
TAGAAATGTCATGCTCCTGAATGCGTGACCAAACCAAACCCTCAATGTGTTTAAAGGAAGACAGGAGATAAAATGGGACCTGCTTCAGCACCAATGTACACTGAGCATAATTCTTCAGAATTTTTTGGCCCAAGCTCTACTGTATTCGTGCTATAGGTGCTCCATTTTTCACTTGATATGGTCTTTAAGAGAACAGCCTTGGCAAATATTTTAGTTGCTGTTGCTGAGTTACTGCTAGCTGTTGGCAAATCCCCACTCATGAATCAGTTTAAGTGTGAATCCATGTACTGTCAAATTAAGTTACATGCCCGCACTTTGAAAAAATCTTTGCTTACATCGATGCTGTAAATTTTTGGGGCCACTGCTTTAAGATGCAGTGAGTTCATTTGAAAACCATGTAATACATTTTGCATCATGAAATATAATGGAATCGCAGAAATAAGGCCTGAGCTAATAATTATTTTCATTATTCATTAGTTTTCCACTTATTTTCTCAATTAACAATTTGTGTTTTTGCCTATTAAATTTCAGAAAATAGAGAAAAATGCCCACTGCAATTATCCAGAGGCCAAATTGACATGTTTAATTTGTTCGTCATTTCCGACTGACAGTCCAAAACCAGAAGATAATCAGTTTACTATGACAGAAGACTAAGAAAACCAGCAAATATTCACATTTTTGAGGATGGAACCTGCAAATGTTTGGCATATTTCAAAAATGATTTGATGATGAAGATTTGAAGATTTAGGGGCTGGGCTCTGCTCATTAACACATGAGGGATTTTTGAGAAATTTAGCAAGAGTTAATGTCACATTAACTTTTTAAAAACTTGTGTGAGTATAGTGTAATATAATATAATATAATATACCACATTTTCAAAACTGACATTACAAGTAATGATCCTTGTCACTTAATGCTGGCACTCTCATTCAGAGAGAGTTTTAAAACGAGCAGATTGGCAGTTTGTCCTTGTAATTTACATCAGCAGCTAAATACATGAACAGCAGAGTGGGTCAGGCGGTGGCTGGTAGTGCTCCCTGCCAACACAAAGGCCTGCTATGTGGCATGCATTTGACTTTCTTTTCTGTCAAAAAAGGTACACATCTGGGCGGCAGAACATCCACTCTGTCCTCTCTATACACATCCACCCACATGTAAAGCGTCTCCTTACTTTTCAGACGTGGTGTGTAGTGAAAGGAAGCCTCTGTTACAAATGGTGCTATTAAGTGCCCTCAATGGAGGATTTTTAAGTAGCCTTGTGGTAATGATAGCTTCCACCTCTTCTCTCTCTGCTCTCTCTTACTCTCTTGTGCTTTTCCTTTCCTCTCTGTCTTTTTCTTAGCTCCAACCGACCCTGAGAGCACTAAAAGACACTTGTCTCCTCATCTCTTTTCAACGAGAGAGAAAAGAAGATGACTTCTCTCTCTTATTCTACCCCCTTATGCATATCTTAGGCACTTTTAAAAGGTGGCTTTCAGAATTTAGCAGGGCCGTTTTGTATTCAGCCAGGCCAGCTTATGGTAGGGATGAATGCAGATCAGTGCTTTTACTTGAGAATGTTTGATACATCCAAAAATCCCTCGTAGAAATGATTACGGATTCTGAGGGAATCTCAGTCCCTGTTTGAATAGGGTGAGCTGTAGGCTGATTCCACTGCTAAGAAGAACAGAGGAGATCAGCCTTCATTGTCAGGCCTGACAAGATTAAGCCAACTCAAAAAGCTGATCAAACCGAGCAAGATTCTGCGTGGCGAGGCAAGAAGTGGTGGCATAGGTGGCTGCGCTGAGGTGTAAACAGAGTTCTGACATTGACAGGGACACTCCATCTCACCCTGCAGGGCCAGACAGAGGCCATACAACCCCCCACCTCCTTACTCATATCCCCCCACCCCCACACCTTACAGCACCCATAACCACCTTGTGAAGAGACGCGATGACCATGAAATCCTTATCTCCCTCACTTCAGCACTAGCAGATACTGCTACACAGTGGCATGGCCACAGTAAAATAAGTGGCAGTCAGGCTTTATCTGTCTGCGAAGGAATGAATCAACTGCTTCTGTTTCATTTTCCGCAAAAGTGATCATTATCTTTAACCTCATTATTCTGGTGGGACTTTATGTGTGTTTCCTGAGAAATTTCATTCACCTCAGCTGCAGAGCTTTTTTTTTTTTTTTTTTTTTTTTTTTCCTTTCGCTCTGTTAATAACTGTCGCTCAGTAATGAATGTGGTTATTAAAGGAACAGCTGTACAGAATGGTACAAACATAAATCGGAATTTCTGCTGCAGCAGACAACCCATTTAATAGCATAACAGATAAATACATCTCATTTGAAATGTCACCTCATGCACCCCTCACCCATCTTCAGTTATTCTGTTTTATGTGTGGTCTCTTATGACCAGCCATGCTAGTTGATTATAACATTAGAAGAGTTGCCTGCTCAGCAGTCAAAAGTATTACAGCTTCTACTACTGTAACAGCCATGTGTCTTCCTCTCGACATTTTCATCTCCTATGCAAATACAGACCCAATGGAGCCAGTAATCATTCATCAGGAAACTGTCTCCAAATGGTAACTGCTTCTGTCCTGCTCATTCATTATTCATCACCATGGACAGGGCAGGCAGCAAGAGGCTCCACTAACACCACACACAGTCAGCCTCATTCCACTGTTTATCTCTCCCACTCCGAGTATTGAAATAAGGGAAAAGTCCAATGTTCACTTACTTAGCTCACTGTTGAGTGTCAGAAGTGAGGCTGTGTAGTCTGGTTCACTTCTCCGCCCGTGGTATTGATAAAACACCTTGCCCGCTGCTGATACTTCTGTTCATTACTGTGTTTAATGAGAAACTTCTGCATACACGGCACAGAGAACACCGTGAATGCACGTTTCATAAATAAGGGAGAAATGTATTTAGGAGGAGCTGGAGCCAGAGCTTCATTACAAATGTGACAGGTAATATGACAAGTAAGAAACACCCTCATAAACAGTGCAATATACAAACACCTCAGTGAAAACTCATTCACATATGGTCTCTCTCCTGCTATCATGTGCAGTGTTTAATTCAAATTATACAGAAGCAGCAAAAACATCAAACCAACATGTTAACCTAGCAAAGGAAGAAAAATTAGCTTCCTTGGATGCAGCAGCGATGTGCTACTGTGTCTTTCTGGTGTCTCATCTTGATCCCTGCAGGAATTTTCTGTCTCTGTATTAATAACCACTTCAAAGTGAATACGCTCCTCTGAATGTGTTGTGCATGCATTTAGAGGCCTATCTTACTCTGTTATGATCCCCTGCAGCAGACTACATGTAAACATACCAAAGGCAAGTGCGTGCCGACCTGCTGGCTCTAGTCTGTCAGCGTGTAAGTCAACTGTCTGGGTTTTTAGCTTGATTTGTTTTCAAGAAAGAGCCCATACTTGTGATGGATGATTTCCACGTGCAGTATTCATCAAGGCTGTGGAGTGAGGTTACGTGTCACTATTCAAATGAATGGAAAGACTGTTTGTATATTGCTATGAAACTATAGATTGGCGAAATTTAAATTTACTTTGCTAATGGAACATATCCAGAAATATTATACGCGTTCTGTTTTCAAGTTGGCTGATAAGCTAAATTTATGGTAGTTGACTTTTGCCCTACAGCGACAACTTCAGCAGGGGATGCCAGGAGTTTTAGTTTTCAGCTGTGAGGGTTTTGTGAAGTTTATAGAAAGGGCCTGGGTACATCCCCTCTAGTCTGTCATCATACTTAAGTGGAGCATTGTCTAGGCCCTGCAGCTCCCCCAGATAAAACTGCCAGTGGTGCAATTTCCCCAAGACCCCTCAGGGCCCATAATTCTCTTTGTAGGTTTGTCTGACAATTTGCTAAGCAGTTGAGTCAGGGACACAGGAAGACTGACAAGTGCTGAAGCTCACGGAGTGTTCACTCAACACGAGGTTCTGCAGATAATTCTGCAAGGTTATGTGCAACCATTTAAATTTCATATTTCAAATACAGCAGAGAAAAACGAAATATCGAACTCTCATTCCTGGCTCTGAAAAGCACTCAACAGTGCACAGACAAGCAAACACATGGGAAGTCTTCAAAATTCAAATAACACAACATGGCTGTTCTTTCAGGGAGCAAATATTTGCTTAGTAGTGATCATCAAAAGAAAAGAAAATCCCACAGATATACAGTATGAGCCTGAGGAGCCAGAAGGCAAAAGAGGAAAAGAGTTTTGAGTCCCACTCTATCTAGTACTGGTGCTTTCTGGGCAACCCAGATTTAGTGCATCACGTGCGTTAATCACCCTGCCAAGTGTAAAAATTGCACCAAAGGAGGGCGTCGGCTCTAAGCTAGAATGACATACATTCAGCACGCATGAGACGCTTCGACTGATGTACTACTGTACGTGGAGAGAGCCAAGTCCTGTAATGATGCTCAATGTTCCTCTCCACTTGTCATGTTGCAGACATGATTATGAGGGAAGTTTTTTTTTTTTTTTTTTTTTTTCAGGGTGTTTTTTTTCTCAAGCCATCTGTAATGCTGAAAAACTATCACTATGCCATTCACAAGGACACCAGTTACACTGAAAAGTTAAATTTATGCAAAAATCTGTTGTGCTGCCAGTAAAGAACTTTATATTTTCGGTGACTTGTATGCGTGTGTGTGCGTGTGTGTGTGTGTGTGTGTGTGTATAAAAGTGAGAGGAAGACAAGGACAGCAAGAGACAGTCATAAAATCTTTTTTTTCTTTTTTTTTTTTGTATTGGTACAGTTACCCATGGAAGTAAAAATCATATTTCCGATCTTTTTCACATTTTTCCCCTCACAGTAAACCATTCACAATCAACCTGTAATTGATTGTAAGAATGAAATTGCCCGTTACAATCTGGGATAGAATTGCTGGAGGGATGGCGAGAGGGAACTAAATAACAAATGAGAGGACAGGATGAAAGACACTGCTTTAATTCACCACAACTGATTTGATAATAAAAACCCGAGTCCATTTCACAGTATAGCCAATTATATCTTCAGTGAGTTCTGCCATCATGGCTGCTGAAGTTTTATGCCTCACAATCAACTCTGAGGCACATTCTGAACCAGTGTGCTGTCTGTCACTTACTGATGCATTTTGTAAATAGCTTGACAAATACAATTTTACAGCTAGGATACACATGCATACATACACATAATTAAGCAGATAACTATAATTATATCGGATCCTTACATTATATTACATTATATATAAGTTGTCAAAACATTTTAAAGCCCTCTGCACTTTGAAAACTTTTATTTTTACAGTGAGCTCCCTTCACTAATTTTGCAATGCAAAACACAGGAGAGGGCTCCAAGGTGACATGAAGTATGAGTCAATTCTTCATGTGATGTAAGTAATTAATTAGGATGTCAAATCCGAGGAGCATCCTTGCCTTCATTTTTCTTCTTAATTGGGGAATAATTTGGAATTTGGAGAGCGGGCAGATCACATGTAATGAAGATTGACACCTGTTATTTCTCCCTGTCTTCACCACCCACCACAGACTAAAATTTATTAATGGCCATGCCCTTCTGTAAGGTTACATACACACGCTTCCTCAGAGCTCGCTGTGCAGTCACAAGGGTCATGTCCCGATAGACAGCGACGATCGGTGGGCTGCTGAGCGCCACCCTTCAGGGCAGACCTGGATGACAGAACATGACTGCTCTCTTGGGCTTGACTGCTCATATCCCACGTAACAGCTGTCTCTCCCAGAGTGATGGCTTCATTTTGACTGCAGCAATCCCTCCTGGAAGGCTCCTCGACGCTATTGCCCCCCTGAAACTAATATCAGCGTTAACATATGTCAAAAGGTCAAGTATGTGTGTTTTCACCTTTCACACGGCACACATTGGCTGTGATCAGCTCACCCCGAAATTAAAGCTCCTGTCTGGATGCGGAAGAAAGATTAATTGCCCTCTACAGTCTGGTTGTACTTAATCGTACGTCCTCGAAGTGTGGCTATGTGAGATTAGGTTGCACTAAGCCACTAAGCGCTTGGTGTACACAGAGACAGGGACTTGTTTAAGTGCATGCGCACGTATGTAAAACATTACAACACACACGACTACACGAGTGGTTGCCTGAACATACACAGATTGAAAATGAACAAATACACATGTAAACGAAGCCCACACACAAATGCACACACACACAGGCAGCTGCTAAACCAACCGCCAAATGTCAATCTTCAATCCAGAGTAATTCACCAGAGACACAGACTCGAGCTGAGTTGTCACAGGACAGAGAATCTTAATCAAACCTGAGCTCTGTCAGTCTGCTGCTCACCTTTTTCTCACAAAACCAAATTAAATGTGTGAGGGTGAGAAGTGTGTGTGTGTGTGTGTGTGTGTGTGTGTGTGTGTGTGTGTGTGTGTGTGTGTGTGTGTGTGTGTGTGTGTGTGTGTGTGTGTGTGTGTGTGTGTGTGTGTGTGTGTGTGTGTGTGTGTGTGTCTTTCTATGGTTGTGTGGACAATTTCTGCTTTGAAACCTTGAGGACACTTTGACTGGTCCTTACAACTTCCAGGGCTGTGGTTAAGACTTGGTTTTAATGTTCAGGTCAGGCATTCACACAAGTGGCATATCAGCTACTATTGTACAAATGCTATTGCACCTTATGAAAAATATTATTGCATGTTATGAACAGATTTACAGATGTTAGTGCACATTTCTACATTGTATGGGAATATTAGTCCCGTTGTTCGTGTGGAGTGTAATGTTGATGTTGGGGGGAGGTGATAGTAGGGGGACAGTGTTTTTGGGAATGCAGTTCAGTGTGTGTGTGTGTGTGTGTGTGTGTGTGTGTGTGTGTGTGTGTGTGTGTGTGTGTGTGTGTGTGTGTGTGTGTGTGTGTGTGTGTGGAGAGTTAATAGTATGAAAGAAGACCAAAGGCTCCATCGAAAGCAGGACTAAATAATCATTGTTTGCGTGTAGCAGATTGGGCAGCTTGAAAGGGTTAAGCATGAGTGGATTAAAACGCCGGCACACATCCGTTTCCATACTCTAATCCTCTTAGTGCCCACTCCTAATACGTTTTTATATCTTCCCTATCTCTCACTGAGGTGAAATATCAGATTAGTTGCCAGGCTTTGACTATATCTTATTACAACCTTATCTAACACTGAGGGGATGTGAGCTTCCAGTTAGGTGGGGCCAGGCGCTTTTTGCTGGACACTGGCCTCGCTGCCTTTTGTTTCAAAAATGCAGAATTAAGGTTTTAGTGTTGCTCTGGTCACTGGGATTAGTCTCTAAAACAGATGATTTGTCCATCATCCTCTGATTTGCTGATGTATAACACTCACAGGCGCTTTTGTTTACAATGTAATGGCAGAAATCACTGCTCCTCACCGGCGATGTGGCAGTTTAATATGCATTAGTCTGGATGAGGAATGGGAATTGGTCAAGGCAGGTGAAAGTGAATCCACGGCTGGAGCCCTCTGTGAGAAAAACAAAGTGCTCTTAGGACCCATCATGTGCAGACTTGATGTCTATTGACTCTGACATGTGTAAAGCTGTTTGTGCACACATACACACATGCAACCCATGTAATAATCCACAGCTAGTGTAAATACTGTAAACAAATAGTCTATCAACCTGAGACCTAAATTCAATTTATCCACTGCCTCCAGCTGAACTAGATGTCCACACACACTGCTGAAATCAATCACTTTTTTGCAAAAGTTAATGAAACATATGAGAACACTGGATTCAAATCAATGAATGTGCTCTCATGGAAGGTGCCTCTGATGCTATATAACATAGACAGCCCATATTTCACAACTATCTCATGTAGAGAGGAAAAGCCACAGTACCGCCATTGACAGGATATATAATAGACTATAGGTTATAGGAGTACTTAAGCAGAGAGTTGTCAATGAGTTTTGCACACAGTGGGCAGTGGTACAGCCAGTGCAGTGAAGTATTACCACTTGTCATTCACACCAAAGGTTATTAGGTGCACTTTAACCTGCTGAGGTCCAGCTGGAACATTGCCTAAGCAGGTCACCTTTACAGAGAACTTTATTCAAAGCTGCAGAGGGAAGAGCATGATGAGTCACTTTCCTGTTTTCCTGTAGTATTTTAGCAGACATGTCCCACTGCCTCCCAGTGGCGACTAACTTCACCAAGACACTCTGCAGGAACTCTGCGGGTAAAATACAGACAGGTGACAAATTAAAAGAAAAACCTGGAAAATTAGTGGAGAAATAGAATGACCTCCATCCATAGGTCATGTGGAGTCAATGATTTTTTTTAAGTATTAAAATGATGTGAATCATATGCTGTGACTTTCACAGTCACCAGATGTCAACTCACCACCACCATTAAAACACCAGATGAGGGACTATCTTTTGAAATAATGGTGTTCATCCCTCCAGTACAGTCCAGAGATTTGTAGAGTCAATGACAAGGAGCACTGAAGCTGTTCTGGTGGCTCGTGGTGGCCCAACACCTTACTGACACATTTTGTGCTGGTTTTTCCTTTAATTTGTCACCAGTCTGTATCTCACAGTTGCAGGTTCAGAGGCTTATGGGGTCTGTTGTCGTGTTGGGAGAATGTGAAGCAAAAGAACACATCTTGTTGTTACCACTTAGTAGCATTCCCAAAGTATTCAGAAATAGTTACGGTACTCACTTTGCGAGCCTTGTCGTCACAACAAATAAATGGAAAAAGAGCATAAATTGTCACCTGTTTTTGATTAACAACTTAAACCATAAATAAACTGTGTAGGCTATATACAGTAGCTCTTTTTAAATTAAGAACTGTCAAAATGTCATACTAGTCAACTAACAAGAAACTATGAGTCACCTATTCACACTGATACAATGCCAAACAATGCACCTTTGGCTTACATACTCTGCCTGCAGTACCCTCATGCTGTGCCTGCAATGCAGTGCTTTTTCATATCAGCATAGAGAAGGCACCAGTTAATCCACAGGGTTATGATAGTGAAAGTCCTTCTTTATCCACCTTAAGATGATCCTGCTTTTGCAGTCCTGTGCAGCCCAGATATCAGTCAAGAGCCGAGGAGAGAAAAAGTACACGAGTATGCGTTGAATGTACATCCTGAGGTCTGCTAGGGGCCATGATGGCTCACCCACAAACAGTGTAGACTTGTTCCACCTTCGTGATCACTGAGAGACACAGCAGAGGAGGACCCAGGTTGCAGCACTGACAGCGGTATAAACACATATTGATGGGGAAGTTTAACAGTGTAGCTGCAGGAGAGGCTGGAGGAAGCTGTTTCTAGTGTCTCTGCTGTTTGACTAGACTTAATAAGGTGGGTAATGGAAAAATGGTCCATGTGAGATTGTTGCACACTGCATAATTTAAAGGTACCCTGTGGAGTTTTTGACCACTAGTAGCACTAGGCGATTTGCCATGAGTGGGCCCCCACTTTGTTTATATTGTGCACTTGCATAAGGATGAAATACACATAGTGGCCAAAGTAACACACACTGTTACCACTCTTACTCTATTCTACTGATTAATAGTTGGCTGCGGTAATGCACAAAGCAACATAGCAATCAGTGTTTCCGCTATATATATTTTGCAGCAGCGTCAGCAATGGCTGTTTGATACATTTTCATTGCACCCCTAAAGTTCTTAATGCACTCCTACATCTTTCAACTTAGAATCACAAGCGCACCGCCTTGATTTTTTTTTTTTTTTGTCCATTTGCAGGGCATGCTTTTTCTCATATCTGATAAAAACCCATCAATTGCCTGAGTCAGAAACTAAAACAGGAGGTATCAAAGAAGAGCCCCTGCTACTCTGTACCATATGGAATATCACATTTCTTAAATTCAGATTCACAGTCACAGTCAGTGCTCAGGTCTGTGTGAGTTTTACCTCCAGTACTGCCATTCAGAGTTCACTTCCACAGTGCATTGATCCTGAACTACATCTTGGAAAATAGCCAGTGCCCAGGGAGCAAGAAGAAAACTGTTGAGTAGCGATTCCAGAGATGTCGCCCTTCTTTAAAGAACTGCTGACATCATCTGCATCCCTTGACTTATATAGCTCTCATAAATTCAGATACATGGTTGGTTAAGACACATGAATGAGAAGGAACAACTCAGGTGGAATACAAATAGCGAGGCTTTACTACCAAATCATGAAGCGGTTTCCAGGGAGGCAGAGCACTTGAGTGTGGACATCTCCCTTACTGTCTCTTCCTTTCTCTCTCTCTCTCTGTCTTTGCAGCGTGAGGCTAGCTATGGGGAAATTACCCATGAATGAAACAACTGTTGACACAAAGAGAATTATTTTTTTGCCCTTGCTCCACTGTACGGGCAGTGGATTATGAAATCTGTGATCTATCCTCAGTCCTCAGGCCTCAGTAAACATTAGCTGACACATGGGGGAAAGGAATCCCCATAGCCTCAGGGCCAGATTGCCTCCTGCCAAAATAAGCAGTACCACCCCACTACATAGTAAGAGAGATAATGAAGCCAGGAGGTGCCAGGCAGAGCAATTATCTTAAATATTCAGGTATTAAGGACCTTAGCATGCCTTAAGGTTATATGGAATAAAAGAAGAACTGAAGGAACATGTGGCTGGAATTGAAATAGAAAGAGATATACAATGTAACCTTGATAAGTAAGTGAATATATTTCACCTTGGGAGTGACTTCCCTCATGCTAATGCCACACTTTGGTTTTGGCCAATGAAGACTAATCGTGGTTGTATCCTCAAGATTAAAGAAATTGCGTTACAAACAAGATGTTTGTTTTAAATGTTTCTTCGCCAACGAGACTGCCCACACCACAGAACACATCATTGGCTGTTTGTTCACGTGCCAAATACTGATAAGGACCTCTAGTCTCCATGTAAATTAAGATGTTGTCTGTCAGAAGCAAAGGAATAGCGTGACATTGTAGTCACACTGCAAAACTTCTCGTGGGAGAATTTTGGCGTGGATAGTTAGGTCCATAAACCCTGCTGTTTGCCTCCCATTACATAGCAACAGTCGGTGTTGGTTTCTTCTGTGTCGGTCTTACTTAACCGGGACCGCTATTTCCCTAACAATATTTCCATCTCAATAAACCAGGTAGGTATTGTGCCTAAATGGCAATGGCTGAACAGAAAACAATCACAAGAATCAGTTTTGTCACGGTCAGTTGTATTTTGGATGGCGCTGACAGTGTCAAATGTAGGTTTCAGGTGTAGTGTGAAGCTCGTTTCAGCTTAAAAACAACATAGAGGTTCCACCCTTTGTTGCTTAAAAGAAGGATAACATGGCGTGTATACACGTTATTACAAGTTTTTACAAGCTAGTACAAGTTTATTACAGTCTACAGTCTACAACTTGGCATTACCCCATAAAAGCACATAATGCAGCACCAAGCATACTGTTAAAAATATATAGGAATCATTCTGTACCATGCTGCGGGTGATGGACCAAGACACCATAAATCCACAGGTCTCTCACTGTTCACACATTACTACGCTGCAGCACATTGTTCTCTACAGCTGATATCACATCTCAAAAGAGCATTGACCTCAACACAAAACAGGAAACAGTAACTTAGTGCACAGTCTACCAACACTGAGCATGTATTAATTAATAACCAAAAGACAATTTGATCACTCCCTCTATCGTGGAATTCAAATTTCAGTTGTTCCCTCTGATCTAATTTCTCGCCCTTTCTCTGTTGAATATATATGGTTGAAATGCACTAGATGCAAATGAACCTTCTGCACCTTTAAACGCCCCACGTTGACTGCAGTGGAGCTTCAACACGTGTCAGTTTGTCACTGGTCGTAAAACCCAGAGGAAGTGAGGAAAGGATCAGAAGGCAAACCCGACTCATCTCTCAGGTCTGGGCTTGGTTCCATTGGGCTCGAGTAAAGATTACAAACTCTAATGTGTTTATTTTAAAATGTTAAGGACCTCCAACTCTCCATGGATCACAAATCAGCATGTGATGTTAAAATACAATCTGCTTACCCCAGACCACACCGTACCGGATGCACAATTAGTGTATACTAAACAGCGTGATATGCCTTTCATGTGCCATTTCCTTAATCCCACATTGCACAGAGGGATATGAGTCTCCCAAGAAAATCAATCCCCCTGTATCCCTGCGTTTTCTCTTACTCAGATATCTGCAAAGGGAACTGCCACCTTCCTGTAGCACCTTACACCACCTTTAACGCCAAAGGCTTTGAAGACAGCTAATTTCCATACTAATTTCTTTCTTTTCTCCCTCCCCTCACCGTTATTCCAGACCAAGCACGAGGCAAGAAGACATGTGTCGCTTGATCTAATGGCGGTGGACTAATTGCATTCTGGGATACATGCCTGGAATTCGAAATGTTCAACAAAAAAGCATGTTGTGCAAGCAGACCACATACAACATCGGGACAATTAATAACCCTCCTTCAGGGGAGAAAATTTGGACTGTCCAGCCTCCCAGAAGACTGCACTGCTGCCTTTATTGATATCTGTGGCCAGATAGAGACAGGCCTGCCATCCCCAGGCAGCGTGACTCCACTGGGGCTCCACTGTGACTGGACTGTTATGAGGCCAGCTTAGCCAGCCTGCTCCAATCATAGGAGCACAAACAAGCCCCTAACCACACTGAATGCTAAGCCAGATCAGTCTCGGGGGTGGTTTGTCAGGTTTTGCAGGGATAACATAGCATGAGATTATTTTTTCCTCTCTCTGTCTCCCTCTCTCTCTCTCTCTCTTCTCTCTCTCTCTCGCTCACTCTCGCTGTCTCTCTCCCTCTATGTTCCTGTGTCTGTTGTTTTGAATTCACTTCTCTCTGAGGAGGAGAATGCCTTTTCGACACATGCTGACACGAACACACACTCACATCCATACATAGTGGCGTAGACACAAATACGCCTGTGTGCTTACACCCACACACACTCTCACCTCCTGTCGCTCCTCGACACAAGCAGCCAAAGCGTTCAAGGTCTCCATTTATAAGGTTCAGATGTGGTTCAGCGCTGAAATTAAGATGAGGTGTTGACAAGCTAATGTTGAAATAACAAGACCCACTAATTTGTGGCCAGCCTTATGGAGCCTGTGCCATCAAATGTTGCTGGAGCCCAGTATTAAGGTGATGAAGTGCAACATTTTAAAATGGCACAATCATAGGGCAAAGTCCTCATTACTATGAAGGCACTGGTGGCACATTATGAGAAGCAATGAACAAGACCCCCTCTCATGCTACTGCATCTATCACACAGGAAACATATGGGTGCCCACAGGGGTGGCTGTGCTTACCCGCCCGGGGTTTGGTAACAACACTGTCACGGTCAGTGTGAACAGAAATGCCATTTTCTTAACAAAGCCTAATTTTACACTAGCAAGAAGTCAACATTTGTCAGAGACTACAACCTCTTGAGTAGTGTAGCTAAGGTTTCTGTCTTAAGTGAAAATGGGCGCAGCTGTTTTGCTAGCCGTGTTTGGGAGACAGAAAAAAGCCATGGCAGGCAGAGAGGTTTTGTGTATGTGTGTGTGCGTGTGTGTGTGTATGTGTGTGTTTGTTGTTTGGAGGGAGGTTATCCTCTGTGAATATAACCTCATTCTCTCATTTTACAGTACACAGCCTGGTCAGGCTAGTCAGGATTTAGAGTATTACCACAGCTAAATCAGCCACAGCAGATCAAAAATAAATAAATAAATAAATTGGATATTAGGTTAGATAGACAGATTAGAGAGGGAATAAAAACCCCTACAATATGTTTTCCCCTTCTTGGCTCCTCAGGGTAGGAATACAAAGATCAACAAACATATTTAGTTAAAACTGTCATATGTCAGCAACTTAAAAATACAGCTAAGCATGAGCAAGCACTAATCCAGAAGCACAGTGAGAGGTAGTGACCATGATGTCTCTGTTCACTGCTTCACTCTGAGGGGGTGAAAGAGGTACACAGCCGCACTAATTTGTCTTGACGAGAAAACAGCTGTAAACACCCCTAAGGGGTGGGGGGACGAGATAAGCACCGTGTTGTGGAGATGGTATCAGATGGCAACAACGTCCCACCCAGGCACCATACTACATTTTCAGGTGTTCTATCCACCATGTTGTGCCTATTAATCAGAGCTGACATTGAATAAACACAGCAACACAAAGCTAATTGACTATACGCCAGGTGAACAGAAACTTGTGCATTCACAGATCCTCTCTATTGTTCAGAGCCTTGGCTTTGTGTGGTTTTTTGCTTTTTTATTTTTATTTTTATTTATTTATTTATTTTGTTTCTGTGACGGCCCAGGCATCCTAACAAAGACAACTGATTTTGCACACTGGGGTAATCAGATCAAAATGAAATATCCGGCATGGTATTGTGTCCGTGATTACACCTATTGTGCTTCATGCTATGGTGGGAAGGAATGTTAAATATCATGGTTAAAACAGCCAAGCGTTCAAAAACATGCAGCTCCAAGATCTGTAATCAATAAGGTGCACTTGGTCCAAAATGTCCTGACTCAGAATATCTTTCACTGACTCCGGTTGCCTAAAGCTTTTATAGCTACAAGAAAATGTTTGATTTCCCAATTCAGGAATGTTTAAAAGAATGCTGCTCAGAGGTCAGTCCTTTTCAGGGAATGAAACGTGTTTCTTTGTTGATTTGGGAGAATTGCTACTGTAAATGGCAGCTATCCAGAACGATGTGAGGCTCCAAACAATCTGTAAAGCATGTCCTCTCTTTAAAATGTAGCACCAGCAGGCGGGGAAGAGAAAATCAGTGAGTGAACCAAACTTTTCTTAGTGTACTGTAGTTCTTTCTGAATATATGAAATATATATCTGAATATAATCCATTAATTGTGATAATGGTTTTCTATAGTTTATTGTCTTGCGTCTATGATCTTTTGCACAGCAGTATTATATATCTGCCATTCTGCTCAGCTACTTCCACGTCTGCATTTACTCTACAGGAAAAATAAGGAGTTAAAAGAGAAAAGATGATTAGGCAAATGGTTATGGCCAAGAACTGTCCATATTTCTCTTACATTGGACTTTTTAGACCTAATTTTATTACAGTAATTTCAAAAAATGAGAAAATTACACAAGTAGCATTTTAAATAATGTGCAATAAAGTGAATTGCTAATGTTTTAAAACTAAAATTTCACTCTGAAGAGAGCACTTTAACAAATAGCCATTTAGAGTTTAAATTGCTATTTATCATACAGACATTCAAAGAGAAACAGGGAGTGCACATTTGGCTCCAAACATGAGAGGACTGTACACAAAGTCTGTTAATTGCCATCTAACAGCATAAATAGCTAAACAAATTATGCACAAATAGAACAAGCTTCTCTTAAACATATTTCATTTCAGAAGCAAATGGGTCATTGGGTTACTAATTATTAATTGTTTCAACATCAACAAACTGCATATTAAATCAATGCAGCTTTTGATGATCAGGAGCCCCACCAACCATGCAACTTCAAACAGCCACATTCAACAATTCTTTCATTCATTTGCATCTGTATATAACAAGGACCACATCCATTCTAATACGAGACCATCTGCATCCATTTCCTGCTCATGTCAGGCAAAGCAAGGCGAGAGCTGTAATTTCATTAAACCTCAGGGAGGCTATTGAGGAAAACCTTTGACATTTCACTGGAACACCTCAAATCAAACACGACAATCAAAAGCAGCCCAGCAGAAGAGGCAATATTTGTGCCCAACAAATGCGTCATCAGCAGCCATGAGGAAAGTTGAAGTTTTGTTCTGCAGTGACACTCGTAGATAGTAGAAAGAAAGCACAGTGCCCAGAACAGGCACAAACACAAATACTGCCTTTATTTCCACTCATGGATTCACAGATAAGTGACGGGAGGGAAAGAAATGGTATTGAGCGGTATTAACACTGATTGAGTGACACAAAGCCAAGCTCTACCCACTGTAGTATTCGTTCCTCAACTCAAGCACAATGGGGGTCCCAGGCCAGTGCTTTGGGGAAATTAGGATTAGAGTTAAATTAAAAGTCGCACAACAGCAACCAGCCAGCACAACAAAAAAAATAGTTGGGTAAGAGCAGAAAAAGAGCCTGTTTTGTGGTTGAATTGTACTTGCAGCCATGTTGGTGAGCCCTGGGGACTCTGTGAACCCTCAGATGGATGGTGAGAGTTGATACTAATTGATGTATCATGGACGGGCATGGTGTGGAATGGAGTGCAGGGCGTATCGTCATTGACGAGAGGCCCATAGATTAAGCCTGTCAGTTCCCCTTCCTTTTTATGCCTCTGGCAAGGGGCGCTCAGGAGGAATCAATTTTTTTGAGACGCTGTATGGACGGGGACCATAATAATAACGTCATCGTCAGCTCCAGCCAAAATAAGCGTGGCCATCTTGCCCATTCAGAATCAATGTGCCGCTGTCTGTCTCTGCAGTCTTGTGCTAGCTCCTGTAAGTCCGTGTCTGTGCATGGGCCAAGTTCCAGTGCCGGGCAGGACATGGGGTTGATAATGCCAGCATCTGTCAGAGGAGCTTAGATATTCCTTTCCAAGCAAGCAGCAGGGACAGACTACAGACATGTGCCATTCCTTGGCAGCAGAGAAAAAAATGATATGAAATAAAATCAGTCATTCTCTGTGTACTTTCAACTGCACTGGTTCAAGCTTTCCACCACAAACGCTTCAAATATGCTCAAAACCAGTGCGAGCTTGTAAAATTCCCATGGACTTAAATAGCCTAGCTCCGCTTTCTGTCTTCCAAGTTTAATAATAAACCTCTGCGAAGCCTTAAAGCACACACAGAACAGTGCTACATATATGTCTGGAAATATATATTTTATATATATATATATATATAATATTTTTGTTTGGTTGGATTTTTCTCCAAATGATAAACATATGTTGATGAGCCATAAACAAACACATGGTCAACATGTAATCATTTGCCACTGAACCATTTGCTGCCTATTCCTTATTATCAATAACAAATTACGGTTGATTAAATAATAGTTTTTAAAAAAAGAACTGACATAAACTTAGGAGACCATAGGTAAGATCACAGTTTGTCTTTTTTTTTTCTGTGACTTTGACAGCATTGTTTTAGATGTTCAAGAGTGCACTGACAGGTCTGTAATAAAGTAATTATCACTTTCAAACTCCACCTGATTTTCTTTAGGGAAATACTTAATGTTCTGCCATCATGTTCTTTGATGGGAGCTATACTGGTGAATATACTGTAGCATAGTGGAAAAATGCCGACAACATAAAGTGCAGTCAGTCACATGCTCCTGAGCATGAATGACTGACAGTTTAATGCAAAGTAGACAAGTAAACATGTTACATTCTCACAATGAGTTTCCATCTTTCTTTGTCTGCCTAATTGATGGTGATGAAAACAAACACTGATGCTAAATGTGCCACCGCTCACAATACAAAATTTAAGGATTTTAACATACTGGCAAAATCAATAACGGACACAAAGGAACGTCAACAGCAGGAAGTATATTGAGGTAGATCGTAGCTCATAAATGAAATATGCCACCGCTCTCTGAGAGAAAGAAATACATTGAGGCTAAATTACTGCACTATAGTTTATGATCAACCTGCTGCTCCAGGCACTGCTGTTGCCTTTTTCTCACACTGCACTCAACTGCAGAAGGAAGAACATCAGCAGCATTTTAACCCTCTTAGCCCTCAACATGTACTGTGGCACTCCAAATTGGACCAAAACTTTCAGGCCAAAGGAATTTTAACCCTAGTTCTGGTGGGTTAATAGGAGAAATCTGAACTCTTCACTGTTGTTATGAACCAACGCAGAGTCTTTAAAACCTTAAAAACATGTGATAAGACAAGAATAGTCACAGAAATACATAAAAAACACAAGGTGCAATAACAAAAGTCCATTTATTGTAATTTGTTGCTGCTGTAAGCGTTCTGGTCTCCTGCACATCTGCGCATATCATGTAACAATAAAAGCACGTTTTAATGTCCATATTGTAATTGACACTGTTAACGAGGAGAGCTTCTACCTAACGCAACGCAAGCCTCTGCAACATCATCTCAGACGGATAGAAATGCAAAAATGTACTATGCACTCTGTTGTACATATGGCCATCAGAAAGCCCCGAGGAAAAGAAAGTCCCCTGCCACCGCCTACGGTTGTTTAACTCGATGACATTAAGAATTTATGAGCTTAAAGATTCTTCTGGCACTCGCCTTATGCGACTTCAACATGTCTTGAAAAGTGTTATGGAAGAGCAAACAAGTTGCTTTGTTGATACTTGCTTGTTTGTCAAGATGCGATTGTATTATGCAAGAGAAGAGAAAATATTTTCACTACAAGTATATCACATCCCAGGCATTTAACAGTGATTCTTGTAGGAGATAGTGTGGCTCTGTCACTCTGTTTTACAACAGTATATTCAGACATGGTGGTGAGTAATTCTAAACTTTTGAGGATAATGATTTTCTTTGCTCTTTTACCCGATAAGATACAGCCACAGAAATATTCACACACATATATTCTGAATTATATTAACAGGTTTATATCAGCAGTGAGAAATATGCACAGTGAAGCTGCTGCTATTGATCTTAGAGCATTTATTAGACAGACACGGGTTCAGTTTTCTACTAAATAAAAACATAAATAAGTGGGGTAAATATATGCCCATATTGCACAGTAATGACCTTATTCTCCTTTCCATATACAGTTCAATCACCCTTTATTGATTAACAATGATTGGAAATGCCTCAGAACTAATTCACCACTTGGACAGCATATTAATTGTGGTCAAACTGCCGACTTCTATTCCAATATAAGGAGGAAATTGATTCGCCAGTGTGTTTCATTCGGTTTCATTGTTATTCCTGTGGCACGCTGTTGTTTTTCATTCGGGGTGAAACGGTCTGGGGGTAAAATAGACAAGCTGGAATAACAGAATCGAGCTGCGGCTGCGGACGCTAGGTGTCACCCTTGTGACTTTGAAATCGGCCTGCCCTCGACAGGATGCGGTGGCGGCGGCTGTGCGCGCTGGTGAGAGAGGCAGACAGGCAGGCTGGCTGCATGGGAGGAGTGTGTGTGTGTGTGTGTGTGTGTGTGTGTGTGTGTGTGTGTGTGTGTGTGTGTGTGTGTGTGTGTGTGTGTGTGTGTGAGTGTGACCGGCTGTGAGCGAGTGTCGCTTCTATCTGAATGAGAGGAGCGAGATTACAGGGAGGGTGAAGAGTATGCAATATGTCCAGGGCTACTAGAGGAACTTCATATTCAGCCTCTGTTACATTGGCTGAGTGGTTTTCTTAGTTGTGCTGGCTGACATGTGACGGGAGTGAATTGTTCACGTTACAAGGAGCCTCGATATAATGTCGGTCTGAATTACATGGAGATAAGGCAGAAGGGACGCACTGAATAATAGCTAATAATTGATTTGTTGTTCCTTTTCTTATGATGATTAGCGACAGACTGGAGGTCATTGTCCCCCCCACCTCATTATTAACCTTCATAAATATGGGCTCTGCAGCTGACGGTCTCATAACAGTGAAGGCAGCTTATTAATTTTCATAGGATAAAACTATGTCTTTATTATTATACAGTGTCTGTTTCAGGCGTTTTCATGCACAAGTAGCTGCAGGATTTAGATTTAGCTCATCAGATGTCACTGACAGTGTGAAACAGAGTATTGCTCATGACCTCAAACGAACTGAAATCAATTATGCTCCTAACCAACATGTGGTCTTGACATTTTAAGGAATATGTGATATTTGACTCTTTGTCCCAGTGTTTTTTGTGTAATTGTTTAGAGGGCTCCAGGGCAATATTTAGTCGGAAATAGGATTTTTATTTTTGTTTGTGACAGCCAAGAAAAACTGTGGGTTGTGATGTATCGATTTAACCTATGGCCAGATTTCCTCCCAGCATGTTTTGCTACATGGGAACCATCATCTCTAATGTTTGTTCGTTGTTGGGAATTGCCTCACCGTGCTTCCTGCTGCTGCCTAAGTTCAAACGTAGTGCATAGTAAAGGCCATGTTAGGGTACAAATGATGTAACGCAATGCGTACAGTTGCAACCGCTGTATATATCAACAGACCTACACTTCACTTTAAAATATGCAGGAAATACCATTAGGTTATACAGGGATGCTTGCCTGCTCCGGCACAGAGGTTACCAAACTTTGACATGTCACTGAGGATCAATCAAACACATCCATATGAGCCTGCAGATAACACTCAGGTTTCCCACAGAGAGAATCTGTGTTGTAAAATATGACTTGTTACATATAATTGGCACTGTTGCAGAAGAGAAAACAAGGACACATCGGTGAAAAGTTATCCTTAGAGCATCTCGTCTCTGCCTCTGTTGGGGGAAATTAGTCTGTCACTCTTATTTCTTTGGCACCGATGGGAACTCTTTCAAAGACCCCCCCGGGTCCCCAGACCCCGATTTTAGAGCCCTGGCTCTAACGATCATCAAATACACAGCTTCGTGTTTCTACTTGTACGCTGTAATTGCCCGTTGAGTCGTCCATCTGCAGGAGAACAGGTAGTTGGCCGTGTTTCATTGCTGTACTTTGCCCCACCCACCAGCAGCTCCAGCCCTCCTGTGTAACCCCTGATTGGCTGAGGGGATTGCGGGTCCTGAGACTGAGCGCTCGACTCGGAGCTGCGCGTCCGCCAGTGTGCACCAGTGAAGCGAGAGGAGCGCTTGTTGGAGTCAACTAGACAGCCTACTGGCAACGAGTGGTGATTTCTTTTTTTCTGCCTCCACCAGGCTGGATATAGGCGACTGTGCTTCTACTTTGCTGCAGCCCAACATGAATTGCGTTTTGTACATACACTAGGCTCTTGCATCGTTTCCTCCCACTGGCTTTTGGCTACATTTTCAACGGATTTTTTTTGTCTTTGTGTGTGTTGTATGGACTAATTGCCGGGATATGTGCAGCCTTTTTCCAAGTGAGATACGAGGAAATTAATTAGTAAGTAAAAGCTTCAAGACTTGCAGAGGGGATGAAAGACTAAATCTGCTGGAAATAAAAAAGGTAATCGGGACTTCAGTGATGTGATGAGACATTCCTGCAATTGCCCCCCTGTTCTGTAGGCAAAGATATCCGGACTTAAGCTGTTGATTAATTTTGTGACTGCAGATCCTTTTAGATTTTTTTCATCAGATGTGCAGTTTGAAAGCCCGTAGCTGCCGTCCGAAGAGGAAATTTTTATTACTGCTTGTAATAGAGGCTATCACACAGAGCAAGATGTGTAACCAAAATGCGACTTAAATATTTGCAGGCACCAAGGCGGAGAATTTAACACGGACTTTTGAAACCCATTACTTGCAGGGAAGATTGAAATCTTTTGTGGACTTGCTCACAGGAATTGTGATTGTGTGTCTATGCAGTTCGAGCATTTTTCCTCCTTTCAGTCCTCCAGAAAATGGACAGTTCATCATATGAGTCATGTGTAAGACCAGTTCGCCGCTTGATAAGAGCTGCACGGATTTACACGCCTAAATCACTGTTGTGAGAAGATTCAGCATGTTTTCACAGATCTGTCGTCCCCAATGTTTCGCCCGCTGCAGTAGACCGGAGGATGTGCTCTGCCTGAGAAGAGTAAAATAGGCTAAGGCACTTGTTAGAATTATAGCTTTCACATCATGATTTAATTTGCATACACAAGAGCTATTCATCACCCAAACACTTTTCTGGACATTTCAGTGAGATGATTCATTTGGAACATTTTTGGTCTTTTCTCTGACATGCATTCTTGTGCGTAATTATTAAGGTTTTTATTAGGCAGAGAAAAACTCAACAGGTACAATGCAAACTAAGGAGATGGAATTAATACAATTAATTGCTGTGTTCCTCTTATTTTGGGTCGGGGCTGAGGCTGTTATCAACCTAAAGTATGGAATAAACGAGGAAATGAAGCCCGGGTCAGTGATTGGAAACGTGACAAAGGACGCACTAAAGCAAGGATTTCAGATTGCACCGCAGCCCCCGTACTTAAGGGTTATTTCCAATTCAGAACCACGATGGGTGGAACTGAGTCCAGCCGGAATCCTTACAACCCAAATGAAAATAGATCGGGATGTAGTTTGTCGACAGAACCCAAAGTGTGTTATTTCCCTAGAAGTGATGTCAAACTCCATGGAGATCTGTGTCATCAAAGTTGAAATTGAGGATTTGAACGATAACGCACCCAGATTCCCAACGAGCCACATTGACATTGAAATTTCTGAGAATGCCTCCCCTGGTACCAGGTTTCCCCTAGAGGGGGCAAGCGATCCGGACTCGGGGATCTTCGGAGTTCAGTCATATTCCATCACCCCAAATGAGCTTTTCGGACTAGAAATAAAGACGAGAGGGGATGGGTCAAAAATTGCTGAGCTTGTTGTGCAAAAATCGTTAGACAGGGAGACACAGTCTCACTACACATATGAAATCAGCGCAGAAGATGGAGGAGACCCTCCAAAGATAGGCGCGGTCCAGTTAAATATCAAGGTAATTGATTCTAATGACAACAACCCTGTCTTTGACGAGCCAGTGTATACAGTTAATGTGATGGAGAATTCCCCTATCAATACGTTAGTCATAGACTTGAATGCAACGGATCCTGACGAGGGCACTAATGGAGAGGTTGTGTACTCGTTCAACAGTTACGTCACCGAGAAAACGAGGGATGCGTTTAAAATTGACCCCAGAACCGGGATCATCACTGTCAACGGTGTTTTGGATTATGAAACAACGCAAATATACGAGATCGACGTCCAGGCCAAAGATCTAGGTCCCAACTCTATCCCGGCTCACTGCAAAGTCACAGTGAATGTTATGGATACGAACGATAACCCACCTGTCATCAGTCTACTCTCACTGAACACAGAGATGGTGGAAGTTAGTGAAAACGCGCAGCGTGGATATGTCATTGCGCTAGTGAGGGTGTCAGATAAGGATTCTGGGGCAAATGGCAAAGTGCAGTGCAGGCTGCAGGGCAATGTTCCGTTCAGACTGCAAGATTATGAAAGCTTCTCCACTATACTAGTTGATGGCAGGCTGGACAGAGAGCAAAAGGACACATACAACCTGACCATCCAAGCGGAGGACAGTGGCATCCCTCCTTTACGCGCCACAAAATCTCTGGTAGTCAAAGTCACAGATGAAAATGACAACCCTCCCCACTTCCTCAAGCCACACTATCAAGAGATGGTGATGGAAAACAACCTCCCTGGTTCATGTCTGCTTGCAGTGTCAGCGGAAGACCCAGACCTGGGGATGAATGGCACAGTTTCATACTCTATAGTCCCTGGTGAGATTAAGCACATGGATGTAAACACATATGTCAGCATAAACCCATCTGGCCGCATTTACTCCATGAGATCATTCGACCATGAATACACCAGGACTTTTGATTTCAAAGTTTTAGCCAGAGACAATGGTAATCCCTCTTTATCAAGTAACGCCACGGTGCGTATTGTGGTGTTGGATGTCAACGACAACACACCTGTTATGACAAACCCTCCCCTGGTTAATGGCACGGCGGAGGTTTCCATCCCTAGAAACGCTGGGGGGGGTTACATGGTGACCCAGGTGAAAGCAGACGACTATGACGAGGGGGAGAACGGGCGCCTGACCTACACCATCTCAGAGGGGGACAGGGCTTTCTTTGAAATCGACCAGGTGAACGGAGAGGTGCGCTCCACCAGGATGTTTGGAGAAAACGCAAAGTCCACCTACGAGATCACAGTGGTGGCGAGGGACCACGGCAAGCCTTCCCTCTCCGCCTCGGCCTACATCGTGGTGTACCTCTCCCCAGACCTGAACGCACAGGAGCCTATTGGACCTGTCAACCTGTCCCTCATCTTCATCATCGCCCTGGGCTCTATCGCAGCCATCCTGTTTGTCACCATGATTTTCGTGGCGGTGAAGTGCAAGAGGGATAATAAGGAGATCCGGACGTACAACTGCAGGTACTGAACAAATCTTGTGTGTGTTCATGTGTATGTGTATGTGTAAGTGTACTTGTGCGTGTGCATGTGCATATGAGAGAGCGAGACAGAGAGAGAGAGAGAGCCTGTGTGTGTGACCGTCATCGTGCCTGAAACTGCGAGTTGTCAGTGCATTGCTTTTGTCATGCAGCATGTAGAGGCCCGACTGTGAGGACTGCAGATTTTTTTTTCCACAGCTGTAACTGTGATAGACCCAAATAAACCCGACTGCTTTAAATCAGACGCATTCTGCTGAGGCCCACCGTTCCGTGTTAGGGAAACGTGATTGATTGTTTTAATCCTTCCATTGTAACCAATTGACTCATAAATATGACGGTTCAGCTGTCATGTTCAATTTGCGGGTGTGTTGCCGGACAATTAACGTCCCACTGGTTCAATAGCAGTCCCAGACATTTATTATTTAACGTCCACCATGGCTGATTGGCTGTTATCAGCTTTAATCTAGTGTGATTATCCTCCAGGATCATTCAGGTTTACCTCTGTTTTCTTTCTCACCAAAGAATATCAGCAGCAACAACAACGATAAAATAAAAATGACATAATGTTAATAATTTGAAAATTTATTGCAGTTTTTTTTTTGTTTTATAAAACCATGTAACTCACATCATAGTTATTAACCTATTTAGCCATTTTCCTGGAAAGGAGCGGATTATTATTTTCCGGACCTTGCATATTGAACAGTGTGTTTTGTTCATCAATCTGAACATCAGCTCTGGCTTTGATTTTCCTGTGCCACATTACCACTATAAATTTACATATAGATTGGATTTGAGAATTTAACCTGAAGCTATAATCATATTTTGCTCCAAACATAATTTTGTTGATTTGAAGTGAAGTTAGGCCATTTTTCAAACATGTAGTCCTGAAAAAAAAAACTAAAACCCCCAATATTGCTCAGATTTTTTAAAATTTATTTTCATGTAGGTTAATGTTTGTTTGTTAATGTTTTTTGTTAATTATATTATAATATTGAAATGAATTCTGGTTCTCTCTCTAGCAGCTCTGAGGAAAATCCTGTCACAAAGCAGAAGTACTCCAGTTTCAAGAGTGACTCTACCTCTCAGCGTATATGTACTTAAACTACACTTAAAATGTGTTGTTATACACGCCTGATTCCAAAGCACTGTGCTCGCACGGTGATCAGCTTGAACGGCTACTTTATGCAGTATCATATTTTTAGTTTTAGTTGTATGTTTTGTTCAGAGAAGAAACACTCACAGACAACAACAAATTCTAAATTCTAAACTGCTCTCAGTACTTTACTCTACTGGTGTGAGCCACTCTCCCTGCTGGGTGCTTTAATCAGCACTGATGTGTTCAGCTTCTCAGTCGCCACCTCGAATATGAGGAGCAGTTATCTCCAATTTATTGCTTGTCCTCTGTCAGTGTGTCTGACTCTGAAGATATCCCCTCCCAGATTTCAATTTGGGCACAGAGTAGAGAGACAACATGTTAAAATGATAAATGAAAAAGAAATGAAGTATTTTCTACCCTTGCAGCTGCCCATTTTCTTTCCTCTGAATCAAGGGGGAGCAGAATGGGGGCGGGAGCTGTTTTCAAGATGCAATCTAAAAGAAAAATGAAAAAGACAAACTACAATGGTGCTTCTTAGCCAGTGTGATTTTAGAAGCGACAGAGGATTAGAGCTGCATTTTAGTGTGGAACAGAGGCCAGTGGGGGCTGGTATAGCAGAGACGTTCCAGACAGACGAGAGAAGAACAGAGACATTCCAGATATTGCAATTTCATGGGTAACTATAGTTTTGTTGGGAGCTTTAATGGGAAATAAAAACATATGCTCCATGCCTTAAGGTTAAAAATAACCTCTTCCAGAGTTTGAGGTAATGCAGATTGTAAAAAACATCACAAATTATATAGAATATGTCTAGTGAAGTTTGTAGTGATCACTATAGAGCACATAGCATCTGTTCTCCTGTGGAAAACTGCAAGGCTGTGCGAAGAATGGATATTTTCCCCAGTCTGAGAATCCTTTGATAAAACATGGCTGTGTTGCTCATTTTCTCTTATTAAAGTCAAAATATTCAGTTCAAGTTTGCAGCAGCCACTGAGAGCAGCTAAATGAATTTGAATCTGCAGTTCTCTTGCTCTCCGCTTTGCTAGTGGGCTTGCTTGATAATGACAGAAAAAATGGAATTAGTGTGGGTTGTGTGCTTTGAATATGATTGCATATACCGGTAGTGCTGTTGAGTATCAGTGTGTCCTTTTGCTTTGCTTTTGTGGTTTTGGCATGTTTGCATCTTATCTGCCTGTTTGTGACATGTCGTTTGTTGAGCATGCAAATGCAAACAAACAAGGGATGACAGCTCCATTACAAGCCGGGAGTGGGGAATCGCCTAAGTGTGCTGTTCCACCCTGGACACGGGCAATGCGCCTTTGTCTGGCACCCATGGTCGAACAGCGCCCTAGCTGGCATGGCGGGCGAGCTCTTTGACCATGTGGACAGGGGAGGGCAAGGCAGAACACTGCTTTATTGAGTCTGTTCAGTTTCTTCTACTTGCGCAGGGTGGCGGAGTACTCATATGGCAACCAGAAGAAGTCCAGCAAGAAGAAGAAGCTGAGCAAGAACGACATCCGCCTGGTGCCACGAGACGTCGAGGAGACAGACAAGATGAATGTGGTGAGTTGCTCGTCTCTCACCTCCTCGCTCAACTACTTCGACTACCATCAGCAGAGCCTGCCGCTGGGTTGCAGGCGCTCGGAGAGCACCTTCCTCAACGTGGAGAACCAGAACTCACGCAATGCGGCTCCCAACCATGGCTATCAGCACCCATTCACTGGGCAGGGCCACCAACAGCCAGACCTCATCATCAACGGCATGCCACTGCCAGAGGTGAGAATCAATCCGCTGTGCTCTGTTCTAAATCCTTGGCTGGGCAGCTTTGGGTGTCAGGGGTAGAAGATAAGGGGGGTGGTTGGTTTTAAAATTGGATTCATATGACTAAACATGAGGTTTCATCAGCAGTGCCTTGTTAGATTTCCATTCCCATTAATTGCTACTAATAGGTGCCCTTGGTGGTGCTGAATCCTGAGAATGAATTGAAAAGATGTTATTCACCACCTTTCAACACGCATCAAGGTCTAATGATATTTAGCATCCTACCATACCACAGGTTACCGTGTCCGTCAGTGAAATGTCTGTCTGTTACTGATGGAAAGCTGAGCTATTTGAAGTGGCACTTGTGACGTTATGCCAGTCAATCTGAGCAGAATCCTTCGAGGCATTTCAAGGTGCCGAGACACTGAAGCTGACCTGTGAGTGAGAGCGCTTTGCCAAGCAGAATTTGGAGGCCTGACAAAGTGGATTATTTGGCCTCTCCCCTAGTCCACTTGTTTATTTTTTTTTTATTTGTGTGTGCTGAGCTATTGCAAAAAGAACAGGAGTCTGAGCACCTGCTAGGTGTATTGACCCAACTAATCAGCTCCACCACATGTCATTTCAGGTGCTAGCAGAAAGAATAATCATTGCTTAAATGCTTTATCTGTGTGTCGTCCATTTGGCTGCTCTGTTACCGCATGGCCGCTCTGCACAGCCAGCCATTGAATTACCCTGACATACCATGCATGGCTCCAGCAGGGCAGTGAAGTTCTGACTTGAAAGACCATTCAAGCCGACAGAGTGTATGCCGACCAAGTGATCTTTAGTTTATAGATTTTCCTATGTATGAACTGGTCTATTGGATTCTTTGGGCAACCTCCCTCCCTCTCTCCTCATGACCCACTTCTCCTTGATCCCATGGGAGAAAGGGACATTTATGTTTGTGTGTGTGTGTGTGTGTGTGTGTGTGTGTGTGAGAGTGAGAGAGAAAATGTGCATCAGTTTGTGTGTTTATATAAGAATGTGTATCACACTCACTCCTATAGACAGCAGCAAATAAGATCCAGCACCACGTACACACGTACACACGTACACACACACACACTTGTAATTGATGACTCCAATCTCCGTTTGACATTCAGTGAGGAGGAGGTGTGGGGTTGGGAGTGGGGGTCTTAAAACAAGAAACACAAGATGGATATTGATGTATTGACTGGATGATCCAGAGAGATCCAGGCACCGATGGATCCTGAGGGGTCAATGAGACCTACTTACAGGCATGCTGATTTACTGGGCCTGTCTGAGCTGGTTCCGACTGAGTGTGTGTGCGAGTAACACAGGTGGAAAGAATGAGAAATGTTGCAGGGGATTGTCCTGTGGCATTATCCGGTCAGTGGAGGCAGAGGTGGGGGATTCAGCAGGTTCATGCGGTGACCCGTATGCTGTGATTGCATTTGCTGGTAGGTAGTGCTATGCAGGTCACCACCACCCTTTCTTCAGCCAAAAAATGCGGTTCTGGCTTCAGAAGGAAATCAACCTCAGCTGTAAAAAGCTCCAGCAGTATCCTGTCTCTGTGGCTTAACCATCCAATAAAAGCACATTTGCCGCAGGATTAGGAGAGCCTTTATTTGTTTCAGCTAATGAAAAAGTGGAGAGGGAGACAAATAGGGTTGGAGATTGATTTTGATGATTCCATATGCAAAGCTTGGAGTTATCTTGATAGAGCTGTGTGAGGGCAGATAGAGAGATACGGAGGGAAGAAGTGAGCAAGGGTGAATGAGTCTTAGTGCCAGGTGTCTTAGCCCCGACTACGTTTTCTCATTTTCTTTGAGGCAGTTGATCGGTTTGATAGAGGCTGGGCCTGTTTAGCATGCAGCGTCCATCGCTCTCCGCCTTACACATGATGTTGACAAACATCTCTTTGACCCGGCCTCGCATATTTTCCCTGGACTGAGAAAAGAGAGAGAGAGTGTGTGTGTGTGTGTGTGTGTGTGTGTGTGTGTGTGTGTGTGTGTGTGTGTGTGTGTGTGTGTGTGTGTGTGTGTGTGTGTGTGTGTGTGTGTGAGATGGAGAAAGTAAGTGAGGAATAGCCCTTAAACATAGTAACCCCTCTGCAACGACAGTTGTCATTGTTTTCTTTCCTCCCTGTTGTGACATTTGCAGGAGACAGAAGCTCTACAGTATGTTGAAATGTTGCTCTTAAATGAAAAATGTTTTCAGTATAATTACAATACCATTTATAGCACAAACAAACGGCAGTGAAATGACTGATAATTGCTTTGTTACAATGAGCAAGCTTGGGCTTGAAACCACTTGACTCCACAAGTCCTCAACCCATATCCCATTGACTGGCTAGGACACACGAGTGGCTGCACTGTTGTGATTACTGAGGCTGCTTTGTCCCAAAAAATTGTTTTCATCCTGAGGGCAACCTCATAATTATCCATGATTCATTTATCCTCAGCGGCACAGCTTTTTGTTTTTACACCAGGGCACAATGTCTCTGTGTTTGTTTATTTTCCAAACATGTAGTTTAAAATTATCATAGCCATCAGAATGTGGATACGAGGTCATATTTGTTTTGCTAATGGAGGGAAAGAGAATATGGGTCCGTGTCTCTTTGTAATTTATGTTTTTGATCGATGCAAAGTTCTCCTCTATTGTTCGTTCATGTGGGGCAGTGAGCATCCTTCTTATGTCGGAGCAGCTGGAGTCGAGCTTTTCCTGCTTCCGACAAAGCACGCTGGCAAACACACGTACGCACCCAAACACACACACGCACACTGCAGACTTGGCCAAGATAACAGTGACAGGTCTCCCCAAAGGCCTCATACCTGCAATTGCATTGTGTATATTGTATTCTCCCCTGTGAGAATGTGTACCAGTATATACCTCCCTGAACATGGCTGTCCATTGTTTTGAAAAGCATCAGCTGTGAGATGTTTGTTAGACCTGCCTGTGGTAGCACTAATATGAACGCTCACAAGAGAATAGAGCTGTCTTCCATGGCTTAATTATAGTGAATCACTTGGTGGGGGAAACAATTATACAGTAAAGGAATGGCCTTTGGCTAGAATGTGTTTTTGAATTTGTAATGTGTACTAAGGCTTCTCACACCTGTGATTCCAGATAATGAGCATAGCAAAAAAAAAAAAAAAGAAAAAAAAAGTTATCTTACGTTATTGATTAATCTTTTTCTCTTACACTGGTGATAAATGAATCAGAAAAAAAGGTGATAAATGAATCAGAAGGTGATGAATGAATTAGAAAAGGGAGGGGGGGCACTACATGGCGTAAAACGTTCAGTATGCGGTGGAGAGTGTGCTTCTCATGTTAAGTTAATTGATAATTGATGCAATCATCCTCCAGATTCTCTCTGCACTGTTTCCTTAAAGATACTGTTGGTACAGTAAGTCTCTGTGATACTGTGCTTTATTATCCGCCACAGTGGCGGGTTCAGATGTTCATTTTGTGTTTGTTTGTTCGGCTCTCACAGTCAATCAAAGCACCATAAATGAGAAAATGAAAATTGAAACAAAACAACTGACAAGGTATCTCCGTGCGCCAGTCTTGCTGTTTTTCCCTGTTAGTAAGGAAGACGTTTCGATATTGATGTAGGAGAGACAACAGGGAGTGGTTCCATCGAGGCTGCACATCCCTCGCTATCACTTCACATCAGGACAATATGCATGGGAGCATTCAAACGTGTCATATTGAGCATGCAAAGTAGATGTCATGCTGTCAGCGCGCACTACACATCTGTTGAAACTGCCAATCTCCCCCCACACACGTACTCATGAATACACACGCACACACAATATTTCTTATGGAGCGTCACATTTATTTGAAATATGGGCTGTGACATTATCATTTACATCATTACAACCAACTCAGAAATCAGAGCGAAGGAGAAATGAGAGGCATAATCCAACATTTTCGATAATCAAACATTGTTGTGATTCTGCATTTAAAGTACTCTTCTAATGTTGTCATGATATTGTCATCATTCCCTGGTGTTTAAGATATGATTAGCTCTTAATGTTTCTAATAATATTTCCTCTAGTGTTGACGAAAATTTTACATATTCGCTGCAGTTTGAAGCTGTTTCTCCTCAGTGCAGACACTTTTACAGAATGTGAAATAATTGATATTTCCCCATCATTTTAGCAGCTCTTTAACTTTTTGGTCAAGACAATGGTGCAGATTTTCAGTGGGAATTCAAGCTTTATTCCACTTTATCTTTACTTTACGGCTGCAATTGACAGAAAGCAAAGAACATCAGCTCTTGGTTGAAAGTATATTTGGGAGAGGACAACATGGAGAGCAGAGAAGCAGAAAGTGCAAGTAAAGGTCTGTCTCTTGTCTCCGCTCTCACATTGTTGCTGAGTGACTCCGGCTAGAACTTCTTTTAAAATGGAAAAGTTCACAGTTTTCAATGCCGTTTGGAAGTGAATAGAACTGAATGAGTCTGAAATTTTCAGCAAAGCAAGTTCAAAAATATTCCCATGGCTTCGGCGTTGAAACAGGATAAACATTAGAATAACATAAGTGAAGGCGATAAAATAATAAAAAATCTGATTTTTCTTTCATTTACACACTATTACAAGGTTTTCTGAGATGTACGATGGCAGTTCAATCCAGTCCCATTCTACCAAGGGATTGAGATGTTTTACACATGGATTTTTTAAAAAGATATTTGTAAATTATTGATTGAATATTAAATTCAATCATATAAATTCAGCGTACACTGCAAAAAGCTACAGAACAGTAAAGCAGATGTCTTACAGTACCTCTTCAGCGTGGAGCAGTTTGTCACTGACTAATCACGGTGGGAAAGAAACGACAGATATACAGATATTGTGCGGTAAGGGAAGGGATGCATAACTGCTTGATCTTAAGAGTCTGTGTTTTTTTATATATATATTTTGATGTGTTGGAGTGGAAGGTGTATGTTGCATTCTTTTAAGTCTTCTTCTTTCAAAGGATTCGAGAAAGAATTGTTTCATCTCCTAAAGCTTCAGATGCGCACTGATTGAGTGGCAGATGAACCTGTTAATTATTAAGAGAGGTTATTTGTAAGGCAGGGGCTTCAGAAATGCTCTGCTTTTCAAGTGTCAGTGTTTATAAGGTGAAATAAAGCCTTGTCTGTCAGAAATAAATTAACGGTTGTGACAGTGATGTACCCGGTGCCCTCTTATTACATTCCTCGGCTGGCTCCTCCCATCGTGTTTAGCACACGAAACGGGTGACGCTGTGGCATGATTTACTGACATTACTCAACAAGATGGTTTTCACTTCATGCACAACCAGTGCTAGTTTTACACTTGGTTGGGTTTTTATAGCCTTGACCCCAACCCGCAACACCCCAGCACGTCATTCTCGATGTTGCAGAGGTACAATGAAATGACATAACAACCCCAGGCAGCCAGTCACAAGCATCCAGGCCCGCCGGGTTACCACTCTCTCGTTGGGATCAGAGCACCCAGCCAAAAGAGCTTAAGAGTCAAAACACATGAGTGACGCCGGCTGATGTACACATGTCACTGTATGTGTCCTTAACCACATGTGACTGGTACGGAGCATACAGAGGGAGTAATACCGTAGAGAAACGGCGAGGCCGAGAAAAACGAAGAGAGACAGAGTGAGAGAAGAGGGGGAGAGAGATCTATTTATAGGATGCCAATGATTTTCTACAACCTGTATTGCTACCGCCTGAAACATGTTATTTTTCTCTGTAAAATGAGGCATAAGATGAGGAAAAGATTTTATTGCATGGAAAGCAATAATGTCACTTTTCTATTGTTAATTCACAATTTTTTTCTTCCCCTGAAAAAACAAATATTATGATTATTTCCATGTACCTGCAAAGGTGGAAAATGGTGTTAGCTAAGGATGGTGGTTTGGCTTTTGAACCAACTCAACCAGGATAAAACTGTCGAATGGCTGAACATCTTGAGAGCATCAGCAAACAGACATTTTTTAAGCTGTTCTATACATCATCACACAAGCGCACAATTAAATCAAAATAATAAAGCAGAATCATATTGTACTAATCTGCTTAATCATTCATCCATCTTTTTAGAGGTTCAAGACGACAGCTCTGAAAAGGAAAATATATTTTAAATTACTTTAAAAGCTTGATCATGTGGAAAGAATTAACTTTCTTTTAAACCTATTAAACATCAAAGGAAGAGGATTTTTTGTGGAGCTAAAAATAGTCACGTAATGGCATTAGTAGTCCCACAATTTATGTTAAAAGATTTTTACTGGACACGCACCTAAATGCACAAAAGGGTATAATGGCGTTGGGCTCATAGGTTGATGGGTCCACCCGTAAATGAGAGAAGGCTAAATGGAGTGAAGGAAATGGACATAGTGATGATGTTTATCGCCGGGGAAGGGGACATCATTACGCACCTTGTTAAGCCCTGCGAGCAATGCTGCGAGGACGTAATTACCCATTTAAATGAGTTTCCCGTGGCGTTGTTTTTTTATTTTTTTTTTAATTCTCAAATTAAACTCTCTGACACAAATATGCCGCATTGTGTTTTCTTTCATGGAAATCCTTGGACTGTCAAGTCCCAACCGAGAGGAAACTAACGTGAGGAAATTAACCATCAAGAAAATGTATTTATTAAGACATTTTGAAACAATCACATCCTTTCATACATTTTCTTGCCAAGTGTGTGTCAAACCCCTGCGGTCTTTAATGTGAAGCAAAACTAAGGTGGTGTTTTAAGGGAAATAAATAAAACCAAACAAGTCTTAAAACTTATAACAACGGAAGGCTCCAGGAGAATTAAAAAAAAACAAAAAAAAAAACAGTCTATCATTAATGCAGGTTTTGCTGCCCATGGTGGAAAATGCCTGTAGTTAGATCGGATATAGAAAAGGTCAGCCTACATATTTAAAACACAAAACCTAAGACTTGTTATTGCCAAGAGTGAAATCTATTTCCTGTGGAAGCTTAAATACTGTTTGCAATGTTGTATCCAGTGTATATATTAGGAGGCATGTTCCCACCTCTGCCCCTCTGACTTATTGTACAATGTGTGTTGATGTGCCGTGTAAGAAAAACCTTTAGTATATATTTGTCCTCCTTGCAGACAACAATAACCTGGAACTCACAGCCAGTCTTTGGGGAAATTAATTTTTTTCTTTTCTGATCTGTTGTAGAACAACAAAATCAGAATGTTTTTCATCAAGTAAAGTGAGAAAATGACAGCTATTATTTAAGTCAGCCAATAACGAATATCCTCCTCAAATGTGCGGAGAGAAAAGGTATCATTTAAAATTCATGGATATCAGGCTTGAGTTTTTTTCCCACTGTCCTGTCTGAGCTGCAGCGCGAGTCACCAAACCTGTTGCCACATTGTTAAGAGAGTTCCCAGAGCTTCATCCTGAGTGCTGATGCTGTGCTTTTTGAGTGATGGGGAAATGGGGGAGGGACTCCGTGGAACATTACAATACTCGCTTTGAATGGAAACTTTTCCAAGCAGCCAGCTCTGACACCAGGGAAGAATGACCTTTCCAAGTGTCCTGTTTTTTGCCTAAAACAAAGAGGGAGCAGGAGGATGTTAGTTAGCATTTCCCCCATCAGATTAAATGTCAACTTCTGCATGCATAATTGTAGAGTGGAGCGGAGGAAGACTTGAAGTGAACCAATTTGCTGGTGGATAGATGAATCCTGAGCTTAGTTAGTCACTGCATTGCAGATATCTTCACGGTTCTTTCGGTGTCATCTGCTTACACTTCACTGTTTTAATTGTCGTTATATTTGGATCTGTGTGTTGCCGCTGTACCTGGTTTTACAGTAATTGTAACATCCAGTGAAACTTAATTCAGCTGGAAACAAAAGAATTATGCTTTTGTCATGTCTACCTCTTTTAAATGGCAGAGAACGGGAATCTAAAGAAGGCAGAGCAGACAAAAGGGAGCAAACATCATTGTATCACACACACAAATGCTGCATTATACCTTTGTTTTGTTTGCTCCAGCGGTGAAGCAGCCTTTCCTGTTCCTCCCCTCCTTTCATTTCGGCAAATTCATACAGTGCTTTTGTTTCTAAGATAAACCTGGATTTGCATTAGGGAGCGCATGTATGGGATGTTTGATGATGACGGAGGCTGCTGGCAGGCAAGCCACTATAGCAGCAACGTCGCACGCCTCAGAGGCATGCAGCAGTAGGGCTAGAGGAGCAGCAGGGTAGCGTAATTGTGCATTGTTCATCCACAGAACAGAGGCAGAGCATGTAATGAGCTGTAGCATTTTCACCCAGCCAGCCTAATGGGCTATGACCGAGTATAGGCCTCTCAGAGCCCTCACATTCCCCCTGCCCTGTGTGGCCAGTGTCTCGGGCCTCTTCCTTTCTTTTCTCTCGTCCTCCCCTTTTTCTCTGCCCGATCAGCGTCAACCACTCCTTCACCCCTGTTATCCACCTCCTTTATCTCCGCTCCCCTACCCATTGTCCCCCTGTCTGAGGAGATGGTGGGACCCCTAATGTGTTCAGTGTGTGGCTCCTTTTCTCATTCATGATGTCTGAAAAGCTCTAAGCAGTCAGTCTGATTCAGGCTGACATAAATCAGAACAGCTCACTGATGGAGCGCCGCATGCTGTGTGATTACATTAAAAACCCAAACACAACATACAAATAAAAGTTCAGGAGGAGAATTTGCTGATGTTAGGTGTAGAGGATTTGTTGTTAGAAGTCGGCTCATTTTTCTATCAAAGGCTGTTTTGCATTTTGATTATCTAGTTTTCCTGAAAGCAATTCAGGTGGGCCTGTTTCACTCAGGTTTGTTTTCCCAGGATTAGGGCTTTTCAGAAAGGGCCCAGGCATATTATTTACGCCCATATCTAGTTCCCAGAGAGGCGGGAAAGCATTTCTTTGCTTGAGTGATACCAGGTCAAGTTGGAAAGACAAGAATGTGTGCCAGGGAATAGATTAGATATCTACTCTGGGCTGAGCACGGAGGATGAAATCACTACTAATGATAATAGTTATGATTGCCTTCCAAGGGAATTGATAACGACTTCACCCGCCTCTTTGTGCTCTCTTATGGGATCATAAAACAATATTCAGGGTTCAGTCTGTGTCTGGCTGTGGAGCACAATGGGACGTCGGTTTAGACTTTCCTCTCACGTCCACCATTTGACATACCACAGCTCAGGCAGCCAAGTTAATGAATGAAAAGCACTTGGCCTCTGTCAGACTGCTCCGAGTGCACTACTTTCCTCAGTAACCTCCTCAGTTCAAGATTTCTCTCCTGTACCTGCTCTCTATTTGAGAGCTGTTCCCAGTTCAGTCTTGTGAGGAGCTAGTGAGTACGCAAAGCAGCATGTCTATACTTGTTAAAGGGAAGACTGCTTATAATCTTTGTGCTTTAATGACAGGGGTTGACTGCTCCATCTGTGAGCATGGCAAGAGGGTCATTGTGGAGCTGCATTCAACGACTCTTATCTAGTTCTGCAATTGTAACATCAAAGTAGGCTGTAAGGACTCTTCATACGTCGACATGTATAATACATGCATGTACATTAATGCACACATGGGAACATGATCACACTGTTTAGTTAGAATACTTCTTTAGAAGCTTTTCTGTGCACCATCAAAGAAATATTAATATAAATCATCAAAAATACAAAAAGAAAATATGACATTTGGAAAATGAACTCACTCGCTTTCTTAAGGAGAGTTAGATGGGATTTTTGCTCTGTGTTTAGCCTAGCTTAGCACAAACACTGAGAGCAAGGGGGAAACTTCCCAAATTAGTCAAATAAAAGAAATAGTTGACAACTTGTTTTAGGTCATGAATGGAAGCAGTGTAACATTTGCAGGAATGTTTCGATATATTTTAAAATATGGATATTTTTATTTCTTCCTGGGAGCTGCATAGGAAGATTGATATCTCTCTGATGTGTGCCCATTCAGTATGATGATTTTTTTTGACAGATAAGGGAGTGACATCAATGTTCTCTCATAACTCTCAGCAGCAAAGTAAATAAGTGTATTCCCCAAACTGTGGAGCCAGTTCCTTTTATTCATTGTTGCACAAATGTATATTTTCCTTGAATAAATCACATATTCCAGAGAAAAGGGGAATCCAGTTTTAACTTTGTTTTTCTTAGCTTTTGGTTTTCATTATCAGGCCAAAATGTTGTCCGTGCTAAATGTTAATTTGTGGCTGCCCGCTTTTTGTTTGTGTGCGATAGGAGAGCATACAAAATACCAAGAATGATGGGGGAGGACAGTCATGGGAGTGGTGTTCTGACTTTTCATTTGTTCGCTACCCAGTAATGATCATTTTAGCCTCTAAGCCCCAGATTTGGCCTTGTTTTGCTGTGGGAAGCGGCATCAGTGGGGACAGAGCGGCCTTGCCCTGGCTGAGAAGCTTGTCTGTGGCTAAGCTGGTTGGCAACGAGGGTCAGGTACACAACATGGAAGACATTTTGAGTGTAGTCATAAGAGGTCAACTGGGAAGTGAAAGAGGAGGAGAGTGAGAAGGGCTGAATAATCAGTTTAGGTGGGAACAGGTTGAGCTTTGCTACTGTGTTACCGACGTTTGTTCACCCAGTGGTTGAGTGAGAGCATTGTCTAATTATAGACCTCCATCGTTCGCCTTGTTAACAGCGCTGGTAACAAGCCAGTCGCCAGCTTGCATGAGCAACTGCAGAAAGCTGACTTTTGGTTTAATTTGGAGGACTAGCTATAATCCAGACTAAGTCCCTTAAAGCTGAAGCCCCCTCCCTCCTCCCACCACTGTTGGATTACGGGAGTGTCTTTAAAAGGATAAGGACCTGCTTATCACTGCTTCCCCCAACACTTGTTTGGGACTTCAGATGTGGGGGAGGACGGTTCATCGTCACCCAATGTGGCCAGTGTGGATATGAGTCATAGAGATTAGGCATCTGACGACTGAGATCAATGATAATCACAATTCATGGTTTTTAAACCCCCACAGCCACAGAGGCATATGGATCTTAGCATATGCCTCTGCTCCCACCCCAGTGAATTTCATCAGCAAGTTGAATCTAACTGAATAAAACAGCTAAATCAGATGTCCAGCAGCACTTTATGATGCAGTGCTTGTTCCCTTTAATCACTTTCACACAGACATTTATTAACTGTTTGACACGACGGCTTCAGCCTCTGTTGCCGGAAAAAATGTGGATTTAAGACCAACGAAATATCAGAAATCATCTGAG
This sequence comes from Seriola aureovittata, assembly GCF_021018895.1. NCBI lineage: Eukaryota > Metazoa > Chordata > Actinopteri > Carangiformes > Carangidae > Seriola > Seriola aureovittata. Next base: position 7,485,424 of record NC_079371.1, on the reverse strand, counting down.
TATGTGTCAGCGATAAACTGATCTAAGCCACGATGAAAGGAATGTGCAAATCTGCCTATATTTAACATTAATTCCACATTTACTATTACCACAATGTAAAAATAGCATTTGCGATAGCCATCTCAGTTTCTAGTGCCAGTGGTGCTCTGCTAATAATCGCTGTGAAGTCGCAAAGACTCTAAAAAAAATCACCTCAATGAGCTTAAATGTGCAAAACACTTGTTTGTTCCATTGAGCAGTCAAAAAGCAGTTGAGGTGATTTCAACAAAGACAAGCGTTATAGAAAAGCTTTATCCTTCCAGTTCTGGACTGTTTGCATCACCTACTGCTAATGAAGTGTTGTTGGGAGTTGAGGTGGGGGAGGGGAGCCCGTCAGCTTCACAAGAGGGAATAGAGACCAATCCAGCATACATAAGCATATGTGTTGTTTGAGATGCTATATTTGAGTGTGAGGTTGTTACTTATCTCATCGGGGTGTGATGGTGGCGAGGTGAGGGAACAGGCGAATTCCTGGTGGATCCAGGCTGTGAACCCTGAGCTCTCGGCTTAGGGGCAGTCTGGGAGTTACAGAGAGACCCAAGCCACATGGGGAGAGTGCAGAAATAGAAGTTGCTCATTGTGACTACTTGTTTACCTCAGTGTCAACATTTCTGACTCAGCTCATTAACCTGTGCTCTCGGGTGGAGCAACACGTCTCTCTCTCTCTCTCTCTATCTCTCACTCTCTTTCTCTCTCACACACACATACACAATTAATAATGATAACTATGGGTAAGCGTAAATACATTAAAACTCAAACTAATGAACAGATGAAACAACAGGGTGATGGGGCAGCTATCACACCTCAAAAGCAGTGAATCGATTTCAGCTGATACCAGTTCACAGATACACCCTGTAGCACTTTCCTGAAATCTAATCATGGATCCATTTAAACTACGTTAGCTGGGAGTCTACTTGCCATTAAAATTGGTTTTCAATTTCTATTATTTCGAGAGCATTGGTAAAAAAAAAAAAAAAGGAAGCAAGTGCAGAGGCAAAGTAACAACCATACGCCTTCCACCTCTGTAAGATGGAAAAGGAGTCTCCACATTCATCTGAGCCCTCTCCTCCTGTCACTCCCCCTCTCTTCCCATTATCCATGCAGCCAGCATCCTCTCTAAATTGTTTTGCATGACCTTTGCTACAGTAGCTCTAATTATTACCATCACACAGGCCCTGTAAGGCACACAGCTAATTATACTGGATTTATCTGAAGGGACATTGGTGCCATTCTTCATAGGCATGTCTTGGCTACCGTCAGTACGGGTGATCTAAACTCAGAATAAGGGCAATTTGGGTAATACAGTAATAGTAATTAGAGTCACAATAATTACAAGCATAGTTGTAATAACAATGAAGACCAAGCTATTAGTAATAGGAATCCAAATTAGCTTGTAACATGTATGCAGCACCTTATGTAATTGAGAAGAACAGCATTGCCAAAAGAAGAGCGAGGGCATGCAGTGCTGTGCAATATGCATAATGACGTTATTACAGGGCCAGATTGTTGCTGTTTCCTTCCCATTGCTCTGAATCGATGTTTGACAGTGGTAGTTGAAAGATATATTTTCAAAGGCATTGTGGGATTACCCGTTAATGTAGGTACCAGGACCTCTAGTCATTGCATCTCATAAAGAGTTGTTACTAGAGGAAGCAATATTTTTCAAAGCCCGAACATGAATGAAGAGGGGCAGTTGGAGCCGTCTTTTGGCTGGCGGGCAACTCATGTAATGAGCCTAAGAGGGTTCCAATTATTCCACTTGCGATCAAAAAGGAGAAGGAGATTACTTCTCTTGCCTCTTTTTTCTTTGACATTTTACACAGTAACATCTTTTGATAGGGGCTGAGGGAGAGAGGGAAAAAAACGATTGCTAGTGAGCGCCTGATAGTCTTGAACAGGCTCCAGCAGTACAGTCCTCTCTGTCTAGCTGAGACAAAGCAATGCTCTTGCAGCTCACACATTTTTTTCCTTTATTTTTTAGAACTGTTTGTAATAAAAAGTACTTTTCCCAGTGCATGGTACATTAGCTTTCCTTCAGAGTTTGTCACCTGCACAAGACAAAAATGATGCTGTCCTGTGACCACAGGCTTGGGCTACAGCAGACTTGATGGCTGATTGCTGCCATATTTTTTCCACAGAGCTATTGTAAATTGCGAGGAGGCATGTTGGGTACTCACTCACTCGCTGCAGTTGTTTTCCTCCTCTGCGTAACAGTGTAAGTCATGTTCCACGTAATACAGCGGGTTGTATTCGATTGTGTGCAGATTTTTGCCATCTCCTTTTCATTTATTAAATTCCCAGATTACAAGTAAAAGCACATTAAATGCCTGGGGGTAACTAAAAGGATTTCTCCACCATAGGATATCAAACTGTATCAGCCTAGGAGAAATAAAACGATGAAAAAACAAAAGACAAATAATATTATGTACCACTGCACTGAGACAAAGAGAACTCCTCCAATCTGCATCAGCACAGATAAACATCCACCCCTAAGATATGTTCTTGGTAGATAACAGCTTAGTGTGTGTGTTTGCAACACGCAGGCACACACACACACACACACACAAGCACACACAGACAAGTGCAAAGTGCAGAGCTTTGATAAGCACCGAAAATTACTACATGTTGTTTATGGTGGCAGAACAAAAGGATTCAAGGTCTTCATTTCAAGAAACCGAGCTGTGGAAAGGTGGATGCATGGTCTAAGATGGATTTCAGTTGGATATATTTGACTTCATAATAAAGGCATAATTAGGGGGAAACAAGATCGGGTGTGTGTATGTGTATGTATGTGTGTGTGTGTGTGTGTGTGTGTGTGTGTGTGTGTGTGTGTGTGTGTGTGTGTGTGTGTGTGTGTGTGTGTGTGTGTGTGTGTGTGTGTGTGTGTGCCTGAGGTCTGAGAATACAGTGCCATGCCTTCCCCTGCGGATCCACTGCAGGGGTAGGACTCAGCGATCCGCCGTCTGTTGCTGTTTTCCATGACCCCATATATCCCCCGCAGTGAAAAACGATGTTTGCCCCCAAAGATGGCCCTAATACAAATTAAATTAAATGAAGTCAGTGTGGATAATCCCTGTGTGTTTCAGCAGCTGAAACACCCCCCTCCCTCATGAATGAATGGGTCAAGCCCGCTGCATCTGGCCCCCTCTCCACTGGCCCTGCTCCCAAGCTGTCCCTGACGGAGACGACAGCAGGCCCCGCTCCGACTTTCTGCCCCACTGCAACTGTGTGTGTGTGTGTGTGTGTGTGTGTGTGTGTGTGTGTGTTCATGTTTGCGTTGTGTTATTCCCTTTCCGACTCACACAGTGTTTGTTCCCTTTTGCTTGTTTTGCTTGTTTGTGTGCATGTGTGCATTCTTCAAGAGAGATTTATTTTTGTTTGTGAATGTCTTACACATTTCGCATATATTTCTTGTTTTTGCTGAGGTGTAGATTTTTTTTTTTTTTTTTTTTCAAATTTACAGTTAAATGTGAAATATAGAGGATTCACATTTTCACATCTCACAGACAATGTACTAAAGAGCAGTGTAATGGAAAACAACAAACGTTGGGCATTGGATGTTTTCTGTTCCGCCTCTGCCCTGATGGCAGCCTGTCACACTCCTGTTAACAAGCTGGATTTACAGATGCGGTGGTGATGTGCAAACAGCTAATACTCTGCTGTCAATCCCAGCACTGACAGCTGCCTAGAAAGACCATCCCAAATATTACCACCAGATGTTGCTTCCATTGAAGCACTGGAAAACTGGATCTAAAAGCTAACACTGTAGCTGAATCACTGAGAGGAGAAGCCTTGTTGTGATGCGAGCTAAAAGATCTTGTATGCCCATCTGGTTAATAAAAAGCCCCGTTCAATGATACGTACTTTGGCATCAGGCCCGATCGTCCACCCCTGTTTTGCGCACCAGCTCGGATTTGCCGAGACAAAGTGCATCGACTGAGTTTTAGCAGCTGGTGTGCACAGATATTGTGTTTAGGGGGTTGCGGGTTAAGAGGGCGGCTGGATTTTTTGATGAGCTGGAGTCCGGAGTTCATGTTTGTATACTGTATGTGTGTGTGTTGGGTGAGCTGGGGGTGGGGTGAGGGGGTGGGGGGAACAGAATGCGCGTTTGTGTGTGCGTTGCGGATCTGAGCACCTGCACACATGCCCTTTGAAAAGCTCCATCACCCCTCCATCCAGCCAACACACAGAGTAAACATGGTTTGTTTGAGCGAGTTGCCTGGGGTAGTTGGATTAATGAGCGCTGATGAAGTTCCACTTGTATCCTGGGTGCTGCCTCCCTATTTGCTGGAGTGGCTGTGATGTGGTAGTGTGTCTGGAGGCGGTGACTCATTCCCTTTACCCAGTGTCAGATTAAGGCATGTCAATAAACAGACCCACTCAATCCATCTCCGAGTGACTGCATCCACTCACAGAGCCTCCCAGTCTGTAATGAGCTGCTGCAAATCTCCATCCAACTAAAATGTCTGGAAAGATGCCTTGTCACAGTCAGCGAGAGAAAAAGCAAGAGGGAGGGAGAGAGAGAGAGACAGAGAGACTACAGCAGCGCCGATGTGACTGGCAGCCACCTTTAAGCTGCTAAGAGAAAATGTACCAAGCTGTGCTCCACCATGTTGTAGAGTGCAAGCTGATAAGCTCTCCTCACAGATTCACAGATCTCTAATTTCTGTCGTCCTCTTGTGCATTGGGTTAATCAAAAAATTATTTGTAAGTTTACTGATTTCAAAAGTGACTGAAAGTAACGCTGTTTATTTATTCAGTCACTGCTCTCATGCAAGCATTTAAGGCAAATGTGTTTACATAATCTGCAGTGTTTCTGAGTGTTTATTTTTAAGGCCCAGCCCAGGGGAGATGGGAGAAACCTTTGGGAATTCCTTGTGCACTAATTTAGCGTGCCCCCCCACCCCCCCACCCCCACCCCCCTTCTCCCTCAACACTGGCTGATATAGGGCACAAGCAAGAGGGAAAATGCTATCTAGTAATTCACTCAGAAAAATGAAATGACTGCTATAAACATATGTTTGTAAAACTTATTCCCAGAAGCCTCTAAGAAACCGAAAACTACCTGGATTAGATGTTACCCTCAACATTTCCCGAGTCTTTGATAAAAAAAAAAAAAAATCCCCATCTACCGCTCTCATGTGGCGCTATACACACATTAACAGATTTGGGGATGAGAGAAGTGTGAAAACTTTTTGGTCTGACATCCAAATTAAAGAAAATCCCTCAAGACTTGCCTAAAGGGGAAGTTCCTGCTATTTGAGTTTGATTGGGCTCCACAGGCTTTAAGAAAAGTAAGCCGATTTCTTTTAGGAAACAGCGTACATAATCAAGTCTTTTTCCTCCCTCCCTCCTTTTTACTATGTAAAACCATGAATCGTAATCTCATAGAGATACTCAGGTTTTCTTTCTGACTTGCAGATAGAATAAGTCTGAAAAAAAACACATGCAGACCTGAGCACCGAACAGGTGTTAAATGAAACCCTATCCAGCCGTGTGTGCCTGGTGACGCAGTAGAATCTATTCATTCCAAGTGGACACTATACCTCCATCTGAAAGGAGTAAATGCACCAGCCGTTTCTCTTAAGACAAAACAAAAACACCGACCCAGGAAGCCACAGTCACCAACAGTTTGAAACACGTCGGGCCTGAGCAGCGATTCCCTGGTAAGACAACAGCTCTGACTTAAGCCTCTTTAGCGTCAGCAGACTCCGCTGGAATGCAGGCGTCTGCAGAGGGGGCCTATTATTTAAAATCTTTTCATCATGCTGAAAGGGAGGGAAATAGCTTTGACATTGAGAAGCTCATGAATAATGAATGTTGTTTCTATCAATGTATGTATAATTAATCACATATCTACTAACTGGACTTCTGTGGAGCCTGTAGGCCTGAGTGACATGGAGACTGGTCTGGACTATTGTCTCTGCTTAAGAATACAAGACAGCCACATGATCTGCAGTTTCCTATGTGGGGGTGATATACAGGTGGAGCAAGCAATAGACTTGGTACTCTGGACCTTTTCCACACTTGAAGAGAGCAGGGAGTGATTGTTTTGGTTAGAATGGGCAAATATTTGTTCGATTTCACACGGGAAGACAAGAAAAAGGAGGAGGAAATGCAAGCAGGAAGAGGCGCTGTGTTTACGTATCTGTGTCATTGTCTTTCAGAGAGCCTGTGAGTTTGCTGAAACAATACTCAGCACAAGGACACAAGTGACCTCATAATAGCACTTAATTCACCCAGTTTATTTATTTTTTTGTCCAGCTACAAAGACTGCAGAAATGTACGAAGTAGAGCGATGCAAGGAAGCTTTTAAAAACCTTCTCTCCACAGAATCACTCACTTTCATAACATGATTGATTCTCAAATGTGCTTCTGGGTTTGGGTTGAATTGATGGGTGATGAAGTGAAATGATGCAGAGAATGTGGCAGGTTATTTGTCACACATGTACCCTTCTGTCACAATTGATTGTGTATAATTTGAGTTTTCAGGGGAGCCAGTTGATATTAAATGGTAACAACTCTCTGTATTCATCACGGCAGGCCCCCTTTAGCAGACAGAAATAGAAAATGTAATCTCATCCACAACCATGGCTGTGCCTCAGGCACTCTTTCACCCTTTTTACCACTGATCCTCCCTTAGGGGCCTTGCCCTCTCAAAAGGAAAAGGGAAATCTATAATCTAGCAGATGGCAGAGGATCTATGGGAAATTCTATAATCGGGAAGATGCTGGTGATGGTGGTCGTCGGGTTTGAGGGCAGAGGGGGGGTGTAGGTGGAGGGTTATGGCAGCTCAGGGGCTGAGGAATGTTTTTTTTTCTTCACGTGGTAAACAAAATATAAACCCAGTCTGAGCAGGTGCTTTGGTGGTCTATGTCTTCGTCATGGGTGTCGTACAGACTGAAAGCAAGCTGCCTAGAGGTGCTGCTGGGTGTCGACGCAGAGGCACAGTGGTCGGGTGCCAGCACAGCCCTGCAAGTCAGGGATTGTTGGAGCAGTGCCTTTGTACCGAAGCAGAAAGAGAGAGACTGTGTGTGCAAGAATGTGAATGTGCAAGAGGCTCAGAGTGGAGCATTTCTTTTCATAGGCACAGTGTATAGGATGAGAAAGTCACCGGCAGACATCCACACACTCACACACTCCTCTGGATCCTCACTGCAAAATCACATGGGGGTGGGGTGGGGAATGCATGCATGTATAAACAGCCAGTTTCAGGTACTGCTCCATCCTTCATCCGGTAACTTTTTCACCCATTACTACTACTCCATCACAGCCAAACCTAGCTGCATAATGAAGCCTTTTTTTATTTTCTAATTGCAGCCAGCTTGCCCTGTAAGCCCTCTGGATCCCTTTCTTCTCATCCCTTCCTTTAGCAACGGGATATCAATAACAAGGCACATTATGTGTAACATTTCCTTCTGGGACCAAGGGGAGTCCATGAGCAAGCTGTAGCAACAATAAACCAAGACTGAGGCACAACCTCAGACTGCTCAAACACAGAATGAAGCAGCACAATTCGATCTGACAGTTTTAATTGATTCTGTCTAGTCTGTTGTTCTGTACGTTTAAACTGTGCATTTTAGTGTGGCAGTAAGAGCATTTTGTGTCCACAACAAGCATGGATGGATGTTTTCTGTCAGCTAAATTGATGACATTAAAGAGTTGCATCCATGACAGACATGAAACACTCACTAGTGCAATCGATTTTTCTTCTCTTAGATGCTGAGTTTTTTTTGGACGCTGTCTTGTGCAACCAGCTCCACCCTGCTTTAAAAACCTTCTAGCCTATTTTTAAGCAATTGAACTCATATTTAGTAGATATAGCTTGTATCAAATATTAACTTTGCTTCAAAGATTCATGGTAATGCATTTATTTTTAAGCAAGATTAAATCGTGTGATTTAAAATCACATTCTGGTTTCATGTCAATCCTTTATTTTTTTAACTGTAACTGTAAAAGAAAAAGAAAAATTGTCTACAAATTAAAGCTTGAGTAAGAAACAGATTGCCGATGATGTCAATCTTATGCATCCTTTTTTCAAATTAGCATGTTATCAGTGCATGTCGCTGCATCTGTCCATATTTTCCTAACTTACTTCCTTGTTTAAATGTACTCTGCTGTGTCAGCCTCAATAATGCATACAGTAGGGCAGCTGTGTGACATTTTTCTCTCTCTTTTTCTCTCCTATCTGTGTGACATCTGCTGAACTTGTCGGGTGTTTACTGGTGTAACAACTGGTGTCTTCACTCCCCCACCCCTCCTCTTCTCCCTGGTGCTCCCCATGCCCCCACACAATGAATACACTTGCATCCAGACTACAGAACCAATTGTCACGCTGGGAGGAAGGCAAATCAAATCTTACGGCAGCAACTAGGCGAGGAGATTGCTTTTCCTCTCAGTGGCAGAGAAGCGAGCCCATCGTCGCTGTGCCTCAGGTTTTACTGGAGAGAAAGAAGCAAAGGGTGAAAAGGGGAAAGCTACTGGGCTGCAGCAGCTGGACCGCAAGCCTCCCGCAGGTCAAGTCTCACCCATTTCCACCCATCTTCACCCTCTCTCTCACCACTCTCTTTCCACTTCCCTCCCCACTCATCCTGACACTACCTATCAGTCACCCAGCGGCACTGGGGACTACATTCCTCCCTCCAGTCCTCCAGATGAAACGGAACAATAATTATGGGGATAGAGTGGCTCTGGCCGCCAAACTGGGGCCGCTCAGATCACAACAACACATTGTCCAACCTGATTAAGTAGCCATTTGTGGCGTCCTCGCTGTAGTTAAGCAGTCCTCATCATCTTGCCTGAAACTTGACCTCCCAGCGAGATATATTGACATGTCCTCCAATTTGAGGTCAATCAGAAATGTGGGGGCAGACATTACATTTCTTTACAGGAAGCCTGGGCTAATGCATCCGATTCCTCCTCAGAATAGGCACTCATGAGTGACTCATCAATGCCCAAGGTTATGCTCTCACATGTTGGGTATTTTGTTTATTTCCACTGACAATTTGATAAATAGAGGAAATGTGGTTATCTTCACTGAATCCTTTGAGTAATGAGACGCTGCTGTGTTGGAGATGAGCTGGAGTGGAAGAGATGGTGATGCAAAAACACAGAATGGTGGAAAATTATGATCTTCTTTTGTTGTACCTACCACAAATTACACAGGGCTCCATGTAAAAAATCCAGAGAGAGAATTGCATTATGGAAAGTACAGTTCCATTTCAGGACTGGAACAGCTTGAAAGCAGGGGCAGGCTGCCTTCCTCTGCAGGCCGCGCTCACACAGAAACCTGCCGTCCAAACCAATTTCAGGCTGCAGCCAGAGTGACATTCACAAGAAATTTTCTATCTTGTTTCTTAAATGAAGTTTTCCCCTTGTTACTCATGCCTTGCATTTTCATTAGTCTCTCACTGGATGCGCAGCCACTGTAGAAGATGGGGCAGTTTAATTCATGTTCACAGGGACCAAAGTGGAGCACAGGTGGAACACAACACATACGTGTTTACACTTCATGTTATAGATCTAGAAATCTTATATTATTATATTAATATTATTATTTTATAAAAAAAAAAAAAAAAAAAAACAGATATACCTTTTTAAAATGGGGCGTAAATTATCAAATTAATGAAATAATATATGTTAATAATTAATTGATGATTAATCTGAGTTGCAGTATGTTGCTACTGCCGTTACCTTTGATATTTAATGGAGTCAAGCTGAACGGGAACAAAAGGAGTCAGGGGTAATACAAGAGAACAAACATGGTGTGCTCCAAATTAAGGTCTAATAATAAAATGTTAATTAAATTCCTTTTTATGAATTATCCTCTCTATAGTAATGAGTTAAAGTTTAATTAGGGGTAAATGGTGAAAAAGGAGATGGAATGATGCTAACCTTCAGCGCAAACACATTGCATCGTAATTTCGCACACCCCAATCAGAGGCCTGCCCTCGCATTGTTGCTTATCATTATACAATTTCCCTTCAAAAATAATCAGGAGTAAATGAGGTGAGATGGCAAACAACAGCTTATCTGGTGATGAGTGAAGGGAAACCTCTGCACTTTGGAGAATGCTGAAAGATAACTACACCTCTGACATATACAGAAGCTCCTTAAGGGTTACAGCAACTAAAGAGACAAGAACAGCGTCAGCTTCAGTCAGATGATAATGCTGCCCAGCATGTTGTCTTTGAAGCCTTGAAAAATGGCATCAATACCATGAATCTAAACAAACAACGACATGCATTTGATAGGATTAACAAGCTTTTACATTTTTCATAGAGTGCAAACAGGTCATGGGAGCCATTTGCCAGAGGTAAACGCTGCACATTGGCAGCTGTAATCTGCCAGCATCACTTTTATTTATGTATTTATTTATAAAGTGATCCAAGAAGACTTGGACTAATATTTGACATTTTCTCTGCACCCCCGTCTTCACTGCTCAGACTCCTTGGCATTGTGGTTTCACTTCCACGCAGCTGAAAAAGTTCAAGATGTTCAATCCCGTTAGCATCTAATAAGGATAGTGTGCGCACAGTGGCACGCTGAGTTTACATCCGAATCTGTTTGGTCACCATGTGCGACAGCTGTGCACGGCCACTGCTACTTCAACAGCAGGCCTGTCTCAAATGTGTAGCCCGCTTGATAATCAGCAACTGTGCTCTTGTGCCTACATTAACCTTTCTTATCATAGGGGAGAATTTTTTTCAACATTGCTTTGATATCGGTACTGTAGACTTCCCTCGGAAGTCAGCCATTGACTCACAGCCTTTATCGGGATACAATATCTGCCTCGTGGAATTTTAAGTGAAGGCTCTGCTTTCTTTCTGCAGAAAACACCTGCATCTTATCAAACACTGTCGAAAGGTTCGTATCCTGCCTTCTCGCAGGACTGGGAAAGTCCTTTGAGAGGCTTTGATACCCTTTGGCCCTCTGACATCTTGCCTGGTGTGAGTAGATGCTTGGCAGATGCAGGAGGGGCTACCTGCTCAGTGTACGCTGCCTCCTCTGTCCATGTGCTCTTACTCAGACATTCTCCTTACTAAATAAATGTTGAAAAAAAAATGAATTTAGGATGCCTTTGAACTGTGTTCTCTAATGTGGGTCAGAGATCTATCGTATGCATATTCTGAAAGCCTTTTCATCTGCAATTGCGGAGTTAAGATTCCCCTGGTACACTCTTAATTTCATCTACTTCTCTTGCAGTTATTTATTTAATATTTCTACATTAATGTCTTCTCAAACATGGTAAAAGTGAAGAGTTCAGAGAAGAAAAAAGGGAAACTTTTCTTCTCCCTCTGTCTGCATGATAGTCTGTTCTCCCTAATGACTACACTTTAAAGACGGTGGGCTGACCGGCAGTGGAGGGAGGGAGCAAGGGATCGAGAGCAGGGAGGGTGAAGAGGAGAAGAGAGGCTGTGCTCACTGCAGCACTCTCCTCAGCTCCCAGCTCCCAGTCAGCCTCTCTGTGTGTGTGCTTTGAAAGAGAATAGGATACAGCCCTATAAAAGCCACGGCTGCTCACCGGGGCCTTTGTGTAAAATAACATTTCTACTGAAAGCCAATTACTGGTAACATTATTTTGGTTGCTTCCATTATTAAAAGTACCTCTCCCTCTGTTGCCCCCCCCCCCTCTATCATTCCTCAACCACAACCCCCACACCCCACCCACTCACCCCCACCCCACCCCCACCCCCTGCATCGCTCTCTTACAGACGGAGAATTATTCCATTGACTCCAGTTACGTGAACAGCAGAGCCCACCTCATTAAAAGGTATGTCTTGATTAGGAATTGTTAGCAGCACCTCGTTACCATTGTTATCTGTAATTGTTTTATCTAATGAGTGCACAGCTACTGTTGCAGCTGCATGTGTTCCTGGGTGTTTTTCATTCAGTGTAAGTGCAATGGGAGGATACGATTTTGGGGTAAATACCATTACACCATAATGCGTTTAGTAGACACTTGTTGAAAAGAGCCACAAACTCATACTTTCAGATTATTAGATTTCACAGAGCGGTGGAATGTGCAAGCAATGATTTTCATATTTCCACATAACCTTATTACTCTCCTGTAATTCGGTTCGTTAGTAACACATGTGGCTCATGTACTTAATGATTACATTATATTCAAGAGATTTCTCCACCGTTGCCCAAGACAACAGATTCATAAACAGTCAATAATTATGTTCTTTTTTTTTCCTTGCGTGGAGAAGTGAAGAATCGTTTTCATTGTGCATTGTTATTCAGTCCACCTGAACCAAGATATTAGATAGGGTTGCAGGAATGCGGGGTTGAAGGTTGGGATGGGGGGGTCATACAATTCCCCGCAGCCACAGAGGTTTTTCTAACCAGGCTCTCCTTTGAAACTGCAATTCTCCCTTTTTACATGCAGCTATGGAACAGTCCAGGCTTTCTTTTGTTTGAGGCCATCCCAGCCTTTTGAAAACCCATTATGGCAATTTCCCCCCCAAAAGATTCCCTGCATTAATGTAAACAAAGAGTATTCAAGTGTGGGGCCTCTGCAGCACACTACAAAGAAATTCCCTCAGGAGCCAGCGAGCCTATGGTCTGGGACAGGTGCAATTACAGTGATAACATCAGAGAGCCAACATTACCTCCACTGCAGTCCTCTCTTTCCAAGGCTGGAGTGTGTGAGGCTTGGGCTGGGGAATGCAGCTACCTTGTACTGTCCTTCACTTCCTCTACGTTTCTTTTTGTTTCCACACTTTTGTTCAGTCTACTTTCTATTCTTTTTCTTTGACTCTCCTATAACCTCTTTCCTCCTCTTGGATACACTCAGTCTCTTTTTTCTCACGCAAGAACACATGTTCATATATTCACCCCTATTTAGTGTTGTTTGTAAAGCAGAATTTGTTCCAGTGGGATGGAAATCAAATGAAGGGAAATCACGCTGTTACTGTGCAGCTGTTGATTGTGCCCCCCCACCCCACCCTCTTTATTGACTGTGAGCCCCAAACAAGACAGATGCTCAGTTTGTATGCTTCCAGCGTTTCCTACATCCATCTTCCTTCCAGGAATTCCTGATTACTGCAGTATTTGTTTGATTGTAGTGAGTGAGTGCCTCCTGTTTGTTCAGTGCGATGTCCTTGAAGTCAGTGCATCCATCTAAAATGTCCCTGTCTAAAACACCCCGTAGCTGCCGTGCTATCTGTGAAGGTAAAAAATGTTCACTTAATCCAAAAAGGCTCTCAACAGATTTAAAGCCTCTTCTTATTTCATGGTTACTGCCAACACAGACGCTGAAGTGTAGTGTTTAACAAAGACTTGTCCTAAAACAAATTACTATTCATCTGTTTGGAATTCATGGAAATGGATCACGTAAAAAAGGGCAAAGAATTCAGAGAAAGGACATATAAAGAAAGGGACAGAGGGAAAGACGGACAGCTACTCACACACTGTCAGAGACAAGAGGACGAAGGAGAGCATGCGAGAGAAGGTGACATGACAGTTAATCAACATTTCCCTCTCCTCCCTCCTGGCCCCCATGTAGCACATCGACATTCAAGGACCTGGAGGGGAACAGTCTGAAGGACAGCGGCCACGAGGAGAGTGACCAGACCGACAGTGAACATGATGTCCAGAGAGGACACTATGTTGACACAGCTGTCAATGACGTGCTGAACATGACCGTCCCCCCCAATGTTTGCCAGCTGCCTGACCAAGGTAAGAAAATCTGCGCTTCTACGTGAGTGTGTGTGTTTCCTGTGTGCTGCGTGTGTGTTTAGAGGATTGCAACATCATTTGGAGTATGTTTTGCCAGTTTCTGAGATAAGACCAGTGTGTATTTGCGTGTGCGCTTGAGTCTGTTTTTATGCTACCGGAGCATCTTTTAAGGTGCATTATGCCCATTGCAGGCCTCAGAAGTGCAAGTATGAATAACAACACAGTTTTTTGTCTTTGATGTCCTGTTAGAGCAGCTAATGTGAGGGATCTCTGACAGCTAAGGCTACCCTTTGATACAGGCTTAGGCAACATTATTGACTGATAGTAGCCATGTCTGCTCTTGAAGCCCGGCTGACTTCAGATGTGCTTGAATGGCAGCAATTAGGCTCACAAAGGTAGAAGGTGGGAATCTACATATCTCCACGTGCCCTCATCCATTATTCAGTGGGATCATTTAGCAGGGAATTAATGTTGATGTTTCATTTCTGACTCACCGTTTAAAAAGACATCCACTTGGTTGGCAGAAGTCAGTGTAAGGGTCATGTTCACTCTTAACTACTGCCAGTCAGACTGAGGAAGAGAGTGGGTCAGCAAGAGGGAGGGAGAGAGAGAGAGAGAGAGAGAGAGAGAGAGAGAGGGCAAAGACAGCAGGATGAAGCAGGATGAAGCTGTCTGGAGCAGGCCAGGATGTTACTATATGCACCTGAGGGTATTTACTGAGCTCAAAGGAAACACCACATGCACAGGTGCAACGGCTCACCAGAGCACGAGAGTCTGTGTGTGTGTGTGTGTGTGTGTGTGTGTGTGTGTGTGTGTGTGTGTGTGTGAAAATCACAGACATTTTAGGATGACTCACATTAGCAATTTTATTCTCAGTGAGAAGGAAAGACCGCACATTATATTTTAAAAGCACACTCTTGAGGACAGCACTTTGCAGATCTCACTCGCTGTATCTGAACTTTACATTTGTGCTGTGCTCCAATTTGGGTACTCGTGCCAAATTTAGTTTTTCTTCCCTCAGTTAACATCGACATAATTTTGGTTCCTTTTTACCAACACTGCCCGAGCGAGGCTGTCTACTCTCTCACTGCTTTCTTCCTCCTCAGCTCATATAGAGGAGAAATTTTAATGAGCAAGAGATAACGAAAAGGAGCCCTACTTTATAAAAAAGCATAAAGGAATGAAGATTATGTGATTTTTTTTTTTTTTTTTAATTATTTATCCATCTATTTTTATCAGTGGACTGTGAAGTGTGTGGGTGTGGTTGAAGAAGCAGCACCAGGCGTGTGTAGGCTCTTCCTTGTCTCTGCCCTGCAATGTTTAACTTACCAGATGCTTCACTTTGAGCAATTTTGCTGTTGGTGTTGTTTGATCGGGGAAGAATAATATTAGACAACCTACACTTTAGTTCACTGGAGAAATGAAGGATGGGGTCATACATGGATCTGCCCTCATGGCCGGCAGTTTATAGCCTATATACCTGCCTCTGCCTGAGCTGAGAGATACACATGGACAGATATAGGGTCAGGGAGTATGGTGACCATTAGAATCAACTTGGACTGGGTGTTCCCTCAGTGGCTTCAGACAGTAATGAACAATGAAAAGTGAATTTGCTGACTATTAGTTGCCAGCTGTAATTACTTCACAACCCGCAAAAATCCCTGTGCCTCTAAAAAATGCATGCTGACAGGTCTTCTAGTGGTGGGATCTCATTATTGGAGACAATTAGAAATGATGTACATGAAGAATATTACAAGTGGGGAGAGCTCTCTCAGGCAGCTCTTTTTTCATTAACACCACCAATGATTGTATCTGTTTCAGCAAAATGGATGCATGCCTACTGAATGTGTAATGCAGCTCCACATTGCTGGTAAACAGAGGCAAGAGGCTATTTCACAGTGCTGTCCATTGTTTTGACCAGAACGAATAGATGATAACAAAGTATCTGTTTGGAATTACAATTAGATGGTTTGTTATTGGCTTTTCTTGTCTTTCTTTTTTCTTTTTTCTTTTTTTTTTCTTTTTTATTGCGGCCAGCTACACACTCACTTTTTGGCCAGCTATTCTCCTCACTAACAACTTAACAAAATGGCTTCACAAGAATCTTTCCTCCCTTTGTTTTAAAAGTCAGTCAGCAGCAGTGGTCACACCAGAGAGTAATGAGAGTTCATAATTATTAAATGAATTGACCAAAGATCCTTACACGTGCAGAAATTTAATGACGGAGCAAATGAAATCGTCCCTCTATTACCATCTCAACGGTGTAATTACATAGTTAAAAGACATGGTGGGCCGACAGAGATGGGCAGATTCAGCATGGGGCGCAGTTGTATTAGGATTTTACATACTCAGGTTTTTATTTTTTTATTTTTTTTGTGTGTGACTCCTCAGGAGAACACCAGCCTCCCCATCTCCCTGCTTCATTTTCCTCTGTGAAAACTGACTTGAGTACTGTGGCAGAAATAGAACAGTTTAGTATAATATGAGAACCGCAGTGGTTCCAGTCGTGTGGTGATGTGGTTTTACTTTGAGCTCATCTGTCTTAATTGACAAAATGGACATTATCTGCTGGTTGTGAGTGAAAGGAGAGAATTGTCGGAAAACAAACAGGCATGTTCACTAAACACCCCACTGCTTAGATGTCTTCTGGGAGGAGCTCTGTTGTGTAGTGCGCCTCTCCTGCCAGCTAAGGCAGAAAACAAGTTGAGAGACTGCAATTGCCAAAGGACAACAGCACACACAAGCCGAGGATAGAAGCCTTGTGTTTTTTTCTGTGTGTGTGCGTGTTATTATTGTTCTGTTTTCTTGTGTTGATAAGTGCTGAGTACAAAAGAAAGCCAGAAGGGGGAAGGAGGAAGGGTTAAACTCTCAGGCTTTTTACAGTGCAAATGTTTACCATTCCCAGCGCCATGTAAAGGTGTTGTTTGCCCAGGAGACAAGCCGTTACCTTTACACAAACACCCTGCATCCACATCATTTTGTGGGCTTTCATGTGGGAATCCATTTGTGTGACGAGTTTCAGCTGCTAACTAACCCAGCAACATGTAACAGTAGGCATTTTTTCCCTCTGTGTCAGTTGAGTAGTTTGATATTTGGCTTTTGTCCATCATGGTTATGCTTCTTTTTTTTTCTTCAGTGGTGCGGTTTCAACAACGCTAATCATTATTCCTGCACCAGCCACTACCAAGGTAACTTTCAGCAAGTGCTTGTGAATAGATTTTAGACTTAAATCTGAGCGAATGCCTCTTTGTTGAATCCCTGCCAAGAATCTGAAGAGCCGTGTGCGCTCTTTTTGAAAGTCTGACCTGAAATATTCTCACCCAGTGGATTAGATTTGGGAAGTGTCTGAAGAACAAATTACATTAAATCTCTTAAAATCTATAAAGGAAGGGCTATCTTTAACATGTAATGGCTCCCTCATATCTGCCTTTAGAATAAAAATGGATGATATCACTGTAACTATAAACTGAGAAGAAGAGCTATATAAAATGAATTCCTCTTTATCTTTATAGGCATGTCTGTGAAGTTAGGGGGGGATTTGGTTGAAATGTGTGACATACTAGCTTTGGCTCTGTAGAACCATTAGTGTCAAGGGAGAAGCAAGGGAACAGACTCAGAGGGGGCTGGTGACAAAGAGAGCTAAATCTATTTTTTTTTTTTCGACTTTGATTGTCATAGCTCATACTTTAATTCCTCGTGGATATGGATGAGCCATGGTTTTTAAGGATTAAGATTCATGTATTGTTAAATCGCTCGAGTTATCTCTGTGGGAGGGAAATGGAGAGCATGATGCTGTTTTACAGTGGCCGATTTATGGGTTTAGACGATTGTGGTCTTGGTTTTGGAATTACTTCCAGGTCAATGTGTGAGTTTTCTTCCAAAAAAAAAAAGAAAAAAGAAAGAAAGAAAGAAAAATCCCTTGTTCTTGGTTTATTAAACTCAAAGGGATCTGAGACTGCTCAATTAGACAGAGCAGGGAACAGGCCTCTTTTATTTCTGACATATTCCTTGGCCTCCACCTCTGGAGAATATCTCTCATCTATCTGTTAGCTCCCTATGGGTGTGTGCCTGAAGCTGGAGCCTAGGAATGGAAGCCCCCTCCGTGGGCCGCAGATTTCACCATATTCCCTTCTTCCATCAGCAGATCCGCAGGGTTTCACTGTTCCTAATTGATTTCAGCTCCCCGCACCTTTTTCTCTCTCTCTTTCCCTCTCTCGCCATATGTCTTTCTGTCTTTCTCTTCTGTTTCCATCTACTGACTGCAAACATCTCCAACCCACATCTCCCAACTTTGTGCCAGTCAAGCAGTTCCCTTCCCCTGTTGAATTAAAGAAAGAGTAAAGGCAACTCACATGTTTCTCCTGCAAACTTGCCCTAAATTCAACACGGGAACATTTCTAGTTTGCAGTTCTCTGATCTACTAACGAAAATGCTGACAGGTGTCAGAATCAGGAAGGCAACAGGAACAGCGCTATGCTGACAACACGAGAGGGGGAGAGAGTGTCTGTGCGTGTGTGTGTGTGTGTGATGGTGTGTGTGTGTGTGTGTGTGTGTGTGTGAGAGGGAGACAGAGATGGAGAGATGAGCTGAGAGTCTAGTAAGCAGTCTTAGCGAGGGAAAATAAAAAGAGGGAAAGAGGAAACAATCTCTCTGACAGGTAGGAGTGATATTTTTCTTTCTCTCACTCCACCATAACTGTGAATGTGCCAGAGGATTTGACTGATTCTCAAACAGCATTTGATTAAATTAAGCATCACAACTCTTCGCGTGATTCAGACTGGCAACAACATGTGTTGTGTTATGATATTTTATGATTAGATCAACATATAAACTCTATACTGGGACCATCCATTTTGATTTGGATTTGCCTAATCTAATGTGGAACCCGTGGTGGAGGTAAAATGGCTGACAGTGACAAAGAGCTCAGTGCAACACAAGCATTAAGGAAGATAGAGTGCACACACACCGCATGCTCAAACACACCAGAGAATGCTTGCTAGCAGGTGTAGTGAAGTCTGTAATGAACAATGAGAGATGTAGAGACTTGAGGAAAAAGAAAGGAATAAAATGTCATTTCAAGCTGTGTCCATCTGGGCTCGTCTTTTTTATCGTACGTGCATCGCTGAATGAAATTGAGGGACTCAGTGAGGTCTCTGGCTCTGTCTTATTGAAATTACACCTAATATAATAAAACAGAGTTGACCATTATTGATTTTGCCCCTGTTAAAGCAGGAAAGACCTTTATCACTCAAAGGGAAGATGTGATTTTCATATATTTCACTGTGTAAAGCAAGTCTGGTTCCGCTCAAACCACACCGCTTTTATGTCTGTTCTCAATTTTAAAAAACTGTCTGTGGCCTCTTGGTAGTTTTTGTTTGCAGTACTTCCATAAGTAAACTAACAGATTCTTTAAGAATGATGCACAGTACCATCCCTTTAGTTCTTTAGTTAATTCCAAGAGGGAATAAGTTAAGAGATGTGGAGAAGGACTTAAACAAACTTGACATGTTTTGATTCTCTGTTAAGTTCTTACAAGTATTGCCTCCAGCTTCTCTTTCTCAACTGCACACACACACACACTAACACAGAGACAAACAAAAACACACGCAAAAGGTCTTCATCTCCAGCCCAGACTGGAAACATATCGTAATGTTACAATACTATAATGGCATCCCCTGAACCCTCATTCTGCCAAAGCTCTCCTGAATATACCCAGTGTATTTAATCAGCTCAAGAGGGGACTGCTTATCTCTCTGCACTTGTCATGGATAGCGTATTGAACATATCAGAGAGAGAAATGGGAATAGTTCATTATTTTCTAGGGCTCACAATGAGCCTGATGTATCTCATTGCAGGCCCTCCACTGACAGCTCATTTTCTAGACAATCCTGGCATTCAGTTCAGGGCAAGAGAGAGAGAGAGAGAAAGAGAGAGACAGAGAAAGAGGGAGGAAACACAGAGACAGAGAGAAAATAGGGCTCCGGATCTCCATTGCTTATTCATGACGCTGTGGCATGCTAGGTGTGTTAATAATCTCCGCAGAAACCAAGTGAATCACAGTTGTTTGTTGAACATCTCGCCAAGCTGGGCCCCAATTGACAGCAGATGGGAAAACAGGGGGATCAGGGTGATCCCAGACAGAGGGAAGGAGATTAAGAACAGGTAATATGCCGAAGTTGATGGGGGCCGAGTGTGTATTAAACAGAAAGGAGAGAGTACCTGAATTTTAAATCTGTCTGAAAGGGTGTACACAGTATATTGAGTGTGTGTGCGGCCGACAAGTGTGCGTCTTTAAAGGTTAATCAGAGAAGTAGGGGAAAAGCAAGAGAGGGAGAAAGATGGCGCAAGGTCACAAGAGAGAAATACTATGCATAGGGAGAAATTCAAATAGTAGAGCTATAGCGTTGTCTCCGGTCCAATCGCCTTTTGTGGCTCCGATTGATTCTAGTTCTTGTCTGAGGAACTGTGGCAGCAGCCATTTTTTTTCTAACCGCACCATTGTGTTTTTAATTCTTTGAGGTCGCAGCGTGGGCACAGCCCCATCTCCACTGCAATACAAAACAAGCAGTAATAAGACTGTGGGTTAAAACAGAGGGGCTGAATGGCTGGAGGGACTGCGGCCCCCGTTACACTGTTATCACACACCTAATTGGCCTGTTTGGGAGAAAACAGGAAAAGAAAAAGTAATCTATCAATAATTAATTATTCATTTTAATTCGATTTTTAAAATTTGATTATTTTACTCATTACTTGTCATTTTAGTTTCTCCCCAGATGTCCCTGCCCCCGCTTCACCCACATCACCTCCCACTGTTACTCAGTGCTCACTTGTGTAGACATTCTCACCATTACTGCATCTTTATTTAGTGCAAGGTTCTTGGTCCTCCAGTTTCATGCGGACTTGGTGCCACGGATTCTAATTTGAAGATAATTTACATTTACAGTGATTTCATCTACACACGATGTAAATTCAACATAATGAGAGGTTAACAAAGCCTCCTCTGCCATGCTTTTCTTTATTTATATCCTTCCCACCCACAAACAGTGCAAGTTCAGAGGCTGTTGCATGAAACCGTATCGTGACAGCAAAAAGGACATTGAGCCAAAGCAAATTATTCTTAATCTTTCCATAACCTTAACTAAGTGCTGTGAGTGAATAAACATAACCATAAAAATGAGTAATAACGCTGTAGTCACAACGACACTAAGGAGATTGTACTGCAACATCTAATAAATACATCGTCTGTGAACATTTTACTGATGTTCAGTATGAACGTATTTGTTGCATGCCAAATAGTAAATTAACAACATATCCTCATTACATTTATAGAAAATATAATCCATAATGTAATGTAATTCAAAATTATATTTCCTGTGAAATGTGTGTCCTGTTGCAGATTAATTGTAAAGCAATGTTAGACAGAGTCCTGACATCTGAATTCTTAGAGTTTTAATTGAGACGAAGGAGCGTGACTACTGTATCAACTCTAATAGCTGCAGGTCAGCTGAGAGAAAGATTTTTATGGCAGTGCCAGCAGAATGTGTCCCCAACTGATTAGCCATTGTTGTCAGAAGTGTCAGGAATGCAGTTTGTGTCAGTAACATTAAAGATGGCCACCAGAACCACTCTGCCCCTAGGACAGAAAATAAAAGGTAGGGCACCTCTCGAGAGTCCCTAATATTCCTCTACAAAAGCATGACTTGCTACAGTGCCGTTGCTGAAATGGTATGACTATAGACTGATGCCATGTGGAGTAAACAACCTGATGAGGACATACTATACACATAGACTAACTCAAAGGAGCCACAGTGTGTGGCTGGAAGTGGGCAGGATAGTCGCAGAGTGACTGCCAAAGCAAGGCTTGTATTACAGGGATCCCAGGATATCAGACACCAGGCGGCCTGTGCTCCCTCCAGGCAGGGCAGAGTCTGGCAGCTGGCCCGTAGCCCAGATAGCTATAATCAGCTCCATTACCTGTAGCACTGAGTCCCATTTAGGAGCCCTCATAGTGGAACCATGGCTATACTGCGGGGATTAAAGATGCTGTGAAATTTAGGAAAAGTACAAATAGCATGCAGTTGCACACGTTATAGCTACACCTGCTGCAAACACAGACATTGTATACACAGGAGGATATTGGTACATACTTGCCACACAAACGTGTAGTGAATGGGGAGAGATTTTCTTGGCATTATGTGTCTTGGCGTGAGGCATTTGTTTTATCTCACGCCTCTGTGAAAGGAAAGATTAAGAATATACTCTGCTCTGTTTAAGGGGAAAATCAGCTGTCTTCTGACAAGTATATTGTAGCCTGCAGTTTTCTGTCCAGAATACAAAGAGACATTTATCACTGCAGCTGGGGTGAGGGAGGAAGAGAGAGGGGGGGGGTCTCTCCTGTGCTGCAGCAATGTGCATTTCTTTTTTTAACCCCTATTACTTCCTCACTGTGGGAAAAACACTATACCTCCATCCTCTTTAATCCATTTGAGATTTCCTACATTTTTTTTTCTTTCATTTCACTGCGTCCCCCCCAATGCCTTTGTCATATCCATCCTGGTTTTTATCTTGGTTCTCATCACCTTGTTTCTCCTGACAACATTATAACTCAGATGGAATATGTAGCAGATATATGTAAAGTTATGTCGTCCTCCTCAGTTGTGGCAACAAAAGGTTACTACCTCAGGCATACTGCTATAATATTTCCATATTCTGCTCTCCTCATGTATATTCAGTGAGAATGATTTATTCTGTCACATTTTATAGCCGCTGAAATGCAGAATTTCTCTTGCAGAGGCCCTGCACATACTGTGAAACACGGCATGGCAGAATGTGCTCTTTGGATTTGTACTCAGCAGAAGTTAAACAGAGGTTAAAGAGAAGTCATCCAAACCACCTCTATCATTACTATCTTTCATTCACCAATTAGTGTCAGTGTTCCTCGCTGTCCCCTAGATGACCTTGGAGGGATGAGCTCACTATGTTGTAATTCAACATTTTGAGAGGTGGCAGGCACATGGTGGCTGCTGGTGACCCAGATTATAAACTATTGATGAGAGAGTGAAGGCACAGTAACAGAGAGGAGGGGGTCCACTGAGGTTTGCTTGGACCCAGGGAGCTTCCCCTGACCTTTTCTTGGCCACCGATCTCCACTAGCTCCACTTGCCTGCATTTCGTCTTTCACCACGTCTTCATATTCAAGAGCATCTCAGTCTTTTAAACCTCTGGGTTCTGTGTTCTGTGTGCTCCTTATTCAATAAATTAACATGCACACGAGTCATTCAGATGAAGGAAACACTTATTGCTGCTGAACTTGACAGGGTCATCATAGTTGAATGAAGATCAATACACCAGAGTTTACCAACTAGTCCATCTGACCGACTGTGGCGTACATGCTCTGTAGTCAGATTTATGCCTCTTTTGACTCTTTTCATGTGTGAGAAAGGTCAACAGCTGAACAGGATGCAGTGGTGTTTCTGCACTGAGGCTTAGCTGGCGGTGGCGGATAATCAAATTAAAGTAAATTCACCAACATTACAAACATTATTCACAAAGGCCCTCCATTCTTGTATGGTCCTGCTAATAAGATGTTTCCTTTAGGCAACCACACATCTTTCTGGCCATTAACCTAATCATCATATCACATTATGTAAAATCAGGTCAGTGTGGACCATAAAAAATACTACAATATCTATTACATTAATCTGCTTATTTACAGAAATAGTCTGGAAAACACCTTTAATACATTCCAGGAGGCTTCACTGTTGTTCCTTCCATATTTAATTAACTGAGAGGCAGGATTCACTCAATGGGTGCATCTTGTCACTTATCAAACCCCACTGTCCCCCACCTCCTTAAATTTGAGGAAAAAGGTAATGGGAGAGGTCGGCTGTTAAGTTTAATGGCATACAGGAAAGTCTCAGAATGGCTCTTTTTTAATGATGTGCCTTTTCTCATGCAATCCTCGTTAAAGATGAGGCCAGAATGCATGGGGGCCGGGGGGGGGGGGGGGGGGGGGGGGGGGGGGGGACTGTGGCCAGACACTGCGCTACCCCCCAACATCTGTGAGATCTGCAGTGGGGGTCTCAGGCCCCTTTGTGTGTTCTCCAGCACATCTTAGAAATCCTGTGCTCCTTCCGTTTTCAGCTCACATTAGCATCAGAAAATAAATAAAGCAAGCAATCAGGCTGTGACCTCTTATATCCATAGTAGCTAATGCCAGATCCCACCCCACCCCCTCCTCTCTCCCTCCCCCCTCCCCCAGCTCCTCTGCTGCATCCTACATAGGTTTAACTAGCTTGGATTTGCAACTGAATGTCAAGCTCGGGGTTTGGCTTTACCACAGGGCAGGTTGTTCCTCAGCAGTCTCCAGAGAAACAGAACTCGAGGAGCGAAGGAATTGAATCTTTGACACCTGTCACTTCCACTCTACTGCACCTTGCTCCCTTGCCACACATAAGGACTTTTCATGTCACAGCTCAGCATGTTATCATGAGTGGGCACAAGGCCTGAGAAATCCAATTACTACCACTGTGTCAGTCCTCCTGCCATCATCCTTATGTATGCTATAGTCATGTTCCTGAAATCAGAGAAGATGTGGCTATTAGTTCCTTCTCTTTTCTTCAGTCCAGGCTCCCACCTCCATTTCGGTCTGTGTGTCTTAGATATGAGCTGCAGCTCTTCTCATGGACTGCCTCACTGCTGACAATCGTCTATATGGTGTAGCACAGGGTGGTGGGCGGCTAATGCTACGGACATTGGTTCTGACTGTCTGATACTAAGTGGTATCATGGTGTAGACCTTACCGTGGTGAATAAAGAAGAACCTGGGAGAGAGTCATCATGCCTCCCCGATGCCAACCAGAATAGCCTTTTGTGGCTTGGAAATAGTGTTAGAAAGGCTTCCCTCTCGCTTTTTCCTCTGCCCAGCAGGTGTAAATCTAATGCATCTCCACACAGCAAGGGCTTCGCTGTGTTTTCCTTATTTCTTTTATTTGTGCCTTGCCCCTGAGTGACGCTGTCAATCTGGTCCAGTGGGAAACAGGGAGACTGTCTTTTCAAACCTCTAACGGTGTCACAAGGTGGCCCACCCACTCATACTGTATATGTTTCTGCACGCTGAGTTAAACCTGCCCATTGCACTACATACTACCACACTCACAATGTTACAGTGTCCTACTTCCAGAGGTTGTTTAAACTGTCGGGAAAAGGGACAAGTGGAATTTCTTCTTTTTTTTAAAAAAGCAAGAAAGAAAAAAAAAGAAGAAGAAAAGGAGAGAGAGTCGGTACCATGCTGGTGCTTCTGCGACAAGATGAAATGGAATATAAAACACATAGTCCTGGCTGACACAAAGTGAACATGACTGAATGAGAAGCCACATTATATTAATTATGTAAGGCCACTCTTTTGAGGCAAAACAGAAGCTCACAGTGAGAGAGGAAATCCTAAGATATTGGTATGCTGCCCAGTGTGCTGTCCCCGGTTGTTTGGAGCTCGACACATTTACAGGCTCTGAAGTATTGTGTTTACATAATACATTGTTCAAATTCATTAAATCATAAATCTATTTCCCCACACTTGATTAGTTGTGTTTTTTGACTATGGGGATGAAATCGTGGATTCACAAATAGAAATATTGGCATTGGTGAAACATCTTCAATTTGTCATGGACTTCTTGTTTATTAAGGAAAAGCTCAAAGCCACACAAAGCATTATTTTTCCATCATTCAGTGATATATTTCCCTGACATTTGCAGTTTGTATTTTCTCCTCTTACACTTGTTTAATTGAGATTAATTACAGCTGATAACATACCTATAGATCTGTGTGGGAATATATAATTGTCACTCTTTGTTTACTCAGAATCAGATAAAGTGGCCTCAGCGACTCATCCGACACAGCCGCTGTTTTTTCCTCACACTTCAACATCAATGATCAGAGTCCATAGTGCTGCCTTCCCGGAGCCAACTCTCTCCCTCTCCGTCGTATAACTTTCATCTTCCCCCCCAACCCCATTCACAGATGTAATTTAAGAGTCTGTTTCTCTCCCCCTTGTTTCTCCCACACTCAAGGGTTTAGGAGCAAATTAGCTTGCTAGCTCGGTCAAGCTTAAACACAGAAATGCTGCATTTGTTCCAGTGTATTTAAAGATGTCCTCTGCCGATGCATTGTGGAGGAAACGAGCCAAGCAGACAGAGGCAGGCAGGCGGTCTGGCTGGCTCGGGTGGCAGAGTGGGCAGGTCTGCAAATGGGACACCAGAAGCCTGCTGTGCTGAGTTTTGGGAGTGCATTGTACTGTTGTTGTGGGCCTGGAGCGCCAGAACACAGGTTAATTTGAGGCCCATCATTAGAGGGGCAATTTGGACGCTGAGAATTGACAAGGGTGGCATTTGCTATGTCATTACAGTGAAGTACATCCTCATCACAGTATTACACCACAGTTGAACTACTACCTTGGAAGTAAATTGTATATATAAGTAGTGTATGTTCATTTGTGTAATCTTCCTCACAGATTGTTTGTATTCATAACATCATTGCTTAACTATTCGACATTTGTTAACCCTGATTTTGAAGTACAGTTTTTATATCTCAAAATTAGTGCCTTCAAATCGTGAAAGAAAAGATTATACTTCTGGAATAAATAGAAGCATGACTTGTATATTAGATTAAATGTCTATTATCTATTACCTGTTAAACTCCAGCCTGATGATTGCTAGACATAGCTGTGAAGGTCAAGAACTCAGCAGTGTGACAACGCACCAAAATAGCACTGTCCACTAACTGCATTTTTGCCATAGTTCTTTTGTGTTTATCACTTACACCTTGTGTTATATGTGTGGAAATAGTTACAACCACTAACAGAAAACAAAAGACCCTTTTTTCAACAAACAGTGCCCCTCCAATCAAGTAAGACTGCCATTCTCCCTCATTTGCCTCAGGACACTTTTCAGTGATTCCTCTCTGCATGATGTTTCACCACAATTTCCCACTTTAACTGGAAATATATCACATTATGTGAGAAAGATGAGCTCAAGTTGCAGTTTAATTTTGACTTTAACTGCATTCTTATTCATCCTGCACCTTTCATATTTTAAAATAATTATCCCTTTAAAGTACTTCTAACCCAAAGACGAATTTCCTCTGATGAAATTCATCACTGAATTACATCCCTGATTAGTTTTTCTTGGAAATGTTATATGTGGCCATGAAATTATCTAATTTACTACCACAAAGTTATTAAGCTGATTTCCAGTTCCAATGACAGCGATATGTTTGGCATCATTATCTTCTAGCAGGGGAAAGCAAAGACATAATACATGTTCTTTAACAATTTGCAGTTATTTTCTGTATGAACATAAACCCAAACCTTTAACCAAAATACACTTAATGAACCTCCCATCATCATAATGCATTCACAAGGGGAATATGGATGTATTTCCTAATGCTAGTTACTCATGGGTTTTTGGATATTTATGTACATAGGACCGGACGACGTTGTCAAATAAAACAATGGTTTTTTAGTCCGTGTGTTTTATTTTTTCATAGTTGCCCAGCACATCCAACTGCACATCCACATCCCGCAAAACCTGTAAAATAACTTTTTAAAAATAACAATCTAATCCCTTCTGGGTAGAATGACACAGAAATTTTGAAAGCAGCAATATAAGTAGTGTGTGCAGTGATTCGCCACAACCTGAACATAATCTGTTCTGTGGTTATTTTTCCATCATAATCATCAGTGTTTCAAGGTCCAGTATGGACTGCACAAAGGAAGAATGCCCTTTTCTCTAACACGTCTCTGCATGTTGCTGGATTGGCAGTGTGGTTGAACAGTTGGGCACAGTTCAGGCCAACATGATACCAGCCTCCACAGCCCAGCGGCTGTCTGGTGTTTTGTGGACACATTTGTACATGTATTGTATTGGTGCTGTTGCTTATCTTGGGAACCTCTCTGCAACCTCTTTTTGTTTCTGTTCAGCCAAGTTCAGCCAAGTTCAGCCATATGCAACCAGGCTTAGGTCCCTGTGCTTTTGTGTCTGGGTTAAATCCAGTTCAGAGTGCCTGTTGAGAGAGTTAAACGGTCACTGGCTCATGTAATGTATGAAAATCAGGGCATGAATTATGGTATTGGCTGGTCTGAAAACCTACAGATCACACAAGATCTGATCATTTTAAATCCTGCCCCTCCAAGCAGTGTATGTGTTATGATAGGAGCCAAGGGTAATGCTCCCACAGCCTTAGAAAACTGGTTCTGACACACTACAACCTCTAGGAGGTGATGGGAGCAGGGCACAGTAAGGTGAGAGAATCCTCTCAGCAAAATAGTATTTGTTGCCGGGGCATTGAAACCAGCCCACCCACGTATGTCATCATGACAACCAGCTCGCATTGTTTCCACTACATCAAGCAGTCCATTGGCTAGTAGTCCTGCTTTTGAACAAAACAGTGTTCTGCGATGACATAGTGATTTATAAAACAGCACAGCGATTGCTTTTTTTCCTCCTGCTGCTGTTACACAGCTGTTAAACAGATGCTGTTTGTACCAATTTAGAAGCTAGTGCATTGTTTGTCAACACCGGTTTGGAAATTCATTCTTTATACCAGGACCTGCTATAAAATGCACAGGCTGGGCTGGATGGGCCAGCAGTGTAGGAGGAAACAGAGACAGTGGAAGTAAACGTTTGCAGAATTTGGTTTGAACTGTTGTTAGCCTTTAAAACAATTATTGACAAATGCTTATAAAGAACGCGGCGTGTAAGACTGGCTCCAAATGAAGTTAACTTGCCATTTTGCATCAGCTTTTGGGAGGACATGGGCAGGCCTGGTAGAAGTGACAAGCTGTCAGACACTCTCAACAGTGCTGGATAGATTAAACAGGGAATTTGTTCTTGATGAATTGACTGGTACTAATGCACAGAAATAGAACCAGGGCCACACGAACCCCTGGCTTCACCAGGCATATGACAGTACTAATAAGGCTGCCCAGTGAGTCTAATTTCCTCGACAATTAATATTTGACTGGGAGAGTAAAGGGGATTCTGGTCAGATAGGCAGAAATGAGAGCAGGAGATTTTGGGTTGAAGGATTTATTTAATTACACCAATGTACGTGAGACAGCAGTACTGATGAGATGAAAGAGGAGGACAGAAGGAGGAGAAGCATAAAGGATGGGCTTGTGTGGGAAGCTGCAAGGGATGAATCTGGGGGTGTCGGCGGGGGAAGCTTGATGTGACTGAACCAGATGCTGTGGGGAGAAGGAGAGGACTCGGCGCTGTGTAGAGAATGATGGCTTGCATGGTGCAGTAAGGGTGCCCCTCTACTGTTTGTAAAAACAAGACCATCACACTCCATCTTGCCGCTCCCGCAGGAGCCAGGCCTCCAGGCTGATTTATGGCCCACAGACTGAATTGGCTGGCTGGGATGACAGCAGCGCTTGGACTCTCCCTGGTGAGTAGTGTAGGAGGCTGCTTGGCCAGACCTCAGCCTCAGCTGGCCGTAGAACTGTCCTCTGCTGTAGTTAGGGCAGACTAGATGTTAAGCTTCATCCCCAGCGTTAGGATCAGGCAGGGCCAAGCCTGTTAGATCTCGAGCATGCTTTGGACTCCGAGTACCAACCAACCACAGTCACCCTCTATTCATATTTTCTGAATTTTCCTCCCCTGTGATACTTCCATCAGCTTCTGCATCACAGGCTCGATCAAGACTCTGTAGTAGCAATTTAGATTTAATCAATCTTTGCCATGTGACTGCCAGGATGGAAAATTAATATGGAGAGCAATTAGAAAACAGCCATCTCACTGTCAAAGATACACTGGAATACCAAAATGAGAGCAGAAAAATGGTCGGCATTTTAGCAGCGAATGAAAACCTTCTGTAAACCACTCAGACATGGCAGGAAGCGTTGGCTCCCAGGCTGTCCTCAGGAGAGGTCAGCAGGGCTGTGGCCACATTTGTTTAACTTTTTTGTAGATTGAATTCCTTTGGATTTTATGCCTCTTGCACAGAAATGAAAAGAGACACAATGACAGAGTTGCTGTTGGCTTTATCAATCACCGGAGCTGAATAATTGTCTTCTCAGACTATAGACAGGCTATATTTGATAGCTTCGTCACAGCAGCTTGATAGCATTTGATATGGAAAAAAAAGTGGGGTGAAAACAGGAAATCAAAGAGGATCCTTAAAGTGTATGCAGGCCACAAATAAATTATATCAAGGTTTAAATGGTTTAATTTATTTTCTTTCATAACAGCAACGTCACAGTGACGTCTACATTAAACTGTCTGGATGTCTGTTCAGGAGTGTCTGTTTTCATACGACAAGCAGGATCAGGACGTTTATTGTTACTGCTGCAACAGAAATGTCAGCATACAGAGGAAATACTAAAAAGTAGTTTAAGCCAAAAGTGGCAGATGTTCCTTGTAAAATGATTTATCATGCCACACTGTTGTTCCAAATTCTTTTTAGGGTTCATCATGCTGTAAAACCAAACTGACTGAATTGTGTCATACTGCAAGTCCCCATTGCCTCGTGGCTTCAGTTAAACTAAGAAACACAGAATGAGGATTTTGTCACTTGAATCTGGGTTCACGTCGACTCAAACCCATCTCTGGCCCTCCAATCTGGCCTCCTGTTTCTTGTGGCTGCTTACACTCATTTTATAGGATTACATCATTGTTTTCATCCTTGAGGCTGTGTGCACTACTTTTGGAGGGAAAAGCGTCTGTGTTCTCCAAGCCAGGCTCCATGTGTTAGCCAAACAGGACGCAAAATAGCTGGCGAAAGCTCAGGGAGTTTTTTCGGGGAGTTGCTTCTCTCAGTGAACACGTCCCTTCCCTTTTGTGTCAGGAGATTTTAGTCTTTTGCTGATTCTTCTCTTTTTCCCACATTAGCAACAAACAAATAGCACCTCCAGCTGTATGACATGAAGGGATCATTATATGCTTTGCGCAAGGGTAAATTGAGCAATGAGCTTGTCAGGTTGTGGGATCCCCATGCTGAGGCTGAAGATCTGTGTGCTGTAACTTGAAGTTAAGACGCCTTCATCTGATTGAGAGAAGCACACAGGATTGAATCGGCTGCTGGCAGGCTGCAGATGCGAGATGAAATGGCAGGAAACGTGTGGGTTTTCTCCCCACGCTGATGCAAAGTGATGCTATTCCAGGTAACTACAAACAGAAAAACATGGCCAGCACTATCAGGAGAATTTGGCTTTTGTATTTGAAGTGGCAATATTTATTATTTTCCAACACCATGCACATCAGTACATACATATTCAAAGTGCTCCCTCGTGCCTTTGCCAGTCTTTGGACCTTAATTCAGTATTAAAGTGCAGTATGTCTGATTTGATAGCAGCACTGTGCTGCTTGATACATGGATTTTTTTTTGCCACTGCCATTAGATTGTTTGTATTTTAAATGTGGAAGACTAAAAAAAAAACACACAGTGGGCCTCCACCTCCCGATGGAGCTCCCTCAGTAATTAATAGGTATTAAATCGTAGACAGGAAATGTTCCCAATGACATCCTGCTCTGTACTGTACTTTTAGTCTGTTCCTGGAACTGATTGGCAAGCTTATTTTCCTGATGAATTTGAATGCACATTCACAGCAGGAGCTGCCTTCACTGTCTTTCATTCTGTAGTTGGTGACTTCCAAACCAAACTACAGCTGTAAAAGCCATTAATTCATCTCTTACCATTACAGTTTGCTCGTTTTTTGGAATAGGAGGAGATTGTGTTTTGTTAGAGGTCGATGGCCTGTCATTTCTTTTATTTAAATTTTGTCTCCTCCATTTTTTGTGGGTCTTTTAGAGCAACATCTGCGTTTTATGAAGCTCTGAGCAGAGGCAGGATGTGTGAGTGTTAATGGCACTTGGCTTTCATAACAATGTCATTTACAACCCAGTTGCTTTCCCATAGACCCCTAAAGGAAAAGAGAGAAAATGGCATTCATTGCATATGCATGCACTGCTAAGCAGAGAGCACACAACTTGTCTATATTTCTTTGTGCCTTGAGGCTTTTCATGCTTTAGAGAGTGCTTCAGGCTATAGAAAAAACCCAAAGTATTTAGAGGAAATTGCATTCATTACCAAGATGCTTGTAAATCTTTAATCAGTGGAGAAAAAGATCTACTTTGTCAAACATGTCAAACAAGATTTGGGGAGAAATTTAATATTCCTAAATATAGAGCTCAAGTCTAGCACCTTGTGTATTTTCGTGCTAGTTTTATGTTACACTGTTCAAATGCATGTTGCATGCTTTTGAACATATACCTGAGTTTATTACATGAGTTCTTCAATGCTAACAGGTACTAAAATATAATCTTTCCAAATAGCTTGCAACTATGACGAAAGTATTTTCTGTCTACAGCATCTTTTTTGTCAGCAATCTATCAAAGAAAAGGCATCAGAGAGAGCGAAGTTCAAAATACAGTTAATGAAAAAGCTGTTACATAGGATTAGAAAAGAACATGGGATTTAAAAGGGCTTTAGAAATACTGTTGCAGTGGACAATCTAATCCAGTGTGTGGGCATGTTTTTTGTTTTTTTCTTCTCTTTTTTTTTGATTTCATCGCTCCCCGTCATGTTCCCGGTACCTGGTAAAGACTTTCTGTTGTGATTACATTATTACTGTCTGATTGGATCCCTTCTGTTTAAACAAAACCCCCAGCTTCATGCCTTTTGTGTCCTTGATTGCTGCCAGAGCAGTTCCTTGGACCAATCAGCATTCATGCAAATTTACATACATACAGGAGCGTGACTTGTAGAAAATATATTCAGTCTGCTCGTTCTTGCCTTTCAGCCTCGTCAAATGATTTGAACAGTATACCGATTTTATAAAACTGCCTATTTACACAGCATTACGGATAATGTGAATAATAGTATGTAATAATATTATAACATTAATATTTTCACCCTGAAAGAATCCTGCAAGAAGTTAACTTGTGTGAAGACATGAGTGGTGTAAGTGTAGACTACGTTTCAGATGCTTATTACAATGCTGTCCCTTGTAAGGGAGAGAGTGTCTGAAGCTGCATTTACTGCAGAGAATGCCGTGTCTGTGCGTGTCAGTGTGCGTGTGCATCTAGGCAGACATGATGAAAGGAAGATAATTCTGTGTCGCCTCTGTCTCACTATGAAGCATTCATGTGGACACTGGTCACTCATCATCTGCAGTCTTGGTGCTGGTGTTTATGTTTTCTGCCTTGAAGCAAGATGATTCCTCCAGAACTCCACTGCCCATATTTGGGTTCAAACAGTCCATGATACCCTTTACTCATTCATTCAGTCATTTAGTCACCATGTTATCTGTCAGACTCATCAGATTATACTTTATGGGAAACAGCTCTGGCATATCTGGCCCTGAAAAGCCTGTCTCCAATCTTTAAATATCGATCCCCAGGGCCTAAGCAGAGGTGCCTCTCATGAGTGCAGGAAAGAAGGGAGAAAAACAGATCATTAGTGATTTTAATTAGGTGATCTGTCAAGCTGCGATTGCCAGATGTAAACGTATGCATTTGGGTCGATGGCAATCCCTCTCACAATCCTCTCTTGTCACCTTGGGCCTGTGTAACGGAGGATGGCTCATGCTAGAAGTGAAACCAGCAGTAGGGGAGCTCAGAATTGTGTCATTGCATATCTCCGTGGCAAGTTCTCTCTCAAGATCAGAGCTGGTGGAAAACACAACAGCACGGTGGCAAAGAGAGAAATTGGAAAATGAATTTTTTTTTCGAGGGCTGAATGATATTGAAAGGTTCTTGTATTAATCTTTGTTATTATGATCAACATTTTTTCTTTACACTAGTTAACGATGAGTGAAATAATGCATAGATTTAAATTTTCAGTTTTTTGGCAATAGAAGTGTATATATGTATTAATGACAAACAGGAAAAGAAAAATTACAGTGTAAGAACGCCTGACACTTTATGACGATGCAAAAATTGTGTTGAAAATCCTTCCCCTCCAACACAACAAAGTACGAAAGGGTGCAGTTATACCGACGCAGACAAATCTTTTTTTCACTCCAGCGTTAAACATCATTACATATTTATAACTCGGCGCCAGATGACAGAGACAGAAAGGGAGAAAGAGATGAACCAGGCAACAACACCGCAACTCGTCTGGCGTGTCTCTCTGAGATATCTGATTGCACTGTTTAAACCTGCCTTTCGTCTACTGTTGCTACAGAAAACCCAATTATACAAGAGCTGCAAATGGACTTTTGATTTAACAATACATAATTTAATTGCCGTATTAGAAGTGCCCCAAACATCCAGCTCTAGTTATCAGTGAGGAGTGTTAACAGGACTGCAGTCTTGAGCAGATGCAGGAGTGCAATACGTCAAAGCAAGTCATTCAGTAATGTTTAACTTGTGGGCTCTTTTAATTAAAACAAAATGCAGCATTGTTTTTCTTTTTGTTTAATGACAGATTTGGCATACCAAAATCAAACGAAGGCCATGTGGGAGAATTAGCATTATGTGATCTGTGTGCAAATGAGTATAAACGTTGAAAATCAAGCCGGTTTCGCAGACGAAGCTAACAGTCGTGTTTTCTCTTTGTCCCAACAGATCCCAGCGAGGGTTTTCACTGCCAGGATGAGTGTCGCATCCTAGGCCACTCTGACCGTTGTTGGATGCCTCGCGTCCCAATCCCAGCACGTGCCAAGTCACCCGAGCACAGCCGTAATGTCATCGCTTTGTCTATCGAGGCCACCACAGTGGATGTGCCCCACTACGAGGATGGCACCACCAAGAGGACTTTTGCCACCTTCGGCAAGGATGGGCCTGAGGACGTGGAACGGGGAGAGATAAAGGGAAAGCGGACTCAGGAGTCTCAGGTGTGTAGCCCCAAGGCCAATGGAGGGGCTGTTCGTGAAGCTGGCAACGGGCGTGAGGCAGCAAGCCCCATCACTTCTCCTGTGCACCTGAAGAGCCCAGTGTCCAAGCCGTCATCTGCCTACAACACACTGAAATGCCGCGACGCGGAGCGAATTGCCAACCACAGCCTGCTGCGGCAGCCGGAGGGGAAGGACAGTGAGCCGGCTGTCAGGGAGATCAACACGCTTCTCCACGATGGCCGAGACAAGGAATCCCCCAGCAGCAAGCGCCTGAAGGACATTGTGCTTTAGCGAGCTTCTCTACGACACACACCAACATGCATACACACATACAGTGTAAACTCACATATATATACCCCGCAATAGCTGTGTGTACACAGAAGAAAGTCCAGCTGTGGAAGTAGAGAGACACACCCATTTGCAGTATACAATATTCAAGAACCAGCTTGGGCTGACGAAGATGAACTGTAGTATGCTGCAGCTAGTTGTGTGCTCAAGCCAAGGTAGTGGATGTGGCTTTGTTGTAGTCGCAGTACTTTTTCCTTGTTTGCTTTTTGTTCAGTTTTCTTGTTATCAGTCTGCATTTTGTGGACATGCAGGTTACTGTGGACTGCATGGACATGGCCGGTGGAGCTCTCCAGCCCTTGCGCCAAAGCAGGACAGTACATGTTTGGACACCTG
This sequence comes from Seriola aureovittata, assembly GCF_021018895.1. NCBI lineage: Eukaryota > Metazoa > Chordata > Actinopteri > Carangiformes > Carangidae > Seriola > Seriola aureovittata. The sequence goes on along the minus strand of NC_079371.1, from coordinate 7,450,189 downwards.
AGGTGCCAATTCATAAGTACAGTTATGCCTTTTGAACTACTTTTGTATCACAAACTGATATTTGCCTTCTTTGGTTTTGCAGTTTGTTCTAGCTGCCAAAATCGCTCTTTGTTCCTTTGTATAGTGAGCTCCGTCAGTGTAATAAACAACAACAGACATACACAGGATTCAGCTAAAAATATCCTCAATTTACTTCAACAGTTTTCAGTGCATTCAGGAGAAGGGAAGGGAGGCCTTTCAGTCTCATTTGCTCCTCTCCCTGACTAATAAGAGAAACTTTCTCTGCATATCCCTGAGGACATCCTAGTGTCATCAGACTGTGAGGTCTTTACAGTATTTATATTTTATCACGGATGGAGCTAAATGAACTCTCACTATCTGCCCAGCCGCTCTGAACACTGGAGGATGGACAGACAGATCCTTGTGTTCAAATTGAGTTGTATGAAAAAAAAAGACTTATGGCTTTTGAAATCTCCTGTGCCCAACCTTGATTGTAGCCAGTGGAGCACAAATTAGAACTTTGTGCTCTGGTCTTGTACTTTTTTTGACTTTTGACTATGGGGCTAGGATAGAAGGGATCGTCACTCATGTCTTGCTATGTGAAACTCTGTATAGGGTTTACTATTATCATTTTTAATAACCTGTTGTTATGTGACAATCCCTTTAATGTTTTGTTTCAAGAGAAAAAACAAATAAACATTGGTGTTCAACTGAAGCTACAGTAGCGTTTGTTACACAAACACAAAAATAAAAAAAAACATATATGCCAAAATATATTTTATAAATAATTTAAAAATGTATAATGAGAATATTTAATGCTGTGTAGTTATTTTATGAGTAAGTTATACTTGAAATTAACTTGCTTTAGTTCATTTGTCTTTTGCTTTTATATTGAACTTGATTTGTTTTTTATTTTCAAAATGAACTTGGATTATTTTTTTGTTTACTGTGTGACCCCTGGCAACTGTTGACTTGCAGTCTACCTTGTTGTAAAGAGTTTCTTATTGGTCAGTTCTTGTGCCATCAAGTTTCTGTGTGGGCTACTAGAAAATGTAAAAAGACAAAAAAAAAAAAAAAAACAACAAAAAAAAAAGCGATTTCAGCACCAACATTAGTGTGTCAGTTCAATGAGCTTAGAGTGAGATAGCAAAAGAAACCAAAAAAGATGCAAACAAAACCTTAAAGATTGCAGGATGTTGCTTAATCTTAGTATCTAAGGAGGAGAAAGAATAGCTCCCAGTGTTCTCCAAGCTGGTAACAGGGTTCCACCTATTATATCTGTCTAACAAGTCGCTTTCCTATTGGGCCCAATCAAGTTTAAACAAGACTTTTTCAGCTTCAACTGAGGGCACTCGGACGTGCAGAATAGCTTTGCTCAGCACTCCTGTCACCCTTTGTCATCTGTGTTCACTTGATCTCAAAGATAAGGTTGAGACCAGAGTGGAATAAACAGGGCTCTCCCCTCCTACGAGCACCACACAACAGACTGGGTGGAATTGTGTTCGAATGAACTAAGGTCTTGGAAGAACCGTGTTGCACATCAGCAATGTGGTTTTATGTTGCTTTGCAGTAAACTATGTACAATGTGGAAAAATGTGAATGAAAATGGACAAATTGCATACAACAAACTAGATCTTGTAGCTGAATGTTTTGCTGGTCTCACCCATGGCTTCTGGCAACATGAAAATCGGAATAATCACTGAATGTATACAGCAGCTTATAATTAAACTATTAAATGTTCTCTGCTTTGTTTCCTTGTCTTTACTCAGCTCAATTTTACAGTTGAAGAGGAATTTGAGTTCTTTTAATTTTTGTGTTATTGTGTATAATTATTTTTCAGTTTTTCACAAGAGGATAAAACCGTTTGGGAAGAGTGGAAAGTGTCGACGCTTCAGGCCTCACAGGGAACTGCTCCCACAACAGCGTTTGACTGACATCAGAGGGCCAATCTTGCCAGGAGACGCCATGGAGGTATTCCCCAGTGGCCACCCATGGTATTGCAAGATAAAAATCCCCAATCATTTTTCCTCATAGAACACCCTCATAAGAGACATCTATAAAATTGTAAAGAGAACACATCAAACTGAAAGTAAAGTCAATTTTCACTCTTTACATCATGAATTTTTAGTCCATCTGGGTTTTATAATCATAAATCTTTCTCACAGCCTAAAAAAGCTGTATTTATTTGTGGGATGCAGCCCAATGCAATCCATGGGAGCATGTGCAGTGTGACGCACAACATGGATACAAACCTGGATGGTAGACAGCTTTTTTGGCTATTTTCATACAAGTGAACAAGCACCAGTATACAGTCCATTATTCTGTCCTTCTAATACATATATATATATATATATATTTATTTATATATATATATATATATATATATATATATATAGTCACATCATAGCCGAAAATGTTGATACAAGTTGTTTTTTTTCCCCTTTTTCAACAAGCCTACAAAGATTGGTTTTACAAAGCAATTCAAACAGTCTGTTCCTTGGCTAGCTTGGCTAACTGGGAAAATTGCCTCGGTTGTTAACACTGGTTCCCAATAGACATTACATTATGTTCATGTTATTGCAACATGTCACTGACAGCTCTCATACACTCAGTGCTGTGTTTGTCCCACACTGTACAGAGAAGGGGGTTCAAGTTAACATTTAGCTGTCTGTCTTTCATCCAGATGTGGTAATGGCAGACTGTCAACACTTATAGTGATGGGTACTCCTGTAACCTCAGTACTCTGACTATGTGATTCAAATCACAACATGGAGTAACTGTAAACATAAGGAGTCATGGAGTAACGTACAAATCACAGACGTGACTATACAACAGCTAACAATCTGGTGAGCTGGATATCAGCATGTGTGGCCACTGGAAATGAAATCATTTCACAAACTGATTTCTTTGCAAAACTATTAAAAAATGCATTGAAACACCTTTCCATAATTTATAATCTAATAATCTATTTATAGTGTGTTATATGATGTGAATGTCTGAGAGCTGTTCTTGAAAACAGCAATGAAAACACGTCGAGTGATGTCTATTCTATTTGTCATGATAAAATGGAAATTAACGGTTTGAGTCAAGCCTGCCTTCAACTCTGCATTAATATTCCATGCATTCACTGTTGCTCTTTCCCATTATTTCCAAAGCAGACCTCTGGGAATCTTCAAACATGTGAGGTGAGAGTACGCCAGTGTCTATTTCTGATGCCAGTGCTCTTTTCATTTGTTAGAGTGGGTCACACAAGCCATTTCTGAGACATTTAACATCTCAAATGTCTCTCAAAATACTACAATACAGACACTGATTCAGACCATGTAGCTTGTCATTGAGACTCATATGACTAGTGCTTAATGTGCTTTCACAGCCAACAGTATGATGTCATTTCAACACCAGATTCTACTTGAAATATTGATTTATTATTCAACTTTGAGTGGAAGGGCCTAAAAGCTGTGAAATACATTGAAAGGCAAGACAGAGTCTGATTCCTTCTCTGCCAGTCTATAAGAATTTCTGACATTTTCACTCAATAAAAGCTCCACTCTGCAACTCCCCCCATACACAGCAGATCTTTCTCTTGAGTAAGTTTGTATGGATTGATGAAGAGAAGCAGAGAATAGATGTAGAACAGGATACATTCCTGCGCTGTAAAAAAAAAACACACAGCTGCCACACAGCTGCCCTCCATGATAAGAAAAGGAGGTTGGCTTCATTTCTATAATTAATTTGCCATTCCCTCTTTACCCTCTGGTGGAGCCAACATGAAAGCTGGTCTGAAAGCGCACTTGCTAACACATCCATTAGTCTATAAGGAGGATCTTGTTTCTTCCAGCTAAGTTCTCTTCTCCTGGGCAATACCACTGTTCTAGCCCTGCCCCACTCATATGAATTACTCATGCCCTTTCAGTAGTCTTTAGACCCCTGAGTCCCCGTAACAAACTCGCCTGAGCCAATGGTACAGTCCTGCCTCCAAATGAAGGGCAAAGTAAGCGTTTTAAAATCCATTTTAAAGAAACCCATCTCATTATCATTAACCTGCAACACTGACAGAATAGGAGAGTCACAGTTTTCTTTCAAACCTATATGTTGAAAAACATAGCATCCCCCTGGGTCAGGCCTTACTTGCAATGCACAAACTGTATTTGTAAATCCCCAAAATGGTGCTTGTCCATGCATATTTAATTATTCCTGATTCACGGTGGTCACGGAGACTATTCTGCATTACAGCAAGATTTATATCAAAGGTTACCAGGACACACATCCTATTAACATCCTATTAATGTTTCAATTATCATTTTGCAAAATGGTGAGAGGGGGAATCAGAGAACAATTAAAATGATTTATTTCTGACGCAGACATGCATTGAAAAAGAGCAGGAGGGCCTGCAGCCTTGCATTCCTTCAATACAAAATAGTTCATCGCCTACTCTTTTGAGTGAAACCCCCCTCAACCAGCCCCCAATCAAGCGCACTGATCTTTGTCGTTCCAGTGACCTCATTCTATCAAAAGGGCTTGCAGCTGCTCCTGCCTCATTATGACCAACTACTCCATTCACTAACCTCTGGTGGAGGATCACCATGGGATTAGGTGACATCCAACGTGTCTCACAAGTAAAGTACCACACCAAATCTTGTTGTCACAAACCCTGTCGCCAGCTGTGAATGTTAGAAGTTTACCAAAAACGATAATAAAACAATACAGTCCACTGACGTGATCTAAATCTTAAGGGCATTTATAGCTCTTGTTTTTGTCCGTAGCTCCAGAATAATTGGCCAATTTAATTTTATCTGTTATTTGATGTACCTTGAAAGTCCAGTGGCACCATATGAGGTTGTTTATTTCAATGACTGCGCCCACAAACACAGTATCTACATGATTTTCTCCCCCTGGTCCACTGCAGGTTGCCAAATTCATTTTATTTCAGGCATGCAAATGAGACACTGACTTTGGGCACTTGAGGCTCACATCTCTTCTTTAATTTCCTTCCACTGAGAAGCAGGTGAACTGGTCAAGACTTCGGAGTCAGAAGGTAGAGAAGTTTGGTCAAACATGAAAAAGAAGTTTTTACTTTGACAGCTGTTCTTTTGTAACTCCCACTCAAACCTGCAAATTTAAAACTATTAAGTATCCTCAAAAAGAAGTGCAATTACTTTTTAGCCTTTGGGCAGTTTCCTCAACCATGCTCTTTTATTTCCTCTCTGGACCAGCTACCAAACAGATAAGGCTTTGTTCCACAGGTCCACACCTATAAGCAAGACAATTATCGTCACTGTCAGAGAGAAATCAAGTCAGCCCAGAGCTGCATCTGTCCTCACACCACATCTGCACATGTCTCAGTCTGGACCTGGGTGGAGATTTGCGGTCCTTGGTGCTCTGTGGATGACACTGTTAAAGTTTTGCTGCAGTCACAGTCATTGGAATGTGGAAAGGTCTTAAAATATGATATTAGCTGTGGACTATAATGTGAGGCCAGAGGAAGTTTGTAGATATTACAAAGACTCTCAGGGAGGTATTTTTCAGATGCCGAAAGGCAAGGCCATCCAAACAAGAAGAATAAGCTTTTGTTATAGCTTTATATTGTATAGAAGAGGTTAGTCTTTGTCACAATGAGAAGTGGGCTGGTCATTGCTATCAGTAAGAAGACTGATTACCCTCTCTATCTCCCCAACACAACTACATAGCTAATAGGCCTGGCCAGTGGCCACTTCTCTTTGTGGTAGTCACAATGGAACTTTGATCGCCAGTGAAATTAGTCACTCAAACAATAGTCTACATTCACTGAACACTGCTGAGCCCTCAGTGAGATGAGCAGCAGCGACTGCCACATTCCCCCAGCCAGCTTTAATTGGAAGTGATGCTAGACAGATCATATCATAACCATTAGTGATGCCCTGATAAAACTGACCTGGGAGCTGCTCTGTAAAGCCTCTTTGTCTGAGAAGGGTCCGATGAGCCCCAGGACCCTGCAGCCTGCCATCTCCAGCAGCAATCACAGCGTGACCCCAGCCACCTCTCTCAGCCCTTAATGCCCAGGATGCTGGCTCTGGGGCTGTGGAACAGGGGCAGTTGACCTCCCCCTCTCTGGAGGATAAAAAGGCTGATAGCAGGGACTAAAAATTAAAGACTGTGGCCTTTGAAAGCTTCCATTATTGTCAGCGGGAGCACAGCAATGAATCTCGCCGGCCCTCTCCATGGACATGCATTATCGGGAGGGTGATTATTTGACCTAAAGTCTCTGCTTGCCAATGATTTATTTTACCCTGGCACAGGTGCGTTCCCTGACCTCTCTGCCCTTTTGGAGGGAAACAGAGTGACAGAAAACACCAAATTGTTTTGGACTTTGGATCAAACGTTTCATGATTTTTCAGGAACCATTTTTGATCCATTTTTGAGTCCATCTCAGATATGTTTTTCTGTCTCTGAGGAATGGAGCCTTTTACAGGAATATACAGAGAACCAAAAAGATTGGATCAATTGTTCCTCTGCTACAGTAATTCAGAAAGATGGATTGCAGTCCAAAGTGAGACCAAAATTTGCTGTGAAAAGCTAAAACCAAAGGAGCATGTCACTGCAAATGTCAGTTCTCATGGTTACTGAGGTATATACTTGCAGACAGGAGAGCAGTTTTCTAAAATATGCAATATCTTCAAAACCTTTGCAGGAGTGAGAGGTCCTTGTTTTCTGAAGTGCTTCCAGCTGTTGTTTCTTGTGATTTTTTTGATAATACACTTACATGTAGTTTGAAGATTTGCAGACAGAATATAAACAGAGACAGTGTTTTCCAGCACTGCAACCCATTTTTTTCTTTGCATGCGTGTTACTCATACTGTAACACAATTTAATCTGCTTTATTGATCATCTACTATGTATGTGAAGACTTACTGATTTTTACCCTTTTTGTTTTTCTGTTACTCCATAGCATAAAGTTTTTAAGCAAGCTGCACAGGCCACACGCTTCAATGCTTGTTTCTTGGCCCGCCATTTCATTCTGAGTGCTCAGGGAAATAACGCTTCCATTGTGTGCGGGTAACGAAGAATGCGACAACGGAGATAAGTTTCTTGGTGGGCAGGCCTGTGAAACTTGATATTGTGCAAACGCTTAGGGAACGGTGGCTGAAGATGAGCACTTTACAGCTTTTAGAGCACACCGGTTTCTGCAGTGTGTCCGGCTCTGGTGGCTGTTGTTGGCTATCATCAGCAGTCACTCGGCCGATTCAACATGTTGTATTGAATTGTCAGTGGAGGCATTCAGTGAAAGAGAGCTGTCTGACTTGCTGTTCAGCCTAGTAAACCAGTGATTTCAGCCATTCAGAGTTGTTTCTGCTTATTTTTGCCTCTGCCTTTTCCACCAGTCCTACAATCTGAACAACCATTTTTGCCCTCCTCTGATATGATCTACAGGAGCAGCGCTTCAAATAGTGTCTCTACAGCAGCAGGCTTACCAGACCTTCCATCTTCATGGTTACAATAATAAACATGATATAATTACTACAGCCAGTTGAGGCCGTCTTACAATAACGCTTAACTATGGGTAGTAATAATCTGCTTGCACAGACGACCCATGTGCTCAGTTTTTCTTTTCTTACTCTACAAGCAAAAGAAAACTGACTTTTCTGCTGACAACTTGGCTGATAGTGGTTTATTGAGCATACACTGGAACAGATTAAACATATTCTAAGTGGAGCGGTCATTTAATTTGTTTTCTTTGTCTTCCCACTGTGAGTTTTGAATCGTGAAGAGATTCTATTGACCGGTCACAGTATTTTCTCTCACCCAGCAGCAGCGGTGTGTGCATGTCAGTTGTCAGCTGGTCAATGGATATTTTCTTTCAGGACTGATCAGTCAACTCTTACAGAAGAAGTGACGCAATGCAAAGTCCTCGTCGACTCTAGCACTTCTAAGCCAGCTTGATGTGTTAGGGCCCCTACTTAAATAACCTCTGTCATGTTTAAGCAACTTGGAATTGGGAGGTTGGGACAGTAACTGTCTGAGCATAAATTCCATCTATGGTGGCTGTCAGCTCAACTGCAAAAGTGACTGTAAATTAACAAACACGTTTACGATCCATGGTCATATTTCTCAGCCTTTTTTCCTTTCCAACACAAGACCCTTCAACTGTGTAAAGGAGAATAAAAATCTGTCTCTAAGTGATAAAGTCATAAAACATATGGCAAAACAAAGATATTGCCTTGTCGCCTGTGACCTTGCTTACCTGTTCTGAAAGATCGCTTTGCTTTTGAATTTCAGTGCTGCTGCTTCAGTGCTGCTGATATGCTATTGACAATTACAATGTTCAGTTTCCCATTGCACCATAGCTCTGCAAATCGTCACCTATCTTCATCTACTGCGTGGCTCAAAGAAGGAGAAAAGACATCTGTATAAAAGGCATATAATGCTCAAAGAAAGATATACTGTGTTTTTTTTTTGTTTGTTTTTTAGTTTTTTTTCTGGCAGAACAATCACAGTGATTTAAACAATGGAAAGATAAAAGGCTTGGAGCTGAAGTATAAAAAAACACATATTTTGTCCTGCATGTCACCTAATTAATTTCCCTGTGATGTCCAATTGTGACAGAACAAGAGTGTTTTTTTCTGAGATGCAGTGGAAAACAAAAATTAGTAATATCTGAAATATTGGTTATAAACTATGATAAATTATTCATTATAGTTTTTTGTTGTTAACACAAAATGCTCCTTTGAGATCGCAATAGCAGTCATTTGTGATTCAACTGCACTCCTAAGACCAACAGCAATTCATGCAAAACTACCCTACCACAGCGTTTCACAGAACTCTATAGATCATACAATGACATTTATATTGAAAGTATCTTAACATAGGCTATTACAAAACCTAGAAAATGCTCCATGATGTTATCCATGCTGCTCTCATCTAGCTGTGTTCTTGGTTAGGTTTAGGCAGCAAATAGTAAATAGTTAATACATCATGTCTCATGCTTCAAATCATGTTAACCTTTCTCAGTGTTAACCAAGACACATTCTCACCGTCTTCACTAGGTGCTTTGAGTATATAATCATGGAAAATGTTAATCATTGCTTCTTTTTTTCTTCTTTTTTTTCTTTTTTGGTATTATTGCATGAGTGGTTTTGTTGGAAAAACAAAGGAAACATTTTGCAGATCCATTTAGCATCAACATTTTGCCACTTTTAGTCTCAACATTTCATAATTACGCTCATAAAAAACATAATTCGAGCAGAATTATGTTTCTTTCCAAATGAATTTGCTGTTGCAAATTACTGACTTCACTTTATCCCAGTTTATTCTAAGCCCATTCCTCACAACAAGATGGTTGTGCATCAGCTCCCAACCAGATAGTTTAATCTCACTACTGATGCGGACCTGATCAAATACTAATTAATGCTTGTTCCCTCTAGCAAGTAACCAATCAAATGTCAGTTTATGATAGGTGGAGATGTGTGGGAGCATCATCTGTTTATGTTTATTTGAAGTATGCATAGATACATAAACATAAAGTGTGCACACCTACTATAAATCTATATTTGCAGAAAATATTAATCGAATTATCAAACTAGTTAAAAACTTTAAATGCAAATAAAATGTTACCATGTTTACATAAGCGTAATGTTTACACAACACCGTTGTAAATAGATGCCATTGTACCCCTTGTAAGAGGGACGAAAAAGGGTTGAATGGATTTCACTATTCTGCAGAGAAGAATACGAGATTACTCGTGCTGAAATTGGAACGGTTTGTGGAGTGCACGCTACTTATTGTTCTCTATGTTATTTAAATCTCTGAACAAAAGTGAATGGATTGCCTGGAGCTTTGACTACAGGTGTGTGTAGTTTCTAGTGCAGCTGGTGGAAGAAATTGGACATGGTTTTTGTTGAGCCTAAGTTGTAGAAATTGTTCCAGACAGATTTCGCCACAACACAAAAGGAGAACATGAAATTGTGTCTGGAATGAAGCGTTAGAATAGAAAGAGTTCGCTCTGGCCGTGGTGGCGAGTAGCTGCATCATCACAAATACATCCTCACAGATTTCTTGTGGGTGGTTTATGTAATTTGTTACTCGACACCAGGACAGTCAACACAGCAGTGTATGTATCTCCATGCTGGGAGTATTGTATCAGTGAAATCCTCTAGTTCAGCATACAATAGCTGAAGATTTACCAACACTTGGTCACACTTTTGATTTACCATGCCTGCAAGAAATCTTCATGTGCATTCAGTACTGATCATATTTTTGTTGTGAAATGCCATTGTTCGAGTTCCCAATGGTTTAATTCAAATGTGCTGGCTTCAGCGCTCATGATTGAATTCAGATTGATGTGTTGAAGTCTCTTTTACTTTCCTTTTTAGAAAGTTATCTTTTGGCTCACTTAGCCAATGCAGCTCAGTCTAGCAGCACAATGGTTTTGTAAGTCACAGAAAACCCTGGGGAGTAAGTGTCTTTGTTTAATGTGACCTCATGAAGAATAAGTAGCCTGGTGTGAGGTTCTCCCCATAAACACTTGCAACAATAGAAGGCCTGGGCGATACCACCAACACTGCAGGAGAGGGAGAGAGGGTAAAACCTACCGTGGAATTACAATGACAAACTGTGAGCATTAGAAACTTTCCTCCCCTATCTCTGATGATTCTTCTGCCGTCTCTCCCCGACTCACATGGGAGCAAATTCTCAAATTCAACAGGATAGCTTCTAATGAACCTACGCCTCAATTTCCAAAGCAAACTAGCATTTTTATGGAACAGTGTGCCACCATTACGAAAGGGTCCTCAAGGGATTGTCTGTATTACAGCTTCAGTGGTGCAGTTCATCAAGTCCCTAGATCAGCAGAGTATATAGCAGGCTATTGCAATGGAAAAGGGAAGGTTATTGCTAAAGGCAATGAGGATAGGCCAAAGTTGTTCATTGTCAGTGATTATTCTTTGGTCACAGACTCACAGGTTAGATCAAAGTATGACAATTATTGTCAATGATTCAGCTTCCATGTTGTTTTTTATTAATGATTAGCCAAACAACATAGTTACTGATTGTAAAGTGTACTCACACACTGTCCTACATCTTTTGTCAGAGACAGATCTGTTGCCTTTTGCATGACAGGGAGCTGCAACTAAATGTTTTACAAGTGCAGTTGGAGACAGTAATTGAGGCAACAAGAGACAGGAATTGTTCTTGCCCCTTGTATCACCAAAATGTCGCACTCCATTCAGACAAAAGCTTTTTAGTGTGTACAGCAACAATCTGTCAGTCAACATGACATCACAGATTACAGTCTCAGGCCTCAAGAATAAGCAACAAATAGATAATCAAACCTGCTGCATCACAAAGGGGAAAAACAGTCGCTTTTACCATAAAACAATGACTGAGCACATGAATAAATTATACAGGAGATAAAAGGTCAAGTGTAATTTGAGGCAATATTTTCCCTCCAAAGCATTCTCTCCCAACCAGTGGATGAACCCTAATAAGAACACATTATTTCTTACATATTGCACATCAATGGATATTGCTAAGCAATGGAAAGATAGGACCCCTGCTACTGCGTAATGTTGCCATAGAAATATGATTATTCTAATCATTATAAATCAAGACTAGACCAGTGTCCTTGTGCTGCAGTCATTTACATCATTGTTGGGATAAAAATAAAACAAAGGATTCGAAAAGAAGATCTGATCACCCTGAGGGCTTTATTTCACTCCTCTAGTACCTTAAAAAGATCTTGGGAAAAGAGCTAATGGTGTGACAAAACAATTTCTAAGATGCCAATACTTTCATTAAATCAAGCAAGTAATAGGCTATTAAATCGCAGTGCCAATGCTTCAGCTGTATGTTTCCCAGTCCTATCTTGCAATGCAGAAAACAAGGGTGGTTCAATGATTAATTCAATGTTAGCACTGAGAACAGTGGCTTGTAAATATCTATCAGTGCAAATTTGCCACATTTCTTTTTACCACTGCCCTGACAAATAAGCAACAACTACAGCGAAGACCTTTCAGATTTTAATCAAATACACAATATGAACCTGGTTGGGGCAGCATCATCTGACTACCCATCATTTTACCATGGTTGTGGGGAGATTGACAGGGCAAAGCTGGTGACCATCAAAATAGTATTGAGTGGGAAAAAAACCTCATCATTACAGTCATTAAAATCTACTGCAGCCCTACAGCCTTTGCTCAGAAACAAAGAGCCTTACTGGGCTGATGCAGGCATTCATTAAAAGTGGTATTTGGTATGATTAATGATACTTGCAATTTACAAGGCAGAGTACAGGCTCTGTTGAGGCTTTGGGAGGAAAATTGGACTGTATTGGGTAAAAGGGGTGGGTGGTCCTCACTGTGCTCTGTGGAAACCCACTCACTCTGTCATGTTGCACTGTGCTGCAGTGCCTCTTCAGGACCAAGTCTCTGGAACACAATGACTTGATTTGCTTTGACGAGTCTTCTCTTAATTTTTTTTTATCCTTTTTTTCTTTTTTCTTTTCTTTTTTTTTTGGGGGGGCCTGATCATTATTTCCTCATTTTGCATTCGTTTCATCAGAGATAATTTATCTCTGCCTGCTTTAATGAAGTGATAATTCCATGATAATTAACGTAATCCTGCACCAAAGCAAATTTGCCTAATGACTGTTGTTTTGATAGTCAGAGTTGGTGCATGGGAGAATGTCCACACTGGGAGGAATCGAGGCTCTGTGCCAGCCAGAGGAAACAGGAGACAGCAGAGTCAGGAGCCAAAGGACGGAGAACAGTACCAGAGAATTTCACTTTGTGACCTCAACTTTCTGCAGTGGGTTGAAGGGACCCCTGGCACTTTCCATTCAGCAGTTCAAATAATAAGGTGCTAATCGGTCAGCTCAGTAAAAGAAAGCCTGTTTGGTTTGCCCTCTTATATCTGACTACAAATATGACTGTGTGGAGATGAGGAGCCAGGTGAGGGAGGCCCTGGGCCAAGGTATTGTCGCTGACATTTCATTTGTTCAGGGATACCAACTTTGACATTTCATTTGTTTGATATTTGTTCGACTCACACACCAGAAAAGTTTAACCTCTCAAATCCAGGATTAAATATCCATAAATACTTCCTTTCCAGTCAAAAATAATAGATTAGCATTAGATAAGTTGTCAGCAATTGATTGTGACATAAAGATGTGCATGTGTGACCCCATACATACACAGTATACAGACCACATTTTTCAGGTATCGGTAATGGCAGCCAGTACATTACTTTCAGGTCACCACTACCACAGTTAATCACTTTGCTGGTAAGTGTTTTTCTAATCAATAAAAAAAAACATGCATGCGTCCTCTGAAACTTTCATAACTACAGTGGATGTTTTTCTTCTTCAAATTATGTCAATTAATATCACAGAGTAATTTGTCCATCACTTCCCATATGTTCCACTATTATATTCCGTCCATACATGTAGGTGGATATAAGAGAGAGAAGAGAGATTCAACCATGGGACCATACTCTAACTCTAAATATGTTTATAATACCTGGCTCTTGAACCTGGCTCTTCACACTACTTTACATAAATGGACAACAATAGATTTTGAGTGCATAACTCATACATATTCACACTTGGCATGAATGTAGATGAAAAGATTTATTCACGTAGGGTTATTCAACATCCTGACTTCTTTGTTTTAATGTTTTTTTATCTGAGAATATAGAAAATGTATAAAAAATACGTAGATTTCTGTACCTGCAGACTAATACATGAAATCTCATACAGCTTTTGCTTCATATGAATGTTGGGCTTATTGACAGGTAAAGAGAAATCAATTTTATACTACTGAGGTGCACTCTGTGATGCAACTGCACAGTTTGAAGTTAAAGTTGAAGTTCACTTGAATGTAGGATGCTTATATGTTATTCTTGATAAGTTGAAGTTTATTTCTTTCTCTCCTTTTTTTATTATTATATAAGGAGGCAGATACTCGATGAACAGAAGATTCATAATGGTATGTATACACCTCATTAAAATGTTTATACGCACGGACCAAGCATGTGTGGGTTCAATTTGACACTGCCAGAAGGAGGACATTTCAAATCCAGCATTCAGTGAAAATGACAGAAATATATAGTGTTTTGGAACTGCTAGCAAATAAAACAGATTGGGATTTTTTTTTTATTTATTTTTGTCAAATAACAACAAAGCAAAAGCACAAAGACAGGCCTGGATTAATGGCTTTAAAGTGAAAGTGGAGCTGGAACATCCAGCTGGCTTGATCAATCCACTGGCTCACCCTGGATGTAGGGAAGACTGGCAGCCAACAAATCACAGCCATGTTCGTGTGTTTTACATGATTAAGCATATTGGGTTAGCATTAAATCGACTTTACCTTGCTTGACAAAGTGACAGCTGCGAGGCCCCCTTCACTTCTCTGTGCATGTATTGGCAGGAGGAGTTTCCATTCAAAAAATTTAGATTCATTGACCATTGACCAACATTACCATTACCCGTGATACCAGTGAATTAACAGCATCTTTTAGGGAAATCTCAGGCCTCTGAATGCCACCTTAATCAGCAGCCTTTAGTGCTAATGTAATGTAATGTAAATCACTGGTACGTATTATCAAATGAATTATTAGCACATATACAGCTTTTAACAACATACAAACATACATCATTCTAAAATGCTTTATTATTGTTTTCTCGTGATTATAAATTGATTTAGTTTTACTCATACAGTTTATCAACAGTACTGCAGCTGCTCATTTCAGTTAATAGATGGCTTACAGGCGAGCTTTTGCACATTGTGACATCCTGTGACGAGGTTTGTAGAAGTTGTGTGATGTCCATCACACTGACACAAGTTGATACTCTTACTCTAATGAGACTTTTTCATTTTATCCGTGAGGTGACAATTACTGCAATTTATTTAGTGCTAATTTACAAAGTGGCATGTGTAACAGACAGGAGCAGATGGCCGCTGAAGAGTAAGCATAGAAATGTTACAGCTACTCGCCCTTATAGGAGTGTACTAAGGAGCCGCATGAACTGGCAAGCAAGACACTCAGTCGCTCTGAACTGAAGCAGCTGATGAGATTTGGGTCAAAATTGATTATGGTGGTAGATAAGCAGGAAAAAGGGCCAGGTCAAAATTGTTATAATTTATATTTAAGACCTAAAAAACTTTAAAAAACACAGATAAGACTTCAGAAACTGAGTGAGTGTGAATAGGTGCAGTATGAGTCAAGTTAGACAAATTGTCCACAGCAGCACAGTGACATGTTATAAGATTTATCTATTTTTATTTATTGTTTAATTTTGACTATGTACAAGTATTGTCTTCACCAAAAATGCCATCTACCTGACTCCCATTTTGCTCACACCAGACAACAGATGAAAGCCATGACAGCCATAACAACAATGTGTACACTGTATTTTGGCTGAGGTGTGATAGATTTGTGAGCAATTGTCCCTTTAAAGACTTGAAGATTATTTTCAAGAAATTGTAGTAATTATGCTGTTATGTTATTACCCACACACCATGGAACTCATAAATGGCATTCTGCTCGCTTTTTCTCTCTGGTCACTGGTCTTTGAAGTCCTTCAAATGTTCTGTAGATACCCCTAGTGTAAAAAAGACGGGAGTAGAAGTACAGCGTGAGGGCTGAGGCAAACAAAATTGATATGTTGTTGATGAGACGATTATTTTATTCAGCATATTTAGACTTCTAGACAGGTGCCAACTTGGACTAGGGCACCACTTTTGCAAAACTGCAATTGCTTCTCAATGCAAAAATAAGACATTTAGTGCTGAAAGTACTGAATTTAACCCATATTTAGCTCCGCAGAATGTTGCATGTGCTGATTGGTGGTGGTGACTGGTGTCATATTGAAGACATCGAATAATTTCATGGCTTTGACAAATTATAAGAGTTAGAATTCACAAATCTAAAATAATTTTTTATGGATGCATTTAAAACAGCCATATAGAAACTAAAACTGATAATATACGCTTTTCACAAATTTAATTTAATTAGGCTAATCTGACACAGCATTCATCCAGAGTAAAAATAGCGTTGTTATTGCTGTAAGTGATTAGTAAAATTAAGTATAAAGAAACTTATAACTGAGAACTGAGAATACGGCACAGAAAGAAAAATCTATTATGACTGCAGTTCATATAATTTATTGAGGAAACATAATAGAAGGTCTTTTAGACCCTGAAGTCCAGCTGTGCTGAAGACAATGTTGGAGAGAAAGAGTGGTCACTCATTAAAAATCTACAATATGCTGGGAGAAGAATGGCAGTGGGCCCAATAGGCCTCTGCAATGCTAGGCATCTGCATATCCTTTCACAGTGGTGTGTGTGATTGTGTGTGGGTCTATCAATTAGGGAGGCTTGTAGGGTTTCTCTCTTCAAAGAACCTAAATAATTTAACCATCAGGGGTCAGATCCTATTAACCAGTGTGACATCAGGTCTTCATTGTGACAGTGTTTACAGAGCTACAAATTATTGAGGAAGCTGAAGAGGAACAAGGTTAAAAAAGTGTGACACTACATGATGCAGCCTTGCACGCTTTGTCTGACAGCAAGAGGGTATCACTGTTATGACTGCAAGTATCCGATACTCTCACTCACTACTAAGGTGGGAGCCGTATAAATAGGCTCTGCTGATTCTGTAACTGCTTCCATCAAACTAGATTAAGAAGGTGAGTTGGAAGATGGACCCCTGATGGTTAATTGAAGTTTTATTAATGCTGCTGAAATTCAACTGGAAAAAGAGCCGACATGACCGCAGGGCTAGTGGGGAGCCTTCCACACTGCAGTGTTTTAAACCAATTATAGGTATTTTCCAGTGTCTTTATCCTTACATAGTTGGCAAAGAAACCCATTTTATTTGACCTTGAATGTCCCTCTGCGGTTGTCTGCTGTGAGGATACAGAGTAGCTCCCTAGTGAGAATTCTGTGTATTCTATAATTAATAATTCATCAGCTCATTGCTAACAGCTAGCAGTCTGGTGGAGGGGCTGATACATTAGTAGTTTGGGGCAGTCTCTTCACTCAACCTTAATGAGGTGTTTATAGTTGATTATGTAACAATACTATAATCAACATTGACTTTTTTTTCCTACTCTACCATTGTCAGAATGATCCACATGACAGAGTATGACTGCTCCTTTAAAGCTCTTTACACTGTTCAAATTCTGCCCATATTCAGTATCATTTTTTGAACAAGAAGAATAAATTGTCAAGTAGTTTTGAGACTTCTTTAAATGATTAGTTAAAGATGATGTTCGCTCCTTACTGAAGTAATTCATCTTCTGAAGTTCACACATGGCTCAGCTTCTGAAAAAGACTGAGCTTTGCATTTCACATTTACTCCCTGAAAAATTTAGACACTCGGTGTAGTTTTGAATTTGTTAGTCTGGACAGCATGAAGCAGAATCATCCTGGATAACTGGATGTTAAACGAACAAACAAACTTTCAGGGAGCTAGATGAGAAGGTTGATACCACTTTCATATGTGTTTGTAAATCTGAAGCTATAGCCAGGAGACAGTTCACTTGGCTGAAAACAGTTAGCCTGGCTCTGTCCACAGAAAAAAAAAGTCTGCCAAGGAGCACCTCCAAAGCTCAATAATTGGCAGGTTGTATCTTGTGTTTATACTGTGAAGTGAAAAAATGCTGAATTACTGGTAGGCTGCTTTGCTTACCTTTGGACAAAGCAATGCTAGCTGTCCATAAGCTATGCTATGCTAACAGCCTCCTGGGTGTAGCTTAATATTTAATGGACAGAGCGATACCAGAGTGGTATCAATCTCCTTTTCTGAATCAAGAGAGTGAATAAGTGTGTTTCCCAAAATGTCAAACTATTCCTTTAAGTGTTAAATTTCAGGGTTTTTTAAAGCAGTTATTCCATGAGCTCTTCTCCAAACATGCTAATAAATCAGAAGTGCTTTGAGAGATTCTCAGATTTCTGATCTAATCTGTGTCCTTCTTGCAAGTTCATTAGCTGGAGAAAGAGCACAGGATGCTGCTCTCTGTGGCTGTTTACTCATATCTATGGATGAATTGACACGTCCGCTGCTGGTGTTACTGGTGTCAAGTAAATTGAAAACAAGCAGTGGTAGCTGTCATAAATGTTACTGTAGTGGTTACAAGCACTTTACTGCCTTCCCAAGATCAAGGTTGGAGGAGCAGCGCTACTCCAGTTGCCCATGCACACACAGTTTTATCAATTTACTTCACTTTGCACCAGTGAGTTCCATAAATATATATTTACAATCTCAAAATTTCTTGTAGTGTGTATGTGGTCACTCAGAATTAGGACATGGAACTATACCAAGTCATACATTTCCAAGTGATTAATAGTTGGATTTGTTTTTCCATATATGCCCCCTGCATTTTATTAAGGGCACCATGTGCCACGATCCCCTGCAGACAGGGAAATAAGGTGTCAACAGCACTTTGCATGTTGATAGAGCATGCCTTCCTGCAGGATTGGACCCTCTAAAATAGACCCTATTAAGTACACCCAGAAGTTGCAGTAACAGCCTTTAGACTGATGACCCCCTTATGCTACTGCAGCTTCCAGTCTTTATAACATTAATATTCATTTTCTTGGTTTTAACGAAGCAGGCAACAGGCATGGGGTACCCCGGGAGCACTGCGTTTAGCATCAATGGAGATACAGTCAAACAACCAAACACAGAGGGAAGAAGTTGGCTTGGCTGTCTCCTTCCCCTGGGCTCCATATTAATGAGACAACGCCACACTGCAGCCAATTACAGCCACTCCCAGACAGATGCCTTTAGTCCAAGACAACCTCCCACCATAGACTCGACCCCCACCTCCTCACAGTCACCATTCCTTTACATGAGCATACACACATCATTTCCCCCTGACAAAAATCCATACAGGATATACATTATGCATGTTTTCACAGATAAAATAGCTATCAACAACAGACCATTAAAGGAAAAATTCATGTGCTGAAACAACAAACAAAATGTCCTTTTAAACCATATCTACAGCCAACAAGTTGAAAACATCCATTATTTGACTCACTTGTCAAGTATCCATCCATCCATTTTGCTTGAAACGCTCCCGCTCAGGGTCACGAGAGCTGGAGCCTTGTCCTGCGAACACGTGTATGACCTGTAGAGGTCACCAGCATATCACAGGGCTTATATACAACTAAAATGTCAACAGATTCAACCAGATTACGCTTTCTGTTAACATAATGAGGATATGTTGTTAATTAACATATTTGGCAAGTTGCAAATATCTTGATAGTGAGTGTATCACTAAAATGTTCACAGACAACATATTTGTTTTCTTCCAAAATATCCCATCTAGCAATAAAGTAATCACTTGTAGTGACCATGGCTATGTTTAGGCACTCAAAGCACTGGTCTGTGTGAATACAGAAAAAAGTTAACAGTGACCTCAGACAAAATGTGATTATTAACATTTAAAACATTTAACCAAAATTACAGTCTTTCCCTATGGACAATTTTGTAGTCTTCAGTTTACCTAACTTGCAAACTGTAGCCTTTGGCTGTTGGACACCCACACAAACGTGGAGAGAACATGCAAAACAAACTCAAAGTCAAAACACAGAAAGGCTCTAGCTGGTCGATTTGAGTTTGAATTCATGATCCTCTTGCTGTCAGGTTACCGCCATCAAGAGTCAATTATGAGTCATCAAAACCTTCCCAACAGAGAATTGTAAGAGTTTGGGACCGTGCCTCCCAATAAATATGCCATTATTCAGTGGCCCCAAAACAGAAAACCTATGAAGTTTTATCCTGTAGATGGCCAGTCCAGCACAACAGAAGACTCCAAATAAGGTTACTCTTGAAAGTACCTCGGTATTTAAAACGCCTTGTCTAACCCAAGAGAGAAGGCTCATTAATTGTGCATTACAAAGCTGAGACAGTGGAAATAAGGCTACCTGCCTGGCATCACAGCAGCCCTTATTCTGGATGGCGCAACTACATGGTCCTTTGAATAGGCAGGCTTTGTGGTATTCCTGTACTCAGCACAATGGGAATAAGTAACTGCTGTTTGCGGCCTGAACTCTGAATTGAGACTGAGAGCAATTATCATCGCCCAAGCTCCTTAGGAAAGGGGCCGCATGGTCTGATGGAATGGACATTCACCCAGAAATGCACTGATGCACAGCTGCTGTAAAATCAGTACTCATCAGTTCTCATATGACCCCATAACAAGATGTTTCTTTAAATTGTCATAACATGTCCATGTTGTTCTTGCACTGATGCTGGCCTAAATGTCACGAGGACCAAATATAATGTATTGGACAGGAACAATTGCGGTAATGGCAGCAACAAATGTTTCAGCCTTTGGGTTTGAAAATCAAATTGAATGGCAAATGTCTGAGTTCTCTATGAAGACTGTGCATTTTTATTGCTTGGCATTTATAAATATTTTGGTCATATGAATTACCTGGTAGTATTTAAGGCTGAAATGTACAGTCTTGTACTGGCATTTATCAAGTGCAACATATAAGGGCTGAAAATTGTTCAGTGAAGAAAACCTTTGCACTTTGACATCATCTCTGTGTATCGAAATGAAAAAGGACTGAATCTGCCACAATCTGGCAGCTAAAAAGTGTGTGCAGACAAAAGGCTGGCCCATTTTGAGAGTGGAGGCAGACAGACACCAATAGGGGTCTGGGGACCTGAAAATCGTTGGGCTTGGCTGGTATTCAGGGTGAATCAGGGCCAGTAGTACGATGCATGGGCCCGATACAACTCGGGGGGGTGGGATGGGGGGTGGCATGACTGGAATTAATTCCCTCTGATTGAGGCAATTGCCAAGGTTACTGCAGAGAATCAAACAGTGGAATGTCACAGGAAGTGTTGTTTTCAGAGGCACAGTATCCTTGGTCACAGCTCATACCAAGGAGATGCTAATGATAGCTTTATCTTGAATCTCTTTGAAAAACTCAGAAAAAGCTTTTCCCATGAGGCAGACCTATTTCTTAGGTAAGAACCATCGCAGTCCTATTTTCAAAGACAATTTATCCAACTCAGCCCCCTCAAGAATTTATAATTTTGATTGTTATAGACACATTAAAAACACATGAGGAAAGTGAGACATGTAAATGTACAAAAACAGTCCCAAAACCAAAATTCAAACAGGATTCCTCGTTTGCAAAATATGGCTTGCACCAATGAAACTGAGCAGGAACCTAAATGTGAAGTTCTGGTTTGCATGATACACCATTATACGGTGGTGTAACCCACTCCCGGGTAATTACACCCGGCTCTAGGTTTATAAGGAGCTAAGGAATTCAATGTATGAACCATAAGCATTACCCAACACAAGTCATTTCAGCCAATGTGACTTGTGGCTTGTAAACCGTCTGTAAACCAACCATAAACTTTCAGTCAACTGTAAACATATCCCATGAGCCTTATCCAGTGGGACGTTGTCAGGGCCTCATGGGAGCTATATTTACTGATTGCAGACAAAATAATTGTTGTATAATCTTTGTTAAAATGATGAGGTACTGAAATTCCATTCAGTAGCAGATAATCCTTGAATTCAGAATACTGACGATATAAACACTCAGTGGCCACTTTATTAGGTACACATGTACAATCTAACACAATCAGATACAATTTCAAGAAAGTCTATTTTCATGATGATGCATATAATGTTTTTTCTTTGACAAAAAAGAGGTGTTAATTTGATAACATGACAAAAAAGAAAAAGAAAAACTTCTCAAAATAATATGGTCCAGTACAACAAACATTTATGTATGAACTCACTGAAAACATATGGCCTAAATGTATTTATACAACTTGCTGACACTGATGTTCCAAAATAGAGCCAGTAGACAGAGACAGTAATGCATTTGTTTTGGGTTAGCCCCTTGGCATTTAAGTTTTGGACTGACATCAATTACTTTTATTACTTTTTCATTTGAACAAGACACTCCATAGTGATTATTCCAAAACTCATTATAACCAGATTTTAAGTTTTTATGCTAATTGTTTTTATTGTAATTTGTAAATTCCATAACCTTAAAGACACATTTTCCAAACCTTTCAGGAACTTATCAACATACTGTATATAGTTGCTGCTGTGTAGCTTCCGGCCACAACGCGGCACTATGCAGCAACATGCTGACAAGCAGCTCTCCAATCAGTGAGCGAAGAAGAAATCACGAGCCCTGTTGGACGTGGAGCGGTAGTGCTGACTAATTAAATTCACCTGCTCGCCACTGGAGCAAGTGCTTGTCTAGCTAGCTTACACAGGCGCAAGACAATGATGGGAATTCTCTTTAAATGCTGCCAAGACGTTCACCTGTCTGAAGTTAATTATCATCCAAAAAGTGATACGTGACTTAGCCCTCATTAGTTCGAGGCCGAATGGCAAATTTCAGCTTCGTGAGAGAAAACGCCGCGGGACAGAGACAGCCTCAGGAGAAGCTACAGGTGCTGTCATCAGGTGGCCTCGCTGCGAGGAGCAGCCACAGACAGACATCAGCAGCAAAGATAGTGGTAGTGCTGGAGCAGACACATTAGTCCCACCGCCAGCATAAGGGCTGTCATCAGCAACGGAAGTGGTGTTTGCTTGGCAGGTCTTGTAAATGACAGCTCTTGTGGGGCAGATAAAGCAAAGATGAGAGGGAGCTCGGCAGGCCGGCAGTCAGAAGAAGAATATGGCCAGCAGCAGCTCCATGTACACATGAGATGACGGGAGTTTTGAGGAGGGCCTGCACTGAAAACGATGATGGGACAACTGCTTGCCAGGAAATCAGAAAAAGGATTATAATTTTTATTCAGATCCTAATTGAAGAGGGGTACCATGTCAAGGCAGGCTATCATTAGCCTGTGCAGCCTTACACAACAGACAAACCTGCACGACACTGAACATGGGAGAAGACTAAAGGTGATCAGTTGCACTGCTGCCCCCCAAACAAACTGCACCAAGAGCATTGTTTCTTTAATGACTATCCGCAGGTTTGGCTTTGACTGTACATTACTGTCAATGGCCCAGAGCAGACTTATTGTGTACTGTCACTACTGGCCATGGAGTCCAACCTTGTTAGATCGATGAAATTTGACGATTGGATGGATCAGTTTGCACACGCAAGGTCAAGGAAGACTCTCTTCTAATGGTAAGACCTTATTCAGTTTACTCTGTGCAGTGAGATACCACAGTTTGGTGGTTAGGTGTTTGTTTATTGTGCTTGCTGTTTATCATGACTGGTTTCTGTTTGGCTTGGTTGCCTTCTTGGGGTACTTAATGAACATCAGGTCTATTGTGGATTCTTCTCTGTGACACTTTTCATAAGCTGCAGTTTACAGCCTGTTGTTGTGCTCAGTGGTTGGTGTGATTGCTCTTTGGCTGTCTTTTACCTTTGTTGCTTTGAGTGGAGTAGCACTGCCTAGTGCTGAAGTGGTGGTGGGCTGCAGCAGTCATTCAGATAGGCTATCATACCTAACTGTAATTATGCAACTTAACGCAGGTTAGATGTCTGTTCTCTTTCCCCCTTTTGACGTTCACTGGTTTGGCTATAGTTTGATTGCTGTCTGCACATTGGCAGAACAATGTGGGAGTTTGCGTTGGTATTGATACAATGGATAAATGGTGCAAACTATAGTAGTGTACTAGTACACACAGTAAGTCTCTGGGTTAAACTGTAGTATTTTTTAATTGTGCAACTATACTGCAATGTAAACAACAGTACTGTATTACTCTTTATCACTTTTTATTTACTATTCTCATCATATAATGCACAGTAATTTGGTTTCTGTTTTATTCAATGATTAATCAGCTACTAAGTTTCTCAATTAAATAATTAGTTTGAGATATGAAATTATGAAATTGTATAAATTGATATTCACAATTTCCCTGAACCCTTAGGCGATGCCAACAAATTGCATGTTTTGTTTAACTAACAGTCCAAAGCCTCAAGATATTCAGTTTGCTAAAAAAATAAGGCAAAGAAAAGTAGCAAATCCTCACAGTTGAGAGGCTGGAACTTTTGTCAATTACTACCAGTTAACATTATGCTTACTATCCACTCAGTTTCAGGTTTAAACTCTATGCCGCCTATGCTATTTAGAATATGCTGTGCATGTATAACCACAGAATGTAGTACTGAAGTCCATGGTGTCTTCTGTGTTAATGTAATTATATGTAATGTTGAAGTTTAACTTTATTAGGGGCTTGCAATGTGCATTTTTTAGGCGTCATACACCAGACTCCAGACAGCCAGTTCTTCTGACCAGTTGAGGGAGTGGTGCTGATTGACACGTGTGCCACAGATACTTCAGTATTCAGTATTATACTTCAGTTGATATTTAAGAGGGTTATAAGAACATTTTGAGACTGAACATACTTAAGTCAGCAAAAAGTGAAGTAGGAGTGCTGAAACGAATGTCAAAATTGTATGAGAGAGCGCTGAGGGGACAAGGACGAATGGAATGAAAGTGATAACTCTAATAATTTAAAGAAATGAAGTCAGTTATTTGAGGTCATCTCATAATACATCTGAAGGGGAACCTGCAGCTATTCTCCCCCTCACTTTCCTTCAATTTGACCAACTTTAATTATCCAATCCTGACAAGAGTCTGTAAAGCTGTGCAAAAACACAAATCTTTACTCTCCCTTTTGGTTTTGCTCACTGCACTATTGAAAGTTGGTGTTATGGCATTATAGATTTAAACATCAATTATTAATGCAAATTAACTCTTAATTATCCCTGCTGTCATTTTTGTAATGTGACAATGACTTGTCCAAGGTGCGCGTCCTGTGTGAAACTCCCTGATGAAGATAGTGTGCTCAGAACATCACTGTTTTTTTTTTGGTGCAATAAATAAGTGAAAATTGGAGCCCTGCAGTGTGCAAGCCGTTTGTTTGTTGGAATCTAACTGTAGCACATTAACGTCGGCCTTATTAGAAATACTCTTAAGTGAAAGGTTGCCTGCTATATATTTTGTCACAGTAGTTATACCACAAACAAAAAGCTGGTTCTCTCTGACATCTGTAGGGGCTGACTGCAGCTGAATCAGGTTTTTCCTCAAACATAATGTACATGTAACGGCCCTCAATTACAAACAAAACAACAGATTGGGAATGACTTTGTAGTTGTGTTGCTATTCATTTAGAGCACAGTTCATCTGGTCCCAAAAGGAAATGGCTTGTGGGAGTTCGAGCGACTGTAAATTTGTGGGCTCTTGACTTGGTGAGAATTACATTGCAGTGGAATTGGGATTCAGAAATACTGAGAATATGCTTATATCACCTTGTTATTATCAGAAGGGAGTGTAAATTACCCTCCCTAAGAACTTAATTTGTTTTACCAAACTGTACAGTGGGAAGAGATGAGAAATTTTGCATAGTTATCAGAAGAGCCCTGGGAGGTCTCAGATCTGCAGTTTTTTCCAAATTGTGTCACATGGCTACAAAACATACTGTATGCTCCAAACAATAAAGCACACTCACCATATTAAGACATCATGCTGTAATTTATACTTTGAAATAGTCTTGAACAGAAGTTGAGAGAATATTTGAGATTCATTTTCTCGAGACAAGCCCCCCTCCTCCCCCCTCTGTAGAAGTCGATCTAATCTACCTCTTCTTCTCCCCAACCTTGCACACACAGCACTGCTTTTGAGTTAAACCACAAACTAACAGTCACATCCATGGGAAGCAAATTGTGACTTGAAAATTGCCGGCAGTATGAGAAAGCATAATGTCACTTGAATGATGATTGATGGCAGCCACTAACAACTGAGAAATCTGAGAAAGAATGCAAAAATAAACAATACTAAACAGCTCCAGTATGAAATGTTAAATCGGAGTGATTTCCAAAAGAGACACTTTAAAATGGCTACGTAGAGGTTACAGTAACAGTTTGGAAGCTGAACTGTGATTTAGATCCCCTCTCCGACTATATTTTTATCCAATTTTGATCAAGGCATAAAAAAATAAAATGACCAATGTATTATAAGGACAATACAATTTTGCCATAAATATAATGTTTGCAGCATCAAATTCAAAGTAAAAAATATATAACGCATGAGGATGATAATTATGTTGACTTATTAATTCAACTGTTTTTGATTAAAATAGTGAATATTCATATATTTAACCAAATAAGCATGTACAGAGGTAGTATACTTGACTTCACCTAAAGGAAAATACAGAGCATCACTTCAGGCGTTCTCTTCACAACCTTATTTACTGGGCATAAAGCTGATCTTGTTTTGCCTTGAGACTATAGCACCAGTGGAACCAACTTAAAACTCCCCTTTGGCAAAGACTGTCCAACCTTGGAGAAGTGTCTTTTTTTCCCTCTGTCCCTGAAACATCTCATTGTGGCTGAGGTGTGTTCCATAGTGACAATTTGCCATTAGGTCTAAGTAATGCGATGTGGGCAGACAGAGGTGCCCTTTGCCCCCCTGTTGCTTCCCACAAGGCAAAGAGAGGCTCCTGTCTTGTCTAGGTCAACTTCCCTTTCAAGCAGACAGCACTTCAAACTGCAGGGACTGCAGTCACCTCTGAGCCACCTAGGTGCCTCACAGAGAGCCTTGGCCCTCTCACCTCTTGCAATTACTGCCTACAACACCACAACACTGTTGCATCTCTTGCTGTAAAGAGAAGAGAGAAGTGTAAACAAAGAGGTGGTTTGGATGTAGCACTGACACTTTTGGCCAATTACTCATGTCTGCTATCTGCAATTGGCTATCTGGAAGGGGAAAAATGGGTCTGAGGTGAAACATTGAGGTCCAGTACAGTAAATGTAATTTTGTTTTGTTTTCTCTTCATACCTTTTATTACAAACAGAGAGTTTTTAGTTGATAAATGGTTGATATTTTCCTCTGTGTAGTATTATAAAACACTCAAAACAAGCACTTTTTGAAGGAAACATTCTCTGTGCTCTGCTACTGAGAAATGTAGATTGGCTTGCGATGTCTTGTCAGGTTGCTCTTGTGCTCATCAACAGTGCCAATGAAGTCTTTTAAAAAATCAGTGGTGGTTTTTTTTTTTTTTTTTTTTGGCCTGCCAGGTTTGTATGTATTTTCTGTCATCAAAATTAAGCAGAAGCCAAAGCCGGACTGCTCTTATTGAACGCAATCAGTATTTTATTAAAGTAAATGGCCGACTTCCGCACAACTTTAGCATTAACTCAAACTCTTACTTTTGCTGTAGACCCTAAACCACTCAATTTACCTCTAACCTGTTTATTGCCAAGTATATGTGCACACAGTTAATAGAAAATGGAGAGTTGCCATCCTGACTTCAACAAATACATATACTGCAATTACACTAGGTAGCATGAGTGTAACCCTCACCCTACAACCCTACCACAGTTCAGTAACATCAGGGTACATTCTGTAAATCATGGGTGAATCAGAGTGGTCTAGAGCTTTGTTTGTTGGTGAGATGGCTCCAAGAAAAGGCTGTACTTCTACTACTGTTCTTGGTAGTCTCTGTGTTGGCAGCTCTACAACATATTCCAGCTGAGAAAGCTTGGAAAATGTGCTGGCTGGTGTGAGAGGGGTCAGAGAAGAGACGTGTATTTAAGTGCACTTCTTGATCCTGGTGTCACACAGGCCTGGAAGGAGGGCAAGATGCATACAGTGATTTTTCTCAGCTGATTGGATGATGCATCCTAGCCTGGTGCTCTCAAGGTAGATGGCCACTGTAAAATAGTCAGTTACAGAGAAAAATAGAAGGGACCCAGTGACGGCAGTTAGGTCCTGTGGCAGGTACTACAAGCCTGAGTCCTCAGGATGGAGAGGATGTTACTTTTTACCTGCCTATGGTGTTGAATGTCTGCTTGTTGACGGTCCTTCACACAATTTGGTTATTAGCGTGAATCGGTGCCACACAGCGCGGTGTCACTGACCAATGCTCTTTGCCTTCCCTTAAAAAGCAGTAGGTGGCTGCCTCCAAAGCCCCACTCTGCACATTCTGACACTCATCTGTGTCAAAAAATGTGTTTTTTTTCCATCTTGAGTGGTTCGTATCAAAGATCAAACAGCCGACATATCCACAAATACTTAGTGGGCTTTGAAAAAGATCATTTGTGCATTGCTTGGTAAAGCCACATACACAGGAAAGATGTGACTGCATCTTGTGCTTTGACCTAGTCACAGCAAATGGGCCAAGTGCAAATCTCCATCATCCTTGACATCAAAATGCTCTAAAACTTGATTATTACTTAAGACACCTCCTACTGCGCCTTTTTCTCCCATGTTGGCTTTAATTCCATAGTTAGTCACCAAAATACCCACTGCATCAGAGCACGTAAGAAGGCCAGAATGAGTTCATAACATTCAGGTTTGGGACAACAGATTGCACCACTTCCATCATATATAGGTGAATTTCCAGTTCAAGCTCATAATGATTCTGAGTCATACATGGAGGAGAAGAGACAGTCCAGACAGCTGAAATATCACCAGACCACATCGATTAGTCATTTGGTGTATAGTCCAAGGGGATGCTTGTTTTTGTCCAAGACACACTCCAAAAGACAATAAAAAACAGCAAGTCCTCACACCTGAGAGGAGTGAATTTTTGGTATTTTGCTTGAAAAATTACTTAAATGATTAATCCATTATGAAAGTAGTTGCTTGATTATTTTTCAGTCGGATGAAGTATTCGACGACTTGTATCTGCTCTAGAGCCAAATGTGTGTGATGTTTATATAATAAGGTGATGCATATCATATCAGTGAAAAGTGACCTTATCCAGTTTTTACTGTTCAGTACATTACCAATAAAGTAGTGGCCTGTTAGTGTTGTAAATATTGGTGGATCTTAGTACCTAAAGTTTCGGCAATATTTTCAAATACTGCAGAATATTGTTGAATGATGTTATTTCATGATGCAGATCTATAAATTTGGACATATCTGTTATTTTTAGTCACTGTTTTTGAAAAACAGATGATGTATTCTGAACGCCAAATGAGTGGTACAACAAATTGAAAGAAACAAAGAGAAAAGTTGACAAAGTAAGATAGAAAACCCATTACTGTTCTCCTTCACAGTTTCCACCGTACCTCTTGTGTTCTTGTGAATTAACTTTCAAGGGCACAGAGTTTCAGCAAATATTTCATTTCCCAAGATGGCCATCGCTCAAGCTATCACTTGAACAACTCAAATCCATCTTTTGTGAAGGAAAAAGGGGAAAAAGATAGAGGATATATATATAAAGTGGAAGATGACTGAGATTACTTTGTGCTTTTCTTTTTTCTGAGTGTCAATATCTGGAGACAGAAGTTGGAAAAGTGAAGATTGGCAGCCCTCAGATTTCTGTTATCAATGGACAATACTTTTTTAAAAACATAATTATGTACAATACTGACAATTGAATAAATTATTTGTTTTGAAATTATACATTTGCATATAATTTCAAAGGTTTCACATCAGCTCATTAGGATAAATAGGAGCTATTTTAGGATGGAAAAAAAACTGCGAGTGACACTGCGTTAAATGTTATTTTTTGCTTACTTCATTTATGTCTATTTTTAATTGATTGGGTCTTTCTTGGCTGGTTTGTCAATTAATCATTTGATGGTGTGAGCAACATGGCAGTTACCCAGCAGCAATGTAAATTGGGCTTCAAAGAGACGGTTTATTTTTAAAATCAGAGAGCGAGAGTTCTTATTCAGGTTGATTATGTCTACATATAAAGGCTCAACGAAAAGTTTTAAAGAACAAACGGCAGTGTGTGGAATCAATGCATTCTATTTCCTTTACACATGTTAGATTCTTTGTGCACAAAGGAAACATCATGATGGGCCTCATTGTGGCGCTTTGAAGAGTAATGGGCTGTTTTCATAAAGCATATCAAAAAATGTAATAACACAGTGTCAGCGTTTGCTCACCTGAATTATGTATATTGACAACAGACAAGAGTAAAACAAAAAACTTGCATAGTCTGCATTTAAAAATGAACATGCGTCACACCTCTGCATAAATTGCCCTTTTTCCTCACTATATTGGAACATCATCTAGCTTTTTTTTCTTTCTTTTATACTTTGGGGAGGACAACACAAAAGTAGTATGTTTCAAAGTGCAAGTGTCCATGAGGGGGGGTGGCATAGAGGACAAGGCTCTAGAGGTCAGCGTCTTACGGCTGCTGCTTTCACCATGTTGAAACAAGAGGCAAAAGGTCAGATTACCCCCACCAGGATGTGAAAAGAGAAAACAGTGCATTAGCCAGCCTTTGTTCGTCTAACATACATGGGCTTTTCCCACTGGTGCTGCTGGTTCATTGTCCCTAGGGTCTCAATGGGTCACAAACTTTTGGGGTAGAAAGGACAGGGGGATGTCATACTGCTTTCCAAAGGTCGGTGTCTACGTCGTCATACCCCAAAGCCAACCATGGGAAACAACTGTTGCTCTACTATTGCAATACAGTGATATTAAAGCTATTTATCTCGACGCCCTACCTCTACCGAGACAGCTTGGAGGGGCTCTGATGCATGCTTAATACACTAATCATACTCTCTCTCTAGGACCCCTACCTGCTGCCCTAATCTGTTTTTCTCTGTTTTTCTCTTTCTCATAACTTCTCATAACTCATGTAGTACACTCACAAAACTACTGATATCTGCTGCACAAATACATCACTGTGCGCTTGGGTGTAGGTGTGCCTACAGGGGACTTGTTTATTTTTCAAATGCAGTCAGCTTCCTATTAGGGCTACTTTGGTGTCTGAAGCCATGGTCCCATCTTACACCACCTTCTGCATGTCCATCTGGTGTCGACATATCAAATTATGCGGTTAGTGTGTATGCATGTGGTTGGTGTTACTGTGCAGTTTCAAACATGATACCATGATTTAGGCCTGGACATTTTTAGAAGTGGTTATCAAGTTTCTTTGGTAGTAATTATTAATATTATTATTCTTTGGCAGTTATTTGCAATATTGACAAATCTTTTTTTCTTTTTTTTAATCATTGCTCTATAAAACATCAGAAAATAGTGTTTGTCCATCACAGTTTCAGAAAGCCTCAGGTGATGTTCTTAAATTGTTTGTGTTGTCTGACCATCAGTCCAGAATTTAAATATAAGCAAATTACAGAGATATTAAACGAGAGAGAAGCACCTTATACTCACAAGTGAGAAGAAGTTACAATGTTTGGCATTTTCACTTGAAAAGTTGAACAATTTTAAAATTGATTTATACACAATTAAATGTTGATTGACTAATTGACTTATTGTTTCGACTTGAATTGTTTATACCTGAAGAGTTAAGTTACAGCCTTTAAAGCCTGTTCAACTTCATTGTTAGATTTATTTGATTTTTCATTCAATATACATCAGAAGACATTCATATTGATTCTGACTGATCAAAACAAAATATTTTACTTTGTAAAGCTATTCTACCCAGAAATGTTCACTCAACAACCGTACACCTTTTCATATGAGAACGAGAACAATCTTAATGTACGTTGACACACAAGCACTCATCAGTGACAGTAATGGAATGGCAGGCGCTATGGGAGGAACCCATATCCTTAAACATCTCTCAATTGTACTCAATTGCTGATGCTCAGTATGCAGCAAACGACAGGTTGATGGATCAATTGCTGTGGCAATTTTCATTTGAAGCTGTTCATAGCGGCCGTTATGAATCAATAGCTTTTAATGACTGATGGGAGGTACCATGTCTTCTTGTTTATTATTGACAATGATCTTTTCTTCCTCCTACCAGAAAAAGGAATCTGACAGTCTGATGGTTGACTATAGCACAGTGTATGACTGAAATTCATTTTTCCAGCCATTTTAACAATGTACAGTTAGTGAAGTCAGTACTAAATAATGGTACACTTTAGCTATGTCTAACTTCTCATTTACTTGCTCTTTAAGTTTTATTTTTTTCACTTTTTTAAAATTTATTTATTTATTTATTTTAAATAAAAGCCCCCTGCTCATTATAGCTGGCAGAACACCTACACAACCAATTCTATGGAAAGGAATGTTTTTGGTTCAAAATTTTGTGCTACAGATAAAAATGAAATTCTCCTCAGTGTTTCCTCCCCCACAAGCTATAATGACCTTTTACTTTAATGCACTTCTCTTAGACCCTTGGTTTTCCTTCAATGTGAAGTGCATATGTTTTCTGACATCAAAATGAATGACACTCATTTGTAAGGTCTGCATTGACAGTCAAAGGAAAGGATTTCACCATTTTGTCAATCATGAAAATATGCTTCTACATTCAGTTCATTATAGTGGGTGCAACAGCCATAAATAGTGTTAGTTTTAGGAGGGATTTGTGGGCCCATCCTGACCGGCTGAAAGAGTAAATGCACGTTTACATTGCATGCCTCCACAGAGTGAATGGGTAAGAGTGTGTTGCCTGTTAACTTGTGACCGGTGTTGCTTGTGTTTGGCAGTTTGGATGTGGAGTGTGATTTTTGTTACCAATATTTCAGCTTGCTACTGCGATCTATTAAACTGTAAAGTGTGGAGTTTACCTGATTTTTGCTCCAACTAGGCAGTGCAGTTCTCCCCACATGGCTCCACCTTTCACTTTTTAGCCTCTATTCTTGGCTGTCTTGAGCATGTCTCCCAAATGGACATGATTATGTAAGTCCTTGTAATGAATGGATAAATATGTAAATATTTTTCTTTGTGCCTCTGAGTGCCCAACACAGACAAAAGTAGGGCTGCTCTGGTAACACAATCACACTAGTCCCTTATGTCAAGCACTCCATTTTTTGTTATTAATTAACAAGAAATGATCATTAGATGATGCAAGTTAGTACAATTAGACTTTCCTCTAAATATGTTGGATATGAGTCAATTAATGTTTTTCCTAGCAGAGTTTTTATTTTTGACAGTTATAATACCGGCGAAGCTTGATTACCTGTATCACAAAGAAATTAGAGATTTAATGCTGAGCATTTTGTCGCTGTTTTCATTTCTGTCTGATGTTCTGTCAAATTTTAATTGTCTATCAGTGTCAATTCCATTCAGTCACAATGGAAAAAAATGGCAACAGATCAAGGCTATTTTAGGTTTAGATGCAGATACAAGTCAGGGACTGTGTGTCAGGCAGTGATATGTTGTGAAATTTAAAATCCAAACCATGACAGCCCAGAGTGTGACATGCTTAATTCAGGTCTTGGCTAGAGATGGTTAGTATTGGGTTTTTGTGGTTCAGGTGCAGGTTTTGATCTGTGTGCTTGCTAGCAACTGAGAGATGCCTGGTAATCAACATATCACACGTTCTGAAGCACTTAATAATATTGAAGGACACTGAAGTCTTCTGATGAAATCGAGGCCTTGAAATACCGTATCTGTAGAAATCATGGTACAAAGGAATGGAACATTAATGAATAAGCACAGATAATTGAGTGATTAAGAGACAACATATTTCAATGACAGGGAACTGAATGTGCTAATGATAGAGCCTGCCTCTTTATACTTATTGAGTGACGCTCAAGGTTACTCGCTGAGGCTGACATAGCTATTCATCATAGCCATAAGATATTTCCACTTGCTCACACTGTCTCATCAAAACTGTCTCACCTCAACAGAAGATTATGTCCTTGCCCTCTGGCTCTGCTGTCTGAGTTTCTCAGTCAGTGCTTTAGCAACGTTCGTACTCCTTCCGATCTGCATATCAGATAGTTGCATAGCATTGGAACCCTGATGGGGGGGCGAGGGACGGAAACATTTAACGTCATCACACTGAACACAAGAACCAATCTTTCACCAGTACGCCCTCACAGCTTTGTTGTGTTTATACTTGCAATCTTGCAAACTACTGGTCATTTTGTAAGCGAAGTGTTTTTTGCATAACATTATGATGTATATAAGTTTCCCTTCAACCATTTGGATATAAAATGTCACTTTATCCTATTTATTGTTTCCCATACATTGATTTATTTGTCGTGGCCCACAATATTGACATTGACCTTTTTTTTTTTTTTTTTTCCACTATCTCAAATGGGCAAAACCTTATTTGATCGTAGAGCTGTGCATGGCCCATTGATTTGCTCAGCCCCTCTTTTCCCCGTTCTCCCCTTTCTCGCTCACAAACATATTGATAACGGGCCCGTTTGTCAGAGTTGGGTTGGCCATCGGGAGCACTGGGAAAAATCCCACTGCATCGGTGAGCCAGTGGGTTGTGAAAAAATCCATAAAGTGCTTACCGTCCCTGTCTGTCTCTGCACCGGCCTTCTCTGAGTGCCTGTCATTTGGGGTGTGCATGAGAGTGTGCTGCGAGTGTCGGGACTGGGCTCACTAACCGAATTGTGAGGGTTATTCGAAGCATTGGAGCTGTATATATTGTTCAGTCATTTGTCACAAAGCACTTATTACTAATATTTTCAGTGTAGCAGCTTCTACGACCTTGACCTTTGACTACCAAATTACGAAATAAGTTCATCCTTGAGTCCAACTGAATGTTTTTACAAAATTAAAAGAAAATTCCCGAAGGCGCTACTGAAATATTATGCTCATGAGAATGGGCAGATGGATGGACCACCTGAAAACATAATCCCATCGGCCTCAACTGTCACCAGCGCGGAAACATTGTCTTAAAAGACAATCATTTCTTTGTTACAAAAAAAAATCCTGACCTCCAGTAATATCTGATTGATCTTTTGTTCTACCACTCCACCATTATACAAAATGACCAAATACTAACACATCCACAGAAAGACGGTTAATCAATTGTATTATGTTCTGCTGCAAGGTTATGCTGACATGCACAGATGGACATGCAACTGTGCATAAAGACATGTTAAGACAAAATTGGAAAAACATAAATGTTAGCGTTGACTACTTTAGATACTGTTGTTATGGTTGCCTGGCATGGCCTGGTTGGCGGACACATTATTTAAAAAAAGAGAAAAATTCCCATCTGTTGCTACTATATGTTGTACAACAAGCTAAAAGCGATGTTTACTACAACAGCTCTACATTAAATTCTACCTCATGAAGAGACCGTTTTAGAGAGATGTTGATGCAACAATGTTTATGGTGCTGTTGAATTCCCTGCAGCAGTAGATGACTTTTAATGTAAAAGTGAAAACGAGAAAATCTCCCCAATACATGCTCTCATGTATTAGGCTTATTGTTATAGCATTAATTCCAATTTTACTGCTGTATTAGAAAACACATTTGCAACCCTGTTAGATGAGGGAAAAAAAGATAAGTAAATGTTTTTGTTTGGTAACATTTATCATGCACAAAATGTGAATTTTTATGAAATGTTCCAACATTAGATGGAATACCATTATACCATTGTAGGTACTTAGCCTGTATGCACTTGGATAGGCTTGGATAGATGCATATCATAATACTGACCTTTCAATGTATGTTATTTTACTTTATAAGATTTGTATTTTACTGGAGTTCAACATATAAGAAATAGTTTCAATTCATTTTATTTTGCTATATTGACTTATTACATGTAGACGGAATGTTCTGTTCTCTTGTAATACTAACGTTGTTTTTGAGGAAGATTTCTTTATTTATAAAACTTTTGTAACATTTTTGACAAACGTTAAATGACCATTGGTTGTGTCCCTCAGGACTGTGTCTGTCATTTTCCAGCTCCTTATGAAGTCTGCTTTACATCTTTCCTTGACCCAGAAATTCTATTCAGGTGAAAGAAAAGTGGTTAGAAAATGAAAAGCTGTGTTTGTCAGTTATGTGGTTCTACCTTAACCCCCAAAAGGCCAGGCTTCAAGGATAGTACATTATCAGTACTTTATCATGAGAAAAAATCAAACAGATTAATAATCTGTTAGCGTGCTAAATCTGTGGCTTTATCTGCTACCAGAAATGGATCTTTAATACAGTCCAGGCTTTGCTACTAAAAGAGCTAATAGGTGACAAAGACCAGAAAGTGCTATATGCCATTATGGGTAATTGTCCCTCATCAATATTACATTACTTAGTTAGCCAAAGCTTGATACCATCCGTTAAATGCACTGAGCAATGCTTTCAGTTAGAGCAGAGGCTCTGAAAGAAACCTTAGATCCCCATTTAACAAAAACATTACAATGAAAATTTTTTTGCAAAAAAAAAAAACAAAAAACCTAATGACTTCAGTGGGAGATCCTGTTTGAATAATCCTAATATATTTGAAAGAGAGTTGTTTCTTTAAAATGAATTGTAAGTAGGCTACCCACATATAGGCACCTATAGTGTCTTGTGAACAGAAGTGTTTCTTGGCCTTTACATATAATGCTTATTGTTTCCTTGTCAGTGAATGTCACCCTCTGATTATACAATATCCTGTATAAAAGACACACAAATCTACTCAGCAGCTACCTCCACTAATTAGTATATGACAGATGTGCTTGAGAGGAATCTAATGAAGACCACTCTTTTCCTCCCTGGAAAGCTCATTTATTTGTGAAATGAGGATGATACATGTATATTCTATTCTGTGTTCTGATGAACAAAAACTTAATTTGGTTTCTGGTGGACTGCTAATCATATTTTTTTGCATCAGCATAATCAGATAGTACTCCATTTTAGTATTATCTATGTGGCATTGTAAGAAATGCTGTTTTGCAACATATGCAATTGTATCCCCAGTAATGAATTACTCACTAAATCTGCAAAAAAGCTCTCAATTGATAATTGAAGTCCTTCTAACTTTAAGGAATGGAATGAACTGAACACTCCCCCTGCAGTTGACTTACAACACAATGTTAAAAACCCTTGAGGTTGGCTCCTAAAGGAGTGTTTTGGGGGTCTTTATGCACCACTAGAGAAGGGTAACAACAGCACGCCATAAGAAATTGATACAACACAAAAGAAACTCTGCCTCCAAAAAATGTTCCCTCTGGCTCTTTATGTTCTTGAAATGGCCTTTTTCAAAATGCCACTGGGCAAAACATTTCCAGAATTATTTTATTTCACTATTGTTGAAGCCATCAGATCTGCCAAGCCAGGCCCATTCTTGCAGCTAACCATGGTCTGTGGCATACAGCAAAAAAATAGGATGTTACTTTACAACACAGACAGTGAAGAACACTCATCTATTCTAAATTATGTTTTTGAGTAAATCATACTTTAGCTTCTTAACAGCCTCATCTCATCACTTGAGAATAACGAACACAGTATAATCAAACAGCAGTGATTGTATTTTATTTATTGATGAGAGTAAATCAAAGTGTAACACCACCAAGCAATTACAATGCTCGTCTTAATGAGTGCTTCAATTTATATTGGTTGATTGTCAAAGAGAAAAGCAATGTTTTGCTCCACTCCTCAATTGATAATTGAAATGAATTCCCTAAATGTGCATGATAAACAAACAATAAACGAAGTTTATGATAATTTTCTAACAAAACCCATAATGCACTGCTTTCTACACAAGATGTTTCCCCATCCATGTAAATTCATAGCAAGCATTTCCATAAGTAAAACAAATCATTTCACAACATGTCAGTACAGAAAAATTAGTTGTAACTGAACATGCAATATCATGCATCATCAGCCAATCACATGGTAGATTTGCAGTACCCGCCTACTGCTGCAACACCATCGACACTATAGCTATCAATCAGTGAACTCAAATCACCCACTGACTGCAGCACAGCAAAGTGATTGCTCGCAGTCTGAACACAGAAATGGAGCAAAGCTGAAAACAGCTGCTTACAGCAGTGTTCCTAAATTGGCAACTGCATCACTAGATTTAATAACTTCTTAGACCTTCTTGGTGACTGTATTTCTTAAAAGCTGACAGTGACAAATTTTTCAGAGTATCTGCTGAAATGCTAGAGTATACATTTTAATGTATTTTTCTACAATTGACACGTCTGTTCTAACCAATGCAGTTCTCAGCCATTTGCCAGACAGAGGTGTAGTCCTACTCTCCCACCTTGGGGAAAAAAGGGAAGCAGGTGTATTTGTGATCTCCAGTGACCTTGCCACTGGTCTCAGGTGAGCTGAACATTTTTATTTTTTTTTTGCCACTGTGTGAGCTGCAAGCCTGGGGTAAAGATGGCAGATAAAAAAGATCTGCCAGCAACTGCCTGTAAGAAGAACAGCAGCTAATACAAAAAAAACTTTGCCAGGAGTAATTTCAGCACTAAAGTGTAATAAGTTGTTCTGATACAGAAAAATAATGCTGCGCAGGTCCACTGCTCAGGCGCTGACCCTCCTGCCATACATTTTTCTGCATTCTTACAGGTCCACCTTGACTGCATTGTTGAGTTTATGCCAAGGCCACTTACCTAAGACAACAAAAACAGATACATGAAAGTTGGCAGTAATTTTTCGATTGTGAGTAACTTCAGTTCAAGCAATGGTTTTACTATTTAAACTTAAGGTAGTAAGAGGCATTGATAGGGTTATATGTTCACTACCAACCCTGTTGTCTACATAAACTTTGTGCTGCAAAATTGGAATCATCTAAATGTGCTTTCCCTGTGACTGTATACCTTAGTGTGTTAGGCCAGTGGCACAATAGACTGTGGATAGGCTTTCTTGATTAGGTAATAGAAGGGCAACAAATGTCGTTGTTTACTTTGCTGATATATCGATTATTAATTTGTGAAAAATATAAAGTTTGGGAAGTTCTTCAACAACGCAATATGCTTTGCGTAATGAATTACATAATTACTATTGCAATGACTGAGCCAGTAGCTCTTATTTCTTCAAAGTTATCTTGTTACCCTTGATTTCCTGTAATTCCATAGACACCACTTTGTCTGGGTTTTTCCCATGAGACACCAGCCTTGAGGGATAGGGCCTGGATGACTGAAACTAAAGCTCAGGGAAAAGGGCTCGGTCCCTTGTGAACTGAACTGCTGGTGTATCAGAGTTTAGGACCGTTGTGACATTAGTCTCTCTGAGAGAATGATAATACTGGGAAACCCTGAATCGAGAGAGAGGGACAGAGGTTACTGTTCCATTGACTATATCTATTCATCAGTTTTCTGTAATCACTTATTCTTTTCATCGTCACGGGCGGCTCGAGTCTATCCCAGCACGCACTGCGTGAGAGGCAATGTACAACCTTGATAGGTCTTCAGTTTGTCACAAGGCAAACACACTGGGACAAACACAACTTTGTATTTCCAGTATTACCAAACTGTGGTCGGTTCAGTGTTTTTGCTCACTGTGAACCAACCACCTGCCCTTTGTTATTCAATTAATTAGAACTCGTTGAATGCAGAGATGCAGTACCAAAACCTCAGCCCAAGTTGTATCACACATACGAGCATACACTGTCATAAAAGCACCAGTGAATGCAATAGTAAGTTATTTGCTGTATGAAATTTGAATTGGTCACATCACTTTTTGTATGGTGCTTATATATTGTATATTGTGTAATGTACGGTAAAAGATTGAGTGTAAATTTGCATTTGTGCACATATTTCTAATTTTAAAATCCTCACCCACCAGCCATGGATCAAAATAACAGATTTACAGGTAAAGTGATGAAAAAAAGATTATAAGAAGTTTTACTTATAAATGAAATATAAGCATTTTGTTTTTGTCAGTTGATAATTACAAATAACTGTATTGCATCAGTGCCAAGCACAATTAAAAAAACATTGCTGTCAAGTGTTGCTTCCTGCATTAATTGAACTGCCAATCAATTTAAAACTGCTAGCAGTTTCCAATCTTAGATTTTTATATATATATATAGTGACATTAACAACATAATAGTTAACATTTTACAGCTCAAACCATGGGCAGCAAAAATGATTATTGACCTTGACTTTGAATCGTTAACCTGCATCCTGTCATCCCTAATTAAAAAACAAATAATCAATCAAAAAACAACTTATTTCAACACTACACCTCAGGATGATTGCGTGTATAGAACTTCAAATACAGCTATGTCTCCGCTCCAAGTGTCACACATACGTGTCACATATTGTAAGAGTCAGAAGAATCCTCATACAAAAAACATGAATTAATGTCTCAATTGTTGCCAAATTGGTGGCAAATTGGTTTATTAGTGATTGTTGTATTTCTGTCCTCACACGGTCAAATTCCAAGTCAGGAAAAGGCTGTTTCTAATCCTAATGAGGAGTCTCCCATTACTTCACTGGACTGATAAGGCACTAGTCTGTGACACTCAATTTTCAGGACCCAAACCCTATCAAGGAACTATCAAGTGATAGAATAGCTGCAGGACCATTAAGTGAATGTCTAATTAACGTATTATAAGGCATTTCGGAGCTGGCTATCAAATCCCTCCTCCAGGCACCAATGCATCCATCTGACCTGATTTGATTGCACAGTCACATTAATGAGCTCCATGGTGTCCCACATACAGACTTACCTCGCTTCCCAGCTGCAGCCAAGTGCAAAGGGGTATTTGGGGTGGGGGGTTGATTGTGTGTGAGACAGCGAGAGACCAGAGCTCTAATAGATGTATGAGTGCAAGCAGCACTTAAATGCCGGTACTGGTATTTAGAGGTTAATTTGTTTGTTTCTGTGATTAACTGGCTCTCCATTAACTTTGTGTGTCAGTTAGATTTTTAGAGACTGTTCGATACGTTGGCTAATGCTGAATCCTGTCAAGAATATATGAGTGTTAGTGTTTGTTTGGTCTTGGTGGGCTTATTGAAATGGGGAGGGGAAGAAAGAACATGGATAGAGTCTAGGATCAGGGATATACCAAAACACTTAATTTAGGGACACATGACCCACCCTCACAGCCTAGAGGAGGAACATTGTGTGGAGTCAAACACCATTTTCTATCTGTGGGTGTCATGTGTCAGCGCCGGTGAAGGAAGAGAAGACAAGGAGAATTTGTTTTCATGCAACATGAAATAATTTGCATAACACACGTCAAACTCATTTGCAAAATTCCCCCCAAACTTTGCATTAAAACAACTTTGAAAACAAACAGACAAAAGAAGTTCAGAGTCAATCATACACTGAATCAACTGGCAGCTGTGTGAAATTTTAGATAGTACCACTTTAGTCAGTTACCTACCATCGCATATTGAGACTTTTCTCAGCATTTTGCGCCTTTGGAACTCACTTCTACCTATTGATCAAGTTGCTTGTTTAACACATCCGTGTGAATAGAGTATGTGACTGAGCGTACAACCAGAGGTCATGTCCTTAAGTTGAATGTGAAGGATAGTAGAGGGAGATTTTGTTAGGATTATGGTCTCTGTGTGCATAAGCCCTGGGTTTAAACTTTCACTTTATCCATCTACTGTTCTCTCTCTGAATCCCTCCGCTGGCTGAAGTCAGAGAGGTTCACTGCACTGCCCCCTCCTGTATGGGAACGACTATGAATATAAATAGGTGAGCTCCTCAAGGTATTACAACTCATCCATGCTTGGCAGCTGGTTGAGAATGTCAATACCTGCATAATACAGAATTGTAATTTCTTTCAGTTTCTAAAGGTTATAATGGCTGAACTTTTCAGGTACAATTTAAATTAGATTGGCACAGGATATGCGACCATAAGGGTCAAGGATATGACTAATCTATAGCCTAATCCATTTTAAATGTAGCACTTTATCAAATCTGGTATTTTACATATTTTAGGAAAATTTGCCACCTTTTTATATTTGTTGTAAGGAAGTCACTCTTAACATATTATCTTGGCATGAACTCATGATTACACATTCATCCTATCCACATGTATTATCATCTCTGTTTTTCTGTAATTTAAAACAGTATTCAAAGGAAATACAGAAGTCTTCTCCGCCTGAGGCTGTGTTCTAATAATCAATCACATGAACAACCTGAAACAGAAGAATCATTCTTGGTCTGAGTTCTTTAGCTTCCTGAATATTCAGCCTGGCATGTGGAGTTTGCAAATACTGTATTGCTTTCCGTTTTAATGGGTCAACAGCCAAGAAGTGCAATTTCAAATCAAGGATTTCTGGGACTACCACAAGGATCTTAAGTAAATTCTGCATGTGGACCACCAACATACCTGGCATGAAACGACTAGGCAAATACCAAAATGAACACATGGAACATTATCAGGCAGGAGACAAATCCTGAGAAAAATAGGAAAAGACAATGATACTGTTTTAGCAGAGTAGGCCATTAAAATTCCATTTGAGTCATAGCAGTTTGCAATAGTGAAAAACAGCAAAGCTGGGTAACACATAAAGCCTGATGCTGGGACTGTGTGACTCAATCCTCCCCTGAATTCAAAAATGTTGCTCCTTCCTGTGATCAGTCAGCCTGGGGCAAAACTGGCACTGCTGGACTGCGCCTGAGTGAGAGAGAGGGAGACAGAGAGAGAGAGAGACAGAGCAAGACGGTGAGAAAAAGGAAAGGAGAGAGGAGAGTGATGTTGGTGTGTGTATGTGAGTCGGGCTCTAGGCCATGATACCAAACTTCCTTTGAACCAAGCAGCTGTGGGCTGCAGGACTGATATAATATTTAATTAAATAATTACATATACAGAGAAAAATGCATTGGATAGGGAGTGTACCTTTCATGCTGGGGATCTGGGGAAAATGTGGTACTAATAGACATGATTTGGCTTGTTGCCCTCATCTCCCTCTCTCTCTCTGTATAATGCACCATGCGGCCAAACTCTGATATTAAAATTTGTGCATAAATCCAGACTTTTAAGTGTTGGTAATATATGCCTGCAATCATTTTCTTTATTTCTGTGGGCAAAGACTCATTGTCAGCAGCCTTACAGGAACATCATTAAAGTGTGTTTGCATTCACATTTATATTATGGAAGACTCAACTATTCAATTTAAAAGTTGGTACCATATCATGTCTAAAATAAACATGATAAAATGACACCATCTTTATTTGAAAGCTCGGTTTTGCCAATAGGCTAAAGGCTGAGATATTTAGGCATTAAATACTTTATCACATTTTCTGTTCTGTTTCCATGGCAATATTCAGATTTTAAAGTATACAGAAATATTCATAACGACCTACTACTTACAGTATAATGCTATGTGCATATAAACTCACTAAGCAGTGAATGGAAAATGCTAATATACCAAATATTATTTTTTAGTTTTGTTTTAATGTTAGAAATTTGTTATAATAGACATAAAGTAGGTATTTAAATTGAAATAGATTCTCTAGGCTGCTACAACTTGCCATGTGATGTATACCAACATGTCAACACTCTCATCATTTCTGCTTACGCCGCATCCCCTGCCAAGCAGCGCATATATCAAATCCTTACAGAAACCCATAGCTCATCTTTCCTTTAGCAAACTACAACACACTATGCACTGTTACCTGGAATTTCACATAAGATTAATCTCTTAAATCGGGAGCGTTGGACAATTTAGAAGCTGCTGATAAATCTGTACTCCCTCAAAATGTGCTGTTTTCCCATAGCTTTCACTTTTATATAGAGAGCCTTATATTGCATCATGTTTCTTCTGATTGGAAATGCATTTACATTACTTGATCTTGCTCACTCTGAGGTGATCAATTTCAGACGTTCTTACAAGAATAAATCAAACTTC
Source organism: Seriola aureovittata (assembly GCF_021018895.1). Taxonomy (NCBI): domain Eukaryota; kingdom Metazoa; phylum Chordata; class Actinopteri; order Carangiformes; family Carangidae; genus Seriola; species Seriola aureovittata. Next base: position 7,406,825 of record NC_079371.1, on the reverse strand, counting down.
GCATTTTTTTTTTTCAACACAAGTGCAGCACCTTATCTGAAGTGCAGAGATTACCAGTGATTTATACATATAATAGCCATACCCACAACAAGTTTGCTCAATAACAGATAGATGGTGTTGCCTAGCAACTGCTGAGTGCCATAACAGTGACTAGTACCTGCTCCTGGAGGCAGACTCCATCTTGTAGGTTTCTCTGTCTTCTAATTGGCCAGGTGGGTAAACACTGATCCCTTGCTTCTCCATCCTCCCATTATCAGCCAGGGTCTTAAGTGACAGATAGCACCAGCATTATGCCAACCTTCTGACTGGGGGGAAAGTGCACAAATGCACTGCTACAGGCATGAATTGAGTTGACAATATGAAATATGGAGGACATTTACTCCCCAACTGAGAAGCCCATAAATTTACTGCCTAAAAGTATTCCATATTCCAACAATACATCAACCTATGTTGCCCCTCATTCCCAATCAATTAGAAATTATTCAGGAGGTAAATTGCATGAAATGCGCTTGTGGCACTTCAAGCACAGAGAAATCAACAGGCTGCAGGGTGAGGTTGGTAATTATAAGCAAGTAAACAGAGGAGCTGAGCGGGATGCAAAACATAATGTTGACTTTTTACACCTTGTGCCCTACTTTTGAAAAATGGACATTGTGGTTACTCTTGTGTAGCACTACAACAAAACTACTTTCCTTGACAAATGAGAACCTATTAAAGAGTAACTTACCACCAGGCTTAGAGGCAGATCCCTGCCGTCTGTGTTTGAAAGTGTCAAGTCTGTTGCACCTTTGACAAAACTCAGAATTACTGATAAGTGCAGGTTGTTGTGGTCAGCAGTGTCATCTGCTGAACAAGCCACACCTAACAGTGATGTCACAGTTCATTGACACATCCTGGAGTACGCATCTGCATCACTCCAAGTCAGCAGACATTTTCAGCGGGTGTCAGGTATACTCTTATTTTTGTATGTACATTAAAGAGACTAATTCTTATTAGTCTGGGTTCGTTTTTAAGCCGGCCATTTGACTGGAGATCTTTTGTCAGCCCCATGTCTATATTGTTGACACATGTTGAGTGTATGTTGTTGCAGTATACTCTGGTGTTGAGCCAGAGCACACCTTTGCAACAATTTTCCCCTTAAATCCCTATAATGCAAGAATTGTGTATTTTTTGTGACTGGGCACCGCTGCAGGAGTGCAGTTCATTTTTACACACAATACAAATCACTATAGTCGATGTCAAGACCGTATAAGCAGTTAGCAACCCTACATTAGTTTGCTCAATTAGACAGTATAGTTCATGCATTGCTAACAATGTATGAGGTTCAGATTTATACAAGAATGGTTCAGGAGTGGAGCAGTGACACGCACAGGCATGTGGCATACACACATACAGCATGTCTGCCCGAGTGAAGTTAAGAGTAGTAATTTCAAGCTGCTGCCTTTGGAATCTTTGTGATTCATTTCCTGACCCAGGGGGTCAACATAATGGCTGCAGGGTGCGTCACCTTATGTAAACCAGTTTCTTATAGCCTGCACTTATATATATATATATATATATTTTTTTTTTTTTCTATTGTCACATTTGCTATTTATGTGCAGTGTCAACAGATTTAGTTTTTTATGGTTCCTTGTTTTTTTTTATTTACATATAAAACCAAACATTTATTTTTACTCCTCTTGAATTATTTAGAAACGTACAGTATTTAGACGGCTATGAAAGCACGGACAGTTTAGCATTCACTTTGGGGACCACCCTCTCTCCATGAAACCTGAGCCCTGACAAGTTCAGATGTGGGTGATGGTTGTGTCGTGACTTGTAAGCAAAGCAAGCAAACCCAAGCACCTACGATTATTAGGCCTAAGGGTTCCACTTTCCATCCTCTTTGCAAGACTGACCTTCTGCAGGTCTGTGGTGTAGCTGTAGTCTATTGTCTCATTCAAGGTGACGACACTCCTCTTGGATTTCTCATTGTAGTAGCATCTTTACTTGGAGAAGAAATTAATCAAATTTGCCCACTTACGCGAGGATATGATTTTGGAGGTTCCAAAATCTGAAGTTGTCCTGTTTGAGGGGGAAAAAAGAGACAAAAACCAAAAAGACCCTGTCCCTAACATACTTGTCACTCCAATATGATACTGCAGTGCAAGCATCAGATGAGGCTTCATTTCAAACCCACTTTATTACTTCTACATGCAAATGAAAAGTTGGATCAAACAACAATTCTGATGAGCCAGGCAAACAGGCCTAAGCAACAGATTTTGCACACAAAACAGGAACATAGAAAATTGGCTTGAGAGGTGAGGTATAAAACTTCACTGTGTACAAATGTACAAAACTGAGCAAAGTGCTTGTGTGTATAAAAAATATAGCTGATACTAGCATGTGCATGACTATATACAAAGGCATACCTGAAGGTGATCAACCTTTTTGAATCCCTCAACCAGTGCTTGATAAGAATAATGGTAATAAGAGCCTGGTGAGGTGCTGTACCCCATCATACCATTATGAGTAGGATGAGTTCATTGACAGCCACACTGACAGCGTTTTTAGATTTTATAAGATGTATCAACATTTGTTTTGTGAGTTTGCCAAACTACTAAATTAATTGTTGGCTGGTTAGTAAATGTGTGTTAGTATCTGTACACTTGGCCAAAGATTGTGTTTCAGAGTAGGGAAACCCCACTCTGTGTCATTTTGATTGAGGATTGTGTCTAAAAGGCTAGCAGAGTGAAGAATCAGCCAACCAATAAACAATATTGTGTTAGCTGACTATGCCTGTCATGATCCAGCCCAGCATGTAGAGCACTGACTGTATTAGCAGATAGTAAACAGTGTCAGAACCCATCAGTTTGTCATTATTACCATTAGTAGACAACTACATAATATGAATATAATTTCACTTTTGACTGTAAGATTAGAAGGATGAAAAACTAATTTTAAGTACGACTGATGTCAATTATCTGGGCTGACTGGTCTGGTTTTCTTGATACTGATCACCAAGTTCTTTGAAGTTGACTTCAAGGAAAATACTTATAAAGATATTGGTTTAACAGCACAGTTGGACCCTTGTAAAACAAAGAGCTTTTCTTGATCACCCTACTTTGAGCCATATGATTGTATTTCTTTTGTTTAGAGAAATTGAAAAAGAGAATTGTGTCTAGTTTTCAGTTTTCAGTTTTCCCCCTAGAAAAGTGCTACCAGTCCATTTTGACCGTGTCCGGTTCAGCTCAAAGACTGTATACTTCTACAACTCATCTGACTGGTTGTAATTCTTCAGTAAGAATGTTTAAGTTTATTTTAGTGAGGAAACTTCTTACACATTCACAGTTGTGATGAGCTGCTGTTTTGATGTCTCTTGTGGCCGCCTTGAAAAGGTGTGTCACCTCACTACTTATCAATACTCACATCACTGCCTAATTAGCCACAATTAAGTCTGGGATGAGCTACAAATAGGAGGGCAAAATAGAACACTTAATTATCTTTCTCTTCAAGCTGTTCTCAGCCCTAGAAATAAAATGCAGTGCTAATTAGCTGCTCCTTAAAATAGCCACATTTTGGATTACCTTTTATCAACAGGTACTGGAAAACAGTCTAGTCTCAGTTGCCAGACAAAATAAATATACTGAATATGAAGTAAAGTACAGTATATTGTGCTGTGCATTGGCAGTGTGGTTAACACAAGTTCAGATTCCCTATATTCCCTCATTCCCTCATCAAATGGAACCTCCATTTAATCAATAATTCAAAGTACTCATGAAGAAGAGCTAGATTCTCACTGAGATGTTGTGCTGCATAACCCTCAGTTACAGGTTTTGCCAAAATGCATATTAGTATAAAGATGAGACTGCATTGATAATTGGCATCTAATGAGCACATTCCTCTTCCAAAAGATCACATTATTCTGAATGCATATAAATAGGCTAATTTTCCAACTTAGTCCTGTTTGTGTGAATGTGTACATTTCTCTGCAGCTGTGTATGCATACAGGAATAGGCTTACATGGTTTTAATACGTGCAACATATACTAGCTACCAGGCTGTGGTATGTTATGCAAGTTATGATTCACATTTCTGTCCAATGGCAAATACATGACATTTACCTCCAGTCAGTTTCTCTTCATATCTGCAACAGATGCAGTAATTGCCTTGGATGGCCTTCGAGGCTTTTATAGCCACGCTGATTCTCGCTGAGTGTCTCTGTCCACATACATGATATATCATGTCTCACCATTTATCATTGGCCCTGTGGTATGCATCAGTGTAAGTGAGACCTAAAACTTAGATAACCATGTGTCTCTGTAAAGACAAGAAGGAGTTGGTGGCCATCTCAGGAAACTTGGAGGGTGGTAAATTCATTTGCTGTGGTGCTGATGATAACACAGGTCATCTGTACACACAGACTGGATGGCAGTCCCTCCAGGAGAGAAGAACAGAGGAGGGGAAAGGGGGAGAAATGGAGCATGGGAAAAGGGGGGGGGGGGTAAGAGGGGTGCACCGAGGCCCCTCTCACACTGAACTGGGAGGCAAGAAGGAGAAAAAAGCCATAGTGGCTGATAAAAGAGCCATTCAGCCCGAACACCAAGGACCTAATCACCAAAAAACAGCCTTGAGGTTGAGCCAGATCCCAGAGGACTGAAGAATGGGGGATAGAAGGATTTCTGTAACCCCTTCATTAATAGCTTTTATTTATTTATTTGTCCACATGACTTATATCAAAATATATTAGAATCAAATTCAATTAAGGTTTATCTGAGTGGTAAAATATTTAAAGAGGAGAGAAGGGGTAAGAAAAAGCCCAAAAAGAAAGAAAGAGAAGAAGAACTTGAGGAAAAAGTTGAATGAAGCGGGGATTAGATAATGCCTGTAGACATGTCATGAGTTGCAACATTGCTGCAATTTCTGTGGTGCAACAAACTGTGTTTACATTTTAAATCAAATCCAGATGGAAATGGGATTTTTAGCCTTCAGTGCTGTTAGCCACTTTTGAGCAGCTTTAACTCTTCACATTTGACTGCCTCTCAAGCAGCAACCTGGAAAAGGCTTTTCACAGCAGTTTTGTAGCTAGCAGGGGATTTCCATTGTGTTTTAGCCTTCGTATATTATTCCTTTCCCTCAGAATAGGTCTGTATTGGGAAACATTTACCTTGCTCAGTCATAGAATGTCCTCCATAAATATTTATTGGGGGTTTGTCTATCTGTGATTAAAAGTTTATTTATAAGACTAATCAATACAAAGCTTAGGGCTACAGAAAAAGGGACAGATTAGTTTATATACTCACTTTACATTGCTTTATTAGGAACACCTGCTTATCCATGTGATTTATAAAACCAATGCATAAAATCATGCAGGTACAGGTCAGCAGCCTCGGTTGGGTCAGAATAGGAACAAAATGTGATCTCATTGATTTTGACAGGATTTGCCAGTCTCTAGACTTTACTCAGAATGGAGAGAAAAACAAAAAACATCCATCTTTACATCTGTGGTGAGCACAATTGGTGGCCACAATTTACCATCTTCTATTGGCTATTTCCAGCATGATAATGCACCATGTCTCAAAGCAAAAGTCATCTCAAACTGAGAAAAATAAAAGGTTCTGTGTACTTCAGTGGCCTCCCCAGATCTGAATCCAATAGAACACCTTTGTGATGTGGTGGAACAGGAGCTTGGCAGCATGAATGTGCAGCTGCAGGATATGTAGAAATGATATGATGCAATCATGTCAACATGGAACAAAATCTGTTTCCAAAATCTTGTAGAATCCATTCCATGAGGATCTGAGATTTTTGAGAGCAAAGGGAGACCCCAACCAGAATGAGTATGGTGTTCCTAAGAAAGTTCTCAGTGAGTGTATAATGAAATAAGTTATGCTACTGCAAGGAAATGTTGTCTTATTTCACTATATTTACAGCTAAAAGCTGTAGTTGCTTTTTTTTTTTAAAAGAGTGAATACACGTTTACATGGACAACTGTAAAAAACATAATGCATCGCTGCAGCTTTAACTAACAGACTAGTAGTATTCATATTTATATATATGAAAGTATAATATTGGCGTAAAGACCCAGTACATCAAAACTGTATGAGTTGTAATGTTACTTTTGTAGTTAATAGTTGCCACCCAGATGTTTCAAAAGTTGAACAGCATTATGTGTCACAGGTTTATTAACAACTATCACAGCAAATATGTGCAATTCATTTCTGATTAGTTGTCCGCCCTATTTAACAAAAGATAATGCCAATTTGTATTTCTAAGAAATACTATTGACAAAATTATTATATATATTGTAATTACTTCAGACCGGTTATGGACAGCCATGTGCAGACTGGGGGTTTTAATTCCAAATAATTATGCCACTTTAAAGCTCTTCTGCTTCTTTGCTTCTGGACAAATAAATCAGTGAAATCACCTGGACCACCTTAACAGTCGTGTAATATATGCTTGCAAAAGACATGAAGTCAAATTTGGAAAAGGTTTAAAGCAACATGGTGCAAGCACTTGGGAAAATATGGGAATGAAAAAGTGTGATATGCATTATGATTGATGTTTGGTGGCATGGGTTAAGGACTCTAAATAATCCAAGATTCAGTAGTTAGAAATTGTAACCACAGTTCTATGAAGACAGGCTTTTGGGCTCATGTTTGCAAATGGAAAGTTTTATGTGCATGCAAAGCCAATCATGGTAAAATTTCATCTCTCCTAATGTAAAGGGGACGATTCTCTGATATTTATCCATTATGTCTGCAGAAAATAATGGAAAGGCAGAAAAGCTAGTTAAAGGGCTCTTCCTCTGTATGTGAAACCAGGGTTATAATGCCTAATGGTTGCTCTATTTCACACAAGCTTTGGCCTTTAATGAGGTTGTTTTGGCAGAGGGAGTGAAGCCTGATAACGGGCTTTTTTTTGTAAAGCACTTAGTAAGACTCTTTATTAGACTCTTCATGAGTTTCAATTTAGTTCCACTCTTGGGTCAAATTGTCAACTTTGTACACAAGGAAAATCAAACCGCACTCATAAAGCCTCACATTGATTTTTTGCAATATGTTTTTACAAAATTACCGTCACAAAAAGTTAAGGATGTCATGCAGTTAAATTTGCAGACAAAACTGCTTTATTAGGGGACATTTCAAAGATGACAGAGGCTATTCTCAGTGTGAGTTCAGCAGGGCCATTTTTGTTTGATTGATTGATTGATTGATTGATTGATTAATAAATTAATTCATTGTTTTTCAATTAAATGTCAGAAAATAGAGTAAAATGTCATGAATCACCAGAGCACAAAGTTCGGAACAACAGCACATCCTCTCATGTGAGCTGATGGAACCAGCTACTAAATAACTGTCTATGAAAAAAGTAGTCAATCTACTAATTGTTTCAGTTCTGGTGCTCAGTAAATTCATACTGTGACAATATTTAGGACTCTAATTTAATAGCAGTGAAGATAAATTTGAGATGTGCCCACAATTTTGCTCAAGCATTTGTGCCCTGTACATCATATGTGTGACAAAAGTGGCAGGGGAGGTGCAATGAAATGGGAATTCAAGACAAATGAGATAACGCAAGTGTTGGTATTTTGATAAAAACTGGGTCAAGTGTTTTCCACCTGCAGCATCTAATTTGAAAAGTACAGCCAAACAACAGTGACACCATTTTTGTATATTGGAAAGCTTGATTAAATCTCTCCAGCACCCCACTACAAAATAACTTGGATATAGTTAGATTGTTAATTTTTCTAAAAATTCTTTGTAAATAGTGTTACAATTATGACTGTTACTACTTTAGGTAATTTTGATAGGTCTGACTCAAAAACAAAATTCACTCTCTAGGCATGGATGTAAACGAGTATGATGAATGCAGTTTACGCAAGTATGTAAACCACTTAAATTAGCACCAGAGTCCAACCATCTGCCATCACAATATTATCATGTGTGTATTATTAATACAATATCTTATCGTTACCGTCAATATTGGTCAATCGCAACACCCCTAACATAGCTAGTATGCTGATCATTCCATTGAACATTGTAACATACTGCATTGAGCATTTCAGCCTGCAGGGGTCACTATCATGAGTTTCTATGATATTGTCTTGATTTAAAATAGTATGCCCACCTATTTGGGGCTAAAACAGTGACAGTAAAATGTCATTTTTTTCAATGTCTGTGATTTATTTTTCAGTGCCAATACTTGGTTCAGGGCCAATACATGTTTTCCCAAACCAAGTGTTTCAATGCCAGTGTTTCCTTTTTCAGTTCAGATTTTGTTTTCAATGTCAAATTTTATTTTCAATGTTAACATTTTACGGTCACTGTTTTAGTCCCATACACCTGCTATGAGCATTCTCCACTGGTAATTGTGCTCGGTGCATGTTCACATGGCATTCATTCTGCAATTTGTGTGTTTTTTTTAACTTGTTGGAACAGAAGCATGAATTTTCTCAGGTCGCTGTCTCTCAGGGCTGTGAATGATTTATTTGCCTCCCAAATGCCTGAACTATGACAACGTGTCAATTAAAGTCAGGATCACAGCTGCTGACACATGACACTTTTCATTTCATTCACTGCCATGCAGGGGCACCTCTTCATATTTAATCACCGTTGTCCATGGGAAACTTGAAATGTTTTTTTAATTTTACTCTGCTATTAAATAGAATGCCATTTTGCGTGGCTCATCCTTTATGAAGCCTCAGTGTGACTGGAGCTTGGAGACTCAACTGAAATTTGTCCCTTGGCTTAAAACTCTATCTGTATTTTATTACAGCTGACTCTTTGAAGGTCTTTTATATGATAAATGTTACATACAAAAGAAGCAATACCAACCCTCACTTCTCACTGTCCTGTTCCAGTGATGTTGGAGCTATGTTTAAAACATGCACATAAGAGGATAATTAATGCATAATAGACCTCAGTCTTTTATGTGAGGAATAATATGAGATACAGGCTTCTAACGAGATTGTGTATCATCAAAGCACTGATTTTTATTTTCAGAAAATATAACAGCGTTCCTCAGTGCATCTGAAATGCAACTAGTAAACAGACAACTAATTTTCTTTCAGGCTGAAACATATTGACAAAACTTGCAAAATGAGGTGCAGCAGATGCATCATTTTTACTGTCATTCAATCCACAAATAAAACTGTCCCACTCTCTGCACAGAACAGTAAAAATTGAGGTTGACCAATTCGCCACCAGTTTACACAGTGAAATAGTAGGGTAACCTCTGTCAACTGCACCTACATTGAATTATGCGGGAAGTAGGCAGGGGATCATTATGTGACATCTGTAATGCCACCAAGTGCTGGCAAAATTATAGCTTGGAGTACTGTGTGATTGGCACTTAATGAGCAAATGTGAGTGACAATGAGCTTTAGCCTGGGGGCAACAACCGCATGGGGCGGTGGTAGGTCATGAATCTGGAATAATGAAACAGTAAACGGTCTCCATCACTGGTATTGATTTTACTTAGCTCTGGTCTGTGTTTTATGTCCATGATCTTCCACCAACATTGTAGCCACTCACACATAAAGCAAGAAGCACTTATAGGTACTGTGCATGTAGTAAAAGAAGAAAGGCATACTGGGATGACTGACCAATATTCTTACCCTGATGCAACCTTTTAGTGCATATTTCATATAATGGCTGAACAGACTTTATTAAACTCATTTAATATGTAGCTCTACCTTATAGATACCTTTACTAAGTCCTGATAGAGGTTTTCTGTCATCATTTCTAAATAGATAGAAAAGGAATAGGTTTGCAGAAATTATGCCCTAGCAGAGGACTTGCACTTGACTCCTGCTCTGTTGTCTTATCAAGTCTTTCATTAGCATGCTGCTGCTGCTGGAGCGCTTCATGGCTGGTAATTCACAGGAAGCACCCCCACCCGCTGAGGCCTTCTCCTCCCCATCCCCAACCATTATGCAATTCCTCATGGCTGTGTGACTCTTCTCCACACCCACCTGTCTGCCATTCTACCTCCCATCCTATCTGCCACTCACATTTTCTTCTACAACCGCCTCCTCTCTTCACAGCTACTCTTAGTTTTCAATTTATGTCTCCATTTGGTCTCAGCCTCTGAGCACGGGGATGGATGTTTACAGTAACAGAGCTGCCAGATTTTGATTTTATGTTTCATCATCAAATAAGCCATGTGCCACATTTGAATGATCTATTTTTTCACTAAGTAATGTTAACAGGGTGATATGATATTCTTACAAATGCATTAAGGTTATGTATGCATCATTACTAAGATTTGAATAAGTGTAAAAGAAGCTGCCTGCTGGGGAAAGATTTACTCTTGCTTCTCAAATGTGTGTTTGATTCATCAACATGAAAAATATTCCAGTGTAAGACAACTGAATGCCATTGAATTAATCAAGTGGTAACTTTTCACTGGGCTTAAGAAAGCTCAATATATGGTGTAGTTGTTAAAATACATGGCACAGCAACTAAACCCCCCCCCCCCCCCCCCCCCCCCCGAATCAATAGATTTTGTAATTATTATTATTATTATGAAACTCATGAAAGAAAGTTGGACACATGGTAATTTATTAAGAGTCCTGTTCAAGAACATTTCAGCAAGCTGGTTAGCTTTGGTCATGTAAGGTTTAAACCAGCTTCCCCAGTTAAAATATATAGTTTAAAATGTTCCAGTGATTCCATATTTATTTTTAGATTTTTACTTTAATTTTGAGGTTGTTTTTAAAGCACGGTATATTTTGCTTAAATTTTCTAAAGTGGAAGTAGATATGTACAGTAAGGGGAGAGGAAACAATAACATGGCAGCGGTAATGTGCCATATTAGAAGCTTTGTTGTCGCGTGCACTTGGCAGCACTATAGCCCAGTGGGAGCCATCATGTTTTCCTGAGGCATGTTATTGTGAGCCTTTGCCCTCACCACAAAAACAGAAAAATGTCATTGAGATTCTGTACTTTTTAGCAAACCAGACTATTAACCTGAAGTCTGCCTATTTGAAAGAATGTTATTATTTTAACATAAGTTACTGCTTTTCTCTGTTATTCCTTTGACAACTGTGCACAACATGACTTATCAGGTAATTGGTCAAAAAAATCTAAGGCTGTTATTCAATTTTAAACTCTGTCACCTTTTTTAGATGTCAACCTTTTTTCTTCTAATACTCTTCTTAGTTCGAATATGGAATTCAGCGTTTCCCCTGAGATTTGAGAGTAGTTTATAGTTAAGAGATTTTATCCTCCACAGACATAAGGGTGATTTCAACATTATAAATGCTATTCATTATTTCTGTTCTGTTCAGATCACATGTGTGTAATATTCCTTCCCTCCTCTGATATTTATTAAACCCCAGAATATCTCTTTGGCTGGTCCACCACTAATTAAAGGCTCTTTTGAACAGACACCTTTATATTTAAAGGTAGATGGTATGTATTTGTGTGTTTTGTCTTCTCTGTGCACTTTTCTTGAAAGTAATAGCAGCACAGAACATTTTATTTGGCCAATGTGAGGGTTAGGAAGCATTTACACTGACACACTTACTGAGATTGGAGATTGAAGACTTAACATAAACAGACAAAGTTAGGATGTGTTCTCTGCTAAAGTTTTGCTCGGGATAAAATACTGTTGAAGACTATAACAGTTAATGAGGAGCATTACTCTTATGGTTGTCATGTGTATGCTCATTTGATTATCTGCATTTATTAAAAAGGTCTTTCAGAGAGTATGTAATGTTTATTGGTGGTAATACACTTCTCAAACTTTACCGTTCAACCGGTAATGTAATGATGTTTCTCAATGTTATGAATTCATTTAACATCTCATAATGGATTATTTATGATTCTGTGGTGTGGTAAAAATGTAGACAAACATGGGAAAACCAGAGTCAATCAATTCAACACAAGCTGAATGTTGTCTCTGATGACCTACAGTGTACACCAAAAGGAAGAGCATTCTCTGCTCACATGGAAAATGCTTAGCACTAATGGTGTTTCCACTACACAGATCTATATGCAGAAAAAACTACTCCTTTTACATTGTCTGCAGTTGAATCATAAATAATGAAAATTAAATGTTCTGTCACAAGATGTAAAATTGGTTGATAGAATTGCACACAGATATTTGTAATTTGAAAACCTGAAAGGTAAAGTTGAACAGTCTTTGAGATATGGTTCTAACTGACAGACAGGACTGAAAACATAACTTTCATGACAGATATATCAAGCTAGTTGTATATCATTATTTTTATAGTTGTTTTTCTCATAGAAATATGGTCATGTTACAGAAGCACAAGAACTTATTAGAATTCATCCTGAGGCGACATGAATAGCTCTACTAAATGTCATAACAATCCGTTCAATAGTTACTAAAGTGGCTGTACACAATATGTACAAACAATGTGTAATCTGACAATGTGAAAACAATGTGACAATGTGAAATTGGTCACTTGTAGTGATGAACCTACAAAGAATCATCATCCAAATCCACAGCTCCCCTCGGCTTTACAGTTTTATAGCGAGTTTTGGTTCATTGTTTAGCCGTCTGGTCTGTAATGTTACTATTTCGGTTCTCTCTTCTCTAGGGCTGCACCTAATGATTATTGGTTTATTGATGAATCTATTGGTTATTTTTTCGATTAATCAATTAATCTATCTATTTTTAATTACTTGATTAATATAACAACGAATTACCCAAAATAAATTAAATAAAACTTTATATTTATATTTCAATATTTTCGTTCTTTAATACCTTTTTGTTTTTCCTAATAAAATTGTCATTTTTAACAGTTTCACCAAGTGATACACATATTTAGAATCAGCATAACGTCAGTTAATAATAAATGTCACTTGATAAAGACTTCAGTACAGTATAATAGAGGTTAATAGCCCATAAAACAAAAAACGGACGTGTAAGTTTTCCTTATTTTATAAATAAAAACACTGTAAACCATAATAAAGAAGAAAAAATTCAACACAGATAATTGTATATATTTGTTATAGTTGTTCTAGAGGTGATTTGACGTTTCTATCTTTATCTTATCATGAGATATGCTCATTCTCTGGAGCAGTATTTATGGGCTTTTGTCTGGTCCTTGAAAAATCAGCTCCAAATCCTCTGCTGCACTAAATATGTGACTGTCGCATCCTTTCTGTCTTTATCCTGTCACTTTAATAAACTCTAATCTCACTTTGATAACAGTGAAACAGCACTGCTCCTATTCAGTCTGGGTTTAAAACCAATGCAGGCCAAACCTGTGAATCAGACACTGATTGGCTGTGACCTCACCCACTGGAACCAATTCTGATTCAGTCACGTGACGCTAGACGTCACTGGCAAAGAATGCAGATCAGAATCGATCAATAAACACACAGACAGAAAGCAGCAATGTACCAGAAAAACGGTAAAACTACTCTAAATATTTAAAAATTTTCAATGTTAGTGTCTCAACCTAAGTCAGTGATGACACATGAACGATCAGGGGCTTGATTGAAAGCGCCAATTGACTAGTATAAGGAGAAAAAAATGGCACGTCTCTAGCGCAAATGTTCGTGGAGCAATGATGTGAAATTTGGAAGCGTATACGCTCCCACACGCTTAAGAGGGTTAAAACAAGCAAATATGACAAAGTGTTCACTGCAGGGCATTATTCCCCAACAAAAAATTGCCCAGTCTTAACTGGTAATCTGTGTTTTTCAGTCCGATATATAAAGTCTCTCCAAAATAAAGCTCCGCTCCAAGTGCTCAAGCATGGCGGTAGTACTGCTGTGATGAACCATTTCTAATTTGCAGAGCTTGCAGAGCATTATGTTGTTTGGTCCCTGCTTAAAATACTCCCACACTTTAGATGATTGTGGGCGAGATTATTTCGCTTCAGCTTGCTCTTCGGTGGAGTCCATGCTCTGACAAGGCGCAGCCATCTTACTTCCTCTTTGTGACGGTACTTAAATCGACGTATTTACATAATTTATTACGTCAACACGTTGCCCCAGCTCTACTCTCATCACTCTCATAGTTTCATGTTCCACAGCAGCAAGCAGCTGTTGTCAGTGAAAAAGCTCTAAAAACCCACTCTACACAACCTGCTTAACACCATTTGACAGACAGACACGCAGCCAGATATTTCCCTCAGTAGATGATCAGGAACGTGACTCCAAATGTTGCTCAATAACTGCTGGATGTATAAAACAAGCAAATACTAACAAGTTCGTCATATTGACTCAAAAGGTGTGGATGATGTCCGCTCACAAGTGGACAAAAATAATGTTATTGCAGTTCTCACTTTAAACCAGAAATGTCAACCTCATGGTGGCGCTAGAGGAAAAGTCGATATATCACCAAAATCTTTAGGATACATTGTTTAGGCACTGTGGATATCTGTACCATTTAAGTGCAAACTTTGAACTGCTGGATTTGCTAGAGGAAATGCCAGGGGATTACCTTAGTCATTGTCTGGGTATCATGAATATCTGTGTAAAATTTTACGACAATTTATATTGTAATTGTGGAGATATTTCAGTCTGGACTTAAGCAGCAATTGATCAACCCACAGACTCACGTTGCCATCCATGCTGCTAGCATCTGAAAACAAAAACTTTCTTTGCACGACTGCAACAAAATAAATTTAGTTTGAATGAGACTAACTGAACATTGAGTTACAACTTCCACTTTGGATTTTTATCAGAATATGCTATTCCTCATTATGCTCTTCAACTGAAAGTACATTATGATTCTGGCTTCTCTCATCACTATGATTTCCTGGAATTCAGTGGCAAGTATAATCACTCAGTGGAGATAAGCATCCAAGACACCAAATGACTTTCAGGGATTTCACAGCTTTTAATTGGTTCCTATGGATAAATCAATTTGTGATCTCTGGTCTTGGGGGTGACAAGTTGAAGACAGTGTGCACTGAGAGGAGCGTTGTCTTCCATACATACATCTGAAAATACAAAAACAAAAAACTAAAGCTCTAGAACATTTACCTGAGAAATTACATCATCACCATCGACGGAAGTGGAGCATGTAAAGCAATCTACAGTACAAGAAATAACTTATTGATTACTATCAATATGTTGATGCACAAACAATACTAACCAAAATGAAACATTTGTCAACTGAGAGCTGAATTAAACCTCAGGTGAAAAAATAACTGAAAGAATTATAATTAAACTTTTAAATACTGTAAAAATAAAACATTGCAGGGAATCATTATAAAAATGAAAAACACTTTTTGACTGCCTTTGTAGCTTGGTCAGACTTCTGATGTATTATTCTTTTTAAACCTTCAGGCAAACAGCAACAAGTATGTTCCCTACTGCTGAGAGTTTTTGAAAAGTCAGGAAAAAGTTTTTCAGACGGGTAAATTGCAAATTCTGCCTTTCAGACATTGTTGTCTTCCTCAAAAAATGTGCTCATTACAAACTGTTCAACAACGTTAATAGTTGATGTGGGAGTGCTTATGGCAGATGTTCAATGTTTATGTGATGGCTCAGGGGTATGTGTCACTGCTGAAGGTCTTTTATTCAGTTAATGTGTAAGGAATCTACAGATGGACTTCATCCAAGCTAAAAACAAAACCCTTTGAGATGGCCTATTGATCTTATACTCAGCACCCCCCTTTGCTCTCTCTTTCAGTGTGTTTGCGTGTCTGTGTGTGTGTTGGGGTAGTGTAACTAGATATGACTTACTGTCCTTTGTTAGGCCAAGCAGAGTAACTCACAAAAATTCACACACATGCAAACATGGGCTCGTGCACATATATGGGTCCTGGGAGTGGGATCTGAATGCAGTGGGCTGTGAGGCTGGGTAATGGAGGACAGTATGTGTCCTGGGATCATGGCGGATGGATCCTCCATTGCGAGGGCGATGAGACCTGAAGGGCGACAGGGAGATGGAGGCATTGAGGGAGAGAGCAGCCGCAGCCCAACGCTCTGTTAGGCGCCTAATGGAGAGACAGCAAGGAAGCAGCAAGCACTATAGGGCCCACTGCTCACAGAGGAACACTGGAGGAACACAAACTCACAGACAGGGAAGCAAAGTCAAGCAGTAGGGGCTGCTGCAAGACTTGGGCATTGTGATTGATAAAATCCCTCAGTTCTGCATTACAGGAGTTCTTTGAAGGTGCAACAAGGTACTGTCCCATGGCAGAAAACAAATATAGTTCATCTGTAGGGTAATGACAGATGTGCTGATCAGTGCTGCTAAATAGGGTAATAAACACTTTAGGCTTTATCTTACACCCAGGCAAAGCGGCGCAAAGCACAACGCAAGGGTCTGCTAGTTTTAGACTGACGGAGTTCTCATTTTCCCGTCCAGCACACACGTTTTTTAAATAGCAAATACGCTTGCACCCAGCTGAGCGCTCATGGGCCTGTTGGTCTTAAAATGAGGTGTGGTCAGGCGCATAGACCAACAAAAACCTGGCACAGTATTTCACTGTTATTTTATGGGCACATGGTCAAGAGAGTAATATGCTCCTTCGTAGGCGGGTGCACAACATGCATGTACTGTTACGCATAAGCAGAGTGTACAGAAAATGCGCTTCAGATGTTGGGATAAGTCTAGTGGAACATTAGACTACAGCAGACAGAGGGTTGGAGCATTCTTTGTGACATTGCACTACGTTGCCATGCGTCATGGATGTCAAAGAGACATCTGAGAAGCATGAAGCTTTGCAGAGAAGCGTTCTGTCTTAATACCTGGTAAATCCACCACATTGTTTCCCATTCATCAACTAATCATCATTTATCAACTGTCCACCACAGTTTCATAACAAACTGAAGATCAGTCCACATTTCTCTCATGTAACATGAAGATGCCTGATGTTGTGATTTGTGCCATTACTTCTTTTAGCAATCTGCTGAGGCGAAAGCACGCCTGGATTTTAAAGGGAATGAGAGATGGCACTCTGATTTGTTAATTGTATGTTACACCCAAAACACTCCCATGAATAATTAAGTACAACCCTTTTGAACCATTTGCCTGGCGCAGCCACAGTTTTTTCCATCATTAAAACAGCAAAAGTGATATGGAAATGACCTAAATGCGCTTGTGCCATGCGCTTTAAACCATGTGCTTTTGTTAAAATAGAACCCTTTAAGCCACAGTGTAGCATGAGTATATTAATTGCCATCCACAGCACAAGAAAGACATGTTTTTGTATTTATCAATTTTTACTCTGCTCTTACAACTCGCTCTAGAGCACCTGAAATGACGCAGTCAGTGCAGTTGGTGAATCAGGCTGCAGTTCAAAAGCTTTTCATACAAACTAATTCCACTTCCTGCTTTCTATTTGTCTGTCAGGTCACTGCTTTTGTCATTCGCCACATTTTTGTCTGGTCTGGCTGCCAGATCTCTGATTCACAAGGATTATAGCCTCAGCTAATGTCAATGCTAATGTTCAAACATCAGTATCACTAACAGTGAGTAATCATAATGTGATGTCATCTTCCCCGTTTTAATGTCCTTTTGACTTCAAGGAGAACTCTATTTCAGCCAGATAAATTTGTTTTTTTGTGTGGATTTATTGGTACTCACAGATCAGTTTCTGTTTTTTCAGTGCAAAAACATCTTTTACCTTTTTCCAAAATATTTATCTTTTTAAAATGGAAAAAGGACTACATTAAAGCTGTGGATGTAAAAATTTCCTTTGATCTTAGAGTCTGGGACAAATACAGATGGTGGGACCCATTTTTTCATTTTCTTCAATTTAAGAGGGAGACTGGATTTTCAGATAGCGCGCACAGCTCGGCCTACCTTGGACTGCTGATATCACGCTTAATTGGATCAAAGTCTTCTTCTGCAACAAGACTTACAATTATTCTTCCTCAGTGGTGGAGTTATTTTAATGAGCCCCTTTACCAACATTCTTAACTTGCTAGCAACAAATCTGCATCATTGCTGTTTTCTGTACATAAAGAAAGCTTGGGAAAAAATGGGTTTCATATAAATTAGGCAATTGCGCTTTACAAAAAGTTGTTTGTCAGTTAATTGTGCTCGCAGTAACCGTTTTTCTGAATGCTTGTAAAAAGTCTGTGCACCTTCACATACATTTGAAATCTGTGCCAAAGTTGTGAACATTCATTTTTAAAGACCTCAGCCACACGTAGCAAGTTACTGGGTGAGTGAAAATGAATTATTGAAATAAAGGTACTACACCCAAATGACAGGATTAGAGCATGTTGGTTACATAAAGGGCTGTGAGTAGGTTGTTCAACTGTGAGCAGCACAGTAAAGTACCTTTCTGTACATTTCATACACACTTGGGAGGTGAGGATGAGTGCAGATTGCACATTTGGATGGTAATATAATATCAAATCCCTGCATTCTGCCGTCTTGTGCGAAGCGTATTTAACATTGCTCTCAGCATGCTACATGTTCAAAGCTATAATAGTCACTGACACACCAATTATGGCAGCACACTAAGAACAGGACTGGAACAGCCAGCTATGTCTTCTGTTTCAAAATGCATTTGTTATGTAAAATGTATTATGACTACACAACTATGACAACAAACATCACTTCCCAATTGTAGCTACCTTCATCTGTGGGAGATACTCTAGAGAGAAAAAAACAACTTTAAGAGTGTTGTCAGAGTCTTGAAGTAAACAGATAAATTCTTCATATTTTCTACAACGAACAGCTCATTATTGATAGAAATGTATGGAGAAGACTGCTTGATTAATTATGTACACTAAATGTTCATATATATTTAAGTGTATATGGCATTCAGAGACTTAATTTGATGAAAAGCATGTATTAAAATCTCTAAGAGGAAAAGCAGTTTACAGCCATTAGATATATGCAAGATGTACCTTGTGAAAACTCCTGCATGAAAAGATCTTGAACAGATATTCACACTTAATTAATCTCAGTCTTCTCCATCATTGGCCTTTCCGTTATTTCTATGTAGCAAGCACATGTATTTGCAAGCGGGAATGGGTTCATTGAAAAGACACAGAGGGGGAACTAGGTTAGAGAGCTGAAGCCCCAGAAGGACTACACTACACTCCACTCAATAAGAAAATCCCTAAACGGATTTCTGTGAGGGAACTGCTCAGGGAGAACTGAACAGATTGATGGATACACGTTCTGCATGCCATTGCCATAGCTGGTGGAACAGCAACACCAAAAGCTTCTCATTGACAATTACAGCAGAGAGAGCAGAGAGGGAGATAAGGCCAGGGGAGACGATGCATTTCAGGAAGATATTAGGTTTGGGGAGGAGAAAAATAGATTCACACAGTCTTATTCAGTCTGTTTCCAGCACTGTGTGTCGAGAATCCTTGGCAGTATTACAGGAGTGTATGCAATTCAAATCCTCTCATTGTATTTCTGCAGATTCAATACATTTCAAGGTCACTCATAGTCACCTGTAATTGATTATTACAAGCAAGCAGCACCAGACTGATAAGCTCCTTTCACCATGTTAACGCTGAGCCTATTTGACAAAGACTGTTTTCATCTCTACTGTTGACTGACGACAAAGAAGGTGTAGCCCATTAATAGCATCGGCCCAAGCAATGTGATGTCCGGCATCTATGATGCAATCTCAAGTCACTGATAATGGAACACACTGATATGACTGCAGAGGCAGTTTTGCCCCAAAGACAACAATATATTACACATCAGCAGTTAGGCTCTGCACAGTCAGTCGAGCGTTATATGACACAAAGCATGTGTGCACTTAGACAGAGGAGAATCAGGTGCCATGAGGGTTTGTTAGGAAGGTGTGACATGCTAGATCAGACATAGAGACGAACACACTTCTTTTCTTCAGGTATATAATAGGCAATAGCAGGAAAAAGGTTCCCTAACTTCACCGTTAAAGTGTGTAATCTAACCGCATGAGCCACAATCATTGTAGGAGAATAGGCTGTGAGACGAGCCACCTCACAATTCAAAGGGACGCGAGGCTTCAACAACACATCACAGGTACTATCCAATGCATATGGCGAAAAATAACATCAGCTTCTGGGGGGCTTTGATAAGAAATCTCTCTCTCCTTTCTCCTTTCCACCGCTACTACTGTCTCGCACACAGCAGGAAGCGTGTGGCTTGGCACAGCTTTTGAAGTCTCACTTGGACACACGGCAAAGGAAAGGGTTGCAGGTGTTGATTAGACGTCAGCTTCACTTTGGGAGATAAGTTGCTGTGTGAACAGGCCATTCTTGATTTTCAAGGGCACAGGATGCATTTGAGAGGCTGCCAACGGACCACGTTCATGCTGCTGTTCTCACCGAAAACAACCAATAGGAGAATGATACTGTAGTTTTCATGAAGGCTTTTTGAACACTCTATAAAATTACTCTTTCAATCATTTTTGTCTAATACTAATGAACAGAGCGATAAGCAGAGGAGGTGAAAATAAGGCATTAAATTAGGCATAATGATAAGCACATCTATCACCATATTAATGTGTCTTAATCTTGGAGCTCCTTCATTCATCAATAATACAGGATGACGGCAAGGTTCTCTAATAAAGCAAAATCAAGCTTTTGATAATCACAGTAACTATACATTTAAACTCATTAAACTAATTATTCTTATGTATTTGATATTCAAATATTTACCTATGTGTTTGAGTTATATGGAGATTGCTGAAAAAAAAAATGAACCCCCCCCTTTTTTATTTTTAAAGAATATTCACTTGGCTGCAGGCAGTTGTACCCAGTGAAGACCACAGAAAAATCACTTATACATTGCATTTTATTCTATGCTTGTATGTGATGGCAGGTAATGTCTATCTATGTTTAATCTCTCGTTATGTTTTTGTCTTGATTCACAAATAGGAATTAAAAGAAGAGAAAAATATCACTTGAACATGAACCTTCGCATTCTACAATGTGCTGTGGGACTTGAGCCCAGTAGCCTATCATTCAGTGTGTTAAAACAATGCAGGTACTGATGATGTGGTTGCTAGGCGACACTAACTACTTGATTATTTATTGAATAAAAGGAGATATGCTTCTGTGTGTGTGTGTGTGTGTGTGTGTGTGTGTGTGCGCGTATGGGGGATAGTCTATTATTCATGGAAATGACTGTTATTTTTCACATTTTGGCTATTCTTTCTCTCACAAGGAGAGAGGCCATGTGATAGCAGCGTTCCTCTGCTTATCAACATGATGCGCCGCAGGGTTGACGGAGCTCAAGGCCAAATTGAGAAGTACTGAATGAGTTTTTGTGTGTCTCTGTGGCTTTGTGGGTGTGTGTCAATGTATGCATAGTTTATCTTTTGGGCAAATAGCCTGCATAGTCCAGTGAAAAACCAGTCCTACAAGCGATAAGCATCACTGAAATGGTAGATAAAGTCGATCACTGTGTCATGTAAGTTGTTGTTGCAGCTGACCCAAACAAATTGAAAACAGACTTTAACTGTTTCTCCTCCTGTTGGCTAAATTAGTGCTGAGTGAATCCTCCTTGCACACCAGTTCCATTTCTGGAGGCAGCAACATTATTAGATGTCACACATTGTCCTAAGTCCCTGCGTTGCGAACGGTTTAGGAGAAATGTAGGTCAAACTAGAAAAACCCACCTCCAAACCCCCCTCCAGCTCCAATCCAACTGACATCTTTGAGGTAAGAGAAGTCTTGGGCTGCACACTAATCCTTCCGGTCATACTGAGTTTCAAATTCAATCTCGGTTTTCTCATTATCGGTTTTGGAGATACTGAGACCCCATATTGGTCAAGATATAGTTCAGCTAATCTGATAGAATTCTGTAGTGAGGCCTGTAGAAACCAATGATCCTTGGTCCATGGGTTAGGGATATTAACAGCACACAGCAGGTGAAAACTCAAGGGAAGACAGAGGGCTAAGGCCAAGCATGGTGAATCTAACCGTACTCATTGTTATTTGTTTGGATAGCCAAGAAACGTGCTCCAAATCTAAAATGGTGATTCTGTGGTTTGTATGTGGAGAAGTTGAACTGAGAAGGTGAACAAATTTACAGTATGTATGGAAGAGGCAAACAGCAACCATGTTGCAGTGATGTACCCTAAAGAAAAAGTTTACTGATTGTCAAGTGAGAAATTATTTGCTGAAGCTGACACAAACCTGCGACTGGTGCCCAGGGGACAAGAAAACTGTTTATGCCTAAAAATATACTCTCAAAGAAATTGTTTGAGCACAAAATATACACAACTACCCACTCAAACAAACTCATAGACACACTTTTTATTACTGTTGTCTGCATTTCATGTCTTTCTGATGAAGTCCCATTCTTTCTTTGTGCTTTCAGAGCCTTAAATGTTTAGGCAAAGTCAGAGTAGTTGTATATCTCTGTGACAAGAATCTAATTCTATCTCATAACAGACTAAAATCCTCCTCATCGGGGTGAACGGTAAGATCAATACTGCTGACATGGTAGAAAATGGGTCAGGATGTGTGAGTCAAAGCAGCACCGGGAATCAACATATCCAGAACACTACGTTCTTATGCGTTTGCAGCTTTTCTACAAAATGAGCCTGAAAGTGTTTTGTTTGGACAAAACCCAAGCATACAACAGTGACTAATAAAATGTTAAATGCTAATAAAAAAAAAAAGCAGAAACCTCTAGCTGCACAACCCTGAATAATGTAATATGCCTGGCTAGTGTTAGTAATGTTTGGTAACCCACATCGCCTGTATTTGCCTGTATTACTTTTTTTCCCCCGAACATCACTACAGGCAGTTTGCCACACACAAGCACACACACTTGGAAGAGCTTTGCCACATCTGTGCACATGCGCACACACACACACACACACACATGGATGTCCATCCACATACACACAGTGGTGGGAAAATGACCTTGGAAAGCCGGTCTCAAGTGCTTCTTGCACAACTGTCCAGTATTCAAACATCATGTAGCAGTTGCTCAATTTCATTTGTTTTTGGACTGAAAAAGTCTCAAGTGCTTTCTTTATATTCTCATTCGTTTTATATTCTCTGGGACTATCGGGTTGTTGGGTCTGTGAATAGTTTCTCTTTTCCTTTCCCAGTTCAAGCTGTTCATGGCTTATCTCCAGCAGGGTTCTGACCCATTTAGACTGTATTTATGTAAGAATTTAAGGGGAGGCATGATACACATCAGTAAGATGTTGAGCCGAGGCTGACGGTCCAGATTTCTCCCAAAATAGAATGACACTAAAACATGTAGGTTTTCAGTTGGAGTTGATTTAAGTTATGTCCCAGGCTGTAAGAAGCAGAAAGTTGTGTATCACAGTTGGCAATTTGGCACTATGCTACTGGGTACTAGACCTTGCTGTGGACCTGTGTGGGCAGATGTGCTGCTCTGATTTGGCTGTAGGCTCACAGTGGTAATCCAGTCTGCAGGGTGGAGATTGAACATGGAAACAGATCAGAGACTTCTCTGTGCAGATCATGCAGATACTTTAGAGGAGGAACACATAAAATATGAGAGCACAGTGGAATGATTAGTGATTCTGCAACACAGTTTCAAGATTAAACTTGCTTCAGAAAATAATAGTTGTTTGTTTCAGAAAGATGACGGGAGGTTGTATAGCAAGTATTTTTAGTCTCCCAAGATTCCCTGTTGTCCATCATAAAAATGGTTTACAGTGCTGGTCAATAATAAGCCATTTCTAAAATGTATGATGGATTTTGTTGGAATTGTTTCACTCCTAAATTCTTGTTTAATAAATATTGAGTTTGAGTAATCTATAGGGTTCATTACTTCTCAAAGATTAAATTTTGATTGTAATTTTAAACACTTTATATCATTACTTGCAATTACTCTCCTTTCACTCACGTCTCATTCACTGAGCCTGTGCCAGTTTATCCCACAACTTCCACTCACGTGCTCATATAATATTTTTTAGACAGTTAGTGGATTCTGCATATCACTACTTTAAGAAAGTACTCTATTGTTAAAGTCATAAATATCCAAGTCCTCATATGAGCGGTTTGACCGGTTTGTAAGTGAGGCTAATATCATCAAAGCCGACTTACTTCCAAGAGGATGGCTTACTGATTAAAGATGGCTTTTAACAATCCTATACTGACATTCACCTGTATTGAAGGCTAATACAGTGTTTATAAGCTACCTGACTGACAGCTGGTTTTTGCTGGATGGGGGATCATGCTTAAATACATGCGCACACACACAGACACACAACCACCAACCTACGCACAAAAACAGTGTTAAGACCCAGAGGTCCATGGTTTAGATCCAGACCATAGTCACACATTGAATAGCACTCCATGGCTACAAGCCTGGCACGCTTAAGTGAACAGCTATGGATTAGCGGTTAGCCCAGCACTACCCCTTGATTATGCACTTTGTGGTGACAACCTAAGCACGACTCCATTATAATTGACCTCCTGTTAAACCAAGCAAACTCACACTTTCACATAATGGTGCCTGTGAATAAACCTTTAGGTTCTTTACCTGATGCGTAGCCAAGTCACATGGCATTTCACTCTTCAATTACCAGACAGAGGCAGACCTCCTGCTCCCTAGACTTTATTATCACTACATGCTCTTTGGGTCTCTCAAATGCCAATTATCTCACCATGTTCACAGGTGATTCAGCATGAGTTCCATTAGTCTCTTGGTAGAATGCTGTTACATTAGTTCATGGCCTCTGGTCTCTTGTTAGTTCCCAGGACACAGTAATGACAAATTGGATGCTGAATCAAATTTCAAATAATAAGGAAACATCACGCTATTTTAAATAAACATCATATGAAAGGTATAGTGCTATAATAGAATATAACGTGTTCTGATTGTGTAAGATATAGATTCACTGTCTTTTCATTTGCACATATTTCTTTATTTCCAAGGCTGGCAGCTTGGTTTCCACATCCCATAAAACGCTCTCTTTGGCATAAATGCCAGATTTCATTGTTTTCCCCTTCAGACTAGGCAGTGTTAAACCGATCACAGCAATAAGGAAATAGAAATTAAGATTAAAATCCCTAACAAACAAGGACATCTTTCCTTGAATGCAGACTTTTAGACTTGCTAATTAGTAGTCTTTTTCAATCCTGTTAATGTTTTCAAGATAAAATTACCAAAATCAATTAACAACTGATGCCG
This sequence comes from Seriola aureovittata, assembly GCF_021018895.1. Taxonomy (NCBI): domain Eukaryota; kingdom Metazoa; phylum Chordata; class Actinopteri; order Carangiformes; family Carangidae; genus Seriola; species Seriola aureovittata. Next base: position 7,381,815 of record NC_079371.1, on the reverse strand, counting down.
TTTTGTTTTCTGTGTGCTGAATGCTGTGATAATATTATTAGTAGGATTGCTGATCATCCAATAAGGCTTTTCTTACTTTATAATTCAGGGTTTTCCCCTGAAATATTTGATGTCATTTGAATAAAAAGAAAAAAACAAACACATTTGTTTCATTCTTCACATTTCTTTAAATTATTCCACTGTGCACAATACAGAATAACATTGGTGAAACAAGACTTATAGTGAATGGATGTCAACCACCATTTTCTCATCTCCCCATAGACATTTGACAGTGTAACGGAATTTGGCTACTTACCAAAATTTCTGTTCATTGGTACGTCTGTAGGCAGGTCACTTTTATCAGTGGGTGTGGCCACTAGCCAGCTGACTGATTTACTGATTCCTTTCTCACTCTTATTCCTCAATGAGAATCATTTTCTCTGACAGTTGGCATTTTTGAGCTGTAATTCTCTGGTGCTTGCAGAAGTGAACCAAAGATGTGATGTTGTGCCTGGTTCATTTCTGCAGTAAAGACGTCAGGAGACGCTGTTTTCACTCGTCCTGAATTTATTTCCTCTTAAACCAGCCTTCATACACTCTTGTAGGTTCAACTGGGCTACGAATCACTCTCCAGGCTGACTAACGTTGAAAGACACAATATAAATGGACTTGAAAAAATTGCTAGCCTAGCAACGTTAAGGCTACAAATAACTGACAATGCAGCACTCTGTAAAAGAGTAGCTGCACTTGTACGCTCTCCATTCATATAGAGTATCTGATGTAATGAGCATGTAATTATCTTTTCCTGAAATATAAGACGACCCGTCAAGTCAAATTTTATTTACATAGGCCATTATCACTAATTTGCCTCAAGGGCCATAACAATTTGTACAGCATTACAACACCCCCTGTCCTCTGACCCTCGAATCAGACAAGAAAAAACTCTAAGAAACCCTTTAATGGGGAAAAAAGAGGTGGGATCACTCTTCCACACAAAATAGATGTTGTGTGTTAGAAAATAGAGCAACAAAGTAGATTTACAGTATTGACAGTCGGGTGACAATATTACCGATTGTAAACTTTAATGAAGGATATGATCTCGGAGGATATCAAGCAACTGCCAACAGACCTGAGCCACACGACCCCTCCTTTCCACCATGAAGACCTGGAAAGTGGACAGACTACACAAACATACATGAACCAAAACCAAGAAGTCAAATCCACATGTCTAGGAGAAGGAAACAAACACAGAAAGAGAGAGAGAGAGACGAGGAGGAGGCTTCGACTCCTAGAGGATGAAGATCCAGATCCGAAAAAATCCTTTTTCAAACCTAATTTCCAGAAAAAAATATTGTCTTATATTCAGGGCAATATGGTATACTTTCTCTGTAGAGCAGCAGGGAACAGTTTTTTTCTGTTCATTCGGTTTAAGAGCAGCGCAACAAGGCTTAGGCTCTGCCAGTCAGATAATGGAGGAGAAAACCCTGTAAATATATTTGTAGAGACAAATCTGATCTGAATTTCTTTTTGTGTGTGGGTGTGGGTGTGTGTGTGTGTGTGTGGGTGTGGGGGTGTGTGTGAGTGTGCGGGGTGTATTTGTCATTGACACTACTGTTGCTAGGCTGTTGATGCATGATAGTCATGGTTCTACATCACCTATTGCAATAATGAAGCCTGAAACAGCACCATTGTTATTGCAAGGAGGGAGCTGTCTATCAAATTTACATGATCCCTTTAATGATGTCCATGTTGTGTCTTCTGCGTTTGATTTTCTGACAGCGTAGCTCAAGAATGCGATGCTGTATGGCAGCCAGCTTTCATTTGCCAGAGGTGTTATGGATTGATCTGAGGCTGGGTCCAAGTGGTATCTTTTGTCAAGCTGGAGACGATTCAGGAGTGTTAGGCTTTTAAAACAAGTGCACTTTCAACTGAGGGAACTTTAACAAAAACAAAAATGATTCTTTTCCTCATAGCCTTCTGAGCAGAACTAATGCTGAACAAAAATTATGTTTGGAAACATCTTTTGTCCCAATAAATCACCACATAATTCCAGTAAGTGGGTGTGATTGCCATTCATGGGAACAGTATCAGGATACAAGTTTGGCAACAGCAATATTATGGCTCTGATTTAGTCTAGCGATTCTATGATTAGTCTATTTATTCATACAAGGGATCTCACATCAAAACGCATGATGAAATTTTAAATGTCATACCATAGCATATTACAGATGCATTTAGGATTATTATTCTCCCTTTAGGCTCTAGATATACTGTATGTTATTAGGGAGGTTTTACCAAAGGCCCTCTTTCAATATGGCAATCACCAATGAGCAATCAAGTTGCCTATTTGTGAAGTGATTACAATCACCCAGCTATTCCCTGCATAGAAATCCATGTCAAAAGAATTTAGATCTCTGGCCATCATTAGAGTTCAGTTCCTGTGGTGTGTGTTGCTCATCTGTGTGATTGATGATGGGGCCTTGCTCTCTGTGGTCTATGACAGGGCCTCAGTGGACTAGTCCCATAGCAACTACTCAAATGTGACAAGCAGACCAAGCTGGCAGACACTGGCCAAGGTGAGAGCAGGACAGATGGGAAGCCTCTCTCTAGAGTATCTGCCACAAAGCAGAACCAAACAAACTGCTTAAGGATTCACTTTAGATTCCCCTCCCTTCCCGTCTTGCAGGCATGGCCCTCTTCTGGCTCCTCCAACAGGTCTTTTTCATTTACGTTTTGACATTGGTGTTCTTCACGCTCCCTTGCTGCACTGAGCCCCAGGTCTTCAAGGTTAATCATTCTGTTTGGTTGTAGCCTCTATGCCAGGATGCATCTGTAATCTCGTGGAATTGACCATATATCACACCGGGAATGTTAGGGAAACCAGGAGCACAGCCCCTCTCAAAAATCCAGACCGTGGACTTGATAATGCGTTTGGACAGACGACATCCTCCTGTGATTTGCTGTCAAACTTTACAACAATGAGGAGGGGTGCAGGCAGAAGTCATGTGAGTAACCTGAGGGGACGGCAGTGCTCACACCACCAGTCAACCAAGCCCGGCTCCTCCTCTTCACGCCTGAACAGCATCCTAAACATGGCTGTGCTGACCTTGTGAGCAGCCATTAAACACCTGGAGGAATTCTCCCCATCTAATTACATTTGCCAGTGCCAGCCCTTCAGTGAAAACAGGGACTGTTCCCCATAGTGATGTTTTTTTAGAAAACTGAGCGGTTCATTTTTAATTATTCTATGATAAATGGTAGTCAGAGCACAGATTTAGAAAAATAAGAGACAGAACTTTGAGAGACATATACAAAATAACAATGACAGTATCTGAGTCAGCTAAACAATACCTCATTTTGCTACTGTAGCAATAAATACATTCAGTTTAATTAATGTTATATACAAATTATTAATACTCTGTATACACAGATTGATAGACATTTTTGCTAATTACACACAGCAGATGAACAAATGTGTGGGATCAGGTGATTTCTGAGTGTCCCAGCCAATATATTCCTTTTCCAGCTATCAGATTTAGATGTGTAAAAGCTGAAATAATCCTTGCGTCTACAGATGGGGCATGGTATTTATATGCACCAAATCAAACATAAAATAGGCCTAATATTATTTGAAAATTGATGTGCATCTAACCACACTCAATATGTGTCTCTTTGATTACACAATTAAAACAGAAGACCTTGTTCATCTGGTGCCATGCTGAAAAAACTGCGGTGGGTCTGACAGTGGTGGAGCAATTCCAAATAGGCCTCATGGTTGAGTGAGCGAAAGGCGTCGGTAATAGCACTTCATTGTAGATAGACAGGATGCTGAGTAGAGTGAGGTGGGTGGGGAGGGTGGTGGTATTTTGATATCCTTCAAAAGCTCAGCCATGACTTCTCAAAGCAATTACAATACTGTCATTGTTGAAAATGGGGTGTCAAATTCAGATCACTAAAAAGAATGCAATTACACCCAGACCTGACAGGAATGAAAATACCTTCTATTGTTAACATATAGTTTGACCGATGCCTTATGCGTCTCTCTAAACAGTCACGTACAATTTGTCCACGTGAGCAAAGCCCCGCAGAATGTGAGGTTATGTTCCTCTACCATAAAAGAACTGTGAGAGAAAAACACAAACTGGACTGCGTCCCAAACAAAGTTCTTGTCCATGCTGCAGGTCACTAAAACTTTGCTTTGAGAGTAACGTAACTAAACCCACTTCTTTGAGTTAGTAAGTTATGTTTACAGTCACTTTATTAGTTGGGTTTGAAAGCAATTTTTAAATTTGTGAAGGGGGCGTGCTACTCAAGCTGTAATGTGGTATTACGTTACTCTTCAACACTGGTAACTAATTTTAGATTAAAGCAAGCTATTGGTGATCAGAGCTTCAAATTAAACTTAAAGTCAAATATAATTTTGCATGAAGTAGGAATTGAACCTATCACCAGAGCTGTAGTTATGCAAAATACTGGGGGTAGATGAATAAAAGCGACCTCAGTATATTGTAATGTTATCAAATGCAACAGCCCTGAAATTAGTCCTGCTTTTTGTAAGGCTTATGGTCAGTGTGTGTTGAATGTGAGTGAGTCATAGGTGTTTGTTCAACTCTGGAATTTTTCTAAGCTACAGTATAGTTTATGTTGGTGTTGTATTAGTTTGCAATATTCCTCCTTCGCCTACGTTCACCATCCATCCGCTGCTCTTATCTGTCCACCTTTAATATTTGTGGCTCTGTGTCAAACTGCTAACTGTTTGTAGTTATGTGTTAGTTTTTCATGCATATATTTAGAGAGAGCGAGAGCGAGAGAGAGAGAGAGAGAGAGAGAGAGAGCGAGAGAGAGAGAGAGAGAGAGAGAAGAGAGAGAGAGAGAGAGAGAGAGAGAGAGAGAGAGAGAGAGAGAGAGAGAAGAGAGAGAGAGAGAGAGAGAGAGAGAGAGAGAGAGAGAGAGAGAGAGAGAGAGAGAGAGAGAGAGAGAGAGAGAGAGAGAGAGAGAGATATTTTGGTCAGAAGGTTAACGTGAGCAAGCCACACTGCCACCTAATTACACCACCTCATAGAGTTTCCCCTGATAGAGGGCCGCAGAATTACTTACTCATCACATTGTACAGTATGTCCTCTGCTATGAAGGGTTTTGTTTTGCACTTCACCAGTGATAATCCCTAAAGTAGAATGTGTAGATCGAGAGCCTGCCCCCAAATTCTACCCAGCTGCTGCATCAACCCAAGTGGGACCCCAAACGCAAGTGTGCCCTATGTTTCAGTATTTTCTGGCAGAGGAGCTTGACAGAATGAAAAGGCTATCTGAGTAGAAATCAGAGGGTCTGAGGCAGTCTGTTGTGATGAACAAAAGTTAAAATGATTCCTTCTACACTTGGCAAACTGACTGAACTGAGTGTTTGAGCTCATGATTATGCTTCTGCGACAGCAGGAGGCATTATGGTTACGGGTTGTCCGTCCATCCATCTGTCCATCTCATTCTCGTGGATGTGATGTCTCAGTAACACTTGGAAAGAATCCTCTCAAATTAGGCACAAATGTCCACCTGGACTCAAGGAAGAACGGATAAGATTTTGATTGATAAGGTCCCGGTGACCTCACTTCTGTTGTGTTTTGGTGCTATATAAATAAAGATTGACTTGACTTGAATGTGATATATATCAGGAATACCCAGAGGGAAAAAACATTCTGGCACAAACATGCACTTCGACTTGAGGATGAGCTGATCAGAATTTGGTGGTCAAAGGTCAAGTTCACTGACCTTTCAGTGACTTCACAAATAAATTGGGCCATACCTCACAAATTCATACACTATTTATGACACAATTTAACACGAATGTCTTAGTGGATAAAATGATGAACTGATGACATTTCATATCAAAATGGTCAAAGGTCAACTGCACTGTGACATCATAATGTTCCTCAAAAACACTTCCAGACATTATTCAATGCTGTAACTCGAAAGGGGAGATTATGACCATATTTCTTTCAACTTGGTAGAGGTATACAACCATGATACAGTAGATCTAGTTATTTTTATTTTTCACCTTGATACACTACTGGTGTATATAATGTACACTTATGTCTTAAAGCCTAAAGGGGGTGTATTTATTTATATAAGGAAAGATTGTTATCAGCAATGACAGTCCATCATTTGTGTTGCTGTTATTATTGTGCTAAACAAAATACATAGGTGAGACCCAAAACACCCTGTTTCCTTTTTAAAGGAGACTGCAAAGTTCTCAGAATCGCATTACACTTAAAAAAATGAAAAAAAGTTACCTAATTTGCGCTGTACTAGAACACTGAAAATCAGTATCAGGCATCCGACCTGGGGGAGAAGAAGTCAGCTCATGAATGAGAGTGACCTCATGAAAAATAAACACGAACAATATCTCAGGTTTGCGCCAAGATGAATAATTTAGATCATGAAAAAACAATGAACTTCAAACTTTCTCTGCTCAAACTGAAAAAGTCCATCCACTTTATAGTAAACAAGCCACAAACTGGCAGAAGAACAAAACTCACAACATTGTGCCCAACAAGCTTCCTCAAAGACTGCTCAAACACAGACTATTTGAGTACAAGCAAGCCTTGATGCTCTGAACTGTAATATTCTACAAACAGAGTGCTGTAAGACTTCACTTCAAACACTGGGAAGCTTAGAGGTCAATATGATGATTCAATCATGTCCCCCCAGTGTAGAAGTAGGTATGTTTTCTGTGCTGATGGCATTTAGTAGACAAAAATAACCAACAATGGCAGAATTACTAAAATCCAAAGTCCATATAAAATCAGTAACTTTCTAGGATGCAGCAGTATCTAATCAAAGTTAGCCAACATTAGCTGTGATTAACCACCGGTTGAACCTGATTAAATAACTTTATAAGACAATAAAAAAAAAATTGATGTGTTATGAATGTCAAGAATGAACTGCAGTGCTCTGATTAAATATTATATTTTTCATTTGCATGAAAAAACTACTTTTCTCAAAAAAAAAAATAAAATGAAATTTATGTTATCTGTAGAAACAGTGTAGTAAAAGCAATTCCACTTCCTCTTCCTCTATTTTGGTGTATTGTGCATTACCGATTCTCCTATACAAAGGAAAAGACAGAAAAATGAAGAATAATATTGTTTCATTTGTGATCATAGTTTCAACCTTTACGTTTATTTATTCTAATGTTGTAGGAGGTCCCACTACTCCATTTACTGCTGGGTAGGTTGATCTACAGTAAAAACTGTTTGAATTTTACAAAATACTTTTTTACTACTTTCTTTTCATATTTGCAGATGACAGATGGATTTAATGGTAAGTAAACAGTTATATTTCCCTGTAAAATAAGTGGGGTATCTTTTCTAAATCTCATAAACTGCAATCCATCTCTGAAAATAACTAAACATGATTAACCTTATCTTGTGAAACCTTAATACCTTATGCCACGTAAGAGTAAGACTTAGAGACTTTAGATATTAAAAATATGTTCTGAACACCAACCCACACACACAAAAATATACAATAAATGCATAGAGTGTATGAATGTACGGATCGACTTATGGAAACCTGAAAACTTTTAAAGCAGCTGTAAACCAGAGACGTCAAACAATGGGCACAAAAACAATCATACCACTGTGGACAGAGTGAGTAAGAAAGTACCCACAGCATTACAAACATAATACAACAATATGACAATGTTAAGACTACAAAGGGCAAAAGTCGAGAAAAACATATGTGGCTTCTGAGTGGATTTTTTCCTATAGTCAGAATGACTCATGTGATTTGGAGTTATTCACCCTCCAAGGAGACTACCAAAGGGGATATGACCAATTCACTTGCAATTTAGAGTTACTGATGCATTGATGTAAAACAGCATTTTCCCTGAAGACAGGCCTTCATCATACCTCAGTCTCTACAGAAAAGAGTATGAGTAATGTGGAATGGATGAGGAGTCGTGCCCTTACTTGGTTTTTTCTTTATGACTCTTGCTTCTATTAGTGCATACAACATAACGTATCATGGAATAAATATGATGTTTTGCTACACATTATAGGATGTAAATATAATAACTGAAACAGCAGAACACATCCCTTTACTTTGAGTGGACCAATTGTTCGTGAGCACTGTACATTTTTTCCACTGGTTGCTCTGACTGTTCATGCTTCTGATTATTGTCAAATTGTGGTTTGTTGTGCTTGGTCCCTGATAGGGCTAGGAAGATAATACAAGCTTTTCGAGTTTTGTGGATGTAAACAGTTCACTGGTTGACATGAGCCAAGCCCAGTGGGATGCAAGCTCATCTTACACAGGCTGTGTTTTCTGCCAGTTCCACCACTTTATAGCATTTCAGCTGGACAAGCACTCTGATCCATGAGTTGGTCTATAGTCATTTAACTTCCACTGTGAACTTGTCACTTGTCAAGAAAACATGACTGTTTTGTAATTGTTGCCTAGATCATAGTCAGTGTGCAGACGTTGACAGTTTGTAACAGCAAACAAAATACGCTTGGAATTAATCACATCTACTATGAAGGTTAATCCACCTAAATACTGGCTAATCCATCAGGAGTAAATGCTGCACATACCAGTAAACAATAATATTGGTATCTTGTAAAATGTCTTTGAAAAATAAAAGAACCCAGATGCAGTAGTGAGTAAACGCTCACACAGCTTGCAGGAAGAACATAATGGAGGTGCTAATTCATTCATTCATTCAAAATCTTGACCTTTATTCGAACTGGCACATTACCATGTGCTGATAGCAACCATCCCAAACATGACCTTATGTTGGTAAATATTTGCCATGAAAGCTGAGATTGTTTTAAAAGTCCCTGGTGTAAGATGTGAGGATATTATACAGAGATTATTGAAACCTGCACAGCTTTAGGTTGCTTGAATAGCTTGCAGAATGTCCAAAGAAGCGATCTGTACTTTTATGAGGACTTGTTTCTTGAGTCCAGCTTGTGTTTGTGAGTGAAGGCTGATTGCCCTTTCAGGTGTCATAAAGGCTGAATGGACCAGTGGCTTTGTGCAATGACATAGTAGCCATTTCATGGCACTCCCCAATGGTCTATGACTCGGCTTCATCATTGTTCCACACCATTGTGTTGCTCTTTATGGGCCCAGCTGCCACCTGTCCTCCATACAGTGTTATCTAGCATGGGAAAGGCATTTTACACTGTTAGAGCTACAAATGACAAGCATTTGACAAGCTATTTGAAACAGAACACTCACACCTCACAAGAACTTTTAAAATGGACTCAGCTTATGTATGACATTGGTAGCTGGTAGGTGCCATTATATTTGGCATATCTGTTGCATAGGAAATGTGAAATTGCAGTAGATTGACTGAGAAAATAGGCAGTTTCATACTTCTTGAGTGGTATCCCTCCAGCCCAGCCATTAACTTGCTGTTAATTTCATGCAGAACAAGCCACAGTCCTCAACACCCTCCCTGTGCGCAAGCACATAGTGCCTGCATATTAACTGCTGAGTCAAATCAGACATTTACAGAAAAGGGCAAGGCATTTGTATTAATGGCTAATTGACATCACATTAGTTTTATGCAGAATACAACACCCACCCAGTCAATAATCACTTATCTGTGCTGAAGCACAGCACTAAAATGTGAAGGCCTTGAATTTTTATTCTTCTCTGAAATGTGGAATCAGTAATGTGGTTGGCCCCAGGGTTACGGTTTGACTGTCAAGACTGGATTTTGTCTTCATGAATATTTGTTACCATTTTTACATTTATCCAGCTGATTTCTGGATTATTAGCAGTATTAGTCAAAACACTGGAATAATGATGGGAGAAATACTGTAACTCTATTTTGTTACTGAACAAATATTAAGAGTAATTCACTAATTCTAAGTATTTAGCATTTTGCTGTGTCATGCCTTGCCATACTAACAGGATTAAACAGCCATAAAAATTTGTCAAAATAGTTTTGCAGCAAGATTTTCCTCAAACTATTGAAGATGATCACAATTAGAAACACTGTTGAGTGGTTTTATCATTGAGAGTCATTGTGAGATTTTACACTGTTGAGAAACTGCTACTTATGTAAGAATATACTAAGGTAAAACTTATCTGGCTCTGGAAACTATGCTGCTTCAACAGTCCCCCAGCAGTGCAAAACGCCTACCTCTTCATATGCTTCTTATCCTGTGAGATTTGAGTTCTTAATACAACCCAACTGCATTTCACCCTCTCACTCTTTGCTTATGTCAGCAGGTGATTATATTGCATTCATTATTGTGCCGTTTTCCATTCACCAGTCAATTAGAACAGCCTCACCTGCTGCCTTGATTCTCTAAAGTGGAAGCTCCACACCAGCCTTTTTACATTTACCTTCTCTCATCATGCATTTTGCATTGTTAGCATGCTGTCCTTTATGCACATTTGAAATTTCACTGCTTTTGTCCAATGTTTAAAGGTGCAATCAGTCTTTTATGTAACCATTATATGTAACATTCCAAGAATGGCTTTTGCAAATTTTCATCAATGCCAGTCAATCGTCTGTTGCTGTATATTTTTTGTTATTACTTACCAATGTTACTGTTTATTTTGGTTGCTGTTTGTAAACCAAATTGCACCTCAAGGCCATTAAAGATATGCTCAACTGAAAATTGAACTACCAACTGTGTGCTATGTACTTTTATCATCTCACAAAAACCTGGATGAATATACTTTATGTGCAGCATTTTAAAAAATCCAGCAATGATATATTGGTAATTTTTAAACAAACAATCTTGACATGGATCAATTTTTAAAAAATTGTGACTAACAAACATAATGAGGATTATTTTATAGCTGAAAAATCAACTCATCAGTGCTTTTCTGTGGACATATAATGGTGACAGTATTTCTGAATTAGCTAAAACTCAGTTTGGCATTTCTGTACTGCAGTTTCTCATTACATATCAGGTCAGTATATATGCAGATATATTTGCAATAACTAATATTTATATGTGTGTGTGTGTGTGTGTATATATATATGTACACACACACACACACATATACATATATATACATCCTAGAGTCCATTTCATCAAATTTGTGAGCATACAAGAGCTAAGACACAAATTTATCTTCTATTAGCAACGTAATCTAGCTAGCTTGTTTCCAAAGAGTATTCTTTGCTGGTGTAGTTTGCATTTGTGAAGTGCTGGCCATGCTATTTGCTGAGAGAGTTCACTGCTATTGTTATTGTCAAACTCTACCTGTGAGATCTGTACAGAAGCAGCAGTGATCAACAACCAGCACAACCCGATGTTTATGGTTTATGCAACACACAAACATCCAACAGTATTTTTAACTTTACTACTTACTTACTTTGTACTTTTCAACTTTATTATGACTTATGGGCATTTCAGTTCATATAGGAGAGAGTATATAGATACTTTAAAAGTGAGGCCTGCTAATTTATGTCTCTTCTACCTCTAGCTTTGGTGTTGGAAACTTGAGTGACTTTTATTTGGTTTAGATGTCATAAAACTTAGGTCTCTGAAGTTAACTCCCATTATTGGGGTCTGTGGAGGAAACATTTTTACCATTGTTGTCATTTCTTATGGCTGCCGCTACATGCCACTAAACATCTATGTGTTATTAGTTGTAGCTTTAATTTCAACTATCAAATGATGTTACAAAATATTCTGAACACTGTCTCTTTCACACTAGTTTTAGTAACACTTTTCTCAATGTACCCACACTTCTCATCAAGAACACACACGATCAGTGTGCCATCAAAAACAAATAGAAGTTGTAACAACAGTGGTATTTATTGATAAAGAATAGCTAGGCCTCTGATACACGTTGAATACAAAAGCTTACACTAAATGTCTAAGAGTGAAGCTCTTCTGTCCAGACCTCAGTGGGCCTGTTAGCTTGTTTAGATGACTGGACCAGTGAAATGACCCAAATTAGGTTGTTAGAAGAATAGCTTTTATGTGCCAAAGTGCCCCCAATGGGGATGCATGAACGAATACATGCACAGCTTTCAATCTGGGCAGCAGAAAGTTTTCCAATATTTCATCTGGTCTGTTAGATGTGCCAAGGGCTCAATGAGTGCTTCATTTCGCTGCTCTGTAGGAACAAAATGTGTGTAGTCAAATACCGCATAAAACTATAAAGAGCTTTGATTTAGCCAAACCGCCATGTCCTGTATCTGATATTTATTTTGGAAATATCACAGGATTAACAGTTGCTATGATGCAAGAGCTGTCACAGTTTTTAAGTCAGTTTATTCGGAATATCAACAAAATGTAAAGTAATTATTTATTCAAAACCAAATGTGCTCCAACTGCTTGGTCTAAGTCGTCCCATGCAAACATGACACGAGTCAAAGCACAAAACATTTTAATCTCTATTGTTTTTTTTTTTCCTTTTCGTAATTACAGTTTTGAAAGTTAAATCCCTGTCGATGTTTTATCTATTCTAACTCAAAATTATTTTTCACAAAATTAATTGCTCTACTCAACGCACAGTTATGGGAATACTCTTAAGCCCTGCCTTTGGAGAGACACTGTCAAGATATGAACAATAAATGATGGAATCCATATATGGAAAGGCTAAGAAACCATCAAACGGACTCAAGTATGGAACTATTTTCATTAAATAACTAGCTCACCATAACGTGTCTACAGTTGCTGTAATTGCATATGCTCTATGAATTGTTTTAATATAGAGTGTAATGAATGTGCCAATTACATTTTCACTATGAAATTATGACTCTGTAATTTGAAGTAACCGGGAAAGTGTACTATATGGTTTACATGGGTTAGCACAGTAATAAGCCTCAAATGCTGACAGTGCATCAGCAGCAAAGCACCATAGCCCTCAGAGAGCCATCAAGCAGAAAATGATAATTAATTAATCATGGAGAGTGAGGCAAACTCTGTTCTATTAGCCCTTTGGTAATTCTTTCCCCCAAGCCTCCACACCAACCGTAGAGATCACGCCTCTCCAGTAACGCCTGTTTACTCCACAGCACTATGGTTACTGCAGTGACAGCTGGTCAGAAAATGTTCATGACCTTTAACATTTACATTATTTACACACAAAACTAAACCATCTGAAGATCTGCCTGTTGTTTTTATATATATACATAGCAACTGCTGTTGTCTTGCAACACCATACAGTTGAATTGCTTACTTCCTCCTCTCTTGAAGGAAGAGTTGAGAGTTTGTTTCAGGGCTGATTCAGATCCTTTTAATACCTTGGTGGTTTGTATTCCATCCTCTACTCGGGTTGTTCTGCCAACACCAAATTATCTTCATACATGAATGTAAACACATGGTTTCCACATGCTGCCTGATGATATATTGTTCTATATATTATCATTCATGACCTAGTTCAAATGTGGTTCACATTTTGGAAACAGCTGTCATACTTTTGGTCGACATCCAACCTCTTTCCCAGTCGTCAAAGATTCTGCTGAACCATGTCTGTTTCGTCTCTCAAGACTCGGCTAATTTCATAAGTGTGAAGTTGAGATTCAGCAGATCTTGATTCACAGGCCAACTGGTTGCTCCCTTCCTTTAGAGTTTGAATTAAATGTAAGGGAAATCTTCAGTTATCAGCACAGGCTGTATCACTGCACTGTGTTATGTTAATTGAAACAAAGCCTCTTCGATAATGCTGGTACTTGTCATTTTATCATTGGTATTTGTTGTTTTATGATTATGTAATCACCAAATTAAAATAAAATAATGCTAAATACAGAATGAGATCAAAGTTCAGATTATGTTTGAGAAGTACAAGTTTGATATTACTTGATTATATCAAGCTGTCCTGAGGCTGTAATCATCACCCCAAGAGATAAGTATTGACTTTCATTTTGTGATGATTAATGGTTACAATTAATGATTAATGATTCAAATTAATCACTGTTTTAACAACTTAATATAAAGTGTAACTATAGAGGCCAACCAATTAAAATTAAAACTCGGTGTTTAAAAATACATAAGTGCCAGAGTTTGCGTTTTGTTCTCATTAGGAAAGGTTGATATAGTGAGATTAAAATGATCCTCCAGGCACATGAGTCATCACCATATACACAGTCGAAGTAAAGATCCATAAATTGATTTCTAACTATGTAAAATTGACTGTCTGGTAGTGTCAGTGTGGCAGTCCACACTGGCTATTACTCACTGGTGGATTTTGTATGTGCAAGCATGCCTGTGCAATTACAAAGCAAGCCCATAAATTAGTCACTGAATCTGTCTTAAATCATGAGGGAATGCATCAAATACTATCTCTCCCCATCCAGGCTGGTGTCTACATTGTAATAGGAACTGGAATACTGTAGTTGTGAGTGTGACAAGACATAATCGGCTGCCTCCCAATGTGAAAGGAAGATGATTTTTTGGGTGGGGGTGGGAGGGAACTGAACTTCAGTGTTTCAGTAAGTGATTTTTCTCTCTGCAGCTGCCTGGAGATCAGAATTGAAAGCTGTGTTTTGACACCTTAGACCATAGTATTTTAACTGATAGTGCTTATTTGCCATACCTGCTAAACTGTGTTGTAATAATTAGAAGAGAGTGAGAGAAAGACTGTCATAAGGGCCCATAGGCAATGTTATGTGACTCATTTTAAGACATGCACAGTGGCAGGAGGTGACAAAGCCCATTCAGGACAAGACCTCAAACAACTCCATAAAAGTGTTAACAGTGAGATTAAAATTTTACCATGGACATAACAGCCTGTGGACTCCACTTTAAGCTATTCTCATCACTCATATGCATATGCAATATCACATAACTTCTTACATACAGTAAAGGCATGCCCCCATTTAGCTGTGAGTGTTTAGGCCAGGCATGCAATAACATTTCTGTTCTTGCTTGTCTAAACTTATTACTACTATTATAGTCCTGCATAGCCAGACCTATCCCCTTAGCACTGGAGAATAGTCTGGCTACAGCCATTATCATTTTGCTATTGGGGAAAAAAACGCTGTTGTTTGCAATTCTTTAAACCAATCACAATTGTCTTGGGCAGCACTGAGCCTAGGATGCAGCAATGGTGCCCCTGCAAAATGGTGTCAGAGGGGAACTCTGGCTGATTACCTACGAAAACAGCAAAGACGTACGTCGGGTGTGATCCAGATCTTAAACAAAACTTGCCATTTTCATTGTGTAGGTTGCTAACTTGGAGGTGGATGTAGTTTCCTGTAGCGAAGGGGATTTTGAAAACGGTAACAGGCAGGTGAAGTGGACAGGTAGGAGAATGCCGCCTTGAATAGGCACCCAATGCCAGGTTTATAACCACAGCCTTCATTCAGTGAGTTAGACTACTACTAGTATAATGTACAGATACTTGTATTATGTAGAAAATTATTGTTAGGTTATCGTACTTCCCTCCCATCTATGTGAAACCACAGATTTGTACATGACGTTCATGGAGCTGACGCCTCTGAACTCTTTCAACATCTGCAACATCTGAAAGACATTATGTCAATTACTGCAGAAGAAGACAGCAGCATGTGCTTTTATTCCAGTTCAGTGTCCCATGAGGACTATGAACATTTGCATTTTGCTAAAAACCATCTCATCCATGCAGATCTGTATATATGGGTTTTTATAGGTCTGCGGCCTGGCAAGGACAGAGGAATTAGCCTGATCCACATTCATTAACCTCATTCTCATTCTCCAGAGCAACAGTGCTGTAGAACTATCTGTCACCACAGCACAAAAATGATGAATTGGTAATCAGTTGAGAGCTGTCAAGAAAGCTCCAGGAATGCAAAATTTACTCACTTGTTTGCCCTTGCATTAACCGTCTGTAATCAAATCACTATTTATTGTTGGTTCAGTCAGACATGTTTTATTACCCAGTGTTGTCATATATAGGCAGGGAGACAACAGTGGCAGTTCCTATTGGAGGCAACATTGAATTCTTCAGAGAGGTGGGAGGTGGCAGTGTCTATTTCAGAGTACTAGACCTCCCTCTAAAGCGTATGATGTGCGATGGTTGTGATTCATTTTTAATCATCCTCCTAAATTATTCATAATTTCCTTAATGAAAATGGAGTGCTTGCACAACAACAAATCAATATGTTTAGCTGCTAAATCTGCAGGTGAGAAAAAATATATGAAATTCCACTTTCGAAAATTGCTGTAATTTACAGTGCAAAATTCAACAGCCTGTTAAGTTAAACTGTGCTTATGTGCATCCTCAACAACAATTTAAAAAATGTCAGACATCACCTCCTCGGCTTAATGTCTATGTGACTCATCCATGAGCAGGAAAATCCTGAGGAGGAATCAATACAGTGACAGCTGAGCTCCAGAAAATCCAGACTGTATCCCAATTAGGGAGTCAGTGTGTACCAAGAATTTCTCTCACTCACCTAATTGTGCTTTAAAGTTCAGACACAGCGAGTGGTTGGATAGCAGAGTGCTTGGGAGGCCAGCCGTTAGTTGGTTAGTCTACCAACCTGTTGTTAATGGCTCATGTTTTAAAAGTTAATGAGAGCTGGAGTTAAAAGCAGCATTAGCTAAAGGCTAGGTGGAGTTGAGCTATGTGGATTAACTTTTCATTACCTCCTCATTAGGTGGGCCTGGGGATTAGAGAGACCCCTGTATGAAATGTAGCGTGAAAATATCCAAATGGGCATGCATAAAGCCAGTTTGGAAGTGGGAAAAGTGGAGGAGTTGAAGTAAGTGATTGAGCTTTTAGCCTCTTCCTCTCCTCACCATTGAGAATCCCTCTACAGTCAAGTTGACATCGTTTGCTCCCTATTAGCCAATAAGAAGGCTTGTAGGAGCAGGCAAGCCTACCTATTCCTGAGGAGGTGACTTTGAAAACTAGATTGGGTCATTAAAAGTAGAATAAGAAGGCCATTATAATTCTAACGCTGAAGTTGCCATTTATTTGCAATGTGAAGTCCCTAGTGTAGTAGTTAAATGTCACTTGCCAACTTTAATGAGAATAAAGTTAGGGAGAGTGGCCAGAGCTGATTAGAGTGTATTCTGCAGCGACTCTACGTGCAATGCTGTGTCCAAAGGAATCATCAACACATCACACTGAGAGACAACTGGACAATCAGGTCCAGACCTTCCCACATCCACCACAGCCATCACTACATCTTAATTACCCTCAATGAAGACAGAGAAAGCCACTGAACTTCAAACTCACTATAAATCATTAGGAATGTGGTGTGCCAATAATATGTGCCATTAAAAACTGTGTGTGTCTGTGCACAACTTTTCCTCTTGTATTTTGAACGTTCTTTAAAATTATGTCACAGAGGAACGTGCATCTGCTTATGTTTAGGGCAGTAATCTATGGCAGAGGTTACCACTGATCCACTTGTTTCTGAGGAACCAGGACCCAATCTGGTTCTACCGGTTCCGTTATACCCGGTCGAGTCATGTCCGATATGGCCTTGTTTGAGTGGTGCAGTTCTTGGGTTTGTGTGCCAATATGTCAGGAGAAAATATTTCAAGCAATGTAAAAATGATGAATGTAAAATTGGTTGCTATTTTTTGTTTTTTTGCTTTTGTTTTGAGTTTAATTGACAGATATTAACTTGGTTAGAAATTATTTATTGGTTAGAATACATTTATTTTCTTAAATGCATTCAGTGCCCAGTTGGCTACAAAATGTTTTTGTGGGTGCAGGAGGTTAAAATAGGACTTTAAATTATTTGTATAAATTATTTGAAGCACATAAAGAAATTATTTATTTGAAATGGTTTATTAGACTTAGTTCTCTTTTCTTCTTATTCTTGGGTCTTTTCACATCGGATCTCTTGTTTTTCTGAAAACTCGTTTATGCGTGTCTGAGTAATGTGTATGTGTGTATATGTGATAGGTTTTCTGCAGGTCCAATTTTTTTTAACCCCATCCAAAACTGTCTGATGAGAACCTCTACCCTATTGTCAAATTGATTATGTTCTCCTTTTGGAAAAAACATAGACAATATGAATATGAGATGGCTTAAGGCAATGCTAATGGAGGTATGCTAATCATATCCTTCCGATCCCAGTCTGTGTGGTAAGTTAGGCCAAAAATGTGAAATACATCGAACGAATCCAACTGTGGGGCTGCAATTAGTAAATGCTAGATGAGGTAATGTTCGAGTACTCCTTTTAGCAAAAAGCACTAAACAGTTGTTTCTTAAACTGCTATCCAAGCAATTAAAAAATGTATTGATGCATGCTGTCATTTTTGGCATTACTACTATTTCACTCATCAGTATGCAACAAAGAGCCAGTACAGATATGTGTATCATGAAACCCACATGGTAACATGGATTCGGGAATAATCACAAAGAAAAATAGTGTCCTGAAATGTGAAAACAAATTGTACCTTTCTGTTTTTCCACCATTTCTGTAAGAAACTGATGTGTCCAGCTTAGAACAATCAACACCTCAAGCAATATATTAAAAAGAACTATGTTCAGTGCCTGCACGATTCTACATTCAGTCCCTCAGAGTTTTTCTTTCCATTTGTGTGACCTATTAGAAAAACAAAACAAAAAAATAAAAAAATAAAATGTGTGAAAACAACCCTGAGAGGTGTGAATGTAATCTGAATTAATGAGGCTATATCATATGAGGGGAACCGTCTGGAGTGACTGCGGGTAAATTAACATCATTTGGATAATTAAAGCAACTTACTATGACATTTACCACACGTTTTTCAGATTCACATTAAACTATAACAACCAGTAAGCCTAGCTTCTCTGATTGTATATATGATCAAATTATTGTTGTAGTTCATTTCTGCTCAGATGTTGTGATTCTGGCATTGAAAAGGGAAAAGGGAAAAACTAGTGACAAGAACAAAATTTGCACCACTCATCATACCATTATGTTCATTATATCATTATCCCTGATTCTTATCCTGTGATGATTAAATGTTGGGCATAGTGAGGCATGATATTCTTTCACCTTCTCTCTTATTGCCTGTGCATAGTACTTCCCACGGTAGAAAACAGTGGCTTTTTAAAGATGCTGCTAATCCTGGGCCCTGACAACTTCCCCTTACCACTCGCTCATTGGGATAGCGCACATTCACTGTGACACCATTTCAATAGCTGATTTCCCTTGCTGGCCAATTAAGGAGCAGCACAAAGGAAGTTGGTGGTAGTCACATTCCTGTTTTCTTTCCTGTAGTGGATGAAATGATCACAAGCTCAAGAAACAAAATGACCGCATTCTACAAAACAGTCTAAATGTATGACATCGTGAATCCGCAAACAACAACAGTAAAAAATATGACCAACGGTTAATTACAAAGATTATGACAACAAAGTGACTTTATTTTTTTCGATACCAATTTTATCAAATCCATTTTAACAAAAAGAACATTAAAATACACATTATAGTACAAATGTTAGTTTACTTTTATTTTTAAGCTCTGTTTTTCTACACGCTCAAATGTGTTCATGTAAATAAATAGCCAATCATCAGCATTATTAGATCTGGGTCCAAGCAGTGCTGTGCTTATTGGTTCACCGATGCTCATGTGATTGCAAAATCACCAGTGCAGCTGCTGTGAAGTTCGATGTCCAGCCCTAATCACACATCATTTATTTGAATAGATTTTAAGTACCACAACCTTAATTAAAAAGTATTGATAAATTAACAAAATTAAATAATGAAGTACATGGAAATAAGGGCAACAGCAAATGTGTTGGATTTAGAAACAGAATGTCCAATGATGACTTATACCCCAAAAATATTATGTAAATTCAAAGAAATTTCACAAGGTAAATTGATTATATATTAAGTATCTGAAGTAGTAAAAGTAAGTAAAGTAAAAGTAATTTAGTTTTACAAAATATCTGGGTGTAGTTAGTGCCACGGGTGCTCAGCTCCGAGGCACTCCTCTACAGCTATAATAGCTGAGAGGAGTGCCTCTATTAATCTTCTGTTTCGGGTTTATTATTCTTCCGCCAAATTTCGGCGCGTAACTCGTCCCGCAGCTTTGAGAAAACCCCGGTAATATATACATCAAAACGTGCGTCTTGATCCCGCAAGGGGTGCTATGACTTTTGGTGTTAAAATTCCAATTTTTCCCAAAGTTATTCCCAAAAAACTGGGAATAAATAATGCATTAGAAATGCATTGGAATTTTCTTTAGAAACCCACCTTTTTTCTACAAAATTGCACCTTTTTTCTGAGTCACCCAGCTCTCTCATACCTGCACGTAGAAATGTGATTCAAACTATAAAACGGAGGAAAACTTCTGCTCTCTCAAAAAGATAGAACTGTTTTTACATAACATGTAAACTTTTCAAACTGTGAGCACTCAAAGGAGGAGTGCAAATCACTTTTTCTTCAAAGTTAGAGTGAAAGCGTCAGTTGGCTAGAGTGCGTGAAGCAGTAAAAAATAACCTTTATTTTTATTTTTAACTCGAGCTCGCGGCCAAACCGTAAAAAGGAAACAAATAATTCTTTCTGAAAATGTAGACATAGTTGTTGGGATTCATAAAATGTAACTTTGACAGGCAGGGTCTGCACAAAATTTAAACGGGGGTGCCGAGTCCGGCAGCAATACCTGTCTCACTCTCATTGACACCTAATGTAATTGTCTTTTTTTTTCAAAAGAATCTCTCTCTGTCTTCGCACTGAGCTTACTCACTCATTTTAAGGAATATCTGAATAAAATAGAGACTGTAGAAACTTCAGGCTTCAGTGTCTGGCACGGTCTTTTCGGTTTTTGAAAAGAAGTAACGGTTTTCTCATAATTTGCAGTTGTTTGAAGCCATGTAGAAGCCAAATTCTGGGCAGATTTTCACATTGCCATGGCAACGGCAGCTCCTGACCTGTGTGCGTGCCTGCGTGCGCCTAGCAACCAGATAACCAACTCTCCAAGCTCTGCTAGCTTTACATTAGCCGCATGTTAGGTCTTAAATTACATTTAGTTAGGTCTTAAATATGTAAGTCCATTTACTGCTTCCTTCGTTGCTTTTTGTTTTGTTTTGTTAAAAGAGTGAATGAAGTTGTGACGGCCTCCGCTGAGACAGAGGAGAGGAGAAGCTACTAGCCCTCTCTCGCTGTCACTTCTAATCGCGTTGCTCTCCTCCCCAGTAATGTTAAATTTAGCACAGGAAAAAACATAATAGTGGTAATTTAAATAGCGGTTCATGGGATTTATTAACCCTCAGGGGTCCCTCTGTCCTTTTTTGGACATTTTCTTCACTTTTCTTTTTTGATTTGCTGATCATTTTGGCTGTGTTACAGCTGAAGGTATGGATTTCTGCAAGAAAGTGTCTTTTTTGACATATTTTTAAAATCTAATGTCAGTTACTGTTACAGGTCTATTATACACTGGTAACACATTTTGTACCCTCTGGGGTTCCTCGCGTCCAAAAAAGGACACACAAAGAAAATGTTATAAAATCATCATATATCAATATTTCTTTCTGCTTTTTTTGCATAAATCTCTTAAACCACTTCAGTTCTGCTCAAACCTACCAAATGTTTATTAGTTTTCGGGATTTTAACCCTTTAAATGCCAGTTTGAAGACATGTTGCCTCTTGTTTTATTATAAAAACCAACACAGAATATGAGATATTTCCCACATAATACATGATGGAGGGATGTGACATTGTTTTATATCAGAGTCTTTTATATCAAGACATTTCTCAAAACCAGAATATGATCAGGGTGACTTTTGAACACTGGAAATAAATCATGTACTCATCCCGGCAGTAGCCCCCGTGGCACTCAAAATTTCCCTGGAATTTTCTAGTTAATCTATAAAATTGGGTAAAATTGATTTATCTGACAAATTTAACTATATCAGAGAACTTATAAAGTAGTGCCCTGTTTTTATTTTCTATCACTATGTGATGACCTATGACCTCTGCCTATCACATGTGGGCATTACAGGCACAGATTACTTTTTTGGAGGTGATTCAAGGTTTAGTCCTGTGAGTGCATTTAAATTCTGAGACTGTTTTCAGCCTGCAAAAAATTGTTTGTTTTTTTATTTTAAAATGAAATATTTTATTTATTACATGCTCCAACTAAAATCCTCGGGGCCAATATGTTTTTCAAACAGCTAACAGTAATAAATTAAAATATCACATGTTGATTGACTTGGAGTCTGGGATAAGGTCAGTATTTCCATTTGCTTTACTTCTTCACTACTTGCAAAAATGGGACTCATTTGAACAATCACATTATTCCTCAATTAAAACAAATTTGTCAAATTTGCATCCCTGGTGTACACAGTGGAATCACAAGGTACTAGAACAGCTGCATATTCCAATATTAAGTCATAAACATGATACCACTACCCTCAGATGAGTAGCATTAATTGGATTTTTCTGAACAACCACCAGAGCAACAATTAACTGCAGCACTGAAACTCAAGCATTTAACAAAGCCTTGAAGGTAACCATGTGACAGTTTTGACAGTGACTTAACAATTCCCTTTCTTTCTGCAAGGGTCCCTTTTCTTACGCCAATAGCTTATTGTTGAGGCTGTTCACAGATTTGAACAATGCAGCTTGAGGAGTAGTTTCTTGGAAGACTGCAAACATGTACCTGAGCTCTTTGGGATAGGCAAGATTCACTGCATATGGCATCCAAACGAGCATGGAGTAAGGCCTTGGAAAGTTACCCAGAGCAGTCAGCCCAAGTTTCATTCTACCACTATACTGATGTCGTAGGGCACCTCTAACGGATTATTCTTGATGCTGTAGATTTTTATCCAAGAAAACTTAAGGGTGCTGTAGCATTTAATGCACCACATTTACATCAGTGTTTTACAAAAAGATAGACATAATGTACCTGTAAAAGTGTAAATGGTAGGATTACTTGGAGCCTGAAATGACAGAAATAAACATTATTCAGGTTTATGGTGTAAAAATCCTCCACTGACCTAAAATGCAAACTGCAAATTTTAACAACATTGATTTGTATTATTGTCAAACAAACCCCTAACAAAGATCCTTGATGTGTTGTCTCAGGGACTTGTCTAATGAAACACTTCCTGACATTACTGAGGTTTCCAGGGAACCAGCTGTGACTCCAGGAAGTCATTGGTCCCAGCAAAGGAACCATTCTCCTAAAACCACTTTTTACACCTTGCTTTTGTATGGATTAAACAAACAAGACCTAACCACTCAATCAGTGAACTTCAGACATGGTAGTAGGCAAATTGTATTGCCTTTGGACAGAACCAGATTAGCTGTTCTCCTTATGTGTCCAGTTTTTATGATAAACTATGCTGCTGGTGGATGCCTCATATTTCTAGTACAGATATGGGAATGGTATCAATCTGAAAATCTAACTCTTAGAGAGAATGCAAATAAGTGTAACAACATGAAACAGTATCAGTAATGTCAAAAGACTACTTGGCAAAACTCATACGCATGCCTTTAGTAGTGAGTTACAATGTGTAGGCTACTCAGTGGCCATTATAAATACGTACACCTGTACAATCTAAAGCAATTCACACCAGTTGTGCTGCTATAAACTTTGCTTTTATGATGGTTAGAATCTTCAGTTTTATCTAAAGAAGTGGCCACTGAGTGTATACAAACTATTTTAAAAGGTATGCAATTATTTCATACATTTGTAGAGAGAATCACAGTTACCTTACATTACCTCCTGTAGATTTAGATAATAAGTAAATGATATTCCATCTGTTTGATCACAAAAATTCCTAGCAAGCATAATACTCAATGAAGGATACCTTGAGCAGGATACCTTGCAACCTCAACCCAATAGTCCGTAGTTCGTAATAGTTGGAGTGTATTCATTCAGCTTGAATATGAACATTGATTCAAGGTGCACCATTGTAGTTCTGTGAAACTCACCCTGGATCTGAAAAATGAATAACAAAACTGAAGTGTTCTTGAAACATTTTTAAAAACAAGAACCAACCTTATTCTGATCATGATTTTTATATAATTTTAATATCATGACCTCCATGTTTGCTGATTGTTTACATTCTGGGTTAAACCATCTGATTGTAGGGCATGTTAATATAGTTATTAATATAATGTTTTGGCTAGCATGATACAATCTTTAATGCTGGTAGTTCCTCACATTCATTAGGGCCTATTGAAAATGATTTATGTTGGAAACTATATAACCATATAATGCAACAAAAACAACATTATTCTGGAATTGGATCTTAGAAAATAGCTGACAGTAATGTAACACACATTTATACATAAGAGCTAAATATGCAAAACCACCAGTGCAGTCCATCACAATCTACTGGAAATATTTCCAATTAGCATGCACTTGTAACTCTCGTGAGATGCCTCAAATAGAGCGAGCCATCTGGCTTTGATGTCCTCTATGCTGAGTGATAGGTTGATGATTGTGCTCCTTCTGTGTTCAAAAATCTTGGCCATTGTTTCGTTCGTTTCGTTTACCTCTGCCTTTCGAGGCTTTTTTTTTTTTTTTACACTCTTTGCAGACTTCTGGGCCGCAGGGCTCTTGCATTTCAGTGGATTGCACATCACCTCAGGAACACTGTGGCCACTGTAGTTTGGTGTGATACGCAACCATCTTGTATTTGATAGTAACCCCCATAGTAAACTGAGAGGCAATGATATTTCCTGACAAGTGCCTCAGTAACATCACTTATCTATGCAATTGATGGATAGGCTGTTTATATAGCCTAGTTTCTGCCAGCCTCTATGTATGTCCGCCTTGGCCTTTGTGGTAGTCAGAAGTGTTCCATTCTTCTTGTAGTCTTCTTCAGTGGCTTTTTCAAAATATTCTCAGTATTGTATCCAAACTGTGGTATATGTAAGTTTTGGCCATGGCTGACATCTGTCCGTCGTACTTCAAGACAGGATGTGTGTCTATGGTGTCCTGTGAAGAAGACGTTCCAGCAGATGGATCTATAATTCATATAGTTGACTCAGCATAAGACTCAGAGTCACAGTCAGTTGACTGTTGACCAAACAATCTTCCCAAACTTTCATCAACTGTAAGTAAGTTGAGAAGAATCGGGGCAGCATGAACAACCTTTATGGTGTCCTTGGGTTTGGTTTGGTCACTTTAATGAAGAGTAATCTTCAAATTCCAGTCCAAATTCTGAAGACTGAACTCCACAGGAATTCAAAAGGTCCCCTTCACAACAGTTTGCAGCTCTTCCACAGTGGGTGGGATTTCTGATGGAAGGACCAACTTCTCAACTCAGTCATCAATTATTACTAGGAGCTTTGGCTCCATCTCTGCCAGCCTGACAAGAATGTGAATAGACAAAAGTTCAACAGCATCACAAGTAGAAGCACAAATAAGTGAGACCAGACATACAGTAATAATAATAATGTAATGAAGAGCCTGGAGTGTGCCACCAGAATAAATAAAGTAAAAAACATTTAAATAATTATTTAACTCAAAGAGAATTTCAATTGTAAGCTTCAGCCAGCTTCTCAATTTCCTTATTCTTCTTTATGCTTGAAATGATAAATCAAGAACTGAATTTTAGAATTTAATTACAAATTGGTCTAGTAATAAAGAATTATAAATTCATATTTATAAGATATTTATATTTTAAATCAATGTTTTTATCATTACTTCTAATAATTTGCCTGCCTATCATATTCAATCTCACAATACATTTGTTTCCTGCAATACATCTGTTCTCTCTTGTGATCACTTAAATTTAAAGACAACTCTCTTCAACTTGAAGTTGTGTCAGCAGGATGCCAATTAAATGAAGTTCAGCCACTGAGGAGAAGAGAGGAACTCTAACTGGCTACTGAACGGGCTGTGTAAAAGGGGCTAATAATCAAACACGTTTGCACATGTGCATTGAGGATAATCCTGGATCTTTGACGGGTGACTAGCTATAGCTAGGTACAGAAAAGTGTGCTTGCTACGCTACCCTTGACTCAGCTTCCGCTGCTCTGAGATTAGTTATGATAATGCATAATTATACACGTGCACAGATGCACGTGGAAACTGTACTTGTGCATTGTATTTGATTCTTTGGCTTTGCTTGGATATCGGTAAAAGTCACTGTATGCCACTGAATTGCAGGTTAACATTACTTATTTATTAGGTATTAATTAACCCCAGTCTCAGTAGTACATACCATGACAGCCAGAGTAACAGTCGAGACAAAATGTTTTCATATGTGCAGGTGAAAATGAGTGATTGATTCATACTGGAAGATTTTCTGGAGAGGAACCAAGTGCATGAATTCTGTGTGCTAGTGAGGTCGACTCATGCAAAATCTCACAAGGAGGTCTGATAGTTAATATTCCAAACTGTGAATGCCAATTATCGATCTTTATGCATGTGGGTATTTATCATGCATTGTAAACCCAAGGGTAATTAAATGCAAGTGCAATGCTTATGATAGCTATCATCAGTTTCTTTGCTAGAGCGGTCAATCATTCTATTAGAGGCCTTGCAGGAACTCTGTATGCTACAAGGCCAGTGGCAATGCACTGCCTCAGGCTAGCAGAACTAATTAGAAGGTTGCCCAGTGGAATTCTATCACCACCATGTCCAATCCACTCACCCCGTTTGTACGTTTCGTCCCAATTTTCATCTTAATTTCAACATGCTGTATGTCTCTGTGTCTCTTAATTCCCCCTCCGCTCTCTCCAGGGCCATCCATCACATTTACTTGATATGTAGACTGAAAAATGTGATGCTACCTTACAAGTCTACTGGGAGCATTAGAAGGGAAGTTTGTGAATTCATGCTATTATCCCATGGCTTGCTGGATATGACAAAACTGTTTCATTTTTACCATTGTGAGAATTTTTATCACTTTAAAATCTCCTCACTGCCATTAGAAACCCACTCTCATCGCTTGCATAAATCATAATTCAGGAAGGAAATATCTTGACGTCTCTAAATGTAACCCCCTCTCTGTAGAAGACATGTCGTCAAAAAAGAAAATGTTAATTTCTTTGTATATGTTTTAACTGGGACTGCAACAAATCAATTAATCTATTGGATGTTTGATTAAGCAATTAATCCATCAGTCTGTTAAATGTCAGAAAATAATGACAAGTGCCCATTACCATTTCTCAGAGCCAAAAGTGACATGAATAGGATTATTAAATTTATCATGATACAGAATGGAGAAAAGCACGACATCCTCATATTTGCAACCAGACAATGAATTGATAAATAACTTAAACAATGATTTGATTATCATTACAGCTGGCAACTCATTTTCAGTGAAATGACTAATCATTTAATTGACTAATCATTTCAGCTTTAGTTTAAGTGTTTTACTCCATTTCTATCAGACAATCTAAACCAACAGAGGCTGTTAGAAATATATAATCAAATGCAAACCTGAAGACCAAAGGTTTTGAAAAACCATTCTCGAGTCATTAAAATTCAATACAGGATGAAATTAAGGGCTTGAAGATATGCTAATATAGATCCTGTAGTCACACTAAAGATTGGAATTATTAATTAAAATATTTATTGAGATTTTTGTCCTGGCGTGAACATATTCTGACACAGTGGAACATGTCCATTATTTAAGCAACTACACATATGTAATTGTATCAATAATATTAGCACTATTATGTCATTTATATACACCAGGGTTTTTTGTATTTAGCACACATTGCTATAGTTAAATAAATGCTACTAATGGTCAATATAAATATTCTTTTTATATATTTTGCACTACTCCTTGAAAGGCTAAATGTAGTTTTGTTACACTTTTTTCTCATTTAAATAAGATTATACTAGTTGTTACAGATGGCTAACACGTTTGTAAACAGATGCCCTATTATTCTTTCTCAGACACTCTCTCAAACAGGCACATAAACAGACGTACACCAGCATATCTTGATCAATGTTTTATCCACCCCCATGCTTGGGCCCAGCCATCCTTCAAATGTACATGATGAATTACTTTCTCAGCTAGTCACATGTAAAATTAAAAACATTAAACAGAGCTCTGGTAGTACAATAATTACACCCAAGGGTTTATTCAAGCACAAGTGTTAAAAAGCTATATCATTTCATTGTTGTGTTGTTCTGTGTTGCTATTGCTTTATTGCATGTATGCCTATACCCCAAAACTCCCATCTATTAGAGCCAGTTCTCATACCTTATGTGTTTGGCTTTGATTTGACAGATATGCAGACATAAAAACAGACTGACAGATGTAGTGGCAGACAGACATTAAGACACATAGACAAAATTTGAAAGAACACTGAAAGTAAGAAGAAAAGGGGAAGGATAAAAAAAGCTATCTTTAGACTGTGTGACATGAGTTGTTTCTGTCAGTGTCAGGACTACAGGCATCCTCTGGAGTTTGGGGATGGTTCTATACACAGCCAAAGATGGATAATTGGTTATTTTGAGTAATTTTACGAACAAAGCTCAGCTGCTGCAGCTCATCCTCAAGTAAACAACACACCTTGGGAATAGCCTCTGCTCAGCCGGCTCGTGTCTGTAGATTCCTGCCTGGATGCATGTTTTTGTCTGCCAGATGTAAAGGAATAGGCCTAACCCTTTTAACCCAGATGGATCTATTTTGATTTCCACTGATCTGCACATCTACACCAGTCAAAATGCAGATAAATTGTACAAACAACAATTAAGTACGTTTCATTACATAGACAAGCAGTTTTTGTATTATGGTTAAGGTAAAACCACATCAGTTCATTTGTATCAGCAACACTAGACATTAATTATCGTACTGTAGACATGATTGAAAGTAATTCCTAGTGTATGAGAATGTGAATCGTACAGTATATTCAAAACATTACAATACATGAACATTAAATTCAGCAATAATCAAAAATGTGCTTCACATATTTTTGTGTTTCACAGTAATTTATCATTTTTGGAAGGTATTACTATCTATTAATTAACACATGTTTACAAAATGCCAACTTTCCAGAATTGGTGTTTAAAAACAAAACAAAATAATGTCTACAGTTAGTTGTTAAACATATTATTTTTTTCTTTTTTGCTGCGGTTTATTCACTTGAAAGGCTTTCATAAGCACATAGCTTAAAAGTGAACAGCAAAATGATTCCTGCTAAAAGATTGACATCTTTATAAATATATATAAACCCTTGTAAAATAACACCAATATACTGTAGAAACAGTTAACAGTTCATGGGCCAGCTAAATGTCACTTTATGGCCTAATTATTATAAATAATTGACCATTTTAATAGATTGATAAATAATCAATCTAAGTGAAATAATTGAAGTGTTAAAGACAACTCAGACTTTGAAGGGCAGGATAGGAGGATACAGCAATTATCCTCACATACAAACAGATTCCCTCTGGTATCCCCGTACTGTAACCCCCCCCCCCCCCTCCCCCCCTTATGAGAAACAGGATTCCACATGAACATCTGTTAGCACAGCTGGTTTCATCATCTAGATCTTTGCATGATATTATCCACAGTGGATCCAGTTCTGAAGCGTTGTATTGTTCTCTGGTGTTGGCCTTGGCAAAGTTTCCTTACTGTGAAGCCATTATCGCAAGTGATAACTACCTTGCTATGACTCCGGTCTTAACAGTGATTTCTTTATTACCTTGATGAAAAACTGGGTTGTGGTGAATACACAAATAATGTGATGATACAACAGCTCAGCCATCAGAAGACAGGCTGGGTTTAGTCTGGGCATTGAAAAATGAAGCCAACACAGAAGTGCAAAGAACTGCACTGCTTGAGGCTGGCTCAAAAAGCAAGTCATTCACCATAGACTCCCATGTTAAAATGTCTAACTTTTCAGCAGAAATAAACATGTTTACAGCCTGGTACAAAAAACAGATTTGGTCTCTATGGCTAATTTCCTCCTTCATGACAACCATATGGGGGGTGAATCTTTATATAACTCACTCAGTTAAGTTTAACTAAGGCTTAAAGTTCTGCATAATTTAGGATGTGTTGCTTAGAGTGACAGGTGGGTGAGCGTATCTGCCACAAACCAGCATGCCCCAAAGTCCAGGCTCCACAAACGCCCCACCTCTTTGCCCATTTCGTGATTAGACAGGAGTTGGGCGGAGTCAGGTATTGCCAGGATGGCAATGGTGGAGCAGCTTACTCTGAGCTTCAAAACCGCTCTTCAGAAACCTATTGGTTAGAAACACCTAGGTGATGTCGTGGAGGCTACGTCCATCTTTATTTACAGTCTATTGTGTAAACCCATTCATGACTCTTGATGCTTTACTAGATCAATGTAATGGCATACACATAACATTAAACACATTTTATTGACATTACATGAATCAAAAATTATTGCAGATTGGTATAAACATCTCAAGATTTCAGCAGTTTGGTGCTTATAAGATCAGCTTTGTAGATACTAATTTATTTGGAAATTAAGGGAGATATCTGTTTAACTTGAGACAGCATTTATTTCCGAAAAGCATAGGGACATTACATAAAATGTCCTTTCTAACTCATAAGGCCATACATTGCAGCTAAGATGTTGTATTTTACAAGTATGCCTGCTCTTATAAAAATTAAAACAAATGGGACCTTGGTACATACTAACTCTAGTGGGTTTAAACGTGTAAAATGTGTCTTATTGTTTCATGGAATTTAACATAATGAACTGGATAGACCATGTGACCATGTGGCAAAAAATGTGTTAAAGGGAGTGTACCTTGACACATGGGGAGGCCATCATACAGAGGAGATGGTAAACTTGCTGCAGTTCATTTAGAAGAAAGTATCAGTCCAGTTGAGACACAGTTTAATCATAATGCATCCAAACACATACTTTTCACAAAAAATATGTCGACGTAGAAAAACAAATGTTCTTTTTTCTTACCAAGCTGTCTCTAATGTTCCAGTTTCCATCCATTTAGTTGCTAACTGCTTATCTGTGTCAGGGTCATAGTGGCAATGCTGTGAGCACAATAGCCAAGCATCCCATCCCACTACAGATTCCTCCAGCTCTTACTGTGGGAGAGCTCCATGTTAGCTGTACCTGGAGCACCTCCAAAGGCAGACATCCAGGGGAATCATACCAGGTGTCTAAACCACTTTTCATTCTGGCTTCTGTTTCTATGGAGGAGTAACAGTTCAATACAGAGGCCTTCCTGACTTGTTAAAGTCCTCACCTTATTATGCAGACTGAGGTCAGCCACATCTCATCCTCCATTTCTAGCTACAGTCTATTTATTTAGGCTCAAACCAAAAGTCTTGACTGGAGGGTGAGGTCAGAGTTCAGAGAAAAATTGGCCAGTTAATCATGAGCATTGCTCTGTGGCTCACTGGCCTGAGCAAGTGTTCTTCCAATCTGTATCTAGGAGTTAAACTTAGGTTGTGATTGTAGGTGGAGGAAAGATTTTGAAGAGCAGGTTCTTCTCTGTGGCTGAGACTGACTGTGTTTGATCTTTCAATGTAAAATGAAATGAAACTGATGATGATGCACTGCTCTGTTGACAAAAATGTAAGTACCATATTTGGAATTAAGACAAAGACATAAGTCAATTGATTCAGTCGCACATTTGACTATGTAGTAGCAGTCAGTCAGGAGCTGTATGTGAGGGGAAAAAAACAATGTCTGTGCGAGATATGTTCATACAAGGCCTGATCTGCTGCCGCTGATGTCCCATAACTGGCAGTCTGCCTCATTTTCTTGTAAAATTATTATATGATAACAAAGGAGACATTTGTTCTAAGAGAGTCTTATGTGATACTGTCATTATGTTAATTAGATCACTCTAGATATGCACTTAGAGTGTTCTGCAGTATTGGTAGAGAGAAGCCAATTAAAGACACAGACCAGTAGTGATCAGACTAGTAATGCTCACATACCCATTTGAGCCACTTGATACTGTTATATGGATTATTGATTGAATCTTTGTCATCCTGTCAGACAGATATTTGTGCCGCCTCCTTACATTACCGCTGACTAATTATTCCTATGAGTGAGGTGTGTTATGAACCAACTTATGGACTTTTTCTGAAATAAACAATTTATTTTATTTTACCTTATTAATGTTAACTGTATAATGAGGTGTCAAATAATATTAAAATTGCCAAAAAAGTTACACATTAAGAGATATTCTTATTTCCATCAGCAAATGATATGTCACTGTTATGCCAGTTCATTAGCATAAGGCCTTTTACAACAAATTAACAGCAATTGAAGATGATTCAGCACCTCTTGACACTCTTCTTCAAGTGAATGGAAAAGTGGTCTTAGACTTTTCGACCCCGCTACATATACATATATATATATATATATATATATAAAACAATAGGTGGTAATGACTACCTCTTACACCAAGTCTTTTTCTATCCCATTTTCAGTAACCAAAATGTGTGATTGAATATTCCATCAAGGTCATATCTTTGAATAACATTTCCATTTAGACGTGTCTTTCCCATATCTGTGTCAGTGAATGAAATTTTTTTCTCAGTTAGGATGAGTGTGTTTTGATATGAACATAATAAGGATGTGATAGAATCGACTTCCTGCCAAAAAGGTAGTGGAGAGTAATTGCCCAGTATACAATTACCTACATATATATATAAAGTACTGTAGTGTGTATGTGTGTGTGTGTGTGTGTGTGTGTGTGTGTGTGTGTGTGTGTGTGTGTGTGTATTCATGAAGCGTCTTACAATAAGTTAATGTTTGAATATTGAAAATATGATCATGATGGTTCCAGTATGCATTTGGTTCAATGTTGGTAAACTTCCCGGATTGATTAAACTCCCAGTCTAACAAATTTCTAATTTAATTTTCAATCTCCTCTTACTTTTTTGGCAAACCACAGACAAAAAGTTGTGCTATTTAAATAAAAAACACAAATGTAATGTGTCTGGAAAACTACACTTTTAGTTATTGGAAGGCCAGCTTTATAAAGTTCTAGCTCATGGTATTTATTATTTTTTAAATGCTAAACCTAAATATCTAATATGTAATATCTAATTTGCTAAAGGACAAAACATTTTTTTTATTCATTGAGCAGCTTTGATATTGAACCCTGAGTTATTAGCTGACTCAAACCAAGGGGCTTCAGTTGCAAAAACTTAGTTCAATATCAATTAGCAAAATGTTGATGCCAATTGCAGGTCATAATGTAGTTAACTGGAGAGGAATATTTAAACACATTTTTTCTGGAGCAGGTGTGCTATGAGTTGTTTACTTGGTTTCACTCTCTAATATTAAGATACCCATGCTGATAATATTTTCTAAACATATTTTAACTTAGGATAGCAGACATATTACACACCTTTTAAATATGTAGAATATATATTTCATTTCTAAGCATCTCAAATAAAAAATGTAAGTCTATAACTTTGAAGTCAGTTTTTTTTATGTCCTGTGTATTCCACAAACCTGTGATGGCACTGTCCCTCAGATTCACATCTTTCAATTCAAACTGTCTTTTCTCTGTCAATATTGCATGCGTTTATAGATACTGTATTTTTCGTTATGAGTTTCAAGTGCCAAGATAGTGCCTCACTGAACAGTGTCAACTCAGATTTCCAAAACATGCACTTGCTTTTCAGTTCTGTTTCAAATGTACATACTGACGGTAATATTAAGCCTTGTGCAAAATTGCAGAGAGATAACAAAGATCATGTTCTTGCCACAGTCAAAAGCCTCTATAGAATGAGATCACAAACATGACTTACACTATTTGTTTTACAGGC
Organism: Seriola aureovittata; assembly: GCF_021018895.1. Classification (NCBI taxonomy): domain Eukaryota; kingdom Metazoa; phylum Chordata; class Actinopteri; order Carangiformes; family Carangidae; genus Seriola; species Seriola aureovittata. The sequence continues at coordinate 7,348,282 of NC_079371.1, read as the reverse complement.
AACTGCTAGATGGGAACACTGAGAAAATTACTTTGTTGTCAATCAGAAACCTAGTTAGCTATTTGCCTTTTGCCCAATTAATGATTGCTATAATGAGAAAACTTTTTCCTGGTCTAACTAATGAATAATAAACTCAACAATGGTACTTTAACTTCAGTTTGAGGTGTGGTAGCTCCATGCAATAAGCCAATTAACAGGGAAAGCATTTCTTGTTTGAGAGCACAAACGTAGGAGTACATGGGTAAAGGGAGCCAAACACAGTGAAAAGAGAACTTCAGGATAGAATATGCAGAAGTGCTAAATCCACTGGCACATAGAGTACTAGACATCTCATTAGAAACAATTACTGATGAAACAGGAAATTATGCACAAGCACTCAGCACAAAAACACTTAAAACTCACACGCACACACACACACACACACGCACACACACACACGCACACACACACACACACACACCAAAATCATACAAATACCGCAAAAAGTAGAGGGGTGCATACTCCTGCTTTGTGCAATAAGAAGGTTAGCCTCATTACTAATTATGACACTAATTCATTATGAGAGAGAATTAGAGCCCGGCCTCTGCTGCTGCCCAAACTCCAATCAGGCTGTAAATGAGGCAGAAAAAAAAATGGGCTGAACCCGGTAATGGAGAGACTCTACAGACATGTGAATTTAAGCACAGACACAACTCCCTTTTACATTCTTAGTTGTGAAAAACAGCATCAACACAGGAAACGGGTCCTCTGTACACACTGAAGTTTTTCTTTTACAGTACATGCAAGTATAATAAAATGACCTCCACATATAGATGGCTACATCTCAATTAAGAGTAACCATCAGAAGATAAGCTTTAGATATGGATATTCAGAAAAGCTGCTTGCCAAAGATGGGGAATTGAGAGAGTTTGACTGACAGTCAAGAAAGAACAAAAATACACATTAGAATCATATACCTGTATCTTGTTTGACGCTCAGAGAGACATCAAGAAAGAGACCGGGAGTGAGACAGAAATTAGAAAACAGAGATGCTATGAGAAAGAGAGGCAAGTACCAAGAGAGAAAGAGGGAGATAGACACTCTAGGTAAAATACATACCAGGAAAGAGATGTACAATCCACTAAAATGCAAGCTATGGTTAGGATTAACTGACACTTAAATTCCCTTATCAAATTCTTGCCAGTGTCACTGAACAGCACATTATGTACAGTATGATGAACTGCATGTTTTAAGAAAAACACCCTTAGACAATGCATTGATCATCACCAGAGTATAAACTTGATGTGTTTATCAAAACTGAACATGGCATCATTTGAAAACCTTACAAATGCAAAGCGAGGACCAGAATTAGTAGCCTTTGTAGCACTAATTGTTATGTATGGATCCTTGATTATCGGGTTAGAACCCTGTTGTTTTGCAATATGATTGTCCAGATGGGAGTGTTTAAATTCATTTCACATATGTAGTGAAAAGTGCAGTATCACATCTGCCTAAGAAAAATTAAACAGAGGTAAAGATACCTTATTAATATGCTTTTGTATGCAAACCAAGATATTAGCCCTGTTTCAGCACACACACACTAATTTAGCGATATAATAAAATATTACTTGCTTACATTTTTTTAAGGGACATGTCCATTGAACACCTTAAGATTTAGCTACATTACATCTGCCACTGTTTAAATTACTCTTATCGAAGCATTGACTTACAGATATGTACGTCTTGTCTCCTTGTATGCTTGAGCTTGGCTGCAGGAACAACTAATAACTGAAGAGGAGACTATTGGCACTGCGACATGAGCAGACATCTGTCACACATGATGTATTGTGTGTCTGGTGAAACCTCACCTTTTCGCCTCTTCCATTTCCAGTTAGGATAGATTCAGCTTGCACCCAAGAGGACCGTGGCCTTAAAAGAGACTATAAAAGAAAACACTTGTGAAATATCCTAGAAACCACCCTTCCCATTTTCTCTATTGTCCTGCGTCAAGGGAAGCATATTTTCTGGAACTCCTCTCGGCCATATTTTGACAGCTAATTAAGAGGATGATGAGTGCTACATTGCTCTGATGTGACGGTGAAAAATTAAAGATGAAAGAGGAGATTATGTTTCTATTAATATAAGTTTAGTTTGCTCTTTCCACACCACAGTCTTATGTTGGACAATCAAAGTTCACTGAGAGGAAGAAAGAGGACATCACGGTTTTACATCACAAACGGTCTGTTACAGTTGTGTAGAAACAATTAATTGTTTGCATACAATATATAATGACAGGATTTTGTAAAAAGTTGTATTTCTTGCCGACGTTTAATGATATTGTAATCATAAAGGCAAGGGCAACATTGAAATATTACACCTCCGTTCTGTACGAGTGGAAGGTGAGAACATTATTGCTGTAAGAAAATCATCTGACAAGCAAATCAAGTTGTAGATGAAACACTCTCTGTGTTTATTATAAAGGCAGTTGCAGGTTCTGCTATGATGTGAAAACATATTCTGCTCCGAGTAGTATGTAGAAGGTGTTTGTGTTAACATGGCGTGATGATATATTGATATTCAAAACATATCTGTGAGACACTATGTAATTTTGGACATTTTTATTTCACCATTACATATCACTTACAGCTTTTGTTCTGGTGATATTGTCCCAATGTTGCCTCTGTTATACATTTATTGCTTTTCACTTGTATTTTTTCATAGTATTAAAACAGGAAGACATAAACACTAGGTTCATATTATCAATTTCTATTTTGAGAGGACTGTAAACACAGGAAATAAGATTTTATTTCATGTTCCTCATTCTTTTTCCAGTCATTTGACTAACTCCGTCGCACAAATATCAGGCTTATCGACCTCCAGAGCCTCTCAGACTGAAGGAAATGATGAAATTCAATCAAACCTCCAATGAATTGAGGTTGATTGATGACTTGGTGGTGGTTTTCTGGCCATTGCAATTACAAGTGAAATCAGAGAGACTCTCCTCACATTTTCTGGGTGAAAAGGAAAGAGAAGACGTCACAGAAGCAGTAATCTGCAAACTTGATGAACTGTAGAGGTAGTGAGGGACATCCTTGGAGGCATACTGTAGATGGAGAAAGCAATATGTTGTACAAATTGGGTTGAATACACCATAATTCATTCATTTTCTATGGCAATTGCAGTGTTGGTTGGTTGGTTGGTTGGTGTACCACTTTGGTACAGAGTAAAATATCTCAACAATTATTGGATGGATTGCCATGAAATTTTGTACACACATACATGGTCTCGAGAAGGTGAATCCTCTGGCTTTGTGGATCCCCCTGACTTTTCCTTTCGCACCACCACACAGCTGATATTTCAGATTTTTAGTTAAATGTCCCAACAAAGACTTGCCATGAAATCCACATTATACCTGCAAAACATCAGCATGATAGCATGGTGGTATTAACGTTTATCTTAAAGCATGTGTGTCTACTGCTTCACAGAGGTACTAGCATGGCTGTACACTCTTGATAATGCTGTATGCAATCCACTGCTTGAGATGCATGAGTTACTAAATTGTGCTCTAATACCAAGGTTTTTTTTGTTTTTTTTATATATATATTTATGTAGATAGAGCTGAGCAATATGGCCCATGAATCATTTTGCAATATTTTCAGGCGATATTGTGATTCACAATATATATCTCAATCTTTTGAAGTCTCCTCTGAAGCACTTCATAAATGCTTGATAATAACCCCTTGATGCAAAGAGTCACACCAGTATGATGAGCGTAGTAGTCCCTGCAACATATGTCTGCATTGTTTTTTCTGTTGGAACAATTCTGCATGCAGAAAGAGGGTAACCACAACCAAGTATTTAATTAGCAGGAAAGTATTTATTCAAACCAGGTAATTTCACACATGGCTTTAACAGCTGTTAAATTAAAAGAAATGGGATGACGTAGGACTACATACTCTACTGTATACAGCTCAAGCTCAACAAAGACCCTTAAACAAAAACAGAACTGAATATTTTGTAGATAACCGTTGTTTGTTCAACACTTTCCTTGTGATACCCAAACCACTACCAGATGATGGATCTGTGGATCTGGATTTGTCTGCCTCCATCTTCTATTATCCTCTGAAGTCAACACATATAAACACCCTTTGTAGCTTCACTTCGTTTGCTTGCTCCAGCCTTTTTCCCTGTTCCCTCCAGATAGAAAAACACATGTCTCAACTATATACGTCGCACACACTTGCCCAGGAGAGTGATCTTTATGGGGGGGGAGTATGTATGTGAGTTTTTTTTTCTTTTTGTGTCTGTGAGAATGCAAGAGCCATAGGTGAGAGTAGAGAAACTTTAGAGTGAGTCTCGTGTCAGTGGCTTAAAAAAAATATGTGTCAATTTATAGTTGATGTTCACAATATAGTCATTTACTAAATCTCACATAGAACAAGCTGCAATACATCAAATATATTCGACATATTGCCCACCCCTAATTTGACAACATGCTGTATTTAGATGATATTAACTGACCCTCACTCCATTTCACTTTGGAATTCACACCTGTATAAGACTGCACAAATGAAAGGGGAAACTAAGAAAAACCTTGAACTGCTTTTTGTGCACAGTTAATGTAGATATGGGTCTTTGAAATACTAAGATAAACTTTGAAAGTGACTTTCAGCCAAGGCTACCTCCAAATGTTATTTGAAGCTTGGCAGCAGAGTTGCCTGACAGGTTGTGCCCCCGCTGCCCTACTTGCTGCTTGGCCCTCCTTTGCTCTGTGCAGTGAAAACACTGCTCAGTACTGGCGTGCTTGGGTGAAGCTGTGTGTAGGGGGTGAGGGTCGTGTTGGTGGTTATGTGTGCTGTGTGTGGGTTGGGAGGGCTTGGCCTAAAACCAATCAAACACCACTTGTGACTTGCACTGGCTCAAACTATTTCTTTAAATAAATCATAAAAGAAATCTTGATTGACTGATGACAGGCAAGGAGGAACAGAAATGTTCACACAACTTTGACCCCATCTGTATTTCAAGTCAAAGTCATTTTGATGTTTCCAACTGAGTAATATCCAGCAGATTAATTTGCTCATCACTATAAAATATGTCATGACACACCATGACATGGTGATGTTTCAGAGGGGAAAGAAGTGAAATATGCCTTTCACAAGATGACACAATTACAGTAAACTATGTGTTGAAAGTTGTTAATTCATATCGGTAACTAAAAGATTTTTTTGGGGGTGGGTTTGACTGCTTGCATTGAATTTTTTAAAAATGCTCCCAAAATGCCACACCCACTCACATTTTCAACTCAGCAGTGGAGAACAGCATAATGAACAGCAGCCAGCATTGCTAGACATCAGACTATCAGGCTTACTAGCCATGTTCTCAAACTAAAATAAGAAGTGACACAGCACCATTGTTAGCGTATGTTATATTGTGAAATATTACCGGGGGGGGGGGGGGGGGGGGGTATATTAATGTTACAAGATGGCAAGTCCTGTCTTTTTAGCCACCAGTCACAGATTGTCTTACATTTGCGAGATGTCTGAGCTTCATTCAGAAGACAGCTCTGGTAATTCCTTGCTTGGCAACTGCTTCAGTTAAGACCAACAGCCTACACATGCTAATTGTAACATTAAAATGTAATCATTGTTCAAGTAGTGGGAGTATTTTAACTCTAGATTTGAGGTTTGTACCATCAATTTGACTTTATAAATGCAATGGTTTTGTCAGTGCAAAGCTTTTTCCTGGTGAAAGCCTCCAGATTACATTAGGAAAATCTGCGAGTTTACTGATTAACATATTGATTATATGTTTTAATTAGCATAATGCTATATTTACTGCTTCACCACATTAATAACATTAAACCTGCCAATTTTTAGTCATTAAAGACTCAAAAGATGAGGTTTAGGTAAAAGTGGAGTGAACTGAAATACACTTACTGTGAAATACTGAAAACTAACTGTGGTCAATACAGCTATGTATATTTAAAGACACACATCATGCTTGCACATACACATGCATACACAGTCGCACACAGGCACAAAATGAGCACCTGCTGAGAATGTCTGTGGGTCTGGACATGACCCTGTCAAGAGTCTTCAGGAGATTAATTTCCAAGGCCTGTTTTCTTAGATAAAAATTGAGACGGAATTAGAGCACGAGACGTGGGGAACAAATCTGAAAACGATATACATTTCAAACGGATTAAATAAATCAGCACATTTCTCAGTTCTTTCATTTGTCCTTTGTTTCAAGTTAATATTTTTCTTAAAGAAAATAGCCTTGTCAGAATGTATGAATTTCCACTGGTAGATGTTGTCTGTAGAATGAAGGTAGGGGCTCCATGCAAAGGTAATCAGGCCTAAAAAAAATGCCTTCCTTAGTAATTTATCCTCCAAAGTAATTTCAGTATTTATGGGATTCACCTTCAAAATGTAATGTGGCATGCAGGTAGAAAAAAACATAGGAAATGAGAAATCCAGCGAGAACGAGAGTGGGGGAGAGGCAGAGTGACAAGGAAGGAGAGAAATCCAAAGTGGGAGTCATAAAGTAAGTCATCTCTGCAGTCTGCCATCCAGACAGGGCTCCTGTGACCTCCAGCACCAGTGCCCTACGTCCTTCACATCTGACAAAGTTGGGAGCTCACGCTGGAAATATTAGGCCGTCTCAGCCACCTCCATATTTGAATGCACTTATTATGTCTCTGTCTGGATAAGAGCATCTGTTAAATGACTGAATAGTAAATTGTGTGCTGAGGACAGCAGACTAGCAGGGCAGATAAAGGAGCTTTGTCTTAGTTACATTTCAGCAGGTAGCAGCATGGCTTAGACTGCCAACAGGTTTTGCTACTGTGCAAGCCTAATGGTGGATGACTGAGGGGAGGAGAGGGAATCGCTGGGAGAAGAGATGCGATTTTCCACTTGTCCAAGCAGTTTTCTGTGAAATCACACGAGTCGCCTTGCACTTTGTTCAAGGGATGTATTGCAAAGATTTTGAAATATGCATTATCTGTCAAACTGTGCCTAATAGTAATTAGATAAGGGAGATCGCTTGTCTTAGACAGTAGAGGCTGTGTTCAAGCCAGCTTTTTACAATAATGCCTCCTTTTAATTTGTTGTGGTTTTTCTATTATCAGTTGATAAGGATTGGAAAGGTAGATTAGTTGGATTGGTTGAAAGGCAGAGATATTACAAGTCTTTGGTTTGAAAACAAAATGATCACATCTGTAACTTGAATAAATGTCAGTATTCAGTGAGACTTGGAAAGGTAATATTTTACGCTAGAAAACGTGATGGATTTATGATGGTACGTAAGTGAATGGAGACATCTAATATTTATAGGTTCCCTGTAGAGTTTGCTGGTAAACAAACATATTATGTTCACCTTATGTTAGATTATGTTTGTTTTGGTAACCAACAACAAAGCACATTGTGTGTATCCTTGAGGTCTAATAAATGTGTTCATTGTGCATTTCCTCATAAAACATTTGCAACATTTTTGAAATATTTTGAATTGTGCATTATTTCCATACATTTTTACTCGCTAGCAGCTGTCCTCTTCACTGCCTTTGATTGTTCATTGCTGCATTTCTCAGTGTTACCACATTTTGGTATGAAACCTGATGCAGGATGTGTCTCATGCCAACCATGTGCACACACATGCACATGTCCGTACTTATTCTTGTGCATGATACAAACATCTTGTAAAAACATTGCGTCATAGCACCATTAGTGGTTGAAAACTCCACTGAGTACCTTTAAATCCCACAAATCACTTTCCAAGAGACTGTATGACTATATTCATCAAAACAGGCTAAATGTACAGTAAACAAACCACATTTGGATTTCAGTCCTTTTATTTCCCAACACACGCTCAATACTCAAAAAAGAGAACTAGTTTTAAATCATTTCTGTTTCCTGATTGGTCTAATGGATTTGTACTATTAAGCTCCTGCACAGTCGGTGGTGCTATTGGTATTTGTACATCCTTAGTTTAATCCATCGACGGCTAGTAGGCATTTTCAGTTTGGCTCGGGAAAAAAAAGAAAAGGGAAAATAAATTTTTTCCCTTTGTGTCTACCTGACAATGTGTTTGTGAGCATGGTGCAATTACGTTGTGGTTCATTATTTAGACATCATGGTGGATAGAATAAAAGTTAGATTAAAACAAAAGTGTTGGCTCATTTAAGTGCATTTAGTAACAGTTATGTTCTGTGAGACAGGATAACACTGGCAACCTAATGTGACCGTACGACAGCAATTTTCTCAGTGTTGTGCACGGCCTGATCTTGACTATGTCAAGTCAAGGTTAAATTTGTTAGACAGAGCAAATCCATATTTACTAACTTTAAGGTGTTCATATTTCATACCTCTTTTATTTAAACAATTATGGATAAGTATTGCTGAGATGATTGATGAGCATCAATAAGCAGTACAGTATTGAAATAAGTATCAATAAAATTGTGTGCCTCCCCAGACAGATTCGCTGACCATATACTATAGAAATTGTAAGGTAAGATACTAGCGTACGTGTAGAAAGGAAAAAAAAGTTAATTTTTTTTTTTTTTACTTCTGAGTATTGTGTGTTAGCACTTGAACACCATCCAGAACAGTTTTCTTGCAGCTGATCAGAATTCTTGGCTTGCCTTGCTCTTCCTTCAAACCTTCTATTTAAGGATTGCATCCCCTCCGAGCTATTGTACCAGTGCCACTGTGCTAATCAATCACAGACCACACTGTGTGTGTGTGTGTGTGTGTGTGTGTGTGTGTGTGTGTGTGTGTGTGTGTGTGTGTGCTTGCACATTTGTGAAGGGGTGTTTAGCTGATGCTATTCGAATGATTATGAGTCCTTAAACATCAAGCCTATTGCCAAATTGCCCTTGACAAGGAAATATGTTGTTAGCTAAGATAATGTGCTGCCCATTATTTTAGGCTATAGTGCTCTGCCAGAATGCAGGATTATTTGGAGCTTGCAGGGCGGCGGCAGCTGCACGCTTAGAGATACACAGAGCTGAAACAGGGAGCATCTCCACCATTATGTTGCCAGTTATGGAGACAAGAAAGAAAATTGTAGGTTATACCTACAGGCAAAAAGAAATGCCTTCTTGTAGCCTAGCAATATACTATTTAGAAATGCAACAGTTTTACACTATAAAAAAACATCAGTGTTTGTAGGAATTTATCATTGAAATACTGCTGTGGAATTAGACATAATGACACACTCAAGGGCTTTAAAAACTTTTACATAAGGTACAGTAGCTACAAAGACTTGCTTTATGCTCTCATATGGTCCAATTCAGGAGTTCTCCAGCTCAATGAAATCTAAGAGTCATTTTCTTCTTTCTTCAGCCTGCTGAGTTACATATCAAAAGTAGGAGAAAGCAGGAGGAAGAAAATGTATTAGGTAAATATATGCCAATAAAAATCAGACACCATTGTTACAATTCATTCTACCTCAGGATTTCTGACTGCTCAAGACATGGGAATAATATAAAAAATATTTTATCAGCAGGACACATTTTTGTGTTGCGTTTAGTACCTGCATAAATGCTGGAAACAATGGTTGCATGCACTATCTATGCATCTATGTTGCATTGTCCTATATTTCAGTGTATTTCTTATGTCCATCATAATTTCAAGCAGTTGTATCACTCAAATTCTGATGAGAGTTGTGCAAAATGAATCAAGATTACAGTATAAGGAAATGTTTGTCTGAGGAATAGACTCCAATATAAATCATTCACACATCCCACCCTTTTAACGTCTCCATACGCACAGATGCATGTGATAAAAGGAGATCTCTCCATGTCTCAATCTCTTATGGCAAGGCTTGACAGTAGGAAAAAAAAACATGATGAATAAAAGCACTTGCTGACATATATGTCCCAAAACCATAAAAGCAGCTTGAGCGGATGCATGCCGCACAGTAAATCAAAGGTCTTCCAAAAAAACTATCACAAAAGCGTCCGTCAGTAAGTGTTCATGTGAATCAGTAGTATTTCTTATCTGTCTGTGTTGATGGTACAGGCAAAAATACTGAACATGGTACAGAATGTTTTAAAAGTAAAGTTTTAACTGCTGAAATCAGATTGAAACAAGATGCTGCATTTTAAAATGGTATCGTAATTACATCGCAAGTTCAAATCTAGAGCAAGTGTAAATTAAGTTCAGTAATAGGCTGACAAGTCAGTGTGAGAATGACGGAAGGTTCCAATCCTGTTTTCAAACTTTTGATGTTGGCTGAGTTAGTGGTGAAAGAATCTTTTATATAAGTAGGAGTGGCAATATCACAATGTAAAATACTCTTTTACAAGTCCTGCATTCAATGCCTAGAAAATGTACTTAAGTGCATTACTTTAGTCAAAGTACCTGGTTACTTTCCGTCACTGGACGTGGATAACAGCTTGCACCACTAGTGATGACAAAACAGAATGTTCGGTTTTGATTTTTGGTTTAGAGGTGCAAACCTATCGACTTAAAGCAGTTTCATTATAATATCTGCTTGATATTGTTTTTATTGATGTTGCTCTCAATATGATTGTCACTTGCATGTCCTCATAATAAATGGAGGACGTGGCATCATGGCAGATATGGAATATTGTGCTTCCAATACCAGAAGTGAATTAAAACATACCATGGTGTGTACTTGCATGTTGTAGTGAAAAATCTTGCTCTAAAACTTGCACTAAATGTGGATATTATCACGGATGGATGTCAGAGAGGGAAGTGTGGAAAGCTAGTGGTGGTTGTAGCAATTAAACCAGTTTGTGTTTTGTGGAAAAACTGTACAAATAGATGTCCAATACATGACAATAAATAAATGGGAACACAGCAGCTGAGACCATTCCTGCATCGCAGGCTTGCCATGGATAAGACCGTGTCTGGAAGACTAACACAACAGATGCGTTGTACACCACCTGGCTGATGAATCCCACAGAATACATCATTTAATCACTGACCCTTTGGCTTGGCTCTGGGAGAGAAAGAGAGAGAGAGAGAGAGAGAGAGGGAGGGTAGTAGAGAGAGGGGCAGAGACTGAAATAAATGCCTCAAAATGAATTCTGAATCCATGAGATGTCATATGAAGCTTTAATTTTAGAACCCTCATGAAGCAAAATGACCAAATGTATTACCAGCCAAGACTAATCCTTTTCTATAAATCCCTATATTTCTCACTTTATCTTGTTATGAGAGGCCCTGTGTGTCTACTGGATGTTACATGCTTTTGTTCTCCTTCTTCACTGAAAAGCATCATAATACTACAGGTGGAGAGAGACACAATCTCACCCATCACGATCAATGTCTCCATGTGACTGTCACATCATTGGAAAGCAGAAACCTACTCACCTTACTTACAGTTCCCAGTGAAGGAGAAAAAAAGAGCAAAACAATCTCTGAACATTACTGAATATAAAACTGAATTGGAAAACCAAGTCAAACAATAAACGTCAACCAAACAGACAGCACATGCAATGGATTGTGCGCAGCACAACAACCTTTTAGATTATGTCATTTACCCCTTCAGGCAGACAACATATCCCGTACTGCATTTCTGGTCAAATCTTATTGGGTACATTTTTAAATCCCATTATATTTGTTCAAACTAACCAACTTCGATTAAATTTAAGCAAAACATGACTAGACAGGGGGTTTGACAGACAAGACAAAAGTAAGATAAAAGAAGTGCCAAAAAAATTAAGTCAAACAGTCACGTAAGTAAATCCTCTAATAGCACTGAGAGTAAAATGCTTTGGCAGGGAGTTTTGGTTGGCCGGGGTCTGGAGAAGATTATTTGCTGAGTTGAGTGACAGCTAGCTTGTGAGCATTTTTAGCTGGTTAAGCCTTTAGGAAGGATGATGTCTGGCACTGTCTATAAAATGGCAAGAGTGACCCCACCAACTATAGCCCACCTCCTTCCAGACCCCACATATAATTTTGATAGATATGAGCATTATTTTAAATAGATTCTATTTTCTTAGTTGCATCATGCGCTTCCTCTAAAACTTTTAAGTAAAGAATGTGGAGCTGTGAGATCATTTGATTAAGATCAATGTTGTATTTCCATTATGTTGTATTGTATTACATTCTTGGCAGTCAGCATTTGTCCAGTCAAATGAACTATAAAAAGACATTGAAATCATTATGTTTATTAGCTGGACTATGAGCCATAACTGGCCGGAAATTGCAGAAATCCAGTATGAGATCACATAGGGCTGAACAATTATGTTTTTTTATATTTGAATTGTGGTTTTGAAAGATTACAGTTTTTAAATTCCATGAGCTCAAATCTGAATTGTTACTTACATTATTGATACTGTCTTTAGCTGTAAAAGTTTAATAGAAGTTAAGTCGATGATAGGGGTGTGTATCGCTCCCACTCAGATGATTTGATATGCATGCACAGTAGATACAGTCCACGATCTAATACAAAAATGATATAAATTTGTAATGATGCAATGTACTGCGATTTAAAGCTGTTTGGATACAATCCATTCCAGGGATATAGATTTGATATTTTGACTTTTTTACAAATAAATCATTTACTATTTATTTACTTTTTATCTTAGACAGTGAATCTGATATACCCCAGGAGATTAAATCCATTGCAACACCAACAGTAGTAAACACAGACGATGGGTAAATTTTCATCCATTCCCTGAGAAGGATGAATTTTTCACTACATTGAATCAGACTGAGTAATATTTACCTCAGTTCCTGAGGAGTCAATGTCATCCTGGTCAATGTGAATTTTTCATTAAAACTGTACGATTGCATGTCCTTGTAAATAAAACATCCTATTCAGTAACCAGAAGGATTTTGAGCTGATTAGGAGCTAACACTTGTGTTAACTTGCTTTGTGTTGACCACTGTTCTTGGTCACTTTACTGTCAGCGCACACTGACAACTACAGGATCATGTTGATTGACCATTGTTTTATTATAAAAAAAACATAAACTACAGGATAAATAAGCAAAAGTAGAAAACTAAAAGAAGAACAAAGCTGCTGTATGAAGAAACTGAAAAGAAAACCAAACAGATTATGTGAATTGTTCATATCGGAGGATGTTGTTGCATACCTGTCTGCAACAAACCTATGTTCATATACTATATGTAAGCCAATTTGCATTGGCTTACAGTTTTAATGGAACTGTAATGCTGCCTGGATCTCATTCACTGGCGAACATTGAGTTCCAATGTGGAAAGTAATGCGACGTTCTTTAGCGGTAGATTGCGAGTGCATGAAGAATGTGAAGAATGTGATGTGGACACCTGAGAGGTTTAAGGATAAATATGAACATGATGTAATGGGAAAAGATAAGTGAAAATAAAATCTATACACTAAGCTACTGGTTAGTCAAAATCTATCTATTCATCTATCCATCCATCCATATTTTATGCTTTTTATTTCTGTTAAGCACATTGAATGACCTCTGTATATGATAATGTGCTATACAAATTCATTTGCCTTGCCTTGCCATCCTTTTAACTGTGTGCACTGAAACATCTACACTGCTCCCATTCAAATGAAAGTGGTCTGACACTTTTGGACCCCCTGTATACTGTATATAATCTGCCACAGGATTAGGACCCTATGGAAAGGTTACTTTACAATCCAGTGAAAGCCCATATGGCTATATGGGAGGCCAAATAGATTTAATCTTTAATCACACATTTTGGCTCATAATCTCATCAACTAGGCGTGGTGTCTGAATGTTCTTTTGGTTTTTTTTTTTTTTTTTTCAGTGTAGCCGTTAACATCAAATGAGGCCAGTGCAATCAGCCCTGACAGATTTAGAGCATGTTACAAGCCCTGTTTGTCACAGGCTGTACCTGCCACTCAAAGAGAATAGGAGAAAGGGAAAAAAAGACCGTTTTGTTATTTGCCTTTTGAATATCTTTAGGTAACCTGAAAAGAAGTAATTTTAGGGCCCCCTGGGGCTTAAATGGTGTGCCTTGATTTTGTTCTTCAACCCACACAGAAAGGCTCTTCTAACTCCATAGTTTGTGCTAATTGCTTTTAATTGCCATCCCAAACTTCCTGTAGACTGAAATCTTAATGATGGGTTTTCATTATTTGAAAGAGATGCAGAGTCACATTGTCACATTATCAAGATGTATCTATTCTATACAATGAGTTTTGTAGAAATATGCAGTACTCCGTCCTGCAGTTCCCACTGTGATGGGCTACTATACCATGTTTTCCCAGGGGTCTGAACAACTGTTTGGTTTGTGTAATTGCAGACAAGGCAGAAGCCAAGCTAGACAGTCAAGAGCTTGTGTTCTTTCATGCATCAGCACACCTGCACGCTGCCATTTAAATAAATCTAAATTAACCAGTTTAAAGTCCCCACAATACAATTTTGAGTCCTTTTGATAGTCCTTTTTCAGGGTGTGTGTGCTTAAAGAATAGCAGGTTTGTAAACATGTGCATCTAATCCTATTTAGCCTCAAGGTGAGACATTGAGTGGTAAATATTTTCTTTTATGGAACATAATGATCCGGCCGTGATGACAGCAACACTCTTTGACATTGGCCATGGAAATTGATATCATACTATTGTATTCATGTGATTTTTTTTTTTTTTTTTGTTCACATTTTATTTTCTATTTTATTATTTTATTTAACTTTATTGAACCTTCAATGCTCTTTTAAAGAGCCACCACAGCAGCATACAGGAAGCATAGGGGAAGGGAGCAGTGGGTGTAGTCTTCTGCCTATTTCTCAAATTCTCTCCACATAATCACCTGCAACAGGATTAGTTCAGGGGCTCAGGGTCTGCCACTAGGTCCTAAATATGTTTGCCAAAAGCCCCAGCTGGCCTCCCCCATTATTTGGACTAGGTACTGCAAAGTCCCCCCACCCCCCAGGAACATGCCATGCCTCCATCTTCTTCTACATCCTTGCATCCATCTATCCACCCATGCCCATCTACACCGGACACTTGTCTGTGCCTCCACCTTAATGTTGGGTGCTTGATATCACTGTAGTAAAAATTATGCATTTAGATAGATAAGACAGACGGAGAAACAGATGAATGCTCTGTTCCACTAGTGAATGCCGCTTTGCTCACTGTGCTCATGTCATGTAACTGAAGGCATGAGTATCATGCATTTGCTTCTTGCAGTGTCATCATGTACTGATGGAAGTCTTAAAAAAACTGCATTTTTTGTGTTTTGTAAATGACTGTGCTTAGCTAGCAAAGCAGTAAGCAAGCTAGCTAAGAGTTGCAAACACAGCTAAAGGCCCGTGCAAGTTGCAAATGAAGCATATTTGAGAAAAACATGAGCAGGACATTCCTGAAAAGGTTATACTGTGCATTTCACTCATTTTAAAGACCAAATGTATTAACTGGTTTTTATAAATGTTACTTGTAGATAATTTCTTCTTTCTTTTCATGGGAACAATTATAATATACCCACATTTTATGGTAGGCATCACATTTAACAATCAGTGACGAGCATTGGGCACTGAGAATATCGCACCTTTCTGTATAAAGTTCAGATGATGTCAACTTAAACCTGTTTACTTGCACTACTTTCACAGCATGCCCAGTCAAATTAAGGCTCCTAGAGGAGAAACAGATTCCTATGGTGTCATTTAAAAATAAGTGTGTATTGGCTTTTCTTCAGCACAAATTTAACAGTTCTTGTCTGTAAATTATATAAATCACATGATGACAAATAGGGGTTGAACTGAGCTCCGGGCAATCAACCCAAGTGGCAAGTGCAGCTCAGAGCGCTTATCATGTGCAGACAGAACTGAGACTGGGAAGGGAGAATCTAAGACTGTGTCTGAGTTTGTCTGAGGCTTTGGAGGGAGGAGGAGGAGGACGAGACGATACAGTCACTATGATAGGGTAGCCTGTCTTAATGACAGGTAGTCGCTGTATGGAAGCATTGCGCTGTTGTTTTACGTGAAAACACATCAATAATTCAGAAAATTTGTGTATGTGCGCACAATGCATCAATACAATTCATTTTTGGTGTGGAAAATGAACACACATTATATGGTTTTGCTTGTATGAAGCAACCAGAAACAACACTCGCAATCCTCAAACCTTGACCAACATTTAGCCTTGGAGTCAATCAGTGAGGTGAACTTTTTTATACACGTGTAAAAATACCATTTAGAGAATCAGCAGGATAAGAAAGTTTAACAAGTGTGCCGAGAAAAAAAAAACAAATGAATAAATAAATGAATAAAAACACCTTCATGGTACTGATAATACCAGCATGAGATGGATCTTTGGGACAAAAAACAAGGCTATCTTTATTGATGAACCTTTTTATTTTTTCTCTTTTTTTTTTTTTTTTACAGTGAAATTTCTTAAAGTATTTCACATAAATACTTACAAATTGATTTGTAATGTTTTTTTTCAATGCCAAAATAAAAGTTTGAGTATGCATGGCCAGAGCTGAAGTACTCGAGTCAAACAGACATATGTACATCGATCTTAGGTCAAGCATAAAAGATTGAGATTCTAACACCTTGCAATCCTGATAATCTCTCTATGCTTATCAGTGCGGAAAGACTAGGGAAAGATGAGAGCATCCTGCTGTTGCTTATCCCTTCCCAGCATGGTCACCGCACTGATCAGAGGAGGAGGACACAGGTGGAGACCTGGAACAGTGTCATCATCAATGCTCAAACAGAAACGGAACAGTCTGGCCCAGGCACCAGGAGCTGGGCTTAGCCAAGGTGGGAAATGCCGGCCAAATGCCTTTTTCGGTCTTCTTGATTCCATGCTCCCCTCTCATAACAATATCAGGCGCTGTTCCGCGGTGGAGAGAAGGCTAATATTGAACAGGCAGGCCAGACAAATAAGAGCGAAGTGTGCTTAGCCACCTGTGGACCAGCTGGGGAGGAGATGGCCATAAGATGACAGTGAGTCCTCGGAGATTCAGTCACATGAACCAAATAAATGAAAACAACAGAAGCGCTGGACCTGCTGTTACACTGAAAATTATGCAGAACCTTTATCAGAAATACTAATCAGTGGTATTGCCTTGGAACTTCAAGGCATCTGCGACTTGATGAATAGTGTGTGCTGTGTTGATTAGAATGTAGGGATCAAAATAAATCTAATAGTGACCTTTGACACTTTGAATAGTGACATGCAGATTGGATTTCGTTGGGCCTCTTTGTTCTACAGACATGATGCCATTTCAACCCCCAGAATACTTTTCACACCTCGGTGTGAATCCCACTCAGGGACCGAACAATCAGCTATTATTGGTCGCTGTGTGACATGTGACCCAGGGTGTCACCAAACCAACAAACAACCAGCTTGTGCCCCTGTGCACTGCTGCTACCTGGAAGAGTGTTCCTGTTCTTTGCAGGCCTGCTCAGAGCAGACTGCTGCACTGCACTTTCTTCACGGCATGGATGTGAGAACCTGCCTTGCTATACTTGTAGCGCATCCAAGATTAGGTCTTACATGTAACTTGTCGTTTAACCTGGCATCCTTTAGCCTACGTGAACAGACACACACTTGTATATAGTACCACTTGCTTGCTTTAGATATTGTGTGTTTTACTTTTGTTATTCTTTTAATAAATGCCTTTAATATACCTGCTGCTCTATTTAATGTTGCACAAGAGTGTATGTTGTTGGCCTCTACTCTGCAGAACTCCAAATCCTTCAACTTTTACTAATTATTAATCAGTGTTCTAAATTGATAGTCAATTTTGATACTGTATCAATATTAGCTGTCCTTCCCTGCATAGGGGGTAACTTTTTAACATTTTTTAATACTAATATTTTTGTTAATTTCTGATAGCCAATAATAACCTGCCAATGCTCAACAATAGTGCTAAGTTGGTATTTAATTTAATTTTTTTTTTTTTTTTTTAATAAAGTAATTTATTTCTATGGCCCCTCATCATATGCATGGCTCCATGATTTGCAGATAAAGCATCTCTCTAGATCTACCTAATCAATAATCAATCTGGGCTGAAACGATTACTTGAAGAACTTGAGTAATAAAAAATACTCCATTCTGAAATCTCTGCCTTGAGGCTTGCAGGACAGTGATGGCACTAAATGTTGATACTGCATATTGAAACCTACCTGAAGGAGAGAGAGTAGACTGTGACAAGAGGAGACAAACTATTAACTACTGGGCATTATTTTCCTTTTAAAGTGGCAGTGCTGCTGCATTAGTTGATAACTGTGCTTGCTTTAAAAAGCCATGGCTAACCCAATAGCTTAGTCACAATATTATATGTAAATCACAAACTTTGATGGTCTTTCCTGATAAGCAGACTCCATGCTGTCCCTCTGTAAAACTGGGATGTCCTTGAGGTCCCTCTTTCAAACTTTTTGGGCCTTTTATACACAATGCTGACTGAGGGGAAGGAACCAGTCCAGTGATAAAGGAGAATAAGATACCACTTTGTGCGATAGCAAGAACTTGGCTCTTTCTGATCATCGAAGCAAGCTGATAGTCAGGAAACCGCCATCAGCTATGCTACTTCCCACACACATGGCCTCATGTTGCCAGTGGGGAGTGAGTCCATAGAACAGCAAGAGGTTGTTTGCTACCATGCCCAAGGCTCGAGCCTGCCAGCAAAGAAGAGCCACCACAGAGCAAGAGAGAAAGTCCATATTCTGTCAGAGCATTGGCTGGCGATGGACAAACTGATCATTTCAATAGACTGAGCTTCTCATGGCGTAGGTGCTAATCACACTCTTGGTACTAAATATGAAAGGGAGTGGAATACAACTAAACTGTGGCCACATTCCTCATTTTAGAGTGGTTGGTTGAATAAGGCGAACACCCACCAACATGCATATTTAGGCCTTGGGGAGGCCAACAGAGTTACAAAAGCACAGTAGGTCAACTGATAGCTAAGCCAGGCAGGAGTGTTTTGTTTTTGTTTTCAGTAAAAACCATCCTATGTCGTCACTGCTTTTGCTGGCGATTGAAAAGGTTCAATCTAAATGGTTGAGTTTCTGTCATCTACACTCCGGGATGTGTGGCTAGGTCTATGGAGAGTTAGAGGGTAAAGATTGTGTAATAAACAACAAACTCAACTAATCCACATATCGCTTTCACATGGTTTTTCCTGCATAGAGAATTGGGAGGCGGCCACCTCCGTCATATTTTGTGCCGCCTCCGCCTCCAGACAAAGTTTTAGTACTTATTTTCTCGGTACTTGGTGGATTTGACGTTTGTAACTGCAATTGTGGCTGTGCGCCACAACAGCAATGAATATTATCTCTTTTAAATCCAAGCACACCTAGCTTCTTCAAAAGTTTCCCTAAATTAACGTTATATCCTATCGTGTATGTTTTTTTTTTTTTTTTTTCCAGAAATGTCTCAAATCACAGATTATTTTAAAAAAGAGAGTTTGCAAGGACAGGTGAAACAGTACAAAGTGCAGACATCATTAGTTCTTCTAATATGGGAAAACATGTTAATTCATGTTACTGACGGGATGCGGTTAATTTGTAAGGACTGAGCTGAAGTTGCCAATGGAGGAGAGGATCAGAGCATGAGAGAGGAGTCAAGGCGAGAGTACCAAGTCTTTAGGAGTGTATTAACAAGTGTATTAAAGCTGATGTTTACATGATTTTAACATCACTTTTTATTCATCTTCCCAGATGTTCTCAAAAGCATAGAGTGAGTGACTTTGGCAGGAAAAATACCCAGTTTCATACCCAGTGTAGTGTATCATCTGTGACATCAGCATGATCTTCTGTTCTAAAGGCTTCTCTGTAAGGCAACTGTGTGTTTCGCTGGCAGTAGCATGTAATGGCAGTTTTATAAATTCATGGACCTTGAAAACGTCTTCTGTAAAAACAAAACAAGTCCTTATATGGAATGTGTTTGCGACAAAATACAACACATTTCTAATCGGTGTAATGTCTGACAAGCAGCGTTTTTATTCAGGTCATACAGTATTCACATGACAGGCATCATTAACTATATTGGCCATTGTAACATATTATATATCTGACAGTACGTTCTGTTGATAAGAAATATATCATACTGTGCATTTCTACTCATCCATCACAATTCAAATAAATCAAATAAGTGGTTGTTTCCTTTAGAAAATTAGAAAGTATGACTATTACATTACTTGAATAACAATTTTAAAACCATTTAATCTGATAATGCATTCACACTAACTCACAATATCCAATTATCTGCTCTACACTGACATCGGTCCACCCTGTGCTCCATGTTAGCACTGATCAGTATTAATCTAATCAATTATAGAATCATTTGACAAGCCAAAGGCTACGCAAATCTTATACTAACTGAGCTCTGTAAAACATGTCATGCATTGTAATGAGAGTACTTGATAATATCCCCCAGCCAGAGACATCTGTGTGGCAACAAGGGCAGATGATTTGAAATATTGAGCATTCAATAGGGGAAAACCACCATGGCACTGTTGCTAATTATACATTTCTGAAACTACAGGGGTATGCTCCCCTGAGAGCTGACTTTCCCCAGCCCTGATGCACATGCTCAGAAACATCATATTGTTGGTAATATTGGCTGAGCTGTGATTGCATTCTGCCTGATATTCTGCAGTTCATTAACCTATAGCTAAAAAACTCCCCAGACAGTTGATTTAATAGAGAGGACACGGTGCTC
This sequence comes from Seriola aureovittata, assembly GCF_021018895.1. Taxonomy (NCBI): domain Eukaryota; kingdom Metazoa; phylum Chordata; class Actinopteri; order Carangiformes; family Carangidae; genus Seriola; species Seriola aureovittata. The sequence continues at coordinate 7,327,699 of NC_079371.1, read as the reverse complement.
TATCCCGTCTGCTCCAATAACTAAAGAATAAAGATAATTAGGGACCAGTTAACAAGGGGAGATGCAAATTCTCTTTTCCATGGTATAGTTCAGTTATAATTTGCTCCCAGCAGGTTTAACATTCTTGGGAATAGTCGCCATGTATACTCATGGGTCATCCAAATACATTCCTTCTGCTTATATTGGATGACATTTCCACACTAAGACAGGTGTAATCCTTTGGTTATTGCATGTCAATAACCACAACTCAAATGGAATCCTTCATTTAGCTTATACTTAGAGCAGCAGCAGAGAAAGTTGGCCTTTCTAATAAAAGGTGAAAGTAAAAAGGAGTATAACAATACCAATGCATAATGGATTAGCCCAGGTATGCAGGATGAATATCAAGCAGGTTTTCTAGTACACTCGGGCCACCTGAGCTCCGTTACAACAGAGTTGTTAAGGTGGGAATAAGCCACTACGTGAACGCCCACCCTGACACTCACTTTGACACACATGATATAGATAAATGAAGCATGCTAATGAGCTTTCTAGAGGCCTCCCACCAACAGCAAAGGATAATCTGTTAGGACTTGTTCATGCTCGGATTACTTTTATAATAAAAGGAGAGTAGGGAGAAAATACCAAAGCATTGAATGCGGCTGAGGACTGAATAAAAGAAACTGTAATATGAGGAAGTCATAGAAATAAATAATTTTCAAAACATAGTACAGCACTTTAACATTTATTTCTGCTTTGTAAAGCTCAAAGTAATTTGTACAATAATTTGCATCAAAGAAAACCTGGGCTACAGTGTCGTGGTTAAACTGGAAAAACTGATTAGGTTGTGTCACAACGTTGGTATTCTCAATGACCGCAGCCAAGATGTTCACATAAATACGCAGATGTTGAATGGGTGGAGGATGTCAGAGTGAAAAGTTGCTACAGCTGGTGCCAAGATACACAGCGTTTGGAAATAGACACAGGTACACATACCCGGCACTGCCACGAGGTACTGGCACACGTTGAAGTGGACTTGGCACTCAAGCTTGCGAACAGATGTTAATCCAGGACAGATAATTACATCAGTGAATGAGCAGACATTTTTCCACTTAATTTCCGTCTTTTAAAAGTGTGACTACTCCCCAGAGGCACTTGCAAGAGAGATGCCCCTGGACCTTGTGCCTGGGAAGAAGCCCAAAGCACCCCATTGAGAGTCCTGATCACTGGGCTTCAGTGTGACCTCATCCTCAGTGGGGGGCTTGTCAGTGTGTCAGTCTCACTTCCACGGTTGTGTTGCAGTGAGTTTGTGTATGTAAGAGAAGTTGAAATTGTCAGCCAACTGCACTTCTTTTTTGTTATTTATAAATGTCTTCAGAATGCTTTAGCCAATTATGCAGTGCAGAGGCTTTTATATTGTGAAAAAACAAATCTGTTCTTTTTATTGTCAGCTGTATTCTTTGGCAAGTAACACTTTCCTAAACTGTAATTTTCTAAGAAGTGGTAGAAGTAAAGAGCAATTAATTTCGATCTTGATTGCTTTTTCCTCCCCCCTAACTTTAGTGTAAAATGAAGTTTCTATTGCAACTTCACCTGCTTTGCCTGGTTAATGAGAGTTATCCAACTCTCTACATGTTACCAATTTACTTCCACTAATAACGCAGCCACTGTGGTTTTTCCGGCCAACAGTCAGGCTTGATGGCACGATAGCAAATAACTTTAGTGTGCTACTTCAGTGTCAAATGATTCTTCATTATTGTCTATCTGGAAACCAGTAAGCAGGTTAGATGAGAACAGGACAATTTATCAGCAGCTCCTAGTTGTAATTTAGCAACCCAGATTCACAATGGCATAGTGTTGAGCTCCGGGACATTGGGTCTCTCTTACCCAGGCCACAATAAATCTCCCTTTAAATTAAGTTAGCATGTTCTGCTACATTGCTTAATGAGCTGCGCTAGTAAACAATATTGTGGTACTCTCACTGATTGATTGGTGACAGCAGCTTTACGGCTTTCACAAGGGCCTCAAAAGGACACCAGGGGTTCTTATGGCAGAGGCTTTCATCACTTACCCCCTCGCAAACAAAAGTGGGTATTTTGTTGCCTCAATACTCGATAAAGCTGAGGGAGTAGTTCTACAAAGGGTGACTTCAGGGGTATTATGAATGTGTATGTCTGTGGTTGGTTGTGGTGTGTGCTTGTGTGCACACGTGCGTATGTTTGTAGGTAAGTGTAGAGGAAGGGCGCAGAACTGCATTAGGGAAATTTACAGTCCATAAGACATTAGATAATTCATGGTGTGGAACCGTGCGATAAATAAAAGCACAAGCGTGGGTAAATAGTCTGCAGCAATGAGTGTCACACTTGAAAAAGACCTTCCAAAGACCTTCTTGCCTTTGACAAAGCAAGTGGGCACCAATAACTCCTCCCTACCTGCCACCTGTCTGAAATATAAGTGCCCATTTCTCACGTGCTCTACTTAAGCCAGTCTTTTTCTAATGAAATACATAGCCTATAAAGAAATTAATCCTTGAGTCAGTCACCTAATGTAACTTTAAAATGTGTTTAAATTGTATTACTGAGTCTTCTAATCTGTCTTACTGGTGTTTTTAATTCCTGATTTCTTTTTTTCGTCTTTCATTTCTTCTATACAGTGATGTGCGTCTGTCTTCTTCTCACTGGCAGCTAGTCTATGTAACTGTACAAAGTTGGAATTAAAACCACTCCGTGAGCTATAATTAAATGTAGGTGCCTCTCTGGTGTGGGAAATCAAGTGTGCAGTATTGAACAGTGTTGATATCCAAAAAGTCCTTTCCCATCGATCCTGAGGAGAACTTAGTTTAATGTCCTTGGAAAATGCGCCAGGTAATCTATTGAGTTATTAAACAGTGAAGGGCCAGGGAATGCTGAGGCAAATTGTGATTCCTGCGGGAATTCCTGCTGCATCATATCCACCAAACTCTCCTCCATCTAAACTCCTGTACAGGCTTTCAGTATTAATAAACAATGCAATTTCTCCTCTGACCTTAGATATTACAGTGCTTGAACTTTTGTGAAGGGGAAATAGTAAACATAATGGAGAACTGGCTTAGGGTCCTGAGGGAATTAATTTGCTGTAACGCTCAGATGACAGGAAGACATGTCATACACGGGAAACATGGTTAACACTTCCAATCATCTCCGGTGTGAAAGAGAAATCACCAGGATAACACTCGAAGTGGAAAAAAATATCATTGCTTGAGGGCTTGTCTTCCTGTCACAAAAAAACAAGCAATAGCACATGGTGAAGCAGTTCACATGCAATTCAAATTGTGCCACTTTTGACACGTCCCTCCTGATAATGTTCAAACCACTGAGCTCAAATGGAAGTGGCACTCAGCTGGGCAGTCTCCTGGCCTCAGATATGTGACAAATTCATTTTTAAAAAAGTTGCAGGTTGCAAATGGGGCCTAGCAACTGAGAGTGATATCCTTCGGCTGTCTCATTGGGAATGCCAATATGCTCCATATGTGTTTAATCACTCATCAGGAAGCAGGAATGATACCAGCCCAGTACTGGCACATTTCGCAATGGGTTAACACTGTGTACGTGTACTACAATCAGCCTGAGAAGAGCAAATGACCAGTGCAGGAAGCTGAGATAGTGAGGGAGTTCATTGATATGGGAGAAGGAACGATATGAGCTTGAGGTATGTACAGCAGATTGCGCCTCTGTCTCCAGTGTCAGGCTTGTGTTTTCCTCCATCTTCTGCTCATCTCCCACAAGAATCCTAAGCTCAGCAACAATATGGCTCAATTATGGGCAGCCATTGCTCCTACTATTCTCCAGTGGCATGTAAGGAGGAATTAAAAGTGTGTATTATCTGAGGAATCACATACCCGGATGCACTGACCTGATATGTGACATTCTAGATTCTCCTGTCTGAAACTTTTGTTCTGGAAGACTAGTCAGAGGAAAAGCCGTGTTCGGTAAAATTGCTTACACTGTTGGGAGGGGCTGTGCTTGAGGACAAGGAACAATATTGTGTTCACAGTACAAGGTTTTTTTTTCTTTAAAAAAAAAAAATGGAAGGAGGTGAAGAGCATGTGAAAACGCAGGTGTGAAAACTGACACTTGAAGATATCATTACATGAATGACACCTAACATGCAGACTGTTCTTGAGAAAAAACCATTTGCAACACAATTTCATCTTTTCAGGGTAAGAGGAAGTATCTCTTCACTCGTATAGCTCAGATGTACCATAAACACACAACATCAGTAGAAATATCAGCAGAGGCACACAGGTACACTTTTTACAATATGCCAACACATCAGCAGCCTGTTTTTATTGTCATAATACACACGTACACTGGCTAACCATATCACTGCCATATCAGGCAGATAAATGTCATGTGCTCCCACTGTTTGTCCCCTAACAAAGGATTATGGCACCTGATTAGGACACAATGTAAATTAGGCCCAAGGCTCTACTGTACTATAGGGGAGCCTGTCATATCCAAGAGTGAAATGCAAATCATGTATTATCGCCAAGCACAGTCCCTCTCCAAGAGAGTGATGCCTTTGTGTTCTCATGCTGCAGCAGAAGGTGCGCGGCCTTCTGGGTGGGGAAAAAAACAGGCCTTTGACAGAAAACTGCACTCGTGACTGAAAGGGACTTGTCAATCGCATGAACAATACACGTCTCTCACCCTGTAATTATGGGTTTCATTACACAACCATGCACCTCTCTCATGCTGTCACTACACCTCTCTATCTCTGTGTATGCATGCACCCACAGGCAGACACACACACACACACACACACACACACACACACATATGCAGTGAGACACAAAGAGAGGGAGACTAGCTGCAAACAGGATATATGACAATTCTTTTTTTTTTGTAATCTTCTTAAGGAAATGTACGCATCAAAACAAAACGTAGTAAATCCTCAGGCTTGGCTTTTTGGTTGTGGGAGAAAAACAAAACAGTATTGAGCTGGAGTAATTCAAAGACATTCCAACAAAGAAATGTCAAAGGAGATTTTAATCACAGATTGTGTTTGGTGCCTATAGGAGCCACAACAGGACTCAGTCCTTCATTTAAAAGCTCCTTGCATTTGCAGTCTGCATGCACATTGTTTGAAATCTCAGAAGGAGCATCTAAGTGATTTAGGAATATCTACTTTCGTGGTTTGGTGTAAAAATACAACTTGTTTTCTTGGGTTATAATTAAAGAATTATATCTAAAGACTATGAGGGAGTCTTCGTACACCTGTGTGGGCAATTACACTCCATTTGTTCTTACACGATCACTGAGCTATAAAAGCCTGCTTTGAATTTGTGTTTAGAGAAGCCAGTAATTGGAAGATCGAATGCCTCATAGAAACTATAGAAGGACATTGAAAATTGGTGGTTTGGTTGTGCACCTTCAAAAGCTCATATTGATAAATGTCTGTAAGGACACAATTGCTGCAGATGTTTTAAATAGAAACTTATTATGAGTTGACATCCCACACAAATGTGTATTGTGTTGGATCTTGGCCATGTAACATCCATCCCTTTGACATTTGACAAAGGACCTCAACATTTTTCATAAACTCCCCACATATAATAATGAAACCCAGTGGCATTAGGCTAGTCTCCTCAATCTTTCATTCACTCTTTTATTCTCATATGCATGTGCTATAATGCTTTGGTGGAGGCCATTCAGAGCTAATGAATGGATGTAATTGAGAGGCTGGAGTAATACACAATTGAAGTCTTTCACGGGTTTTATGGATCTGAGGCTAATTAATGAAAAATAGAAGCCGCATTGTCTCCCATCAAATCCAATCCTTAATTCACCAGGGTCCCGATCACCCCTTCACTGGAGCCTAACATTTTAATCATCCTACCTCTAGAGCACAAGGCCAGTCCCCTAGTCGATTATTGCAATTCAATTTAGCGTATTAATTATAGCCGCTGCCGAAGGGTATGTTCTTTCTGATTGAGGTGAACCTGCTCCGTGTTTTCTTCTTCCAACATGTTTGCTTATCTCTGTCCTCGTTTAGGGCATATATATATTGCATTGTTTCTATGGAATACAGTATGGTAATATAGCTCCCTGCACCCCAGTCCGTCAGTGTAAATGAATGGACAACTCTACTGAGGAGCTCCAACGATTAATCCTTCTATGAAGACTAATACGATCAAAAATGCCCCCCATGGGAGGTCAGTAGCATCAAGAGGTTCTTGGTAGTGTTGCAGATAGCCTTGAACTTTCTAAAAGACCTTTGTGTGAGTCATTTAAAAACTGTTCAGGAGGCAGTCAGCTCTCTCTCTGGCCTATTATAAACCGAACCACTCTGGTCAAGAGCCAGTGGCAGAATGAAAGGAACTTCTTTGTTCATACCCAGGACAGCAAGGTAAAACTGAATAAGTACTGTAAAACTGTATGCTTACTGTAATGTAACAATGGAAGAGGCCCATTTTATTAAGTCACTCCTTGAAGAATGGAAATATTATACATCTTTGTTCAAATATTAATGACTACCGTATAAGAGAGATGTATTCCTGTGCATTGATAGCCTAAAACAATTCCCATTACTTTCAGGTTTTATGACTTAATACAAAACAGTTAGTGCTGTTCTTGCCATTTAATGGCTGATAGCCTGATTTGTATACACCGCACTAAGACTAACATGCCTAAAGGCAAGTTCAAGCTTTGCACATTACAATGCAACAGAGTCTGTGTGATGTTAGATGATGATAAAGTGAGTGCTCCTTGTCTCTCCTTGCTCGGTGCAGAGGACTTCCAGCCCCCCCCCCCCCCCCCCGATGCCCAGGCCTCGTGTCTGCACTGCTGTCCCTGGGCTCCTGGCATTCCTGGCCAGACCCCTGTCAAATCCCAGAGAGGAGGCAGATGGGCCCTGCTTTTTATGTACTAATCAAGGAGGAATTTGCTCCCTCACAGACACGTCACCTCTGACCCATGTGTCTAGTCACATTCATTATTCATCCTCACCGAGGTGAGCTGCTGTAAAGGGTCGAGAGCAGAGTGGAGGATGAGCAGGCGAAGGGGAAGAGGATGCGGGGTGGGGTGATGAGCGCTTGTCGTGCTCTGCTCCAGCTGCCAGCTCATCCCAGTAATCAAGTGTCGCTCAGTCCTTCATGCTGAGACAGAGGAGCCAATCTAACATTTGGGTCAAACCCAAATGGTCTATGTTGTGCTTTTCTTGCCTTTACTAACACACTCTTTACCTCCTTCATTCCTTCTCTGTTCTGGTGACAACTAGGGACAAACCATCTGGACAGTATCATCAGCAGAATGGCTAAGTTAGGAGAAAAGGAGACAGTCCAGCTAGGGGGCCCAAGGGTTGTTTAAAGGTCAGATGAAAGAAGTATGCAAGTGTTTGCCTTGCTGTAATCAGTATTAAAATATTTTGTCTCAATAATTCTTCAATAAATAGAACAATATTGCTTATAATACAGTATGCAGCAATTATATTTTTCGTAAATGAGAGAAGGTATAAATTACGGTGATATTTACAGATTTTCTGTGAGGAGGTCTTAAAAGATTAGAGTGTTTGTGACATTGCCCTCATCTTCCATATTGGCCCCGTCCTTGTATAAAATTACAATGGAAATGGACATATTTTATTTGCAAATTACAAATAGTTTCTGTCTGACAAAAGTTCAACTTTACCAAGTCTGTGCTTACACTACCATTATCTTCTTTTCTCCAAACTTTCACGTAGCAAGTTTGTTTGGTTTGAAATGAAAAAGCCAGACACTTCTCTGCACTCACTGATGGTTACCTTAGCTCGCTTACAAATACTTGATTAAACCTAAAAGCCAGTTCATGAGGTATGTTCTCGTCCTGTCATTTAATGTGGCATTTTGTGGCACACCATTTTCTAATAATATTTTCTTTTACCTTCATACATTTCTAACTGACGGTAACTCAAAATGGACAAAAAACCTTGTGAATTGTGAAAAAAATAATCGCTTTTTGAAGCAGTTGTAGCCCTTTAAGTGTTCACATAGCTGCCAACGTGAATGTCAAACATTTTTCACAGTGTCCTTGAGGACACCAACAAGGAGAGTTTTGGAAACGGTCTCTACTGACCACAGGATGATAATGGAGTAAAACGGTCACTGTGATGTATGGCTCAGCTTAAGAAACTATCACGTCTCTGCAAGTTGATTTTAATATCATACTGAGTTGCACTGAAGCCCAATGTCTGCTTGAAAGAAACTGTTATGGTCCTCTGCAAGACACAATCCACATGCCCTTAATCTGTTTTACATCAGTTTACTACACAGATTGTCAACTGCAGTCATTCTACTTTGTCTTTTATTTAGTTTTTATTTGCGTAACATTTTCCCCCACTTTTTTTCTCTTTTGACCAGTGTGCTTTCTTAAAGCCAACACGCCTCCTCACAGCCTGTGGCAAAGATGGCAATAACATAAGAGCCTTAACCTAATTTTAGAAGGCAAACTTGCCACAGATTGCAGTATTTTTGAGCGAACATATCCTAATTCATCCACCACAGTGCCATAAAGCAAACAATGAAGCTGTTTCTCACTGGCTCCACACAATTTCTTAACATGAATAAATAAATGAACAAAAACCAAATGTGGAAGGTTTTTGAGCCAACAAAGATCATCACCAAATATTTATTTATTTGGGGGACATAATAGAACTGTAGTGAAGAGTGTCACACTAATCACTTTCAAATTTATATGAAGTAAACAAGCTACTCTAACACTGCTGTGTTAGCCTTTAATTGGCTGAGCCCCCTATATTGCTTCCTGTGCACATTTAATATTTGTGTTGTTTGTTTTAGCTAAATTCTTCAAAATTCTTTAGTGGTAGAATTTACCATGCATTACATCTACAGGTGCATGCAGTTTACAGCATCAGCTTCTCATTTTATGTCCTTTTCTTGAATTTGTATCTTGTAAAACATTGCGTAAAGTTTTGTTTTAGAGACGTGCTATGTTCAAAATGGTTTCTATTGTTACTTTTAAATCCTGAAACAGGGATGCCATGATGTGGAAATTTCCCAACCAGGTGATAAACTCGCTTTGATTCCACCGGAAATTTTACAAAAAAAGATGTCGGCTTTAGTATCTGTAGCTTAGAAATATTACCTCCAGATGCTGCCACCTTCATCAGACAAAGTTAGCAGATTGCCTCTTTAGTGTTATCGGTTTCTCATTTGGCATGGGTTTAATTTCTAAATATTGCTGAGTAGGTCCTTTTGCTTTTCACTTTGAAACCAAATTGTTCGCCGTCGTCTTGTCAGTCAGCTCTCCACTCGTCACATGATAAGACTCCACTTGTCTGAGATGCAACTCCTCAGCACCTCAGTTTTTTATTTGATGAATGTGGACATCAAGTAATGTGAAAATTACGGCATGTGTTGTCAAATTGATGATGTTTTCTGAATTTGCTTGTGTTTTGTCTATTTGCATGTGTTTTCTTAAGTTGCAGTGTGTTGCGCTCTCAAGGCCAGTGTAAAACATGGACCAAATCGTTTTCATGTCCATAAAAAAAAAAGATAAAAGTTATGTAATTGGCGTGTGCCTGAACAACGCGTAACACCGGTAACACCAGTAACACTGATGACCGTGCCAACCCTCAACATCCTCAACACTATGCAGCAAGAAAATTACATACTGATGATTATTAACCACAGAAACACTCAATGTGCCTTCTAATGTCCTACTCGTAGCACTTTTAGTTCATTACAGCCATGACGACACTTATTTATGAGAACATCGATATATTACTCATCAACAGGATGAGAGGAGGAAAAAAAAGGTCTGGAGTGGATACAGTACTAAGCAATAACTATCAGTAAGTCACTAAAATGCTAAAATGTAATAAGGTCAGCAAGTATGAGAAAAATGTGATCACACTTCTCAAAGGCTAATTCCATATTACATTCATGTTAGCACACTAATCAATTTAAATTCACCCATCAAGCTTTGTCAGATCATTAGGAAGCAATTTTCATTTTGCCTGAGAGTCCATTAGTTGCTTGAGTAACATTGGACTCTAAATTGATGCGCTCAAATTGCATCTGGACTGATTTCAGAACAATAACAAGCACAGAGAATAACATGCAAATGCATCATTAGATCTAAAAACACATTGTCAGTTGCAGCCACTGATGGTGCAAACACATCAAGCAGTACCATCTCCGCATTACCACCAACTTTGCCAGTCGTTCCAATTGCTTCTATTATTGATGTGTTTATGGTCGCTCTGGGCAACCTTGCTCCTTCACATCTTAATAGATGGAAATAGCAGTGCATACGCTCCACTGAGCATCACAGGAAGTGACTTTCAGCTACCTTACACAAGGTGGGCAAATCAGTGGGGAGCAAGCCATTATGGCAGTGTTGTGGTTCATTTGAGTGCCATGCACTGTGCAAGAAAACATGATCTTTCCAAGTGGCCAGGGGATTCTGCACAGCGGGGTCGCTGGGGAGGAGTTGCCCCGTAAATTACAACTAATTACAGCTTCTATTGAGCTGAAATCCAGTCTGCTCATGCCCACAATTCCACAAAGACACAGGAGGGATTTCACTCTTCCCCACTTAAAGTTCACTATCCATAGGCAGCACTAAACAGCATTTAAATAAGCATCCTGACATGTACTGAGATATACTGTGTAGAGAAATGGGGAAACATTTGCTGTCTTATACAGGATGTGAAAATATGCTTTATAAAATGATTATTATTGATTATTATTTCATTATAGATGAATAATTACCATAACATTTACATAAACAATCTCAATTTGCTAGACGATTAATGTTTTATAGACCATGATTTGAAAATTATTGCCTCACTTCTGTTTTTGTTTTCACACAATACTGCAATTAATAAAATACATTTTTACGAGGCTGGACACTGTTGGTAGCTTGGAATGATGTAAGTGTGATGCAATTCCCTTGGCCCATGGTTTCAGAAAAAGGAAAGCTGTTTTTAAGTCTGTAACAGTGTGAGCTCTGACAGAAAAGAGGATATTTTTTAAGTAAAAAGAAAAACCTGTATCTTCGGTTGCTGTATCATCCCAAAAAAGTCTTTTATCATGAGCTGCTTCTATGCTAGACCGGGCTTTTCACTTTCCTTCAAAATCACACATTATGCACACAAGACAAGCTATGGCCCAGAGGATGCTAGCAATGTGAATTGTGTTTACAAGCATCTTCTCACAATAAAGAAAAAGCCCACAAGCAATATACACTCTGATAGAGAGTGATAGAAAGGGCATGAAATGATGATGGTACCTGAAAAAGACACAAAAAAAGATGTGGTCAATGCTGTGCTGTAGAATTATGGAATTTAAGAGCCCAACAAAAAAAGAAATACTAATAATCACAGGTTGGCTCAGGGTTTTGGCCCACTTTGTGTGGAAGAGATGTTATATGATGTTATATGACCAGAAAAACTGAAGATTATAGCCTATGTTTGGATTCCTTTGAAACCCCCAATCAAAAACTCCACAGAAGCCAGAGTGACCGTAAATCCTCCCAGCCCCTCTCTGCTTTTTTACAGATGATCTCCTAGGAGTTATCATTGTACTGTTACCATGGAACACAGGAACTCTCCTCTCCTCTCCTCTCCTCTCCTCTCCTCTCCTCCCAACTTTCCTGGTCAGAGCTACTATTATGAAAAACAAAACAATGAATTACTCTGCTCGCTCACTGCATAGCATCAGACAAACTCGTCAGGCTCTGTGTGGTACAGGTAGGAATGCCGCCAGTCTCTCCTGCCATGTCTGTCATTGATATGGGTACATCACTCACGTTGCCTAAAAAAGGGTAGAATGGGCTGGAGGTGGTGACTTTTGTGCCAGACACCGGGCTGTTGAAAGTGAGTGTGGCGCCCAATCTTCTCAGTGAGGGTGGCAGACAGAGCGCACATTAACACCTGTGAGACTGGTAAGCCACAGCTTTGGCAAAGCCTCTTAGCCTATGCCTGTGTCATCCATTTTATGTGGCACTGGCGCAGGGGCATTTATACACTGCAGCCTCACTGCTGCATTACAGAGGGGTATATACTCAACGGCACGCCCTCTGTGGTAAAAGGCCCTCCTTATCTTGGCACAGTGTGACCTTTACGTGAGTGTGACTTTCACAAAGACGGGAAACTTGGAGAAAAACATGGCAGAACTTCCATGTGCGTGTGTGTACACACATTCCCGTACACAAGCACTTTTGTAATTCATGACAGTATATAGTCGGTGACTTACAAATAGAGATATACTGACATATTAAATGCAAGCTGTCACCCTTACAATTCAAAATAAATTTGTACTTTGATCATATTTAGAAAGATTGTTGATGAGAGGAAGATGTGTACAGTATGTTGCTGGCTGATAATGATATGGCGCTGTGTTTTTACTTAGGCAGTGACAGAATCTCCTGTTACTGCTCTGTTGGCAGGGTGTGGCATTGCTGATATGGGGGTGTATTAGTCCTCAGAGAGCATCCAAGATTGATTAGTGCTTTACCAACTGTGACTGCTAACTGGCAAACAGATGTCTCTCCTGTTACTTGAAGTTCTGGACAGGACACACACACTGATCCTGCAAAATAAACCAATGCAAGAACATAACCTATACAATTAAAACAGTCCAGATCATATTATACTGACAAAAACTCACTCTTTGCTTATTTTCAATCTGGTCCCTGAAATAAATTTCTGCATTCGTGGCAGTTACAATGTTTTTATTGAGACAGAAAATGTTTTGTTTCAACTGGCCATTTTAAAAGCTGTGTTTTCTGGTGTTGAATTGTATGAGCGGTGTTATAAAAGTTAGTCTACTTTCAACAAAATAAATGAGGTATACAAAATCGAAACGTCTTCTAGTTCAGTGCTGTACAGCTCAGCAGAACCACAATGTACAGCCTCCAAAATGGTCATAAAGTAGAATCAACAACATTCAAGAACATTAACACTTTCATAAAGGTAGGATTTCCTGCAGGGCTTCATTAAGTGTAGCTATAGAAGTGGCTTTTAAACTGTCAGCTTAGTGTATTAACACTGAAAAATACATAATTTACTAACTGTGATATAGCTACAAAATATTGTTTCTATCTGATATCTGGTGTACAGAAGACCAACACTTGAGTTACAAGCAATATTGTTAATTGCTTATATGGATATTTAAAAACACAGTGGCATTAGAATTTTTTTAAACACTTTTAGACACATTAGGGTTACTGTAACTAAGCCCTTACAGGTGAATGAATTGAACATTGTGCTCTGAAATGTTTTTTATAAAATGTTGTCTTGCAATATTTCAGTTAATTATTTTATCCAACCCTCTGTGAAGTGTTACAGAGTGCTATATGCAACATTGTCACATAGTGTACAAAAGTAAAGTCACACTTTCACTGTCAACGCTGTCAACCTACTCTTTCATACTGTACAATGTTTGTCCTTTTTTTTCCTACATATTCCGTGGGCAGACATTGTTATTCTGTATTCTTATCGAACCTCTACTTACTCCAACCTTATCTGAATTACATTGCCGTGTTGTATTACTATCTGGTAATGGAAGTGAACAATACACCCAGTGATGTCATTAAAGTTTCATCTTATTAGCCCAGTAGGGAAAAGTTCAAACTGCAGGGAAATGGACATCATTACTGAGTAGTACTTCCATGGAAACATAATACTTCTTTTTTCTCCTGGCTGACATTAATGATTGGCTTCTTTGTTGTGCCATGGCAGGCTTGTCAGATGCAGCTGCTATGGAGATGAGATCCACCCCAGGCTAAATAATGTTAATGGGATTCCCACACAAACACCTATCACATATATCTTTAAGATGCCACACACCCACCTAGGTTCTTCCTCACTTGAGCAGCAGCACACTGCGTATCTAAACTATTTCTCCATCCTTGAAAATTTAGAATTTCAACATCTGGAAACCAGTTTTTCAGTGCTGTCTTTTCAGTGCTTTCAAAGATGTTAGTTTGAGATATGGTTGCAGTTAATACATAAATTTCTATTTCCTGAAATCTATGTCATATTTACACACTGTTGCCATCAGTCCTGCAGCGTGACACCGAGCAAAGTGATGTCACCACTGTGCTGACAGCTCTCCAAATGTATGGGGGTGGAGAAACAACAGTTGTGAGGAAGTGTGGCGAGATACTGAGGAGACAAATAAGAGATGATGGCGGAATGTGGTGGACGCATCTGTGAGTAGGATGCTGCAGCATGGAGACACATAAATAGTCTGCACTGAGAGACTCCTTGGGGAGGTGAAGTGGGCTACAGCTTATGCCACATCCCTGTTGCGTGGCTGCAGAGAGGAGTGGAGGCTAAAAATGATCATTACAATCATTAAATCAAATTGACAGGTGGCTGCAGTCAGGTAAATGCTGAATTCTGTCCAGTATCTGTGGGATTAAGGAGCGACGTGAATTCCTTGTCGGTAATTCTTCAAGACAAATAGCAGGGCTCCCAAGACACCCCCCCTCCCCCCCTTCAAGGCAGCAGGCAGTCTGCACTAATTAGCAAGGGAGGTGTGAAGGAGAAATCATTACTTTATCCACACACTGTGCCCTACATACCCCTCTCTCTCCCCCACAGACTTCATCCGTCCACCTCCCATCCATCCTCTCCCCACAGTCTGCAACATGGTGTGGTGCCTGTGCATGTTTGTCAGTAAGTGTGTACATGTGTTTGTGTGTAAAGTCTGCACCCATCAACACAGAATATTACCAGTCAGATCAAAATGGAGGGCGCATGCAGGACCATAGATAAAGGGAAGAACCTGAGATGGGGAAAAGAAGACAGAAAGAGGAAGAAGTGCAGATGGAGAGGCTAGTGGGAAAAAAAATGGCGGGAGTGATTGAAAGAAGGGGCATTTGCTGCTGTAAGTCCCACGACTTATTGGCCCTTTTACACACCCGTTCGAGGTGGGAATATTGCGCCTTTATTCCACCTCACCGCTTTGTATAAAAGGTGTGTGTGTGTGTGTGGGGTGGGGGGTGGGGGGTGGGGGGGTTGTTGTTGTTGTTGTTGTTGTTGTTGTTCTGGTAATAAGCCGGCAGAGGAGGTAGTCACAGAGCCAGACGTGGGTGTAAAAAGGAAAGCTGACACGGCTGGACAGATGCTGACATGTCACTACTCTTCTAAAATCACAAACTTGGGCGGCATTATGGTGACTTTGTTTAGTTCAGGTTAAACAAGCAAAAGCCAGCATAGTGAGGGTTCTTATATAGTGGGATCTGTTTAAAAGAGGCTTAGAATGGTTTCTGATTGATTGTTTGAGCCTGCAGGACCTCCAAAGCACCTTTGTGCTGTGGATGAGGCCTTTGTGGCGATGCTTAACCCCCCTCCTGTGGACCTCAGCTGGGCTCCTATTCCCAGCAGCATGATTCATGAGCACTGGAGCTCTCTTCTGACCCAGGCAGGCCTGCAGCCCAAACCATCAGGCAGTACTCAAAACAGTTGCCCTCTTTGCAATTAATGAGCTAGAGAAGCGGAGGGCAAACACCACCTCTGCCACCTTCCTCTTTTGTCCTCTCATTTTAAAGTGTGCATTCATAACTGTTCAGGATAAGATCTTGTTACCACAGAGCACAGATCAACAAGAGCGTGAAAACCCCCACGGTAGGCTGATCTTGCTAAAAGCGCAGCTGTTCGTATACAGACACAAACCGCCACAGGCTTACCAGTAGGAGTACATAGTCAAACCAATCAGATTTAGGGCTAGATGCCACAAGTAAAGTGGTGCACTTAGTACATCCTGGCCGCTATCTCTTCAAGAGCGTGTTGAATATTTAACCATGGCTCAGTTTTACATACAAGCTTTTAAAATATGTGATATTTATTTCATGGGAACAGAATGCATAAAAAGAAGTTAAAATTGAGACTTGCATCTGTTGCATCTTCCCCCTTTCAAAAATGCACTTATATTGAGCAGCACTTACCATCACAATGCACTCTCTCTGTTTGTGCCCCAAGTTACACTTACTACCATCTCCAAATAAAGAAGTTGGTAGTAAAAGCAGGAAAAAGTAGATAAGGAAGGAAGGTAATGGAGAAAGATAGATAGAAAAGTATGAAAAAGAATACCATCGCCTGTGAAGGCCAGCAATTTTATTTATTTTTTTAAGCGATACAGCTTCAATCATACAGAAGGAAAAAACATCTACACTGATACTTAACACAAGCGTCACTCAGCGACTCAAAAAAGGAACAAAAGCAGCACAAAATAAAACAGTTCTCTAAAAAGAGACACAAAAATCTTACATTCATGGGTGGTTCACAAGAGCATCTAAGGCAAATGATAGCATTGCACATAAATCCCCCTCAACTACCCACCCACTCAGTCTCCACCCCTGAAAAAAAGCGCCCTTTCAGCACATATTTTTAAAGGTTCTCTAATGGCTTCCAGAGGGACGAGGGGGCCTTCTCCTCAGACAGAGACATTTCACAGGCCCACAGGCAGAGCAGAGAAGAGCCAAGAGAAAAATATCAAGTCAGAGAGAGAGAGAGAGAGAGAGAGAGAGAGAGAGAGAGAGAGAGAGAGAGAGAGAGAGAGAGAGAGAGGAGAGAGAGAGAGAGAGAGAGAGAGAGAGAGAGAGAGAGAGAGAGAGAGAGAGAGAGAGAGGAGAGAGAGAGAGAGAGAGAGAGAGAGAGAGAGAGAGAGAGAAACAGGGAGTTAAGAGAAAAAGGAGAAAGGAAGAGAGACAGAAGAAGAAAAAAGAGAGAGAGGAAGAAAGACAGACAGAGAGAGACAGAAAGAAAGAGGTGGGAGTTGTCTTCATCATGAGTGGAATAGGAATGATGCCCCACTGGGGTCTATTAGTGAGCCTTTACATACAATGGCAGAATCACCAACTTCCAAGTGTGGCAACAATACAAAGCCCTGAGCTCTCTGTGGCAGGGAGATTAAGGTTGTTGAGGAAAACATACCTTATGTAAAATCCAGTATGGATGCTCACAGATTGGGGGTGAGCCATATTGACTTAAAATAATGATATTGGAGGGTATTTTTGCAATAATGATATTCATTAAGATATGACATCTCTTCATATAATGCAATAGAATTAAACAGCTCCACAAACTGCAGCATCCAAAATGACCATAGGTTGAATCAATACCTCTGTAAAACGTGTATAACGTGTATATATGTTTATAAATATAAATATATATATATACTGTATGTGTTAACGTACTGTAAACATGTAAATGGATTTATAGCTCTTCACTGCTATTTGTGGTTCAATGTCCTGCTCAAGGACACTTGACATGTGGACAAGAGGAGCTGGGGAACCACCAACCCAGCGATTTACAGCCCCTGTGTGTACTCAGTGTTTGTGTCTTACATGGTGGTTCCAGCAGAATGCTTCTAGCTGGTGATTGTAAATCATACTTAACTGCTAAAATCAGATCCCTATTAGCTTCCACAAAGTGCTTGCTAATTTTTCTGTTTTTTTTTTTTTCTTTTGCTCCTTTGCTTGTGTGGTTTTCTGTCTCGCACATCACCACCTGATGGCAACTGATTGGGCTGTTTGCTTTGACTTTTCCCAACTTGTTAAACTCTTATTTCCCTGAAATTTGCTGCTCTGGTTAATTACGGTGAAGTGATCATACAATGTGGTCACCTTTTTATCACAACAAGACGCATCAAGCTTCATAATCACTTTTCTTACTAGATGATGATATGTGTGGCCTTAGTTGTGTGAAATAGTGCCTTTGCTCTTTTTGTTGATATAGTTGATATTAATTAATCATTATTACACTTATGGCAGCGACATTACTTCTTTTAAACCTTGCTTATTACTGCTGTATGTAGTTATGACTTAAATAGATCAACACAATTGCAATATTGTTATACCACACATTTTTATCACATTAAAAAATTCTACTGATACAATATAAGATGGCACACCTGTGTCACACTGCCCACAGGTCACACAGGTCAGGACACACCCAAAGCATTCGTCCTTCAATGAAGGCAATACTTTGACTGACACTGAAGGACCATGATTAGGCTTTGTTTAACTATGAGCTATGAACCAATTATGGTGAGCCTTTAGTTCAAGTGCATTTACCATTTCTGCCCCAGTGCTGGGAATCAGCAGCCCATTAACAATTCCTCATGAACAGAATCCTTTCCTCAACATGGTGCTCATTAAAATTGCATTGGGAAAGTGCCATTTTCACTTATTAGCTTAACTGTCAGGTCATGTAGATTGGACAGATGAAAGTGAAGGTGCCTATGTCAAAGGACATGTTGGCTTCAGTCAGCAAGAGAGTATAAGTCATCATTGCTGAACACGTTCATACATCATATATACAGGCCAAATTAAACCACAGACAAATTAAACGAGCTTGCTCATAAATTATATTACAGGGATGGGGGCATCCTATATATCATTGCCATGTTAGTCATCAATCACTGTGAGGTTTGAACTCTTAACTTCCCATCTCATAGATAACTGTGAGGGTTATTTTCTCATCTACTCTTTCATTGTCCCTTTACACTGAGATGAAAGTGAAGCGTCACAGTTGAGTTGACTGCTCACCTCACAGTCTTACTAACCTCAGTCTTGCTCCATTACACTGCTTAATTTTCTGATTGAGCATTTGAACGCAGCACTCCATCCCAATAAGCTCATCGGAGTTAAGTAATCCTGAAGAGCAAAGAATGAAATACTACTACTATAACCTGCCTGTAAAAGGACAAATACTCAATGTTTTTAATGTGGTTTTTAATTTTTGTTTTATGTCACAACAAGCACATATTCTCCTCCCTTAATGTCTATTTGTTTGTGATACACAATATGACCTGGCATCTTATTGTGTATCCGTCAGATCAGTCATTGTCACTTTTCTGTTCTGCTTTGTGAACGCACAACAATAGATGTAAGAAGTCTCAAACATCAGAATATTCTTTTAGGTTTGGATATGCCCTTTACAGCACAGTTGGTTTTGCAGTAGATCCAGGAGGTACTGCAGATCATATGCAGTTAGTCAATCTAGACGCATGTTGACCAATTTGCCCAATGGTCCAATAATTGCTCTGGTGTAGATACAGTAGATATTGGGGGTTTACATGGGCTTATTCCTCCGTTTTTATGCACTTCACAGACAGTGCCGACAGCACCTTGTTATAACAAAATTTTTGCCATGTCTCACAATCTTGACTCTGTTTCATGACTGGCATATTAGTGCTTATTGCCCTATAGGCATTTTTGAAGGAGACACTTGACACAGGCTCTTCAGATTTCTTCCAAATTCCACAGCTGCATTGAAAGGGTTTCTTTCCCGTACAGTGTTTCCTTTTTTGGAAATAGTTTGCTACTTGAAATTAGTCAGAATATGTTTAAATGCAAATGATTCTGTCCTCAAAACTAGGAACTATTTTTAGGCAAATATCTCAAGAAGTCTCATGTCAGTACTCATCCATAATGTGATGCTCAGTCCAAATGGAAGAGTGTGTCTTATTTTAAAAGGTGGCTATGAAGTAAAGTTCAGTTGTTGTTACCTCCTTCACCTACTATTATTTTGAACAAATAAATAAACAAAAAAAATCACCCAATGAACCCCCCCACACCCATAGCTCACAACAAAACCCTTGTCAATAAATGGGTGTCAATCATTGCCATAATTGAAATTTTTTTACTGCAAATATGTCTTATTCATCACATTGATTCACATCATCAAAATGAATGGCATCATTAAAAGCCTTGATGGATTATTTACGTCAGCACATGTCCGCAAATGACCATATCAAGCAATCCTCCTGTGGTGGAGAAATAAAAAATCAATCATGAAAATTACCTCCATTCACTGAAGTCAGACATCAACACAAATATGACTGAAAGACTCAAGTAAGATGATTGAGTCAAGAGACTTTCTACAATAATAAGGGAACCTTCAGTAAATGACACTCATGGTATTCTTAAGACTTAGTTTCATTTTGCTATCTGTGGCTAAATGTTATTACTCCGAGTAGATCCTTTTCATGTGGCTCTGAAGGACATCAAAGTGTTTCCTGGCATTCTTTAAAACATTCACGCATTTACTCAGTTTAACCAGTTACTCTCTTCATAACATGCACAAACGCATTTAGCTGACTAAGAATATGGAAAGCCTTTTTAAAGATAATCTATTTGTGTTTGAACCTCAAAGACAGTCACATTTCCAATAACAACAGATAAAGAGCCGTACAAAGTGGACTCAGACAGCAGAGTGATTAAACATTAAAATATTAAACTGAGATCATGTACTGCTGCAAAGAGCAACAACCCATGAGGAATAAGGTCATTTTCTACATCTTGTACATTATCAAAAAAAATGCGCAGAGTGAGACTGCATTTAATGTCATACTACACATGTCTGAAAAAGCTTAACTATGTAGTTTTGAACACAAAGTAAGAGGCCAACTTTGTTGCTTTGGCAGTGGCAGCAAAGGCATCACAGGTGTTGTTCTCCATGCTCTCTTAAACTTGCACAATGGCTCTCCAAAAATATAAAAGGTAGAAAGTAAGAGGGCTGTGCTCTATGCTTCTCAGGTGAACAGCTGGACTGTGGAATATTTGGCGGGCAGAAAGTATGAGGCACAGCTGGCTTTTAAGAGGAAGAGCTCCCCTGGAGCCGCTGGGAGGTCACAGCCTGCTAGGCCGTGAAGCGTTGCTCGGCAGGAGCCGTGTGTAAAGGCAGAAGGCCTGTGCCACTGTGTGCAGATGTTCCCCCCGCTCTGCTGGCTGCCTCAGAACACACACAGCACACACACACACACACACACACACACACACACACACAATGCACGAACCTTGGTGTGGAGATGATTTAACACATAGAGTAAACACTTAACACAAGCACCTTCACTGAAACATATACATAAACACACAAACACCACACACACATTTATGCATAAGGCACAGACTTATTCCCTCTCCATATCCTGTCTACACAACCACGTCACTTTTTTATGTCCTCCATAGCAACAAGCACCACCTCCGTGCTCCTGAGTGGTGATGCTGGAAACAATAAAGTAAGGTTTAAATGAGCTCTCCAAGGTCTGAAACACACAACCAAACGCAGGAAGGTGCCCCTCGAATGCAGCAGCAAAACTGCTCCTCCTCACTTCCTAACAGAGCTGCTTCTATTCATTACCCACAGGTAAAGCAGAGTTACAGCACAAAGTAAAAATGAAAAAAGCTCAAGGCTCCAACCTTCACCCCCCCCAGTACTATATCTTATTATGTATGTCTCACACACTGCGCCACATTTGAATAACATCCTGCAACAAACACAATCAATAGCACAAAAAGCGTCCTTCCCTTAATTCTTGAGCAGTATGCATTTATCGACCCCGAGTGCTCCTCTGGGATATATCCATGAGGGACAAACCGTGCTGTCCGTGACAAATTGAGCCAAATGTTTGTGGTATCATTACAAAATAACTCATTGAAGAATGTCAGTCAAAGGTGTTTGTTATGGGAGATTTACTTCAGGTGGAACATGTGGCATGAGAGATGCCTCCATAGGATAGGACACCAGGATCAGCAGTCTACTGACAGTGATGAATAGAGAAAAAGACAGTGTGAGTGGCAGGCCCTAGTGAGGGACAGCACTTCGCTCGGCAACCTCCTCCGCACCGTCTGTCCACCCCGACAAACCCTCACAAACGCACGAGACAAATCCTGCTGCTGACACCAATGGACAAGCACATCTGGCAACCAGGGTCCACCAGGGTCCACTGTGACAGCCCCAATCAGCCACTTGATATTCACTGTGTCGACTTCCCATTCTCTCACCCTGATGCCAGAGACAGAAGGAAAAGAGAGCAAAAGAAAGGAGGGGGTGGGGAGTGGTGGTGGTGGTGGTGGAGGGGCAACCTTTTAACAGGAAATCAAATATTAATCAGCCCATTCACAGGCATATCACCATAACTGCAGTATGACATTGATACTCAATCAATCAAAAAGCCTAAATATGGAGAGATCATCATACGATCAACAATAGAACAATAGAAGGTCTAGAGTGAATGATGACAATAGGGCTTTGAATATTAATGCCTCAGCGGAGCGCTAATACATTACTGCAGAATTCTGTCATTAGAAAAGTGTATGTTTTTTTATAAATCTCAACTCATCAGCATGTGTCAGACATAAAAGCAGAGTATAATATCAAAGAAGCAATGGTTGTTTGCAGTGTTAAAACCTGTGCTGATATGACAGCAGCAGTTGTTTTATATGTATTGTTAGTGGATTGTTAGTTCTATTGCCCTTTCATTAATTATGTACCAGAAACTGGCCAAAGGCTATACTGTTGTCTACAGTGAAAATTAAATATTGATAAAGCTCCGGCTTTCACCCCAGATTTCATTGTGTTAACAAATATGTTTTGTTTGCAAAACAATTTAAATTTAATAATTCATCAAAAGGGGGGAGAGGCCATTATCATTCAGTATGAGCCCTGTGTGGGCTCCAGATGTCAGGAATCATGTCCTCCTACTGACAATACATGCAAAGTCTGTGCCCTCTTTTATACATTATTGAAAGCAAATTCTGCAAGGTGGGTTTAGACATGGGCACAGGGACTGATACATGTATAGAGGTGACCTGAGACTATCTGTCAGGAAAAAAATCGTGACTCAACTACAAAGACATATTTACACCGTATTATGTGTGATCACTGGATTCATTTTGCCTCTGTAACAGGCAATTGCTTTTACTAAAGTAGGGTTTTGATAAACGTACATTTAAGACAAAGCTTTTTAATTAGCCCTGGCCAATTTAATATACATGAATTAGTGAAACATTATCTATTCGTTGTCTAGTACAGCATATTTTCTTCAGCTATAAACTTTATTCCTGATGAACTCACTATGAATACTGGCTGTTTAAAGGTTAAAAACTCACAGGGCCACAAATCCAGGGTACAAAGAGATCATAGCATCCCAGCGGGCTATAACATTAGTCACCAGCTTCATGTTGGTCATAAATCTAACACAGCAGCATCTTGACTCCGCCTGGGAACATGAATGTAATCCTTAAAGCTGAAATTATTCTTTATTTGTCATGATGGGCTGAAAGGAGGGAGAAAACAGTGGCGATTACAACGCTAACCTGGAACATCCAAACCTTATTGACCACTCTGTCAGCCCTCGGTAACAAAGCTTGACTTGACATTCTGTTAGCGGCGGTGCGGGGGCTGCAGAATAGAGGGGAAGTGGTGGCTGATAGGCGTGACGGAAAAGAGAAAGAGAGAGAGACAGGGGACGCCTGTTTGGGATTTACAGCGGCGCCATGCTCACCTAGCAGCTGACCGTACTGCTTCACAGGTCAGCCGCTCTAACCGGACTCCATTAATACGCCAGTCCACCTTGTGGCACACTTTATGCTCCAGCGCATCCACCGCCTTAGGGACAACTTCACTGGCACTTTAGTCTAGAACAGAGTAAGAAAGGGAGGAGGCCTGGGGTTCAGGAACAAAGAAACCCTCTGAAAATAGAAGAGGGGTAAGAGAAAAGTCACACAAAAAGTTTGAAGAGTAGTTTTTCTTACTGTAGACTTGTCTACTGCACTGTATAGAACTATATGTGGTGTGAACTTTCACAGCTTCAGCTCATACAGGAAAATAACTTTTTCTGTTACAAAGGTCAAAGTTTGTTTTTTGCTTTCGAGTTGACTCGAGTTCATCTGATTCACCAGGTTCCACTTTTTTGGCCCCGTAGCCTGAAGCACACTTTAGGGACGGGCACGGACATCATGGTATAAATGTGTTTTATGGCCAGGCAGCTGCCGAGGGCAGGCTGTTTTTTATGCTTTCTGGCCGAGTACAACATGGCCACCTGCTTGGCGTAAAACCTCACTGCTATGCTGGGCTTTATTGGCA
Organism: Seriola aureovittata; assembly: GCF_021018895.1. Lineage (NCBI taxonomy): Eukaryota > Metazoa > Chordata > Actinopteri > Carangiformes > Carangidae > Seriola > Seriola aureovittata. The sequence continues at coordinate 7,303,858 of NC_079371.1, read as the reverse complement.
CGTTCCGCAACTAAACAAAGATATACAAGGTCGTGTGCGAGGAGAGCTGCCTGCTGCATATGGTGTGCACTTAAGCAATTCATCGGTGCCATGAGCATCGACAGGAGCAAATCCTGGGCTCCTTGTGGCTTCCAGAGCACTTTGGGACCTGAGGGATACTGCTCGGTTCATGAACCCACTGATGAATTATTTTCCTCCACAAGTCCACGTTTCCCTTAGGCGTGACTGTATGTGTCACTCCTCTGACAACTCTGTTTGCCTAAGCCCCAGAAAGCCAGCTGATTATCCTGAGATCCTGGATGGAGGTACTGTAACTGCGTGGGGATTCAGAGATGATCACCCCTAGGATTCACAGAAGTGAGCGTGTGTTTGTGCTGTGGAGGGAGGTGAGCGGCACTCAACCACCTCGTCTCCTGATAAACAAGTTCATGTATGAGGAAGAGAGATGATTATTAGAAGGATTTTAGAGTGTCATCCCTCCCTCTCTCTCGCTATCTCACTTTCACAATTGCAAGTGGTAGAACAAAATTACTCCCCGCCAGTGAATAATAAGGAAGTTTATGAAACGTGACGAATGCGGCGGCACTCTACATGAAATACCAATGAGGGAGGCGCCCCAGCGTAGCAAATGCTACATCCTAATATCAACAGTCACCTTGTGTTGCTCCCACAACTCCCCAGAAGGACACATCATGGAGAGTATGAACACACAACATAATGCAGTGACACTGACAATCCCAGTGCTGGCATGCGGGCATGGGCAGGTGAATGGACAAGTACAGACGGCATGCCACCACAGCGGGCTGGCACCAGGATGTGCACAGAGGAAAAGGGCCAGAGTTGTCATACATTGTCTCAGTGTCAGGTGGAGGTTGGAAGAAAGGGGGGGGTGGCTGTCAATGTCTCCTGTGTGCTGACATGCTGTGTGCATATTTGGTCACAGTGGGGGTCAGACGAAGTGTGTACATGACTCAGATACAGTTGTCACTCAGTGTATGAGTGAGTGAGTCAACTGCTCATTGAGAAAGAGGTTGGTGTGATGCACTTTGAGGAAGGTGTTAAAGGGAAACTAGTGCTGAAACAATTAATTCATTTTTGAAAACGTAATGAACCGACAGGTTTGTGATAAAGTCAAATTTTAGGATTTACCTGTTTTCTCAGTTTTATAACATTGAAACGTACCATTGTAAGCTTAATAAATGCAGGTAGAGTGCAGCAGAAATCCTATACCATTCTTTATTCATTTAGAATTGATTAAAAAAAGAAACCTCGATATCAGTGCTGTGATAAAAGCAGAGTAACACACGTTTTGCTACTCACTCACTGTTACTGATTTAGTAGAAATTGGGCCAACTGAATGTCAGTTTAGAGCTCTCTCCATAGCCGACTGGCCATCGGGACTACCGGGACGCATCCCGGGGGGCCGGCGCATCGACGGACAACAGGGCTCTTTTTTTTTGCTGGGTAGAGTTTCCACAATTAATCCAGTTGTTCCTCCGTTTCTGCTTCCTGGCGAAAGCCACCGATCGCTACCGGGAAAAACAAAGTGCTATCCTCTTTCTGTTTTGGTTGCTCGGTGGCACTTCCTTTGTGTTGCAAATCAAACCTTTATTTTTCGACAGAATTTCATGCCCGGTGGCAGACAGAATTGCATAGTGAAAGTGAGGCTTATAGGGAACCAATCTAAATGCAGATGGTGTCATTATTCTATAGCCATTACATTGTGTGCCTGATGTGAATGAAACTTGGTGTCTATGTTCAGTGAATTTAATCAGGATTGCTCAAATGCATCTTTATTTACGAGCAAATATGTGATAGGCCATACTCACTTGCATCAATCAATATGGTACTTGAGATTTTGGTTAATACTTGCATGCGCACCAATTTTGGTGAAATTCTGTTGACTTGGTTTTCAGATGCACATTTGTGGCGCCCCCTATGGATCAGTATTAAAATGCTTTGATGAACCAATTCCCAATCACTGAAGACAGACTAATGACATATGCCAAAACTTTTGATGATTGGATTCTTTTGGCTTTTGTAGAGCACAATGAGATGTCAGATTTCAAGTCATCAGACTAAAGGTGCGAGGGGTGTGGCCTTGCGTTTTTGGACGTTAAATACAGTGCCACCATCTGGGTGATTGGGCTCATACTTCTTGAGAAGCATCATTTCCAGTTATTCAGCTAAGTTTCATGTTTCTAGTTCATTCCAGCTCCCAGCAATTTGAGCCGCTGCATAAGATAACAAATAATAATAAACCGGCACAAATACTAATCATTACGTGCAACCCTACATGACTTTATTTCTCAGCTTGTTTAGCTTCTTCCAGACTGACAATGCAGTTTTGCACTTCACATCATGCTGTAGGTATGTCTTCAGGTTACAGCAGCTCCTGTTCATTCACTCTCTACTCTCACTCCTCCACAGCTGAATGACAGAAGTCTCTCATGAGTGAAATCATGCGTCTCCCTCTCGCCTTTATCTCTGATGGCCATTCCACTCATTCTCAGGTCATTATTTGCTGCTGTGCACGACAAGGATGAAAAATCTACTCTAGCTTGCTTGCACACTTTAAACCTTTCAGTGCAAAATGAGTTGTTATGTTTCAACCAGAGCATTATTAATAATCTTGGGTTAAGATGCAGAGAAAAAACAGTTCGGAGGCCTGAATGGAACGCCCTCTTTTTTTCATGAGTGTTTGTGTGTGTGTGTGTGTGTGTGTGTGTGTGTGTGTGTGTGCGTGTGTGCGTGCGTGCGTGCGTGCGTGCGTGCGTGCGTGCGTGCGTGCGTGCGTGCGTGTTTGCGCGCGCGCGCATGCACACGTGTTATGCATGCATGTAAGTTTGCATCCGTGGGGTCAACCCTTTTATCCTCGTCTTTCAGGAGAGAGTGAGTGAGTGTTTGTGTGTTTCTGCATTCTCCGCAGGGACTATTTCAGTTGAGGGCAAAGAACACAGAGAAACTTTGAAAGAGCTTTTATGTACTTTTGAGCGAAATGATCCTAAGAAAGGCTTTTTATAAAAAAAGAAAAAAAAATTTACTCAGCTTCCACATCCAGAAGGGCACTTACTCAATTACCAAGCTCCCTTCCTCCCTTTCTACATCCATCAATCCCTCCTCTATTCTTAGGCCTGCATCTGTGTTGTGTGTGGAGGCATTGCCATGGGCTAAGAGCATGAGCTTCATAGTAGAGTAATGTAGGGCATGTCAGTGAGTATACAGTGAGTCAGCCATTTGTAGCCACTTTTTGGCCATATTCTAAGACTTCAAAAGATCATGCAACCAAAAAAGAGACAACATATTTGGTTACTAATCTTGTTAATGTTGATTGTTTTTGAAGAAAAAGTTTATTGACCTTGTACTTTTTCTGGATGATTAATTTTTGACTTTTGAAATTGTTCAAAAAGAACCAAAAAAACGTGCTTTGGCACACCTTGGCTAAGGTAAAATAGGGCATATACAGATAAGGCAGATACTGTATGACAAGCTAACTGAATGTGAGGTAAACTCATTCTGTCGCCCTCACTTTTGCATCTCAGCTCTCTTTTAACTGCAGCCTTGTCACTCAGTAGCCTGAAAGGCAAGACCTCACACAGGTTTGACAGATAAAAGTCTCCTCACTTCATTGCTGTTTGACATTTTACCTCCCAGAAAAGTTTCAGCCTCTCTCCTCCCTTTCTTTCTCTCCTTCCATCTCTCAAATACACACACACACACACACACACACAGGCACACGCACACTCCCCTCGATGTGAGTCCATCTCCTCTCCTCCTGTCCATCTGCCAGGCAAAATGGAGCCTCAGACAAAGGAGACGGAGGCTAACTCAGTGATCTGAATCAAATGGCAAGAGGAGGAGGGTAGCAGAGGAAAAGAGGAGTGATGGGTGCCAAGGAGGGAGCACAGGAGAGTGGGAGACAGAGGTTGGATGGTGAAGGGAGGCATGAGGGGCTAGATGTGAATTTTTTCTGACAGGTTGAAGTCTCCTCTGAGCTGACCCTCTCCCTGCTGGGAGCGATGTCTCCTAGATGTGGGTGCGGTGAGGCAGGATGGAGAAAAGGAGATATAAGAAGGAGCAATGAACTGTGATCATGGAAATGCTGAATGCAGTAGTACCAGCAGTGATCAATAGTAAGCATGCAGTGTATTAATTTGACCCATACCAAAGCACAAACTCTTGGAAGAATCTATCAGTGTTACATTTCTCCTGGTAGGTTAATACCACTATCACTCAGTGTCAAGCAGAATTATTGGACATAGTGTTACCAGCCAACACTTGAAGCATAGTGACAGAGAAGACACATCTGCTGTCTGTGTCATTTTAAAATTTCATGTACTGAAAACAGTTTATTGATTAGTAAGTAGTAACACTCTGCCAGGGCAGACTGGACAAACACGGTGACAAGTGACTTCCAGAGACTCCAGGGATGAGAGAAAAAACAAGATAAAGAAGGCAGATCATTGGTTTGAATGTCTGGGGAAGACGCCTGTGTGTCTGTAAGTGGACAAGCATGGAGTAAAAAAATGTGTTTTAGTCAGATGGTTAGAGACATTCTCACAGCTGACTCTGGAGGCGGAGTAAAGCAGAGAAGAGATACAGAACATACATCAATGCATGAATGCCAATTCATTCTAGTGTTGAAACAATTCACTTCATTTTGTGTCGGTTGACTAATTGAATGAAATCTTTTGTCAAAAATGCCAAACCTCTGTTGATTTCCTTCTTCTCCTTCTTCTCCTGCTTTTCGTGGTTTAATATCTTTGTAAATGAAACATGTCGGTTTTGAAGTGTTGGTCAAACAAAATAAGCAACGTGAAGACATTAGCCCCTGTTAACTGGTGATGCAATTAAGGCCTTTAAATAATAACTGACCAAAAATAATTGAAATAAGTTGTTGAGTAAAAGAACTGATGCAGTCATCCGTTTGAAAGAGGTGGAGGTGATAAGATTTAGTCTACAACCACACTCTGCTCTGAGGCTTAGGCACAGCAATGCTTTGACTTAAATGCTAATGTTAACATGCTAATGTGCTCACAAGGACAGTGCTAACATTCTGATAACATAGCAACTACAATGTTTACCAAGATCAGCATATTTAGCGTGTTAGCATTATAATATTCTAACAGTATTTCAGACTGGGAGCTCGAGACACCCAGCACATACAGAATGGGTATTTTCCCCAGCAATTTTGTTACTGCATATGCACGCTTTTGCCGTTCGCTGGTAGCTTGCCCTTGTCCATGGTGAGGACAGGTTCAGGCTCTGTCATTGAGTTAGCTCCATTTAAATGAGAAGCGGTAACCAGCTGGTATGGTGCCGTAGCTGCAGCAGCCGCTGTTTGGTGACTGTTCAGCAACCGAGTGGTTAGCTCGTTCTGTGAACTGTTTTGCTAGCTCGTTAGCTACACCTGCAGTCTGAGCGCTTGCTTCTGGGAGCAAGAAGAAGGTTTAGACTGAAGAGATGGCGTTGTGTCAGGCTCTTAAAGCAGGAGGAAGTCCCTCCTCTAGGGAGCTGACATCTGTCAGTCAAGACTGGCGTAGTGTAAAATAGCTTCTGGGGGACAGCATGGGGAGCACTGTAGTGAGATACTGAAATTAATCTTGAAAAAGATTCAGCTCTGTTAATACACCCAAGCATCCCTGTCACAAAGAAAATAGGAGCTGTAAAGAAAATACCTTGACTGGTGCAGCGTTGCAGTAGATGGTCAAATTATTTGACATATTTCAATTCAGACAACCCTGAGCTGTTTACAGCACACACATCTGCAGAACATTAGGCAAGAAAATTCTTCCGCAAACATCTTTATGGAGACACACTTTCACCCCGAAACACACACATATGTGCATTTATCAAACTCATGCTTAAGCACAAAGTGCTGCTTGAATAAGATTTCTCCTCAGACAGAATTAGCTCAGGTAAGGAGGGAATCGTTACTGTCTGCTTTGTCTCATCTCCATAATTTTAGTTTGCGTATTCTCAAGTAGGTGGAAATGCAAAATGAAACATAATTATGTTGTACTCCCGCTGACAACTGATCTGTCACCAGGCGCATTAGAAACACGACTGTGTACAGCGTGAAGAAAGAGGGTGGGGAGAGGAAAGAGAACTTGTGTGGGCCCGGCTCATCTCTCAGGCTCTGACAAGGCTACTTACCTGGAGGTTGTAAAAATAAAAAACAGGATAAAATAAATAATACCTGCCACATACACACAACTGTACCCTTAAGCTCATTAGACAAACACACTTCCTGTATCTCATTCCTAGTTCTACCATCCCAACCAAGACAGATATCTCACCTTTGGTACAAAGCGCAATTACACCAGACCAGACAAATATAGCATGGGGGTGTAATTTTTCTGAATCACCTGGAAAGTCAGGAAGATAAAAAAGCTGCCCTTCTTTTAAAGCTGCAATGCTGGTGCCTTGTAAAGAACTAGGTTGGCCTCTTTCAGCATGTTTACTTGCAGCCAAGTACAAATTAACCTCCTAAGATCAACAATAAACCTAATTAGAGTTGTGTTCTACAGCACACATCTCTAAACACAGATCACAGCTTGTTGAGAGATGAATCTCCATCTGTCTGGCTGCACACTGGGAGGAGGAGAGACTCAAAGAAGATCAGTCCTAAGATTCATAGAATGAAGCTGTGTGTGTGTGTGTGTGTGTGTGTGTGTGTGTGTGTGTGTGTGTGTGTGTGTGTGTGTGTGTGTGTGTGTGTGTGTGTGTGTGTGTGTGTGTGTGTGTGTGTGTGTGTGTGTGTGTGTGTGTGTGTGCGCGCGCGCGCGTGTGTACGTGTGTGTGTGTGTGTACGTGTGTGTGTGTGTACGTGTGTGTGTTTGTGTGTGTGTGGCGCAGGCACAGGGAACGAGTGAGGGAGGCCCTTGTGGCCACAGGGTTACTTCCCCCGTGTCAACCCTAATTTTATGATGTCATACTGCAGCAGGGAAGTGGGACATGGCACACGCAGAGAGAACATGCCATTGGATGTGAGCATGTTTTGGGGGGAGGGGGAGTGTAACTCTAAGGGGCTAGGACAGGAACAGCGCTGCCTTGCCATTTGACACTCACTCCTGGGACTCAGACAGCCAGACAGGGAGGAACACATGGGTGTGGAAACTGGAGAGTCAAGACATCTCACATAGTCAATGGCACATAGTGTTTTTGTTCCTATATTTGCTATACTTAAATAAAATATGATCTCATTATAAATGAAAATGAAATAAATTTAAAAAATGTATTTTAAACCCAGATTGCCTGTAACAGAATTGGGCACAATGCTTGTTTTTTCGACTGTCAACAGAAGATGATATCCGCAGAAAATGTTACCCTAGTTATCGTATTATATCCTTTTGTATCAAATAATATACAAATTATTGAATTTCTATGCTGCCTTTCCTTGTCCTCCAACCTGGCCAGGGAAAATTTGTAGTCACACAGGAGATTTGAGGGTCTGAGAAATGATTAAAAAGGGCAATAATTCTGGATATGTATTTTCTGACTCTGCAGTAATTTCCCTAAGCTGTCGTTGGACATGACAGCATTATCACTTTGCCTTTGACACTGTACAAGATAAAGCAGTGGGGACACCAAGGTCCAAATATGTTGCTTTTATAGGTAGGTAGCTGTCCCATTCATCATGTGCTAACACCTAGAGCTCTCTGTAATCCCTGTCTATAAGTTAGCCTGGGGCAGGTATCTTCTGCCCTGCCACAAAGTAAACTAAAATGTAATTTTAGACCCCAGCATGTGGTGAAACAAAGTGAAGACTTGTGAAAATGAGGTTGATAGAGAAATATTGTAATACCTCTGATGTGTGACAAAGTAAATGCAAGACAAAGAGACAAAGTATCTTTCAGAAATCAGTTTATATAACAAAGGGGTTATTATTTAGTATCATATGCCATGGAAGGACAGTGTGCATAACCATTTTGTTTTTTTCATGTTCTTAAGGATACAAATAAACTTAAAATGTTACAAATATAAATGTTTCTTAAGACAATAAAACATACTCAATGACAACATGGAAGGTAGGCAGGGATATGGCAGCTTACACATCATGGTCGGACAGGGTTTGTCAACAGTTGTGAATGTTGTTTGTTGATTCAGCCGTAATTGGTCTTCCACAAATCAATAGTAAGCACTAACAAAGTAGGAGAGAACTGGATATGTGGCAGCTGGGAACTATTTACCAAAAGAAATACTTTGCAAATAGTTCACTCTGTTAGTGGCAATGTCATACTCAAACATCTCAAACAGTTCTTCCTCTGCCTGAGCAGAATATCTTGTGAGGTAAAGTGCACAGTCAGTGAATGTAAGATATTTGTAATTGCAAACTTTTCTTTTAATTAAAACGCTTGCCACCAATCACCACCAGAATGGCACCTTTACAATTTTTAATAGATCTCTCATACCCCTGCCTCCTCATTCTTACAATTACCATGAGCACAAGTCATAACCTCGATTTGTTAGTTACAAGCTAAAAAGACGATGGGATGATCGGCCCGGACACGGGCCTGTTTTTCACACTAAAATGATGGAACAGTTCAGGTTCTTTGATCTGAAACTCTCCTGCTAATTTCTATAAAACACATACTTCTGATTATCCTAAAAGATGGAACGGGAGAAATACAACAACCACTTACACGGCTGATGAGGAATGTTGTCATTGTAGAAGTTCCTCTTAAAGTTGAAAGTTTCCAACGTTGTAGCTGCTTTTAATAAGAAAAATAATCTGAATTCTGATGATTTGTCAGCCACTGTTTTCCAGCCATTTCATCTATCAAATGGCAAAAAATGTCACAAGACCAACTTTTTGTGAAGCATTATTTGCATTAGGTTTTATGTTGCGTTTCAGAAAACAATAATGGTTCATAGTGATCACTTTTTTGGAAAAGATGCATGATCTGGAACTTCTACAATGGCTAACACCGTAGCTCTTAGCTCATTACGCTCAACAATGCAGTCATTACAAAAGTTTTTTTGTATTTTTTTTTTTTAAAACTCCAAATAAATTACATCTTACAAAAGATGTTTCATTGTTTTAGATAAGAAATACCACATGACTATCATTTTGTAATCACATCAAAATTTCATACTCAGTTCATAATTGGATCAATGTTTATTAAAATGATGGCTAAAATTAAATAATAATAAAAAATCAAGTTTTTATATCTGTAATCTTTCTTGTAGTTTCACAAAGAGAGACCTGTACTCCCTTTGATATCCAAGACAAAATAAGGATTTCCCATCATTATATGTTGTTTTCCCAAAAAACCCCAAAAATAAAGGTTGGCACACGTGGAAATAAAAATCTAAGTTGGTTAAACAATGAAGAACATGTTTTCAGCCAAATTATTTATAAAGAAATAGACACTGTAATTGTTAAAAACAAGCCACTGGTTGTTTTGCAATGTACAATATCCAATCATAAGGTGAAGAACCACCAAATGTCACAGCAGACATTTATGTTGATAGAGAACTGATATGGGTCTTTTTCAATACTTTAAGCTGTGCAGGTGTAGTGGCGCGGAGGACAAAGGGCAATTACAAAACTGCCTTTGACGGCACATATCTATCTCTCTGCTGTGTACAACACCTCTTTAAAACACCCGTCTGTGCAGAATCCCTTATGCAGAAACCTCATTCTCTACGCTTTCTCTGTGCAACAGCTTGAACCTTATATTCAGAGAAGAATTATTGTCTTCTTAAATATGCAGACTTCTCTGAGCGTTGTGGATGCACCTTGAGCCGAGATGATGTGTAAAATTGCATTTTTAGAAGCAAGCAGGCTGGGAGAGGAGGCATCATGAAACAGACACATCACAAGCAGCACTGTCAGATTGTTTAAATGAAAAATCTCCATCTTTTCACCCCAGGAGTCAAGAACACTGAATCCTATTTTGCCTGGGTTCCTGTTCCGATTATTGAGCTGGCATGGTGCATACACACACACATACATATACATTTACAAACTTGCCCAGACACAAACACACAGACTCAAAGCCTTAAGCAGAGTTATTGTATTACTAAAGTAACTTGCGTTATGGTAGAGGGTCACTTGTGCCATTAGTGCGAGGGAATTGGAGGGCGTCTGGAGACTCACTTGCTAAGACGCGCATCATCTTGTCTCCCGTTCCCCTCAGTCGATTATTCTGGTCGTACCCATTCTCCGTGTGGATTCAGTGGTTGTTTTTAGTAGTATCTGCTTACAGTTTAGGGCCATGAGGGGACATTGCTGCCCTAGGCATGAATATATGAATAAATAGTTGACGTGAAGAAACTGTGGGTCCTTATAGGGGGAACAAAGCTTACAGCAAAGTTTCAACTATTTTTTATACAGACACCAAGCATCACTTGTTTGTTTTGATGCTGAAAATTTTCATCAGGTGGAATATGTTACTGAAAACGACTGAAGTATCCCGCCAGGAAACAGGGTCTTTAATTGAGTTGTGTTAAGGTTTGTACTCCTAAAACTCTTTAGTGCCTGAGCCATGGATTCCCTTAATAGATTTTAGGTGTTTTTTTTCCCCCAAAGGGTTTAAAATAATGCCTGTGTTTCATGTAAGCTTAAAAACATTTGTTCTACAATATACATGATACCATAAATATATCAAATTGTTAATTCCGAAGCAGTACAGCTGGGTTTATATTTATTACACATGTTGAAACAGTTAAACGTGTTTCTTTGTGGAGATTATCTTGAACAAATTGTTTAAATATGGTCAGTTTAGTTTTCCTACAAAGCTTATTTAGCTATTTTTTTGAAAACCCAATGGGAAAAAAATATATTTAAAATCTGCTGTGAAAACTCTAAGTGGGGTGAACTGAGTAAAATACACAGATTGAAATAGATTAATATTAAAAACGCTGTAATACCTTTGTATAATCAAGCTTCACCCACTGGAAACCTGTGTGACCGCAGGGAAGGTCATAGAGTTCATGTTAGCTTCTCTAGGCAGTTAAATGCATTTAGAAATGTGTCAGTCTCTCATGTTAACAGCAAAAGCGACCTTGGGACAGAGATCAGCACCCAAAGGCATTGGTTAGATATTACACAACTAAAAATAAAATGCATCTCGTCAAAATGGAAATTACAGTTTCAAGATCCATGAGTCACATGCTCTGAAATCTCAGCGTAGACAGGGGCCAGCTCTTGTGGCTTTGTGGGATATGAAATGGAATGATTAATGTGGACTCTTTTTGTACATTTATAAGTATAAATTGTTTTGATGTTGGCTGAAGGAGGGATTGATGAGGGGGTGGACATTTTACACCACCACTCCTTCTTCTGTCGAGTTCAATGACTTGTTCAAGACACCGTCAGCAGGTTGCAGATCTTGCCAACATGGGTGGTGAATCCCTGTCTTCCATTTAAAGGACAGCTGGCTCGCTGCCCCTGTGTTGACTGAACTTCGTGCGGTACGTTCTTCTGGATGATAAGCATACATGCCAACACACTGCATGTTCCATGTCAAAACTGTATGTGAACTGTAGTATTTTGATTAAAAAATTATTAAAATAGAAGGCTTGGACTTGTAAGAGTCAAAATGGATTTTCAAGCAATGAAAACCTTTCATTTCAAACAGCAGCAGCAGCATGTGAAATTTTCCATTTCATGAATCAAACAATCTATGGAGGATACAAATGTTTAAAGTGTGGAGTATTTAATAAATATGTAAGGCGTCTGACAAACAGCATGAAAATTAAAATGTCTGCATGTGATGTACTATAGATCTTAAAGTTCTGTGTGTCTTCTTTAGACTTTTTTTGTTCCGTACTTGGTGGTGTGTATGTATGAATACTTTTATGTGTGTGTTTGCCACAGTGAGTCTGTCCCTTCCTCAGATGTCTTCTTGGTCTCCACCTCGCAGGCCTCTTTGGCACTTATCTAGCGTCTTGTGGTAGGCGCGGGCGATCATCGAGCTTGGTGATTTGCGTTGTGGCGTGAACGAGACCTTTCCAGGACTGCACGGCGGTTGTCTGTTCAGATACAAAAAACAACAAAGAATCAAAACCAGAAAGTGAGACTGAGAAAGAACAAGAAAGTGTTGTTACATTGATCCATACTGGCACGCAGGAGCTCAACTAAATGAAAGACTGTATAGAAAAAGTGAGGAAGGCAGAGAAAAGAGACTGAGAAACAACATAAAGCAAATCCAGGCTGATTGAGAGCAGAGCAGCAGGGGAGGATGGAGAAACAGAAGAAGCTGCTGGAGTGGAGGTGCTTGTGTCTGGTGTCATAGTAACTCCATTCAGCTCCTGATCCAGGCTTCCACTCAAGAGCCCCTCAACTATTCTTACATCAGATGCAGCATATGCACAGAAGACAAAGTAAACGCACACATTCAGCACACACTCAAGCAGTTAGAAAAAGCAAGCGGGGGCAGAAGAACAATAAGATTGCTACAGGTAGGCATCAAGGACTGCAAGACTTGTTGGTGTTTTGCAGTCATTCTGCCTCAGAAAGATTATCTGTGAGATGAAAGGATACAAAAGATTACATTAGCATCCTCTGATTGAAAATTTCTAAAATGAAGCAAATTATCCTGGTAAAATTAAATCAAAAGTAAAAAAATAAAAGTTTAAGTTAGCAACTATACACTCTGTGAGTATAAGGTTTCACTGCTATGTTTGTGGTCAGGATGCAGGACCAGTTGCACTTTGGGTTTTCTCTGTTGCCAGTTCTATGACAGAGTCATACAAACACTGCCTCCCATGCTATCCAACCATGGCTGCCCAGAAATGCCCATGGCATCCACCAGTCAGCCAGGTGGCAGGTGGGGCTGGACAGAACCACGAAGCATAGCCATGGAGATGACTGCAGGCACACCCACACAGGACTCCCTGGTATTTCCAAGCATCCCGCCACCACTATACACATTAGTCAGTGCCAGCTGTAGGGTGCCAGGCGTCCCGGGCTGGGCGTTGTTTAATGGCACTCGCTCCATCCATCATGTCAGGTAATGAGCTGAGAGTGACTGTGATGGCTAGGAACACATACACAAATACACACACACAGACTCCCACCATCACAGTAGAGAACAGAGAGCAGACCTCCTTCAGATTGGATACAAAGCATCATGCAGATGGTGCACAGGAGGAGAGAAGGAGGGAGGAAGGAACAGAAAGGATCGGGATGTTTAAAAAAAAAAAGATGACATTTTCTGTATTCTCTGCTACTTCCATTTAAACATGCGTTTATATATAATAGGTCATCATTAAAGCTAACATGCTGTGGCAGCGTGTTCAAAAACAACATCACTACTTATCCATGCACTCATTTTTACATCCACAGGTTATGCTTCACACTGAATGAAAGCAGGACAACCTTGCGCCTTTCAACACAGTCATTGAAGGGTGTAGGTTTGGTCTCGACATTGGTAGGGACGCAACAACCCCACCCCTCCAAAACAAAGAGATTGGCTTTTTAATGCCATCAACCAAACGATTTATTAACATATAAGATCTGAATTTACATTCAGGAATGCCCATACGCAAATGTAGTATGTGTACATGTGTTGAATTTCCATATATGTACATATGAAGTAAAATCATATGTATATATTTAAAGACATACATATATATTCATCCCAAAGCCTGTCAGTATATGTCTATATATGTAAATATAAAAGAGAGACATGCATGTTTAAATTCGATAAGAAATTATTAAGAAAATAATATACAAACATATAGAATTTTTAAGCATGTTTACATAAAGTTGCATTTTACAATGAGTATTTCATATATCATATAAACTTGTATACACCCTCTGGATATATGAAGAGGTGACATATATGTCATAGTATACTAAGGCATAAAAAAGTGCCACAGTATAGTAAGGCATAGGAAAGCCATAGTAACCCACACAGGAAGGCCCTGGGCCCAGGGTTCGAACCCAGAAACTTCTGACTGAGGCAACAGTTCTAAATGTTACGCCACCGCGCCACCCCATAAATAAATCATCAAATAGTAAGGCATAAAAGCGTCATAATATAGCAAGATATAAAAATGTCAGAAAACGTCATTGTATAGTAAGGCATAAAAAAACACAATATAGTATGGATTAAAAAAAAGTGATCGTATAATGAGGCATAAACGCCACACAGAAAGGCCCCAGCCTGGGAAGTCATAGTATAGTAAGGCATTAGAGTCGCCAATTAACCAAATATGCAGGTCTTTGGACTGTGGGAGGAATCCAGAGGACCCAGAGAGAACCAACGCAGGCACAAGGAGAACATGCAAACTCCACACAGAAAGGCCCCAGGCCCAGGAATGGTAGGGTATAGGTATAGTAAGGTATAGTAAGGCATAAGAACGTCATTGTCAGAGTCCCGCTGTGTCTTCCCTTTTCCTGTTTGTCTACCCTACCCTGTGTGTGTGTGTGTGTGTGTGTGTGTTGTGTGTGTGTGTGTGTGTGTGTGTGTGTGTGTGTGTGTGTGTGTGTGTGTGTGTGTGTGTGTGTGTTGTGTGTGTGTGTGTTGTGTGTGTGTGTGTGTGTGTGTGTGTGTGTGTGTGTGTGTGTGTGTGTGTCTGTGTGTCTGTCTGTCTGTCTGTCTGTCTGTCTGTGTCTCTCTCTCTCTCTCTCTCTCTCTCTCTCTCTCTCTCTCTCTCTGTGTCCGTGTTCTTCCCCTGACATCAGGTGACTCTGCAGAGGCGAGGTCTGGACAGCAGCCCACCACCAAACCTGCAATCTATCACTCATCATCTGCAGTATATCTACCCCGGGCATCTATCCATTCGTGGCCAGATTCTTCTGCTCTTCACAGTGGTAGTTATTCTCTCAGCCGCTCTGATTAGTTTATGTGACTACAGAGTCATCTTGTGATTCAGCAATCTTTCCATTTTTTGTCTATACTAAATCTTTGTTCTCTGTTGCTCCAGAAGACTTCCTGATTTGTGGGCTACTGAGAGTGTGTTTACTCATCTGATTCTGGCCTCCAGTGTCCTGGATTCCCTGGACCCACCCTCCCTCCACATTCTCCATCATCATTTCTTTCTCTCCCAAAAACTAAAAACACAGTTATTTCTGATGTATTTTGTGTTGGGTCTCTGCTCTGGTGTTCAACATCAGTTCTGACAAAAACGTAACAGTCACAGTATGGTAAGGCATAAAAATGTCAAAATGCATCATAATACATTAGGGCATGAAAATGTCAAAAAATGTCATAGTATACTGAGGCATAAATTTGTCAAAAAACACCATAGTAGTCAAAAGATTCAATGTATAGTAAGGCATAAAATGAACAAAAAACGTCATAGTATAAAGTGGTATAAAATTGTCATTAAAATGTCATGGTATAGTAAGGCTTAAAACGTCATAGGCATAAAAATGTAAGAAAACGTCATAGTATATTAAGGCACAAAAGTCATAGTATAGTAAAGCATTAAAATGTCATGGTATAGTAAGGCTTAAAACATCATAGTATAGTGAGGCATAAATTTGTCAAAAAACACCATAGTATAGTAAGGCATTAAACGTCATAGTATAGGAAGGCATAAATTTGTCAAAAATGTCATAGTATAGTAAGGCATGAAAATTTAAAATAAAAATCATAGTATAGTAAGGCATAAAATTTGTCAAAAAACGTCACAATATAGTAAGGCATAAAATTGTCAAAAAACGTCATAGTATTGTAAGGCATAAAATGTCACAGTATTGTAAGGCATAAAATTGTCAAAAAACGTCATAGTATAGTAAGGCATAAAAATGTCAAAAAACGTCATAGTATTGTAAGGCATAAAATGTCACAGTATTGTAAGGCATAAAAATTGTCAAAAAACGTCATAGTATAGTAAGGCATAGATTTGTCAAAAAATGTCATAGTATAGGAAAGCATAAAATTGTCAAAAAATGTCATAGTATAGTAAGGCATAAAATTGTCAAAAAACGTCATAGTATTGTAAGGCATAAAACGTCATAGAACAGTAAGGCATAAAATTGTCAAAAAACGTCAGTATTGTAAGGCATAAAATGTCATAGAACAGTAAGGCATAAAATTGTCAAAAAACATCATAGTATTGTAAGGCATAAAACGTCATAGAACAGTAAGGCATAAAATTGTCAAAAAACGTCATAGTATTGTAAGGCATAAAATGTCATAGTATAGGAAAGCATAAAATTGTCAAAAAACGTCATAGTATTGTAAGGCATAAAATGTCATAGTATAGTAAGGCATAAAATTGTCAAAAAATGTCATAGTATAGGAAAGCATAAAATTGTCAAAAAACGTCATAGTATTGTAAGGCATAAAAATGTCATAGAACAGTAAGCCATAAAATTGTCAAAAAATGTCATAGTATAGGAAGGCATAAAAATGTCTAAAAACGTCATAGTATAGTAAGGCATAAAACGTCATAGTATAGTAAGGCATAAAACATCATAGTATAGTAAAGCATTAAAAGTCATAGAATAGTAAGGCATAAATTTGTCAAAAAACGTCAAAGTATAGTAAGGCACAAAACGTCATAATATAGTAAGGCATAAAATTGTCAAAAAATGTCATAGTATTGTAAGGCATAAAACGTCATAGTATAGTAAAGCATTAAAAGTCATAGAATAGTAAGGCATAAATTTGTCAAAAAACGTCAAAGTATAGTAAAGCACAAAACGTCATAATATAGTAAGGCATAAAAATGTCAAAAAACGTCATAATATAGTAAGGCATAAAAATGTCAAAAAACGTCATAATATAGTAAGGCATAAAAATGTCAAAAAACGTCATAGTATTGTAAGGCATAAAATGTCGTAGTATAGTAAGGCATAAAATTGTCAAAAAATGTCATAGTATTGTAAGGCATAAAACGTCATAGTATAGTAAAGCATTAAAAGTCATAGAATAGTAAGGCATAAAAATGTCAAAAAACGTCATAGTATAGTAAGGCATAAAACGTCATAGTATAGTAAGGCATAAAACATCATAGTATAGTAAGGCATAAAACGTCATAGTATAGTTAGGCATAAAATTGTCAAAAAACATCATAGTATTGTAAGGCATAAAACGTCATAGAACAGTAAGGCATAAAATTGTCAAAAAACGTCATAGTATTGTAAGGCATAAAATGTCATAGTATAGGAAAGCATAAAATTGTCAAAAAACGTCATAGTATTGTAAGGCATAAAATGTCATAGTATAGTAAGGCATAAAACTGTCAAAAAATGTCATAGTATAGTAAGGCATAAAATTGTCAAAAAACGTCATAGTATTGTAAGGCATAAAATGTCATAGAACAGTAAGCCATAAAATTGTCAAAAAATGTCATAGTATAGGAAGGCATAAAAATGTCTAAAAACGTCATAGTATAGTAAGGCATAAAACGTCATAGTATAGTAAGGCATAAAACATCATAGTATAGTAAAGCATTAAAAGTCATAGAATAGTAAGGCATAAATTTGTCAAAAAACGTCAAAGTATAGTAAGGCACAAAACGTCATAATATAGTAAGGCATAAAATTGTCAAAAAATGTCATAGTATTGTAAGGCATAAAACGTCATAGTATAGTAAAGCATTAAAAGTCATAGAATAGTAAGGCATAAATTTGTCAAAAAACGTCAAAGTATAGTAAGCATAAAAATGTCATAGAATAGTAAGGCATAAAAATGTCAAAAAACGTCATAATATAGTAAGGCATAAAAATGTCAAAAAACGTCATAGTATAGTAAGGGATAAAAATGTCAAAAAACGTCATGGTATAGTAAGGCATAAAATTGTCAAAAAACGTCATAGTATAGTAAGGCATTAAATTGTCAAAAAATGTCAAAAAAGTCATAGTATTGTAAGTCATAGTATTGTAAGGCATAAAATGTCATAGTATAGTAAGGCATAAAACATCATAGTATAGTAAGGCATAAAACGTCATAGTATAGTTAGGCATAAAATTGTCAAAAAACGTCATAATATAGTAAGGCATAAATTTACCAAAAAACGTCATAGTATTGTAAGGCATAAAACGTCATAGTATAGTAAGGCATAAATTTGTCAAAAAACGTCAAAGTATAGTAAGGCACAAAACGTCATAGTATAGTAAGGCATAAAATTGTCAAAAAATGTCATAGTATAGGAAGGCATAAAATTGTCAAAAAACGTCATAGTATTGTAAGGCATAAAACGTCATAGTATAATTAGGCATAAAATTGTCAAAAAACATCAAAGTATAGTAAGGCACAAAACGTCATAGCATAGTAAGGCATAAATTTGTCAAAAATTGTGATAGTATAGTAAGGCATAAAATGTCACAGTATAGTAAGGCATAAATTTACCAAAAAAAGTCATAGTATAGTAAGGCATAAAATGTCATAGTATAGTAAGGCATAAAATTGTCAAAAAATGTCATAGCATAGTAAGGCATAAATTTGTCAAAAAATTTCATAGTATAGTTAGGCATAAATTTACCAAAAAACGTCATTGTGTAGTAAGGCATAAAATTGTCAAAAAACGTCATAGTATTTTAAGGCATAAAACGTCATAGTATAGTTAGGCATAAAATTGTCAAAAAACGTCATAGTATA
Source organism: Seriola aureovittata (assembly GCF_021018895.1). Classification (NCBI taxonomy): domain Eukaryota; kingdom Metazoa; phylum Chordata; class Actinopteri; order Carangiformes; family Carangidae; genus Seriola; species Seriola aureovittata. The sequence goes on along the minus strand of NC_079371.1, from coordinate 7,285,349 downwards.
GTAAGGGATAAAAATGTCAAAAAACGTCATGGTATAGTAAGGCATAAAATTGTCAAAAAACGTCATAGTATTGTAAGGCATAAAAATGTCAAAAAACGTCATAGTATTGTAAGGCATAAAATGTCATAGAACAGTAAGGCATAAAAATGTCAAAAAACGTCATGGTATAGTAAGGCATAAAATTGTCAAAAAACGTCATAGTATTGTAAGGCATAAAAATGTCAAAAAACGTCATAGTATTGTAAGGCATAAAATGTCATAGAACAGTAAGGCATAAAATTGTCAAAAAACGTCATAGTATTGTAAGGCATAAAATGTCATAGAACAGTAAGGCATAAAATTGTCAAAAAATGTCATAGTATAGGAAGGCATAAAAATGTCAAAAAACGTCATAGTATAGTAAGGCATAAAACGTCATAGTATAGTAAGGCATAAAATTGTCAAAAAACGTCATAGTATAGGAAGGCATAAAATTGTCAAAAAACGTCATAGTATTGTAAGGCATAAAACGTCATAGTATAGTAAAGCATTAAAAGTCATAGAATAGTAAGGCATAAAAATGTCAAAAAACGTCATAGTATTGTAAGGCATAAAATGTCATAGTATAGTAAGGCATTAAATTGTCAAAAAATGTCATAGTATAGGAAGGCATAAAAATGTCAAAAAACGTCATAATATAGTAAGGCATAAAAATGTCAAAAAACGTCATAGTATTGTAAGGCATAAAATGTCATAGAATAGTAAGGCATAAAAATGTCATAGTATAGGAAGGCATAAAATTGTCAAAAAATGTCATAGTATAGTAAGGGATAAAAATGTCAAAAAACGTCATAGTATTGTAAGGCATAAAATGTCATAGTATAGGAAGGCATAAAATTACCAAAAAAAGTCATAGTATAGTAAGGCATAAAATGTCATAGTATAGTAAGGCATAAAATTGTCAAAAAATGTCATAGCACAGTAAGGCATAAATTTGTCAAAAAATTTCATAGTATAGTTAGGCATAAATTTACCAAAAAACGTCATTGTGTAGTAAGGCATAAAACGTCATTGTGTAGTAAGGCATAAAACGTCATAGTATAGTAAGGCATAAATTTGTCAAAAAACGTCACAGTATAGTAAGGTATAAAATGTCACAGTATAGTAAGGCTTAAAAATGACAAAAAACGTCATAGTATAGTACATTAAGGCACAAAAAGATTCATCCTATAATGAGGCATACAGTCCACACAGAAATGTCGCAGTCCTGGGAAGTCATCGTATAGCAAAGCAAAAATGTCATAATATAGTAAGGAATTAGAGTTGCCAATTGACCTAATGTGCAGGTCTGTGGGAGGAAACCATAGTGGTCCCACACAGGCACAGGGAGAACATGTAAACTCCACACAGAAAGGCCCCAGGCCCAGGAAGTCACAGTATACTAAGGCATAAGAATGTCATTGTCGCAGTCCCGCTGTGTTTCCCAGTGTTTTCCCTTTTCCTGTTTGTCTCCCTACCATTGTGTATGTGTGTACGTCTGTGTTCTTCCCCTGACATCAGGTGACTCTGCAGAGGCGAGGTCTGAACAGCAGCTCACTACGACACCTGCAATCTGTCAGTCATCATCTGCAGTACCGGTCATCCATCCATTCGTGGCCAGATTCTTCTGCTCTTCACAGTGGTAGTTATTCTCTCACCCGCTCTGATTAGTTTGATCTTCTCTGTGTTTTGTCTGTATTAACCCTTTGTTCTTCTATGCTCCAGAAGACTTCCTGATTTGTGGGCTGCTGATCCTGCGACACTTCGCTGTCGCCACACCACCCACCTGCCTTTTGTCTCCAGCCATCCCTCATGTTCGAGAGTGTGTTTACTCACCTGACTCTGGTCGCCCATACCCCTGCCTCGCACTCTCACACCTGGATTCCCTGGACCCACTCCCCCTCCATGTTTAAATCACCATTGCCTTCTCCTCAATAAACTCCCTTCCACTGTTATTGCTGGTGTATTTTGTGTTCTGTCACTGCTCTGGGGTCCCAGTCATAGTATGATAAGACATGAAAATGTCATAGTATAGTAAGGCATAAAAATGTCAAAAAACGTCATAGTATAGTAAGGCATAAAATCTCATAGTATAGTAAGGCATAAAAATGTCAAAAAACATCAAAGTATAATAAGGCATAAAAAAATCATAGTACAGTAAAGCATTGAAAGTCATAAAATAGTAAGGCATAAAAATGTCAAAAAACGTCATAGTATAGTAAGGCATAAAATGTCATAGTATAGTAAGGCATAAAATGTCATAGTATAATAAGGTATAAAAATGTCAAAAACGACATAGTACAGTAAGGCATAAAATTGACAAAAAAACAACATGGTATAGTAAGGCATAAAATGTCACAGAATACCAAGGCTTAAAATTGTCAAAAACGTCATAGTATAGTAAGGCATAAAAATATCAAAAAACATCATAGTATAGTAAAGCATAAAATTGTCAAAAAACGTCATAGTATAGTAAGGCATAAAATGTCATAGTATAGTAAGGCATAAAAATGTCATAGTATAGTAAGGCATAAATTTGTCAAAAAAAGTCATAGTATAGTAAGGCATAAAAATGTCAAAAAAATCATAGTACAGTAAGGCATAAAATGTCATAATGTAGTAAGTCGTAAAAATGTCAAAAAACATCATAGTATAGTAAGGCATAAAATGTCATAATATAGTAAGTCATAAAAATGTCAAAAAACATCATAGTATAGTAAGGCATAAAATTGTCAAAAAACGTCATAGTGTATAATAAGGCATCAAAATCTAAAAAAACGTCATATAATAGTAAGGCATAAAAATGTAAAAAAAAACGTCATAGTATGGTAAGGCATAAAACGTCATAGTATAGTAAGGCATAAAATGTCACAGAATACCAAGGCTTAAAATTGTCAAAAAACGTCATAGTATAGTAAGGCATAAAATGTCATAGTATAGTAAGGCATAAAAATGTCAATAAACGTTATAGTGTAGTAAGGCATAAATTTGTCAAAAAACGTCAAAGTATAGTAAGGCATAAAATTGTCAAAAAACATCATAGTATAGTAAGGCATAAAATTGTCAAAAAACGTCATAGTATAGTATGGCATAAAACGTCATAGTATAGTAAGGCATAAAATCTCATAGTATAGTAAGGCATAAAAATGTCAAAAAACATCAAAGTATAATAAGGCATAAAAAATCATAGTACAGTAAAGCATTGAAAGTCATAAAATAGTAAGGCATAAAATTGTCAAAAAACGTCATAGTATAATAAGGCATAAAAATGTCAAAAAATGTCATAGTATAGTAAGGCATAAAATGTCATAGTATAGTAAGGCATAAAATGTCATAGTATAATAAGGTATAAAAATGTCAAAAACGACATAGTACAGTAAGGCATAAAATTGACAAAAAACGTCATAGTATAGTAAGGCATAAAATGTCATAGTATAGTAAGGCATAAAAATGTCATAGTATAGTAAGGCATAAATTTGTCAAAAAAAGTCATAGTATAGTAAGGCATAAAAATGTCAAAAAACATCAAAGTATAGTAAGGCATAAAATTGTCAAAAAACATCATAGTATAGTAAGGCATAAAATTGTCAAAAAACGTCATAGTATAGTATGGCATAAAACGTCATAGTATAGTAAGGCATAAAAATATCAAAAAACATCATAGTATAGTAAGGCATAAAAATGTAATAAAATGTCATAGTATAATAAGGCATAAATTTGTCAAAAAACGTCATAGTATAGTAAAGCATGAAATCTCATAGTACAGTAAGGCATAAAAATGTCATAAAATGTCATAGTATAATAAGGCATAAAAATTTCAAAAAATGTCATAGTATAGTAAAGCATGAAATCTCATAGTATAGTAAGGCATAAAAATGTAAAAAAAAAACGTCATAGTATAGTAAGGCATAAAAATGTAAAGAAAATGTCATAGTATAGTAAGGCAAAAATCTGTAAAAAATTGCATTGTATACTAAGGTATAAAAATGTCAAAAAACGTAAAAATATAGTATGGCATAAAAATGTCAAAAAACATCATAGTATAGAAAGGCACAAAACGTCATAGTATAGTAAGGCATAAATTTGTCAAAAAATTTTATAGTATAGTAAGGCATAAAAATTTAAAATAAAAATCATAGTATAGTAAGGCATCAAATGTCATAGTAAGGCATAAAAATGTAAAAAAAAACATCATAGTATAGTAAGGCATAAAAATGTCAAAAAATGTCATAGTATAGTAAGGCACAAATCTGTCAAAAAATGTCATAGTATACTAAGGCATAAATTTGTCAAAAAACGTCATAGTATAGTAAGGCATAAAAATGTCAAAAAATGTCATAGTATAGTAAGGCATCAAAATGTCAAAAAAAGTCATAGTATAGTAAGGCATAAAAATGTAAAAAAAAACGTCATAGTATAGTAAGGCATAAAACGTCATAGTATAGTAAGGCATCAAAATGTCAAAAAAAGTCATAGTATAGTAAGGCATAAAAATGTAAAAAAAACGTCATAGTATAGTAAGGCATAAAAATGTCAAAAAACATCAAAGTATAGTAAGGCATAAAATTGTCAAAAAACATCATAGTATAGTAAGGCATAAAATTGTCAAAAAACGTCATAGTATAGTATGGCATAAAACGTCATAGTATAGTAAGGCATAAAAATGTAAAAAAAAACGTCTTAGTATAGTAAGGCATAAAAATGTCAAAAAATTCATAGTATAGTAAGGCATAAAAATGTCATAGTATAATAAGGCATAAAAATTTCAAAAAATGTCATAGTATAGTAAGCATAAAAATGTCAAAAAACATCATAGTATAGTAAGGCATCAAAATGTCAAAAAATGTCATAGTATATAGTAAGGCATAAAAATGTAAAAAAAAAACGTCATAGTATTAGTAAGGCATAAAATTGTCAAAAAACGTATAGTATAGTAAGGCATAAAATTGTCAAAAAATGTCATAGTATAGTAAGGCATAAAAATGTAAAAAAAAACGTCATAGTATAGTAGGCATAAAAATGTAAAAAAAAACGTCATAGTTAGTAAGGCATAAAAATGTCAAAAAACGTATAGTATAGTAAGGCACAAATCTGTCAAAAAATGTCATAGTATACTAAGGCATAAATTTGTCAAAAAACGTCATAGTATAGTAAGGCATAAAAATGTCAAAAAATGTCATAGTATAGTAAGGCATCAAAATGTCAAAAAAAGTCATAGTATAGTAAGGCATAAAAATGTAAAAAAAAACGTCATAGTATAGTAAGGCATAAAACGTCATAGTATAGTAAGGCATCAAAATGTCAAAAAAAGTCATAGTATAGTAAGGCATAAAAATGTAAAAAAAAACGTCTTAGTATAGTAAGGCATAAAACGTCATCGTATAGTAAGGCATCAAAATGTCAAAAAAAGTCATAGTATAGTAAGGCATAAAAATGTAAAAAAAACGTCATAGTATAGTAAGGCATAAAACGTCATCGTATAGTAAGGCGTCAAAATCTAAAAAAACGTCATAGTATAGTAAGGCATAAAAATGTCAAAAAATGTCATAGTATAGTAAGGCATAAAAAGTCATAGTATAGTAAGGCGTCAAAATCTAAAAAAACGTCATAGTATAGTAAGGCATAAAAATGTCAAAAAATGTCATAGTATAGTAAGGCATCAAAATGTCAAAAAAAGTCATAGTATAGTAAGGCATAAAAATGTAAAAAAAAACGTCATAGTATAGTAAGGCATAAAACGTCATAGTATAGTAAGGCATCAAAATGTCAAAAAAAGTCATAGTATAGTAGGCATAAAAATGTCATAGTATATAAGGCATAAAAATGTCAAAAAACGTCATAGTATTGTAAGGCATAAAACGTCATCGTATAGTAAGGCATCAAAATGTCATAAAATGTCATAGTATAAGTAAGGCATAAAAATGTCAAAAAATGTCATAGTATAGTAAGGCATAAAAATGTCAAAAAATGTCATAGTATAAGTAAGGCATAAAACGTCACAGTATAGTAAGGCATCAAATGTCAAAAAAAGTCATAGTATAGTAAGCATAAAAATGTAAAAAAAAAAAAACGTCTTAGTATAGTAAGGCATAAAACGTCATAGTATAGTAAGCATCAAAATGTCAAAAAACGTCAAAGTATAGTAAGGCATAAAAATGTAAAAAAAAACGTATAGTATAGTAAGGCATAAAACGTCATAAGTATAGTAAGGCATCAAAATGTCATAAAATGTCATAGTATAATAAGGCATAAATTTGTCAAAAAACGTCATAGTATAGTAAGGCATAAAAATGTCAAAAAATGTCATAGTATAGTAAGGCATAAAACGTCACAGTATAGTAAGGCATCAAAATGTCAAAAAAAAGTCATAGTATAGTAAGGCATAAAAATGTAAAAAAAAACGTCATAGTATAGTAAGGCATAAAAATTTAAAATAAAAATCATAGTATAGTAAGGCATCAAATGTCATAGTAAGGCATAAAAATGTAAAAAAAAACTTCATAGTATAGTAAGGCATAAAAATGTCAAAAAATGTCATAGTATACTAAGGCATAAATTTGTCAAAAAATGTCATAGTATAGTAAGGCATAAATTTGTCAAAAAATGTCATAGTATAGTAAGGCATAAAAAGTCATAGTATAGTAAGGCGTCAAAATCTAAAAAAACGTCATAGTATAGTAAGGCATAAAATTGTCAAAAAACGTCATAGTATAGTAAGGCATAAAACGTCATAGTATAGTAAGGCATCAAAATGTCAAAAAAAGTCATAGTATAGTAAGGCATAAAAATGTAAAAAAAACATCATAGTATAGTAAGGCATAAAACGTCATAGTATAGTAAGGCATCAAAATGTCATAAAATGTCATAGTATAGTAAGGCATAAATTTGTCAAAAAACGTCATAGTATAGTGAGGCATAAAAATGTGAAAAAACGTCATAGTATAGTAAGGCATAAAAATGTGAAAAAACGTCATAGTATAGTAAGGAATCAAAATGTGAAAAAAAGTCATAGTATAGTAAGGCATAAAAATGTAAAAAAAAACGTCATAGTATTAGTAAGGCATAAAACGTCATAGTATAGTAAGGCATCAAAATGTCAAAAAAAGTCATAGTATAGTAAGGCATAAAAATGTAAAAAAAAACGTCATAGTATTGTAAGGCATAAAACGTCATAGTATAGTAAGGCATCAAAATGTCAAAAAATGTCATAGTATAGTAAGGCATAAAAATGTCAAAAAACGTCATAGTATAGTAAGGCATAAAAATGTAAAAAAATGTCAAAAAATTTTATAGTATAGTAAGGCATAAAACGTCATAGTATAGTAAGGCATCAAAATGTCAAAAAAAGTCATAGTATAGTAAGGCATAAAAATGTAAAAAAAAACGTCATAGTATAGTAAGGCATAAAAATGTCAAAAAACGTATAGTATAGTAAGGCATCAAATGTCATAGTAAGGCATAAAAATGTAAAAAAAAACTTCATAGTATAGTAAGGCATAAAAATGTCAAAAAATGTCATAGTATAGTAAGGCACAAATCTGTCAAAAAATGTCATAGTATACTAAGGCATAAATTTGTCAAAAAATGTCATAGTATAGTAAGGCATAAAAAGTCATAGTATAGTAAGGCGTCAAAATCTAAAAAAACGTCATAGTATAGTAAGGCATAAAATTGTCAAAAAACGTCATAGTATAGTAAGGCATAAAACGTCATAGTATAGTAAGGCATCAAAATGTCATAGTATAATAAGGCATAAATTTGTCAAAAAACGTCAGTATAGTAAGGCATAAAAAAGTCAAAAAATGTCATAGTATAGTAAGGCATAAAACGTCACAGTATAGTAAGGCATCAAAATGTCAAAAAAACGTCATAGTATAGTAAGGCATAAAAATGTAAAAAAAAACGTCATAGTATAGTAAGGCATAAAAATTTAAAATAAAAATCATAGTATAGTAAGGCATCAAATGTCATAGTAAGGCATAAAAATGTAAAAAAAAACGTCATAGTATAGTAAGGCATAAAAATGTCAAAAAATGTCATAGTATAGTAAGGCACAAATCTGTCAAAAAATGTCATAGTATACTAAGGCATAAATTCGTCAAAAAATGTCATAGTATAGTAAGGCATAAAAAGTCATAGTATAGTAAGGCATCAAAATGTCATAAAATGTCATAGTATAATAAGGCATAAATTTGTCAAAAAACGTCATAGTATAGTAAGGCATAAAAATGTCAAAAAATGTCATAGTATAGTAAGGCATAAAACGTCACAGTATAGTAAGGCATCAAAATGTCAAAAAAAAGTCATAGTATAGTAAGGCATAAAAATGTAAAAAAAAATCATAGTATAGTAAGGCATAAAACGTCATAGTATAGTAAGGCATCAAAATGTCAAAAAAAGTCATAGTATAGTAAGGCATAAAAATGCCAAAAAACGTCATAGTATAGTAAGGCATAAAAATGTTAAAAAATGTCATAGTATAGTAAGGCATAAAACGTCACAGTATAGTAAGGCATCAAAATGTCAAAAAAAAAGTCATAGTACAGTAAGGCATAAAAATGTAAAAAAAAACGTCATAGTATAGTAAGGCATAAAAATTTAAAATAAAAATCATAGTATAGTAAGGCATCAAATGTCATAGTAAGGCATAAAAATGTAAAAAAAAAACGTCATAGTATGTAAGGCATAAAAATGTCAAAAAATGTCATAGTATAGTAAGGCACAAATCTGTCAAAAAATGTCATAGTATACTAAGGCATAAATTCGTCAAAAAATGTCATAGTATAGTAAGGCATAAAAAGTCATAGTATAGTAAGGCATTAAAAATGTAAAAAAAAAACGTCATAGTATAGTAGGCATAAAAATGTCATAGTATAGTAAGCATAAAAATGTCAAAAAAAAGTCATAGTATAGTAAGCATAAAAATGTCAAAAAATGTCATAGTATAGTAAGGCATAAAACGTCACAGTATAGTAAGGAATCAAAATGTCAAAAAAAAGTCATAGTATAGTAAGGCATAAAAATGTAAAAAAAAAACGTCATAGTATAGTAAGGCATAAAACGTCATAGTATAGTAAGGCATCAAAATGTCAAAAAAAGTCATAGTATAGTAAGGCATAAAAATGTAAAAAAAACGTCATAGTATAGTAAGGCATAAAACGTCATAGTATAGTAAGGCATCAAAATGTCATAAAATGTCATAGTATAATAAGGCATAAATTTGTCAAAAAACGTCATAGTATAGTAAGGCATAAAAATGTCAAAAAATGTCATAGTATAGTAAGGCATAAAACGTCACAGTATAGTAAGGCATCAAAATGTCAAAAAAAAAGTCATAGTACAGTAAGGCATAAAAATGTAAAAAAAAACGTCATAGTATAGTAAGGCATAAAAATGTCAAAAAATGTCATAGTATAGTAAGGCACAAATCTGTCAAAAAATTTCATAGTATACTAAGGCATAAATTTGTCAAAAAATGTCATAGTATAGTAAGGCATAAAAAGTCATAGTATAGTAAGGCGTCAAAATCTAAAAAAACGTCATAGTATAGTAAGGCATAAAAATGTCAAAAAATGTCATAGTATAGTAAGGCATCAAAATGTCAAAAAAAGTCATAGTATAGAAAGGCATAAAAATGTAAAAAAAAACGTCATAGTATAGTAAGGCATAAAACGTCATAGTATAGTAAGGCATCAAAATGTCAAAAAAAGTCATAGTATAGTAAGGCATAAAAATGTAAAAAAAACGTCATAGTATAGTAAGGCATAAAACGTCATCGTATAGTAAGGCATCAAAATGTCATAAAATGTCATAGTATAATAAGGCATAAATTTGTCAAAAAACGTCATAGTATAGTAAGGCATAAAAATGTCAAAAAATGTCATAGTATAGTAAGGCATAAAACGTCACAGTATAGTAAGGAATCAAAATGTCAAAAAAAAGTCATAGTATAGTAAGGCATAAAAATGTAAAAAAAAAACGTCATAGTATAGTAAGGCATAAAACGTCATAGTATAGTAAGGCATCAAAATGTCAAAAAAAGTCATAGTATAGTAAGGCATAAAAATGTAAAAAAAACGTCATAGTATAGTAAGGCATAAAACGTCATAGTATAGTAAGGCATAAAACATCATAGTATAGTAAGGCATCAAAATGTCAAAAAAAGTCATAGTATAGTAAGGCATAAAAATGTAAAAAAAACGTCATAGTATAGTAAGGCATAAAACGTCATAGTATAGTAAGGCATCAAAATGTCATAAAATGTCATAGTATAATAAGGCATAAATTTGTCAAAAAACGTCATAGTATAGTAAGGCATCAAAATGTCAAAAAAAAGTCATAGTATAGTAAGGCATAAAAATGTAAAAAAAAACGTCATAGTATAGTAAGGCATAAAACGTCATAGTATATTAAGGCATAAAAATTTAAAATAAAAATCATAGTATAGTAAGGCATCAAATGTCATACTATAATAAGGCATAAAAATGTCAAAAAATGTCATAGTACAGTAAAGCATGAAATCTCATAGTATAGTAAGGCATAAAAATGTAAAAAAAAACGTCATAGTATAGTAAGGCATAAAAATGTAAAGAAAATGTCATAGTATAGTAAGGCACAAATCTGTAAAAAATATCATTGTATACTAAGGTATAAAAATGTCAAAAAACGTAAAAATATAGTATGGCATAAAAATGTCAAAAAACATCATAGTATAGAAAGGCACAAAACGTCATAGTATAGTAAGGCATAAATTTGTCAAAAAATTTTATAGTGTAGTAAGGCATAAAAATTTAAAATAAAAATCATAGTATAGTAAGGCATCAAATGTCATAGTATAGTAAGGCATAAAAATGTAAAAAAAAAACGTCATAGTATAGTAAGGCATAAAAATGTCAAAAAATGTAAGGCATGAAACCTCATAGTATAGTAAGGCATAAAAAGTCATAGTATAGTAAGGCATCAAAATCTAAAAAAACGTCATAGTATAGTAAGGCATAAAATTGTCAAAAAACGTCAGTATAGTAAGGCATAAAACGTCATAGTATAGTAAGGCATCAAAATTTCAAAAAATGTCATAGTATAGTAAGGCATAAATTTGTCAAAAAACGTCATAATATAGTATGGCATAAAAATGTAAAAAAAAACATCATAGTATAGTAAGGCATAAAACGTCATAGTATAGTAAGGCATCAAAATGTCATAAAATGTCATAGTATAATAAGGCATAAATTTGTCAAAAAACGTCATAGTATAGTAAGGCATAAAAATGTCAAAAAATATCATAGTATAGTAAGGCATAAAACGTCACAGTATAGTAAGGCATCAAAATGTCAAAAAAAAGTCATAGTATAGTAAGGCATAAAAATGTAAAAAAAAACGTCATAGTATAGTAAGGAATAAAAATGTAAAATAAAAATCATAGTATAGTAATGCATGAAATGTCATAGTATAGTAAGGCACAAATTTGTTAAAAAACGTCATAGCATACTAAGGTATAAAAATGTCAAAAAACGTCAGAGTAGTAAGGCATAAAAATGTCAAAAAACGTTATAGTGTAGTAAGGCATAAAATGTCATAGTAAAGTAAGGCATAAATTTGTCAAAAAACGTCATAGTATTGTAAGGCATAAAACTACTAAGAGACTACACAAGCGAGAAGCTAGGGTTAGCTTGCTACTTAACGCTAGCTAACACGGTTAAATAACATCAGTTGACATTTCTCTGGTGACATTAGGTACCACTGTGATTTTCTCACATGACGTGAGCCTTCAGATAGTCCCCGCCCTTTCAGTCAATCAAATGCTATCATGCCTACATCGGTTGTCTTGGAGGGCACATTGGAATTATTTAATATAAATTCACTGCAAACATAGTGCAAATGAGTTCACTCAAATATTGGTAGGGATATGTCTCTACCATCCATATGCAAACCTACGCCCTTATCGAACAAGACGAGGTCAAAACCCAGTACAAGGCTGAACTGCGTCATAGACTATTTGCATTCTGCAAGTGTAAATCAGTCTCAGTCTAATGCAGCTGAATTTACAATAAAGCTGTAAATCTTGATTTTATTTCTGTTACGTCATCTGACAAAATCACCAAACACAAGACACTGCTGTGCTGTGATTTCAGCTATATTTACTTCTAAAATGATCACTCAGAGAGAAAGTTACAAGCTCATTTATGTCAGCCGCCGTGCAGTCAGCATAAAATGGTATGTATATGGAGGTAAAGCCCGACCTCACGCTCGTAAGGCAATGCTGGTGATTCTCTTGTATTGAAAGTAGCTCAATTTTATCCAAAAAGTCGGCTAGGTGCTTTTTTGGGAAAAAAAAGTTGCTAAAGGCATCTGAAAAGTGTGTTACTGCAACAACAAAAGCACTAAGTTGGCAACACTGCTTGTCAGTGCTAAATCGTTTTGAAAGAGCAACAACCAATAGGGGAATTCCAAAACTCAGCCAGCTAACCAATGGTATAACCAGTCAGTGATGAACCCATTTATAGGACTGGCCTGGCTGTTGTAGTCAAAAACAAGGAAAAAGGAAAAAAACAAAAAAAAAATTGGAACAATCCACAAACGGATCTATAAAAATTACAACTACTGGGGGTTTGAATAAAGGGCGCACAAATACTATGTCACATTATACTACACATTATATACAGTATACCCACAATCAAACCAACAGTTTTTAATACTTAACTAAATGGAACAGTTTCCCTTGTTCATATCAGGTGATTTCTTCACAGTAACCCATCATTTTGTGATATTTTGTTACTGTAAAATGGCTACAACAAAAGCATCCAGTGCTCCAGCTGACATCTTGCCATCAGCTTTGTTCACCATACAGTGCACTTATAGTTTAAATTTCATATTGAGTCAAAGTACAGGTGTATTGACACTATATGAGCAATGTGCACTTAACAAGAGCACACTGTTGGCTTTGTTATTTGAAGAGGCAGGTATTTTCTATGCTGTGTAAAGTGAAAACAATGGAGACTATTAGTGTGGCCACTTGTTGAAACCTTACAGGAAAAATGTTGGATAGTAGGTAGCTTTTTTGGGGAATTACAAATGAAAAGTGCCCTTTTGGGGGTAATTGCGTCTTACCTAACTGCCTAAAATACATGGAAAAGCTTTTGTCAGAGACTTCGCAAAAGAGGAGAAAAACTTCCACCAAGAGGCATCTCCCATCAAAGGGTCCACCAGAGGAACGGAGAGCTATTGGCTTCTCATAAAGACTTTTCTGTTCCTATCTTCAAGTGCATAAAAGCCCATCTTTTCCCACCCCGCATCAATCTATCACAACAATTGAACAAACAGCAGCCATTTCTACTGGGAGAGAAACATTACTACTAGCCTCTACTGAATTGAATTCTTCAAGCACACACACACACACACACACACACACACACACACACACACACACACACACACACACACACACACACACACACACACACACACACACACACACACACACACACACAACACACACACACACACACACACACACAACACACACACACACACACACACACACACACACACACACACACACACACACACACACACACACACACACACACACACACACACACACACACACACACACCACACACACACACACACACACACACACACACACACAACACACACACACCACACACACACACACACACACACACACACACACACACACACACACACACACACACACACACACACACACATACAGGCAGAGGGGGAAACAAATTGAGACTGGGGAAAAGGAGATCCACACAAAAGACACTCTACAGGTTTTTAGAGCACTGATTGCAACTCTTTCTACTTGCGTTGGGTTTGATGGCTTCTTTACCTGCTTCTCCCAGAGGCGACATCTTTCCAAGTTACAGTAGGCACGACACAGAGGAGCACAAGCACAGGAGAAGAAATTGACAAAAGAAGAGCAGGTATTCCATGTTACAGCAGGGAGATGTTGGCATATCAAAACTTAATTAAATGTTGGCTGGCACTGTTTCTCAAAATGTTACTAAATGCACCAAGGATTTCAATGAGGGTGGGCAGATGGAGGGGGAAGTCACTGACATACACACATGCACAAATGTGTCTCTCTCTCTCTCTCTCGCTCTCTCTCTCACACACACACATACACACACAGATGGAAATACATTGTTGCTAAAGAGTTCAAGTCGTGTACAGAGAAACGGTTCGATGCATTGCTTTGAGGAAATCACACACACACACAAACACACACACACACAACACACACACACACACACACACACACACACACACACACACACACACACACACTCTCTCTGTCTATCTCTCTCTCTCTCCCCCTCTGTTTCTAACGCACACAAGCATATCCTTGCATGTATATCATGATGATCCCTGCCACAAGGGAGAGACTCTGAATAAGACAAGGGTAATAGGAGGAGGAGAGGACGCCAAGATTACTAAACAGCCAAAGCAGAGGCCTTAAGTCGGCACAGTCAACTCGAACCTTCTCCTGACTGTTTGGGGGGCCTCCAGTGAGATGTCATTTCATGTTGTGATAGACGATAGAACTACAGTTTCCCCGATGGATTTCCCAAAAGAGATTAAATATCATCATGACTTTTCTGTGCCTGTCATCTTCGGCTAATTGCGTAGAATTACATCATGATAGGGCTCTACGATACGCAAGAGAAGAAAAAGCTGCCAGTCATCTATCAAATGCTTTCAGCATGGTATACTTTGAGGAATTACCTTTCAGTGGCCAGTATAAACAGGATGACTTTTGGAGGGATTATGGTGTGTTAGTTAAATATCATCTGGGTAGCATCAGACTCTGGGCCAACATCTAAACATGGCATTCACATTCATCAAGGCCAAAATAACAAGGTCAGGTTCACATATAGTCACCAATCATGTGTGTAAATAGCTGCAGAAGACAGACAGGATGCATCATAAGGGAGGAGTGGAGCTGCATCTATTGCAGAATACACTCAGAAGTTGCCACAAAGCAAAAACTAATGCAGTCTAATACAGCAGCCCTGCAATAAAACCTCCTTCACAAAGGTTTTAAGGTTCCCTTTTTTGTTGAAATTATTTTAGAGAGGTGTTAATTCAACTTTTATGGTCATTTTGCGACACTGCAGGTGGTGGTACTGTAGAATAGTATAGAGCTATTTGGACAGGTATTTATATTTTGTCCACCCCATTTATATCAATGAGGGTAGGCTAGATGGTAGAGACAGCTCTCTGTATAATGCAATACAGTTCAACAGTACCACAAACTACATCCTCCAAAATGAACATAAAGTTCAACAATCAACACCTCAATAAAACAATTTCAATAAACCTGAAGGAGGCTTAATTGCCTGTGTGTTAGACTGCATTAGTTTTAATAAGGTGTACCTAATAAACTGCCAACCGCATGTTTCTTTGCAAATCTTGCATCGGCTTTCTTTTGTGCTAAACAAGTGAGCAATGATATGATTTCTCTGACATGTCACTGCCTCTTCTCTAATTCTCTCGCCGAGTTGCTCTGCACTTCATATTTTGATGAGATAAAACATAATAAATGTGATTAAATCTCTGCTTGCTGCACATCAACATGTTGTTGTGTGTTGTGTTTGCTTCTCTGTCGAAGGGGTGAGCGTCTGCAGCACTAGCAACAGCTACAGCCACAACCTTCTATCACCTCTTTTCATCTACTCCACCTCCCTCCCCTTCCCCTCTGCCAGCCTCCAAGCTACAGAGTAATGGAACTCCCTACACAGAAACAAGATACGGTGTATAAATGGGATGCAGAGGGAGAGAAGCTATTTCTTCCTACTGAAAGTTATGGGCTGGGTATCGCAAAACTACAGTCGTGGCAAACACAGCCGCTCGTTCACTGGTAAGAGTAATCACCTCAAACAAGGAGCAGGGGAGGGAAAAAATAGTGCAACTGAAGAGAAGGTGAGTTCAGTTGTGGAGAGCTGGAAAAAGAAGGGGTAGGGAAAATGGGGATGGCGGGTCAAAGAAGAGTGTCAGTGACCCTTTTCTACTTGATGTGTCAAGAGACTCACTGATTTATAATAAGCAGCTGAAATGTGTACAAACCAATGCATTATAGAAGATTAAAGGATTAAAAGCCCTGTATGCTTTCGCTTAGCTACTGCACTTAATATGTTAGGCTCATTGTTTCAGTTTTTTTTCCTTTATTTATTTTTTATTTTTTTACTCTTTTTTCTACAGAAGACTATCTGGATTTTCAAAAAGAAATTATTTTGAACCAATTTTCATTTATAAATTATGTTGCCTGCATCTAATAGTTGTATTTTCTGCTACAAGAAGACCCTGTTCACCAAAGTTTACATCAAATGAAGGTCAAGTTGCTTCTGGTAACAAAAGCTTCAGATTTTCTCCCACTGAGTAAAAAACAAAACAAAAAACAAGAATTTTATCAATGGCTGCATTACATAAAGTCGGCATGTTTGGAATGCACTTAGTAATCAATACGTAAAAAAAAATGTGCATGTTTTAAATATTCTAAATATACATTCTATTTTTATGCTGGTATCCCACATTAATGTGGTAATATTTGACATATTACTGCTTACAAAAATGTAGTATTACCATTACTATACATTCAATGTCCTGAAACCCCACTACTTTTACTACATTTCAGCATTTCTGCTAAAATTGTGCGTAACAAAATTAACATTAGTGCATGTGCACATACATACACATATTGAAGTGCTGCTTTGTCTCACAAAAAGGGACGTAAACAGAGCTTTACAGCATTCCAGCTCATGTGTTAAAGTTGGGGGAGATTAGTTGACTTCATCATTGAACACCTTTTTTTTTCATTCAATCATGTTTTATTTAGTTTACTATATTGATATATTCAGACACACATTCTGCCTCACCAACATTTTCATTTATTGATTTTCTGTATGTCCCAGAGTGACTTTCAAAAATTCTCTGGGTAATAAACATTTTACTTTCAATCAAAGTCGGCTTTCAGACATGCTTCCTTTAGCCAACCTGTCCGTGAAGAGAAATCTGCGATGCTCACAGACAAAACACAACATGCTTTATGGCTGCACTTTATTATAATCTGTGAAGGCTTATAGAGAAACTAACTGTTATTTCTGGTTTCTGTCTCCAGTTTAACGGTGTTACCTGTAGAAAGTGTTTTTCCTTTTCTTTTTTTAAGAAGTATCACCTAAACGAGGGGTTGTGCAAATGTCAGATGATCTGAGAGTGAGGGGGTTGCAATCCGGTGCTTGATGTGTTTTGGTGTGTTTTCTTAGCCCACCATAACAGGCAGAGGCGATCAGAATGGCATGACAGAGGGAAATGCCTCAGACAGGCCTGGATAAACATGCTGAGGCAAGATACTGAAAGTCTCCCACTCTTTCTCTTTTTCTTTCTTCTTCTCATTCAACACACTGTTTCTTCTCTTACTCTCTTCCTGCTTTTCTCTTTTTAATCCCCCTATTACTGACATTACCTCCAATGTTAACTAGAAGAAGGCAGCCACTTGGGATTTCTAAACACCCAGGAAGCAGAGAAAGCAATCTAAACACTTAACAAAGAATTTGAACTTGAAATGGACACTAAATCTCACAGTATTGAGATTTAGCATGCATGTATACAAATTCACCTTCCTGTTCGACAGTTTGTATACAGAGTTTAGAGGGAAAGTGAGTTTAACTGACAGTCTGTTGAGATAAACGGTAACGAGGAGAGGTTCACTGAGACCAGGGTGGTCATAACACATGCAATTGGTTTTGACAGGGCAGGGATGCGGTTAAACTTTCCATGCCTCTATCACCACTCTATCTCAGTGGGTACTATGATGTGCATGCATGGTAATACTGGTGAGTGACCCAGATAGTGAATACAGCTATTCTTTCCCCCAACAATCTCTCACGACGCTCCCTCCCTTGATTCCATTTAAGATCCAGACTCCCTTTGACAAAAACTGGGCTGTGCAACGTCACTCACAAACTGGCATCAGGGCTGGATTTTTTTTTTCCCAATGCAGGCTGTTCTTACCATTTTTTCCCTTTTTCAAACTAGTCTTATCTCTCGTCTTAGTGCTCTTATGGTCAGACATACTGCATAACTGCGGCCCAACACTTCCACATAAACACAGCAGAAAATGTACACACATACACGCACTACCCCTTAATAACCCTACTGAAAGGAGCTTGGTCTCAAAGTAATGCCTCCTGACTGCTCGGCACAAAATCTGTTTCAGGAGAGTAGGAAACCACTGCACATGTTCATATTCAAATGCTTATTTTTAGAGGGAAGAAAAGTACTAGTTTATCTCCTCAGTAGGAAAGCTTTGACAGGTCTCTGCCGGGGACAAAACAGCAGGAGAGAAGAAAAGAGTTTTTGCGTGTTTGTGCATGTAAAACCTGTGTGCACTTAAGCTCTGCATGAATCTATGTGTGTGGTAATCTCAAAAAAAAAAAAAAAAAAAATCCGTCATTCCCCTTAAAGCTCAGGTAACATTTGTTAGATTTTTGATTGAAAACAACAACCCTGATAGACTACTGGAAGCACAGATTCCTCACTGGGCCCCTCAGGTTAAGAAATCTCCTTAAAATATCTCTGCTGGACTTGAATCCTCAGTCACGGAACAATGCATCCTGGCATTCTGGGATGCAGTGGAGGCACACACAGCCCAAATGAACAGTTACATGAAAACACTTTCGCAATCGATCAGTGCCTGAGGCAAAACTCCCATTCATGATTGTCCTCTCAGCAGTCAGGTTTCAGGATGCAGGCTTAAACCTAAGTATAACCATGAAAGAAAACAAATATCCTCAAGAGTAAACTCCTGAAACTGCTAAGCGTTGCCCACCTGTTCACCCGATGTTTGAGTTTACTTTATACTTTGACATTATCGCCTCAACACTGAAGATTTAGTGTAGTGGTATTAGGATGGGCAGTACATTTTGTGCAGTACAGGTAACACAAGCATTTTCACTACATTTTAACCCTCCATTCCTGCAAATGATGATCATTTTCATAATCAATCAATCTGCTGATTATTTTTTTCACTAACTGATTCATTGTTTGGTTTATTAAACATCAGAAAACAACGTAAAAGACGACAACATCCAGTCCAAGGTGATATCGTCAAATGTCTTCTTCTGTCCAGCCAATAGTCAAAAACAAGTATTCAATTTACAATATTGTAAGACCAAATGTCAAAAATGACATTATTTAAACAATTTTTGTTATCAAAGTGGTTTCAAGAGTTGATTATTTTATGCACACATTAGATTTTATGCATGGAGGATTACTAGTGGTGTCATAATATACACAGTAGAGTAAGGTTTCTGATTTGGGGCTTCACCAGCAGCCCAAGACTATGACCACAAGGCATGTAGGAGCCATGGGGAGCACAGATGGGGCCTGTAGCAGAAGCCTGGGTTTCACAGGCCCGAGCCAGGAGAGAGAGTAATCCATCAGGCCAAAGCTCTCTGGTGCCTAGGGGGCCAGTCACTGATCCTATAAGACTGATTGGGCCTCTGTGGGAGGCCAGACCCCCTGACTACATGGACATCAGTGTCTGGCCTGCTCCGCTGAGGCTTGATCTGAACTGGACCGAGCCAAAGCAGTGACCTGCTTCCATTTGGATTCTGTGGAGAGAACTATCTAGAACACAGACAACAGTCTGCACTGAACATGTTGTATGAACTCAACACAATCTAAACTTTCATATTTTACATCTTCCCTACAAATTTAGCAAACAACACATAATAAATAAAAACAGGTCATTTATTCGACCGTAACAATTCAAATAACAATTCATAACCTTCATAACCCCTGTCCAAATATTTATTCTTAATATCAATCCTGAAACTGACATAACTACACTATGATTAAATGTGACTGTAGTTAATACGGTGTAAAACTTTAGATGAATTGATAGGAATCTAATTACTTCATCCAGCGGTTTTCTGAGCTGACGAGTTCAGAGACAGCATCAGCCAGAGAGGCTGAAACCTGCGAGAGCCAAGGCAAGCCACATGATTGACAGGTGAATGAGTAGACAGAGAGATAGTTAGACAAATGGAAGCTAAGATATAGTTTGACAGACAGATGGGAGCGTAAATGGATGGTTTGGCAGCATGATAAGGTAAATAGGCTGATGGATCACCAAACAAATGTGGGAGGAGGAAGGAAGAAAATAAAAGGGAAGAAAAGAAAAGAATGCTTGCCTGCAGACAACAAAAGATAGGAAGCCAGATAGCCTGATAAACACAGATGGATTGTGTTGATACACAGGGAGGTGGGGCAAGATCGATAGATTGTTTTATTCTATTTGCTTGGCAAACTGGAGATTTGATGTGGCTGGTATCAAGGCGATCTGTTTCTGACGTCGCCAGGCGTGACTGTTACAGATGGCGAGATAGCGAAACATCTCAATCTTTGGCTAGCCTCAGTGCAGTCTATCTTAGCTGTAGTACTAGCACCACCTTCAGCAGTGTCATCACTTCTGAGTGTTATCAACAGACTGTGCGTGCAATCTATCATTTCCTATAAATCCCTACCCTCACACACGATTTCACATCAGGTGGGGGTCTAAATTAGTGAGTGTGAATCACAAGTGGAAGTGAGGAAGCCATAAGGGTTTAACCCTTGGCACCTGTAAGGACCAATAGCTTAGAGAGAATATGCACTGGGTGTCTCAAAATGGAGAAAGGGTAGGATTCTTTTGTTCTTCTCAGGTTTGAGCAAAAACAAAATGGATGCCCTGACAACCCAACGCCTCATTACTGCTGCTTGCGTTTATCATGTCAAAATGGAAGACAAGGGTATGTGAAGTTTAGAGGCAAGGGCTCTCCTAGTTAGAAAGGTGGCTTCTCTCTGTGGATGCTTGAGGGACATGGGGGTGCACTGCAACAGCCTTGATGAGTGTTGCAGGGCTTATAATAGACAGGAAAGGCCCAGAAAGCATGCCCTTTAGAGGTGCAGCATCTCTCACTGTCTGACAGCTTACAGGGCCTAGGCTCCACAATGACACCTTCACAGTGCGCTCAAGATGACACACAAACAACACACGCGCTCACAGGTGCATAATGTTCAGACACATATTCTAAGAAGCACAAATAAGTTTGGCAGCACACACGCACAATTACACACAAACATACATAAACACACACATTCACGGTCACACACACACACACACACACACACACACACACACACACACACACACACACACACACACACACACACACACACACTAATCCATTTGCGATGTGGAGATAATACCTGACAAGTAGAATCTCAGCATCATGCTGACAGTATTAATACTTATAAAACAAACCAAGCTATAAAAAACATCCTGCATTCTCTCCAAGAAGGGGGTTAGGAAACAAACATCTGTTGTGCCCTGTAAAGGAAGCAGCACAACTCCTTCACTGTGAACTAAAATACAGCTAAAGCCCCATCTCTAGGAATAGTGTTAGATTTCTGTTAAAACCACAGAGCAGGTAAAGAAGGTGGGTAACCAGAGGTGGTTGTTTGACCAGGAGTTGCACATGCCAGAGGAAAACCACTGTGAACCACTACTCATGTCCTTTTCATTTAGCTTAAGCTAAATAGGTAAGTAGCCAGGTAATTGTTTCACTGATCCAGTTAAACAATAGTAAATCGATCCCTAAAAATTTGACATTCCAACATTTGAGTCATTTGTTAGATTCAATCAGTCAAGCTACTCCAATATGTGGATTTGCTGGTTTTCTTTTATATACTGTGGATGTAATATCTAGGAGTAACTGTTGTACTGTAATTGCATAAATTAATTTATATTTTTCCATTTTTTCTCACTTCAACATGAACTATCATTATACAGTGTAATCTATTTACAACAAATCCATTAGATTAAGATGAAGAAGTCAGAGACGTAGTTTAGACAGTTTTATACTAAGCTTTTTTTTTTATCATTCATGGCCCAGTTCAATAAGAACTTTTCCTCAAAAAATCTGAAAATGGTTAGACAGCTTCTACAAGTTTTCCAGCCACAATCCAAGCTGCCATCCAATCTCAGGATTCTCTAGAACCCCTCACCACTGATGCCTTACCCAAGTTAATAAAACATGGTGTTGTGTGTTATTTATTTATTAATCCCCTTTTTGATGTGTCCCAGCGCGCAGTGAGAGTGGTGGTGGAGATCATAGAAGGCTTTGCAAGCGAGCAGCCTTGCTCTTTCCTCCATGCCATCACCACCAGACCCATTTGGCCATTTGAAGATGCTCCCTTCTGTTCACATGGGGAGGGTGCAGGGTGGGTGTGCTTCCAGAAAGACTTTTCACTTTCTCTTTTAACATAAATCATTCATACTGAGAGATGCTCCCTCATGTACACAAAACACCACAACCCTTCCTGTGATGGGCTACACTTTGCTACCTTCATGTTTTTGCCTGTGTGGCTGTCAACGTGAGTTTTTGTGTACAAGACTTAAAGTAGAGGTGGTAGACAGAGAGAGCATATAGACATACTGGCTACAGAAGCAGCAGTAATGTAACTTCTTGCAACTTTTAAATCAACTTTTAAATCAAATACTGTCAGTTTCTTTAGATTTTTTGTTATTTCCCTTCTCACAAGAAAATGAAATTCATTTTTCAGACTGCAAAAGGTAAAAAAAAGCTTTGATAGAAAGACATATAGAATTTAAACACCTTTCTAAACAAGGATGTAGATGTGTGTGTGCAGTGACTGATAAGCTGGCTTGCAGTCATGTGGTAGAGTAAACACTAATTCATCTGTCTTCCTTAACTACATCTGACAGTCACTGTCTATTAGAGCTCTTTGGTGTCCTCAACTTGAATGGAGGGTGTAGGTGTTTCTGCATGCCTGTGTGACTATACATTAAGCGCTTGCTTATCCGATTGTGTATTTGTGTGCTAGTGTCTAAGGAAGGTTATGTGTGTGTGTGCGTGTGTGCGTGTGTTTTTTTTTTTTTTTTTTACTGCCTGCAGGTTGACTACACATTCCCACAGACCAGACATCTCAAGCGACAATGGATTCTGTGTGAATGAAAAATTTATCTGTCCCCTTCACTTATTCATCAAGGAGGAAGATTTTTCTGCAGGGATGCCCTCCAGAGATGTGGCGCTCACATGCCAGGCGGCCCGCCGCCACTTTACCCACAAGGTTTTCAATAAAACAAGCAAACAACACAATTCCAACACCTATAAATAAATGATCGTTCCTGAATAAAGTGCTGTACACAGAGCCCGTCACTGAGGCCACTCATCACACTTTAATGGGGCCCTGTACCGGCCAAAGTTATTTCTCTCCTCTCTCTCCCTCTCTCCTTCTTTCTGTCTTTCTCTATCTTTGAGCAGAGTGAGGGAGCAAAGTCAGTCGGGGTAGCCGAAACACGACAAGCAGATCATCATCATGCCGTCACCTGGCTCAACACTGGTTAAGATACAGCACTATCTGTTTCATGATTTATGAAGCTATCAACATGCAGTATCCTCCCTCCCCTACCACCTTCTTTCTCTCTCTCATCTCTTTCACGCACACACTGCAGTAAACAAACACTTACATGCAAGCACACACAAGCTCCTTGAGTTTCGTTCCCAGTTATTCACTCCCTTTTCTGGAGACAGGTTGTTCACAGCAGTTTGAACATTCAGAGTGGTGGCTCGCCAGATGCTTGGGCGTCTGTCAACGTGGTGCTATTGTTAGCTAGTTTTTGATGAGATTTACATGGCAGAAAAGCCATCAAATAAGATATACTACTGAGAATATGAGAAGGGATCACACCTAATCCGCACACCTGCGTCTTGGCAGTGCTAAGTCTCTCTCCCATCCAGACCAACACACACGCAGATACATGCAGCCACCCGCCCACACCTACACAATCAAGACCGCAAACTTAGGACGAAAATCTGGGAGTTGCACAGCAGCTTGAGTCTGATTTAGATGTGGGTTTTCCCGTGGCTCAAAGGCGCGCAATTACCATACTTGTTCATAAAACTGACACACATAAAAACACCACTCAGACCCATGCACGCACACACAGGAGCATTACAGTGTAATTTCTGCTATTCTGCCTTATGGTCCTTTCCCTTAGCAGAGAATCTTCCAGGAATTTGGGCATTTTAGTTGCAGTTTGGCCAGAATAACTGTCCATGTGTGGTTCCTGTTGTGGTTTTGGTATTTGCGAAACAAGGTTTAAAAAATTTAATTTTTACTTTAATTTTTTTAGTCTTATATACCTAATCTTAGTTTAATTAACTTTTAGTTTTTGGATTTAGTTTTTAAGTCTTTACTACCTGGGACTATTTGGCTGAATCTTTTTTTTTTTTTTTTTTTTTACTATTTTCTTTTTCTGTCTCTGACTGATGTGTGCGCACACACACACACACACACACACACACACACACACACACACACACACACACACACACACACACACACACACACACACACACACACACTCACACACAGTGCACATCAAACCTGTGCTGATTAGAAAAGAACTGGGTCACTTGTGCCCTAGCTAGTGGCACTTTTTGCTCTGGCCCTATAAGCCTCTCGGTTACCCAGAATCTCTTGGCATCCATGTCATAGCCAGGGCCTGCGGCAACACACCTGTGTCCACACTTCTTCACTGGGATCAATTAGCATTAAAGTTTCAGAGCTGCTCTCCCGCAGTGTGGACATAGTGTACACTGGAGGGGTACAGCCTGAGAACAGCCACAGAAAGAGACTGACAGAAGACGTGAAGAGAGAGATAGATTTGTAGACACACACTACAGAAGTCAGGAAGGCAGACACATACATATACGCAATCATTCTTCTAGCCTTCACCCTATACCAGCCATTTCTGGGTCCAAGTCCTGGCTTCTGGGTTTTTTTCATGTGACGACTAGCAAACAAATCACCGTACCTAACAGAAATGTTTTCACTGCTAAGTTCTGAAATGTATATTAGTCTCATTTGCACACACAGCTCTCAGACTCCGTCAAGACTAATACCAGCACAACTACAAGGACATGAGCACACTGTTCCTGTATCATACACCAGCTGCCTTTACTGACCACTCCTCCTCCATTCTACTGAACTGATCTTTCCATGACTTTACTAATGCTTTCTTCTCACACACTTAAAGAAACTGATTTAACTTTGACTATATAGTTTACTGCTGGAGAAATGTAGTAAAGTTTAAATTAGATTCTGAAACATGCTACATAAGATGATGATACATTTTTTCCCCCTAAGGGTAGGAACCAGGAAATCAGGTTCCTTAAATTGCTTCTGAGCTTCTCTAAGGTGAGAAAAGTGTAACTTTATTGTGTGTCTGTAATTTCCAGTCATCCTCAGTTATCATGAACTGTTTGGAGCCCAGTGCTATCTACCTATTAAATAAAGGCACATAATTGTCATTAGTTTTGTTCTTATCATTCAAAGCTTTTTAATCTATGTGAGAGAAACTTACATTTTGTTATTGCACTCACAGACTGACAGAAGAACAAATTGTATTGTCTGTTACTTTTGATTTTCATTATCGGCATCTTTTTTTTTTGGAAGCTTTCCTTACAAACACAATTGAACTCGAAAGACGTCATCTCTTAGAAGTTACAGATTACATCAATCTTATCCACTCACAGGTTATTGGTGTTTTGTTTACCTTACTAAAGTTCAGTATGTCGCTATAAAAATGTTCCGTATGAGCATCATCCCAGTCAAGACAGAGAATATGTCATAGCTTATATCTTCCCAGTTACATGCAGTGTCACGTAGCTATTCACCAGCAAACAGATAGTCAACAAGTAGGCGGTAGCGTTTGTTTTGAAGAGACTGTACAATCCTGGGGCTTTCACCCTGGGGGAGCTTTCCACTACCATGTGTGTCAGTTTACAGGAAGACCGGTTGTTTTTGGCGATGTGTTCCTGCCAATGTGTACTATGTGTGTGTGTGTGCCACAGAGGAAAAAGAGCACTGAGGGCAGCTGTACCTGCGCTGCCTTGTGGTTGTCTCTTGACAGTGCCCTTCACATCACAGCATGGGCCTGGACATTGGATCTGACAGAAGTGACCTCCATGCCACATCACCCTCACTAGACACACAAACACATGCCTACACACAAACAGACGCGCATCCAACACAGACAGACAGATCTGCACACACACCTGGTAACTCGCTGGCATATATAAAGACAAAACACTGATTCAGACAGAACATGGTGGCACACACAAGACAAAAAAATACCCATTAAAATATACATAAAATTCCACACATTCTATCACATTCATACAACGCACGACCACAGACTGCATGCTGCACTCCCCCCTCTGGGCTGCTTAGCCACGCGGCCCCCCTGTCAGACAGCTATCAATAGGGATTCCAGCAGAGCGGCTGCTAGACAGCATGGGTAAACAAAGGAGGGATGAAAAAAGAGCCTGAATCAAAGGCAGAGTGGGGACCCTGTTATTCTCCCTGAGCAGGAAATCATTTGCAGGCAATTTGTGACTCATTTTGAAGCGTTTTGTGTGGGGGCGGTTTTGACACATATGTAAAGATGGAGAGGTGGGATGATGAGAGTTGGGTTTGGTGGCAAACTTTGACTTATATATTTAAAATGTCAAGCCAATCGTTCTTTACAATGGGGGCTATTTCCAGAGAATTGTTGGCTAATCAGAATTTGTGTTGGATGTGTCAAACAGAAAGGAGTAATTGATGGGATTCAGGGCAGGCACAATTCAGTGTGATTGATAGGGAGCGGAGGAAGCACTGAGACTTGCATTTTTCTCCCACTGTAAATAATAAAAACTATGTGACACTTGTACCACTGTGTAGAATTCAGCGTGATAATTTCATTTGGCATCTCTTTCCTAAACTCTTCAATCAATACGGTCCTAACACATACACCTTCTCCGACTGATTAGCCTCATCTTCATCCCCATAAACACAATGTCATTACAAGTAAATCCATTTCCTCAGCACTCTCTCCATCAGCGACATATTTACCTGGCTTCCCCTAGGCCTAATTGAAATTAAGTTAGGTGACCTTTGGGGTGCCTATAGGGGCCTGCTTGTTCCACTAGCCCCTTACTATATTTCATTTGCTAGAACCCCATAAATCAGCCTGTTGAACTGGGCCGTGATGATGGTCTCGACCTTTCTCATGACATTTCCAAATGGCCACATCCTCTACCTAGGATCATGGGACCATGAAAGGCACCCACCCATGGTCTATGAAGATGAGAATGAGTCCACTACACTAAACGCGGGGGAGAAAATAAACCAATGACATTATTGTCAAAAGTGCTGTTCTGTGTACACAGCTTTGTAAGAGACAGTTTCTCACTGAATACATCGCGCATTCCCCATATACCGAGAGAATGAGAAGAATGCTTCTGACTTGTTGAAAATATTCAGTCAAACTAATTTATAATACACAGTTGAGCGCTGTGAAGAAACAGTTTAGATTTGTTAAGTACAGCATCTAAAATAACGTTGGTGGAAAGAAAAAAAAAAGCCTTATCATTGAGGCCATGTGGGTTTAGATGTTCCTCACTGTAGTGTATCTATGCAAATCTACAGTGGCAACAGCACAAAGTAGCTTTCCATTCTGTGTTGATGTGCATGTACTGTGTATAGTCTGCTGCTCTGTGTGTGTGTGTGTGTGTGTGTGTGTGTGTGTGTGTGTGTGTGTGTCTGTACTGCAGGGAGAGAAGTAAAGGTCCACTTGTGACAAGCCTAGTGGGAATTGGAACATCTGGTGGACCGGCTGCTCCTCTGGTTAACATGCTCCTCCTCAGTGGCCCCTGACTACACACGCCCAGGTACCACATGCACACACTTACACAGGCACATGCAGATGCATTCACATACATATGGGCACAAAGTCAGGTGCATGTACATATGTGTGTACAAACACTCTCCTGGCTATCCTTGTCATATACTTTTAAGGTAAATCCACATTCTGTACATCTTGTGTAAATAACGGCCCACTATGTGCCATAAGCTCAACAACATTATCACACTGGAGAGAGGAATAAATAGAAGGCCTATCACGCTAAACAGCAACTATGTCCAATTTGTACCAGATGCTCCTCAGAGCTGAATTAAGCCTGTATTATTGCTGGTGGAAAATGTCATGTTATTGGCAAGGTGAACCCTCTCCACTCCAACCTCTGTTCTTGATGTAGATTTGCATGGATTTGTGCTGGCTCACTCCCATATCCACCCTGTAATCGACTAAATACAGAGCTATGCCTCATTTTATCTTTCTTGCTCCGTCATTTATGCGCACAGATACGTGTATTTAAAGTCATCACTCACACCTCTACCGCTCAGCCTCAGTGAAATGTCATCCCTGCTGCACTGGATGGAACGTGGCATTAATTAACAATTCCATCACCTCTGTTAACTAAGTAAAGTTATAGGCAGAGGTCAAATTACTGCTGAGTGTATGGTCGTGTAACAGAAAACGACAGGGAGAGTGGGTCACTATCGTTTCATGAAAGGTTGAGTTACTTGATAGAAGTGGCAGCAGTCCTACCAGAATGATTGCACACTGCCTCCAGGGTTGGCATTTGGTGCCCTAGGCAAGATTCTGGACTAATAACTCCGACCTCCCTTCACTCTCTTCCTCCTCTCTCTCTCTTTCTCTCTCTCTCTCTCTCACTCACTCACTCACTCTCTCTCTCACACACACACACACACACACACACACACACACACACACACACACACACACACACACACACACACACACCTCATTTCCAGCTTTTCTGCAGGCTGTAGCCAGGTCCCACCAGAGAAATAGTGAGGGGGTGGGCGGCTGGGTGGGAGGGGGTTAGCGGAGGCAGACTACACTTCCTGAACGACCCTGCCAGCCTGAGGAGCGCTCAGCTGGTCTCCTGCCAGGGCCTCGGTACCCTTCCTTTACCAATCTATGTAATGGCTGTGCTAATGATGGTAAAGCAGCCAGTACCTCAGAGAGCAGTAATTTAAACACTGCTAACACTATTGCCAGTGGACTCATTCCATGGCGATGATATGGCCCTGATATCAGCCACTCCGGCACCCATTGGTGTCTTTGTGACGACATGACAAAACTAGATGATTATACAAAGAGCATGTGCACACATGCGCTTTCACTAAATCAGATTAAAAAAAGAAGACGAAGAAAGAGAAAAAAGACACTTGAAAACTGAACAGAAAATACCACTCTAGACCTATTGTAAGTGTTTACTTTCTCAGCTGTTTTCTCACGGCTGAGAAAAGGAGTGTATTGATTTTCCTTTTCAGAAAAATAATACTGAAGAAGAAAGGAACATAAATAAAAGCAAGAAAAATGGAGAATGTTACAGAGAAGAGGAGGGAGGGTGGAAGGCATCAAGGAAGAGAAGAAATTGCCAAACATAAAAAAGGCTTTTTAATGTTATTGGGAAACAGTGGTGAATAGAAGTCTGAACTCTTGGAACAAGGCGATATTTTTACACCCAGCACTCATATGAACAAGCATGTGTTGAGCGATGAACCTGGTGGATATGCATTGATTTCCCCAATATTGAATAACACAAGTAGCGTCTGAAAAGCTTGAGCACTGGCCTCCTGTAGCGGACCATCACACACACCCTACACCCAAATTGATAAATCTTACCAGGCTTATCCATCTGCCATCAATCATGCTCACTTGGGTATGGAAGTTTGTCTGTGTGCACATGTGCAATTTTGTGTGTAAAGCTGCACTTGTGCAAATAAAAGACAAAAGCCAGCATGGTCCAATAGTACAAGATAGAGACCCACGGAGTGATTAACAGTGAAGAGGCATGAGGAAAAGGGTCTGAAGACCAAGTCACGCATCAGTGTCCAAATCACATTCCAACTTTTTAAACTTGTCTAGAAATTTATAAGTGTGGTGTTGCCCTTGCCCTGTGCCTATTCAACTGGGTCTTTAAGGACAGCACTTAAGTTGATGATGTTATCAACCTTGGAGTCAGACAGGCTTGTTCTTTAATAAATATCTCTTTTTGAACCTTTTATTTGTCTCCAGTGAATTAAACACAACCTACTCTTTTGCGATCTTTAATAAGTGGCAGATCTCACTGTGCTTTATCGCTTTTCTAGCCAGACAATGTTTACCTAAATCCAACTTTTCAAGCAAATATATCAACATCTAAACTGATTAAAAATATAACCATGGATGCATCAGAGTGAGTAACTTAGACACATGCCGTGGTAAAACCAAAGTTGTCCAAGTAGCTGCAGCTAATTTGATCAGGATTCATTTTGACAGAAAATCAACTTTTAATGAAGAGCCGTGTGGTGGGAGAAATTAGCCATTACCCTACAGAGCTGACATAAAATGTTTATAAATGACAATGATGTTGGCACTGACTGTGAAGGAAGTGCAGAGCTTGGGGAACGTACTGACGTTTAGGCTGTCAGAGAACAGGGCACAGACTTTACCTCGTCTGGGGAGGTAGAGGGAAAGAATAGAAAGGGAGGGAGTGAGAGAGAGAGTGTGACAGAGGAAGACAAAGGAGGAGGAGCGTGAGGGAGAATACAAGAGACTGCAGTTATGATTCGCATGAGAGAGGGAGACAGTGAAAGACAGGGCGAGAGAGTTTAAAAGGCGTGGCATCTGTTGGCTGGCAGGATGGACAGAGAGAGAGGGAAGTATGCGACAGCAGAGCGTGACAAGTGCGGCAGAACAAACCGGTGGTGACTCATGGGCTCCTTCATTCACTACTGTGATCAGATCCAGCAGGACAGCCCACCATATGGGATGGCACAACTTATTCATCCAATCACTTGGACTACATACAAGACCAGAGGAGGAGAGGGGGTGGTGTGTGTGTGTGTGTGTGTGTGTGTGTGTGTGTGTGTGTGTGTGTGCATGCGGAGAAGTGCCTGAACGTTTCTCAAATATGACAGTAAATAAAAGAGGAGGTGAGGAGAACAAGACTACAACAAGGAATGTAATTAATCCATTAAAAGCTTTACATTTCTGAACAAATAAAAAAAGGCCCAAATGTCACAGGGAACAACAAATATTATATAAATATAATATAATAAAACATGCACCACTGCATGATTTGTTTGGAATGATAAAAACTGATGAGTTAATTAAACATATGCATGTGTTCTTTCTTTGTGGGTTGCTTATGATGATCCTGTTTACAGCTTTTTTTCACTGAATTATATCCCATTTACATCAAACTCTTGTCCTAGAAACCAAACCAATTCTGCCTGCAACTTGACTGTAAAAACATAAATACAACAAAATTAAACAGGGAATTGTCAGACACTAAAATTAGCTGTTGTCAGGCTACACTCTCAGATTATTTGTTTATCTTCTTAAGAAAAAAAAAAAACAAAAAACCTGATTGTGCCATCCAGATGACATATTGAAAAGTCAAAGACATTAAAACAAATTATTAAATAAAGGCTTCTGAGTGTATAACACTGTGATAATCACTTGTGTCTTTTCCAGGCCTACATTAAATGCAGATTAAGGCACAGCACTGAGAGGTGAAGGGCCTGGCGAATTGAGCCCCAACACACCAAGCACAGGAACAGAAACAGACATAATCTAACCAAAGCCAGATATTTTTGTGAAGAAAAGAATGTTTCCGCCCGGTTGGCAAGAGGCGTCGTAAACCCTTTTTTAAGGTACCTAAACTACACTGCGCTTCACTGAAAGCAGAACCAATTTGCTTAACTTCACAACATGCAGGGGCCTGCCGATAAAAGTGTCTGTCCTGTACTGTGGCTGGCAAAGATATTGTTATCCACTTTGTTCCTCTGCCACCTTGCCAGCTTACTCAATTTTTACAAGACAGATAGCAATCGTTGTGGGGTAATTTAGGGATTAGACTGGAGATGTACTGTAATCATATGCTTTTGGGGTAGCAAGACAGTCATTTAGGATATAGGAAGGCAAGACTGTCCAAGATGTACCTTTGTCTGTTATCTAAAACTAAGACTCTAAGAAATCCTTAGGCCAGTGACCAAATTAAGAATTTGGGTTTTCATATCACCAGCACAAAGTTATGCCTGTACTGAGCCAGCAAAGATGATGTAAAAAGGCAGATTATGAGCCTCCTGAAAACAGAGTATGCGACTGAGAGGGAATCTGAGAGCGTTAAGCAGGTTCTGCTGATTTTAGGTTTACAAACATACGGGCTACATTCCAGAAGCACATTTAGAAACTGTATTTATATAACTACGTATGTCTCATGTGTCATTTGACACACAGATTAAACTGTAACTGAAACACTGTAATACACACTTTCCCTCACCGTATTCACTATAAAATCCTCTGAAATGAGGACATGATGAAAATGTATGAGAATTCAGTGGGAAAGTCAGAGGCTAGCATTAGCTAAGGTAAAGAAACACATTACACATCCCAAGAGGTTTGTTACAGTGTTATCACATTGTCAGTGAGTCTTATTCACAGCCAATCCTTCTGCCTTCTTGTTCCCTCTGCCCTCTGCCACAGGCTCTCCTCTATTCTTAGATCACCCACTCCAAATGATCTACTTTTCCCTTTTTTTGTCGCCTTATTACAGACAATTCAGGGCCAATTCAGTTTGGCAGGTACAACGCTCCACTTCAAAGAGGATACACGTATTGAACAATAAATATAATGTCATGTTGTACCGTGCCATTATTGTTCTGCTGTCTAACAGAATGAAATGTCTTCAACCAAGCAGGTAGCTTGAAAAGTATTTACTTCATAGACATTATCTACTGGAAAATGTTTAACCTAACCACATTATTACCATATAAACTGCATAACAGAGGTATATTAATTGAAATAATTACAGATTTAAGCTTTTTAAGCTGATTTTAAGCAATTATGATTTTGTCTGATTTCAGTGGCCAAACAGACAAAACAACATGTCCATCCTATAGCTGCTGCATTATAACAAGATTCTGAAGAGAACTGTAAATGTACAGCTAATGGCCTTTTTGAGAACAACGTGAAGCTGTTAAAACCAGGATGTGGTACTAAAATCTGAGAAGAGAAAAAATAAAGTTGGACACATGAGTGACTCTCATCAGGTCAGAGCTCCATCTCAAGGCTAAAGAGACATTAACCGTTCCTATATCTGACCACTGCCTGAAGGCTTCCATTCTCTTCATTGTGCCTGTTGCCCTATCTGGGGCAGCAATATTTGATGAGGTTTGACAGAAGTAAAAGACTGTTCGCATCAGAAAAAAAAAAAAAAAAATGGTCACATTCTGACTCTAGATAATAGATGTTGCCATTCTAAGCCAATAATAGTGTCTATAATGAAATCAGTGGAGCAGAAAAGAGGCGCTCTTTCATTTCCTTATGCAGGGCCGTGCGTTTTGTACATCCCATTATTCATCAGGTCCTGCCTGCTGATAACTGGTCCATTTGCATCTGAATCAAGAATGCCTTATAACCTCCCCCCAAAAAATACCACCCCCATGCAAATGAAGTGACCTAAAAAAGAGCAGGTACTGTATTTAGTTATTTGTGAGCAACTGTGACCTACTCTGGAGGTTGTGTTGATTCAGGACCAGGGTGGAATCTACAGTACTGGCAGGATACTTGTATGTACCTCACATCTGGAAGTGATGTGGTTTAAGAATATTAAAATACTTTTTGATAAAAGTTAATTCTACATTTCTTTGCTCCCAAAGCAGGAAGTTTTCCACAGAGTGTCTGCTTCTATACTGTATCTTGTTCTGCCCTTTTCCCCCCTGGCACGCCCTACTTCCATGAACAAAAGACAGGACAAGAGTGCATTGTAGAAGACGGTGAATAATCTTAGCCCTGCTTTTCAGAGAATGCTTGACTCACTCTGCGGTTCAAAGGTGTAAGACTTCCCTATTTAAAATCTCTGCTACATACTGTGTGATATTTGTGATCAGTCATAACTGCAGAAAGAGATTGCTCTGGCTCAAAATAATAAAAAAAGATGCTATCCATAGAGTGGTGATCTCTTGAGGGAAGAACTCCTCAGAGGAAAGTCTTGCTGTGCTAGACAGACTGTTCAAAACCCCCAGTAGACAGACAGATTAATGGAGTGTGCCTTCATATACAGTAGACGTCTTAAACCCAAGATGAAAATGGGTGCAAACCTCACAGTAAGGCAACATATGGTGAGATATGTGTTACATGTTGAACGACAGGCGCTTCAATGTGTAAAATGACATACAATCTACTGTCTGTAATTCAGTAGATTACATAAATCATCTGTTTCACACATGTAACCAACACAAACACAATTCCAAATGCCAGAGGGCAAATGGGTAGAAAAGGGGAGTCGGGGTCTTTTGTGCACTCTGAGTTTAGGTCTTGGACATTAAATAAGCTGGCACTGCAGAGGTGAGCTGCATTGACAATGATGTATGGGAGAAACACAATCCATTGCTGTTATGAATTGGTTGGCTCTGGTGCGGACAATGCTCACACACATGCACAGATACACACAGACATGCAGACATCCACAAGAAAGTGTGTAGAAACACATTTACACACACACACACACACACACATACACATACACACACACACACACACACACACACACACACACACACACACACACACACACACACACACACACACACACACGCGCGCGCAATCAAGAGGCAGTGCTAGAGCCAATAGTATCTTCCTCTCTTCCAGACAAATTCAATTTTCATCCAGGACATATGTAAGCTGATTAAAACAGCCAACAAAGACTGGAGAAATATGTCACATCCTTCAGGACTGGACACAATATTGAGTGCTGCTTTGGCAATGAGATGCCTACTCTCCTTCTCTGTCCCTCTCAGTCTAACTCTCTGCTCTTCTCTCTCATGACCTTTCTCTGTCACCTGATGCCATCATGCATCCCTTTCCCCTCTCACTTTCTTTCACCGTCTTCATTCGATGGCTCTCCTTCCTATACATATGCCCTTGAAAAGGCAAACATATTCATCATATTTGCTAAAACATGTTATGAGTTCTCTCTATGCACAGCATGCAACAATGTAAACTATGTATTTAGTTTAACCGTTTAACTGTTAGTAGCTACAAAGGTAAACAATGTTATCATTTCTCATTGTTCAATGATAGCATGTGCACTGACTTTTTGAGCTATAATTTGTGTAGCGTGTCTGTGCTTATTGGTTGATAAAGACATTCTTGCAAAGGCGCCTTTTATGCCATATACATCTGAAAACAACTCTTTATAATACTACATAAAAAATGTAAACGCTTACAAAAAATATAAGCCAATATATCCATCCTGCAGTTAAAATAAAGTAAAATAAAGACAGGAAGTGGTGACAGCTTTGTCTTCCATATTGCACTTGTGGCTAGGGTGGAGCTTTGACAGTCAAAAGTGTCTCAGGCAGACACACACAGACCCATGCACTGGGGGCGTCACAATGTCTGTTTAGCCACAGCAAAATAATGTCATATCACCAGAAGATGTGTGAAGAACACATCTGAATTATGAATGGAAGGGGGGTTAATTATGGATGGAGGGAGGGCAGAAGTAATGCCTTAGACATTTCCCTGTAACACATGGTTGGATGCATGGCTATGGACCCACTGCACACTCCTTGGCAAGTAACAAGTCAGAGAGACTCCTTAATTAGATAGTCGGCACTGATAAAGGTTGGTCTTTGTTGCATGTGGATGCATTCAACCTCATTTCTGCTAAAGAATACTCTTCAAATGAGTGCATAAAATAGATGTGCTTAACTCAAGTTGACAAGGAAAACTGTGCTCTTTTTGACAATAAAGCAGCAAAATGATTATATGAAAAGCAATTATATCCAACGCTCATCCTTATAGGATGATGTGGAACATGATAGTCAAGACACATAAAACAAATGCATGAAAGGAGAGTAAAAGGCATTGAAGTTGACTTCTGTCAAAACTTTCTTTTTGGGGAAAATATACCACTTACATTATCATTGTTTTTAAACATACGTTTTGACAGATGACACACAAATATTTGACAGGTTTAATATTTCTCATTTTCTTTGGTTTAAAGTTATAACTGTTATCTTTTCAATGCAATCAACTGTCTGTATTAATGTGTACCACAGATTCCTTTTTCGAGAGAGCTGCACCTGCAGCGCTGAAGCATTGTAATGGGCTGTGAACCACAAACAAAAGCAATACCCTCCAAAAAAGGGGGTCAAAGATTTGGTTCGATAGCAAGAAATAAGGGGAAGCAGACTGGATTGGTGGGGGAGAAGCAAAAGGATCAGGGTGGAACTAACTAGAGGCGTGCCTTTGCCTACATGGGAAAAAAAGACAAGGCCATTGGGAAAGAATGATGTTCCAGACACCCATGGAGCCTTGCTTTGGGGCCTTGTGACCCCTGGAGGTTTTGCAGAGTTGTACGAGGATTAGTCAAATGGCCCCACTGCTTTTGTGTCACAGTCATGACAACTCACCCTGTGTAGCGTGTAGTCATAATTGAACTTTTAC
This sequence comes from Seriola aureovittata, assembly GCF_021018895.1. Taxonomy (NCBI): domain Eukaryota; kingdom Metazoa; phylum Chordata; class Actinopteri; order Carangiformes; family Carangidae; genus Seriola; species Seriola aureovittata. The sequence goes on along the minus strand of NC_079371.1, from coordinate 7,248,880 downwards.
TGAAAACAGCAGATTCCGCTCAGTCACCCACCAGCTAAAGGCACCATCTATCCAGCCCCCCCCTCTGCTTCAAAATAGAATAATGAAAATAACTGAATCGTCTGCACGTCAGTTAGTCACAGGAAAATTTGTCTACCAGACTTCTGTTTGGCAGTGAAATGCAATTTCAAAAGAATGTTACACAACATCTTGAGATATGAAGAGTGTTGTTACACTAAACTTGCTCAATCTCTCTATTTCCAGTTATATAAGTCATATCTCTAACTCTGTCACCTTTGCTGTTCTACAGATCAAACTGTGAGTCTAGAAATATAAGACAGCATTTTACTATACCCTAGTAGTTGTGACATAATAACATGAGTCCCTCCTGGTTCATTTACCAGTGTCTGCAGATGACTCTGATTGCCAGCTTTAATATGAGTACAATTCCAACAGTACAAGTAACTAATAAGGGCAAAGTTGTAAAATCTTTCTATTTAGTTCAAGGTTGAATAAGATAAATGAAGAGAGGAAGAAAAAAAGGAGCTGGTTCTGGGACTGTCAGGTCCAAAGGCTGAGTGGTGCTGCACAAGGCCCCGTGTGATGTCGGCCTGTTGCAGTCCTCAGCACTGAGGGCCTTGGGACATCCACATGGCCCATTCACCCAGCACTACTGAAACATTCAAAGCTTTGATTCCAAAGGGCCAAACTTTTGTTCGTTCACAAAAGGCCTGACCAGAGGTTCTCCCATAGATGGAAGCCCCGTTCAAAATCAGATTATTTCCACTGAAATCCTCCTTTCTCCACCTGCCAGTTAACTATGTCAGTGCCATTGTGTCGTCCCTGAAAAAGCTCTCCATTTTGGCATAATGGAGGCTGGATGTGTATTATTGCTTTTACTGCCATTTATTCTGGGACGAAAGAGGCACACCCCACCCCCACACTCCTTCCTCCATTCCTTATATTTTTTTCTTTGAAGAAAAATCTGGGCCACATGCCCCAGAGGAACGCAAAGTGCTTTAATTCATTCGCACCTTTTCTCTCTGGCTGCCATCTCCAAGGCCTCTCTTTATGCCCAGAAGTGATTTGTTCAGGCTGGACCATCAAAGCAATTATGGTAGCGGCCTGCTTCCCTATTATGAGGAGAGATGACTGACAACAGAGGGATAGTGCGGGGGTGGAAGGGCACTTGGCTTCAATTTATTTGATCTGAAAACATTTTCTAACTCATTGGCATCCACTCAAGTAACAAAATACAAACAAACTGGTCAGATTATCTCCTTAAGATTTTTTGACTAAAAACATTTTATCCCAATCTCTATATAGCGTTTTTCAATTACCTTTCTCACCTTTCGGAGCAAAGCGATTGTGGGCCACAGTTAGGTGACGCGGGAAAGAGCATACCAGCAATGTAACAGAATACTGAGGGGCATGGCAGGCAGTGATGTGCAGCAATTAATGTAATGGACATGAGAGAGAGCACAATCCTTGGACTAATGAGAATGTCTTATATTACAGTGCAAATGCACAGGGTCGCCAAGACTCCTATCATTACTGGGCTATGGGAAGATGGCTAACCACAAAAGGGGATACTCCATAAATGGATAATGCGGGCGGAGAGAGCAGAGTACGGCGCCACTGAGCTGCTGTTCCATCCAAGAGTAATAGTTCTGCCTGGAGTGACACAGGGTCATTGGACTGGATGGACGCAGGATGTGAGGAAAAACAAAGCATTTAAAGAAAAAAGGACATTAAAGTTGAAGAGGGGGATATGGAGGTTGTTAAGGAAGAAACTGGAGTAATAAGAGAGGTGAGAGTGAAAGAGAGGGAAGAGAAGGAGCAAGTAAGGAGAGTAACAGAGTAAGAAAGGGGACGAGTGAGAGGAAGGGGGCAAAAAAGAGATGAGAGATAATTGTGTACCGACAGCAATGAAGCAATATGACACATTGGCTAATCAGTCTGCTGTCTTTTTTCTTTCACAAGCTGTCATCTTGGCCATCAAGCCATCAAGACCTTGTGCCTCTCGCTCTCTCATTGACTGATTCCCCTGTTCAATTATTCAAGGTTTATAAGCAGAAACCATCTATTCAGCTAGCAGCATATCCAGTAAAATAATGAAAGGGTTGCTTCTTCAGCCATATTGACTGTCATAAAACTTTTACAACTGGCAAAAGAAGAATCAATATCTCAGACAGACTGTTGCCACCACCGTAAACATATTAATGGTGGTATCAGGAGTGAAGCAAGAGCCTGACCATAGTTCTGTGACACTTTAATAATGCACACCATAAATGATTTTACATGCTCTCTCACTAATCATAATGTATGGTGCCTGAATATTTACAACGATGATGTGCTATATTTAGGCAACACAGAATATTTAGACATGTGTGTTGCATGTGTGAGTATGCATACATATTCAGCGATGCTACTTGAGGAATAAGATTTATACGACATATCTGTGGCTGTAGTTTCACACTGACCTTACTGTCTCCTTAAAAAGCTAACCTGCGTGAGTCACGCTGTGACACAGAAATTAGGTCAACCGCTGGCCTGCCAAGGAACGCTAAGCTTCAGTAAACATTCCCACAAATAAACAGCAGACACAATCACACAAGAACATCATACACATACACACACACACACACAAAAAGAGATCAAATATGTAGGCGCACACCCAGACACACACTTCCTCCCTCACTTGTCGGAAATCTTAAGAAACATCACAGCTCCCATCTGCCATAATCTGCCCCGGGGCAACAGTGACCTGAGTCACTGGAAGAAACTCATCTAGAGTAGAAAGAAAAAAAAAGAAAAAATAGTTGCGGTAATGCAGTGTGCAGCCTCATCCTTTACTTAGCTGGCAATGCCTTCAGGGCGGAGATGTTACAAACTCAGCAACCTCCACTGGCTTTCCACTAATGCATGACCCCCATACTGTCTAGCTTCTTAGGCTCTCATTGTGCTGCTGTAACTTCAGGTTATGACTTTACATGGAAACCCAGGTCACTTTACCATACAGCTTCACACACAGACACACACAAATATGCAATATACACAGTATACACACATAAACCACACACACGTATTTCTGTTTATGTATATAGGCATACAGTCAAGCCAGACATAATTTTGCATGCATGCATGCACCACACTCACATGAACTCTCACACATACCAAATCACAAATCTCCAACCTTGACCATCTATCTGCTTAATCCTCATCCACTGGAGGCACAGGGTCTGTACTGTGGCAAACTGTCTATTTTTAAACTTGACATATTAGTCATCTCTTAGGGGAGTAACATTGGAATTTATGGAATTCATGAATACCAAGCTTTTGTATTCCCTTCTTGTTTATTTCCCCCTCCCTCTCAGCACGGTGTAACTGTTTTGGATGAATTCAGATAAACTCAAAGATGCAGTTGGGTAGGATCCCTGTCTCCATAACAGCACAGATGCCAATCAGCCCCTGCTGCAAAGGGAGCTTGGTAACTACTCGCACCACTGTGGGCATGTGGTAAAGTGTGTAAAGTGTTCTAACTAATTTTTTCTCTCTTCAGCATCCCGTAGTGGGATACAATTGCTCTCAGATACAAAGGTGCGCAGGCAAAAACTCTTTGTTCCCTTGTTCTGCCTCTTTCATCCTCTCCCTCTAATGTTATAGAAAGTGAGAAATGTTCTCTCCGTCTCAAATCAAACAACTGATCCACTCCTTAAAGATCTGCAGCTCTGTTTAGTTCCGCTTATCCCACCTTTATTCATTATCACTTTTACATCAGCTGCTGTATCATAATTTACATTTTGCCAGATTTACCCTATACACCTTTGAAAAAATCTAAAATCATAGATTAAGGCAATTTATTTCTAGAAATTTCAGGATTAGGATCGTGTGGACAGGAAACTCAAGTTTAAAACAATAATCCTTCAGTTTTCAATGTGGTATTCTTTGGACCACTGCAGGAGTGGACCAAAGGTCCTGTGGTAGACATATTGGCTTTGAAACCTAATGATCTCAAATTGTACACTTGTGGGTAATTAAGCATCGCTGTTCCCTCAGTAGCTTACAACAGCAAATATGTCATTGTGAGAATAAACAACAATTACACTTACACTCATTATGCTCTAATTGCATCAGCCTATGTAACAATCACATGCAAGGGGACATCTTATTAATTGCTATGAAAAAAAAAAAAGTAAAGCCTCAACAAAAAACAAAACTATATGCCAAAAAATTTTAAAAAACACGAATTACTTTAAAAACGGAGGTTGTGTGAACACTGGGCATTAAATAGAGTATGTATTTAAAACCCTCATGGGTATCTAGTGGTCAAGTACAACAGCAAAGTGCTGTGTGCACTTAATGTGTCTGAGAGTACAGCTAAAGCCTAGGAAAACTCATACAGGCAAAGGGATAATTTGACCCCACTCAAATACATCTTCTCTTAGACACTAACCAAATAGATGTCAAAAGAGTGAATGAAGAAAGACAAAGAGATAAAAGGGAAGAAAAAATAGAGAAGCAGATAAACCTTTGGGATTAGCACTAAGTAACTAAATGGCCCATATCACTTTTCCATTACCAGAAAGGAATAGCTATTTCAACAGCTGGAATCTAAATAAAAAAAGTGAACTTTGTCCTGCCTGTCTTTTGGTCGTTCATGTGTAAATGTTGCACAACCTTAAAGCCTTCCATTTCTTACTTCCCCATATGAGCAAATGGAGATTTGCCATCATGTCCTTGAGGCCCATCAATAAATAAACTTGACGCAAATAAACAGATAAATAAATAAATGTGAAGAGCCTAGCAAATGGGCATCAGTCAGCATTAGTGATGGAACCATGTCAAGCACAATCATGCTTCTCTAGAGGGGGAGTGCCTGAATGTAGGGAGCATTCTTGCTGATCACAAACTCAGTATATCTCTGTGTGTGTGTGTGTGTGTGTGTGTGTGTGTGTATGTATGGCATCACTGTGGCTTTCAGCTTTTTACCTTCATTTAACACTCTCAGTCTGTACTGCCCTCTTTAACTCTATCACTATCACTATCGATACATCTGTCCATCACTGCACAATAAACCTCCTAACTCCATTTCACTGAATTCGATGCCGTTCTCTCTTCTACCTTCTCTCCCTCATGTATGCACCTCTTTCCACACGAGATCACAAATTCCATTTCTTCCAGTCCATGTTGTAAACTGGGTTGAAAGCTTCAACCAGTGTCTTTCTTTGCCTTTTTAAACTACGCTGTCCTCCATCTCTCTCTCTCTCCCTGTGTTTAAAAAATAACTTTACCATGTTATACATAATTTTCTCTTTCAGCTAACTGTCTTTATTCTTGCACATGTATTATGATGAGGAGATTGCTCCCCTGACAATCAGGATTCACTTGATGGTAGAAGAGAAGTACAGGTTTTCTTTTTTTCAATATATGGCTTACAGCTCTGACATCAAATAAACAAAATACCTTGGTTGTGAAAATGTACACATCCTACAAAGGGTGTGAGAGGCTTACAGCTGTTTCCAAATTGCAAAACATTCTTTTCCTTAGTGTTAACTGAAGCATGCTAGGAAACTTTAATTCAATTAAAATTCAGGAAAATTTATTAGGAAAGTAGGAAACTTTAATTCAATTAAAATTTCCTAACATAGTTTCAGGAATAGTTAACCTTTTACCTTGTGCTAATGTTACCCACCTGTCAAGCAGAAAAACACCTCTGCATCTGTCTACATGCTTTTCAACTCTAGGAGATCTCACCCCCATAGTTGGACTGGCCATCAGATAGATCCTGGACCATTAGGTGTGCCGCCACATCGATCGGCCAGTGGACTCTCAAAACACCCATAAAGATAACGTTTTTACTGGTACCACCATTCTGTTTACTGGCCCTTTCTGTGTGCCTCTCATTCAGGGTGCAGGCCAGTCCCACAGGATAAGTCTAGGGCTGAATTTTGTTCCCAGTTTAACAGAGCAATCTCCACTGTTGAAAAGCCTCACTGATATTGAAGCGGCTCTTTGCCCTTGCCTGACCATAGCACTTCTTTTTCAATTTTTGTTAGCTCTGACCTTCTCCCCTTTTGCTGTTCCTTGGACATGTCTCCTTCTTGACAATGTGATTATGTTGTGGAGTATACACTGCTGCCAGTTCTTGCATTCACTTTCCTTAACGTTGCCATCAGTCTCTCATCTGCAGCCCCAATCAATCCCACTGAAAACTGCACATAGGGGACACACTGGTGAGTTCGAATCCAGCCCGGGCCCTTTGCTGCATGTCATCCCCTCTCACCTATGTTTCCTGTGTATCACTGTCCCTATCCCATTAAAAGCATGACTGTCCCTGCAAAAAAAAATGAAATTAAAAAAAAAAAAATTCCACACAGGTGGTGACTTTTTTTCCCACTAGCACACACACTAACGGACCATGAGGAGTTATTCACTGAATTTGACAAGCAGTGCATTGGAGTACAATCGCTTACTCTACTTTTAATCTCGGAAGAATTGCTAACTAATCATGCATTATTCGTTTTCAACTAAAATTGCACTCTTAGAAAATCCCAAAATTTGCATATTCAAATTAAACCATCAACTTTCTTTCACTTCAGGAAAAGAAAGGTATGACTTAATTAACAACAAAAAAGATGTTTAATGCAACTTGTGACACTACTAACTTCACTGTGAAATAAGTCAGGAAAGGAATGTTGCAAGATCCAGCCACTTCAAGCTGAGAGCATCACATACATTGTAATTTATTTAATATCCTTGTTCCTAGCATCACCTCTACTGATATGTCCTAGTGAATGGAACATTAAACATTCTTTGACACGTTCTCTCTTTATCTGTATTTATGGGAATTACCATTATCACTCATCGCCCGCTCTGCTGTTCCTTTCCTATACCTCCCTATTACAGACATCAAGCCTGCCTAATAGGAAACTAAAATATTAATTCCACCTCATTGTCGCTGACAGATTGTAGATAGCGTCTGACACTTCAAATGCAAACATCAGCCTGGGCATTGAATCTTATACTTTAATAATAGCCACATTATATTGTGGACATAAAAAAAAAAAAAAAGTATGACAATATGAATATGACAGCGGAGGAAAACGCATTTTGATTCTGGCATTGCTTCTCATTGTCTGTGCAGCACACAACCATACAGGATGGCATCCTATTCCACTGCACATTATTTGTTCTCTAGCTGATCATCAGTTGGCCCTGCTGTATGCCTAATGAGCAATAAATAAGGTTTAATTCAACTGATGCAAGTTGCCCATCCTTCAACACTAAGCATGATGGCTTGGGCGAGATTCCATTGGAATTATATGAGGGCAATTTTTCAGCTAGTGGGATGGTCCGACTGCCTCCCCTATATTTGGCTTTCACAGGCATTCCTTTGGCTTTAAGCTCAGCAAGTTTATAGGTCTATTAGGAATTCATCAAACAATGAACGATATCAATCTTATTGTGTGAATGTGCCCAGGGTAAAAATAAGATAAAACCTTCCATTATGGGGCTTCCAAAGCATATTTGCCCTCCAAAATTGATCCAGTATTGACAATTTACACTTTGGGTGACCTTTCATAACTGCCCACATACTTGAAAGCCAATATTGTTTGGAGACTGAGCAAGAGAAAAAAAAAAAACACACAGCTCACTGAAAACGCTGTAGGATATTATTGAATATGAAAAGTTAGTAGACATTTTTGCTGTGCAGTTGTGCGTTGATGGTTTACTAGGCAGGAGGGATGAGTACTTTTTACATCAATGAGGCCCTGTATCAATATAAGACAATATTGGACATAGGTGGTGAGAGCTCGGTGTCCATTACGGCACTAGGTCATTGGCTTTAGTTCTTAAAAAAAAGAAAAGAAAAGGAATAAGATAAAAAGGGAATAAAAAGTAAGCATTACCATAGGGAGACAGGCTCCACATGATAAGTCTTCTCATACAGGGTGTTGTAAAAGGGCATAATGGCATCAAAAGGGCACGCAGACAGCCCCCTGTTGATACCCTGTACTCAAGAAGATAGCTTCAGTGTAATTTAAACAGCAAAGGGTTTAGGGGGTAGTTAACAGAGGGGGCAGAGGCGAGAGACCCCTGGTGTCCACTCAGAAAGACTGCCTTTTATTAAGATTTGATTTATCCTCTCAAAATGGCTCCATGTTACACTTCACTTACTTTCGTCCTCTCTTGGCAGAGTCAAGCAAGGAATTAGTTATGCGCCAAGGGTACTCAAATGGTACATAAAATCTTCATCTATATTTCCATAATGGGTTTTCTGCTGAGGATGAAAAATTATCAGGTCCAAAGAAAGGCCCTATGGGTCAATGGGAGGGACAATGGCTTTGTCTGTGCCCTAGGACGTCAAATCTTAAATGGAGTGGCTGTCCATGCCTCAACTCCTTCCCATCTGCCTTTCCCTTTGGCTGTTGATAAATATCCTTATCTATGAGAAGCAGGTGATAGATTTCAAGCAGCACATATCTACAGAGCTCTGCCCTCATCTACTCTATTGATATCTCACATCTACTAAGCCATCCGAGCTATAGCAAGAGGCACCGACACCCCCGGGTCTATTCCCCCCAAATCATGTTAGCTCCACTTCCTGTACGATCACCTCTAGGGCAGCCCCAATGAATAACATCTATCAAAACCCTGAAGTGGAAGCCAGAAGCTTGTGCAGGCAAAGCCCTTTAGCCCTCAACTCAGACACACCCTACTGCAACAGTCCCTATCTGATATGTGACACAAGCTTGCACGTGTGTGTGTGAAACAGTACAGGAGAACAACTGCTAGAGAGGTTGAGAGACAACAAGAGAGAGATAAGGCGATGGGTACAATGTATGTGTGAGCAAATTAATTGCTGCGGGAATTACGATCACTATCACTTCCTCTGATGTAATTTAAGAAACAAACGGGTGATTTTTTCCCAGATCAGGGGAAAGATGAGAAAATAGCTGCCCGACTGAACATGTTGTGGCTGTCTACATCAGGGTGATGTGGATCACAAACACAGAAGTAATAAGTGTAGGTATTAACAGATCATTTATGTCACAAATGAGGCTGGAGGATGTAAGAGAACAAGGGGAAATTCTTTGCCTTTACCTGCATCTCCTTGTTAAAGACACTTCCCTTTTCTCTTTTCATTTGCCTCTTTGCAGATTCACCCCCCTTCTTTCCTTTAAATTTTCATGAGAGAAAATAGGTAATTTAATCTTCATTAAACATACAGGGGGCCCACTCTGTGGCCTGACCTGCTGAATTAACTACTAGGCTTCAGGGGATTAGACAGTTGGGCTGAAATTCCAGAACCCTGACAAGCATTATATCACTGCATCTCTATTTTTTAATGGGCATATGATGATCCCTCCCTGTTCAATGTCAAATAAGTCCTTAGGAGACTCACTATATACAACAGAGGATGGAACTTTTGATGGACTGACCTGTGAAGGAGAAGCAGGAGAGCGGGGCAGAAAGAGGAAAGGAGAGAGGCTCTGGTTTGGGATTGTAATGACATTGAAAAGGCAGTAAATAAATAAGATTGGCTTGGTTCTCTTTGAAATCTGATTGATGTGTCTTTTGGGATGCCCCCCAGTATGAAAGACCTACTGAGTCTGTGGCTTTCATCCCTGACCGAAAATCGATGAGCTAGGATGTATGAGAGGCTCCTGCTCTCTACCCAACAATCTCCTGCCAGATACCCAGGTAACTGTCTCACCAGAAAGAGAATAGGAGATAGAAAAGGAGTAGGATAACTCATATCTTTTTTAGTCTTATTCGAGTGAAACCTAATTCTGAAGTACACTGTCTGACGGGGAAAAAAACCCAGTATAATATATTGTTAAACCAATCAGATTCAACCTCACAAAATACTTTATTTATTATCTTCCTGAAATGAGATAGAATTTCCAACAGAACCGTCATTCCATCAAGGTTCTGTGTGTTGAATTAGGACTGGCTGGTGTAATTGCATAACACATGAGTCTGGCCTCCCGGGTTAGGTTTTCCATCTTATACAAAGTGGAGACTAGGAAATAGGAAATGCTTCTGGAATTGGGTGTAATTGTGACTGGCGGCGCCTAGAATTGTGTTCAGCCTGACACTTGAGGTAGTCTGCTGGAGTGTAGTTTAGCTTGAAGGACGACAAAGAACGACATGCTGGGTTTAAATGAACTCCTTTGACGTAAGCAAAGAATCATGTGCGACTCTGAGAGACTCTCTCTGGTACACGGTGCTCATTTGAGGGTGACAGGAGGTTAATCAAGCTTTAAAGCATGAGATTACAACAGACATGACAAGCAGGAGTGAATAGATTTGGCACACTGTCTGATATAACTGCTCAGGGAACATTTTTCACCAGTAAATACAGAAACTGAAATGCTGTCAGTCCCCGAGTCAGAGAGAAATCAAATATGTATTTGTATGTAATGTATTTACACATTAATAATGCTGCACTGACCCACAAGTCACACCATCATTCTTTAACTTCTGACTTAAACATTGCCAGTTCCCATACACAAAAATATAACAATCCAAAGACAGCTTTGAGTGACTGAGATGCCTTTTGTCACCAAATCATCCATCACTGGGGAACATAATTGTTTCTCTTTACAGAGTGTACTTTTAAAAAATTTTCTCTCAAACTGTGCGTAAAGATTTCTATTTGCCCCCTTTCATGAGATGAGACAAATTCCCCCTTTGCTCTATTGCAGCTGAAATCATTTCCAGATTCCATTTAGAAAAAAATCCATAGAGCCAGCATGTCAAAAGGATTTTCCCCTCTCATCACTTCAGAGTAGAGAATCCATGCAGCTGTTTATCAAACCACAGTACAGTTCTATATCAATAAACAGTGAACCGTCAGCGCATAATACCTTCTGGTAGCATAGCAGTGGTGTGCACTAGGAGAGTGTGGTCAGAAGAGTCTGATGCACAATGGCATACAGGAAAGAGAGCCATCACAAGAGCCACAGTAATCTTGGTAGTGTCACAAGAATAGGAAAATAGGTCACAGAGATACAGGATATTTGATTAAATATCAAGCATATTCATTAACAAAGACCGTACGTTTAGAGTGTATAGGCACATCACTGGAGGTATAACACAAAACTGTCAATCTCATGCTCCATTTTATCCTCTGTCATGAACATGACCCTTAGATAATTAAACTCTTTCACTTGGGACAACCATATGATCCTAACCCAAAGGGTGCACTGCATCATTTTCCAAGTACCATGGTCTCAGGCGTGAAGCTTCTGACTGTCAGCCCCCCCCCAACTTCACATTTGTCTACAAACTGTCAAGTTCACACTAGAGGTCACGGTCGAGTGAAACCAATAGGACTTATTCATCTGCAAACACACGACGGAATGAGACCGCCGCAATGGAAGCTCTCCACTTCTCGATGCCCCCGTAATATTCCATTCAGAAAATAACAAACAGAATAAATTAGAATGTACAAACAAATGTACAAAAACATTTCACAGCCTTTATGTTGTTGGAAATATTGAACAGATTAGAAACAGATTAAACATATTATAGATGGAAAGATACTGTTGCAATAAACAGAGAACCTGCCTGTCGAGAGTCACAGGCAATTCATTTTGACTAAAATCATTTGCATAAATCTGGGGTGCTGTTATTTATCAAACATATAGGCAAAAAGAAAGGTAAAATACAAAAAAAAAACAAACATTGTGAGTGGCCAAAGCATAAAGGCCTACAGACCTATCCAGCAAAACACTTCCTAAACATCACCGCAATACAGGAAGTGATCATGCTGTGGCAACATAGGCAACAGGAAAAGCAGGACAATTGGATGATAACTGTAGCTGCTCTACAAGACAGAAATTGTGCTGAGTGAATCAAAAACGATTTCCTTCAAGTAGCATGAACACTGTTAGGATTATATTAGTGTTACCAGGTTGAATATTAGGGATCAAAGTGCCAGCACAAATGCAACTTCAATAGCAGTGTACTTTACTGTATTGGATTTTAAGGGTATTCAATGTAAGATTTACATCACGTCACTCAGCAGCATTAATATTTATTATTGTCGCTCCAGTCAAGATGCTGATAGGTGCCGACATCTTCTCCACACAATTCTTTGTGGAGTAATTTCATTTATTCTTATTCAATATACACAAGATAACATCTTGTCTGTAAATTTCATCCTTATGGCCATTAGTCAAAAGCACAGGTATTTTTACCTTATGGTTCACCTCTGTATTTGCATGGACTTAAAATATCATGATGGTTTTCCTTTTGTATTGTGTGCTGTAAATATATGAGCAAAGAGAAGTGTTACCTAACAGCACATAAGGGAGAGAATACAATTAAATGCAAGCTGTACTTATGGCAATCCTCACCTGGTCTTTGCTAAAGTCTTGCTAATGCACATCAGTGAATTAGTCAGTTCTGTTGATGTGTCACTGCAAAATTAAGTTAGAGTGAAACCAATAGTTTCACTTCAGTTATGGGTGAGTTTCGATTTCATCCATGTTGCATATTTAAACATGTTTCTAGTAACATTACTGTAGAAATCATGATTCACTACGAAACCTAACTGCTAAAATTAGTGTTGCTTCATTTTGAAACTGCAGATGCTTTTCTCAGTGAGGAGCTACATGTGTTTACGAGAAACACGTTTTGTCTCTGTTTTAATATAAGTTCCTCGTCCTCCTAAAGCATTTATGGTTGCTTTTTTTTTACATACAGTAAATCTTACATATTATACCTTTGACCATCTCATTATTTGCAATGTCTAATGCAGTAACTCAGCAAAAGTCTCTGCATTTTGTAGACCAGCTAAGTTTGAGTGTTCTGACAGGAAGGACATAGGAGTTATGCAGCCAGGAGAAGTGCAGTAGGAGACAGGGTGGTGTTGGATTAGAACAGTAGTTGAATACACACACCTAGGGTTCTGTTACCATAGTTAGCACCCGGCCACCGGGAGGCTGGACTGGAAGGGCTTTGATCACCTGCAACAACGTTGGTGATAATAAAAAGAAAAGAAAAAAGAAAAAAGAAGGGAAGGATGGAGAAAAAGGAAAAGAGAAAAAGGCATCAGAACTGACAAGTTTCAGATATTTTGCAGGAATGAACCACTCCCAGAGTTTAGTTTTTGCTAAGTCACCGGGACACAGACACATGCTCAAATCAAACCCCAATAAAGAAATACGGAATGAAAGGTGAAGAAAAGTAAAATACTGTATGTGTTGAAATGAGAGAAAATGATTATTTGCATTTGTGTTTGTTGCGATCCACTTGTCAACAAATTATATATACACAAGTTGAAGGGAAAATATAATATTAATTATATTTAATCATAAGTGAATCATTTTATCATGCAATACATATTTTGAGACAAAATGAGTCAGTGTCCTTTAATGATCTGTGTACTAGCATATGTAAATTCAGTTAATATTTGAGCACTGAAAAATAAAAATAGAATTGTTAAAACTAGTTATTGTGAGAAAAAAAGAAAAGAACTGGTGGAGTGCCAGAGTTTGACCCAAAGAGTTGGAAAGGGCCTGACCAGTATGACCTGGCCATGTGACCAAGCAGGTACAATTTCACTGCCAAATGCATTGTCAACAGCCACATAGGACAGGACTCACTAATATACTAGTACTAATCTTGTGCTTCAGATTAAAAGTGCCATCTATCTTGTAGGGCAACAACAAATAGTTGCCACTAATAATCCTTCTGCTATTAATAACAGTAGCTAATACACCGGAATTAAAACACTTCAGTAATATCAATCGGCATTAAAAAGGCAAAGAGTGAATAGTCTGTTGGCAGAAACTGAAACATCATTACAACTCTATAACCTCTGTAGATGTAAATATTGTTCAGCAACAATCTTAAAATATAGGGGTTAGTCAGAAATGCTCTGCATTTAAAAGGTTGGTCTGATTGGTTTGATTTTTGCTCCCCTCTTTTTTTCTTACCATGATTGCCAGTGTGGACATGGCAACACCTGTGGCTCTTCTGCAGAACTCTGACTTGCATATCAATTGATGCTGGCACCCCTACTGGCTGGGCATGGGCCATTCATCATGACAGAATGGAATATGTTAACACCAGGATTACACTAAATCAGCCTCAGTCCAACTGCAGCCAGCATGGCTACCGATGGCTACATTATAATAATTGTTTTATGAATGGCAAAGGGACAATAAATTACTAATGACCTGCAATAGGCCACACATGTGCTTGTTTGTGTGGCACCTCCTTTATATACGCATATGTTCCTATACATGTCCATGCATATGTGTATCAGTAACAAATTTTTGAAAGCATTCAAAGGGACACGAGCACAAGCACATGAACACACACTAAGTATATACAAACAGGTGAGCTTCTTTTGTATGATAGACAGGAGCCAGTTATATTGTATGTAAACTTTGAACGGCTAAAGAAAGCAGGATTTTTTTCTGCAGACACAGTAAGTGAGAATGACTGAAGTAAAAAAAAAAAAAAAATTATAAAGACAGTGTTTTTCTGCCGCCTTACCGTTGCGTGGCGTCCGTTTTCGCCGATCACGGAAGGCTGCTCCAGACTGTAGAGCTTCCATTAGGCTATCCATCACACCAGTTTCATCTCCCTCTGTAAGAGATGACATAATAGAGGCAAAGCTGTTTATAGGACAACATATACGTTAACAGAACAGGACAAGTACATGAATATATACACATGAACACATTTACACATGACTGTTTCAAGGTCTAATTCTAGGCATTCTGGTGTGGAACAATGGATGCCCCTCGAACAACAGGTGCATGAAAAATCACCTTACATCACAGCAAGAGAGTGCCGTTACTCTGAATGAGAAATAAAGAAGTCTTTTAAAGGTCTTGTATGAGTGTTGAGACAGAGGCCTGTCACTCAGGCCTGTCCTTTTTTTTTCAGTAAACAGCTGGGGAGGAGGAAAATACACTAAGAGCTTAGCAACTAATACAGGCAGAGGAGCCTCAGGATGAAAGCATCCACTGATGGTCATTGACAGATATTCTTTCTGTGGCTAACGCAGGGGAGCTAAGTGCTCTTTACAAAGATTTAGTGTGGAGCCGCTCAATACCGGGGCGCTCTATCATTGTTCAGTCAATGACACCGGGACCAGCCTTCGAAAAACATTCCCCCTGCCCACCGTTCCAGCTGTCTTGTGGATCCATGAAACTAGAGAACTGGAGGCACTCGGCATGGCTGAAGAGACAGGTAGGAGACACTTCAAATGCTATGAGGCCAAAAGAATGACACATTGTGCTCAAACTGTGCACATGCAGCACCCTGCTCAATGGAAAAGAGGTTCAAAAATAAGCTTAGGTCTTATATCTGGGTCATCTATCTTTACGCCCCAATACTAATGAGTCAGAGGGGCACCCTTTTTATCATTCTGGTCCAGAACAGACATTATTTAAAAGTAGGATCATTAGGGTGACTTATTGTGGAGCTGGAGACTTGGCCATCAATTCTTTTGCATACATGAGTGAACTAGCTCTTCCCCAATGTTTACTATCAGGGTGCAGGCATCTTGTTCCTCCACTGTGCTTACAGCCACAGCTGAAGGGAAACATTCGAAAATAAGTGGAGACAACTGCTACTTTCAGCACACAGCACTTTTCCCGGACACTGGGGTGATCAATCTTTTGTAACTTGCATGTACTCAATGGGATACGACAGTCAGGCAAATTGAATATATGAACCAAACACGTTGACACTGAATGCCACACGATTAATTTAAGGAAACAAAATGTATTTTGCCATTACAAGAGAAAGTCAGGGCTGCGCATGTTTTTCCCTTCTCCTCCAAACCACCCAACCTGCAATCATTCACACAAGATGACAGTACAACTAAGAATAGAAACATGTCTTATGTAAATTTAAAAAAAGCAACTCTTCACTTGTACTCACACTAATTTTGCTCTCTCTCTCATTCCTTCTCTTTCTTCCTCAAGTCCTTCCCAAGGGCTACTTTGAAATCAAAGTATCTGTTCCGGCTGTGTGCTGTGCTTAAAAGCAATCCCGATTAAATCAAGCTTAATTAGACCAGCTTTATCAGAACAAAACCAAAGCTGAGCCAAGTAGTGCTTATCTCAAATTGCAGCACTACACCTCAGATAGCAAGCTCATTGGTTTAAAAGGGGAGGCATGGGTTTCATCTGCTGTGGGCCTAAAGAACAATATGGTGAACAACTTGCAGCTACTATAACTGTATCTACTCCCAAGATCTTTAGCCACTCGTTCTTCTTATGTAGGTTAGCAAGGACACATTGTGCCTCTGACAAAAGGCAGAAAGTGTTAAGTGGCAGGTAAACATTTATCTACAACCACCTTGGCATAAGAAACTTTTTGACAGCTCCTTCTTCACTGCCTTCTTCATGGAGACCCAGACATCACAGGGGGCACCTGACACTTTGATCAATTTGTCCTACTTCTAGCTTAACTGTAGCACAATTCATCATTTGTAATGGCCAGGACTTGGGAGCCCTGGTAGACTGGGGTTCAGCGGGATGACTGCAGACACAAAGAACCAAAATGACTAAAATGGGAAACATACTCCCCAGTCACCTCACAGTGCTCAATTAACTATGTCCTATTGGGCCACAGCTTAAACTCGAGCAGGTCTTACCCAGAGCAAGAATTTCTCACAAATGAGCCTTCAGACTATGAAATTATTAACATGTACATATATTTATGTGTACATATTCGAAAAATCTGCAAAGACAAGGTAAGCGTTTAGTAGAAAAAAAAAGGTAAACTGAACTATGAATTATATGACTACACTTACTCTTGTAATCCTCAGAGCAAACTTTTTTCACTACTTATTGCAACATTGCCAACTTAAGCAGACATTTCTGCCTTATTCCTGCAATTCACTCTTGTCTTATTTTGAGCTGTTAAACCTAAGGCAAATATTCATCCGCTTCTCATTAACAGCAGTGGTAGATTGCATGCTAGGGAATTACAGAAAAGCTAACCTTTCATGCCCAAAGATCTTTCTCAAGAGGAAAGATCCCCTCTGCTCACAGGAAATTGCTTTCTAAATGGGTTAAGATGGGCTAAGACCCAAGACATTGACAAACCCTTCCAGTGATGAAACACCTTGGTGGGCACCTCAACAGACAGCCCCGGGGTCCTTTAATGATCTTATTAAAGCTTGTGGAACTGTGGAACACGGTTGCGGCTTTTGCACTTTCAGGTACTTTCTTAAACAGTTAAACCTTTAAGAGCAGAAATAAAGCTCTATCAAACTCTACCTCCCAGAGAGAGATGGTGTACCTTTTTCATATCTTTCCTTTTGATCCCTGCCTACCTCCAATCCCAAATTCTCCCCCTCCTTTTCCTGAACATCAGGTGGTATCTGGACCCAGAGGCTGTGCCAAATGTAACACTGAGCCCCGGGGATTGGCTCACTCTACAATATATTTACAAGCAGCACTATCACATTTTCTAATTAGGAGGGATAACAAGAGCAATGTGCCCTCAGCAGGATTGGCATAAAAACTTCACACATCAGATTAGTTTTTCCCTAAGAAAAAAAAAGTACCTACAGTAAAACTGGAAGAAAGTGGCTGCAATGTAACATTCAGCAATCCCAGGAGCAGGACATAAAATCGAGTGTCAACAGGAAAGAGAGGGATAGGAAAAGAATAGGCACAGATACTGTAAGTGTCACTATTGGGGAACGAAGATATAAAGAAAAGAAAGCAGGAGGAGGTAGAATGCAGAGACAAAGAAGTGGGAGAGCGAGAGAGAGAGAGAGCACAGGAGGCAGCAAGGGAGAAAAGTGAAGAGGGTTCCTGTTGGCGCAGCAGTGCATGTGGAGGAGTGGGATACTGAGAGGGACTAGTGGAGCGAAGCAAGACACAAGGTCGTAAAATACCTTCCTGGATACTTGACGGCCTGAGCCCTGTGACATTTAATTATTTCTAAAACATACACTGCAGTATGCAAGCACAGGCACACAGAGCCTCACCTAAAGCTGCCAGGACATTTTTAGTGATACAAACACATGTTATATTTAAGAGTACTGGCTCCACTTAACTAATCTAAATTCATGGTGCAGATTTCTCAGATGACAAGTGAGTATAAATTTGACAAACAAAGACAGCAAGAGGACGGGATAGATAGTTAGAAGAAAGGAAGTAAAGAGCGTAGTTCAGCTAATGTCAGCAGGATGACCTATGCTCATGGCTGCTCATGGCAAGATCAGTTAGAGGAGACAAAGGGATCTTGCCAAGTCTTTCAGAAAACCAATGCATCATTGATGCCTCCATATAAACTCTTAATCCTCAGTCAAGGATCAATTAGGAATAAAAAAAATAAGCCTACATTATGCAAAAACATCTAATTTGTTTGTTTTCTACCAATTAAAATCAGTCATCTACAAAATTCAAAATATGTACAAAACTGCAAAATAAAAGAACAGCTGTCGCCTCAAAAACATGACAATGCTTTTCACGGAATCATCGAAGCAGAAAACCTTGTGTGAATTTGAATGAAACGCTGGGCTCTCTTTTAAACACCAAAGGCATGGCATTCCTATAATTATGCAGCAGTGTCAACAAACTCTCTTCATAAATTCAATTTGCTATCTGTCATCTCCTGCATGTTGTGCTGGGGAGAAAAAACATAGTGGATCGATCGAGAACTCAATTTCCGATGGCTCAAATGCAGCCCTCATGATTCATGGGGGAAAAGAGAGACAAATAATTCTTTGAATTTTAAAAAGCTTCTGTCTGGTATGTGTTGGTTTTTAATATAATGGCAAATTATGACATCCTATATGCCACGAGTGAAACTGGTAGCAACAGTGGCATGTTGACTGAAAAGATAAACAGCGAAAGCATACAAAATGATGACATTTATCATAGTCACATGTTTTAATCAATCACATCTACATATCCTCTGAATTTATATAAGCATAGCACTCTCCTCCCTAACCAAATTAGAGTGTTGGACATGAGGAACATCAGGCATAGGAGAGATGTCTATTATCCACTACCATCCACTATCCTTCCAGTAGCCAATCCCTGAGTCTAATTTGCACTGTAATGAGATCTAATGAGAGCTTACAGGCCTTGTGCTTGATGAATTGAAACCACTGTGAAAGAGGAACACAGTGAGAGTTTAACCTCACCCCAGTCGCCCTCCATGACTCCAGTGGATAAGATGAGAAAGAACAGGAAGAATGAAGAGGAGAGCAACAACTCGCTCCCAGTTTTTTTTTTTTTTTTTTTTTTGCTTGCTGCGGATTGTTTTTGAACACATTTGAGCCCATCTGTTCCCCCACAGAAAGTCACCTGTGCAATTAACCTGGACCATTAGCCGTGAAACAAAGGCCTCAGTGGAGGGAGGAAGGTGCTGCTTTATGGCCAGGTGGAGAGGCAACAGCCACACTTTCTTTTAATCTCATCTCTCTTGTTCTACTCTCACTTGTATGCACCTGGTTTTGTGTTACTTTCACACCTGAATTCTGGCTTAGCTACCTACACATACACAACCACCTGCATTACTCAGCACCCCCCTCCTTTTAGCGCTCTGCTGTCTACTCTCCTACTGTCTGGCTTTGAGCAAAGTCACCCCTTCCCCTCGCCCTCCTTCCCTGCAGTCGCAGTAGCTCCTAAGACCCAGGCAGCCAGAGACCATTACTGCCACAGAGAACACAAGTGCCTGAAGGACAGCAGTCGTGCACCTGTTTGATGTCTTTCCTTTGTTTTTCCCTCTATTCCTTCTCCCTGCATCTCCCTGCAGTCCAACCACCCAACCCTGACAAAAGCTTTGACACAATGACCCAAGAAACATTTCAGACAGTCCCCAGTCTTTAATTTGTAGGTATGTGTGTGTGCATGTTTAGTAGTCCACTTGTGAAACGAGAGGAGGAAAAGGGGGAAAGGAAGGGTAAAATGGCTAATAAAAAAGACAGATTTGCCTGCTGATTAATCTGGATAGTTTTACTGTAACAATTTGATGACCAAACCCTCTCATGTCCTCCCTAACTCAATTAGGGATGCTCCCGCAACCCTCCACTCCAGGGAGAATTGCAGTGTAGCTACTACTTTGCTCATGCTGCGAGCCCCTGTGTGGCGCCAGGGTCAGCAGGAGGGAGGAAGGGAAAATGTGGAGAGAGGGAAGAATGTTCTCAAGATGGGAAGGGTGGGTGGAAGGTGAGAGGTGTATTGTGTTTGACATGCATGTAGTAGAGTGTTGGAGCTAGGCTGGCCTGGTCACTGCGGGCCTGATCCCATAGCCTGAAAGAGAGAGAGATGTCCTGACTGCAAGAGACTGGGAGAAACGTGGAGAGAAGTTGGATGTCGACAAGGGAGAGATGAAAGTGGATTAGTCGCCGTGGCGATTTGCATTCTGTGGTGGAACGAAAGCCCCTGTGATGCCCCGAATAGCTGGATTCATGAATAAGTAAACAAACAAAAACAAAAATAAACCCTCCATCTGGATGGATGCTGCCAGGGCCCAAGTGAGAAACAGTAGGGGGGAGGTTGGGAGATGGGAAGGGCGAAGAGAGATGCTTGCAACATAGCAGTCACCACACTCTGCTTCCTCCACTATCATTTACTTCTATGCCTGCGGGCCCCCCCCAGTTACCATATTGCTATCACTATCAATCCACTGCTTTTGGCTAGTTTGCCCAGTAACACCATCAACACACAAGGGAGAGCTCCAACCAAACACTGACAGATGTTAAGTTGACATACTTTCTCTGAGCCACATGGGGTCAACATGTCAGGGTGCCAGGAGGGCCATGGAAGCCTGTCCTCACAGAAGAGTAGACCACTACTGCCCCTTTTCCATAGGCTTGGTATTACTGAATTTAGCAATATGCTAGACCTTGACCCATGTGCATTTTCTCTGTGACCTCACAGCAAGGGATAACTGTTGATGGTGTCTGCTGATAAGCTAGCTATCACTGTAAACCGATCAAAATATGTTTCTATGTCAACTTCCAGTAGTTTTGCTGCACCTAAGTAACGCATTCCAACACATTACACAAGCTAACAACATCTTTTACTGTGCTGTTGGCCGCAGGGACAAGAACAGCCTTTAACTATTAGTGCCAATGCCAACATCATCATGGTTGCTTGTGTATATGGCAAGGCATCATAACAGTGCAAAGCAGTGTTAATACCAGGGTCACATAAATGAATCAGGTTATTAATATGAAAGGGACATCAATGGGACTTTGGAATGCATTAGTATATTGAGATGCTATAAACATTTTGGGTTTCGTCCATCTAGCACAGTGTAGATTCCCAATTTTAAACGAATGGCACATTTGGATCGTGGAGTTTTGGAATCCAGATCAAGATAACATCTGAACCAAACCCCACATGGGCTGTTTGCATCAGTGAAAGGCGGTGCTGTCTGGGGAAGTTAAATGGATTTGACAATGGGATTTGATGGTCTTTGTAGTGAGGGTAATTAGGTTTGATTGACTGTAAAGTGACTGTTGAGGTCCAGATCTGGGAGGGGAAATGATCAGACACTTGAACCACCCACAAATGAATGAGATTCAACTGTGCCTGAGCTAATTTCACTAAGGAGAAGAACATTTACGAAAGCAATGAGAGAGGGAAAAGTACAAGGCAGGATAAGCATAGTGAGTATGTGTGTGTGACACACTGAAAGAGAGACACACAGGGACACAGAGGGAATTAGAGAGAACAAACAGGAAAGACAGAGATATCTGATGCATGTCTCACTTCCTTGATTGTGGCCTTAACTAAATTAAGTTAAAGGTAAAAGATAAAAGTGATTAAAAGCTTTAAGGTGCAATTTAATCTGTGTCTTCTGTCTTTGTCCTGATACAAAAGAAGCTGCCACAAAATAAAATCAAGTAATATAGTAAGTATAGTATCGTATAGTATAGTATAGTATAGTATAGTATAGTATAGTATAGATAATCAAATTTACAATTTATTGCAATAAGACAGACTAAAATGTAGGACTATTCCCTGGTGTTGCCTTCAATTGCTAATGAACTATGGCATTTATCATAGGATATTAAAGTGCTTCATATGAAGCCGGGCTTGTTTTCCTAATGCTGACATTTATTTATAGATGTGCACCTTAAATATTATAATCTGAGAGGATGAGTACTCACCCTCACTTACAAAATGTAATTTTGCATTCAATCAGACACATTTAATCCTTGCATGTCATTTGTTTATGCGTAATTCTCCTTTTCTACATATCACTATTCATGGCACTTGCTACTATAGGCGTTAGTTGAGATGCAGTGAGCCATATTCTGTGTGCCATCATCGCCTTGAGGCAGATTCTGATTTCGACTGGCGATATAGCACAATCTAATATGCTGTTATTTATTAGAATGGGTGTATGACAGCAGATAATCCGCGTGCCCTTGTTCCTGTCTTTCAAGGTAATGATGGAATTCACCAATCCATACTCAGAGGAGTTTCAGAGCATGTCTTGCACTTCCTGCACTCTAGATCAACACAGCTCAAATGCAAAGTCAAAGAAAAAAGAAAAAAAAGGCAATTTGCCCAGAGTTTGGTATTAAAATCCATATGCAGATGTGGTAAAAGATCCTTCATTTTTATCACTCTTCAGAAACTAGACACATTTAACCAGACATGGGAGCAATCAGTGGCATGACAAAGAAATGACACTTTAGGGAATAAACAGGCAGCAAATTCAGAAGCCTTATACCATATATCATCATTACATTCTGGAAAGGTCTGTCCTTGTTCGTTACAGTCCATATCAAATATGAAGGTCAGCTTTAGCTCCCTAATACTGGCTTCATTTCCCAAGCTAAGCTGCAGAATAGT
This sequence comes from Seriola aureovittata, assembly GCF_021018895.1. Classification (NCBI taxonomy): domain Eukaryota; kingdom Metazoa; phylum Chordata; class Actinopteri; order Carangiformes; family Carangidae; genus Seriola; species Seriola aureovittata. The sequence goes on along the minus strand of NC_079371.1, from coordinate 7,226,084 downwards.
GAGAATCTCTTTCAGAAACGTTTCTTATCTACTTGGGTTTCTGACCTTGACGTCTCTACAAGCTATCTCACCTGGTAATATTGTTTGCCACATCTGCTGTGCTGTGGAGACACTATGCAAACTTAGAGAGCTAACCTGTCCACCCCACCGCTGCCTGTCAGTGCTTGTCTATGATCACCTCACTGGCACTGCTGCGACGCAGGTATGCACTGGCCTACCGGCAGCTGTCAGTGTCACACAAAGCCATCAATCCACATCTCTGCCACTGTCATTCCTGACAGGGCTCCGCCAGCCACAACCAGTCAGCCAGCTGCACAAAAACATGTCAATTTAGTTTAGCATGCCACACTAATAGATTCTTGAATTTGAAAAAAAATGTGCTTCGGTAAACAAAATAAGAAAAATACTTTCTCAACTTTGTCTTTAAGGAAAACTGCAAGAAGAGGAAGAAATCTTATCTTAATGTTCTCCATAAGCCTAACAAATGCTACATGTGTCTTGTCTAAAATCCACTTTAAAAGTCAATCTGTATTAGGATGTAGAGTGAAGGTGAGGCATATGCAGAATACTGACATGTACAAAAAATATTAAAGCCTACAAACACTGCAGTCTGAAATCCAGTCAAAGCCCACACTAACTTATTTTGCTCGTATTTAATAAATGGAATGTTTTTTTTGAAACAAACCCATTTTTATTTATGTAAACATATACTAGTTCATCCTCAAAGTGTGAAAGGTTGACAAGGAGGATGCATAAATAGAAGCTGCAGGCCCATCATTGTCAACATGCCAACTGCTCTCTGCAGAGAATCATAGAGACATGGAGACCTCATTCTAGCAGGCCTAGCAGGCTGAACAGAAAAAAGCCTTTGGAAAAGAAGGAAAGGAGGACACACAATAATTATAAAATGTATTGAAAATGAAAAAGATATGGAACCACCATTCGAGGATCAGCTCATAATTAACAATAAACCATCCGCTGCAAGCAGGTTTTAAAACTATTGGCCATCTTGCTTAATATCTGTGACTGTGTCCCTTAAAATCATTCAGAATTATGTCTATTACTAATGGGCTCTGTAATTTTAAAACATAGTGATGGAATATGTGGTATACACAACTTCTAGCTGTCGTGTGAGGAAAGATAACTTTATCTAAGATTGTAATAATGTGTGTTCAATAGTTGTATTAGCAATACACAGTGAAAAAAAAAGAAATACAATTTTTTTTCCATTTTAATATTCCAACCGAGCAACCCGATGTATAGGTCTGCATTCTGCTGGCGTCTGCAAGCTGTTGCTAGAATGGATGGATGAGGGTGAGTCGGCTCTAATTTATATAGTAAAAAAAATGATCACTTTGCAGGTAAAACTTAATCACAAAGACAGCATCTGTGGAGCCTCTGCCTGTGTTTTGAGGGTTTTGATAATACTATCTAGAAGAATTTCAGTAATTGATTTTCGAAAAAGTTAGTTTTCAAATCAGATCATTCTATTTTGAGACCTAAGATTACCTAGGAAAAGTGTTTCTTATACATTAGTCCAGTTGGATTACACTTAGTGTGTGTAGTCAACTGAGATAGCAGGCCGTTGGTCGACTCATAAAAAGGTCTTGTAAAGCTTGAAGGCTACAACCAATATGCTCCTACACTTGATGGTCCTCAGACTGGCAATAAAAATGTTTTTCAGAGGCTCATATGGGGAGTGGGACTGTTACACAAGCTACTGCAACTATTCACATACTGAAAACCATACTACATAAAGTAGGTCTGTGAAAGGTTGACAGAAAACATGTAAAACACAAAGTTCTTCACCATTTCTCTGTGCCACTTGGGAGAAATGCCTGGACTAAATAAAATGTTCAAATAACTTTTTTTTTGTTCCTGGTGGTTTGTTTATTACTATGCGCCCTATGCCAAGCTGCATTGTGCTCAAAGCGGCATGTGCGCTTTCCGGCTCTGTTCAAAGCTTAGTGGATTTGACTAGGGTACACAGTTGACATGTGGGTGCAGACACTTGCCCCAGATGGGGGCACTGACCCTGGTGATGCCAGCCGAGTAGGCGGCCACAGGGGCCTGCTAGTCCACACAAATGCCTTGGAGAAAGAAAGTCCAGATGCTCTACCATGCTCTGGCTCTTGACACTCTCGACATGTTGCTTGTGACATTGTTTTATAGGCCACAATAAAATATATCCTGCTGTGATGAACCATCGTCCCCTGTTTTAGACAGAAGCATTAGTTTGGGTTTATTCTACAGTGATCAACTGTTATTTCCAGTGAAGTAAAGCAATTTTGTAAATGTTGAACATCTGGTCAGTTCAAGAGAGTATGGAAATCCACTTAGAGCAAATTAAAACAAATGGGGTGACTCGGTAATGATTTCATAAGCAATTAGGATTCCTAATACTTCACAAGGAAAACACGTTTAGCTCTGCACTTGTCTCATCTATCAATCATGCTTGTTGAAGAAGTGTGCATGTCAGATAGCATAATCTCAAGTTTTATCAACAGGGACATGGGGAAAAAAGATTTTTTTTCTAATCAGCTTCCTAAAAGCATTTGTCTGTTTCCCCTCCCCCATCCTGGTGCCATCCTGGCAAAAGCTAAATGAATTAAACTCTCATTAAATATGCATTTCATTGTTAATCATTTGCAAGCGGAGAGGATTAGGTCACAATTTGTGAAATGACAAAAAAAATCAATCCTATCTTAAAAATAGCCTCTTGAAATTGCATTAAACACAATACTATGATCCATCAGTCAGTATTTTAAACAATAAAATTAATAAATCAGTTAATCTATAAAACAGATAAGATACTGACCTGTACATAACTCTCATAATAAAATGACCATATGCTAACTCCATCTGTTCATGCTAATGGATTTGTAAACAGAGAAAATACTATATTCAGGTCAACCATTCATTATTTCTATCAATGTTAACTCTATCTATCTGTCTATCTATCTGTCTGTCTGTCTGTCTGTCTGTCTGTCACTAAGGCTAGAACTAACATAATGCAGACAAGAGTAGTTATATCAAACTAGAGATCTACTTTAGCGAATCAATTTGCCTTTCAACCTTTAAAATGCTAAATTAATGCGCAAAATGTTTGGACATGATTAATTAATTGTAGGAGGAATTAAACACGCCTCTCTCCCGCACACTACCTTATTTTCATCAACCTTCACAGAAAACACAGCAGGCGCTCAGGATGAAATACTGATGTCAAAAGTCTCCTCTAATATCAAATTCCTCAAAATATCTGAAGCACATATAGAATTTTAGAATAGAATGAGAGAGAGGAGCCAAGACTCAAGCCAAGGCTGTCAACTGGAGAGGAACAGAGGCCGCCTTGCATTTGTATGTCTCCGCCATCCAGTCAAGTTTCAGTTTACATCCATGGCTGTCCAGACTCATATAATATATTAGGTGAAGAGTTTAAAGGAATTTTAATAAAAGATATTAAGTGTATTTTGTAATAATTAGCATATGAATTCTTGAGTTATGGCCCAAAAAATATTTTGGGAGGTTATGGTGACCTTACCATTGGACCACCAAACACTTATCAATTCATTCTTGAGTCCAAGTGAACGTTTGTGCCAAATTTGAAGAAATTCCTTCAAGGCGTTCATGAGATATTGTGTTCACGAGAATGGGACAGACAAACGGGCAACCTAAAAAAAAAATAAGAACTGAGTGTATTTAATCATAATTACCGTATGAATTCTTGAGTTATGGCCAAAAACATGTTTTCTGAGGTCACAGCTGTGGTCGGCACGGAGGCATAATAAAGATGTGCAACAAGAAAACACTAAATATCCTGCTATGTGTGTTCCAACAGAACAGCTTAAAGAGAAACTGAGTGAGAACACAAGGGCAGAACACCAAGCTGCTGTAACCTCCAACCTCCTCCTGGCTTAAGTTCAGCTTCCCATTCACAGGATGCATTTAAAGAGCTCTGTATTTGATTGTCCTCTGATTTCATTTCACATGGAGACAAGTTAGTACACAAAAAGGAACTATTCAAGGTTTAATGAAAATGTTTAGTCAATGCAGGTAAGAACCTTGACAGGTGAAAAAGCAGCCTGGGTTTAGCACATCAAGTGTGTATTTCATAACTGCCAAGGTCATTGTGACCGCGACAGTCCAACAAGGTAGGAGTGGGTTGGAGGACGATCCCCACTATCTCCAAAGCTGCAGGCAACGTTGCCCGTGTCATCCTAATGTTTTATTCATACAAGTCATATTATGGCATTCAGAAACTGAGATCAAAATCTGCTCTGGCAGAAATATTTAATATCATACCTACTTCTCTACCCTTCTCCATCTGGTTAGCCAGAATGAGAGAGAGGGGTAGACAGCCTCCTTCAGCTCAGCCATGTTGGATTATTAAAAGTGAAGCTTTCAAAGAGGTCACTGCTCAGGGAAAAAAGAAAAACTGTAGCATGCATCAATTATCTAGCAGAGTTTGTGGCATACTGAAGACTGTCTTGTCACATTTCCCAATATGGCTGAGCTACAGAGAGGTCTTTGGCTAGTGCTGACATTTAGAAGCTGGTGAATTGTGAAAATCCCAGTCTGTTTGTCAAAAAAATGGACAAAAGACCATAATGACTGCTTGCAAAGTCCCTTCAGGCTTGAAATTCCTTCTCAATGTCATTGGCATAACTAGACACAGGCATCCAGCTCTGTTGCTCTAATTTTTCATGTCTGGACAACTGCAACTTACTCTGATCAATACATGGTTTACTGGTATCGCTGGAGGACAATAGAGCAATTCCAATGATTCACGACAACAAATATAGCACACTGCCTGCAAACTTCTCACACTGGAGGAATGATCATTTTCTGTCCTATTCCTTGCACATGACCAGTGACACCCCGATTTCCTATCTTTACGTATGACCTACATCTTGCCAGTTGTATGAGCTCAAAGTATTTGTATTTATTTAAAACTGCATTCCAAAACTTCTAAATTGTAATGTGGTATATATTGCTTAAAACATGTTAAATGTTTAGAAATACATGTAGTGTATAGTGTAGAAGAGAATGTTTCTGTCTATGCGAGCAAATCTACCATGGAAAAAACAAGATAAAAGTAGCATAATCTGTCTGTTGTTTGGAAGCATTGTATCTGTATGGGCTATGGGAGTAAGTATAAGATTCCCTCACAGCTGAAAAAGACGACTCCCCCATTCCTACGCATTATTCTCCTTCTGAGTTTGAATCTGTGTGAAGCACAATTCCATGAAACCCCCTTTCTATCCTCCTGTTCTCCTCCTGCTAACTCCCCACCTGCCTCCCCGTCTCTGTGTCTGTGGTGGCACGGGGAGAAGTGGCATACCTTTGTTCATGTCAATCAGCTGCTTCTTCTTCTGCTGGCGCTCCTGCTTCTCGCGCTCTGCTTTCTCCTTCGCCAGCTTGGCTCTCTTGATCTTCTCCTCCATCTCCCTCTTCTTGTGGTTCTCCTTCACTGCTTCCTGATGAGGCGCACACACACACACACACACGCACGCACGCACGCACGCACGCACGCACACACACACACAAGCGCACACAGACAGATAAAATCAGAATCTGGCTCCTGCCACCTCCACTCTTTTAGTGTCTTCGCTACTGTATAGTGTTCAGAAGCAGCAGCATGCCATCAGCAAATTCTTATTCAGAGAAGGGTTTGATAGTTAGAGATAGGCTGCTGGAATAAACAACATATCATGTCTTGTGTATGGGTATTTTTTTTAATACAAGCCTATTTGTCTGTAAGGCTTTGGCAGTACTTTACATATTTTCAATAACACAGAGTTGATTCATTGTCAATAATACAGGATATATATATATATATATATATATATATATATATATATATATATACACACACATATACACACATACACACACACACACACACACACACACACACATATATATATACATATATATATATACTATATAAAGCTTGATGATCATCACACATATGAACCATGCTAGTGTATTTCCTTTGACAATATAAGGAAGCCACTGCATGAGAAAAAGAAAAAATGCAACAGCAGTGTGCCTGTCTCTGAGGAGGGAGAAAGAGATATCATCCTTGTCTTCCTTCGTGACCAGCTGAAATGTCAGGAAAGAGTCAGAGAAAGAGAGATAATCAACGGTACGGATTCAGCCTTTACAAATGTGTCAGTTTGTTCTCGTGCTGCCGAGAGAAGGGAGGAAGATGCAACCGTGTGACCTTTGGGGGACAACAAAATGTTCTCTTATCCCAGGCCTGTGGCGCAGCCCTTGACAGGACCTATCATAGGTGTTAGTGTATGTGTGTGAGAGGTTACACTCTCTGTGTATACATGCATATAAGCCTGCCTACACTGGAGTCCATCATTGTGGTTCTGCTCATCTATGGTATTCCCCCTTATTTATGTATGCTAGTGTGTGTGTGTGTGTGTGTGTGTGTGTGTGTGTGTGTGTGTGTGTGTGTGTGTGTGTGTGTGTGTGTGTGTGCATGCGCGTGTGTCAGTAAGTGAAGGCATGGCCCTGTCTGTGCACTGATATAATAAGTGGCGACAGTAGGCCCCCCCCGTCAAATGCCCCTGTGGTCCTGATGTGTGTGTGTCATGTTGGCAGCTAAGACTGAGGGATTACGGGGATTGTGGGGAAGGAACAAGGAAAGAGCAGCTCATCATGCCAGTCAATAGTAGAGCTTTGCTCCATGTCCAAGGACACAAGCCCTCATTGTCACTGTCTCCTTGTTGGATGACAAGGGCAATGAGTGACAAAGAGGGAGAGGCAGAATGTGGGGTAATGGAGAAGTCGAGTGATAGAAAGAATCATGATAGAGAGACAAAAGCAAGTGTGAGTGAATGAATCTTTGTGTTATGTGCCTTATGAAAACATAAGAGGAGATGTTTTGTTTCTTCAGCTGCTATAAGTTAGTGAAAACACCCAAAAAACAACATTCATTTTACTGCTTTATCAAGGTTGTGTGAATGATTCAGCTATGCTCCACAGGGGGTATTGATTGTGTTGCAGTCTGCTGCAGTTTTGAATCAGAGTGGTTGAGAGCTGCGGTTTATATTCAGTAATGAAACAGTTAACTGGTGCATTTTGTTTAAGTGATGGGCAGCACTGGCAGAATGAATCCAATTGATTTCAGTCCTCGTCCTCTGACAGGATTCAATTCATTTTGGAAGTAATAATACTGCATTGCTCAACATGTACAGCATAAGTTGGAAGATAAATTATGCAGATTACAAATAAAATCCTGCCGGCAAAACTTATTTTAAACAAACAACTAATTTTGACTGCAAACATGATTATGCAACGTAATTATGTTGTTCTAATCAAACAGCACCACTAATTACCGTAGTAACAAATATGTTTTCACTGTTCTCTTATTTTTTCCTTTACCATTCCTTTTGACGGCCTCTGTTTGGCTGTTGGCAACAACTGATTGTATCAGGTCTAATTTTCTTGGTAACTCTGCATATTGTAGGAGGACATACAGGAGAAAATCCTCATGACATGTGTTTTCAAAAATAGTCTTTAGTGCAGAGAACCAGATTTAAACTTCATCGGAAGACAGGAGAAAAGATCTTGTTTGTCATGAATCTGCTGGCGGTTGGAGAAATGTTTAGACAAATCTATACATCTCGTTTTGTCTCTTGAGTACTCTCATCTACTCAAGATCAAACATCAAATATGATTTGTGACCATGGAAACAGGTTATTTTTGGGCTTTGCATTAAATCATCAGTCCCTCGATGATGAAGATCATCACTATGGTTATAGTGCCACTCAGTGAGAGCTCAATTATTTATTTAAATGAAAACAATCTACACAAACTTTAATATTCTAATTGAGGTGAAGAATATAGAAATATATGATATACATTTGATCCCATTGACAGGGACATCTGAGTCCACCAGGTGAAGAACATATTATGCAAGAAATCAAATAAATTGTATGCGTTATCATTTTTATGACATTTAATTTAGTCAGTTTAGTCTTCAGTGAACTGAACTTGATTAAGTGTCTTAAGTACTCAGCTTCAGTTAAGTGATAACAGCTAGTCATTTTATTTGTTTCTCAGTTACTAAAGGTGATATCTTTGCATAAAGTAGAAGAAATGTTGAAAAGAACAAAGAAAAAGATTCACACTCACTCACTTTTACTGATGGCTAGGAAGTATTGTCATGCAGTAAGGCACAATAGGGAGGATTTTGGTAGCAATCCAAATAATAAAATTCAAGCATGTTCTTCAACAAGGTTTGAAACCAGCAAGGTAAAGATAGTCATCTAAGTTTAGCAGCAGGACCTCAAACTGACTGAGGTCTAAGGTTTTTCCTCCATGATTATCAACCACGATAGACGGTGTCCTTTCTGGCCTGGTTTCTGCCTAATAACCCTCAAACAAAACAAATCCTAATGTCCAGGGGCTATGTTTATGACTGGCTCTGTGCCCTGAACCCCTCTGGTGAAAAGCAGGAAAATGTGATGCAGGTAGCTGAATGCATATTGTTCAGGAGGGGTATGTAAATTAAGAGTGAGAATCTTTAAATTCTCAGAGAGAAAACAGAATGTTTTACATTTTAGCACATTTTTGCAAGGCAGGTTTGTCAACTATCGTAGCGGCACGTTCTTGCTCAGACGCCATGAGACAAAGTGAGAGTATGTCACACTCATGGCCTCCAGTGTGCCTAAGATGGAGATTATAAATACTCCTTTATCTATACCTGGCTAGAAAACTGAATGCCATGGGCCCACAGGGCCAATCTACCAACAAGGGCCAGGCAGCATTTTCCCTTTTCAGGTCTGTTCTTTCAATAATTCATGAAATGTGTTTGCTGTTCTTCCTTGACCCTGCACAACACAATACATCTCCCACAGCATGGCTCCCCTCCCATGCATACAAGTATGCCAGTCCAATGAGGGAGCAATGAGTATTTCCAACTGCTCAGTTGCACCAGTGATCTCACACAGAGAGTGTCACTGCTATATCTCATTTGAATTTTACAAACACTACAGCGCCTGGGCTTTAAGCAGCAAATGTGTTTATTAGCCATCTGTTACACTGTGTGCCAGGGTGTTGGGGGGGGGGGGGGGGAGTGGCTTCAAGAAGTTATAAATTACAGATTGTGAGACTTCTGCTCTGTGGTATAGATGTATTCCCATATTGATAGGTGACCTCCAAAATCTGGTGCAATGATTTTAATAACTGTGTCATTCCAGTGTAAGTAAAAATACTGAGGAAACATGACAGTGATTTAGCAAGAAGGTGGGGAGAGTGGCACTGTCAGAGCATCATCTTCAGCATGAGCAGCATGATTATGATAATTTGTCACATTGTGAAGGAATTAGCGAGCTTTAGAAATATCAAATGGGCTCAAAAGTGGACAAATGCAGAGGCCCCCCCCCCAACACACACACACACACACACACACACACACACCACACACACACACACACACACACACACACACACACACACACACACACACACACACACACACACACACACACACACACAAACACACAAACACACACGCACACACAAATCATCATTCCAATCTTAGATGCTCTATCTTGCTACTCTGCGAACCCGGTCTGGGTCTTTTGGTCTTATTAGAAAGTGACTCAATCAACAAGGAAGACTGTTAGCTCATCCCAGCCCATCTGCTGCGCTTTGATAACTCATTAATGGAAAAATCCTCATCCCCCATGCTCCTGGTCAGGATTACACATACAGACCCTGCGATTGCATTTCACTCATACTCTATTTCAGAATATGGCAGCAGCATTAAATTAACAAATTGTTGGACTCTTCGAATACTGACTCCATGTGCTGAAATCAAATAATATTTCATTGGCCACAGAAAAAAAAGAGAATGGGACGAGAGAGAGGGAGAGAAAGAGAATGAAACAGAAGGAAAATAGAGTTAATGGATTCTCTTATCAGTTACATTCAGTTCTGTGAGGACTGTCTGTCAATGCGTTTACTCAAATGCCTCATGTCGGTCGGGTGCATTAAGCCCTAGCTTTTTAGTAAAAGCAATTTAGGGTGACTGTATTGCAATGGAATTCTTTAATACTGCAGATGCTTTGTGCTGTGAATGCATTACACAGGGCAATGCAACATAGATGGAAGTTAGCGAAGATGTTTTGTCTGAGCCAAACAACTCAATGTCTCAATATTGAAATAAAAGTCTCGGGCACACCCGGCATATCAAGAAGTTAAATTCAGGGCTGTTTTTTGAATTATTAACTGACAAGAAGTCATAGTGTTCATTTGATTTGTCATTTGGAACAAATCAGTAATGGTTGATGTAGGCCAACTTTGTCAAAGATAAATAACTAGCAGACATCTCTCCAACATTCTTGCACTGACAAGAAAAGCTAAGAAAGAGGGTTTTTTTTATTGTGCTGCAAAGAAGCTAGCTCAGTTGTTTTTACAGGGTAAGAAAATAAAAACAACATTCAAGTAGAAACTGCCATTGATTCCTTGTGCTATGCAAGCAGATGGGATTAGCCTTTCTGTCAGCAGAGCTGAAGAGCCAAAAACTATAAATAATATCTGAAGAATATGGTGATTAAAGGATTGTTTTTATATGAATACATTAACTTATAACCAGCCCCCCACCCATTTTAACCACAGCACAACACTTTATCCCACTCACTTCCCTCCCCTTACCCATAGCAGGAAAGTTTAAATCAGTAATAAAATATTCATATGCAGCTATTTGCTTGAGAGAATAATTTATTTTCTTGGGTGGATGCCTCTTTTAGAGATATGCAACTCTGGAATCCTTGAGGGAGCGTTGTGTTGTGTGCTGCTGCTCTTTGATCAGCGGGAATGAAAAGTTGGTTTCAGATGGGGATCAGAGTAAAGAGAGGAGAAGGATTCAGACAAGGGGACCTTGCCATTCACGTTAATGGATTGTGAATACTGAGAGCATGCCTTCTGGACACCATGTCATCATCCTGACACTGGGAATTTTGGGGCGGTGCCAGGAGGGATAGATAGACTGTAGAAGGTAGAAAGCAAAGACACTTGAATAAATGTTTAACACACTTGTCTAGTCAGGAAAAATGAACTTGTGCTTTGTTCTGAGATGATGTGGTGTTTACCTCGCTGTTATTATCACCTCTTTAGCTAATCTGTTTAGCTCAATGTGCTTCATTCACTGTTCTCAGAACCAAATTTCCTGTAACACCAACAAGAAGCAGAAAACATTTTTTGTCAATTCATGTTCTACTTTTGCCTCAGTACCTTTCTTACTCATGTATGCCTTTTCTACTTATGTTGTGGAAATTCAGTTTTTTTTCAAATGTTTTATATCTCCAACACCATACATTGTGTTATAGTGCTAAAAGTCAATACAGGTAAAAACATTTTACAGGAACTTTTTCTTTGCCATAATGAAAATAATTTTAAACTCTCAGTTTGAAAGTAAAGTACAACTTTATCTACTTTCCGAAGTCCTCTCTAGACTCATTAGCCCTAAAAAAATCGCACAATATCTACAATGCCCTGTGGTGACAGCACATGCACACGCATATACACATGCAGCCTCAAGCTAATGAAACTGTGTTTAACAGGTTAAGAAGCTTGCACAGGCCTCTTTTATCAGTGAGACACTGACATACATTCTCCTGTTCTCACCATTCCTTCTTTCAAATAATATATTCTAATCTGTTTTATAAGTTTTATAACTAGAAGTTTCTTAATCAGTACTGATTCACGTGTCTACTTAAAAAAAAAAAAGTTGTAAGTTTAAGCATCTGACACTGTGCACTCATGTAAATGCGATTAAGCATTTTTGTTTCCCATTTGGATTTATAGCACAGAAAATGTAGGTGGAGAAGCTTCTATCCATAAAGCTTATATTGCAATTTACACACTTGTGTACTTCTGAATGTGCATTAAAAACAATTGGTCTCATTTGTGAAATTTTGTGAATATATTTGCAAATGATATATTCAGATTTAAAACATGCCAGATCCATCAAACGCTCAGAAGCATGACTTCAACCAAACAATCCCCCTGTGAAACACCATTCTCAGAAAAAAAGAGAAGTTTTTCATAACCTTGCAGACCAAGATGTCATTGAAGAAAGTGGAAAAGAAAGAGTTCTGTAAGAAAAAAAGTTTATATCACTGATTGTAGAAAAGAAAATCTTTGGCATACACAGTGGCATTATGACCTACTAAAAGATACCATATGGAAGGAAGTCACACAGCAGGTGAGCATGGTTACATTCTTGCAGAGAAGAGTGTAAGAACTTAAAAGGAAAATTGAAAAAAGCATGTCAGGCCCAGCCAAGAGAATGTAAAGACCACAATAAATGACAAGAAAACATGGTGCACTTTTTCTCACCAAAAACTCTTTGGCATTCTTAGATGAGGAAAGTGAAATAACCCTGAGAACTGAAACTAGCAGCAGATTGTCTCAAAAACACAAATCTTGATTGACTATCAGATGACTGGGAGGAAAAATATTTCTACCCATGTAACTCACAAAGATTACAGTTGTATAATGTTCTCTGTGATTCCGGAAGAGATCTGGTAAGTCTGGGAAAATAGCCCTGATTATATAGTGATGGATCAAGTGTTTTGAGAGCATGACTGATACAAAGAAGCAAATGTTAGGATATCTTGATATCTTGGCCTCTGCTGCTTCGATTTTCATGATTCCTTTTGAAATCTGTTCCTTATGAGACCCCCAAACTTTATGGAAGTGTACCACTAAATCACTGCACCACTTTAACATCCAGTTTCATCCATAAAAGTATTATACTGTAATGTTCATGCGTGCCTTCACCATCTGCCAGGACCTGCTTCAAGTCTGATGAAAGTGTGTATGTGTGACACATAAATTCTGTTCTTATTTCAATGACACCCAATGTGTGTAAGCAAGTGAAAGTGTGTGCAAAAGCATGTGCATGTGTGGGTGGTGACTCCTGTTAGTCTGTGTGTGTGTGTGTGTGTGTTTGTGTGTGTGTGTGTGTGTGTGTATGTGTGTGTGTGTGTGTGTGCGTGTCGTTTTTGAAGAAACAGTAAACATGAAACTTTTCATGTACATGTAAACAAACCATAAACTTTATACTCACCATGAAGAGAATGCGGAAGTTGGCCAGTTCTCCAAAGAAATCCTCCACACTGACCGAGTGAGGGTCAAAGGCAAAATAGCTGCCAATGCTCTCGTACAGCTTCTGCATGTTCTTATGCATGGTGGATAGTTTTTCATACTGCTCCCGGGCATGCTTGCAGAAGCCGTGAGGAGGACAGAGTTAAGGAAAAAAAAAATCATATCTGAAACAGAGACAAAGTATATTTTAAAACCTACTGTAGTCAGCAATATAACGATAATGTGTGATAATGTAATGACACCTCGCAAATATGTTCATCTGTGAAAAGACGAGCCATTGTGAGAAATGATCACTTCAGAAGCTTTATTGGATTCAAGAAACCCACCTATGTCAAGGTCAGCAAAACAAAACACTGGATAAAGAAGGGTCAGAGACAATCTAATGTGCCATTACAATAACCTCTCCATCTCACTTTGGAGTCAATAGCATGGTGAGCTAATAGCTGCAGCCCTGGAGTAATGGAAAGGTGTTTTGTAGTCAGCAGCGTGACACAGATGGTTTCTGGAAAAGCTGATTGCAGTCATTGTTCTATTGTTTCTTCCAACAACAGTGGGGTCAGGTTGTTTTGAACCTCACAGCTCACGTCGCACTGTGTAATTTACTGAACAGGCGGAGCACTTTTCTCCTGGTGAATGGCTATTGACAGCCGGCATCAGTTAAGCATTATCACAGCAGCCACTGACCTCATGGAGACTGCGCTTGGAAACTCCAAGACTCACACACCCTGGGTGGGATGAGGACGACACAAATTCACACACACCCACCAACTTGTATATACATGCATGTACATGCTCGCAAACACAGACAAGCATGGGGCAACAACAGCTACCTGCAGTAGAAACTCCATCTTAGTTCCAATGGATCAGCAATGGAGTCCATCACCCGCTGTGTCTTCAATCATTCTTATCTGCATTTGTAATAAGCTATTATTAAAGTTATAGTCATAATAACTGTAATGGCTCAAAGCTTATCACTATGATATGAAATCATTATAAATCTGGTTTTATTCTGTTCCATTGGATATAACATTGTGACAGCATCTCTAAAAATATGTCCAAAAGAGCAACAAATACAGTTACATGATCAGACATAATATAATCAACCTGAAGGTTTTGCCAGATTAGCTACCATTTTATTTTGAGTAAAAGAGAGTACACCTGTAATGTTCCTAATAATTACTCATTTCACAGGAAAACTGTGGTTTGCACAAATGTATTTAAAATAGCGTTAAAGTTGCCCTTTGCCTTTGTTTTCTCTTACAAAGAAGTCTGACTAACCTACGGGTTCGTTTAAAACCTCTCTGACTGACTGACCGCTTGTGTTTCATGTCCTGTGTGACTATTTTTTTTAAGAAATGCTGTTATTTTACTTTGGTGAGTACAATGTAATCAGAACAGATAGAACCAAAGGCCAGAGTAAGAAAGAAAGTGAAATAAAACCCAAATTGAACCAAACAATGAAACGTGTGCGCCAACATATCTGTGTTTTGATCTCTTATTCAATCAGACTTAAAACTGCCCATTACATTTTTAACACTTCAGTTCTGTGTTAATACAGAAACAAGTATAAGTGGCTGTTGAAAAGGGGTTTGCATTGCCAGACATGACGGAATGCTTAAGTGATAGGTATAATAATAATCCTCTATGAGTATGTATCTGTGTGAATGTCATTCTGAAAGCTTCCCAATTTAACTGAACAAATAAAGACAATGTTACTGTCAAACAATACAAAAAGGCATAATTGGGATTGCATTTTGCTTCTTTATGTCCTACTTACATGCTAAGGCAGCAGCTTCTTGTTCTCTGTGTCATGGGTACAGTTATAGGCAATTAGTGCTCATATGCAGTCGTCTTGGCAACATACACAGGCTGTTGGTGCAGCATGTGGCCTGTGATTGTCAGGGCTAAACAGTTTTCAAGATATTGTCCTTTGCAAGCAATCTGCCAGTATGATGCGGAAGCCACTGTTTTTCTACATTACCATTTATTTATTGTTTGTTTGTTCTGTCATCTTGGTAGAATTCCATGTCGAAGTCCAGGGATTGTTCTGTGACCCTAACCAAGTTAGTAACGCTCAATTTATTTATTTTTTTCCATGGCTTTTAAATAGACCTACAACATTTATTTGTGCTTGCTCTGTATGCGTGTGATGTATGTGTGCACTTGAATATGCTCACATTTAAGCTTGTATTTGTGGAAAGGCCTTTGTGAAGCTGAGAAGGAATAAGAAACTGGCGAGGTAGGCTGGTTGGATTTACCTCCCTGCAAGCTAGTGTTTACCAAAACAGAGCAGCGATTAGCAGCAACCAGGATAGCAGCAACCCCACGCACAGGCCCGATGGATGGACTCATCCCTCTGTCTTTGTTCTTGCTTGCCTCTATCTACTTGTCTGCCTTGGCCTGATTTGTCCCCCTTCTGTGGTCAGACTGCCTTTATCTCTTCTTCTTCTTCCTCCTCCCCCTCACTCCACTTGTGTGTGAACACTCAGGGGTCCAAGAGAGAGATTTAAAAAGTTAAACTTTGGAAAAATTTGTTTGGTAAAGTCTTAAAATGATCCTTGTAAAGAAAAAAATCACTTTCTGGGAGCAATCTACCATGAACAGCGCCATATGGTATGGTGTCATTTATTAGTGAAACTGAACCTCAGTACTTCATCCAAAAATTCAAATGCAGTTTCGAGTGCCAGGCTGAGCTTCATATAAAATGCTCCATCTCAACAATGCCTAATTGGTCAGAATGGAAAATTAACTCTCAAGGATGAAATGATAATTGTAAAAACAAGAAAGAATAAATATTTATAATGTTAAACTGAAAACTGTAACCAAGGATCAGCAACAGGTTCATGTCAAACAGCAACAAAAACATCAGTGTGTCAATTAAGCAGCAAAGGACATGTGGATATTACTCAACATTGGCATGTAAATGCTTATTAGCAGCATTTACATAAAACATTGATCGACTCCAGAGCAGCGTCCACACACTGTGTTTAGCTCAGGAAATGTTCGGGTCAAAACTGTTGCCGAATGAGAGTTAAAAACATTGAAGCAGTGGTTACATTTGGTACTTGTTGTGGCTTGTGGCTCTCTGTGTTTCTCTTTCTCTACTTCTCTCTCTTCTCTCTCACACACACTCAAATACACATGTATGCATATGCACAGTGGTAGATGTGTCCCGCTGGGGACTGGACTGAGGCTGGCTGGGCTTTTGCTCCTTGTATTTCCACATCAAAGACATGTCATATTGATGGAGCCTGACGCACACTATCCTGCAGCAACAAAACCGGTATGGTACAGCCCTCATCAAACACACATACAGACACAGAATGAACAGGCAAACACTCACGCACACGCATATATATAGTCCACGTGCACAGAGACACACAATCATTCTTTGAATGCCTCTGTGCGGTTGTCTGTTACTCTTTTCTTTCCCTTACTTTCTCACAGTCAGTGCAGCCTTTATGGTTACTCTTTCTCCAAAGATAAATCTTTTTCTATTTCTTTCTCTTTTCTTCCTGCCCACCACTGTCTTACTCAAACCCATTCCCTTTATAATTCTCTTTCTATATTTCCCCTTGATATTCTTCCCATTAAATTCTTTCACTCAGACAAGAACTCCCTTCTTTCTCTCCTACTCAGAGTGAACTTTCAGGAGTCTGCTGTCTGAGCTGTGTCTGGTATTCACATCACCTGAGCTTTAAGCAGAGCAGGGAGCACAGGCGATGGGAATCAAGGTAAAGCATCATGCAGCCTTTGGTTGGCCTGACCCTGTTTATCAGTCTCTGCTCTCCTCTTCTCATAGTCCTCAGAGGAGGGCTCCTGTCTGCACTTCCTGTGCACTGAACCTGACCAACACAGTGCAAGATAAATGTTCCAGGGCTGGAAGGCTCAATGTTGCAAATGTGGATGCTACCAAATATTTCTGTGGAGTGCCTATTGTATTTTATGATCCAATGGATGGTCAGATAGACTATTTCAATGACTGAAGCTGGCACAACTGGAATTATATACAATTATAGTTAAAAACAGGCTTGAGGAATAACAGCAAATCTAAGCATGTAACACAAAGGCTTGTCATACAATACTCCAGTTTCTGACAGCATCATATCAGACAGTGTAAATATACAAAGAGGATGTCCGATGTGAAATGTGACATCAGTGGCACTGCTCTGTTGTTCATGTTTTTATAATTCCCTCTCTCAAATCCCCTGTTCTTGCCAAAATGCACCATGTCCTTGTAAAAATCTAGAATTAGTTCTTTGTCCTGCCACAGTGTCCTCATTACTGTGTTTAATCAGTCACTTTCTATCTGTATGTTTGACATGCCAGAAAGAGTACATTTAACATCAGTAAGCTGCGATTAAGGGCACTCATTTTTAACACCACAAAGTGACATCAAAATCATATCCAAGTCAGACTTACCCTAGATGTAAAAAAGCTGGGGCTAGACTTCATTCAATTTCACGATAAAACACAGAGAAAGAGGGGAAAAAATCAATTTATGGGCCAAAACAAAGTTAAAACAGTTTTCACAATGGCCACCTATGAGGATGGCAATAAATTACCTGGTTTGTTTACCTGTGTGCATGAGAGAGTTATTAAAGTGCTGCATAAAACCCTACAGTGTGGGTCCAAAAAGCCTCCTTAATAAATCTCCTGTAACCTAGTTCCATTAATGTTTATTTAATGCTTTTCCTATGTGCTTGCTGGCCCCTCCGTCCAAGGCCCCACACTAAGCCTGCTTTTCTCCAAACCCCACCATCCCTACTCCCTTTATCCCCACACCTACTGCCAACAGTCCCTGTGGGCCAAATTACACCAAAGCTGCCCACTGACTGGACACAACCCATCATGCTGAGAGAGAGATAGAGAGATAGAGAGAGAGGCAGAAAAAGAGAAAGGAAGGGAGATAAAATGTAAGAATTCTAGTTACTAGAATCAGTGAATTCATGCATCAGATTAAATTCTTTTATTTCTATTTTTAATAATAAAACTAAAATTCTTTGTGTTTGATGCCGGCTTTTTTGAAAATGAAATAAGTTTGCATTTTTGCAAGCATCACTTGCCTCAACTTTCTAAAGAATCAGTGAAAGAGCTGACTAAGTGAGAGGAAGACAAAGGCAAAGTTTAAGTGAAGAGCAGAGCCATTCTCTAGTGTGTGGTGATACAAGCAGAGCGAGGTCCGTAGGGCGAGCAGGAAAGAGGCTGACAGTGTCCTGAGCTGGGCCACGACACCGACACTGGGGCTGTCAGAGGGAATTAGCAGAGCAGCCAGCTCCAGGAATTTGGGATGTGATCTGGTGCGGAGGTGAATGGGGGGACGGGGGGAGTGTGAGGGGAAGGAGGAGGGAGGGTATAGTAAAGAGAAAGAGGGCAGGGAGGAAGGAGTTGCCCAAATTTAAAAGAGGCACTATACTGTATGTTTACAGGTACAGATCACAGTTATATATCCAAATGCACTGAGTACAATGTATCTGCTTTATCTACATTGTGAAGTGTAATAATAAATCTCCATAGATATTGCTGTGCAAAATCAAAGCAAGAGCAAATTTACATTTAAATGCATTTATTTTCTCAGAAGGTTTTTACATATCTACTTTTTGTGAACATGTGGATACTGTTGAACATTCTGCGCTGAGGTTATGTTCATCATTAATCAGGAACTCAGTTATCTAGTGTGGCTACATCTGACCAGCTATCAGATCACATGACATTTTAAAGAAAGAAATCTCTGGGGTTCATGTATCACCAGTCACTCACTAACATGCCGCTAATCTATATTCACTGGTCAAATCTTTGAATAATGCTTGCAACAATTTTTTTCTGTCTCTGAACTTGATTTGCAGTGTAAATTAATGTCAATAAAACCACAAATTGTCAAAAATCAATTCAAAACATTTCTCTGTGACTGTCAAATGACAAATGTCTGAATTATTGTTGACGTACAATCTGCTTCTCCATAACAAACCTAGGGAAGCATTTGAAAAGTACTATTTGACCGAGCTTTGGTCACAGCATCTCCAGATTACATCTTGTTTGAGTGATCACAGTGCGTAAGTGTTTGCATTAAATCTCATGGCCATCCATCCAATATATATATATATAACTGAAAATACATTGCTCTATAAATAAATAAATAAATAAAACAAGACAGAATGTGTTTTGCAGGTCTCTACAATGTCAGCTCATGTGAAAAGGGAGCCTGTTTGTTGTGCAGAAGAATACAAGAATTCAAGTCATGTTCATTTCACATAGTGAAAATAATTAAATCTTTACCAAACTGAATGCCAGTGAAAGAATACTCTGGACTGTGTCCAAAGTAATCAAAACAACACCTTGGATGAAAATCAACGGTGAGCCATCGAGATACTCTATCCTGTTGATCCATCTTTGTCACTGCACACATGCAGATACTTACCCCCCCCCCCCCCCCTCTGTTGGATTACAGCATGCCAACAGGGTGGCACCCCCCCCCCACCTACACACACACACTAACACACACAAAATGTAATTAATGTAATACTTCAGTGTGCAGCTGCAGTGATCACGGTCTACCTTAACCTCTTAAACCTTCAATGTTGTCACTGTCTTCCTCAAACCTCAAATGCTTCCTCACTCTACAGTCCAATTGTCTAAGATTTGTTTCCCACTGTGTACAACACACATATATATACATATATATACACACATAGATATAATACATCAGAGGCCCAGTGAATTATATTAGCACTTTGACACAGGGGTCATGACCTCTTCTCGCTCAGTAAGCCTCTCCATTATCTCCCCTACAGCTTCTACGTCCTCTTTCTCTTGAAATTAAAAGCCAGATTTGATGTCAATTTTACTGTCAATTTATTCTGCCCGTCTGTCCCTGAAATATTTATACGTGTAGAGAGAAAGGTTGCTTCTGCTTAAGCATTCAAAGCACTTCACTACAGCACCCAGCTGGTTGTGGAACAACTCAATGAGGGGGGAGACTGGTGGGTGTAATGACTACATCTGATAAAGGAAAAGAGACTATATAAATTAGATATGAAGGGATTAGGTCCATGGGAATGACCTGTTGAATCATGGATAGGCTATTAAAAGAGGGGAGAGAGTGCAGGAAAAATGAGAAAAATAATTTGGTGTCTACAATAATGGCACCAGTGAGTGAGAGTATGTGAACACGACACAATCCAAGTAAGATTACTGTCACACACACACAAACACACACACGCGCGTGCACACACACAATTTTATCTTTGATAACCTTTTATGGTTATTGTCATCCTTTCATCCTCATCCGAAGCAATCTCATGTCACATCAATGCCTGGGGCCTGTGCCTCTCTGTGTAATTTTCACATAGTGGAAACATGACAATGCAAATCCACTGTGTTTACAACGTTCCTACTTGTCAAATTGTAAAAGGTCAAGTCTCTCTCTTCCCTAGATGCTGATCTAATCGGTAAACATCAAGCCCTTCCTCTACATTACAATAGCTCGTGAGATGCCCCATCAAGAAACAAGCATTGCGAGAACACAGGCATCATGCATGTCAGTTAACAGATGCAGATAAGCTAGTAAACAATATTACAAATTTCAACAGGTTTGAGACAAAAAAGTGCAATAAAAATTATTTGGAAAAACAAACCAGGTTAATCTTTGAGATGCCTTTAGTGTCATATATTCCATGATTTGGTCTTCACTGAATCCATCCTACAGCAATTCTTTCCCTCAGCACAAATAGAGCTTTACCTCTCATAATTACACATGCTTTCAGTTTAATCATCTAATATTATTTAGACGTGTTTACTGCACACTTTTTAATACTACAATGACATAGAACATTGCTTTATCAACACAACC
The DNA here is from genome assembly GCF_021018895.1 of Seriola aureovittata. Taxonomy (NCBI): domain Eukaryota; kingdom Metazoa; phylum Chordata; class Actinopteri; order Carangiformes; family Carangidae; genus Seriola; species Seriola aureovittata. Next base: position 7,205,101 of record NC_079371.1, on the reverse strand, counting down.
AGCTATAGTGCCATGTGCAACTGCTGCCATTGCCCCACTTTCTGACCTGGTCACCTTATTTCTAGATAACATATTATAATACTAACATACTATGCTTCTATCCTCCTACTGCAGAGGCAAGGCGGCATTTTCATCGTCATCATTCATGATCAATTTAAAAGACTTGTCTGGCTTTGCTACTGAGGGAGTACAAAGAAAGTGCGGGACGCACAGCGTACACTTGTTACCTTACACATGCCATGTCTATGTAGTTCCGTGCGATGATGACAGTGATGAATCACAATTTCTGGTCTGTACTTTTTGTTTCTTACTCTTGTCTCTGCTGCTTTGTTTTAAATATCTTCAGCCTCTAACAAACCTTTTGCAAACCCACTTTCACACAGACATCCACACTCACTGGCCAGCCTGTTTTCACCAGATCCTAACTACTGTCGGTGTATCATAGTCACACTGATCAATGATATATAAAAGGTACATTTAAATGCATTTATTTTCTCAGTAGAGTTTTAAGATGTCTACTTTCTGTGAAAATGTTAACGTGGATACTGCTGAACATTCTGCACTGAGGTTATGTTTATCATTAATCAGGAACTCAGTTATCTGGTGTGACTACAGCTGACCAGCTATCAGATCACATGGTATAGTTTGACTTTAAGTCTTGTACAGGACATTAGGCCTTTCAAAATATAAAACACACAAACACATGGCACCAAACTACTCCTGTGTCTTTAAAGAAAGAAATCTCTGGGGTTCATGTGTCACCAGTCATTCACTAACATGCAGCTCATGTATATTCACTGGTCAAATTCTTGAATAATGCTTGCAACTACATTTTTTTTTCTGTCTCTGTACTTGGTCTGCAGTGTAAATTAATATCAATAAAACCACAAATTGTCACAATCAATTCAAAACATATCTCTGTGACTGTTAAATGAAAAATGTCAGAATTATTACTGTTGATGTGGTAAACTTCTCTGTACAATCTGCTCCTCCCAGCAGCTTTAAACAAACATAGGGAAGCATTTGAAAAGTACTATTTGACTGAGCTTTGCTCACAGCATCTCCAGATTACATCTTGTTTGTGTGATCACAGTGCATAAAGCTGGGCATAAAGCTGGAAATGGGACCTCTTAGGTGGTCATTAAATGCATGCCTTCTGAACAGACCACAAATCAAGCCAGGCAAATGGACAGCATGTTGGCCTGCCTATGGTGTGTGCTTCCAGACTCCTGGGAGTGTTTTAAATGTCAGTGGAATATCTTGTCTTCATGCTGGACTGTTTCATCCTTCTATGCTGCAAAATGAGCAGAGCATGGACTACAGCTGAATTTCTTGATGTTGGTTAATTTAAATTGATATACTGTAAATAGTTTGCTAATAAAAGCGTTGTTCTGCTCTAATATGAGAAAGACAGCAAGGGTTAGCTGCTGGATATGTGAGAAAGAGAAATCTGACACCTATCAAGGTCAACCACTGTGGTTTCTGCACAAATCATAAAAATTCTCAAATCGAGTAAAAAAACAATTCAGAATTATTTCATGTATTTATTCAAAATATGATAATACAACTTTTCGTCAAAGATAAGTCCAACTGGGGCTTTCAATAGTCTAAACTGTTGCAATGAAGTTATGTTTTTTTTTTTTTGTGATTTCACTGATCATGCAAACAGTTAACAATTGGTTAAGTTTTTCATTTGTTTGTAGATAGGGAAAGAATGGTGGCATCAGTGTTAAGGAGAGAGAGAGAGAGAGAGAGAGAGAGAGAGAGCGAGAGAGAGCGAGAGACAGAGACAGAGAGAGAGAGAGAGAGAGAGAGAGAGAGAGAGAGAGAGAGAGAGAGACTGTTTATTGATCAAATTTCTTCAGTAAGACCACTGGCCCAGCAGCTAGTGTGACAGAGTACAGCTCCATTCAATAGCCTTATCATTACCACAGCACAAACCCATTCAGCAGGTCATCCTATTTGGCCTCTGGTTCAGAATGTGTGTGTGTGTGTGTGTGTGTGTGTGTGTGTGTGTGTGTATGTGCATGTGCATGTGTGTGTGTGTATGTGCGTGTGTGTATGTGTGTGTGTGTGTGTGTGCGCATGAGTGCATGCAGAGGGTGGAAAAAAAAAGTACATTTCGATTCTTTAAGCCAATGAATCCCATTATAAGACCACTTACAGCACATTTCTTTGTTCAGAACACTTTCAGCCTAATGAAGTGTCCATAGAGTAGAGGGAGAAAAGAAGATGCTATCCACTAAAGACTGTTATAAGGCATAGATAGGAAACAGGTAAAGTTACTGGTGGACCAAACCAGCTGCAAAGTAAGAAGATACTGGATGCTACTCAACAAAGTTTGCCTTGCAAATCCTAACTTGAAACTTGAAAGAACTTTACATGTTATAATGTAATTACAAATTCAGTTACCTATAGCTGTACAACAGCACGCTGTAACTGACTTAATGAAAATTACGCCTAACTTTCACAACTGGCAGAAAGAGGTCTGGAAAACATAACATGGAAAAATTCAAACAATCAGTGGTGATGCATTAGGATTGAATTGGTTCACTTTAAATACAGAAGGACCACTTCCTCTACTAGATTACAGTCAGACATGACTGGCAGAAGTAGCTCTAAAAGGAGCAAGAGAAGGAGAGATGCAGACTGGGGAGAGAGGAATAATGGAGCCGTCTCCATTGGCAACGCAGAGGCACAGAGACTATTTTTAGCAAATTAATTTAAGGCTCTAAATAATTAACTGATAATTATCTGGCAATCAGGGGTAAGATAAAATGATCTCCCCAAGAGTTTTTTTGTTTTGTGGCTCAGCAGGCGGACGGAGGCGCTTTGTGTGACTCGCCAGTCAAGAAACTCCTGGGTGTCATGGTGCAGAATGAAGGGGGAAAAAAATTGACAGGGGAAATACAGTAAGATGTGCTTGCAAGGAAGGCAAGTGGATTTGCCAATGATTAGTGCCTAATGAGTGACAGAAAACTGGCACTTAGAATCCATTTGTTTGTGGAATAATAGATGTGTGTAGCAGCTGTCTTCAATGTGTTTTCTCACATGCTTGCATATGCACGAACACATGCGTGTGAGCACACATAAATATAAACAGCCACATTACATCGCAAAAAAGCATCATAAACTGCAATAATACCTTGTAGAATATGTCGTCAATCTTCAGAAATGTGAGATAAATTAAGGGAATTTTCTCTGACAACGTGGCTTAAAGTTCAGTGGTTTTGGTTCTAAGTTCAGTGGAGTGGAAGTGGATATTTTGTGTCCAAGTTAGGTTATCTCCACACCTGACCCTGACAAGATTCCCTGCAAAGACAGGGGGGAGAGAGCACTGACAAGCAGTTGATGAACTGCCTGTGGCAATGTGTGTGTGTGTGTGTGTCCTCCAACCTGTAAAAATAAAAGTGCCTTCAAAACCAGTTCATCTCCTTCTTACCAAGTCTTTCCTCTCCCCTCTTGTCTTCATTTCTCTGACGCTCTCATATTTCACGTCTGCTCTCCCTATCCCATTACTGCCTCGGTCCACCCACTATTGAGCAGCTTTCCAAATGAAGATTGTATTGGACTGCATTTGCATAGGAGTGGCTGTCAAATGTGAATCTGTCAATCCATCTTTCTCTCTGTCACCTGTATTTTTTAGAGGGTTCCTTAACTCTTACCTCCACGGTGTGTATCTAATTACAAAACACTGTACGTGTAGAGTGGTGCTGGGAGGAGAAAAAATGGAAAAAATAAATGGTTGTAACTGAGCATTGCCCAAGTGACAGCTGATTTTAATACCCAAAAAGCAAACCTTCCACAGACCGGAGCTGACTGTTTATGGGCCACTAACAACCACTGGTTGAAAGAAAATCTTCTTTTTCATGTGAAAACATAATAGTCATGGATTTATGAAAGCGGATATGCAGACATATGTTTGCATACTGTGTCCTTTTTACAGTTTTGGGATTACAGAGAGGGCACAATTAGCTTGACGGTGTGATGTGCTTTGGTGAGAGCTAAGGTTGACAGGCCTACCTAGCCACCCCACTGCGCAACCTTTTATAAAATCAATGTCACCACTAAACACAACTCTCCCCTGTGGAGCTGGGCCCTGTTACAGCCTCCTTCCCCTTCTAGTGTGGGGAGGAAAACACAGACAAACAGATAAATTAGAGCCTCCCCAGCTGCCCTCCTCTCATCCTCCAGCCTGTCTACTATTGTGAAGTGACAACAGTACTGTCAGCACTATAAAAAAAAAAAAAGGCAATTCTGCTTTTGAAACAAGAACCCCTACATTTAAACTTCACTTTCTTCAACCAATTATATTTTCTTTTCTCTACAGAAACATAGCACTATCTGTGAAAGTCATTGTTACTGGCTTGATTGGTTGTCGATGGGTGACATTAAAAAAGGTTTTGGAGGCTTTGTACACGCCCAACTGTGGATATGTACAGTGAGTGGAGAAGAAAACATTTGCTCACATCATCTCTTCTGAAATACATAAATTGTTCTTCCTAGAAAATACTGCAGGAAATATATATTATCACAACATGAACAAAACTGAGACAGTGTACAAAGGGGAAAAAAGGATGCTGATAGCAGAGTAAATAGATGTGAGACTTATTGTCATGTCTTTTTGTCTTGCACCTCAAAGAAGGAGATTTCATAGACTGTTCTCTGAGCACATATTTAGAGAGGCACTGGCTTTGGGCACTTGCTCAGAGCTGACAGTGATAGTGGTGCTGGTGAAAAAGTCGAACATCAAGCCTTGTACACCTCCTTTGCAAACGTAACGTACATCCATTATTGCAGTGCACAATATTTTTTGGCAAGTGGCACACAAAGACACTAAGATCAATGAGGGGGCTCATTAGTTTCACAGAGTCTTTATCAAGACAGGCATCGGAGAAACCTACAAACACCCCGCAGCACTAAGGTATATATCCTGACTGCATTACCTGCTACAACTGCTCCATAGTGCCATCACTGCATTCATTTGGCAGTCTGGTGCTCTAATTTGCATTAGATTACATGTCCACAGAGGCAAACTCCCCTTAATGGGCAGCATCATCCTCTGCAGGTGGCAGGGGAAGAAAACGTGAGTTGGGGACACAAAAATGATCTGCCTCCTCAAATACTCACTCGTCGTTGGCTGATTGCTGCTCTGATGACTTCCATTTGTGCCCTGAGATATAATTTTCAACTGCTCAATCGCTCTTCATTAACATTAACTGCACCATTCCACAATGTGGACACATTAACCCAGTTATTTTCTTAATTACCATATCTGGTGTTTCTTTTTTCCTTGGCCTGCTGTCACCTGAAATCTTGGAGAGTTGGTAGGCTACTATGCTGCCTCTTCAAAATAAAGCAGTCCTCTATGATCATGCAAAAAACATCTGCATTCTAATTGCCGCTAACAGTACTCTGTGTGTGTGTGTCACCATGTGTGTTTGGTAGGTGTTTGTAACTAGACTAGAAGCAGCCCACCTTTTATCAACACGAGCAGGAGTGGGTTGTATGTTGTGGGTTGATGGTGGTATTGAGCAGGAGACCAATCTATATCAGTCATTAAAATGCAAATGTGTTTACCAAGTCTAGCTTTGATGCTGCACTAATAACAAGCAGTGGGAAATAATCATGAATCAAACTTGTGTAGCGACCTATTGAACACACACCAACGCAATGTAATGAAACAAGAGCTGAAATAAGAGCAGTTTCGACAGTCGATACAAAATCCTGTCATTATCTGAGAAAGTGAAACAGAGAATTAGGCAACACGAGATGAAGTTGGCACAATTCCAAAGCTGCATTTCAAAGGAAACCTGGATTCCATGTCCTAAATTAAAGACTACTGCTAGTGAAATAGACAGGAAATGCTGGTGTGGCCTGTGAATAAACTTGGGTAAAATCACAACACCTGTTCATACACTGTAATCGAATGAAACTGGATAGACTTTGCCGGTCGTCACCATGCTGACTGTGTCAAATAAGCTATAGAGATAATAACACATCCGCTTTCTTATATGAATATTTATTTAATCCAAGGCTTCCCCTCTGACCTAGTGTTTCCCAGCTATTTTTGGCTTATGACCTCTAAAACTGAAGCAGAGCCTAGTTGTGATACCTCACTGCTAGGCGCTTATATATTTGAGCTATGACTAAATCATCTAAAGAGTAGGCCCAGGTTTTGCTTCTTAGATTCAGCATTTTACAAGGACAAATATAGGAGAAAAGAAAAGTGTAGCACAAATGATGAAAAAAAAAAAGAAACAAAATGTGGCTAAATTGCTATCAATAGGATGAATCTAATGGAAGACTGATCTTAGCATTGTGTTGCATTTTTACATAGCAATCTCCATAGTCATACTCTGATTCAGAGCTAGGCAGAGTAATTTCTTTACTATGCACTGGCATTATGATGGACAGGAAGAAAGTCAAGCTTAGGCAAAATACATTATTCCATCTGTGCTCTTTCATTAAGAATCTAATTGACTGTGACGTCTCCTTTATCGGTTAGTGATCAGTGCACAAGTGTGCAACTATCGAACAACACACCCAGACCTAAATAGCACACAACAGCAAAGGGTGGTGTGGTCCCTCCCTCTACTCAAGGCAAATTAGAGAAACCAGTGTTTAGATGAAAAAGCAGACATCTAAAGAACAAAAGGAGTTAAAGCCATAACAAATATTCCTTTGGGAGGGAGAGAAACCTCTGGATAGGACTCTCACATTTAATAAATATTTGTACTAGAGAATGTAAAATACATTACCATCATCATTGTATACAGTGCATACTTTTTGGTATAGGTTGGACAAGTACTGCAGCCAGTCAGTTAATGTAAAGCTCTGCCCTTCTGCAACTACTTCTTCAAGCTTTTAGTTTAGCAACTAATGGTTTTTAGTCCAGAGACACACCTTATTAAAGTCACTTTTCTTTGGTACAAAGGGAATACCATGAACTTATGAGAAGAAAAATGAAAAAAAAAAAAATCTTAGATTTTGGACTGAAATGACTTTTTTCCTTTATTGTCAGCAAGCGGTTCAGACAATCGCAATTCTAATCATTAAGAATTGACATGGGGCAGCTTTAGAGAAAATAAAGGGCTCTGAAAATCTAGTGGATGCCCTGTGGAGTCTGTGTGGCAACACAAAGCCATGCGGGGCTCTGTTCAGAATATCTACTCACTCATCCAGTCTCTTCCTCTTGGGATCCTGAAAAGTTAGCAACCCTCTTTAAAGCTTAGTAAATCTGAGAGAAAGGAATAAAGAGAAGAAAGAAGCTGGGTTACATGAGAGACTGAGGACAAGGAAGTAATAGATGGGTGAAGGAGACAGAGAGAGTAACTGGGGTAGAAAGTGAGAAGGGAGGGCTCATCTTTTGCAAATCGTATCATCTCTGTGAAAGCTGACAGAAAGACAGAGATGAGTATTACTACTAATCTCCAATCTGCACCTTGAAAAGAAGTCTGACTTTCATTTGCCACTGACAAGCTCCCTCTTGTGATCTCTCTGGATGACAAAAGCGCTCAATGAACAGATTACATAGTGTATTTACTGTCCTACAGTAGGAAGTAAATCTCCAGCACAGAATCTACTTCCCTGATTGTACTGAATGTTTTAAATGTCTTAAATACTACAGCTTTATAAAAAAAAAAAACATACATTATTTTATATAAAGTCATGGCAATCAGTAGACTGTGAAATTAAAACTAATCTCAGAAAGGATTATTATCTCTGATCAGCCTTGCATCAGGGAGAATACTTGATACTGCTCTGTTTCAGATCAAATCTAATAAGCTTAAAGGTAAGTATAGGGCTTAGTATTCATTTGTGGATAGAGAAACCTATTCTGTACATAGTTCACTTGTAATATGATAAGGAGATATTGTTGGGGGATTAGGTTATCTCCCTGGAGATCTATTAGTGGATAAGTCCTACTGGCTGTCTTATGAATCATTACCTTACTGGTTACAATCTGATCTGCACATGCTCTGCCTCAACTACAAACACAATGACCATACACACATGCACTCACACGCAAGCAAAGAACACACGAACGAACACACACACACACACACACACACACACACACACACACACACACACACACACAAACACACACACACACACACACACCCACACACACACACACACCCACACCCACACCCACACCCACACCCACACACACACACACACACACACACACACACACACACACACACACCACGAGTTAGAACTTACGCCTGACAACAGGCAGCTGCATTTTCAAGATATCACAATAGAAACTCAACATGCAGGACCAAAGTGGTGCACTGAAAGATCACTTGAAGTGTCGTCAACCTTCAGTGAGAAGAATAGAAAGAAGGGAATCAGTAGATTGCAGACCTGAGTCCACAGCACAGCAGGGCATATACATTGCCCTGGGTGGGATGATAACCACAGAGGTACTGAACAGACATGGCATCAGCAGTAAATCCTGCAATAATGGCTCAAGTGACATTAAATAACACGGGGACTAATCTTATTCATGAGGAATACAGTTTCAGTCAAACCGGCTCCAGCAGAGTGCTTTTTGGTTATTAGCACAATAACCAAATAGCAAAGCAATTGGTGGCATGATTATATGAGGAATGCTACAAAGTCTAATAACATTATGAACACATTGGCACTGTGTATCACCAGCCTGGCCCTATCATTACACATTCAGCTCAGACAACATCCTGTACCACAGTCACGAATGTGATATTTAGCAGGGGGAAAAAAGACAACATACTGAACACCGTTTCTGTACAGAGCCTAAGGGTTGGATGGGAGAAATTCAGTCCACTTTTTTTTCTCCCTGTTAGAAATCTATTAGAGGCCAATAAGGATGCTGAGGGGAGAAGGTTTGAGATATTTCGGGTCAGCCTTAGAAGTTAATTGTTGAGTCGTCTGTCTGGTCAGTGAGGGGATCACTGTGTGAAACCAATCCTGAAGGCAGGGGATGAACGGCGAGTGTGGATGGCATTCAGGAGATTAGAGCAGTTGATGGGAGAGGCAGAGGTAGAGCGAGTGAAAGACGGCGAGAAAGACGAAATAACATGAACCCGTGGACCTCAAATCAACACTTTCACAAGGCTGCCAATGCTAAGTGGGTGAAGACATACACTTAATGTGCTTGAGAGTGGACATGTGTAGCCCAAACGGCCAGTGAGGCTAACTGTATTTAAATTAAATGTAATCGAAAGTACAGGGTGTGGTTTATCCATTGTGTCAAGTAGAGACATGACAGAAATGTTAATAGCATCAAAAATAACTTTGTATTCTATCTACTGTCTATCACCTCCTCCAAGATTTAAAAATAAATGAATGAAAAAACACACGCACATGCACACATAGCAAGGCGTGCATGCACGTCAACCTGCACCCCCGCTCTCTCCCCTCACTGAGGTAATTAAACAGAATCTGCTGAACAGGAGAGACAAACTGATTAAAGTCCAGCTTAATCACATCCATTGAAACCTCAAGGAACTCTCGCTTGAGTTTTTTTTTTTTTTTTTAAGAAAACAAATAGAGAAAAAAATAAAAAATAAAAATAACATGCAAAACAACAGACTCTTTTTTACTTTGCTCTGATGAAGGTCAAATTAAAATGTAGAATGGAGGCTGTGGTGGGGTGATGAAAAATATTTGGCTGTCTGTTCAGATGTACAGTGAAAAGACATGGCCCTCCTGTGGGCATCGCTCCACATCTCGCTGGCCGCCTCTGTGCCAGTCCCATTTCATAACTTGTTCTACATCTGTGACACATAAACACACACACACACACACACACACACACACTCACACACACTCACAAATATACATAAATGCACCGAGGCACTTTCTCTCAGACGCTCACACATACAGAATGTCCCTCATCACCTTGCTCAGAGATGAATGAGTTCGCCACTGTCCTCAATCATTTTAATCACTTCAATGGAAAATGCCTCATTCACTGCTATCATTCTGTACTGCCTAGAAGCTATCTCATGTATACACATTCATACACTCCCGAAAACACCCTCCTCTCTCTCTCTCTCTCTCTCCCTCTCTCACACACACGCACACAGACACGCCGTGTTTCCCCTCTACTATCTCTGTGCCTTTCACCAGTGACACCAAGATGTATAATTACAACTCCATAATTATTATTAATAAAAAAATATAACTAAATATACATATACACACTTACACATACACTGCAAAAGAGTATCTGAGTAAAGCACAACGGAAAAGCTATTCAATCTGCATTATCCCATTTTAGAAGAACTACCATCAACCTTTATGTTTCAACAGGGTCGTTAACCTCATTGTCATATTATTCAAAAGGTCAAACAACAATATGGAAGTACTTACAACCCTCTGTAACATTTTATATAATTGTACTCCTACAAAAAGCCAGACTCAGTCCTATAATTAATATTAATGATGTTAACATGGCTGTAAGGCTTCAACTTGGGCTGACCTGAATGTTTCAAATCACAGAAGTTTCACTTGTAGCCATGGCAATCCAAGCCGAGGCAATGCTAAAATAAGAATTAAATTTTAAATGATTTCAACGTGTATTTATTTTTTATGCTTTTAAGGTGCTCTCTAGTCTGTATGGCATTCACAAAATAGGGAAGTCCGGGACAACCCATAATTTTTATTAGGCATACAAATATAAAAAGAGATTTGTTACTTCAAGAGCACCGCCTTCTGAGGAGGATGCTGCTCTGCTGTCTAGGTTTTGGCATGTGATGCTGCTATGAGCCAGCGCCAATGATAATTAACTGCATTTTACATTTTCTTTTGATGTATATTGTCTGTGGGTTATTTGTTACTTGGAACTCTCACAGATGAGATAAATGTCACGTTCATAGGACAAACCCCAAATGAAATGGGGTACCAGATGACCAGACTACTCAAGAACACCAACTGTGAGTAAAATACATTCAGTCAAAGCTTCAAAGGCTAAAAAGTATTGCTGGTGATAAACATGTACAGATAAAACCATAAAATGTTTTGTGTAGGCGAGACAACGGGTTAAAAGATCATGCTCCAAGTTCATATTACACTGAGCCTCTGGATTTATGTCAATATTAAAAATACCACTTAATGCATGTTTTATGCATGGTTTTTCAAGCAGACAATGTCAGCGTGATCATGTAATCAATGATGAGATACATTGTCACACCTTTAAGAACTGTCACTAAAGGCATTAAAGGAATAGACAGTGAAGAACAGTATAAAAATGTACAGTCACATCATACTGGAAATTTCATTCAAATCAGTCTTTAAAAATCTGATTTGCACATACAAACTGTAGGAGTAGGGCAATGGAGTATATGCAAATAGACCTGTATTTCACGTGGAGCATCATGACCTTGCTCAAAGAGGTTTAACAATATGACCACTGGATCAAACAAGCCTGAGGCATCATAACCCTCACTGTACTATCCATCACAAACATGCCTCAATAAAAGCGCATAAAAACTGCAGTCAGTCATAAAAATTGCTCAAGCAATTCTTCATTTTGCTACACCACATTTCAACTTGCCTCTAGAAACGATGAGGAAACCTTTTCCAAATGATTTTCATTCACAGTGATCGGTGCCATGATCTGCTCCACTCTGCTGGAGATCTTACTTGACTGCATTTTTACAAAAAATATGCTAAACTCCAGTAGGTAGGTGCTTTGATGATGGCAACCACACAGTGCTACTGTGCAACAACACCTCGTCACCACTGAGCTGTGGCAGCACCAACCAACATGTCCCTCCAGTTAACGCCGGCTCCTACATACACCTCTGGATGTGTGTTTTCACACCTGCACTTGCTCTGGGACTTGAAACATCAGGAAATGATTGGACAGAAATATGTATGGTGTAGCATTACAGTTGGCACCATTGTTGGTGTGTAAAAACATCTCTGCACTGTGGATTGTAAGGAAGGATGTGTTTGCGTGTTTTGGAAAAAAAAAAAGAAAAAAAAAGAGAAAAACATTTTGACTCATTATCATGCAATTTTTTTTCTCTACATAAAAACTTCAGTGTTTCTCTATATACAGTACGCTACACGATTATATTATGGTCATCCGTTCTGTAAATATTCCAACTTTATCCCTGAGAAGACATGTTTTCTCCATTATTTTGGTGGAATGACTCCTAAAGGCTATAGTACCCATGAGTCTCAGTGGCTGTTGCCTTGAAGAAAATTCTGGCCAGAGGTGCAAATCACAGCTCTAACTTATTCTGATCATTTTCTTGTTGTTGCTATTGGGGGAAAAAAACACCTCAACCACAGCTGCTGCATTCATCTAATATTGATGTCATTTAAACTGAAAAAAAAAAAAAAAAAAAAAAAAAAAATATATATATATATATATATATATATATATATTGGGTTTCTGTAAAATACTATCATTAGGTTCAGCATACAACTATTAATGGCACTGTACAACACAATTTTAAGCTAAGTGGCTGGATGTTAGGACTTGTGTTAATGTTTTTATGTACACAGGCCACAGGATTTATGCTCCAGCTACAAGTCATCTAATATTGTCTATGCAGAAAATTAATGGAAATTTCACTTTCAGAAACCTGGACACCAAGAATAACTAGTAACTACTCCCACTTTGCTACTTTTCACAATCCTGTATCCTGTAGAACTATCAATTTTGAGTTAACAAAGTACAAATATATACATTTTTATTGTTAGTTAGTTAATTATTTGTATAGTTTTTTGTATATCTAAACATGACTTAATACTGTGATGTGCTATCAAAGGTTTCTGTGACCCATTCCCACAGAATATTCCCTTCTAGCTTTTGAGCAAGCCTCACCATTTTCCCAATCAGAGATGGCCCAAGTCAAGAGTTGGAGTTCGGTTTCTAGCTTGATTTCCAGAACTTGCACATTGCATGACTACTACTAGTTATAGCCACTCATTGCAGAAACTCTTCTAATTTTACTTTTGGATTCAGTAAAAGAAAAGGAAGTACTGAAAAGTTCACTTTTATTTATGAAGATTAGAGAATTGTACTTTTTTTCTTGCCAGATGGAATCGCAAGCCAATGACAAGGCAGCCCAAGTGAGTACAGTGAATATTTTTTGCAAAATAAATTTCTGCTATTAAAAATGCATGCTTTCATACAGACAGTCTGCATAAAAGCATAAAATCTATTTTCATATTTGAGAGAACACCAGTCTGCAAAGAGTTTGGATGAAAAGAAAATTACACTTACGTGTATTATCAAGTAATGCTGTGAAGAAAAGAAAATGTGCAAAAACTCAAGGGGAGTTCATACATTTTTGCAACAACTGTACAGTATGTTCTTGCCACCTGCATGGGTCCCCTTGAAAAAACATTAGACAGGAAAATTAAAAACAAAAGGGAGCATCAGAGAAAGAGAAATATGGTCTCTATGGCTATGTTCTCAAGTTAGGATGGAAAGATGTAAGGCACCAAAGCAAAAAGCCAGGGATCAACCATAAGTCTTTATCACAGAAAGTCAATTCAAGGTCAGCTGCTGGTTCAGGTAGCAGATGTGTCTCACACATCCCTGACACTGTTAAATGGCAGGGCTTTGTCCCACCAACAGCATCACATTTGTGTGTCTGTGTATACAGTGCATTCAGAAAGCGTTCAGACATTTTGTTATGTTGAAGCCTTATGCTTACTTCGAAAAATGTATTAAGAAGGAAACGCTGAAATATCATACTGATATAAGTATTCAGACCCTTTGCTATGACACTTGAAATTCACGACAGGTGGACAACAATTAAGGTGTAGAAACATTTAAAGATGGTCAAGAGAAAAAGGAGGCACTTGAGCTAAGTTTAAAGTGTCGTAGTAAAGGGTCTGAATACTTATCAATGTGAAAAATTTTTCCTTTAAAATACATTCACAAAAATGTCTAAAATGCAGTTGTAGCTGGGGTATTGAGTGTAGACTGATTAGGGGAATGGAAGGTGTGTGAACACTTTCCAAACGCACTGTATGTGTGTGACAGTGAGAAAAGGAAAGAGACAATACGCAAAAATAGAAACATTTATGTTGCTGTTCTATTTTTATTTGAATGTCCTGTTACTGCAGCTAGCAGCAACGTGTTAAATGCCTCTCTCTATCTATCACTGCAAGTGTCAGTGCACCAGCCAGAGGTCCCTCTTCACAGCAAACTGGCTCATCTCATGTAATCATGTTCATGGAGGAGCCATCATCAACACAACCACTAGCACTTCTGGAGGTCACACCAGCTATCCATGCTGCTAATTGGAGGTTAATTGTCAATAAAAACCCAGGCATGACTGTTGTTTTGACTCACAGTATATTAGCCCTGTCAGTGAAAGCAATAAAGACAGTTCTGAACGCACCATTTGCCCTGACATGCCTGACATATTACTGGTCTGATACATTGGAAAGAGGTAATGAGGATATCCACATACAACACATGCTGTTGGATTGTGTGCACATATCAGGTAACATTATAGAATCTGTCAATTACATATTAACAGTATTATATATATTAAGTCGATTATTCAAATTACCATATAGATACATGAAGTAACAAAATTAGATACAGAGATGAAGCAGAAGAAATATCGAGCCATAACGAAGTCTTGCTTTGCCTGTAATTGCCCTAAACCTAGCGGGTGACGTAGAGACTAGGAGCAGTCCACTGATTGGTTCAATTGATGAAACCTCGCCTGGGTATATCTATTGGCTTGGCATTTGTTTGGCTTGCTCAGTCATAGCAGCACATTACTCACATTTAAAATCAAAGACATTACTATTTAGGTTCATACATTGCTCCCATATCACCACTTCAGAGAGGGTTGGAAAAATAACTTATTTTTATTCCAATAAAATTATCAAGGTCTCCTGAATTAAAAAAATCGGCAATACCAGCATTTTCATGAGTGCTTGAATTAAGAGAGGGACTTTAGAGTTACAAGCCTCTCAGCACATGTCATCAGCAAAGAGTATCCTCTGAAAGCTCAAATTCAGCAGTGTGTTTTGACAATTCTGTCTCAGCCTTGACTGGCAGAGAATGCCAACCAATCCCCATTTGAAATGCGACAAGGAAAAACAAAGCCTGTCAGAATGAGTTGGAGAGATGTCTACTGAGAGCCACATGTGGTGAGAAACAGAGTCAGGGAGAGAGAGAAGGAGGGAGGGAGAGAGAGAGAGAGAGAGAGAGAAAGAGAGAGAGAGAGAGAGAAGAAGAAACTGTTCCTGCTCTACATGACTCTGTCCCTGAGACACACATCATGCTGCTCACCCCACAGTGGGTGACTCCGACAGGATACTGTCTGTGCAGTATCCCCCCTCTGTGTGATTGATGAGCCTCATTTTGCCAATTAATGGAGAATCCCCTGTTGACTACCATCAGATTGCCGTTTGTAACTGTTAGTGTTTCTGACTGTCAGAGATTCATTCTAATTAGAGATTCTCTCTTTCTTCACCAATTTCTATTGTGCCTCAAATATGCAGAGCTGAGTGCACAGTGACATGCCAGGGAAATGACCCACTGTGTTATTTACTGCCATTAATTTATTCACAAAGTGCGAGGCTTAAACTGTTGAAGGCTGCATCTTTTTGCGCGAGTCAATGTCGACCATATACTGTGTCTTATAATCAATTAGCAAACGTGAGGCAATTAGTGCACTTTATTTGCATAATGAAGCGGCTAATTGCTCCAAAGTGAGCAAATGCAGTCAGTAAGTTTGGCTAATGGTTTGTGGGGTTACGTATAGGAGCGCACTGCTGGAGAGATGTCCCACAGTCACGCAGACATAGTGATCCCTGGGTCCTGCCAGGAGGAGGGCAAGGACGGGCACCGCAGAGCAAAGTTAGAAATCAACAGAGAGCCCTAGAGCCCGTACTCCCTAGACAGCATCAGCAAGAAAGGAATAATATAACCGTGGGGAAAGGAAAGGACGTGTTTGGGCATTAGTTTGATTTACATTTTACAGAGGCTTTCAACTGGCACACACAGCAACTTCAGCTAATGATACTCAGGCCTTTTCATCAAGGAACTTTCCCTGGCCTTTTGGGCACTGCCCCATAGCACTTATTTACAATAAGGCACAACAAATGGTCCTACTAGGTAATATACTGGGCTGCACAGGAATAAATGTCAGTCATTGTATAAATGTCTGCTCAGTACACTATCTACCAGCATTAAGTACATTTCACCCAATTCATTTTTCAATTAACTTGTACTCTAGCAGCTGTGGTATTATTATTATTATTACTTATTACAGAAATTGCATAAATGGATAATACAGGGGGGCTATCAAGAATGTGAAAACAGCATCCTATGTGCCATTTAGTCTATATGCATTTTCTTGTGTTAACCTGCGTCATTTAACTCCAACAATCTTCTATTGTGGATTCACATGCTGAAAAACATTGTAAACCCTTGGTGGCTCATATTTACTAGACAAATAACTCCAGTCACGTTTCCCTTCCACTTGCATTTGATAGAATAATTTGCCAACAATGGGCCTGCCATTCAACTGAGTCTCAGGGATTTCATTAAAACATCAAATGAAAGTGAAATCATGAGCCATGACGGTGGAGAGTGGGGATGGCTAAGCAGAGAAGCGTGGCTGGTGTCTACTGCAGGATTAGAGCTCAGCAACAAGTGCTCAAGGGGGGCTTTGCATCAAACCCAGGAGCCCATGACAAATGAGGGCGGCTGGGCCTCTGTCTATTACCCTGCACTAAGCCCAAGCCTTTTGGGGAAGTAATGAGGTGCAGATTGGTGCTGCTGCCACCAGGTCCTTAGCCCGACTTTCTGTAGAGCAGAAAGAATCAGTGGAGACCTGGGCCAATGGGGGCAAAGCTATACAGCAGCTGAGGGACACATGGAAACATGAAGATAAAACAGATTAACTAAACAAATAGTTTTCTGTCACAAACATTGACTTTGTATTCACTGCATTCTTACATACTTAACCCTGTATATTGTATATCAACCTTACAAAAGAAGAATAAGATTGTATACGATAGGTGTGTAAGGAAGCATTTGGGATTGCAGCGTAGTGGGCCTAAATCCCAACAGGACACAGTAGCTCCCAAAGGACAAGCTCTAGGACTGGCAGGCCATGGAGGCTTTATCAGTGCAATATGACAGTTGTTCACTCAGGAGCAAAGGGGTAGATCCAGTTTGAATCATGGGTATACCTCCTGTACTCCAACGTCACACACACACACACACACACACACACACACACACACACACACACACAAACCCCTTGCCCCTGGGAGCGGCAGTCCAGGCGGCCTGTCAGCAAGCTTACTCTACTGGTTAATGGAGCTGCCACATCAGGCCAAGTGTCTCAGCCTAACAAGATACTGATTGGCCAACTTCTAGGGAATTCACTCATATGACCAGAGGGCAAAGAGATGATCTTCTGTCTGGCAGCGAACACGACAGACCGACAGACAGACAGAACAGATGGAACAGACGGAACAGACGGACAGGACAGAACAGAGAAGACAATGGCAACATGATACTTTCTTCTGACACAAAGTAGTACATGTGTATTCTGTGAAATCTATCACTTGATTTTTTTTGGATTCATCAGACTTTAATATATGGCTGACGTGTGTCTCATTTGGTTCAAATTTTGGTCTGGAAGTCAGAGCTGTCTGAGCCAAATTCATAGATCTCTGTGCACAATTCTAGTTTGGATATTTCAAATGTGGTGACATTATGAGTTGAAACGGCAAAGAAATTTTTTTTCATATTACCTTTAGGTGTTGTAAGATTAAAATGCCATACTGTATGTTCAAATTTTCTTTCTCTGAGAATCAATTTACTTTGCTCATACTAGTATTTGCATGGCCGTGTTTTACAAATTGAATTCTAGAGTTGAAAAGATTAGTGAACCGATCAATTTGCCGCTAATTTAATAATCACATGAATTAATTGTTTCAGTCATTTAACAAACAAAATAACAAATAATGTCATTTCCCACCTTCTCAAATGTGGGATCTTTCCCTGTCTTACATTGGATTACATTTGATTAGATTAGATAAAATAAACAAATGGATGAGGAAGTGACAGTTTGTTCTTTGGACTGCTGGACACACAACAAGCAATTTAAGAGTGTCGTAATGAATGAATCTTGGCAGAGCATTATCAGAGCAGTACTGTATAATAATATGACAAGATAAACTGTAAGTACAGTAGATTACAGAAAGGGTTCTAAAGCTGTAAGTACTGATATTAGTCACACCGTTGCAAGCCAGTTTAATCGAGTCACTCAGCAACAATGCCAGTTAATGCCTTACTTAAGATAATTAAAAACTTTGTATAACTGCAATACATTTTATATTTGTCACCAAAGGTAATAAGAAAGCATCGAGTAAATAAAAAAGAAGAAAATCATTAGCAAGACAGCAACATAATCATCAAAGCCTTTTTTCATTCACATTTTCTGCCTTTTCTCTGCAATACTCATTCTTATAATTGTATGTTTAATATTAGCAAATGTTTATTCAGACACACACATTAAAATGTATTAATTAAAATCCTCTGACATGCAGAATGAAACATGAAAGGTGACTATTTGTTTTAGTGATTGTAATTTTCTGTAGCTTTATCCAGTTTGGACATTCACATTGAGGTGGGAGATACAGTTGCAGAACTCAGGCAGGGAGTGAGTTTGTTTTAAGCATCTCTACTTATTTATACTGGTTTCCACTGAATTTTGGATAATTAAAAGGCTCCATGGTTTATCTGTGCTTCAGTTAATTGGCCACACAGTTTACAGTGAATTTCATTAGTGAAGGAAAACACTTGGGTTGGGGTTGGGGGGACTCAAAGGAAGGTGGTGATTAAGTGAGAGAGCTTATGCGTGTGTGTGGAAAAGGGGGTGGGTGTTTGTGTATTTCTGCTTTAAAAATTATAAGGAGCTACTGAAAGTGCCACCAGCAAGTTTTAACCCAGTTTTATTATATACAAACATACAGAAATAAACATGATGATTCTGTAAATAATCTGACTTACTTCTCATTCAAGCACACAAACTTAAGTGGGATAACTTCTACAAACACCACCTTGCTTCTCCAGACAAAACAAGGTTTTAACGGGGGATGTTTCTGCCGTTTAACTCAGCAGCTTGCTAAACAGAACAATTGTTTCACTAACAACTAACAACCATTTATTTGACCTTAAGTGCCTGGTGCTGATACAAGAGAATGCTGCACCTGTACACAAACCTAGCCTGAAGCCAACAGAGTCTCTGACTGTTGCTCTTTGACAAGGGCCATCCATAAACACATTGTTGTGAACCTCTTCCTTTGAAGTGTGAACTAAATCAGGCTGCAGTCTCTCAGAACAACAGAAAGGAGGTACCTGTATAAATGCATCTGTCGATTTTTAAGCCATAAACATGGTATTACAGGCTAGCCCTGGGGCAGGGGAAAAGTGTGTCTGGCCTGACCTTGTGTGGAAGGGCTAAGTTGGTGTGAGAAACTGGCACTGATAGGTGTGTGGCCTTTGTAAGATTCCAGGACGATTCACCAACAGGTATCAATAGCCCCATTTAAACAGATCCTGCCATATCGCCATGAAGAAGACCCTTAATTATGCAGGCCTTGCTTGTTTTACTTGCTTCCTCTGTGACTACCTCCCTGCCGGCTATATGCTGGAACAACAATGCCCCCACAGTCCCTGTTCATACCTTTCATACAGAATAGCAAGGTGGAATAAAGGGTCAGCAGTCCTGCCTTGAACATGCTGTATAGAAGGTGTCTGAATTGCTGCCTGAACGCCTGCTTTTCTTCAGGCAGGAAATTGTCAAGGAAGCTGTCAATATGATAGAAAACACTAGGAATAGAATGATTGCAGGATAATTGAGTATAAATATTTTTACAGGAAAAAAGATACCCCTTTGGGTCAGAAGCGGTTTGACTGTGGCTTAGATTTAACATAGCGATTCCAGACAGATATCTAAGCTCATCAGTTGGACTATACTGTCCTGGCCTTGACTTGAGTATCTTAAGGACTTATTTGCTAAGAATTATGGGTAAATCATGAATATTTTCATACTAAAAACATGGCCATGAGCAATGGCTTCAAGTCACTCAGTTTCATTCACCCAGGCTTGTGGAAGAATTCAGCGGCTACAAGGACGTTTTACTGGGGAAACTCAATGACTGTAACAATGCCATACAGACACACAAACACGCAGACAAAAAATGATTTAGGGAAAAAGAGAGAAAGAGCTAATCAGGAGAATCACAGGTGTTAAAAAGATATGAAATGTGATAGGTTGTGTAAAGACTTGTAAAATAAAATAAAACAAAAAATCCCTAAACAAGAAGATGACCACAGAAAATGCTAAAAACACAATAACACTGCTAGTATCCACAAAGCACAATGCTTCCCTCTTTTCTGTCAGTTGGCGCAAATTTTCACTATAATTGTTACCATGGAAACACCACTCTTCGTTATAGTGTTAGCTTGGAGGTATATAGGGTGACTTATATTTCAAGCCTAAAATTAGTCAGTTTTTATTTTCATGAAACTGTCTTACTCACATTGCACAGGAAAAATTAAGTGACGTGCGACTCTTCTGGCCTTGTGGGAAATAAAAGATTAAGCTAAATATCACTAGGTTGGGTTAAGTGAGTATAGTGGGGGTAGATGTATTGGATATGTCCAGGCATCCATCAAGATTCAGTCCAGCCTCTCATCATGCCTATCGAGCCACCTCACTACCATTAATATTCCAGTATGCAGAGTCCCGCTCTAAGCCCCCAGTCCTACTCTATCATATCCAACAGCAACAGGAAATGGGTGGGTGCATGCGTGTGTGTGTGTGTGTGTGCATGTGATAGCCATAGCCTCTCTGGTGAAATAGGGCTCTCTGGGGGCTTGTGCCTCAACTCTACAGCCTTTGTGGGCTCCCATTACTTCTGACAGATAGAGATCACTAAACTGCTGAACAAACACCCCATTCGGTCATTTGCATACATTACAGTAATGGAAAGAGAAAAATGTATCAATAAAGCCAAATGAAGTGCTTCCACTAAGCTCTACTCTCTCTCTCTCTCTCTTTCTTTCTTCCTTCCCCTCCTTCCGTCTTTCTTTTTTCCACTCTTTCGGCCTTTCTTTCCATATTTCTTCTTTCTAAATGTTTTTCTGTCCGCATTTCTTTCTTTCAGTATTTCATAACTGCTACTGATCTACAATGGTGACTTTCTTCTCCTTTTATTTCACGGACTGATTTCCTCTAAAAGGTACAACAGATGACTGATAAAGATGACAGATTCTCTAAAATAGTTTGCACAAGAAATTTATCTTTTGTGCAAACCCTGAAATTTCTGAAGCCCAAACAAATTAGGAACACTAATCATGCATGGTTAGAAAAAACAAAACATAATTTATTGTTGAAGGATTAATTAAAACTATGCTGCTTTGGGGCACACATTATATTTAAAATACTTTGCAGTGACCATGGCCTCCTGAAATTAATCTCAGGAAATAAGCTGACAAGAGTCACAGTGAAACAGAGGGACATGTAGTCACCTACACATGCACTGTAAATTACTCTCTCTCCCCCTTTCTCCACCTCCCTCTCTCTCTGTAACACACATGCCAGCGCACGCACGCACGCAAGCATGCACACACACACACGCACGCACGCACACACACACACACGCACGCACGCACGCACGCACGCACGCACGCACACACACACACACACACACACACACACAGACTGACTCATTCATCACAGTGCCCAAAAGTCAAGACAACAGAGCTTCACTTAACTTTTTCAGGGTTGCTCAAGCATCAAATGCATGACTTTTAGCTGTTGTTGTTCTTCCATCTGTCATGCTTCAAGGAAAGAACATCCTTTTCTTAATCCCAGGGAAAAGTTTAAAAAGGTATGTTTGCCTTGACTCTGCTATCTTATGTGTACCAAAGGAAATGTCAACCCAAAATATACAGCACTGTATTTCACACTGTCCTTGTTCCAACACTTAGCTGTGCAACACAGATTAGAGTGCTACCTAAGCTCATTGCAAACACTGGTACTAAAAACCTCGGCAAATCAAGCACAGCCTCCGCTTTCTATCTCTTTATCTCTCTGTTTGCTCCATGTGTATGTGATTTAATTTCCATCACTGTGCTCGCTTTCACAAAAGCAGCCCGACATCTGATATCTTAGGACGTTTAAAATGGTAGAAAATATTGCCCCGGGTGACAGGCTTCAGAGAAGTGGGTTAAATTGAGACTTACATGTATACACACACATACACAAATGTCCTACTGTAACAGACAGACCCACAGCGATTTCAGAGGCATTGAACAAAATGTGATTGCATACTTCTAGTGTCCTTTTATTACCTACAGCACAAGGAAAATTAAGAAAACGTGTGCTTCCTGATACATGGGACAAAATAATCTGAACCAGATGTCTCCCACACAGTCGAAATAAAGCTTTTCCTCACACCGTGTTATTATGACAGCATTATTATTAATTGTATCACTTTATTATACACAGTAAATGAACTGCAGATCAAACACTCCAGGGAGCTAACAGAGAGAACAAACGAGCATGAACTTTTCATAATTTGACTCCTTTCTGTGTCTCAATGTGTCTGCATCCCGAAAAACAGAAAAGTGAAAATCACAATCAAAAATGATGTATAACTATAACAATTCTGCCACTTGTAAAACAAAGAGGAGGGAAGCTACTGTGCTCCAAAAATGGAACCACAACACAGATGACAAATGAAATATATGTGATTCTCACTGCTTTCCTATTGGTAACTACTTTGAATACGGCAAGGACCAAAACAGATCTTTTTAAATCCTACTAAGCCTCCCGGCTCCAAAACTCAATCAGGTGAGATAGGGGAAAAGGGAAAGAGGAGGAAGTGGGGTGTTTCAGGTCATGGCCAGCCAGCTTCTTTCTGCCACTCTCTGGGGAGGAACTCCAGACAGTGAGGGAGAGCCATGTTGCAGTATATCTACACTTCTCCATTTCCTCTCACTCAAGCCTCTAGTTCTCGAAGGACCCTGAGAATCAATACCGACATCGAGGGGGGGGCGAGAGCAGAGCAGCTTTCTTGTCTGTCTGCTCTGCCTCCAAGCCACCGCCAGGGAGGTCCCTGCTTCAGTTTTTTTAATTATACAAATTTAAGTGCCTTTCTTTGACTGGGAGCAGATTGTTAATGTGTTAGGAGGCTATTACGCTTATACCACCCAATGTGCAAAGTCAGCCTTAATAAATCTCAGACAAAAGGAAGCAAAATTCAGGTTAAATGCTGCTTGCATGTGAGCACCTAACATATGGAGACACCTACTCACTTGTTAAATTACTTGAGTAATTCTTTCTTTGCTTAATAATAGCAGAATCAAACCGCTGACTGCTTTACTGTTGTTTCCATGAAAAGCACCCTAGCCACAGGGTATTGACAAGAGACTTTATTTTCACCATTGATCAAACCTATACAGTGAGGACCTTTCCTCTCAGAAAGGGCATTCACGAAAGTGCAGAGACATGGCTAATTCAATTTGGGAGCAGATATGCTTGGAAACACTCTGTTATCGAAACAGGAGAGGTGCCATGAGAGAAGATAACGCACGGATGGTTGTGTGGAGAGGCTCGTGGCCGGTCAGGAGATGAAATCAGGGATAGGCGATAAGTTGGTGTGAGGGGCTAGAGCCCCTATTAGAGTACCCCAGGGGACAGGCAGTGGTGGCAGAGTGCAGTAAAAATAGCCACAGGCATGATTTCACTCTTGGGACCCAGGGAAGAGTGAAGAGGGAGATCTGATCAACATCTCACAGCAAGGCAGCCAGATCCATTCCCTAAGTTCCCTTGGGTGCCACCTATCACACCAAGTGACTTAAACTGCTTACCCACTGCCAGGCAGAACACAAACGGCACACAGCTTTGCCACCGCTGTCCACAAAATGGTACATACGGTGTCCTAATATGCCAGTTACATATGCTTTCGAGAGGCAAATTTAAGTATAAACCTATGTGAGGAATGAAAATGACCACACTAAAAAAGGATATTGACATCTTTTCCACAAACTTATCTTGCTGGTCATCTGTTTTGGGGAAGTTCTCGATGTCGCTCTCAAGCCTCTGAATGTGACGCTCCATGGTAGTCAAACTGCTCTTTAAGATCTCAGCCGACACTGTAGACAAAAAAGCAACAAAAAGATACATAATTAATTGATTAGTCACAACATTTTATCAATGTGTCCGTTAATGGAACATAATAAAAAACAAGACAGATCCCTGAAAACTCTGTTGAAGTTTAAATAAGAAACAGCTGTAACTGAGTATGTGTGTATGTTGTGACATACTGACTCCTACATAATCCATTTGTGTGTGGCCTAGAAAGCGAGCACCTGCGAATATGTGTACAGTGTATGTGTGTGTCTACAGTGGCTCATTAATCAGTCTGTAATCACTGATTGCAGAGCTGCTGTGGAATCCACAGTATTCAGATCAGGCCTTTCAAGTGGAGACTTCAAACAGCAAGCAGCGTCTTAAGGGATCAGACGGGACAGGGGCATAGATGCAGTACCATGTTTAGGTTGCTGTTAAGGGTTTAGTCTTATTGACACACACATGCACAAAATCCCTTGCGCACACACACACACACACACACACACACACACACACACACACACACACACACACACACACACAAACAGAGTTTAAAAATAACTGCTCTCAGAAAATAAACCCCATTACTTTAAAGTTATAAGCAGTCACTTAAACATGTGCCTTGATCCCTTTTCACATTGTGAATATATGAATTGCAGTCATGCAGTTTATCATATTTCACAGGCTTTGTCAATTCACTGCAATATTGACTGCATTAAACATCCTAGAATACTTGAATGAAAACAGCTTTTTACTACAGCTTGCAATGTATTTCCGATGTGAAATGCTTGTTATTCTTTTACAACTAAAACCCTTGGCCTTTGACACACAAAACTGAAAATTCAGACAAGAGATGAAAACGATGAAAACAAAAACAAGTGTTCAACAGAGGGCAGATCACTGCAAAGCCTAATTGACACCTTTGTTTACCCTTATTATGATGAAAACCAAAACTGTGCTGCACAAGGAAGATGAGTAGCTATATAAGAGTAACCAGAATTTGGGCTTATGGTGAAGATAGGTGAAAGATCACTCTTTCAAACTCAGTTGGATCCTTGCCTAGCAAGATGAAAGGTCATGGGATGCTGCACGAATGATGTAATCCATTGTTCAACAATAGTCCAGAATGATGTTGTTTTGAATTTTGAATTACTTGTGTCTATGAAACTGCAAGTGACACACTGTATGATTGAGTGAACAAATGATATGTCCAACCTTTGGCCAATCATCACCAGTGACCAGTTCATTCTACTTTATTTGCTGGAAACACTAACTGATAACCAAAATATGCACCAATAAGGAAAGTGCCATTTAACAACTTATATTATTTATCCCATACTAACTCCACATCTTCAAGGTTAGTCCATCCACTAGACTGTAACTGAAGTGCTGAGGGAGTGAGGAGTGGGCTAATGGACAAAATGTCAAGAGACATGTCCATGGTGTCAAAAGGATCCACCTCGCCTTGCTTTACATCATTTCCATAGCTTGCATTTACTCTTTTTCTGACAATAGAACTGGATTGCAAGATGGTGGATCACAGCATAGTGAAACAACCATCAACCCACATACTAACGTATTTAAAGTGAATTCCCACCGGAAAACACACACACGCACACACACACACAAATTCATAGACACACACATAGTGTTTGCTGCGATCAGTCGAGAAGCAATACAGTGAGAGTAAGGGGTGAGGTCACTGTCATTATTAGACTTTGGCTGCCTGGATGGATCCAGTGACTGGCAGATTCACAATGCCTCCTCCTCAATTCTCACAGAACTGACTCCTGGGAATGACAGTGTGAAAACCACACTATCACATAGCCTGTTCCTCCACTGATAGGAACTCTGAGATCCACATGCTCCTGTCACTATGATCTCAGCCCCGCTAATGGTGAAAAAGGAAAAATGAACAGCATGGGAGGTGGGCAGATGGATGCAATAGAAGAAACAATTACATCCACACAAATTTATCACAAATCACCATTGGAAGGCCTTTTTCATTCATTGTGGCTTGTGATTCATGCTTGTGGTATGAGTGATTGGGTAATAATGTGGCTGTTACACTGATCATAGAAACCCTGGTAGCCAAGAAACAGTGGGTCCAGCTAACTGTGATGGTGTTTCAGGGGAGCCATTTACAGAATCAGAGTGAAGCCATGGGACTACAATACAGACTATTGTTTCCATGGGAATTACTTATCCTTGAGACAAGCTGGCACACATAACTGTGGCAGTTGAATGGTATATAGTGTTCTGAACAAACTTATTTATACATTGTTTGATTCTACAGGCAAGTTTATGCTTTTTAGAAATGCATATACATCAATATCACTACCCTCCTTAGTTCTAATAATCTAGCGTCTACAGAATCTAGCATGGGTCCTTTAGGGATATCATTAGTAAAAATTACCACACAAATAATGCTGCTATTTTCAGGGGACAAAACATGGCAACAGTAGCGCCTTCTGAATACACATTTGAAGTGGATCAGAGGAGAAACAGAGCGGATAGAGGGGGTTTTATATTCCATATTTCGAGACAGAGAGAATTTCTGAAACAGGTAAAATTATTCTAATGACTCCTGTTAGCAAGGCCTGCCGGTGTCTGTCCATGGCAGAAAAAGAATCTGTCTGACACTTGCTCTCTTGTTAGGTAATTTCTCAAAAAAATAAAATGAAATAAATAAATAAATAGTAAATTGTCTGCTGTGTGATTAAGCTGACTATCCTTTTGTCAAGCAACAGATAGTTAAGCTCAACTGCAAAAGTTGAGTGACGCAAGGAGGACACAAAAGAGTACAACTAAGATTAAAAGCTATTTGAAAGACAAGAAGTTAACTTGTGTGAATAACGCAGACAGCACGAATAAACTCCTGGTCAACATCCTTCAGTTATTGAAGCTCTGTAATACTGGCACTTGACGCATTACTCATTCCCATGAACAAAAGACAGACAAAAAAGTATTTAATTTAGCTTTGCCCCGTTTCCTTCAAATAAACTGCCAGGGAAAAATACTGTGTAGCTCACAATACCAAATCAACCGCTATAATGTGAAGATGTCAACTTTATATTCAGTCATTTGTAGAAGGGGGCAATTTTCATTTTGATTTATAGACAAATAATACCGATCTTTCATCCAGTGCTACTGCAATGCCGCCAAAGGTTACAAAGGAAATTGAG
This sequence comes from Seriola aureovittata, assembly GCF_021018895.1. NCBI lineage: Eukaryota > Metazoa > Chordata > Actinopteri > Carangiformes > Carangidae > Seriola > Seriola aureovittata. The sequence goes on along the minus strand of NC_079371.1, from coordinate 7,177,767 downwards.
ATTTATTTTCAACGTTGCTGCCAACGTAGCATAAAAGATCAAGTTTTAAATAATCTACACACTTGTGAAAACAAAGACAAACGCAACATAAAAAAACAGGGAAGAAGGTCATTCACAAATGCATTCATCATCTTATCCAAGTAAAAGTATGTTTGTGAGTGTGTAGAAAAGGAATATGGGTAAGACAGAAAGACAAACAGAAGCAATGCATAAACACAGACAGTAGAATATACTTACTAAATAAGGTATGCCTCACATGTTTTAGAAATCATGGTAAAAAATGCATTGATGTTAAATCAGGCTGTTTATATTTATGAAGTGTGGGTGAGAAGGTTGTTTGGTTAGGTGGTAAGGATCTAAAATTATCACTGGAAACTGAGGTTGTAATGACAGGATTTAGTTCAATGAGGACATGTAAACAACATGAAAATCAAAAGCTCTTTCTCAACTTAAGTATTGTATCAACGCAGGGACCAAAGAAAGGAAAAATAATAATAATCAAAAAGAGTTAATGAAGATATTTTTTTATCAGTATCAGCTGATAATAAGTCATTACATTATTTACATTATCGCATTATTACTCCACAGATAAATGTATGTGGCCAAGATAATATCAGCACTTCAATCATATGTAAATCATAGCTGTAGATATTATAGATGTTAAATCCTTAAAGACCATGAAGAAGTAATCTTACCCCAGCTTGTTATCTCCCCCCAAAACCTCCTGTCACAACCTCTTTGCATGTACAGCATAATGTAAAGTGAAGACGACCTTGAGGAGGCTCCACACATGACCAGATACACGTAAAGTCAGCTGGAAGGCATGTTCATCACATCAGGGTAAAATTGGCTATTGATCTGCAGGATGACAATGATGAATCTTACCTCTGTTTCAGAACATTCACTATAAATTAAAATTATTTTTAAATACCTCCACGTCCCTTTAAAATGACACAGAACATAATTTTTTTACCAGCAAAAAAAAATCATGCTTTGTCTTTTTTCATTTAACTGTTGGTGGCACCTGAAAGTGAATAGGAGATGAAGTGGGAGGCAGACTAGAGTACAGCAGAGGAAAGAGACAAAAGGATAAACACAACTCTATGTGTTCCCCTTTCAGCAGGAATCAAAGCAGCTCCAGTTGCAGGAGTGAAAGTGATATTGTTGCTGTGACAAAGCAGTCACATTGTTCTTTCTGATTACCTCAGCGCATGTGATGTTAAAAACAGCAGGCAGGAGAAAGTGGCAAATGAGGATATTTAATGGACAGCAAAAACAGAGAGTTCGAGGGAACCTTTATTTTCTATTGACTGTAAACATTGTCGGAACATATTTCAGTTATCAGGTAGAATTTCTATCATCTTGTTTTGATTTTCAAAAAATTCAAGTCATATATCTTTTTGTAAATAATTTAATGAACTAGTTATGTTGTATTATTAATAATAAAGAAATGAAATTATTACAGCATACCAGAAAATAGACAATGCAATTAAATTCACTCAGAGGACACAAATCCACACTAAGCACAATCACAATTGCAATTTCCCATCAATGTTGTGCTAATTGCATGCACATAAAAGGGTAAATCCCTTTTACTTTTGCTCTATTTCCTCTTTTAATTTGCATTTTCCTTAAGCCCTCTATGTAACAGAACTGTTATCATAATGAAGGATTTCTTTTCTGATTAGAACTGATTCCCCCTCCCCAAGAGCAAAACCATAAGGCTGAAATATGTAGTGGTTAATCTAGAAATGCCTACTGCAGCAATGACCAAAAACCCAAGCCTTTTTTAATAAATCAAGATGCAGTTAATATTAGGAATAAAATTATTTTCTAATATCACACAGAGTTAAATATATTAATGTATACATTATTTAATGCAATACTGATAAAGAAGGTGAGTGACGATTGATGATGTTTATTTATGTTACATTATTTTATACCACAGCAACATTACTTACAGCACATTAGCAGTGCTATTATATTAATTGCAGTAACAGTAATTATTACAGCTACAGCACACTGCAAGTAAAGTGTAGTAAAGTGCAATGCAGTCTATACCGTATCTCTTTCCCATCCAATACTGGTATCTATAAAAACTATGTTGGGAAAAAAAGAAAAAAAAAACAGCAACTATTTTGCGCCATCGGGTCATGTAATACTTTAAAAAGGCACTATATATATATATAAAACTATAATGTAAAGGAGTGGAGCATGTGAGCATTAACTCAGGAAGAATAAAACGTGACAGGATAAATATATAATTTTAAAATTACAGCATTTGATTGGAAGTATGGGCTTGTGCCAAAGAGTAAAAGTACAGCCAGACACCGAAAAACCATACTTTACTGTACCTCACACTCTGGAAGGAGGCCTTGTTTACAATTGGGGTCATGTCTGTGAGACTTTATTGCTTTTGGCAGCCATCAGAGCTACAGCCTAGTGCCAGATCTCTGGAGGAATTACAAATGGAGTCAATTACAATATATTTTGATGCATGGGAAAGTTTAGACATTGACCTGGGGTGATGACAATTCCCCAGGAAGTGCTGAGGAAATCAGTCAGGGTGATGTGCCGGTGCTATATATGAGTCTCTGCCCTCCGCAATAAAAAGAATGAGGAACTCACAGGGGGTACAGCAGTTTACCTCATTCTCCCGACAATGAACCACCCGAATGCTTGTCATGCACTTACTTGAAGATGGTTATTTCTCTTTGCCAAGACACATTTTTCTCTGATATTTTTATGATACATTTCTGATCTCACACTAACAATAGAAGGTTATGAGTTAGGAGTATACAAGTGGGTGGCTATGGTGTTTTTTTTTTTTTTTTTAAAGGCATGTTATGAGAGACACCAATGGCAGATGAGTGACCATAGCCTGAGGAGCCAAGTGTGTCTTGTCTGTTTTCATGCATGTTTGCACATACCAATGTCAGTGTTGGCTTGGTTATTGAAATGAGTGAGCTGTCAAGTGAAATAGATGGCTAGCTCGAGGATATTTTTGACTAAAAACTCAGCTCTGTCCCAATTAAAGTAAATTAACAGATGCATAGTCTCAGGTATCTTTGTGAAAGCAACATATACTAGTACAACAGTTAAATAATTACTGATTACTAATGACTCTTTGGTGCCTAAACAGCAGAAAAAAACTGCATTTATTTAATCACTAATTGTCATACCCTTAAATCTTAATTCCCATAGTCTTGGAAACATGAATTTTGACTGAAAAAGTAAATACAAACATGTACCATTTCAACATATTGTTACAGGTGAATTACATGCTTTGTAATGTCAAGTAAACCAAACCAGACTACATTCACAGGAACAAGGAGATTCTGGAGGCAGGGGAAGGAGATGACTTGTGTGAGTGCACTAGACAGGGGAGATGCTCAGTGATGGGGGTGTGGTGATCATAATAGCCTGCAGAGGTTGACTCATGCCTCTAACCTCATTCACAACTTCAAAGTTGCACCTTATCACATAGCCTTACCTATTTCACCTGACACCTTTAAGGGACACACTTCACTTGACATTTCTAGATCTAAGAGACCCGAAACCTTACTTGACTTATTGAGTGGCCTGAGATTTGCAAAATACAGGGCCAAGAAATGGAACAATCATAGAGTACTAAGTAAGATGATGTACAAAATAGGATTAAGACTCACAGCTGTCTTACAAATCAACACTATAAAAATCACCTATAAATGAAGCAAAATCAAAACTGACTGACTTTTAATTACATGTATCACTCTGCTTTACAGGTGTTCTATTTACCTTTAATTAGCGTTACATTAACAGTCGGTATTTATCTTAGATTGGAACAAATTTTGCAAAAATGAATTTATTTCCAGAAATAACATTTGAATTAAATGATGTATGGTCGTCAGAAGAGGATGAAGGGAAGGAAAGAAGCGTGGATAATTGAGCGCACACCTCCAGGTGCGCTCATATGACATCGTCAGGTCAGAACAATGTTTATGTGTTGCTTGGCAACAGTCCAGTGCAAGTCCAGTTGCGGAACTATTTGTGTTGGCATATAAAAATAAATAAATAATAATAATAATAATAATAATAATAATAATAAATACAATAAATAAATGATGAAATAAACAAACAAATCGTATTACTATTAACTAATAAGGCGCTTGTAGAACTGTTTAGAAAAGCAACGTCACACTCGAGGTGGTGATGTACTGAATATCAGCACGGCTGTGATTCGGTCATTAGAAGAGGATCACTCCCTCTCGTTTGATATTGCTTATATATTAAGTATAATAACATCAATTAATGCAGTAACTTCAAGTAGCCATTACCAAGGTGAAAGCCCAAGGGTGGTTTCTCGTAAATAGCCATGATGCAAGGAGCTAAAGTATGGTTTGTGTAAAGTGCAGTGTTGACTGGGTCTGGTTCGCAGGAGCAATAAAAGAGATGTTATGTTTAAGATTTTTTTTTTTAAGTTTGTGTGACAATTCTCTGAGAGTTGAGAAACCCCCTCTTGATAATATTTTTATTATACAGTACAGCGTTCATGGTTATTCTGATTGCTTTCAGTTGCATTTCTCTACAGAATTACAGGTCAGGAGTGGCTTGAACTTCAGCAGTTAGTTTTAGCATTCTGGGTATATTAAAGCTCAACAGGATCACCTTACCTGCAAGCCAATGTGGCTTACAGATACACTACTTTAAATAATAGAGCCACAGTTAGTGCTGTTTAAACCTTTCATATATTTTTGTTAAAAAATTTATCTATCATGTTTGTGTATTTTCATTTTCAGAAAAATTGCACATTTTTGAGGAATGGTGGCTGGTGGATTAACAACAGCATCGAGGTCAACTGGCTGGTGAGGTACATTTTACTATAGATATCCATTTCCAAACATCTTAGTTTTTGAGTCTTTTCCTCACTCTGTATGTTAGTCACTCTTTGTTCTCATCTTTTCTCCGACTCTCCCTTTCCCCTGCTGTTATTTAGCTTTCTGTTATGTTCCCATTTGTAGCTCAAGAGCTCCCTCTGTGAGAGATTCAGTTGCCAGACAGAGGGAACTCTTTACATGGGCATATTTACACAAATCCTACCAATGTTAATTCATTTAAATACCTTTTTTTTTTAGTCAGGGCTGATGAGTTTTACTCTTCCTATACAGTTACTAAATAAGATAGCTTTAAAAAAAAAAAAATTCTAAATGCTTGTTTCAACTAAATCAACAGGGGGATGATTTGTTCAGCAACATTTTCTAGTGCTTTTGTAAATATACAAACAAACGAACAAACAAACGATTAAATAGAAAAGAAATGCTATATAGTGCAAAGACATCAACAGAGAATATTTTAACTGCATTTCTTCATTGCCAAAAACTTATAATGTAAGATTTCAGCTATATATTCAGTAAGACTATAAATGACAAGACATGCACACAACACAATGAGGTCCATTACTGTTCATCTCATTGTTGTATGTAAAGTTGAAACATAATTTGTGACCCTGCTCTCAGTTAAGCACTGTGGTCTTCAAAGAGAAGTGATACATATATTAGGATTAGTTCTACCTTAAACAGAGAGCTAAACATCATTGATCGCACATGGACAAATTTGTTTCTTTATTACTTAATTCGGAAACATGTGTCTGTTCAAATCACCACATGTATCCCCGCAAATATTTCAGAAATTAGATTTCCTAATGCTTAACTGTCTGCACATGTGTGGTGGTGCATGACTCATGAGAAGAGTGTGAGTGTGGGTGACACTAAAGCACCGTGTTTGCCTCCCTTTCCTCTTTTTGTTGATGAATAGATATATAGATGTTTGTCCCCTCAGTCACCACATATGATTCTAATAATACCCGCATGGTAATACACTAGATAGGTTATCATTCAGCATGTGTCAATGATACACATGGATGGAGACTTTCTTTTGTGTCTTTTTTTATTCTTATTTATTTTTAAAGGGAATTTAATCTGTTTGTGTTCTGGGGTCATCTACATGTTTGGTAAATATGAGTGATCTTATTGTGAGTCATTAAGGAATGGTTCAACATTTTGGGATATGAGTTTACACATGTTGAGATTTAGAGAGCAGAAAAATAGGTCTTAACCTTGTTTTCTTGTTTTTAATATAAGTTTAGAAAAGTTAAAATTCATGTCCCTTCTGCTGACAGTTTATCTCAGGTCATGACCCCCAAGCAACCAGACCACCCCGCAGTCCAGTGTTTCAACAAGGAGGAATGTCAGCCGTTAATCACTCTGTTTGATTTACACCATCCATCCATGGAGACGGCAATCCTTTACATTTTCCTAGCATCACTCTGTGAACTCTGGCAATCATGCCAATTGCTGCCATCGCTATCCCTGATTATTGACGAGATTTATGTGGAAATCATGTATTCACTGGAGGACAAAAGACAGCCAGACTCTTCTTGATTGGCTTTAAGCTGAGCAGTCGTACTGAAGCTGCTTATGTGCTGAAAAAGAATCCAGTTAGATATTTGCAGCAACTATACAAACATGATCTAGCATCTCGCACACCAATTAACAGAAGTCAACCTGCGACCCTGGGATGCAAACTCAACTTTACATGCAGTGCTGTGTGAAAGGTGCTTAATCCATGGACAAATCTGTAAAAATCTGAATATTTAAAGTGAAATTTCTGTATTAATTCCTTTAACTCATCAACTTCAACACAACTCTATATCTCTAAAGTTCTCTAGGTTCTTCACTTTAAAATTATCTTTAGGAAAAGAAAGTATGTACAGTATATTTCAACGACTTGCTAATAAATATGTAGATAGTTTCTAAAAAATGAGCACACATTCAGCTTACATACACTTGTTCCACTTCTGGATGTAGCTGTGTTGTGACCTACATGTAACTGCCTAAATAAGGATTTCCTGTGTCCCTATATCACATTAATAAAGTAGATGCGGAGAGATTCATATCCCTTACACGGCGAGAAAGGTCAGATCAATTCTCCCACCAACCAAATCTGTCTTCATTTAGCAGCCACCATAGAAAGACTTCACAGAACATAACATCTCTTTTAGAAACATATGTTTAGGTAAGTGTACAATCATGAAGTAGTTAAGCATAGATGTGTTCAGTATTCATTTGGCTTGAGTGTCTGCATGTCTTTTGTTTTCCATCCACATGAGACAAGGAGACTCGGTAGGCACGACTGCCAAGCCATAAACACAGCCCCTATCCACCTCAGGCAATCCTTAAACTTATCAGCAGTGTAATGAGACTTTCGAGCTGGGAGATGAATTAACTGGCTTTCTTGTTTTAACCACCCACCCCCCACCCACCCACACACACACACACACACACGCACACGCACACGCACACGCACACACACACACACGCACACGCACACGCACACACACACACACAGAATCTGAGTACAGCATCGGGAGCGATCCAGAACTCTGATGTTAGCAGCATGACCAAAACACATGGGTAAAAAAACTGAAGCAATTGACTGGCTTTTACTGGAACAATAAGAAAAAACAGCTTGTATTAATGAAAATATGAAGAAAAAAAACACCCTGAAAATTGGGATAGGAATCAAGAACCATCACTATTTGAGAACTCACTCCAAATTGTCCATCGTAATCGTATGCCTTGGAGATGATCAATTCCTTTTATCAATGCTGGCATGTTTTTCTGACAGTTGTACATTGCAAAACAATAACATCAAACTCATCTGCGCTGTTTGAAAAGGGAGCAAGCTTGGGGTTTGCTCATGCAACCGTGAAACAATCAAACAATTTTCTAATTGCTATTGTGTCTACGCCAGTACATATTGCAAAGATACTAAGATTAAACTGTTTGTATCTCACCTCTAATGGCATTTAAACAACACAGCGACCATGTTGGTCAGCATACAGATTTCAAATCTTTCTGATAAAAAAGATAAGGTTGAAAAGTAAAAACTGAATATAGTCATAGTCTGTATTATGCAAATGACATACTTACAGTATTCAAACTTTACCAGCATAACCACTGAAGTAACAAAGAACAAAGCCAAAATTCAAACTCTTTTTGTCTGGACCTGTTATGGAAACTGCCTATGTGTTTGGCTCAGGTGGATTATGTCAGATCTGCTCTGTGGTCTAGGTGAATTTACAATCCTCAGTATCTATGAAAGACTTTCAACATAAACATAAACTTATCACTCAATCACACTAACTCATAAAATCATAAACTGGTTCGGCTATAGTATCTACAGCCAATTATTTTGTTTCCTCACCCAAGGACAACAAGCTTCAAATGCAAAAAAAAAAAAAAAAAAGAAAAAAAAAGAAAAAAAAAAGGTAACCTACATTAATGACAAAACAATATTGGCAATCAAAGTGTCTCTAAGTGGGTGGTGCCCCAATGTGTTCACTCAAATCACAACAATGGTACATCTGGACTTAATTTTACCTCACTTAACCTCACACTACAAAACCCCCCCCAAAAAAAAAAAAAAAAAAAATGTTTTGTCTGTTAACTCAACACAATGTGGACTGAGACAAGGCCTCTGTTTATGGCCAGTTAAGAATGGAGTGTTTCCCCATTACGGCAGTAGAACTGCAAGAGACATACAGTACTCGGGTGTTTGTGTTGTTATCTTGTAGCCAGAGGTAGCTTCACTGTGTGCTCCCATTTAGCTATTACTTAGGGGTAGTAGTTTTGTAGCTTGCAGCCAATCAGCCTATTGTAATAACCAACAGCTTTGGGCTTTGCTGAAAGCTGTGTCTGCTCTGAATGTACAGTACTACTCCATGAATATAAGTCAACAAGCAAATGAAATTTTAACCTTCACAGTACCAGGAAGACTGTATGTTTACGAAACAAAGCCTGGGGGGGGATCATCATTACAAAATGATTTAAGTCACTGGGGAGACTATTTTCTGGAGGCTAATTTAAGGTGGACTTTTTTGGACTTAAACCACATTTAGACAATGTTTCTCAAAGCTGTCTGGTTTGAACTGTGAAAAGTAGATATATTTAGAGTTTAAATAAAAGTTGATGCTCTATGAGACTGTGAACTAAACAAATTTGAGGTCAAATAAGGACATGCTTAAGATGCATGTGTGAAAAGATCTTCTTCCGACTATTTAAGTAGCCTTTGGTTCGTCAGGCCATGTTGATTGTGGAATAAGGATTTAGGCCTTCAGAAGCCAGTACCATCTTACTAGAGAAAGACAAGCAATACCACTAATGAAAAACTGTTCTTGGTGATTGTCTGTGTCTTTATAAACCCATATGAAGCAGATTGTAAAATAGGCAAACCTAAAGTAGAAGTGTGGAACATTATTACTGAAGAGTTTTGACTTTTCATATAGGAAAATGGGGACAGAAGGGAAAATTACTATGTTATTACACTGTAAAGGCTCTTTCCATTGTGGTCACGGATATGTGGCTTTTTTCTGTCAATTGTTGACTGCAGGTGGTCAGCACTTGAAGGTAAAGTGGGACAAGAGGAAGTAAAAAAAAAAAGGCAACTAGGGACCTGACTGGGGCATGTGGTTAATGTCCATCCTGCTTCATATCCACACAGTCAAATTCAGACACACTCTGTAAATGGCTTGTAACTGCTAGCAGCGACTCTCAGAGGTGGATATTTTTTTCTAAGCATTTCTGGAAAAACATTGGCAGGTTTAGCTTTGGATAACCCTTTTCCCTTATACCAAAGAGTGGAAGCCTATGTCAGTAACGTGAGCCAAGGAACAGCCAGCATCTAACCACATTCTGGAAATCTATGAGGCATGCTTGAGAAGAACTGGTACTATTCTTTTCTGCACTTGATTAAGTCAACTTGGAAACATAGCTCAGGGGCAGAAAAAGGGATTATCATTGTCATCCTCAAAGAAGGAAGCTTTAAATGTGCCCATAAAATTACTGGAGTCATTGTCATTTCCTGCTAATGGGCCTGCCTGATTAGCTAGAAGGCTATTGTCCACCTTCTACATGAACAGGTGCACAGTATTTAGCTGGTCATCTCAGATTACGACTGGTGCATTAGAGTTAGCACGCTCCACTGAGTATGTGGTGGTTCACAACATGAGGTCCTCATAAGAGAGGGTATCCTGGAACAGAGATTCTTAAGACTAAGCCATAAGCCAGGTCACACAAGCTGGGTGAGACTCTGCATTTTCAAGTCCAAGGCAGACCAAATACACTGTATGAGCATCCTCTGCCAAGGTTTTACACTCACAGGAGCACTCTACCAGTGGCAAATTATCTCTGGTGGTGGAAGAAGAAGGCTTGGCAGAGGACAGTCAGTGACAATAAAACTATTTTGCTGCTGTGTCTTCAGTGCTCCCATATGACTAAAAGAATATCTACCGGATGTGATTAGCGTCTCTGACAGTCCATATACAAAATGTGTGGTCTATTGTCTCTCGATCAGAGTGAACTGGTCAAAACTGGATTGACAGCTGCTGGCTGTACTACTGTAGTCATAAAAATGATAAATATTTGGATACAAGTTAATCAATAAATAAAATGTAATTCCAGTTAGCAGCTGGCTGCTGTGAACGCTGAAACTTACAAGTCACTATGGTGAGAAGAACAGGAGAAGCGTTTAGATGATTCTATTTAAAAAAGAAACAAAACAAGCTCATTGTGACTAAATCTTAACATAATACCATATAATAGGGAATAATATCCCGCCTCTTCACACAGGCCTCCCAACTGCATGCCAGTCATGGCTGGTGTAGTGACAGGGATACGTCTGTGTAGAGGCTCACAATGAAATACAGTGCAAACCATTTAAAAAGCATTACATCCAAAACTTTACCTCTTGAATATGAACAAAAAAAAAAGGAACCAAGGCAAAGCAGGATAGAAAGCAGAAAAATTGAGGCAGAGGCCTCTCCAGGTGAAACGAAGTGTACAGGGGAAGCTGGAAACAATAATGGGCTGACATGAAATATAATCCCCTCTGTCTGCGATTTTATTGGCAGCTCCTCCAAAGAATGGTGGCTCCCCTATTATGACTTAACACATCAAAATCGCAGCATAGCACACACAGAAAAGGCCACCTGATGATAAACACAGCAGACATCGTCAGAGGCTTTATCTCGTGGCTGCCTGCAGCTCAACACAGGTTCAATTTGGCCCACAACAATCGATTCTGTCCCTCCTTACCTCTGCTTCAGTTGGTGGAATAAAAACAGACCTTTCTGTAAAGAGCAGGTCTCAGCTGGTATGCCATGTCAAGGCAAAGGGGAGAAAAACTAGGGACACCAATACCTGAATTGTGGTTGACCATCAAACTGGTACGCAAGTTTTTCTTGGCACTGCCTTTTGATCAATGTCACAATAGCAAAACTAATATCAACTTTAAAAATCATATATAAATAGAAAAAGAAATCAATGGATAAACATAAATGAGTTGAAGGGTGTTAAGATACTGTAGCTTTAAGCTATAAAAATCTAATTCAAATGATGCCTAGGACTTCCACTCATGTTGGGGTTAATTTATGAAATGAAGACAAACACATATAGAACTGAAATAACAGTACTAGCAAAACTGCAACTCCAAGTCTTTAATAGAGCTTGAAATACAGCTCAAAGTACTTGCTTCACAACATTTGGGCCAGTGCGTAACTCCATGGTTCTGCTGTTGCAAGCTAACACTAGCCAGCTTTCACTAACTATTTTCCCCTTTTCTGGCCACAAATACAAAAGGTTTTTCGTGTGTGAACAGGCCGCCATCTTTCGGGTAATTTTGTCCTAAAAGGTGATGCCATCGCTGGGTATCTCTATTTGTAAGAGAGCATAATCATTTCCTGAGCTGAAAGCGAGGGGGTTGAGAATGATATCAGATTCATTACACTGAGGAAAAACACTCTGCTATGTTGGTATACAATATAGAACGCAATATAGAACCCCTTTCATGACAATTATTAATACCCTGCCCCATTTATTTGCAGTATCAACCTCACTCCAATGAAGGTTGTCCCTCTGATCAGTATGCAGGCGACCTGGCTTCAAATCCTCAATTTCACATGCAAATGTGGTGCAACTGATTTAAATAATATTTGAATATGGATCACACAGTGTGACTCCATATCACAGGGACGGAAAAAAAGACGGTGGAAAATGCAAATCATCAACATGTAAAAGAAAGGTCATAGTCAGGACCTGTTAGATTTATTTTGGAAATAAAGGTTTGGCTGCTAAATTAAACTCATTCCAAAAAGCCTGAGGACAAACGTAGAGGAGATCAGCATCATTTACATCAAAAAGGAAAACACAATATGGTCTGTACTACACAAAGGAGGAAGTTTGTGGTGTGAAGGTGGATTTGGCTAGTGTGCATGAAACAAAAATACCTGTTTTCGTCCTACATTACAAAATACGCTAAGGAAAACAGGTGAGGATAAAAAAGCTTTGGCTACAGTGAATCTTGCGCCTCAGTTACACTCACTTCGCCCACAACACTGAGCCATATCACTGTAAACACTTGAGTGAGGCAGCAAGACACCACCGCAGGTGCAATGGTTTACACACTAGTTCACAACAATATAGCTGTGATCATTTTGAAATTCACAACAGTAGGAATCAGTAATTTTCTGGAGTGGGAAGAAAAAAGAAACAGTGTTGGATGTTGAGAACAAATAGCTGGAAGATGGCTTTCATGATAGACACAGATAAGCATGGTCTTGGCAGACCCAGCAAAAACCTGAGAGCGTCATATAACTGTTGCAATACAGGCAGTGAATGCCCATGTATTGCTATATCTTTGCTCCTCTGGGGATATAAATCACGAGTGAAGGTGGAATCCTCACACATAGTGGCATGCATTAACTGAAAGGGGCACATGGGAGCCTGCTCCCCTGGGCCTAGTAAAACTCCAATGATCAGCCCTGCAATGCTTGCTTCAGGCCATGCTTTTAAATTATATATTGATGACAGCCCATGATAAAAATTACCTGATTTAGTATCCAAAATCAATTCCCACCCCCAATAATGCACAGGGGTTGGCTCGCGAAAGCTGCCCAGATTCTTATAACAGCATTTGAGCCACAGACACGTTTTCTCAAACAGTGGTCAATATAGACAGAGAGTGTGGGAAGGAATTCAGAGAAAAACAGAGGCACTTTAGTGGAATAACCACCTAGTCGGTAAATGATCTGTTGCCTTTCGAGGTAAATAGCATGTCTGGTATGATGGGTATTTTTCTCTATGGCACGGTGTGATTTGTGTGCATAGAAGAATGGGGATGAACAGAACTATGATTTGCACAATAAATGAGAGCTCTCAACTCTTGTTCCGTTGATTTGAAAAATGTCACTAGCCTAATCTAAATTTTTCCAACAATACATGCAACCATGACAAAGGTTTGTGCCAGTCTGGACAACATTTTAGGTTTAATATTGGTCGGAAAACCTAAAATGAGAAATGAGATTTGAAATCAACTCAGCAACTTCTTTAAACATAGCTATGATGTTTGCTTCTGTTGAGAGCAATTAAGTGCGCAGGAGGCCTTGCTCTTAAGAGAATAACAGCATAGGAGGACAACGCCTCAGTGTACGGTAACACCAACACATAGACACATCATGCCTAATCTTTGAGAGACACTTAAAGCACATTTCTGCCTACATGATGCTGAGACACGAGTATCAAGTCTCCACTTTAAAGGCAGTGAAAAGGATCACACAGAAGTCAGAAGCGATTTAATATTTAGCTTCTCACCTACATAGTCAATATACATGTATTAAAGTTATTTCAGTGAAAGGCCCAGGCATGTGCAGTAAAAGACCTAGGATCTAGGAAAATAAGTGTGGTTGAGGTAAACCTTCTGTTTGGATTTTTTTCCTGTAGGCATGGTACACCTTGATTTCAAATAATTAATATAACAGTTCTTATTGCCTTTATGTGTTTTTCTTAACACTTTACTGTTGTTTGACATTACCTTTACCCTGTTTTGCAAGTTTCTCTGCTACAGAAATAAAGTTATTATTATTAGGTTATTACAAGATGGCATTTGGATCAGGACTGAGAAGCGAAATTAAAATAATAATAACAATAATGGTGCTCAGTTCAAGAGTTTCTCTGTTTTGTCAGTCTTCAGTCTTTTCCATGAATTTTAATTAAGTCAGACAAAACCAAATCAGTCATCCTAGGATTATAAAATAAAAATTAATTTCCCACTTCTGTTAAAAAGAAGTATTATTTATTTTCTGCCGAAAAGAAATAATACAAGTGGTTTGTGGAGGAGAACTTGGAAGAACACTTTGGGTTAATGCTAAAATGACTATTTAACAATAGTATGATACCTATTTGGCAAGCTTAGCCTTTTTAATATAGATCTCACCACTGAACCATCACATAAGCACACAACATAAATCCTGAACAGGGTGGGCATATTGTACTGTAGATTATACTCTTTCATTGAGTCAATATTACAAATCCCTGCACTTGTTATTGTAACGCCTCAACACAGCCTTATCTGGAGGGTGCAGGGATCACCTCAGAGAAAACTCAATTTCCTGCTCATTTGTGCAACAATCCTCATCATTATCTTACTTATCAGAATCGCCTGACAGACATGCCATCACGAGTCTCTCCATGAAAACAACTTCAAAGTTCCCTTATGTTTAGTACAATGTCCTCTCAGTGACTGTTACAGTTCAAGAACACAGCAGATCTGTTGCTCAACAACTGCATGTCAGGTCAAAACCATTCTGTCTGCCTCACCTCATGTTACGTGCTTTTATCAATGCACATTGCATACTGTAACGTAAGCTTTGTGATACTGTCCTGAGGGAATAAAGATATAAAGCATTGTGACAATGTACTAAGCCAACCACTGGAGTTGTTGATCAGAAATACATTACCTAAGTACCTATCTGGCAGACACTGTTACAGAAGTTTTTCCAACCTGTTCATACATCACATAGTTCAGAACATGATCAGCTGCACGGATTCGCTGGGAACAGGTATCCCACCAGAACCGTTGTCTATCAAGACAACATTAACTGTAACTATGTATTCTCACCTGCTTCATGTGAATGTTTAGCAGAAAAGCACTTGTTTCTCCAAGAAAGCAACATACACCATTTTTGATATTTTGATATTGTATTATACATGCAATCTCAAAGCCGAATTATATAAGTGGTTTGAGAATTTTATATCAACATTTAGATTTTTGTAATGACTCTGGGTTGTCACTGGAATCCACTGTCACTGCTAAACCCAAGCTGCTTACCTGCTGTCCTCAATGAATAAGCCACTCGAACCAGTGGACTATTACTCTACATCCAAAAGATTCATTAAGTTATATACAAATTTGTAATTAAACATTATTTATGGGAAATAATGAAAGTGATAACAACTTCTATATATATAAAAAAGTAAAATAAAAGGCATATATTGCACATGAGGTAAGAAAATATAAGTTCAATTTTGAAAGAGTTAGTTTAACTGGCCTTGAAAAAATGGGCAGAGGTGGGTGTATCTCACAAAAATAAGATCCACCTGTTGATAGAGAATTCTTGTCCATTCAAGTGAGCAACAACCAGCAGCTTGAAAGTTACCAAACCCAGGACATTTAATGATCACATGGTAATGTGAGGAGACAGGACCAGTCATTGTTAATGACTCTAAACCATGCTGTGCCCCTATGTGCCACTGGTGCATGGTGACATTCTCAAGTGCAAGGCACACTGTCTAGCTACTTATGGTCCCTTGGGAATTGCTCTGGCTGAATTCAAACACTGTAGATCATTAAACATGACTTCATACTTGACAGTGTTTGAAAGATATGAGTATATATGAAATTGTTAAAATTCAGTTTACCTTTGTGAGCTGATTTTTTTTTTTTTTTTGTTATCAACTATTGATACATTCTGAAGATACTACAATTATCTTGATCTGCAGGGGTGGATTGGTTCTAGTTAGGAGTTGGTGGAGAAAAACAGTTACATTTGAAATGGAGCTTCCTTGTTCACCTCAGCTCATGGAACACTCCCAGCATGGGAAATGGTCTACTGTGACAGGCTGAATTTCTAGGCTGGCAAACAGCATTATTCTCATTCCTGGTCCCATTGTCAGCTTTCATTGAAATCTGCTGTCACGGACTGGAGCCTGATGCTAAGCAGGGCTGCTGGCCTCCCTGCATGTGTCTATCTCTGTCTACATTCATACTGGCTGGCCAAAGTGGTGATGTAAGAAATCAGAGGTGGAGGGAAAGAGCAATGGACAGAAAGAAAAGAAAAAGGAAGAGAGAGAATAGTTGTTTTGGTCTCACAATGAACTACTCATCCACCATGAAGTGAGTAAAGAAAAAAAAAAAAGGAATACAGAAAAAAGAAAACTCTCTAGAGCTCATCACTCATCCTGAGCTGGTGGAGCTAGACAGGTCTGTTTCCTGTTCCTAATATTCTTCGTGACAGACTGTCCATTTACACTGCTGGCCTCGCTGATCCTGCTCTATCACTTTCAGGGTCCAGGGATGAGTATACCTTAAACAACCAGTGGGGAAATTGTTTCAGTTTCTAGCCGCACTGACAACATTGAAATGACTAATGGCTAATGGTTGAGTGTACTTGATGTTTACTTGCAGGGATATAAAACATTTTTTAATATTAAGCTGAAGATCTGAATTCAGCACTTATGATGTGGCAAGTTAGATAGATAGATAGATAGATAGATAGATAGATAGATAGATAGATAGATAGATAGATAGATAGATAGATAGATAGATAGATACTTTATTATGTAAACTTTAGTTTAATTCTACTAGTGTGTCAATCATCACAGTTTTTTCTTCTTTTTTTTTTTTTGCTTTCCACAAAATGATGTGTTGGTGTGAGGGTGATTGTTGAAGCCCGCAAACACTGTAATGAAAAAATGATTCCTGGCTTTGGTTCGCTATCTGTGTGTGCAGCAATGCACAAAATGTCCAGTCAAATCATCTGGAAATCTGGGTCTCAGGACTCCAAAGACTGTCGTTGTTTGTGTGTTAGTGAAGACTTTGCCTTCAATAATACAACTACCCTTTGCTAAATTCCTTTGATGTATAAATGATGAGTTCTCAAACACGAAAAGCTTCCGAGGAGAGTCTCCTTGGCGCTTAGACACTGAAACGGCAACCAAATGATAGATGGAAAGGTGCAGACCTAACACAAGCAGGGCACTCAAATGTAAACAAACCCACAATCATTAACAGCGCTTCAAACTTTTATGACTTGAACAACAGTGTGAAATACAACAAACAAACATAACAAAATATACACCACAAAAAAGGGCATCTATCCACACTTTTATTATTGGTAAAGCAGTTTGCTGATGTAGTTATCCTAAATAAACTGTGCTCTATCCACTGGAACTTGGTTCTTGTTTCTTTGGGTTTATTTTTTTATTAGTTTTTTTTTTCTCTCTATTCTGATATCAATCAAAGACCCAAGTATATTCTACCAGTATCAGTGGGAGTATCTAATCCTATTGATTTAGCATTGATAAGGATTTCCAAATGTTTTCTTTTGAAAGTTAGAGCTTAAAACTTGGGGAAACAGCAGACAAATAAACAGTCAAGCCAGGACACAAAAACCACAAAAATCACATTTGCTAAAAAATAACATTTTACATTAGTGCAATCATCTGACTGCTTTGTCTAATCTATGTGTCTTCTAAAACAGGAATTTTTTTTTATTTCTTCAGTGTTTTGGGACATTTGGAACTAGTGACTACAGCTTTAAGTCATCTTGGGTACAGTATGACTCCACCAGCTCTGGCTGCATGGATTTGGATTTTCCTCTTTTTCTTCCTTGCAGATCCTCTCTATCTTAGTCAGATTGGGAGGAAAGCATCAGTGAGCTGCAATCTCCAGGTCTCTACACAGATTTTCAAAAGGGTATCAATCCAGGCTTTGGCTGAGCCTCTCAGGTACATACAGAGACAAAGCCACTCCACTGTTGTCTTGAGGTGTGTGCTCTTGGCTGGTAGGTGACTCTCCACCAAGGTCTGAAGTTATGTGCACTCTGGTGCAGTTTGATGAAAGCATCCCAGGGGCATGATCTTGTGGCCACTTTACTAAAGCCACATGATGAACACTGCCTGGGGTCTCTTTTGCAAAACTGTGGCTGATATTACATTAACTACATGTGCAACAAAAGATGAAAACTGGATATCTTTAAAAAATATTCTAATTTAGAAAACTGTTTTTACGTTCACCTACTTGCAATTTCCCATTTTATAAATTGCAATAAAGTTGAAATGCTGCATAATCGTGAGCCTCATATCACACCCTATTAACTCTCGCGATTAAATGGCAAATGGAATTCCCATTGAGAATATTAATATGCACCTAAATCAGATTGTCATTCAATTACTTCTAAGGGAGAATGGAAAAGTTTGACTACAAATCTAAGAAGAGAAATTTCACTGAGTGTGAAATCGATTATTTATTTATCTATTCCTGTAACGGTTGAGATGGTCTGTTGTTGGTGGCCACAGCTATGGCATTCCTACTTAGCGTAGTGGTTGCATATCACAGCAGTAGTGGAAGCTGTTAATTCAGAGAGCAGGATCATTATTGAAATTAAAAAGAAGTGGCCAGATATCCAAATTGACAACAAGAAGCTTGTTGCTGCACACTGGCAAACTAAGGGTTACACTGGTAGAGGTCAAGGGACATGGGTGATATGACAACTCACTTTCTCAAGGAGGAAGTGTGCCTGTAATTGGAGAATGCAGCATCAGTGGGGTTGTTACCCTCAAGAGAGAAAGACCTGGCATTAAGCCACAGAACCAGGTAAGCAGGCCTTTCCTTTCTTGTGTACATAGGAGCACGTTAATTTATACACGTTGTGGGCAATCTGTCTGGATGTTGAATTTAATATATGTATTTATTAGGGAGGGAAATTTCACAACAGTTCCTTCAACACACCAGCCACACATCCAGTAAGACTAGCTGACGTCATGGCGTTAGCTTACGGGGATCTTAATAAACTAATAAACCACACTCATTCCCTCTCTTACATATTTATACATGAGAATAGGCCAGGTTTCTCACATACCACATTTTACTAAAGCAAGACAAAAGAAAAAAAAAAAAAAAAAAAAAAGAAACAATTGAAATACTACTAAACTACTACTGATACTGACACTAAACATATCAGAAAGTGGCGTACTAATCTTTCAGCATAAATTATATGGTAAAACACTGATAAGTATCATATTAGATATTGAATCAAATGAATCTTTCTTATGTTAATTGGTTGCTACTAGGATTTATGTTTCCATTTAAAGGTTTCCGAAACTATCGTCACTGCCACTAGACCACCAGCATCTCAGAACAATACAAATGCGTCGTCAACCACACCTCCGGCCTTCCTTCGGCCAAAACCCAGAGTCAGCTCCGAGTCAGGCTGGAGCCCTTTAGCCACTTGTAAGGCTCTGCATCTTGGAAAAGTATTGGCCGTATGATCAGACAGGGAAAGAAATTCAGCCTTGGTCCAGCGAGACTGTGTGGCCGCACAAATGACACTGACGGACTATTGCAAATTCAACTTGGTTTTCCATGCATACAGCCCTAGTCTAATAGAATAAAACTACTGACGTGTGTGCACCATATGTATGTCATGTCTCCTATGTATTTTTTTTTCTCATCATTTCCTCTCTCATCAATTTTTAAATTGTGAGTCAACACACGTAAGCTGGAAAATAAATCATTGAGCGATTGCCTCAGTGCAAAGTAAAAAACTTGACATGAAATCTTGAGTTTCAGTCAAAAACAAACAAAAAAAACAACAACAAAAAAAAAAACATCTTTTTAGCACAAAAACTAATATGTCTGCATCCATTGCAATAGCACTGAAATGTTTGGCTTGAATTAATGCCATTCTTCCTCAAGCTTCAACAGCTGATTTTAGTGAGCTCTCTAGACTGGCATGAGGGAATATCCTCTCAACCCCATGATTCCCTGCAACTCCATTGAAACCAAAAGACAAATGATCCCCTCTGTGTTCCACCCCATCCAGAAAGGCATTTTGTCTACGTAATACAGAGCCAAGTACTGTTAGGAGTTTAAATGGGAAATGGGCACTGCTTTATTATGCTGCAGTGCCTTGAAATGAATGTGGATAATAGATATATTCACAGCGGTATTAATATCCTCAGAGTTCATCTTTTTTTTCCTTCCCTCATTCTCCATTTTCTCTCTTACAGGCTCCAAAGTATTTTGCCCTTGGCTATGCCTTATACTAAATAGATTTATGAGAACATTTGTGTCATATTTCCTCTTCTCCCGGATTGTCACGACAGATTGTCACTGCACCACTGATTGAGTGGAATCACCACACAGACTTAGTTCCCATTGTCAGGCCCCACATATTCATCTCTGGGGGGCATTTAACAAGGCAAATTGGCCAATCACACTTCTCTCAAGGCTTTGCCATACTATTAAGATGAGGTCAGGGGTATGAAAATAGTGCAATCTATGGCTACATTCCAAATAATTATAGTCTTAATATGCAATAGTATTTTTATGGATGAATGCATCTATTTTATCTATACAGTACTCACAGTATATGTTCTGTATTGCCTACACACAATTAAGTGGTATGTCATCCTAGAAGAATGAGTCAGGAAGATACAAAGAGAAAATAATTGTCTTGCAGATGAGAAGTTGATGGGAAATGTATTTACATTGTTATGATCTGATCAGTAGCATTCATTTATACATTCATCACCATGAAACTAACACTATTATTTTGGTAGAATTTGATAGCTACCTCGTTTGAGCTATTGACAAGCACTTACAGCTACAATTCACTTAAGCTGTAATTTTTAAATGCTAACAAAATGATTTGGTTTCTATATATTTACTAAGAATGTGGAAATAAAATTCAAGTGTCATGTTTAATCTTTTTAGGAAGGAAACACAATGACAAAACAAAATTTGCAGGGGATGAGAAAGGTAGGGGAATAGAGGCTAAAGTGGAAATGACACAAAACTTTTGCTCTTTGAAAGTTTGAGATTGAAATTGTGAGCAGAGTCTTCTGTTTATTTAACTGTATGATTTAACTGTATGACCAGTTGAAAGAGAAACAAAAACTGACTCATAAAAGTTAAAAACATAATTCACATGAAATTACATTACAGTAAATGCTGACTGAAACAGTAATGGGGGGGAAGAGAATCAGTAAACATAGTAATGAGTTATCACTGTTTTGTCAGAAATTAGCTGTCAATTTCCTTTGGAATGTTAATTAGATATGTCACACTAGTTTGGTAAAAGACTGTCAGCAACAATGTTTTACCTGAGCCCATTTAAGGATAAACTAAAATGGCAAATGAAAACATAATATAACGGGAACGGGTTAGATGGCACACCTATATAAAAAGTGAGTCAATGATAACATCCAGGATTGAGAAAATGTCATTTCTCCTTTATATACCGTAATGCAGCTAATGCTTTCCTAGCCCCTTTCAGCTACCCAGACCTCCTTCAAATCCTTCACCCTTCAAAGTGATTTATCAGTGGAGATCCAAAATGACATGGTGGCAGGAGAGGCTACCAATCCCCTGCTCAGAGAGAGATGGAGCTCACAGTGAAATATGGAGTAGTTTGGATACAAAACCAATAATAAAGGCATGATTGGTCTCATAAGGGGAGGCAACAAGTTAAATTTGCTGAAGGATCTTTCTGACAACAGGGCAATCTGTACAGCACTTGATGAATTATTCCTGCACAGGAATTGATTTCTGTATCTACAAGAGATATCAAAAACAAAAACAAGTCATCTGCTTCAATGCAAGGGACTAGGTGTTCATTGTCAACATAGGGATAATTGCCATTCTAAAACTAGTTACCAATAACCTAATTACAGGTTTTCTGCAGCTTTCAGCAAGTTCAATTTAAGACTTTTTAAGACCTTTTAAAGACCATTATGAATGCAATTTAAGACCTATATCACATCCACACTGACAAAAAAATTACAAAGGATATGAAAGTAGATCAGAGTCCCAGAATCACTTGTAGAGTGAATTGCATTGGGGACTGGACTTTGGTGATGCTCCAAATGTGAATGCAAAACGATATTGGGTGATGGCAGGCATGTGCTGGTGGCTTTTTATGATACCTTTATGTATTTCTGACTTTCCATGTGACTCTAATGCCTTCCTAATAGGAGTTCCTAATTTGACTGTTTTCTTCCACAGGGTGCAACAGGCTCCTAATTGGTCATTTTCAACAGGGTTCAACCAAGCACTAAATGTTTATAACTTATTACTTATAGAAGGAGCTATTTTTTTCAGATGCTATGTTAGCCCACACACATTGTGACACAACAGCTGGGTGTCATCAGATAAATTCTGCGTGGGCTGCACAGCTTGCGTTATTGGTTATTGATTTCATGTTGGTTTCATTTTGTAGTTTTGTAGTTTTGTTTGTTGTAATGCAACTTCATAAAAGTGACGTTAGCTTGATAATCCAATCAATTTTAAGACCTGTCAAAATCTTATTTATTTTATATTTTTTTATATTTTATATTTTCAGACATTACAGGACTAAAATTCAGATAATTAGATTTTACACTTTTTAAAGACCTGCGTAAACCTTGTATTTAATTCAGTACTATAGTATACATTATTACTACTTGACTGTTTATATATCTTTATTAAACCATAATTGTTTCATTTTAACAATAGTAAAAATCTGTAGCATTGGTGTCAAGACTAAACTCTCAACAACAGTCGGTATCAACCTTAAAGGTTGCACTATGACAACAAATATAATTCAATAAGCTGCTTGTGATACATCTCTCCATCAGTCCTTTACAAGGATTCTCAGTCTGAAAAGTGCCTCTGCAGTAGCTCTTCACTGTCTGGAGAAAAACTGTTACTGTAGATACTAGTGAAAAATACTGTCAAGATATTGTCCTTGTGTGTTGTTCAGGTTGCAATGATTTTACCAGCATTCTTCAATCAATGGTTTTGAAAGAAAAAATAGAGCAGCATTTTTTTCACTTTCACAGAGCAAATGGAACTTTGTTTTCCTTCTGGAGAATAAAACATTTACATTAACATTAACACTCAAAACATTAACAGAAAATGATTAATTCTGAAATTATAAATTCACCACATTACCCATATGTGAGTGGTGCTCTATGGTTTATGCATTTGAAGAACTCTAATTCACAAATACCTCATGGTTCTTTTCCTAGTTTTAAAGGGAATGCATTTTACTGCTGCTATTTGTTTTTGTTTTCTTGTAAAAAAAAAAAGCCTGCACAGTTATCTAAATACACTGGAGGTTGATTTGAAAATTACGATCACAGTCAGATTAATCTCTATATACATAAAAACAATTAGAATGTATTCAACACATGATCAAAGAATCTGCAGTATAGGAGCCATCACAGAAAACAAAGTGTTTAGCAATGGAAACAATAATATATGGTGATGTATGGACCAAAAAATAATCACTTGCTCCTCAGTCTATGACCAAACTTTTCACCATATTTCATTGAAATACTCCAAAAAAACACATGAAACTAATAAACGATCAAAATAATAACCTCCTTGATGGAGGTGATTAAGATGGGATGGTATTGTCACTGCCAAGGCGACCAGAGGCAAAGTGCTGCTCTATAATATACTGAGCAGCACCTCATTATATTCATTTGGAACACCCCTTTGTCCATTGCGACTTACAATACAGGAGTGGTCCAGGACAACAGAATAATAATTATAATAATACTATAATACTATATAATAATTACTATAATGTTTTCCTACATTTTTTAAATAATATTAAGAAGAAAACCTAAAATGCCTGGAACAAAGAACTGATTGATTGCATGCTAATTATCTTTGTGAAATAAAGTTAACATCTACTAAACAAGTATTCATTCTCATTTAATGATTATATGTAATATGAATGCTATAGGGCTCCCGTGTTACACAAACTTTGTTCACAAAATGTTACTTCCTTTACGCTACACAGCAGTGTGAGAAAAGAGTAAAAAGAAAAAATCTAGTAAATTAAATAACCTATTCAATTGCTAAAAGTGAAATGAAAGAAAATACTTTTTGACACATTTTACACAAGTAGGTATTCATTTCATTTCCATGCAATAAATATCTGAGCTGCTAAAAATTGAATGAATATCACAACATAGTTCTTTTACAAATATTTCATACACAATTATTTTCATATTCAATTGAAGCAATGTTTCAACAGCAGATGGTTTAAAAAAGCACAGCCCTTCCCCTTGTGCAGATCTTGTGTAGAACATCTGCAGATTGCTGCCCCTGCCTCCTTACATAATCATGTGAAATTTAATCAAAACTGACCTTAATACAGATAGTCTTTGATAATGGCTGAATCCTAGGAGAGAAGAAAGCTCTCCTAAGGGAACTTCTCTACGTGCTGGACTTAGTTATTGTTAACCTCTAGCTCCATCAGGCCACTATCTGCTCCTAGGCAAGTCTATGGGCATACAGATTTCTGATGTAATAAAATATGCAATCATCTGTTTTTGGCTAACCTAGGTTTTTAAAAGGAAAAAAAAGACATTTCCTTTATACAGTGTTTAAATCTAATTTTTAAAATAAAAATAAAGAGGTAATGCCAGGACTTTAAATTGCAATTAACTACTCCCCGCTGTATTGTTGAGATGTAAAATACACACTCAAACACACCGAACGCACGCACGCACACACACACACACAAACACACACACACGCACACGCACAGTGGTCAAAACAGGGAGAATATCAGTGGTGATGTTTTAGTCAAGCATAAACAATTGCTTTAATACTGCCGTTATTTGTGCCAGCGATCAATTTCATATTAACAGATACTTAGGAAGGTAGTAATAGATATCTGCATTAATTCAGACTAAAAGCACTAAAACAGGCTTTTATTGCTACTTGTAGCCATTATCACTAAATGCTGTAGTAGGCCACTGAGCAAAAAATCATCAGTGATGCAATTAAGAATAATTAAATAATTAAGAATCAAACATATGCACAAATTTGGTTGTTGGTGAAAGTGGTGAAATAACAGCTGTGTCAAGATCAAGAAAATAGCAAGGTGACAATCTGTTTCTTAGAGAAATTGTGCACTGGAGGAGTGAAAGTCTGACGCAGGCAATCAAGGCAGGACAAATTATGATTTTCTAGGGCAATTATTCAGGCCTGATTGCATTTATCAATGAGGTATATTAATTGTACAACTTTCAACCATTGTAGATGGCCGTTTGATTACATTTGAATCCCACCACATCACTGTCAGTGTGCCTTTAACTCAACCCCCCAAAAGCCTCTGACAATCAACAATCATACACAAGCTTTACACAGGTCTGTTCACATGAGATTTACCCGACAAGAATGCACAACGATATGGTTTATTCCTTCACCAAAGGGAGGATAAAGGTTTTAACTATGCTACTTTATGACTTGTGTGTCGTTTGTTTGGTTTTAAATTACTTTACCAGTCTATCTAGTATAAACATTTATTATTTTTAATATGAACTCCATGGTAGCCATGGTAACAGCTATTTGGTATCTGAATAAACAATAATGATTTTTCAAACTATGGCTAGTTATCTTAATAAATAATCAGTCAGCACTGCACTCTTTAAAACAGGCATACAGATTGATTGAGAAAAACAGTCTAACCAATGAAGTCACTCAGCAAGAGTAGTAGTAGTAGAAAGACACGCACGTTCAGCAGAAATAAAAGAAACTGCCATCAGACAAGGCAATCATGCATAAGTGGTATTTGACCGCATCTTAAGAATGTACAGTGTACAAAGGCAGCTTTATTTAATTTTTCTTTAGTCAGGATACAAAAAGCTTGTAAAGGATCTGGTGATAGTGGTAAATAATTCAGTGACGCTCTACTGTTAAACATGCAGTAAAAGCTTTCCAAAGACAAAGACAATCTCTATGTTCCTTTGTGATCTGCCTTAAAGTAAATCTAATGAAATGGATTTTTGGAAGCTTATGAGATTTCGCCTTTCCTTATTTCCCTAGCCTAAAAATGCCAGAGGAATAAAAGGAATAAAAGATGAGTGTGACAAAGAAAGAGTCCATTAATAGTTCAGAGAAAAGAAAGAAAGAAAGTAGAGATTGTGCAAAATTTTCTAAAACAAGACAACTGACCTATTTAAAAGTGGTGACCTCTGTGACATCAGTAAGTGTGTTACCACTTTCAACGTCTCAAAATGTCACTGTTGAAAATCCTGTTTAATTGTATGTGATGATTAATGAAACAAGTGAAGCGTGGTGAGCCCGAAGTAAACTTTTTCTTTGGCATCCCAATCTCTTAGATAGTTCCTGAGGGTTTTTTACAAGAGGCATTTATTTACTGGCCTCAGTCAATTAACTGGATTCTGCTTGAATTATTCATTTCCATCAAATGAAAAATTTGATGTAATTCAAAATTTGTACATATAGACATCTATATATATATATATACAGAGCACGAAGACTATTCAGTCCACTTACACAATGGCTGGCAGCCTCAGTCAAGTGCATAATTAGCTGAATTAGATTAAATAACCAATTATGAGACTAACAAAGTAAATAAGCCTGCAGGGATTCCACCAAATGCTTGAGAATAGAATTAGAGTGGAATTAGTTTATTGACAGGCTGAATGACAGTGTGGTCAGACAAACAGCTCTATTTTTGTCACAAAGAGAGAGTGCTAGCTGTCATTAAGGAACAAAACAGATTAAGTGAAGTGTGAAAATGTGTTGGAAATAAAATAAAATGAAAAAACTGCGTCGCATTTATAGATATATTTTGGTAGTTTGGTAGTTTGCCTACAGTGAAGTCCTCCAGACTGTAGTCAATACCAGATGATGTTGTCACTTTGACTTTTATATTTTACATGTGGGTACTATAATAAGTGATGGTCTCAAGACATAAAGACATAATTACATACCTTTGCTGGCATTGTCCACATGCTCCAGTTCATCTGGAAACCTCAACATCTCTGGGTGGCTCTCTTCACACTTCTCAGCCAGGAAATGAAGAAGTGTTGTATTCTGACTGATGGATTTAGTGTCTCGCAGCTGAAAAGAAAAAGAGAAAATAACTGATTAACCCACATTTTTATACTCATTCACTTGTCAAATACACTACACAGGAGTTTAATCACAGTGTTTTCATATCTCAGCTAAATTTTCTGAACTACCCAAAAATTTGGAAAAATCCTACCAGTTCGACAATGATTATAAGGCTCAGTGAAGCCACAGAGAAATACAGTACTTAGAGCATCCAAATCAAAAAGCTAATTAGTTGACTAAAAGGTAACCACTGTTGTGATGTAAGTGCACATCTTTTTATGCTTTCAGAACAGTAGATATTCCCTCAAGTGTTATGTGAGGACCAACTTTCTACCTGCACCAACTGTACAGTGTGTCTGATGAAGTTATGGTCAGCACCAGAAGTGTGTAGTTAGTCCAGTTTGACATACAAGATTTATTCCTGAGTTGGCAAAAAAAAATAATGCTAGCGAGTGATCAGGCCAAATATGTAAATTACTAACAGACTGTCATTACCTTAAAATGTAAAAATTAAAAAGATAAAAAGATTATGTTTCCAAGAAAAATATTTGCTGTTGAAGGGGTTGCCGATGATCAAGGTGTATGTCACATAATCGCTTTTGTGGCTTAGCATAAATACATAGAAATGCTAGTGGTGCTACTTCTAGTGACTTAAATTTGTTTTTACTTTTAATGTGAAGTTTGGACATAACTTCTAATTCAATGGTTTTTCAAATTAAAAAAAAAATAATTTTCTACATCATAGAATGATGCTGAAGGCATCAAAACTATGAAATATGGAAAGCTAGGAGAGCTATGAGCTAAGAGCTATGGAAACATACTTCCACAATCATACCGGCTAACCAAAAAGAAACACACACGCATATACAGTACATACACATATAAAATGATACGAGAACCATATGAATGAAGGAACAGTGGTGCAGAAAAGTTTGAATGAAAGTAATGTACTGTGTTTGCCATGTATGTGCATGTGTGTCTGTGTCTGTGAGTTCATACACAGGAGCTAGAGTCTCCACATCAGTGCATAGGAAACTTGTTCCATATTCATTCCCCACCGTGATTGCCATGCTGTTTGAATGGCATGCTGGGAAAGCTAATTAGCACAACCTACCTCTGTGTACTCATACTGATAATATCTGTGCTATAAACAGCCTGCAGTTGGACATGCCCACACGTGCACATGCAAACACAGGTGTGTACATGCTCACACACCCACACACATTTAGGCAATAGTGAACTGAAACCATTACAGGCAGTCAGAGGCATAGCCTCACACACCAACACACAAAAAAAACACACATACTTTCATTAGATGAGGATCAATCATTTGCTCATGTTGGGTAATCACAATTTAATTTCATGGATTTTAAATTTTAATTTGTTTATTGTTATGCCTCAAACTGTCATTACCAAATGAAAAAGTACATCTCTGGTATGTTAAATTCATCTGCTGACTAATACTAGTGATATGCAATAAAGAGAGGGTGAACTGGGAGAAGGGGAAAAAAAAGGAATTGTGAATGTTAACAAACAGTACATTTACTGAAATAACAATTCTAAATAATGTGGTAAAGTATATTTTGGATCCTTAGCTTGAAAATATATTCTCCATTGTGTCAGTGATAAAACATGTTATTAATTTAGAGAAAATTCTTTAATGTGAACCAATCCAGTGACCATTCAGGGGAGGAGAATGGTTACACTGTGGGGTTTTATCAAATACAGTGGATATAAGTGATTCGGGGTTATAAAGCAGTCATGAAAATTATCTGATGAAACTGGAAGCATATTATCATTGTGAGGTGAATTTCACTGACATAATAAGACTGGACCAAGTCCACAGAGTATGCATATTCACTAATTCATAAACAGACCACTTAAACTGCTGTACCCAAACCTGTACTTTTAATTTAATATGTACAGCTTTAATGAATTAATCTGTATAGTATAACTTCAGCTTATCATTTTCATTTTAAATTTGAATTTAAAAGTCTGGGACTTTTGAAAATGGACGGTATTTCAGAGTGAAAAAACCAAAAAAAACTTTTGTTGGTAGTTGTAAAACATTCTGTTGAGGGCCTCTGTAAAGGCAAGGGGATTCCTTGGTAAAGCCAAAGGCGCTGATGTTATTTTCACACTATTTTACATCAGGAATTTCAATGAATGCAGCTTTAAGGTATCGTGAGAACTGTGCCATTGGTTGTGCAGTATCTGTGCACAGGTTGTGTTGAGCTAATCTATGCCAAAGTCCAGGGCCATTTGTAATCCCAGTCCATCCCTTGTCCTGGACATTTCAAAGTTCGTGCTAAAAGCTAAAATTGAAAAGGGCTTTTACCGTCAGAGTTCCTAAGCTTTGAAATGCTCTCCTCGAAGAGGTTAGGCTACCTTAAAGCTACCTTAAGTTTAAGCTCAAATCTTTTCTCTAAAATAACCTATATACAGTGCATTTGAATGTGCTTCAGAAAAATCTCTCCATTTGAAGTAAATGGAAAAACAGCGCCCCATTACAGTGTTGTTGAAAGCAAATTCTGAACAGTAATATCATTAAATCTTACCTAACATAAATTGCCTTGAGGTAGCATTACTCTAAATCCCTCACCAGTTAGTACAATATATTCCAATACATGGAGCATTTAGAGTGGCAAGGCATTTTACAATAAGCTTTCACTTTAATTTCTATGTAGAAAATAAATAAATAACACAATAATTAGTTAATAAGAGAAGGAGTGGCGATGGGAACAAAGAACCCTCAGACTAACAGAGGGATTGTCGGCCCTTGATTTCTCAATTTAACTTCTGCAGATGGAGCTGCAGCGCAGGACAGACATATAGACTTGCACATATAATTAATTATACTATCTAAGAAGAAGAAAAAGAATATATAGTACATAAATAAAAAAGCACAGTGTAAGTGTTCTGTGAATAAAACAACCATAGCGATGCTTGATCACATCCTGCGCAATGCAAATATAGGTGCTGAAGATGTGAATTGTATAATAACAATGACAGTTGTAAAAGAGATGTTAGCTGTGGAAAATGCTGTAATTCAAAAGCAGGACGCAAGGTCACCCTGATGCTGGGTAGATGACACCCTCTTACCAAGTCAAGTGTTTATCAGAAAGCCTGCTCTGTTCTACTTAAATTGAACACAAATCATTGCCATGTGTTCTTTAATTATTTAGCAGAGTCTATAAAAGTGTTTTTCCCGCAGTAAGAGAGAGATAAGGCCCAAGAGAAACAATATTTCTTTGTTTTTGAGTTATACAGCAGATGGTTGCATGCATTTATATTTCATTATAAAACAAGTCTCTCCTATATTCCTAAGTATCATACAGTAAAGGCAGTTTGAAAAAATATAGAAAAACTTCATGTTACAAATAACACAAACACAAAAATATCTATTACCCATAAAGTTAATAGTGATTATCGTGTTATTTTATCACATCTTTTTCCACACAATACCATCATGAAATCAACATTTCACAGCTGTCTGTGTAAAGCCAGTGTGGATGTTCAACTTGCTGAGTGTATGTGACCATGCTGGCTCCCAGGAGATTTGTGTGTCCTTGGCAGGACGAGGGGCTTTAGTGGAGGGCTGAAGGGGAAGGTGGGTCAGCCTGTGCCCTTCCCCTTGCAGCTCATTCCCATCATCAACCTCCTCCTCCCTGATGAGCCCATTAGGTACCCTAGACCTGCTACCCAGGGGGCCATTTACTTGATTGACTAAAGTGAGAAAGCAGACTTTTTTCTTGTCCATCAATAATGGCCCAATCAGCCCCCTGAGGCGTTACCAGGTTCTACACTGACACTCCACACTGATTCAGTCAGCTTGCAGAAATACCAAAGGCACACTGGATTCACCATACTAAAGCCCTTTTCACACATGGAACTTGCAAGACTGTTGGCTTCAAATATGCGTGTAAGGCGGTGGCTTATGGCATTCTAACTTGGGTTCCCCATATGGAAAAAGCCCATGTTGAGTGTTTTCACATGACATGACTGATCCATTTGACATGATAGTTGAAGGGCTATCAGTTTTTTTTTCTTCTCCTCTACTCATAACAGTTGTAGTACTGCTACAGAACAGCAGAGAGTTTGAGGAGAATGACACTGAAAAAGATGTGTTATAAATTTTCACACGAGCAGCATAAAAGATGGATTTTGCGACTTATTTTAGTTGTTAAGCCCCAGTTTGATTGGCAACCACAGGAAGCGCTGGGAGGAGGCTTGCCCCTGCTTCAGCACCCCCACGAGTTCTTCCAGCACGCTGCAGGCTGCCCAATAAATATTGTCATCACTTTTATCATCAGTTAGATAGGACATTGAATACTGTGCTACAACACGGTGCCAAAGCTACTTTAAAAGGAAAAAGTTAATGTTTGGCTGTCAGTTAAATTGTATTTATTCACAAGCTGTTTATTTTGTAGATATACCTGTGATGCTGGATCTGGAGTTGGCATGAAAACATGTTGGAACATTTACAGCAACTTGCCTGATCGTCTGATTTTATTTTTCTTTAATTTTTTTGGAAGTGATATGCATGTGGTCATGTTCCAGACAGGGTTTTCCTGGGGTTTCCTTTTTTCCCCCTAAGATGTAGGGGAACAAAATCCTCAAAGAATCTACAAACGACAAGAATTTTTGTTTTTAACTTTTAAAAATGTGTTTACCTAATTTAAATAATTACAGCCTGACTCATTTATTGAATTTTGTTTGAAAACTATGAATTAATTAATTTGTGCATAAGAAAGGACATTAAATGTGACATTAGAGATTAATACACTGTTGTCTATTAAATGTGGTTTCTTAGAAAAATGTGTCCAAATACAGAGACTCCACACATATGCAATATTGCAGAACAACAATGGTCAGCCTTGATTCCATATAACTATACACTAGAGTACTGTATATGGCTATACATCATGTTCAAGGCTCAGTTGATGTAGAGTACATTTTGAGCTAAAAATGGCAACATTTATAAAAAAGCCACTGCTAGATTTCTGATTTATACAAGAAAAACACATCTCACAAATCCATGTATACAAAGAATAAATAAACATAACTTTCCAACAACTTTTAAAGCCACGTTGCCGTCGTTGTTTAAGTTCTATTTTAAAATCCAAGCTTAACACTGTTTTTTTATTGTGACACGACCAACCTTAGCTTCGTCTAGTGGGGCTGAAATTCTCCTCTCTCACCTCAGCTCAAGGAATCTTCCTCTCAGAGCAGTGCAGGAAAGCCTCTTGTCTCACTGCTTTCCTGGTGTATTTTTGTTTGTGTGTGTGTGTGTGTGTGTGTGTGTGCGTGCGTGCGTGTGTGTGTGTGTATGTGTGTGTGGCTGAGCAGGTGTGCTTCAAGAGCTTTGTTGTGCTTAGTATAGCTGTGTGTGCATGGCAGCCAGTCCTCTCTTTCACACCTTTGCATGCTGTGATTTTACCTGGCAGTGGATAGGGGTGCTGCCTTTACTGGCTCAAGTTCCATGGCTCATAATGTTTTTGTCATTTGTCGTATTGAAACCGTTTTTTATTTCATTGTTGCATAATCAGATAAAATTAGATTAGAATAAATAAATAAGGTGCCGTTTGTATGAAAATCTATTTTAATTCCGTGGGTTTATACTGGTATTTTGAAATGTGCACCTACATTCTAATGTGAATGGTAAGAATCAGATGACTACTATCTAAAATCAAATCATATTAATGTCACTTCATGTTTCACATATTTTCACAACATGGTGGTGCATTACCTTGCAGAGGAAGCTGACGTTGAAACCAAATGTCTGGGCATTTCTTGAACCAGCATTCATGTAGTTGCCAACCAGCAACACCAACTCCAGGAGTCTGCTAAAGCTGTCACTCTTCTTCACCTCCTCACAGGCGAATGTCACATTCATGATATCTGGCCGGATGTTATTCACCTGCTCCTCGAACGTTAGCTTGAACAGAATGCCGTTGAGACGCGGCCGTAGGAGCTTTACTGAACTCATCTGAGGACAATAAAAGAAAAGTAATATTGTAAGTTGCACAGACAGGTAATGACAGCAAACTACATTTCCAGGCCAGTGCACAAATAACAAATAACAAAAAACAAATAACATACATTAATGTATGGACAGGATTTAACTTAACGTTAAGGTTCTCAACCATGAATTCTGCTCCTCACAATCTATTTGAAACTCTATTTAAAGATACAAGTTGCTAGAATAACTTTTTGTATGGTGAGCAAAGAAAGACAGAAGAGAAATCCTATAAATCATATAAGGCACCACCTTGCCATCATTGTCATGTTGAATCCCCAGTGTAATTACTGCTGTGACTAGTTTTAATGAACTGAAAATCAACTACCCTCTTTAGCAAATGGGATTAACCTGTTTCCTGCTTCCCTTCTGACTTTCATATGGATAAGGGAGCATCCCATTAAAAAGATTTGTCATAAATAAATAACAGCCCCAATCAATACTTGTGGGCTTGGGAGTGGAAGCCAAAGAAAAAAAAAAAAAAAAACAGAAAGGAAAATGAGAAAAAATAGCTATGAAAATGGGAGGGAATTAAAACAAATAGGGTTTTGGCTGTAAGATATGTGGCAAAGCAGCAGCCACAGACAAATTCTACAGATTGCTGCATAATCCGGTGCTTGAAGGCAACCCTCAGATCCAGCCCATAATGTTTCATTACTGCTTAAATTTATTCATGTGTATGGGCAAGTCGTCTATGACACACTACTCCCCACACTCGCCCACCCCCTTCACACACACCACCATTCCCACCCACCTCATTTCCTTGCATATGCGCACATGTGCATACACAATCACACACATAAGCGCGCACACTCCTCCCATCTTCCTCAACTGATTTTCTATACAATAAGGAGAAATCACAATGGAAGCGAACATGTTGGTGACAGCTCTGGCAGAGGAAAGCTTGAACATGGCTTATTTCCCAGGGGAACTAAATAGCTCCGCATTGAGGAGCTACTTCATCAGTGAGGAGGTATATGATCACAACATTGGTGAGATCGCGAGGGAAACTGCCACCCCCTGCTTCATTAAATCTCCTAAAAGACATAGGCAAAAAAAAGCCTTTAACGAGTAAAGAGAATAACTTGGGAGATGGGGCACATCTGCGACCCTTGGATCTAATTGAACATTTCTTTTGTAAAACTCTGTAATGTACCTCTCTGATCTTGTTGTAAAGTTAAGTTTAAAGATAGCACTTCCTTTTGCAGTTCCCTAACGTGCTGGGTATTCACTCGGTAAATGGATTGCAAGAGCAGTTAATTAAAAAGTAATTACAGCTGTAACTAAGTGGAAAGGTCAGAACAGCTTGATGATGTATTTTCCTTCTTCCTTCCAGTACAACAGTTCAACCAGAATTTTCAGTCATCCACCATGTTTTTTTTTTATTATCAAGCAACAGAGACTGCTTGATAAAAAAAGAAAGGAAAACTGGTTGATGAGGCACAAGAAATATCTTCCTCTTCATTATGAAGTAAAAAAAAAACAATCATTTGTGTTGATTAATCTGATTTGTATAGCCAAAAAACTAAAAGACTGTGCCCTAAAAGTTTACATACTAAATTACAGCTGTAATTATGTGCTACCTGTTACATAGTTATCTGATGAAAACCTTGTTCTTTTGATGACTGAAATCACACTTTCTTATGGTTTCTTTTACAATATTAGTATTATTTATCTTACCACTGCAAAAGACTTAGATGGTTGGGAAACATCACCACGCTGGTTGACTACAGCTGTATGCTTTTCAAAGAACTTTAATACAGACAGGATTCATAGCCTTAGGGTATGGTTTTATCATGAGACAACACTGACAGTTGATGTCAAAATATGGCATTCACTGAGTTCTCAATGCTGAATCCTAATCAAAAATGATTGAACTGTTCTTTGCCTGAGTCAAAAGTACTTCTCTTTTAATCTCAGTCTATGTCATTTGGAACTTGGTTACCAATTTTTTTTTTTTTTTTTTTTCAGTTTTTCTTTTTATCAGATATACCCTTTATACTGTTAGATGTTTTAATTAAACATTACTGGAACTCTTGCATCCCCTCTAAATGATAAATTTCTTAATTTCATGGTCCCACCTAAACTACTATCCAAACACAGGAAATTATACTCACCACAATACCAAACTGCTCCGACTCCACTAGCTCTTCATATTCACCCTTTAGTTCCGCAAGCGCATTCAGCTCTTTCTGCTCTGGCAGGTTCTTTATCAGGTTCTACAAATAGGAGAGCGCACACAAACACAGAAACAGCCGCACACAAACACAAACACACACACACACACACACACACATACACACACGCACAAACACAAACACACACAAACACACACACACACACACACACACACACACACACACACACACACACACACACACACACACACACACACACAAAGGGGGATACTGTTAATGTAAATCTCATTTTTTTGTCCATGTCCACGACAGGGTGTTTCACACAGTAGGAGTCCATACAAGCAAAGAGTGAGCCTGCTGAGTATACCCCTGTTCAATTTACCTGGTTAGCTAACAAGGATCCTCACAGATTTATAAATTAGTAGAGATTATATGGAAAACTTCTTTTGTGTTCTAACACTGTCAAAACAAAAATTCTTTCATTGCATATATGCACCTTTAAAAGACTAGATTTCAGTCAGAATGAATAGAGGTTTGCTGATGGTCTGGTAGGAGAGTGAGCAGATAAGTAGATAAGGTCACATAATCACCACTCACTGCTGGCTTGGTTTACTGTGACAGTTGTGGCCCTTAGCCAATTACTGAACATGTCAGGCATGTTCAGATAACTGACCTTCTACTGCATAATCCACATCACCTTGCAATTGCCTTAAAAATACATGCAACGGGTTTGCCATTAATTTGCTACGTCTCTATAAAATTGCCCTTGTAGGAGCAGAAAAAAAGGATGATGCTGCTTCTGGTGAGGTTGAAGATTAGGATGGAGATGAGGAAGATAATGGGAGAGGCTGTGTTTTCTGTAAATGTTAATTGTTTGTGTGAAGGTCAGCCAAGTTAATAAAATTGACCACAGCGACTTTTCCCCTTCTTTTCTCAGAGGAGAAGAAGAAGAAGAGGTGCCCTTTTCCAGGTCTTCACAAAGCTTCCTTCCCCATTAGCTCCCCAAATTTATTCAGCGGGAGCAGACTGGCGCAGGGACACGTGGGCAGATGGGAACTCAGACAGGGAAAACAGAGCGCATACACAGCTCCTGGGCCACAGGCCTGGCTGACCACTTTATAGACCTCAGCAGTCATCGTGGGCACCACGGCCATAGTCTGCTGCCCACTAATGATGACATCTCTGTCTTTCCCTCAGGGAGCTCAGCAATATAAAAAGTAAGCCATAATGCAGGCCTGGCATTCCTGTTTGGGAGGGAGCCATTATATCAAATGTTGCTTGCTTTTATTGAAGCCCCAATTAGGGTCTGCGGCAAGCAATGGTGCCTTGATAATGAAGGCTTTTGATCATATCAGCATAAGCAGAAAAGATAGTTGATGATATAAAAAAGAAATAATAAATAAATAAACATATTTGTGTAATTGGAATTGTACATTGGAGCTAGATGATTACTGGGCACACATTTCCTTTTCTCCCCTTTGGACCAGAGCAATGGATGCACTGTACGCAGCACAGAGCTTTTATGTTACTAATTATTCACTCATGACCTTTCATAAAGAAACTCTTCCTGATGCTCTTTCATAAATCTAATGACTTTTTCATTGAGAAGTGACAGAAAAAAAAAAAACATTATTCAAAGACTTTCAAAGATTTTTATTATTTATGTTCAAAAATGCAAGTTTTAGTAGCATTGAAGTGTATGTTAGTATAATCATAAAACTACGAGGGAGAGTGCAATACCTTGTATATAAAATTATTATCTGGAACTAAGACACATTATCAGCTGAAACACTAAGTTATTCTTGTTGCAACATGAAATTTATTACAAACTGTATCTTTTGTAACAACTTCACTCACAAACAACTTTGTTACTGAATTAGTGGAAAAGTTCTTCTTAACAACAGATATATTCACTCAGTTATTTCTGTATAAAACGAGAAGAAAGCCATTCATCCATTACAAGAGTTACTGCAAATACTGTGGCAAATCCAATTACTTAAGCTGTTCTTCTCTGGCACTGCTTCTTGAGCAATGAGCAAGAAGACAATTAGGGATATGTTTTCACGTTTACACAGTGTGTCTTTTACAGAGTCCGGTTTGGCATGGTATAGAATGAAGGAAAAGTGTCCTTGCCCTGTATTCATTCTGCGAGTCAATGTATTCACAGAACTCAGACCATTCAGACCAGTCAATGGATTTGAAGTGGAGGCCTTGGTAACTGCCATTAGGAGTGGATTTAATGTTTGGAAAGAGGTGAAATTATTCTAAAACATTTCAAAATGTCACAGCTGAATACAACTGAAAAACATAAGAAAGAGGACAAGGTAATGAAAAATCAAATCCACCTTGTGCTTGTCATTGCATTTGTCTGTCATCTTGTTAATTATCAGAAACCCCACGGAGCACAATTGACACAAAGGCAGCACCATATGTGTGGCATTGTGGGAGACTGGGTGATGATGCTGGGCCAGACTCCGCACCACAGGCCACCAGACACACACAGCAGTCTAGGAGAGATTACTGGAAGTATGCTAGCAACACTACACATTCATTTACAGCCTTGGGCGAGGATGAAGGCACTACATATCAGCACATGAGCCAAGATACAGCAATCCACCAACAAAACAGCGACAGCAAAGAGGAAAATTTGTTGTTCGGGTTAAAAACCTCATAAATACTAGTATGTCCTTGTCAAAAATAAAACAGATTATAGGTTGAATGTGTGAAAACAATGAATATATTCATCACCTGGTAAATGTACACTACACATTTACTGAAAAAATGTTTAAATGGTAAATTCAGTGATGGCATGAAATCGACTATAGATATGAGTGGAAAATGAAGCTATTCCACTTCCCTGCCTTTATGTTGTATTGGAGATACAATGTTATGAATGTACATCTTACAGCAAGTAACAACTTTAACACAGGTTTAGTTTAGCCAAAAAGGTGTGTACATTATGATTTCACGTGTAATCAGAAAACATATACTGACTGTAAAATTCCTGTCAAGATCCAAGTCAAAATGCGTATCTGTGTGTACTTTCAATAGAGAGTTCTTCGGTAGGTGTTTTTTTTTTGTTTTTTTTCCTGTTGGCTCAGAAATGCTCTCCGAGTCTGAGCATTTCATTTGTCCCAACATTCAAACAACAGTTATGGCCTTCATTGCCAGTTTTATTATTCCTCTGCTGACTGTCACAGTTCAAAAGCTTCTCACTGTTCCAGTAGTGTATATTTTCATGTATATTTTTATCTGGCTGCAAAAAACTGCCTTGCGTGATTTACACAAGACAGTTTTAGCGTGTGTGATCCTGGATATGTTTCGCCTGTCAATCAATCATGTGCTCAGTTTGACAAATCAGAAATAATTAATATTTGCCAAGGACAGCGGTAGGCCGGTAGCATATTTATTTCCATCAGTGTGAAAACCAGTGAAAACGATGTAAGCTTACCAGTCAAAATGTGGTCACTTTCGATTTAAAGAATAACCACAGCATAGAGATATTTTTTGGGTTGTTATTCTACTGTGAAATACATTAGGATATCATTGCACACAAATACTAAATCTATTTATTATAGATTTACTGTCAGCAGGTCAACTCAAGGACTCAGAGACCCTCACAACACTGTAACTTGTGTTTTCCCCTAACATTCACTTGGAACTGTTTTTTTTTTTAAGTGTATAAACAATATACAAGAACAAAAAAATTACACTGCGGTAAATATTGTCAAAATAGTTCCACTACTGCAACCCAGACTGTGAAAGGTCTGTACTTGAGGAATGGAAGCAGTTGCGATGGTAAAGGAGAGTGTAAAAGTAATGAGATACAGGTTACGGTTCACTAAACATTTGTAGAGGATGACAGTATCTGCAGGGCTTTCACTTCCATACTTTGATCTCTGCTGCTGTCAACCAGCTTCCACTGAATCAAGTTCACAGTTTCACAGCATCCGCAAGCCCATGCCAAGTTAATACAGTTTAAAAGGGGAGTATTAGGCATCAATTAGGCATAAACTTAACCATACAGTTTACAGCACTGCATGCTGGTAGAATCAGCAGGTGCTGATGTAGTGCAACACTTTATGTTGAATTGTCAGCCTTACGCTTTGTTATGGAGCGTCCATCTGTCTTCATTATTTGTGTGGAGCAGGACTTATAACATCTACTACACCTAATTTACCACCAGCACCTTGTGAAATATACTTAAAGAGCAGAGAAGGATATACCCAACAGTAATGTCAAAATGATACAGATGAGCAAGAGGCCATACGATATAGTGTGAGACAAGTCAATTAATAAAGTGTTTCTCTGAGCAGTTCCATCTTTATTAAGCTGGGTTAAATAAAGGAGAAAAGAGGGAGAATCACCTGATGTCTACAAGATGATGTGAGTAAAGAGTGTTCCTCTATACAAGGCTGATGAGAGGTTAACAACAAAGGCAGAAAAGGAACCATGTCTCCCATGTGCTTGACGGATGTGATTTTCTCCTTTTAATTGATTTTTCCCCTCAATTTTGGGAGACAGAGCAACATGGTATTCTGCCAATGCTTTGTGATGAAGAGCATCGTGGGACTGCTATCTCCCTAACGTGACACCTCAGCAGGCTCCCTACCTGGCTCATGGCAAATCAGTGAAGACTTCAGTTTGAATCAATAAGCAAAATAATAGACAGACAAGAAGACTTCTCAACATTCTACAACGCTCACTTCGCAAACGTTGACAATTCCAGGAAAGACATTATGTGCAATTTCAAAAGTTTTCTTTTTTTTTGTTTGTTTTTGTGTTTTTTTTTTTTTTTTTCAAACTAGGCTCAAGAGCAAAAGAGAAAAAAAAAGTAACTTTACACAATAGTTTGTGGGTGTAGGCAGCATCTAACTCAGACAAAAGGTTACTACCACAGAACTGGAAACTGAATACGTGGAACAAAAGCTATCAAGTTGTGTTTTTGTTTACAAGAATCTGGACACTTTTGACAGATAGTTCCCGGTAAACTATCTGTTTAAAACATATCTTTAAAAACGTATAAAACAGCGGTTTTATCTGAAATTGTAATTACATTACTTGTTTTACCCTGACAGTGTTCATTTATTCAAGTTTTGTAATATTAAACCCAACATTAGAGGAGTAACTTTAGTGACAATTAACTTCATCAACAATCTGCAAATCTTGTCTCACAGGTAAATATGTTAAACAATGAACATCAGTCATACAGGCTGTTGTAGTCTTACAGAATTTACAACCTGCCAAACCACACAAACACCTCAAATCTCACTATGAGCAAAGCTACAGTGACAGACTGACAGGCAACAAACTGAGTGTGACAGATTCTAAAATCGCATTAAACTAAATGAGAAATGCAGTTTGAGAGAAAGACACAAACACAGTGAGAGGGAGAAAAAAAAAGGCTGAGAAAGAGAGATAGAGGGGGGAGGGATTAATTTGAGGGTTGGGGCTGGAAAACCTGACAGACTTAGTGTGACATTAAATTTGTCTTTTAGAAGGAAATATGGAGGATTTTTTTAATGTGCACACCTGAGCACTTACATTCACCATGAAAGGTGTGAAGCAAGATTAAGAGGGAAATTAACAAGGCGTATGGAGGGTTCACATTGAGAAACAAAAGAGATAAGCAGAGAGATAGAATTGGGTAAAAAGAGAGACAGGAACAGAGGCGAGTAACAGACAGAGAAAAACAAACAAATAAATAAACAAAGACACCAAGTGATAAACAAAATGCGTCTGGAAGCCTAAGCCACTCTCACTTGAATCTGTTGAGTACCCTCAGTACTTACAAATAAATCTACCTTTCATAAATTAAGTGAAGGGGACAACGCTATAAAATGTGAATACATGAAATCATTTCATATATCATATCATCGATTATATAACTGGTTTTAATAAACACAAGAAGACAAGCTACATGCCGAATATTTGCTAAAAAACAAACTTGTCAAGGTGGAAAGAAAGGAAATAAACTTCACTGAATCAAAATTCTCTCTCATTTGTGAATATTTGTCTTCGTCTCTTATTCGTCTAATACAGTCATCCTGGTACAGAGCTCGTATATGAGACTATAAATCAAAAAAGAATAGAGCTCGCATGCAAAACAGTAATAGAAATTAATTTGTTTGCGGAGTCTGCTGTCTGAGAGTGTCTCTGTGAGTGATGTGCCATCTGTCACAGAAACAAAGACACTGAATTGGAGAGTGAAAACAGAAAGATAATTTTTACTCGGTTAAGAAAATACAGTTCCCAGTGTGCCTGAGGAGAAGCTGCATGGACTCCATCTAATCAAAATTTAACTGTTGTGCTGTATGCTGTGTGTGTGTGTGTGTGTGTGTGTGTGTGTGTGTGTGTGTGTGTATGTGTGTTTGTGTGTGTGTATGTGTGTGTGTGTGTGTGTGTGTGTGTGTGTGTGTGTGTGTGTGTGTGTGTGTGTGTGTGTGTGTGTGTGTGTGTGTGTGTGTGTGTGCGTTTGCTTTTAATCAATATTCCACCTGAGGACAGACTACCTGGCCTGGACCCTGTGGCTAGAGATCAGCAGCGTGGTGATGATCACTGAAAAGTACATGTAGTACCTTGGGTGCTGGCCATCAATTTCTGAATTTGATATTGCACCAAGCCAGGCCTCCGCTCTCTTTCCCCTGCCTTTACTTTGTTTATTCAATACTTCTCCTTTTCTGTTTTATTTTTCCAGCCCCAGCAAATCAGCATAATGTATTTCACATTTCATTGTTAAATTAGCATTTGATGCAGAAGAGAGTTATGTGCTGTGTGCCAAAATAAACCACAATTAAGCCCAAGGGGGACCCTGATTCTCCTGCTTAAGCTCTAATCCAACAGACCCAATGCAAAGCCATACTTATCACCTTGCCCCACATGTGCACTTTTACACCATGCAAATGATGCCCCACAATGTGCCAGGCTGCTACAATCACCTGTTGTTACAGCAGAGAACAAAGGCTGGCATGGGCACTGCCAGACCCTGCAGCCAATGGACTACCACATGTAATGATGGGTTCATGCATATGGATGAGAATCGTCGTGATCTGGGTGATTGACAAGAGAGATAAACAATAATGACAAGCAAGGCTAGTAGGAAAGACTCCTGTGAGACCTGGCGGAAAGGTTGTTGCCATGGCAAGGTGTAGAGAAGTACTGCATAGCCGAACACTGACAATGCCTGTGTTTACAGTGAGACGACCCAGACTCAGTGTGCATTGTGATTCTATGTGACACACTATGTAATTTGCTGCAATTTAAAAGAAAGATAAAAGAAAAAAAGGTAAGCGTAAGGATCTGAGCGACTTCGACAAAGGCCAGATTGTGATGGCTAGACGTCTGAGTTAGAGCATCTCCAGAACGGCAGATCTCATGGGGACAACTGGTGAACCAGCAAAAGGGTCATGGGCGGCCAAGGTTGATCAATACGTGTGGCGATCAAAAGCTACCCTGTTTGGTCCGATCCCACAGAAGAGCTACAGTAGCACGTGAGAACCTGATATGCATTGTCAGCTGTGAGACCTTGTACAGATAGGTGTGTGCCTTTCCATATCATGTCCAAGCAACTGAATTCACCTCAGGTGGACTCCAGGCAAGGTTTAGAAACATCTCAAAGATGATCAAGAGAGATCGGAGGCACCCGAGCTGAATTCCAACTGTCATAGCAAAGGGTCTGAATACTTTTGTCAATGTGATATTACAGTTTTTTTTCCTTTTTAATAAATTTGCAAAAATTTAAAAAATTTAATTTTTGCTTTATCAGTATGGGGTATTGAGTGTAGATTGATCAGGGAATATTTTCTGAATGCATTGTATGAGTTATAGCTATTCATATGTGGTCATATGAC
Organism: Seriola aureovittata; assembly: GCF_021018895.1. NCBI lineage: Eukaryota > Metazoa > Chordata > Actinopteri > Carangiformes > Carangidae > Seriola > Seriola aureovittata. The sequence continues at coordinate 7,134,742 of NC_079371.1, read as the reverse complement.
TAAATAAAAAAAAAGGTAGTAACTGCAGAATTGCAATTTGTTGTTGCATTTATTCAAAACTCTTTGCCTCTGTAATTTTCAATATTCGTCATCACTTCTGTGGTAACAACCACTGTGTAAGGTGTCAGTTTTTAGTCTACGTAGATATTAAGTAAAACAGTACCAAATGACCATCTGGGGATCAAAATCATATTGGTAAATCTAAATGAGATAAATGTAATTTATATTAATGTGCATACATTTATTTGGCCATGCAGGGAGAGCAGAAAAAGTAAGACAAGAAGTCAGCAATAATAACTGTTTTGAGGAAATATCACAATCATTTTTGAGTCATTAATTTGTAGCTGAAACAAACCCAGGGTTGCTAAAAGAGATGACAGCATATAGATAATTAGTATTATTAATTATATTAGAATTAGTATATTATTCACTTTAATGGAGGGGAATATGTATTGAATCAAAGTAAGTATATAGGCTTTAGAGCACAAAGGAAACCTCAGAGATGCCGTAAAATAACATGCAAATGGTGGGTGAGGCTCTTTTTCTGGTTCCATGTGTATCACTTCTTTAAGAAACTCATCAATACATCCTTGTGTATCCTCCCATTCAATTAGATTAGTTTTGCGGCATAGCATCGTTTAGAGTTTGTCCATGCCAAATCAGAATGTGTAAAAATCGGTTTAACATGTGGCACATTCTACCGCTCATTCTAAATCATAAAATGAACACAAATGTTTCCCACTATTTACTTAGAAGCACTGGTATGTCAGACAGTGAGTACTAAAAATGATGTGTACACATTTACTCATTAAGACATGCTGAGTTTAAATATGAGAAATGTTGGACACTTCCCTGCACTTCTTTGATATTCTTGCTGGTGCATTTGCACACAACATAGGGCAACACTAATTACAAATGAATAGCGGCAGTGTAGTGTTAGTCATTAGCCTTTCCTTTTGAAAAGGAGATGGGGTAATATAAAATACATTGGCAGACATTAAACATTAAGAAGCCACTCTGATATTCCGCAAAACAAGCCCCTAGGGCCATATCATCTGCTGACGAGAGTTAGCTTACCACACACACCAAAAACTGGGCATGCTTAAACATTTAGTGATGACTCTCTCATTTCAGGCAGCTAGATCACATGGCATGTTCTGGGTAGGGGTGGGAAAAAACAGCTGCTCTGGAGCAGTCTACAAAACTGTTCTGTTTGTTTGATTTCACAATGTAAGTGTGTATCTATGTCTTTCTATGTCAGTTCTCTCTCCATCTTCAGCTAAACAGAAATGTTTCAGGCAACCACTGGCCTGTGGCCCTGACCCTACATCATCCTAATCACTGCGTAACATTCCATGATAGCTGCTAATAAACAAAGAAATGGTGGACATCATTTACAATGTTAAATGTGGTTGTTCCAAAAAAGCCCAAAGGCGTGGACTGGATGTTGGACTTACCTCAGAAGCTGAAGTCTGAATTAGAGCAACCGCACATATTTTTATATAACTTTTGAACTTAAGTGGCCGAATTAAGTTGCCAACACTAAATATGACCCTTTGTGATTGTGCATTAGCTCTGATCCACTGAGGTCAATGTAGTGATGAGCTTCGATGAGACGTGGTTAAATTAGAAAAGGGCTATAATTGGACATCACAGGAGCACTGCGAACTCTAAACTATATATCGTGCATGAAGAACCATGGCCTTTTTTCGCATGATAGAGGCAGGAAAGCTGATTAGACCTTAAAAAGCTTATATTTGCTTGGGCGGACATTAGACGAGGGTATGCATGTACTGTAGGGAATTTAAGAATTTAATAACTGTAATCACAAAGGGCAATTTCCCAAGATATGCCAATTAAGGAACAAGGGAACAGAAGGTAGTTTAGCAGAAATATTGTACAAGAAAAAGAAAAAAAAAAGTGGCAAGACAAAAGACGATGCTTGGAGAGCTTGTAGAGTACACTGGCTAAGCATTAATCTAAACTCCTGGAAACCAATACCACTTAATCCCTCCTACTGTAAGTAAGAAATCTTCCTAACGACGCCTTGGACACAATTCCTCCCAGAGGTTGCAAACCATGTGTAATACAACAATAACAACATTGTCAGCCACTTGAACCCATTGAAGATTTTTCAAGGGGCCATTGAAACAACAGATAGGGGCTTTCCAGTTGTCCTCAGAAGGGACCACCAATGAAATAGTTTGAACTGATAGAAGTTATGTGGTACTTACATGTATTTGGTATGACAAATCTCCCAACCACACAGTCAAAATGATTCACTTCATATATAATACCCATAAATATTCCAGTCTGTCTGAAAACTGAAAAATAATGCTGCTGCTGAACACGATGTTAAACACTAACAAATACAAAACATGAGCATTGCTCCACATTACAACAGAAATAAAATTCCATGGGATGCATTTAAAAAAAATCAGGGAGGTAATGACACTGCAATAACAAAATAACACAGGTAAAATGGTAATGGATAAATTTAATAAGTCACTATGCAATTACACTCTCAATATATTACATCATAGTAACCCTGCCAGTGAACTATTATGAGTAACTCCCTGCATGTGTGTCAGTTGATTACACCATTAACTATTCAAGTTTACAAGTGCTTATTAATAATCTGGGCATTGTTTACCCTCCTTGTGTTCCATTGGCAAGAACTATAAGGGCATGGGACCAAATACCATCATTATGCCAGTTAAGCCCGCTCCCTGGGGCAAAGAGGCTGTGAAGGACTTTGGGAGAAATTAAAACACCAAGGAGAGCCAACACAAGTCAATGACAGCAAGGTCATGGGCATAGCCACGTCATGATTTAAACAATGCAGGTGAGGTGGAACGTGCACTTAGCCAGGGTGCTACCAAAAAGAACTAACAGGGGTGGAAGTCCTGTAGTGCCAAACTAAATGCAAACACAATGCAACCAGGCCCCTGAAGCCCACAGAGCACGTGCCTGACTCCTTCCCACATAAACAAGGTCTACAGGGCCATTCACTTGCTGCTTCTGTTGCCAGCCAACAAAAGCAATGAATAGCTTTGTCAGGCTGTCATCCCTTTAAAAACAGACCTTTGCCAAGTGTTCTCAATCTGTTTTCACTAAGCCAGTGTTCATTATTGTCTGTCATTGTCCTCTTCATCTCATTGTTATACAAGGTATGGTAGTGGTGTGGCTCTGATGTCTTTTTAAAGTTGATCAAACTGACCAGATATATAAAAGTGACCTGTGTCCACCAGGAAAATAAAATGGGATGGAGGGAAAAAGAATGAGAGAGAGGAGTTGCATGCAAACGCGTGTGTTTGCACATGTGCAAGGACCTTAAACACATTCACTGGTCAGATGATAAATGACACAATTGTGCAGGGGCTAGAAGATTGAGAGAATAAGTGACACTCTCCATTTGCGTGCACTGTACTGTATGTATGTTTGCATGCCTGGTGCATAGAGATGAAAATAAGTACGGAATTGCAAGGATTCATATGGAGCCTAGATGAATGGTGAGAGCAAGGACTGTCTGCCAGCATTCAGGGATGTGTACATCATCTCTGAGGCGTTGATGGGCCCTAATGCAGAATAAGGAGGGCCAATCAACTTCTATCTATCCACTCTGCCAGGGTGACACATTGTAGGGGTACTTCAAGGCCAGCGCACTGCCACATTCTGCTGACAAATCATTACATTAGACATGTCGACGGAGAAAGAAGATAATAAGATTGAGTTACAGAGTTTTAGATGCATTATGAACACCTCTTGCTTCCTTGATTCCTTCTATTTTCACTATTCCTTCCATTTATCAATTCCCCACTTGCTTGTCACCCATCTTTGCAAAATGAGGCTAAGGAAGAATTCTGAATTGAACTAAGTTTTGTAGTGTTTTATTTTCCTCGTGTGAAGTGCTACAACACCAGTTAAACTGAGCCACTGTTTATCAGAGCCCCTAATCAGCATCAATGAATACATGCAAGCTTTATATAAATGCAAGCCAGGTACAGTATATCACAGTGTTCATTAGGTCACATTTATAGAAATTGATTTAAAAAAAAAAATGTCAGTAATGTCAAGGAAAACATTAATTCATTTATCAAACCAATAGCATGTGTGCCAACTTTATTGACTAATATAAAAAATAGTATATTTAGCTACTAATAATGGTTTTTAAATCAGAAAACACTAAGCATTTTCATCATTTCATGCCTGTTATATCTATTATAATAGTTTAGTGCAAAAGCAGCAGGTGACACCAAGCCACCAAACTGTGAAAAGTAACTATCAACTAATAGAGAACAGTAGCACTTAAATAAGGGCTGATCAAAGGCAATATAGGTTTCATCATTCATCATCTTGCCCAAGCCATGTTGACACATTTTTCTACTCTGTATGAGTGTGCAGTTGTCCATGTGGATAAATGGTGATTGGCGTGTGGCTGAAAGTGGGTGGTATAGAGTGATTAATCAGCATAATGAGTGTAGATGAGCACTGTGCAGATGGAGCCCACACTCAGGACTGTGTCGCCCAGCAGGAAGTCTCTTTGCTTCCCTTCAGTGCCTCTGTATAGATCTAACTGTATTTCTTGGGCATGTGTCATCTGCTTCCTTGTTTAATTTGTGAGCTCATTTGTACATGATTTTGTTCTATAAACATCTAACCGTTATTTCACCAGGAAGTTTGTGTAATTATACGATCAGCGATAAATAACACTATTCGTATAAATATTGTTTCTTTATCTTGTTCAGAAAACAAAAAGTGCTTACACTGGTGTAAAAACCTCAGCAAATTGTGCTGTCCATCAAAAACAAATACAAAACTGAAATGAAAAGAAAAAGTCCAGCAACTGTATGGTTTAAAAAGTCTGATTAAACATCAGTTCCTTTGTAAAATAACATTTCACAGGCAGAAAGATTAAGGAAAACAGCAACTAACTTTAACTAATAAGGCTGTGTGAAAAAAGTGGATCCACCTCTATAACAAAATGGGAACAAATTCATTAAGCCCAGCATCATCACATGGTGCAAATTATTTAATAAAATGTGCATTGTGGATGTTTTTCTAAGGTTTTTCAGAAGTGATCCGCTCACTGTAAATGAGAGAGCATAAATACATTAAGCCTGCAGGTAAATGTGGGAAATTGAGTCATTCTGACTATTAAATACAAAAAAACATAAAACACATAAAAGCACAAAATTTAAAGTAAATAAACAAAGAACTCTGTCCTAATTTTCCTGTCCAGGTTTACTCTGTCCTTAGCGTTGTTATCTCAGAGTCAAAGACTTGCAAGATGTGGTTTGCCTCTGTACTGGTAAGTTAACTCAGCTGTCCTCATGGCTCCCCCTTCACTTTGAGACACTAGCTCAGTTCCCAGATGCTTATGCTGACTCACACACTTACTCTCACAAGCCATGTTGAGCCTGCCTCTTTGTTAGCAGCCTCCCTGTCCTGCTTCATATTTATTAAGGAAGGATATTGAAGAGGTAAGGGGGGCAACAGAATCCCTTTCAAAGAGGGTGAGTGGCTGCTTCCATGTGGAAACAAAAACATAATTTATCCCTGACCACCTACCATATCCCTACAACAATTTATTCACATGCATTTTTAAACAGTGAACAAAAGGAACTTGAAGGTTACAGCAGATCCCTGCATCATAGTGACTGCATCACTTCAGAGAAAATGCGAGAATGGGTGGTGTAGCTCTTTTTCTTGTCTGGGTTTGTTTGTTAAGTTTGTCCATTATTTATTAATCACAGTATTTTCTAGTTTATCAGTTCAGTGCCATGTCTGTGACTTGGAAATTACCTAACAGCCTTGACAAAAGTTTCAACTAATAAAGTGCACGCTGATACACCAGACTACTGACCAGTTTCACCAGTGTATTTGTTGTCAGTAGCTTTGCCAATTTAATAGTAACTTGCTTGGTGTTGGGAGGAGTGTTTTGTTTCCCTGTAACTCAATCAGACTACTGTAAACCAGTCCAACCATTGGTCTGGTGGTCTGGGGATGCAGCTGCCCTGTTGGCAGATACTGAGCATTTTTACTTTGCTACAGAACGGCTGAAGGTTAGAGAAAGGTCAACACCTTAACTTCCTTTCCGTTTCACAAAGCAGAGGGAGATCTTCCATCTAATAACGTACACTCTGTACTTTCTGCCAGATTGCCAGCCAATTAAAGGTTATCAGGGCTCAAAATAATAGTCCTGCAGGGCAGCACTCTAGATAGGCCCCATCTAAATATATATATTGGCCCAACATCTTTTATGAGTGTCTGGTATCCAAGCAGTGGGGAGAAAGCAGACGACTGTGCAAGTGTATGTTGATAAGCCATGTGGGAAAGGACATATATCTCAGTACAAAGGTAATGTTTTTATTTATTTATTATCCCAAGGTAGGAAAGACCTTTGAACTTAATCTGCACTCGCCAATACCCACTGCTGGTTTGAAAAACTATATATAAACATTCTAGCACACAACACAGTGTATCACTGCAGAGATCATATTGAAATCAAATCTGTTTTTCGCTGTTCACTCCTGAGGTCTACACCCTCTACAGGTCAATTATACAGAAACAAAAGATAACGAGACTGCAGTAACGCTTGACATGAGGACATAGCAAGAAATATTAGTGCTGATTGAAGCTCATACTGTTCCGGCGATGCATCTTCACCTCAGATGCACCCGCCCTGCTTTCAATTAATGTTTCAGAGACAAGAAAACAGAAATAAAACAGGAGCAAAAACAACTACCCTTTAGGAGGCTCATCAATCATAGTTTAAGACAAAGGCAAGAGGAAAGGAGGGTGGAGTTGGGGAGACTTTGCCCAGTCTTGTCGTTCATCATCCATTATAAGAGGATGAATGGGGGGGGGGGGTCTCTATGGTGCACATGAGAATGAGGAGACTGACTTGTGCCAAAAACAGACCATACCAAGCTTAAAATGGGGTCACCAAGCTAGCTGCCAGACACTGAAAATTTTAAAGTTGTCTTCTCACTTGAACATGTAGAAAAACATGTAGAAAAACTCACTCCCTCTCACACACCCGCAGTTTTCAGAGGATAAAAATAAGTGTGTGTTTGTGTGTATGTGTGAGACAGTGAAAAAATCTAACACACCACACTGAACATCAGTCTTACCTGGATGAGTGATTCGCTCAGTCTAGCCTCGTCTACCTCCAGCACAATGTCCCGGATCTCTTCATAAGGCAAGCGGAACGAGCCCAAGAAAATTGCTGTTGTGATGGAGAGAGAAGAGAGTCATTTCCTTTCCTTTTTTTTTTTTTATTAGACTGTGGGGTTCAAAGAGACATTTCAGCACTCATCGCTCCTCAGACAAAATGACCACAGACCTAACTTGTCACTTGGAAAAACTAATACACTTTCTGCCCCTCAACAGGATAGTTTGTGTCACCCTGACAAAAATTGGGAAGGAAAACATCAAGATTTACCAGTAAAAGGTGCCAAAGTAAAACCATGTCTGCTTGACTCTTAATAAAAAGTGAGCAACAACAACTTAACCATAATAATAATAGTAATAATAATAATGTACTACTTGTACATGGTAGTGGTAATGTTGTCATCTGAAAGCTACATGGTTGTGTTTGGGTGGATACAAAGAAGCACTGTGAATTTGCCTTAGGGAACAGCCTAGTGGGTGTTTTACTCTCCAGGTGGGGTGCCTACAGTGGAAATTGGAGCTGATGGTGTATCCAGGTGGAAGTCACAGGTGGAGGTTTGGTAATGAGTTGGAGGAGAGTTACTCAACAGCTGCTATACTGCTGCAGCAATGGGACCTGATGTCTGCATTTAACATGCAACAAAAGAAGAGGTAGTGCATCCTTTTTTTTTTTTTTCTTAACTTATGTTACACAGTCTATTTACTGCATTTACTTACTACACAGCTCATGTCATGTCATTACTATTGCTTTTGATTTGTTATAATGTATTTTTTATGCACTGAACAAAACTGTGTCAGGTTTTGTTGACAGAGACTCAGAACTGAAACGAAAGGAAAGTTTATACCATATAACATATATTAACATATTCTATTGGTAATCTGCATTTATGTAATTTTTTTGCTCATTAGCATGACATTATACTTGTACTTGTTTGTTGTCTTTAAACCTTACATTTATTATTGTCTCTTCAATATACCTTATATATCCTCCGCATATGAAACCAACAGCTGGATACAAGGTTCTCCTTACTTTGGCAAAACAAAACAAAAAAAACATCCACCTGCCAGGATCAGTTCTTATATGTTGCTCCAGTGAACTGGGCTATCCTTTTTTATTTTTGATTGCTAGAGTTGTATGTTAGGGCAGACAACAGAAGATTGTCTGACTAGAGTCACGGTTCCTCAAAGTAGGATCCTAGTCTAAATGGATTTCTTTTATTCACTGTAAAAAAGTAGTCTGTGCTTATTTACTGTTTTGTATTTCTTAAATTGTTTCTTTATTTAGTGATTGTGGCGAGAAAGATACTTTTTTTTAACTGTAGTCAAAAGAAGAATGAGTGGGATACGTGACACTCTGGTTATGGAAATTGTTTTAAAAAACAGTTATTTAGAGTTTACATGCGTGCATTGGGAAGTAAAATTAGCTAGTAGTGTGAGCCTTTACAAAGACCTGCCAACACTTGCAAAAGCTTGTTTAAGTTTGCCTTTGTCAGCAATCATTTGTATTATATTCATTTTTACATGAACTATGAACTGACATTAACATATTCTAAGCAAATTTCTGTCAAACTTAAAAGAAAGTTAACTTTTCTCTTTTTTTATACTGGCTCATACTCTTCACGTTTTAAAGATCTTGCAACTTTGGGTGAAGTTTTATTTCACAGGGCATACTTCGAGCTTAACTTCTCATGAAGTATCATTTTCTTAACTCATTGATTTTTAAACATTTTAAGCTTACACGACGTCAAAGTGATTGTTTTTTAATAAAGAAAATTTCCTATCTGGCCTCAGTTTCTATTATATCACTCAAACCCTGAGCTCTAGATTTCCTGATTGCTTTTCAATAAAGTCTATTTTTAACAGTTGTAGTTTCTTTTGGTTTGGGGTCCGCACTCAATACAATAGTTCACTTGAATTTAATTATATAATGGAAAAATGGCTAGTCATTAAGTACTTGGCTCTTGTTGCTGTACCCAGCTTTATGCTTCTCTATGATGTGGATCAAATAATTTAACCTGGGTCATGTCCTGTCTCTCAGATTGAAAGTCCTAGATGCCAGAATTTTCATCAGTTTAAAGAGTCTAAACGTGTTCATTTTACTCAGACTACTTGCTCTTCAGGTTCCTTTCACTTACAATGTGATGTTACTAATACAAAGAAAACGGTCTAAAATTTTGGTCTAATGTTGTTTCCAACCTTTGCTTTAACAACCAAGTGACGAGGGTCATGCGATAAGCCTCAAAGCAGGATCGGAGTCTAAATGGATTTCTTTTATTCACTACAAAAAGTAGTCTAAGCTCATATCTTATCTCATGTCAGCAACTGTAATTCTCTTTATTCAGGTCTTAGCCACAAGTCAAATGCTAACCTGCAGCTTATTTCTAGACAGAAAGAGAGACAGACAGATAGGTAAGTAGGTGCGTAGACGCAATTTATCAGACAGTGGTATGCATTATCATTATACCAGAAAACATAAAGTGGCACTGATATCACAATCATTCATTTTGTCCCTCTACCCATCCCAGTCAATGAACCTTCAACACTACCACACATCAAAATTGAAAAGGGAGCTTAGAGGGTTCCGAGGCAAGCAGTGAATATGATCTATGATTCTGTAGTATGTGTCAAGGCGACTCGGGGGAAACTGTGTACGACCACATGCCTCCCACCCAGTGCCATTCTGGAAGTGAGATTTCCTGCACTTATTTGTGCTTCCTGCAAAATCCAAAGCCCATCTGCTCGAGCTGTAATCAAAGACGGCAGTGACACCTATCAACATTGTCACAGCCTGTACACAAGTGCAATGACATGTGCAAACTGGCACATTTGCAAATGCGCACACATGCTCGCATGTGCAAAGACACACACACACACACACACACACACACACACACACACACACACACACACACACACACACACACACACACACACACACACACACACACACACACACACACACACACACACACACACACACACACACACACACACACACACACAGATGCTTCTATGTGTCATCCTCTCTTCATGCCACATGGCCTTTCTTAACATCAGACCCCAAAATTTTGTCTGATGATCTCATTCATCTGGCCTCTGTTCATGGAAGCTATCACCAGCACACAGGAAGGGAATTGGTTGTGAGGCACAAATTGTTGATGTACATGTATCCCTCAGCTTATTTTGACATCTTGGTTTGCTTCCAATCCTCACCCACATTGTACAGGAATTTATTCACCTATAAATATACTCATCCCAGTCTACAGTATGCCACTGCATACCCCTCTCCTTGTCCTAGAAAGGAGAGGGGTATGAAAGACATGGATAAACACAGGGGTGGAGTGGGGGTTGCAAGGAGGATGACCCGGTATCTAGCATTTGACATGCATATTTCATGAGGTGTCATCATCCACTGAATCACTGAGGTAAGGGATATCAAGGCTGCAGATGAAATCCCAAAGAGTTGGGAAAACAATAAGAAATACTCTACCCACCAATCAACACAACACTACCAGCAGTTGCTCAGTTTTTATGTTTTGAATTCATACACGCATTTTATGGATTTAGGATCAAGCGGATTCATACAGAAGAGAGAAGGTGCAACGGTTCAGCTGTTAGTGAAATTCTGAGACTGAATGATTTTTTAGAGCATTTGCTTGCAACCTGAAATTAGCCCCGAAACAAAAAACCTTTCTAACTACACATTTATTCCACTTAGGCCTCTGGGGGTTCAAACCCCCTACATGTAGCTTTGGTGTTTACCTCTGATAGGAATTTGCTTTACACATGATTACAGACAGGGAGCTTGGACACAGTTTATATGCACTTGTGACAACCGCTAAAAAACTGCCAAGAAAACATTTCCCCAAAGGGCTAAGTAAAATACTATCAACGTTAAGGACGTTCTACCATTTCTTTCTCACAAACAGCTTTGTTGATCTGTTCATGCTGGAATGAAACGCCTGGAGTGTCATGGCAAATAACACTGACATTTCTGACATAAAAGGTCATGTTAAAAAGAGTATACTACTTCATGAACTAATGGTGTTAAACATGTTATACATGTGGTTATGTGCTATAAAAAAAAAACTGTATATACTTACAAAGATTCTGTGCTGTCTTAGCATCCAAGATTCGAAGCTCCTTTGCCTTTTTCTTGAATTGTTGCATTCTGTCGTCAGTCTCATCTTTCACGTCTTTTTTCACTGCAGGGTAAAAAACAGTATTTTCAGAATTACTATGTTCACAGTTTGGAAATTATATGCAATTTAACAAGAATATACAGTGTGCTATTTAATCAAATTGTTACACTGCCTGTTTGCAGCACCGTAAACAAGCAAAAATTAAATAACATTCAAAAATATTTTTTGAACTTTTCATACAACAAAGTGAAATAAATCATTTAGATACATTAGAATGCAAATGCATTTATGCATATTAAAACATGAGCCGACAGGCCAAGATGCGTCAGATGGCAACAGATGGCATAATCCAATTAAAAACCATAGCTTCCATATCAGCAAACTTCAGCATTTTGCTTACTTAGCACTCTTCTCTTAATAAAAGGCAAAAACAAAACAGCTACTAGTTGAGTTACTACTGGTGAAATAACTGGTAGGCAATTTAAATGATCAACTTTATGATGTGTCCTACAATGAGTACAATAATTTGAAAATACACTAAATACAATGTATCACACCCTGTGTCTTGAACAAGATGTTGTTCTAAATAGATAAACCTTCTATGGGAAAAATGTGTAGGTATTATGTCAGAGTTTTTTCTGACATACCACATTGTTAAAATTACTGTAAATGGCACGATTTATTGTTTTCATTCATTCCTAAGACCTTTACATATGTGGTTTAAAATGAAGTTGTTGAAAGGGGGATGTGATTGATGACAACCCCCTTGAACATTATGTGGAATTACATAATGTGCAATACCATCAAATGCAGCATCAGAGCACAGCAGTGTAATGACTTTGTTTGTGTGTGCCAACATTTCTGTCATAGTGACAGTGGGTAGATGCTTGATAAGCACAGTTCCTTCCCTTAGGCCCTGTCTGTCAACTTGCTCGGGCCAAGGAGATAATTGTGTTACCCCCCACAATCGCAGAAAATGGCATTAAGTCTCTGTTACGTGACTGAACGCAACAGACAAATTGGTCCAGAGAATGAAGAGACCTTTGTTTTCATAATGGAGACATTATTAAGTCCGCATTATGGGGAAGCGCCACATGTCAGAATATATTACTCTTAATTTACATTTCAATAACATCAAGTTTGTCTAAAAACAAAGGTGTCCATGTACAGAATGAAAGGTCAACATTTTTAAACTGGTACTGAGGAGGGGTCAGTGAGATAGAAGAATGGGGAAGAGGTGATGTTTTTTTTTTTTTTTTTTTTTTTACAATAAAGAAGCAGCAAAGTGAGAAAAAAAAAATCCTTAGACCCTTCCCTCTCCTCCTGGTGGCTTATAGAAGAGGCAGCACACTTTTTTGCTAATCATCACAACTGCTCTGTTTAAACCCAAGGTGGGAGTCTCCTAGGATATGTAGAACAAACAATCTGTTCCCATAGCGCTGGCTTGCATATTTGAAGAAACAATCAAAGAGGCAACATCTCCTGGGCAGCCAGAAGAAGCAATGCTGAAGGCACCTGCCTAATTCCAGTGCTTGCTGTCAACACATGACATCAGGGATGCTGTTGTTTACTGTATTAAGTAGGGCTAAAAGCATGTAAGAATATACCAGTCTGACGTACAGTGTTATGGTTCGATTTTCTGTCAACATCTGAGGATGTTCGTATAGAAGCTTACAGCTGATTTACCTTCAGACTCAGTGGAACTCAGAGTTGCACATTGGCCAAAGGTTTTAACTTTTATTTTTGTTAACAGAAGCCTTGGGAGTTGCTCGCCAATTAATGTTAAGTTCAGGTAAGAAATAATGTAGATGTACTGATGATACATACAACCCCTTGCTCAGTGTTTGACTGAGATAATGGAGTCCCACACACTCGACTTGGTTTGTTTCACCACGTGTGTTATTTTCAGGTACCATGATGCCTTTGATTTTACAAGACTGGCAAATTTATGTATTTTCATGTTTCAATGTCAGCATCAGAATTCCACGTAGTGTACCAAATAAGACAGACACAAAATAAATATTTATCACCTTATAAATAAATCCAATGACAACAACATTACATCCACAATATCCTGACTCAGTAACCAGTAAGACCCAAGAAATCATGACGGATTTCTTATGTGGCAAGGGCCCTGGACAAAGAAACTGGAGAGCCAGCAAAAATAAAACATGAGGAAACAATGATCCCCCTGACAGAACGGCTCACAGACAGAGGGCAAATTAAACTGAGAGGGGGAATTTGGCTGCTTTTGGTTCTAAATTGTTCTCTTAAACCTCCATTCTCTTTTCTCTACTGCCACTTGAATGTTTCACCTAGGTACGTTACACTCTCAGCAGGGTGCTCTGGGCCCATTCGTCAGTGCCTCAGCTGTCTTTGCCCTTACCCCAGGGCCCCACGCTATCTCAAATTAAAGAGAAAAACAGTGCCTTTAATAATCTGAAACAGGCACATTCCCCTTTCTGATACCATCCTATACAGCTTAGAGCTCTCCCGCTGAGCACTGAGTAGTGGCATCAGTTGGCTTATTTTTTTTCTACAGAATTGGCTGGCTGACTCAATTATGCCACATGTCACATGTTTCCTCTGAGCACTGCATGTGGACTGATTGGCCCTGGAGGGCTTGCACACATTCGTGATGCCACACAAGTCAGAGTTCCAGGTATGTGGCGAGGATGACTATAGGTGACACATTTCAACCAGATGGCTCGTCAAAACAATAAAGCAAGTTTTGTAAATGTCTCCAAAACACAGGACTTGTAAGTTTATTACAATAAATTACATTCTCAACATGGCATAAGACTTTGGGCAGTTCAATTTTGATGAAAGTTTTTGTGTTGTTTTTTGCAAATGTATGTCCATCTACTTTTTTTTCTGCCAGAAAACCTAACCTGTTCAACAGTGTAGGTCCACAACAGCTGATCCAAATCCTTGCCAGTTTTTAAACGTGTTTTACTAGTTGCCCAGTGGCTAAAATGTAATACTCTGACAACAATGGCATCTTTCTTGGACAAATTTTTATTTGCTAATTAAATCTTCCAAGCAATCACACAGTGATGAACCATTTGTGATGGGTACAGTGGGGGAGGGTTTTCTAGTATCTCGCTGGTTTCCTTGAAGCAACTGTATACAATTATGACATAAAGTTACATCACATAGAAATACATTATTTCTGTGACAGGTTGTGAGAGTATTACATAGCTTCTTACTTCTTAATTACAAGCTAATACCAGCAGCACAATTGTTTGTTAATTGTTGAATGGAATAAGGTGAGGGGCTGGGACAGTAGTGTGTTTTTATCCAGGCTAACTCAGTCCATCAAAGACGGGAAGAAAGCTGTTGAAAAATGAACAACAACCTCTAAGCTTTGCACCCACTGTCTTATGCAGAGCCCAACCTCTGCATAGCTGATTCTTTGGCCAGATGGTCTTCTCAGGGAAATAATAGGGTCAAATGCTTTTGACTTGAGATTGGCCATGAAAGCTTGAGAGGAGAAATACAACAATGAATTATAAATAGTATTTCACAATGATTTTTTTTGTAATATATTAACTTTCAAGGGTGAATAGCTTTGAGGAGCATGTCAAGGAGGAAGTGTTTCTAAATCATGTTTTAACAAAACACATGAAAGATTCACTGGAGCCAAAATAAACACATGAAAAGAAGTCTCTGGTGACTTTAACTGGTACACATTCCATTAACTGAGGGGGAGTTAAAGCTTCCTCCGTGCCAAAAGGAGTCACCAAATTGATAGTGGTCCCATTGAAAAAATACATGAATGTTTGAGCAAAAACAGATTTGGCTTATTAAAGATGACTTGGCAACTATGTTAAGCCTCCTCTGTGGGGCTTGGACTGAGGTATACCCTTGAGAGGCTCTGTGATAAAAAGAGTTCTCCAACACTTGGACATTCAGTCTGTTTGCTGGCCCAGAATCACTATCCTGGTTGCTTTCCATGAGATATCTCCCTCAAGACGTCCATAAAACCCAGGGCAGTACAAAGCTAAACACTACCACATGTTCACTTCCGGACTCAGACCATCCGGCTGAGCCCCGCCACCAGACACCATAAATGAGTGGGCCTTGAAAAGAAATAAAAGAAACTGCAGATGACAGGTCTTCAACAAACATATTTAAAGGCAAAGGAACACAGAGTGGAACAGACAATGTGGAGTCTGGTCCTCTACGAGGCAATTTATTCCCTCAAATGTGCAATCTGCCTGCAAACATGTGCCCTGTCCTCCATCTCAGGGACTCACACTGAGGATTGAGCTGCTAGAGAGCTGCCAGCCTGTCTGAAGGAGATGGATTCTGAGGAAGAATCACTGGCCTCAGACATGCCTTACCCACAGAAATACCAATTCCACACAAGTGTTTTATGTTACACACATGCATCATATATATATATATATATACCAAGAAACATTTTTATTTTTTTTTTATTTTTGCACAACTAAGTGAAGGGGTCTGAATACTTTCCAAATCCACTGAGAGACTAGCTAGCCTTGGTATGGCTACATACAGACATATATACATATGAATGTACCATATGACACGAGTGAAATCCAGCAGTGACTCATTTCTCCAGTTGACTAAGGCTAAACAGAGGTCAATTTGCCAATTTGCTGTGTGGATACACACCTCTCCATCCACTATTCTTGATATCTTGTATCTCAAAAAACATGCTTTCACTCGCACTTTGATAATTGAAATCATTTTTCTCACTTTCAGCTTAAAAACATGAAATGACTGTATATGCTAAAACAGGATACCAAAAAAAAATCAACAAATTCAGTGTGAATGAGGCATAACACAGGTAACAAGATAAGTGCCACTTAGTATGTGGATAAGTTTTTGGTTTTTTTTATGTTTAAACAAAATACTTGGATACCTCTCAAAGCAACAAAATACAACCTCAAGTTAGTTGTGTTATTGTTTTGTTTTTTTTCCTTTGTCAGTATCTAACCTTGTCATAGCAGGAACATTGAAGAAATACTTCTTGGCTCAAGGTGAGGGGAGAGATGGAGCTCTCAACCATGCAATCATCATCATGCCTAATGACAACAAGGAGTGGTAGAAGTGGCTGATAATGATAATGATGATGGAAACTGTGAATAGTGTGGTAAGTATGAATGCATGCACACACTCCAAAAATAAAACATGTATGCACTCGTCCAACTGGTCATGAATGTGAGTTTTTAAGTTAACTAGTTTTCTGTCTTCCCATCGAAACCATCTGGTTCTGGTTAACCAAGCTCTATCAATAAAAGGTGTGTGTATAGGGAGCAGGATAAGTCCTGCAGAGTGACACTCTGACCTGTGGCCAGTAATGCTTTCAGTATGCAGGGAGAGGCTCAGCCCACGGAGGAAGGTACACAGCTGGGCCTGGAGCAGGGCCCAGTGAGAAAAACGCCTCCTCTTCTAATTGAGACAACACAGCTCTCCCTTAGTGACCCTTTTCCCTGTTTCTAGTCCAAGAGGAGAGGGGAAGGACTCCTACAGACGATTAATGCTTTCTATGGAAATAGTACGTTTCTACCAAATGTGGAGGATCAGAGCAGTATTGTCCAGGGTATCATGATTATACATGCTTAATTTCCAGTTTATGGCTGTTATTAGGAATCTCTTTGTGGGTCATTTTATGAATAAAAATAAATATGCATCTTGGGAAATGTAGTGTTTGTGAGATTTACTAAATGTCTAATTCAAACTGGAAGTATCCACATAATTTAGCACAGCCAATATTTTACCTTATACACTAAGGCTTTTTATTTATGAGAGGAGATGCTCCCAGGTCACACATTTGCCTTACACCAACATAGCACAAAAAATGAAAGTAAAAGAGAAAATACAACAATGTTGAGTAAGTAAAAGATCCCTCAAATCAATAACTCTGAGCATTGTCAATGATATGGGGCTTGGTACAGCCTTTTAACAAGTATATTTAATCTGCCCACATCTTCACATGACTGTTGTTCTCTTTCTCAGAAGCAGGGAGTGTGGGAAGGCTCTGACTCTGCCTCTGCCTCTTAAATTGGTCATGGAGACACGCTCCTGGGGGCAGTGAATGGATTGAGCCTGACAGCCAATCAGTTCTAGGAAGCCATTCTCTGGTTGTGCCAAGGCAGCTCGTTGTGACCCAATGCGCTTGAGCGCTGGTGGGAAGGCACAAGCTGATGGTCCAAATGGCTGCCCCTGGCGTCCGTTAAGACTCCGGCATGCTGTCCACCTTAAGCATTCAGGAGACAACGCAGAAGCTGGGCTTGTGTCACTGTGAGGGGATGAAGAACAGAGATTTGAAGCTAAAGCTGTTCTTTGGACAGCTGGTAGGATTACTGATGTCCCTGCGGTCTCTATTACCTCTCCCAGCACCAGGCTACATGGGACCAAGCCCAGAGAGGGACTCCAGAGTATAGTGAAAGAGGCTTTTAAGGTGTGCACCTGTACTGCTGGTCACCTTTAAAGAAGATATTACGAAATATGTTTGTGGGCCGTCGCAGTGAGAGTTACATGAAAATATCAATATCAGTTTCACCCCTGTGCTTTCACAGAGAGAGTGTTGAGGCACTGGAAGACTGGAAGAAGCAGCAGGAAAACAAGGCCTTTGAACAATTCATAAACAACCATATCCACATCACATGCTACACTGTAGGAGTGTATATGAAAATTAAATAAAGTTCAGCAAAACTTAAAACCACAATGGTGCAGTAAACTAAGGCTACTTGGTTGCTACAGAAAATAATGTTTTGTGTTTTGTCTGTGCAGTGACTGTCCTTCTTCGCAGCATATTTGACAGGGTTGCATTTTGTGAAGTAGTCAGACTAAAGACACTAATTAATTTATTTAGGTTATAAACTTCTTTCTCAGGGTAACCATCACTTTTGAAAAAATTAAATATGCAAGTGTGCCTAAGCAAACAGCTAAAAAGAGTGACGCATGAAAGGTTGTCAAACAAGGAAAAGACAACCATGCTTGTGTTTTATTTTTAAGAAATTCGCTCAAGTATTATCTCTTCTTCTTGTGAAGGTTAACCGATAGGTTGATCCAGTTTGTCTACTGAGGCATGAAAGGGCTTAAGAAATACTTCACATTTCTGTGCTGGAAAATGTCAAGGTTTGCTGAGAGATGAGGACAAGAGGAGGGGTAAATGACTTTTTCTCTTTCTGGCAGCTTGATTCCACGCTTGTTAGCAGCAATAGGTTTATCCTTGGCAATCACGGGGACAGATATATACAGTATAGTTGTAAGTCCCCAATCACATAAAAGACAGCTGGTGCTATGCCTGCCACTAAAATGCATGCATTGAACCACCACCTCATACACACACACACACACAGACACACACACACACAAACACACACAAATCCACACAAACACACACATAGAATAAAAAGCTGGGATTGGTCCCACAATGTGATTGAGGCTGTAACAGCTCCCATCATGTCACCTCCTGATAACTATTCTCCACACAGCTGCAGAGAAGCATGTTCTGGCGACATGAAGGTGTCAAAGCAGACATGCCCTGATTAAAGATGCACCATGCAGCACCTGGGGATGGAGTTAAAAGCGAGGCAAGGAGAATATGAGCGTAAAGAGAGGCACTCAGTCGTGAACTGCATTTAAATCCCAAAACCAGAGTAGTTGCTGAGCTCCTCACCTGCCTGCATGTTTACAAGAACTACTTCTCTCTCTATTTTAGTCTATATTGCTCTTTTTATGAACGAACATGCATATAGACTGTTTTTAACCATTCTGTTAATAACCAGTAACCTCCTGATTGCAAACACTGTATTGTGACCATCATCCCTGTGACCAGTATCCACGTGGTCAGGGACAGCAAATAAAAGAGAGCCTGGCAATATAGAAAAACAAGACTGGGAAAGAAAAGAGCATTTGTACATTCAACAGTTCTGCTCTCATCACCCTGAAGCCAGGTTCAGAACCTACTCACTCAAACACAGTGGCTTTCTACTACACAGAAACCACTTCCTATGAAATGAATTCAGTGAAATCACTTTTTCTCCATTGGCCATGGACAGATATATGATAAGTAAGATCTCATATGAAACAGCAAGCTGACCTTGATGAGAAAGAACTGAACTGTAAACATATACACAAACACCTGTCATGTGCAACTGAAACGTAACTCATTATCATTTTTAACCTGTGATTAAGTTAAATCTAGATTACAAGAGTGCAGCTTGTGACACTAAACACTGGATAGTGCAGAGTCCAAATCTTGATTAAAATTATCCTTTGTTTAGTCAGCGAGAGCAAATACAGGTTAGTCAGGCTTAATGAGTGATAATGAGAGACTTGCTTTTGTGCTGTAAGAGAGGGTGGGAGGTCAGAACCCTGTATGTAAAGCAGGCTTTTGTCTCTGACACTGCACGCCTGATGACTCCAGTAGCAGTACTGTAATTGGATTCCAGACTAGTGCTGCGGTGGAATTAGGGGTATCCATGGTGTTTGGGGCACAAACCATTTAAGTGCAACCCACCTCTTGGTGGGCTGATTATGATGTGCTTATGAGTCCTGCTGCTACCCTGCTGTCTGGATGACTTGGATGGGATTGTGTATTAACCTGTTGGCAGTAAACTGGGTGCAGAGGCACTGAGTCAGTCACTTATGAAGTTTCCCTTGTAAAGTGAAGCCTGTGAG
This sequence comes from Seriola aureovittata, assembly GCF_021018895.1. NCBI lineage: Eukaryota > Metazoa > Chordata > Actinopteri > Carangiformes > Carangidae > Seriola > Seriola aureovittata. The sequence continues at coordinate 7,114,763 of NC_079371.1, read as the reverse complement.
CAACTGCAGAAGTCTAATAAAAGACCATACTGCTGACCTAGACTTTTAGTTGTTACTACCCTTAACCTACAATACACTATGAACTGAAATAATGGCATAGCAGCTGGTCCCCTCAATTACAGAAAAAACTGCCTTTATTTTTTTTTTTTTTCCTTTGAGTTGCCTAGAATCCCTTTTTACATGTGTGATTTAACTGCTAACAATTAAGACAGACAGAAAAGTATATTAAGAAGTTGCAAGGGTTGAGACCGAGTGTAATAGCTTTGTTGAGGAAAACTTTTTTTAGTCCCCATGCTACACAGCCATAATTTTATTGTTGCGGGGGGGTTGGTGCTGTAACATCTCACCCATACTCTTTTATAGCAACGATGTGATCAGTGTAGATATTCAAATAAAACATGAGAAGCAGTGGGAATGCTCAGTAAGTTGTGTATTCCTCATCTTTGATCTCTTGTGAAAAAAGTATAGACTGTGAAAAGACTATAACTGTCTATCAAACCAAGGGGGGCTTTCCGGAGAATTTACTCAAGTCAAGGCAAATGCATAAATAAATGAAATAATAACTGTGTAGTTTTTTTTTTATTATCCAGGTGTTCAAAATGGTAATTGTCCAGATAGTGATATGCAGATCGAGACTTGAGCCCAGTGATGTCAAGATCAGAAAGTCAAAATAGCATCTTTTAGGCCACTGAGCCTTCATAATAATTGTGCAAAGGCATGTGGTGAAACATATTCTTCACAGAAGTTGCTGTGGTTCACTGATCAAAAGCAAGTACACAGACTTCTGCTGCTCTAAGCCTTTCAGTAGGTACTGCTAGATCAAGGGAAAATGCACGAGGGCAAATACATATCCAATGGCATAAGATGATCTCTGGAATATGTGTTCTCTCTAGTTTATTTGGCCTGGTCAGCCTGCTTCACTGCAATCTCTAACTCTTTCACAGACACACACACAAACACATTCACACACTGGCCTTGATCTTGACATGAGCCTGTAGAATTCCTGACTCCCTGGTACAATCCCTTCTCCAATGGACAACCTCTACAAAGAAAGGATGTACACATACTAGTGCACAAGTCTGCATAAGAATACGTGTCCTGCGTCTGTACAAAAGAAAAATAAAGGATCAATGTTAATTCTCAAAGTGTTCCACTCCCAACTGCCATTTCAACCCTAATAGCCATAAACAAGAGATAAACACAGGTTGTGCTCAGACCAGATGTTTATCTCCAGCCAAGTGTCAGTTGTCATGTGGATTTTATGGATGTTCCGATTTGCCTCCGACATATAAAGCGTAAGTGCACACATGTTAAGGAAAAATTGCTGAATCCTGCCAAGACATATCGTACAAGAGAAAAAAAAAATGATTCATAATGGCATTTCTCCAGCTGCGTAAGACAGAATGTGGTTGAAATGCATGAAATGCCGGGAAAATACTCGCATATACATGACACTGTCCGATAAGCATAATCTGTTCATTTCATGGTGCATCTTTTAAATGCTTGATATACTGTAGACAGCAAAGAACATGCAGCATTTTGTACACTGCAATACAATAATGCAACAATATTTAGCTTTAGCTTTAAAAAGCACTATATCAAACTTTCCCACAAAGGCTCATCGCTGTTTAATAAGGGACAGAAGTCAGGCGATTCATCTCACGACACTGTATAGTACTGTACTATACTCTGCAGTCTGCTATCTCTAAATAAATCATATTTCTATGTTTGATATGCTCTTGTGAAACTGCACTAGCTAAAATACTGCCATTACAGCTCTAAAAGGCAGAGTTTGTGGTGCTCTGACATGTAAGTACATAACTTAAACAATTTGGTGCTCTGAATGGTTATTGCTGCCATTCTCTTAAGCACCAGCCCCTGAACTTGTGCGCTCCACCTGAGAAATTTGTCCGAGGGAATAAACATGAACCGTTGCAAAATGTACACTAACAAGTACTTCACAGTGCACAGTGTGAATGGTTTACTCTATGGTGTGCTTTCTGCCATGATACATTCATTTGAAAGCCAATGTGGAAAAACATGACTTTAGAGACATTTCCAAAGTCAAGCAAAAAAAGGATAAAGGCTTTTAGAACTTGAAAATGCCACTGATCCATGTTCATGTGAAAAGAAAGTGTACCACGATTACATTCTTGTTCCTTCCTCCCTCTTCTCCTTCATAGCATATCTTCACTTGATTCACACTGATCCATGAAGCAGTGCTGGGACTGGATAGGATGGGGGATTCACAGGTCCTACAGCACAGGATAAGCTTTCCTGTCAGAGGAGGTGGAGGAAAGGGGAAAGGATATACAGGAGTATCCTGTCAGCCATCCTTAACCGGTGAAATGCATAATAGTCTGTGTGTTCTTGTATGTATGTACGTGATTATATGTGCACATGCACGCGCTTCTTTATGTGTCTTTATGTGCACGTTTGCAAACAATACTTGATATGTGTACTGGATAGATACGGGAGATTTTTTCCTCATTCTGATAGACAGCTTCCCTGTTGCCTCATCTTTTTCAACCCAGGAGCTGTTACCTGTGACAGCAGTTTCTGGTGAGGTTGGGCCGCTTGCAACATGCACAAAGAAACACAGGGGACCAGCCCTCCGCTGTGTGTGTCAACGGAAAAAGCAGCTAAACAAGACAAAAATAATAAACATTAAGAAGGGAAATTCTGCACAATTTAAATAAAAAAATTAATTCATTAAAAAAAAAAAGAAGAGGGATGGTCCAAACTCTCTGCCATGTGTACCTTTGACTCAGACCTCAATCATTGAAAATAATTTATAACCTATGAAGGCACATAATGATATATTTTCCTCCTTATCTATGACTTCTCAGTAATTTTTAATTTTTAATCTTTCTTGAAATGGCAGGAATTTGACAAATTGCCAATGTTGTTTATTGTTAATGTTTGTTAAGATTTATGGACTTCAATAAAATAATATTCCTGGCTGCATGTCTGAGTTGTGTAAATTGTGCCTTTTGGCATTACCTCTGACATATCCGGGACAGAGTGCTCCCTAAATTGCAAATATTTTTTATATTTTTTTTCTACAGTACTGTAAGATGTGCTAGCATACGTTGTAGCAACCCTCCACACACAATGTTCATAAAGGTTAACATTAGCTTGTTTATGCTAACGCAACGACAGCTCATAATCTGAGCTGGGTGCTCATAACATTAGCAGGCCTCAGTAATTACCATTCAGTCTGTCAGAATATAACGTTGACATTTTAAAGGAATATTTTCACATTATGGGTCTATCACCTTGTTAGTCAATTTAAATTAGTGCTCACACACTAACTATATGGAGGTGTCTGCCTGTGTATGTGTGAGCACCCACATAGCCACAGCAGCCTCTGTTCTTTTGTGTTTTTTTACTGTGGTATCAAATTTGGTATTGAGAATTGTGCAATTTTGTTGATATTGGTACTACAAATAAAATAGTATGTGAGTATAAATATATGAGCGCCTTCGTTTTAAGATGAGTCCAGTGAAAACTACCTATAACTCAAGGTGTGCAATCTCAGATATGTCCATCTTCTTTCATAAGATCTTCAAATAAGAACAGTTAATCAGAAACATGCACACAGAAAATGAATCCGCAGTACCTCTAAGTTGCACATCCATTTCAGGGCCCAGATAATTGCACGGCAGCCTATTTCAGACAACCAGGTGGCAGCATGTGTTTTTGAGGCTTATGACTTCCCATACCACCCACAATCAGCATCGTCCTCTAGGACTTCAAACACTCCCTCTGTTCTCCAAACCCTCCGGTCCCCACTCTCTCGGGGAACCAAGCACCTGGCCCGGAGTTTCATATTCCTCTCAGGTGTGCCTCCACAGCATTGCACTAGCCTGATATGCACGCATATTAAGTACTGTATTGGCATTCTATTTTTCCAATAGTTGCTATTTTACTTTCAAAGTAGGCCACCACTGAAGGACAGAGTACCTTTTCTGCCTACCAATTTCATCAGATGGAGGATGAGTGGTTTCCATATCCCCGCAGGTTTGTTTTCCTGTGTGTGTGTGTGTGTGTGTGTGTGTGTGTGTGTGTGTGTGTGTGTTTGTGTGTGTGTGTCTGTGTGTGTGTGTGTATTCTGTCTGGTTTATGCGCATGTTTATGCCATCATCATAATACCTTCCATCCTTATTTCAAGTTGCTGCTACTTTAAAACAAAGCATTATGCACTTATACTCAGACCTTTTCTTTCCTCAAATAATCCCCTAATTTGTGATACCATAGTCTTCCAACTCCTCCACACTGTCTCCCAACCTCCTCTTCTCTGTCCATCCTCTACCTCTGTTGTAGGTAGCTGTCTTCTTATCAGAGAAGGAAGCTCACATAGTATTCCCAGTGGCCATTCATGAGCTTCTGCCTTATGGGACCGCACAGATTTAAAAGCAGCAGAGGAAGCCCATACTGACTTCATTTCCCCGGAGAACACAGTGCACAGTGGAAGGGAGTGGATACATTACATGTACCACCATCCCTGTCACTTACAAAGTCAGAGTAATGACAGACCCTGTTGCATGTAGTATGGCTCCAGCTCACAAAACACCAGCCATGACATTCATCTTTTCTTTGTTGAAATTTGAATTTATATAGAGTGGGTGTGGTGAGGAAAAACTTACCAACAATTTACAATTAGAAAAGCTGGTGTTCCAGAGGGAAGGTCAGATTGAAAGCAATTCAAAAATGCATTCATTCACAATCACAGTACATTATGCGAAAGTTATTTCTGAATTAAAAACTTGGTTTAATTTTGCAAAAACAAATGTGGCATTTTAAACTCTCTGAGATTTTGTTTCCTGAGAGAGACAAATTAGTTGAAAATACTCCTCTGAATATCACAAAGTCATTTCAATGGCACTACTGATCTCCAGAGAAAACACATGTCACTGGAATTCTGTTGTCATTCCAACAAATACTGGAAAGAAAAGGCAATATTGCGCACGCACACACACAAACACGGACCTTATTGTATTAAATGTGGACTAATCTCTATCTCTCTCTCTCTCCCTCTAGAATATTCATTCAAAACAAACACTCTGATCCTGCTGTGTGCTGTCGGTTGCTTAAAGGGCGGGACAATCATAACATGACAATCAAAACACTCTTCACATCGAAGTCTTGGCAGGAATTCAACAGGAATATGTGCAGGCTGTGCTTTCTAAGATACTGGATGAAATAATTGTCAGCAGTCAACTTCATGTTTACCATCTGTCTATTGCTGTATGTCAGACTGAAATGGACATAAAAGGAGGGGCTGTGCACTTTTTTTTGTTCAGTAACCTTTAAAGCAAAAATGAAGGCAGGGAGCTTTCTGATTGATGTTTGGGATGATGATAAAAAATCATGTGGTCATGTGCTGATGCAAGTAGTTCGTAAAAGAGTTGAATTTTTAGGGTACTTTATTCTATCAAAGTGATTATATATTCAGCTCATAATGAAAAAACACCTATTTAATGAGAGTTGTAATTCCTCTACGAAGACAAAGGCATGGGCCACAGAAGAACTTATAAAATTCATTAACAGTAGTTTTGTGCCAGAAAGACTCAACAGGAGGGAGAGGTTAAGTGAGCTCATAAGCAAGAACAATCACTTGCATGGCTCCTGGCACTAAGAAAAGTACACTAAAATGCCTCACACCTCTGTTGTAACAAGAGGGAGTCCTTACCTCAGACAATGTTCGGAAATTACTTAACATCTTCCACTTGGGTGTGAAAACTGCTTTGCTACATTTAAACCTCAAATGCTCTGTAATTCTCAGGCGATTCTTCGGCCTCATTGGCTGGCAGGACGATGAACATGAAGAGCACATTTAACTCATGTGCGCATTGCAGAGACCACTGAACGGTTGCAGTGGGGTGTGCATTATTCTTCTCCTCTATAGCAGTGCAAATCCTGCAGGGGAGATGATTGTGCTTTTCCATCTAATGTAATACTATCACCCCGTCTCCAAAACACGACCGCTCCCTCAGTCTTCACTTCTTCTGTCCATCACTTGAAACATCTGGATTCGTTTTAGAAGGTCAGGGCTAGTGAAGCAGAAACTGTCAGTGGAAGTTGTCTTGATATGTGTCATGAAATGGAGCAAAGAAATGCCACCCTCAGATGGACCTGGAAATAACATTTCTGTTGATAATATAAAGTCTGAGAAACCTACTGCTGAGATAGAGGTGGGAATGAGCTCTATACAGACTCAGCTGCATTAAATAATATAGGAAATCAGACCCTTGCAGAGGTCCATAAAGCTTCCTATTTTTATCTGTATAGAACAGAACGCATTACTCATAGCAGTTTAAGAAAAGGAACATTATTATCCCCAAACTCCTGGTGACTGAAGAGCTGACGATATCAAATCACTTCCTGTCCACATGTGGAACTGAATCTGCATTTACCCACGCGAAGTGATGCAAAAATGTGACAAGACCCAACTCTTTTTCTGAACAGGTCCTGTAGGTGAAGGATGCTGTGCTTTCAAAGCCCCCTACAAAAATAACCATATTTTTATTATGAGTATCTTTATTAGGTGTGTGCTTTTGGGTCCTCGCTCATTTCTTCAGGGGCAAACAAAAGTAAGCTAAGCACTAGTTCCATAGTCCCTCCTACCCATCTCACCATGCCAATACTTGCCTCTTAACTCCCTCTCCCTTCATACCTCCCTTCCCTACCATCCCTCCTCCTGGATTAAAAGCTCTTAATTTTCACTAATTACACAAACTCATTTCTTTTTCTTCATGTCTCGGCGTTTCTCCTTGTTTTTCTCCATGGGGCTCATAAACACGTTTTGAAACTGGGTTTAATAAGCCTGCCTTGTGAGGGTTTAGGGCCTTTAATGGACACAGGGCTTGTTTGATAAGTCTCCACTTCATCACACACTTTATTAATTAAAGTTTATATTACATTAGAAACAAAGTTAAAGCTATTTGCTCCCCATTGATGGTTTCATGTAGCTGCATATCTATGGCCAATTAATTGGAGTCTTGCCTCCCCGTTTGCATTTTTTCCCTTGTTTGACAAAAGTGTATCGGGGTTAGCTTCAGGCAATATGTTGCAAGCAGCAGCAATACCCTGCACTTGTAATCCAGAATTATCAGAAGCTTGACTGTACTAGTGATTTAAAGGTCTCTGTTTAGAGTCCTTCAAGTGGTTAAATATCCTCAAACATCTGTTTTTATGTGTAACTATAGCCCAGGCAGCCACAGTGTCCATTAAGGGAAATAATTGTGCATACAGTCAAAAATAACTGAAATAAAATAAAACAGAATTAAACAAAGGTTGCTCCTCAAAACCATTCACACTGTCCGTGTAATGTGGTACCTTTGGTGAGACGTGAGAGAGGGATATCATTAGAATGATGAGCATTCTTTTGCAAATGTTTTTGATTGGAAATGGTTTGGTTATTTTTATGGTTTTGTTGGTCATTTCACGAGTAACGTGAGCAGGCAGACGATCACGCATGTTGTAAATAAAGCTGAACAATTAATCAGGAACAAATATCATGTCCTAATGACAGGAGCTGCGTTTTTTGAAAAAGGTAAATTGTTGTCACAACATACCATTAAAAATGAAGCATTTTTGTGCTATAAAGATGCCCTGGCGTCAAATCGTACTCTCTTAAGGGAACTTAAAGGAACACTGATATCACAATCTCAATATCTGTCAAAATAATTGCAATAAGATTTTTCTGCATATCATTCAACACTAGATGTAAACAAACACCACTCTAACACAACCTATAGACAATGCCAAAAATACTGGTGATGGACACTGACAGTTTGATGCAATAGCTGAATCTATATTTAAGCTTCATAATTGTTAAGATAAAATAGCACAAACCCTAACCCACATACATATTAACATTCATGCAGATTGCACTGCCAAATAGCATTCAAGAAGCTGCAACTTAATTTCTCAACAAGTCCTCCGATCTAAATGACCATTTAAGTTGTGTCTCCCGATCCTCTGCAGTGCTCCCACTACCATTTCTTTGGTTGGGTCCCTCCTCTCCCCTGAAGCGATTAGTAGTATTTGGGTTTTATCTAATTTATGCACGCTTATTCCATTTGTTATCAGTGCGAGAGTCTCTTCTACGTCTTTCTGTCATTTTCAATTGCGCTTCTCTCCTCTGCTTTCTGTTTCATGGTGAGTGTCTTAGCCCCTCCCCACACACATGGATCGGAGCACAGCAGAGACAGGTTGACAACTCGTTACGTTAAGTGCAATAAAAGCTTTCCAACAAGTGTTATAAATCCCTCTAAAGCCAAAGATGGACAGACGTTGACCACAAACATCTGAGAGTCAGGCTAAAATATCGCAGTTTTATAAACACACGCAATCTGGCAAGGATGTCTGCTGCTGATGGCAGGGAGGCTGGTACTTCCACATGGATAGTTACAAGAGCAAAATCTGTTTCCGTTTCAAGATGATCAATTTAAATTAAAATAAATTAATGTTGTGTTGATTCTCCAAGGTGACCAACAAAAATGCCAAACCAAATTATTTAAATGATTGGTCTTTCTGTTGTATATATCAGGCAGGAAGGCCTTCAACTTCTCATTAACAACTACAACTCACAAATGAAAGAAAATGAACCGTCATGCAGAAATATGTACACTGAAGACAAAGAAATAAGACTGAACAAAACGTGCATGTCTTAATTTATGCCATTGGTTGAAACTTTTTTAATGCTAAAATAATTGTTTCTTTCCATATTTATTTGCTTGAAATTGATTTAGTTCATATCAAACTTTAACTAGGCAATCATGGAAAAAAAAAAAAAACAGTTTGAAAGTAGTCAGAGTAGTCCAGCAGTAAAGAACACAAGGCCAGCATAGTTTATGTAACAGGGGGAAATAAATATTGATGAGAAAAGGGGGAATTAACAGGATTTAAAGTTGATTGAGGGTGAACACAAAACTCTTTGGATGAGGGGACAATGAGATTAGTCCTTCCATCAACATAAATACATACTGCCATCTACCGCCCCCTGACTCTGACTCCGGGGTGTCTTTCATGAGCTATAAATACATATGTAGATGAGGCTGGTGGGGCCAGCAGTGGTCAGTGCTCCTTGTGAACACTGTGGCCTGTTACTGACCAATCCTTCGGTATGATGCCTGCTAGCCCAGATTAAAGGAGTGCAGCACCAGCTCTGGGGGATGGAAGGTTGTATCACTATTTACCCCATGTCAGGACACCAATGCAGGGCCAAGGCAATGCTAAAATGTTCCTCTATTGTGTGTCTGTCTTCCTTTGTGTGTTTGACAAATGAAGCGTATAGTGATGCAGGGTGGGAAACCAGAGGGAGGGGGAGAATCCCACAATGGCAGCAGGTGCACTGGGACAGCTAATATTTGCACAGCAGCCTCCATGGCAAACAAGCAACTCCCCCTGAAGAAAAGGGGCAACTGTCTCCTCATAAATGGCTCCGTTACAGACACATAAATCCAGGGCTGACTCCACCAACCTATCTGTATCCCCCATTCCCATCCCTCTTCTTCTCCCCGCAAATCCCTTCAGTGCAGGACAATTGCCAAGATGCATCTTGGCAACATGCGACATTGTAGAGGTCAAGCTGAAGCCTCTTCTGTGAATGTAGTGTGTCTATGTTCGTGCTAGTGTGTATGCTATCCCCCACCTGCAGTGTGCCAGACACATGGCCGGCAACACTTCAGTCTCGGTCACACTTTTACTGTGATGAATGTATCAGTAGAAGAGTACTTTTGTTGTGTCTGGGGACCAATCGATTGTCTAAACACACAATGGACAACTTAATGCACAGGTTATGGTCAGGTCACAAACTTGAGGGAACAAATCCTATAAAACATCAAATTGAACATCAAAAGTTTATATAATAATAATACTTTTGTTTGCCGAATCATTATTATCCCTCTTGCTGTTGACGAAAGTAAACTATATGTGTGAGTTCAAGTCTTTTAAAACCAACGCAAAATATTTCCAGATGTTTTTGTAGCTAGTATTAGTAACCCTAAATTAAATATATATTAAGTATTTCAGATACACGAAATAAACTAAGTCCTTATATATATGCATTGGCTTTGCTCAAAACAAGCTGATCTGTTTATGTTAGGATCCCACAAAAAGGGTGGGGGTCAATCTGAGAAGTAACCAAATGATTGTGTGCAGGCAAAGCCCTTTATCTCATGTTTTCTTCATTCCTAACCTCTCTTTTTGGTGGTTAGGCATAAGAAATGAAAGCTTAATCCATTTAGATGGAAAATCCATGGCAGCCGCCCTGACCGTGTGGGGGTATTAATAAGATGACAATGGAGATTCATCAACAGGACTAGACTGTTGTTCCATCACTGCCTGTCCGGAGGTAATAAATAGGCCCCAAACCAGCAGAAATGCTGGACTCTCTCTAGACTTTCATGAAAATCTACTGTTAATATGTATAATGTATTACAGGCAATCTCATTAGATGAGGCCAAACAGTTACAGATAATATTCTGACAGAGAAAAAAGTGTCTGACAATATCATATCAACACATTAAAAACAAAAATATCAAATACTGTAGAAAAACATTGTACTATATTTTGGAACATCAAACTGTAAATATATAAAACATGTTTAAAGAATTTAAACAATTTAGAGAAAACAATATTTGTAGTTTCTTTTACTGACTACTGACAAAGGAAGTTGAAGTTGAGAAATGAAGATATCTTGAATGAAAACATTATCACGTGGTTATTATAGAGACTTCTTGCATGCCTGCTGCAGAGTCAGCAGTCTGCCAACCATCTTTTAATACCTCAAAAATGTTGCAGGTTTTGAAAAAGGCTACTATGTTTATTTGTATGTATTGGTTAAAGAAAAAAAAAAATGAATAAATAAATAACTAATGATAATAATTACAATGATAATAATGATAAAACTTGATTTGGTAAAATTGGGGTAAAGTGAAGAGATTTTTATCTCTACAACAAATATTATATTTAGTGATCTTCTATGAAGGACAAAATTGACATAAGTATAAATACATGCAGAAATAAGTAAATACATAAATAAATGCAAAATAAACACATGTTGGAAATGGAAAATGCTGTATTTCTACATTTCTTTATTTATTTCTGTGTCCGTATGTGGTTATAGCAGTGTGATCGATTGGTCTGATCTACTATTACTGCCTTGACTGGTACACACGAACTTTGCCTCTCCAGTGTTGCCAACTTGCCAGCGACATTCACATTAGATTTAGAGGCTTAAAGAACAGGTTAAGACACCATAAGGGAAAGAAATCTGAAACATGAATTGTGTCATGCAAAAAGGTCACTGACTGGAGCCTGTCTTTGTGGATTTTATTGTAATGTTATCACAACAGTCATGAGATAGGCAGGTTAGATGAACTGGAAACTAAACATGTCTGCAGGTCAGAATGTGAGTGTATGTGCCTGTCAATCTGCACTGGCACTGCGGGAGGCAAACCTGTGTAGGGTCAACCACTCTTGGATGGATGGATGGATGGATGGATGGATGGATGAATGGATGGATGGATGGATGGATGGATGGATGGATGGATGGATGGATGGATGGATGGATGAATGGATGGATGGATGGATGGATGGATGGATGGATGGATGGATGGATGGATGAATGGATGCATGAATGAATAGAGAGGCTTTTAAGCATCCTTCACAAGTCATTCTTCCCCTTGTGATCCAAGTAACAACATTTGTTGACAACTGGAAGCCTTTGGAAATTCTGTGGCCAACAATGCACTGATTCACTTGAGTCTAGTTGTGGGTTAATGAAGATTTGCTGGGTGCCCAGGGTAGCAGGTAAATACAGCCATTAGAGGAGATTATATTCACAAACCAGCAATGAATGTGTTAGAAATTAAAGAAGATGATGATTTCACACTATGTGAATGGCATACAAGCTGCCCATTTGAACATCTCCAGATGGCCTGTGAGAGTTGTTGACATATCCGCAGTCAGAAGCTCAACTGGGGGTGACCTTTCCTCCTGGCTGGATATCGGATTGATGTGGATCCTACTAGGACTAATAACAGAATGAGGATCACTGGGACTGGTGGTCCCTGGCTTGAGATAAGAAAAACAGATACTAGAAATTGGCAACTTCAGCTTGAGGAAAGCTTAAAGCTGCAGCTGAACACTACATGGTAAATTTGAAAAGCAAAATCAAGTTGAACGCTGGTTAAAAAGGTGAACACCTAAATCAATAACACATGAACATTTCTTAAGACTTGGCTGGACCCAAGGACAATCCTTGTGAAGCAGGCAGGGATTGGGCAGGTGAGGGGTACCAGCTTGGTCAATAAACTGGGCCCCTGCCCCAAGGCAACAAGCTGACTCCAGCTGTGAGACAAGACCGTAGGCCAGTGTTTAACTTTCATCCTGTCAGCCAATGGCTCTCCCACTGCTCCCCCACCACTTGCCACTCAGCGCGACATTCACCTCTTCCTCACCGCACACCCCCGCCCCCTTGATGAAAAGGCAATCAATGAGCTGGACTGGCTTGCATGGTAGCCTGAGGCGAGACTAAAAATTCTGTAGTCAAGAGTTTTATATGTGAGAATGCACTGTGGGTAAGAAATAGCAAACTTGGCCAAAAACGGTATTCTATCGCTACTAATTCTACTACAACACATGAGAACAGGCTTGCTGCAACTAACACATTAAATACCCAGAAAAAAAAGTACAAACATGCAAATTAATGCAACTGAAATTGCTATTTGATTATTAAATGTGCTTTTTACTTTATTATGGTTCATCTTGTCCAATCATCTTTTTTTAACTTCTTTCAGTTATTTAGTGGATTTTATCGTAATCTTATCACAACACCACCAGGGGAAATCTGTCAACGGAGCTTTTAATTTTTAATTTTAATTTTTTTTTTTTTTTTTTAATATTTGTAGGATTCGGAACTACAAACTTCAACTTAATTTAGAAATTCAAGTGACATTATACAAACACAGACACACAGTAACTAACACTAACTGTTATGCTTGTGAGCAGAAAACCTGATTGTTACATCTTAGGAATGTTTGTAGAACCTGAAGTAGCATGTTATCCCCACACAAAACAAGCTGCAGGTGAGAATGAAGAGGTGAGGAGATAGTGCTAACCAGTACGCAAAGATGTTTTCTTGAAAGGAAAAAGAATATGTTAGCAATTTCATAAGAAGTTGATAAAAACACACTGAAAGTCCTCTGCCATTGACATCGGGAAGATGAGGAGTGAGAGTAATTTCTTAACCATCCTTTCTTAGCCTCAAAGTGACAAAAGACAAATCTACAGTTGCAAATTAACCCCGGAATAATGAATGAGGAATGGAGCCCTGAGGTCTTAATTGAATATTTGCTGGACTCATTTTGTTGACAATGATGGATGTCTGCAAAAAAAAAAATGCCTCGGCAAACTCATAATTCATATTTCATCCTCCCTATATCTGACTTCAGCTGTGCATATTTATTGATTGGTAAATGATTAGTTTTCATTGTGCAGCTAAACTGAATGAAGTTTGACATGTTCCGGTGAGGTTTGATAAATTGGGGCTATCTGGACTTTGAAGAGATGAACATGAGTGCCTCACAGAGACATGTGAAATACAGTGCAAACCGCTTACAGTGATCACATTTGCAGTCATCAACTGCTTATATGGATAAATAAAAAAAAAAACTCATTCCTATACGAATGCTGTTTAAATAGTTCACTTATAGTAATCAAGTAGTCAGTTTACAGTTTCCATTTCCGGTCTCTTTCTGCATGACAACATATGGGGAGAAAAAAAGTGTTGTAGCCTACTAATGCCAGCTGTCATATACTCAGATCTCTTTAACTTATTTGTACAAGGTTTATGGACTGCCAGTGTGTAACGACTAGTGGGTAACAACCATCCCTGCCTGCTTTCCCAACGTAAGTGTGTGCACATATGCGTATGTGTGTTGCTGTGCATACTTGTGTGGCATGTGATATCTTCACCACCGTGGCTGAGTGAGTTATTTTGCCTCCTGCTCTTTTCGTGTTTTGGGACTTTTACAATTTGGAATTATTGTCACCGCGCTCTCTGAGCAGCAGGTATGTTACATGAGCGGAGTGTAATGCTTTCACCCTGACCATTCAGACTAAGCTTGGTGCAGGAGAGGGCCACAGCAGTTTGTTATTTTAACTTTAAATCAGTAAATAGCAAAGCTGTCCTTTTCATTACTTTATATTACCATATATTCATGTTCATACAAATGTCAATTAGATGGTAACCTGCATGAGAAATAAAGAAAAAGGAAAAAAAAATGTGGTGATAATAATCATCTACTTATAGTGATCAATTTGTCTGGGACAGATGTGATCACTATAAGCAGTTTCCATTGTACAATAAAAGCAGTTCTAGATAGAATAATTTTGAAACCATTAGCATAGCACATCCCTGCCGCTGCATGATTGTTCTTCAATGTTAATACTGTGTGATCCGGCCTTACCCCTGCTTTGACGTATGGCCCAGTTGTAACACCTAAAAAATGTATTGTCTAAGTAAAGGAATCTTAAAAAACAATTTGCTGAAAAGTCACTTTGGGTTTGTGCTGTGAGCTAACAGAAAAGTCTAGCACTAAGTTCCAGAAGTGCAAAGCTGATATGTAGTAAAGAGGTTTGTGTATTTTGAGTATACAACCCCTAGTTCCTCCAAAAAGACAAGGTTATGGATGCTGATCAGGCATTGTTTTTTTCAGGGCTCACTGACAGAAAAGCTGTTGTACTGTGCTTACTTGAGTATGACCTCCAGAAGAATCAATGTGTGGCATCGCCATCTATCCTACCACTGACATACACACAGTAAATAGCCTGAGACATGGAAAACTTAAGGCTTCTGTAAGATGAGCATCAAAACTGTTTACGAGCACTACCATCAAGAGCTTAACAAAACTGTCTTTAAATCTATAAATTGTGTTTATGGTTCAAGCATTCTGCTTTTTTTGTGACAAATCTGCTCAATGACAGAGGATTGACTTTGAAAATGAGAATGTCATTTCAAGCCTCTAAAAAGACTTAAGCATTTGGCAGCAACCTTGTGTCGGATGCTATTTCTGTGGGCAAGCAACACTAAGCATGTTACTATAGTAAGACGATTTTGATGGGGGAGAAGTCACTCAAGGAAATAAGTCAGATCGCAATGCCTGAAGCACTTTAAGGACATGTCGGATATGCACAATGCAGTGCTGATCAGAGAGCACACTGGGGCAGATCTCTTTAAAATGCTGCTCTGTGAATGTGACAGTGCTGCTCTCGGCATACTTATTCATGGGATTAAAAACAGCATAAGGTGGTGCTTGAATTCCACAACTTTTGTCCCAGTTGTAAGAACTGTGCTTCTTAAGATGGAAAAAAAACATTCAATTCCACAAAGATGATTCAGAGAAAAAGAGGAAGGAAAAGTGAGTTTTGATTCTGTCAGCTCAGGGACGGGTTTATACTCAATATCTAGTAGGACAGAAAACCAGCAAAAGTCTAAAAGACCACAGAGCCATAAGTTAAAATTAATTTTACAAAATATGGCAGTTTTGACAACACAGGCTGATAAAGTGTGTAATTAATTGTACACAACTGTAATTAGCGCTATACTTGATGAATACAGGAACGTACGCTGAATACAAATCCAAAGGTAAAGAAACAAAATGTCATTGGTTGAATACAGCAAGGACTGAATTACCTTTAAATTTAGAAAAGCAGTTAAATATGAATAAATAAAAATGACACCATATGCACAGAGACTCAAGTAAGCAAACCAATTCCAATTGACAGAAAACTGGCAAATTTTTCCTCAATGTAAAATCTTTGACTTAATCCACCAAAATCTGGCCTTGCAGGGTGAAAAGTTACTTGTCTTTAACTTGAACTTTTAAGTAACTTTTCTAACATTTCAAATGATTAATTATTAACACTAACAGGTGAACACTGAAGACCACGAAGATTTTGATCAACATAAAAGTTCAGACAGAATCCGGCACTGGAATATAACTGCAGTTACTACCTACCTCTAAGACATCCATAGACAATTTTTAGACTTACTCTTTAGAAGACGTGTGTTCAACTTTGCAATCAAGCTAACTTAACAACGAAATTTAAATCAAAAACAGCATCTGACAACTACATTTTAATAATATTCAGTGAAATTTGTAAAGGCATATTTATGGTCATTTTTGATGAGATTTAATCGCTTGTCTTATGGAGTATAGAAATACATAACGAAAACATACTTACAACATACAAACTCCACAGTATATCATATACTGCATAACACTGTAGGTGTTATATAAATAACAAATCTCTAACAAATCTTTAAAAACATATATAGTTTTAGAATATGTGTGAGGATACATAGTTATGGAATTGTTGTAGTACTCGTGTTGGGCCAGTTATGAGTTAGAGGTGTACGAAATCATACTGGATATGAAATGTGATAATGACTATGACATTATAATTTGAGACTGCACACCGGGCATTAACACCTGATCAGCTGTGTAGCAATTGTGGTAGTGTATATGCACTGTGTGTGTAAGCCCCAAGTGTTAAACAAAAGTACAAAGCCTACACCGTTCACCCACTATAGAGGCAAACAACCCCAAACACCACCCAGCTGAAAGTCAGCACTTTAACCTCACAGCCCTGGTTTCATTTGAAATCCAGTAAGCTGGAGTAGAGCCAAAACAATGAAAAACATTTCTTCCAATGCTATCACTATATGCATTTTGGTTTATAAACTACAGCCCCAGTAGGACCCCCCCCCCCCCAGACCATATAGTTCACCTTGAAGGCAAAAAGGCATCGCAGATAAAAGACAATCTCATCAACACATCCAAGGGAAGTAACGATGATAGACCATGAATAAATATTTTCCCAGATGATTAAATGATGATTAAACTGGGAGGACATGGTGGGGAGATGGGAAAAGGTGGCTGTGAGCCGAGGCACTGTGTGTGAGACTGTGTATGCAGGAGGTTAGATACAGAGCGGGGATAAGAATGCAGCTATCTGGGGCATATAATGTGCTGTAAGGCACTGAAATGGCCGAGCCCCACCCTCCCAACCCCAACCAGCAGATGAAGGCAAGGAATGTTTCCCTTGAGTTCAGAGACTGCCAGAATCTCCCTCTATGTTACAGGGCTCGGTTAAGACAACATTCCCCGCCAAATAAACAGCTATACACACCAGAGGAGAAGAGATTATGCCACAGAACTATTCAAAGAGGGAGAGCACCTCAGAACCGTGTTCTGTCTGTTACAGAGGAACACTACCCATCAAAGCAGACTGAATATATGCAAATGTGTATTTCAAATATAGGGTTTAGTCAACAACCTCCTTTTGATGTCAAATGAAAATTGTAGGGATGGGTTGTGGTGGACGCATGTGTTTCTGTGTTTGTACTGTATGTACATGAACGCTCATGTGTTGGCTGGCCTGCAAAGCTTATACAAACTACAGTACATCTGGGGAGTTTGATTGATCAAGCAACCATGAAGTGGGGGTGCAGTAATCGAGTTTCACATCAGCTCTAGCAATTTTGCAAATTGGGCAGTTTCTTTCATGTGTGAACTGCAAACAAATGAGTTTGCAGCAAGTTTTTAACTAGACTTACAAATGACATACTCTCTAACTAGCACAAATACAAACACATATTTACAGTAGTCCTGTCAACACAGCACACCTGTGCTTACAGAGATAAATATAACCCTTTTTTGATATGTGATATATTTTCACATCACATAAGAGTTTCTGAGAGGATAACACTCCTTTCCTCCTAATAGTGGATTTCATGGATTTTTATTCACTTGCAGCCTAGATAGAATTTCACATATGTTGCTTCAGTACATGGAAACATACATATTTATATGTCTTGGTAATCTTGATTACACATCTGCATGTGCAGAAGTACATATGTGAAAAGCAAATCTGAACATCTATGATATAGTCACAGGGGGCAGCAAAACTTTCCTTCTTCAAGTAAGTCAGTAAAAAATATGTGATGGTTTGAGGAAATTTTAACAGATGCTGAAAATGAAGATCCTCATAAAAATTCTCCCTACCAATTCAAATAAAATGGGAAAAAATAAATATATAAATAAATCACTTTGAATGTCTCTTAAATTCTTAGAATGGAAATAAAGGCAAACAAAATTCACTTTGGCCTGTTCTCAGACTGCTATTGACTGCAGCTCTGTGAGCAAATACTAATATAATCACTGCAAGACACTAGGTCTGTTCATTTAATGGCATCCACACCAGATGGAGCTTGCAAGTGACAGTGGGAGCAGACTTTCAAGCTCTTCAAAACAAGAAGGAACCATGATGTAGACATAAACCAAAATATGTAACCCACGACCAATTGCATGACATTGTTGAACAGTAACAGCCAATAGGGGGCAGTGAACAACATGTGCAAAACAGATAGCTATCCCGAGCAGCTGTGCACAACTGGAATAAGTCAATGCATCCTTTTTGAGGTAAGTCAACCGAGTCTTTAAGGGGAAGATCAACCAAGAGAATCATCAAACTGTATTGTTATTACATTGTATTACAATGTGCGAACAAAGCTATTTATTCTAGCTGCCAACATCTTTTATCAATTTTTGTTAAACCAGGTTTTATACAAATTCCATACTTCAATATTGGTGAAGATGAGCTTAGTAAGTAGAGCAATAAAACAGTCAGACTGAAATAAAAGGACAAACAGGCCAAAAGTACATGTGAAATTCACTCAAGGAGACATCAGGCTTTGTAGTGAACTGCTTGTGTTCCGTCCTCTCACTTTAGGGAGCCCTAAGGCTCATAATCACAGTCCAGCATGAGAAGACAGATGGCCTCCAGTTATACTGTGACCTCACCAAATCTTCCATGCATCAGCTGTCTCTGTGTTCAGTGGAAAAGCCTGAAAAAGTTTTCTTTGACGTAGTGGATCAGTTTTCACCTCAAGTCTAAAGTTGGGGCTTAAGTGTTAAGGAAAGTAATTTCCCTTTTTCACATCTTTTTTTAAATCTTTCAGTCTTACAACTGAAGTTTGAAAGTAGGGAAGATGGAGAGCAGGTGTACGGTGATTGAGATCAGTGTAGCAGAAAGCTGTAGGATTCAAGGGCCCTGGCCTGACAGTTACAGTATGCTCCTCTCTTCTTGACTCCCTGCCAGGCTGCAACTGAGGCCATCTGTTTGGGTGACGCCACATGCCCAGACAGTCATGGCCATGATATACAGTATATTTGCTAGATTATTTGACTGTCGGAAGGGAAACAGCTTTTCCTGAAAAATAAATGCTACAATGATACACATGACGCAAAGGTTAGATATTTGTCTGGTGAATCCACAATACAAAATTTCATTGAGAGATCATTTCTTTAACTACAGGTGTGTGTAGACTGATAATGGGAAGTGAGGTTTTTACAGGTTACTTAAAGTGAGAAGACTATGGGCATGGTCTCCCACGGTGGTGTCGCTTTTATTTTAATTGTCATTTTTCATTACTTTTCACTGGGCCCTTTAGGTCAAGTTTATGAAAAGATCATGTTACTTTATGAAAAACTTATTGAGTTTTCATTGAGAGGTTGGATTGTTGTGGCCTTGATTTGCATGGCAGTGTTTCAGGATAGAAATGGTAGAAATAGCTGTGAAAAAAAAAAAACTGCATACTGTGAAAATTAATTTTTCCTCAAACTCTTGTGTGAAGCATGATGTGAACATTTAACCTTTGCAACAAACTTTACTAAAAAGGCCATAGCAGTGAACGCCTGATGATTGCTGAAACTGAAACTTGCTGTCACTTAACTGATTATATACTGCCCCAAGCCAATCCCAAGGATTGGGATCTGAGAAAATCAGAGCATTTTCTATTTTGTCATATTAATTACACAAAGCTCAATCAAAACATGAGCAGGCTACCACATAATGTTGTGAGCCTAGAAAACGCAGAATGCACTAAATTTAACAGCAACCACCAGTTTCCATCAATGATGTGATGCAAACGCATTATTTTACGTAATACTAGGACTGAAGTTTACTTAGTACTTGTAAAAAGCAGTCTTTAGAGATATATTTTTTCTTATCATTAAAAAGGACCAAAGCATTGATATGTTTTCACTTTTTCATGGTAAATTATTTCCAAATTCATTAATATAATTCTTTTTGATTCAAATTGACTTTGAACAATCCGGTACAAACCATCAACAAATAATCTAAAGTAACACAAAAAAAAGTATTTTATCTAAAGTGGTAAATACTTTATACAGTACATGAACACATCTACAAACTTCCAAGGGCATCCTACCCTTCTCACCCATTCAACCCCAATTACCCCTCAACATCTTTAAAAGAATCCCTGAGAAAAGCCTTACCCACCTTATTATCCCACTAACCAATTAAAAAAAATGCTACTGTGTTTTACTGACACAGGTCTGAATGTTGTTTGCATTCATAAATAAAGTTAATGCACACAGGTGCATTAATTAGGACTCCACATTATGTGAAGAAGCTGGTAAGGTTCTCCATCTTTTTGAAGTTCAAAGTACCCTGTGGAGTTTTTGACCACAAGTCTATGAGGCAAAGTTTTTACATGCAGGTCCACTTTTTGTTTGTTCTCCAACACAGATGCACTCGCTCGCAGATGACACGGTACACATTCATGACAATGCTTTCACACAATTCCACTGATCTACTACTGACCAAGAAATGCAGCAATTCCCGAGCAAAGCTAGGGAAGACAACGACTGTTGGCAAGGGCATCATGAATGTAAACAAAGCAGGATTTAAAATGTGGATTTAAGTCAAATTCAAGTAAAAAAAGTCACTGACCTGCGCACACATTCAGCACTTTTGTTAAACCTTAAGAAAATATGCAAAGCATGTTGGTGAGTACCAGCGGATGTAAAGAAAATCTTTGTTTACAAGAAAACTCCAAAGGGCACATTTAATCGTTAAATCAGCATAGGTAAGGTGTGTGCCCCATATCTCCTCATTGCGTTTAAAAGAAGAAAGAAAAACAAATCAAAACACAAATATATGCTTTGTAATCACCATTGCATGAGCCAGTGGCTGGATATCATATATTAATACAACAGCTGACATAGATCATCCAGGGTGTTTTTATAGGCTAAGAGTAAGCTGCAACATATAATATTATATCCTGGAAACTCCCTAACCCCTTCCTGTCTTTTATATTTTCTGAATCAAATCTTGTCTCAATATATTAGAGGTAAAAGAAACAGATAGCTGAACTGCAAAAATGCATACTAGGAAGCACATTCATTTTATTTAATGAAAGCATCCCTTGAAATATGATATAATAAACAAATTTTCACTGTGTTCAACATCACTGTAGTACCTCTGGGCATATTCAACAACTTAGCTCTAATGTCCTTAACAAGTAAAATATCGTGTTCATTTTTGCAAACTATGTTATTTATCCTTAAGGTGTCCTGATCATTGTTATTCACATCACTGCCTTACAGTGTTGTTTTTGGTGATAAAAGCAAGGATCTAGACCTAGTGACTGATGTTTGTATTTAAATTTTACTTGTTTAATGTTGTGCTGGCAGTACTGTTTTACAAACGACAGCACCAATGTTTAATGAATGCCCTTTCTAAATTAACTCATCATTAATAACAAATTATATTATCAGTCTTAAAGACGGAGCAATCCACCACTTTAGCTGAAGGCCACTGAAGTGATAGAGTCAGGAAAAGCTAATTCTTGGTTAGTGATGATTACAGCATTTGGAATTCAGCTGAATGCGTGTGCTCTGTGCTGTGAAGGGACAGTTATTAGTTAGTCCATTTGATTGCAGACAACCATGAAGAAAACATAAACATGCTTAATAACTTAGGAACCATGATGATGGAAATACTTCAGTTTTCAAACTAATTAATTTATTGTTCTTCTTTTTAGGTATGCATGAGATATTGTTAATTCTTGTACAATCCTGACAACTCCAGAAGTATTACATGAATGAAATCATGCTGTTTCATGCGGAAATTCACAGCGGTTAATAGACCCTAACAATGAGTTGTAAACGTTGATATGGGATCCAAATGGCTTGCAGCAATGGCATTCCCACAACATTACCTAAAGAAATCAGCAAGACATTTTTATGTCTGCAAAAAATATACAGTAGGTAGGATTATTCCTACAACACCTTGACAATAGATGATCGGGTAAAATGCTGTTTGAGGTGGCTGAGGTGCATACAATATAGGAAGAGAGAGAAGACAGAAAAACAGTGAAATAAAAATGATGTATTTTAAATGTATGCCTGCAATATCACAGTAAGTCTTCAACGATATGTACTCAGTGCTTCAGCATATACATGTTTGTTTTTCTCCTTATCAGTTGAAGTTTGTAAGTATACATTTCTTCCTCCCACACTGGCCGTAAACAAAGAAGGCAGCTGCTGTCGTGATCCCTATGAAATGATTGGCAGAGCCTCACAGGATTCCCTTGGTTACAAGGACTGAGGCTACGGCAAAACAAGGCACTCGCTGGGTGCTGGGTGCAGCATCCCCTGTCGCTGCCATACCTGGAGGCAACCAAAGAAGCTGCCCTGCCCACACTAATAGGGCAGGCGGCAGCTCAGACACTTTTTGCTTGCCTGCTAACAAGACTGATCCATCCTACTTTTGTTAGCATGAGAGAGTTCTATCACAGACATAGTTTTAACGGTATTAAGTTTGCCCCTTATGCTGTACGGTTCAACCTAGCGTAAAAATGAGTTTCTATCAATCTGGACAGCTAATGACATTGAATCATTCAAGCCTCTTGCTCCCTTGCTTGTCTTCCTGCTTGCTGGATCGGCATCTACCTGTGCGCTCTCTCTGTCTCCTTCTATATGTCTCCTATTCACAAGTCCAATGCTTTGGGATCAATTTAGAGGCAGTGTAATTGCCTTGAAACTATTGTAGCATCATTAGACCAGAGTTCTAAGATGGCATTTGCAGGGAAAGAAAGGGCATGGCTAACAACTTCTCCATAGCTCTAAAGGTTACTTTTAATCACCCAATGAGGAATCCTCTTCTACCTCCTCATTCCTGGTTTAATTTTACTCCCAGCTCCAGTCAAGGGTCCACATCCACCATGCAACGGCGTATCTGGCAGGCAGCTCAACTAATTAAGTGGTGAGTTTGTTTGTTACAAAGGGATTCTGACCTTTGACATGTTATGTGATGTTACAAAGAAGTGGCTTTCACTTGGACTCAAAATATAAAAATCAGGGTCCACAACATTTGGCTACCCATGAGGTATATATATATATATATATATATATTATATATATATATATATATATGTATGTGTGTGTGTATGTGTGTATGTATGTATGTATGTATGTGTGTATGTGTGAGTGTGTGTCTTATATATTGGCCTAAGTCTGTAACATTACATGAGCTGAAGTGTGTTATCAAGAAGGTTCAATTGATGCTCAAATGGCTTCAATCTTAAATTTCCAAATCATGCTGAGAAAAGGCATGACGGCAGACATAGAATTTATGTCATGGAAAGATGATTACACTGGAGTGGGCCATTCATTCTTTCATTTCTGGAAGAGGCTTCACTTTGCTTAAGAGGTGTCTTTGCTCTACTAGCAACAAAACAAAGTGGCTGGGGCAGAACACCAAACTGCCAAATTGAGATGAAGAAAGCTATAATTCAGTTTTTACCCTGTCAGTGCATACACTAAGCTATGCCATGATTGTCAGTGATGAATCCTTTATTTTTCTGCTTCTGTCTGCCTGACTTTTCAGGCCTTTGCTTCTTCAGACAAAGCAGCTTTTGCAGCGGACCCAAAAACCCCACAGGTGATTCTTTCATAAATGCATAAATGAGGGGCAAATTATTATGCACAGTGCTGAATTTAGAAAGTGCAGCCACACACATGTTCATCAACAGGGTCTCTTTCTCTGACTTCACTATTTCCTTTGGGAGTGAATACTGGCTCATGCAGACGAGACAGTGTGACAGAAATTCTTGCTAGCGCCACATTTCTGCTCAGCTCCCCTTCCTCCATCAATGGTAAATGTGTTTCGTCAGCTGACAGTGGTAAGACTGACACACATCAGACACATGCGTGTGCATGCCAAATCTAGGTCAAAGATCCATTAAAATTTCAACAAAGTCCTTCGCTCTGCCATGGAGGTGCGATAAAACAATTCAAATGGATGTGGAATGCCCATAAGGCTGTGCTATATCTTCCATGGTGGCCACCACTACAAAGCCTGGGTAGATTGTGGACCAACACACACACACACACACACACACACACACACACACACACACACACACACACACACCTGCCCACCTACAGTAACACCAAAACACAAAAACCTCTGGCTGTATAGGTCATGGCAGTGTCACACAGCTGCCTGGGCTTTGTCTGGTTTACAAGGACAGAAAACTGTACGAACATACTCAAGCAAGCCTTTGCAATTTCCCATTTTCAGTAACAATAAAAAGAAAACAGCGTTGACTAAGTCCCGATTTAACTTAAAGAGTCAAACACCGTCATTCCTCAACATTGTTCTTCTTCAATTATTTTTTATTAATATTCTATTAAAAAGAGGCTATTGTTTCCCGGTATTTCTGGGGAGGGCAAAAACCCCTGTAGCAGAAACGTAATGTTTCACTGAAAAGCAACTTTAATTACTTTATCAACACCACAGTCAACTACCAAAACAAACAAATAATAAAAATATAAAAATAGCTTGTTACTGATAAGAGCCTAGAAGAAACAGGGCGAAGGCAAAAGAATATAACTGAACAGCAATGCCCTTTCACAGTATGCAACAAAACACCCCCATGCAACATCACTAAAATGTCAAATGATTCAAAACTGTCATCTTACAACGACTGTATTATTTTTAAGTTGAAGTGTAGGGTCTTTGATCTTACGTAAAATAAAAACAAACAAGTTAGACAGACTACACTGAAAATACAGAACATAAAATACATCCTCAATGCAACAACGAGTAAATCTTTGACCCTGTAACAAATTTGATTACGTCTGTGATGTCCATTAAGGCTAAGAGCATGAACAAGGAGGGTCAAGAGGTTGACTTAAAAAAAACTGTAGCCAAGATATCCTATTTAATGATTCTGCAAAAACAGCATTTCTAAAATACTTTTTAAGAAAATCACATAGTTTACTTTCAAGTAAATCATCTTTATAGAAACAGATCAAAGTTGCACAAGGTGTTTTATACACAGGATGTTCCTTAAGATCACAGTGGGTGGGTCCCCGCAGTAAAATCCAACCATTTCCATCACTGCTGGACAATTAGATCTGGTTAAGAGCTCAATAAAAGTTGATAAACTATCGTCAGTGCGACTGGTCACAGTGGAGTCTTCAACATTGAGAGATGAGGGTTAAAGGCACAGACAGCCCAAATGATACTAGCGTCCAAACTCAACGGGCATCAGGGAATTCAAACAGTGAGTGAATTTGAGAAGCAGCAAGAGCACAAAAGCACGCAGACACCAAGAATAACAGCCTTTGGTGGAATATGCTGTATTGTATGTGGAGACCATAGAAACAGGCTGGTGTCCTTTGGCTCTAAGACAGTCAAGGAGATGTTGAAGCAAAAGCACTTCACTAAAGCTTGTTTGCCTTCGTGTTAGCACCTGAAAAGAATGTACTCCTTCAGCGTGCATATTTACGATAATTAAGAACCAATGATTATAGTCCTATCAACCTTGGACAAAGTTTGACTACCATTATGAACATTTCTTGATTTTTTGAAAAGAAACAACATGTGCAATGTAGCAATTCTCTAGTTAGCAATCACTTAAGCTTGGTTAATAGAGGGATTTGACCAGTGTCATCTGCGTGGTGGAAAAAACAGGTAGCAAAAAATACTTAGCCACTGACAAGTTGACAAGATTAAATATGTTTTGCTTTAAATGTGCAAAATATTTTTCAAAATTTGAAAACAACCCTTTTGCTGCACTTATCTTGAATCAGAATATTATGTTATCAGAGTGCACAGCTGCCATTCAAAATGCATACAGGGTGGCAGTTGTGTGATGCATGTGTTCTCAAATAGTGGCAAACTTCTCTGGCTATCATTTTGTTTGTCCATCAGTGGCTATCAGCCATTTTGTTTTTTTTTTGCTAAAATCTGCTGACTGTGTATTTGTAGATTCTTCAGCTGACAGGTCATTTCGAAGGGTTTCTAAAATAACGTCGTACCCTATCCATCATTTGGCACATGGTTATTAAATTATCATTAATTAAAATGCTATTCCAGGGAAACCAAAGAAGAAAAAATAAAACAGCACGAACGTGACACAATCTGAATAATGACTCACATTTCATTCTAAGTAAAGCACTTGCCAGTGACATTTGAAAAACAGTGTCAAATTCAGGAGCAATTCTCAGTGGGTGCTGGCAGAGCCTAATTAAACTACAGCATCTACTTTAGCCCCGCTCTCTCTGCCTTGAAACAATCTGGATCCAGACTCTCTTGCCTGTCTGCGCGTGTGTGTGTGTGTGTGTGTGTGTGTGTGTGTGTGTGTGTGTGTGTGTGTGTACACAATCATTTGTGTGTGTACCCTAATGAGTGGTTGTGCCTTTGTGCACGGTGGGTCTGTATCAAAAGGAGAGACAGAAGACATAGTATGAAGGAGACATATTTTCCACCCGCTGCCATTTGCCCTGAGGAGAGGCTTGCCCATGGTGCTTAATCTCTGTGGGGATGTGTGTATGTGGGCCTATCAACCTTCAACCGAGCCAGAAATTCTCATATCTTTCCCTGCAAAGCCGGCAAGTTCCCCCGGTGAAGGAGAAATCCACATGCATGCCGCCCTCATGCACATGAACATACACAGACAACCACACCTGCACATAGAGAGGGGAGGAACACTATAAAAGCAACACCTGGATAATGTGATTTTTAAAGTTTTCAATGCTGCTTAATGTGATACACTGTAACTGAAAGGTGTACCTTACCGAGCCAAACATCACATACCTGTCTTAATACAACACAATCAAAAACAATAATAATTTTCAGCTTCAAAAATGATCGTAGTGTGCATAAAAACCACTCGGACACATCTCCAACAACAATTTAACTTTAATTAAATCTATTGCTTGGCAAATTGACTGCTTTCATAAACCCATATGCATGCACATGCACAAACACACACACACTTTGCAACTCATTTCCATCATTGTTTTACTCTTTCATTCTCATTTTCATGTTGTAATTGGCTTTATCATGAAAAGAAGGTCATCAATGCTGTGCTTTCACTGGTGGTCTCTGCGTGTGATTGGGCACAACACAGCCCTAATTATCACAGAGGAATACATCAGCACTGACCCACAATACTCTCTCATAGCATGCAGTTGTGTCCATGCACACATGTATGAAGAACCACACACATTGATTTCAGATAAAAAAGAAGCCCACAAACAACATGAAATGCTCTCAGCCTACACAGTTAGCTGGCGCCTCCCCATTACATGTCACAATGACAGTAGCCCTAATACATTCCTTATTAACAGGAGAACAATCTGCCTGGGGTTTTAATTGGGAAAGTGAGCAGGTATTGGCAGTGCATCAGATAGGAGGGCTTGATGGTTATTTCAAGTGGTCTGATATGAATTCCATGGGGTCTCCTCCATGGCTTTGTTGTGCTTATTAGTCGTCTGAACAGATAACAGATTGCATCTTAATTGGAAATCCCACCAGAAACCTTGGTAACCATATTGTAAAATGATCCACACCTTTGGAGTTTGTCTTTCCCAGGGTAATTTGCCTATGGTAACAGGTTAGGAGAGACACGGTTTTAGGAAAATTTACGCTTAAATCACTTGCCTTGTAGTTTACAGCTTTTTATTTTGAGCGACTGTAATTACATGTGCTGATACAAAATTAGGGATATACCAAATCTTAGAGCGGTTATGTGTAAAGCGCCTGTTCTTACAAGACTGAGTGAAGATTGATATGCAGGTCAATATTTACAGTGTGTCGAGTTATTTCTCAAGAACACTGAAGGTCACTTTAATATTCATTAAAACCTTTATTCTCTCTGTATTTGTAATGATAAAAAATACTTTAAGGACAGTTCAAAACACACAATGTACACTGCAGCTTATTTACCCATCCATTTATCTTCCAATAATATACTAATCATGGTGGCAAGGGGTTAAATCTATTCTAGCTTGGAAACCTCTCTGTATATTTTGTACAATGTGCTTTTAGCACCGAGAATCGCAAACTCTGTCAAAAGCTGACAAGTAATGTGGTGTCAGAACATATATATGTTATCAGCATAACAAACATTTAGACATATTCTTTGCACACACTGGTGAGAGGGAGAGTGCACCATGGATAGGTCAGTAAACTGGGGACACTGTAGGTCAGAGATTTCTGAAAGTCAGTACACTCAGTACACAAGTCAAGGAAGATGAGGAGACTGTGAAACACCAACTAAAACTGCAAATCATATCCATCTGTGCAACACACTGAGCATCTGTTAGCCTTATCACAATCATACTATTAATTTTAATCTAGAGATTTTTTTTTTAAAGATTTATGTATTATACACAATTAAAAAACGTAGCAAACTGGACTAACATGACATACCAGCCAGAGATGTTAAAGTAACAAAAAAGCAGCAGACCCTCAGACCAGAGCAGGTGATGGATGAAGATTGCACTGACATCCCAATGTAATGGCAGCAAAATTCACACTATCCGTGTCTGTGACCATAAACACAAAGTGCAGTAACAACTTAATGGAAGTCAAAGTTCAAGTCCCTGTTGAATTTTAAATAATTTATTTCAATTTCCCTGCATGCTTTTTTTTTTTTGGGAATCCGATTAGAGTTAGATGAATCAGCCAATATTAGCTTATTGGAGATATATCTGTATCACTGTACATGTCAACAAACTGGTAACAAGACACTGCTGTACAGAAATGCCAAAGAAGGTTAGAGGTTATTTAGAAACAGTGTCACCATTAGTTTGTCCGCCAGAGAGCACTGAGATATTGATTTTTCAAGAGTAAAATGTCCTGCACAGCATCTTGGTATTGCATTTGCATGTCCCTTCAAATAACGTTTTAAAGACACATGCATATCCAATACTGGTTATCTGTGTTTATGTGTTTAAGATTAGGTAAAAACTATTATATGACTGATATACTGTTATTTGATTTTTAAATTGTTTAATACTGGTATCAGTACTGACCTCAAAACTGTAGTATTGGTCGGGCTTTAGATTCCACCCATTAACTGCTCTCACTTATTATTACTAAATAATACAAGTTAGTTACATTTTCCATTCAGCATTAAAGTCTCCCTTTAATGTACCTGAACCTCTGCAACTGATCTTTAGATGCACACAATTTTCCACGCAAAATTAACCCTCACAAATTGTGAACTTCCAGTGAAATGCACCCACACTCATCATATCTACCCATCATCTCTGTATTCCTCCCTCTCTCTCAAAAATAGGAAAAGTGCATCTCACTGTTTACAACACAACTGTGCTTATTGGCCAGCGTGGCAGTTGGATAAATAACAAACATGTGTTGCATACATAATAAAGCATTGTAAATCTGGCTTTCAGGATTTTGAGCACAAGACAGAGAGAACACAGTAAGAGAGACGAACAGAAGAAGAAATACAATTAAGTGTAGTGTGTACTACCTTGGATAAGCAATGATGACTTGTCAAGGAAAGACGGTGAAGGGGAATCACTGAAAATGGGCCATGAAGGAAAAAAAAGCCTAAAGGTGTCATTCCTCCGTCCTTACATTCCCAAACTAGCACTTACAATGGAGGTGAAGATGACCGGCATCTTTAGGAAGAAACACTGATGTGTATCTACAGAATGTGTAATAATGCATATGTTGGGAGAAAAGTAAAAAAAAAAAATCTAAAGTCTGCACATCATAATTGTAGTATGTGGGAAACTAAACATGGATCAATGAATAAAATCCAGCTGTGGAAAAAAAAAAAAAAAAAAAATCACACTAGCAGCACCATCATGCCACACCTGCAATTGTTTATTTGATATTGATGTATAACAGATCATAATTTATGTAGGCATGAGAACTCTTGGTATATTAAATGAAAGGCTTGGCACAGCAACATTTAAGTATATGATATGCAGTGCAGAGAGTAAAACAGCAAAATCTTGATCATGGTTGCCAGATTTCCCCAAACACCAAGCTATGGCATCTATGAAACATGCCTTTGAGACTTTAAGTAGGCTGTTTACGATGCTAACTGAATGCTTAAATGCACATTTAAAAATAAGCATTTAATTTTACATCTCAGTTGTGGAATTCCACTGTATTTTATTATTATTATTATTATTATTATTATTATTATTATTATTATTATTATGTCTCAAATGCATGACACATTCATTTTAATTGACTGTGCTAAAACCTAGTATATAACAACACTATACAATGATCCTGTGATCAAAAACGTACGTATGTTTGATAAAAAAGAGCAATAGCATGTGTTGATGTGTGTAAATTACTTCTAGTAGTAGCCTAGAGGTTACGTGCCTGCCTCTCTGAGAGGAATGGTTATAAAGTCAGGCTAAGTGAGCACTGGCCATCCAGTTAGGCAGGCAGAGTGAAGAAAATAGAAAATCAGCATGGATGTTGCATATTACGACTAAAAGAACCATCAGTGTCATCACACAGACTTTGATTATTATTAGAAGAGCAGAGGATCAGTTATAGAAAAATATAGAACTAATGCTCTGTAATTTTAGATTGCAGCGGATTTAACAAGTGAACTGACACAATGGAAATGGCACATTGATATTAAAAAGGCATGATGCTGTTGAATTGTTTTGGATGGCATCAATTGTTAATGCATCTGGTCCTATGAATACATTCACTTGGCTTGTTATGAAATATTCAAGGATTGTCTTTCCAGGGGGAACTCCGCTAAGCTGCATATAGGCTCTATGCAGCCAGCAAATACAGTTCAAACCAGCAATCAGTGGACAGGCCAGTGTCCAAAGTCTGTACGATAGCTACCTACAGTATACACCAACATTAGGGATCAATAAAAAAAAAGAACAATCTTACTGTATGGCCATCAGTCATGTCCACTAAATATTACACCGAAACCTGTAAAAACTGGTATTGTTTAGTAGTCATTAGTACTAGTATTGTAGTTCTATGTATCATAAAAACCTTTCAACATTTTAACAAAAAGATACTAACACTATATTTTTAAGTTCGTCCTTTACCTCAGCTGACTGTTTTCTAAGTTTCTCCACACATAAAGCAACGGAGTCAACACTCCTTCCACCAAACATATTTAATCTTCTCAATGACATCTAACACTACACTCATGGTCTTGCAGACACAAGCTCCTGGGAGAAAAGGTTCAACTGGTCTTGACACAAACCATTACCAGATAAAAACCAGATTGACCGTGGCATTGAAATACACTTACTCCTCTGGGAAATGAAAAATGTGAAAGTTAATACTTTAGCATTCCTTCAGAAAATGAGTTCACATCGATTCTGGGTCGCGGCTGTTCAAACCTACAGATCGGTCCCTGTCACAACATACAGAAACCCCTCACTGTGTGATCTGATGAAATTTTGATGGTGGATATGTTGTGTTGGATTGTATTAGGTATGTCTATGATTCACAACCCCCAATGAGGCAGGGAGAGGATGTGTACTTCCCTCCACTAAC
This sequence comes from Seriola aureovittata, assembly GCF_021018895.1. Taxonomy (NCBI): domain Eukaryota; kingdom Metazoa; phylum Chordata; class Actinopteri; order Carangiformes; family Carangidae; genus Seriola; species Seriola aureovittata. The sequence continues at coordinate 7,083,056 of NC_079371.1, read as the reverse complement.
CACAGATTCAAGCCTCTGAGAGGTTTCAGTTATTGGCCTGTATCACAGTGCCCCCTACTGGTAGAAAAACTGTCTGATAACAGAACCTCAAGTGGAATGATGATAGGCAACATATGTGAATAAATTATTCTTACAAGCAAAACAGGGACTTTGGCATGCAAATGACTAACATGCTTCACTTAACGGGGAAAAGAAACATCTTCACACAGATCACACAGCCAAAGATTACAATACAACCAAAAGCTTTGTTGTGGTGTACATTCTCTTATGCACTTACAATAAATTCATTGTGAACAGTTTTGTTCAATTTATCTAAGTCATATTTCAAGATCAGTCAGAAAAAAAAACTTGTTTCTCAGAACTACTCAATAACACTAGACTAGAGTAACTCAACAGATAAGAAAAAGATGCTGTACAACCAAAGAGGTACAATTTTTTTCTTCAATTAATTAAAGTGATACATAATGACTGTTTGACTGTTCTCCAAAGGCAGCTGGAGTATGAGGTATGAATTTATTTTTCACCTATTTTCTATTTAACCCGATGGGAACCACTGCACTGCCTATAAGTGGCATCTAACAAGCAGCTTCAGTGCAACATCAAGCTTTTGGCTATATGCATCTCAAGGACAATGCATGAGTCCAATGAAAAAACTACTTTTATAAAGTCATCCTAGATATATAAATATTTTATTAGCATAATTATGTCATGAATTCAATGTTTCCTTATAAATTACTAAGTGTATAACAGATTAGTAATTTAATGAATTCAGTGGTTGAAAGAAAATCAATCCATCCCCATTTGAAATAAAATCTATTAGTAATTAATCACATAAAAACTTTTGCTAGTTATAGCTTCACAAAGGCAAATATCTGCTTAATTTTCTAATTTAATGTCGTCATAACTTGTAATAAATACTAAATTTTCTTGGATGCTTTCCAGAAAATAGGAGAAAAAGATTTCTTGATCTCTGACACTTGTGATATGCATTTTACAGAAATTACTTACGCCTTAACACTTTTCCTGCTGGGCTAAATAAACATCAACACCTCGCCTTACTTGTTTATGGTGCTGTTTTCACAAAAGGCAGATAAATGACAAGCTCACATGTTGCAGGAGAAAGACAGCTTGTGCTGATTTGGTCTAGAACTACAGAGCAGGAATATCTTTCCTCTAGGTTTGGCAGCTTGTTCAGTGATTATTGTTGGAAGGTGGCAATATACCCTTGACCTGCCAGCTCTGATCAGCGATTAACTGCTTTAGAGACCTTGAATTGTGGTACTGCTCGTTAAGAGCTTTTCATATTTTCGGGTAAGAATGTGTCACATTAATTTGGCCTTATTTTCACTGTGCTGGAGGACACTGACATCAAGCCACATTCAGCAGAAAAAAATCCACAACTGAACCAATGTTGATTGTTGGTTTGATGGCATGTTTTTCTTAATTACAACAGACAGAACAATAATACAAGTGCAGGAAGGCCTTTCAAGGCCAGTGTGTGTATGTCCATGTGTGTATTTCAAGCCCTGCATGTGTCACAGAGAAAAAAAGAGGCAAGAGATGCTTGTGTGTCGATACCCTGAACCTGTAGGTGTCACCACTATTAATCTTTGACACTAGGGCTAGGCAATATGGCCAGAAGTGTTATCACGATAAAAAATTTCGTATCAGTTGATATTGATCATTATTATTTTAAATGACCTATTTTTTAATAAAGACCAGGAGAAAAGTAGTACATGACTGTGTGGGTTATGTCCTACTGTTATGTCCTACTATACTGAGTTGTTGTTGAGTACCTCTCCATCTTGGATTGCCTGTGGGTTGTTTTTTGAGATGAAGCAGATGTTGGTTGTGACTGATGACATGTTGCATAATCGAAACAGTGGCAGCGGCTAAGGTGATAAAATAAGTTTGATGCATTCCTGCACTTGATTTGGACGATTTTCCAGCACAGTTTACACGCCACGGTGTTCTGGTATTGGTTAGACTTTAAGAAACCAAAAAACTGCCATAGTAGCAAGTTCACCTGTCCCTTTTGTTAAGCATTTTCCTCAACGTCTTCATTTTCTCACTCGACACAACCCACGTTAAGTGATTGGCTGTTTGTCGCTCATAGCACGCTCCATTATCAAGGCATATGAAAGGCTGTGTTTATGAGGAAGAAGGGGAGCTAGCTTGGGACTTTCTATGGAACAATTTTCTTATTATGTTTATGAAGTGTTGATTGCCGGTACATATCGCTATTGATTTGTCAAACAGGCCTATATGACGCTACCTAACCTAGCTTCTAATTGAAAAATGTAACAATTTTCCCAGACACATCTCACTGAAATCAACAAAATACCAAAGTAATAAGAGAGTAATGTCTTGTTGCCAGTGAGGGAAGATAATTTAGAAATCTCACAGCTAACTCCTGATCCAATAAAGTTGACAGAAGTGTGGTGCTGTATGCACAAATCCTCTACTGAGAAATGTTATCATTTTCCTTAGTAGCAATAACAGTCTCTGCCGGTGTACTTATCACATCCTTCTCCCTCTATCACTCCCTTCATCTCAAATAATACTACTTCTTAAAACATCTCTTTCTATGTGTGCCGTCTATGTCTTCTCGCCCCATCTCATTTTTTCTTTTCTTGTGTTCACTCTTTCACACACACTGTATGGTCTCAACTCAATTCAATAAAAGGTTTATTGGTGTGATGTTTTGATGAAAAATCAAGTTGTCAAAGTATATAGATAAATAATACATAGAATGTATCAATCAAAAAGTAATGACATACAGAACGTGGAATAAAGGAACTAGTTGTTGTTGTTGTAAAGTCAGAATCAGAGACAGAAAGAAGAATAATTCTTAAGATCATAGAAAAGACAGAAAAATGTCCTGCAAGATAGTATGTCCTTACTTTATGACAAGAAGTTATATATTCTCCTGCTTTTAACCCCCCTCTCTCTGTGTTGTTCCTGATGCATCACTCAGGAACAACAGCAACAAACTGTCACAGCACGATGTAAACTTAGGGTTCTCTCTCACCATTCCCTCAACTGTTTCCTGGGCACCAAAGCAGCACCTACTATACTCAGACATTACAGTGCATTCAGAAAGTGTTCAGACCCCTTCACTTCACATTTGGTTATGTTGCAGCTTAATGCTAAAATAAAACCAAAAAAACACATTCCCCTCATTAATCTACGCTCAATACCCCATAATGACAATGTGGCAAAATATTCGCAAATTTATTAAAAAGGAAAAATATATCACTTTAATTGTATATAAGCAAGCAGGTATTCAATATGAAACAAACATGACCACATTAGTAATAATAAATTGCTTTGGCAACACAAGGTAGTGGCATGAAAGTTATTTGTGTCTTTTTGGCAATATAGTTGAGACGTGCTTTAGAAGCTCTTTGTTCCAACAGTTTGACTAGGAACAGGTGATATTTGTTACGGCGCAGAGAGAGCGTCTCTGTGAAGGCCATTCAGACCCTCACAATCGCCAGACACTTTTTCAGCTCAAAATTAAGAAAAAAATAACGTGCACAGTATATACTTTATTTGTATATATATATATGTTAACAACTGCCAAGTTTCTATTCCTACGTTTCGAGCTGCTAGAGCATCTAAACCACCAGCAATGCCATTACTGAAAACAATGTACTGGGAGTTTCTTTTGACAATGAAATGTCATTGGAGTCTGTTGTAGCTCTCATGCTGGTATCAGCGCCCACCTGTGTCTAAGTACGTATCAGAACACCCTGGGGGTGACTGCATCGGATTCTACAAGGTACCACCACATTTGGAGCACAATGGTGCACTGGCTGCTCTGCTGTGGGGCCCTTGGTACTTCTCTAATAATCTACCCAGCATGTGTTTATCTTTGTTGGACCAGGTTGTGTGGAGGAGGCGGTCGGGAAAGGAAGGCAGACAGAATCCTGCCAGTCTGCATGTGAGGAGCACGCAAATCCAGAGGGACTGTTGGCTTTGTGTGAGTGTGTATTCATGTGTGTGTGTGTTTTTGTGAGACAGAAGTGGCAGCAATACAGTTATGCCAACATGAGTTATGGTCTGACTTACACAGACACAAACACAAAACATTTAATTGCCAAAAAAAAAAAAGTCTCTCCCGGGCTCCATTGTGTCTAATGTGTTAAACGTTAATCTTACCCTTTGGGGACATTTGCTGTTGTGTTAATTACACACCACCAGGAGCCCTCATTAACACACATACAAATATGTGCACGCACCAGCACACACACACAAACACACTATGTACACAACTTAGGTGGAGCAAGTAGAAGCGTAGATTAAGTGAGGCAGTCCAGTATGGGAGAAGCAAAGCTAATGAAGCATTTACAGAGATTGGGGTCATTTGAGACTTGCCTGAGGTCAAATTGTCTCCCACACCTTTAATGAACAAACCGAGCCTCAGATGTAGAGAGGAATTCATGGGCCCAAGTGGCCAGTGTGCCCTGCTTAGTCATCCACTACACTGCTAGCTCATCACATCTTGGCACAAGCCTTTGCTTCCACCACTGTGCTAGCTTTGGCTAATGCCAGTAGAGTAAAATGCAAAAGTGACACACAAACAATTAACCCCAGAGTATTTCACTGGCCCTCTTGTCAGCCTGCTATCAGCACTTATTACAATCTGCTGCTTACTGCATCCATTCAAACTAGGGAAAGCTAAGGAAATATTAACAAGAACTTAACAACAAATTACACTTTTTTTGTCTGACTCATTTCAAACTCCCTAGGGGAGGAAAAAAAGAAGAGTATTGTGAGATTGCTTGTTTTTTGCCCTGGAAGCACCCTCCTGGTAGGTGGACCACCCATGTCAGGTGCAGAGTAATGGGCTACAAAGTGACCCTTATGCTCCCATCTTTCTCTAGCTTTCTCCTCACAGCAGGACCTCTAATTGCATCACAAGGGGGTTTCACACAACCAATTATAGATAGTCAATAATTGATACAGCTGTCAGAAACTGCCACAGATCAATTGGGACAGGTAACTGGTGTGAGAAGGGAATAGATCCAATGAAAAACCTGGTCTTCAGCACCAATCAGTATGGAAACGAGGGTGAACACGTGTCAGTTTTGTTCTGTTTGCTTCAGCTCAACATAATGCACAGTTATATTGTATTATTTTAGCACATTTGTCAGTATGCTAGTAGGAGGGGTCATCACATATAGGGAATACAGGAGACGAGTAGCAACTGCAACAATGTAGAAAAAAAACTGATAACAGCGGTACAGCAAGACAAACATCACTGTATCAACTGTAAGTTTCTATTATGAATAAGAAAATACTAAGAAACACTTTCACTGCTATTCTTCCAGCTGAAGTCTCCATTTCAGTGCGGCTGAACTTTAATGAAAAGTGTAATATGTTCTTCACATTCACATCAGACATAAAAAAAAATCCAATGCGTTTCACTGCTTAGAGTGATTAAAATTAAAATCAAGGCGTATCAATCCTCTAAGGTTAATTTGTCTTACATAGTATGTCTGTGGTGTCTTTCCATCCTGGGGATGCTTGTGGCCTCAGAAAGGTTAATAAGCTGCTTTAGCTCAGCCAGAGATGGATTGGAAGAGTGTTGGAAAGGTGAAAAGAAAGGTCAGGGGAGCAGAAACACCTTAATGCAAATCCGCACAGTCAAAGTAATCTGTCTAGTCTTTAAAACCACTAGCTCCCCGACTAAGCAGTCTCCAACCACATCTGGACCTGTACTTTTCATGCAGCAAAACATTTATACATGGATTGACATCAGTCAGCCCTCATCTAGCAATGAGCAAGTGAGGTCAAATGTCTGGACAGAATGTGAATATGATAAAACACCTGCTGGAATATGCTGTTCAGTTGTTTGCCTGCCCAGTGTCTATTTTAACGTAACCTGAGTGAATATTTCAGGGAAATGTGCAGCTTTAAAGCTGGATTCATGCTTGCTCATGTATAGAGTGAAAGCAAATACAAAATTCCCAGGACCCTGCCTCTATACTGAAGTGTTACTGATGTGGTTTCCATTTACTTGCTTGTGTGGGTGGAGCAAAAGTGCAATAACAGTGCAACCTCACTGAAAGGCCTAAAGCTTAACATGGCTAAGTCTGAGTGTAGCTTCACAGCAGGCCCAGGAAGCCTCAGAGTTTTTGCATGTTCTGTTTGTTTATACAGGAAAAGATTATACCAAAGGCAAACAAGTCAAGACAACATCAAAATAATGGTTCACACTTAAAGCAGACTTGTTCAGTATTCTGCACATTACAGCTTTAGATTATTCTGCAGTGTTTCAACAGTATACTCTGTGTTTAATAAAACATGGTCAAAAGGAGAGAACAAAGAAGGAAACAATCTGAAAATGCATCTGCACTGCAACAATAAAAAACAGAGCCATGTGGTTCATTTAGAATTTTACCTGCCCATAGCAATACCTGTATGCCTCCCTCCTCTCTATTTAACACGTCAAATTTTAAATGATCATTTCACTATTCATATTCTTCAAATCAGGTTTCAAGAAAACGTACAAAAAGAAGCATCATATATGGAAAATAAAAATAAAGCTGTTCAAAAATAACCACACATGCTTGTTAGATAAGAGGAATCATTACAAGCAGCTTTGAAAAGTTGTTTTTCGTCACCCCTCCTCACTTACAGAAGCCGTATTTCATGAAAGTGGTAAACGGGAAAAAAAAAACTTTAATTTATTTTACTTTTAAAAAAGAAAGAGCAGATTCAAAAATTGATACTAAGATGGAAAACAGAAAAAGAAGATAATGACTCCTACTTCAAGGGAGATGACAGGATGGTGAACAGTATAGAAATGAATAGGGGAGAGTGAAGTAAGACGGGAAAAAAAATAAAAGAGAAGGTAAAAAGCAAACGCTATAGCAATATGTGTATCTGAAAGAAAACTGAGAAAAGTGCAATGGACAGGTTATGTGACTGCCATGGAAAGGTTGTGGACCAGAGAAAAACTCTAAAATCTCTCTTTTCTGTCATACTGTTAATGCAGAAGTGTCTTTGACGCAACATTCATTTTCTTCTATTTTCTTGGACTGCATCCTTCATTTCTCATGCTGTTCATTGATGTGTTTCTAATTTCTATAATATTACAAGTATAGCACATTTATGTGTTAAAAAATTATTGTTTATTATTGGTCACACTTTCACACTATCATATTCATCCACTATTTGGTCACTCACCGCTGTAAATAACATAAACATGGGATTGACGCAGAGCTAAAATGTGGGACCTCAACTAAAAAAGTGCTGCGTCACATTCCTTGTTTACAGATAGAAATATTACATTATTAATGAAAAAAGATACCCGACGTGCCAAACTTAGACCTCTGGTGCAAGGCGGAAGTTACTTCAGTAATGAAATATTTAGGGCAACCAAATCATACAAGATAGCTATCACCATATTGCTGAGTAGCTTTATCAGACTGAAGCCCTTTAGTCTCCATGCTTTATTAGCATATAATTAACTTGTTTTTTCATTCCATACCTGTTATGCAAAAACAGGAGCACATTTTAATTACAACAGTTGTATTTGACACAGTTGAAAATAAAATCTACAAAACCAAACTTCAACAGTTACTAAAGTCACGAGGTTTTAGATTCTAGAGGTGCCAGTTTTAACAATTTCCCTCAAATGTCACTGTTTTTTGTTCTTTTGTTTTTTATTCTGTTTTTTCTCTTTTCAGGTGACTGTGGATCACAATTTGTAATCAGACTGGTCTGTCTGCCTTACTTTCTCCCTCCCTCATCTAAACCCTTTCTGTCTGTGCAGTAATTTACCTTGCTGTGGCGTGAGCAGTCATGATTGTTTATATTCAAGGAGGCACCATCTTGAACACGTAGGACTCTGATTGTTTACCCATCCTGCATGACATCACGGTTGCTCTCTTCCCCCCAGTGCTCCTCTGTCTCCTCTCTGTGTCTTTCCAGCCAGATTGGCTGTGGGAGTGTCACCCCCTGGCCCACTTGTAGTCACAAACCAATTCCACCAAAAGAGGCTCAAAGACAAATTAAACTTAATGCCATGTAACAAACTCAGTGGGCTACTGTGCACTGGGCTACTGTGCACAATAAAGACATTGTGTTAGCCAGTGGAGAAACAGGGCTTTTGTGCACTTTTTGATCTGTATGGAAATCATGAGTCAACATGGAGCCGGATGCAAAGCACTTTTGGAGAGGTTGGAGTTAGACAACAAGTATAAAATTGACATACTAGTACGACATTTGCAATTACAACTGATGAATTCTGTTAACTGCGTGGCCGACAGAGTTTGTGTTCGATCTCATTTAAGAGGAGATTATGAAATACAGCGGGTGGTTGAGTTGTAACAGCTTGAAAAACAAACTGTGTCTACAGGCCTATAAGACAGAAAAAAAAAAAAACAACCAGTGCTTAAGTAGAACAAAAGCTATCAGCCCCTGAAATTAATACCTGGCAAGAAGACTGAAAAAGCTGTGTAAGTTGCTAATAGAATATCGAGTGTCACTGAATCACTCACAATGGATTTGCCACTATAGAAATGTATGAAGAATACAGAGAAACAATAGATATTTTCATTTTTCACATGATAATTATTGACAAATTTGCACATTTGAACCAATGTTAATTATTAGTTACTCTTTGAAAATGACTAAATATTCATAAAAGCAACATTGCTCACAAAACTTCCACGGACCTATTCCACTTCTTCCATGCATCACTCAAAAATCCCAATCCAGTGCAGCAGTATATCCACACAGTGAACAGTGAAGCATCACACATCAAGTATTCCCTATAAAACCGCTCTGCTCTTGTACTCATACTTCTGGGCTGGATTAGATATGCACTCCATATTCTGCTGTCTGGGATCATGGGGGTGAGTTAATGAAGCTCCACTGGGGCTTTTCCATGTGAAAAGCTCCAGTGACAGTGCTGACATTGTCCTCTTTTTAAAGGCAAGTCCCCTTGTTAATAAGCATCCTATCACTCAATTAGGCAGGCACACAGATACTGGATATACTGGATGACGCAGGGAGACGCACACAGATACACACGCCTCACAAAACACACAATGCCTTTCTTTTCATTTTACGCTAAATATCACTTTTGAATACATTACACTGATTTTACAGCAATACACTTAAATGTTTTCAGGGGCGGTGAAGGGACGATGGTTGTTATTATGTATGATATAATAAAAACAGACATATTGGTAAATGTCATGTAATGGTAATGGTGAGAGAACATGGCCAAGATATTCAAAGTCTTGATGTAAAGGAAAAACACATTAGGCAAGACCCACAAATAAATGAATGAAAGATTAGCATTCAACTATCAAAAAGAATTGTGTTTTAACTACTATTTTCAGGATGAAGTTTAAAAACTTGGGTCTATTTGTGCTTTTGTTTGAGTGCAGTCACTTCATAGACTTTTGTCCTATTGTCTTTACGGATTTATCACTATTGAGTAGGTATATGTAGGTATATGGCTTGTCCAAGTTTGTTTGACAGAAACATTGTAGACAGAACAAACTGACTTTACCATTAAGACGCAGAAAATGATTGTGTAACACTAAGAAGATAAAATACAAAACTTTAAACAAATGGGATTACTGGAATATATTGTTAAAACAGAGACAAGAAATATATATTTTTGTTGGCCAGCAGAGAACTAGATTGAAATGATAACACAGAACGATTGACATATCCAAAACATGTATTAGCTGAGATTATCCAAGGGAGTGAGAATGGAGAAAAAGAAATAAAATATTTAGATGCACAGGGGATATTTATTTTTGAAGAGACAGATTGTGATGAACATTACAGTGTACCTGAAGGCACATAAAAGTTAGCAGGGTGTAGAGTTGGGAGGCTGTAAGCGGCAGGTATCAAAGAAAGCTAATATTCAGAGGGCTAAAGTTAAAGTGCACTGTGATAGCCAGAATGGCTCTCATCTGAGAAGAGAAGATTAAAATCAGTGGGACATCACAGCAAGGCAATATGAAGAAGGAATGAGAGGAAATCTCTCTCTCTCACTTGCTCGCTCACTCTCTCTCTCAGAGACACAGATGCACACGCTCATAATATAGTCTCCTACAATAAACCAATTACTTGTCATTAATATTTAAGGGCCTAATTTCCATTCATATGAGATATATTAAAAACATGCAGGGATGAGCAAGGAAAGGGGCTGACCCTGAGATATTCACAGAGGGCTGGCTGCTCCAAACAGAAAGAAATGAACATCAGGGTGTTTTGTGTTTTATTGAGACAAATGTCTTCTGCCTCTGCCAGCAATTAATGGCTTCCATTCTAAAATGGGGAAAATGGCACAATTTTAGGCCTTTCTTTTCCAAAATGGGATAATATCCTCTTTGGTTTGCTTTGACTAATAATGAACATTTAATCCAAAATGAACAATTTACTTGCGTGAGGAAGATCTTGGGTCATCTAAACAATTCACCAAAGAGAAGCATCTCTCCACTCACAGTGATGACAGTTAACAGAATCAGTATGTGGTAAAATGCCAGTTCTGATCTTGTTTGTGGGACGCTGAAGCTTATAAACAATGAGCTAGAGAGAGCGAGAGTGGGTGTGTTTATTTGGTTTTTTGTTGTTTTTCTTTTTTTCCTCGCTCTTTTTACCAGGTTGACCATCTCCAAAGAGATGGTTTCAGAAGCAAGCAGAGAAAGACGAGATAAGAAAAGAGGAAAGAGGAAAGGAGCAATGTGAGGAGAAGAAAAGCCCAGGATAAAGATGCAGAGGAAGCCTTCTTGGCGGACGCTCCCTCCCCTCAATTAACAGAATCAACAGCCATGTTCTCCAGGGAAACATGGAAACCATCAAGCCTGACTTCCCAACACTTTGACATAGAACATATCAAAAGATTATTGTTGTACACATGCTATTAATACAAGGCAGACTATTCCACAGTGGGCTGCAGTGTCTTGAGCTTAAACTCATTATACAAAAGCCTTTATTACATTGTGAGTATATGAGAAGGCAGAGCTTCACTAGCAGTCTTGGGATAGCTCTTTCAAGAGCAACAAGCTTTACAAAGGTTTCAATCAACAAGACATGTTGATAGTGAATGAATACAGCTTAGTAAGATTAAATATTTTGAGTGGCACTTATTGTTACCACAGTTGTTGCTGCATTCCCTGAGCCAAAACTTGTGCCCATAGACTTGTCCTGGACATGCACTGCAGGGCCATGAGAACAGTGTGTGCTGGTCAGCAACAGCTTTCTTGTCTCACTGAGAGGTTGCAGAGTGTCATGTGAGGTGGCCAACCATGTGTGAGTGTGTTTGATCTGGTGGCCGGGTCAGACCTGATGTTAACAGAGTTATTAGGGGACTTATTAGGGAGAGTCAGAGAGCCAGCTAAACCCCCCACTGATTCCATCATTACTGCCGTTGTGGCAGGGTCATTACCGCCCTGCTGCTGGGGCTTTGTAGCAAGGATTGAGAATCTGCTGGTGTGCACATCACATTGGCTCAGTGGGAAGAATGTGTGTGTGGGGGACAGAGTTGTACAGACATAGGTAAAGGAAAACGGGTGTGAGAGTGAGGAAAACTCCTGAAGGATTTGATCAAATCCCAAGTGATGAGGGGGAGGATGACTGCAGCCATCACTGGAAGTCGGGTTTTAACCAAGTTAGCTTTCCAGGGCTGACCTTCACAGGCACAACACAAGTTTGTGTGCCGCCTTGTTTTACTATATTTGTGGGGTCCAAAAGCTTTATTTACAATAATACATTCAGTGATTTAATTTTATACCTCAGTACTTCACAGAATATATATTGAGACACTGGCAATACTACACATAATGTGCGAAAATCTGCTTTAAATTCTTCAGCCAAAGAACACCCTTAATATTCATTATTACAATACTGACGCCTCTCTCTCTCACTCAATTTTTAGATTTATATCCAAAGATGCTTTATTGGTTTGGTAACTTTGGTACTTCTCCCTGTCCCCTCCGGCCTTATTCACCACAAGCACTTGCCTGTGTTCCATAGCAGCCTAGGCATCATTAACACAGAGGCATGCTGGGCAAGGAAGTCCCAATAACCCTGCTCAGAGGGGTGGACTACAGCCTCTGATTCCTACTTCAGGATGTAGCCTTACATACATCTTCATTAGTCTCTCTCTCCCTATCTCTCTATCTCTCTCTGCAAAAGTACCATTGAGTTTCAACCCCAACATCAACGCCCTTGATGAAACCTTAAAACATTTGTATATCCATGACTAGAGCATGACCACGATTCCAATTGTGTTTGTACATCAGCGTAATCCATCATCAGCAATAATGTAACATTACCAGAATAAAAGTCATTCCATACTGAAATATATGTACACAATGCACTCAGGGATTTCAGTTGTTGTCAAATAACCTCCCTTCCTTCTTTGTGTTGTTTCTGCTGAGAAGCCCAGACATCACCATTACAAAGTGGCATATGCCCTTTGTCCGTCAGCAATTGATGTGGGCAATGGAGGAAACATTTTGGAAGAAAGGGGTGTGAAGTTTGCCAACATCAATCTTGTTTCAAATTGAACTGCAAAGTTCCAGCTGAATGAATTGCCTTTCAAATGCAGCAGGCCATGGCTACACACATTCAATCCCGAAGTGAATCTGATTTGATCCCAGGAGCCGTACAAAGGCACAACCCACAGATTGATAAAGTGAACTGTGGGGAGATGAGGGTAGAAGAAAAAAAAAGAGCCAAGTCAATGGAGAAGAGGGTAAAGAAAGCGGGATAAGCCAATACAGCCGAGAGAGGGAAGAAGGGGGGGGGGGGCAAAAGAAAGAAAGCAAAAGAGGAAACAACTGTTTTAATGGGAAATATAATTCCTCTATGATGTGGCCAGGTCGTTCTACAGGGCCCATTTAATGTCTCATGCACAAGTTTAAAAGATTTGAAAAACTGGGGTGGTGAGCAAGAGCAAAATAGACATGAGTGTCTGTGATAACAGCTTTCTCAGCTCTAAACAAGGGTAGCAGCAATTTCCTGATCAGAAAGCACTCAATGGTGCCAAAGGTGAAATAATTCTTGACATCAGTGACTGAGGTGTAGTTTTGAGTGTAACACATTTTCAAGTCACAGAACGAGTTTTTAATTTCCACACGCTAGAACAGGATGCAACATGTAATATAAAAATATTACAATTAGAGCTCAAGTCATGAGGGATAAATACAGGTTCACCAAAACTCAATTGGGCGAAGCAAGATGAGAGACAGACACCCTAAGATTGGCAGACCTGAACCTCCTAGAAGAGCTAGACACCAGTGAATCAACATGGACAGATGTCCAAGACATTGCACAGAATGCCTGATCAGCATCCTCCCCAGGACCGAGTGGTATACCTTGGAAATGGATGTGGGAACTTTCTCGGACAGTATGGACAAAAGGCATCATCCCATCATCCTGCAAAAGAGCAGAGAATTGTTTTGTATCGAAGGAAACAGACTCCTCTGAGATTAACCAGTTCCAAACCATTTCTCTCCTGACTGTTGAACAGTTGTCTGGCTCGAAACAACAAACGCTGGAACACTACCATATCCCCCACCACATAAGGAAATGATCGCCAGCCATCTTGGAGGATTCAAGTTACGGTTCAAGACTGCCCATTTCACAACCCTGAGGCAGGACCTGGAAAGGGAATCATAACGGGCTGCATTATCTCCCCCATCTTGTTTATCAGAAGGAATATGCACATAACAGTGGCAGGGATGAATCCAGAGGGCTGACAATGGAGTCTGGAACCCACCAACCTCCAGTCAAAGGTTTCATGGATGACCTAACCGTAACAGCTTCCTCCCATATACAAGCAAGGTGGATCCTGAAGGTACTTGATGACTTGGCAACATAGATGAAAATTAAATTCAAATGAGGGACGTCAAGAAGCATGGTGATCAGAAATGGGAAAATGACCAGCAAGTTCCAGCTCCTGGTCCAAGGGGTAGTGGGGCAGATAGGCAAAACAATTGTGCAATTTATGACTAAAGCATGAAAGTTTCATCGTATAATCTACATTTGTATCTGACCTCTGGTGACCTTGAGAGGTCACTGACCTTAGCATTGTATTTTTCCAGTTTTCCAGGACTATACATCAGGTCTGAACAGTTACAACTACCCCTCTCATCAGTTGTCGAAAAGTTCAAAGTGGCAAAGTGCAGGGTTGAGAAGATGTACAGAGACTCCAGCAATGAAGGTCAAGGGCCGTGGAACTTGGATCACAAAGAGCCCAGACAAAGTGGGACCAGCCAAAGCATCAAATGACCTGAACTTTGGAGTCCATATGGATCTCTTCCTGCTCCAATTAGTGTACGACACTCTTCCAACACCAACAAACATGCGCAGGTGGGGAATGAGGGAGGACTCACTGTGCAAGTTATGCGGAGAAAGAGGAATATTGGCACACATTTTGGGGTGACTGTACTTAGCCAGGGGAGATACAGATAGCATCATGACAAGGTCCACAGGGCACTGGCGGACATCTTGGAGCAAGAGAGACATAAAAAGCATCAGACCCACATGAGACTAGCTTTATCCATCCAGTTCATCAGGGAGGGGGAGAAGCCGCCCTCCTAAAAGAAGAGCCTCCTGCAGCTGGCACAATCGTGGGAGGCAGTCTGACAGTCATATGATCTGAGGAGGTGAAGAGGATCATTCTGATTGAACTAACTTCACCGTGGGAAGATGGATGCGAAGAAGCCTTGGAGAGGAGGCCCACCAAGTACCAGTACCTGGACTAACGATGCAGGGACAAAGGGCGGTAGGCCTGGCTATTTTGAGTTGAGATTGGCTGTAGGGGTTTCCCAGCACAGTCTGTGTGGAAGATGCTCACAGCTCTGGGAATAGCAGGACTTAGACGACGACAGCTGCTCACAGGCTGGGGAGGCAGCGGAAAAAATCTCTTGTTGTATCGGGAACAGGTGGGAGAAGTTGAGCTGGAAACCAGGAGAAAATTGGCAGCACTGGCCATCACTGCCGACCAACCAATCACCAACTGCAACGTCAGCTGCTTGGGATTCAGCCAAGGGTCTCCAGCGCAACCCACAGTAGGCAAGGTCTTAACATTCTGCTCGTGACTGGATTGATGCCGATATATGAAATTTAATCATCAGATCTTATTCATAAACATAGTATCATTGATAATATAGTGTAAATAGCCGCAACACATTCTCTACCACCATTGCCCAACGCAGTACACAGCTCATTTTATCAGCCATTTCTTAAACCTGTTCTTCTGCCCCAATTTTCATCTTGATGGTTATTAGACATTGCCTTTACCCTGTAGAGAAGTTAATAAATCTCTTTATTTAAACTTAGTCATTGTCCTGTTGTGTTCCTTTGAAGTAGAGACTGGAGATCCATTGAATCAAGAAGTCACTGCTTCTGATATTAGAATGATCATATTAATCATATTCACTTATTAAAGTTCTCCTCAAAATCACGAGGAGTGGTGCCCCTTATTAACGAGGACTTTTAATTATTAATTGTGGCCTTGGTACACTGCAATACAGTGTTTTTAAACTACATTTGTTTGTTATGTGATTTGTGATATCAAGTTTGAATTGGGTATTTTCTTGAAACATATGGTTACCCTGTAGAAAGAAACCATTTTATGTTGACCGTAGAATTACTTAATCTGTCCATGACCTTCAGAGTACCTAAGAACTGACAAATGTATTAAGTTTTCAATCAGGCCAAAGATCCAGCTAATAATAAATGACAAAGAAAAAAAAACACATTTAGAAGATTGAAGCCAAGCTTGAAATCCCTCTTGATTGTCATTTCCTTTTCTTGGTAAAACTCATTAAACAGTGAGACTCATAAAAGCAGCAGGGGAGATGACAGTCTTGCATTCTCAGTTGTTTTAGAGGCCTCTGAGCGCAATAACCATGTGAAAATTGGGGGCTGTTAGTGATTCTTTTTTTTTTTCTTTTACTGCCAAAGTGTTGTTCTTCAACAATGCAAGCAACAAGCAAGAATCCCAAGGAACGTGGAGTTAATAGAAGCCTTTTTGCACCATTTTCTGAGGGCA
Organism: Seriola aureovittata; assembly: GCF_021018895.1. NCBI lineage: Eukaryota > Metazoa > Chordata > Actinopteri > Carangiformes > Carangidae > Seriola > Seriola aureovittata. The sequence continues at coordinate 7,067,014 of NC_079371.1, read as the reverse complement.
GCTCTGCAGGGAAAGCATTTACACCTGCTTGCCTCATCTTTTACGATACACTAGTCCCCCAAAGTGTGCTTTACTTATAAATATCCACGTCTAAGATGTGGCAGAGATGGAGGTAACACAAAGAAGCAAAAGAAAAACCCAACAAGTGTGTGTGTGTGTGTGTGTGTGTGTGTGTGTGTGTGTGTGTTTAAAAAAAAATAAAACTGTTGCAATATCCCAGACAAATGAAGTCGGTTTTCACCAGTGACTTGTTTGTCAAATCAGCACAAAGGATTTATGGTCCGTGGTTACAATGAGAGGTTACAATAAGAGTACAAGACCTCAGGAATTAATCTTGCAAGTCTTGGCTTCTCCACCTGAACCCCCAACACCGCTTTAAACCACACCAATAACGTTTAAAAAGCCTGACTTGAGATGAAAGGAAACTCTCTATCCAAATAGGTCAAATTCAGAGTGGAAATAAAGCGGGATCTTTTAGACAAAATGTTTAATGTTCGAGCACACTTATTTTTATATATCCTCAGATGGCAAGGATTTGAAAAAACTATACTGCATGAACAGACGAAAGATAAAAACAAATGAATTACTATATCGTTTTAGGAAGATCCCATCGAGCAGATTTTTTGCAACACCATCTACATCAAAGCCCTCCTCGTTGGGCGGGGGTACATATCAAACATTAAACAGCATTTTTCATTCATGAGCAAATCATGTTCTGTTTCAACAATAGAGGGAAAAGAGCTGATTCAGTGAAGTCGCTGCAGGGGTAATTGATAGGGATCCAGCAAAGGTAACTCCCAGGGGAAATGCTGGATCATGAATTCCTACCCGGCCAGCGGGAACATGGACTATCTATAGAACTTTTTTTTCGACCCCAGTGGGTGAGAAAATGAATTCAATAAAGAATTTAAAAGGACATTTAAAGCTGGAGCCATGTGGCTGTGGAACTCCAAATGTTAAGTTGTATTTCATTTTAAGACTTGTTCTGCAAATGCATTTCATAGCAGCTGTGCTCTGCAAACACATTTCTGATTTATTATTATGAAATGTTAAATTCATCATCTTAAATAACAATTTATGAATCAAATAAAAAGAGCACAATGTGAATTCCAACAATTAAATAGACATTGCAAAGCTGTCAAAAAAGGTTTGACCATCAATTACTTCAGAAATGTCAGAGCATGTGTTAAAAAATAGAGTGTGTGACTGACATCCTCTGGTGATAGATGAGGAGCGTGGCATGACTGCCTGGCCTTTCCCTGCGACTTCATTAAGCCTTGCTACAACTGTTCTTTCCTATCTACGATTTCCTTCCATCTGCATTACACCGGCAAATCCCCTTTCAGCAGCCAAGGGAAAATTGCTATTTATTTCACATCACAAAAAAGAAATGAGCCTAGTTTGTAGACCTGGAGGCTGTGAGAACATTGGAGCAAGAAGCCGCTGGCGGGTTGAGTGGTGTCCAAACAGGCGGTGGGTATATGGGAAAAGTTGGAAGATTCTGTATAGTTATGGCCACACACCCTGACAGAGCTCAGATTTGACTGTTCTGCAGTTGACAGGTCTCTGACTTCTCCCCTCCCACCGCTGCTAGAATTAGAGGGGTGTACTACACACACATATACACACACACTGTCAAAGAGGTGGAAAACACTCAAATTGTCATGGGAGGAATACATCAAGTGCCTTCACAAACCCTCTTCCATACAAAAACAAACTTGCTCTGTACTGCTTGTGTTATTCATCAGCAAGTTAGGTAGCCTGGTTGTGTATCTGAGAAACAAACTGGCCGGGACAAGTAAACTCCCATAGCTTCCTTCACAAAAGCCTCCCATCTTCCCCGATGGAGGATTGGTCTACTGGACTGGAAAAGGCAAGAAGCAAACCAAGCATAACTGCTCTCAGTTCACACATATACAGTACACACAAGTTCAAGTTTGTGCACATCCACGTGCACACACTAAAACACTGATGTGAAACTACTCAATGGGTACAAAGAACAAATACAATGTGCAGCCATATTGTATTTCTAGGTTTCTCAAAGATGCAAACACATAAACACACTGCAATAAGAGCACTGGTATGCCTAATTGGCACAGAGATTTGAACTGAGGGCATACACACATGGTGTTCAAATGCAGGGGGGAGAGTGCTTGGTTTTAAGATAATTAACATTTCAGTGAGAAAAATGGTTTCTTAAGTGTCACAAGATGAAAGTGGCTTGGCATCTATTGCCAGAGAGGCTAAATGAAGCGTGTGTGTAGATTAATTAAGGAAGGGGTGAAGAGAGATGACGCCTCCTTACCTTTGCTCTGTGAGGAGAAGCAGAGGGAGAGCTGAGCAAATAGGTCAGGATTCTCAAACTTCTCTTCTTTGACTTTGATCCAGAAGCAATTCTCTGCCATTTCCTGAGGCACTATCTGCAATGACACAAGGTTTCCATTATCACTACAATCAGAGACCGCCATTCCTCCAACCTGCCACTCAAAAAGTTCTTCTCACTGGAGATGGGGTTTGTGTGTGTTTTTCCAGTGTGTGGACACACACATGCCCTTGTGTGTGCATCCTTAGCATCTGAGTGCCAAACAAGATGAGCAAAAAAGATCAAAAAAGCAAAAGGGGGGGTCTTCAGTGTTAAATACATTCTTTCATGTGATGACAAATCATAAGAATATGACCACGCTAAATGATGATGTCTGGATAGACCCTGATTGAACCAGACACATCAAAGCTTGACCTCTCCTGGGATGAATGAAATATCTGAATTTCAGTTTGCAGCACAAAATCTAAGAAACTCTGTTTATACAGTCCTCCTACCTAGATTTGCCTGAAAGCCTCTAAGAAGCAACCCAGCACCTACACATGCTGAGATGATGGCAGGCCACAGGGATGCTTTCTACTCCTCCTCTTTCATTCCCTCCGTACTGCTCAGTAGACAAGAGAGAAAGTAGGAGTATACAGAGATTCACACATAAACAAACCCATCCAACATATTGCAGTTATTACCAGCTAATGTGTGTGACACTACACTTCATCTTCTATACATTGTGTTAAGTGCTAATGGTGAGAGGTCCTAGTGTTGCTTTTTATGAGGGTCTGGACGAGCAGCTGGCCTATTGCACCACTGATGTTAACTTGCTCAAAACTACAGTAATTACATATAGAAAAGGTGCAAGAACGACTCTTATGAAACATGGACAGATACTTCCAGGTGATTCTGGGAAATCATGCTCAAGGCCATGTACTAACAGTGATAAGTGTGACAGTGTTGCTGAGTCCTGTAATGGCAACAATAGATGTTTTAATGGGAGGCTTACGGAACGTTCGACATGAGCTGGTGTTGGTTTTGAGTGTTGTTAACAGAGTGCCTTTGTACTCTTATTTGCTCTAGAACCTGCTCAAAGTCCTAGACAGCAGTCTATGTCATATCTGTGATAGACTAATTCAGAGAAAATGGCAAAACAGCTAATGTAGCCAATAGTTCAATGGTGTAATGATTCATTGTCTAGATCTTTCAGTTTTACTAATACCACTTCCGATGTAACAATAATAATAATAAATGATGGATGCAGCAAATCGAGCAACAGCTTGTGTAATAGCAGTCCCAATTAAAAAGTCCTAATTAACTCCCTTTTATTTTCATAATATATAATATTTTGCTTGCAGAAAGGCCTGGCACTTCCATGCATCTCTGACAAGGTCATTTGTTATGAGCTCTTCATACCTGAACTGGCTCTTATTTGTATCATTTCCTACAAATGGTAGAAACTGCCTGCTGACCTGAAATATGCCATTAAATTACTAATTCTAAAGTCGGGTTATGTACTATTAATTCAATTATGTTTATCTGTAAAGAAAATAAATTCTTAATTTACTTGAAATGTTTATTTATATCTATAATCTATGTTGTTCTATGTAGGAACGCTCTCTCCTCTAAAGCATATTAAAAAAAGCAGAGTGTATAGAAATGATTTGAATGACAAATGACATTTATAATAAACATTGTAAAATTGTAGAACATGCTAGTGGCAAGAGTGGGTCTGTAGACAATCCAAACCTGCACTTTTGTTTGTTTTTTTCCCATTAAAACATGGCTAATTAATCGGTGATATTAGTATTAACTGGGAAAGCAAGGCAGGCAAAAAGGAAAAAAAAACAACAAAAAAAACCTAACACTTCTGCATTTTACCTTACTCAAGAAAGGCCAGCTAATATATCATCTAAAATTGATAAAACTTGTCATGACAAGAAAATGTTAGTAAAACTGGTCCTCTAATGAAAAAGCCTGTCAGCCTAGAAACACAATAAATGTTTAATGTGATTTTCACAAATGCAAACATTAATATTATCCTTCTCAATCCTGAGATAATGACGCAATACAATGTGCCTGGTAGTCACAGTCCTCTCAAGGCAGGCGCTAAATTCCAGGCAAATATAGCACTCTTAGAAACTATAAACTTAAGGATTAAGACCATTTGATCACAGAAATTCAATATATCCACAAACATGATTAAATAATTTGTATGGTAGGGGAAACTATTGTGTGTGAATTATCTGATTCTAATCTGATTATAATATATACAATACATCACAGCTACCTTACTTGATAGTAGCTAATGATACTGCCCCGTCACCAAAAGAAGAAAAGAAAAACAAAAAAACCTATAATGAGAAAAGACGGGGGTTGAGACAGCTGCCCTGGGTTACACCACAAGATATGTCAGGAGTTTCCCCACAGCTGACTAACAAATTAAGAACAGTTTCAAAGAGACCAACCCAGTTTTCAACATGATGAATGAGAATGTTGCGGCTGAAGGTTTTGCTAAATTCATAGAATGAAGCACTGCAGCACTGTTGTAATTTGTGAGTCTAAAATATCTGATTATCAAATAATGGTCTTATTAAGAATATTGACACATTACTAACTTAGGTGATTAGTGAACCAGTAAATCAGTTTTACCCCATGCTCAGAAATACAGGGTGTTTCCATTTAGCTGTTCCAACTCTAATTTTTCAGTTAATTTTTCCAGCAGTTTTAACATTCAGCCCGGTGCATTAACTCTTGAGGTTTCTGCTGGGCCTGACCAGAATAAAGATGGTATCTCTATGTTTGAGTTAAGGTATCTGGCACAACTTGAGCTAATTAACTTAACATGAGCCTGTTTCATGGTGCACTGTATGACAGAAGTTATTTCATTCATCCCACTGAATCCATGTTGCCTTTTGTTCTACCTTTCCCACGTTTACAGATATTTTTAATTAGCATAGTAAGATTACATAAATTTTTTTTCATATGGAATGTAATGTTTTGTAATAATCAAATTTTTATGAGTTTCCATTATTTCTGTTTTTAAAATTCTAAATTAAATGGACAAAATGGTAGCTACAACAAAGTCATATGTGTGTCTTGTTTATTTTGGCATTCACACAGTCCTGTACCTAATCTTCACTAATAAGTTTCTGTAAGACTTAACAACACACAAATATAGAAGTAATACTGAGTGAAAACTATGATTCAAGCTAATTTAATATTTACTTTGCACTTAAAACAAAGCTGACATTTTACTGACTTGTCCCATGTGAGTGTCTTGTACTACTGCTTCTGACCAAGAGGGCGCTGCCACCACATGCCTTGCTTGAATGTGGGACTGGTACTGTAACTGAAAATGTAAATAGTTCCACTTTTCCATATTTTAAAAACGGTCTCCACTAAAAGCAAATGTTACTTTACCTACAGTAGTATGTATGCCACAATTTATGTTTGTAGATATGCGAGTGAAGATCATCTGTGTACACATGGTGCAACAAGTCATGGACTTTCATCTACCCACATACTTTCATGTAAAACTCTAGGGTCTTCCAGAGTAGTTTTTTTGATGACAGCAATATAAAGGTCTTCTTTTGCCAGTATCAAATCTATATAGTCCTTGCTCTTGTCAGACTTGTATGGCTAGTGGATAGAGTATCTTTTCTCTCTCCTTCCTCTTTTATACAACCAAATCATAGTTGCTTCTGGCACTCCTATATTTCCATCTGCTGCACAGAGAGACCACAGACGACTCTTGTCCCACTTAATCGACACAAGAGACACAGACTGTTTTTTCCTCAAGTGGTTATGAATTTCATTTGCATCACCAAACTACAACTCCTGTGGAGGCAAGGTTAAGGCACCTGCAAATTAACCTGTTTCTGTACATTTCCAGAAATTGTGCGCCAGACTGCATACACACAAATCATAAATGCAAATCCACATAGGCAATGCACATGACAATGAGTCATAATATTTAAAATATCAAAGCACAAACACACATACAGCCCCACCTGGTATTAAGATACAAACAAACGTTGTTTGTCTTACTTTTTGCACAATGGGTGTGGTATTCAATACTGCTGTAATTACACTATTTTACTGCTCAGGAAAGTCCAATATAGAATGATTCTAGCATACATGGCATTTTAAAGAGTTCTTTAAAGAGTGACAAAATTCAACCTGTAACACGATGTTTACAATGCAACAGTCAACGTTGACTTGCATTTTCACATTTCCTTTTTTCATTTATGTCTGTCATTTGGTGACCTGCTGTTAAATAAATTACATATTGTAGAAAGCAATATATACCCTATTTGTTTACTTGTGCTTTAGAAATGTGAAGAGATAACTACAATGGCCCTCAACACACTGAAAAATCACATTCAAAATTCCTTTTTAATACATGGCATGATTCCACTAAAACCATTAAATGTGTACCACTAACATGATGTCAAAAGAACTGGTCTGATGTTTTGGTTGCTGTCAGTAATTGAAGACTAAAACGCAAGGTCACACAAGCATCAGCAAAGAACCATTAAATTAATGCTAAGAACTCCTGAGGCGATGGATAAATTATCTATGGTAAAATAGAGCCCACACGCAAGAGAATGTCCTATTGAAATTGTATTCAAATGTGATGGAACGTTACACAACCCAGTCTTCATTCAATTATGCTAAGAATGTGCAAATCCAAGGACATTTAAGCAGTGAAAATTGTTTACTCTTGAATCCTTTGAAATGGGTGCTGAGTGTGGAAGAGTGTGGCCTGTGGCTGAACGGTTGTTTGACTAGATTAAGAGTGCATTTGAATAGAGCTCCTTTTGGTTTGGATCTTCAACTTTGGATCTACGTATTGTGTACTCCAAGAAACCTCTCAAGCCAGCGCTCGCATGTGTTTGCATGTCTGACTAGAAAACACTGCATAATATTTCATGTGAAATAACTGTGGAATGTTATTTCCCTTACAGTGTCAAATCACCGATATTATCATTGAATATGAGAATATTTGTTATAGTGAACCAAAGCTGGGTTACCATACCTTGGTCCAGTTGACCCTCTTCATTACAGTTTCAGGCTTATAGGTCTTCTTGGGCTCCAGCCCATAAGGCAGCTTAATGACAGCCAATGCAGGAGGTGGTGGAGGCCCACCTGGGCCCCCAAAAAAAGGTGGAGGAGGTGGGGGCCCACAACCAGGGGGTGGTGGGGGAGGTGGAGGCCCTCCACCTGGAGGAGGTGGAGGCGGTGGTGGAATGCAAGCTTGACCAGGGAGAGGAGGAGGAGGTGGAGGCGGAGGAGGACCGCCCCCAGGTGGAGGTGGGGGAGGAGGAGGCGGAGGAGGAGGTGGAGCTGCTGCACCCCCTGGTAGGGGTGGTGGAGGTGGTGCTCCGGGTGCAGTTGGACCTGCTGCGATCTGCAAATACAGGGTAGAAATGTTAATGATGGTCCACAACTCAAGTGGTGGTTTAAACCAAACCTCAATCTGATGTAACTAATAAGCAAAAGCCAAGAGGTGTATTTCTTTGCTACGAGCAAGAGAAGAGGCCTTGTGTGCTGTGAAAAACAATGTCATACTGCCTGCTTCACTTTGGCTTTTCAGTTATGTGACACTAGCTTTGATTGTGAGCAGAGAACAGGTAGTGTGTGTAAGTACCAAAATACTGCAGTATTTTATGTCAAGGATTAGAAGGTTCTGTGCAAGTGTTGCTTCCAAATTCACACCAAATGAGGAGGTTATGTCCTTTTTTTGCCCGTCTTTCTGTCATAACTTGACTACGCAAAGAGATAACAATCATAAGTTTCCTAACCATTTTTGTGGGTATGCTTGTCAAGCTCACTTGATTTGCTTTGAGTCTTTTAAGCAAGAAAAGTAGGACGGTAGATAACATTTTCCTTCCAACCATATAAACAGTGCATTCAGAAAGTGTTCAGACCCCTTCAATGTTTTCAAATTTTATTATGTTGCAGCCTCATGTTGACAAAAAAAATGATTCCCCTCATTGTTCTACACCCAATACCCCATAATGATGAAGTGAAAACAAAATTTTAGGAAAAACTTTAATATTACATTGACATAAGTATTCAGACCCTTTGCTATGACACTTGAAATGAAGCTCAGGTGCCTGGGGGGAGGCTACAAAAACACCTCTATTGTATTGAAGGTTCCCAAAAGCATATTGGCCTAAGCCTAAGTGAGCAATCATGGAAGAAGGGCCTTGGTATGATAGCTGACCAAGAACCCAATGGTCACTCTGGCTGAGCTCCAGATATCCTGTGTGGAGATGGAAAAAAACTTCCAAAAGGACAATCATCACTGCAGCACTCCACCAATCTCAGCTGAGTGTCCAGACAGGAGCATGAAAGCCTGCTCTGAGTTTGCAAAAAGGCACCTAAAGGACTCCCAGACTGAGAGAAACAAGATTCTCTGGTCTAACGAAACCAAGATTAAACTGTTTGGCCCCAGTTCAAAGTGTTATATCGAGAGAGCAGGCCCCGCTCATCACCTGCTCAATACCATCCCAACCATGAAGCGCGGTGGTGGCAGCATCATGCTGTGAGCATGCTTTTCAGGGGAGACTGGTCAGGGTTGAGGAAAAGCTGAATGGAGCAAAGTACAGAGATATTTTTAATGAAAACCTGATCCAGAGCTCTCAGGACCTCAGACTTGACCAAAGATTCACCTTCCAACAGGACACTGTCCATAAGCACACAGCCAGGACAACACAGGAGTAGCTTAGGGACAACTCTGTGAATGTCCTTGGCCCAGCCAGAGCCCTGACTTGAACCCAATCGAACACCTCTGGAAAGACCTAAAAAAAGGCTGTTCACAGTAAGTCTCCATCCAACCTGACAGAGGACAAGAGGATGTGCAGAGAAGAAGAAAATCCCCAAATCCAGATGTGCAAAGCTTGTTGCGTCACACCCAAGAAGATTTGAGGCTGTAATCACTGCCAAAGGTGTTTCAACTGAGTATTGAGTAAAGGGTCTGAATACTTATGTCAATGTGGCATTTCAGTTTTAACTTTTAATAAATTAGCAAAAATTTCTAAAATTCTATTTCCACTTTGTCACCATGGGGTATAGAGTGTAAATTGATCAGGGAAAAATGCTTATTTTTATCTTAGAATAAGGCTAAGAAAGGAAGGTATAAAGAATTTATAAAGTTGAACTTAAACCTAGTGGCTACTAGACTTAAATTTTTGAACGCTGAATCAGGTTTTCTATATGGTCTTGTATTTATAGAAATATCTGACAGGAAAATATATCAGTTGTCAAAACTGTTCAATTATAATTTGGGATATATTGCAAATAATATGTAAATAGTTGCATAATTGGGTTCTTTGTATCGTTGTGTATCCACATACATATTCACAAGGCATCCGAGTTTCAGTGAGGAAGGCAGTCGTGTGTATTATAGACTCATTCAACTTCAGACGAAAAAATGAAATACACTTGCATGAAACAGGAAACTCTTGGTGACTGTAAAAAGCAATTACTCCCTTAAGCAGATTTAATTGATATTTGATATATCTGATATGGTCATGGGAGTTGACATAATGATTGTGTACAGTATACAGTATACAAGACAATGATTTGTGTGGCTTATGAAACACTTAACTCACTTCATATTCACATCATGTCATAGAGATTTTTTTAAAATGTGATCATAACAGGGATTTGTTCATTTATTTCTCTTTTCAAAAGAAACACGTTGCAAAAACTGTATTGAAATCATCATTGTCAGCAGAGAAATTAGTAATTATCAAATATATAGCCACAAAAAAACAAGATTAGCAGTTTGTTTAAACTTATATATTTACCCATATTTACACAAGTGATGTTAAACACAATCATTTCATCCCATTTTATAATAATAAAACTGGAATTCAACTAACAAAACTAACTTCTGCTTCCAATACAGAGTTCTGAATCAGCCAAAAAGTCAATGTATGTATTAATTAATCCCTGCAGATATGTATGTGAATAAATACAAAGAAAAACTTTGGAGAAAAACCTTTAAACAACTACTGTTTTAATGTGTAAAAGATAAAATGTGTCACAATGTGTTCTCACAATGGCATGCTATTAAACAGTAGACAGGGGTGTAATTAGACCCAAGACCGATAAGATAAAGTCTTTCACTCCTTTGACATGTCTGACCTATCACACCTACCACATACACAGGTAGTCTGTGATGGTGATAATGCCAATAAAAAATTTAAAAAAAAAATATGCAAATACAACAATTACAGAAACCCAAACTTAGACAGGGTTTGATCTTCAGAGCTGATTAGGTGCGAGTTCTTACCAAAAAGCATTTCCTCTTGCACATCTAATTTCCAAAACCAATTCCCCTCTATGCGCATTTCCCCAGTCACTTGATTGTGTGCGTAAAATGTGATTGGCTTCATATTTAAAGACATTACATAGTGTTTCATTATATAATGGCATTGGTGGATTGTTTATTAGGGCTGAAATTAAAAAGGTGCTCTGCGAGGAGCATCTTACACAGATCACCCAGAGCCCTTCAGTGAAAATCCACATCCAATGATTACATGTCTGTCAATCTCGAGCCCGCGTGGCCCATTTTCTCTTTTAAGATTAATGTGACGGAATGGAAGCAAATTAGCTGCTAAATTAGAGCACAGTTGTTTCCATACTGAGAGGCCATCAGAGTTTCTCTCTCTCTCTCTCTCTCTGATCTGCCCAATAATAACACCAATGTCTATAGAACCCTTGGGATCCAGTACCATTGCCACTGGCATCTTCTTCAGATATGAAAACAAACATCCAAACAAAAAGAGATCCATAAGGGGTAAAGTACATATAAATATAATAAATGTGTACATTGCCTTAAATGATAATGGCCATTTTAGACATACGGGACAACATCAGACTCAGACTATGTTTTGCATTGTATATAAATAAATATATAAATATATATACTCCGTACATGTTTTGAATGCAACATGTACATTACATACAAAACAAACTCGTATCATACATGTGGCATAAATACAATAAGAAAGTGATAATGTGTGATAAGATATATGTCTCTCTGTACAGACATATAGGAAGAACACAAATACTGTTTTAACTAAATACAGTTTACAGTATATATTTACAGTATATATAATACAGTATATATATATATATATATATATATATATATATATATATATATATATATATATATATATATATGTATGTATGTATCCAGCATGTTTTAATATTGTGTCTCTTAGATGCTTTTTGGCTGATGTTACTTTTGCAGAGCAAACTGTGTAAGTAGACGACCAGGCTAATATGAAATCTAACCCATCCAAATTGGATTCATAGTCATCTGGACTCAATGGGGAGGTCAGCGTGGCAGATAATTAACTCTGAATGCTATGTGATTAAATCTATGCCTCAATCTCATCTCTGATAGAGAAATTCAATCACAAAGTGTTTACTTATGAAAATTGCATTAAACAAGTACGAGATGTGTGTAGCTAAAAACCCCATATACAACTTAACATGGCTTCCAACTGTTGTATTATTTACTGTAATGGAATAAAGTTCTTAAATATGTCCTTTTTTTAAGCATGTTATCTGTTATTGTGGATTAGCAATTTCAAGAGATAAAGTAATGATTCAATTCTGGTATTAATTTAGTGTAAACATGTACTAAATAAATACAGTATTTCAGTTTGAGATTTTATTTTTCAAGTGAAGATTAGAGGCACTGCATATCAGTTCACATGGAATATAACTTGAATTTAGACGTTAACACATGCAGAGAGATTACAAAAGTTCAATTCCATAATCAGTTTGAGATTTTTCCCTGACGAAAGATTTGAAGCACCACAATCCAATTCCTTTAACATAAAATGGATTTGTGGGTGATTAAAAATGAGATTATGTCAAGGGCCACACATGCAAAGAGGACACCCACCTTGGCTTCAGATTCCCTGATGAGTCTCTGAGCCTCTTTGAGCTTGTCTTTTTCAATAGTTAACTGTTCAGATAAACAACACACACACACACACACACACACAAACACACACACACACACACACACACACACACGTCCCACCAAAACACACCATGGTAACACATGTCACAACAGACATAGAGGGCAACAGAGAGGCACAAATGGGGGTGGGTTAGATAGACAGAGAAAAAGAACACTAGTACACTACAACAGGTACAGTACTCACACCAAACACTTAAAAGGCAGAAAAGAGGAAAACAGGGGAAAGAGGATGTTCCTTACACAGTTAATGACAATGGTGTTATATTCCCATTTTGTCTGAATGAGTTATTTGATGTGCAAAAGGCAAAGTGTACTGTACTTTTACACCTAAAACAAGGTGTAATCTATCTTCAAAAGAACATCAGTGTAGAGCAGACTGAAGCATGAAAGGAACAAGGCACAGCATCACTGACAGTTGGTACACCTTCAAAACCCTTCTTCCACTATCCTTTTTTTTTTCCTTTTTTGGCATCGAAAAATACATTTCAACTTAACAGTCTTAGATGTGTGATGGGCACTGATTTCACTGTGCAGTCTTTGTTTTAGCAATGTACCCATTTCGCTTTGATATTTCAATCTGTGCAACCTTGCCAAAAAGGGAAGATGGGAGAGTAATCCACTGCAACTGAAATGTAATATTTTTATGGAGTCATTCCTACAGAACACCTTTTACTATGGACTGTAGAGAACTAAATATTTAATGTGTATAATGGAAAAGGAGATGGAAACTTTTAGTGGGTTGACTTAAAAAGAACTTTCATTTTGCAAGAATTTTAGGAAACTGTTGTAAAGTGAAATATTTAAGGCAAAGTTTTATTTTACCTTTCATCTCCAGGGTTATACATATTATATACATATATACATACATATATATATATATATATATTTATGTGTGTGTGTGTGTGTGTGTGTGTGTGTATATATATATATATATATATATATATATATATATATATATATATATATATATATATATAAATATACATATACACACACATATGACATTTGAATGACAGTGAATTTGGCTTGACAACTGACATACTGACATACACACATAATAACTGTGACTACGTTGTGAGTTCTGCTGTCATTATCAGTTGAGTAAAATTCTATAATCAGCCGGGACTAAAGGCAGCCTGGCAGTAAAAGAGAGAGAAAGTCGTCTACTACAGCTCCTCTTGGGGCCAAGGCTGGGTCAGCTACAAGACCGCCAGGTTGTTAAAACCTATTAATGGGATGGCGCAGAGTGCTCCAATGTACCACTGCAGTGCTACATTATTCATCACATCCAGAGCCAATTCAATGAATAGCTTCCTTTTTTGCTTTGAATGGTTGCAAGCAAAGGTTTGGGGAAGGGTGGTTGATTTCACTTGTTGTGATTTGTGTGTCCTTTGTTGATGTTTACAGGCAGAACCTCCACTCAACTCAATTGGGGGATAATCAAACAGACACATCAAAAAGGCTGCTTGTTACAATGCCAAAGTTCCAAGAGAAAGACTCTCATTAAATGTGTTGGTTCACAAACAAGGTGAAGAGAAGCGACTCAGGCATGCATGTGTTTTAATATCTGACAGGAATTCAGTCTAGCAGATGAAAGGTTAGGGTTAGCTCTCTTAATTCATATTCAGCAAAACAGCAGTGATAGCACAGCAGCTTTGATGGACAAACGGAATGCATGTCCTCGTGCCAATTTAAAGGGTTTCTACAGCACTGTGTCAAACAAGGATTATGTTGCAAAACACATTCTTTCCTAGTCTTCTGGTCTTCCTGAACTAGCAGAAGCACAGCCATCTGAGAGAAAGACACTGTTGTTTGGTTCATTGCTTGAGGTAGCAATTCAATGGTCTATGAGAAGACCTGTCTAAAATCAAAAACAAGAGATACCTCTAAATTGTTATTTCCGAACATGCATATTTTGGAGGAAAAAAAAAACATTAGCCCTGACAGCCCTGAAATCAACTGTAATTAAAATTAAATATGTGAGGTGGGGTGAAAATTAACTTAATGTTTCTTAAACCTTAACAGATTGAATGAATTCACATTGATAGTAAATTTTATTTAAACAAAATATGAACTAGTGATGCTCATTTTTTTTTCTGACCAATAGTTGACGCTCGTTAAATGACCATTAACCGTTAACCAACAACATTAAAATGTACTATTTAGAATAGACAAGTGCCTGTAAACGAAACACATCGTCCTCCAGCGCATAGTGCGCTGTGTATAACTGGCATAATAGCTTCTCCTGCATGTAAGAATATATTGAAGAACTTATTAAAATGAAGCAAATAGTAGCCGGACTTTTTAATGTATGAACAAATTAACAAAACAAAAACACATTGAATCCTCCAGCGCCGAGAGCACTGTAACACAAACCTCTTCCTTCTCCTCCGTACTCAGCTGATAAGTGATGAGGAACAGCCAACAGGTTAACAAAGCGGAAACTTGCATTGTTGCTTTTTACAGACCTCAAAAGAAAATAAACAGGCCAGGTCTACCTCAGTTGTCAGCATAACGTACGACTTGTCTAATGGTTTTTATTCAGAAGTAGCTACATGTCAACATGCTATGGGGTTAGTCTGGTGCGCAGTCTGTTAACTGTGAGACGCGCTGCAGAGAACACCTACACAGATGATACTGATGTCCCAGTATATTTTGACTTTTAATTGATAGTATTAATCAGTCAAAATTCTTATTGTTGGTTAACGGTTAAGTGATTGATTGTGAAAAAGCACATACTTTATACACTGCACTTATGTTCTGTCAAAATACATAAGGGATATTCTAAAGCTGTTATGGCCACATTCATGCAAGCTTGTGCCAAACAAATTACATGTTTTCCTGCTGAGGTTAATGTTTGTTGATGCTAAGTTCCTCAGCAGTAACTGCTCTCTGAAGGAGCATTCAGACAAACAGAGGAAGAGAGGGTTTGACTCTCCAGGGCTTCTCTGCTCTACACTACCTGTTAATGCACCACAGTCAGTCAGTCTTCAAAAGACAGAGGCCTGCCAGGGGAGGGTGAGGGGAAGGTGTATGATAGAAAAGAAAACACTTGGAAACAACATAAAAAGCTCCAACAAGGAAAAGAGGCCAAGCAAAGGTAACACAGCCCGGTGCATTCATTTCTGACAGAAAGTGGAAGAAGGAGAAAGCAAGGGAGAAAAAGGGTGAGCAGGTGGAGAAGGTGGGGAGGAGCTTTTTTTGATCTCATTAAAATGGGTGGGCAGCAATCAGGCATGGAGTGAGTGATGAACCCCTTTGCGTACAAATGCAGTTAACAAGTGGCGACAGAGCACTCAGGTATATGAAGTGCAAGAGTGAGACCTACACACAAATTAAGTTCCAAAGACAGAAAACAATGTGTGACATTGACAACTACCAAAACTTGCACTACTTAACAGCTTTTTGTGGCGACCTAAGAATGACTGCTAGAGGACTGAGGTAACAGTAAGTTACAACTGAGAAAAATGCTTTGACCACATATGCAGGTGCATTTTATCAGATGGTGTGTGCCAACATAAGCAACAAGAAAGGAATGTCTGAAAGAGAAAGTAATCTCAGATATAGATGTAGGTATACCATCTTTCAATGCTGGTTTATATTAAATTCCCTAAGCAAGGAGGCAAACTGCCCTTTTGTCCCAAGGCAGTGCTAAAGTGTTTGAAATTGGGTTAAGGGGGAAATAGCAGTCATTTTCTATGCTCAAAATGGAGGGTTTTGCCTGGGAAAAATGATGTGGAGGCCAGGAAAAGAAATGCAATCCATCTCTGTGACGATAGAATTACATAGGAAAAGCTTCAATAGAGCAATTTAACCATATAAAGAGCTACAACTTAAGAAGGAGATTGACCCTTTATTAAATCAAATGTTCTTGCATGGGTGATAACTCCCACTTACATCAGCAGCACATCTGTAAGTGCAGTGGAAAGAATCAGCCCTTTTTCTAGTGGTGCCATTTCTTCTCATTGCTATGATTGTAAGACAAACATTTTTATCCTGCATTCTGTAAGACAGTTTTTCACTTAAAAACTTTTATCAAGCTGATTAAAAGTGCTTCTGGACATTGGATTTTTCACTATCTTCTTTTTCATGCTTTTTTTTGAGGAACATACATCATAAAAGATCTCTGGGGGAATATAACACTGCTTTGCAGAGGAGTGGGATTTCTCTTTTTGGATTTACCTGGGACTCCAGGGCCTGGATCTTCCCCTCCAACTCTTTGATTCTCTCTTCCTTCTTTTGAGACTCGGCCTGGGCCTCCTGCCGTGCACCGAACTCCTCATCAAACTGCAAGAAAAGAGACACAAGTATGTCTATGTGCACATAACAAACACAAGAACACAGATGTAAACACACACACACACACACACAGGTTGGTGAGCGGCAGGGTATCTCCGGAGAATGGCCACAGGGCACATCAACAGACACCAAAACACGCTGTCTTACACTCTCTGGCCGATTTCTATTCATAGCCCTCATGGCCCTAGAGCCCTGTTGTCCTTTGTCTTTGTTTCAAGCCTGGCTTTCATGTATGTTGATGGATCTAACCTTTGCAGAAACCAAGCCATGTCGCTACAATGATTTCACTGGCCCAGCAGGGTGCATGGTGGACTGGTGGGACAGGACTCTTAACAAAAACACACACACAGGACCCCCTTGGTATCATCAGACAGTGATAGTGAGGCAAAGATACAGGCTCCTTAAGATACATTTCAATATTATACATAATATGCTGAAGGTAAAGTTGGTAGGTTTTAATCTAGATTCTCTAAAATAAATAAAAAATACTATTAATCAATAATGCAATTAATTTAACTACATTGAAAGGAAATATAAGATAAAGTGAGAAATCCTCAAAGGGCTTGCTTAAAATGCAGAACTGTATCAAAAGAGCCAGCACATAACTTAACTCTGTCCTGCCACAGCACACAAATAAGTATACATCAGAACATCAGCATCGATTCTTGTAATGCTGATACGGATCATGTAGCGTCACAGCCAGGTATTGATCAGGGCATGGAAAATCAATATCATGTCTGGGAGCTCTGAGGAAGAAAAAACTTTCCTGATGGGAGCCGGCCAACCAAAGGGGGCTGTTGGAGTGATTAATGTCTCACCTTTTTGGAGTACTCCGCAGCCTTCTGCTCACTCTCGTCAACTTTGGCTTTATCCACACACTGATCTACAAAACAAGACGGCCACGGTTACAAAATACTTCAAAGGCATCACTGGGTGCAATGCGCATCCTTAGCTCCTCGTGTGAGATTTACAATCAGACCTACATCTTGTATTCAAAATATTTTAGAGCAAGTATGATATGAAGAATCAGTTAGGTCTATGAGGTGTTTACAATTTAAGATGCTCTTAAAATATATATCATATATCATGGCCTTCACCACACCTAAAAATGTAACGTGTGTTTTGAGAGGGAAAGACAGCACTTCACTGCCGAGTTATTTAATGTAACATTTAAAGGATTATCAGACTGCATGTGATGAAATGCAAAGCTCATTGAATATAAAAATGAATGAAAAACTAAAATTAAAATGTGTGAGGGAAAAAGGAGATAATACATGGGCAGCTTTGTTGAACTGTTTTTCTTGATCTTGTGAGGAAGGGACAAGAAGGGAAAGTGTTCTCATGATGTGTTCAATAACTGCCTCATATACAGTGAAATCAGTCATACTGTGCAACCCTTGGCTCATGCTGATGTTCTAATCTCTTACACTCCTCTTCCCTTCATCCTCCTCTCACTGAGAGAACTGTGTTTAATTAACACAAATCATCACCAAAAAATTGTGAGGTATTATCTTTTACTCGAGGGTGAGTGTTTCAAACAAGAGAGATATCAGTTAGAGCCTATGTATCGGACATAATAAAAAAATGTGCACGTTTTTGCTATTTTACTTTGTTTTCTTCACTGCTTTTCAAATACTTTGTGTGTTTCAATTGTTCAGCTTTATTTGAATGAATTTACAAATCTCATATTTTAGAATTACCCCGAGGATGAATCATCGAAAGGACGGTGTCAGTCCAAGTTTTAAGTGTAAATTACTGTTAGATCACACGTGACGCAACACATCTCTGAAAAATAACTGTTTTTAGAATAGTAAAAAAAAAGAAAAACAGAGAAATAGGTGGAAACCCCACGTGGATGTGCCATTTAATTCCACGTGTCTTTAGTGGGAATTTAACAAAAGAAAACCTCGGAAGTTTTTTAACAACTGATTAAATCTCAGTAAAGTGAGTGAGAAAACTTATTAAACACAGCATCAGTTCTCTGAGGATAGGTTTAGAAACTTTTAATGACCCTTTGTTGGCAAGTCACAGAACTGTTAGTGACACAACAGAGAGAGAAACAGTGGTGTTATTTATTTCTTTTCTGTTTGAAAAAAAAAAAATTCCATTAGTAATGCAGCGTAAATAGATGTTTTCTCTGTGATTCCAGGAACACAGCTGACAAATACCCCAACTGCAAAAAACAACTTTTGAAATAATTCTGAGTTAACGCAAGTCATAGATAAAATGTATTGTTCATCGATCATTAGATGACCTCATCTAATGTCAAGACATAAGTGTTTTTTGAGGTAGGTGAATTTCACATGTATTGAATTAATGAGAGAGTTAATGTCACGCAATTCAAAAAGTACCAATCAGATGGGTGAAGTCCACGTCCAATCTTTTACTGTAGCCAAAGTCAGGGTCCATCCCATTGCGATGCAGGACCACCTGAGACACGCACTCTTCGATTACCTTGTAATATTGAGGCCTGAGGGGTGAGGAAACATAAAGCAGAACAATTAGAGAAGCCACAGAAAGATATGAGTGACACAACTCTACAAGGCTAATTAACCACAAATTATTCCCTTATCCAAGCTAGAGGTCACAAAATGCCACGCCAAAAAGGGTACTGCTGGAGAAAATAGACACCCTATTAAATTTGATCACTTGCTTCACCCCCATCATGAAATTAGCAGATTAATGGTCACACGGAACCCAAGTCTATGTTAGTCCGTCCATTTCAAGGTGACAGACGGTAGCCAAGGCTGTGCTTGCCCTCTTGCCTAATTTGCAATCATCTTTGCCAATTAGAGCAACCATAAAAACTGAAATGTAAATCTAATCAGTGTAATGTGTGTAATTGAAAGCACAATGACCGGGAAAACATGTCAGCCAGTTAGGAGTGTGACTGAGTGCTTGGTGTTGTCGAGCAGGGTGTGTGGATCAGCCTGCGACTTCCATTCCACCACACAGGTTGGTATGTGACCTTTTCCCAGTAACATTATCAACTTAAATTGCAAGTGACATTTAGTAAATACAATGCCATCTTAAGCTGAGCTCCAAACTGAGAAATAATTATTTTCTAAGAATGACATAGACCAGAAGTTTATGTTTAAATACTCAACGGAAACAACTAGTTTTTTATTCCTCTAAAGACTCATGCTCCATTTCTTGTAAATTGAGATTTGAATTTAGGTACTACATGTGGAAAATTTACCCTTGATGACCTTCTTGAATAATGCCCTGAAAATGTATAAAAGAACATTTCCCTAAACTCAGAACAACAAACTCCATGAGCAAGTGCATGTGGGTGTGACCAACTAATTGTTGCAATTTGCTTAACGGCTGGGCAATTGCAATTCTGGTCGTCACAGCGCTGTGAAGTCTGGAATAAGGGTGCAGTGGGATGAATACATTACTAGTAGGAGGAATACAGCATCAGCAGCTGGAGCAGGGACAGCCTTCTGATTCAATAATCACATCAGCTCCTTTCATCTCCTTTTTAAATAGCAAACAGTTTCCTAGTGAGCAAACAGTGGAGGCTATGTTCTTCTGAGTCCCAAAGCACAAATATACCATACAACACTTCAACTATGCTTTCACTAGCAGATGATGTTCCTTTAATTTAAAGAAATTATTTTCATTTAAAAAAAGAAAAAAAACACTTGTATCTTTGCAAACTCGTGTTTTGACATAATTTTACATCACAATTTCAACTCTGAAAGATTCACAAGTCTGTGTATAGTAAAACTGCTACAGTTAAAGTATTTTTAGCTTCCTGATATTGTCCAATTGATTTATAAAATGAACATTGAAAATCAGAGATGAGGAAAAGAGATTTTGTGACAACCTTGGTCAAGATAAGAAATTCAAAGTCTGATCAAAGCCTGCCTGTCGAACGTGTCTGCATAAAGGCATTAAGGGGAAGGAGCATTAATGTTACTAAAATATAATAATTGATTTGAGGAGGCAAGACTGTGAACAACGTGCCTGTGCCAGCTGGGTTAATTTTGAGTGAGACCTAAAAAAGCACATATATCCAAGTATGAGTCTGAGTAAAAAGTAACACGATTCTCAGCAACTTGTTATTATCAAACATTAAATGGAATCAAGTTCATTTCCAAGGCTTTGACTCAAACTGTTGCCCATAAATTTAAAGGCTATGTTCTGTTGGTACCTTGTGGGTGGACAGGCCACATCATGTTATGAACAGAAATATGAAAGAACACAAAATTCTGAGCCAAAGCAAATAAGAATAAATCAGCATTTAGGTGCACTGTTTTGAAAGCATGAAATGCCATACATTAAGCTTGAGCTGGCGGATTCGCCCACTCATGACTGGAACAAGCTAGTGAAAGCTCACACATCGCCCTGCATGGCTTAAGCACTGTGGCACTCGGCTTACAACTGTCACCAATGTACACCACATTATTATCTCAATAAGCCGCCCTATTTTCCCTTCGCCCTCCATCCTCCGCCACCACCAAGCAGATAGGGGCTGGGTGGAGATAACTAGAGATGGAGAGAGTGACCCAGAACTGTCAGGCCCCTCCACAGTGGGCAGGGCTGGGCTCCAGAAGCTAGCATATGTCCCCTGCATCATTCCCCACCTCTTCTTTTACTTTGGCACCTTCATTTCTTCCAATGATAGCTTGCAGTTCAGCACAGCCCCAGCCACTTGATCCAGCTCTGCTCCACATAACCAGTGTAATCCCCATATCACCAAGCTCCAAAAGAGCAGATCTGCTCTATATTTACTGGGTGGGTTTGATGTGCTCCCATTCATTAGGCTTGCAGTGAGAGATTAATTATCAAAAATAAACCAAGCCCTGGAGGGGAGAGCAACAACTAATGTTGTGTTAGGAGCAATGACAGTAGACAAGAGCACTTGAAAAGTCTGCCCACTGTAGAACACCTTATTATTAGAATACTAATTATAATATTTAATGAACTATCATTGAATGGACTATTATTTGACACAAGAATCAAGACACCACATGTGCTACCAGTTCCAATAAATACAATGATAAAAAACAACTTAATCCTTTACTTCAGGTAGAATATGATGAGTACACATGCATTCCTTTGATCACAAAGCCAAAGTCTGTCACACCTTTATATAATACTACTTAACCTTAAGACTGCCATCATTAAATGATTTCTAGTAGAACCATGCATTGCTACCACACATTGTCTGACCTGCCAATTCCTTTTTGTTTAATGTTGTGGAAATACTATGTTTATCCTACACTATTTCCCATTCACCCAATTTGCACCAAGACATTAAAACAGAGACTATCTATTGGAGTAGCTGCATGCACTGTAGTACTGAATCTTCCATCATTATAACTCCACAGCAGTGATGTATGGGGAATAAAATGCCTCAGTCAGAATGTATTTCTGGTGTCTGGCGCTTCTGTGCGTACATGTGTGGGTTTGTCCTTGCAATTGTGATGGAGGCCGGAGGAAAAAGATATTTCAAAAACATATCTTTAAAAAGACCATCAGTTCTTCCATAGGCACTGGTACTGATCCCTTCTTATTGCTGGCTTACAGAGGGGTATATGGATACTGGAGCTGAGGTGGACGTGGCTGTTCTAGCTGGTTAATGTGAATTCTATTTCTCGCCTCTCCCGAATAGATGAGGAATACATTATTCATAAATCCAAGGGAACAGCAACTTGTCTATGGTATATTCATCTTCCTCCTCTCATCCTCCCTTCGACTTCCAACTTTATTTTTTTTATGTCTTATTTCTGCAAAAAGGTCTGACACAGCAGTGAATTCATCAGTGTCACTCCATTGAGAAGAGTGGCAGCGGTCCTGCCAATGACTGACATGTTTGCGCTTCAAAGACAAAGTAGAGAGCTAACCCAGCAGTTTTAAATTACGTAATAATTCTAAATAAAGTAATATCCCTACTCTGATAATTTACATTTTTCCTCTTAGTGTTGGGAACATAGAGGTGAGCCAGCATTTAACGCACAGAGGTAAGTGAAGCAATTCCACCATACAAGATAAAGTGTGGAGTTATTTTATGACACTTTGTGCTCATCTTCAATTCTAGCCTGCAGACTAGAGACGGGCAAATAATCTTGGAACAGCATGTCATTGCTATAAACTGCATTACCACCTAGTGGTGACTACAAGGCTGATAGGCCAATTATTAGAACAACTTTAGTGAATAAAATTGATGGAGATGACGGTGCTGTTGTCTTAACCACTGAGGATTAGGTTGGATGTAGCTCCTTTCATGTACATAACAAATTTCAACTTGGCTTTTCCTTTTCAAGAGAGATATATATATATATATATATATAAAAACAGAACAGCAGGGTCAATAACTATTTCCTGTCAGGAAAGAACAAGAGCTATGTATGAGGTGTTTGATATCTAATGTGAAAAACAGACACGAAAAAATTCAAAAGCTTAGAGTAGTGAAGCACACTGACAGAGTACAGCATCATGAGTTAGATGCAGATGATACAAGGCCAGTGGTATGTCAAAATCACACAGAACTTACCTGATATAATAGTCATTCCTGATGAGCAATAGGTGTTGAAGGATTGACAGGAAGTATGTCTCTGAGCCCGTGTCTTTCACCATATTGGACAGGAGATGGTACACTTCATTCATATCAGTACAGCAGCAAGGTTAAGGAAAACAACTTTACAGTATGACAGAGTTACTTACTTTTAGCTAAGGTTAACTTCTTAAGAAAACACCCAATCTGAGTTCACTTATTAGCTTCATTTAACTCCTGTAAACATTTAAATTTGTATTAGTTCTTTTTTCTTTATAACATTTTCTTTTTTTCCCCAGTTCCTCACTTCAGGTTTTTTGACAAGCATCATTGTGCAAAAACAAACGGAGATGTGATTCCTCTTATCCACTCTTTCTCAGGGGAGCTAAAACAGTGTAAACAACTAACTTGAGGAGGGGGATTGGCAATAAAGAATTCTCCCTCCGGTTTACCTGTCACTCCGAACCTTTCAAGATAGTGGAAATTAATTACATGAAAAACTCACTGGTTTGAATGTTTGAGACAAGAATGATGGGGAGCTGAACATTCGCAGGGGCTGCGATTCGGTTCTCAGATTGAAACTGACATGTACTCAGGAGTGAAAATTCATGTTATTAAATTTGCAAAAGGTATTGATTATGTGTCTTAGGTTTGCTTTCCCCAGGAGGAAGTAGAGATGGCTTTGACATCTAAAAGAGATGTTAAATCCAACTGTCTTACTTGTTATTCTTCCGTTATGTACTATACATATTTCTTGATTATTTGCTAAGTATTTGTTTTAGAAAGTATTTATTAGAAATGCTTCTTATTCAAAGAACAGAAAAATCTTTGAAATGTAAGAACAACTTCACATATAGTTTACAACAGGATAAGCATGTACATTGAGTCACATTTCAAACTCAAATTTCTGTTAATGGTCGATTTGTAGTACAATATTGAAACGAAAAGAAAAGAAAATAACCAACTTATGTTTCTCAAACTTCTACCAGTGTTGTAAAAGTGTAGCTCTGAGAAGTAAAGAACCCAGGAAAATGAATGATTTGGAGCTCATTTAATTTGTTTGCTTGAGAAAGGAGGATTTCCCCACGGAGACTCATCTTGTTTGAAAAAGTGGAATAAGCCTCTCAGATATGTGCACACATGCAGAAAAAAACAAAACTAAGGAGATAGTGCACTGTTAAGCTCGCAGAGATGAAAACTGGATTGCAATCATAACACGAAGTGTGAATCTTGACAATGTGTGCTAAAATATTTACATAGTTCAACATACTGACTGCAAAGCGATGAAGTGGCATTTTCAACACAGTGGCAGGATATGTTGTGACACTCCTCCCTTCTGCCTTTGGCACAGAAAACATCAGTGCAATGCACATGGATGTGGATGATCTTAAGGATCCAGATAAAATAAAAGCCAAATTGAGGCTAAACAGATCACCAGAGCAACAGTAATATTTCTACTAAAAATATAAGCGTGTTGTATAGGCTGATTATAGCTACATATATATATATATAGCTAATGTTAGGAATCCTAAGCATCAATTAAATTAAACAGGGGTCAACATTATTTCATATTATTATGTCAGGTGTCATCAGCTGCTAATGAACAATGATTCTTTGAGAGTATCGAAATATATCAGATATTTTTTTAAACAGCACTGAACTGCATTCTCCATTTCTCATGCTATCATCCATACAAAACAAAGCAACCGCAGCAATTGGAGCAGATCGATTCTTTTAAATACATTTTGACACTTTTCCTATTAATTTCAACAATGTCTGTAATTAAACTCCTATCCCATATCAAATTTTTAGAGAGAGGGATGGGAATAAGGCTCCTCTAAAGTATCATTTCCCTCCCTTGTATTAGCTGAGTATGAAGCCTGGGAGAATTACCAATCCTGCGAGATTCAATTATAGCATCACCACAGCAGCATTTGAGAGGACATGAGAAGGAGCTCAGACTGGGAAAGTATCCAACTAGCTTCATCTATCACTAAGCTGCAGACATAAACCTAATGTAGAATGCCAATCCATTCGATGACACCCCCTCTACGCTTGCTTGCTCTCTCTCTGTCTATCTCTCTTTACACTCTATCTCCAAATAATGAATAAACATGAGCGGCAGTCAAGTGTGATGTAGGCCAGTCAGTGGTGAGGTCAATCAATCACCATTCCACAGCTCATTAATATTCATTAGTGGCCTGGAGTCACCTCCTCAGCACCTGGACCTAGGCCGGACACAGAGGAGACTAGCCTCTCCAGGTTAATATTCATGAAACTGCTGGAAGAAACAAGACACATATGCAATGCTCAGGTAGTAGAAGTACTACCTGCGTGATATTATGCATTTATGTGTGTGTGTGTGTGTGTGTGTGCGCGCGCGCGCGCACACGTGCGCGTGTGTGTGCGTGCTATGCAGGCAAAGGGACAAAGGATAGCCTAGACATTCGAATCATGCTCAGAACTCACAGATCAATACCGCATTGTCCTTGGAAACAAACATTGGCCTTCTCATTTGTGAACCTGCTCAAGCACATCATTAATCCAGGTGCATTTTTT
This sequence comes from Seriola aureovittata, assembly GCF_021018895.1. Taxonomy (NCBI): domain Eukaryota; kingdom Metazoa; phylum Chordata; class Actinopteri; order Carangiformes; family Carangidae; genus Seriola; species Seriola aureovittata. The sequence goes on along the minus strand of NC_079371.1, from coordinate 7,041,325 downwards.
TCTCTCTCCATCTTCTCTCTACACACATACACAACCTCCTCCCCTCAACTACATGTGTCAACAGAAACTGTCACTCACAGCAGCACTTTGTGCCCGTGCTAGAACTGTGGGATTTGGTGAAAGAAAAGGTTGTGAGAATGAACATCTGCATAACAATGTCAGCGTCTGGTTTGTCGGCTCACAATGTCAGCCATTCATACATAGCCTTAGAGAAGATTTGTGAATTATTAAAGGTTCTTCTGCAGGATGCTTGAAGAAGTTTCCAACTGAGACTAAATTACTGCTCACCTTATTAACTTCTACTCTGCATGTTTGGAGTTAAATGGCCATTGGTAGAGAGATGGAGAAGAAAATTCACATTTCCTAAATGGGGCAGAGAGACAAGGAGTGATAGTACTTATACTGAAGAAACCTTGACCATGAAGTACAATATCGTTGCACAAAAAAATATTTAATTGTCTACTATGCATAATAAATGGTAAGAACAAGAAAGCATATGTCTGTTTGATATCTTCCTCGTGTCTTGCAGAAGTCCTACTTAACCCAATTTTAATGGACAGGAACAAAAAGTGAGGCGGATATGAGAGGAGATGGAGAGGATGGGAAGAGTAAATAAAAAGAAGAGTAGAGGTGGGATGTTAAGATGACAGGGTTATTTACCTAGTATACCTGGTCAGAGGTGGAGTTGGATATTGTGCTCTGGCTCCTCAAATCCTTCTCTAATGAATCAAGCCATGAGGGGCTCTGGCCTGTAAAGCTTGACGAAACCCACAATCTACACTCATCTCTCACTGCTAGTTCTGCAGGCCTATTCATCTGTATGTTCACACATAGGGAGTACAAAGGATATTCCATCTCAGCACGGATGTCGTCCAGACGGTGGGAGAGTTCGATAGAGTCCTCCTCCTTGTTCTCATTGAAAACCTTGAGCTGGATGTCCAGCTCCTCTGTCTCTTTTAGCTCCTAAAAATAAATTAGACACATAGCAGATAGCTGAGAATGTGAAGTTGAACAAAAGGTAATCTAGCAGTGTAGATTATGAAAAACAGTCACAGCACCTGCAAGAAATAATTTAGATATAGCTCCTAAAGATTTACTACTCTAATCTTTGTATTGTTGAATCTCATCAGACTTGTACTGTATGTTACTGTTAACCAGACATATTCTAAAAATCTGTAGGAGAATATTGGTTTCCCTGCTCCAGCTGTACAGAGAACAGGGAACTGAAATGCCCTAAAACCTTTCACCACGCATCCCAGACAGTACTTATTTCTACACACCTGTTCCAGTCATGAGGGGCTATGGGGGTGCTCTTTACCACTTCTCTATGAATCACCGGTAGTGGAGTTTACAGATGGAGACAGGGCCAAATGTAACCCAATTTCTGCAGGTATCAATCACACCGCACCGCTTTTTTGGTGCACCATCTGTCTTAAGCAACACTGGTTCAGAGGGAGGTGCACGAATAAGGAGAGAAAGAGAAGAGGAGGAGGTCCAAATGTATGCGTCAAGGACTACAAGAACAAAACAAATTGGGCTTCTTTTTTCAGTGGAGTTCACTTTTTTTTTTTTACTACAGTGACTCCTGAATGTAACTCATAATTAGATGAAAGCGTGTCAGTTTGAATGTCGGCATTAAAAGCCTTGAACATTCATAAATGATTGTACACTGAGACTCTTTCATATCAGGGGGCAGAATTGAAGATAATTAAAGTAATGACAGTAATAATCAACAGGAGCAGCTGGGATGACTTATTAGCAACTGGCTCTTTGACATGTTCACCCCACGCGCTACAAACTAGAGCTTGAGTGATGAGTTGGAGCTTGTCTGCCTTCGCCTCATGTGAAGAAGTGTAAACTCCCTGATAATGATGCCAGGACGACCTGTGCGATGCGGTGCTAGCAATGCATGACACTTGACATAAGCTACTACCACTACTAATTATACCACTACTTTAACTACTAATTAAATTAATTATAATAAAACCTATCCTTATATATATCTTTGTGATTTTAAGTCACTCATGAAGCTACCAGTTCTTGAATCTTGTGAAGAGGGTTTAATTCTACACCTGGATTATCTGGTCTGATAACTCACCGGCAGGATCTTCTTGAGGCCACATCTCAAGAACTCATTGCGCAGATGTATCCGGAAGTCGAGGTCATCAGGGGACGTGACCAAAGCATTGATCAGCTGCATGCAAGCAACCTGTGGAGAAGACAGACAAAAACACAAACAGAGAAAGAAGGTTAGGAAATAAGAAAATAAATGAGAAATAAAACATATTAATACAATATTAAATAGTTTCATTGTAAATTGTGTGTTTGGTCTCAGAAAAATAAATGTGTGTTATGGAGTGATTATTTGCTCTTTGCTTCTTTTCCAAAACCAAAATCACAGAAAAATGATTGTATTGATGGAGCGAGAGAGACCAGAAGAGAAACCGTAGAAAGTAAAGGCCTGGTGTGTCTATTGACTAGATGTGTATTATTAATGGATTTATTGGAAAGGAAAAAGCCTCTAAGTATGTGTGTGTGTTTCTGTGTGTATGTTAGGTGGAGGATAGGGTTAAGAGGAAATTGCTGATGAATTATAATGAGCAGGAAAGTGTTTCAGGGGAGCAAACCATGGATAAGACAGTCTTCCTTGGACAGACAATCGATAGCAGGCTGAAGGATTCCCATGGACAATGTGAAACGTCTTCTGAAACCTTGACCCTGTGCTGTTGGCTTGTATGTGTTATTAATAAGAGCCACAACAATGCTGATTCTGTGTGGTTTCCTCCGTCAGATTATTTTTCTGTGTTAGAGTTAGGGTTAGAATTTCGATTCTAACATATTCTTGCTTAATAGTTTCAACAAAATCTCAAACATGCAGATACACCTGCATTAAGGGAAATAAACCTACAACAGCAGATCACCCCATCTAGTGCTATCTGAACAAATTACTTGACACAAGATACAACCAAATAAACCATATCTGCTTTCTGAATTTCTGCCTTGTGAAAAGATGAGCAAAAGCTATATGGAGTGCACTGGTTTGTTTTTCTGTTACTGTGAAGTTGTAGCAGCAGTGTGTGTGTTAGCCAGTTATGGGGATAAAACGCATGATGTTATGCCATACAGATATAGGATACTGTATAATCTCTTGGGAAAGTACAGGCTTGATAGAGTAAAGGACACCCTGCCACTGAGCATGTACCACTTGTGCCACGCTCCCAAAACATGGCAAACTTCTCCATGTTTCAGAAAGGCATGAGGGCTTCTAAGCAAGATCTGTGCACTGAAACCTGACATTTTACTGTATCCACCAGAGGCCAGAAACATAAAAGAAACTCTACCAAATCTTCACAGAATTTATGAGAGTGAAGAAAGCCATGGAGCTCATGAAAAATTCTTTCTCTTCTCCTGCATACAGATGGATACTTACAAGCACCTCAAACATACCTCAAACATACCTCAGTCATATATACCGGAGTGGGAAGTGGATGGGTTGGAGGTGGGGGCATTATCTGTGTAGGTTTACAGAGCTGCAGCAGTGCCATGGGGGGGTTTCTAAACATTGTAATTAAAAGTGGCACTGCTGGGACGGTTTTAATGTTGAAATGCTGAGTTTCTTTCATGCTCAGCAGACAAGCATAGCCTGAACTACAGCAAAACACATTTTAATCACATTAGCAAAGTCTAGTTCTACAGCCCATCACAGGTTTTGGATAAAAAGTCAATTAATTTCCTTGAGCCCCCTGCATCAGCAAAGCATTTTAATTTACTTCACAATTAGCAGAGCTTCATTTCATTAACAGCAAAATTTAAAGGAAAAACAACAGCCCCCTAATAAAAGAATATCTACTTTCTCTTGCGCCACCCGCCTCATCAGTTTCCTTCATGACTTTTCCTTCATGACTTCCCAATCCCTGCAGTTAAAAAAGTAATTCCTTTCGTAATTCCCTACTTTTGGTTTCACAAAAACATGTTTTAAGTGGGGTTTTTATTGCTGTTGTATAGTTTTCCCTGCTGTTGAAGAATACTAATGAAAATGAAGAGAGGTATGGTGCTGCAGTTGCCCTTTCACACCAAGTCCTCTGAGACCCAACTTCACTGCAGCATAGAAAAAAGCAAGGAGAGGAATTTGTAAGAACTGACAAAAATGAGCAAGGCAGTAAGAGGAGGAAAAATGTGAGAAAGAACGAAAAAAAAAGACATAAAGCTTATAGGAAATCAACATCTCTGCTTTTTTATTATCATTTTTCTGGTGTTTGCAAAAAGAATGGGGTAGTTCAGTAGAGGAGATCAATGAAGCAGGTGTTTTTGATTAAAGCAGTGGCGATGGAGCTCAGGATGCATTTCAATAGCCCCATGATCACGTCATGTGCTAGAGGTGTTGTAGGGTTGACAAGCGGCCGCTACGGCACGAAGAGAGAGGCAGAGAAAAACGCATGTAAGGAGACAGTTGACGCTGAGGTCCCAGAGTGACAACTATCAATTTCCGTCTTGCCTGGCATCAAACGTGGTTTTCTAGGCAAAACAGTTCATGTGAATGACACTGGACTGTGCCAGGTTTCTGCCCACTGTGGCCAGTATGAATTAGTGTGTATGACTATTTAAGTAAGAAAATATTTCACAGAATAATACTGAATTTAGATCAGTATGATAAGATAACATAGGTGGTTATTGTATTGATCATTGGAATGGCCACTAAACCATGAAGTTTACAGTTCAAAGGAAATAACCTACTAAGAGGGTAGTGATGAATGAATGATGATTATTAAAGAGTGATGTTAATTGCTTCTTGGTGTGCAATTCCTAACCTGGAGTTGCTGGGCTTCGTGGTTCTCCAGTCCTTCCACAATTGAAGCAAATCTCTCTTTATTGTTCCTCTCTGCAGCAATTGTCATGGCAGCGAGAATCTTATCCAGGCTGGAAGACAACAGAGAGCAGGGAGCAGGCAAACAAAAAAGTCAACAAACACTTTTATCACCTCACTGACAGGACATTTACTCACAATTTTCAGCTCAAACACCATGTATCTTATCTTCCCTTGTGTGTTGGTGTGGACATTTACTCCGCCAGTCTTTGGTCACCCTGACAAACGCTGCTGCTTTCCATCTCTTTGTATGTATTCTGGTCTATTATTGCAGCAGTATCCAATTTTGACTTCATCATGCTTTCTACTAAGGTGATGCTAGACAAAAACAGGGTTTTACTTCAAATGTGTTCACTTGTCAAAGCAATTGTGGTAGAGAGTATTTGGCTCGGTGAAAAAAGGGTGCAAATTATTGCAGGGACTGCCAGACTAATGTGCAAATACACCTATTGAGAAGGTAAGCAAATTAGAGTACTTGCAAGGGCTCAAGGCAACTTGGCTAAATAGAACATTGGACAATTTAAGCCTCTGACTTGTGAATGAAAGAGAAAGTTTGTGCTACACACATGGAAACACACACAGAGGACTGTAATAAAAGTAAATTGATGTCTTATGAGCACTTACATAAACAGTGATTTACAATATGCTTACATAATAACTGGTAACAGGTGGCCTCTCTATCACTGCAGGGAAGGGCCACATTTGCTGTTTTGCTTTCATCAGTTGAGAAACTGAACAGCTTAACTCCCTGTCCTCAACCTTCCTACTCTCTTGCCTCTCGCCTGATATACAAGTTCCTCTTGCTGTTACAATAAATAAGTTAAGAAACAAATCAATAGTCACACTAGGCCAAATGCTAAAATACCAGTTTATGTATGTGTGAACATGTGTTATCACACATGCCACCAAGGCTGTTGCCATTTTTATTACCTTATATCATGCCAAAATATAACACTTTGAAGATGGCAAAATACTAGCATTCCTTAGTGAGTGAGGGAGATCATGTGTCTGAGACCAATAGGACTGTATGTGTGGAGTAAGCCTGACAGAGAGATAAATTGAATGGCCATACTCTGTGATAGGGGTTAGAAAGTCACAGACAAGCAAGGGGAGCTGCATACTGAGTAGCTTTAAAGCCAGTTCAGACGACGCTTCAAAACAGGCAAGATAGATCTGCTTAACTTGTCGTGTTCCCTTTTGATGCTGTCAGCTGAAGTGGGTGTTGAACATGAGTCAGCGTCACAACATTGGTTGGCAGAGAAGTTTCTGAGCAAGAAAGTGACGGCTCAGCTCCTTTGGCTGTCACTTCTACAGGATATGTACATTTTTTTTCTATGATCATGGCAGAGATCTCCATATTTACTTTTCTTGATCACTTTGAGAGTGAAGTGTGAGAGAGAGAGAGAGAGAGAGAGAGTGTGTGTCTGTTTAAAAATAGTTATTGTGTCCACATGCTAATTATTATGTCCAATTATTAATTCATTGCATCAATTCAGCAACATATTTATGTATATACAAGCTGACATCAGCAATAATCTATTTTAAAATGCTGTGATTCAACTTCCTGAAGAAGAACTAGCTTGATAAAACTTTATTAACTTCACAAAACTGGCATACCACTTCCAAGAAGCCACTGAAGTAATCACCTGTCTTCTTTAGAGGATGCGGCAGCTTTTGCTACCCATAGCTAACTTGTTTGACCCAAAAACACGCCCTCTACACACTGGGAAAAGAACATGAAAAGCACATCACTTCAAGGGCAGACCAGGTATTGTGCACACTGGTTCACTCATGTGGCTTGTGGGAATACTTAAACAAAACCGTTGTTTATTGTATTAGCTTCACCTATGCTTTTCTGCTATGACAGGTCATGCTGTCTGCTGTGAAGAAGGTCTATTATTACCTCATACAATTAACACACAATATCACAAGATCATGGGATATTTACATACATTTATGCTTTTCAGTGAAAATGCTGAATTGTACTGTATATTTTCTGATAAGTATATTCTCACACTATCGTAAACATCAGTTTAATAGATATACATTTTAGGAGCAGTTACTGAAGATAACTGTGATTTTTAGAAATTGAACTGAATCAATAAAAACCAATAAATGTAAACCAATAAAATGGTTTTGAAGTGATTTACCAGAAATTATAATTATATTGGATTAAATTACTGTTAGGACAAAGATTTACACTCCTTGACATTCTTTAACTTCAAAACTATTTTGGGAACCATGCACAGTGAGGGTCAGAACTTCAGAACTACAAGCATCAAGGCCTATTTGGATGGTCAGAGATGTAGAGACACACTGCTGAACTCAGCTTCTCCAACAGAATTTGTGGGTTTGTTTATTTCCACCACTGCATACAGACTGACTTTGAAGTGCCATTGTTATTCTAGTCTGGCCCTGAGGGAAACAATAAAAAACACTCCCCTAAATCCAATTTATAAGCTGTCAGCCACGTTGTGTATCTGTGGCAAACTACACTGAGTAGTTCAACACATTAAACAGACTAAACTGCATCATCTGACCATGTGACCCAGTAGGTTTCTGTACCGTCTGAGGTCATCTGTAACTGCACCATATGTACACAGTGAGTACAGATGTATGCCGGTGGTGAAATCTCTGTGTGCGTATATATATATATATATGTATATATAGTACATGCCACCCAGCGGGAAAAGACAAAGGCATTAGTGATATTCCAGTGTTTACAAGGTGCAGCCATCCCTATTGCTGTTTCAGAAACATTACAGAGTGTGTAAACATAGCAGAGATGGACCGAATCCCTTTCATCATTACTTTTTGTCATTAGTCAGGATTTTGAAATTGTTATTGTATAATTGTATAATGTTATATACTGAAAAAAATGGAGAAATGTGTCCCTCACTCAACTTTGAATACTGAAAACTCACTTATTAATTTAAATAGAGGCTATGCAAAAGGGTTAGTTCACTCATATCAAAAAATAAATACATTTTTCCACTTACCTAAAGAGGTATCTATCAAGCAAATACCTCTAGTTTTATTTGTAATGGTTGAGCTATATGTCCCTGAAATGTCTGGACTGTGTTTCAAGATTAAAACAGTTTTTAAAAAAACACTAAAAAGCAAGGTCTGTGGATTAAACTGATTTTTGTCAGTTTTGTTTGTTTTCTCATGCTTTAAAGACCACAAATGGAATTTTATTTAAGTCTCAGTAAAAAAATATCTCAAAACATACAAAGCTGGAAATAAAATCAAAGCTCCTGACATCATATAAATGTTGGAGAATGGAAATATGATGGTCTATCTACTGTACAAATGTCTCTTTAATGATACGCAAGACATGAAAAAGTGTGCAAGAGCAAGATGTGAGGAAAGAAATGGGACAAATGATCAGGCGAAGTGAGTTACACTTACATGTTTTCCTCTCCAATAATACAGAAGGCAGAGAGAATTTTGACAATCTCTGTCATCATGTTGGTTTGTTTGGGGTCAATCGCTCGTGCCAGCAGCAACAGGCTCCGCTCATCTCCCAAGATCCTTTGCAGTCCATACTGTGAAACATGGAAGGGAGGAGGTAGGACAGAGGAAAAAAAGTCCATTGGGTATAAATTAATGAGAACATTTGCATTCATGGAGAACTTTCACTTTAAGTAAAAAATGAATTATACAAAGAAGCTCTAATGTACGTAAGTTATAGTTAGCCTTAATTTTCTTTTAAGCAGGGACAACGAGGCCATGGGAGAAAATGGAGAGGATGATGAATTAATTCAATTCAGGACAGGACTATAGGGACAAATACTTATAGTCTCCTGTACCTTTTAGTCTCCTCACAACTGAAGGAACGGGTAAAGATGACCACGTGTGGGGATTAACTCTAAGAGAAGCAATATCAATAGTTCATCTATCCTTGAAATGTGTGTCACTTTTGAGAAATGAGCCAGACCTTCCCAAAAAGGATAATTAAAAGATCTGAGACTGTGGGCTAGAAATGGTATTTTCTGTCCCATTATCGCAGGCTTGTCAGAGTCCAGATTCAAATGTTTAGAATCCCAGCCATCTGAAGCACAAGTAGAAATTTCTAATAACTTCTAAGATGTCTACTATAAGTGTACACAGAGTGGCCTTGTTATTTAATGGGTAACAAAAACATTAAACATTACCTTTGCTTGCGTTAGTGAATTCAAATTAAATAAAAATTTCAGGGCACTAACTCTTTTCGAATCATTTCAGGTCATTTAGGATGGCGCCGGTGCAATATCATTTCACTACGCAGACATTAAAAGAGATCATTATCTAATTAATCGACTGGATGGATCATCTTCTCTTCGTCGACTCTTACAAACCTTATTGTTCATGAAAGCCTTCAAGCATTGGATAAGTTTATGCTGGTTCCGTTTATCAATATTCTCTTGCCTAAAAAACAAATTGAAAAAGATATGGTGATTACAAGAACAGAACGCACTACTATAAAAATGACACAGACACAGGATGTCAAAGCAGATCACTCACTGTTTCTTGTCCAGCAGCCTCTCCAAAGCATCCAGAAGAAGTCCAAGACCCTCATGACCAAAGTTATTAACCCAACTAGAAACACAAGACAGACACACAAACATCAGTTACACAATATTCTGTCAAAATTGTTATTGCATTGCTGGTTTATTGTAAGCCATGTTGATTCACAGAAGGAAACAAATAGAAGCAATATTGTATTAACCTCAGGGGAAATCAGTCATTCAGACTAATATCAAAGGTTTAACACTCACTTAGATAAATTGACTGTTGTAGTGTTTTTTAATTCCTAACAGGAAGAGCTACAAATGAAAAACCACCCTGCCCTCCATGATACTGAATACAGTCTGAAATTCAACTGTACCCATTTGCAAGAAAATGAACACCCACCCCTCTTTAGTTAGTATTCCAATTGCAAAGCAGTTTGTATTCAGGCCCCCCTGTGAGCTGCTATGTTCCTGTGCCAAAAGATTAAGCAATGCAAGAAAGATAACACAGTAATCAATAATGATTCGCGAGAGATAATTGGCTATAAACCATAGCGTATCAGGAGACGGCAAATGATCCAGTGCAGATGAGCCTGTTTGTCTAAGCCGGGCAAGAGAAGGGTGGGAGGGACAGTGTGGTCACAGCCAGATTATGTCATTAGCATTACTTGTTTTCAGGCCCCTAACTGTCAATAACACAAAATGCATGGAGCAATTTTCTGACATTAACGGGGCATAAGTCAATGATTTATCCCGCCTTTTTGACAATGATTTGAAATAATAATGGTTTGAGTATTAAAGTCATTTGTATTGACTCAGTGAGTCGGAAGAGACCCTCAATCAGGGAAGAGATGCTCTAGCCTGAGGCAACTGGTGAAGTTGAGGTGAGATATTTCTTTGATCTGTGACTAAATTAGCACACACTACACCCCACCATTACTCAAATTGCACTAGCAGATGAGAGGAACCAATTTATATGTTATTACTCTTTACCGTAGTGTATGATGATGACCTGTTTTCTTAATGAAAACAAAACATCATTATGTTGTACATTTATAAATGTCTGTTTACAAAAAGCCTTCCAGTTTGAATGTTTCCTTCCAGCACGTGCTTTGCACATCTTTAAGGTGATACAATAAGGAAGAACCAACTGGCTCAGTTTACTCCCAAATAATAATGCAGTTATATGTATTTGTGTTACGGAGGAGGTAGGAGTAAATGACTGTAGTAAATGACTAGGGCAACAAAGAGGGAAAGTAGGTGACATGGCTGAGGGAGCACAATTCAGTAAAGCAACATCTTTGTTTATGCTCCTTAGTAATGATGGTAATAGCCTTCAGAGAGCAGGAAATGGAACCAATATTTGTGAGGAGAAATTGTGTGTGGAACTGCAATTTGGGATTCTGGGAATGCTGTGTCACCTGAACAAGGTGTGTGAAAAAAGCACTGATAAGGAAGGGAGGATTTGGAGGAAAACACGAGAAAAAGGACATATTTCATTAATACACACACACGCTGTCACACAACAACCAGGCAGGGAAACCATCATTTGACTCATTGTTACCAACAGAAACAGACTGAAAAGCCACTCCAGTGGTCAGAGTGAGCCAGAAATTCCTTACGATGTTTCTACTCTAAATGCTAAACATTTTTTCAACACAAAAGCTCCAACTTTGAGAAAAAGCCAGACAACTCCCATTCCATACTTCTCACATAGCCACTTGGTTGAGATTTTGTTGATGATATGATCAATTTTTTCATCCATCCATTTCATTACACCACCGGTATCTTTGGGTACTCACGGGGCAGGACTGGTATAGTTTGACACCAAAAAGCTTTACTGACCATCATTACATGCAGTGAGAGCTAAAGAGAAAAGATGAAGATTAATCTAGAACAAACATTTACACTCTTGTAAAAAAAACAACTTGTAGGAATTATTGTAAGTACCAGCTACTCACGAAAAAAGAGCTTTGCTAATATATATCTTCAATGGAGAAGTTGTGCTAATTAAAACTTTAATATATAGTTGTTGGACTGAAACAGGACAAGCATAAAAGAAAAGAGAGATTGGAAGCGTCTGCACAGTAAATTTTTCATCAAAAATGTACATTTTGCTGCAGGTTACAACATAATGCAGTCCCTCCAAGGTTTTTCATGCACTAAGTGTTTTGACTCCTCCCTACATCTCAGACTGTCTATCATTTTCTGTCCCCTCACGTATACCCTTAGGTCCTCTGCAGCTTGCCTTCTAAATGTCCCCAAAGTTACCACAAAGAAAATGAGAGATGGTACTTCTACAGTGTTTGTCCTGAGGCTATGAAATGCTCTATCCCTGTTCATCAGTAAAAGTGCCTCGGTGGACAACATACTATTACAACTAACACAAATAACAATACTAGTAACACCACTACTAGTATGTGTGTGTGTGTTATACTACTATTACTTGCAGTTATCATAATCTAATAATCTGTTTCTACCTTTCCCTCATTAGAACATTGTGTATCAACAATAACATTTACAAGCTTACAGTATTATCAGTGGGATTTCTAATCAGATATCCCTTACTGCTTAGGAGGGGGAGCAGCAAAACCTGAACTGTAGAGGTGGCTAAAGCTTGTGTTTGGTCAAACATAATGTGTGCTTGTTTCTTGGGGCCATTAAAATATCAATGTAGCGATTCACATTAAACACATTAAAGGAACAAGAGATCGAATCCTTCCCTTATCAGTCTCTTCTTCTAATGTGGGCATACATCCAAGGATTTCATTAACTTGGGGAGAACTTGTTCATCTAATATTGATGGCTATAATCCTCTAGTTAAGTGCCACCAAATTGTGTTACTTTCTGCAATCATGTATATTCCGCAGGCAAAATGAAAAATTCATGGTCGGTCTTAGGGAAGCAATTTCTTATTTTATATTTTGTGCTAGCTAGATGAAATTATGTTGTAGTTATGTTAACTGCTATAAAATGTATGCACTGAAAATCTAAGAGTTTGGCCCACATATAAGTGTTTATATATAAATAAGATTTTTACTGGCAAGATGTAGAGTGCATTACGAAAATATTCAGAACCTTTTTTTCCACATCTTATGTTTCGGCCTCATGCTAAAATCCTTTAATTATTTTTTTCCCCTCATCAATTTACACTAAATACCCCATAATGACAGCAAAAATTTAAGAAATATTTGCACATTTAATAAAAGAGAAAAACTTCAATATCATATTGACCCAAGTAAAGGGTCTGAATGCTTTACTCAGAACTTAGTACTTATTTGAAACACCTTTGGCAGCGATAACAGCCTCAAGTGTTCTTGGGTATGACATGACCAGCTTTGCAAAACTGGATTTGGGGATTTTCTGCCATTCTTCTCTGGACATCCTCTCATGCTCTGTCAGGACGGATGGGGACCGTTGGTGGACAGCCATTTTCAGGTTATTTGATTGGGTTCAAGTCAGGGCTCTGGCAAGGACCTTCACAGAGTTGTCCCTAAGCCACTCCTGCATTGTCTTGGCTGTGGGATTAGGGTCATTGTGCTGTTGGAATGTGAACCATGGGCCCAGTCCTGGATGCTCTCCGTTGAGCTTTCCCTTACCCCTGACCAGTCTCCTAGTCCCCGATGCTGAAAAACTTTCCCACAGCATGATGCTGCCACCACCATGTGTTCATGTGTCTTTCATTGAGGAGAGTTTTACATCTTGTCTAACATTGCAGTAAAGGTTGTCTTTTGGAAACTTTCTCCCATCTCTAAACAGGATCTCTGGAGCTCAGCGAAAGTGACCATCAGGTTCTTGGTCACCTCTCTTACCAAGGCACTTCTTACACGATTGCTCGCTTTGGCTGGGCGGACAGCTCTAGAGAGTCCTGGTTGTTCCAAACTTCTTCAGTTTATAATAATGGAGGCCACTGTGCTCTTGGGAACCTTGAATTCTTTTATAGCCTTCTGCATTTGATTGACGCCTCGACAAAACCCTGTCTCAGCTTTTAGTCAACAAAGTCAAAATATCTTGGATTGAGATGACCACTTGTCTTCCAGTCAAATAACATTTGTTTCCTAAAAGGCATTACTCTCTGATACGTGCTGCCATAACAAATGCAGTTATTCATGAGCAAATCCAAAATCCAATCCATCCTATTTCTATACTGCTAATCTAGTTTAGGTCACTGGGGTGTGGAGCCTATCCCATCATGCATTTCGTGAGAGGCAGGTCACCAATTTAACACAGGGCAAACTTAGAGAAAATCCCAGAACATGTAAACTCCACACAGATACACCTTAAACAGTGACAGTGCTCAGCACTGAGCCACCATGATAAAATACCTGCATGCATAGTGGCATGTGTGCACAATATGTACAGCATTTTCAAGGTAAACAAGATTGAGCCTTCTTTAAATGAAAACTTTGACATTCAATCAATCACATCCTCACTCCATCATTCAGAGAGTCTTGACACAGCTTACTCAGACTGTGCTTCAAGGTACTTCACTGAAACACTGAAAAAAGGAATGAACTAAATAAGTTGCAAAGGCACCTCAGTCATCACACATATAATCCTATTACAGTGCACACTTACAGCATGCATCCATTGTACCAGTGGACAAAGTGGTACTCCTGGCACCACTTCAAGTTGTGTTCGTATCTTGCTCAAGAGAATACAAGTAGTGACAGTGTATAGAGTTCTGTATATCGCTAAACTAGAGGACAAAATGTCATACCAAGGGGTACGGAAAGGAAAGTGAAGAGTGTGTAGAGTTCTGCGAATACTTGGCAAGAGAAATGTTCGTACATGATGAAAAGATTACTCATGCAAATCAGCAGCCACAGCGAGTGACTCGAGAGCAACAGATACAGTGAGAGGCAGACACTCTCTCACGCTTTCTGTTTGACTGATCACTGGTCTCGTGGTTAGATGGCTGGTACATGCATTGATTTCAATCTATAGACCACTTTTATTATTTTATCATGGTTAGGTGGGGAGCTTCATTATTGAAAGATCCTGAGCAAGTGCAATATCTTTCATATAGTATTACAGGAAAAGCCATGCAACTGTCCCTCTGTGGGACTACTGGCCTATTCAGTGCTACAGTACTCTAATTGACGCCCAATGTTCTGTGCAACAAATAGCTCTGAACATTATAGCTTGAAACCAAGCACCACCAGTGTCTACTTAGTGACTTATCATGCCAAACATGGAGCTATATTATATTCTGATCAATTTAATAGCCAGCTGAAATAACTATAATGCACAGGGAATATCAGATGGCCGATATTAGATACAAAATATTAACTGTAGTTTCCTGTTCATTGCATCTAAAAAAAATAATGCATTTCAAAAATAACTGTTAACAGCAACAACTTTTATTTGTGAGTTTTTTTTATTATTTATAGCTTTGACTTATTTGATTAAAAAACTATCCCCCTAAGAATTTCAGCATTAATGGCTGTGGCCTTTATTTGGCCGCTTGCAATTAAAAAAAATTATAAATCACAGAAGTGCTGAATGAATCCTAAGAGATATGTGGTCACACAGGGTTCATTTTCTTTTTAAGGAAATTTGACTGTTTTACTGTTATCAGAGCAATAACTGAGCTCATATAAAACTCAGTCTCTTGTTTAAAATGTTAAAAATGTTTTGCTTTTTTGCCACTCCAGATGTCCCATGAGGTCTTCACACAAGCTAGCTGCTCTAAAAAAATGCTATATCAAAATCTAAAATAGTATGTACGACTCTCCAACATTTGCACAAGCTATCAAATTGGTTATAATGCCATACAATAAAATTCTAGCTATTAAACTACATGAGACATATCCAGACAGCAAAAGAAGACACACACAAATATAGTAAACTTATAACCAGTATCAATGACAAAAACACATTTTTCTTCACAAATCCCTCATAGAATTCTTATAATCCACCACACAGTTTCCTCTTTTGTTTTGTTGACCCTGATTCGCAGAAAGCTTCACCTCACACAAAAGTGAATTAAATATTTAAGAGATTGTTGATGGATATGGTAGAACCAAGGTAAAATGAGGTTGCCAAGAAACTACTGAAATGCCTTGAGTATAATAGATACCCTGTCAATTCAGCATTTACACATACATAGAGCCAAAACCATTGCTGTCCCTGCGCGTCCCTGAAAGAGAACAATAAGCGCCTGATATCCTTCACATGTAAATCCAGGTAACATGAACTCTCTCCATCAAAGTGACAAGTGCTAAGTCATTCCACTTAGCCGTCCTGATAATATCTCAGGGCTCTATCTCCTGCAGGCTCGCACAGTTCTTAAATGTAATGCGTCACAGCTGAAAACATCTAATGACTGGACAATTCAAAAATCTGCATATAACACATACTGTGCAGATAAACTGTTTATCTTCTTCTGTTTCAAAATAACAATATAATGCAAAACAACTTCATTAAGATACAACAGAGGACCTATTTACAGAACCAACTGGGGTAGTACTGATGTTTGATATTGGTACAAAAGGAAGTAACAGTCTCAGAACAGTATTGCTGGGGTCAGCACTCCAACAATGTCACCGGTGGTGTAGCCAAGCACGCGCAGAAATTCTGTGTGCATTTATGTGTGCCTGTGTCTGTAAGGATGGAAAACAAAACTGAATGAGGGCATTGTGCATCTGTCTATAGTTTGTGTCTGTATACAAAATGCTACCTGCATACTTTGAAATGACCCACCGCAAAGTGCAAAACATTCCACAATCCACAGCGTTAAGTGAAGGTATGAAACCAGTAGTACAACTGGCAAATTGCTGGTTGATTGGACCATGTAATTTAATTGTTGGGTGCACTGTGAATTTGTATGTGTTGTGTAAGATGAGAGAAAGGTTCCTCAGGGTTCTGCAGTGATGAGTTTCATCTTTCAAGGAGGTGAAGGAAATGCAGTGGCAAGCACTTCTTTGACAGAAAGGATATAATTTTCTTCTACGTTCAAAGCCATGAAGTTGCCATTTTGTTCAAGCTTTTGTTGCTGCTACCTTTTACAGTTGATGTATAAAAAAAAGCCTTTGCAGATTGTCAGTGTACACCTCCAAGAATGTTTGTGTTATTATTTGATATCTGCTGGAAACTACTAAAACATTAGGACAGCTCTAGAGCTCTCCTAAATCATGGAGAAGACAAGATGACTTTTGTCGGTTAGTAAAGTTGATGAATGCTTTTATTCCTAAACATAACAGTAGATGAGAATGTGGACCAGATTGGACAGATATCCTGCTCTTTCATGCTTATTAAATTGGGTCAAATGGGGTTCAAGGTTATGTCCCACATAGCAGAAAACATGAGAATATTTCTAGAATTTTGCAACTTTATTTATATGTCAAGTAATTTGTCAAGCTGTATTGTTAAAATACATATTAACACACAAACGATGTGCACTATAACATATTGTATTGCGTCTGAAGGGATCACATTTTCCACATATAAAGAATGGCACAAATTAAAAGCAGAATGAGGAAAAAGACACAATGAAATGGACAGTATATGATTGGAACATGCCAGTTATTTCCTTTACCTGTGCAAGACAATTTCCAACTAAATAAGGAATTCAAATCAGATATTTCTGAATTATGTATGTATCACTCTGGGGCCATAACAGATACGGCTATCTTGGAGGTTAACAGATGGTGTCATAAAATCAAATAGGCATCACTCTTAAAATATACTCAGACACTGAGGACATTTATGTCTCCGAAATCGTTTTCACTGCCTCCGAGGAAGAAGGGCGAACGTCAACTCTGAAGTCAGCCACAAGGGTAAAAACTAGTTAACTTTCTCATTTCTGACTGCTCGTCACGTCCGTTGAAGACAGTGTCATAAGATTCATGCCAAATTTTACTGTCATATAAAACTGTTTGAATGCTATAAAACGAGACTGACTGTACCATCCTGAAAACTAAAAGACAAAAAAATGGAATTTACTAATGGGTGAATTATTTTTCTTACTGTTAAAATGAAAGCACCAGAGAAATCTCTGCCTATAGACTGCTACTAAATAATTATGTAATTTCCAAATCTTATCTTATTTCTCCTTGACAAATGACTGCACAAACTTGTCTAAGGCTTGGAGGGTGGTTGAGAGTCGTAATAACACTAAGGGTCTAGAGAATGGTCTTCCTGAAATCTACTTAGGATATCAGGCCTTTTAATACTATATTTAAAATTTTCAAATTGACATGGAGTCTGATTCAGCTCACAAAATCACTGCCCAGAATAACAAAGTGAATACAGGGGATCAATTATGGATGATTCACTCAGATAAGGAGCTTAAAAATGACAGAGTTGAAACAGTTATTCATCTTTGTGAAGACTCTATGTCAGACAGACCAGGCTCACTGATGTCCACGACACCAAAATCAAAATCATACGAGTATCATTCATCAGTGCAGTGTTAACTCATTGCAACTGCTTTGAGATTCACACTTTGCGTTTGTGCCAAACAAGATTTCCGGCCTGAGCTGTCAAGGGGGCACACACAGCCTGTGAGACTTTTAGATTGCAATATTTGTTTGAGCAGGCACAATAGCAGATGGACAAATGGATCTGCTCCTTTGTGCTGGTGTTAATTGGCTGTTGTGCACACAGTGGAGAGAGAAGGCCAAGGGAGGAGGTGTTGGGTATATAAGAGTACAAGTTAGTGCTAATAATAATAATAATAATAAAACATTTGTGCAAAGGGAATGGCTTTTTTGACACCCTTTAATCGTCTTGATTGTAACTGTATGAGTATGGACCAGACACATAAAATGTAGTGACAATCAAGTACAGTAAGGGAATCTGAGTTCTTTGAATATCTTTGTTCAATCATTGTATGGGGAGCATCACCACCATACTCAGCAGAAATGTCAGTGTTTCTCAGGGGGTTGCTCTATGCTTTATCACACTGGCCATTAGGACAGACAGTCAATAGGACGAGCAGCTTTATGTTAACAGGCACTGTAGCTCGTAAAAAACCCACGGCCAGTGTTCCATGCAACCCTTGGTGCTTAGCTGCAAGCATTCAGCTGAGAAAAGCTGGTAGGATTGATTCAGACTCAGAGACACCCTGTGTGGCAGAGCAGCAAGATCATCACAACAACCCACACCTTGAGCATCCAGACACAGAGACAAACTGTGGTGTCAGCAAATGTCTCCCACCTCCACAAAAAGACCCCACAAGAAAATGCCCCGGAGAAAATGTCTGACATGTACCGTGAAGACTTCACATAATGAAAAGTTAGGAGCCCAGTCCAATTTTGCTTAAATATGTCTTAGGGATCTGAGAGCTAGCAGATCTAATATGGAAATCACTGTCGGGATTTGACAGAGTCATAGTGTAATGCTGAGGGCTAAACATAAGGAACTCAAAGGTTGGGGCCATGGATTTGTGCTCTGCTGCCCAAAACCACTCTATTTTTATATTGGAAAGTCTATTGATGGAGCAGCAGTTGAGTTAGATCACAGGAAGTGAGGTTTAACTGTACTTCTTTTGAGCTGCCTTGAACTGAAATGACCAAATATAGTGTAAAGGTAGTGTAGTCCTGCTCATGCAAAACCAGTATTTAAGCATTCATGATACAAAATAGTTGAGTTTTTGCTGTAGCAACTGTAAACAGAAAATAGAAAAATGTTTTGCCTATTGAGATATTAAGTTAATTGATATATTTTACATGGATCTTATCAGTTTTTGCATGTGCAACATAGTGAGTGAGAAAACTGTGAAAAGTGTGTAAAAAAGAAAGCCAAACTGAAACACCCAAGGATTTCTCTGCCACTAAATGAGAAAATAAGAGGGTTGTAATTTTCTGTGAGTTGGCATCTCACTTCATGTCAGTGGATTAAGAAATTAATGAAAAGTGGCTAGTCAATCTGACACTTCTAAATTAAGAAGCGTGTATCCAAATGACAAAATTAAAAAGGGGGAGAATGAAGTAGAGGATAAATAATTGGCTGGGGAAATTTTGACAGAAAGAGAAGTGGAAAACATGGCAGATGAGGAGAAAGAGAGTGGAAACAGAGTATGCAGCGGATGCTCCAGGCAATGCCATCTGTGGGCAGATCTGCAAAGGCTGCATGCCACACACCTGTGTGGGACTGCCTGGGAGATAAGGCCCCTAGCACAATGGCCCTGTGGCCACCTGTGCTGCCAAACAGGTGCACAGCCTAGCCAATTAAACTATTAGACAAACACAGGCCTCTGGGAGCAAATTAGCAGGCTGCCCAAACATCACATGAAAAACAAAAAGCAGTGGTAAGCACTGTGAAGACCAAAAACACTTTGATGGTGAGACTTTCATTTCATGTGTACAGAATAAAATTGAATGCTTAATGAAGCAATGCAATGGTTTTGATTTAAATATATCATCAAACAAATGTCAAAAAATGTCTCCTGTGTTTAAAGACACAATCACAAAATTAGTTATTTTATATAAATACTATGAATGGATTTAAAATTGCTAACTTTGTTTTAATTAAATATTCAGGGCTGCATTTACCCATCACACATCCAAGTGACACTGATGTTTCTTGAGTCATCAGCACATGATACATACAAATACAACAATAGATGGTAAGGTTGGAATACATGTAAGTAGACCCTCTGCATCCGATTGTTAGATAGTTTAAGATTGCTAATCATGTAAGCTATTAATTTAACATAAACAGGCAGTATTTTAAATGCTCATATCAAAATTGCCAATCTAAGCTGAAACATTGACTGTATAACAAACTTAAAAAGAAAATAACACATTTCTGTAAATTACTGTTCATTTGTTTTTCTTTGTTTTTTGTCAGCCCATTTTCAGGGTATTCCCCAGATTAACTGTGATGAAGTAAGCCATTGTAATAGTGTTTCCTTTAACATAAACATTCAGACGCCATTTATTGGCCAAGACACTAAGTCCAAAGAGATGATAACTGAGTGGATATTTTTAAAAACATTTAACCTCCTGCAGAGAAAGGATGGCTCTGCTATATAAAATATATATATATCTAAAAAGTTATTTTACTCCTAAACCAAATTGAGCTTAGAGGTAGATATGCATTTAAGTTCTTTAGATTCATAATAACTTCCCCAAATACCAATATTTAAAGACAAACAGGCTGATCATTATTGTAAGGTATGGATTAAAACAAGCATGAATGCACTGCTCTGCTCTGCCATCTACTTCATGGTTATTTCCAGTATAAGATAACATACCGTACAAAGGTTACATTAACATAGTGGCGTCAGAAGAGTAGCAAACCAAATGTGGATTTCCTGTGTCTTGTGATCCATGACAATTAAGTGCATTCATATTAATTATGAGTAACCTTATCCATGCTTCAAGAAAATAATCAGTCCCTTTCCCCTGGAGAGAAATAATGAGGGGTGTAAAGATGAGCAGGGGACTGGTGTTAGTCAACATTTGTGCAGTCCTGCTCAGCACACACACCTGAAGGTGGCTTTCTCACTGGATGAACCTGGCCATCAGTGGGAGGCGACTCCTCCATAAAGCAATGGTCCCCTACATGCTGGCCAAAGGTTCAGCCATTTGAAAATACCCATAGGGCAAGCCTGGTCTCACTTACATCCCCTTGGCACCAGTTGGCCTTTCTGAGTGGAAAGGCTGACTTGACTCCCCACAGCTTTCTGTAGACTGGAGAGACCGACTTCATAGCTCTACTGTCACTCCAGGGATAATTACTTAGCTACTCAGCTATTCATTATACGATATGACATACTATATGTAAAAGGCATTTGTGTTAAGCTTAGTACATTATAAATCTATCCATCTTTATTTTATGTATGTATAACTAGCTAACGTTACCTTGTTAGCCAACCAAATAGCTTTGTATCCTTCAAACCAGCATTTCATGTGGATCTCAATGATTGGGCAACTCCCTTTTCTAAGTTTGATTTGGAAGAGTGTTGATATGAATGAAAATTTCCATGGAATTTAATTCTATATACATGCATCAATCACTTTATTAGGAAAGACTATACTCATACTGGGAAGAGCCTCGATTTGCTGTCAATAGCCTCAATTCTTCAAGATGCTGGAAACATCTTCTGGCACATGTTGATATGATTACATCACATCATTTCTGCAGATTTGTCAGCTGTACAGCTGAATTCATGCCAATCTCCCTTTCCACCACATCCCAAAGGTGTTCTATTGGATGCAGATCTGGTGACTGGGCCAACAGAAAAACAAAGGACTCCTTGTCAAACCAGTTTGAGACGACTTTTGCTTTTTGACATGGTGCATTATCATGGTGGAAGTAGCCATTAGAAGATGGTAAATTGAAGCCATAAAGGGATGCACATGGTCAACAACAATACTCAGATAGACTGGGGCATTCACAACATGACTGATTGGTATTAAGGGGTGCAAAGTGTGCCAATAAAACATTCCCCACACCATTACACCACCACCATCAGCCAGGACTGTTGACAAGGCAGGTTGGGTTCATGTACTCATGCTGTTGATGCCAAATTCAACTGTCTGCGTGCCTCAACAGAAATCTCGATTCATCAGACCAGGCTAGGTTTTTCCAGTCTTCA
This sequence comes from Seriola aureovittata, assembly GCF_021018895.1. NCBI lineage: Eukaryota > Metazoa > Chordata > Actinopteri > Carangiformes > Carangidae > Seriola > Seriola aureovittata. The sequence continues at coordinate 7,019,418 of NC_079371.1, read as the reverse complement.
ATTGTGCATTTGTCCAGGCTGTGTCCACTGCTACATCAGATTTCTGTTCTTGGCTGACAGGAGTAAAACCCAACATGGTCTTCTGCTGTTGTAGCCCATCCATCTCAAGGTTCGATGTGTCGTGCATTCTGAGATGCAATTGTAAAGAGAGGTGGATCTGTATTACAGCTGCCTTTCTGTAAGATTGTATCAGTCCAGCCATTCCCTTTTGACCTCTCACATCAACAGGACACAGGACACCCGTCTGCAGAACTGCTGCTCACTGGATGTTTTTTTGTTTGTTTGTTTTTCTCACAATTCTGAGTATCCCAGGAGACCAGCAGTTTCAGAAATATTCAAACCGGCCTGCCTGGCACCAACAATTATGCCACAGATCACATTTTTTACCCATTTTGAACATTAACATTAATTGAACATTAATTGATCCTCCTGGCCAGTATCTGCATGATTTTATGGACTGCACCCCTGCCACATGATTGGGTGATTGGACAATTGCATGAATAACAGGTGTTCCTAATTAAATGATTAGTGAATATATGAATGGATGGTTGTTGGATCTGTTGTTGTAGTGAATGTACAGGATTTTAGCAAGAGAGAACACAAATTCAAAATTGGTTAATGCAGAAATGCAGCAGTAATATTGGTAGTAGGACACAGATTAAATAAAAGCTCCTCTGGGACCATACTGGCAGATCCTGACTCGGTACCCATGTACCCAGGGTCAACATAAAAAAGTATTCCACTTATCCGAAGACCATTTAATATGCACCATTCATTGATTCACATTAAAAAACATCTCCTTAACAGTGGGCTGGTAAATAATTTAAAGGATCTGCTGTCACTAAGAGTTCTGCTTCACTAGTGGGGCAAAATTAAAATTGAAGACTTCATTTACAGGACAGAATAGAGAATTTGGGTAACAAGTAGAGACCATGCTGGAAAAATCAGTGAGGCCTTGTAATGAATGCCTCAAGTACCAATCAAAGATCAACAGGACAGAGCTGCCAAAAAATATCTAAAATTATGTTTTTATACATGTTCATAACCGATAAAGAAAAAAAATGCAGGCACTGGCCATTTTTAGATTGGAACCAGTTTGTACACACCACGCCCAGGACACATTGCCTGCATTGTGTGACGGCTACCTTGCTGAACTGCTATGACTCCCATTGAGCAACACGCTTGTTAAGGTCTCAGAATGGATGACTTTCTAATATAGACTAGACTTTCTATCTTTTAGAGCTTAATAGACAAAGTTACTCCCAGCGACCATAAGCTTGTACTCGTTTGCTCAGCTACACTATTTGCTACGCTTGTTTAAATGGAACAGTTCCAATGAGGTTCCTTTACAGAGGTTAGAAAATAGCAGGAGACACCCTCCCAAAAACTCTTATGTATATCGTACCAAAAACACAGCTAAGGGATTTCTCATTGCACTTAGGACGGCATTTGAACTCACAACACACTGCATGCTACTGCATCCTTTCCGTGCTTCTGGTTGTGGGTAACTTACTGTACCAACCAACATACTGACAGACAGATGTAATATGGTTATCCAAATTATTTTGGGACTCTAAAAATCAGCATACCCAGAGTCTATCCTTCACAGCACACTCAGCATAATGACATTTCATGATATCTGTTTTTAGAGTTATGAGCAAAAATTGAGGAATTAAAAGAGAGTCCCGTTATGATATTGATGAACCTTCTATTTTTATCATTATGCCAATGATAAAGAGTCCTTTGAGCTGAAAATATCATTAAAAAATGTCCCAAGTACAGGGCACAGTTTGCAGTGTGTGAAAAAAGCTTGAGTTACCTGACAGGGTTACTGGTGAGAGACACTCTGAGGGACTCCAGGCAATTGAGCAACTTTTCTTCCGTGATGCCAGAACGCAGCTCATGGACATATTCTTGGGATGAAAGTGTACACTCATGCTTGCTGTTCCTTAGTCCACCCTGAAAACAAAATAACACCAGGATAGTTATTAGAGTTCCATCACACACTGTGACCTCAACACTTATGGTAATGTGATGAAAGAAATACAATATCATAAAAACCAAAATTATTTGTGAACATAATTGAAAGACATCCAAGAATAATTTAAATCATTATATGGTTATACACTTCAAGCGTTGAAATGCAACACAATGATGAAAATTTGATATTGCTTGGTCAGTATATTGTGTTCTCAGTAGGTACAGTTAATTGATCAATAATATGTAGTGTGAATCACTTGGATTCATACAAAGGTGCTGGTTATAAAACCTGGCCAAAACTTCTCTTTTTCTCTATCAGCCAAGACTCTAATGATGGACTATACTTGAAGAGAGCCAAACACTAGGCTCTACATGCGATCCACGGCAGCTGCTGCTTGAAGTAAATGGATTCTTGTGTATAATCTCCGCAGAGGGCACGAGGGACATGCCGCTACACTGATGCTTACACAATGGGACTAGCTATTGGCAGCAATACACACACTGACACCACAGCAGGGAAACACATTTACACACTCACTCACCCAGCACACAGTGAAGTCAACATAGTATATTACATTGAGCTACAGCTCAGTGTAATGTGTCGATGCAGTCCAACAATCAACATAAATCTAAATGAAGATTTGCAATTTTTTTTAATTTTACTACATTATCTCTACTCCCAATACAAGCTCCAAGAACAAATCTGTGTTAAATCGATAATATTCAGGTTTTCTTGTCAAAATGAGCTACATTTCAGCGGGGGGGCTGAGTCAAGGTACCATACAAAACAAAAAGAAGAACATTCTGCAGCAACAGGCTAACATATGGCTGAAACAGAGTGCTAGGCATCGTCTTCACTGTGTTCATCCCTAGACTGCTGGTTCCCCACAAAGTGAGCTGTGCTAATAGGCAGTTTGGGAAGCAATAAGATAGCTCATTTATCTGGAGAAAAGAGGCCTGCTGCTCTCCTGCAATGCACAGTCAACATCAAAGAAACTGTTTTTATGTTGGAAATAGCAGAGGCAGTCTAACAACAGCAAGATACCAATAACTCTGTATCTCTAGGTGTGATCCGAGTTCATAGTCTGATTGGCTCGATAAGGACAAGAAGTATTTGTTTGATAAAAGTGGACGTAAAATCACATTCCTCAACTTGCAGTGATGATTCCTGCCAAAACCAAGTAGAAGAGGTGCCTCTTCCACAACCAGACAACCAGTGTCATAATTGCTCTTCATGAGTAGAACATATTGTAAGCAACAAAAAACAAAGGTTCTAGTCATGCCATTCCACAATAAAGATTTTTTTTTTTTTGTTGAAAGGAGGGCGTTAGGATAAACAAAGATAAACCATTTTTCTCTACCATGGGTTTAAAGATCATACATTGTCTACTAACTTCTTTAAAAAAAAAAAAAAAGTAAAATCTTAAAGTTAAAACTGAGAGTGTACTTTCACATAATTGTCTGCTTTTCCGCACTATAGATTGATTTTGTAGTAAATCCATTTTCTGTGCTTCTGTCATTTCTCTGTCTTTCTCTGCTTGATCTATACAAACACTTATGCCATTCATCTTTTTTCTCAAGCACTGTTGGCTGAATGTGGGGGAGTGACTGGCTTAGCTTTTATCTGACTCAAGGTAGTTATTAGGCCATAGGGAGAGGTGAGAATCCCTCTCATTACTATCTAGATTTTTCAACTATTACCTACCACAGGATCCTTTTTTTTCATTTCTGCCTAACACTACTTTTATGCTTTTGAGTATGAACAGCTACACTCAAAAATAAGCAATAATGAAATTGATAAAAGCAGATATTCACTATGAAAAACTTCAATTAGATGTAGAAAAGGAGAAAGATAGCTTTCCCAGACACAAAAACGATGAAATATAGAGACTCTGACTCTGCAAAAGATTCACTTCAAGGTTCAACTTGGAGAGTAATGTAAAACTGACTTTATAGTAGGTTTAACAATGACAATTATATTTTTCTGCTTAAGTACTTTTAAAAAAAAATCAATGTGCCTTTAATCCCTGACAGCAGCAGTGCTTACTGTTTTTAAACAGACTCTTGAAATCAGTTTCCAAAGAGAAGTTTGTGTCATTTGTGATGACTCACTTTTGAATACTGAGGATTTTTTATCATGAAGTCAATGACCTGTAACTGTGTGTATGTGTGTGTTTCCTCGCATCTGCCAGAACACACACTTTCTGTCTTTATACAGTCTTTAGAGTTGTGAAGCCACAATCTTTCTTCTTTATTAACTTTGGTATTTACAGTGTTCAAGTGATTACCATTTTCAATCACAGCCCAATAATTTTCCACTGTCTCACTAAAAGGACTATCAGATAGGGTATGTGCTCTACAAGGGTTACTCATGAAGATGTCAACATTATGAATTAATGTCATCATATGATAACTAAGCAATTCCCATGATGAAATTCATATTTACTTCAGCAGTTAGCTGGGTCTATTTCAGGGTGCCTTTTTAACATCTGGTCAGGGGAAAATTATGGTAACCAAGTAAGTAAATGGTGCTCATCTCACAGAGCCACACAATAATTGTATTTCAATTTATGAGAGAGACTTGCCAATGTCATTAGAAAAGGGTTATTCGTCATGAACACAGACCCGGAAGGCTGAAATAGTAAAAATCTATTCCCACAAGCAGGAACAAATATAGGATACTACGGTCAACCACTACATAAGATTAATCCTGTAAAATAATATGTATAACAATATGCCAACAATGTAGCATGCAATAAACACATATGAGACATACTGGCCCTCATTTATCAATCTTGCGTGAAAACAGGCGCAGATCTGAGCGCAGAATTGGTCGTACGATAGGATCCACGTGTGATTCATGAAACATTCGTATCTGAGCAATCCCAGCGTACGAATGATCGGGTATTGATAAATGCGGCGGCTGAATTCAATCGTCATTAACATGTTACGCCCTTAAATATTCCTGGTTCGGAGGCCTCGCCCACTAAGGTCAAACATGGAGAGAAGAGTTACTGGCAAAATACAAAACTTTTCAGAGATGGAGATCGACATCCTGACATCCGAGGTGGCGCAAAATAAGGATGTGCTTTTTGGCAGTCTGAAGAGTGGGATCAAAGGAGCTCATAAAACCGCTGTGTGGAAGAGGGTAACGGAGATGAGTCTGGCTCTGCAGTGCCCCCTCCTGCAGCCGCGCGCCAACACAGCTGTTTTGAAAAATAAAAGAATCGTGTGTGTGTCCCGGCCACCTGGCCACCACGTTTAAAAGTGATAGCTTGGCATCACAAATCACCTGTACATTTATAGAGTGGTAGTTTTTGCGATTGATGAATGCGTAATCATTCATGGATGGTGCCTTCAGACGCACGAGTGCAATCAATTGCTCCAACCAAATTTGGAAACCCAGCAATCTGGAGATCCCTGCGGTCTCTGAAAACGCGCTCACGTCTGACGCGCGTATTGTTCCTCCAAAACGAGTAAATCTGCCATCGTTATGATTTGATAACTGTCAAATCATCTGTTTAAATAAGGGAGTGAGTAAACATCTGGCCAACCACAGTGCAACAATGATTATCTCACTAAGTGCTTTTAATTGTTGTTCCAGTTGTGTCATACCCATCGGAAAAAACAAAAAAACAATTACACAATTTTGCCATGAGTTAATTTGCAAACACACATTTCTGCTTGTATTTATTATTATTTCAAATTTTAACGTGCAATAATTAGATGTCATGTTAGGCTATTTAGCCTATCATATTGTTTTATTGTACAAAAAAGTGGTATCAGTAAAAAACGTGGGCTTTTTTAAAATTCAAATTTTTTTAATCTTGTTTTATTCGTTTTAAGAATCCGTTTTGATCTGTTCTAAATATGTGACTGTTTATGCTGCGGTTTGTTTAATAATTATTTTCAGACTCAGCCAGATTTTGCTGCTGCACCGCAAATCCAGATTTGCGTACACGAGCTCAGACCTGACGTGAGATCTGATCGTAGCGTCCGCTCACGTCCAAATTGATAAATGCCGAAGCTTGCGTGGAAATGGTCGTACGCACGGTTTTCTGCCGTACGTTCGTTTGATAAATGAGGGCCACTGTGTCTAGGAAAGCATTACCCAACCACCAGGCTGCAGACCGGCACTGGGACACAGAATATTTGCAACCAGGCCTCTGATTTTGAACTACATAAATATTGTTATGCAACATAATCACCCACTTAGTTGTGTTCTAGGTTCATAATATTCTCACAACAAGAAAAAAAGATTGCTTGAACTTTTCTTCAAAAGAAAAGGTGATTGGAGGACTAACATGTATTGTTGTATAAAAATTTTAGATGTACTTGAAGCCTAACCTTTAAATGTATCTGGACCATTGATCAGCTACACAGATGTCCTCCTCTGGCACACTGCATAAAAATGCTCATTAATTTAAAATGCTTTTAGTAGAATGGGCCTACAGATCCTCCAAGGGGATCCTTCCCTATTGAGAAGAAGGCTGAAGCCACAGTTTTCATTATCCAATAGGGTTGATACTCACTGGACAGGGACCTACAAAAGGCCTGGGACCAGAATCATTTAACCATGCTGATTGGAACAGTGCATCACGAGTATCTGATCCAATCATGTCAGGAATTCAGGAAGAACATACAGTCCATGTGAATGTTCCTTGTCTTCCAAAAGGTGAGAGGAAAAAGATGAACAACAATTGGCATTTACATTCTCAGGCTATGTATTGCAGTGTAATATGCTGCTTGTCTCCTGAAAATATCAATTTTGTTGTTCCACCATTACAGCAGTCAAATCAACAACTCTTCAACAAACTTTTTGCTGTAGAGAAGGCTCGGGTTTTCAAAACACACTCCTGTCTGCAGTGGATCAGTTTAGATGAAAAACAAATGCTAAAGCACGCGGGTTAGGTAGACGGTGGAGAAGCAATATGTCAGCACTGTGCTGAATAAGGCTTGAACGATAATGGCAGATGAGATATATTTAAGCCACAGTGGTGAGTTTCGTGCAAGTCTTTAGACCACTCGTCTGCCATTTGGTCGAGACTTGACTTCAGTGATGTTAGAGCTTAATAAAATGCACTCAGCGGCTTTGTCAAGAACACCTTTTTAGCATGAGTAAGAACTCAAGTTCAAAACACCACTGACAAAACTTTTACACTCAACAGTAAATATATGCACTTTTGGCAAAGTAATCCAGAACTATATAACATAAATGTTGACCCAAACAGAACAAGAGAATAATGTATATTGTCTGAGAAAAGGCGCTCACAACACTAAGAATGCTGCTCACATCATTGTGGTTCCCTTTTTGGATATGGCTGATTAGGCGACTACATTTTCAGAACATTCCTCAGTAATACATCAGGAAGTGAGAGGGAAACACATCACCCTCTTTTTATTTATCTTCCTACCTCTCAGTTGTTCCCAGCAGGCATACCACTATGTCCAGAAAAGCTAGAGCTCTGGTTTCACCGCATGCTCTGACCTCTGGAAACCAAAGACACTGACCATAAACTGCTTTTTCATGACCCTAGCCCAAATCAATGGAATCCTTTGGGATAATATCAACATTACCCCACCACACTGGCAGCAGAGAAACAAGCCGGGGGAGGGGGGCACGCATTACCTGCTGGCTATTGGGTAATAGCATTTTTCTCTTCAGGGTCACGGGAATGGTCAACAGACAAAAATGGTCAAAAAGAGACCCTAGAGAAAGGGTGCAGGGGATGGCGGTATCGCAGAGATGTTGTGTGGGTAGTATACGATGAAGTAGTGACGTAAAAAGGCAGAGGGAATATGAAGGAGATAGAAAATGTAGGGTATAGATACAAAAAGAGAGAGGGAAAGGGGGAGAAAGGGCAGGGCAGAAAGATGGAGCGTCATGAGACACTGCAACCTCAACAGTAGAGGACGGACACAGCCTTTTGACCACAGCCTAGAGCCTCATCTCCTGCCGCTTATTGAATCCCCTATTTGTCGATAACAGTATTTCCTGCCAAAGAAAATAGTGCTGGGAGCAATTACTTCAGCGAGCCTGTCAATTTCATTTTGGGAGGTTAGGGGAGCATTGAGGCTCATTCCCTCCTCCTCCATCACCTCTGTCTCCCTTTCTCTATGCCATCGGGAGTGACAGAGTGTTGTGCCTTCTATCGAGGGCAGGGCAGGGAGACAATGCCAAGGCGGCTGCACCACCACATGTCATCTTCACCTGTAATGAGCCCATAACAAGCTGGCAGCTTCCTCAGTGCCCAGTGCTCGGCACACTCAAGCAGACTGATAGATACATTATTCAGCTTCATTGTCAGCTTACTGGAAAACCACATGGCGGCAATGTGTCTGGCCTGGAAGCTGGAGCTGGGAGAGAGCTGGCTGCATTCAGCCTTGCTACCTCACTCTCTTGGATACATGCACATATATACAACCTTCTAAACAATGTTTTCCCAGCTCTCTTACCTCTTACAGTGTTGTGTGACAAAGAGTAACAATTAGCAAGTGATGCAAGAACAGAAACAGAAAATATCTTTACTCGTCTCTGTAATTCATCACATGACTTTGCATGCTACAATGACTTCTTTAGATGGCAAGCATGAAAGTCATCCAAAGCTTTGTGCCTGAATGTGCGCAATTCCTCTTATAACAAAATCATGACGCCTCTTTATTCATTTGAATGACAACAGCGCTGCATGGTATTTAAACAGATGTTACTTTCAGTTGATTCTTAGGCATTATTTTAAGGAGAGGCAAAAATGTAGCAACCAAGACTGATCCCTTCCACTCTGTCTAACTTGTTTGTTTATTGTTTGAACTTGACAATGTTGTCAAAGTGTCAAAGAGTCATGATGTCCAAACACTTATTTTACAGTTCTGACTTAGAGTGTTGCACAGATGCCTTTTATGTTGACTGACATCATCTAAGAGTTCACAGCAACATCTTGCAAGCTGGACAAAAATAACTGTATATGGGGGAGAGTGACATGCAAGAACACATTCTGAACACTTGATGGTGTGATTGTGATATATTTGACAGAAAAGGGCTTGCAGGGCAGATGTTGGGGGGAAAAGCCAAGTCAACATTCACCAATCATATGTCTACAACACTGTCCTTGATGTAACGAATCAAAACATATTGGGATCTATTTTAACAGTCCAAAATGCATGGTCTAAAGCACATGGCACAAGTTGTTCTTAAACTAGCAAAGACATTTGCATTGTGCCTTGCATCCAGTGTAAAACAGGGCCCATTCAGACTTACCTCCATAGCCTCCACCACACACTCCAAAAAAGTCATAGACAAAAAGTTATGGAATAATGAAAAATCTAATTACTCCTTTGTGTGTAATTAATGAAAATTACCAGAGCACCCTACTGCTCTTTGTAAAAATAATACAGATACAATCTGAGCAATTAGTGCATATCATTCTGTATAGTTGCCACAATTTAACTTAATTTCCTGCTCATTAGGGGTTGGTAGATTAGTTGAGACCAAAGATACCACAAGAATGAATAAAAGACAGTCTACAGACAGGTAGACAAATATCACATCTCACCCTTTCTCTTATAATACAATATGGTCTATGAACAACGCACGTCAACACAACTGCACAAGGAAATAAGCTCTGCATGCAAAAACACACAAACATGTGAGAGATGTTATATAAATGAGCAATCTTACATTCAACACAATCTAAAGTTTGGCATGAGTCTGTGGCGGGAGTGGTAAAGGTCAACGGCAACACGGATCAGTTGAGATGCTGGTTGGCTGGACAATGAGTTTTCCCTAGCCCTACTTAAAGGACAGAGTCCTGCTGCCGGCAGATAAGACATTTCATCTAACCACCAGGGCGCAGGGCTCCCAGCTCAGTGGGGGATTTCCCAACAGACCATGTGGCCAAGCATTTCACCCCTTTTTCTCCTCCCCCATCTCCAATTCAGTCTCTTTACTTCTTCCTTTATTCTGATTCTTTTTGCTGTCTGTCAGTCACTGTCTTTAACTCACTCATAGTGAGGTGTTTTTGAACCCTGGGTGACAGCCACGAAGAACTGTGTGTATATCTGTACGCACTGGGGGCTTTTTCTTCGTGCTATATTCATTTTCTCTCTGTATCTTCTGCCTGTTGTGGTCAGAAAACAAAACCTACAGACAGCTTTATTCTCTCATGTCTGGGTAACTACAACGTGCTGATAACACAGACACAATTAGGCCTAAAACATTCTCTCAAAAATCAGGGCAGTGGCATTACATTTTGTGTCCAGACAAGACAAGCTCACCACAACAGAGCGGCAGACTGAGGAGAAAAAGCAAAAAGAAACAAGTAGGTATTAGGCTGGAAACAGCTTGAAAACAGTACTGCAGGGTTCACTTTGTAAGAAACATTGGGCAGTGGACAAGGAGTCATGTGTATTTATGTGTGTGTGTTGATCCCCACGGTCTAGAGGCAGAGCATCCAGTGACAACAGCAACCACAAAACCTAAGGATATTAAACAATTCCATTCCCTTTTCTATTTAAAAACAAAAATGCCCACAAGAGCTTGTAATGGTAATTCAATTACAAGCAGGGGTATGGTGCTTCTCTATTTGTTTGTGGTGGGTGTGTGCATATGCATAAATAAAATGAAAGGTCAGATATAAAGAAATATGGGACAGCTCAACCATGGGGTTGAATAGATATGAGATTTATTTATTCAGAACTAGAATTTATACAGGAATGTGTTTTTATGAAAGAAAGGCCATGTTCTTATAAATGGGTTTTAGACTTTCAAACAAAACGGGAGGGAACAAGCCCCCTTTTTTGTCTGGAATTCACTTGTCATGCACCTATGAATAAAGGATTGTTCCGTACTTACACAAAATGCCTTACATGACTTCAGACATCAACACATTCATTGGTAATAATGAACAGCAAATTAAAATGCATTCCTTCAGCCATATCAGAAATAACTACATGTGGACTGCTGTATAAAAGACATTTTATTTTTGTCAGAGGCTGCATCACAAATAATAAAAATGTTTATGCTTTATGATTTTTTTCATGATGCAAGAGCCAATCTCCAAATGAAAAAACATCCAATGCGATTGGTATTAAAATTGTTCAACAAAGACATTGCTAACAGCATTGTATTATATGACAATTGTTTGGCAAGTGCTGTGGTAACTATAATGATGAAAAATATTTTTCTGTATCCTGGAGTATCCTTTGTTGCAACCTTTCACCAACTAAATCCTGCCAAAGTCAAAGTAGAAGTCATTTCAAGGTTAACCTGTTTATGATGCTTCCACCTTGACCTTTACCAAACTAACAACAAGGGTGTGTTTACCTCACCTCCTCCCTTTCCCACTTGTAACTTTAGCCTGACCCACGCACGACAGTTCAAGCTTTGGGGGGGAAAAAACACACCAGACATGTCTGTCCTCTGTGCCCCAGATGTGGACAAGGGCAAGGCACCGTCAGCAAACTCACTTGGCTTTAATCCCACTCATCAGTGTTTCAAATAATGGGCTGAAAGACGTCCACAATGGTAGAAAATTCAGTCAAGGAGAGCTGGATTCCTCATCATCACATGACCGTAGAGGTAAAGGAGTCAACCAGTAGATCAAGGTTAAAATCAAAACCACTGTTGTTGGCTAAGTGAAACTGAAACTAAACATTCACTAAAAGTCTACACAAATGGAGCCGAGCAAGCAATTGAACCACTGTAAAGTTTTTAAACTTAGGAGACTGGAAGAAGGAATTTAAATGCTTGTGTGTCAAAAAGGAAAATCACTACAAGGAAAGGAAACCAGCCAGAAGCAAAGAATGAATATTGTTGCCAATGAGAGAAAATAAAACAATAGAATCCAACCTGTTATGTTACAACGTGAGGTTAACCGATCATCAAATATAAAAAATCTGAGACATAGGGACAGGAGAGAGAGGGATGGTGTGGAGCAACAATAAGCATGGTAAATAAATACATTAATAAAATATGGGCAGATCCAAGCCCCCAATTTAGAAAGATTTATATTTGAGCAACATACAATGAGTAGAACAGAGAACACTTATTGAAATAGATAAATCATATCTGCAAAAACCTGCCACTCACACCTTTTTCTAATCTTAATGTTAAATTGAGATACCATCCCTAAAAGATAATTTTGTGTTGATTATTGAAATGGAGGGTTAACGGGGCAAAACTGGGGGATAGTGGGCAGCTATTCACAACAACTGTGCAACAACCTAAGACAAACAAAGCTCATAGTTATGGAAACAGGTATGGTCATGGAGCTCCTACATTATCTACTGCTAACAAAAGGGAAGAATTTATGCCCTGGAACCTTACTGTCCATAACCACATGGGTAATAACTTTGGCCTTGCCTTATTGATTCCCATAGAACTGTAGCAAAAAACAAATTTTCACATCCCAGTACATGCAACATCTGCACACACACCCTGCATACGTACAGAACCTGTGGATGTCACACATTGTTGAAAAAAATTTACCTGAAATTTACTCAATTAACTTCATTACTAATGTCTGTCAAGAGGGAATGCTGTCAATCTTGGATCACAACTTTTTATCATTTTGTGTGTGTGTGTCTATTTGTGTGTGTTCGAGTGTGTACGTGCATACATATCAATATGGTTTTACTCACATATTTGTATGTGCATACTTGTATGCCTGTGTTCGTACATGTACCTTTTTTGGGTTCTGTTTGTGTGTGGTGCAGAATATTCTTCTAAGCAGCTCTCCCTGTGCTTTGCAGGACTCATGTCTGCACTGAATTTCAATGACACCTCTATAAAGATAGGAGCAGATGTCAGCCAGTTCGCTGAAAGTCAGGTAGAAGAGAGTGAAAAAAGTAGAGTGAGTAAAATTGAGTGCACACTAGCTGCAGAGAGTTATGTGTCTTTTTGCAGCAGTGTAATAAAAGAGTACAATTTACTGTAAGATAATAATAATATAAAATGAAAGAAAATATGTCTTTCAATGTGAAAACAAGTAAACTCTGCACCAGACTGAAAGATGTCTGATGGACAGGTTTTCTGACAATAAGATCATCACAGAGAGTTGCACATTATTTTTCCTCCACTAACTCAACCTAAAGATGAGCTCATGTACTGACTCACCAACGCTGCTTTCAAGATAATGCACCACACTCCAACTACTCACCAATCAATTCAAGGTCATCAGGTGACTCAATATTGTCCCAAAAGTTCCCCAAACGCACAAAGACATGGGGTATTTTATATGTTAATGAGGTGAGAAAGTAGTCAAATTTCCAGAGTTTCTGAAAGTGACAATGAGGGAAGAAAACTTGAAAGGCATGTCAAGCCATCTCATGTGCTCTCAGTGTCATGGCAGAGGGGGTTAAACAAGTGAGCTGTTAAGCAGGTAAAGTCACACAGGATTTAATTTAGGTTTTCACTGTGGTCTCTGCTGCATTGATTACAATGTGAAGGCCTAATGAACTCTGTACTCTGTGTTCTTGTTTCCAGCTCTGGGAGCTTGGATATGAAGCCAAAAGCTGCAAATACTGACTGAAAGTTTTAGGGAGGACTATATAAAAGGTTTGAAGACAGGAAAATAATGCTGAAACAATGAATAAATGAGCAAGAGTACTGTTTCTAATGCATGTCCTGTTTTATGCTCCTTTGTCCTTCTTCGCTGACCCTCTCCATAAGAGACTAACCTTGATAAATCATACATAGGGCAACACACTATGGGGGCAAAAGGTTCAGGTGAGTCTGATATTCTTCTTTGTGATTTGCTTTCCCCAGTTATTCAGCTGAATAACAATAATAGTTCCTACAATAAACAACACTTCAATTTCCTTTTGTTGACTCAAAACGTTGCAAGAGATTATGTGTGTAGACCCATGTGACAACAGATCATGAGCAGAACCTGAAGCAGAACCAGAAGCTAATAGAGTGCTATAGATGGACTGAGAGTAATAAGAACAAGATATATTATATAGAGGTTTGTTACCTCACATCACTTAGATATTTCTGAATAGTTTATAAACACACAGCCATACACACACACAAATACACAAACACACAAACACAAACACAAACACACACACACACACACACACAAACACACACACACACACACACATCAGAACACTCAACCCTTGCAATATGTAACTGTAAATGGTTGTATAAGCAGATGTCTTTATTTTAGCAACTACAAAAGCAACATGATAATTATTGGTAGTTATAGACTGGCCTTACATTCCGTTCTTTGTTGCAGTGCTGCCCCTACTGCGCCCACCTCACCATAGTGGCAGGTCACTTTATATCTTCAGGATCTACAGTATATAGAGCAAGCTGCTGCCAGCACTCAGGACAACAAAGCCGCCCTCTCTGTGTGTCCTCTAAGGCACTCCACAACATCAGCCCCTTATAGGAGCATATGCACATACAAACATATACCCATTCCCAACCGATTCGTTTTTTTTTCCTTTGCTATGCTCCTATTATTGAAGGGTGTAAGACAGGTGCCCCAAACCCTTGCATGACCCAAGGTCACAACATTGTGCATACTGGTGTCAAAGGAGGAAGTAACTAGCCTTACCTATACAGCCTGTGGAGACCTGTGAGAAATATAACAAAGGTTACGCACTGAAAACGTAATTCTATAAGTTTAAGCGGAGCCCCCTAACCTTCTCTGTCACTTCTTGACTTACTGTTTGTGGATGCAGAATGAGAGTATTTATAAGGCTTGTACCAAGGAAAGGTTGGGGGACCGTCCTGATCCACTTAACAAATGCATGCAAATTTCAATGCACTGCTCCACAGCTTGAGTTTGACACTGTCCTTACTTAAACTCTAAAATAGTTTGCACTCTTATCAGTCCAACACACAAAATCCACAACCCATCATTCCCTGGTCATTCTCTCTCCGAAGAAAAAAACTGCCAAGAATGTGCAATAAATAACAAAGAGCGAAAAACAGGCAGGATGACTGAGGACAAACACTGGGCTCAGGTAAACATGATTTGGCAGGGACATTAATGATGTCCAATCCCTACACAGGTAGTGTGGGCAGGTTCTGATGGAGGGTACAAGCATGATTTACGACAATGGTAGTCTTAGGAGAATGGTGATGGGCC
The DNA here is from genome assembly GCF_021018895.1 of Seriola aureovittata. Classification (NCBI taxonomy): domain Eukaryota; kingdom Metazoa; phylum Chordata; class Actinopteri; order Carangiformes; family Carangidae; genus Seriola; species Seriola aureovittata. Next base: position 7,004,341 of record NC_079371.1, on the reverse strand, counting down.
TTGCCAGAAGCAGAATGGCTAACATGCGAGTTGTTTGTGTCTGTGTTCATGTTTGTGGCTGCAGTACTGACCCTCAACTTTGACAGGATTGTAAATGGGAGTAGCCCCCATTTTCCCCATAAATACCGCCCACCACCATCACACACACACAATCCCACACACACACACACACACAATCCCACACACACACACACACACACACACACACACACACACACACACACACACACACACACACACACACACACTCCCACACACACACACTCCCACAAAGCAAGAAAAAGCTCTGCATTTCCTGACCCTCAAAGCAGTGGGTTGGGTACATTGGGTTTAGTTATTATTTCCAGGGCGGTCAGCTTTGATCTCCTTCTCATGTCTGTATTGGGGTCGTCTCATCTCTAATAACCACAGGTACATTTCCTCTCCTCTTCCCTGTTAGCTAGATAAATAGGATTTCAAATTGTATGGTACTACCCCATCAGAGGAAAACATGATCTATGAAATATCTTCCCATGAAAAACCCATACTGGGAGATTATCTTCTCATCACACAGACAGCACAGCTAACAGCTAAGGGTGAGAGAGGTGATCTGTACTAAAACAGAAATGCAATGTGTATGTGTGTCGGAGGTGGCATGTGCACGACAGTGTCATGTGTGTTTGTCTGCATGTAAATGTTCATATAGTGAAATAGATTAAGAGAGAAAGTCATAGTGATATAGTAACAATGTGATTTTAGTTATCTATGTTTTTGTCTCAAACCTAAAAGAGGTTCCCCCTTCTAATCAAGCATTCTTGGAAGCATTCACATTGAGGTTTCAGGAAATATAAACTATTTCTTCTAATATCCACACTATTACTTAATCTCCATTGAGAGGCTGCAGCCCATTCAATTGCAGTAGAAATACCTATTCATCAAGGCATCTGTGTCCAGGGCCTGCCTAATAACAGATGGAGAGATCTTTAACTGCCTATAAATGAAGGCTCCAAACTTGAGAGAAAGCACTTGCATCAGCAGAGCAACAGCTATACGAACTCTGTCCCAGGTTGGGCTTGACTACTCCAACAAAGCAAGATTAATTTGCCTGTTGAATTGAGGCCGATGCCCCAGCCATGGCATGCTGCCTAGCTGATGTTGAGGTGCAGTGGTGCCTCCCATGCACCAGGAACATTGGTATAATGTCAACAGTGCAGCATTACAGGGAAAAGCAGAAACTGGCTACCACAGCTTTAATGAAAAGAAACGAACATATACTTCTTAACCTGGTTGTGAAAATATAAAGTCACCACCACAGACTATACGAACATGTAAGTGAAAGATAAATGGATAGTCAATGGCCAAACACATAGGCAACAAAAGACAAATATATGAACACATCAGTGGTATGGAAAATGGTATGCAATGCTAATGGTACCAAACCAATAAAAATATTAAGAGTAATTAGAACTAGAACAGGTGCTTCAGCACAGGGGACAATTTAGATTACACTGAGTAAATTATTATTTTTAAGTGGACTATGGTGAAGTCCATTAGCAAAAGACTAACAAGAGATATTGCAAATACATTGTCCCTGAATTATATCAATATTCCCATTTACAATAAAACTTTACAACTGTTCAACACAATTAAAAATTGGGCATACAGGGAGGACAATATTTGACCTTGCGTGAATTAACTAAATACAGCCAGTGAAACTTGGCTCTGGAGTGGGAAAATTGGTCAGCAAGGATGAAATGCGAGAAAAAATTGAATTATTTCAATAAAAGCTACCCATCCCCTCACACACATGGCATGTCCTTGTGTGTCGATGTGTGTGTCTACACGTGTCTGTGAACTAAACTATTTGAGACACTATGAAGCTGTACCTTTTCAAGCAGAGGCCACTATAGGGCTAGCTTCCTTTTCTGGCCTCTTTTTTTCCCCCACCTCTGACAGGTGTGACCTTTCAGCTGTGCTTGTAGCGGCCACTCTCGCCCCCAGACAGTAGGCCTGGATTAGTCACCATCTCTGAGGATTGTGGCGCCTTGCACGAATGCGCATGTGAGGCCCAAGCTCTCTCCAGCATGGCCGAAGGGCCTGCTATGAAAAATAGAACACCTAATGCCTGGAGATAGAGACATTCATCAAAGACCAGGGCCCCTGCCTGCCTGCCTGCTTTGTGTGCTGCCTTCCCTCCCTATTCTCTATTCAGTAGTGAGATACAGAAACAACTCACTTATTGGAGAGTAATAAAAAAGAGATGGGGAGTTTTATTATTATTGCTGTAAAAATGTAATATTATTTCTAGAAAATAGTCCCTTGCTTTTATCTTTTCTTTTCAAAAATCTTTCCCATGTTTCAAATGATCTCTCATATTTAGAGGGAATTAAGGATATCATAGTCTCACGAGAGTAGATATCAACAGATGGATTCATATGGAACTTCTTCACCACTTGATTCAGCACAGCGGGGTCACTCCATTGGCCATCTTTTGAATGACAATTGCAAGAAGACCACTGAGAATACCAGGAGGGGGCAAAAAAATACCCTGGGAAATGGTAGCCATGCCAACTGGCGCCGAGCAGCCAGACCAGTTAACCTATGCAGTGAACTGCTAAACCCTGGGGTATGGCTTGGTAATGACATCTCTTCCTTTACGTCTCTGCTCTATCTCTGCATTCCTCTCTGTTGATCCTGGCAGGTCACAGAGGAATACTATGGTGGAAGATGCTGCCCAATGTGCAGTCATGCCAAAATATAACGGGACACTGGGAGAGACTGTTTTCTCTTAGTTTATTCAAATTTCACTCTACCAACAAGGGGTTAGCATGATACTGGGAAAGGGGTGGCTACTGAAAATATCAAAGTCTAAAGGTTCTGTGCCATGGGGTTTCTGCATTGCCTGGAAGACATAGTAATAAGGGCGAGCCTGTGGAGCAAGGAATCTAGACAGCTTAGGCGCACAGAGTTCACACAGAGAGATCAGAAAAGATAATATACATGCCAAAAATCATGCAGTATACGTATTGTCTTTCTAAATATCTACCACTCAAAATTTCCATTTGCCATTGCAATCTACAACTTCAGTCTACACTCTTCTTATAGAATGGAGGCAATGGGTTCAAAAAGCTATGCTGACAAGTAATGGTCCAACAGACTGGGCTTCCTTCCGTGATGAAGGTGATTTTTCACACAGGGATTGTACATAACAAACAAAGTAGACTATGCCAAAGGCCAGCCAACAGGATTTTAGATGCGCACACACACCATATTTCTTAGAAACACCACAACTGCCGGTGCCTCATGGGGCCACTGCCTTCCTTCATTCCTCCATCTATCCGCCCATACCACTGTCTCTCTGATCCACATTTTCTTCCTTTAAACATTAAGTTTAGATGGGCCTTCAGTAGAAGAGCTCTTGCTGTCATACATAGTTCTGCAAAGAGCAACAGGAAAAGGAAAAAAATCAAAATGAGGCAATACTCAAACAATAGTTCAGCAGTGCAACAATCCAAAAGTAAAACCTTCCCCTCTAGTTTTGTATATACTAAACAACCCATGAAGAGGAACTGCGTAAGTGTAACAGAACGGTTTCACTAATAGGAGCAGACACACTGCAATGCTGCCTTCATGTACTCAAATGGGTTTGTTTGCTCAAGTGACTTAACGTTGCATCAGGCATGTAGATTGTATTTGTGTATGTGCTTTTGTGTGTGGCTATGTGTGCATTTTCTGCCAATGCCAAGGGCCTCTCAGACGTGGGGGGTAAAACGCTCTCTGAGAATGGGATTAGGTAACACACAGCCAGCTCTGGCATGGCTGCTTCAAAGTGGAAGCAGGCAGATATTCCTTCTGTACATGTGTGCGTTCCTGTGATTGTGTGCACATGTGCATGTGATATTCGTTTACTCGTGGATAAACCCACTGCCGTGCCAAAGGAAGTTCATTTGAAGAGCTGCCCATGGTAGTATCACCAAAAAGCATTGTGAAGAAACATTAACATGTTTGGATGATTTCTAATATTACAAGATATATGTCAGACAGGGAAACCAGAATGGATGACTAGGTGAGGAGTAGTCAGTGTAAGCAATAAGGTAGCATCTTTAGTTTTAGTGAACTGGTCATTTGTACAATACAGATTATATCTACATACAACAGCATCAGCGCTCTATCAGAATGCATGACAGCTTCTCTCTAATGTAGTAAGTACTCAACAGATGCGGAAAGATTCCACCAGGTGAGTGCTTTTCAGTGTGGAACAGGCTCTCCCACACACACACTTTCACAAATGCATGATACCACACATATGCAAGTTCTCATGTGTATGCACACACACACATAGATCTGTATTTAACCACACACAATTATGATCTGCTGAAATATTTAGCTCATATCCATTCATTAATTTGTATGTGAGGTGTCTAGAACTAGTTGCATGTGAGGAGACAGCTTTGATGTGTATTTTTCCCAGTGGTGTCCACTGCAACACACATATTGCATCTCTTCAACAAAACATTCTAGATGAGCAGCACAAGCTACTGGTATCTGGCTTAGAATCATGCCAGTGTGTAATAGAACATGAACATATTACTTGCCCTAGAATCATTCAGCATTTCATCTCATTCCATTTGGTTTAGCTGACCGTAACTGTCTGGTTCCACTATCCCTGCCAGCCACCACAGACTGATATGCCACCTCCAAGAGACTGATGAGTAGGCAAAGATTGCTCAAACTTCTGCTCAGTAGGCTTCTCTCTGCCAGCCAGCCGGCCAGCCAGCCAAGTTAAAAGATTTATAATTTGATCTGAAAATTAGTTATCTAAATTTGCCTGGTGACAGGGACCGGATTTTATGATTTTTCCATGCAGACAGTTTTCTGGGCTGCCTGAAGACTGACAAGGATAAAAGTGAAATGAAGGAGTCTGCCAAGATGCCAACCATAAAATTCCATCAGCCAGAGGACTTTACTGCTCCGGGCCCTTGCCCAATAGGCAACAGGAGACAAAGAGAGAGAGAGAGACAGAGAGCGAAAGAGAGAGATACAGTGGGAGAGAGAGCTATGAAGAGGAAATAGATGAGAAACGGAAGAGGATTTACGATGGGTGACGGTCCCCTTTTAACCCCAATATTTGCTAAGAGGAAAAAGGATGGTGAAATTACATTACGGGGGCTGCGATCAATAACCACAAACATTAAATCGCCCGAGTCCTTCTGCCTATACACATGGCTTTCTGTGGGGCAACACCACTTAGAGCTAGCATTACCTGGTGTAGTGATGATCGACGTGTTCCTGACGCAATCAAGGGCTACTGAGCATCATGGCCCTGACTTAACTTCATCTTTCACAGGTCACTAGCAAGATACTATAAAACCAAAGCACAGAGTCAATACTAATGAGAGCAGACATATTCCAAGTGGAACTGGTGACAGTAAGTGTATCAGCAGCCTTTCCCACCACTACCTGCCTGTCAGTGGGTGAGCAAGGCCATGCTGGAGATTAGGTTTCAAGAGAAATGCGGTGAGTGAGTATGACTTGCCTGTCACTGCATCTACAAACACCTCAGAGAGTTGTCACAATAATGGAATTTTTGTTTGGAGGGATGGTGGTAGCAGTGGGAACAGAGTACACAGATAAACAAGGATATAGACTCAGCTGTCAGTGCAGATGTGAATCAGGACACTAAATTATCAAATCTAATTCTACATCAGTGAAAAAACATAAGTACTATAATTTGTACTGGATACCATGATCAGTAGGTGATTATGCAGCCTTCATATTACTGGTTTGTCTTTTGGCAAAACCTCACCAATCACATTTCTATTTAACACACTCTAAACATGTTTGCCATAAAACCAATATAGAATCTATTTGTCACCACTCGATATGCACAAGCATAGACAAAGGCTCAACGCAGCTGTTCTAACCTCTAAGCTGTGTCTAGTTTCACTTCCTTATCCATATTTAATTTTAACTTATGCAATACATCATATTGATTGTTTTAAGCACTTCACAACACAATCCACAGAAATATAGATTAGCTAATATTTTTTATGCTTTGCCTCTCTAAAAACACAGTTGCTGTGCTTTTGATTTGTAAGCTCCTCATTGGAATATTTTCTCCTTGTAACACAAATGCAAGACTTGGATGATTAACATGCAAAAAGGTGCATTCAACTTGCTATGCACCAGTGACAGCAATAATGTCCCGCCGTGGACGCCAAATCCCTGGGGTTTAATCACCTCAATATAAAGACTCTAAAGGAAGAGTGCATCCTCATTCTGAGCAGGAGTAACATTAGCTCAGTCAGGCTAAGACAAGCATCACATTCATGGACCAACAATGGAACCAAGCGCTGTGGTAAATTGGCCTGTATAAGCTCCATAAACCATTTCAGATAATGCGCAACTGGTTAGTGGGCAGACATAATGAGGTTTATCGCATTGTAAATGCACACAATTGGCCCTGTTTGGTAAAATACGATGAATGCACACGGGCACTGGGGTGTGAACCTCTTTAAGCGTCTCTAAGAATTATGGCAGTGATGATGTCGATGTGTGCTTTCGCTAAAAAGCTATCATTATCCAACATGCAAGAAGATTTAAAAAGCTGAAGTAATTTATCATTGAGTGCATACCTCAATCAAAAGTCAAGGACCCTGCCATCCTCTCTCTGCTCTTTGTGCTTCGTATCGACAACATTTGGCATTTTTAATGAAGACTTCCTTGAATCCCCAGGATCTGAAAGAGCTTTACTCTATTTCCCCTGGTGAGGGCTCAGCGCCGGTATGAGTGAAGTGAATGCTGCTTCCCAAGTGGCACCCTGAGAATGCACCTGGACTCCTTAATGGAGACACCCACGCTGGAACAATGTAGTACGGAGCTTTTCAGCTTGGGCTCTATTTGAATGTGATGACAAAAACAACCAGAGGAAAGAAACTATACAATGGCAGATAAACAAGTGTGTGAATATTAATGTCGCACTTAGCAAGATCACTGCCCTGGCAACACTATCAGAAACACCCAGGCCAATTAATTAGAGAACGGGACTTGACCTTCAAGGTGCATCCACCGCAGTTGTTTGTTGATAGGAAACAAGGACAGATTTGCTCATTTGAGATTAGAGGGGTGGGGAGGGTAGAATTAATGGCTGTTTAATATTGGATGACATTAGGATGCATTTGTTTAATGCTGGGCAAAAAACCAGCAGAATAAGCCAAATGACTGGCATGGGGAGACCAGACTGAAATGATACAGTTTAGACCCCCATGTCAGTTACAAGTAAGACTCAATTGGCATATTATTCAAGCCAGAGTGAAAAAAATATATACCATAATAATACACACACACACACACACAAAAGATAATACGTGATGATGTTTTTGAATAAGCCATTCATACAGACATCACTGCCATGCAATAGATGTCATGTACAAACACAAAGGCTACTATCCTTTATCCTTCAATGGCAAATATAAATTCTAAAGAGTACTAAACTGTAAAATACAGAAAGTTACATTGGCTAACTTGTATAATGTCAATATGGCACTGATCCATTGGCAAATATTTATTACAAAACAATCTACTGTAGTCTTAAAATCAGTAATCAGAAAAACAAAATACAATAGAAAATACATGAAGTAGATATTAGAAATATAAATAATAATATTTAGAAAAAGTAACCAACATTAAAAAGAACAGCTAACTTGATGTCACATGGTGATATAAATCAGCCCTAAAAGATGTGGTAAAATTTTGTTGTAGCTGCACTCTGTAACCAGTATCTCTCCCAAATCTCCCAAGCAACACATATGACAAGTTTCAGCTCAAACATTACTATTGCAGTGAGAAATTGTTGATAGAAATTGCTATCAACCTGGAAATTGAGAGATACTTCGGTCATCAACTGCTTTTTACACTAAATCATGTCACTTGTTTCTCCAAAATAAAGAAAATGAATACAATAGAGCACCTGAATAAAAAAATAGGTCTCTCTACTCTGTCTTCTATTAAAACCTAATACATAATAAAAACAAAAACTTTTTGCTGTAACATTACATTAATTCAACCACTGCTGCTACACTGAATTTCAGTTTGCTTTTTTTTTTTCTTTTTTTTTTTTTAAAAAGGTAGGACTATCTCATTGATGGCAGCAAAGATTAGAAGAATCTCAGTTTCACAGTTAAATTGTGACATCAGGGCTGAAACCTGTTTAAAATGAATGTGTTCATGCATTTTGATTAACTCTGACAGAACTTGAAAACTCACTTTGTAAGACATTGATTTTTATACTCTATGTTTGAACAAATTCATGGACACTGAAGTAAATCAATATTTTCTGATGTGTAAAAGGATGTAGTAGATTCCAGCTTTCACTCACCAGTATTTACAATATAGGCAGACATACTGTTCACACACTATGCCATGAAGGGAAAACAGTTCTGCCAACATACAGCAGCCAGTGTGGTGGCTTTATTATTCTCCTGCACTTCCTCTTGCTTTCATGAGTCTACTGTACATGTGTGCGCACACATGTGTGAATGTATTTGTATGTCTGCAATTTCATACATTTCTGTTGACAAGTGTGGTTACGTGCACTGTATGCATTTGAAAAGATGACAGCTGGTAGAAGGGAAGTGGATCTTTTGAGACTTGTCACAGTGTTCCGGTTTATGAGCCAATGACAGGAGACACACACCCATCCACATCAAAGTTTATTACAGTTCATCACCCCTCCACCTGCAGTGTAATGACATTTAGCCAATCCTATAAAAATCCCAGGAAACCTGTGGGTATAAATCAATGCCTTTCCACCTTTCCAGCTGCTGCTCACATCCATTATTAAAGCTTCCACATCATATTCGATAGAGTATGAGAGTGCTCCTATGACAAGCATGTTTACAGGAATGCATACAGTATAAGCCCGTCTTCCCCCAGATCTGGCTCGGGAGAACAAATAAATAGACATTAATATACAGCCATATCACACACACATACAAACACACACAACTAACGCAGCATACTGTAGCAACTCCCAAAACCCCCCAGCCCCGTGGAAAAAAGGATCAGTGTGTATCTCTGCTGACAAGCAGTTTACAGAAAATCCCATTCGTTTCATCTTGGCAACCCTGGTAAGTGTATGGTTTGTTGCAACCTGGTACAGGGCTGCACCAGCTCCACCTGTCTGGGACTGGGGTTTATCAAGGTTTAAAAAAAAAAAAAAAAAAAAAAAAGTTGTCCACATCTGGCAATCACGTTTCCATTCCTACTAAATGCCTAACTACATACAGATGTAGCGTTCAGATAGAGTACAAAATATGGTCTAATGATAGAGGCAGGTCTGTTTCTGTGTTACAGTGTGTGTGCAAGCTTGCCTGTGCACCTGCATACATGCATATAATAATATGCAAGGTTGTATGTGGCCATTATACAAAATAAAGCTTTTGGTGTGTGTTTCTTAATGCAGTCAGTGACTACCCTCTGCAGGCAGGCTGTGTGAACATCATGCTGGGAGAGTAACAGGGGCAGGGAGACAAGGAACAAGGAAAATGCAGTAGGGATTTAAATGCTGATGTACGATCATATTCCAAATAAAAAAAATCTTTGGCATATTTTTTAACAGTCATTTTTCAACATCATTTACAGTGATGCCAGATACCTGTTTGTATCATTTTCCAAAGGACACATTTTTAGAACCATTTACAATTGATGATCTTCGTGCTGCTTTTTGACTACTTACTGAAAACCATTAGATATAATGAACCATTGTGGCAAGTGCATTATCAAAGGGGAAATATGTTTTCATTGTAGTTGTGTTTTACACATTTATGTTGTTAAAAGGGAAATTATTTTTCCTGTGGCAATCTGAGTCCAGCTCAAGTACAGCTCATTTAGAGTATTTTTCCCATTCAGTACATTCTGATGTAAATGCTACCACGTTCCAAACATAATATAAATCTCTGAAAATGGTAATATCATTCATTGTAATAAATTCTGAACTACTGAATGGAAACTGACATAGGTTCAATGGCAGCTATGATGGTTTTGATAATAACATAATCAAAATTTCAAGGACCAAATCAAGTGACATAACAAAATTTCAATCTTCATTCATTTGGCTCCTTGAATCAGGGCTGTCTTGATACCTGATTGCTCAATATGACAATTTATATCTACTGTATTTCATCACACATGCATCTCTTTCAGCTCTCACAATTAAAGAAATAGCCCAATTTCCTTCAGAACTACATGAAAATCATGAGCAGCACAGAAACTATGAACAAACAAGACAGCTAACCTATGTATGCCATTGAAAGGTATGTGCACATCCACACTGATTTCATTTCCATCTCTAAAGATGGGAGGTACATCAAGCTCTATTCCCCATAGGTTAAACAACAGCAGTTGAAGTATCTCATTGTTGCACATCAAAAAACAATGCACCACATGAGTCTCTGAATGAAATGTTGAAAGAAAACAGCCAGTTTCATGTCAAGGTGAACATCCTGAAATTATTAGCATTATTTACTGCTTTGACATACCGCAGAGTAGAGAGAGGCGAGAAACAATAAGTACTTGAAGATTGCATTTAAAAAGGTGAAATATATTGCCTGGTATGGTGTGGAGCAGCATCTTGATTTTCTAAGTCTGTGTAAACAGTTTTTGAGAGCGAGGGCTGCAAAAACATGATCACTTAAGGGGCCTTTGTATATCCTATGAGGACATCTTTTAAATTCTTCTATCTAACACAGATACACACTCATTTTTTCTCCCTCCCTCTTTTCCTTGCAGCCTGACTTTCTAGTCCACTGCCCTGGCTCTTAACACATGTTAAGTACGGAGGTCAGCTGGATGCTAGGGGTCTCTCTGTTCTGTTAAAAAGAAGAATCAGCTTATTAAAAAGTGAGCTCTAGAGGAAGCATCCATGCTCCACCTCCCACTGCACACAACCACTTTACTAAGCTAATTAGCTACTTGGGCCAGAAGCTGGTGTCAATGGGGGAAACAACATATTTTACCCTGTCAGCTTCTACTAGTGACCTCAGCTGAACTTTTGATACATCATTAAAGTGGATGCCCAGATATGTCAATGCCTGCCCAGTGAAATAAACTCATCTTTATAAATAACTACAAGCCAGTGTCATCAATTAGCTTCTAGGTCTCTGATTCTCCAAAATATGTGTTTTAACTGTTTTTCTAGTAGTTATGCCTGTGTACAAAGTATTTTTTTCTAAAGTCTGCCACCACTTGCTTTCAACTGTGGAGTATGCTTCAAAGTAACAAAAATCAGCTACAACTGCCGTGATCCAGTCATTTCAGGATACAATCTTAACACTGATGACTACAATAATTTGACATGCAAATAGCAATTAATGTAGATTCACTTCAATTGACATTAAGCAGCTCTGGATTTTGATTCATCTAGTTTGCTGCAATCACAGTTGAGGATTATGTCTTTGCAAGAACCTAAGTAGTGAGAGAAAGAAAGAATCGGAAGGTTGCAAGATATTTTCAGTGTGTCTCCTTAAACGATCACTTACTGATTGCTTTCTCGTGCTGGCTTCTGGCACGGCAGCCTGGATATTTGATTAGAAGAGACTCCCCCATAATCACAAGTGTATGATTATGGCATTAGGCCGGATTCTTCACATCAGAATTTGCAATCAAGAAATTGGCGTCAGGGATCGATACAGTGCAGCACCTCATCTGACGGCAGAGTGGAGAGTGGAGATGTGCGGGGGGGGGGGGGGGGGGCTAAGGATCAATTAGGAAGTGGCTGCCACGTCCAGACATTACTTTTAATCTTCTAATGCATCGGTGCAAAGGCATGGGGCCCAGCGTTTGTCGGCTTCTAAGGAGGAGGAATCGATCCTTTCTGCACATCTTGACGCCAGTCCGTCCTGGACCGTTTCAACAGCATTCAAGACATAATGAAAGGAGAGAGCCTAAATCCGCTTACCCTCCCTAAGTGAAGAAACTGTATTTGATGTCACACTTTAGGTGAGGCTGAAACATTTTAATCCTTTGAAATAGTTTCTAATACATCTGAATACCTGGCTAATCTCTCAGATGTACTGTAGTCTACTGTAGTGCTGGAGGCATGCCTACTGTGTTGACATCCTGTTTCATCATACTGATATGTCAAGCATATAAAGCGAGGTAAGAGGTCTTGATTGACCTGCAAAGTAACACAAATGACAATCTCTGAAAAACACAACCAGATGTAAATTTTTTTTTTTACTGTTCCTACTATGAAGCCAATTACTGATCTCGGAATAGAAAACCCATGACACACTGACAAACTACTGCACTGTGGGTAATATTGTTCTATTGGATAATCTAAACTGTCTTCAACAGATTCATGCTGCAGTTGTGGTGAAAATGAAATGAGGAACTTGGGGTATTGCATGGAGTCCTTATCACTGTTGTCCATGTGGAGTGTGTGGCTCATTCAATTAATCAGGCATCATTTAAACCACCAGGCTTGGTGACAGGGGACCCAATCACTGGTGAAAAAAGCCATTCCCAACATTCCTATTCCATGTCCGCCACACTAATGCACTGTGGCAACCTTCTAACTATCCAATTCCAGACCCAGACCCTCACGGTTTACACAGTCCCTTAGCTTCTTCCCAGTCCCCAACACTTTACTTTCATTAAACCCCACACCTCTATCAAAGGGAGAACGGAGGGATGCTGCAGCTCCATATGATGTCAGAAACCTCTAAGGAACAGGAAAGAGGGGGAGAGAGCACAGACTGAGTGGAGAAAGAGAGTAAGAGTGATGAGGAAGAAGGTACAGCACAGAGCTCCCACAGAGTATTACAATTCTGAAGGAGTTTAGCCAGATCAGGAAAGCTGGAAATTATAATTGTGTGTGGGCGCAAGTGTATGTGCATGCAGGTGTGCAAGGGTGCGTCTTTACAGAGGTCAGACAAAATAACCACTCCCTCGAAAGAAATATTATCATTTAAAACTAAAGCAGAACTACACAGGCAAATCATGCTGGATTAATGTCAATTAATTTAATGTGTCTACAGCTTCAAAAGATGTCTGATAATCATAACTTTAATATGTGAATTTTTTAACCAACATGGGGAAGAAAAGTAATTCCCTGAACCACAGGCTTACGTAAACAAAATAAAACCTAAAATGTGACATGAAAATATGTCTCGAAAGTCATGACAATATAATATAAGCTGCAAAGTCACATGCAACAGCTCGCATGACATCAAAACATCAGCCTCAGCATTAACCACACAATAAATTGACAACCTTTGTGACACTTTTAGCTTTAAACATCACAACCTTGATATGTGGAAAATGAAAAAGTAACTCCAATCTCGTAAAGTCATCTTTAACCATTTCCCTACCAGTGGAAGGGTTTAAATTTGGAGACAGCTAATGGTTGCTTTCAAGCCAAATTATGTTTTAACAGCACTCATGTATGATGTGTAAACATGATCTGTAGTGAAGGGCAACTAACCACTGTTTCGGTTAAAAATTAATCTGCTGATTATTTTTCCAATGTAAAAAATGTTTTAAAAAATCCAAAAAAAGGTTTTTGCCAAACAACCGACCAAAACGCAAAGATACACAGCTCTCAATGATTTAAAACTCTATCTTATTTGATACACAAAGGATTACATGATTACCAAACTGATGTCAGTTAATTTTTCGATCAACCACGTGATTGATTGAATATTTGTTTTAGCACTACTGTAATGCTGTAGAGAGCCATCATGACATGTTTTAGATGAAAACTGTTCCTTCATTATTCTTACATTTTACAAAATGATACTACCCCGCAGATTCAAGGGTGAATTCATAAATACCAAGATGAAATCCAGCACTCTATATAGTTTACCTAATGACCAGAAAAATCAATGAATGGAAAGTTTTGGTTTGCAGATTTTCAAATCATCATTGAAAGTTCATTTCCATTTACAAACAGTTCAGGAACTGAATGAAAGCACTACCAGAGAAAGGCATAATGTTCACATACGCCTCAATAGCCATAGGTATTCTTATATGGTTAGGTGTTTGTTATATTATCCACAGTCTGTGTATGTGTGTGTACCAGACAGTGAAAGGAAAACTAGTCCCGCTGATAAGATTCTAAACCTGACCTGAACAGTGACCCCAAACAGCAGCAGCCCATGTAGAGAAAGATGGACAAGCTGGCAGGATGCCTGAGCTTGCTAACATCTTCTCTTTTCCAAGCACTCTCAAGAACCGACAAAGCTTTAAAGGTGCTGCTGAGATGCTGAGACCAGTAGCACAGAACCACCACCCCCACACACATAAAAGAAAATGATATTCTGTCCTGCAGAGAGAGAAAGTTATAACTCTGAGATCCTCAACAGTGTGATGATTAAAAAGGTGGGGTGACACAGGAAACCAGAAAATAAAGAAGAAAGTGGCAAATGTTCAATGAGACTTTGTAATTGTCATTCTGTGTATTTGTGAGTGTGCATGTGTGTGTTTAAGTAACAGAGACAGGAAGACAGTACAAAAGACAGAATTATTGCTATGAAAGCAGGACCAAGGAAAGTGAGTGGGCTTAAAAGTGCTTGCTTTACCTTAGCCTTGCTTTACATCTCATTAGAATGCAGACTGCAAAATTCTGTTCTCCAATCAGATGGTAGACATGAAACTACATTTAAACAAAATTTGTACCTAGAAAAAATAGCCACAGAAGACAAGAAAGTATAAAGAAAAGTCTCATATCTTTTTATGACAATTGAATATGCAATATGCAAAAAAACGCAATAGCACCAAGACACGTGAAACCAGCACAACTACCATTTAATATTAGCACCAAAAGTCAAATCTGCTGTACTTGGCAGGTACATATATGTACAGTATATCCACATTTAAAATTGCTACTACGTATGGTGTGTGGGTTATTTTAAGGGAAATAGAGGTGACGATGTTAAATGAGTGATATGTGGCTGGTTGAATCATGCTGTGTGTCTAAACATAACAGTCTGGCATGGTCATTAACTCGGAAGTTGAAAGTGTACAGGGTAAGATAGAAATAGGAGTCCCTGTGGGTCTCAGCCACTCCAATTTCAACCGTAGCGTCCCAATTAAAAGAAATGCAGGGCAGGAGAGGTTCCTCTGCAAGGCTGCAAGAAAGTGGTTCACAGACCCCCATCAGAGAGGGACGACAAGGCAGCAGACTGTTCAGATTTCAACGATAATTTCCAGAGAAAATATAAAAGCTCACTGCCAATTTATGTCACATCTTTCCCCAAACACAACTTTCTTTTGTCAATATCATTGCACAATATGTTGACCAATATTTGATTCCAAGTATTTATGTTTTTTACTGTATTTATATGTTCTTTTGTTATACATGCTGCTACTGTATCTGTATCTATGATTGAAAGTAATGAGAAAAAAATCATCATGAAAATTAGTTTTTTATTTTAACAGAACAAAACCCTACACACATAGGCTGGACAAAGATGGTTCACTCTGAACACAGACGACAGCAAAGTTTGCCATAATAAATTATTAAATTTATTGATGGTGACGTAAGAATATCATGAGTATACATCAAAATAAATTATATTTATTTTCCTTTCACTGAAATCCTTATTTTGCATTACTCTATGGGTTCACTGTCACGGCATACACTCTTATTCTCCCCTTTCTCACAAAGCAAGTGACAAAAAAAAAAAAAAAAAAAAAACAATCTCTAAAACAGCATCTATTTAGTTTTACCTCAGTTGCCCTCCACTAGTTCTAAACCTGACTGGCCAATTATGGCTTTCTTTCATCGCAATTACATTATTTTGGATTTTTTTTTTTTGTCTTATTTGAAGTCATCTGCAAAAGGAGCACTCATTATTTTGTTACTGGCTTTCCGTCCTTAAAACCTAATGAAACAGACAGTCACAAATAGGCTATATAACCACTGGGCGCACAAAATAAGTTGCTTTAAAAAGCCTATTGTTTTCATTTGACTTTCACTGATGAACATAAATGGAGACATTAAAAACTGTAGCCCAGAGTAGTATCTAACTGCAGATTTCACAAAACAAAGAACTGCACAAGAATCTGCTGACAATAGGTCAAATTAAAAAAAAGCCCTCTCTTTACAGTGTTACAAATATCAGTTTTATTAGAGAAATTTCTGTCATAAAACTGTGTCTTGTTTCATGTTGACAAGCCAACATAAGTCAAACAATTTAGGAAAAAATGTATGAATGCTGTAACAAAAACAAGACAAAAGTAAACATAATACTCCCCTGGAGGAATCACAAGATGTCATCTTGTTTTGATTTGTAGTTGGTGCAATTCCTAAATTTACAGTATATTATATATCATATTACAACAACCAAAACTCAAGGAAACAGGAATCTCATATCACACTCTTAGAATCACATCAATATTATCTTGCAGGTCTGCAGCCTCTCAAGAAAAAGGAAAAAAATAGAAATCTTCACACTCCATAAAAAACCTGACTTTACAAAGTAAAATATTTAAACATTTTAAGATGTGACAGCTCCGTTATGACACAACTGTATTTTTATTCAGAAACAGGCAAACATTTTATGGTATTAAGAGGTAGGCTACACTTGATGTACATGAGTGGAAAGCACAGAGGTGATTTGTTTTCTGACGCTAAATTAAGTGAATATCAACACAGAGGTGGTAAATACATGCTACTAATCCACTGCCTTCCAACTGATGCAACACAGAGACAATCACCCTGCTTTAGCTGTAACTTCACCATCTCCTGAGGACATCTTGCCTCTGCAATCTACAGGCAAACCATGCCAGCATATGGATGCAGGCGTTCGCATACACACAGATGTGCGGTAAGGATACTTAACTGTCTGTCAACTTACATTAAGGCGAAGGAACAAGCAGTCTGTCGAGGGAAAAGAGTGGCCGACTAGGAGATATGTGTGCCTGCCTGACTTGATTTTCACCTACTGCCAACAACAGGGGGTGAAGTTAATTAGGTTGTTCCATGGTCCTATCACTACCAACCCCGGTGTCCTCCAGCACTATATATTCTCATTTCCTACGTCACCCATCATGAAGTCTGCTCCTCGCCACGTTTTCCTCTAGAAAGACAAACCCACCACATGTCTGGAGGACTGAAAGCTGGGACATCCTTTGTTCATAAACACAGGCATTGAAGACAGAATGGACTGAAGCATGGCTGTGTGAAGTCACAGTGACATGGCACACATACACGGTCAATGTGTCATAAAGTCACATATCCAGTCTGGCTCAAAGAGAAATACAATGGGGATATGTGGCAATAATAAGAACAAGGGGTAGATACGAGTTAATGATAATGTATAGTGTATATATATATATATATATATATATATATATATGTATGTATTTGCACAAATCTGTGCAGATTCAAATAACAGTATGTGAGATGACACTGATGAAGCCAAGTAGGTTGAATCACTGACCCTGATACTGACAATGAGTTACCCAAAGCCCATTTTCATCACAAGGTCGAAACAAGGACATGGGTTAGTGAGATATTAGAGGGCGGAGGATGCACTCTAAGTACATGCTGTGTCACTCCAGTTCTGCTGGAAATCACTCATATACAGAGCAGCTGAACAAACCCTGAATTACCTGCTGTACCAGAGCAACCCTAAAATATTGTGACTTTCATATAAAATCAGATCACTATAAAGGATCTGTATCTTTAAAGCAGACAGGATAAATTAAATGGGCAACTTCGTCAGGATTTGTCTTATGAAACTGTTCAACATACAATATGACACACAGCTCTTTCGTATATGTGGGAGGACTGGAAAAAATGCTTACCTTCCCCATGCAATTATTACTGTAGTAATACAATCTGTAAATTATTAAGTTGGTGTTACAATTGCCTAACCTCATCCAATCATGCTGGTGTGATCTATAATTCAACAAGGGCTGCCGAGGTTCCCTTATTATTACCAACACACTGGAATTCCAAATGAGCTCACTGCTCACCCGCGCTCTGTGTCACTCTATCAGTCTGTCTCTCTGACGCTGTCTCTGTCTGACGGTCATGTCTGTCTCTGTGACTCTATCTCTTTCTGAGCGAGACAACAGCAGGCACTCCTAAATTCATCACATACGTTTGATTACTGCTGTGCAAGAAAATCATCATTAGCACCCAGTCTTTGCCATAAAAATTTTAACTCTAAGTGGAAATTCGGCAATGGTATCAGTGTTACTCCAAACGCCATGAGAGGTTGAGGGAGTGAGCGTCGCAAAAAATCCTGTTTGATCAACTTCCTAATTACGTCTGTAACAATACCCAAGTTGTTTTGCAGAGAATCAGCTAGAGAATATGCAAATAGGCACCGCTGCACTGCACTTGTATGCTGAGCCTGGGCAGAAGAAAAAAGTGCATTGTGGTGCTTTCTTGTTTTGAATTTCAAAAGGAAAGTGAAAAACGTTTCCAAGAATTCTCTTTATAACCCCAGGCATTAATTCTGCATATTATAATCAATTATAGAGATCTGAATAGCAGATTTATCTATGGAGAGAACATCTGGAGAGGGGTACTTCAATGAGACTATTGTATCAAAAAGGACTCCTCTGTGGAAATGAAATGTTATGCTGCAACCAAAGGCTGCCAGAGAGGAGAGACAGGGTTAGGGGTGCAATTAGGACAGAAAAGACAGCAGACAACTCCCTGATTGATGGTTATGCATATTCAGTAACACACTGGTAATACAGGAAGGACAGTCAGCCACAGAGGGTCATGAATGTCTCCACATAAACACATAAAAATATAAGCATACTGTATACAATTAAACACACACCACACATAACACTCACATATGTATGCAGAACAACAACAAAGAAAAGTACAGCAGAAACTCAATCTCATCTCTTCCAACTTTACTGAACCAATTTCTTCCAAACACTAAACCACAAGCACTTAATACAATAGCAAAGAAAAATACTCCAGGAGCTTAAATAAAGTGGATTCCAGAGAGCATCTCATCTCATACCATGCAATCTCTCAAGGTTACATGTAATATAAATCTCTCATCCCAAGTATTACGACCAACACTTCTCCCAATACTTGACGTCTTTAATAACATATGGATGGTATATGACAATTTTAGATTCCTGTGCTTTGTTCCTTTTTATAAATTATCTTGACTACTTTTGACCTTTCAATCTTATTTGCATATACCTATACATCAGCACCCCTCCAAGAAACATAACAGTCCCTGTGACATTTATCTGTTTGAGTGTGTGTTTGTGTGTACGTTCTGACTTAAAGACAAAACTGTCACTGATAAGACAATTTTGTGCTGCACAAGCCCTCATGCACTGGAGTTCTTCATGGTGTTCTGTTCAATAATTAAACTGACAGAGTTCAGGAAGTGAACAGGTGGGGCCTGCCTCTTATCTGTCTATGATGGTCCACAGAGACAAAGACATATGCATTGAGCAAAGCTTTTAAATGGCCTAAGCCCAAGTGAGAGCTGAACCTTTGCCCAAAACAGGAAACTAGAGGCCTGAACAGGCCCCTCTAGAGTTTTATACAGACTTGGCAGGACTGCAACTACAGGGATAAGTGACTCTTTTCCCTTCACATGTCAGCTCTCTAGGGGTGTAGAGGCTAGAGAGTACAACAAGTTCACAGAGATGTGGCAGAGTGCTTGTGAAATTCAGGAAAACTGGCAAGGGACAGAGAGGGAGAAAATGCTACATCTGATGCACAGTGGCATTTCTGAGAGTGTGCACAAAACACACAAACTTGTGGCAGTGTATCCACACTATATATCAAGGATCTGCACAACACAACAAAAAATTCCAATGTGAATAGAATGAATTATAGGTTTTTAATATATGAGCTTATTCCAGGTGTCCAGATTCTTATCTTGAGACCTGGTACATTTTCAGACACAGTGTGGAGTCAAGATTCCAATGGGATCCCACAGAACAGCTCAACAAAGAGAGTGGAGACCAAACTCATTAAAGGTAGAGCCAAGTGCAGAGTTAGTATGTCAATACACATTCAATGCATGACAGTGCTTGGTGACACGGACTCTATATCCAAGTTGGTCAGCACCTTAGTTGGTTTATTGTGCTTAAAAACACACAAACAGATGTTTTTTGTGGCACACATGGTCAGGTAAAGCTCTGCCACTGCTATATCAAAAACATAACAGCAGCAAAGCCACCCATTTTGCATGTAAAGTGATATGGGTTTGAATGCCAGGAAAAAGGCATACACAATCACTAGTGCACAAGAAGAAAAACCAACAAGTATGCACACACACATGCTCTCACACAGGCATGGAAGCACAAACGAATACACAAATGCCACAGCCAGCTTACCATCTCTCTGTGGACAGGAGGAACACTCCCGCCACATCATCTCAGAGTGCTTTTCATCACAGTGTGACAACATGTCAGCTCCAGTCCCCGTCACTACGCCACACTGCATTGATATTCACCAACTGTGCAGCAGCCTGGGACACAACACAACCATGCCAAAAATATGACACTGGAAGAATAACTCTCTTGCATTTACTTGCCTACACACACCCACGTGCACACGCTGAGGCTCCCACATACATGTATGTGTGTGCATACATGGCAGTTTTTCCCAATGTATGAACATATCAAGCAAGTATTCACACAAAAGCACTGAGGTAGGAAAGTCTGTCACACATATGCTGCTGGTCACATGTACATACTTCATCTCATTCACATCCCCATCAGATTAAAAAACATTTTGTTTTGTGTGGCTCTGACTGCCTCCGTTACCTGATATCAGGGATCCACCCTCAACCACAGGCTGACAGGCTGACAGGCAGATATATTGACTGACTGACAGTGCCAATTCTGCATATATTCACTCTAAACCCATCCCACAAACTACACTCAAAAAATTACTATTCAGCACCCACTCATTTTTACACCCCTGAGGCAAAGAGCAGGAGACTTGGAGTGAGGGAGGGTGTGATGGGGTAGCATATGTATACACAAACATATATGTATAGACACACACACACACACACACACACACACACACACACACACACACACACACACACACACACGAGTGAGTGTGTACTGAAACCATGTTGTGATTCAATTAGTCATTTTTATCTGTCATTGGCTAGAGAAAAAAGAAAATGCCGCAATAAAATAATAATCTGAAGTTCCAAACAAAACAACAGTGACTGGTAAATAGTTTTATTACTTGAACATGAGCATATTAGTATATTTATAAATGCATTTACATTGCAGGGAGTTGCAGTATAAAGTATGAATCATTGATGATCTCCCTTGACGTGAAGGAGATATGAAATTGATGAGGAATCAAATAGGCAGCCAAGTCAATCTGCTCAACAAATATTGCCTGCACTGGAACACCAGGTAAGCATGTAATGAAATTTCTAGTGTAGTCTAAAAATCCTGCACAAGAGTGTGATTATGCATCCTCTCTTTTGACTGCTCTGTATCTCTTGCACAAACACAGCCCTGAATGTGAATACAAACACATTGGCTGGGGAGATGCATTCAGTGGAGCAATTAAACGTCCCTGTGCGTCTGCATACAAACTATCAGCCAAATCAGACTCTACAGGTATCCTCTGTGGAGAGGAGGTAGTGTGGATTAATCCACCCCTGCGTGTCGGAGCTGCATGGCTGCTCCACCAGCCAGGACTACTGGGCTTGTTAAAGTTGATTTATTAGGCCTCTGTTTACTCTGGCTTTCCCAGGCAAGGCAAGGTCAACAATAATGGTCCTCTGAATGGGAATAAATCTCGACCAGGCTACATGGCCCACACTGCTTTTCCCTAGCAACCTTTCATGGCATACAAGATAACCCCCCCAATACCACTCTCATGCAGACATCCGCACACTTTCTATCCCTTAGTAACCACAGTATCACTTGGGAACATTCTAAATTGGTGCCCCTTCTGTGATGACTTTTTTTCTTCTTACTGTACCCCCCCCTCGAGCACTGCTTGATGTTGCATATGTTCATGCATGTGGGAATGAACAACCGTTAAATCAATTAAGGCATTCATTTCTACGTAGCCTGAGGAAGGAAGGGGAACAGGGAGGCAAGAGTCAACATGGCTTTACAAACCCTGCCTGATAACAAGGTGCGATGGCAAACTTGCCTGCTGATAAAAGTGCATCACTTACACATAAAAGTTGCCAAAACATCTCTCCCTCCCTCTCTCTCTCTGATACAAGGCTGACAAGACAATGTATTTGTGCAACTCATGACTTCCAAACAAGGTTAGAAAGGAAAACAACCTATGTTTCTTTATCTTTTATTTATTCCTTTCCAACCCTAACATTCGATCTGTGTGGGGCAGGACACATAAAGCCATAATTACTACATGTAAAGAGGCTTGGTGGGGGTCTACAAGATGATTTTTTTTATCTTACATGCATGTAACCATGCTTGTGTCAACAAAATATCCCACTCTTATCAACAAACACTTTACATCTTTCTGTACATCTGCCCCGCTTCACTTTGCAGGAGAGAGTTTGAGAAAAATGGAATGAGAGGAGGTGGATGTTCTATTTCAAGGCCTTTTAACATTAAAAAGGCAAAGGATCTGTGGAGAAAAGATGATGAATATTTCAATGCTCAGTAGAATACTCTGCATGGTCAGTAAAGAAAGAAATATGGATGGTTTTCCAGAGATGCTCTATTTACAGATGTAGCCATTACAGAAACTGTTCTTTATATTTCACAGCAGTTGCAACACTGCAGTAGTGGTACTCCACCATGGGCAACCATGAAGCTCAACAGTCATCATTCAAGTGTTTTTCAATGCCAACATTACTTTAAAAACAAAGCAATGATTTTGTTTTGCAACAAATGTAATGAGAACCTGAAGAAGAACGGGAAAAGTATGGGTGAGACTGCTCTGTTCATAAAAGGTTGCTCACCTTTTAAAGGTAACTCACCTTGTGTTAAGCCTCCTTTCAGTCAGTGTTGCCAGGGGAGAAATTATAATGGAGGAATGAAGGTCGTAACTTGAGCTCTGCCATTAATTCTCATCTTCAGCAGCCCCTGCACAAAGACTTGGGCCATGTCATTAGGCCACGTGCCATGTGTCGCTATCCAAGGTACTGCATCAGGCAAAGACTGACTTGCTTTTAAAGACTTCATAGTTACAACTGGGCTTTTAAATTAGAGAAAGGCCATTTCACATAGTTCAAACTTAATATAGCAACTTTATGTGCTGTATAAGCACATCAGGAGAATCCTGAATCTTTGAAACAGTGGTGGCTATAAAACAGCACACCATCTTAAGTCCCCATTTCAGTGTCTATTGATAATATATTACAGCAAAAATTGATCTGAGAAAGTCTGCTTCATCCAAAAGATTTGGTGAGTTAGACAGTGAACTACATATGCACCACTGTGGGTGTGAGAGAACCTTTATCAAATGTCATCCCCTTTTTCTCTCCTACATTTGTCACTTTTTGTACTGTATCTAATGAAGCAGAAACATCGCAAAGAAAAAAGAATTACAAAAAATGTATCCTAGGTGATTTGTCAAGATTTTGACATGTTGGTGCAGAGCTCAGCTCAAAGCTCTTTGATACAGTCATTAGCCTCTCTGTGAGGTTGATAGCAAAAACTTAAAGCAACTTTAGCGGAACCCCACACCCCTCCACATCCACCCACTGTTCCTCCATCATGCAGCAAAGTAATCCAGTTAATAACAAACAACCAGCTATTTAATATTCCCCCACTAGCGCTGAAAAATTTCTGTAATGCCTCAGAGACATACTGGTCAGATTACCATAAAGCTCTTTACCAATATGCTTAGTTTAATTTTAAGAAATTAACTCTTGCCTGCAGCAGTCCTCCAAGCTCAAATGAATTGTATGTCAATGCGTAGCCATCGGTGCTAGTTCATTCAACAGCAGCACGTTATCCCGCTATCTAAAAGCTTATTGTGTATTTAAATGCTTCTCAGAGGAGATGGCAACAAATGTAACAATGCAATTTTTGCAATAATTTCTTTTTTTTCCCTGAGGATATATTTAAATGTAAAACAGATTAAGTTTTGAGAGCATATTAATTATTTCAAAGGACAGATCAATAAGAGGAAGAAAGGAAGCAAATATGTCAGGACCAAATGTGGTTTCACAGCCTACTGGGATTTCAATCCAAGATTGGGGAAATATGGGATATGATTGTAAAACCATCCACTGACTAGACCTCTGTTGCAAACATTATATGTTCTCTTTACAGTCAGTGGCAATGTAAAACCTTGTTTCTAACTTTATTAATACAGTCACACAACTTGACAGTGGTATTCCATGTACTGCGCTCACGTAAAAGAGCAGTGAGTTGAAAAGGGGGGAATTTTACTGTGATGTGATTAAGTCTTTATACTGAGGAGGACATTAACAAGAGTTGCTAGAGTTGCTGCTTCCTTTCCCTACCACCATTACGTACACATCAGCAGCATCTCCCAAAGTTTTATTCACAACTCCAGGTCATCTCTGAAACTTTCACCCTTACGATTACCTTGCCCAGTACTATCAAGTCAACACATGCACTACACATGCAGTGCTCTCTCCTTAATTTAGAGCAGTCTTCCAGCATGTGAAATGTTTTCACAAACTTGAGAGCCTACAATAACTTTGACTGCACATCATTCCAGTCGTTAGATCATGCTAAACCACGGCTATTGAAGTGAAGAACTTTAACAACCCATAAATGCACCACTCAGTCCACAGCTTTGATGAGGCTTTTGATATGCCTTCACTCCATTAGGCAGTCAAGGGGAATATACTGGCATATAAAGAAGAAATAGTCGACTTAATTTCATCTATACAATATCCTCATAGAGAGCCTTTAACAGTACTTCTACACATGGCACCAAGCAGTATGTATACTTCGTCATTTCATGCTTTCAAATACTAAGATGAAAATATATAAAAAGATAATTGACATTCTCAGCTTTTGAGAGTTGAGAATATTTTTGCCATTTACTCAAGGGGCTTGCTTAGGTCAAATTAGGTCATATGGCAATTGTAGAAAGAAAGTCATTCACGTGACTTTCTGGAGGCGTGCATTGGTGTGAAACTGTTGCTATAAGATGTTGAAAATTGGCATCGTTATCATTTTGATGCCTCTCCCCCAAGAGAGTGAACAGCAAATGACATGTCTGAGTCCTGACAGTTCAGGTTACTTAGGTTCCTGCACCAGATCAGACTTCTCTCATCTTGTGTTCAAATGGATGACACAAACTAAAAAGGAGTAAGTGGCCTTTGTTAGAGTCAGTTCAGGCCGCAGAGTCCCTGTTTTCATGGGGGGCACTATATGGACCAACACTTCCTCTAAAGAAGAGAGTAATAAAAGCCTACAGTGTATAACAGACCACCACAATTGAAAACATGAAGTCCAACAAAAAAATGAATGTTCCTTTTAAGACAAACAGATCTGTGTATAATTTACTCATTGTCTACCAGGGAAAAAAATACAAGTGATAACCCCCACCCCCTTTTGAAGCAAGAAAGACAAAAGTAATAGACAGGAAATGAGGGGAGTGACACGAGACGAAGACTGGGATAAGATAGATAAAGGAAGCAAAAAGAAAGATATAAGAGAAGAAAATTGAGATGAAACAGATAAAGTTCATGTGAAAGGGCAGGCAAAAAGAAAGAAAAGTGTTGTACAGAGGAACCCACAGTCCAGCAGCAGCAACCACTATAACTGTGTAATTGAACCAGACACAACAGCACTGTATCTGTTAATCAGCTTCATCTGTACCTCTCACAGAGAAACTCAGTACAGTCCAACGCCAAATAGAGAGCACTGTAATTTTAAGTCATGGGTTTATCTCCAACAAATGTTTGTGATTGATACATGGCTTTCTAAGTAGCCTTACTCAAAACTAATTCTCAGGCACTATAGGATCCTATAGAATAGGATTGGCTGTGGCTGCTATTAATTATATTGCTGTGCACACGAGGCAATTCATATCCTCTGCTTATTGTGCACACCATCCCAACCATGCATACCTCTTCCTTCTCCCCAGAGTTTCTTCTCGTTTCTTTATCGTCTCTCTGTTCATCAAACTTCTCAGTGAAACTGAACAAGTCTTTGTAGTGCGGCCTGGCACATGTGTGGGACAATGACCCAGCAGCTAGTAAATTAATTTTATAACCCTGCTTTATGAGACAAGCAGAAGTCATTGGCTACCAGGAGATCTGACCCTCAGTTTGCCAGAGCCAATAATATAATCGGGCCCTTCTTCAGGAAGTGGATAACAAACCAACAGTACACACTGAGAAGCACATTGATTCTATGCCCCAAAGAAGTCAAGTCATTATGGCTGCAAGAGGCTGAAGAACTGTGTGAGAGTTGCTGTTAATCATCACATATGTTATTGTTTTCTACATAATGTTTACTGTTTTCATGTCTTTGCTCTTCCTTTTTTTGTCAGTCTGGTTTGAAATTTCAGACCTTGTACTGCATGTCGTTCCACTTTCAGCATATATTAAAATTGTCTGCAATATTCCATAAAATATGACAAAACCTGTATTTGAAATGTCACCATTAGATGAAACAAACTTAACAAGCTACATCTCTCTGACTTTCAGTTGCTAATTTAGGGATACGACCAGGTGGCCACTACCCATTAGGTTCACAAAATACTAAGCTCTCCTGGTTCTCTGTAAATAATTAGTAGATTTTCTGCCGCAGTGATTCCCCCTCTGATCCGCAGTTAAAACAAAGTCCCATTTCATCCCTGGAACCATCAAGACATAATCTATTTTTAAAAAAAGATGAAAAGAGATGTGATTCTTATTATCTAATTAATCCTGCCCATGCCCCGAGGTTATTTAATTTGTTGAAAGACCATTAAAAACCCTGCATCCGGAAAATAAAATAATGAGGATCTTAATTTGCTCCATTTCAGGAAAGCAGTGCCATAAACAAGAGCTGGCAATATCAGACCCTACAGACAGGCCAAGCTACTTACAAAATTAGGCAAATGCTACTAACAGAGAACTTTTGGAAATTTAATACCTCTGACAGCAGTGACAATAATTTACTCATTGTGCCCACATGACGCCCCATAAACAAGAAAACAAAGCATTAACTTGTCAGAGGGAAATGATGTCTATTTAACTGACTCAATTGTGGAGCATGGAAAACTTTTTTTTTGTTCCAGAGCTCGATGTGTCTGTAACGGCACAGGGAAAAGACAAACTAATTCATCAAAGGGAGATTAAGAGTGTTCAGAAGCTTGGTTTGTCAGTTATAGCAGATGAAAGGACAAACTAAAACCCATCAATGACAGATTAAGATGTAAAAAGAAATGTTTCAAGAATATAATAAAGAGTTCAACTGCAGGGTTGAGAATCAAGGAAATGACAATGAGTGGCAAAAGCACTCACTCCTGTCTGATATACAAAATGATGGCATGCAATATGGCTTCATTTTAAGAAGAACCATTATTCAAAGTACTCTGGATCTAATTTGTGAAAGAACCAGTTAAATTCATTTCCATGATACAAGAGACTTTAGCCAAGTGACAAGCTTTAAAAAAAAAAAAAAAAAAAAATTGGCTTCAGCCAACTTCAGAGAACAAAACTTTTGTCCTTACTTACCCATCCAGGGTTCCTAAATATTCTTACAACAATCCTCTTACCATCCATCATTTCAAAGTAAATGTGGCATCAGAGAGACAGCACAAAATGTGTTATCTTAAAAAAAATCGATCTGCAGCTTTAATTAATTCTTTCGTTTTCTGAAACCAGCACCCAATCGATAAGGACCTCACACTACTTGAAGAATGTCATAGATAACACTATGATAATTTTGAATATTAAGCTCCACTTTATCTGCAAATGCTATCCGAACTGCAAATACCATCAATATTCCTTAGGCATCCCAGTGACAAGATTCATGTTTTCTAATAAAAGCGTGATTCCCCAGCCCTGGTCTGGCTTGATGCCTAAGAATAATGTCATTCAACGAAGTGTTTATTGAACCCAAAGAAAGATGGCACTGGGCCATTGTTCGCAGAACAAAACAAAAAGCAACAGACAATAATCATAAAACAGAAAAACACCAAACGCCGCTCTTTCCTCTTCTGAGGAATAACTAAATTCAGAGGGGCAGAAAATCCCCAGCCATATTTTGAGCTGCTTTGCTTACTCCTCTGTGTCTATTTCCTCCAAACTACAAATGGCCAGCAGCAGCGTGTCTGACCAGCATATTAAAAAAAGCCTCATTTAATGTTAGTATTACTCCAGGGAATAATAAATTCACTTGATAATGAAGTAAAGCTTTCTAGAATGGAATGTTTTTCAAGTCCCGGCATTACTTTTTAACCCCCCCCCCCTTTCTCTCTTACTTGACTAGCTGAAATCCTATTTTGTCTGTGTGCATTGCGCACATACTGATCTCAGCGTGGCATGAACTGCATTCCTAGGGCTTTCTTTAGCTTTGTGCGAAAAAACTAATAAATTTGAAATGCCTGCCCCTCTCTCCCCATACTGGGGATTAGGCCTCGATAGGAGCCATGGTTTTACATGGAGAGAGGATAATACCGTGGAAATGCAACCCTGCTTCTGCAACATTGAGACTGACTATGAAGGAAACAGTGCTGAAAGACCATAGAGCCACTGATGTCTCTTTAGGTGAGGGCTAGATGCTAAAACCCAGATGAAAATGGTTCTGAGGGACTTCTATTAGCTTAAACTGTTCCTGCCATGATCTGTTATTATCATGAGCATATAACGCAGCCTATCATGGACTTTTCAATGCTTCATAACATCTTTTTTTCTTTCCCTACTAGGGATGGGTACGAGTACTCGAGTACTCGTTGTTGACGTCATTATTCGAGTAGCATTTCACTACTCGCACACCTGCGCACATGTTGTCTTTGGCTACAATAGTTCAACTCAGTTGGCGTTACGTGCACCACGGCAGCCGTGACCTGGAAAAGTGATGTCTGGAAATACTTTGATAAAAAAGACGACAATAACGTGCAGTGCAAGATACGTGGCATTACACTTGCATATCATGTTCTCCGGCAGCCAAACAGTAGGCTTGGTCGGGAAGGTCCGTGTCTGTCTGGAAACACAAGCTTAAAATTGGTTTGAGAGTACGCGAATATTGAAATGAATGAAAATGCCCATCCCTATTCCCTACCCCCATCATAGACCCGAGGATATTGTTGCATATTGTAAAGGTCTACCAAAATATACATACATGTGTGTGAAAGTTTACATGTTTGTAAATACTGAAAATGAAATCTCATGAAATGGGACACAAAACAGAAAACAGTAAGAATTGTTCAAACTGACATTGAAATAGATGTGTACTTAATAATCCTTAAAGCCGAATGTCATACAGCAACAAGTTTGTGAGGAGCTACACACAATCTTATCCGGAGGATATGGTTCTCAGAACCCGCTCCAGTTTCTTTAAGCTTTACTATTTTCTGCTACACGTTTGTACACCAGAAAACATACACAAACACACACATATACCAAAACATTCTCTACCACTTGTTCTGTATGACCGCATGACAGTCATACCGATGTATATCAAGTAAGAAAAGCCCAAAGATATGTAACCATATCACACAGCAACGATATATCAACAAACTGAATACATTTCCCAGTGCCAAAGACCACCTCCAGTCATACGTAGGTAACATGTTCCCTCTGAGCCTGAGCCAAGCTGCTCCTAAGCAGGCAAGTGGGAGTCGACACAGCTCAGCCCACACAGCAAAGTGTTTACATAATGGTACTCTCTGTCTCAGCAGGGAATACATTATGGTTCAAGCACAGACAAATACATTATTAATCAATGTATTTAAGTATAGCTAACGCAACACATTTAGCACACATCTCCTGATGAGACTTCTTTACTCTTGCTTTTATTTGCTCTCAATCTCTGAAAGTACTATTTCAAATGATCATACAGTATCAGAAAAATTACATTTAGTAGTGGCTTCATACATAAATGGATAAATATGGCTATAAAAGAAATACACTGAGGCAGAAAGACTTGCAGAGCAGAGTAAAAAGCATTTTTTAAACAATGGAAAAAACAGAAGTCCCTAACCCTCCACCTTCTTCACAGTCTGTTGTTCAAAGTTGTAAAAAAGTACAGGTACAAAGGTGAAACAGTTACTTCCCTCCCTCCTTCTCTAGTGTGATGTCTGCCTGCTCGCCATGCCACACTAACACAGAATGTTTCAGAGCTCTTCTCTCTTTAAACACTAAAGATCGGTCTCTCCGCTCAGTACCACTTACCAACTTCAAGGTGATGCAAACGCCAAAGCGTTAACTCTACAAAGTACATAAGTTTCAGAGAGAGACGCATGCTCTCGATAGAGAGCTGGGAAGAAAGCGTTAGTGGAGGAGGGGAGAGGTGACAGGCATGTGAGGAACACCTTCTGAAGTGTCAAAAGATGGGCTGAGCTGATGAAAGAGGATAGGAAAGAGGAAGGGAGTACGGGAAGGAGGGGGAGAGCAAGAGACAGAACGAGCTGATGTCACATCTGAGGAAGTGGAGAGGCTTTCAAGTCTGGAGCATTGGTTCTGTATTCCACACAGGAGCCTCTCTGGGTGAATTTTAAGGTTTGTGTGTGCACATTTGTGTGTGTGTTTGATAAAGTACATGATGAGTATATGCATAAATGTGTAACAGTTGTTACACATGATTGTGCATGCTAAACAGGAAAAAATGCAAAGTGAAGAGGATGGAGGCATGTTTCAGAAGGAGCTGCATATCTGTGTACATGTGTGTAGCTATATAAAACTGATGATGTGTGTGCAGGCAGATATGACAGTGGTATTCAAAACATGAAACGATATCAACCATTTGCTAGTTTGCACCTAGGGTATTAATTGCACACCATGGTCCTACTCAGTGCCTGAGATAAAATGCCAGGAGAGTAATGATTAACAGTAATATAAACATAAGACCACCACTCCTGAAACCTGCAAAATCAATGTGCTGGCCTGGGCTTGCATAGAAAATTGCTGCAGAACAATCAATCCCTCTTACGTTTTGTGAATCCAGTCGGGTAGCTTAGCCTGGAGGAGACTAGACAGGGGCATCAATGTGGGCACAAGGGAGACCACGGGAAGACAAAGCCTTGTCAATAGTACTTCGTTTTCCATCAACTCTGTTCCTTAATCACCCTGGTCTTAATGCGCCTTTCTATCCGACAGGCCCACTCCCATTCCAATATATCCACCATGAGCTAGCCCTAAACAAACGTCTACCTGCCTCTTGCTCACTCGCTCTCACAGTGCTGCCCTCATCTATCTAAGCCAATAGCAAAGGTCTTCATTACAGAGTGTGAGGCAAGAGGGTTGGGGAAAGTTTGTCCTTATTGATGGCATCTCCATTGTCTTTTCCTCACTGAAAAAAGCACTCCTCTCTGTAATTACCTTCTCTGCCTCCCTCCTTCATGGTCAGGTCACAGCTACTTTAAGTCCTTACAAAGGCAATTAGCTCAACATAAAAATATCACTACAAGTTCCTCTAGAGTGAATAAACAGCAATAAAGAAAGTGATATATTATCGTAGAAATGACCAAGAAAAAGTTAGAAGAGGTATAAAGGCAGCTGCAACTAAATGCATTATTTTTGAGTTTTCTTATGGTACATAGTAGGGATCTCAGAGATGTGTTAAGGTGATAGCAGATGTTAGGCCTTAAGTTCATCTGGCTGCCTTTTCACTATCCATCAAGCGTGATCACTCTTTTTGTGCACATTTGTAGTTTTGGTTACAAACTCCGTCTCCAACTCCCTACATTCATATTTGAGTCCGGTTCATTTGCCAAAAAAGAGACAAAATACACAATAAACAAAGTTAAAAATCAATTTGACTGATATCATTTTTTGTAATTTTCTATAGATATCACAATAATTTCATCATGAATTATTTTGGCCACAATAATCATGTAGTGAAAATCTATTGTTACAGCCCTAGAACTTAGTTTGTGCAAATAGTTATTAATATTTCAGAGAACAAAGAAGTAATACAAAGACAAGCGCAAAAACATACTACACAGCAAATATCATTCCAAATGGTAAGACACTAGAGAAAACCTAACTGGCTTAAAGCCAGATAAGAGTGCAAGCACACCTGAGCACTGTTTAAGACAACTGTGGCAGAAACCTCATCTTCATTGAGTTAATTAGCAGTACCCCACAGTCAGCATCTCAGGGTGTGGGTAGGAGGACCTGAGGGAGAGCAGACTGTCTTTGTGTCTATTGCGGTAAATGGCTGGCCTCCCTGATGAGCTCCCATCAGCCCTTGGAGTCTCCTGCCGTCACGTCCCACTTGATGGTAATTATTTGAAAGGCAAGCACTCGGCAAACGTCATTATTTAGATCTGGAGGTTGATTTAGTAAGCCTACTGCAAATTACCTTCATGGCCACAAAATTCCGCGTCACCACATGTTTTTAATATAGTGGGGTATTTAATAATACAGATGTTGTAAATAAGCATACCCATAGTTTATTCATTTTGAATGCACTGTTGCTAATTAAGACCTGATGCTGGGCTGTTTAAAAAATTTCTCATGGATAAGAGCCACAATCCAATGCTTTTCTTCAGACAATAAAGTAAAAAAGATAAAACAAACACAAAAACATTGATTACTTTTTTAAAAATCCGACATGTTCTGGTATATATTGTTACTTGTGTTTTTTTTTTTGTTTGTTTGTTTCTTTTGTTTTCGAAGTATGGCGCAAAATACAGGTTTTTTATTTTATACAGATAAAGCTTCTCTGATATGTATTAAGTGCATGAGTGGCTGCTATAGACCTGCTGTAAAATTCGAAATGGCAGGAGAAAAACAAAGTCCAACCAAAGCCAACTGAGGTACAACAGGTAGTCCAGTCATTTCATTGCTGAGCTCTTGGCAGGTGCTGTGGTTTTGAGGTACTCAACTAAAGTACACATAAAGTGAAAAGTATATCTAATTTGCTGCAATATTGTTTATAAGCTGTTTTCACTGTTAGATTGTCATTACGGAAATGTTAAATAAAAGCAGCCAAAATTGAACAGTCTCAACTCTTCTCACTCTTTCCTTCTCTACAACTGTGGGCACCAAAAAAAAGCAGGTCTCCAAATTTTACACCTGCTTCTCCGCAACAACAGTAAATGCCTCTAATGTAGCAGTCATCATTGGTGGCGATTCAGAGGTTATTTGTATACATTTCCATTCCTTAATTCCACATTTTCTACAACAAATGCATTGCATTAACGCAAAGGTATAATTTTTAGTGATGTCATTTTGCCGCTGAAAACCTTTGAACAGCCCTATAGTAAAAATGGTGAATGGAGGTGAAAATGGCAAATCCTTGGTGAATCAATCTGAAAATAAGAATCAGGAACATTGTTGATTGTTACAACATTAGGGGTCACACTCTCTTTGTTGTTAACCTATTCAACTGCACACCATATGGAACGTCAAGCTGTCAAGGTTGGCAGACAGCTCATACAGCACTGCAAGCAATATCTACTTGGAACAGAAACAATCCAGGAAGTTAACATTGCAAAATATTTTCTTGTTTAGTGCTTTTCTAATTTATGACTTGTGTGTTTTCATTTCAGATCATTGTAGATTGAAAAACTATTCACCAAAAAAAATAACTAATTTAAGACTTTAAAGTCTGGTGAATTATGATCAAAAGCCAAACAGCATTAGCCATTCTTGTATACTGTACATGTGGGTGATTGATGTCAAAGTGAATTATTTTTAAGTAATGATGATGCTGCATCCTAATACGGCTGTTTGATAAATGGAAAGACAGCCAAACAGAGTCACAGGAGGGGGTAGAGGAGAGAAGAGGATAGGAAAAAAAAACAGACAAGGGTACAAAGCCCCTCAGGACTTGTAGCGCACAGAGACTTCTATTTATAGAGGCGGGACTAGAGCAGAATGACAGGCATCTACTCTATACATGGAGAACCACTGTGCTCACAGTAACAAAAACAAACATATCCAAACATATGCATACTGATACACTTTTGGAACCAATTTCTCTCTTGCCTTTCTCAAGATCATTGTTGCTTTTTTTCCCACTATTTTCTTTCTTCCTCTCTCACATACATGCTTAAACATAAATGGTCAAAGAGTTCTCGCCAGCCAAGCACCATTCCTTTTAGCAGAATGAGAGCAAGAGACTAAGGGAGTAAGAGAGAGAGATAAGGGGATGGAGGGGTGTGAGTATCTTGTGGGCGGGCGGGGGGGGGGGGGGGGGGGGGGGTAAAAGCCTGGCATATAATTTGACGCGCAAGACTCAATCCGTATCTGTTAACAAAAGTCTAGTGCTAGGTAGAAGCTGTTGACAGCAAATAAACAACATTGGGTATACATTTTTTTCTGAGCTTTGAGTGGAAGCATAGCAGATGGCAACAAACATATCTGTGCCTGTGCTGTAACTTATAAAAGCATTTATATGGAGCATCAATCTGTCCTGTGACATGTGTCACAACATCACAAGCTGGTGCACTGCAATGTGGAGACAACTCTACCATTTGTACCTTTGCATCCTGCTTAATGAATTCCTTAGTAACTTATCAAACTTGAAAATTAAATCATGGTGCTTGCAAAACTTAAGCCACTTATTATCCAGAAGTTTGAGACTGCATTCTCAGCCATCTGAGGTGTGAATTACACCTGACAACTGTATGATATTAGGCAGAGCTGCCATTTTTCAGCTGCAGATGAATTAATGAAAAATTCATCCAACCTAATTTAGCACCAGTCAACTTGTGGCCAAAAGCCAAGCGACAGCAGCCTTTAGTCCTAATTGTATAATGTAAAACAATGATTAAGTTGAGTGTCATTTAATGACTTTTAACACATTAGTTTTGATGTTACAGCCACATGATTTCCAAGGCTGGCTGCCACTGCCATAGTCACCTCACATGCTTAGAAATTACTATATGCATCCATAAATGCTGTAATCATAAAGTTTTTCTTAGCTTACAATCCTTCTTTCTGCCAATGTTACATATTCTTTTCATTTTGGATCGCAGCATTCAAATCTGAACCATGACATACTCCAAAGATTCCCTCAAACCACAAATCCTTTTGTTGAATAAGCTGTATATCCAGTCATTAATCATCATTCAGTGTGTTGAGGCACTGTTGTAATTGCTGTCATTAACTAGCACAAAATCAAGGCATGCAGACATGAAGTCAAAAACCACAAGACAGTTTTTTATTGATGAAGAGTAAAATGTGACCCATACAACAACACTGAGCCATATCTATTAGAGAAAAACTAGGTAGAATTTGGCAAGGGGAAAGAGGAATATGTGGGAAGACAGGCAAAGGCGGAGGGTGCTTTCACAGTGCTCACACAGTAGTTTATCGCTCTTCATGGTGCTAAAAAAGTCTGTTACTGAAGACACGATATGCTTAATTTTTTAAAAGGTATCTTTGGGTTATATGAAATTCAAATGAGCTAATTTCTCATTATTCTGTGGACTCAGGAATACCACAAGTGTTTTGGATAACATGCAAATGCCCCTTAATGAAACTTAATGAAATATGCTTGATCATCACACAACTCCCTCAAGCTTTAATCTACTCAGACTCTGAAGTTGATTATTATGTGGTCACTGGAATTACAGGTATATCTGTTGTAGGACCTATGTTGCTTTACACACATTGTAACAAAAGCAACGTATGATGATATACCAGCTAGAGGAGTATACCAGTGAGGATGGAGTGAGTTAAGAGGCTTAGCACCACAGGCAGATCCACCTAGCTGGGCCCTGCTGGCAGCCCCTGGGCCCACCCCATGCCCTCATTATCCTCCTGACACCCTCCACTCATCCTCCTCCAGCAGTGGGACTAATCCAGAGTGAGGGGGTAGAACCTAAACCTAGCAGAAGTGTTTTGACTAAGGAAAGGCACTGGTACTGCACACAAACACATTGTGGTGCTGCAGCCACTAAGAAACAAAACAGAAAATCAGTCGAGGAAGTGTCAAAACAACCTTACCAGTAAACTTCAGTGGCTAGAAAAATGCTCAGATTGTTAATTGAATTGATGAATCCACACAAATACTATTGTGCACAGTAAGACACACAGAACACCTCTTGATCTCAAATTTCTATCTTCAAATGCAGTACAATATTCCTGTTGAAGCATAATATATTGTTATGTATTCCAGTATGCAAAAGCAGACTGATTATACAGTCATTACTGAGTTACAACATATCAAGGGCTCAACAGCATGAGCGTTTCACTCACATTTTCAACTAAAAATAGATGTGTGCAAACTGTAAAATGTATTAAGGAGCATTTGTGTGAATAAAAAGTTTAACAAAATCCAGCTCAAGCAGCCTCTATTTTTTTCCTCAATAAAAAAGGTTGATCACAAACCGACAATGACGATGACACAGTCACCGCACTGAAATAATGTTGTTGTTAAAAAAAAGTCTAAAAAGACTGAAACGACTTTTTTGGCATTTAGAATTAATAACTACTTTATTATAGAGGTGTTCTTACTGTTCATGCCATTTATACTGTTTATACATTTTGAGGTATAAATAATTACAGTAAATAGTTTTGCTTGTTAATCTCTCCTCATAACCCTTTTTAATGATTATTACATTATTCGATACATTTTCATTGTATCATTCATTCAATTTAGGAGCACATGTGCTCCTTGGGGAAAAAAAGTAAGCAGCAAGTTCTGATATCCCAAACTAGACCCAAATATGATCAATAATTGATGCCTGCCACATGAAATTTAATTTTCTTTGATCTTTTATTTTGACATTCATTAATGGAACATAGAGAATGGCACAGGGGTGGAGGAATGGTGGGGGCGCAACAGATTATTATTGTGCGTAGTTTGTGGTTCTTCAGTCCCATAATGGCCTGCAAAGTCTTCTGTGCTTTTGGGCACTTGTATGGTTTTTCATGTGAAAAATAAGCTTGAGGCTATTCCACAGTGTATCAATCAGTGTGACTGAGGTTTGAAGATGCATGAAACAAACCGGTGGGCTGGGGAAGGGGGGGTCAGCAGTTTTTTCCCAAAGCATGGGGGTCAGCAGAAATTCAGTACAATTCTCCTCCCTTGTTGCCTTGCATAAAGCGTCTGTCAACAGACCTGGACCATCTGTCTTGTTATTTACCACATCCTTGTTTTTCCATAACCCAAAACTCCACTTCATGTTTTCACTGAAGAACTGCATTTATGAATAAGATAAAGAGACCACCAGTAATTAAGAGGCATAGTTTAAATAACTATGGAGGAGAAAACTTTGTGAAGCATTTGGGACTTTAGACATTTGCATTTTTTGGCTTAAGTAAATAAAATCTTTCTATTGTTTGTGACAGGGGTAAATAGGGAAGACATGTTAATTGGACTACCTTGGAGAAAAAGTTCATACATGTCTTTGGTCTCTCTTAACTAGTTTGGAACAATTTACTGTGTTATAATACAAAGGCAATCACATTCACAGCAAACATTTTTTACTTATAACTGCAGTCACAGAAAAACATAAGCACTATAGTTTGATCTCTTTTCAGTATCTAATTCAAATGGACTCATGTCCATTTATGAGCTGAGATCTTAGTCCCAACAATTTGTTAAAAATAGTGTTTCTTGAAAGGATTACTTTGTGAAGTGCAAGGGTTGTTTTTGTTTGAAACTACAGTCTTTTCATTTGCATACTCGAGGTGACATATTTCTAAAATTGAAATCAAGCCTGGTGGTTGTGAGTAGATCAGTAAATGGAAGGAAAAAAAGGATAGAGGGCAACAGCTAGCTTTCAGTCTAACATAAAACAATATGTCCACCTGAAATGAAGACAGATACTTGGGACTGTCTGGGCCTAAAGGCAGGTAGATCGTGTGTAGAGAGATAACAGAGATATTTAAATGCACATGAAAGCCCTTCTCCCCACCCAAACGCTTTCCAGAACTCGGCATAAAAATGTTTGTGTCATGTTCAACTGTCAGGGACAAGTCAGAGTGATGGAGATGAAGGGAGCTAAAATGAAAGAGGAATTAAAGTGATTAAGCTAGTACACACAAAAGACTCATGCTAACCATGCATAGCGAATGGCTCTCACACCTAAAGTGAGGGCATCGTCTTTAATCAGAGGGTAATTTATTGACTCCCATTTACAAAGCCATAATACTAGTGATCAAGCCCTTCAACCGTAAAATGCAATAAACTAGGGAAGTGTTTTGTGAACAAAGGCAAATAACAAGGTCCCACACATCATTATGTTCCCTTCATATCCCATTAGATTAGTTCCAAAAGGGTTTTAGGTTAAGAAAGCCACGCCATATATAACCAGGGTCATGGATAAGAATGTCAAATTATCATTACATGTCCTCATTCCACTGTATGAATACTCAACACTCCGCCCAGTTCAACTCACACCCACCAGAGGCTAAACTGGATCAATGCACCCAATGTTTCAAAAGCTTAATAAGAATTGGGCAGGAGAAAGAAACAGTGGTCAAGATTTGCAAATGTCATGTTACATGCAGCTGTCCAGAGTCCATCCATAACATCAGCAGTGTTGCTTTGATGCTCTTTCTATGGATTATGCCATTACATGCTTGCAACTGCCAACCATCATCTTACAAAAACAATTGATGAACTAATTGTTACAAGAAAAAGCACATCCAACTGGCTTAGGTAGAAAGATTTGACAAGAAATGACACATACACATTTCACTTTACCTGAAGCAGAAAATTGTCTGGCAGAAGATGGCAGGAAGATGTAGCTAAGTTATTTCTCTCTCAACAGAGGTACAGATACTTGTCCATTAGGGAGAACAAAGTCATGTGATCGGCTGCTTCCCCACTTGACCCCCAGATAGCACAATGTTAATAACAAACTGATGATAAATTCATTAGGGCTCCAAATAAAAACAATCTCTCCTCAATAAGAGGCGAGTAAATTCTAATTAAACTGATGCCTTTCTGTTTTCATTAGGCCGTGGAGCATGAAAACTTGGAAGAGTGAACCACTGAGATGGATGCAATTAAGCATGTTTGCTTTACTACACATTTGAGTCTAAACATATAAAACAGAGGTGCCAAGTTAATACAATAGGTGTTCATGCAGCAGGAAAAGTCAAAATCGAGCAAGCAATAGAGGCACATTGTGGCACAGAAGGCAGTTCTACACTGTAGTCTGGGGGAATTGGTCCAGTCAGGATTAGTTACACTGCTCACTACTGAAAAGGAGGGACAGGCTGGAGAGTGTAATAAGACATTTCGCCTCTCCCTGTCTCAAACTCTTTTCCCATCACTTTGCCTGAATACTCCTTTCTTTCTCTCCTTTCTCATGTCTACCCCATCCTATTCTCAACCTTCCACCTTTCTCTCCATCTATCTTTCTATAACTGTCTTCCTCTTTACCCCGTCTTTGCGCTCTCAGAATGAATGTAAATGTCACTAGCTTCAGAGAATTTGGAGATGACCAGCTTCGAGCTCGACAGAAAGGGGAAACAAAGAGAAGAGACGCATAGATTTCTGTGTACTCCAGTGCTCTGTGCTTGTTGTGGCAGGGGAAGGAACTGCTTGTTTCTTAGCTGTCAATGATGCCCTGGCAAAGCCTCATCTGTCCACAAAGCTACTCAGACCAAGACCAAAGTATGAGATCAGGACTCAAATGCCCCCTCTTCCTATCACAGCAACACTGCAGCACGACACAAAAAGATAAACCAGAACACAGTTGCATGAATACACATACCCCACTCAAAACCAGACATACACAAGCACAAAGTGAAAGCTTTGGGTGTAGAATGATATGAATGAGATCACTCAACATGACCAGTGATTCTGAAGACTGAATTGTATTTCTAATAGATTTTTTGAAAATAAAAGTACACAATACCAAATATCCTTGCTTCAGAAAACCTTACTTTCACAGGCAAGGTAACCGGCAGACAGAGCGATGGCCTTCTTTCTCTTAAATGGGAATATAATATGAAGCAAACTGAAACATGTACTCCAAACGCAGTCCACCCATTTTTAAATAAATAAATAAATACATTTTTGCAATGACACTAGGGCCAATTCACAGACAGTGAATTGCGTACACTAAGCATTAGCTCACTGGCAAACACTGAGAATAGATTTAATGTTTGCAACTAGCATGCAGCACTATTTCGGGTCATTCCTGCTTCCTATTTGCTGCCATTCAACATACAAGTAACTATGACTAGTGGAAATGGCCGCCATACTTCAACCATCAACTGAACATATGGATGGGTGAAGCTATTGTGGTTTGACCTCAGGGAAAAAAGGAGCAAGCAGGTCACACTAATGTGGACCAATAATCTCTCCCAGAGTCATTAGGATGATCAATGCCATTCTAATGAGATAACATCTGGAACAAAGGACCCTAATAGCAGACAGCTGCTGGGCAAAGTGAGCTAATTAAGAGAACATTCGGCAATGCTAACTGATGCTGCAGCCATTGTGCCCAGGTTTTGGACCCCACCCTGTTAACATCCAAAATACAACATGTTGAATATTTCATACTTCCTCTAATAACTAATCGTGACACTGTAATATCACTAGTAACACATGAGAGACAGGGAGGGAGGGAGGGAGGGAGAGAGACAGAAATACCACAACATCTCAGCTTGACATGAATGCTTATCGAGCGGCACTAAATTGGTCAATTATGGAGAAAATCTGTTTTGAGGTAACCTTTCAGCTTATTAAATAAGCTATAAATCAATCTTTAGGGCAAAATGAGTGGCTGGCTTTTAATGCGTGAACATGTCTAATCTCTCACTTTTTCTCTTTCCTTCTCTCTCTCGGTGTGTGTGTGTGTGTGTGTGTGTGTGTGTCTGTGTGTGCATGTCTGTGTGTGCGTGTGGGTTTATGTATATGGAAACATACTATATGCTAATTAAGGTAAGTTGATATTAGAGTTCAACACAACTTCTAAGCGTGCAACTTGAAGTTGCACACTGGTGATTCAAGTGGCTGAATGTAAGTGGCTCTATTAGAGGAAAAAATTTGAAATAACTGAACAAAAAGGTCCACCTCAAAACACTGGCTAAGCACGGAAGCAGGATCCAATTAGTCCTATGCTTAGAAAAGGAAATAATGGAGAGCAGCGTCAAAAGGAAACTTCGTAATAGTCTCTGTAAAAGTGTCTGTACAAGTCTTTGGTGATCTCGAATAAATATAATTACTACGAACAAAAGAAAACAGCATGGTCTAACATGAGTTTAAACGACACTCCATTGTTGGACCACGAAGCATTAATTACATATAATAAAATAAAAGGGAGAGGATGAAAAACCTTTCAGAAATTCCAATCAGCATAGACTGTGTATCCCAAGCATATGTCTCATACTTATTCACAAGACACTGTCCTTTTTAATGTCTTGAAACATTACTTTTTTAATTTGTTTGCTTTTTTGTTTTAGATTTTTTCTCTCTTTTAGGATGACATTTAAATGAACACACAGATAATTAAAAGTCCTGCAGAAAATCATAGTGCAGGATGTTTAATGCCAAACATATCTAATATGACATCAACTATTTACATTGCATTTGTAATCTTTTGAACTTTTTTCTATGGTCTCACTATTTACTCTTATGACTTTCAATGCAAAACTGAAAGGATTTTGCAGATATTACATGAAAATACAGTGAGAGATATTCCCTTTAATAAGGCATGACCTTTACTAAAAACCTCAATTAAAATAAACACAATTATAAAAATTTCAAAAAACCATCAAGGATTAAATGATAACTTTTAACTCTACAATTTGGCCTTTACAAATCATGGCCAATGGAACGCAGTGAGCCTTGTGAGCCTATGAATTCTTTCTAATTCAAAGACTGCATTGATTTATAGGCTATTCAACCAATTACACAAAATGTTAATCAACTAACTACATATCAAAAATCCTTTATTGCTCTGATTCCTTTAACTCTGGTTCATGTGAACACTCACGCTGTGTATGGAGGAGGGACTGTATAGTAACACCAGAAAACTACATTAATATGGGTGGTTAGGGAAATAGGAAGAAATACCATCAGGTTTGAGTGCAGTCGACACTGCAACAGCACAATTCCTCAGAGAGCACGACAACGGCAGTGAAAAAGCTCCCAACTAACAGTAATTGGTTTTAAAATAATAGAATTCATTACAGTTATGGCGCTTGTTCAGAAATGCAAACAGGGGAAGAAAAAACATTCACTAGAGACTTGGGCTGAACTGCTTCACTAAAAACCATGGGGAGATGAAAGGCATAATTCAAATGACAATTTTAGAACCCTTAGTTCATTTATATCAGAAGCTCAGAAGATGTTGCCGGCATAATAACATCAAGATTTTTTTTCTATTCTTTTGTTCTACTTGCAAGGCTTGGAAGGAACTTTTTCCCCTCTCAATTTCATTCTTTTGTGGTAGCAAATTCCTCCTCCTCACACAGAGACATATGAGGTGACATACAAACAATCTAGCAAACAACACCCGTCGGCAGCAGAGACAGCCAACTGAAAGCTAACATGGGAAATCTTGACAGGAAAGAAGAAAAACACCTCACACATGACACTGAATTTGCTGCTTGTCTTATTAAATGACTGTGTAATTATACACATCAGGGGTCTGCATTGTAAGGTCCTGTGTTTTTATGAAATCCAGTGGCAGAGCATGTTTGATTCAAGGCCAGCATCTCAGGTGTGAAGAAGACATTCACCCAATCAGCATTAAAAAGATCATCTCTCAAGACCACTCAGCACATAAAGAGACAGGTCAGCCATCTCAACATGATTGGATGTCACCTCACATGCTGGGTCTATAGCCAACATCAAGGACATCACCATTTGGAACACTATACATCTGCCATCAAATCAGCCTCAGGCCAATATCTAGTAATTGGCCCCATTCCAAAGAAGTGCTTGATACATTTTGACCACCAATTGATAGAGACAAAAGCCTTGTTGGCATATGCGAAAATATCAGCAAGGATAAAGATTTTTTGTTCTGTTTTTACTCATATTTATTTGGCACTCTACATGAAGAAAAACAAGACCACCATATGGCTGTGCATTAAAAATTGATGTGGTATGTTAGTGAGGGCACCTGAGCCGAATGACAAGGTGTAAGAAGTCAAAATAGTGAGCACAGCATGTGTGGTGGAGCAAAGATGTGCCTTTCTGCCACTCTCTGTCATTGATGTCTATGCTGGAAAAAAACCTGGGCCACAAATGAAAGCCATACCAAGGCAAGACCATGTTTCAGCAGAACACATGTGGCCAAGAATCTGTGTCATGTCAGGAGCCCAGGGTGTCGATAAGCAAATATGGCTTGCATGGAGATGTGGGGTCAGGAAAGAGATAGAGTTCGATATCTCTAAGGGAAAGAAACTGCGATGGAATACTCAAAGAGAGTAAGACAGTGATGTGGTGTCAGTCTACAGGCAA
Source organism: Seriola aureovittata (assembly GCF_021018895.1). NCBI lineage: Eukaryota > Metazoa > Chordata > Actinopteri > Carangiformes > Carangidae > Seriola > Seriola aureovittata. Next base: position 6,960,931 of record NC_079371.1, on the reverse strand, counting down.
TATGTAAGAGGGATATACAGAGAGAACCAGAAGGATACACTGTGATATCAACGGTGTGGTTCTGTAAGCATAACTGATGCGTTGTTGATAAGGGACTACATCTGCTCATCAGTGTGGGGCCAATCTAATAAATAATTCAGGTATGACTGCACAAAAGAGCTGTCAATACAACAGGTCTTGTCGATAGCAGGTAAGGCAACACATGCTTCCTTAAGAACCTTGATTTTACAAGTGAAGTGTTAAAGAAAAAGGAGTAGCCCCAGAAGAAGTTGGCTGTCTTCCACCATGTCAGAGGATGTCTCATTTTTGAATGTGTACACAGAAAAAATTATAATGATGAATTTGTTCTTTATCCTTCTTTTTCCCCTCTCTGTCTACAGCAGGAGGGTAAAGTATTGATCAGAGAAGGCAGACCAATTTGAATGCTGTTGAGTCATTTCACACTTATTCTCCCCTTTAAAGATCAGACGTCTAACAAATGGCATTAGTGGCACACATAGTGGTGTGTTACGTGGGCTAAGAGAAACCCATTAGGTCAATTCCATAGCAACAATGTGGCTTTTCAGCCCTTATGCACTGCACCAACTGGCCAATTCAGTGGGCACCCACTGCCACCAAGTGCTGGCCCTCAGTACTACAATACTGGCTGGAGAACAGCAGCTCTTGCCGCCTTTGTCTGAGTAGAGGCAGACAATGACCATGCATGGCCAGCTACTGTGCTTATGGCAATGAGAATGATACACTCCCAGCAAGCCACATAAAACTACAATGATATGCCATCAACACTGTTGTAAAACAACCCTACAACAGCTACAAACTTTGGCAGTGTACAATGGAAGGAGAAGAGACCATGTCATTTGCAAAAAGCTGCGACCAGTTTGGCAATTTAAGATCATCCTAGCCAGAATGCATGAAGAAGAGGGAGTGCCACTCACTCATTGTGAAACCTATATTCTCAGGTGTAACTAACCTATGCTCTAGCAACCAAGTTTAAAGTAAGTCATAGCAGCCTGAACCTTCATGTCTAGCACATGGCTAGTTTATTTCTACTCATTCATTCATACATTCATTCATTCACTCACTGGAGAAGAAAAGCCAGCTGTGTGCTGCCAGTGCTACAGCTTGAAGGCTGCCATTTTAAAACTGTGGCCAATCTCTCCTGAGCACCCTTAGAAAAGAAACTGCAAGCCAGACAATAACACAGCAAGTGATCTGGCCTTGATCATGTCACCAATCATTACTAGAGAGAGCTGTCTGGGGAATCGGGGGGAACCTGGCTGTTGATGAGGCGATTATGTGGCTTTACTCTTGTGCCTCCAAGTATGACAGCACTATGAAAGCATTGTAGCTGATAGGCAGAGACTATACCTTGTTAGCACTCTGTTGTGCTGAGTGGACTAGTTGGCTGAGCAGTAAGGCCCTCCCACAGGGCCTGGTGGGCTTACTGCAAGAGTAGGGGAGGATTAGAAACAGGCCATCGAGGTGACTCTCTACAAACACGACAGCTACAGCAACTTTGGTTTCTACTCATGTTGACCATGGGTCCTTGTCAACAACTGCCTAGTTTTGTCCTTCCTGTACTTAAACCATGCATTGTGTCAGTTGTGGCACAGACATATCAGCAGGGTCTTTGCATATGCAGTTGTGGACACAGCCTACATTGGAATGAAAGTCCACATATTGTCAGTGTGAGGTCTGCATTTGGATCAACTAGAGATACACAATAGAGAGCCTGGCAAGGTTATGAGCAGAAGTGCATTATCACATCACCCACTGCAAACATTCTCCATGCAAATCTTGACATACTGAGACGGAGTCCACATTTCACAAAGATCACATCTAGAAAAGCAGACAACTCCATCAACCAAAGCAAATAACTTGCTAAATATACACAGATGTAGAGAAGGATATCAAAAAGCTAAGGAAGCAAATAAAGAAATTGGGAGTGACTGGAGGAGCAGGCAACCATAAAACATGGGGATACACGGAATTTCACAGCTGTGTGAACAGTTAAAGCAGATGCGATGGGATGTGATGGTGGATGCATACAGAGAGGCGGGTTGTAAAAATATGCCATAAAGTTTATGGAGCCTAATGCGGCCCTTCAGGAGCCTCCTGCCGAGCTGAGCATGCCGACAGTGCCGTTGAGTGTGTGACAGAGCTGTGGGGGAGAGATGTACAACTGAGAGCATACCCAGTATTCACAAGCTCCATCACTGATGTGGGGATGTGCATACAGTACATAAAATTCACAGATATGCAATCAACAGAACTAAGAATCCTATTTTTTCCTCCCTCATACTCTATCTGCCCTGCGCAATAGCCAAATGCAAACTGTAATATCCAAGTCGATTGGAAGTGCATGGAGGAAAACAGTGCTACTTACCCCATGCACAGATATACAAGCATGTGCACACACCAACACAAATACTGAGAGACTAAAGCACTGCCATAGTCACTGTTCAATTCAATATCCGCATACTGTGACCACTCTAGCCTTTCATGTTCCCTTCAAAATAACAAGATTCAGCTCTCCCCTTCTGATTGAAGGGGACTGATTGATTCTGCCTTTGAAAAATCATATGTTGTATAAGTATGGAGAGGAGATGTGTGAAGAGAAAAACGTAGCAAGGAAGGAAAGAATGAAAGAGATAAAAACTGAAGAGAAAAATGAAAAAAAGACAAAAGCTGATAAAGTAACCTTTTTCTCATCCCCAGTGGGAGCTGGTGTTGACTTAATTCTTCCCACACAGCGCACCCTCTGTCACAGCTAGGCTTTTGCTTCTTCCACAGCCTACAAAGGTCAATCTAACCATGAATGCCTGAAGACAAGCTATTCGGCAGAAACTTGCAACAGTAATTGATAAATCTTATGTAGACTATAAAGTTCATTACATGACAATTTTGGCCCACGCTATTGCAATATTATGAAACTAATTAAGACACATTACGATTACTAGTATCTATGCTTCATCAAAATTAACTTTTTCCACTTTGTTAAATGTCATATGTATGAGAGGTCTTCAAGAGTGGGTAAGCCACAGAAACTCCAGCACAATGGAATTGCTAATTCAATTTTGAAGCACTGTTATTCGGATTCCGTTGTTTTCCCAAATTCAATGAGTTCACAGAATCCTGAGAGAGAGAGAGGTGTAATACTTGTATATAAATCTGTTGACAGATAACAATTCAAGAGCTTGGGGGTGAAAACGAACATTATAAATTTGTGTTTGTCATCATACTGGCTGAGCTCTAGGCAACTGTGGTTTAACTGCAGGGCCCCATAATATGAGGTGCTGCTCTGATGACAACGTTCAAGGTGTAAAAAGAAACACTTAATAAAAAAAGGAATTAACATTAATGTAACTAAACTTCAGGGGTCATACAGACGACCCAAAGGTGAACTTTCCAGCTGCCACAGCAGAACCTCAGGTTTGGTTGTATGTTCAAACAAACAAAAGTGGCTGCCATTAGCACATGACTGTCCACACTCTCCTCAGGCTAACAGCAAAGTTGGCATAAATTCGGCTTTTCTGTGATCGCTGTTGCTCTGCATATTTTACTATTGGCATGACAACAGCTATATGCTCTTTTTTATACATATGTCATACGACTTTTCCCAATGACACAAGGCAGGAAACAACTTTGCCACACATCTTTTTCAGCTGCTTATCACAATCAAGTATACTTTAACACTCTACTCTCCACCTCCGTTGTAGAGATTTGGGAAATGCAGACTTTGGCAAGAGCAACATCAATTGGGGCGAGGAGCACAAGCCTATGAAAGCTTTCCACAAAACTTAAATTTAACATATATCATCTCACACACTTGTATTAAAGTCTGAACAAAAGTTTGTGTTTCCAAAATCTAAACAACAGAGGAGGTAAGTAATATGTTATAGTACCCGCTAAGTTTTTGACCCCTATAGGGCAGGAAATAAGGAGCTATGTTTTGATGTACTAGTGCCCATATTTCTGGTATTAGGTATTCTACCAGTAAGAGCGTCGAGGTACCATCCAACAAATGACCAACCTTTGAGTAGAGGAAGGGAACTGGAAATAAGATTTCCTACTAAAGAAAAAGCGCATTTTAGTAAATGAAGCAGAAAATATTCGATATCCATTAAAAACGACAGATGACTCCAGATTTGCAGATATGCTATTCACCAGTAGTTTGTCAAATAAATCCTTCCCTCATCTCACTCCCAGACAACTTTTTATGTTCATCAGATGAACTCTAAAAGAAGCTTTCAGCCAATCAAAGAAACATCTTATTCAAACGGTCCCCTCCAGAGCATGTTTCCTTGATCTTAATTTAAGATAGAATCTATGGTGAACACTGGCTCAGGGCATGGGAGGCACACGCTATTGATTAATTTTTCATTGCCGTTCTTTTAAAGCACCAAGGACATGTGTCACATCAAATCTGTTCAACCCTCAGCGCCCAGTTTAATAGCTTGCTTGAAACAAAAAGTCTTTTGAGGCATGTGGTTTTAAAAAGGTAAAGAGGGGAATGAAGGAGGGAGGGTGCCTTGATTTCCTTTCAGGCTCACCATATTTCTTTTCTTTTTTTGAAGGTCTTTCGTAAGCACTCCTGGCACAGTGAACGAACACTTGATTGGAGTTAAAGAGGAGCCAGATGTCTGCATGTCCTCATATCCATGTAACTTTCTCTTTCTGTCTCTCTCGTTTCTCATCTGATGCTTTACAATCCTCTGCCTTACCTATAACAATTTGTTTACTGGTTATCCCTGATTCTTTTAATCCTCTGCAGTTACAAACAGACCCACAGAACAGCTAATTGGCCATAGCAAAACACCAAATCAACCAATCACATAACAGAATCAGATGTGAAGGCCATCTATTTTATTGGGAGTATTGGTGAAAAAGTAAGGTTAAATAGGGGCACTCCAGAGGCTCACCTGGTAGGCATACCACAAAGGCTTAGTCCTAACTACAGCGGTCTGGGTTCAAATCCAAGCTGTGGCCCTTTACTGCATGTTATCCCCCCCCCCCCCCCCCCCCCCCCCCCCACCCCCCACCCCTTTCTCCCTGACTTTCCTGTGTCTCTCTCTCACTGCAACTATCAAATTAGAGGAAGAAATGCCCCAAAAAAAAAAATGTAAGGTTAAATGAAGTAGCTGAGTGATAAATATTAATATAGAAAAAATATGATATGGATGATCATTTTGGTATGAACATGGTCACAAAGATGGCTACCATTGCTTTCCCCTGCTCAAAGCCTCCCTATAATCCTCCAAAAACCACAAAAATATAGTGCCATCTATTCAAAATTAATTTATTGCCGAGGGTACAGTAGTGTCTTACTTTCATCTTTTTTAAAATTTCTATCAATTTGATGTTTTTGATCAAGGACATTGTTAAGGTCCTGGAACCACATGGTGATTGGCAAAGAGCAGTTTTTCTTTAAGCCTTCCCAGAATATTTTTTTCTTTTTTGTGACCTTATTGGAACAAGATGTTGATTACAATCAAAAAGCTGGTAGAAGAATTAAAAGAGATAAAAAACATCCCTCAATTTTATGTCTCAGGAGATCAACAACGTTGATGCGAGTTAATCTCATGGGTCTAATGGAGGAGTTCCGTCAACTGAGGGGTTAAATTAACCAAAGGGAACATATGCCATATGGATGAATTCATAGCTTGTAGTGGAAATTTCAGAAAATCTTATCATATAAAAGAACTTTTATATGAGAGATAAAGTTTTTCCCACTGAATAAACAGTTATGATTTTTCTGAGAATTAACAATAATAATAATAAAAAAATAGACAACTCCTCACATATTTTCTTGTTACATCAAAGTTTTCTAAATTTGACAGAACATAAATCATTAAGTTTTAAAAATGACAGAGCCTTCCTGTAAATTACAAAGATAAAGGCCAGAAAGAACTGAGGCCTTAAAGATAGACTTTACAAATAACTGGGATGATTAAAAAGTGTTGAGTGAAAGATACATTTAAAAAAAGGAAAGCAATGGATGACTATAGGTTTGAAAAGGGTTTGCAAAAAGAAAAATTAAATCTGTAAGAGATTTTTACAACACGGAACCTGTGGAAGTGGTAGAAAAATAAACTGATTTCTATAGATTACAAAAGAAGGAATATTACAATAAAGTATTCCACAATTGTAAAAATAACAAAGAACCTGGAGAGTAAATAATCATATTAGTCAAAATAGATATTGTAAATCTGAATTTCAAAGTTATTAATGACTATTTTGTGGGTGTTGTCACTACTTTGGCCAGCAAGATCGTTTTGTCTGATGACAAAAGAGAGTAATATCAGTTCTAAGTATTTTCTTTCTCAGGTAAATGAAAGTGATATCATTGAAATTGTAAGAAAAATTAAAAACAAAAGCGCAACTGAAATAAATTTCATTGACATTGTTCATTGGTAATTATTAAATACATCATTTCCTCATTGTAGGTCCTCTGACCTATATATTTAAAAATTAAAAAAAAAAAAAAAAAAGGTATTTTTCCTAATAGTATGAAATTAGCAAAGGTAATTCCAATATTTAAAAATGGTGATAAGCACCATATGGATAACTACAGACTAGTATCCCTTCTTCCTCAATTAAGTATTAGAGACATTACTTGTGAAACAATTGGATCTTTCCATTGATAAATATAAATTATTGAGTGAACACCAGTATAGATTTAAGGAAATTTGAATTACTATGTGAAGTACTTGAGATGGTAGAAGAAATAACAATGGCAGTTGAAAATGACCAGTACTCTATTGTAATATGTATATTGATCTACATATACTGATCTGAAAAGTTACTTAGAAAATAGGCAAAGTGTGCAAATGAAGGATAATGTGTCTAGAATTAGGAAGGTCACCTGTAGAGTACCCCAGGGATTGGTGATTGGGCCAAACTTTTCACACTTTATACTCATGATATTTATGAAGTTACTGATATGTTCAAATGTGTCATTTTTGCAGATGACACAAATTTGCTTTGCTCTGGGGAAAAATTTAAAGGAACTTTGGTATGCAGTTGAAAGGGAGTTCGAAATTCTCAAAACTTGGTTTGATGTCAATAAATTGTCTCTTAATATTAAGAAAGCTAAATTTATGTTTTTTGTAAATCGAAAAGAAATTTATATGGATACTGAATTAAAAATCTGTGATGTTGGAATTGGAGTTTTTGGGATAAAATTCCTTAGGGTAGTGATTGATGACAGACAAACATGTCAACAACATATTGCTTATATTAAAGAAAAAATATCCAAGTCAATGGCAATTATGTATAAATCTAGAGATATATTCAATTATAAGGCCTCATATATAATTTATTGTTCACTTATACTTCCCTGCATAACTTATTGTGTGGAATATATACATACACATATATAAATATATATATATACTGTATATATATAGCCACACAAAAAGTTTATCTATTGTAAATTACTAAATTAGCAATACCCAATGTTATTTCATATAGACCATTTTTCTAATAATTACTGGCACATCTAAAATCTGAACTCTATATCGTCATAAACAGTTTTAAAATGGGAGGTATCATCATCCATACTACCATATATACACCCAGGAAAGACAGTGTCAGTGTTGTCTCCTTAGTCACTTTGAAATTAAAAAGACCAACACTTTATAATTCTGCAGAAAACTAAAACACATTTTCTATGAATTAGATCAGCTACAGTGCAGCCAATACAGCTTCATCCAAACTTTTTTCTCAGGCCTGAGGTGTTTTTGCCTCATTGGTCAAATCCACATACTTGACAACCATACACAGAGATATACGTGTTTACACAACTGCACTAACCATCACTGTCTGACATCTCAGAGCTGACCAGCATGTTAACGTGGAAATAAGCAGTCATCTGTCCAGTCATACAGATATTGATCACCTCCCTGTGGTCTGGAGATTGCTGCTCTTCAACACATGCAGCACACACCCTTTCTCTCACTCATGTACTCTCTCACTGTCATAGTCTCAGCAGCATTCCTCTGAGCTGCAGAGCCTGTCAATGGTAGTGCAGACAGACGGAAGTCTACTTTCACAGTAACACCGCAGGAGTCCTTGATGGATTGTTATAACGTGGCCCTTGGCTTTTGACGTAAATCAGGCCAATCTTTACAGAGACTGATGTTATAAAGCCATTGTAATGGTCAACAGGTAGCTGCAGCACAGTGCAAAAGAAAAGGTCCTTGTTCACCTGGACTGTTCGGGTCTGCCTGCCAGCATGCTGTTACTCAGGTGTGGGTGCTGTTCATATTTCCCTCAATCTTGCTTAAGGAGGTGAGGGAGCATATGAGATTTAGCAGTGTTGCACACTTACACGCTGGTCAGACTGGATTAGAGCCAATTCACGCCATCCTCTATTCCCACCTCATTCTCAACTGGGAGAGGGGAAAGTGCCAGAGAGATTTCATGCCTGAGACAGAGGAGTTACAGTTGTGTGTTCCCTATAGACAATCCTAACCAACACTCCCCTTCCAGCACACCTGAGAGCCCTCTGTCCCACCGACACATGCTGACAGCGTGAAAATGGGAATCTGCCAGCAAAGCAGGGAGCTAACTGCAGCCCACAATTGGCTAAGCAGGCTAAACGCTTTGCCTGTTTTTTCCTCCTTCAGTGGAGCTTTTAAGAATGACAGCTCATAGTTTTCACTATGTTAGCCATATCTGAAGGCTACTGAAGCAGGATTGACACAGAGGTTACAAAAGTCAGGGCAAATGCTTCAGTATACTCTTGAGTTTGAAGAAACTTCTTGATAACCAGGGTCTCTGGCACCTTTTGACATGGTTTGCAGAACTTCTGAAAGTAGGCCTCCACATCTCGGATGAGCGGTCATGATACAAGCTGGGGTAATTCTGTCATATTCCATTTACTGAACACAATGTGGCCATTGCTGCTGATCGAGAGCTACTCCATCCATGTCCATACAGGCCAAGTCGAAAACCCACTCTTCCCACAGAAATAACCAAGCACAAAAGAACAGTTTGACAAAGAAGAAGAAAATGCAATCGATACAAAACGTCTCTGTAAAATGCTTCAAAGAACGAGGTTTGTCTGAGAGCATGGGCAGAGCAGAGGCCAGGTCACAGTGTGCTGCTTTTCCTTGTCTGTGTTCCTGTTAAGCTTTACAGTCCTCTTAATCCTTACAAAGCTCTCAAACAGCAATGAAATTTAAAGTGATAATTCAACACTTGCTAAACCAATAAAAGAGTGTTTCTTCTTGAAAAAAACCAAAACTGTTCTTACAAAGGCAACAGTTTGCCACTTTATAGGATCTTGAGATAAAAAAAATGCAACTGGTATATTACAGTGTGGAGAAATTAAAAAGTCTTGCATTGACATTACAAATTAAATTTGCTATGATTATCTGGGTTTTTTGTAATCAACAAGCAGGTAAGGTGAAATGAAACCACCAAGACAATGCATTTGTGAGAAAACAGTCTTGTGGGCTTAAATTCTTTGAAAAAGCAACAGAGTTGTTGACTGCAAATTAAAAAATCTATCCATGAATATTTCCACTAAATAAATATAGGCCAATATATCTGTTCAAGGAAGAACAAATGTACTTGATATCTTTCCCGCAGTTTACTAGGTTCAGTGTGTGTACAGTTTGTATGCACATGTGTACACAAATGTGTATGCTCACAGCCTTATTAAGTGATATATATTCTCAGTATGCATTGTCTCTCATTGACAGAATGAGCACAGTTGAAACCATTTAGATGCACCATGTTTTGATAAACAGATTGTAGATTTATGAGTATTTGTGTAAAAGCTATCGCTCTTTGTTGGTATGACAATATTCAAATGCTAATAGGTGCTACACTGCAATCTATTTCAAAGGAGAAACAGCAGAAACCAACAAAAGGCCTCCCAGTTCATTTTCAGGCTGTATAATTTCAAAATCCCTCATTTGAAAGTGCTACCATTTACACTGTTGGCAATTTATAGCCTTTCCAAATTACAAACCATTAGCAATATCTGAGCTGAAAATAAAAATCCAGGCCATAAAAGTGACCTTACTTGACACTTTGAAACATGCTCCTCGACATTGTTCCAAAAGAATGTGTGTGTGTGTGTGTGTGTGTGTGTGTGTGTGTGTGTGTGTGTGTGTGTGTGTGTACGAGGTTGAATGAAAACAGATACATAGAAGGAACAACAATCAGAAGCCAAATAAATAATGGGCTACTTACCGCAACTTTGCTCCCAGTTATCTGCATGCAGCGATCAGCGGAGAAGGTTAATGTGCAAAAAGACACAAACAGCACAATCATTAGTAGGCCGGAGAATCCTCTCCATTACACATAGAGGCATTAGCGTAACTTGTGTGACATCACAAACACTATACAACTAAACCTTTGCAATTATTATAGGTACATACTGAAGATAATGTCTGTGTTTGGCCGCTGCAATTTTCAAATTCTCAATAATACATATGATATGTATATGACAAATGAGAGAAGAACTCGCAAAGCATGTACATAACAAAAGCTATCATCAATACATGGCACCAACAACTGTGGAAGTGATGAATCAACATGTTTAGACATGCCAATAACCACACAAGGGATTTATTAAATGATTAACAGGGTAAAATATGATTGCCCTTGTGATTGACTGACTGGTATAGATTCACAGATTCATCCTCCAAAAGGAACAATGGCTAGTGTGGACAAAGAGGCTGCAGAGGGTCTCCCTGGGCTGAAATCAATCAGCTGCCATTAGTGCTGGGCTTCAGGTGTCAAATTTGTGTGGCAGAGCTACCTTGAGCCTGTGCAGTCAGCACGATTCTCTGAGTTTAACCTTGTTATCTGTCAATAGTGGCAGGTAGCAGGAGTGTTTTTTATTACTGCAACTGTAGGGCTTGTTTCACAGTAGGAAGGTGTCTGTCAGCCGAGCAAATGTATTCTAATCTGTGGCTGAGCTTCTCATGCTTTGCTACATGTTTGGGAGAAAATGTATTCTGACTGCAGGAAGTTACAGGACACACTGAGCTCCTTTTCTTTCACCACCTCTCCTGCTTTCACTCCCTCCTATTCTCTACCCTCCTTTCATCTCTTCTAATCTCCCTTTCCATTTCTTTTATTGTCACTCAGTCTCTGCATGTCTGTGGCCATTTGATGCTTGATTTCCCCTCTCTATCCCTCTACCAAGAGTTTATAATAGCCATAAAGTCTGTTTTACGCATGCCGCCACCTGATCACACACACACTACTCTTTAATCATAATGTGTATCCACATTTTCCTTGTTCTCCAGTGAATGCAGAATGTCACTGTCTTAAACTGCGGAATATTTTATCTGAATACTGCTGGCTACCTGATACCTTGAAATGAGTCACACTGACATAACTCAGAACTTAAATATTTTCCACAGATGTTGATGCCTACTACTACCACATAATACTGCATATATATTTTAGAATGTTGTATTTTGCAGTTTGACCAAAATAACAGACACTATCTTGGGGGTGCTCAGACAGACAAGGAGGAGCTTGAGAGGAACAGCACAGTTTCACTAAAAAGTTTGTATTTACAATACAATGTAACACCTTGTTCTCACTAAAACAGCTGTAAAACTCCACTCAGTTCAGACACCAACTATTTACTTGAGTAGTGTTAAGGTATATCTACCTAGTCAGATCCGTTATTGAGCATGTTTTATACTACATTATTAATCAACTAAGGACAAGTATGTATATAAAAATATGTATTTTCTTCTCAATAGAAATATAACCATTACCACAGTTTTTCATGATGGAAAAAATATATTCCCATTGCATAAACACTCATCAGTATAATCAGATAATAATAAAGGGACTGGATGATGTTAGCAAATGCCAGGGCCCATTAAGAGAACAAGGTGGCACATTGATGGTCACATTAAACAAACCATTATTTGAATAAAACCAATACTAGACAATCCCCCTTAAAAGACCCTGCCGTCACCCTTCCTCCTGTATCTGAGACACAGCACATTTGAAATGAAACAAGAAAATATTCACTGTCGATAGACAAAGTAGATCTCTGAGAAATAAATAATTGTATTAGTGTAAAGCGAATTTTGGCAGTTTTAATGAGGCTGGCACACATTTATAGAAAGAAGAAAGAAGAAGAAATGAGGTGAGAGAGAAAGGCAACTATTCATGCAAAGCTGATGGTCAAGGACGTCCACAGACACACTCCTGCAAAAGCAGAGCCGGATACCATTGAAACACAGCTCATATTCAAATGAACAGGGTCAGTGTTGAATTCTCCCTTGAAAAGACATTCCATTCTGTGTTGGGGGTAATTTGCTAGACTCCTGCTGAGGCACCTCAGTAGAGTATGGGAGTGTTCTAAATCTTGCCTGGTGATAGACGAGTAGAGAGCTGGTAATTCACAAGGGAGGGGAAAAAAGCTTCAGCTTTCACTCGAAAGACATATTTTACAAGACTAAACAAAGTAATAATCAGCCATTTCTCATATTAGCTGTCATTTGAAGCCTGACAGCCTTTTAGAGGTACAGTACTGTAGTCTTTATACATACAAAAAAGTTGTACATTGTGAAGGAAAACTCAAGCACCTATAGCTATTAATGCTTACATTTTTTTTTTTTACTTTTTGTTGGGCACCAGAGCACATGTACAATTGAGCACATCTGCAGAGGCAGACAAGAAAAAGGGGACAGTACTGGGGGATATTTCTTGTTACAACAATATTTATCGATTTAAACTTCCAGTTCCAAAGCATTTTAAGCCTGCATACTCTGCAATAGCTGTAGGTCAACAAAGAAAGAGGTTTGTCTAGAAGTTTGAGTATTGATGTGTGTGTGGGGGAACTTGTGACATCCATGAATGTCCCACTTTTATTTTTGTGGCTGCAATAAAATATATGTTTAAACATGTTGCCTCTGTGATAGTTATATCAAAAATTACAATTTTGTCAGATGCTCTATTGGGATCATCTACAAATGAAAAAACAAAAAAACAAAAACAGGAAATTTAGCTGAATGCATGTGAAGCCCTTACAAAGCCCCAAAACTGTAATCTCACAACGCTGAAGACATCTTTAGTCAAATAAAAAAAAAGAATGAAAGATTGAGTCGCATTAATAGTGAAGGTACCACAACAAATCAGAGACACCCCAACATGACTCAAATGCATCAATCCTTCATTCATCACCATTTACATTTTCAATGCAACACATTCTCTTTTAGTCCACACTGCATGCTCATCAGCAACCACAAGCAACATTAGCCCCAGATAAAGCCTAACCCCTGCAAGAGAAACACCCAGTTCACACAAAGCAGTTACTTGAAAACATTAAAGCAATCATGAAACCTGCTTTACTAAAACTCAGGTATCTAAATTTTAAACCAATGTCATTTCTGAGGTATTTTGCTGACAAACTCTATTTTATGCTGATTCTGACCTATACATGAGCTTATGAGGATTTTAAGAAGTTATTGAAACCCAAATCACATTAAGATACTACAGAACACAGACTCACTGTCAGTCAGTTGATACAGCAACAAGCTTCAGGCTGGAACACTTTTGCTTCACAGCTACTCAGATTTTCTCTTTTTCTGTCTACCAGTAGCTAAAAGGATGACTATAAATTCTGTTTGACACAAAAATGTATTCAATTACTTATAGTGTTATAAAGTAATTTAACTAAAAAAAACAACTAAAAATATCTGCTGATGAGCTAACTTACTTATTTACAACTGAAAATGATTCATTAAGGCATGAGCATCGTCTTATACAATTTAGGGTAGGTTGTTTGTTTGTTTTACTTTAAGTAAATTACAATTAATATGCAAAACAGTTGTTGTAGTTTGTTTTTGGGGCAATCCCCTGATGTGCTCTTAGGCAGTATCTTAGACAGACATAGTTACACCAATAGTTGTGCGTATAGTGTTTCTCACTGAAAAAGGAGATTTGGTAGCAGTATCATATTATTATTAGTCACTCACAAATGTCCCCCGAACCTCAAGCTAAGTTATCTTCATGTATTATCAGTATATGACATAGTGTGTGGATGTACAGATGTTCTAGTGTAACTGTATGCACACTTGCATGAATCTGTGTTTGCACAGATACATCATCACTGACATTCAAACATCTCCCTCTTTCAGTCATATTAAATGTGATAGCAGGGTGCTGACAGACATCACATTTTGTCCTCTGTCCTTTCACTACACAGATTACGTTATTCATTTGAATAAAATATCAGTGCTCACAAAGCATAATGGGCCCTGTGAGGAATTCAATCATCTCGGATAATCATCATTATCAATAATGCCAGTTAATTACCATAACAATGAGGAAGGTAATAAATGATGATGTCAAGAGAGCGCTACCAGGTTCTGGAAGCAATGGGGGCAGAAATCACTTTTTTTCTTCTGTGCTGATGTTAATTTCACCTCACAAGTTTGGCTATAACTTCAAAAGAGGATACAAGAATTCTTCATACATTCATGTATTACCCTCAAAACTACTTACTTTTTAATCACTGTTTTTGGATTAGACTCATGAAGTATCAAATTCCAGATTACTCTACAACAATAGGCAACATAATCCCAACTACCGATAATCTAAATATAAAACTACTGATAGTTAAGAATCAGACAGAATTGTTCTGATTAACACTCAGAGCAAGAATAAAACTGGATGGTGAAGCTAGCTACAATGTAGCATAAATATAAGCTTATCACAGGCTCATGCTAAACATAGCTTTAAAGCTCATGTGTGCACCTCTGTATTTGATGGATGTGCTCCTAATAATTAAACTGCTGCGGAATCAAGCATTTGACTGAACTTTATTTATACCCAAATAACAAAGCAAGGCATTGCCCCCTATCGGTAAAAAAAAACCTCACATGCAAGTACACAACTAAATCACCAAAACTTTTCATGCAAACACAGGACTGGACAAGCACTGACCATCCACCTAGCATTGAGTGAGGCAGTGACTACAATTTATATCCAATAGATTGTGGCACAAGAGGGAAAATGATAAAGAAAATAAATCAAAATTGCAATCAAAGATGTGGGACTCAAGCATTAAGAGCAGAGAGTGAGACAATGACAGAAGTGAGAGTGTGCAAGAAAGGATGACAAAGCAAGCCATAAAGCAAAGGATCAAGTTAAACTCATTCTGGAGAGTCAGGTGGAGTGTCATGATACTTCAAGCCACCCACTACAATTATGCAGTACACTTCAGTTTATAGTGATACAGCATTAAGGTTTATTCTCTCACTTACAGATTTGGCAGTGGCTGAGATGTACTGGACCACCATCTCGCGCTTGGTACTCAAGTCCTTTCCGCGTAGAGGAGCTTTGCGTTCCTCATTCAGGTTCATGTCCTCCTAGATACACACACACAGTGAGAAATTTAATGAGCAGTAATGATAGAAATAGGGTAATTGGTAATAGTAGAGGATTTCAATAAATTTAAAAAATAAAATGAATCAAAAAATAAACTTGAAAAGTAAATTAAGATTATTTTATGTGTAATAACAATTCTGCTTTATTACAAAGTTAACATTAGGGTACGTCAAATCATCGAGTCAATTGAAGAAGGTGGGAAATATTAGCCGAATCACAAATCTTCAACACTAAGCACATACTGCATCTATGCTTGTAACCAAACAGAAGTTATATGCTTATATAATGAAAAGTTATCACAATCCCAACTCTCAAAACCTCAAACTTTGAACCGTGTTATTTACAGTGCAACAGTTCCACTAGAAAGCAGAAATACTTCAGACATACCAACAAGTATAGTTCCATATACAATAACCCTTTCACATCAGATCCTGTCCAGTTGAATAAATTTGTTTTGCATCTATGTTTCTTTGTCACAAGTCACAAGGTACAGAAAGAAGAAATAATGACAGTAATAATTAGTCCTTGAAACGAAAGTAACAAGGCTACAGCAATATAAACTGTGCACCCCAACTCCGAACAAGAGAACAAAATCAAACAACACAGTTTCTATTGAGGCCATGCAATCACATCAGATAGGCTGGATAGGCAGTATCTGCGTGTTATTGGGAGTATTATCTTTGTGCTACTTTAATTCTGCATCACAAAAGATGTCTTTCATGTGAGAGACATCAGGGGATGCAGCGAAGGCCGGACAGAGCACTAAAAGCTAGGGAATGACATGATGATTAGAATGGAGGGGGATGTTTATCAGAAGCACTCTCTCACAAAGAGATGGCTAGAATGAACGGAGAGAAAAAACATCCTCTTCAGGGTTTTAGGACAGTGAACCTTAAGTTGTGGAGCCATGCTGCCCTCTGCTGGGAGGTAAAGAAAATCATGTGTCCCCTGGTTTGGGTGAGCTGATTTGGCAGTGATTGCCCTCTGTCCGACTTAATGTAAAATTATAAATTAAGCGTGTCACATCTAAGTAAGAACATTGTATTACGTAATGGTTTGAATATCTTACCACGAGTAATCTAATTCAAACTGATTGTGTTTCATTTGTCAGTGAAGCATGGGCAGGAATCCCATCCAGAGGCACCGTGACCTAAATTCCTCCAACTACATTTCCTCCAGTAAATACCCTCAGAGCTAAAAACCATTAACATCCTTTTTGTGGAACAGGGAGGAAAAAATGCAGCTGAAACTTTTACAACTGGCAGGTTTTTCACCCAAGGAAACCGGCAGGTTTTTTAATTAATCTTTGAACCCTGCTAATTTATCTGCTTAATTGGCATTCAATAAACGAAGTAAAATGTGGCAGGGTGAGTATGTTGTAGGAGGGGTAGGAGTATTGGGCCTGCGGGACGCTTGTCAGGGGGCAAACTGGAGGAATGAGCCCTCCATGTTTAGTCTCCAAAATGATTAATGCTCTTTTATTAATTATACCCTCACAGGCTTCATAAAAAAGAGTCCCAGAATATCTTCCAACTATGCTGCCAGTGTAACTGAAATGATGAGATCTGAGCTTGTATCACTGACAGTGGAATTTGCAAGAAATATGTTCTTGATCATATTGTCCATGTCAGACTGGCAAACTCTGTTATGAATTTTCCAATGCGAATCAGTCTCCACTTCTTTTGCTGATGCCAACAATAATTTCATTCTGCAACAACTGGAAAATCAAGCATCATGGACAGGAGTTTGAGGAACACCGTCTATCCCAGTGGACTGCTGTACTGCATATGTATACACGGTGCAGTCCACCAGGAGTAAAGCAATGACACATTGCGTTCACTCTATTGGCTCTGTGCTCCAGTACAATGGATTTAAAATGAAACAATGGCTGAGGTTAATGAGCTGACTTCCAGCTTTAAAGGTGTTTGACGGTGTCCACATCCCTAGTGGTTGAGCGGACTTTTAATACAGTATACAAGCCAAACAGTGTAACGTTCTTGAATGGCCAAGTCAGCCACCTCAATCCAACCAAGCAGGTGTTTCAGTCACTAAAAACCAGCCCTAAAAACAAGCAATAAGAGAAGAAGGCTGCATTACAGGCCTGGCTGTGCATCATCAGGGAAGGTACTAAGCATCTGCGGAAGTCTATGGATCACAGATTTCAGGCAGTCAGTTTCTGCAAAGTATTTTCTATCAAATACTGACTAGAGCCCGACCAATATTGGAATTTTGGGGCCAATAACAATATTAGGGAGTAAAAAAGATTCCAAAATATATATATATAGATAGATAGATAGATAGATTTCGGAATCTTTTTTACTCCCTAATATTTTGAAAAAGATATGTTATGAAAGCAGGATATTTTACAGTTTAACAATAAACTTTATTGTCCAAAATGACATCGGTGCACTGAAATGGTAAATTTCACTAGGAATTAAATAAAATAACTATAAATAACTAAAAAATAAAAAACATAATAAATATATATATATATATATATATATATATATATATATATATATATATATATATATATATATATATATATATATATATATACACATACACACACACACACACTATACATGTATATTTAACTTAATGAAAACAAAAGATCAAATGTACATAAAATGCTGCCTGTATAACTTGTCCCGAGCATTTCCACTGCACTATTGCTTATTATTAAAAGCATTCATGTCAGCACATATCAGAGAATATATGCGCCGATACGATATATCTGTAACAGGCCAATATCAGCCAATATAATCAGCCGACCAATAAATTTGTCTAGCTCTAATATTGAATATGTGGCCTTCATTTAAGCTTCTGATTACACCTATACATTGTATTCATTAAAATTTCAGGGACACTATGAAAGGTGCAACAATTTGTACATGGTTTATGTTATCATGTTGAAATAAGCATCCCCAAATTAAAAAATGGAATGAAGAACTTAGTTTCTCAACTCTCTGAAGCTCACTGAACAATTGCTATGAGGTCAAAGCCACAAAAATATTGTCCTTCTACTTAGGGACTACCATATATATAAAAAATATAAGATTGGCAAAAATGTCAAAGTCCTGTAGCTTGATGTAGCTTCAAATACAGCCCAATCCAGAGTGTCACAGGCTTCAAATCAAAGAAAAGAGCAATTAATGGCTACCATCAAATGTGTCTGAAGCTGAAATGGATATGAAGAGTCAATGCTATGGGGAAAAGCAGATCTAAGAAAAGTAGAAGACGTAAAAATGTTTTGCTTCAACTGTGACCAATCAATTATTTTGTCCACTACCCTCAAGTCTGATCCATGAGTGTGTAAGGGCACACACAGTAACTCTCCTGTGGGCTGGTTTTAATGTCCTGGCGCAGGGTGTTGACTGCTGAGGGATCACATAGGTGCTTATTACTAGGGTTGTTCATCCTGACAATGGCGCATAGAGAGTCACATAAAACCTCAAACTAGCCACAGCAGCACCACACTACTCTTGACAATGAGAAGACATTCTCTAAAAAAATGGTAAACAAATGGGGACTGGAATCAAATCAGGTGAGGATAAGTGAGGATGTCATGCTCTTGGAGGTTTTCATGCTGACGGATCTGGGTGATAATGTCATGACTGCTAAAGGCCACATCTGCACAGGGGAATTATGGTGCAGCAACTACACAAACACAAACTCACACCAAGGTGGAGATTTTCTGAATGGAGAGGACAATTTCATGTATCTGACCACACCAAACATCCCACCACAGCTTTCTTATCATGAGCCTTTACAGTTGAATTGAAGATGAAAAGGGATATGCAATGCATCAATGTGTAGTGTAAAGGTTTTACAACTAACTGAATGCTGCTGAAATGAGTTCTCATGTTAATGTGTGTACTACTGTGTTCCTAGGTTGAACTTCTTGGATTGGAGTCTGCTACTGCAACTAGCTGCCTCCTTAGTGAGATGCAAATACTGGACATTTCATCAGAGGATTTAGTGCTGTGCATTTTGAGGAGGGGCTCTGAATTCCAGCTGCGCACATCTTGGTTAATTCAACAACAGGACACACAGAGTAAAGACATGCACTACACCCTTCTAAAGGCAGTGCTGAAAGTAAATGTTTAGTTTGTGCATTTTAACTTTCCCTGTAGCTTCATGAAAATACTTCCACTCTCAATG
Source organism: Seriola aureovittata (assembly GCF_021018895.1). Taxonomy (NCBI): domain Eukaryota; kingdom Metazoa; phylum Chordata; class Actinopteri; order Carangiformes; family Carangidae; genus Seriola; species Seriola aureovittata. The sequence continues at coordinate 6,941,386 of NC_079371.1, read as the reverse complement.
GTTCGCTTCAAAAGTTGTAGAAAAGAGTTATTTGGTTTTCTTCCCCAGTGACTGAGTGTTTCTTCCTATATTTGCCCAAAACCCTTTGATGACCTTTCAGTAATGGGCTATGTGCTATTTAGGCTTTGACATACACAGCGCAATGTGTAAACTGCTTTCCAGAGGAAAAATATGTTCACTTTCTCCTAGTCATTAATGCACAGTAGGCGGTCTCACTAATATGGCATGGGTCATCCCTTCATTTGAAGGCAGCTACACATCTAAGGCTGTAGCACCATAAAAACAATCAATAAGGGAATTGGTGTAAAGACAAAGAGAGCAACTCAAATGTACACATGTATGACACAAAGAGACAGAGAGATGACAAAGACAGTTAGATGCTGATGAGAAGCAGTTAGCATCAAAAGAAACTACCACTGTCATTTCTGTTTTTGGAACATCAAAGCAGAAAAGTTTACAGGCAATGTTTACAGTCTGGTTTACAGTCTAAATACTGGTGGATTCAAAAGTAAATAACCCTGTTCTTTTTTATTTGATTACTGTAATTATACTTCCCAACCCAAAATGTCAAGGCATGTCAAATGTCACACCAGCAAACATGCTGTCTGTGTCATCTGTCACTGAGCAAATTGAAGCCTGGGTTTAATGTCACGCCACTGTGAGCACAAACATAGTAATTGAGAGGTGAACTGAGTGACAGGGATGAGCACCCAGGCAAGAAAACACTGAGCAGTAGCCTGATGAAAACCAGGAGCACTGGTCACATTTCTCTGGTCAAGACCATTGTATGGGAAAAAAAGGAAAGGCAGGCAGCATACCACACACACTCAGAAACATTATCCACAATAGTACACACAACCTATGCAATGAAGCCAGAGTAATTCGGTTCCCCACTTCAAAGAGATGGACTGAAAGCTTTTTGTTAGATTTCAATCCTGCAGTACATAAGGCCAAAAATGCATTCAATGGAGAAAATCACAAGTGTGACAGAGCTTTGACCCAAAAGATGAGTGTGAAGTGAATTTCAAAGTTTGGTGCTCTGACAGTGGCCTACGGAATACATGGGTGGAGCCCTGCATCACAAAAGCTTAACATCTGAATGCATAAGCACTGATGGTTTTCTAATCTATGTCAGTTAAAAGGGAAAGAATCACAAATTTCAAGATTATCTCTATAAATCTACAGATAAAGTTCAGCGCTGTCTCTGATCTGACTGCGGTCACAACTATTAGGGCTTTGTTTATAGATGAAGATATTTACAAACTAATACTATTTCATCATGGGTTATTTAGGAGAATGCAAATGTACATCATATCCTGGCTTCTAATGCTTTAACAATTTCTGGTAAAATTTAACTTCATTTAATCCGTAGAACTGAACTGTAAACCATGACATCTCAGTAGAATCATCAGGACAGATTATATTGTGAGACTACAAACAATTTTAAGATGTTGAATAAAGGAAGAGAGCTATGAAAACCAGTAATTTCACCATTGTTTTTTACATGCCTGGCAAAGCTTTGCTCACTAAAGAAATCTCATCAGCAGTAAAACAAGGACACGTGGAGATCTATGGGTATATGTTGATATAAAAATACTTTTCAAACTTTACTTTCTGCCTTGTCAGACTCCTTCACCAACATTCACAAAAGCAGCTGTTTCTTTACTTGTGTCCCTCCTTAAAATCAATTAAATTTTTCAATTTAAAATTTTATAATAGAATGGTCATTATTTATTATTCTGTGGCAGCTGTAATAAAACTGTTGTGGAGGGCTACACATGACCCTGCACAGAGTAAATACCACAAAAGAAATACAAAACTCACCATCATCTTCTCAAAGAGGTCAATGATCTCCTTTTCTGAGAGGTTCATTGAGCGGTCATCAAAAAGGGGCTGAGGAACAGGCAGTTCAGCCTGAGTAGAGAGGGGATCTGTAGGGTGCTGTATAAGGGGCTTCTCCTTCTTCATTCCCGTTTTCCTGAAACTGGTAATACGATCACGCTGAAAGAAAACAGTGTTTGAGATATTAAAATTTTGCACTAACAATCCTGTTTAGAATACGTCAAGTATAAGAATGACTGTTTTTCAGGTACTGCTGATTTTCACTGAAAAAACCTGATCTTTCAAAAAGGGGTAGATTGGTTTAAACTGCCTGTAACTCAAATTTCACACATTAAAGAGTGCCTGTGTCCTGTTATCAGAGCACCCCGCTCACCACAATTTCCAGTGAACACGATCCTCAATGGCGAGGACAGCTCAAAAAGTGTTTCTAAAAGATCAGCCAAAATCCCTCCAAGTCATGTAAGAGTAACTTCAAACTCAATTTTATATGGATGGAAAGTAATGCTGCTCTGACCTCTGTGGGTTGAAAGGCTCAAGTCTGTTGAAGGGCTAACCACACCCAACATATACAACTGACCAAACCAGGGTGTGAACACAGCATGGACCATCTACTAGATCTTGTCAAGGTCTAGTTACTTCATAAATATACGGTTTATAAACAAGTCTGTAGTCACACATGTGTGACCATGAGTCTATAATGCTCATTACACACCAGAAAACAAAATTCTTAGAACAACAAAAATAGTACTAGGGTAAAAAGTATGTTAGGTTTATGCTGGTGCTGCAAGAAATAAGGCCAGGTCGTTGCCTAAATAGTTTGACTCTTTTACGCATGAAGGTGCTTTCATGGCTCTCTTCATTATCACTTGGCCAAAAGGTGGTGGTAGAGGAACAGTCACTGTAAACAGACTGCTGAGATTTTGGAATATTTTGTGGGAATTTATTTCAAATAAAAGGGGTACCTGAAGGAATGAATTTGCCATCACTTGCCGTGTCAATTCATTTTATCCAGTGATTGCTAACATATTTTACACTTGGCCTTGGTGGACAAACGGAACATCGCCATCCCAAGCCAAACTACAGTTGTTTATGCAGTAACTGACACAGTACTTTAATTATCTGATTTAAGAAGCTTTTTGATTTTTTTTTTAATAATTTGTCCTGTATTGTCCTGTAATATATATAAAAAAAAATTTAAAAACACATAGTAAAAGGTATTTTTTGTGACAATCAAAATAATGTGCTCTAAACAACATAGGAATAAGAATAGACCCAGAAGTACACAATATGTTGACATAGTATACTGCATAAAACTTCAAAAACCAGGCCTTTACTTACCATTATACACCATGGATTACGTGATTTGTGCTTATGTCATTAGAACAATTTTGGCATACAATAACTTAAGATTGTTGTTATAACTTCAGTGAGACATCAGTTCCCTTGTTATATTCTTCAATTGACACTCAGTGTTGTAAAGTTTAGTGTGAAAGCAGAAAAGTACATGGACGGCATGCAACCAGTCAATGTTAGTCCTTTTTAGTAAAATGGAATGGGGAATACATGCTGGATGAATGAACATAGAAATGAAATGGAAAGACAAACATGATGATGACATACATGATGTCACTACTCTCAGTTTGATGAAATATTACTGGATGGATCAAACATTCTGTAAGCCAAGACAAAACATATTATTCCTGATAGATGCAATTACAAGTTGACATTACATTGTATATCCTAAAATTAATTCAATACTATATAACGCTTTTAAGTGTGAAAGTCAAGCTATTTTTTAACTAAGGGTATTAAAAAAGCTGTAGGCACATCAGCACATCTAATCAGAGGTGCCACAGATAATTGCATACCAAGTGATCTACGAGCTGCTTACAAAAGTCTAGATGCTATGGGCAAAGTTTTGTTTATTATGAAAAATATGCCGCACAGTACCATTAAAAATCATCTTTTATTTACACAGCGCTACCAACAACAAGTGAGACCAATTTAAACTTTTTCTGTTGATGTATGCAAACAACAGTCACACTCTATAGTAACTTTTAGTTTTTTTTGTTTTTCTATTTTATATTATATTAATTAAGTTCATTTGCTTTTGGCACATTTGACCCATCCACATATTTCAACAAGTCTCATGCAGCCATGACAAAACATGAGTTGATGTAAAACAAAACTAGTCACACCAAAATTAAACCAAGCACCTTACCATATCATCAGCCAATGTTTTTATGTGTATGTTCTGTTGAAGGGAGGGCACAGTGTGAAAAACAACATCCAACAGAAAATGACAACACCCGCAAAGTGCACAGTATGTATCCCATGTGAAGTGCATTCACATGTACGGTGTCCCCTGGATACTGTCTCATTTTCCTCACAGAAGCAAGATTAAGTTTCAAATATCAAATACACTTAGCAGTGACATAAAGGATTTGTGCTCAATGTCTTAGGTCCACACCCAGCATTAGCACACTCTCATTATCAGTTTTTTTCCAATGAGGATATGAGCATATCCCAGATACTGTACATGTGCAGGATGTGACAATACTTGATGTTCCCAATAATAGGGTTTTAATGTATGTAAGCGCAAGTGTGTGTTCAAGAGTGAAGACCCCAAGCACACACACTTTAAGACACATACACAAACATTTTACATTAAATGAAACAAATCATAAAGCACCTCTAACCCCACATCCACAGACATAAAGACAGACATAAGAGCACACCTGTTCATAACACCCACTGAAAAACCACAATTTAGTACTACTTGGTTAAGGTTTTGTGTATCCTAAATATAATACACTTTATTTTATCTCTGTGATATGTGTTCTAAAGAGCATCTCTTGCAGTGACAGTGGCCCAACCAAATCCTTCTTGTTCCCTGTTATTGTAAACTCCATCCCGAACTTTTCAATATCCGCTCACAAAATGTTAGAAATGGCTCGAAATAAAAAAAAAAAATTAAAACCACAACTTCTCTTTACTACAGATGTTTATCTTCATCTCAGACACAATAAGACAAACAAGGCTTGTGGCTCAGCGAGGGACAGCCATTTGAAACACACCTCAAATGGGACGCAGTTGCAACACTGCCATATGCTATGGTGCTAGGCTGTGAAGTACTAATGAGTAGGGAGATGTCGGGTGGTGATGGCCATAAAGCCTGCCTCCAGCCGTGGATTTCTGCACTATTCTAATCAGGAAACTACTGATGCTGGGGCAAGCAAACAGATTGGCTCTAACCTGCACCTCCCTCTGTGCATCTTCATCAGCTGTCGCTCTGGGCAACACTGAGCCGACACTTAAACTGCCATATATATCACTAGTTTTGTCTGCAACAACTGATCAACAGTTGGGTGATAAAGCAATGAACCACAGAAAACAAAGCTTCAGTCTATATGTGTAGGCTGAGTGTTGTCCAAGCTGTTATTTCAAATACAATATGACATCTTCATCAGGTATTGTGCATTGAGCGTTTTGTCTGGGATGTCCAGGTATTTGTATAACCATCATTTGTGGCCTTCAATACAGCTGCTCCACTTCACGCAACATCTGGAAGCTAAGAACTTGACCTAAGCATCAACTTTTCCCATTTCTATCTCAGAGCGTATGTGTCATTAAGCCCAGCATTCTCTAGCAGTCTAAAACTGCGTGAAACAATAGCTAATTTTCAAATGGAGTACTTAAACATTTTCTAATCAATTTAACAACAATCAAACCACTGTTTGGTTAATTGCCTTGACTTGAGGGCCTTTCCTTGCCCATTATCTTGGCAACATCGCAACAACGCAATTTAACATCTAACAATTAAGCTTGCATGTCCTCTGGGCTTCTCCCGCTTATTAAAGTAAACTTTTTCATCATAATAAATGTTTATTACCAGACACATATTCCTCTAAATAACCTAATCAAATTAGCTCTGGGTCCCTCCTTAATCAAATATGATTATGACTCCATGCAGATCCTTAAAAATGAAAACACAAAGCAATATTCCGCAACTTGAGAGTCAATTTGGGGACACAAAACCATACCAGTATGCATATTTCACACAATAACTAAAATTATTATGACAGAGTACAATTAATGTTAATATTACATTAACTTGTTTAGAGACTTATCCTTCCAATGCTTTTTTTTAGGTTAAGTTTTATTACAAAATACAACCAGGTGGCACATGAAATTAATTTTCAATGAAGATGGACAAAGAACCAACTTTGGTTCATATTGGCTACCATTGCACAGCTTTTAAATAGCAACGCCTGTTATACCCAAACAATTTAACTAGACCATCTGTATGATGTCATTTTAACTCACTCACTGGAACTATCACTATAAAATCAGTAGCCACGATGCCTTTGTAAAATGGGTTTAAAAGGAAATTAGGTTTTACTTTAATTAGTTCTAATAATAACAACAAGGGATTACTAGGAGCCAGCCTTTGTTGGCTGAGGACTGTAATGCAATGCTCTGCTGACAGTTCTTGGCAACTTCATGTAACTATCCTGTGTCCCCGTTTAATCAACTGCTCAGTTCAGCTACAGGATAGTAAGGGTTAGAAACACTCACACCTGTTTATCAGTGTTGCAAATAAAGTCATGTTTCCTGGGGGAAGACAATTCCAAATGCTAACAGAAGAGCTGTGAGAAATTTAGGAAAAATGTATAGATTTTATAATACGCCTATTGCACTGGTATGTACACTTCAGTGGCTCAGCAGTTAAGCTGGGTTTTCATAGTGGAAAATCTGTATTCTCTTAAAATGTTCATTCATTTTCATTACTAGTAAAATGAAGGGCCAAGATGTCTTTACTGAAAATGAAAGTATTGTATCAGATCCATCATTATTAATTAACTCTCCAGTATAGTGGAGTATAGATGGACAAGCACATGTCAATATAATAATAATAATAATGTTGACACTTAAACTATATAAAGTCTGTTGATTGTTGTTGTTGAACAGTGCACTCATACATGTGGGTGTCACTGATCTTCATTTCTGTCCTAGCGAGAAACTGTGTTGATGCTTAATGTGCAATGTGAACATGAAACTGATTACACAGGAACTTTGTGGTCTAAGTGAGGAGTGATGACCTAAAAAAAAACTAAAAACCTTACATCAGCACAATGGTCTGGATGATTCAGATTGTGAATCCGACATTTACAGGTTGCAGAGTGCACTTATGTTGTTTCATTTCTTGTGCAAAATTATTAGTTACTCAAGTATCTCCTATTATTTGTGTGCAATTACACAAAATTTGTAAATTTGTAAAAAGTGAAGGAGTACATTACATGGAGATAAAGCTCACAACACTGTTTTGTCCAAACAGCTGCATGGAAAACCTGGTTAGCCAATTCACCAAAGTTTTTAAACATGAATGCACCCTTAAGGGCAGTAACTGTACGAAGCAATAGAAAAATGCAGTGACAAATGCACTAATCGCAACACACCTTAAACTCCAAAAACTATTTTTTCCAAACTAGATATTTATCTGTCAGCAGAACAAAAAGAAGTGGTGATAAATCACAATACAGTCTACCATTATGGCAAGGAATAATTGTCATTGACAAAATTCACAGCATGGGTTGAATATATTTAAAAGGAAAAAATGACAACAAGTGAATGATGGTACATGTGCAAAGACTGTAAGAGTGACAGCTGATAGGTGTCTATGCCCATTATGAAATCACAGACCAGAAACACATTTAAGACGCACCATTTAAGACACACCTTTTCTGAATGACTAAATTTGGGGTGTTGCTCCTCAACATTTCAATAGGGTGCACTAGAGCTCCTACTAGATAATGGTGTGGAGCCATGTGTCCAAAGTCCCATTCAATGCATATAACAGATTTGAAAACAGGTTTTAATTATTAAACCCTTTTTCTAAAAATATTGTATGTATTATTTCAAGAAGGAAATCAATAACCCGTTTACACTGAAGAACAACTAAGCACCACCAAAATCCTACTGTGCAATACAAACCTGTAACTGACTGGCCTTTAGGCCATAGCAACACTTTCTTCTAGTTACATTTGAGACTCATCTTTGCTAGTCATAGCCATAAACATCAAAATTACATAATTTGTCTTGTGTAATCAGATAGGATGTACAGCATTGCCAATATCATGCTCAATTTTGGGGCATGAAGTGGCATCAGAAAGCAACCACCATACCAGTAACTGAATTAGACATAGTCTAAACAAATTAAGTTGTCTAAATTAATCTTGTTACACAGTCTTCTCAATGGCCGTCTTTGTATACTCAGAGAGGTAGTACACACCATAGCCTAAATCTCTGCAAAAGATTTATGAAAGCATAAGTAACATCTATACTTCTTAACAGAATCTATCCAATTAATCTTTATGTTTGCACTGTGAGTATGCCCTTTTCAAATAGAGCAAAGTAGGGAAAAGAGGCCACAAGACAATCTAAGACCCCATTTACAGCTAGCAATTTCATGTGACATACAAACTATATCTGGGGAGCATTTATCCATTTAGAATATATTTATTATCAAAACTGACTTCAGTAACCACATAGAAATAAAATTGCCCTCTCCTGGTGTTTTTGAGTTGTTTGAATAAGTTTGCAGAGTAAAAACCACAGGAGATCTTCAATTTTCCAGATTTGTGAGACTTCTGAGATTTTTGTTTTCCTCTTCCTAGGTTTCCTGAGTTTTACTCAGTTGACTAAAGAGAATCCAGTAAACCTGCTACTAGGAGCAGGACACTGCTCAGTCAGTTAACAACAAAACTGCATGCTAGGGATATACAGTACTAATAAATGATGGACCAAATAAAAACATCCTTTTTTCAACCTCTTTTACAGAAAATATATTTATATAAATTGGTTTCAAATGGTTTCAAATATTTACAATAATTAATAATACACTTAATACAATATATAATTCTCCGGAAAACTAATATGCAGCAATTTTAAAATAACTGATTAAGTAATTAATCTAGCAAAAATGACAAATACTCTGATACTATCTTCTCAAATGTGAGGATTTGCAATTCGATATATATGAGTTTTGACCAGTGGTTGGACAAGAGTAGCTATTTGAAGATGTCACTCTTGTGACATGCATTCTTCACTAATTCACTTTTTTAAGATCAACAACACCAAGAGAACATGACCTAACAGACTGACAATGACAGATTTTTTTTCTGAAAAAACACATGAGTAAGGCCACTTTTATCTGAAGTGAGAATAGAGATATCCATATGAAACCATGTGTCTGTGAGTTAGTCATCACAAATGGGAGTAAAAGTGAGACTAAAATCCAGAGTGAAGGATTCTGGGATTTTGTACAGCACAGAGTGACTGTAGGCATTGCCACAAGCATACACATATGGCAAACTAACACACACAAGGAGACACCAGGAGACACAACTTCTTATCCTGGCATAGAAAAATCTAGCATCTTCTTTGCAAACAGCATTACGAATAATTTAATCAAGCACAGAATACCAGTTGTTCTCTTAAATGAAAAAATTAAGTCCTGACAGATGCAGTCTTCACTGGGCACAATCTTGAATTTGAGATACTCAAAATATCCCAAAATAGTTCCCTAAACAAGTAATTAAATTGCAAAAGGAAAAAGAAAAAATAAAGAATGCACAGCATTTCTGCAAGAGCTGAAGTGCTTTAAAAAGGGCATGAGTCTGTGGTAACCTTATTATTTCAGGAAAGTGTTGGTACTGTTTATACTTTCCTCAAACAGAATCTATTGAAAAGGGAAAGCACACAACAGCCAGTAGAACTAAGATTTGAATGGCTCCACACTGGATGGCCTGACAATGTGACTGCAGACTAGCACAGCACTGCCCTCAGGTTATCAGTCACATGGAAAGCAAATTACAAGTACTGTACCCTTGAGGGCTCGCATGATATGCAGCTATAACAAAAGTTGAAGTTTGTAAGAAAGGATGGAAATATAGTCTATTTAGATTTTCTTAAATTCTTTATGATATCACATGTATTTTACAAACTACATGTCATGTGCAAAAGAGATATGGACTCATGACCTTGTTATCTGTAGGCTGTTTGCTGGCTAGTAGCTAATGATACTATGTATAACTAGAGTGCTAATCAGCTAAATGTTAAAAAAATAAAAATAAAAATCGAATCCCAATGTCTGACAATACGCCGTATCTATCATGGTCGTGATTACACCTGTCACATACCTTTCTGATATTCTTCAATACCATAGCTATTGCGAGTCTTTTATGACTTTAAAAAACTACAATGACTCATGATATCCCTGTATAATGTCTTTCTCACTAGCGGTGTGACAGGCAGTGCATCAAGTCAATCAGCCAGTGAATAGTCATTCTGCATTGACCTCCTTTCACAGCATGGCCCACATTACATGAAGAGGTTTATTCGACAAGTAATTTTTTTTAATTTAAATTTAATGGATCAATTCTCAAATACACTATTAGTTAGATTTATTATTTTTGCAACTAATGTCACACTCTGTCTCATATTTGCAATTTATGTCACTGATTACAAAAGGTGTGAAGACAGCTGTCAAACAACCCACAGTGAATTAAAGCATATCAGCAGCAGTGGAACCTGTTCTCACCAAATTAAGCAAAAGTGAAAGCTCCACCCTCACAATCTTTAAATATAATTAAAGTAAATGAGTAAAAGAGCAGGAAACCCCCTTCAGCATGGCCTTCATCTGACTCAGCCAAAACACAGCCTACTACTCATGAATCATCAAAGTATTGTCCCTCTATCTATGATCAACTTCAAATGACTCACGTATTGTTACATGAAGAAGACTTAAATGTATTGATGCTCAAGTTAAGTCTCAGGCTTTGTAATATGTAACTCAAGCAGCCAAATAAATTTCCCATTCTCAAGTGTTTATCCATTGATTTACATGAATAGGGCTCATGTCAGAGGGTGACACTGAGCAGTGAGTCTGTTAGTTTCTTCCACTGTGTGACTAAAGCATTCTTCACCACTTCCTCTTTCCAACTTCCGGAATGCCATTATTAAAACACTCACATGTGGTCCATTTCCTGCCGTTTTTCACACATCTCCCGAACACGCAGTTATATTCACCCAATAAGACAATGTAAAAGTGAAAAAAATTCAAAGCTGCGCATGAGTAAGAGAAAGAAGGTAGGCCTACATGACGTAAAACTTGTTTACATTGACCAAACAGGATATAGGCAATACACAACAGCCTCAAGTATGTAACAAGCTGACAACTTCCACTAACTGCATGCTAACGTGACCTCCATTACAATATATATTGGAACTACAATTTCCAGCTCTCATTCAAGAATTTCAGAATTGATTCAGAGAAAAACTGCCTAATGGTGTTATTCTAGGCAACAGGATTTTATATGGGGACTTGGAATATCTTTTAAAAATCCATATGAATAAACTGATAAACAACAAATGATAAATAACTTTATATGACCTCAACACACTTTGAAACACTGCATCAGTAGGGTATGGGGCTCTGTATGCCATCAGTCCACTAATCTCCCGTGTCCAGGGTCTCATTTTAAATGGCATTGCTTAAGTAGCCTAGTGCTGAACTGTCCATTCATTACTGAAGTCTTAATTACTTTAATGACTGACTAGATGACAAGCATGATTACAATCACTGAGGGCCAGTTTAATTAATAAAGGTCCATAACAATTTGCAAACACTCCCAAATAACAGACAATGATGGGCATGTGCCTATGCAACACATAAGCATGAAAGACCACAACAAGTTAATTTAACCAGGTCAAGTTTACAGCAAATTACCATTCCATAGTATCAATACTTCATAGCATAAATTTGAGGATCATTTTTTCCAAATCAAATTAACACCAGCTGCAGTCATGTCTGGGCATGGTAAGGTTAACCTTAGCTAGCTTGTATGCCAATTACAAACGGCTGTTGGACCAACAACACAACACAACACACACAGCTAAGAAAAGTTCAACAATGATCAAAGTTTTAGTGCTGCTGGGACGGTAGCAGTTACTAACCTCTCAAACTTCTCATGTAGGTCTTTTACAGCGCAAGGCCAACGTTGTGTAGCACTTTTTGCCGGTGATAATGCCCTGTAATATCTTGCGCGTACAGGTTCGCTGGTATCCTTTTGGTTTGTCATGCTCATTTGCCTCGAAGTCAAAGTATTTCCACACACTTTCACCGTCACCTTCTCACACCGTAGCTCTGAACAGTAGCCAGGAGACGGTTAACGTTAACGATAATTAGCTGCACCTGTCGCTGTACCTGTAGCTAGTAGGTAACGAGCAGCACACTGCACTGAACAGTTTCTGGGCTAACACTGACACATACACCGACTGTCACCCTGCAGCCCCCCCGAAAAACAACAATCAAATAATCAATTTCTGCCGTGCCCACCATTTCTGTTTCTTCTTCACCATATCCGGTCTTTCTACTACATATTTCCTGCATGTTTAACTTTTGATAGTGTTCATTAAGTCAGATACTTAGTTACATAATATGTGTCCCATTTTAATCCGATTATTAAGTCCTCATTTCTACGTATTGTTACACTTATTCTCGCAACACCACTTCAATTATACATTAAATCTAAGCGTCTTTTGTCTGTGTTCTTGATTTTTCATAAAGAATAAGCATCTCCACTGTTTATAATTTTAATATTTATACTGTGCAACTAGACCAGTTTCTCCACCCTCATTACCCAGAATGCTAGTGTGAGCTAGGACCCACATGAATGTGACCTGTGTGCTTTGCTTAACTTACTACTCTTTTACTTACTATTATAAATCCTTTTGATGCACCAGATACTTACATACTGATCACCTATAATCCTTTTGTTAGAAAGCAAAAACTGACAAGCACAGCCTGTAATTGGCAAACAAAATATCAGTGCCATGACTGACTGATCACATTACACGATGAAGTTACCTACCAAGAAAACTATGAAGATTGGTACCTCTGTTTCGTAGCTACAAATTACAAGGTTGATCAGACATTTATTACTTCAAACAGAGCATTATTGGCTGTTGAATACAAATTAATTTTTAAAACTTTGCTGAAGTGCTGCTAATGCTTTTGACAAATATATTGTGTGCTTCAGCTCTTTCAAGAGCTCTTCATTTGAAAATAACTGATGTATCACAAATCTCCGCTTTTATATTACTGGTACTTTACTACAACAGATTCTCTAAAACCACAGCAAAAGCCGTTCAACAATAACATTCCTCCTCCTCACAAGATATAGATCTGTGGGTCAACAGTTTTGTGATCAGCAAATAAACACTGCATGTCACAAGACTGTCATATGATACTAAATTTTTAGTGCAGATACATATGCCGAACTACATGATGCAAGCCCACTTCACACAATCTATTTGTTCATATTTCATAGTAAATAGTTTAAATCATTAGCTGTTAGCCTCGAGACAAGGTTTCTTGAGAGGAGGAAATTACTGTAACTGATATTTTGAAATCATGGCTCACGAAAAACCCACAACACTACACTGAATTAAAGCAATCAAATGCCATATACATACAGGCACATAATAAATGACTGTTTTCTACATTCCAATTTAGGTTAAACATAAACTAGGTCCTAGTCAAATTTTATTTATTAATATAGCCCAAAATTTCAGTCTGCGATGTGAAGTCACACATTATTCTATGGACGCACTGGGATGACTTTTCCCTCATGCTGCTCTATATGAGGTCATCTTTTACTCTGGTATGCAGAGGGGTAATATTTCTCCCTTTCTGTCAAACTGGCTCCCCTGAATTCCTTTAAAAGGACCTCATTCCATCAGCCTGTTTTTGTTGGATGTCATGTTGTTACAACTTCGAGGAAAGGACATTATCACAAAGTCTAGCTACAAACCGCAGAAAAGTTTTGAATCATTTCTATCGCTGAAGACTGTGGTGTTATTCTAATGTCCTTGGCTCTGCTTAGTATCTACATCCTGGGCACAAAGCCCAAATGGTGTTTCTGTGATGTAATCCTGACCAGTGACTTGTTAAACAAACACACAGCTTTCAGTGTTTCTCCTCTAAATACTGATTTCAGTTTGTTGAGACCAAACTGTACCAGCAGTGTCTGCCACTTTAGTAAAAAGCAGTGACAACCTCTCCTTTAATTATGCTCAAGATAAATATTATCCCATTCTTTTGTGTAGACCACATCAACACAAACTACACAGCATGTCAGGAATGTAATCCTATAGCCCCATGAAAACATATATGTTCTGTATTGACAACAGGCTGTTTACAAACTGTACTTGAGTTATGTTTCCATTTGGCTTGGTATGATTTGACTTTAAGTTGAGGTTTAAACTGACTACTATAAACTATAAGAAAAGCCCAATGTTCAATGCAATATGCTTAAAATGTAGAGAAGTGAAACCCTCATAAATACTAATAACTAAAGTTGAGGGTCAAATTAACCGCTGTTTGTGGGATTACATGATGTGAGATTTCACAAACTGTTCCTAAAGTAAATGTAAATCTGCAAATGTCAAACTATCAGACACGACATTTTTGTTAGTGTGAGATGAATAATCTTCTGCTTGACCGTACCAAAAACATGAATTGCATTTTTCATTCCATTTGCCCTTTTGCAGTTTCACTGACTGAATCATGCATATACCTTCATGCTTCGACATTTCAGCTTATTAGCATGGCTGCAAACAAATTCCGCACTACACTAAAAATTGGGGCAGCTAAAAAGTGGGGATGAACAAAAGAGGACAGATCATGGCTCCACCCAGGGGTGAATAATGGTTTCCTCCCTCAAAATAAGAGCTGTGTTGAGATTTCTGCAACAGCCACAGTTCATACTTCCTTTGCCTCTGTCTGCTCTGGCTGGAGGTATGAGCAACAGTTTGGCCCCGAGTCCACTTCACAGAACCAAAAAGCAGTGATCTTACAGAGACTTCTCAATACTGATTTGATGAGTGCTGGTGTTATCCAGACACCATTTCAAACAACTTTAAACTTGCTATTCAAGAGTCACAGGGTGTCGTTACAATTTCTCAAGACAACACCTTTTAGTAGCTCTGGGAGTGCACGCCTTTCAGTCCACTCTGGGATTTCCTGTCTGGCATTTGTTATATGGTGACACTTTCCCTTACCGTAACTTTGCTGTGACCAACCAGTGATTACAAGCTAAAAACTGTTTTCCCATTCTGAAACACAGCAGTGGTGCTCCTGGTGTCTCACTTTTAGGACAATTTAATACCAGAGCAACAAGAAACATCACCTAAGCAAACAACTGAGATGTTAGTAAAGTCATTAGCAGTCCATTTCATTGTCTGCAATCGGTCCAATTTGGCTCAGTCATTTCCTACAAAAACAGAAACGCTAGCAAATTGCTCCTTTTTCATTTCCTTGTTTGGTAACAGTGGCTGTGATTAAACTTTAAAAAATCCCACCAATAAACAAACAATCATAGTTAAGCCATAATAAAAAAGCAACTTTACTAATAACCAATCATTTGTTGTGCAGAGGTGACATCATCCAGAAAATTCAACGGCAGCCAAGCTTTCCACGCTGACAAACATGAAAAAAAAGAAACCATGGGCAACACCAGCCAAGTTTTTTGTCTTTGGTCATGGAAAATTTACTTTCAACCACTGGTCCCTACTGCTTCAGATAGTGTGCAAACAGTTACATGCACGTAACATATTCAGTAATAAAGTTTAGATTTACAGTTTTACATTCCACTCAAGACAGTGAATACAAGACTGTGGCTACAGTTTACCAAATAAGCCTATTACGGATTTGTATGCTCTTGGGAATAAGAGACACTGTTTGGGAGTACTGCAATAGTTGAAGAAATTAGTTACAGTACAGCAATAGCTGTCAAGCACAAGTGATTGTTCCACACACAAATCTTACATAGCACCACCACCACCACCACAACCACCACTACACCTCCCAAATCTTGTGATGTCATTTCCAAGCAAAGGATGGCATGTAGGAATGACTTTATGGCACTAGAGCGGCAATGATGGAGAGCCTGGGTTGCCCACTTTCCAAATAAACACACTCTTCACTCTATATATGCTATTCTGGTAGGTCAAGCCAATGGAGTTGCTGTAAATGGAATGAATGTTGTTGTAGTTTTCAGTTGTTATCTAATAGACACTGTCCTGTGAATTTGTGAATATTGTGCTGATAATACTCTTCAAGCTGACCAAGGATAAGTTTTATCAATAACATACATGTGCACAGTTCATAAAACCACCTCAGACCACACAGACATCAAACTTTGCAATGAGTCATCCAGTAACTGAACTTTGTCTTTGCGTACATATTAAAATACATATTGAAGCCCACTTGTCACAACAACAATGCTCTTTAAAGAACTTGTAGGAGATGTATCGACAGGGAAAATCACATGATGCACTGAGTGCTTTGAAAAGTAAAGCACTCAGTGAAACACTATCTCTTTTTCTCAACTCCAACAGCTATTAGCTGCTCTAGGATACATTAAAAAAGTAATAACAACACATCAATAACTATTTCAGCCTCATCCTGCACTAGCCAGAGATGTTCTGTATTAACAACGGGCTGTTTACTAACTGTACTTGAGTTATGTTTCCATTTGGCTTGGTTTACGTTGCGGTTTTAACTGACTACTATAAACTATAAGAAAAGCCCAATGTTCAATGCAATAGGCCTAAAAAAAAAAACAGTTTTTACATAGAGTAAAATGTAAAGAAGTGAAACTCTCATAAAATTGGAGTAATGCAACTTTCTCATTCTAATTAAGTTGAGGGTCAAATTAACCGCTGTTTGTGGGATTACATGATGTGAGAGTTCACTGGACAGTGCTTCCATGCAACAGCACTGAGCCATTCTGTGTACCTACCAGCTTTTTGTTTTTACCCTCATCCTCATTGGACTTCTTTTTAGAGGGTTTATTTGGGTCCTCCCCACCGCTGGCTTGATCCATTTCAGCTTCAAGTTAGTTCCCCTCCTGAAAGACTGAATGTGACTTCTTCAAAAGTTGGGAAACTCCACCAGCACGATGTTAAAAACACTTATGCAGCAAAACATCCAGGTTAGGTCTTTTCAAAATCCATTCCGTTTAAAGATAAAGTATAAATTCAAATTGGCCGGTTACAAATAGTTCCCGCTGGTATCCAGCAGTTGAAAAGGCAGCTCAAAGAAGAAGAGGTGTGGTAGGATATGGTCTCCGTCCTGATGTCTCCTCAGCTCAGCTGTGAGCGAGTTCAAACCGCGGTGGAAAGCTTTCTGAAAATACCATAACATTAGGTCAACAACAATTATTTAGTCAATCATGATGTCTTTGGCGTTAACTTGCACAACTGTTTGCCTTAACACGTGTTTCCCTGTGCAGCAGTGTTAGTATGCAGAGTGCAGACACATTGACACAAGCCAGCATATTGTGAGCGTTAAAACAGATGTAAACAAACAAGTCAGATATAGCTATAGACAGCTCGATAAAAAAAAATTAAACCAATGTGTCGCCCACTTATAGACAGAGCCCTGTGTTTGGAAACGGGCTAAATTGTTACAGAGAGCAAACTTACGATCGTGTAAGTTAGCAATAACATAGTAGTAACCGACAAAAACCGTTTTATGTCAACCAGGAGGCAATGACAGTTTTCAGTGTGCACTGACAAGGCGGTTATCTGCCCGACAAAACAGTCATTAATCAGAATTAATGAGCAGTTGTTGTAGTAGTGGAAAATCACCGTTGTTCTCTGTGCTTGAATACTTTGCAGTGCTGTACACTTGGCCAGGCTAGCATTAATAACCGACCGTTACCAGGCCAACATGCTTTATTTTAACAGACACACTATTACACAAGCACATATAATACAAGCCTATAAATTACAAAGTGAACAATAAATAACATGTCAAAGAAAACTCACAAAATCCCATCCAGGGCTTACCTTTGCAACCAAACCTGAATGCCAGGCCCACGCTGATTCCGCCCACCCCAAGTTTCAGATTGGCCTGTGAGATACGTAAGGAGTGGGGACTCCAGCTGCCATTGGTCAGATTATCTGACAGTCATAACTGCGGCGTGGCGTTGAAGGGGAGGAGACTATTATGACGACGAGGTCAGTCTGATTTCACAGCAAACGGATAGGATTCAGCCAGCTGTAAGAATAGATCTATGACTGAATTATGAAGGGATGACCGCGGAAACAGGGCGGGAATCTGCGGTAACAAAGCAACCCTGTGTGTGTGTGTGTGTGTGTGTGTTGTGTGTGTGTGTGTGTGTGTGTGTGTGTGTGTGTGTGTGTGTGTAACCCCCCTAAAATGGTACATTTATATTTAAATACTGCAGATTTTGTTTGGATTAAACAAATGAGATTGGGGTGGATATTGTTCATATTGGAAAAAGCTAGGCTAGTTGTTTTCCCTCTGATACCAGTCTTTGTACTAAACCAAACTGCTCACAGTAGCTTCATACACAGACATGACTGACATTTATCTTCCCATCTGACTCTAAGCAAGGAGGAAATTAAGGTTATTTCCCAAAATGTCAATCAATTTCGTTAAGTTCTTTATCAAGGTACATTTCAAATATTTTGTGGTTATAGCTTCTCAAAATTTGTTGCTTTTCTCTTTTTTATATTGGGGTAAATTTAACATCTTTTGTCTTTGGACTATTGGTTGAACAAATCAAGCAATTTGAAGACATCCCTTTGTGATCTGAGAAATTGCGATTGGTATTATACACTATTTTCTGACATTGTATAGAGTAAACAAACACAAAGAAATTTAAGTACCGGTAATTAATTCTTATAAATTATGCAGTAATCAGCAATTGTATCCCTAATGAGTTATCTCTGAGGTGATATTTCAACACTGAGAGTGATGGAGATGTCATAATAGGAATAAAGTTACTGAAGCATATAAGAGTTTATTCCCACAGTTTGCAGCGGCAGTTTTCGCTAGCAGGTCTGTTGATAAATGAGCCTGACTTTTTCTTTGAGGTCAATTATTTTCAAATTTAGAATAAAAACACAGGGCTCCTCTTCACTGAAACTAGAAGTTAATTACTGGTAATAATACAATTTCTTTATTAAATGAGAGACATATGTAATGTGCATTTAAAAAGTCATATAGAATTAGAAGCTTGTATGCCAGTGATGGCAAAATATTAAGCTGGGCACAGTCTTATATTGACAGAATTGCAGCCCCCTGAATGTCCTGATGTTGACTGGAGTTTGCTGCATTTTGCATGGCGACAGCACCCATATGGGACACTAATTACTTAAAATAATTCCTAAGTACCAAAATTCACAGGAGAATCTCAATACTATGGTCAATACTATAGGCTCAGTTTAGCATTAGATTTTTTTGTCTTCATCAGGGCCAGAGTACCAATGGTCCACTCAGCAAAATTAGTTTTGGGAAAATGATTGGGGTTTAACATCCCTGGCTGAACAATAGTCTAACTCTGTGACTGATGAAGACACTGAAAGAGTGTGTGTCCTTGTCAATGAGGTGATAAACCTGGTGATAAACAATCAAAAAGTAAAATTTTAGCCCGTGGTTGGGAAGACAGACAAAATGATTTGTCACTGCTGACTATGTGCACATTTATCTGACCCAAAGACACCAGCAGAGTAATCGTTCAACCTTCCTGTTGTGTTCAAATCAATACTGATAAATTTTCAGCTTTAGACTGAAATAAATGTCTTTTCTTCCATCTGATCACAATGAAGTGTCATGACACCCTTCACATTAGATATTCAAACATATAATGATGGCTACATTAAAAAAATATTTATTACATATATCAACTTTTCCACAACTCAAAACATATTAAGATCTCACATCCAGTTAAAATTACATGCAAAACTTCCTTTGTTCTCATAAATCGTACTTTTCCAATCAAGAAAACCAAATATCAGAACAAAAACATTACATGTGTTAGTTTTGGGAACAAACACAATATTGTATCCAAGCACAACATTACCAAACACTCTGGTGGTAGTTTTGGTCTATAAATAAAGCTTCTCTCTGTTGCTCACATGTCGTTCTGTGGCATATGACCACAATGTGCAAACAAAAAAACTGTGACCAGGAATCAACTAATTTTAAAACAAGACAAGAGTGTACAGGCTCTCTCACGATCACAGAGGCTGCAAAACCTCACTGTAAAGTCAAACTGTTTTATAGACAAACTAAAAAGTAATTTGATGCTAGATGAAAAGTCTGATGAACAAAGTTCACAAACACGATCAATGTCTGCATTGTCATGCATGGTAAACATTTAACAGTTGTTGAGACACTTCATTTTGAATAACAATTCATCCTCTAGGTAACATCAAAGTCAGGTACGATCAAAGTCATTAGGATTCGTTGTATGGGCACCACTAATATCATACCTAAATTCATGGAGACAGATTCCATTAGTTGTTGAGATATTGAATAAAATACGTCAAAGTCATGGTGATGCTTGAAGAAAAGTCAGGTGATCACCAAAGACATCAGGATTCATCGTACGGGCACAGTGAATAATTGCACAAAATAGCTGGCATCTAATAGTAGCTGAGGTATTTCAGCCCGAACCAACCGTCCAACCAACATTGCCATACTTAGAGCCACACCACTAGCATAGCTAAAACAGATGATGAACAGGACCTTGTTGCCACATATACATGTAAACAAGTGACAGACTGTTGGCTTGCAGTGTTATTCTGTGCCATCTTAGACATATCAGGCCAGGGCCTTTGTGATGTGGAGGGAAATCAACCCAGCTTCGAACCAAGGAACGTGCCATGACAGCAACTTCCACACACTCGCCAGCTTGGTGAGAGATACAGGATGAGGGAAGGGCTCCTCCTGAAAAGAATATAAACAAAAAAGAAAATGGCAGCACAACAAGAGTTGTATAACAAGAGTTGTGGAAAACAGCATCATGTGACACATGTAAAATGTTCATTTGCAAGGCATATGCTTGTGTAAATGAGTACCCACAAAGACATGCAAACAAACAACACACCCACACACCTGCTGACATAATACAAAATGGGAAATGGCAGTAGATATAGACAAATTGGCCTCTTCAATTAAAGTTCAATTAAAGATTTTTGTAGGAAAATGTTCCTATAAAAATAGTATGTTTTCTTTATCAATAAAATCATTTGTCATCTTCGTTTGACTGAAGACAAAACAGGTGTTGATATGATGTAAAACTATAAACTTTGGATAACTTTTTGTATATTGTTTATTTCAGTCTACCAAACAAACTGTGCTACATGGTTAAATTTAAAGTCAATGAGATAAGTTTCATTACTTCTTAGTTAATGTCCATTCTATTGAAGGAGGGGAGACCTGAAGGTTGAATTTTGGTATAATTTTTGGTTTTAAAAATGATTTTCTACAATATAGTGTATAGCAATAACGTTGGCAACTTACTTATGCAGATGTAATTGTTTATGACAAAACGGACGTAACTAAATGTATGTATGTGAGTTATTTAGAACAGCAATTGTGCTTTCAGATAAGGAATATGTTAGAATTAGTCTATACAGATTAGTTGTTGGTGTACTGATTCTGTCAGATCACTTTAGACATGCCAGGCATTTCACTCTGTGTATTTCACTTTCATCTGTTTTACATTATGTGTGAGTCCAGCTGCTTGAAAGTAGCTCCAAACATTTTATTAGGTCATTCAGGAAGAAACTGCAGCAAAGCACTGCTGCAGTTTGGGAATGAGACCATGAGACAGAACAAAAGACCCCTGTTCAATTCAATAAAAGACCACCACAAAAACACATACTGCATATCATTAAAAATAAATAAATAAAAAATTTTAAAATTCTGTTTTTACATTATTTTTTATTTCAGCACAAGGCTGCAGCATAACAAAATGTGAAAACATTGAAGGGGTCTGAGTCCTTTCTGAATTTACCTTATATACACATATAATACAGGTTTAAAAACAAATTAATCTCAGAGTATCATGACCACAATCATCACAACAGTAGCATTTGTTTGTGCTATACTTTACTTCTAAATTCTTTTACCACATTTGGCAATCCAATATTAGTCCATGCCACTGATATTTTACTAATGAGCCTGGTGATTCTGTGTCTTTTTTCTGGGTAGCTAGTATACACTGGGGTCAACATCCACTTGCAAGCTCTATAATTAAATACATGCAGCTGCTTTGGATGTGGGACATAATTTTCCCAAGAGTCATTTAGCCATTTTGAGCTGACTGGCCCTGACCCTGAAAAAGTAGATGCTCGCTGATAAGAAAAAAAAGTCTGAATGTTTATTCCTTTTCAAAATATTTCCTTTTGTATCAGTAGTGTCCCACTGCTGCACTCGACTTTGCTGAGACGCAACAAATCTGAAGCTATCACCATATGCATTCAAAAGCAGCTGAAGATGGTTGGATTGAAAAGACACCTTGTCAGGATATAGTGTGCACTCTGGCACTTTTGGAAAAACATATCAGTGTAACCGGGGATGTTTTAGCCCAGCAATTATTTAAATCTTTAAATCTCCATTCACATCCTATTTAGCCCTTGAGCCAGAAGGTCCTCATTGAGCTTCCCAGCATGCTTTGCACTTGTCTTGTAGAGCCATTCCTTCCCTATTACAGTATTGCAAAACTTAGAAAGATATGAGGCAGTTGAAGGCAGTGATGGCAAAGAGCACTGTGTTTGGACCTGAGAGATGAAAGAGAAATGTAAATTATTCATTGCCCCCCCACTGTACTACAAGGCAGCACCACACTGGTCTGGCAGAGCTCAGTACCAACTTAGCGTAAATTCTACCCTGTCTCTTTACTACTGCTAAACCTGGGTTAGACATACAGTATAGCTTTTAAAGCAGATCCACAATTAGGAACATTCTTTGCTTGTTTAGCTTATCTCTGTTTTGTTTGCCTATGTTTGTGCATCAAAGGACATTGGATAAATATTAGTATCACTGATTATAACAGTTTATAATTCCGTATAATTTCTGATATATTTGTAGTTAGGAAACTGTGGAAGGAAGTGAAAAAGCAAGCAGTGGCTATCATTACTGAAATGTTGTCCTGATGGTTTTATTTTTCCTTGTGACAAATGTTTATTTTCAATAACTTAATTTCAGATAACCTGCAAAGAAAGCATTCAAGGACAAAAACATTTTTATTGAATGTCCAATAACTACCTGTACTAAATGATGTTTTTTTTTTTTAATATATTCTGAGAAATATTTGTTTACAGTTACTTCCCCTGAAGGCTGGTTTACCTGTTACCACGGATGCCTGTTACATGAGTGTGTTGTTAAAAAGGCACTTGAAAACATTAATCATGACAACATGGAGACAAACACAAAGAAGGGTCTAAGAGGAGCATGCCACCATTCAGTGTTATGCAAATGCAGCAGAAATCTGAGTGAGCTTCCACATCATTAGCTGTATGATTTGCAGCACATCAGATGAAATGTCAGCAGTCTATATCCTGTTCACATCAGCATGAAGACCTCTGCCTGACCTCTTCCTTTACTTTACTCAGTACTCTACGTTTGCACTTGCACAGACTGACAGTGCATTATGATGATAACAAACCAGGGAGATATAGATCCAGGATTTCTGAAGAGATGGATGATTAAAAATATACTTTTTACTGGTATTAAACACTGTTATGAAAATGTAAGAAATAACATGGTGAACTTCAAGTCAGAAAAGTAACATTATTACTTTAGCATTCATAAGGAGCATATTGTAGGAACTGATAATAACCAGAACAACATCATCACAAAATTAAATGTAAGTGGAAATTGTTCTCCATGGTTCCCTTTTTAGACTGCAAAAATGAAAGAGATTTTCTAAAGTGACTTTGCTGTCACTGATTAGTTATGGGTTTGCAAGCTTAAACAGACGTATAAGCATAAGTGTTTACACAACAGTAAATCCACTACTACTGAGTTATTCAGCTCTGAAACTCATAAAATCATGAGGGTCAGTGGGCCCTAAAATGAGTTTTGGATTGCCTATCATTGTGTGACTTTTTTGATAGAGGCATTTCAATTACTGACAGCTACCCGTTTTGTTTAAGATGACACTGGTCTCAGTGAAGAGAGACAATAAAGGTGCATGGGAGATTGGAGATGGGAGAAAGCAACAGAGGACCGATTTGATGCAAGATGTTGATGCAATATAGTAGATGCTTTGTCAAACTGATGCACTGTGTTGTGCCTTTCAGAGTTTGCACATACACACACCTCGTCACTTGCTACAACGACCTCCTTGCACATTGCATGTAAATATAACACATAAATGGACTGTTGGTATACTTATGTAGTACAAATAATGGGATAATCTGTTATGATTTTACTGGTAACTTATCAGTTGTGGATTGAGTCACCGATCTATAGTACAGACAGTTTTACTGAGAATGCAAACTGGGCTCTTCAGCACGTCCCAAATGGCAGTACCAAAGTCTTGCCTGAAAACAAGAAGTCATTGAGTCTGCTATCAGCTTAGTTTTATAGACTTACATTTACTGGAGGATATTTTATGACTTACTAAAGAAATATACATTTCCCAGATGTTTAACATATGGCAGCCATACACATATCAAGCATTTTATGCATGTCCTGAGGCTCATGGATGAGTGAGCAGTTGATAAATATGTATTATTCCTGACAAACCCTAACAGCCACAGCCATCAGAAGGTCCACCAGTAGTTCTTTAAAAAATACTTTTGTTAACTCTGCAATTCCCCTCACGTCCTTCTCACATGACCCTTGGAGGCCTACGGGAATGAAAGACCAAGAAAGAGACAACTAGAAGCTCATCGCTTACAGTGTAAATATTTAGAACAACTTCTAATGATCAATAGTTAAGAAAAACAGAGCAAAAGACAATGGACAGAGCTGCTAAACAAACATGCAGATAGCTTAATGGACCGAAACAACAGGCTTACATTAGTTTATTACAGATATAAAGAGCAAACACTCAACTGTCGTTGATGGTTGGTTTATTGACCTCAAAAATCCAGTATCTGTCGGGTTCTATTCAAAAGGTGTGTCCCCCCCCCCCGTATTGGATATGCTACATGGTTTGAGCAAAGGAAGAAATATTATGCCCAGGATGTAATGTGACTGTTGATGAGAGTTTTCAGATACACAGGTTCTGTAAACCCCATTTGCATATCCCAATCTAAGTGATATTGACTGGATTTCATGTTGAATTAAACAACACAGGACATTACAGAAAGAAAACTGAATATGCAACTATACTTTCAAAGGATTAGCTACTAAACTGGAAAACAACTTGATGCCAGTGTTTTTTCCTGTTGGGGTCAGGGTGGTCTGTTCAAACAGGCATAAGTGGATGGAAATTATTGTGCACAAACCATGCAGTAAACAACTTGACACCATAATCGGCTTGACTTGAGGAAAGCCCATTGTTGAGACCAGGCAGCAAATGAATGCAGTACAGGACATTCTCCAGTTTCCTTTAAAATGTTGCAGACAGTTATTACACTGTACGTGCTTACAGGGCAGCAGCACAAAGGCTCAGTACTCACAATATTGTAATCACTCATTTTGAACTTGACAGTCCCTACAGGTGACCGCGACCTTAATCAAGAGAACAACAGGCAGATTTGCTAACTGTTAACAGGTTTCTGGGGGGTATCTTTGTTGATTTTTTACTTTCCCTGCAGGGGGCTTATACTTCTTTTAAGCATGTGATTTAAGTTGACATTCTACACTGACCAAGCCCTAATTGAAATTCAGTGTTCGGGAGAAGTTATGTCCCTGAAAATAGCTCCAGTCATACACTTCAGGAATAATTTTCTGAACTCTCCTTAATTAGAAATCATTCATTGCGCTGCATTATTGCAAAAAAAAAAATCACCTTGTAATTAAAATGCTAATTCAGTCAGGATGTAATTGTTGCAGAGAAACCTGGAATCCCAGAGATGACAGCAAAAATATATTAGAAACACCACCCAATTCAGAAAATACTCAGGATTCAAGCAGGCAAATCAGGCTTAATTAAAAGGGACTGGGTCCAAATTACAAGAGACATTTTTCATATACAAACTACAAACTGGATCATACAGAAAGTGTCTTGACAAGGACAGACGATAGACTTAAGTTTGTCAAATAATTCCAAACCCCTTCATATTTTCAGTAATACTACTGAGCGTGCATCAATATCAACTTTAGCCGATTAGCATCAATGCTTTTCTTACTTTTCTCTATCATTTGCATGTCCGCACTTGGTATGCATACTGCTGCACCACACAACTCTCCCCTCATTCAGAAACCCAGTGGCTATGTGCCCCTGACCAAGGCATTTAGCCTTCAAATTCTCCACTGGCCAAAAGTAGAAGACACTGGATGTACAGTCAGAACTGATGTTTGAATAGATAAAACCTGACAGTGAAAAGCCACAAGTTTGTATTATATTGGTGATGAAGCAGTGTTCGAAGTAATACAGCATAAAAAATGTTTTTTCTTATATATTTCTGATGGTATATAAAGCCACAATCCAAATCACACACATAAGATATCACACACAATGTAGGATGGCACTTGATGGACATGGAAATATATAATATATAATATATATAATGTAATATATAATATATAATATATGAAGAACAAATGTCTACATTTACAGTTCTCTCAGTAACAATGTCAAGATGCCCGTAAATGATTCTACAACATTACCAGATAAGACAGATATGAGTTATAATATCAGTGCACTCATCTGAGACTAGAAGCTGCAGAGAGCACACTGTAACAAGAAGCAGTAACAAAATGGCAAATGGAAAGGTCACAAAGCAACATGACCACTAACTCAAACACAGATCTAAGGAATTCAGGAAGTGGAATTGAACCAGAGCCCATAACGCAATTCCACAGAGTTTCCCTTCTGGGGGAAGGAGGGTTTAGAAAAGTTGCAGCGAGTGAGGTTTGCATGACCCAACTTTACCAGTTATTGTTACTGAGAATATTCCTTTTCCTGTCATTAATAATATATAGCCATAATGTACTAGACTCTGAGAGGGAGGTTCAATGCTGGAATATGAAATGCCTACTCAATAATACTTGGGAAATTTCCCTCCCATAATTTAAGTTAACACTGATTCTCTCTGAATTTGAGAGGAACCTGGTGAATCTGTAGTTGGATAGATGGCATAGAGGAGGATATCAGTTATTTGATCATGCTGCACAACAAGAACAATTTCTGATAACAATTTTAACTACCGTTTTAGGTAGGCCAACAACCAGTAGAATTTCTGTGCATTATACCAAAAAAGAAAACCAAGAAAAATCAAAAACACACACACACACTGAAATCAACAAACAAACACACAAATAAATAAAATGGAAGCTAGGCTGAGAAATTGCTTTGCCTCTGTATATCTCCATGTTACACATCTCCAGGTCAGGTCATTATTATGACAGAGCCGACACCTATAACCAGAGATGATGTAGAGTCTAGGCTAGCAGTCTTTCTTCTCAATTTTTGACCAGAGGGAGCACCTTAGCACTAAATGGCCAACAAAGTCACAAGAAGTGCTCACTAGGCTATGATGTGAGAGGCGATTGTTGATACTGTAGTTTCCACAACAATAGGCTCTGTAGAAATAGGCAAAAGGTACACAGTGAGGCCCTGAGCAGCAACAGCTCTAACCTCCTAATAGAGTGGCATTTGAAATCCCCAGGCAGGGGAAGCTTCTGGTACCTGGGAATATGCAAAATCAAATCTCCAGGGACATGTCCTTCTTTTGACTCTTTTCAGAGGTTGTCAGTCACCCACAAGGTAGCTGTCAACTGTGAATGTCTTGAGTGCCCTGACAGGGCAGAGTGGCCCAGGAATATTACCTTAAATGGTCCCTGGGTTAGCAGGGAGTGGGTGGGACCTCACACCTGGGGTCTTCTCAGAGAACCAAAATAGTTCCTCATTGTAGGTCAGCAAATTGCTACCCAGTGTTGTTCACCTGTGCACAACTCTCCAAAACCCACTGAGCTGGCTTTGCTTGAGAGCTAGTAGCTCGGCAGCTTGGAACTTCTGGGAAAGAGTGCAGAGTCTGTCAGCATGCTGACGGTGGCATGCCAGGGTCGTGGTTGACATCATCCTGCAAAGTTCATACAAACATAAAAGGAAGGGATGTATCACAGTATGTCTCACCTAAAAGTACCTATGAGTTGGAACAGTTTCCAATCCTCTCCTGTACGAGGAGGGTGTGATTTGTTACATGATACTTGAGGCTCGGGACAGGTAGCATCGGGTTTGAGGACAACATTTTTCTGAAGACTGTGAGAGAAGTAGTAAATGGTTCAACGAGGGCAAAGTTATACAATTTTTCGACACCTGCTTTAGGCATTGCAGCCAAGGCTGGAGAGGAACTCTACATCTCCTAAATGTTAGGCTTATACTCATAGATTGAGTTGTGAAACTGAGACTGTTTCCAACTGTGAATATTGTAGTTCTTTATCTTTTGAATAGCAATGTCTAGATCACATTTGACTGTGCATAGTTGAGAAGGGGCACTGAAAGTAGCTTGTCTCAGCCTTTGGGAAACAGGAACAAGACACTGAGCTTAGGGTTGCAAGGTTACCCATGACTGGCCATTAGGAAAAAATTTGGAGTTGCTCTTACAAGACAACATTATTACAACACGTAGAACACATAAAGCATGGGTTATTTAAAGACAGGGATTTCGATAGAAGGTGGGGGGTTCAGAGTGGTCAGTGGTGGTGAATGAAGAACAGAAAAAATGGACAACCTAATAAATGAAAATCTCTACAATTCCCACAGTGCAGTGGAAGCAAAATCCCTATAAAACATACTTGGCTTTTGTAAGGCACATTAGACATGTTAGTTAAGTGAATTTAAGAACATATCATGCCCAAAGCACATTTACTGTAATACAGAGAGACACACACCATATACACAATCAACACTAAATAGCAAATCTCCCATGGCCTCCACCCACAAATCACTGTCAGGTATGCTTTTAACAACTTTTAAAACAAATTGCAAAGACAACTGCTGTAGAACTGGTTAATTTGTTCCCATGCCATTGGGTGCTTCTTTCTTTAGTGTGTGTCTATGTGTAAGTTACATAATTGTAGAACGCTATCCTCTGCCCATATTGTGTCAAATTCAACAAAAGATATTTCACAATGACACTGTGGACTATTTTTCACATTGTATTGTTTTGTATTTTCATTATATCACATCATACCTAATCTGCTGAAAAGTCCACAGTTATACTGTGGACTATTTTTAGATCTTCAAACACAGTTAAAACTCCACCTCTGCTTCTCTGGTGTGGAGAAGTAGCAGGCTGTGGGTTTTCACTGAGACACTAAGAAGGCAGCTCTGGGACAGGAAACACAAGCAGATTTCCCTGTTGGGAAGCCCTTTTAGTCTGTCACAGATTTACAGGGGAAAAACACAATGGAAGCTGCGAACGCAAAGCTGAACTCCCTTAAGAGATCCCTACAGCCTACAGTAATAATCTCAGTGTTTGAACCCAACATCCACAACATTTAACTCAGCTGAACGGACAACATGTAAGATTATCACGGGGGCTTTTCCAAGTAAGCAGGTAGCACAGTATCAAAATAGGTGGTTAAATCATTGTATTCAGATTGATTTTTCCTAATAGATAGTATTGAATATTAGTATTCTTGGTAAACCAATTTTGAGAAAAAGTTCCTGCTTGAAATCTTTTTGCAACTTTACATTATCAAATAAGTGATCTAAGAGCCTGTTCACACAGAAGAACTCAAGGAAAGACAAACTCAGTCAGTGCATCATCGACCAAAATCAGACATCTGTAAGTCCCTTTGGATAAAAGCATCTGCTAGATGAGTAAATGTAAATGTAGCACTGACTTCATTGAACAAATCCCTGTTATGTTGTCATCAACTCCCCAACCTTCTTTTCTTCTCATATCGTCACTGCCAGTTTCCTCCCTATATTCATCATACTTCCTGCATACATACAGTACAATTATGTGCAAGCCTATCTGCTTAGTCCAGTGGGACTGCATGTGTGTAATACAACTGTTGGTTTTCAACAGCTATCATTACCCTGGCTATCTGATCTTATAGTGGGAGTGGAGCTCAGCTCCTATCTGCAGTCATTTACTGCTGCTCCATTTCAATTATGCAGTGCTGACTGGCTTTGCTAGCATGCTGTAGTCCCAAAGGGTTCTTCTCAAACAATGACTCACACAAAATATCATATCATATATAAAATGTATTATTACTGATAAAGCAAGGATGCTTCCCTCTCTTGTTCAGTATAAGATCTAGCATATAATGTACTGCATTTAAAGAGGCAATCAGTCAACAAGGCACCTTATGTAGCATTTCATTACATTGCCTAAAGAGTACTTAAGTCTTGATGTGATCCCACAGAAAGCTGTGATACATCATGTGCAGTTTTTAGTGATCATTGTGTCTTTTTCCAGAGATCATTTTATCAGGTAGGAGAAAGAGAACATCCTGGGATCATAGAGTGCAGAGTGAAGAAAGACACTCGGCCACTTTCTTTCTTCAAGTGACTAAATAGAATATTCTAAGGTCACAAATTCTGGTTGAAATTCAAACACATTTTTCAAGGTCTTGGCAAAAAAAAAAGAAAAAATCCACTTCACTGATCCTCTGTCAACTTCCATACTTGTGTATACTTGTGTAATTCTGTAATTTTCTAGGATTACGTGATATCTTTTACTTTTTAAAAAAAAAACTTTTAACATGTCAGTTAAGTAAGTAAGTAATCACAGTAAGTTAATAATCACACATCTTTTAACACATAAGACTTTTTTAATCAAAAGTAGTCATTGCTATAGTTGATTTTTTTCATAAAAAGCTGACAAACCAATCTCTAAAATGTTTTTTCTATGGGAGAAACTGTTGTCAACACTGACCCACTCTGCTAGGATTATTTTCAAATTTAAATGGTAAAGCCTTTTTAATGTCATTATACATTTTCTCTAACCCTAACCTGTAGAATGAGCTGTAGAATACGCTACAAATAAAATATTTGTATGTGGCCATAAAACACAATTGAAACGCCAAAAGGACTACTACAAGCTGTCTGTTTAAAAGTTTATCTGGACTTGAACAAACATTACATACCTCGACATACTTTCTCAAGTTGGATGGCAAATTTTTATAGAAGTTTGGTCGTGGTAAAATGCAGCCAGTACAACAAGGTAGACAGCGTATGGTCAGCATATGGTCTATCACATTTTCCAAAATATCCAAAATAAAATAAAATTCATTCCTCTGACTAAAAGCTCTGCTTCAAAGTAACGAGTACATCATAGAAATGTAGTGGAGTCTTAAGTACAATCTTTGTGGAACAAAAGTCATACATATCCAAAAAAAAAAAAAAAAGTCAACTAGAGTACAGATACTCTACAGTAAATGTACTTAGTTAATGTACATCCCTGCAAACTGGATGATGTCATCCTGTCCCTTGTCTCTGGACAAAATATTAATTAATTTATTAATCTTAGTTCCTTAGATAAAGACATATATCAATTTGCAATTTCAAGCTTTTCTGAACTAATTTGTGACATCAACTAGTAGAATTACCCTGCTGCAGAGGGGTGCAGCTAGCTGCCACCAGTCAGCCAGGCGTGTTGCTCTTTGCTGTTGCAAGGCTGTTGTAAGGCTGTTGCCTGTATGGGCCTGAGTGAAGTAAAGCAGACAAGCAGTTAATGATAAGAGTTATATGGGGAATAGGTTTGCAAGTAGAGGTAAGAAAACCACAGTTTCTCCACAAAGTGTGGAAAACTCATTAAACAGATACTGAGAATCAGGGTAAACTGTGATATCCTGTTCCCTTCTGCAAGTGAAAGCAGGGGTTAATGTAAATTATTCAGCTGCCTGAGCAGACAGGTTGTCAGGAAGCCTGGCACTACAACTAGGACACAAAGTCGGGGCTAGGAAAGGGTGTGTCAGATAGTCCATCATGTGGTTTTGACACAGTGTCAACCACCTCCAGACAGGAATGTGGTTCTTCGTCTTCAGCTGTAGGAAGCAGAGTTGAAGACGGTACCATGCTTCAGGGTGACATGAGACATAGTTTGTGGATTCCCAGAGTCCAAATACATGCGCATTAGATTAATTGGCGACTCTAAAGTGCCCATAGGTATGAATGTGTGCGCAAGTGGTTGTCTCTATATGTACGCCCTGTGATAGACTGGCAACCATGGCACTTGATTTATTGACTGAGTCAAACCTTTCTGAACCATGCACCTGGCGCAGCAACTGTTTTTTCTAACATTAAAATAGCAAAAGTGTTATGGACATTCCCAACATTCACTTGCGTCGTGCGTTTTGGACTGTTAAAGTAGAGCCCAAATAGTCAATCATGGCCAAATGTTTTCCCACGTGTGATGTCATACTGGGGCTGGGAGATCTCTGCAAAAGTATGAATCAAAGACATAATTTGTTTTTCAGTTTGCACCTTTTATACTTCCATAAATCAAACTTGCTACGAGCCTACAAGCTGTCAGGTACTGTTGAAAGCAACGCTTCCTCTTCAGCAGACAATGACCTAAGTGTGACTTTGTATGTATGT
Organism: Seriola aureovittata; assembly: GCF_021018895.1. Lineage (NCBI taxonomy): Eukaryota > Metazoa > Chordata > Actinopteri > Carangiformes > Carangidae > Seriola > Seriola aureovittata. The sequence continues at coordinate 6,908,984 of NC_079371.1, read as the reverse complement.
GTGTGTACAATTCGAACAGCTGCTACCTTGATTTTCAGTGGATAGTATGTGACTCTCAATGGAAGGGAGTAAGATCTATCATCTGATCTAGCTTGCCAGTCTGAGGTTTACTCTAGGTTACTCTACAATACTAATAAAATAGACTTTATATCTCATTTATGACTATTAATGCTGGAGTCCATCAGAGGTGGGGTCTCACAAAGCTGCGTTGCAACCGATTTATTTACGAAGATTATTGGCTTGCATTCAGCCATGTAACAGTGACATGACTGACAACATGATTTTGAGACAATATGGACATAATCCTCTATGGTAGTATTACTGTAACCTGTTCTTGTTGAAAATAAATGACTTGCAACACGATGATTTCATGAACTAGTGTAACATTTGATCATGTGGTCAATTATAGTTGATACATAAACTTGCCACCGTAGGAACAGTGGTTGCATAACAGTAGAAAATAAGAAACGTATGTGTGTTAACATAGGTGCGCTCCGATTCTTAAACAAATGGCACTACACCCCTGCCTGGGACTGATCACTAACAACCACCTCCAACAGAGTGTGAACACCACCGAGCATGATTTTCTTATTTCCATGAGATACTATATTAAGTTGAAGTGTTTTCCTGAGTTACTAATTGTCTTGGTACAAGATGAAGACAAAACAATCTATTTTGTTATATGAAGAGGCATTTCAAGAACTACAACTGAGGAAAATTGACTCTCCTGTCTGTTTGTGGTTTGCATTAGTCTTCCTCAAGGGTTAGACATAAGACCACACACCTGAATTGTTTCAACTTAATTGCAGGTTCAGACTGTCAGCCAGGAACCCATATCTTATTTTGTTCAATTAGGACTAATTGCATTGAGCCAACATGTGCCGTCAATTGTACTGTTTATTTATCTGGAGGGTGGTATTTTGCAAGGCGTAACAAAAAAAAAAAATGATGGAAGTCGTGATGATCAGCACCATCTGCTGTTATAGAAATTGCGTGAACCATACAAACACATTGCTGGGTGGCAGCAGACCAATGGTTAACCAACAGTGACATCTAGAGGTTTAATGTCTAAATACATATCTCATCATCATCAAACAATGCCCACAGGTTTGGACACAACCGTTTCATATACATTTTTTTCATACAAAAGCTAAAAGCTTCTTCACACAGAAACAGGTATGTAGACCCCTGAAATACTACGGGCTGTGACTCTGCAACATGGACAATGCAGTTGCATTCATTTTGCTTCTGGCTGTGGTCATCCAATTAGTCATGCACCACTGCAATGTTGTGATCAGTGGGAGCTCAAAGGAAAGAAATAACAACATAGATGGTTTCATGAGGCATCGCAGACCAAATGACAACGATTTACCATCAAATTACACTGCTCTGCAAGGTCAACAGCTCTGTGTGGGGATCTTTGGAGAGCAGAATTTGAAAACAGCCACTTTGCAATCACACAAAAACAGTGCAGGAAAGTGCACAGATATAAATGTAATTTGTTGTAATCTATATTGCGTAATAGTCCTTAATAGCATCAATTAATAAATGCAGGTAGAAATATTGCCTCAGGAAGGAATGAGGGAGGAAGGACAAAATTAGACCTCCACCTTATTTCTTTTGAAATGAATAAATAAACACTTCCAAATATGATTTATTGTTAGCTGTGCTAGCTACAACCCAAAAACTACTGTTTCATACAATGGGCAGGGAGAGCTAGTCTTCCCAAATTTGAATGGATACATTTATGTACATGCTCTGGAGATCAAGATAAGTCATCAAAAATATTGTAATGTTTCACAGGTAAAAAAAAAAAAAAAAAGGAAAGAAAGATATTCTGATTCTGAACACATACAACTTAAAGAATTTTTACAAATATTTGGCATAAACCTGAGGTACAGATAGCTGAGCATTTGATACAAGGACATAAAATTATAACTTAGAAAATGTACTTTTCATTTCACTTATCAAATGACTTTAATTTCAACTCAACTTTGCTCCACTCCACTTTTGCTCTGTTCTCTTCCTCTTTTATCTCCCACCACTAACAAAACACTGTGTCTACCTTACTGCCATTTTCACTCCTCACCCCATATAGCATTTTACTGCTTTGAGGAAGCAAGGGAGAGGTCCTCAGTGTGAAATAGATGTGCAATCACAGCCCTTTCCTTGAAGGTTATTACCCACACTTCTTGGCTTTTCTTCACGGCCACCATGAAGCCAATGGGGGGAAATGACAATGGTCAGGTTTGTTGAGTCAGAGCATTAAGCCACAAGCAAGAGAAATAGCTTTGACACAACAGGCTCTTCAAATCACCACACTGAGCCACCTAAATGCCACAGCAATAAGCAAAGAGACAGGCTGCATTTTTCATCACAGAAGGGGAGCTCGTTTTGGAGCGAAGGAGACCGGCGCATCTTGTTTGGCACTGCCCTTGGAACGGCGGATGTGAAGTGTTGTCAAGGAACAGCTTCACAGCGGTGGGACAAAGCTTTCATTAAGGCTTAAATTGAGGGACATCACTACAACCCAAGATATCTGGGGAGCCTTTTGGTTCAGGTAAAGCAATGGTGAAAAAAAATGGGCCAATTGAAACCTCATTATACTCCCACAACATAAAGTATATCAGGCAGCCCGTGGTGGCAGAAATAAAAATTTAAAAAAAAAAAAGGACTTCTGGTTTATTATCCAATTTCTTTGACGCACATATCTGGTAGAGTAGCACGATTAAACTGAAAGAGTAAAGCAGAAGGCTCAAACAGGATGAAACTGTCTCTGACCTCTGCCCCAAGAAACAAAGGAATGTGCTATAACGCATGCACATTTAGTCTGAGTGTAGCTCCTTTTATCAGTCACAGTATGTGTATTTGAAATTAGTCATTTTATTCACTGTCTCCAAAGGCAGTGAGTACTGGAGTGCAACTGATACTTTACACTGTGTCATATTCCAGCTGCTGTTATCCTCCACGAAGGCTTCAGAAAAAGCACGGATCTGACTTCCCAAAATACTGAACCAATGTTTTCCCCTCCCAGGTTTGTCTTGCCATCTCATGAATCATTAAATTCCTGAATCAAGGCAATACAGGCACTGTCCAGAAATGATTAATGTCAACTTGTATCAAATGAAACAGATACTCAACATTGATGTTACCTAGCAGGCACACCCCCTTATATTTACTCCAAGGAACCTTAGAAAATACAACTGAACATTTGAAATCTGCACTAGCTCTTTGTTGAATAATTGATAAAGAGGGCAAAGGTATAAACACAGATTTATAGAAGTAACACAACTCTGTAAAACCTTCTTGGAATGTCAAAAAATAGGGTCTGAACTAATTTACTTGTAAGCTGTATATTGTTGGGTGCTTTTTGCTGTTTGGTGCTCTGCTGTTCTGTTGTCATGGCATTGTTTCAAAATTGTTCTGCCGTCGTTTTTCGTCGTAACTTCAGAGATGAGCCTATAGAACACGGTTTACTGTTTTTGACCTTTTAGAGGCTTACAATTGCAAAAACGGCATCTGCTGAGATTTTTTCTACTGTTGTATCTTTAAAGATAAATTCTTTATGGCAGAACAATTACGTTTCCTTTTTTATAATAGGAGTAACACAGATACATGGTATGTTTTCTGGAAAAACTATCCCTTCGTTGAATTTGACAGTTTTTATCTAGTTAACATGAACGGTATAAAGGAATATGACACATAGAGGACGTCACAATATACCTGTATTTACAATAACTGTGATATTTTAAAAATTAAATAGTGATATTGTGTTAATAATGCACATATGATAATATCGTGATGGCAGATGTGAATCTTTTGTTTATCAGTTCCTCTGGTTGCCTATTAAGTGTAGTTGGTCTTTTTGTGCATTTTTGTACAGTAATGGTTACAGACTCTTCTTCCACCTCTTTACACCTGTATTTGAGTCTAATTCTTTTGCTAAAAAAGAGACAAAACAAACAACAAACAAAGTTAAAGATGAATTTGACTTTTAGCATTATTTTTTTCCAAAAATTTTCCATAGCCTAGATATCGCGATGATATTGTTACCCTGAATCATTTTATCAAGAATCTGAAATTAAAATCTGATATTGTGACAGCCTTAATAGAGATGAAAACCATAGCGTTTGGAATGTGCTATAAAAACTTCACAAGGATAATAGATTATTTCTGGCAACACTGTCTGCTGTATCCATCTCCACACCCCACACTTTTCAACCACTTGGCACTGAGTTATTAAGCCCCAACAGCTCCCTTTGATCAGGAAACTTATTATGAGTCATCATGTTTTCATTAACATGAAGATGACATCTTGATCGCACTGTGATTTATTCTGCCTTGTTCAATTCACTTAAGAACTCTGGAGGAAGGGGTGGAAACCCACACACACCCACGCATACGCACGCACGCACTCACGCACGCATGCACGCACGCACACACACACACACACGCACACACAGTTCAGAGAAAGAGTGTATGAGGATGTTGTAGGAGAGACACACATCCACTTTGGGGAAAGATTCCATTATAACCCACCTGTCAACCCTTCAGTTCGCTCCTGATGATTTCACCCACCAACCCATCCACTGGAAAAGATTACATTTTCTGGAGCACAATAAAAACGGCAATTAATTCAATGTGTTAATAGCGCACATCTTTTACTTGCTGTGTCCCTGAAACACATTATTACACTCACTTCTGCCCGACCACGAGCTGCTTGGTGCAGTTGTGTCTAAAAGAGAAATATGCTTTCTCGCCAATATATCGATGTGGCGATTGATACCACTCTCACATCTGTATGGTAAATATTATGCTACAACCAACAACCAGTAAGCTAGCTCAATCTAAAGACACAAAGACAAAGAAGAAAACAGCTGTCCTGGCTGTGCCCAAACAAAGGTAACAAAATCCACCTGCTAGCACCTCTAAAGCTCACGATCAACCCTTGATATCTTTTAGAAACAACTTGTGGTTTCACTGGAGGTAATGTGCTGGACTTTTCCCAAAATTTACAACTATTGCTTTAAAAGATTCGGCATGTGCAATAAGTCAATAATGAATGTATGATGAATGTAGAATGGCTTATATCGAGTTTAGATGAGCATGAATGGTGTAAAACCTCTTGAATACTACAGGGGTTTGATTACAAGTAAATAAGATACACATGTGAAAAACCCACAGAGTGCCAGTGACCATCAGGAGAATACTGGTGGTACTGTTTAGCCCCCGGGTATTAATGTGTGAATTGGAGCTGGAGTGATGAAAAATTACTCTGAAGATAAATTAAAAATGATCATACCAGAGTGATATTTAATTCCCTACTTCCCAGTAATCCGTCACTTTATACACCACCAACACCATCAATAGAATAAAAGGTGGGTGGTTTGAAAAAAGGAAATAGAGACCTTACGATCAGCGGTTGTAATTCTCCATTAAATGATCACTTGCCCTTGCCATACATGCCAAACACACAAAAACAAATTTAGACACATAATGCATTTGTATCATGACAAAAATATTTTGTTGTTTAATTTGGAGAATGTGTTGTGTAGCATAGTGTGAACAAAACAGTGTACCTAAAGGTCATCCATTAGAAATGTTTTTCCACCACTCATGTAAGCACAAAGCACTTAACTATGTTGAAATTGCATCTGCTTTGTTGCTAGAGTTAAGAAACCTTAGTTTCATACCATTAAATACTAAATAGCCTTGAAAACTCTGGCTGAGTTATGTGTAGAGCTGTTAACTTTTGATCCACTGAAATGATTGCTGCATAAGGACATATTTGTTTTGAGCTACACAGAGTTGTTAAGAGTGATGTTAGGCTTAAAGAAGGACACCTAATGTCTGGCATTCACTTGCTTTTACAAGATGATTTTGTTTCAAACTAACAGCTTTATTCAACCGGTTAGGTACAAATGGATCTTTGACAACATCATTCTTTAAGGGAGTGAGTCACTGAAGGTCGGGAGAATAAGCGCTGGAGGGGCAATGCTCATTTCTTGTATCACAACGCCATCCTGTGGTAAATCTGTGTCATGCTCACATCTCACTCTCAACAACCCAACAACCCCTCCAGCAGGAGGACTTATAAACAAGACAAATGTTGAATGTAACAATTATACAATTATACCCATGAAGGTGAGATTACTCATCATGAAGACTACTACTCATCCTTTGAAAACAGTGGTATAATGTCTTCTGTGAGTCTAGTGGAGCTTTACAAAACCGCTATTAGGGGCTACAAGGCAGGATATCTCTCTCAGTCTCTGCTGCTTAAATAGTGAGTATTACAGTTTTAATCTGTCTCTCGAGTCATAAACTAAACTTAGTCTTTCTAATGTAGTAGGTTTTAAATACTATTTCCAATTTACTGAAATAACTAAAGAACTTGTATAGGTCAGTTGCACTTTCATCTCAGTTTGAAATTCAGATTTTACTTTAATTGGTCAAGCATGTTTCACCATGTAAGGAAAGTGACCCCACTTTTCTTAGATCTTGATATACAGACACGCAGTACAAAGAACAAGGATTTAAGAGGATTTATCTATATATTTTTGAATGGATTATGGTACCATTTCTTTGAAGTAGCTGATATTCTTTCTCGAATTCATGGAGCATGAAGCAAATCTCAGGATATTTCAACACACAATGTTTTCCTTGCCCTTGATCTGTAAGAACTGTCATTATGGAAAATGTTAATCTAACATTTTACCAGTCTTGTTCTCCTAAAATTTTGAGCGTTGTGATTAATGGGTTGGAAGCTCATTAGTTTGTAAACAGTAGCAGTTGGTACACAGTCCTCAAGGGGGCTGACAGTGTAACAAATATGACTAATTAACCCACTGAACTGACCCATGACCCACTCAACTGCTGGACTCAAAAGGGAGTACACCAATCAAAATGCAACCAGCCTCTCTACTGCCTGCTCGGTCATGGTAAAGTCATGCACTAAAATATAAGATGAAGCAAACAAAAGAACAACAAAGTCAGTGGCTCTTGTGGAGAGACATGGTTGCTCGGTTTTATTTTACTTTTGCAATTAGGGATTTTAGAGGGATTTTACAGCAAGCACTAAAAAGTATTTTCTCAAAAGAAGTAAATACATTTAAAATACCTGACAATATCTATTCTGCGGCCAATAGAAATCAACATGTTTCAAGAATTCAAGAAATTTGTGTCTGTATATTGAAAAGACAGAATAGCACTCAATTGCACTCAATTCAAGGAAGATTCAACTTAAAGGTAGAAAATACCTGATGTAATATGTTGCATTGAAAACAAGTCAAAATGTTGTTACTGTTTTGGAAGACTCTGACCTGTTTTAAGAGAATAATACAAAAATTCAATTTAATTACACACAAAACATGAAGGACATTTGTGCAGTGCAGTGGCCTTAAACTTCTGAAACCCTGTCAGATCCACAGAACTGTCCCAGACTCTTCAAATACAGTACAAACACATATACGCATTTGCAGTTTTGGGTTTAAGTGTTTGACTCATTCTAAGTATATAACATGTAGCATGTAGTCCAATGTAGCATTTGGACAAGTTGGAATATAAATATAATATGTCATGTAATGTTCAAAAATGTTCTCTCTAACATTAAAGCTTCAATTGTGTTTAAAGTCCAGGCTCACTATCAGAGGAGAAAATCAGATTAAAGAGGAAGATACATTTCTTTCTGGAAAGAGTTTGTCTGTTAACTTACAGCAGACTAGAACTGAGTGTGAATTTGTACACCAGACTGTGGTCTGAAGGTCATTTCAGTTCTGAGGAAAGGAGGCGAAATTGAGCAGAGTAATGACCCTGAAGATGTAGGGTTCAAGGTTGCCAAGTTCCATAAGAGGAACTTTACAAGCTAGATTTACCTGACAGTGTAGGTGGGAGGGTCCGACAGTGGCCTTGTCCAACAGCAAAGGTTCTGAATGTAATATACGGTCAGCTACTGGTAGCCTGTGGAGGTAGTGTAAGAGAAGAAAAATACCCTTTTGGCTTGGTGTTGATTAAGATGGCAGATATTTCCATCAAGGCTTTTAAAGGAACAGTAAAAGCTGCATAGTCAACATCATGACAGATGTTGTTTTACATTTATCTTGGGGAAATAAGAGGGAAGTCAGAACATGGCCTTCATGATGTGATGTGATACATTTCAATGGGTTTTGACCTTCTTAACAAATTCTGATGATAATTTCATCCACTAGAGATTGACTTCATTTTAATACTGTGATCAAACCTTGTTTTCTTTAAACGTTTGTAAGATTTAATATAACAGGAAGAACAAACCTTCATACAGATCATGAACAAGAATTTGTCCTCTTAATACAGTCATTACTATTATGGACACATTAATGATATATTCAGAGTATGACTGTAAAAGGCATGGTGCTTGCGCAATGATTTCACTTGTACACAACACAAGTATTTTTCTTGCTTACCAGCTGGGGGCACAACAAGCCTGCAAAAGCTTGTACGAAGCCTTATTGGTCCAAAATCAAATCAAATACAATCTTACAAAAAGGCCCACGGTACAACAAACAATGATCAGTGTTTTTTTTTTCTGTTTTTTTGTTTGTTTTAATTATAACTTGGCAAGCAACTTAGTGATATATAAGGAAGCTGATGAATTTCAGCGGCCACTTATACCAAGACAGACGCACAGTTGCCATAGCATCTTCCTTTATCACACCACAGTGAAATCCCCAGGGTAAGACAGAAAGACACACAAGCACAACAAACCACAGCTGGTGAGAATAATACAAACAGCTACAGTCGATAATACGAGTGTTCTGTAAGGACCTTTCTTTTCTTTTTTTCACCGATACTTCCATTGTCAAAACAAAAGTGAATGCAGAGGGGAAAATACGCAAATATAAGAATGAAAAGACAGCCAGACATACTGCTGGCTGTATGTGACAATATAACATGATATAACATGCCTCTTCCATAAGGAGATGTCCTACCATGTTTTTAAAAGCCAAAGGTATCACTTGCACGTAGAGGAACTTTCTCTGCCTTTAGAAACTGTAATAATCAGCTGTTCATTGTGAATATGCACAGAACTTGAACTTGTTGTGATAAGCGACGACTAATGAGTGGAAGCTGCACCCTTGGGAGACAATCTACTCATGTTTTCCCTGAATTGTTAAATGGGGTCTTGGATTTACGATGACAGTGTTGGCTGTCAGACACTACGCTGCGTGGCGTCCATCTGTGCCCGCCGTTAATGTATTCACGGGCTGAAAGTGGGGTCGAGCCACCTGTGAAATTATGGCTACAAACAGCAGATGAAAAGCCTTTTTATTGCCCTCCCTCTTCCTCAATCAGTCTGCAGAGAAATAAAATGGTGATGGCCTACAAAACACCTGTGGAGAGGCTGAAAAAGGGACTCACACATGGAAGCACTCTACACCGTTCACACAGACACACACTTATGAACAAGTTTCACCAAAGCATTCAAGCATGTTAGAAGATTTATACAATCCCACTATGACAAACAATTAGAAACACAAACTCACATGGGAGCCCTCGAGAACTGAGCTTGTGAGACTGACACACTGTTGGTCTTGTGGCTGACTTTGCCCATTCTGTGCAATGAGTGAAAGGAAATGCTGAAAATTATGACCGAGACATTGAGTTGGACGGCTCTGGGCTGTTTGCATGCATGCATGTGTTTGCATGTGCATGCCCACAAAACAGACTTCTTCTCTACGCTCATTTCTCTCTCTCTCTTGCTTGTACAGGCTTCTCTCTCTCTCTCTCTCCCTCTCTCTCTCTCTTACTGAGCGTTTGAGCGTTAGAGGAAACTGTCAGATTAGAATTAGGGCTGCCCTACTTATTCACTGAAAAACGTCCCATGCGCCTTGCGTCTGGATGGAGAGGCACTCTTCGACATGTCTCTTTCCCTTATCTTTGTGGCATATTTTCACAGAACTATAGCATCTTTATCATGGATATCTTTGCAAAAAAAAATAAAAATCTCACAGTTCTGTGAGAAATTCGTTAATTTTGAATGGAGAACCAATCTCAATTAATCTCTCATAGGCAAAGAAATTTCTGTTAAGTGTTTTTTTAAAAACACTTAATAATCATACCTAGGACCACTAAATGTGTGCAGAATAAACAACATTTGGATACGCAATAGACATGAACCACACTTCTTTCTGAAGAACCAGCCAGTGTGTTAAATGTTAAACTACACTATTGCAAACTTCCATAAGAAGTTTTAAATGGTGTAACTTTTGTTACAATTCACACTTTCATATAGTTCTGCAAGAAGCAAGCTGCAGACTGGTTGTAATGTTGACTTTCCATAATATCTTTGAACCTCAACCTTGGGAAGGTATGCTGTTCTTGCAGTAGTAGTATTCCCTGGAGCTGATGACCACTAAGTGACTCCACTGCAGCAGTTGGAGTTAAGGCCCAGATTGCCCAGATTTTCCCTCACGATGCAAGAGTTCACAACCGCTGAACTACAAAAATTTGCTTTTTCTCCATTGCCCCATTTTCATAAACAGTTGCATAATAGAGGCTATGGGGAAAAAACACCACAGAGATAAAATCAAAAACATTTCCTCCTATAAAGAAAAACCAAAATTGCATGATAACTGACCTAGAAATTCAGACTTGGAACAGCAAGAGACCAGAGACCCGATTCATTACAGAGCGAACTAGTCAGCAGCTAGTTACACCACCATTAGCTGCACTGGACCTACGCTGGGCTAATCCTTCCTATAGCATTCCTGATAATTTGCTGGAAGGCAGCTTACTCTGCACAATTTAATTCCCCACTTGGCCATCCAAAGCTTTACACCATCTTACACAGGGCTCACCAGCTCCCAAGACACAGGACGCTTTCACACAATCCACCACATTGCCATCGGGGTACGCTGCTGACTTTTCAACATCACTCCCCATAATATTTTATGTGTACCTAAAGCCACACAAACATGTTGAATACACGTCTTACCTCATAAAACCTTTGCAAAATATTTCATTGAATGTTTTGAAACCTGCATTGTTTATATTGACTCACAGTCCTATTTGCTTTTACAGGCAATTTGGTGGCGTACGTGAAATGTGTATTACTTCACCTCTGTACTTTTGGCATCAATGTGCATGTTGTTGCTGCCCTATATTAAACAAACAAACAAAAAAATGTGTTGCCATAATATCATGAGCTCTGCTAACAACCTTTTTGTCAGCTTCATGACAGAGCATTTACTGGCACAGTGATAGTTATAATTATTCTATTTTTTTTTTTTTAGCTAAAAGCCACAATTAGACACTTAACTATTCCATTTATCTAAAATAAATCTAAATCACCAAATTTGGAAATACCTGTTTTCACTACAGTGATATGCTGCTACAACAAGTGATACAATGGAGGGGCCAACACATCAAGACATGGCTTTATAATGCCACCAGTAGTCCAAACTCCAGATTGTAACTTTAACAAAATGAACTTAATATTTGAATTCCAAGGTGAATACTATATTTAATTTGGCTCATATCAGAAGATGTCACCATTTGCAGTTGCCAGGAACAACCTGAGGCCCCTTTTGGCAGAGAAGGAAAGACATAAACATGTGAGTCAAATAAGTGAGCTGAAAAAATACCCCTTGGGATTTTCAGGCAGAAATCCTTGATTGAAGAAAACATGTCAAAATACAAAATTTGAAGCAAATTCATATACCTCTTAAACTGGTGAAAAAAAAAAAAATTCCATTGAGCCCATGGGTTAAATTTATGGAGACAAGGGGATAAATGAAGAAGAGATGCCCTGCACAAATGGAACGGCTACAGTTCTCAGAGGTGCTGGTGACTTGCTACCTCTGTCTCCCTGTCTACTGCTCCAAGGATTTCTTGTTGGGTAATAAAGACAGATTTCAACTGTGTGTTTGTAAGTGTGTGTGTTCATGTGTGTGCATGCTGGGGTCTTTTGCTGGGATTTTTTCCCACACTGTTATCTTATCTCTACAACCTCTCTGACTATGTCTTGCTGGATTCCCTGACCAAGCACACACACAACTTTGCGATATCGCAGTTTGGCCTGAGAAATGGAAAAATATCCAAAGCTAATGGTAAATCATGTGTGAGGAAGAGCAGGGAGAAGAGGGGGTGGGGGGTGGATGAAGGATTAAAAGGGGAATAGAAAGAGAAGATAAGAGTGAAAAGATAGAGAAGACAAGAAAGAGGAGAGGTGCACATAGAGGGAGGGAGAGAGAGAGAGAGAGGGACTGGAAATAAAACACCACAGGGTGTATTCAGTCAACGACCTCATCCACAAAACCAATGACATTCAGTGAGTTAAAATAATCTCACTCTTTTGCCCTTTAATCGCCCCAGGCCAAAGCTGATGGACAATTTCATAGGTCTGAAAAGTAAATGTGAAATGGTGTAGTGCTGTTTCAAGATTTACCAGTGCCCGGAGTCCCATCCCTCTGGTACAGGTAAGGTCACATTTCTGCATAATGGTTTCTATTAAACTCAATTTTGAATTCCGTGGTTAACTTTTTCTCCTTATATCATTGGACGCTCATTATATTGAAGCACCACAATTTAATTTAATGAATTGAATCATTTTCCTCCGACATAAGCCAGATCAATAGTCACACACTTCTGTTGCCATCTTCACAAATCCCTTGAGGCTAATGAAAATTCCCCATCACCTGTTCTTCAGTTGCACCTCTGTTGTGGAAGTTATTTAATGAGAAGGTTTTTCCCACAAGGGATGGGCAAAAGAAAGAGCTGAGCTGATGTTTTTAAGGCAGGGTAACGTTGATGAGTCTCTAATGCATTTCAAGGGGATTGTTGACTTGGCTCTTTTCAGCTCAGGGATACACATCCTTACCTTGAAAGTATTGCTGTTGTCCTCAGAAAATGTGGCTACTACGGACGAATCAAAGGGCTGGAATACAAAATTCCTTCAGGCATCAATTCTTTTGAAGACTCCACACTGAAATCAGTGAATAATTTGATAAATTAAAGTGTCACATTTCCAGCAGCTGACACAAACAATATGCCATATGGTTTGCTTTTCTGTTTGCAGTTTTATCATTAATGGGCATGCGTGCCTGCAGGCCTATCATTGTATGGGCAGTACATGACCACAAATGCTTTTCTCATGTTCTCTGTCCATATCATCGTTGTCATGCTTACATAGCTGGCTTTAGAAACAGTGTGGTGTTGTGTGTGTGTGTGTGTGTGTGTGTATGTGCCAAAATCTGTCCAAACACAATACAGCAAGTCCCATCCTGTGGTGTGTGTGTGAAGGGTAGTGGGAAAAGCCCTGATTCTCTAATGATGAGTTTGAATGTAGAGACTCCAGCTTGAGGATCCTCACAAGGAGACATAGACTCTAACAGCACCGAGCTCTCTGTTTCACTACAACCCCCAACGCCTTTTATTTTCCTCTCCCTTCTTGTAGTTCATTTCTCGTTCTCTGATTCTCCTTCCCTGCCACCATTTATTTCTCACTCCGTCCCTCTCTCTCTCTCTCTCTCTCTGTCTTTCTCTCTCTCATTTCTTATGATTTCTTCACTGTCAGTCTTATACCACCCAGTCCCTTCCCTTCTTCCCTTCTTCCCTCCCTTCCCTGGCTGTAAATGAATGAACTGTGTGTTCATTAAATATGACACTTGGAAATAGAATAGCCTGCCGTCGATTGAATGGAGTGGAGTATCATAATGAGAGGAAGGAAAAAAACAGAACACAGTCATTCTTCATTTTGAAAAGAGGCACACAGAAATTGGGATTATAATGGTTCAGTCTATCTCTGCTAATCTCTCTGTGCCCACTCCAAAAAACAAACTTAATCATGTATTCTACTGTTTACATAGGAATGTATGTAAAGCATGGAAAGCCATCAGTGTCAGAAAAAAAATGCTTTGCAGACAATAATGTGGGAAAATTGCATTTTATGCAATCTCATCTCTGGTAATTTACTCACAGGACTGTGTAATGTGCAAACATATTTACAGGGAGTGTCATCAGAAAGCCATAAATAAAGTGAATGAGTCATTTCAGATATACAATAGAGGGGGAATTATAGACCTCCGACTGCTGTCAGCTACTCCAACAGCGATGGCCATTTATTATTGTGCATAAATATTTTTTTGCATGTATGTATGTATGTGTAATCCATTTCCAGTATTGCTGTAAAGCAAGGGATGTGTATTAACAGAAATTCACAGGCTATTTCACTCCAAGTGTGTGACTATTGATCTTATAAACAGAAAATTAGATGGAAACCACAAGAAAACACTATTTGTCACGTTAAACAACATGAGAAATTGACAACAGAGTTCCTGCAGACATTGCACATTCAAATGGAAACTATTGAGGCAACAATGGGGAGGTGTAATTTTAAACCTTGCATAATGTATTTTGCTATATCATATTGTTTATGAGCTAGGAGCATGAAAACATTTACTGTAAGATTGACCACCATGGATAAACCAATGAGGCAGAAAGCAGAAGGAAGTAAAACCCAGAAAATAATGGATCCGCAGAATTAGATGCGATGGGGTTAGAAGGGGATATCCCTTTCCGATACAGTGGATGCTCCATTTGTTAAGTCCCAGAGGATGAGGGAGGGCAAAGAACATGAGCTATTAGTGCAACATGGGGTGTGCCATTAAAGCAGCATGCACAAGTGATCATGTAGTCACTGCTAACATGCTTAAACCATGAGTGCACAGTGGGCCTTAATGTCTATTTGACTCTAGAGAGCCAGAGGGGAGCTCCATGAGCATGTTATGGTTTCTACATTACAAATATTCTTGCCACAGTAGATGGATTGTATTAGCTAGTAGCACTACACTATTTTTTACTGTAGTGTATTAATCTTGGGTATTTAATCTTTAATAATTTAGTATCATAGTTTATCTATTCTTGAGACAAACCTGCTTTCATCTAAAGCATTGTTCATTTTGAGCTAAACTAGCTAACTGGCTTTTTGGTTCTAGCTTAATATTTAACATTATTTGCTTATCTAACATTTGTCAAAAAAGCTAAACATATTTTCTGAAATGTCAAACTATTACAAATTTAGGATTAGAACTAGGTTATGTGACATTATAAACTCAGCAGCTGCTGAGTGTGCTTCTAGTCCTAGACAGTTTAATGAGTTCACAAGGCCATATAAAAAAAATGCTAGATGCTGTAAAAACTATAGAGACAGTAGCAAGAAAATAAAAAAGCACAGCCCGTGTTATTTTCCAGAGAAAGACAGATGATTAGGCCTATAACAGAAAAAGGACCCTAAAGGTATTGGAGGACATACTGTGCAGCCCCATGTGTCAGGTTGGATCAGGGCTCCAGTGTGGTGGGCTAGCAGGGTGACAGCAGGAGGGGAGCAGTGGACTTTATGCCTCTAAGCTTCCCTGATTCCTTTGACACCCATGGCATTCCCCAGTAAGAGGAAAAACAGCGACCACAGGCAATTTTATTCACATGTAAGGAATCATGAGTGTGGCAATGCTCCAGTTGTATCCCAGTTATGTCAAAGGACTGAAGAAGTGTACCTTCATAAAATATGGAGAATGCACACATGCACTTCTAGATCATAAAATGTCGAGTGGGATCACAGTAATGATTATGAGAACCCGGAATCAAGAAGGCATTTTGGTGTAATTTCTTTTTTGTAATTTTCTTTGGAGAATTTGTGACCTTTCTTTCTAATGCATTTATTCTTCTTCATTCTCATTAAATGTTTGTATCCACAATATAATACATTCTGTGATTGCTGGAATCCACTACCAGGGGCCACACTGGTTAAATCCAGCTATCTCAACTTGACAGGATCTCTCTACTATGATGCTTCATGCAACTTCGGGCACAACCTTGACTTCAAAAACTGGTTAAAAAGACTGCTCTCTGGTGATGGACAGATTACAGATTACGATACAATGATGGCACAACTGGTACAATACCACAATACCCTACTAAAATACTGGTAGCAAAAATGTGTATGATTCTTTTGACGTGAATGAGTACCTTGGATATCTTTGGAATATGCTTTCTTTGACTTGAACTTCCAAGCATTTTTCCTCTTGAGGGCAGTGAAATAAGCTCTAAGTTTGATGTAGTGAACAGTTAAAGTTTTACACATCCAGCAAAGTCAGTGCAACATTATGATTCACTTGGAGTGGTGTTTCTGGACATTCAGTGCATGTCAACCCAATATGATCTCCATCCTCTCTTCCCCTATAAAACTAAAAGCGTTGAATATTAATTTCTGCATCAGGATTTATAGTGGTAACATATTTCTGAACTGACATCATCCTCCATTCCACAGACTTGGATAATAAAGTCAACCATATGTGATGAGTTAACATTTTGAACACATCTGTTTTGCAGCTATCGAACATTATCTGCAGAGTCTTGCTAATGTGACAGACATGAAACAACTGTCAGTGGACTGAGTAGTGATGCAATGCTCAAAGGGGAACAGAGCATGCCAGCTGGTCAGAGCTGCTTCACAGCCATAAAAAAAAGTATTTAAGCCATTATGGTGGATGCAAAATATGTGGCATCTACATAGGCACAAGACTGGGTATAAACCTAGTATATGGATTAAAAAAAAGTAGAATTAGTGCCTCACTTTTGTATGCCTCCGCAAACCAGCTGGTCACAATCTCTATTTGAGGAAATACGGAAGTTGAAAAAATTAAGTAATAGAAACTGTTATTGCGCCATATCATTTCATCAAACAGCCAATGGGAAAAGTCCAATACTCTGCCAACCAATGGTGTAACTTCATCAGTCAGTCAGTCGGTCAGTCACGGACATTTGTGGATACAAACAGGTGTATGTAGAAATTAACATGTGGCTTCATTTTTGGAGATACAGAATGACCCTCAAAACCATTTAGAATAATGTACTATTTTTTGTACTATTACTACTACAACTATAGGGTATTCATTATAAATTGTTGTCAAACTGACAGGTGACAAATATCCATTTAAATCTATAATGATCCATTTCTAGTAGGAAATGTAAGGGGGTTGTAACTATAACCTATAGCTTCAAAAATACCAAAACATCAAACATCAAAAAGCTGCTCTTTTCTCCTTTCAGGATATCTCCCACATTAACCTCCCTTGGCAGAGACACCTGTGGACTTTTGGCACCTAAATACATATTCAAAAAGTTCTTCTTGCCAGATCGTTTCAGAATATAGAGATAATTGCAAAAATCTAACAAAAACAGCCCCAAACAGACAATATGGTTCATCACTTCAGCTCACTCCCATGTTTCAATTTAGTAGTGTCATATTTTAATTTAGTCTGCTAATCCTACCTATTTAACCCTGCTGCCCTAACAACGAAAGCCTAATAACTAGTTTTACGTCACTAAATATGGTCTATCCTTCTTGCTTTAAAGGAGGTTAGTCTGTTAATGGGTTATTAGTGACAGGAAATGAAAGTGGCAGATATGGTTTTCAGAGATGACTATGGGTAACAAAAGGTGACAGGAAATATAATTTCAAGACCTCATTAATGCTGATCGATGAGATACTGCATGTTATTGTATCAGTCTCAAAATCAAGTGTTTATAATATCGGCTTTATTACATCCTGCGGGACAGTGTACACTCCAATCACTGTGCATTTTAATTAACTGCTTGGCAATTAATGCCTCAAAGAGAATTAGGTTGTATAATCGCCTTACCCCTTGGCAATTTATTAAACAAATATCTGGCAAAGCAGTGACGTGAAACAAACAACTCATTCCCTATCATAACTGTGGTGTATTACTGCTCAGTGAAGACTTTGACTGGGGAGTGAAACAGCCCCTGGCATCTTGAAGTTAAGAGAGAAAGCAGCTACTCTATATGAAGTTGAGAAGTATTTTTATTTGGAGTAAATGCCTGGCCAAATAAATTTAAGTTATGAACACTAAGGGCAGCGCATATGGTAAAAACTTTGACTGGGAAACATTATCAGTCCATTCCAAAATGCATGCTCACACTGCAGTTGGTTTACTCAAGTGCTGTGAATTGCAGTTATTTTTATTTGCCATACAGAGTGATGGATTTGGAAATTGAAAGAAAAGTCTTTTTTTAATATCACCTGACATAGAGACTTCCTGTCTCCCTACCTGTTCCTACTGGCCTCCCCCAATTTGCTTTGCTCAGTGGAGTGGAAATGAAGAATGATAGGCCTTGTAAGTGTCTGGCCTCAAACCCCTCTTGCTAAACTGCCCACTCCACAAGTGTGCCACTTATTTATAGATGATGGGTATGGTGGATTAACAAGAATCCCCAAGACTACAGTTGGGAGAAATGACTTTGAGGGCTTTTTGGCAGGGTCCTGCAGTCCATTTCCCAGCACAAAGCCCAGCTGAGCCTTTTGGCTGGGGTTATAGACATGGCACTCATTGGTTCTAGACAGCCCATGACAGACTGGAGGAGGATTCAGGTTTGTGCTAAACCCTGATGGATACAGTAGAGATGTTTTGCTATACTGTGGAGTGGGGTGATTTGTTTAGAGATACGTTGTCAGTATTTGGACAGCATATCATTTGTTCATGTGGTTTGGATCCCGATATGTTTCCTACTTGCTAATGAACTGAATTCTGGTCAAGAGCTAAGAGAAATATGGAAATTAAATACAGTTGTTGGAAGAAATGACATTATCCCCTTACAGGCCTCTTAATAATATTATTCATGCACATAATATCAGTGGAAAACAGCTCTGATGAGCCGTTCGTACATTTTAAATGCTGGTTTGATTCACTGTGAGTCAGCTACAAAAAACAGCAGTAGGGCTTGCACTGGATGTGAGTAAATTAGTAAAAACTGTGCCCTGTCCATGCCTGTCTGTTCTAGATTAGTTCTGGGTGACAGTATGTCCTGGCAAAGCTCTAGGTCTTGGCACGTGTTGGCAAATCTATGTGGAGACTTTGTCTGACAGCATTTGGCACAACTGTACAGCATCAGCACCCTAGCTCCAACATTTTCACTTCTCTACAATTTCATTTAAAAGAACTGAGAGGTTCAAACAGCATTATGGCTGGCCAAAACATAAATCTTGAATTTCCTTTCTGCTTTTTCTCCCGCGTAGATAAGCAGGGTTGCTCTTGGTCTTACTTGATGCAACACATCCTTTCAGTCACGAGCAGAGATACAAAGTGCAGCCATGCAAAGCAACCCGGGCGCTTTCAGGTGGTAGGGCGATATTTTATGTTTATCAGCTTTGCAAAGAAAGTGCAAGGCTTGCTATATGCTCACAGAGAGGGACAAAATGAAGCCTTCAGGTTTTACATAGTGCACACCTACAGATGTTTACAGGAACAACAGAAAGCTGTTCTCCAGTGATTTGTTTATTTATTTTGGGTTAAAGATTTGTCAGCTTTTGACAGTTTAAAATGAGGAGAGAAAGAAGGACTGGAGAGTGAGAGGGTGGTGACAGATGACATACATTATATCTGAGGCCGGGAGCAAAATGAGGTCGCCCTTGTTTGATTCAACCATTATTTTATCAGTTTGGTTTTTCACCAAATTGGCTTAAGAAATTCAGAATCTCTCATTAGGCCTGGGAGGGAAGACACTGGAGGTCTAATTGAACACACAATATCTTCCCCATTATCATTTTGGAAAATTGTAAAACAGCAGGGAAAAAAGTAAGAAAGGAGAGATCGAGGGAAAAAGATCAAGACCGTATCCAGCCACACATTATTACTTTACCAGGAATTTCTCTAACAATTTTTGTGCCATCTTCTTAGATAGACTTTGGCATAGCTTTGTCTTAATGACATGAGCATAATTGTCAAATCACGTTCTCTCAACACAAAGTAAAAGAAAACAGAAGCTGTCACAATTATAGTTGAACTGAAAGGTAAAAGACATGGAGGCTGGCGACTGCAACTCATTTCCTAATTCACAGGAGGGCAGACGTAAATCCAACATATTCTACCTGCCAAGCAAGCACCAAATGGCATATGACAACTCCAAATGCATGCTAATGTTGCTCCATATCCACTGGAAGTTTAAATAGGCATTTGTTTGCTAACAAGTTCACCATATCGACTACAAAAGGGGAAATATATTAGTCACGTGTTTACAATTTGCTTTTGCTGCCCCCAAGTAGCCAAACCATACCGAGAACTACTACTGTACATCTACTTTGATATTATTTCAAGATGCAAACTTACTGTCCAAAGCCATCGACTCAGTTTCAAACACTAACCATAAGAGAGACGAGAGAAAAGTGCAGCCTCTATTCAGTCCCATCTCCTTAAAACTATATTTCTAAACAGCTAATTTGCAACAGAAAACATAATTGGGACCAGATTATTTTTCTATTAACATAATGAGGAACTCTGGTCTCTAGTGTGATGTGGTCATGTGCTTTGTACATGTGCCGCCGCACCCCCCCCCCCCCACCACCTCCTAGGGACTCTGCTCCTGTTAATAAATGTAACGCTTTAGTCATTCAAAATGTATGTTGCCTCTGAAGATAATGCAACCAATGATTTAGTTTCCTACGTAACAGATGTGCTAATGCAGATTAATCGTGTAAAAATGTAATTTCTAGGAGATGTGGTTGCTCTGTTTGATGCCCTATCATATTCTGACGATCAGCAGTGTATCACACCGCCCAAATCAGTGGGTTGTGTTCAGATTGTGCAAGCTGGAAAGAAGACACACAATTTCTGTTTTGATCCTCTGGTTCTGTGATAACTATCAGATTTGAGATGGAGCAGCACTGACGGAGTACTCTGGTGGAGTCTTTCTTCTACTCCTAGACATATTGCAAATGTAATTAAAACTTAGCAGTGACTTTATAGTGCTGAATATTATTGTTTTATCTCCGTATCTGGGGACTAATCAGGAATGTTATTAGATGTTTTTCTTGCCACTCAGGTTGTAAAATAAGGTGGGAGTGCCCCATCGCTGGGGGAATTCTTCTGTGACCTTAAAATCTCTTTAAACTTTACCTCTTGCCCATGGCATCATTTCAATTAAGACTCAAAGGGCATCCCTGTGCAGCTCCATGCTACAGCCACTTCTTTTTATATTTAATGGGGTTACAAAGGAATTGGGGTTGGGGAAAAAAGCCTGCAGAACATTCACACCTCTACCGAGAATTTTCACTCGATCATTTTTGTCATTTTGTCATCTACTTCACCTCCTTATTTTAGAAAATGCACTGGCATGTGTGCCTCCTCCTTCTGGCCTCTCCAGTGGTTTTCGGCTCTGAAAACAGTCAGAGCTGAAGATTAGCAAGCCCTAAGTGAATGTGCTCATGCTGCACATTTTCTTTTGATTACAGCAGGGAGAGAAGCCTTTGCTATGGGATACTACACTAGAGGGGATGGAGAAATGCTTTAACTGCTCCCTCACGAATTAGTTCACTGCATAAATGGAAAAGAGCCTACAAAGGGATGTAATGAGGTCAGGCTATAGTCCAAGTAATATGTTTGACATTAATTATTTAGTGTCATTGACAGCTTTGAGTTGTATGGAGGCACAATTCGGGAATTATGTTAATGAAAATGGAAGAATTTCTTGTACAGCTTGTACTTAAAACATAATACTTTTATGTTTCCTTAAAAAGATCGATGATCAAAGTAAAGGATAGGAAAAGACTACAAAAAATTCTTCTACAATTTGCATTAGTAAAGTATATCAAATCTGATTCTGTCCGGCACATTATTCACCAACTTCATCTATGCCTACTACACAGAAAGGATATGACGTACTTTCCCCCATCTCATTTGAATAATAGCTCCTCTACAAAGTACACTGGGCTCACCGGGTAGGAAAAGCAGAGACGCGTGCAGCCCCCTTCAACAGCAATTGATCCTAAGGGATTTTAGGTGGATTACCATGTTATTCATTCTAAATGCAATCCCAACCTCATTCGTGCAACGTATGACAAGTAAGAGCTTTCCACCAGCTTGGCTTGCTTCATATGCGTCTGATTTCAGGTGATACTGTACTCTGTGTCCAGCGCTGTATGTGATGGAGATAAATTACAAAGCTTTGACTCCAAAATCCCTGTGTAAAGACATTAATTGGTCTATCAGGCTGAGCAAATAATTACACTATAAATACGACAATTATCTACTGCCCTCTCCATGGGTTGATTGTGCCTTCAGGTCAATCCAATTTGGAGACAGAATATATATGGGAAACATTTAACAATTATGTCTTCAATGGGGAAAGCTGGAAGAACTACAGACAAGTAGAGACCCCAATTCAGAGATATCAAGTACACACATCTAACTCTGCTGACTGTGCAGACGGCAAGATCATTTGACAAGGACACCAAAACACATGAAGTGAACAAACAGACACAGCACACCACAGGGCCCAATTTATCAGCAGGCATTTAAATATTCTCTTTAAAGTGCTGCGCAGCTGCAACCTTGTTGTACCTCAGTAGCAGGCAGGAGGCCTTGGCTTGCATTCAGAAGATGGCAGTGCCAGAGCGCAGTCTCATACTGCTACAGTAAGTAAAAGCAAACCAGCCACTTCAGCAGCCATGTTTTTGCCAAGTCCAATTCAATTTTCCCTGCAGTTTCTCTCTGTATGACGCCTTTTGGTTCAGGGCACTGTGAAATGTTATTCACCAAAGTGGTGCCATTCTGTGGAATATTTATTTATTTAGATGGGTAGCCAAGTGTTTCAGGTAACTGAGTGTGAAACACAGGCTTGATGAGGTGCCAACTGAACCAGCAGATTCTTTTTTTCATCTCTGTATTCCAAACAGACAGTTAATATTTGAAACAGAGGCGGTACTAGGAATTTTTAAATGGGGTGGCCCTGGGATGTTCAGAGATGTGTTGTTAATTAATTAATGCTACTTATTCTATTAGTACTAATACTACTAATAATAAGCTCTGAGCTTATTTACAAAAGTTAAGGATATTAAGTTGTCAAATGTCTCTAAGCAAACCACCAAACAAAATGCATTATGGAAACCCTGGGTTCAATCTTGCTCTAAATTAACTCAAAATGACGTTTTATGAGCTATGAGGTATTAGCTGTAGCATCAGAGTTATAATGTCTACAAATAGCATCAGAGTCTGATGAGTCAGAGTGCGCTCTTTAAGTATAATGTATGTTAAAGACTGTAACAATCCAGGTGACTGGCATAGTCCTATACCACAAGGCAGATAGTTCATCCAGTTGTTTCAGTGGCCATATAAAGCCAGGTTCCTGGAAATCAAGCTGGGAGACTCACCATCTCCTGGAATTGTTGGATCTTCTTCACTGGATTTTCTCACTCAATAAAAGGCCTGACCTGCAATAAACAAGGTTATAGTCTCTGTTCTGCTTTCCATTATGTTTCATTTTATGTTTCTCTTATGTTGTACAACATCATACTAGATCATAACAACAACTAATTCTAGCTCAACTCTCTCTGTACCACGGACGCTTCCGCAAAAAGTTTTGTTAAATCTACCAGGGGATGAGAATAGGTGAAGCAAAAATATTTGACTAAGTTATCACAACTGTAATATCTAATAACAGAAATAAAAGCATTAACTCAAAACTTCAGTAGTCAGTATTTAAATTACTTTCTTTATTCATTTCTATTTTAACCTGTTTTTGCCAGCTGTAACCCAGCTACTTTACAACGGTTTAAAGGCTTGCAAATTGCATTTACCATTATAAGACATCACTGTAACATTCCTCTGAAAAGTTGTGTACTCCTGCCTTGGGGGTCCCGGTGTTGCACATGTTGCAGAGAGTGGAGTTTGATTCATGTTCCACCCATTACAAAACAACTCTCCCTTTAACAGTAAAGTGGGACAGATGTACTCAGTAGTAGTGTAGGCGGACTCACCGAATAGCCGGTTCATTGAACCGGGTTATTGCCCTTCAAGTGGCAATGGCAAATGAATTGGCCCATTGTCAAA
This sequence comes from Seriola aureovittata, assembly GCF_021018895.1. Lineage (NCBI taxonomy): Eukaryota > Metazoa > Chordata > Actinopteri > Carangiformes > Carangidae > Seriola > Seriola aureovittata. The sequence continues at coordinate 6,885,105 of NC_079371.1, read as the reverse complement.
TTTATATAGTTTTCTTTCATCGTATGGCACATGTGCAAATATATTGCTTAAGGCTGCGGTCATAAAGTAAAAAAAAAAAATCTCCTTTCCTAACCACTTTTCCTTGACCTTGTTGGAAAATGACATAAGGTCAAGTAAAGATGTCAATGACTTAGGATATGCAACCTCAGCCATGATGCTGCATACACACATACACACATACATACATACATACATTCATACATAAATACAAGACCTGATCAGGAAGTGACCATGGGTGTCTGCATCATCGTTTATAAATAGCCCGTCCAGACTAAAACGCAAGCCTGGGGCCGGCAGTGTTCCCAAAAGTCCCAGTTTTAGGGACTTGAAAAATCTGGAGTAGTACGTTGCAAAAATGATGCATTTTAAACCTAAAACATATTAGTGTGGATGTAGCTTGAGTAACTGCTTCCCAGCCAGGTGACATCAGAGATGAGCAGAGCTCAGTCTTTCATATTCAGTTGTTTCTGAAATGTCAGTGGGAGGCAGGACAATGTACTTGTTAAAGGAAAAAAAAGGAATTGGATAAACTTGACCTGGATAACTGTGTCAATATAAAGCTGAGGTCTATTACTTGATTATCAAATATTTCCCTCAGGCAAACTGTCATCATCTGAATGTACTGTATCCAAATGAGCCTCTGTCAAATATAGTATTGTCCTTTAATAGTCAAATAAAACGTGATAAGATCCATATCCCTCTATTGATGTGTTTATCTTTGCATTAGGATTTCTTATTTTTATTCTCATTGGGGACATACACGCCTGATTTAACACGTAGGATGTCCTGTGCAGTCCAGTGCTCCTCCGGTCATTTAGGCGAGAATGCTACAAAAGGCTGTGTCAGTAAACAAAGTGTTTGTGACCTGAAAAGATCTGACTGCAACATGGATCGCGGAAGGGGTTAATTATCCATCCTGAAAACAAAACAGTGCAGTGTCAATGACACAATGGTGTGGAAGAAATGGGATAGGTAAATTACACCTTGTTGTTCAGTGAAATCAAATCAATAGGAGCTCAGACAGGGACAGTGGGAGAACATTGAGCTCATTCGTTACATCTGATTGACTTAAAGCATTTTCCATTGACAAATGAGTCTGAGAAAAATACAATTATTGGTCAAGCATATCCAGAAACCCATCCACTGGAAAAATGGGGGAGAAAAAAACAACACAGTGTGCTTCTTATGAGTCTGGAATAACATGGGGAGTTTGACCAGCACACAGATAAGGCTTGTAAGTAGTTCAGCTATAAAGCTATAGGCCGATTAGCGTGCATACAGGGTGTTAGCACACAAAGACGTGGGTTAATGGAACAATGCAATGTAGCGCACACTTCAGCCTGCAAACATAATTTAAATATTTACCTTTCCACTTCAGCAGAGCAGGACGAGCCAAATATGCATCTCATTTACATCACAATACTGGGTGTACAGGAGAGACAACATTTAGGCAGGGACACGAGTTAAAGGGACAAATAAGGTCACTCAATTTCTACCATCGGGAAAGGGAATAGCTTTCCCTCTCATATGGTGAGAGACTTTGCCAAGCACAATGTTGAGCATTACATATTGACACCATTTGTTGTGTTGTGCTTATGCTTTAATACTTTGTTCCTTCACAGAACAGGATAAAAAAAATGAAGATTTCATTCAGTCTCCCTGCTGGTTTCTTAACACTACTGATTTGCACTGAGCATTAAGTTGTTTTTTTTTTTAAAAATCCATTTCTATGGCTTCAGGCAACAACAAATGGTTCCTAGTTTAGCCTTGGGCTGTGTTTATCAAATTACTCATCTGCCTCAAGTTTTTTATGCAAATGTGGTCTATGGATATGTAGCAGTTTCATTGCCTTCACATATTTGTCATTTGTTTGATAGCGTATAGTTGAAACAAATGCACTTTTAATGGCTATAACCTTAATGAGGAATTGAAAAATTCATGAAAGATGACCATTTAGGTTAAGGCCTCACTGAGGTTACCCCTCCTGTGAGCTTCTCCAATCCTTTATTAATAGACCTCTTGCATGTTTTTGACACTGGCTGTCAAAGAAACCATTTGCACACTTAATGAAAGGGGAGCTTTTACATTCTGCCAATTCTGCAGAAAGATGGTGGAGCGCAGCAACAGCACTACATTTCATTTTATTAATCCATCTCAAACTTGTGAGGAGGGACACAGAGGGAGAGATTATAAAAGGAATAAAAACTCAATATCAAAACTGCAGGCACAAAAATTTACCAACTGATAAAATCACTGAAATGGAATCATATCTACCGCAGCTGCGTCATCTACTGTAGACGTTAAATCTGGTGCTACTCTTGCATTTTCCCTGTTATCAAAATTAAATATCTGGATATTTCTGGGCAAGTTTGTGCTTTATAAATCAATCAGTGGATGTGAATAGATGGCTCTTTGTACACTAAACAAAGCTGTTCAATTAAGTAGAGGACACAAGGGCTTGTAGCCATAAATAGGCATGAACTGCCACAAGACTGGAGCTTCCCGTCAAACAGGCTGTCCTCATTGATATGCGGCACAGGTAATCTGTTTTTGGACACACTCCATTCACTGTCACTTTGATTCAAATTAGGACTGTAATTTAAGGTTATTAAATGACCAACGAACCATGGCAAAAGAAAAAAAAGCGATCCGGCTTTAACGATGCAAGGGAAGCCATGGAACAGGAATTTCCTTTTTTTTCTTCCCTACAACATGTGACTGGTGTTATCCCAGGATTAGCATCTTTTCCCCTCTTTTGTCCTCTTTCTCCTTTACATCTCCTTGTTTTTTCCCCCAGAACAAACTTCCATAGTGGGACAACTGGAATCCAGTGTGAAAATCCTGGTGGGATTTGAGACTCAGAAGTCATTAGAGCGAAACTCACATTCAGCACAAAGTCATTGGGAACGAAAATGAAACCAAGCCCACCTTTGTTCTGCTCCCACATAAAGAGCCCTGTCAAAGTCTTTTCCTGTCTGCCTCGCCCTCCTCCTCCAAGCATTAGACTCTAAGGAATTCAGTCTGTCAAGCCCACAGAAGAGTGAGCTCACCAGCACAAGGTCTCCTCTCCTAAATTAAACTGAAAAGCAAACAACCACCAGTGTTTAATTCAAAGGCAACTCACGCCTCATCTTTTTTTAAAAACACCTTTAATGTCGAAACACAAAGTGTGTGTTTGAGAGTGGAGTCAGTTCATACATGAGTAAGTACACACACACACACACACACACACACACACACACACACACACACACACACGCTTAAACATGTATGCATGCACACACAACACATGCACACACAACACACACATGATCTGAGGATGAGTGGCAGACCGATAAGGCAGAGATGACACTCTGCTAGGCTTGTTAGTGGTACACACACACACACACGCACACACACACACACACACACACACACACACACACACACATGCACACACACACACGCATGGAGTTCCCAAGCGTGACTTGCCATCTCCATCCAAGAACATTAAGAGATTTTACCACACCAAGGCCTTTCTCTCCGCCATGCTCATAATCGCTCACCACATCTCCCAGTCCCCGTATTTGTCAGCTCTGTTTTGCTGGTGAGCCTCACAGATGGGTCAAAGCTGGGCTCATCTTTTCACATGATTATCTCAGTGAGGAGAAATCTCACATCTCACCTCTATTTGTCTCTTATATGCACTATAGCTCCCACATCTCTTCCCCTGGGTCCCAGTGAGGATGCTAATAACTATATGCCTTTGCTGCAGGATTATTCTCAGCCATTGGGGTCTGTGCAGAGCTCTTCCTCATGGCTGATCAAAATCATCTCTTCCCAGGCTTTCTGTAAGTACAGTATGTGCCACAAGGGATAAGATACATTATCGCACTCTTCCCTATCTGCTCTTTTTGGAATATACTGCTTTATAATCATATTACAACTTTCACAACAGTTTTTATCTTTGCTTTTATACTGTATGTATGTAGTGCATACACACATTTTACATGAGGGCTCAGAGAGGAGGGTCTTTCAAGGTGACCTCAAGGACACAAGGAGGGTCTGGAACAGACGTTAATTCCTTTAAGTTCTTCTGTTATAGACTGCAAGTTTCTGTCAATGTGGTGAAGCGCAAGCTCTTGCAAAGCAGAATTCAAAAAAAGCTCCCAAACAGAAATACACAGGAACGCCAGCACTATTAATACAACTGTCACGTTTTATCATTGGGTGTGCATCCTATTTACTCTCATGTGCAATCTGGCATTCTAACTATACATGCCAGAATCTATTATGAAAGCTGGGCCCTTTTCTCATTTTTTTTCTCAAGGCTTCTGAGAAACAATTAGCTTTGAAGTGTAAAATATGATCCCATCGCATCTGCCGAAGTAGCTCAGCTTCATATGTTGTTATTATTAAGTTGTCAAAGAGACAAAATGCGTTTTGGTTACTGTACACCATGACACACAGTGTAGTGAATGAAAGTGAATGCATGTTTAATTTAAGAGCGTAGTATTCAATAAGCATCTGAAGCAGTGCATAGAAGTTGGCGACTGCTTACACATTCAGACCACTGCCCGACCCATTCCTTTGGTTTAATAGGAAAGGGAATTGTTCTTGGTGTAATGATTTTATTTATCCCCTCCAGTCAATGACAATGAGCCCCCATTCATCAATGTTCAATGATTTACTGCTGACACAAGATTTGTGACCAAGGTCTCCTTACAAACACATTCATTATAATTCAAAAAGCAAAACTGACTCTAATGACACATTTCTCCTTAAATATTCAATAAACCTGTTTGGTAGGTATCATATAGATTCAGCGATGTTGTGTCACTCATCATACCAGTCAACTTTTAAAGATGAAGTCCCCATCCACTCAAAAATGTGTTTTCCATGTTGTTACTTGGAGGTTTGATCTTGTTTGATGCATGTGCAGAGTTTGACACTAGAAGACTGTTTATACGTTCATCTGCTGAAAGGAACCCTTTCTGTGAGCTCACTTTAAACTGAGTTCAATACATGAATGTACGAGCATAATTTTGTGATGTCAACTAATTTGGTCCAATCGTGGTCCAATACGCAATTCGTACCATCGTGATGTGAAAACCTGAAACCGCCAGTGCATGTACACTGAAAATGTACTTTTTAACCAAGGAGGAAACATTATTTCATATTCATAGATTCAGAATTTCTCAACAAGGGTCAGAATGTTGATCAATAACAATTGAACTTTATAGAGAAAATTCCATATCAGACACAAATTATTTTTTTAAGCCGTGTGTTTTACATGTTTTAACGTTTTGTTTTATTGTTTTATGACTTGCATTTTTGTACAAGGTCTATAATAATAACAGATAATATTGTGAAGTTAAAAAGAGGGAGTGAGAGAAAAGGTATCTGCACTTCAAACTATCTACTCGTGATTTGTTTAAAATTATAACTAAATGGTTCATTGAACAATTGCAGGTTAGTGATCTCGCTAGATATGTGTCTGAATGTGCAACATGAGGAAACCTTTTGGGTTTATCAGTCTACCATGACTGATTAATGTGGTGGATAGAAAAGGTCCATTCAACATATTTTCTAGACTTGAGATTTCCAATATATCCCGAACCATAAATGACAAAAAAAAAAAACCAAACAAACAGAATATCTAATGGGTGCAACCTTTGTGTGCTCATCTGCTGTTACATAAGATTTCAGCAGACTGAGGGAAGTGACAGTAACTGTCAAAACACAACCGGTCCTGTCAGCTCCAAACAACCAGCTGAGGAAATAAGATGATCAGGACAGGAGACTTTTCGGTATTGGAACTCAGCCTGACAGCCTCCCAGTGAGATCTGGCTCTGCTCTAGCACAGTCACCTCTATCTCCTCTCTCTTTTAGGGATAGTAATCTACTTGTCAAGAGGAGGACAGGACACACAGGGGGGGGGGGGTAAAGAGAGAGGGAGAGACAGCTGTAATACCTGTCTCCACCTTCAGGGACTCCTCACTTGATTAATGAAACAATTGACTCAGTGATTAACACCTGTGCATTGAGTTACTAAAAAAAGCTCTGGTAGACCTGAAATGGTAAGATATTGATTTTCTCTCCTCCCTGAGCGCAACCCCCATCTCCTTGTCCCCTACCCTATGACCATGAAGAAGAAACTGAGCACAATGCAGCCTTTCTAATTAATCAACTCATTTACATACTCAGTGGGGTTACATTGTTTCTGATCACACTGCAGTTAATATAATAAGCCTGCTCCTGTATTAGCATGCATCTCTTTTGTATGCAAAGAGGAGACTTGAAGCTGCTCCCCAAACAGTGTTATATTTGTGTAGTTAAATGACAAGTGGGGCTGATAATGAATTAATTATGAGATGTGTTTAATGCAACATTCAGACAGCGCTGCCTCTTATTTGCTCTTCCTGAATCTGCTCACTTTATCTGTTGTTTGCTTTAATAATTATTGATTGGAGTTTCTCTCTGTATCTGTACACAATGACCACTGACCCTACGGTAACAATACAGTACATGTATATTCAATAACGTGATGGATGACTGGAGACAAACATGAATTTCACTTTAAATCACTCATAGGCTTAAGAAAAATATGACTTTTCAGTTACCATGACAAAGTTTTATTCATCATCTTTTTAGTACTAAATGGAAAATCTGGTATTTGACAACCTGGTTGTTATTGTCATATTTCTGTCCAACGTGGTCATGATGACATTTAGCACCTCTTTTATGAAGATGTGGGACACATGGACTCCAGTTTGCTACAACAGCTACAGGGATTTCCAAGGGAGCAGTTTCTGTCTTTACTTTTGGTCGGACTAAAACAAGTGTTGAGATTAATTCTGTTAAATTCAAGGTTTTTGCAAAGCTATAGGCTTGTGCTTCTCAGTGTTGTTCTTGCTGTATTCTGTGTTTGTTACAGCATAATTTATACAATAGAAGTGGTGACTAAAATGTTCCTATAAGAAGAGTCCGAAAGACCATTTTGTTTCACATCTTCTGCTCTCTTGTTGAAAAAGAGGGTTTTTGTTGTTTTTCAGTATCCAGTTACTATACTTACTATCCATTAGTGAGTGACTTACATATCCCACTGACATCATTATCAGCTCACATGAAAGCTGTCTACTCAGCAATGTGTTTACAAAATGATGATATTATGGAGCACACTAAACATTTAATTGGACATCAGATACATGCATTATACTGCGGGAGAGGTTTGAGTTTTGTCGCTGCTGATGAACTGATCTTAACTGACATGAATTAAAGCTGATCATAGTTTTAGATGTTACGTTTTGATCATTTAAATAACACTTTCATGACAAGGTATGGTGGAGACTTCAATTATTTGGAGTTTAGTATAACTTTAGGACAAAAGCACAACACTGCAACACATGCAGTTTAACAGGGAGATCTGTTGCTTCTCCGCCCTAATGATGAGGGCAAATTGAAAGATGAAGATCGAGATGGTCGTAGGACAGAGGTGCTTACTGTCAGCATTTACATTTGCCCGCCCCCGCAGCTATGCGTGTTGCATTATTCTGTCACACGTATAGATCAGATGGGTCAAAAGATCCTATCTCTTTAAACAGGACCAGCATCTTCCCTCTCAACACTCCCTCATGAGGGACACAGTAGAAAATGTGCATTTATTAATTGGAATTCAGGACCTGAGGCGCTATGAGTACATGAAGGCTTTGAAAGGGGAAGTTAATGGCAAACTTTCAATGTGAAACTCAGTTGTTCTTTGTACCAGAACCTTGGTTGAAATCCACTGAAGCCAGTCTTTGGTAGCAAAAACTAGTTTATCTGCTGTAAATGCTTTAAAAATAGGGGATTATTATGTAACAATGCATGGGAGGAGGATGAAATATTTTGAGGGATTTATATTATATTGCAAAATGGGGATTATTACGAAGAAAATTCTTGTTTTAATTGAGTTTAAGTCCCAAGGAGTAAAGATGGTTAATTTATTTCTCTCTCAATATATCCTCCCAAGTTTGTCACTGGTGTAATAGTTCATATAATAAAAACACATGTGTTATCATCGAGGCTTTTCTAGGATGAACTTCATATGTTATCAGAAGTTACATTTTTTTTTGTACGTCTTTAAAAAGCTGAAGCTTAAATCTGTTGTAGGATTTTATTCCATGAGAAAGGCTAGAAGGTAAATAAAATAAATACAATAAAAAAAGAATCACTTTCCAATTCATGCTGTCATTTCAAATAAAGCCATTGCCCAATAATGTGAAATGTGGAGTGATTTTTCAGAGAATGAACTCTCACCAATCTGCATCTCCTCCAGGTATGTTTTGTTTTGACAAATACACAGAGGAATATGTGCAGCCCTTGAGTGAAGGCAGCAGCAGCGTCTTTTCTGAAGTCACTTCCAAATATTCAGAAACAATTACAATTCATTAATGTCCGCCTGGTTTTTATAACCATTTTGTTTGTCATTTTCTGACTATGTTGAGGATGGAAAACAGAGATGAGAGTCAAATATACAAAAACCAGAAAATCACTGGAGAGGTGAAAATCTGGTTGTGACAAGAAATAGGATATAAGCAATTTTGTTTTATTACCTCCGCCAAGGAGGTCGTATTTTCACCCGCGTCTGTTTGTTTGTTGGTTCGTTGGTTTGTCAGCAGGATTACACCAAATGCACTGAACCAATTTGCACCGAACTTAGTGGAGGGATGGGGCATGTGCCAGGGAAGAACCCAATAAATTCTGGGTCAGCTCCAGATAATTTACTATAAATTTTAATTTGTCTCTCTGAAGCCTGGTGTATGTTGTTTGACTCTGGCCTTGGCGGAGGTCTGTGCTGTCTTACTGCCTTTCCAGTTTGAGTCTTTGGTGAGTCTGTTAGTTTAAATATGGAACAATCATGCCAGAAAACAACAGTTTCACAAAAAGATTTTATCACTGGGTGTTGTTTTCCCATTACGTTTGTATGCAGTGAGCAGTGTTTGTATGTGTGTCAACATATGTTAAGCTGCCATCGGAATTATGTTTGTCTGTTGGGAGCAGAAGAAGAGGTAGTGTGACGTTTTAGGGCTGTAGTTCCCTCACCTTAACCAAACGGTTATTGTTTTAACCATAATGATAAAGATCCACTAAACCTCACACAGTAGTCATTGTAGCCAAACCATGAACTTTCCATACACCTAATCAAGTTGTTTTTGTGTCTAAACCTAACCAAACCTTAACCACAACAGTGTGAGCAGAGTAGGTTGAAGGCCTAACTCAAATACTCACATTTCACCACTGACCTATAGATTCACATTAAAGATGTGCTGGAATATTTCCAGAAACCTGCAACACAATCAGAGGCAGAGAGTGGACATTTGCTATAGTATGTCACAGATGTCACAGAAAATTTAAGAAATGTTTGTGCTATAAATTATTTAATTAATGACCTTCAACTGGATGGATAAGGTAAAGCAAAGCACGGGAAAAAAACTGATTTTGTTCAAATTAGTCAAATACTTTGCCCGGAAGTTGGTACATGAGTAAGACAAACCAGCATTTGTTGCAGCAGAAGTGACAGCTGGACTTTCAGCTGAGTCTGGCTCTTACACCAACAGATAGAGGACAGCCGGCTGTCCAGATGTACCCTAAACAGAGTCCCACACGCCCCCTCTGCCCCTGAGGCCTGTTAGCCTCAGATGGTGCCGTTCCTGCTGCCCATCCACACTCCACATCTCCACTGAGCAATGAGCCGGTCACCATGGGACAAAGTGGCACAGCAACATTCCTAGACAGATGTCACTGCTCAATTCATCACACTGTGCAGATGCACTCCGGTGGACCCGTGGCTCACTAACCAGCTGACACAGGTATCTATATCTGTATACCACGCATCTTAACTCCAGGACATCACAACCTGAAGGTGTTCCATGTGACAGCTTATGGCCAAATACACTTTGCTTGGTGCTGCTGCTACTCAGTGAAGTAAGAAAAGTACACGCTCAACAAAATCTCTGCATGTGATGTAACCAGATAGCATTTTAACCAAATTCCACAGTCCTAACATGAACCCAAACTCAGACAGTGAATGTCAAGAGAATACGGAGTATATCTTAAATACATAACAGGCCACTGCACATGTAGACATAAACTACATTATATTCAGTTGTGACATTCTTAAAAACAAGTACAAAAAAGGAACTGTTATCAACATTACATACTGGTACTCTGTAATACTGCTATTATTCAGTGTCAAAGATCACTAAGAAGACTCCCCTGAAGAGAAATATAGCACACAGTAATAAAACAGTGCTGGAATGAAAAAGAATTTTATTAGCTTTGCAGAAAACCTTGAGGCATCAGAAAGATCTATATGTGCTGTCATGATTTCATCATATTCTACGAGATGTGCATTGATTTTTTTCTTTTCTTTCTGGCGTGGAAACATGACGTCAGTGTTTTTTCTTGCAAAAGAATATTTGAATTTAAACAAAACACGGAAGATGTTTTTTTTTTTTTTTATTTAAGCAGTTTTCTGTTTTTATGTAACAAACAAGTTCAGTATTAGGGATATGAATACCAAGGAGGTAAACGCTGAGATATCAAAGCTCAATTAAAGCTTGAAGCCACTTCTGGCTTTTTCTCATATAACATTGTTGTTTTCTCAAGTTTAGGATGAAAACAGAGTCAAAGCAGACAAGAGTGTGCCCTCCCAAATTTATGCTTATTTAATGCAGAGCAGCAGCCAAACAAACAAACATCCTTTGCTTTCATTGTCATCAGCGCGAGTGCAAATATTCCTGCTTTCTTCAGTATGACCCTGAGTCTTCCCTTGATATAGAGTCAAAACCTGGGGGGAGGGTTTAAGCCCCTCTATAACAACATTATTATTGAGGATCTGGACTGAAGCAACACTATAAATGGAAGTTAAGGGAAGGACCTATTACTTTTAAATGAAAGCTACACATTAACACAAAACATTTTTCCATTGCTGTTAACTGGGATTGAGGCTATTTTTGAATCTCGACCACAAACTTTCGTTCTTTTTAGCCATTTTATTTTCTTGACTTATTTCTCAGTTCTTCTTGTAGTCTGTCGTTTTGTCTCAATACTTTTGATTTGTGTGTGTATTATGTATTATTCAAATTTAGGTATTTTACCTATTTTTTGCACATCTCATTAGTCAGCACTTTTCCTGGGTTTATTATGGAAATTACCAAAGTTGAAAGAATTTCTAAAGAATAATTTTCCTGAAATATTTTTCCAAATGCTTAAAATAGCTCAAAACACAATTTTCTTTTAAATTTAAAACAATTCCTTTCCAAACTGATTGTACAGGTTTCAGTGACTGAGTGATTCACTGATGCAGTTTGTGTTGTTTTTCTCCACATGAGGAAGGAGCATGAAAGGGTCTCTGTTTGGTGCAGACATGTCACGGTGATTGCAAAAGCCATTAAATGTCACTACACTGACAGCTGTTCAGGGTCATTCATCAAATGATGAAGTGAGAGAGAGTGTTGGAAAGATGAGGCGAACAGGAGGGGATGCAAATCTGCTGAGGAAGGGAGCGCAAAAGTTGATGAAACATTTCTTGGATGATTACCCCCAGGTTCAGCTGGTCCTCATTGGCCATTCAGACATTTCTCAATTTTCCGTACTGAGTTAGTTGGTTCATGGCTCTGTGCTGTACTAAACTTTACAAAGAGTGTGCTTTTTCATCTTCTGGCTTTAAAGAAAGTGCAAAATTTATATTTACATAGAGAAAATCTCATGTAAATAATTCATCTCATGATGAAAGGACACCTATTAAGAGTTACCAGCCTGTTCTGTCAATCAAGTCACAGATTTTGAATCCAACCTGATCAGATCTGCTTGATCTATCTTGAGTGGCAGCCTGATTAGCCTTAGTGGACACTTTCTCTTTCTGTCACACACCGTAAACACACACCCAGTCATGTGCCTGCATGCACAAATGCTCCCATGTTTACACGACAAAGGTTGGACCATCTTATGCTGTTTACTCTTTATTCACCTCTCAAGGACACAGACCTTTATCAGGGCTGACCAGTGCTGTGTGTCCCAACTTCCTCCACCCTGCTGATGCTCCTCAAAGGGCAGCAGGACAAAAGAGAGATGCAGCGTATGCTTAACACTAAGCCGATGGCTCCAGACACTCCCCATCCATCACTGTCTGCCCCAGAGCAACCTCGTCTTGCCTGCCATCCCACCACTGGAATGCAGGCCTTTACATATAGTAGAATTATGCACATCTCTGGAAGAGCAGTCATATCGAGGATTTCAGGTGAAAACAGAAAAGAAAAAGGAAATACTTTTGTATTTGGAAACAGTAAAATTCAGGTACCTCTAAAAAACTGAAATCTTCAAATGAGTGAAAAAACATCTTTCTCGCCTTTGGCATGAGCACATAAAGCCTGAGGGTCCGCTAAAGTGGAAAAATGATGCATTAGTCATAGTTTAGGGTGATGTTGAGTTCTTCCGTTCTTTTGAAGATGCACGATATTTAGTGTGTGGGTCTTATTTAATGAAATCCTTTCATCTGAAAATATAAAGAACCTGTCTTTTACTGTGTTTTGTTGATACTAGTCTAGACATTGGATAACAAAATTATATAAGATTTCTCATTATATTCTAAAGTTTCTCTACATCTCTAGTGACCATTGCACAATTAAAAGTACAACACTGTTAGTGCATTAAGGTAGAGGGGCAATTTGAGATATTCCATGAGGGCAGAATAAAGCTACTTATCCTCCTTTCAAGGTTACAGCACACTCGGTGATAAGGTACATTTCTATTGGCTTTGTGAATGTATGGGAGAATTAAGGCATAACAATCTCAATAATGTATGTATTGTGGTGAGAGCGTAGGCGTACGAGATTATGATCCAGTTTAATTGGAGGCCTGTGTCATTCTTACTCTGTGGCTTTGACTCCTCTGGTCAAATATAATTTTCTCATCAACACCGCTGGATGTTAGCGGGTGCCAGTTAAAACCAATGGGATTCCAAATGAGTTGGAATTAAGAAAATGACTCAATTAGTGGCTATTTATTCACAGCTGCACACTGCCCAGGGAGGCAATTAACTCCTTTAATGCCTGAGCATGAATCAGAGGTGTTTGAAACCTCTAACTATGTGCAAGAAGTGAATGACAAGGTCAAATGTGTTACAACTAAGAGAAGACCGGATGAGTTCAAATCCAGGTTTTACTGTCATGTACATTTAGAAATTACAGCTGTACATTCAAATGCAATGAAATGCATCTGCCCAGGCGCTCTCAGCCCTTAAAACTATATATAAATAAATGAGAATAAATTAAAAAAAAAAAAAAAAAAACAAAACAACAGTACTTAAAAACACAACCAATAAATAGCAACTAATCCCACAATACACAAATCAGTGAGTTATGTAAGGTGCATTTTGTTCAGTAGTCTAATCGCCTGCGGGGTAAAAACTGTCTTTGAAGTGGTTGGTTCAAGCTCCAATACTCTGTAGGCGTTTTTCTGAGGGAAGGAATGTGAACAGCCCATGTGCTGGGTGGCTAATATCTTCCTAGGTCCTTCCTTCTTCAGCGGGATAGGTACATGTCCTGAATCTGTGGCAGTGACATTCTTATGATTTTTGAAGCTTTTTGGGCTCACCACGTTTTTACTGTCCTCCTCAATTGTTTATGGTCCTGTTCAGTGAGATTGCCAAACCACACCAGTATGCCTCCAGTAAGGATGCTCGCTTTTAGGGGCATCCCATATTTTTTAAGGTATCACAGAAAGTAGGGTCTCTGTTGTGCTTTCTTAATGACAAAACTGGTGTTTAGAGATCAAGAGAGAGCTTGAGATCTGAAATAAAAAAATCTAAAAGATATTCACAATTTCAACAGAGACATCGTTGATTTAAACAAGTGGCTTAACAGTTTTGGGTTTATTTTCCTAAGACAAATAAACAGACACAGGAGAAAACTATTGAAAATATATCAGAATATATCAGAATCTACTCCTTCCTTTACAATATAATGCTTTATGAATCACTAGTTTTTGTATTTACACTGAGAAAGATAAGTCAGAGAGAAACAGCTGAAACTAGCTCAACAGTGCCATCAGGATTGACGGGATGGATTCCAAAGATTTTATTTGAGGCAGCAGCTCTATGTTTGGGATATTAGTTTTTCACTTTCTTGCCAAAAGAGAGATGAGAAGATACCACTCTGAGGCCTGTCCACCAAATATTAAGCTACATGTAGGAGATGGTTAGCTTAGCCTAGCAACACTGGAAACACAGGGAAACAGCCTGGTTCACATAATCCCATAAAGCCACAAATTGCTGACTTTACACTTTGGTTTTTGTAAAGATAAAAAACAAAGTGTTAAATACAGAGATTTAGAGAAGCTGGTAGAAAGATTATCTTGCTGTGCAAAGGATCAGTCTGCAAAGTCATGCAAAGTTAACAGCCCAACCCCAAATTTGGTATTTAGCTGAGCATTTATCCAGACTGACACACGGCACAGTCTTACAGTCAACAATGGAGTAAGCTACTCCCGGAGCAAAATGATCATGAACAAATAATAGTACGAGGGGATCAGAGTCACAGCATCTGCAGATGAAACAGATGTGTTCGTACTTGAGCGATAGATTTATTATATATTTTTCTCATCTTAGATTTGTATTTTTATTCAATTTATTCTAATTCAAACATCATGGGTTCCCAGGGTGCGGCGACAAAAACTGTACAGCACTTGTGACAGGTTCACTCAGTCAGTGACAGCAGCAATAATTGGTTGTTTAGTAGATTTTTGTAAAATAAATAAATCGATGGATAAAATAACTTGAAAAGTCAGTAAACAGTTTGTTGTAATTGCCATAACTTTGCCAACAGCTAATTCCAATTCTATTACGCATTTTGGTGACTATGTGAGAATTATCTTTTGAATAGACTTAAATAGGAGCATGTACTGTAGCATCTTGAATTATTGTTGTGTGTGTGTTAATGGAAATTGCACCAAACACTGCTATATTATTTGGAGGTTTTCTGTTAAATGAAGGGGAGGATGCAAATAAAATATTAATAGGATAATGGAAAATTAGAAAAATGGAAAATCTTGCTTTTGTACAAAGTAAAACATAACTTTCACGTCCTGCTCTTAAACCAGAAACCAGGTGATTCCCATGAAAATGTGCAGTAATTAACATTATATGACAGAAATCAAAACGTTTTAGTTTTTGATTATGTTTAATGGCAATATTGGGCCAGAAATCATGATATGAAGCTCCAAAATATAAAAAGTTGAGGTGACAAAGAGCAAAACAACTAATTTAGTTGTGAAATAACTTCAACATACATTGGTTCTAACTGATCAGTTATAACTCTGAAGTTGAATTTGAGCCACGGTGTCAGTTAGAGAAACCTGCTGCTTTCTCGGTGGTATTTCAGTGTATCAGTGTTTTGCAGGGTTTATATATTTACTGTTCTTTGGCAGTGGCATAGATGGCAGCAGTGCAGACTTTGCCTGGAGTATAAAAGTCTGTGTGCTCTTCCAGGTGATAATTTAGGTGACATGAGGTGGAGAGTTCGCTGCTCGCTCTTCTATGCAAGTAAGTACCGAGTTAATGGGAGGCAGGAAATGGAAAACTTTATTCTGCCACAGCGTTGTGTTATAATTGTGTGCACCCGCCTTGGCACATTTGCTGAATCTGGAGGTGCATGTTAATTTGGACGCAGCACACGTCTGACTGGTTTCATGTTTAATATGTTTCTTCACCAGTGTTGTTTTCAGTAGTGTCTGCAGTTGAAACTTGGTTTAAAGACATGCTGCTAGGCTGTAAACATACAGTGAATGTGATGTTTGCTTTGGTGTCATGTTGGGGTGTGATCATGCTGTGTTTTCAGTCATGCTGTCTCTTATTTCGTCTCATGCTCTTATTCACGTATTCAGCAACATTGTGGCAGTTCTTCCATGTTCTGAAGGCTGTCTGTAAACTGTAAGTAAAATGTGTGTTCATGTGGCCATCATGGTTGTTTTCCATGATTGCTTCATGGAAACGTAATGTTTGCACATCCGAGTCACTGTGCTGCCGATCGAAGCGGTGAGAGAAAGTCTGAGAAACATCAGCAAGATTGATGTTTCACAAACATGTCAGTGAAAACATGAAACCGTGTTTCTGAATAGAAGCCTTTACATCAGACAGACACACACACACACACACACACACACACACACACACACACAAACAACCTTGAGCCTCTCCTTGAGCACTATTTACAAGGCATCTTATAAACGTCTTTTTTCCCTACCTTCAAACATATACAGTATATATTTTATTTTATGGGGACCTGTCTATGATTTATGAGAAATGATGTATATGCAGTACCTCACATCCACCTCATGGACCGAAAGAGTTGCGTGGCTTCAGTGTTGTACTAAAACTTGATAGTTTAAAATCTTGTATTCAGCTAAAGCACTACAGTTTATGGTGCAAAGCTAAAGGTGCTAATACAGATATATTTGACCCAAATATAGAGTAGTCAAGGCTGAATAAACAACACAACCTGTGCACCTATAGCTTTGAAGCTGATCTTTACAGCTTGGCTGCTTCTTGGCTCGAGTGTCTTTAAATTATTTTACACAGCAATGACACATGCATCGATTTATAGTACAGATGTTAATAGTGAAGTGATAATACAGTAAAGCTGTCATCAGGATGATTATTATAATACCTGAGGCCATATCCCACAGGGATTATAAAACACGAGAGAACAGAGAAAAAGCTGTTCTCTACTTAATTCTAAACACTTCCTCTTTAGCTTCACTTCCCCTTAATGTCCTTTCCTAAAATGCACTCTGCGAACAAAACACAAATCACACTCTGACTACTAAGTTACACTGGCCTCTAATAATTGCAGCCTCAGAGCCAAACCGTGAATTACATTTTACTATACAAGAAGATGAAGGGGATGAAAATGTAAACAAAAACATTCACATGTAGGCAGCTACCTCAACAAATGTCCTCCAGGACCTGCATCAACTCTGGGGTGAACATATCACATAACCTTATTTACTATCTACCACTGGGTCTCTGCGGGTCTCGTTTCATGACTGTCGAGGGCAAGAGCTTTATTGGGCATCCCTCTTCAGGATGTTTCCATCATGATTGCTGGAGAGGCGCTTGGATGAAAGAAACAGAATTATTACAAGATTACATCTCACTCCTGCTCCTTTCACTCCCCCCATGTGGCTGTTGATGATATTCTGAGCTGCTGCCCTACATGCCTCTCGCTTTCCCCTGCTTATAAATCCAAAGGCAAGCTGCCATTTGAGACTTTACGACATTCACAACCCAAGTCAATGATCCAGGCTTGTGCAAGTTAAAACAAGCTTGTGTACGTGGAGATTGTCTGGCAGGAATGGTACAACTGTAGTGTAATAATTTTGATAATATAAGACATATTTTTGTGTTAGATGCAGGATAAATCATCAAGAATAAACATATCTTCTCTCTTCATAATACAGCACCACAGATATTATAATTCCACAGAGTTTGAATGGTTAATTAATGATGATTGATCACCTGAGTGTGTCATTAAACTCAGCATAATGTCATCCCAGAAGAAATGGAGATATTTGTATTTGCTATAGACTTATATAAACCCATTGGAAAACGCCCTTTTCTTCCTTTTACCCACAGCATAAAGCAGAATAGAACCTGGGTTTGAGTCCATGTCCACACAGCATATGTGTGTTTGTGCTTATGTTGGATGCTGGTGTCGGTGTTGGGGCGACTTCAAAAAAAGCCAGTGGTTGCCATAGAGACGGGCACAGAGAATTATGGGTGGAACAGACACTAAGGGAGACATCATCGGTGTTTGTTTAGTTAATGTTCCAATATGTTCCCTTTCCTCCTCCTTCCTGTTCTGACATGCGTGGAATCTGAAATGACCTCCTTGCATCTCCAGCACTTTCCAAACTCCTTTCATCGATCTTTTGTTTTATAGTTCTTCACATAACTTAGTATTCTACCGACGTGTAACCCCTCACACACTCCGACTTGTGTTCCCATTAGCCATATTTATTGGTGTAATTCCTCACTCTTAAGACAAGAGGAGCAGTATTGCGTCCCCTGGTGTCATTTGCTATCATTCCATTAGTGCCTGTCGGTTTCATTGTAATGTAATAGCAGCAAGCAAACATGAAACCCATTACGTGACCCTCCTGCGAACCCCACACCCCAGCCCTGTTCTCTACAAATTTCAAAGTCGTGAGGGAAATGTAAATTAAGAATAAGGAGAGAGCTTGTGGCAGCAGCTTTAATTTTGCGAGGTTTGATGTGACACAGAAAAAAAGGTTTAATTTTCTTGCCCTCAAAGAGGTGAAGATAGACAGCAAAGAAAGAGCGGGGCTTTCCTTTCGGGTAGCAATAACACCGTCCAAACAAACCAGACCATATCAACAAATACTAAATCACTGTTTTTATTCATCAGTGAAGAAAAATTAACAGGTCTTAAAAAAAAGTTTTGTTTTTCATTTCACCAAAGGCATTTGGTGAACGCTAAATCTAGAGCACCTGTGTCAGTCCTCCCTTATTCTCTTTTATTTTAATTATTCTGTTCAATCTATCCCTCTCTTTCTCTCTTTCCTAGATCTACATGGCCATCACAAAAAGAAGAAAAAAGCCACTATGTGGACATTCTGTCTAATTAAGGGATTAGATACACTTCCCTGGTCTTGTAGAAAAGCCCCATTTATTTCTTCTTATTGAATTTTCGTTTGTTTTGTTTCTGTTTTATTCAATTTTATGCTGCAGTTTGTATTCATTAGAGGGCAACAGCAAGAGTCAGTGGGCATCCAAAACAATGCCACACAGAGTTTAAGTATCTCGGCCTGAGCAATGATCAGAAAGTATTTGCGTGCATTACCATCTTAATGTTCTTGACTCTTCCTCCATCAAAGAAGGCATGGCAAGCATCCAGGCCTCATATAACATGTAAAAACATTCCTGGTCCTTTTTTTTGTAATCTGCATTTGCTTTATGGTCAGAGATCATCAGGTTGTTCGTCACTCATAATGATCTATTCTAAATACACTGCACTGTACTGTGTTTTCAAATACTTCACCTTGAGGATTAGGTTTTTCCTTTGCCAATTCTTAGTACTTCTGTGTAGCAAAACCCATTATTCATTCATTACATACTACAAGCATTTTAGAATAACATCAGCAAGTAGCAGTCATTTCTGCAAATGCTCAAAAAGCGACATATGTTTGTGTTCAAGACAAGGACAAACAGCGGCCATAGAAATGGTGACTGTTGTCACCAATGGAGCAAGGAGGAAATGATGCGATGCTGTCAGAAAGCTACAAAGCCCACAGAGGGAGGAGGACAGGATGGATGGGTTCACAAAACCTAAAGTTATCATTTAACTGTGATGAAGGTCCCAGGTTTTGCCCTGACTCTAACCAAGCTGTTCTTGTGTCTAAGCCTTCAAACCGTAGAGAACCATAGTGGTGTCAGAAAATGTTTATTTCTAATGATTTTAGAGGGTGCTGACAAATGATCCTGCCTATAGGGCAAGTGCAAAAGATCTACTGAGTCATTTAATTTGGAGGATTTGTCGTCAAGCCACCAAAATCTGTGGTAAACCTATCAAATTATGTTAATCTTCTCACTCTCAAATTACAAAGATTCTTTAAACCGACAGAGCTTTATTGCAATGTCTAGTTTCCAAATTATGTTAGACTGAAATGATATACAGTATATAAACATACATACACACACACACACACACACACATATATATATATATATATATATATATATATGTATGTATGTATGTATGTATGTGTGTGTGTGTGTGTGTGTGTGTGTGTGTGTAAAATACTTCATATTTTATAATATGATAGAGTGGCTGCCATTGTCTTCACCTGGTGTAAATGTGGCATATATGGTATTTACGTGTATTTGCCCACTCACTTGTAGCTGTATCATTTATAGTTCTTGATTTTAGTAGTTAGAAAATATATAGGAAATATTTATTTTAACTTTTAATACTGACATTGGTGTCTTTGGATTAATTTATTGTTTTTCTAAAAGAATGAATTAATTATAAGAATTGTACAGAGAATGAGTTTTGATTTATTTTGTTTGATATATTTGTTCTGAGTCAGTTTGCAGTTATACCTTGATAGTAAATCCACTGAAGACCAGCAAAGTCATTGTTGTTTCTTTTATTCTTTCTGAATAAAAGTAGCCTCTTTCTTTAAATATATTCATCCTGAGTCCAGTGTGATTTGTGGGTGCAACATAAACATGATATGCTGTAGCATCAATACAAACATCTGAAACAAGCCGACACAGACTATATTTTATGTATGATAATGTCTGACAGTGTGGACTAAGGTGATTTTTTTCCATCCTGAGGAAAAACAAGAGAAAACAACCAGAATATGTGTTAGAACCAGTTAGAAACCTCAACATTTATCTGGTCTATCTTACCCTAAGATTTACTGAAAAACCTCTTCAACCAGTGCAGCATCACCAGTTCACAGTGCAGGTATTATGCACTAGACAAACACGGAATCGGACTGGAATTAATAAAACTACGCATTCGTCCGTTACTCTCCTTTCCATCCAGGTACACTCCGAATACAGGTTGTACTACAGTTTTGAGACCTTTAAAAGGTCTTTCATTATATTCCTGCAATAGAGATGGAAACAAGAGGAGGAAGTTCCCTCGTAAGAGAGAAGATACTGTCAGTTAGTTACTTGGCCTTATCAGTGTATCTCAGCAGGGAGGCCAGAGCCAATCTACAGCGGCTGGTTTTGTCAGGATCCATGCCACATTGGGCTTTTGTTTCTTCAGCTTCCCCGGAGAGCTAGCCATGAGCCTGAGAGACGCGACTGAATGTCAGCCTCTCTGAAAAGAAGATCCCACAGGTGTCTCAGCAGGATACTGCTTAAAGAAGGGCTCCAAGACAGTTGAGCACAAACCAGCACAACCCTGCCAGGAAGTCATATCTAGGTAGGCCATCATGCAATTCTGTGGTCTGAAAGGAAAGTGCAGAGGAGTTTTAGTGAGCCATAAAATTGAAGCTGGCATCAAAGTTCATAGAAGTTAAAAAAAAAAAAAAAGTGAGAAATTAAAAATAGTAGTGTATTTTTACACCAAATCAGTCAAGGCTCACCATCCTCGTCGCAAGCAGAGACATAGATTTAAAGATGCCATTTCTTGGAACTTAGAAAGTGGGAAGTGTTTTGCAAATTTGAAAAAGGCTACAGTAAGACGAGTCCCGAAGGGTGGCTGTCACTTATGTGATATAAAAAACACAAAGGCTCTTTTGAGGCATGAAAACCTCTGCTCAGGGATTTCAAAGGAGGAAGATGATTATTATGATGAAGATGCATACAAAATGGCAGACATGCAGGCAAGCACAGGGGTGTGATTTTCATTAACAAAGACATTCATGTCAGAAGGCAAAAGTAGCGGGAGTGAGCACTTCTGAATTTTAATAGACCATAAACAAGAAACAAAAAAGAAGAGTGAAGGAAAATGCTTCAATTTTTTGTGGTCCCTCTTGAGTGGGTGGTGTATCCTACAATAGAGACACTTGCTGGAGGGCACCAAAGCCAACTTAACCATAGCAGGGTGACCTAAATATTCATGTACAGATGGTGATTAGAAGGATTGATACATGAGCAGGCATCCTTTTTTGTCTGATGATGTAAAGGAAAAGGTCCCGCCCCCCCACCCCCCATCAGTATAATGCATATTACACAACAGGGTGAATTATTGATTTTAAACCAAAGTAGTTAAAAAAAAAGAGAATCTGAAATGTCTAGCTGAGATAATTTTAAGATCCAGGAAATCAGTTCTCATTTCTTGAAGTTGCTTGCCTACCCATTAATTTTCAGAATAAGATGTTGTGCCTTTGCATGTCATAAACCTAATTACCCGTGATGGATGTTAGACAAGTTTCTGACAAGAACTAATAACTGTGTTGATCATTCCCTGAGAGTTCGCTGCTTCCCCTTCCTCCCACACCCAAACCCTGCCTTCCATCATGTCTGGGGATGCTTTGACAAAATAAACCCACAACATGCTGATGAATTATTCAATTTTGACTCAGTGATGTATGAAGACAGAGTTGCAAAAGAGAGATGCGGTTAGCACTACTGGCAAAACCTCCCTCCCTCCCACTGACTGAACCTCCAGTCAAACCAATTACCATCCACACCCCTCCAGCTCTTGAGCTCCGTGTGAGAAGTCAGAATAGAAGCGGCTGCTGACATTATTCTAGAGTAGCTGCAGCCAAAATTGCTGTGGTGGAAAGATGGATTTGATGGAAGTTATCAATTCATAGTGTACCTCAAAGTGATTTCCAGTTGTTCCAGCAGTTTGTCACAGGCAATCTGAGAGGAGGTTACTGCTGTACTTCGCAGCTAAAGCGAACAGAACACTGATGTGATGTGAAGTCTAAGGCTGCAGCTCACAATGATTTTCATTATCAATTAATATGCGGATTTACTTCTCGATTAATCAGTTAATCATTTGTGTATGAAATAATGAAAAATGACCGTTATAATTTCCAAGGTGATGTCTTCAAATGTCTTGTTTTGTCCAAGCAACAGTCACAAGCCAAAGATATTCAGTTCAGTTCCTATTTCCTGCTGCCCACTGCCAAATTGAGAATATGATCAACCCTCACCAACCAAATCTCTCACTTTTCACTTTCTCACTCTGAATTCCCCCAAACTGAAACGTTATGATTCTCTCCCTCTCTCCCACCCTCCCTCTCATGTGCCCCTGGCTGTTGGTCTAAAGCTCTCTTAAATATTCATAACCAGGGAGAGGGGGAAACAGATGAGGAGAGCAAAGAATCACACACTTCAAAAAAGTAAACCAGAACTATACCCCCGTTTCTGGAACAGTAATACACACTTTTTCAAAGTCACGTTTTTGACAAAAAATGTACCTGTACCTGAAACAAGCCTGAAGCACCACGGCTGGGAATCGAGCAGATCGCTATGGGCCATTGTTTTGTTGTGCGGAATTAAAATTCTGATCAGACCTGAAATGATTAGTTAATTGACAGACAATTGATTGGCGACTATAATTAATTAATTCATCATTCAGTTAAGACAGTTTTTTCACTGGTTCTCAAATCTGAAGATTTGCTGGTTTTCAAAGACACCAAAGTGAACATCCTAGATTTCAAATTGTTGGACGGAAATTATGTGGATAAATTGTGACTGGCATTTTTAAAAGGCAATTTTCTGACAGTTTATGGAGCAAATGATTGATTGATTAATCATCAATCAATCAATCAAATGTAGATTTACCACAAGCTGGCTGCAAATTTTGGAGAATGTCTTCCTGTAAAAAATGACCCATATTGCAAGCTGATTATTATGATCAATGGTTTTTCTTATTACATTTAATTGTTAGGCACCTATAGTGACCATAGTAAACATGACGGGGGCAAAGGAAGAAGTCAGGACATATAGCAAACCCATACAGAGTGACAAGGTCTGCGTTAGGAGGAGGTTGGGAGGGAGAGATGGGTCAACAAAACATCGTGCTTTCACACAGGACAACACTGTTCATTTCCCCATGTGAACTGTTAATATTGTTTACTTTACCAACAACTTATCCTCGTGCAAAAACGTGGATCATGTGTTCATTATTGTAACCATGTCGATGGTTCTCTAACCTTAAGGAAATACTTATTTTAACGCACAACGTGATCTTTTCCCAAACATAACAAACCATGACTGTTCATGAACTTAACCTCTTGTTTATTATTGTAACTATGACAATGGAAGCGGGTAAGGAAAAATGACGTATCCGATGGTTAAGGTTGAAAAACTTTTGTATATACAAATTTGAAATTAAAATTTTGTATATTTAGTATCGGGAACTATATAAAACATTTGTATTGCACAAAAAGATATGAATTCAGTCTCATGAGACCCACTATGTGCTTGCTGGGAAAAGTATACTTTTTGGTACAAACATGTACTCCTCTTCAATCTTTATTTTTGAGTGTGCAGCAGTGAGTGTGCGGATGAAGTGTTAGAGAGTGAGTTCTTCTCCTGGTTCTCTTTCCTTTTGCTCAAATACCAGGAGGTCATGCACATAAAAGACCTCACACTTGTGTTGTTTACAGTGTTGTTGAATCTCCTGCTGTTTTCCAGCTGTGGGCTTATTTTGATGTCAGTGTGAGAACAGTGTTACGCAGCCGAGACAGATGAAGGTCAAGCCCCCCAACACTTAAGACATGTACAGAATATTTAAGAAGTGGTTACTACCTCAGTTTATTAGTGTCTTTCGAGAAATGAGTGAAAAAATATTTTCTTTCGCAAAACATGATGCTGCGGTGTAAACTCTTCTTAAATACTGAAGATAATATTCAGTCACTTTTTTTGAAGACTAACTATACCTCTCCTCTGTAACTTTTTGTCTGGAAGTTTTCTATATTCATGCACCAACGTATATGCCTTGATCCATAATGCATGAGGTTGTAGCATGAAAATTAACAGTAATCTATGTTGTAAAACTTGACTGTGGAAAAAATTTGAAATAAATCTTCAAATAAATAGCTAACAAGTAATTTTGGATAACTTGAATCTAAATTGTGCTGCAGATGTAGCCAGTGCAGCCATTTTAGGTTGCACACATCAGTGGAGCATGCTACTATATCACATAGTTTGCCATTGCTGATGAGGGAGCTTTATTTCACACAAAGGTGCTGTACAGAATACCCTAAGCAGTCTTTTTTTTTAATTCTTTTCAACCATTAAGCCTTCACAAGGCACAGACTTCTTTTTTTACTTGGCTGCATTTTGTTAAGATAAGGTTGGAAGATAAATACATGTTTGGTGAATTCAGTGATGATCACTGTAGGAAGTGCAGCTAGGTGGGTTGCGGTGGGGTGAATGAAAGAAATGTTAAAATTTTACCTATAATAGTATATTGGAACTGAAATGACCCCACAGGTGACCAAATAAAACACAATGAATCGTCTGAATGCTGTAACACACCTTTCCAGTATATCTCCAACCCTACAGAGGGGGCCTGGTACCTCTTGTGCTACCTCACGTAAGCAGTTTCCTGATACTGCCCCATGAATCATCCTCTCCCTCGTTTGCTGCACTTGCTCTCTTGCTCGTTTGTTGCAGCAAAATTGTTGGTTACCCCCCCCCCTTTTCCTCAGACCATTGTGAAATGAGTAGCATTAGCTAACTGTCTTATTCTCCAGAAAATCCACTTTACCCTTGAGCAGCTGGTGTAAAACGTGCAAAGCAAAGGACTTCTGGAAAATATAACCTCTGAGGTCTGTTCCTTGCTAAAGTGGAAGACTACAATGTCAACCTTTTGCATTATAAAAAGATAAGGTGCAGTTGCCCCTGGTTTCATCATGCCTTATGTCAGAGAAGTTTCTTGTTGAATTCTGCAGGTTCCCCCTCTTTGTCTGGACATCTCTGACAGCTGAGAAGAGCTTCAGTCTTGTTTATTTTGTGTAACATAACTCAAATCCCTCTTAGACCCATTAACTCAGAGAAACATTTCCAGATCCCATCACATCACTAACAACTGAGTGTAAACAAATGAACCTGTTAAGATTCAAGGATCCTGCACAAAGGGGTTGATCGACTGTATGCTAATTGGCTCTATTTTCACCCTGACTAATTTTGCACCTAATTTGTACTGCTGCTTAGAGTCACTGATCAATTATAAACACGTTTTCCAGAATGCATGCACTCAAGTACTTTCAGCCATGGCAGAATATGAATAAGAAGAACCTACCCATTGTGAATGCCAATCAATAATTTAAACAGATATGTTCACTTCAAATGTTGGTCTGTTGTTGTGCTCTCTGGCCACAGTGAAAGAAAGACATCTCCCCTGAGCAGCACTCATACGTCTTTGTACTTCACTCTGACACTAACCATGCAGTACACTGAACTAAACCAATTTAAGGTGCATTTACTCAAATGTGGATCATACTGTATCTGTGACAGTTTACATGGCCAAATAGGACCATTATTCATGTTCAAACATCACAGTCCACTTCCCAGCCAAGACAGCTGCTCAATCAAACTGTGCCAGATTATTCTGTTGATATATAACCACATACCGGTAAAGCTGGAGCACCAAAAAAAATTTTGTTACAGGTTTTGAGGGAAAGGTTTGCATGCTTCCAGATCCATCATAATTATGATCCAACCTAGTGAGTAAAATGAACTCTACTGCTGCATGGCTTACATTTATGAAGGTAATCTACGGCCAGGATGTTAAAAAGCAAAAAAACAAACAAACAAAAAAACTGGGAATGTAAAACAAAACCCATAAATGAGAGAACTAAACTGAGAATGAGAACAATTAACTGAGAATGCTTTCATGGTTCAGTTCTTTCAAAGAAGAATCTGAGAGTGCAAAAAGCCTGATCATGTTACATAATCAAAACAGGACGACTGATTTGTTGCTACTTTAGGTTTTGGTGAATTAGTGGATTTTGCAAGAATTTGCAAGTCATTATGGGGTAACGCGAAAAAAAAGTGATGAGGTCGGAATACTTTCTGAATGCACTGTATGAGTATTAGGCTCATGTCAGCAGTGGTGGCAAAGTGTGTAAAGCTGCTTTTCCACTTTTCCCCCGCATTCTGCATGAAGCTGAGGCAGCAATGTTTTTGAAAAAGGTTTCCATCTAGAAACTTTACACTTGGGGACTATGCACTTTTTTGAGCGAATACTCCCTGAACGGTGCAAAAACAGATTCACATGTTTAGCTGAAGTTAATATGAGGCTTCTGTAGTCTGATTTAGTCTCATCAAAGGGTATTATAAAAACATCCTGGCCCACTTACTAAAATGTACTGCTTTTGTTTCCCGGGATAGTTTTTCCTTGTTCAGTTGCAGCAGAGTGTTTTGTTTTGGTTGTCACCAGTGTCTACTAGGATGAAGATACCCACTTGATTTGCCTACTCACACTGCTGAAGCCGGATATTAAATATGTGTGAACTATTTTGCTCAAAACAAGGATCGTGGAACCCATTTTATTTTTACATTGTTGCCGTCTTGCAAAGGAATCACTTCATGGAGAAGGGAATGGTCACAGTGACCAGTGTCTCTTTCATGGTATATTTGGTATATTTATATTGTATTAAGATGTTTTGATGTTCTTTTTTTATTGAAAGAACAACCTGAGTCAGAGCTGCAGTGTTTTGAAATTACAATAACTTGTAACTATGCCAACAATGATCCATTCAGAAAATAATACTGGTTCCACAGAGTTCTAAGGCTTATGACTGCTATTTCAATATAGTGTGTAGCATAGGTGACTTTCCAAGAAAGGTAGAAGTTAAACATTGATATGTACAATGCTGCCTGGAGGCTACATGAACTTCAGAGCATTCATGATTGAATATTATCCATGATTAATTCAAAAAGGACATAGGTTCGATACAACGGTAAAGAATATCCACATAAGAAGAGATGGTACTTTGTTCTGTAAGACCAGAAGGAAAACTACAACCAAGAGGGAGATTTCTTAACTCTTCACTGGCTCTGTTAGCTAATTAAAATTTAATGCATCATCACATTGCTTGTATTCTATTCATTCCCATCACATACTCACAGCAGCAACACAATAGAAGCCACAGGGCACTGTATTGTTGTCTCTCACTGTTTCTAACCCTGCAAGTGTCACAGGCATAACGTGGAAAATAGGACAGCGATTGAGCGCCTCTTCAAAATCCACTCTAACAGAGATGAGTCACACAGATGCTGTTTAAAACCGCAATCTTTAAAAACTCCTTTTATGCGTCGTTCATTTGAAATGGAAAAAATATATAAAATATTTTCCCCAAGAAATCGACAGCCAATTAAATACGTTTTGCCTTGGAAAGGTAATAACAACAATAATATTATTAACACATTTTATTTACAGAGTGCTTTTCAAGGCACTCAAAGACACTTGAAGTTAAAGGGAGAACATAGAGAAACGTATTTGAGGTTACTGCATGTTCCTGAGCCATTAGGCTGCACACCAGCTGCACAGTCAAGTCAACACAGCCAGAGTTGTATTTCATGATTACAGCTCCTTAATACAGTGGCTTGTGTATCATAAAAGACACTGCAATTAAAACCCACTGCATCACAGTTGTAGCTCAGAGCACACCAATTCCAATCTGCTCCGTGTACAAATCCTTACAACGGATCAATGAAGAATGGTGTGCGAGTGTAGAGTTGTTTGTGTGTCTGCTGACAATGAAACCTGCTGTTTATTCTTGGTTTCTACAAACGTGTGTGTGTGTGTGTGTGTGTGTGTGTGTGTGTGTGTGTGTGTGTGTGTGTGTGTGTGTGTGTGTGTGTGTGTATTTGTGTGTGTGTCTTCAATTTAATGGAACAATCAGTGCTTTTATACCATATAAATTTGTAACATTCACATATGTTACTGAAAATCAAGAGTAATGGATGGAAAATCAGCCTTTTGTCTGTTTCTCAAACAAACCTGTTTTTCAAACCTGTTTCCTACGCTGACTTTGTTGCTCTTTAATAACATCACCTGACTTTGGTTATTTATTTATTTATTTATTTTGTTCCCATCATATACGTTCACTAAAAGGCTTTGTCACTTGGCGTAAAGTCTCCTTTCACAACACTGGAAAACAAATTTAGATTTTGTCGTTTTGTGTTGGTATATTGTTTGTCTTGTGTGAATCAACTTGGAATTGATAGCAAGCAGTTTTCATACAGTATGTTTTGATTTGTGTTTTTGGATCACAGATTGTGCCACTAAATGACGTGCGCATGTTTGTTCATGTGAGGGCCACCTTGTATATGGAAGGATGCACAAATTGAACAACACAGTCCAGTTATCTCTGCAGGCCACACTGCTTGTCAACAGTGTTTCAACACAAAAAAAAAAAAGATGTGGTTTAGTGTGGTGAGCTGGAAGGAATGCAAATGCAGGTGCAAGGGGTTACGTGGTGTCCGTTTTGTCATTTAGTCTTGCCCCACATGTGGCTCGAGAAAAAAGGGCAGAGACGGTCTCGTCCTGTGGCTGTAAATAAGGCTGTGAGAGAGTTAAAAGGTGCAGGCATGGCCTTTTCTTGTTTGAGAGATAGAACAAAATTGCTGCTCAGGTTTGAAGGTCTTATCTGGAATTCAGCAAAGTGTTCACATCACTATTGTACACGAGACCAAAGCACCAGCGTCTGTCCACTTGGAGGTATGTACCACAAAGCACTTGGTATGCTGTTGGAGGAAACAGTTCTACCGAACCAATAGGCTGTGTTGAAGACAAGTACAGTGAAGATAAAAACAAATCACCATATGGTAAATATGCTCTAGCGTGCAAGACAGATAACGCAGGAATGCATAGGAATGAAAGGAGATACTAACTATCTTTGATCAGGCCTCAAAGACATTCATTCATGACCTTTCCCTCAGTGGCATACCTAACCCAGGTCACCAGATTCACATCTGAAGTTCGACCTTTTCTTTCCATTTTAGTGTGGTCCTCTATGTATACCACTGTTGAACATACCAGGCCTACAGTCAGGCTTTGACCAGCCTCTGTGTAGTTGTTTGATGCCATGTTCCTCTGACAGGTGTCAAAGAGTGGCATTTTGTAGATCAATGTATATACTATTTTTATTTTATGTGGATTAATACATCTTTGGTAGAGTCTAGATAACATAGTGCTTTTGAGTTTACTTTGTAATTATGTCTCAATCAAGGCTGCCTGCCTCACTGGAAGTTTGAGTCGGAGCCAGTGAGGTGAACTACATTGCAATACTTTTTCTTTTTAGTGCTCAAAGGCTTGTGTCTCAGAGACCTGTTTTCAAATGTAGAGCTGTTAATCACTCCCAGATTCACGGTAGGAATACATGAACACAGCATTACTGCTAAACATAGCTTTACAACAGGGCACAGGGCATCCCCATGTGAGGGATCAGACAGTAAAACTTGGATAAGTCAGTAGGCCAAAGTTTAACAAGGAGGCAACAGTGCAAAGCAGTGGGCTTTTACAGTTGACAGTCTGGGTAATAACTTTGACATTCACCTTTCTTTTCACCTCTAAACAAGCGAATCACATATTTTGGTTAAACTGGGAACTTATTTAAAAAGGCATCTGATCACTAATGTGGTGACGCAATGCCACATGCATTCTTTCTTAAAACCTGTATTATCATTGTATTTCTGTATCTGTTAACATTAAGAATGTTAAAGAAATGTTAAGAAATTAAAATGTAGGTAAGTTTTCCTCTAAAGGAATAGTTAGATGAACATGTGTATTTGCTTTTTTGACTCTTTCTGGAGGTAAATAAAAGGTTAAAAGATCCTCAACAGCCACACACCAGATTTTACCTGTAGTTTAACCACACAACGTTAAACATGACTGCATATTAATAGAAAGTGTTGAAGATCAAACTAAAGATTAATTCAAATTAAGGATGTGGCTGCATTCCCAGAAATATATGAGGTATATACAGTATACATCCACAGAAACAGTGAATATTGTGAGGTGTCTAAATGTTTTTTTAAGCTGACCTATATCTTGATTGCAAAACGACCAAAAAGAAGCTGAACCATAAGTCTCAATGTAATACAGGTGGTAGTTCCTTCGAGACAGTTTTTCTCCTTTCATAAGTTCTTTTAAAGGAGATTGCTTCCGACCGGAGAGCCGTGGTACTGAGCTACGTGCTTGGGAGCCATAAAAGAGTCTTTGACTACCGCTAATATGAATAACATGTAGAGACCATATTGTGTTAAACTTACTTTGGCATTGTAATCTTTCAATAATTTGGTTGACTGACTCTGACTGACTGTGTATTGCCTTGTCATTTCCTTCGTGGCGACTGTGTCCATCTGTCAAAGACAATCAGCTTTCTTTAGGATTGGCTGTCTACTTTGGCTGGTTGTACAAATTGAATGGATGCTTTATGCATGCAGACTGATGGTCATGTCTGTTTGGATTATTCCTTCACTTGTACATCTGTGAAGACCTGGAGCACATTTACCTCCACATGAGGAGAATGTAATCGTATGACACAAATAAAATATTTACTGCACACTTTGATTTTAAATAAAGTTTGCCTAAAGTAAAGTTTTTGAAGCTGAAAACATGATTGAGCAAACAGCAAAGGCCATGAGGATTAGACTGAAATGGGCCCATATTTATGTATGAGGAGTTTAGATATGACCAAGCACGTTCTTCATTGAAAGGTGGGTAGTTTTTGGATAGGTTTATCTTTGTACCTTTTAGAAAACCTTATCAAGAAGTTTCTTTCATATACACAAGATTAACACAAAAATGACAAAATGAGACCAGAGAACAACACAGATTGTATCAAACCAAAAGTAAAACTTCAGTAAATGAAAAATGATAAAAGAGATACGGCAGAAAAGGAAAACAAACCAAGAAAAAGACATAAAGAAAACATCTGACAGACGTTAGGTCTGGGGCTTCCCTTCTGAAATATGAAAATTTGCTCTGCGTGTATCAGAGTTCTTGAATATTGTTTCTTTGATATGCACCATTCGAGCACTCTGTACTTGTTGCTTATGGGATTTTATTGTGCTACATTTCAAGCTCATTTTGTAAAGCACTTTGCTACATCCTTTAAGTTTATTTTACTTTTATTTAGCTTCTGTCACCATGAATAAATAATAATAAAGATACATTTGATTTGAAGCATCGTTCACATAACGGACGGACACTTTACATATAAAAGCAAATCACTAAATGAATACTAAACATATAACATATAAAAGATAAGTCTAGGTTTAAAAACAAACAAATTCAGTTAAAAGCAACGAAACATACTAAAAGCAACGCAGAAGCAGTGAGCAAAACCGGATTTCTCACAAGCAAGAATCCATCCTGCCAGACCCTCAGCTATTCGCTTGTGACCGAACAACAGTGGTTCAGACAGATCTGTGTTCTACGATGGAGGAACTACTAGCAGCTCCAGGGGAGCGACTGTCTCGGTATTCGTAACATTCATCATTTTCCTTACAATGCTGGCGAGAATCGCCCACCGACGTGATAACTAACTTCCAAAGCTCCTCAGACTGTGGTTTGCTCCTGTGTTGTGTTTCCTCTTTGGCGTTCTACTACGTCATATGATAGAGCAGATGGTTCATCCAATCACGAGTCAAGTATTTTTTTTTAAAGCACCTGCCCTTTTCCAAACAGTTTCCAACAAAGCCTTCCCAGATGTTTCTGTGTAACAAACCATCTGGCACGTCAGGTTAGGTTTGTACTGAGGAAATAAAATATCTTTAAATATGTAACTCATCCTTTGTAGTGAATGTGAATGAGATCCATGTTTGTCACCTTGACAACAAAAGAAAAGCCTTAACAAATAATTTGCACATGATGCAAATGTTAAAATCTAAGTTCATCCACATTGCCATCCTGACATCTCTAGAGGACAGCCAATTCTTTTTACCAAAGTCCTAAATACAGACAGGCTGAGATACCTCCAGAGAGCATGGCACCTTAACCTTGTCTCCATGTAAGTTTCTTTAAACATTTTAAGGATAATCACCTCTTTAGGCCATAAACAGCATGGACCGCTGCACAAAGCTTTTTGTATTCACCTAGACTGACCGACCCAGACAGCCATGCAGAATGTTATTTACTCTGCAGTGGAGGATAAGAAAGAGGTTAGGCCACAAACAGGCTACTCCAGCCACAGGTCAATCCTTCAGGGGAAGGCTCAAGATTGGGATTTTGTGCCAGGCTGAGCAGCCATTTCTCTGGGACTAAGGGGGTGAAAACCTGCTAAGGCACAATTTTGCCAGCTAAAAACCACTTTCAAAGCAAATGTACGAGTGCTGGACACGATGACAACATAATGGATAGTTGATAGAGAATTACATGAACATTTTGAAGCAATTTGCACTCAACTCTCTTACTAGTGTAAATCAGCGCCTCAGTGATTTCTTTCTTTCTTTACAGACTTCAAGTAAAGAAACATGCCTGTGATGTCATATAGGGAAATATTAGAGCCAATCTCAAACACTGTCTCCTTAGGTTACTATGTTAAAAGGTCAAGTTTGGTATGTGACCATGAATAAAACAGAAGCATGGCTTGTGGTTATATTAAGGTAGGGTTGGTCAAAGAACACTTTCTGTCCGGTTGTATGGGTGAAAGGGAAAAAGGTCAGAGTGATCACCACAGCTGAAATCTGACCTTTCATTGGCAAGCCAGCCATTAATCTACAAAAACTGAGGGCAGGGTGAGAGGTTACAGAGTGACAGGCAAGATAAAAAGGTTGACATTTTCAACATTCACTACAGATCTCACTTAGGCGGCTTTTCAGCAGCTTATTTTCTTTTTGAGTTGAGTTGTTTATCTTTATGTTGCAACATCAAAAAACTTGCAGTTGGGTGTCACCTTAAGAGGCTGGTAAAGATTTACATTGTTCTTATTGACAACAAATCACATGAAAACCTGCTACGAAATGATCCTGTTAGAACTCCAGTTTACCCCAAAAACTATAGAAGAAAAAAAGGAAGCCAGAGAGAGCCACCATGTTGCACTGAGTGATGAGTCAACCCCACATGTACTATCCTGCTGCCATAACTACTCACTACAGCACCACATGTGTATTAATCCGCTGCTGAAAGTAGTCACCAACAATTGCATAATTTCTCCTCAAAACTAAACTGCCAAGAAGTTTTAAGTTTTTTTTTTTTTTTTTTTTTTTAAGTGAAACCCCTTTTAAAATGAATGTTTTAGGTCTCAGTAGTTTAATCCATATAAAAAATGAATCGTAAAAGCAACACTTGGTGGTTTTATATATGTTATGTGCTGGACTATTTCTTGGACTGGTACAGTGACCACTCATGACCCCACCCACCCACATATACTGTCCCACTGGACAGATGTAAAAGAGGTGTCAATCCTCTTATCCATCTCTTGGCAAGAACACGAACAAACATACTTCCTGAAAATGTCAAACTATTTCCTTAAAGATTTGTATCCTCAGAGGGAGTGAATACTTGAGGCTACAGACAGGGTAGGGAAGCCTGTAAATATTGAGAGACAGGCTAATGCGTTTGTGTTTTTTCATGGGATTTAATGACTAAGAAAAATTTTGACTGACACAGCCTTCTAAAAATCATATATATAGTTTACACAGGGCTTTAAGTTACAAACAAAGACTTAACCATGCCTCAACCAACTAAGGGGGAGATGTGATGTTTATATTCATCTCAATTTGGTGAGCACTGTGTTCCTTCGAGGAAATCTGGCGAGTGAAAGTACTAGTAAGTAGTAGGTGACGTATTCTCTAGCCCCAGATGTCGGCACTTATTTTAGAGCTCCACTGCTCGCCAACTGGATGGGAGAGCAGCAACAACAGTCTAGCTGCCAGCGACAGAAGCCCTCATCTTTTCATTTCCTCTCTCTGTTTTTCTCTCCACCATCGACTCCTCATCTACTCACCCCATCTCCACCTCCCTCAACTTCACATCCTTGCTGCACTACTGAGCTGGCCTCTCGGGTTTCTGCAGCTGGCAGAAAATAAATAGAAATGCAAGACGGTAGAAAAGAAGCAGAATGTTACACCGGAGTCTGACACTGTTGCCATTGCAGCTATATACCAGAAACCATGGGAAGCATTCTAATAAACTGTTTCCGTATAATATTTCACAAGTCTTTTGACTTCCACTACAGGTATGAAATTCTACTTGCCAGCTCATATAGCAGAGCTAAACATAAAAGCAGCATTTGGCTGATATGCATTAAAAACTGATCTAAATTAATTATCAGATTTGAAAAGGCAAAGAGGCTTATGATTTTTCAGTCCTTCATAAGAACAGAGAAATCTAATGCATCTTTAATACCCATGCCTCAGTGAAAGACGAACAAGGAGATTGAATAACTATATAAGGTAAAGGTTAATCTGCTCTGTTTTCCCATATAAAGAGAACAAGAAAAGGGTGACACCTCTGCCTGCTTAGGAAACACTAGATCTGCTGGGTAGAATCCACTTGGGAAGAGAAATGACTGCAACACAAGCAATTTAATGGTCAAACCCTGTGAGTGATGTGTCACATTGTGCTACTGCCCTGTGATCACTATTACAGAGCCTTTAATGGATACTGAGAGTGCAGATATACTGATCTATATCCTGAGTCAGTGCACATCTGAAACATACCTAGGAGGTATGTAATCGACACAGATTTACTCTCCAGTGGCAGAGACAGAGCTCATTCCCACAAGTAGAATAATGGTGGACTTGTTTGAGAAGTCCACCTGCTTTGAGATGTCGGACAAGGCCTCGTCATTTGTGGAATGAACTCACTGAATTGTCAATTTAAAAGTAACAATATCCGGAAAAAATTCCATTAGTGTCTTTATACTAAAAAATCATTTTCTCTGATACTAAATGTATCAGTTGGGTGGAGCGAATATGCATGTTGTTACGTAACTTTCATGCCGGAGACCAACATTTCCACCCAGTACATTTCATTATTGGCTTATTATATTTTATTGCTATGTTCTGTCTCTATCCTAAACCAAGCAGCTTTAGGTGTCCAACCTTAAATCCACATTTATAGGACTGGACATGTCTAACTTTGGTGGCTGCTGCTGGTAGTAAAATAAGACACAGTAGCAGAAAGCAACGCACACTGTTCCCACCAACCCAGTCAAAGCCATGTTGACTGCTACCATAAAAAAAATTTCTTTTAAACACTTTCTGTCTTTCACAACTACATAAACTTGCTCTACATAGTGAGATAATGAAAAATAAATTGCCTTAAGGGGAACATTAATTTATTTATTTGGCCATTCAGGGTCAGGAGAACAAGCTGATGAACTCCATCACGTGTGCTTACAGGCGCTGGGAAATACTACTGCATATGTGAAAAAAAGTTGTATAAAGGCCTTTGTGGCTTCAGAAGGAGCTGTGTGCAGTCTGATAAATTGCCTCAAGTTATGTCACTAGAGTCAGCGTCGTTTGAAGAGTAAGAAAAAAGGAAAAAAATCTGGCGGTGTGGCATTAGAAAGAAGGGAGCTTATGCCAGACCTCTGCAGCCTGAGCTCTGCTTGAGGCTAGCAGCTCGAGGCTACATCAGCCGCACCTATTGCAGCATGGGTAATGTAGGAGGCTTTGAATAAAAAAAGGTGATGTCGCTGGTTCTGCTGCATCGATTTTGCCAGTTATTTATGCAACTGTCCAACGTGAGTAATGTTATATTGCTAAATTCATGTAGTAGCCTATTCTTTAAACTAAATGCTGTTCTGGCAAATATGTTAGCATATATTTACCTATTTACACATAAACCAAAAATGGAGTAACATTAACATTCATTTGGAGTCATGTTTAGTGGCC
Source organism: Seriola aureovittata (assembly GCF_021018895.1). Lineage (NCBI taxonomy): Eukaryota > Metazoa > Chordata > Actinopteri > Carangiformes > Carangidae > Seriola > Seriola aureovittata. The sequence continues at coordinate 6,848,765 of NC_079371.1, read as the reverse complement.
AGAAAACCAAAACAATGAGCTGAAAGACGATAAAACACTCGGTGGAGCTGACGGAAAGTTTGCAGTTATATAATTATATAATACATAATTCTCTGTGGGTTTCTCACTGAGAAATTCCTTTCATATTAAGCTTATACAAATTGATTAGTGCAGCTTTAAATCGTCCCCATGTGTAAAAAAAACTATTTCAACATGCTCTGCCCTCTGGTGGCCTGAGACCTGAACCTAAAATCTCAGAATTTACACTGACGTATAGAAACCGACTGAATTCACTCCCAGTCTAAAACTTTCACTCACCACTTTAAGCCCATTACACCAGCTCTATATAGGCTCTACTCCTAACCCCAAACCCGATCTCCCCCTTCAACATTTCCTGACTGAATTTTCAGTTGGTGTTTCACTCCAGACTGGTCATCAACCAGCGTGTATTCAACATTGCAATTTAGCTCATCATCACAGCCATCACTCCCTCCATCCTGATTAAGGCTAATTACACATGAGGAAGACATCAAAACAAAAGCTACTGTTCCTTTAAATCTTCACCCCTTTTTTAATTTTTTTGGAATGAGGGGGGGATGACACGAGAGAGAGAGAGAGAGAGAGAGAGAGAGAGAGAGAGAGAAGAAAAAAAACTGGCGAAACCACACTTTAAGAAAAAACACACAGTGACAAGCAAACCGACACTCCCCTTCAACACAAGCAGCAACTGCCTGACTGACTGACTGACTGACTGACTGCCTGACTGACTGACTGACTGACCAGAGCTGTCCAGCTGCCTGAAGCAGAGAGCCTTGCTGTGTGGATGTGTGCAGCCCTCTGTGGACTTGGTGGGAGGGGGGAGAAGTTTCCCCAAAGACAAGCTTGGATCACTGAGAGAGACGATGCCTTCCTCCTCTAACCCAGTCTCACAAGCTGCTCAGTGGATTTGCTGATTCCCGAAATTATTTTCTGCAAGTTTATTCAGTCGGACTGAGGAGAGATTTTGAGCCAGAGGATGCTCCCACAGGTCATTCGGATTCTGTATGTCTTGTCTTTCTGCTTTTTCCAAGGAGGCTTTATCAGGTGAGGCGCATTAACATGTATTATTTTCTTTGTTGTTTATGCGAGTTGTTTTCTCTCTCATTTACTGCTTTACATCAACTTTTCGACGCGCAGAGTCGACGCCACTGGCTGCTCACATCACATTTATCATTTTAAAGAGTTTTACTTTTTGAACTTGATACGTAGATGAGAGAAACAACGTGGAAAAAACGTCTTTAATGACGGTGTGAAGGAAAGGTTTGAGGTTACCTTCAGCTAACTAATCTTCAAAAATACTGGTCACATTTAATTAGATATTAAATGAGAAAAGCCGAGACGTTTCCTTTTATAAAGCGGAGCATGCGAGCAGAGATGGGCATGATTATCAAAAAAATAAAATAAATAAATAATAATCCAGGTCTTTTACGCACGGCGCAAACTCTGATCCTTCAAATCACAATTTGATACCATGGTCGCAGTTTGTAAACAGATAGCAAATGCAAATTAGTAATAAGCTTTCTGGCACTAATTAACGATTGAACAAAATATCTCACACTGTTGCCTTATAACCTGTCCTGGCCGCAAACTACCTGTGGAATTCCTACTTGCATTGCACGGTTGATTTAGTGGCTTTTAGAGGAGGTTAAAAGGTAGCGTCAAGACTCCAGTGAATGATACGATATTCATGGGGTGATTAACAATTTACCAACAACATGTGAGTAAAGAGCTCATTGGGAAACAACCCATCCGTTGCCTTTAAAACCTGAGAGATGCCACGCATGCTAAACATCTGGATTCATGTTTCCAGAATATGAGAAATCGAGTTGAGCACGCATGGACCATGTGGTGTGACAGGCTCCAGCCAGTGTGTATTCAGCGTGTCTGGGGACAGGCAAAAAAAAAACACCTCCCTCCTTCTGTCTTTCTCTCTTGCTTTCCACTAACACACACCTCATGTCTTTCTTCCTTCCCACATTCACTCACTCAGACTGTCTCACAAGCAACCCAAGCTCCCTTTTCCCTTCTTCCTTCCTCCTTCCATACATCCTTGTCCCCTCCCCTCTTGGTGGCAAAAACTTTTATTTGCAGTGAACATTTTCCCTATTTCATGCCCTGCCAACCTCAGGTGTGAGCTGAAGGGAATTAAGATCTGCATAATCCTGGAGCGGAACAGAGCCGTGACTCTATGAACCCAGGGGCAAGGAGAGCAGCTCTTAGCCCGGAGAGCAGTCAGCTGACAGCATGTCCTCTTGAGAAATTATATACTCTCCTACCAGCCTCTCTGCTCCCAATGTACGGAGGGAATGAGAGGGAGGAGGGTAGCAAAAAGGAAGGGATCGAGAAGGAAGAGGAGGGCAGGTGTGAAAGACAGGCAGGATCTGATAGGGGTGTGGTGAGGTAGGGGGAGGGATGGTTGGTGAAAATGGGAATGGAGCAAACTGGGATGAAGAGAAATGCGAGGGTGATTCATTTAGCTGGAGGCAGCGAGGAGATTAGTAAAGTGGAGGACGGGCTGCGAGATGGAGAGAAATGGTTCAGATAGGAAAGACGAGATGAGATGGAGAGAGAGGTGGGGGGTGGTGGTGATGGTGTGGGTGTGAGGAACAGGAACTGTTGTAAAAGATGTGAAAAGAAGATTGTTATGTAAAATAGACCACAAGCTGGATTGGTATGATAGGTTTTGGACTGGATTGTTGTCAGCAAGAGGAAATGAGAAACAGGAAACGAGGCTGCAATAAATAACAAAGTTCATATCGTAGGTATCATAAGAGAGGGTGAGGGTTAAGAGTGTGTGTGTGCGTGTGTGCGTGTGTGTGTGTGTGTGTGTGTGTGTGTGTGTGTCAGAGACAGTGGACAGTGTTGTGTCGTGTTTTGTAGGTCTGTTAGACTTGAATGTCAGCTTTTTCTACCACTAGACTTACTTGCTTGTGGGATGTCTCTGCAGGTTTTGTTAAGCGTCCTTTTCCAAGGAAGAAATACAATATAAAAACATTAAAACTGCAAAGTTGTCAATTTATGTTGCACTGGCTGTGATAGCTGCTACAGTGTGAACAGGTTTGTTGGTGTAACTGGTTGAAAATTTAATTTTTGTTCACTCTTTTTTTGATTCTTTTCTCTTTCTTTTTCTGTGCCGATTCATCAGATTAATTCATTTAGGGCTTGACTCGTTTAAAGTTAGGGTTGGGTGTCAGTTGAACTTTTCTAATTCGGGTGCCGATACACTAGTTACTAAAAGATATTATAAATACATGGATATTATATTTGATATGTTACATTGAGAAATATAGACACGTTTTCTAAAGATTTTTTTTCTTTCAACAAAAGAATAAAGTCTGAATTCTGAAATATTAAACATTGTCAAGTCAGTTTTGAAGACACTTTTACAGTATTTATTAAGCCCAAAATCAAAAAGCACACTGTTGGAGCCTATATGAGTGTTATCATTTTATGGTTTAGTTAATAACTGGGCACTAGCATGGTCAGTAGGGGGCAACAACATGGCTATGGTGGTGGTACTCACCATTACCCTAAAGCACCTGCACTGAAATTGTGCTACTCGCATTTGCTCTCTATTAGGTTCGAACATTATCCCTAAAGGCAAAACTAAAAAACTATAGCGGCTGGGAAGTTTTGTTCTCTCTAAAAGAGATTGTGTGTCATCAATATAAAATCAACCTCAAACTGTCACACATGCTGATCTCACCAGTTTGGGAAATCACAGCAGTGGACACACAAATTGTTCAAATGTGTCCGTGTCCCCTGGTCATCTGATGTGTATCTGTTCGCTGGCAAATTGAGAGTGAAGTGCAGTGAATTGCACTGGAGTGAAGGGCAGAGAAACGCACCAAGGATCCCTTTTGTCCTTGCCTCCAGTCAGTGAGAGATCATGAGTAAGAACTGGAAATATCAGAGAATGAGTCTTATCATCCAGTGGAGCTGGGTCCTCACATGCCTGATTACTGGGTGTCCACTTCACGGTGTGTGTGTGTGTGTGTGTGTGCATGTGTTTGTGTGCATATGTGAAAGAGAGAGGTGGATTTGCTGGAGACCTACTGTCTTTCCCTCCTAGCTATAATGAATATTTTCAAGTAGCTAATGGCTTAACTTGATGATAAACTTAAAACACATCACATGTTCAGAAAGTGGGTCAACATTAGAATTATCGAAATAAACAAATTGCAAGTGACATCTTTGGAACTTGGAAGAACTTTAACAAAAATTGCTCTAACCCAGTTCAGGATATAACAAGGCAAGTTATTTTTTGCTTTACTGAGAGTCCTCACAGCATTGCTGAGACATGCTGTGTTTCTCACATTTGGTTTTAAATATGTGGAATTGTTTTAATGTACTGTCACTGGGCTTACAGAAAAAGAATCTACCCCAAAAGTGTGAACATTGTTAAAAACCATTTGAGATTTGCATTTCTGGTCCTATTTTGTTGTTTGGTGTCAAGTGTCTAGAATCCCCATGGATAACTGGCCCAATTAAGATGATGTAAATGCCACTGAGATACTTTCTAGCCTGACATCAATTTTGTTTAATAACAGAAAAATGTTCAGATATCTAAACAATAAACTTTAAATGTCAAATTTCATAATCAAAGAGCAAAGCTCTCTAGACTCTCCAGTTTGCACCAATGTTGAAAAATCTTCACTTAAGGCTGAGAAGTCATTATTTTCAGTTTAAGATCTCTTATTTACAGACTACTTTCAGGAGGAAACTGAACAACTTTTTACTGTGTAGGAACATAAACTGCATTCTTTTCAATGAAAGTTGGTATAAATTACAATGATAAGCCTTACTAAGGGTCCGTTCATACCCCAAATAGCCTGCCTATCTGTTATCAGGCATTATATCATAACATAATGTCAATTTTGCACTCAGTTTAAGCTGTTTTTTAGCTACTGCACCGTTCGGAAAAAAGTGTAAGAGAGGAAAGTTTGGGAGTGGGTCTGGTCAGGGTGAAGAGGAATGGGTGATAACATTTTGTACCAAATGACCTCTCTTAGGACAACTGTCCTTGAACACAGCTAACTTTTTCCTGAACAAACTTCTCATTTTAAGCACTGGTGAGCAATTGGTTGCAGGTTAAGTGTAGAGTTGCTTTTCTACAGCAAAATTAAATCATTTCATTACAATGGAATTGCCATAATCTGTGGAGTGGCATGTGAGGGTGAAGTAAATCCATACAAATTCTGTCCAGTTCTACTTTTGTGAATCGTGATGCACAAATTCACACTTTTGACCAACATCCAACTGTCTTGACAATGACCTCTGAGGAAGCAGACAGCCAGAGAGACCACAGATGGAGAAGGCCGTGTTGCACCGTCCATTTTTATTTACCTCCTCTGGCAGAATATAAGCTGATCCAGAATGGTCTGCAGACAGGTGTGGTAGATGTGTCAGTGGTACAAATCTTTTGAATAACTTGTGTGAACTTGTTGTCTCACTAGCAACTGAGCTAGCAACCTTGCTCGCTCGCAGCTGCCAAATTGGTGTTGGGAGAAGTTTGTCTTCAAGGCTTTATGTATATAAAGTAATGAAATGGACAGCTTCACTATTTATTAATTTAAAGTTGGAATAAACCGTGACATGGGCCATTCCTGCTCCAGGCCTAGTCAGGATGTCAGGGTGAAAGCTTTGCACTCGTCATATAACACGGCTGCTGGCGGGAGAGAGCGAGGACGATAATTACGCATCGTAAAAGTCCCAAAACGTGAGAAGAGCGGGAACAGGAGGCAAAATAACTCACTGAGCCACGGTGGTGAAGATATCACATGCCACACATGTTCGCAGAGCAAGCACATGTACGTACACACACACACACACACAGGGAACTTATGTTGGGAGAGCAGGCTGGGACAATACTGGTTGTTAGATATTGTGGCCGTCCAAAAATCTTGTATAAATAAGTTAGAAGAGAGCATGTATGAAAAGACCCCAAATGAAGACTGTAAATGAACTACTTGATTACTATAAGCAAACTATTTAAACAGAATTTATATGGGAACGACTCTGTCCCACACAGTTTGATCACTGTAAATGACGTCACTATAAGCAGTTTCCACTGTACTTGAAAGCAAGTTCACAGCTCAGAAAGCATTTTTCCTCTTTAATAACGTCTTATTGAAAGAAGTGATGTCAAGTCTGGAGAACAAAATGCCAGATGAGGAACCAGCCCAGTTTAGAGAGAACAGAAAGAAGCTCAGAGAGTAGTCAGTACATCACGACTCTACTACCGCATAATTTGTCAAGACGCTCAGATAAAGAAACTTATGCAGCTGTTGGACTCATTGTGAATCAAGATAAAGCGTCACAAACTTAAATTTAAATGTATGGTGAATAAGGGTTTTCCGAAAGGGAAAGGTTAAGACACTATGTTAAAACTCAGACCATATTTTAATGTTTACTTAAAATGTTGCTTTCAAATGATCAAGAAACACCTGTGAAAGAGCAGGCGCAAAAAGTGTTCCTTGCAGAAAACATTCTGCAAAGAAGTAAACGTGATTTAGTCAATCCAAACTTCAAAAGCTCAGTTGTTGGGCGAGGACACAATCTTTCTGTGATGGTTTTTAATTAAATTCTGATGGTAGTCCCAGCTGGTATAGAAGTATCTGCAACAGCAAAGTAATATCTGGAGGCTAGTAAACAGTAGCGGGAAGAGGACCGCCACAACTGTGTTCCTTTATTTCAAATGTTTCACAACTGACAAGGACATGAAAATATGGTTCATCCAAAGAATTAACATGAAAATGCACACCTTTTGCATAACGCTCTTAACTGAAATGAAAGCATATAAAAGTAATTAAAATAATAAATGAATGAAATCAAGATGTTGTTTGAGCTCATGTAGGATTTCACTTGTTAATCTTTTTTTAAAAGACAATTGTACATGCCAGTGGAAGAAAAAACAAAACTATCAATCGACTGTAACAGCAATTTCACCTTGAGTTAGAGTGTCACACTTTCGGGGCCCTGTTATCCTTTCTGAAAACACAGGAAATCCCCACACACTTGGCTGATACACAGACTAGAGCAGAGAGGAGTGCTGATGAAAAGGAAGCATGAAAGGAGGACAGATGGGATGTTTACGTGAGTTAATGACTAAAAAATGAGAGCCACGCTGGAGACAGGAGTCGAACAGACGGTTTGCTCTCCGCAGCCAGCGCCACCATGAACAGTAGTGGTATACTTATCAATGAAATATGAAGACTAGGGATACAAAGAAAATTCATCAAAAGATAAACAAAGAATTTATATTTTTGCCCTGGTAAGCCTTAAATTCCATTGAGGATAAGTTGATGATTTAATTGTAGCTTGTTAAATAAAACTTCAAAACAAGTCATTATTTATTCTGCTCACTCTCAGAGGAATGTAAGGATTTGTTTTAAACCGGTTAAATTTTGTGGTAACTGTCTTTGTAGCCTGAAACATTCACTTTCACAACTAAGGAGCCTTCCTCCTGATTATAAATTTGCTATGAGCAACTTTTAATAGGTTGGTGAGGACACATACTTGGCCTCACAGTCTAATCTGAAATCCCCGACAAGAAAGCGGTGTCTGACACAGATCTGCCCATTGCTTCAGTGGGCATTAAATTTGTGTTTGGATATATGGTGCAGGTGACAGCTTACTGATGGTCTCCAGCAGTCAGCCAGCACCTTCAGTGTTAGGCTGACACCCCGAGCTGAGAGATGTGACTGATGGTTTTCTGCCACTTTCAATCAAACCACATATGACCTTTCCCTCTTTCTGTAATATAAAATGTGCATTACAGTCTCATTCGCCACATCTGAAGACATGGTAATTTTCACTGAGATCATGATGCTCGAGGATAAAGATGGTGGTTTTATGCTTAGGGAGAAAATCTCCTGAAATATGCCAATTATCTTTATGAGCTTGTCTCTTATTAAGAATCTCACCATGAGTTTAAAAGCTATAATCAGTGACATCTTACAAAAACTTTCCATCCTGGAAGAGAAATCGGATCTCTCCCCTCCTTTTCCTTACCCACACTAAACCATGTGTCTGTGGCATGCCTCTGCTACCACACGTATCTATATGGATAAAGAGTTATGCCATGAGTCAAAGGAAGTGAATGAAACTTACCACCTCATCGCTACAAACTCAGATAAACCTGCCAAATGCAATGCAAGTAGACTTGAAGCAACATTAACCAAAGAAGTAGGAAGAGATGTAGAGACACTCTGGCAAAAAATCATGAAATTAAAGCTGCTCTTATCAATATATTTATAATAGTAATGGATGAAATTACTATTGATCATGTAGAAGGGGTTTCTTGCTGTAATGAACACACAGAGGATGATTACTTCCCCTCAGCTCTATATGGAACGTTTTAGTGTCTTTCAGGCTGAAATTTTACTGTTTTGATTCACACTTAATTTTCAGACTCAGAAAGACGCTTTCATCAACAACAAAAAAAACTCTGATAAAGCCGCCGTACACTACCTACCCAGATCCAAGTGGAAGACAGACAAAGTTAGAGACTGGCTGGTGAACACAGTGCAGACAGAGCAGAGCATTTAGCAGCTAAAGATTCGGACATTTCCATCCTGAGCTGGTGGAAACCAAAACAGAGCTAAAAGTGAGAGTGAATATCGGACTCAAATTTCTCAGGTGTACAGAAACAGTGGTAGGCGTACCGGACATCGGTCGTCACGGTGACAGTAATTAACACGCAGACAGTATGGAGAGCGGCAGACCTACCTTCAAGGAAGAGATCGTGATTTGGGTTGAAATAAGTACCTCATCAACATTACACGACCTTTGTTGTCATGGTTACAACAACAACAACAACTTGGTTAACTTTGTCTAACGATCATGGATAATAGAAACAACATAAACTGCTACTTCCACATATAGACTCGAACACCACTCTCCTGTGTCATATTCCTGTGTTTTGTTGACCCATCCATCCACCTCAACCTCCACCTGAAGCGGATTTTGTCGCTCTCTACTGCACGTTTCCCTTTGCTCCTGTCATAATTACTAAGGCCGCAGGATTTCACCTGACAACAAAACATAACTATAGGTCATAATAACCTGCTGCACAAACTTGACAGATGGATTCAGGTGGTGTCATTACTCACAAATACATGTGATTTTTTTTTGGTTTCAAAATGTTTTCACTGTGCACGAACCAAAACAACAGAGCACACAGAGTCTCGTTAGTATCTAGGTAACAAAGTGTGTGACACAGTGGAAGAGTAATGCAATTAAGTGGACCTCTCCACTCTTCTTCTCTGGCCCTGGCAGATTAAAATGGCCACTTATTGACTAGAGCAGCACTTTGGCTCTGAGGTTCACCACTGTAGGTCATTATGTTCTCTGCAATTAGGAACATGAAGTGGGGGCCCATTGTGAAACCCTCCATCATGTCATTATGTCTGACCATACAGTCCACGCTGATTAAACTTCACTCTCAGGGACAAGGCAATGTGAGGCCTACAAAACACCAGCTCTCGTAATAAATGGTTGGACAAAAAGAAACTGTGGGAAGTAGAGTCAAACTGAAGATCTGCTTCATAATTGAATCAAAATCTCGTTAACTGAAGCATTTAGAATGACCATGCTGCAATCAATCAGTAATTACAAAGGCATGTCATTTATCAGCCAAATGATGTAGGCAACAGTAGTGAAGCACACTACACATAGTAGTCACTAACTCAAAGTAAAATTTATACCGCAACCTAAACCATTACCTTAAATTGAGGTCATTTTGGCTGTTTTACTTGAAGCTACAGTTCAGTGTATGAAACATTGCAATTTTGATTCAGAATTAGATGAGTGAAAAAAAAAATCAAAACAGAAGGAGGATATCAAATTACACGTATGGACTTTTGACAATAATCAAGATCTTTATCAAACTTAGATCAATAATGATAATTTATTTAGAGCACAGCTTTAACTGTAACCTGTTTTGGGGTGGTGGTCTGCCTTGATTGAAACAAAAAGATTATTCTTATTGTTTGACCTTTGAAATTAATTGGACATTCATTTTTCAAAACTATTTCATTTTTGATTTGCTTTGAAAGCATGTAGACTAGAGAAACATCAAAACCTTAACTTTCACTGGTATACTCATCTGTGAATTATACCTGCATTGTTTTTACAGTAGGGTATTAGTTTTAAAAATAACCACAATCACCTAAAAGACAAGAGCCTAATCTTTCAATTCATGTACTTCATGTTCATAGTCATGTGAGTCTGCAAGCTGTAGTGCTAGCAGTCCAATTTTACCATGCTACCCTGTCCAAGGGAATTGTGGGGGAATAACATAGCTCATACTGTTAACATGATTTTTTTTACAAAGGTGTACTTATTGTCACCTTACAGCATTCCTATGACTGTCATGTAACAGCTCACTGATTAAAGAAGGCACTGCTTGGCTCATGTACCCACTGTGATCCTCTCAGAGACGGTACATCGTAACACCCAGTGAGGTCTACCTGCAGTGAAAGTAAAAGCCCAAACATCAAAACGTGTTCCTCTCGCTCCATTTTAGTCCACCTGAGGTCACAGATGACCAGTGAAGCAGAATTCGTCGGGTGGTGAAGGGGCTGCAGAGGGTCGTTGAGGAGGATTACAGCTGTGTTCGTCAGATAACACAATGGCAGAAAGAGGTTCTCTCCTCTCCAGCAGCATGAAATGAGAGTGGTCCATGTTGGGATACAAAGCAGGAGCCTGTGTAATTTCTCTACACACTGAATGAATTACTGCCTGATGTTAGGGCTCACTCTGGCCTGCAGGTGACCGTCTTTTATTCACAGCACAAAGATGCTTCAAGGGTAAAACACTACAGTTTATATACTTCCACAAATCCCTCGTTGTCTGACCTCTGGATCACTGGCAGACTTTTTCTCACCACATTAGTGAGATGACTAGTTGTCCTTGACAGGTGAAGTGCAGTATTCAACTGTAATGATATCATCGCACACTCCAAAAAAGGTGAACCAACTTTTTCTTAAGAGTAGAACACAAATAGTTTGAGCTCTGAGAGGTGTTGTTGCTAAGTCCACTGCTATTTTGTATCACACAACTTCACAGGGAGGATGGTTTTGAAAGGATGAAACTTTGACTAAGTCGCTACCAAGTATGTTTTTGCAAAATAGTTGCAGTCTGCAAGTAAGCCGTATTTAAAGTCAAAGTTTAGACATTTTAGCTTGTCAGTCTTATTATTTCATTATCTGTCATTGAGGCAGAACTAAATCACTGCTTCATGGATTCGTAGAACTGAGAAAGAGATAAGTACGCCTCATTGTGGACAAAACCATTTGAAAACGATCTAATTAAACATAGTACTGTTAAAAGAGATTAGTAAACCTAGTGAGCGTATTCATTTACAGAGCACATATTGGTGACAGGAAGTTTGTGGGTTATGTGAGAATAGCAAGATAATGTCATTGAAAAAAAAGAAAAAAAAGAAACCCTTTAGGTTCCTGATGCCATTTTTAAAAGTGCTTAATATTGTCATGCATTTTATGTATTTGGCAGTTATGAATGGTTTAACACAAATGTATGGATTTATGCATTACTAGTACAAAATGTTTCAGACTGAAAGTATTCATCACCAAGTATGTGAGTCTATTAGATCCTTTCCTGAGTCTTTAATTAACCCCCCCCCCCTTTCTTGATTCAATCAATGGCAGTGTTAATATGATGATTAGTAATCTTTATATTTTATGCCCAAACCAGACTGAAACTGTGATCCATGTGAAAATCTGCCCAAACCAGGCTCTGCTCAAGCTCATCACGTCCTATCGTTCTCCGGTGGGGCTGCAGACCTCAAGGGATTAATAGATTAATAGAAAAAGGCTTGTATAATTAATTAATAATTAGTTCTGCAATTTATTAAGTTCATATGTCAATCTAGACGAGACATAGTTTTGTCCATTAAAACAATTTAAAGACAGGCTGTCATGCGTGCACTTGATTTTACAGGGATAAATGAAAAGACTAATGTAGTCTTGGCACCATTTTTTGAATGTTGATAACTTATTATATCTGCTTTAAAAAGTCTATCTGACATCGTCCAGTTTACTGGAAAAACACAAAGTAGTTGTGAAGTTCATCTGATTTTGGACATATTGTCGCTGCCACATGCGAGTTACATGATAAAAAACAGAATGTAGCTGCTGTTTAGCAATAAAAGAGGCTTCACTGGTCGAAAGCAACTGGTGTGTTGAGATGGCAGTAATATTCAGCCCTTGCTCAGTCAAACAGCAGAAATGGTCATTTCAAGGTAAGCCAGTTAATATTTAAATGTCCTTGTATTAATGACGTCTAATTTCGAAGTCACATTGACTTTCGGGTAGAGATGACATCACGGTCGACAAGAATAAATGTGACATTTTATTATGGCTCATTTGAGGAGACGACTTGGACGTCTGGCTGATCTTCACAAGAAGTGATTTTATTGTGATTTTGTACTTGGTGACACACACTCTTTTAGTCATGCATGACCATACTTTGTTCATGGTTATCTCGGCCCACACATTAGGCTCAGAGCTTTCAAACCATCCAGGACCGGAGACGCGTCTTTATCATGTTGAACAGACACAATGCAAGTCTGAAAATGTATTCACCTTGGTGCCTGACCACTGAGACTCCCTCCATTTGTCTGTATGTTCCCACAAGACGCCCACATTGTTTCCTGAAATAGTGTGTCAAATCCTCTGGTTCTGCTCTTTGGAGGAGAAATGCGTGCTTTATTAAAAAGGGGCGAGTACACTTGATAAACGTGTCATGGACTCTGCTGATGGCCTGGGGTTATGCTGTTGTCATTTATTCAAATCCTGAAACACTTCAGAAATGTTTTTAATCTTTGTAATACATGTCTGCAGTGATGGGGCATTTTACACAAACAAAAAAACTGTTTCAATTCCAGTGAAACGTGGAAAGACTTTGCTTCTCTCTTATACAATGGAGTAATTAAATCCACCTGATAGTAAAGACATGGAGAAGGCACAACAGTGTATGTCCAACAGGATTACTTTGTAGTCTGTCTGAACTTGTTTTTCCTTAACAGGCTAAAGGATTACCATAGCCATATGCCTTTGTTCTTTGGAAAAACTGCAAGACATGCAATGCGTGTCCAGCACCCCAAGAGGCTCTTGTGAACAAGACATCACCCTGGAAAAAGTGCACAAAGCAAATGGAGCAATGCCTGAGTTGTCTCTTGGACTTGAGCCTCAGAGGAAATCTCACAGAGCCAGTGTCTGTCTCGCCTGTGGGTTTTTCAAAACATGAGGACATTTCTTCTTAACTGCCAGCTTTGTTCCATCTCAGACTTCCCTACCAAGACATAATCAGTGATTTGAAAATGGTACCATCTATACTGTTGTTCACTCAGACTGCAGTTAAAGCTCTTTTGTGTTTTTCTGCATCTGTCAGTATAAAATATGAAATATTTTAACTGGTGTCATACACAAGGACAGATGAAAAACAATCTCATCTTAAGGTCTATTCAGTACAGTAGTTGTGACCTTCATCATATTTCAGTTTTTTCTCATGTCACATGATAGAAAACTCCAGAACAACTACTTAATAGAAGTAACAGTGGGGGAGACATGTTTTGTCAGCTGTTTGAACTTTGAAACATCTTCAAGAGTATCAACATTACCCAATGGCTCCAGTTGTGATTTCCAACGTTATCACTTGAATAACAGTGGTGGATCGGACCTGCCTTTTCTCTGATTTACTCTGACTGTCAGCATCCTTTTGGGCTTGCCATCATAACACGATGTTCTGACACCTTTTTTATTTTTTTACCACTGCAGTAAAAACGTTGGAGACACTTTCCACTCATTAGGAATTTATCTCCCCTTGAATAACAGAACAACTGCAGCTGGGTAAAGTCTAAGACTAACTTTTTTGGCCTTCGCAATTTTAAGGATAAAAACATTGTATAATATATTGCTCTCTTATACAAAAGCTGGAACCTGCTCCTTTCAGTGAGCATATCTACTGTTGAACTGTAAATGATTAGTGTTTGAATTCTCTACTTTTTCAAGTATCAAACATTACTGTGTATTTGGCCCAATACAGTAGTATTGAAAATACCACCTAAATTTGGTTTCCTTCTAATAAACTGTCTGCTGTGCACAGTTTGAGAAAATCTGTTAACTGGAGTTTACTGTTCAATATTTAAAGAAAATGTTTTCCCTTTTAGGTGTTTAGGGCTTTAAAAGATCTCTACCTGTTGACATCAAAGGGCAGTTGGCATGTGTTAACTAGTTAGAAAAATGCAGTTACATTTCCCTTTTCTTATAGCTGATAAAAAGTAAAAACTAGCAAGGAAACAGGACAAAAAAAATGCAATATAATTAAGTGCAATAATAAATATCCCTTTATTTAATGTCCATTTATAAAGAATCTCCCATTATACCTCTGTCAGAGAGCAAGGACATACAAAAAGAAAAGCACAAAACAGGTTCAAACAGTGCAAAGTTCTCTTTAAAAAAGGTAAAAAAAAATCATGCTTAGTGAAATTCTACATTAACAGCATAAGTGAAATAAGGAACTGACATTTCACAAAGCAGTGTTAGGCTGCCTCCTTTATGGGTATGATTCAGAAAACCCCTGGTAGACTGAGCTCCATGGTGGCTTTGTCATGATGCTGTTGGTTCCAGCCAACAGTTTGATCAAGCGAAACAGGCCAGCGGCTATGCCTACAACTTCCTTCCTCTTCGCTGTCATGTCCAAAATATGGGTCATGTAGAGTGCAGTGACGGTCTTTGTGTGGGTTTGGATGTAACTTATGTTTTTGTGGGAACATTTTTCTGTATTTGCTGTGCCTCGTCCTCCTGGGCTGAAACCTCACTCTTCCGTACAGATTGACAGCAAAACCCCGATAGCTTTTATCCTTTGTGCTTGGTCCACCAGTTATGGTCCACCTGTGCCTTAAAACACACTGACTCGCCCACTGGCACTTAGATTTCTCACGTCCCTCCTACAATGCATGCTTACTAATGTGGTGCTATGGTCCTCGGGGCAAAATGAGCGCCACCAAATCTTACTTCCTCCATAAGCGGCAACAGTTAGCAGTTAATAACCATTAGGGAGCAGCCAGAGGAAAGTCAAAAAATGCAGAATACTAACCAAAGGCTAACTCCATAGCAGCAAAAATACCATTGCATATGCAGCTTAAAGCAGTTAGTAAATGGCTAAACAAAACAAAAAGATTACGATAGCTGTAAATGAGCTAGTGGTAACAGGAAAACAAGCATATGCTATCAAAGAATGTGATTTATATGGAGACAGATGGGAGCTGACACCTCTATCCATATTCATATAGGTGCACGTAGCAAATGGAGAACATTAATCATCACAGCCAAGCAGTCTACAGCTTCTAATTACATGTTCACTGTACACCTTTAGACTGGAGTCTACTTCTGTAAGATTCCCGCTGTAGAGATTTCCCAGTGGCCTTCAAAACTAGAGAAGGATGGGAGGGGTATGTGGAGATGCAGAGCCCAACATGTGGAGGCACACACAGCCTTCTTTTTATACGTTGAAAATGCACATGCACACGCTCTGTTGTGCTTCATTATGTCATGCGATTACCATCCCAGTTTGGCTGCAGCGAAAAATCCAATCTTACTGGTACCCCCTTTTACTTCTATCCACTGCATTGCATTACCTTGACTACAGTACATGGAGAAGATGAGAGAGACAAATAGTCTGCTTTGATCATGATGTTTATACCCTCCTGCATTTGAACACAGACATTCAGCTTACAGCGAGGCTCATAACAATATAAGCATAAACTGGCATGCAGGCATACATCAGCTGTGATAGCTTCAAGAAACCATACAAGAAGTGTTGAATGTGCAGATGATGAGATGCATGCATACACATGTATATATGTTATATATAATATATATGTGTGTATACATACATATATAGGCTAGGCTCTATTTGCATGAATCTAAATGTGCTGTGTTTTGTGTTTGATGCAAGAGAACAAAATTAACAATTATTTCACTGCTTCACAGTCTGCAGAAACATGACAAAACAAACCTAAAGCTTATGTGGTGAGCAGCTGTCTACTGTATTAGGATAAAGCCTCAGTCCATCTCAAGCCCCAAAGCAGACACATCAAAGCAATCTTTTGCAGTCAGTACAGTCCCTTCTCTCTATCAGAAATCCTGCTAACTCTGTTTCTCAGAGACTGACAGGAGGCAATCCGCGGTGATATCAGATCTTAGACGTGGAAAAGGTGGCCTGAATACAGAGAGGCTTGGAGAGATATCTGGAGGATGGGTGGGTCTTAGGATGCTCTATGCTAGATTCATCTCCCTCAGGGGGGGAAAAGGTGAGTTCCTCAGGTTTATCACAGAAATTGCCATTTAAACCACCACTGTTGGATACCATTAGTCTGTTTGATTTAACTTTGGGTAGAGCCAAGGAGGTAAATGCTGAACACTTCATATACAATTAAATACATATTTTTCCAACAAAGTTGTAATGCTAGTGGCTAGATGGAAAGGGGGCTGTAGATTAAATGACCTCAGTTGAGTCACCGTTAATTCAAATGTCAATGATGACTGTTGGTTTTAGCTAAGAATATACATTTGATACCATGTGTAATATAATAATGATTCACATTTAACAGGGAATAAATGACTAGGCACATGAAGGATCCCTCTTCCAAGGCTATTGTGTGGTTAGCAAGTATCCAACCAAGTAGTAGGCTACCATAACTCCTTCTTCCCACATAAGTGTTTCAAGTGGTGATATTGTGTCTTGTATCCACCATACCAGTGGTACAATGAAGAAGTTAACTCCCTTAGAGATGTGTATCCATGATTTGTTCATATCTTGTTCAAGTTATATGTTAGAGAATTCAGAAGCTGTTGACCGTGACCATCCGCTTTTCCCTCCATTTTTTCTCTCTCAATTATCCCATGTCGCTGTGCTGGGAGTTTGAGTCTTAGAGTAACACTGGGTGGCACCAGCATGTTTTTTGACAACGAATGACATTTTATCTCAATTGTCCATATGTTTGGCATAATGGGTTTTTAGAAGAGCAGTGGGGTACTGTAACCACTAAGGATGCCATTTACATGGTTTCTAAGGATTAAGGTGCAAAGAAACCGATAACCACCCATCAGTGGAAGTGACAATATCAGATGAAAGTACAGGTTGATGGTTAAGATCACAGCAATAAAGTCCTGGAATTACCATTGTTTGACAGATTGTACAATGTCATCTAAAGTAAGCATACAATTTAATGGCAGAGCTCTCATCTTTAACATGTTTGACATGTCTGCATATTGAAGTGCAGTTTCTTCTATTCCCAAATTTAAATGTAGGAATATTTTCTAAGATTAACTCAAAAAAGAAGAATATTTAATGCGTGTGGGCTGAACAATTCATTCTGTCATAGCATTTTGACAGCAGATTTAGAAATTATGAGTTGGAGAAAGTGTGGGACAGTTTCCTTCAGATTTAATGGCAGTGTTCAGAAACCCAAGAGATAAAAGAATTAATCACAAAGAGAGATATTATATTTCACACAAATATGAATTTTAAGTCACTTGCCTAGAATGTATTAGAGTGCTGAAGATTACTCAAGGCTGCATGGGAAAAAGCCCGGGGTGGTAGTTGGAGTTCAGCGTAGTAGAAACAGGCCATCATTGAACAAATCTGTCATCAAGCCACAGCTCATTGTGCCCTTGTCATTACTGTGGCACAAGCCTGGAAACGTCATTTCTGCTGGGTACTCCAGAGATGTCAAGCCTCACTCTCACAAGATTAAAGATTGCATTACAAATTAGTACACACGAGCGTCAGCACAGAGTTGCGATTTACTCTGGGTTAGCATGGATTAATCTAAATCATTAAACCCAGGGTTTGCATTGAGACAGCTATATAGAGTACTTTACCAAGAAGTATATTCTACTATTAGCATTGGCTCATGGTTGAACTAATTATACTTTACTGAAAAATAAAAGATCAAAGTTAACACTGTGGAGAATAGAGATAGTTCAAAGATTGGGACTGAACTGAAAGCAACCCTGTAAACACCTGTAACGCCCCGTCTGGATAGTTAAGTAACCTTTTTGTTTCTACTAGTGTTCTTTGTCTCGTACTTCCTGTTTTTTTTTTTGATACTCACCTCTTGTCTCATTTATGGTCCTTTACTTACTGCCCTCATGTGTTTCCCTCCTGTGTGATCACCTGCCCTGCCCTTATGTGTTGCACCTGTGTCTCATTATGTCTCCCCACCTCCTGAGTATATAGTCTTAGTGTCCCCTTCCTTCTGCGCCAGTTCGTCTTGTTCCCTTGTGACAGTGTTCCAACATTTTTCCTTGTGAGTTTCTAAGGCCAATAGTTTCCTGACCTGTTTTTGCCTTGACCTTGCCTTTCGCCTACTGATTTGGACACTGTTGCCCTTCTGACTGATCACCTCTGCACCGACCTCGTTCTGATTAAAAAGGACTGATTTTTTAACTGAGTCTGTGTCTGCATTTGAGTTCAAGCCTGTGGTTCAGCATTGATAAACACCAATATCTTTATCTAGTGGGAGTCCTCTGCCACTGTTTAAAGTACACTAAATCCCCCAACCATCTTTGTTCTTCTTTCAGCTGTATATCCCCTGCTGAGCAATGAAATATACACCGTTACATTTATTATGTATATACCTGTTCTATTCACTTCCCTGAACATATACGACAGCGTCTGGTGATATTCTACATTTCTCTGTCAACAAATCTCAAACTAAACCAATAAACTGATTGAACTAATATAGATTGATTTCCTGTGTAGCTAAACCTTGATATAATATAAACTTCTATTGTTGTCCAGAAATGATTAAAAACACATTAATAAGCCCAACCATGACACTGGCTGGCATGTTCCTTCGTTACAATATATATGGGCACTGTAATCTATTTAAGGTTGATACCACATACACTGCAGGTACTTGCACTGAATATACAGCTTCATAGTCCCTAACAAATGCACCATTTACTAGTGTTTGAGTATCATTTGCTACGAACTACAGTGACAGACAAATTCATTGTTGGGTTTGGCCTTTTCATGGGATTTATTGGGAAAAGCACATTTTTAGAATGTCACCAGCTTTATGCTTTAAACTCTCTCTATGTATCATTCAGATAACCATAGTTATTAATGACTCCAGTGGCCATTAAGTGAATTTCAATCAGCAAGTGCTGGCCCAAGTAATGTACGTAGAAATCAGTCCAAAGACAACAGAGAAAGTCAGGGAAGGTGTCATTTTTTAAAAGTTACGTTATAATCCCTTTACACATTGGCAATAAAAAAAAAGTTGCAAATAGCTTCACATTATTCAAATAGTACCTTTAACAAAAGCAGCAAAACAGAATGTAGCTCATTGTCTTGTTTAAGTGTAGATAGTATCTAAGCAGGTAATGGTGTCAAGAAGGAGAGTCTTTAGCTCATCAATCTCCCCCTGCATAATGACAGATATTGCTCTACAGATACCGAAAAAAATTTACTGATTCATAAGTAATTTCAAATCCATCCATCTTGTATTTTATCAACATAGAATATGCATGTATGCCCTGAAGGTTTCTCCCATGACATCATAAACCCAGTGGAACAATTTCTAGTAATCTGCCTTGCAAATGACACCTTTGTACTGAATGCTTAACCTGCACACAATTTTTCATTTTACCTCAATCCTACTAATCTCTGATTTATAGTTGTACATTCTGACTGCATCCATTTTGGCCTCCATTGGTTGTTTTAGTATATTTTTCCAACCTCACAAAGTCTAAAGTTGTGATCCATGTTTCCACTTTACTTTGGTTACCGACTAGTCTCAGTGAGAAGCTTTTAACAGAAGGAAGCTCTGTCTATATCTGTGTTTCCATACCTCGAGGTGTCACTGCGCAGAGTGGCAGTGGTCATGTCACTGAAGATGAATGTCTAAGGGTAAATTGCAGTGTGCTCCAAATCCCATTCCCCAATGAGCCTATTGATCAAAAGGGGACAACAGTAGCCAAAGGCCATCATATACAGTAATGTGAAGACAATGGCTACACAGGTCATTTAAGACAAAAAAAAATGACGTCAATGTCATTGTATTACCATAAAGCATGCCATCTGTATTTTGATATAAGGCCTGTCACTAGCATGAGTCAATTCGTATTGGTTGGTGTGAAAGTTGTGTTGATTGTCCAGAAGGCCTGCATTCAACTTCATAGTGAGAGCCCTGCTATGAGAGCAATTCCTAAGGCTCAAGTGGATGTCAAGGTCAATTTGACAAGTAGGAAATTAGAGCAATGTGTTTCAACAGGCAGAGAAAGCAGTTTTGTTCTCTTTCCCATTATGCTAATGGCACTAAAAAGTTGGTATGTTCATGCATGGATGTCTAATGGCCTTGATATCCCCCAGTGCTTCCTTGTAGGAAACCAGGAACAGACATACTGCGAAATGATGTGCTTTTCTGATCACCAGCTTCCTAATGAAAAAGCAATTAACAGAATATGTTTGCACTCCATGGGCAGAATCCCATCCCACCTAATTAGGAGTCATTTCGGACCGTTACTTCCAAATCTGAGGCTCAACAAGGTTGAAGTTATACAGAATAAGACGATAAGTTACTGGCAAAATGCTTCATGTTGTTATTAAGTGAAAACCAATCAACCAGTTTTGTGTAGCTGAGCAAATGCATGTGTTTAATATTCATGTCTGTCCATATTTGTAGGATATACTTAAGCTTTATATTGTAAGAAAATAAGAGGACGCAGTGAATTTTGCAGATGTAAACAAATGTTGGTCTCTTGCTGACCTTGCCACCCTAACCCCTCTCCCCAGTCCTTTTATGTCCTCATATATTTGAGCCTTATGTACTGTACACACAATGGCAGCTCCAGCCTCTTTTCTTTTACTGTGTCTGGTCATATATTCCTTGTAACCAAATGATGCGTTGTGCTGGAAGTGGGTACAATTTCTCTAGGTCTGCCTCCCCACATTCATTTTAGATATTATCTACTATGGAAGCTTGTAAAGGGTCAACCATTAATGCTTTATTGGAACCATTTTGCGTCTTCATATCCTAACTGGAACTCAAAATTAATCTTAAAACACTAGTTGCAACAGTCCAGTATTCCAATATTAAATTTAAGGAGGAAGTAGTGTGCCCTGTATGTTGCAAAGCAGAAAGGAAGTGTGTGTAGGTCAACTTTCATGCAGCAGACAGAAGTTTGTGTTTCATCCCAGACCTGCAGTTAATGTTGCCTTTTTATTAACTGTGACGATGATCTTTCCCTGACCTTAGTGTTTTAGATGCCTGATTATAAA
This sequence comes from Seriola aureovittata, assembly GCF_021018895.1. NCBI lineage: Eukaryota > Metazoa > Chordata > Actinopteri > Carangiformes > Carangidae > Seriola > Seriola aureovittata. Next base: position 6,827,429 of record NC_079371.1, on the reverse strand, counting down.
GAGTAACTTAGCACCAGGGGCTTGCTAAATTTGTTGAGTTACTCTTTTAGCATACACTTACCACTGTTCATTTGCCATAACCATGATCTTTCCCTAATGTTCAGAAGAAATTTTAAGTGTTGTCTCTGAGTTCTTATAGGGCAATACGGTGCAGCTGAAGACATGTATGTGTCTGTACCTACCCATATTCTGGTTAGGGCTCTTTACATAATGTTTTGGGATGAGCACATATTACAAACAAATGTTGGCCACCATGATTTTTGACTGACGGAGTGTTTTCCTGTGAGAAAAATTGGAAAACAAGACAACCATGGCCAACACTGCTCCATGCATCCTTGTATGCAGAAAATGACTACATGCCGTTTTCTTGAACCACTGGTCATGTGTACACATACTTTGATTAAAATTAATGGCTGACTGAAAATTTGTTTCAGGCCAGGTGGGGTGGAACGGTAATCAAAAGCCGACTAGCTTTTCTGATTATTTTTACATACAGTGGCTTCCCATGGTGGATCTGCTGACAGCACAGTCCTGACATTTTTGTCCTAACATTTCCCTCTCATAGCTGTAGCCTACACTAGCTTGAGCTTTGAGCCATACAAACTCCTGGTAGAGCACATGCCTTTTAGGCTCAGTCCTTACTGCAGCGGCCTGGGTTCAAACCCGATTCAGGCCCTTTACTGTCATCCCCTCTCTCTCTTCCCTAACTTTCCTGTCTCTCTCTCTCACTCTCCCTTTTGCAATAAAGCCAAAAATAAAAAATAAAAATGGCCAAAAAATAACTTTAAAAAAAGAATAGAAGAACTATAGAAGTACTGAATCTTTAAGTCTATAATTACTTTACATGTCAATATCTAGACAGGATTTTAGGATTAAAGTATTTCAATGTGTATTTATTTAGTCTTCTTCTCAGAGAGATTCAAGAATTAAAATAGAAATATAAAATGTTCATAAAAGCAATAAAGATGTACAGTAACACCGGCTGACATATTGAAACTTCAAAGATACTAAATCATTCCCCAGCAGCTGTGAAGGTGTGTTTAAATGTGGCAATTTTATATAACCATCTCTCTTTTTCTGAAACTTCAAAGTGTGTGTATATACAATTGTATTTCAGCTTTGAGTCAACTTTACTTTAAAAAGCCAAATCAAATCCCTTGTTAACAGCAGAGTGACAGCCAAAGCTCCATAATGGAAGGAAAGGAAGTTGTTGCGTATTCTCGACAGCAGTCTGGCACGGATGCTCAAATGAAAGGGATGTAGAGGGAAGTAAAAGGTCAGGCTCATTAAATGTCAGCAAAGAGCATCTTAATAATTGAATCATTCAGACAAAGAACCACATAATTTAGTTTTGAAGGGTTCTGTGGAGCCACTTGCAGTTACACTTGTAGTTTAATGGTCAATAGAAACTAGATTTAATTTTAAGAGTGACTGTTTTACAGTACATTAACCTCAAAGGTATTAATATCTAAAAGCATTTGCCTAACACATACAATATACTTTTTGTCAATAAAGACAGCCATTAAAGATTCCAGCTTTCTCTCTTTCTGCACTGTATCTAAAACCTCTATCAGTCTTCACTCCGCACACAGGTGTGCAAATTTTCAGACATATGGGTTTAAACTAAAAACTCAAAAGACAAAAATTTTGACATGCTTGTAAAACAGATTTGGGCTGTATCTTATTTCACCCTCTCCATGCTATAAGATAGCTAGTATTCAAGCATGGATGGCATCATACACAATAGGAAAGTGTCCAATTAGAAATGCATGAAGGCTGACCGAGAGGCGACGTAGGTTCCTGAGGGAAAGCAGAAACCCACAGCTACTCGCACAGCCGAGAGTTCAGCCATATAGTCACACCGCAAAGAAATGCTGAACCTCTGATGTGCATATTCCAAGATGGATCAGCTAATTGATGCCAAATATCTCTGAATTTGATGAATTTGTGTCTAAGATTAGAATTACCATTAGAAAAATAAATTACCAAGTCATCCTCAAGAAGCCATTGCAAATATTAGAGTGCTCACAAATAAGGAAATTAAAGAAAAAAACGTTTTTTTCAATTAACAATAAAAGTGCAAATAATGGAGATTAATGAAGCTTAAATTTGCATTAATCAAACCAGAAACACAAAAAAGAAACACAGATATCAGACACATTAGAGGTGTATCCACTCTGTGCTATACAACAATGAAAAAGGCCTAACTGGAAATTATCTTTAATACAGTTTAAGACCACTAGAGTTTGTGATCAGTATTGTTCTCAATACTGATCGCCATGAAAATAATAAGACTTTTCACATTTGAGGAGTGCCATATTGCCGCTATCTTGTGTGTTCATTACCATCAACAAGCCGAAATGACTCGCAGAGAAATGACACTCACAATCCCAGGCCATATTTCGCTAGAATTTGCTGTGGAAGTGTGTTGTTTAAATAGTTTTGACTTCAGAGCACGGACACAACAATGAACAGTGTAATAAGGCAAACCTTATCTTATGGGCTAGACCTTCGACGTTTTGGAGATACTGTGTTGACTGTAGTGAACCCCTTAATGATTTTCACACCAGAAACATCATCAAATTGACCATTTTCATCAGTTTTGAGCAGGCCAAGCCTTCAATAATCACTGCCAACATGTGCTATTGTGTCAGCTAGCAATTCTTCTTCTGCCAATATTTCTTTAAGACTAAAGAGTTTACTGTCACAGTCATTTGTGTCTGAATGCTTGTGACTACCTGTCAGAGTAAACTCACACTTGAGATCAAACAGGATATTTTATTTTTTAGCCCTGGTTCGTAAAACAAGTACAACCCAAGAGAGGCCATTCGTTATCAATGGCTTACTGTAAGCTTAAGGGTCAAACCATCAATCCATCTCCCTGTGTAACTGTGTGCATTTGTGATAGTGTGTATGTGTGTGTGTGTATGTGAGAGAGAGGGGGATGGAAGGGGTACCAATATAGTGTAACATCAGCAAAACTACAGAGTGGACCTCAGCCAGAAGCAGTGGAGTGGAGTCAGGGGACCAGTGAGAGTTAAGCTTTATAATGTAAGAAAGACTGAGATATGTGTGCAGCTCCACTGGGAAAATAAACCAAAAGGTGCTGGCTGCTGGTATTATTGTTAGCCACACTAACTGTGAGGCTCCAAGGATGGAAACTATTCAGTGGTTAGCCATGAAACTGTTTGTATGTTATCATGCTTATATAGCAGCTGTCATGAATTCTTCTGCCTTCACTATGCCCACATGGCTATGCAGCAAGCTAAACAAGCTTCCAATAAAAGGTTAAAGGCAGGACTTGCTCATATTAGTAGTACAGCACAGTAAATAGTTTAGTAAACACATCGGGTCCACAAGAGTAAACATGTTACATGTATGGATGAATCTTTAAGGCCAAATTGTCAAAGTGAACTGACTATACTGATTAAATCTGTAGCTCGCCTCACTGGTGACTAAAAGAACCGTTGTCAGGTCAGCTGTGAGGTGGATTACTTAACTGTTAAAACCTTATTAAGTCACTGCAAAAGCCGTGGAGACAGTCATGATGTGATGACTCGATGTTGTAAGTAGTAGCTTACTGAGCTATTAAACTTAGGAACAGCGGTTGTCTAGGCCTAAGTCAGGACTGAACTGAGCCAGCAACAGGCTAAATGTACTGCTGACCTGAAGGTCATCAGAATCAGCACTGAAAGTTGCATTGGTATCAACAGCGATGCATTCACTTACTGCAGTGCATGCTAAATATGTGCTAACAGCGATGCAGTCTGATGGGAAAAGTAAACAAACCACATTGCTGATTTGGATAATTTCCTTCAGTTAGGTTAGAAAAAAAATCCTAGCCACTAACAAAGTTATGGCAATTTACACCTCTGAGTGAGTAAGAGGAGAAAAGTGCCTCATGAAAAAAAACAAATGTAATGTCTCAAATTAGAAACAGGTCATTATTATTGCCAAAAAAGAAAAAAAAAGAGATTTATACAGATGGTTGCATTGCTTTACATTCGGACATTGTAGGACAATTGACAGCATGCAGGTTTCCCCTCTGTATGCTGGGAAGCAATTACAAATCACTGGTGAGCAAGGGCATTTCAAATGTAGGTGCGTCAGTGAGCAGTGTGTGTGGAGAGCAAACAAGGAATGGCTAAAAAGTTAACCCCATTAATGCTAGTATATTCTGTGGAGAAAGATTCTCAGCCTGAGAGGGTGTACAGGAAGGTAGATGACTTAGGTGGGTCCAAATAATAGGGGCAGCACCAATGATGGTATTCCATGGAATTGCCCGTTCCTCTGAGGCTAATAGTGTGCAATTAGCTGGTGAGCCCTGATATTTTAGGTGCAATAGAATATTAAACTATAGCAATAACTATTTTATGGAAGAGCTTCATAATATACAGTGTGTGTCTGTCTTTGTCAGCAGGATTACGCAAAAAGTATTGAAGTGATTTGCACCAAACTTGGTAGAGCGATGGGCCAGAGAAGAACCCATTCAATTTTAATGCAGAAATGGTGAATGTGGCGGATCCAGGAATTTTGTATCACTTTTTTTAACATTACAAAATAAAGTATTTTTCAACATTTTTTAGCAATTTCTTAGGAAATAATGTATGGATCCTGATGGAAAAAAACAGGCATATGACGTTGACATCTATGAGTTTGTACAATTTGGTGCAGTTAATAATTAATATTAAGTAACAATGCATATGGCATCAGCACATTCAACATGCAACTAATAAAATTACACAATAGCAAAGATGGTTGCGACATAGCAATGAGACAATTCATGATGCTGTAGAGCTGTATGAATTGTATAATGTCATCTTTTCGCACAATAGATCGTAAAAGCATACAGCCGTCTTGCTTAAGGTATACTTGACAACAAAAGACATGTGTAGGATTGTTAGGCCTTAGCAGAGGTGTGCACTCTATTCAGTGCCATTCTAGTTTCCATATGATTTCTAATGTTGTCTACACTATTACAAATGGAAAATCTCTTAGGATCATCTTGGCTTTACTCATGAAGTCCTGAAAAGATCCTCCACAAATTCTTCCAATCCTGTAGCCCCTGACAATGCAGTTTATGTGACTCTAAATACAGTTAAGAGGCCATAAGATTGGTGGATCAGTGGCTGGCTCCAAACACACTCATGAGAACACAGGGCATCAGCAAAGCTGTGCCTCAGAGGGGATTGAACCCCCCCCCCCCCGCCCCCATCTGTACTCCAGAGTTTCAGATCATGACAGATTGTGAACTGTTAACAATTGTATCAAAGCATGGGGTGCAATCAGCTGTGCTACAACAGGAGCTCATAAGAAATCCACTGCATAATAAACCAGGGTTTCCTGGCTTAAAGAGCGTTTCCCTCATTCCTTCTGTCTTTCTTTGCTTCTTTAAGATTGTCTCAGTCCTCCTTCCTCTCTTTACTTTCTCAGGCCTGTTGGTTATTCCTGTCAGTGGCTGCCTGAGCCTCACCAGAGCTTGTATCAACTTCTTCCTCTCCCCTGTGTGACATTCATAGCATTACAATTGAGCCATCAATCTGTCAAGTCTTACCCCTGCTAAGCCACAAGCAGCAGGAAGCGCAGGAGAGGGACGAGTTTACCTCTGCTTCTGTTTTGCTTCTCTCTAGTCGGGGCCTAACAACAACGATAAGTCTCAGACATGATGTGAAATAGATAAGCTTTTAGTCGCCAGCTGAGTCAAGCTATTCAGTCGTCATTTTTCACCCTCATTTCCCCTTCCACCGCTGGGTATTTTTTGCTGATGACTGACTTGCTGATAGCTGTTGGCTTCTCATTCTGTTGGTTTCTCATTATCCCCCCCCACCACCACCCCCAACTGCTACCTCTTATACATATACACTCTCCTCCTCTACTATTTCTCAAATCCTCTCTCTGTTCTTTCTGTTTGTATTTGTTCCCCCTCTCCCCCCTCCTCTCCCTGGGTAATGTCAGACTGAGCTCCTGTAAGGAGGAGATAAAGCCCCCCAGCAGGGCAGGACCACAGCTGTCGCCTTCTGACTTCCTGGACAAGCTCATGGGGAGAACGTCAGGCTATGATGCGCGCATCAGACCCAACTTCAAAGGTACAGTACATGCCGAGGCCGACCGACAGCAGCCCTCAAGAAAATCCAGTGGAAAGCATGAGCACAAAAAAATACACAAAAAGAAAAAACAAAGACCAGTGGATCTGTGCTGTGAAAGCTAAGCAGCTGACCATTCTCATGTGTATGTGCTGAACGTTGTTCTGTCTATAACTATAGTGTGATTTTGAGGTTCCCGGCCTTCCACTATACATATATTGCATCAGCTTGTCCTCGTTTTCACCCCGGTCGGTTTCAAAGACTACGGTTGGTTCAGCATTTAATTAAGCCTTTGTGGTGACAGCCAGCCATTTTGTTGTTTTGCTTTTGACTTAATTTAGGGATAGAATATTTTACCATGCAGTACAAGAACACTGTCTTCTAGAAGTTACATTTATATACTATTTAAGTGTATTGACAATTATGTTTTGATGGAAAAACAATTGCTGCCAAAACTAGGGCAAGGTTGGTGCATCCAAAGCACAGGACTTAACACTGGGGTCCTCATCCTGAGTCCTGTGGTCTGGTTTGTAGTAGGCAGGGGGTTTCAAACACTGACATTTAGCAATGTCAAAAAATATAAATAAATAAAAAAGTTAATAATAATGGCTCTTTTCACTTCTGTTATTCTTTGTCTTAATTTTTGGGGGATAATCATGTTCATCATGGTTTTGGAACTTCGGTTTCAATAATCTGGGGGCTTCAGTCAGTTACTTGTGGGCTCATACCCGAGCCCTGTTTTTTTACCTATATTTGTCTACATTTTGGCACTGTTAAAAGTTTGCTGAATTAGTTATTGTCAGCTCCTGTTTGCAGTGTACTCATGGATGAAAACTTCCAAGTTCTGGGATTGTATGCATTTCTTCTCTAAGTGGATTTATGGACATTTATGGGTGATATATATCAGAGATATTTTGAGTGAGTCATACTGAATCTACAGTTATTTGCAAATACTTTTGCAAAAACCTTTCCTCATCATATTGATAAAACACAAATTGGGTGACGTTTCATGTATTTGTTTTGCAAAGTAGTAACATATAAACATAATTTGGCGAGACAATTGCACACCGACAGAGCAGACACATCTCTTTGACCTTCCTTGGTCTTAGTTTTAACAATCCCAACATTAGCCATTTTTCCCCCTAGAATTTCTCTTAAATCTTTTCAGTTTGGTTTCACTAAATTAGATTTTTTAGCTGTAATTACACTTGAAGTGACAGGCCTGAAAAAAAAAACATATACTTTCTCTAAGTGTCTTTAAAGAGCAGCGGTAGCACTGGAGATGGTGTGACTTGCACTGTAGCAACATGAAAAGTAATGGAGAAAATGATGTACATTTTAAGAAGCCTCGGGAGATGTACATTATAATTGGCATGTTTAATGCACACAACAGTGTGATCTCATGAATCCTGTCTGAAGTGAAAGATGTGAAATTCAGGCTGTTTTTTCTTCCCTCAGGTCCACCTGTGAATGTCACCTGTAATATTTTCATCAACAGCTTTGGGTCCATCACAGAAACGACAATGGTGAGAAGACCATGACAATTTCAAATGTTGCACATTCAGAAATGCAAATGTGTTCTCTTAAAAGCAGTTTTATGTTTAAGACTGATAATTAATGTTTTTCTTGACATGATTATGGGAAATGGTTTGTGGTTTCTTCCGTTACATCTCTCCCATGATTTGCACAAAAAAAAAAAAAAAAATCTTTAAGCGCTCCATCCTCTTTCTTTCCTACAAACTTCTTTGCCAGTCCACTCTGTGCTGAAGCCATTCCCTCATTTCTGTGTTTCCTGGAGCATAACAGTGCAACCTTCAGAGACCAGTGGGTCACTGACATACTGATAATGAACTGTCCACTCTGCAATTAAAATGAAAAATTGAGAAAATGAATGAAAAGGGGGCAGAGAGAGAGGACGAGGGGTTGGGGAAAAATGGCTGCCCTCGAGTCTGCACTTACAGTGTTATAACTGCTGGATCAGCATAAAATAGCAGTGAATTGTTTAAGGGTGGCTAAGGGAGGTGCAGAAGGCCAGACCTCCGGTCAGGTTTGCCCAGAGAACGACAATACTAATGATGTCACTGTGTGCATTGGTGAAGCATGCTTTTTATTTTGATAAATGAAGTGAACAAGGAAAGCAACCATCTACAATGCCGGAAGATGAATTCTGAATTAATTGCACGGATTAGAATTCTAATTTAATTACTCATGTATGCTGGCTGCAGGCAGGAGTGATTGTGTTCGGCATTTGTCCTTGGCCTGTCTTGTATTGCCTACCCTTTGTTCACCAGCAGCACGTCTGCAACAGTTGAGCAAACAGTTCACCATCTTAGTCACTTTTAGTAAAATCTGACAAATATGGTCAAACAGGGGCATCTCAACAAGAGTGGTGCCTTTATTATCTGGCATCATTACAATATATGTCACAATTATAGTGTTCACCCATGAATATTAAACATTTAATGTAACTTTTATTCACAGAAACAACATTTGTCAAATAAAAACACTTATTTGCCAATTTTCTACTAACAACCAACCATTTGATTGTTTTAAGTCCTCTGAGACCAACACTGCTCTCCACATCATGATGCTGCTCATCTGCAATCTCCCAATAGTGGGTGCATGAGTGCATTTCTGTACTTAATACTGTTAGTAATTAAATTGGGCACAATGGAAACATGATAGTACATCATAGTCTATTCTCTAGTGATGTAGGATTCTATCCTTGCACTTAAATAAAACTTATGTAGAGGAAATCAATTTTGTATTTTCAAAATTTAAAGTGATACTCCATCTAAATACGGTTACCCTTAAAAGTTTGGTCTTTCATTGAGTACAATGAATTGTTCATCTCAGTCACAATGGATTCCAATAGTGACCAGTATCAGACCATTCCCAGAAGCATCTCAAATCACTACAGCAGAATGAGCCACTCCTAAGCTCTCCCATCTGTACCACAAACTGCACTGATGATATATTTTCCATTAACTAGCCTGAGTTCTTCCACAGGACTACAGGCTCAATGTATTTCTACGGCAAAACTGGAATGACCCTCGTCTGGCATACAGCGAATACCCAGATGACTCCCTTGATCTGGATCCATCCATGTTGGACTCTATCTGGAAACCTGATTTATTCTTTGCAAACGAGAAAGGAGCCAATTTCCACGAGGTCACCACTGATAACAAGCTGCTACGGATTTTCCAAGATGGCAGCGTTTTGTATAGCATCAGGTAACTAAAAGATAATTCTCCTGAAATTTAAAGATTGCATCCACTGAGTGCTGGTTTGGCCAGTCAGAGAATGACATCAGGGGCTTAATCGAGGGCTCAGTTTTGAAACGGAAATGTTGCTGCAGAATAATTGCTCTGCCATATTCAGATTATTTTTGTCTTATAGGGAGGATACCACTAAATACACACGATGAAATACAATGAGTGCAAATTCCTTGTTGCCAGCAATTAAAATGCACATTTCAGGGATGAAAGCATGTGCAACACAAATATTTATGTTTTAATACAGTATGATTTTATCATTTTTCTGTGTTTGCTTGAGAAGTTGTAACAGCTTTGGGAAGTGGGAGAGATGAACAACACACTTCTCCAGTGTACCCATAATAAGAGTATTGCAAATACAGATAATCAACGCTTCATTCCACTGACTTACTGCATCCTCCAGATTGGCTTATAAACTATGTTCCGCAATTACGGATCAAACATCTTTCTGTGCATGTGCACTAAATACATGACACTATTTAGGCAATGTTGGGAGAGTCAATCACTAGGGTGTTTATAGTTTGTTCTTCGTGTTGTGAAAAAGATATTGTGTCATCATAACACAGTAGCAAATGGATCCCTGTGTGTATAGTGCTGGCGGCTCTTGTCTCGCCTTTGGGCGATGCATTACAGCAGGTAATTACACAGCTTTCCTCCAGACAGACTCACAAATAGCTCTCTCTCTCTCTCTCCTCTGAGGATTCATGAAGGCTTAATGCATCCACACCACAACAAAAAATCATATGGGTGCCTACACCAATTACTTTGGCATTACTGTGGTGCAATGAGTAATCAAATGGCAGTAACGATAGATGTTTTCTCCAATCTACTGTTGGATAGTAAAATGTGTGTTACTTTTTTTCCTATTTGGTCGATTTCAATGCACTGAACATTATCATACAGACTCTTGTTTCATAATTTGCAATGGAAAGCAGCTTGGCACTGATTTATTTCACTGTTAATCTATCATTTTTCCTTGTGTTTAGTGTCTTCTCTTGAACCCCTTTTGTGCCTTTTGACATTCCCAATGGCTCCTTTTCTCTTTTCCAATCTGTCTATCTCAGGCTGACTCTTACCCTGTCCTGCCCTATGGACTTGAAGAATTTCCCAATGGATATTCAGACCTGTACCATGCAGCTTGAAAGCTGTGAGTCTTCTCTTCTTCTGCTTCCTTTTTTTCCCCTCACTTACCTCCTCATTTCCTTCTTTTGTACCTTTTGCCTGGCTTATAAATTGCCCAAACTTGTTATATTCCAAGAGACACAAACTGTATCATCCCAATTATTTGTCTCATTACTAGGCTTATATTCAAAGTTCATTTAGAAAATGCTTCCCTTGTGTTTTATAATTGCATCCCATGTTTTTGTGGTTATCTATTAATGATATGGGTAATGTGACTGCTACCATCAAGCTAGTCAGTCATCAATGTACTGTGGTGCTAACGTTAACATTAGCATGTCAGGCTTAGCACGCCTGACTTCCAAGGCTTGGGGTATTTCATACTACATTGTTTTATGCAGTTACAGGTTGCATTTAAAAAAAAATATATATATATTCATGACAAGCACATCCAGTGTATTTCCTCACTCTGGAAGCCAGTCTCAGATGCTATATTGTCAAAATGCAGGGTAATGTTAGTGACTCTTTTTGCTTGAGACATGTAGCTTTATCCTTTTAGCACAGTATTATGTATGTATCAAGCACATATCACCCCCTTGTAGGGGTTTTTGTTTTAAAAACAATTCAACTGTAAATGTTGAGTCATCTGGAGACAACATCCAACTCACCAAGCTAATGTCACCTTGATTAGCCAGCTAGCTGTAGCTGATCTGCTAGAGACTGCTGTCATTTGAGCTGGTAAAATTGATGGTTGCAGACAACAAATGAGACATCTGCTTATGTCAACCACTGTCTGAAATCAATGACAAGTTGTTTCAATAATTACTAAGAATTTGAAATGGTTAATCTACCACTGTTATCACTGTAAACTGCACAAGTACTGCGCGAGAGTGTAAAGCTTGACCGGTGTAGCAACAGAAAGGTGTGGTGGGGCTTAGCAAATGGTCAGTTGTTGTTTTTTTTGTTTGTTTTTTTTTAAAACTTGTTCACATTTTCTGTACATTTATTAAAAATATAGAGTTCTAGAAATGTATTAAATGAATTTTAAACCTTTTAAAATGCTATTACAGTGATAAAACATTGGGTAGGAATAACATTATCCCCTTTCAGTCCTCCCTTGCCTTTAGCAGAGATAGTATCTGCCCTCATAAAACCAATTTCCAGGATATAAATAATGAAACTTTAATTTTGTGTCCCTTTTATTATATGTGACCCACCCCTTGTGCCTAGAGGTGACCTAATTTCCCATCATCGGGACAAAAGAATTTAAGCCTAGCAAAAGGGAGAAAACAGACAGAGCACTCATACAATGAAGTCACTGCCCCTTTTCAGAAGCATTGCTCACAAAGAAATAAGTCCGCCTGAATGGTGGTATCACTACCTGCATCCTTATCTGATTCAATAAGAACAATAGGTATTGGTTTGTGTAGAGCTAGAACTCTCTCTCTGTACAGGAGGCAGCATGATTTATTTCTGCAAATTAACACAGGGACAAGCGATAAAAAAAATCCAATGAATAGTGAAGATATATGTCAGCCAGCATAAAAACAAAAATATAAAGATATTTTACCCTTTAGCAGCATGAGATGGGGAGACTTTCAGGCAAACAGATGTGTAGCTGTGTGTGTGTATAAGTTTGTGTTTGGGTAAGTGTATCTTGTCACACTGCCATTAGAGGAGATGTAATCATTTCTGATTAAAGGCCTGGTGGGTGAGGATACTTGGCCTTGTGTTGACAAGTGCTGGTACACCACCCAAGGGTGTGATCACCTTGGCTAGAGCTCGATGTTAAGAGGACATTATAGGTTTTACTGCCACTACTGGAGCTGTGGCAACACCGTCTGTTCAACATGAGAAAGAGAGAAAGAGGAGGGTGATGAAAAAGACGAGAGTTATCTTTGGGGTTTGAAAGAGCCAAGGCCAATCTTCTTTTCTGGCCTTTCATGCCACGGGCTTATATAGACATATAAATAGATTCTGCCTTATTCTGACACATCAAAGCCCCATATATGCAGCTTATACCACTTCACTTTGCCTTGAGCGATTAGTGTCCAGTAACCTCAAATCCACTTCATAACTTGCACTATAAGTGAAAAAAGCAAGACTTAAGACTGCAAATCTGAAGCACAACGGACATTATGATAGGGGCTATCATTAGGTGAACTGCCTCTTTACATGAAAAGGGAGATGACATGTGACTAACAGTCATTACTCTACTTTGCTGAGATACTACTTTGCTGTTCTGTCTCATAAATTTCATTATTATTGCACCTTGAACACTATTGTCAGTAGAGTTTTAACGCCTCTTAGCTGTAGCTGGTGGAAGAAAAGGAGACCATTTCATTATCTTTTAAAGAATTGGTATTCCCCTTGCTTGTTACGGCAGGGTGTGTGAATGACAGTGAATTCTCCCCATGAACAAGATAAGCGTGTTTGAGTAGTGTTGTTTTTCAGGCGTGTGGTACGGGATAGGGTATAACATCTTGAATAATTGATGTCTTTGTAGCTCAGTCCCTAAAGGGTCCCAGTAGACATCAGTATTATTCAGATGTGTGAGGAATTCTGTGTTGTTGTTGTTGTTGTTGTTGTTGTTGTTGTTGTTGTTGTTGTTGTTTTTGCATGCATTTTTAATACACCTGTAATCAGGCAGCTGTGAGGAGTGCAGCCCTGAAAGAGATCATGCAAATCAACAGCGGATCTGTGCGTTTGTGTTTCTGAGTGGCGATTTTCTAAATGCTTCAGTAGTTGTATATTCACTTGCAAACACAACTGATGTATTCCATTATATTGCATATGATATTGTACGCTTTTATCAGTGCAGCCACATGCAGTGCATTAACAGGATTACACACACTAATACGCTCAGTGTTAGTGAACACATGCAGCATATCTCCACCGTCCTAAGCAGATATGCTCCTCATGTCCCTCCCCCCGCCTTTTTTTTTTTTTTAACTCTGTAACCTTCAAGCAACCACAACAGCACGAATGTAGCTATGGTGTGTGACCTTTACTGTGACAAACATGATGGCAGAGGGTAGCTTGTTGCTGGACAGATGGGCAGAGGGCCTTTACATCACCAGTCTTCCAAGTTTCATCCTCCCGCTCTCCAAGTCTCATTAGCCAAGGTTTCTGATGTTACTATGGAATAAAATCTGTGCCTCAGAAACAGATCCCAGTGAAAAATGAGGTTAAGGAGGAGGGAGGGGAGGGGGTGAGGATCACAGCAATAGTGATAATAAGGATATGAATTTTTAACAGCTAGTGCAGCATATTACTTGACTTTCAGCAATGTATCAAAATCTAAACAGCTTTGTCTTTGTTATTTTTGTACTGAATACAAAGCAAGCGGAAATATGCTATACTCCATGACAGTTGCAAAGCCTCATTTCTCACTATATCTCCCTTATTTAGATGTCTTCTCTCTCCTCTTTATCTGCTCTGTTCTCGTTTCACAGTTGGTTACACCATGAATGACTTGATCTTTGAGTGGCTGTCTGACAACCCTGTTCAGGTGGCTGATGATCTCACCCTCCCACAGTTTGTGCTAAAAGAGGAGAAGGATCTGGGCTACTGCACAAAGCATTATAACACAGGTACATTATGAATTCCATTTAAAGTGTTGAGAAACCAGTGACCTCATGCTAAAAAGGCAAATTGTAATTGAGCGCTTCAACTGATTTCTTCTTCAGAAAAGGTCTGTTAAATGAACAAGACGTAAAAGCAGAAATTCAGCTGATTGAAAACAGGTTCAAGAATATTATACATATTTATTCTTGTTGGGATTTTACCTATGACTTGTAAGGTTAAAAGGACAGTTGCTTTTACCAAAATTTCTTCTCTGCAAATATTATATTTATCTTACATGTACTTTATATTCTACTACTCCAACAGCGTAATTGAAGAAAAACACAACTGCTTGTACTATGTCATGTGTCTGCAGGTAAATTCACCTGTATTGAGGTGAAGTTCCACCTGGAGCGTCAAATGGGCTACTATTTGATCCAGATGTACATCCCTTCCCTCCTCATTGTTATCCTGTCATGGGTATCTTTCTGGATAAACATGGATGCTGCACCTGCCAGAGTTGGTCTGGGCATCACCACTGTGCTGACGATGACCACACAGAGCTCTGGTTCCAGAGCCTCACTGCCCAAGGTGAGTCTGGAGACTCCTGCTTGTATGTACATAGTGGCAGGTTTATTGTTTGCTGCAGGCTGACTCTTTACTGAGCAAAGTGATCAGCAAGAACACAAAAGGTGCAGGGGGTGAGTCAGGGCTACAGACTTTTTCATCTATGTGTTTTTCCAATTTTGTGGGATGTTTGAAAATGACATTGGGCTACTTTAGATGTTTTGCTTATGTCTGAAAATCAGTTAAACACAAAGAAAGTGTAAGCTCTCTGATACTGAGCTTAAAATATGCTCTTCTTACTACAAGAAACAAGTATATATGAAAGAAAACAGCTTTACATAATGCTCATAATCAGCTCAATAAGAAGGTCAGTGACTAAATAAAAAAAGTGTAGTAAACGTAGCATGGCCTGAGTTGGAAACCTGTAGACTATTCTGACATTTTGCCCTGATATATCCCCCAAAAACTGTTGCATGATTTAGAAAGGCTATTTCCTTTTGTGCCTGATATTTCCTGACATGTTGACAAGGCAGACACAAATGCCCCATGAAACAAGTGACAGACACACAAATGTTTTTTGTTACCATCAATTGCAAAAAGGTATATTGGTTGTGTCCTCCAAAGTAAAAGAGGCATTTCAAGGAACAGGACGATCTGTTAGGGCGCATTTAGTCATGACATGCTGACTTTGCATGAGGCAGGTCCTGATTCACAACAAAGCTAGAGACTAATTAGAGAGGATACAACAGCCAGGTGAGGCGAGGACACTGGGCTCCATGTGAAAGACGTGCAGGGCACATCTACCCGGCAGAGGTGGGCACACTGTACCCGCAGAGAAAACACAGGAAGAGGCGAAAGGAACAGAGGAGAGACATCTACCATCACAGTGCCAAGTACTTGTTTCTGATTGGCTGACAGGTGTCCATTAAAATGTGTTTTACGATACCTTGATGAGAGCCGGTGTTCTAAATCACTGCACAAGGATTATTAGATTGTAGGTAACCATAGCAACAGTTCTTCTGCCTCATACTAGGTTACCAGTTGACTCTCACTGGTGGTTGCAGATTTTGCCTGCATGTTGACCCTGAGTAGAATTTTTATAAACTTTAACACAAAAAGCTGTGCTGCGTTTTTCAGGAACGTCCTGTTTGCATTCACACAGTTACACACATTTCCACCTGGAAGCTGCCCAGTATAATCACAGTGCTCAGAACCACTCTCTTGTTCACTCTTTCACAATGACACTCAATTTGTCATTTTGCATCTTCACTGACAGCTCCAGAGTCACGCAGCTGTAATTTTCATATCTATAAAATGCAGCATGTTGTATTCTGGGATTGTTAGAAGAAACTAGTGTAAATACCATGGACACTTTGTGTCCCGTTTGTCTGCGGGTCAAACTGGAGAGCTTCCGGGCACAAGCCTGATTTTGTGGTGGCCTATAACCTTTAAGCCAATTGATCCCAAAGCTTTAGGCTTGTGATCCCTTAAAACGAAGAGATGTGAGCACCTCTGTCACAGGATCTGGCCTAAACGTAGATGTAAGTTATTCCCTCCAGAATTGTTGTAGCCATGATAAACTTTCATACTTTAGCAAAGCACCAGGGTTTGAACTTTGTGTGTTTCTCAAGCATTTATAATCAAGATAAGCCTAGGCCCTGCTATAATGTATATAAATACTACTAATATACACAAACATTTTACAGTACCAAAAAGTGTTACACCAGAAAAATACAGTAAATGTGCGTGTTCACTGTAATTATATCAAATACAGTCCTGTGTTAAAAACGTTGTGCCTCTATTTGTGAAACAAATCGTAGGTGATCGTGTCAGAAAGACGTCTGTGGTCATTTCTGAGGTGGTAGTTTGTGGTGTTGTTGTATTTCACCTTCTACGTATTTGCATACACACGGAGGAATAAAAGTATTCCAAAGAATTAACAATATTATACAGAGCATATAGTCCTTATTTTAAAAACCTCAAATGAATTGACACAGAAATTTGTTTTCATAACTCTATATTTAGATTTTTGGTAGTTGGGCTATCTTATTGTTTACATGTGGTTTTCTAGTGGCTATTTCCTCTTTGAGCAATAGTAGTCACAGGTGTCCTTTCATGGGTTAATCATGAAAGGAAGGGATAGATAATACAAGTATTTCACACAATAAATTAAATTAAGATTGTTAGAAAGCCTAGTGAGTAGGTGTTAAGTGGTATTTTGACACAGTGAAAAAAAGACAAAGATGTGTGACAGCTGGAGTATGAGACTAATGCAGTGGAAGTGTTGATTAAAACATGGTTGAGGTGTTTCCAGTGTCCACAGGAGGTAACAGTTTGTACCCAACTGATGTGTCATTTCCTGCTTCCCCCCGCCCCATGTCTCTGCATGTATCTGTAACAGTCAGAACTGCTGCTCAATTGAGTGGAGTTTCCACACTTAGCTTGTTCAATGTGCATTACTGATGTGTTGTGACACATCTTCTCTCATGAACGACAGCCAGGGCTCTCCCCAAGTCTTAGTAGTGACCTGTCCCATGGCTATGTGTCAACTGCCCACATCCCACTGACTCATTGCAATTGTAGGCCATGCCAAAGATGTGTGTCATTACATGCCAGAGCTGAGGAATGGGTAGATTGTGAACAAGCCACAGATTATCCATCAGCCTCATTGACTGGCTATTGATGACTCTGTGACCTTGCCTCTTCCCAGGTGTCCTATGTAAAGGCCATTGACATTTGGATGGCAGTGTGTCTTCTGTTCGTGTTTGCTGCCCTGCTGGAGTATGCAGCTGTCAACTTTGTCTCAAGGCAACACAAGGAGTTCATCAGATTGAGGAAAAAGCAACGACAGCAAAGAATAGTAAGTGGAAATCACACACGCACGCTCTCAGGCTAAAGCATGCTTCAACAAGGAAAAACATGCACATACACACTGTCACACATTGTAGCAGATTCTAAGAACTAAGCCACACACACACACACACACACACACACACATACACACAGTCCTTGTCAGCCCCTATAACACTGCCTTATGCATCTTGTTATTGTGGGACGCTGTATATTCAGGAACTGACAACATCAACACGCTACAGCTGGCTGTCATATTACATGAGGAAGATCTGCTCATTTCAGTTCAGCTTGTTTCCATGGTGAGCACTGACCTGTGAAGAACCTTTATGATCCTTCCCCTCTGTCATTTGACACAGCAGCAGCCTCTTGATAAACCCCCAGGGAATGGGATACCCCAACGCTCCTGGAAGCACCCTGGTTAACATATTTGTATGTTCTGACCTGTTGTGGGCAGTGTGAGAGACTGCCTTGTCATTGCCTGTCATAACTATTTGATTTTGATGGATTCATTAACTATCTAATAAGTGCTAATCAGATAACTGTATTTTTTATTATCATTTTTACAGGTCCCCTCTAATACCTATAAATCATTGTAAACTGTTTCTCGATAATATGTCCTAACAAGGCATGCTTATAGCCATAGTTTGAAACTTTGGAAAATATGCTTATCTGTGCCATTTGTGTTTGGGTTTCTAGATGTTAAAAAAAACAAACAAACAAAAAAAAAAAAAAACTGTATCTATACATCCCCCTCTCACATAACTTCAGGGAGGAATAAGTAATAAAGTTTGACCACAGACTCTAAGGAAAAGAGCTGCAAACCATCCCAACCAAAATCCGGTAATTAACAAATTAACATTTACAACTCAAGATTTCATGGGTTATTGTACTGTTAGACCATTTATGAATTACTTACAAAGATTTATAACTGTGGGTCTGAGTGCTTATTTCAGTGA
The DNA here is from genome assembly GCF_021018895.1 of Seriola aureovittata. Taxonomy (NCBI): domain Eukaryota; kingdom Metazoa; phylum Chordata; class Actinopteri; order Carangiformes; family Carangidae; genus Seriola; species Seriola aureovittata. Next base: position 6,809,012 of record NC_079371.1, on the reverse strand, counting down.
CAAAGCAATTGCTTTATATTAATGGCTTGCTTAACTTTCCAATAAGGAATTGGACCTGCAGTTATGAAGGAAATGTTAATGAGACATTAATTAAGGGTCATGGGTTTTCATTTTCTAATAATACATAGTAAAATGTCTGTAGATATAAATGTTATTAAGTTAATATTAAATGGATGTCCAGATTCTCTGTGCAGAAGGCAAATTGTGGCAGCATCTTCCTGATGTTGACAAAAAAGATAAAACAAGTAAAGTTGGAAGAGGAAAGACAAAAGCCGAAGGGATTTCACACCTCAACAGTTTGTTCTGATTAATGCTTATGAGTGGTCTATAAAGCATTAATACATGATTTATTAACATTAATAAAATCAATACTTGATCTTATTAGTAAGTGGTATCTTTGTTTTTTGGACCCAAACATTTGCCTGCTAAATTGTTGGATCTATCTTGAATGAAGATTATCAAGGCGACCAGCTTGTAAGGTTGACAAATAAACCCATTTGCCAAGAAGTGAGAGGCCTTCTGTGACAGAGAGGTTACTCTCAAGAGAAACAGATGAGATGTCTTGAAAATCCCATTAAAACAGTTCAGAGACTGGGCAGCCTCACAGACTCATGGCAAAGTTCCCTGTAAAGGCAGAAGAGTCCAGCAGATTTACTGGGCAGTCTGCCCTGCTGCGTCGATACAGCAGAGAGAAAATGATGGTCTGTGGAGGAAAGGACTTCCCTTGTCCACATCAGCAGCACAATTACTCCCACTGAGGAGTATGAGGTCGCAAACCATCCATCTAAGAGGTATTGACGCATGACCCGATGTGTTTTACTAGAAAGAGTCTGGGAATCTGATGGAGTGTACAAATCCCAGACTGACCAGGCTTAATCAATGCACTTTTCCAGCCTTGTCTTTGGCTTAGAAAGCACGAGAGAAACAACTACAATGGGTGTTGTATACCCACACAGCCTTCAAAACTACAAAAAAATAATAAATAGATCTGTAACTCCATTTATAGTCTTCACAGAAATAACTTGAAGAAGCTCCTTGAGGTTTCTTTCGTCTTCAAAGCCAGTTCTCTAAACTAACAAACAGTGGCAGATAATGTCCTGTACTATCACACTCACAGTGCCTCTTTAATTAAAGGCTGAGAACGTCTGCTTGAGTTTGTTGCTTGGATTTGAAGTTTGCATCTTTAATGACTTTATTTTTGGCATGGCACAGGTAATTTGTCTTTTCTTTCTTTTTTTTTTTACTATTTAAATGAGGCAGAGGGAATTATTGTTTCCTCCAAATATACAAAACAAAATACACTAACCACCAAGGAATTTCTCTTACAAGAGTTTTCATACTTGTTTTACATCAAAAGATGAAATGAAAATGAGCAATAACTGTTATTTCAATGCATCTACCTTCCTTTTCTATGGAGGTGTTTGACAGTCAGCCTGGAAGTGTTGAGTCTTTGCGGAAAGCGAATGACACCCCCGGTAACAACTCAACCTACAGGAATCTGAATCAGCACTGCAGCGCCTGTGCCAGGGTAAAAATTTACCCCCGTGTCAACCCTGACCTTCAAACCTAATTTTTGTCCCTGCCTCCGGCCTCCCAAATTGATTGTGTTGTGCAACTTTCACCTCAAACCTGACTTTATCCTGGCATCTCTCCCACAAACAACCAAACCCGCTTTATGCTGATCTCACCCCGTCTCTATGACCCTCTCTTTCAGACCCGCCTGCCCCTTTGTACCAACATTACAAACTTGCCCTTTAGTCTTTCCCAATGTGTGACCTGTTTTTAACGCCGATTTAAATTGATCATAAATTTCTTCCTCTTCTCTCCTTGTTCTTAAATTTGCCATCACTGTTGGCATTTACTAGAAGGCAGAGCTATTGTTTTGTTTGTAACATTTTGGGACATCGGTTGATATGCCTTAATGAAAGGTGTTAGATGAGAAGTTTGATACTTAATACTAGCTTAGCATAAAAACTAGAAACTAGCTAGAAAGCTAGCTAAACAAAATCCATCTACAGCAATCTCAAAAACTCACGAATTAACCGGTTATATATCTAATTTCTTTGATTCATACAAAAACCTATAAAAAAGGTGTTACCATCTGACGGAGTTCTACATGATTCCCCCTATTTCCAGTATTCATGCTAAGCTAACTAACTGCTGCCTGAAGCCTCATATTTACCAGATGGACAAGAAAGTGGTCTCGATCTTCTCATCGAATTCTCAGCATGAAAGCAAATGAGTGTATTTACCAACATGTCAAACTGTTCCTTTGAGTTTTCAGTTCTTTTAGTTGTGTTTGCATTAGACTTAATTTACTGCCTACAAAAAGGAAAAACACAGATTCTCACCAATCACTCACTGAAAACAACCATTTTCACAGCACAGAATACAATGTGATAATCAGGGCTAGTCGCAACTGATCTTATGCCAACAAATCACAAAGTGTGCGGTTGCTGTTGAGCGCACAGACTTAAAACAATGAGCACCTATTATCTTTAGCGAAATGCACCATTAGACTTTCGCACATGATGTACTGTATCGTTTAGGAAAGAGTAGGAGGGATAATTAAGATGTGCTAGAAGAGCTACAGCTCCCCATCCCCCCGTCGTACGCTGTAATTTGTCATTGGGGCAACAGATAGCACACACGGAGTTAGTCACACCCAGACATTTGTAAGATGGAGGAAGTTTACAGTAAATGAAGGTAGCAGCTTCGCCTTCAGCTAAACAGTGAAGGTGCAAAAAAAGGGCAGCTGGCAGAGATCAAAAAGGTAGGGAAAGTTTTTAAAGGACTAAATGAATATACTGTGCAAGAGAAATGTAACACTAAGAGACAGGTGTGAAATACATTAGTAGCATTGGACCTTTGACAGGAGCTGGTAGTGTCTCACAGCCAAGTCTGCCCCCCCCCCCCCCCCCCCAGCACTGGGATGCAAAGTTCAGCAGAGAGCTGCCAGGGTCAGTGAAAGAGGAACAGAGAGAGAAGGAAGGGGACACAGGGATCAGAGCTTTCAGGGCACTTCACACTGACTACTAATCATCCAATTTAGATCCCACATCTTCACTTTCCCCTGCTAAAGTGAATCTCTCAAAGTGTCAGAAGGCTGTCAGAGTTAAGCTGCATGTCTATTAATATTCTCTTCAGAGGGCGGGAACGGTGTCTCATTCACTGTAAGAAAGTGCCCCACCATTCATCAAAGCATAATACCAAGTGCAATTTTTTTTTTTTTTTTGGTGGGGTTTAGATCATGACTTTTTATTAATAGGCATTATGAAAAGTCTATCATTCTGCAACTTGAAAGGAGAGATGGAGGGTAATTTTTTGATTAACTTTCAGAATTATAATTTCTTTCTTCCTTTTAATGAAGATGCCCTCCAATTCCCCTCTTTGTGTTGTAGAAACTTCAAAAAGCTTAATTGATTAGAGGAAGTTTATCTGAGGCTAGTGCCTGTTTAAGCCCCCTTCATGGGCCTCTCATGTGTTGCTATTACATACGTAGTAAGCAGCGGTTTAATACATGAAAATGTCTGAACAACCCAGACGGTTGCTCAGCAAAAAGACTTCAATATGTTTCAAGTTATGATGACAGTAACCGAAAATAGCTTAAGTTTACAGTGTGAATCAAAATGTAATATTTTGATCAGTTATGTTACATTTGTCTCCAGTTATTGTAGTTTGTATTATTTTTTAAATTAATACAAAAGATATTTTGCTTGTGCTGTACACCAAGAGATGCTGCCTGGATTAGAAAATACAGTCCTATACGGAGAAACAAAACAAAAAAGACCTTTTTATTATTGTGCAGCAGACAGAATATGATTTTCATTCAGATGGTTATGAGTCTCTGAGGATTTTGGAAATACTATCAGAGCAGCAGTAAGGTGTTTGGTAATGAACATCTGACTTTTTCCCCAAACATTTCTGTGTTCATTTTAAGAAAAAAATATTTGCGTCACACACGAGAGGCCCAAACTGGGAGGCACCCGTTTTGCACACAATCACTGACAAATCATTTACTGTATCAGAACATGTTCCTTTCTAAGGGTGGCCTATGGTTTTTTTTCTGCAGATGTCCTTAATCTGTTGCACTATGCTACCCTTTTGTGCTGCTACACCCCAAACGCATTTGGGAATAAGCCACCAAAAGGAAATGTGAAAAGCTGTAAGCTAATACTTGTTGACAGCGAGAGGCCAATCTGTTTTTCCGTATGCTTGACTCCACAGGAGGAGGAACTGATGAGGGAGAGCCGTGGTTTTTACTTCCGGGGTTATGGACTTGGTCACTGCCTGCAGACCAAGGATGGTGCCGCTGTGGAAGGCGCCACTGTGTTCGCCCCCCCACCTCCAGTTACCCTGTACGATGGAGAGGTACTTCACAAGCGTTTTGTGGACCGGGCCAAGCGCATTGACACCATATCCAGAGCCGTCTTTCCCTTGAGCTTCCTCATATTCAACATCTTCTACTGGGTCACCTACAAAGTGCTGCGACACGAAGACATCCATGCAAATTTGTAAAAGGCTCTCTGATAACAACAGATGCTACATTTTAGTTATTTGTTTTTCTCTCAGAACCAAAACTGCCCGTCAGATCTACATTACAATGAGGAAATGCGGCAAGAGGCAGATCTGCTTCTTAAAACCACTGCTAAAAAAAAAAAAAAAACTTTGTGCTCAGGTGCGTCTTCAGGATCTCAGAAGAAGAGGAAAGACGAGGTCAAGCTGCGAGGATTCAGGCTGCTGTTGTTTGTGGTTGGCCTCTGTATCCGTCTAGGTTCGATTTGTCCAGATTACAACAGAGACAAAACACTGCTGGCACTCGTGACGTTTGTTTGAGATGAGGAGAGTTCAGAGAAGTCCATTTTGATCCTGGCTGGATGAGATATACTGACTTGAATTTTGACACTACGCATCTCTGAATGTTTTTGAAAATTAAAAAAAGAAATACTGGGATTTTTTATTGCACCTTTAGATTATCAAATGGGTACAAATGGGTTTGGGAGGGGAAAGGGTCTTTATGAATATTCAAGAGGTGGTGATAATTCAGTTTAGCTACTTGTAACAAGAGATTATATATATATCTATAACAGTGTATAAAGTGTATATAAACAAATCTGTTCATTAAACTGCACAAAGCACAAGTATGTATTTCCTTTTGTCTAAATTTAAATAAATTGTTATTCTGCCAGGAAATCAGAAATGATTTTGCTTCTCTTTGGCTTGAAGATTCAGTTGATTGGTTTGAAAAACGACACAGAGGTCACGTGCACAGACATGCTTTTTCAAGTGTATAAGAAATTCACTCACAGATTAACTGCATCACAAGCAATTACTTTTCTATTGGAGACCCCCACCAGCTCCAAATCCCAAGGGAGAAGAACCCTTAAACCGAAGGTGGAAATCAAATTTTACAATCGCAAACGCTGCAGATGCAAAATAAATAATCATTTCTCATCAGTGGTTCCAGCTCTTTGTAAAGTTTTTTTTTTTTTTTTTTTTAAATCACGGCAAATAGTTAGCTGTGAAACCATACACTTTCATAAGTGGGAAAAATCATGGATAAACTTGAAGAAATTGCTATTTCTTTCCCAGTCTCAGGAGTGGCTTTGAAGGTGCGGAGAGCAGGGATGTGGTGAAGCAGGAGCATTTCCAGCAAGGAAGGGTGAATGTTTTTTTTGTTTTTTCTTTTAATGAGAAATCAGAGGGTTGTTTTATCAACTAATGAGTTTGAAAAGGGCTTTGTGTTCCACTGCTAATGACAATGAATTCAAAGAGGCAGCTGGAGCCTTCTGTGCTTTGGTCGGCAATCCTAATCAACTCCACTGTATTTTATGGTTCCCCAGGTAATAAAAGGTAAGTGTGTATGTATGTATCATCTTTTATTTGTTATAGTCGGCATATATTTTTAAATTCTTTGTATTATTTTTTTTTGTTTTTTTTTGTTTGTTTTTTTTGTTTGCTTTTTTGTTTGTTTTATTTTTTTTTAAAAATCAAACTTAGTTGAAATAGGGACCTGGAATTTATATCTTTGCAGATTAGATACAGAAAAAAAAAAGAGGGGGTGACTTATTGCCTCAGATTGCTGAAGGACAGAGTAGTTTGACATATTCACTGAAATGCCCCCGACAGCTTAAGTAGATTTCTTAAACAGAATGTGAGGGCATGCAGAAGTCAAAAATACTGGCTGTAGCCTGTCACTGTCACTGCATCCCCAATCATTTAATCCCATTTTTTGTAAATGCACTTATTTGCTTTGGACTTTGTAAGCCTGGCTAGCCATTTACCCCCGTGTCTAGTGTTTATTCTAACCCAAGCAAACCAACTGCTGGTTGTAGCCTTATACTGAACAGAGGCACGAGAGTGTCAATCTTCTAATCTACCTCCCATGAAGAAAAAAAATGTTTTCTAAAATGTCTAACTATTGCTTGCTTTAAAACCATGTTTAGGACCCCCCTCCCCCATTGATCAAAAGGCCACTGATGAGGACTGATAATAAGAACCAATTCCAGTGTAAACACCCTACATATTCAAAACCTGTGTAAAATGATGTTGCATGAAATTGGTGCAGTTATAAAGCTCATCCGATGCTCCTCACACACACAAGAAAAAGAATCTGATGACAGTATGCAAATGATGATTAGTATCCATTAAACAAAAAGTAAACGCTAACGCTGTCCCACATCCCAAAACAAAAAGCATCATCATTAGTAGTATCATCACTTTAACAACTGTTCTCCCTTCAGTGATAGTACCGTTTCAATCATGATGAGACAAAACAGCACACAGCATATTATAGCAATATAAGAAGCTTTTCTAAATCCACAAACCATGACTGACGCACGCAAAATAGGCCTGTGATTTCTGGCACATAACGCTCCATCGCTTCTTCCAGAAAACAGCGTGTCCCCTCAGAATGTGTATTATTTCGAGGACACGGGAAGACTGATGGATTCCAATAATGCAGGCTCTCAGCTCGGTCGACCGGATTCACGCACTAACTTTCATTACACACAAAAATCCCAAGAGTGTGATGCCTAACAAACATACCCCCACAACTCTCAACCCTCCTCCTGTCACAAAGCGCCTAAAAAGAAACCCACAGCTATCAAACTGGCAGATCTACAGTGTAAAGAAATCCTCCAATGGAAGGATTGTCCTAAATGAGGACATTAAATATTCATTGTTTCAACAGCTTTGCTGTGTGTTGCATTTTATTTGAAGACCCCCCCCCCCCCCCCCCTAAGGAATGCTTTATGTCGATGAATGATGCTTATACATTTAAGTCATCTGATTCTGTATAAATGAACACAGGATGAGCAGGAAAGGAGACTGTGCATTTGATGTAGCTGCTGGTCGTCATGTCCAAGGTGTGCCCTTGCTGTCTCCCATGGGGGTAATCAACATGCTTTCCCCTTCCTCATTTCAGCTGAATGTCAATGGTGCCAGAGCTAAAACTGATGTGTGAGCTTTGAGGGAGCAGCCTGAGACCTGCAATCAATACTGCTGTCCCTTAGAGCACCAGCTTATTTCCCTTTCACACACACACAGACAGACAGACACAGACACACACACACACACACACACACAAAAAAAACATAAAAAAAACACATACACATACGTAGACAAAAAACAATGATACGCCAAAGCATCAGATTTTCACACATAATAAAATTTTATAACAGCAATTAGTGCTACATTGTAGGAGTGTTTATCTGTCAGTGGTTTGCTCTTCTCCTTGGTTGCTTTTTAAATGTTTTTCTGATCACTTTACAAGGAAAACTGTTTCTAATTTCCTTGACATTTGGCTTGCAACTGTAATGTGAAGAGTTTTTTTCTTTCTCTTTTAATAACAAAATAAGGTAACGAATGACTATCGAGAACAACTAGCAGTAGGAGCAACCGTAATAGTAGTCTAAAATTAAAATCTCTGGTACCAAACATTAGAAATATTCCGGCATCTCTAGGGAAGTGCAACCTAGTAAACAACTGCTGGATGAAGAAATGGCAGCCAAAGGGAAAATATTGGTTTCTGTTGACAGTGATGAATTAATGAGACAATGCTACACGTGTCACCTTTAAATATATGAGTGTAAACAGAGGAAAATGCTTGCTCCACACAGTATTATGGATGCAAACCTTGTGAATGTCACCCAGCATGTGGAAACAGATATCCTTGTAAATACACTTTTTTTCTGTGTGGCCACTACCGCACCACCCACTCCACTGCTGAGTGGAATATGCATATAAAAGTATTTACATTGGTCCCATGTTTTACAATTATTGTTTGTATGTTTATACAATTATTATTATTATTAATTTTTATTTATTTATTTTTTTTAAATGGCATTGCCAGCAGTTGCATTTGAACATATGCTCAAAGTTAAAAGGTTCACATCAGCTTCAATGGAACTGTTCGGCACTCTGTCCTGAAAAAGATGTAATGTCTCGGTTCTGATGTGGGTAATAAATATTGAGCAGAGCCACAACAAACTGTAAACAGCGCATGAGAGCAATGTCCAAAACGAAGAAATGGCACATCACTGAAATATGACTTCTCCATTTTCTAAACGCAGTGCATGATGATTTCTATTAGCCAACAGCAACTGCAGGGAAGAGTTGAATAAAAGTGAACTCCACCAGAACCAGCTGGAAGTTCACACCAGAGCAGAAAACATATGCTAGAACTTGTCAGTCATACGGATGAATGTGAAACGAGCAACACAGCAGCGAGAGAAATGTAATTGTGATGAATTGTGTGCAGCACCTCGCGTCCGGGCCTGAATGACACATTACTCAACCACTGACGCTGATACTAACACATATAGTACAGTAAAAGCTTGATAAACATCTCTCAAAAGCCAAGTCATTTCTGTTGCTCAGTGCTCTATTACAAAACTGTTAAAAAAAACAGAGAAGCAATATGAAAGTCATAATCAGTTTGACTGTTTCCTATTTACTTCCAAATGTTCCTTTCAGCATTTACTCCGGAATATTTCTAAATGGAGAAGAGCAGTTACTTCATTGGTGTCACCTCATTTCCAAATGTTAGTGGCTCAAAACCCCAGAGAACTGATGGTGCTTTGAGGTAATAAATAAACAAAGTTTCAAATCAAACATGGCGGCTCCTGCTGCCGAGGTTTCAAATATTCCGCTGGATTTCTTCAGGCCACCTTCAAGCTCTGTCGGCACCTTCTGCACATGCAACACACCTCTACCAGGTAACTCTTTAACATCAGTTAACATTGGCAAAGACAAAAGTAAGCAAACAGGATGCTGAGAGGAGTTGACTAGTATTCCCTCTTTGCATGAGTCAAGAAGGTGAATGCAGCATTGATGCACCACAGCAGTTAGATCTTTCAAAGAAGGTCAGGTAGGGATCCAGGCTGTTTAATTTATAACCCTTTTCCAACTTGAATCATATCCAGTCAAGTCAGTGTGTCTTCTTGTTTTTTTTCATCTTGTCCAATCTCAATAATGAAATCAAGAAAATGTGCATCTTCAAGTGAGATGCTTTCAAGAACACGGGAGAGAGAACATCCATTTCAAGCAGCACTGAAAAACTCATCCTCGTGCATAGTTGTGCAGAAAATCCCATGTGGATTCATTTTCACTAATCCCTCGCTGCGTCTCTACTATAATTCCAACATCTGAGAGAAGCCCTACAGCTGGGAACTCTGCAGCTCGAGGTTTACGTGGATAATGGTCATAGACACATATGCGCACTGCATTTCCTTTGTGTGCAAACAGGAGAAACAAGGAATTAGTCCCATCCCAATCCCCCTGTAGAGAGAATAGGCACCAATCGGAATTATGTCAACCCCCTTTTCAAAATTCCCTCGCTTTATAAGATATTCAGAAATTTCTTGGGGAGAGCTTAGTTGAAGATTGAATTAGGTGTGACAGCAATTCTTTATACAAGATGCCATGAAATGCAATGGCTCTTTTGTAGTGCAATGTAGATAATCTAAGTTGTCTGTGCAAGGCCAAAAAGAGATTTATTTTTAGGACTAGGTTTAAGTACTGCAGCACGAGCAAACACCTTCGATGAAACACCTGCATCGTGGTGTTGAGATGTGTGCCAGCTATTTTACACGGGAAAGTAGGAGAGAAATGTGATAATGACGAATAATTTCTGAAGAGCGATAAGATTTTAGTATCGTCAGTCTGTAGATCTGCCTTTACCTGCACAATGTATGAAAAGCAGTGGTGAAATGTAAATAAGCAGATTCACTCAAGTCCCAAACTTTTGAGGTACAATTTATAAGTAGCACTTGTTTTAACCCCTCTACATCTATCTGACAGCTAGAGGCTAGTCTCCTACTTTTCAGATCAAGATTTGATGTTTTAAAAAATTAAAAATAAAAAAAAATAAAAACTTTCACCAAAGAGACGTTTCCCCTCAAAACGTTTCAGATGGTTTCATTTAAATAACTTTTTGAGAGCCAAAGAGGTAAATATATCCATTATTTTACAAAAAGCAGGGAGAAGAAAAGAAAAGAATCTGAATACTTCTTCCACCTCTCAAAAAGCACTTCATTATAATTATGTCTCCTCTGTGTACCTTCTTTTCTTCACACCTAGCCCCATTTCCCCTCTCTGTCTAGACTATGTACGGTGAAAACGTCTGCAGGTAAGCAGCCATGGACCTAAGGACGGATATCTGGTGAGGAGATAGTGTGTATGTGGCTGCGTATTTGTATGGGTGGGCATGTTTGTTGCCTTGCTGACTTCCTCAACACTGTGTCCATCTCTCATCCACCCGGCTCCCAGGCCTCTGCTCCTGGTGCTATTTAAGTAAACAGAGGATTTTCTCCACCTCTTTTCCTGCCCTGTCCATCAGACACAACCCACACTACTGTTAATGCCCGAGAGAGCAAGGGAGAGCGACAGCTCACAGCCTTTTTCCTCCTCTACTCTGACACTGATTCAGTACTGGAGGTTGACTGGGTGAGGTGAGCCAAGAGGGAAAATAATCATTTCCCTGGGAGATGATGCATATATGCACGCACGCACACACACACACACACACACACACACACACACACACACACACACACACACACACACACACACACACACACACACACACGGGCGTATGTGTGTGAAGTTGAAGCAGCTAAATCTCTCCTTGGCTTTCTACCAAAGAGAAAATAAAGAGCAAAAGATGCAAATATGTTTTTCCAGCGCTTTTAAAGAGTGATCATTACTTTCATTACTTTTCCCCTCTGTAACCTGCAGCTTGGAGATTTTATACTGATTATGTGTGATTAAGTGGATCATCTAAACAAGGGATGAGTCTTTGATGGTTGTGTAAGAACCTACCTTGGCAGCTGGTAGGTCTTGGGAAGCTCTCTGGGCTTCTTCAGACATATGTAGCAATAAGTCCAGCTCTTTTGACTGATGGCCAACTTCACCCAGGCGGCCGTCTTCTCAAACTCTTGTAGGTACACCTCAGTGTAATCCTCCTCTGTTACTTGGGGTAGCCGCCGCCTGTTATTAAAGCAAGCTGTTGGTGCAGCACATGTGTGTTCAGGCTACAGCCCCTGCAGACGCTGTGTTGTTGGTCATTCTGGCAGACAAGGTAGTACAGGTGTATTCTCCAACACCTATGGCACAGTCAAAGGTGTTCAGGGAATCATATCAATTCAATATATGAATATATCTCTGGGAAAAGCAGCACATCCATCTGTTGATCACCAAAGCAATCCCCAGTGTTTCTGTTGACAAATGATTTTATAAGGAATTTTCTCCAAACACAGTTGTGCATAATTTGGACCGGTCAAGTTGTTTACAAACTCTCTGTTGGTTTGTTGGTTTGTTGGTTTGTTGCTTGCTCCTCTGTCACCTGCTGAGCTTCCCTTTATATGCACCAGAGAAATCAAGGCAATGACTCACAGGTGTGGGCTGATGGTTCTCTCCTTTAAGATCCAGAGGAGGAGAAGCCGACAAGCTGGGAGGGAGAGGTCGTGCCTAACCACACCCAGCTCAGCTCTCCTTTGAATGCTTCACAGTTTATATTAGTCTTTTGTTTCTTTCTTTTAACTTAGTGATGTTAACAGCTTGGTGAGCAGCGTGCACCTGCACCATAGCCAACAAACACAGGGCAGATCATGCCTGCATTATCCACAGGGCAGATGGATCCCCCAAAGGCCCCTGCAGCAACAGTTTCATACATTTGCATATCTCATATCCGCCCAAAAATAAATTTGTGGCTACATAGCATAGTGGAGTGGACAAAGCACATGCACAATGTACAGTTTAAACTTGATAATTATTTGCAGGGTGCAGAGCCCATTGCCACTGCAGTAAATCCTCCTCTGCACTGAAATTCTGTCCACATATACTGTATATTGAATAGTTAATAAAGTGCAAATGTTTACAATGTTATGAGTTGAAGCTCTGTAAACTGAACACATTATAAGCACAAAGCAATAAAACAGAAGTCATTTCTTCTTTGAAGGTGACAAAGCCTGCGACAATTCAAAAAGGTCATTTTCCTCCATGGTAATTAAAAGTGGGGCAAAGAGGGGTCCCTTTGCTAAATATCATGTATCTCAGAGAATGCCAAAGACAGCATGATAATGAATGGTTGTGATGTATTTTAAGGTTAGCCCTTCCATCTTCATCTTGCTTGTTTTCACTGGCAGGTCAAAAGGAAGGCTGAGCCTGCACCGCCCTGCCAGCTGCTAATTGTTCTACTTCGCTTTTGCTGTAAATTTGTATGCAAACCTCATACATTTCAGCATATGTCATAAAATAAAGACTTTAATTCCACAACAATAGAACCACATGCTGTATACTATTGCCATAATTACCCAAACTTGTTTAATTAAATAGCATTTTTAAAATAATAATTTCCCAAAAGTGTGATTGTTTTGTTATGAAGTGAGTTTTGGTGGTCTCGAAAGGTTTTCCTTGCATGCAGTCAATTTACATAAGCGATTGTGGTCTGAATGGATATCTCATTTTAAAATGTAACGCAGGAGATAAATAAACAGATAGCCAGACAGGGATCCCAACGTTGCATACAGATGTGCCTACTTAACTTACCTCATGGCATTTCAAAATCTTAAAATTCAGACATGATGAGAGACATTTTAAAAGCGGAACATAGTTTAAGGGGTGGTGTCTTTTTACATTGACCTCTTAACAATTTATCAAACTTTCTGAATTCACTGAAACGTGAATGGGAATTCATAGTTTTTCTGAATGTGGAAGTGTGCATTCCCCAGCAACTGCCAATAGTGATTTTTGCTGTTACTGTTTTGAAGTTTTCATGCATAGAGACTTCAGGACCTAAATGCTGAAATGTGCACGCTCAGGATAAACTCATGCAGTTCTGTAAAGGCCAGGATAACACCTAACTGACTTTTTCTCAGCACTCCAAAATCAACAAGGAGGGAATCTTAGCTCAAACTGTTTGGGCTATGCATCACATGCCTCTGGCCCTTGTCCATGTTGAGGTGACAGCAACACTGAAAGCATTTTCAGTGCTTTCTTGATCTCCTGCAGCGATGTGATTACTGTGAGTGTGGTGGTAGGTCTCTCATGCCCAACCCTGCTGCCCTCAAATCTGATCCCCCACTGTTGGTCTGCCCCCTTCCTGCTGACTTTGACAGTCTGGTGCTGCTATTGGAAACCAAAGATTATGAATTTTCCTTTTTTCTTTTTTTTTTCTTTTGCAAAAATAGTGTTGCCTCCCATAAATTGCCTCTCATATGCCACTGAATGCATCACACTGAGATTGTTCTGTATGTTGACTGTATGTCAAGGAAGTTACTGAAATGTTGCATTCACAGCAGTAGTTTAGAAAAATGTCTCTTTTAATGTCACATGCTGTAATTAGAGGTACAACTAAATTTAGTCTAGCATTGCTTTGGCCAGGAAGGACCTACACCTTTGAAGTGGCTCTGACAGCACAGAGGAGTATAAGGGAGGACAACCCCCCCCCCCCACACACACACACACACACACACATGTCAGTGATCACAATCACCTCACAAGCAGGTTGAGAGGTGACCTGCCTTGCGAGGTGAGCAGGTGGTGTGTGGCCTTCAGGGATGAGTCGTGACGCCAGTCTGCTTTAACTGACAGTGGTGTTGTCGGTCCAGCAACATTTCAAAACAGTGATAGAAGGACATGTCGGTGAGAATCTTCCAATGTGCCACAGCAGCCTCCATCAAGGGGGCGGTGTCTGAGCTACCTGCAACAAACTTCTCAGTCAGGACAGTCACGTTAAAGTTTAAACAATGTATTGTAACAACAGGCATTTATTGCAATGGCGATGTCCCTGAGCTCCCAAACCCGCCTTGCACAGTCTGAGATAAGGAACAACATCACATACAACTAAATGCTCATACAAGAGGAAACTTGGGAGGGGGAGAGAGTTTCTGAAAGCAGGGAGCATAGAAGCAGGAGTGATACGGAGCATAGTGTTGCTGTATGTTCACAGAACAAGTGCTAGATTTTTATATGAACTGCCTTTTGTGAGAGATAGGTGTTGGACATACACCCTATATAGGAGGGTGTGAAGAAGATGTGAATATAAAATGACTTTCATGCCTGTCTAAACTAGTGCAAGGACTCATGAAGAACACAGGGACCAACACTATGGTTGGAGCAGTGGTTTTGCTCATGGAAGGGAAGGGGTGGCTAGGATAGGCTATTCAAGGCAACATTTTGAGCTACAAAAAAACACATGGCAGGGTTTTCATGCATCAAAATAATTGTCAATTGTTTCTATATTCTTTTTTCTGCATGTTCTAATTGAGCTAGGTCTAAGAGGTGTTTATGTAGTTGACAAGTGAGTGTCACATCAGAGAGGGAAATGGTAAGGCTTCACCTTTTCATAGTGAATACCCCACCGTGTTGCAAAGGCTTGTTGTGATTGTCTGTGCATGTATATGCAAATGTCAGATGATGATAGAAGATGCCAGCAGAGCACCTTTTAGAGGGCTCACTACCTGGGATCAACAAGTGTGACAATGCATAACTAACAATACTGCGCTGTGCTAAGCATAATCAAGACAAAGCACCAGGGCTAAACAATTAATCAAAAAATCACCAAGTGCAATATCCAAATTGCAGGAGCTGCAATTTTTTGATAGATGTAAAATGTGTCGCAACATACCATAAATGAAGCATTGTGGTGCTACCGAGATGCCCTGGCCTACAAATCATACTCTCCAGATAAAAGGGGACATGCTTGTTTGGTACAGACCCCAGCAAAAATCACATCTTTTTTTTTTTTTTTTTATGAAAGTGAAATGCAAAAATTTCCATTCCTCACTAAAATCGTGACTCATATCACAATCACAAACACAACAGAAGGCCTCGTGCCACTTTGTTCAACATGTAAGAAGCAGAAAAAAAATATTGTTAAACTTTCTCAGTCAAGTTAAGGCACATTAAAAATGCTGATTGTCTAGACTACAGCAAACCCAACATTTGCACGAAGTCTTGTTGCCTTGGAAACAAAGGGCCTGCTGAGAAGCCAAGAGTGAATAATTCTGTGAGACACAGGGATGGTGTTGGAGGAGAAACAACCAGTCTATGGGGGCTGAAGCATGAAGACGTGTGTATACAAGTGTGTTTGTGTTTGTGTGAGCATACATGATACATATGCTTGTGTTGGCGTGAAGGGACTTCAGTGTTTGAAGGAGATGCACCGGGATCAACACCAGTGAGCTGAGCTTGTGTGCTCTTCCCTCACATTTTTCTTCCCTCTTCCTTTCTGCTCTAAAACTCCCGTCGTCATCACTACGGGCAGTCTCTGCAGGAGCTTCAAAAATAAACGTCACATCTTTCTTTGTTACCCGTGTGTTGAGCTTCGCATCACAACAATCGGCATGGAGTTGGTTCCGCACAAAAAGCACGTCGGAAATGTGAAAGACGAGACTCAGGAGGGAACACTCAGCAGGTGCCACCGCACCCTTTTATTTACTGTCCACTTCCTGCTGAGTAATGGTCTGTCCCAACCAGTTACCCACCACTACACACACCTCATCCAATGTGTCACTGTAACTGCATGGACATAAAAATGCTGTACAAACTTGCATTTTCCATCCCCTGCCATTGCTCATGATGTATAGATATTAAATGTACAGTTGAACGCCATTTGTCAAGCGCTCAACCCTGCTGCAGGTGCTGAAAGCTTTTCCAATCCGTCACCAAGATTTCTCTAAATCAATCTAAATAGAGAGAAAAATATTTCAGAAAATCTATGGTTTAGTTGTTGAAGTTTTTATTTTAACGCACAAATATGTATTTTAACAGGACGTGTGTTTAAACGCCTCACAAGAAAAAGAAATAACTTCAACTTCCTTATATGTAACGTGAAAGAAGTTGCCCATATGACGAACGCTGCAGTTTCTGTGTTTGTGTTTCATTTTAACATCCTTCACTTCATCCTTTTGGTTTCATGGTCCACAGCTTAACTGGTTTCTCACCACTCTCACAGTGTTGATTTCAGAAGCTTATTTCAGCAAAAAAGTTACGTTGTCGATTACAGATAAAATTGGTGATTAGCTGGTGAACTTGGTGGCACATAGATATTTCCATCAGGAGTTTCTAGAGACCAAAACAGAGCTAAAAGGAGAGTGAATGTCTGATCATTGCATTGACTTAAAACTTGTTTGTCTGTAAATGCTATTTTATGGTAGTGTCCTGGCATGAAAACAAAATGTATCTGTGCCTCACAAAAAATAGGTTAAGTGATTTGAAGACAGCAGATGAGGCATAAAACCTTTTCAACCCTTTTTCTGTTTCACCTGAGACAAGAGACAGTATGTGCTAAATTGTAGGTTTTAATGTTGCAGTCCTGCTGTTGCAAAGCAGAGCAGACTGGGCTCGTTCAATGAACTCAAAGAACTCCAAAATGTCTCTGCGTGGCATTATTTTGACGTTAGATCAATTATGATGCCCCGCGCTGAAATGCTCTAATCTTCAAAACCAGGTGGGAGGAGACCTTCTTCACTCAACTTTCTAAAGAGCTCACAAAAGCACACATCATTAAAAAAATATTTTGCTGAGAGTAATAGCAGTCACAACCTTTAATCTCTGTGTCAGATAATTAAGGAGCTGTGAATGGGCTTTGCTTTGACCTGCCAATTCCTCATTAGCATTTAATATGAAAAGAACTAAGCATTAAAATTTTAGCATCTTCCAACACACAGAAAATTATTCTAATAGGTTAAAATCTCATTTGAATCCAATTATGCCTTTGCCATTCGATTCAAGTGCAGAAAAGCTTACCACTCAAGTGTAACAGGCGTAATGAGCTGAAGCCCCCATTTTAGCATGTTAGAGAGGTTCACAGGACTGTAAACAAGTGTGTGTGTGTGTGTGTGTGGGGGGGGGGGGGGGGGGGGGGGGGTTTAGAGCATGGGAACATGGAGCTGCAATGCAATCATGGGATCTCCTGAATGTACAGCGTATTCACTGAGAACCTATATATTCTTGCTCACATCTGTACTTCTGTCCATTAAGGTCACATGTGGTCTTTTTACTGTCATAAAAGATCATGTTACTAGTTTAACTAAGGGGAAAAATGCACCCATGCTGGCTTTTTAAAAACCTTCTCCCTGGCTCTACTGCACTCTGCATGACCAGGTTGAATAATATGACTTGATAACCTGCTCCCCTTAGGCTATTTCTTATTGCCATCACCAAATAGAGCAATATAACAATACATTTCATGTGATAACAAAGAAGCAGAATGGTGTGCGTGACATTATTTGTTTTTCCTCTCAGAGTAAAGAAAATAAAAAATGTGCTCCAGGCTGCAAACCCACCCAGAGAAATCAATTTGCAGGTTTGTGGTAACCTGAGACATATTGAACTCCTATACAGAATAATTTCTTCAGGTAATACAGAGGCAGCGTCTCAAAGAAAACACAGGCTGAATTTTTCAACCTCAAATGAAAAATTAAACACAAAGTACAGCCTGAAAAAAAAAGTCAAAATTGATTCTCCTCTTTCAGAATCAGTAAGAAGTTCTCAGCTACAAAATGGAGCACATTAAAACTTTAAGGTCTTTAGTTTCCAATAAAGTCAAAAGCCTCATTTATGTAATGTATAGGTGTAAGGTTTCAAGTCACAGAATGCTTGTTACGTGGTTGATTTGGCTTATCAAAGCTCTGCGGGGCCATTTCTGTCATCACAGATTAAATTATGTGAAAAGGTCACACCTTCATCTTTTACACAAATGCAACATATGAACCATGAAAGGTGAGTTTGAACTGGTTAAAAAAAAAAAAAAAAAGGCAGATTCATCCCCACTTCATGTTTGGCAAGAGGCGTCTTTTTGTACTGCCACCGCTGCCATTGTACTCCCTGTAAAAAAGATTTGTAATCATAAATAACCTGCAGATGTTATTGACTCTATAAGCAAGAAAACATCCAAACAAAGGTCACTCCGTCCGGGACTTACACAGCAAAACACAGTGAATGAAAACACAATGAGTGGCAGTGGTGGGGGGCTAAAAACCTGCTCTGAGCTATTCAGCAGTACAGTAAACAGTCTTTTCAGGAATAACAGCTTTTTGACATGATTGCTGTGTGTTTATGTGTCTTTTTCAGTTTCACTGTAACATGCAGCTAAGCTGAACTGCAGCTAAACCCAATGAATAGTTATGTGTTTACACTCCAAAATGTTATGTAGCCTATATGTATAATATTTACCATGTTCACCGTCTTAGTTTAGTCCGTTAGCACGCTAACATTTACTAATCAGTGTTAGACAGTACAGCTGAGGCTGATGGGATTTTAATTAGTTTTGTCAAATAGTTGAACAATGTATTGGATAAAGTCCATTTCTGACCTACTGGTAGCAGTACATAAAGTACCATAGTTGTAGTCAATGTCCATACAACAGATCAAGGCATTTCACCCAAAATCACAAATGTCATCTTCATAGCGTTACGTCGTTAGCATACATGCTAGAGCACCCTGAATGTATAGGAAGATATTTCAGTCTAGACCAACACGGTGGAACAATTGACCAAATGAAAT
Source organism: Seriola aureovittata (assembly GCF_021018895.1). NCBI lineage: Eukaryota > Metazoa > Chordata > Actinopteri > Carangiformes > Carangidae > Seriola > Seriola aureovittata. The sequence continues at coordinate 6,790,001 of NC_079371.1, read as the reverse complement.
TGCAGTCCAGAGAACCACATCGCTAGCATGGCTAAAAATCAATTAATGGTCAATCAATACAACAATAAAAACAAAACGACTCAATATTGGACTAAATGATTCAGTCATCACCTGGTTCACATTAATCTGCTAAATTAGATGAAGCGCTCCAGTTCTTATTGGAACAGCAAGCTCCAGTTGGAAAAAACTCAAAGGAGCCTTTTAGCGAGACTTTTAGCAAAATTGTATCTGAAGTGTCCTTTATCCATCCGCTTTGACTTAAATAGACACAGACATGATGAATGCCACAGAACAAGACTGAAACAGATGCCAAGTAGACAGCCTCAAAATATCCTTGAGTAAGTGTCCTGCATACTGAGCCAAACAAATCAGTGATTTCATCAGAAATGTACTGCCTCTCTTTGCCTGTTATTGATTTTGCAATGCACTTTGTTTACCAGCTATAGCGCACAATACACCGTTCTATCTAATTATTGAAGAGAATGTGCATCATCAAAGGCAGGATTAGTCCTGGCAGGTCCATGCTGCTTTTTGTTACAGCAGCCAAAGCGAAGATCAGTCTTTGTGTACTCCTTGACTTTTTAAGGACTACAGACTGGATCATGTATCGATTACACTATTAAAATTGATTTTTTCAGAATACACTGAAGTACCCTCTGCTGAGGCTCTGTAACTCTCTCTGCTGGGGTAGCTGCTCCTGAAATCATTAGTAATAATATTTCAGACGTAATCACAAAGGAGACTATTATTCTACACCATTTTCACATTGACATTAGAGTAAAATCATAATTAGGCACATAATTTCCCGGACAGAAACGTGACAAATGTTTCGTGCACTATCGGGGCATGAGAACAGAAGATATTGGAGGTTCTCCTTTCACTCAGAAAAATCACAGCACTTAAATAGCAAACAGGAGGAACAGGGGTGCTTCTTTCCATTAAACCCTTTAGCTATGAGGCAGTGAATAATGTTTTTGGTGAATCATTTATTATGAACGCAATTGATTAAAAAAAAAAAAACGACTTGCCCCCAGTGCTGTGCCTAAACATGTGCAAGGGAGCTACAGAGAAGCAGAAACTGAAATGATGACAAGTTCTACATTTGAAAGCTAATTAATTCCCCACATGTTTATGTTTAAAATGTAATTTCAAGTAATTCATCAGAGACAGACAGAACATCACCAAGGAGATAAAATAAAATTAACAACTCTGCAATGAGCTGGTTAAATATAGGCTGCATTTTTTAAAATAAAGACTACATATCAGCTGTCTACGTTTCACAAAATGCTTTAATCTGTTGGGTTACGAAATACACAGGCACTGCAACATGAAAACTGCTGTTGATCCAACAAACTGTGGACCCCTTCTGCGAGAGATGTAATCAGCTTCGCAAAGAACTGACAAATCTATCTTTGCACAAGATGCTTTCCAGCTGCGGGAATCTTGGAAAATAAAATTTAATAACCAATAACACTTCACTAATATTTCACAAAAATTCTTACCTACAGGGCAAGTGGATTCAACATACTGTATGTAAGACTGACTGGACTCACATTTAAGATATGCACACGGCATTTATGACTTTCTAATTACATTCAGAACTGTAAGAATGAACCATTGCGTTGTATGGAGAATCTAATTAAAGATATTTACAATATAATTTTGAATCACCACACAACTTAATGGATCCTTCTTTTTTGTCACAATGTAATTAGAAAAATATTGTAAATTCTAACTGCATTGGGACATCTGGTGGCAGTGTTTAAGATGCATGCCACTATGACTGCAAAGTCCCCAGTTTGGATCCATCCATTGCCTGTCATTCATCCTTTCTCTCTTTGCTGCCGCCTCATAACTGTCCACTGTTGAATAAAGGCAATATTGCACCTAAATATACTAGAGAAATCGACTATGTCCTCATACACACATTGCTGATATCTGTCAAATAAATCAATCTAATAAATGATCAAATGTGTAGCAATATCTGGGACATCATTAGAGCTATCTTAAAAGTATTTCTGAAATCTATTTGGAGATAACTTGAATCCTTGAAGTCCTACCGGTCAGGTTGTAATTGCACACACAGTATCTAGTCACATTGTAATTACAGCTGATCAAAATGCATTTGCAGATGTCTAAAATGTAATTAGAAATAGTGAAGTGAAACGTTATACATGCTTAGCCCGCTTACCCTATACCCTCAGGCAGGATTAAACCCACTGAGAATGAAGAAGCCCTGAAACTAACAAATAAACTAAACCGCAGAAGCAGGAAATTTGGAGCTTCAATTAATCGTGAACTCATTAGCGAAACGCTTGCACAAGTCATTTGAATTTCAGAGAAATGTTGAATGGGGGGAGAAAAAAAAACTGACATGAAACATATTGTCAGTAGAGTAATTTACAGGTCATATGCTTGCTTCTAAAGGTTATTACCAAAAGCCATTTCAGACACACTCAGTTCAACAAGGACCTAATTAAAGTAGCAACATCAGCACATGTCGGCTCCTTCCCCCTGTGACAGTCACATAAACAACTTAAGCAGCTAATTACACGACAATAAATGATGTTCCACTGAGCGTATATGAGCCACATAACGTTAGCTCTCGTATTTATGGAGGCACAACTTTTTGATGACATTTGCCACCTGTCCCTAAAGATCAATACAATAATGTAACTCCTTGGCAAGAGGGCACACAATAACACAGCTTTCCCTTTCATTTTATCCCCACACACTTCATAAGAAAGTTGCCAACATAAGTCAGCCATGACAGTCTCTTCAATTATGTGACACTGGAGAAGAAAGGAGCGTGATGGATTGGTGTCAAAGCTCTAGGGAGCCATATAAACCATACAGAACGCACAGGCTGCCCATCTGTCAAAAATCTCAATTAACCACTCTACAGATAGAGGCACGCTGCTCTTTTATGCAGCGCTGTAAAAAAAAAGAAAATAACACAAGGGTCTCTATCACGACGGTGGGCTGGATCCCATTTTTACAAAGAGAAAACTGTGTATTCAAGTGAGCTGGATTGGTCTATCCATCAGCAGGGGGGTGAGTCAAATTGAAATCTGACATTTAGAGCCTCAACGCCATTGCTCACTGGCACTGATATGAACTATAGCAAGTGACAAATTGTTTGTATCAGGCCTGTCCCTGGGTGAAGCCTATGATAATGTTTAGGGTTGAAATAGACACCCTTGACATTTCGCCGAAAGGTCAGGTTTTGTGTTCATTAACGTTCCCTTTTTACACCCAGCGGTGAGAATGAGGATTATTATCATAATCTGGGTTTGTGCCAGCTGGTGAATGCTGCTTTATTTCTTTTGATTCCTCTCAATAGTATTACACAGTGCATCATGCACAGCAAAGACAGACTGTGGGGAGCAAGATCACAGGAAGTCCCAACTCTCAAAAAGCTGATCTGATTAGAAAATAAACAGTTTGCATCTGTCTCCTTAAATTTCAACAAAAGAGCAAAGTATTACAATAAATACAGAACTCATCACTCTCTCTGCATGTGTGAAGATCTCTGACAGTTTCAAAAGGAAAAACGTCCAGGATTAATTTGCTTCTGTAGCAGGGTGTCCATTTACAGCTAAATTAAGAAACCTTTCTATAATTCATTTAATGTCTGCACCAGACAAATTAGTGTCTTGGATCCGAAGCTAATAAACAGCTTGAAGCGGCGTCGATATGTAAATAGTCCTACATTATTGCTGATCGTGTGTGTCGCATTTTTGATTAGCCAGCCTCCTCAGGGAACTGTGGGATAAATTGTGCCATTTTCTTTCATTCTTAGGGAAGCGGAGGCAAATAGATATCTGTGGTGTCGATCCATGGTGTCTGCCAGGGTTTATACTTAAACTTGAGAATCTCGCACATGAAAACCAGGCTTTGTTTTGGACACAAGGTGATGGGTAACTGCATGCACTGCCCTAATGAAAAAACACTACAGTGTATGTAGGAAGACTACTCTTAAAAAGGCTGGATTACCAACCAGGCAGAAGAGGCCCCACACCTCCAGGAGCTGCAAAAAGCTACAGGTTTTATGTGTTGCAAATTTGCCATTACTGACATTTTTTAAAGAAAAAATGAAGGACATTTTTATGTTTTGTATTTATCACTGTTAAAGTGGAATTATGCTATATATGAAATGATAAATAACAAATGTTTGTCATTACTGCAGGAGATTGGCAGCTCATCTTTTCAGATTAGCTACAGTACTGTGGTCATCCAAAAAGATTCAGATGCATTTGATTTATGTCAAATTTAAGTTTATTTTAAAAGCTTTAGAAGGTCCTGCTGTTTGCCCGAATATCCGCTGTAATGCTGGAGCTGAATTTTCTGGCACAGTTATAAGAATACGACCCAGGTTGTAAAAAACTGGAATTTACCTTAATTTAGCCTTCATTTGTGTATTTTGTTAAGTAAAAGCATTAATATATAAATACTGTAAAAAGTTCTGAAGCTAGTCATAATTACAAGTACACTTAAGTAGAAATACAAAAGCATGAACAGCAACATTTACTTAAAGTATCACAAGTAAAAGTACTCATAACATCATTGTTTCTGGTTCACTATTACAAATGCAAGAGGAAAGCAGGATTTAAATATTGTAGCTGGTCAGGATGGAGTTAATTATAACTACTTCATACACAACTGGCAAACTGAATCTATAACAATGCATCATAATTTAGAAGCTGATGATATTTTGTCTGTAAAATCTGATCTTAGGATCCGATCTAACAGTAACTATAAAAATATCTGTCACATAAATATAGTGGAGCAGAAGTATAAAGTTGTATAAAATTGAAGTACTATATGTAAGTAAAGAACCTCAAAAGTTCACTACTTGAGCAAATGTACTTAGTTATATTCCACAACTGGTTTTAAGACTTGTTTACAAAATACTAAATATAAACATACAATATACAAGATAAAATAAATATCTTATGTTCTTATGTTCGTGTTTATTCAGTCACTACATGATTTTGTAAAGTGATGTTTGTAATGGTTTTCCCACTTTTACTAAGAATGAGTAAACCACAATCATGTATGAATATCATAATGATTTCTGCGGCTGTTTTTGATGCATCTGCATTCAGGGGGATCACAAAACATGGTTATAACCTTGTCATGTCATGTCAGCTGACCTCTCCTCAAATCTTTCAACTGACTCTATCTTGGCGCTTGAAGAAATCCGGGCGAGATGTTGATTGGACAGTTACAGACGCATTTTCACTTTATTGGTCCAGATTTGTGTCGGTCGTCCAGGGGGGGCGGTCTGAACACCTTCTACACTAGGAAATAGATCTTGAAGCAAATACAGTCGCTTGTTCTCAGAGTTTAGGTGTAAAGTGTCGAGTTACACAGTAGAAATGTGCAGCGTTGTATCTCTCCTCGGGCTCGTCGTGTTAATCGGTCCCGCCGCGGAAGCTTTAGACAACGGTCTGGCTCTGAAGCCCACTATGGGCTGGCTGCACTGGGAGAGGTTCATGTGTAATATCGACTGTGACAAAGACCCGGATAACTGCATCAGGTAAGAGGCATCAGAGCTGCCAGGTGGCGGTGATCCAGCGCAGTCTGACAGGTTTGTGAGCTCAAACACAAGGAAAACTCTCCTACTAATATTAATCACAGAAACACTAAGCCAACATTTCACCTCTCCCGGTGAATTTCACGTAAACATCTCAACTCATCTACACTCCCGCAAAGGCGATTTCACCCAGACCCAGTGAATGACAGCTTTTACACTTTTCTGCTCCAAATGAATCACATACTTTACCCACAGAAATCCCTACCGTGCACAGGAAGTGACGTTTCCACAAGGGGGGTTGTCGGGATCACAAAAACCATTATCAAACTAACTGTGATGAGGTAACCGAGCTACAGAAACACAGTGGTTTCACAAAAGAATGAAAAAACCCTAAACTTTCTTGTAATCATGACTTGCATTTTATGACCTCGTTCCATCTAATTGTTGTTTCATATTTATGACATCTATTTTGAAATTATGAATAGGATATGAGAGTAATTATGAAAACAGAGACATGTGATTTAACAATTACTGAGAGTAATTGCCATCAGGACCGGATTTAATTGGCCTTTATTTGTTCTTTGGTTTGAGGCATTGGGAGATATTGGTGTTACCTTATGTAAACACCATTATTATATCTCACAGGCTTTCAGGTAAAACAGGTTACACTACCGGTCCAGTTTTCCTCATGAATGCCATTTACCCTCTTTGCTTGAAAAATTACTTAATCATTCAATTATCATAATAGTTAGGTTAATTATCTTAGGATGGACTAATCAGTTAATCGACCGGTGATTGCAGCTCTAATCTTAATTACAAATAAATTCTCCATTTCTTTCCTTGTTGGATGCAGAGCCCTTCAGAAGTATTGGATGATTGTGTTCCCTCTTTTATTTTAGGGATATCTATGCTGATTAGTGACAAACATAAAATAGCTCACGTCATCGTGGATGGCATGTTTCCCCCAGAAAGGCCTGGCCAGTAAAGCGTTTAGAGCACCGAATATAGGCTCATCGGTTGAATTGTTATTGTCTCATAACACTCAACAGTGAACAACAGCAAAACTGGCATTTTCCTGTCACAAGAATTCCTTCAGCATGTACATATTTGTGTCTGCCATATTGCTGTTGCACATGACACTGAACACTTGTGTCTAACTGATACTATCAACCCCGCCTGTCTCCTCCTGTTGCCCTGGCAGTGAGCGTCTGTACATGCAGATGGCAGATGTGATGGTGAAGGAGGGCTGGAAAGAGGCCGGTTATGAGTACGTCTGCGTCGATGACTGCTGGCCCTCCCATCAGCGTGATGCCCAGGGCCGCCTGCTGGCAGACCCCAAAAGATTCCCGGGGGGCATCAAGAAACTGGCCGACTATGTGAGTAGTAGGTATAAAAGAGGCATAAAGACTCTGAATGTGAATATAGTATTAATGCCATAAGTCATCGAAGAGAGAGGGGTTCAGAGAGACTTAAGGAAAGGGAGAAATACTAATTGGAGTCATTCCACTAGCTGGAAGGACTAAATGAGAGTATGTGCTCTAGGATATGACTGTTTTATTATAGTTTCCAGTCTTTGGGCTACATTATGAATAGTGTGCAAAGTTATACAATGGTAAACCATGTCATATTTAACACATATTCCCACTGATGTAATTCCAAGGGCTACAGAATTAGAGAATCAGTGGTGCAATGCGTCTTAAGTTTGGAAATCTTTGACAAATAAAAACTTTGGTAAGTAAAAGTGATTACACAGTCAGATTACGTATTCATTATACATCCATCCAAGCCAACCTGCAATTATTTACATAATGAAGGGGAGAGGACCAGATGTAGAACCCAAGTCTCAGATTTCATTCCAACAGAAATTCAGCACCTGGAGCCGAGGGAGATACCTAGACATTAAATTGTCTCAGGTAGGAGTGTGTTGTTGTTCACCCTCTCTGCTGCAGACACAGTCACAATGGAGAGGAGTGTTCTGCCTTGTAGACTACAGTGACTGGCTGATTCCTACACAGGCAGCTAAAAAGTTATATTCACCAGTAAAGTGATATATTTAAGCCCACGAAGGCAAAGCTGTGTCCTGTAGTGTAAGGATCATGATTTTAGCTGTGTAACATCGCCACCTGCTGGTACTAGTCTGTAACCTGTTAAGAACATAGCTGCTGTTCGTACTTGTAAACTATGAATTGATTCTAATTAAACTTTCTGTTTTAAGGTCCATTCTAAGGGTCTGAAGCTGGGTATCTATGCAGATGTTGGGAAAAATACCTGTGCTGGATACCCTGGCAGTCTGGGTTACTATGAGACAGATGCTCAGACCTTTGCTGACTGGCATGTGGACCTGCTAAAATTCGACGGCTGCTATATGGACTGGACCATGCTGGGAGAAGGTGAGCTTTTAATTCAGACATTGAAACTTTTGCACAGCACTGTGTATGTAAATAAACTTGGAAACGTGATATTTTCACATGACATAACTTAAATTACACTTTTATTAATGTCATGGGTCATTTTTTATTGGTTCTTCTTCAGAACATCAATTAGAGAAGGTATTATATGGGTTTTAATCTAACTGCCTATTATTTATTCTGGTCAAGGATACATTAACATGTCAAAAGCACTAAACAAAACCGGAAGACCTATCCTGTACTCCTGTGAGTGGCCTTTATATGAGTGGCCTATCAGAAAGGTGAGAGAGAACTTCTTTGCCTTTACGTGAATTTTTATCATGTTATTAATCTCTGGTTTATTTTCCAAGATTCAACCCACATAACAGTAAGAATAAAATGAAGAATACTTCATGAGTGATCTGCGACTGCATGATGAGACCATATGCCATATGTTACACTACACAAAAGAGCATTTCTCTGCCTCCAGCCTAACTACACAGCCATTCGCGAGACGTGTAACCACTGGCGCAACTTCAATGACGTGTACGACTCATGGAGTTCTGTCAAGTCCATCTTGGACTGGACTGCTGCTCATCAGGACATCATCGTCCCCTCGGCTGCACCCGGGGGCTGGAATGACCCTGATATGGTACTGTGCCCTACTCAAGCTCTTACGCACTCCCCTCTTTGACCTCAAACTACGCATAGAACCAGTGGCCTTCAAGTACCAAGCTGTTGTATTATCATTTTAACAACGTCACTGACTCGCCATTTGCTACATTTTGAAGACGGAGAGCGGACCTGTTTCTTAACTGGAGCTCCACTGGCATGTGGCCTTACTAAAGAGTGTAATATTTTCAGAAATATTCTTTCTCCCCGAGAGATGGATGAGAAGACTTAGTATCATTGTCACTAGACGATCATTAGTATGAAGCCAGTAGGTGGATTTTTTTCACTTTGGAGTGAGCAAGGAGAGTCTTCCCATTTCTTGTCTTTGTGCTAAGGTAACGGGCTTCTGGTTGTAGCTTCACATTGACCTTGCAGACATGAATATATATTATTTAAGTACAAAAACTACAAGTGTTTATTTGAAGAAAAAAAAAAAGGGATCACATTTCTCAATTGTGTGTTGTTGATTTACTGTATAATGTCACTGCATAGGTACTTATGATACTGGTCCATTTCTCTAGCTGGTCATTGGGAACTTTGGCCTGAGTCATGACCAGCAGGAGTCTCAGATGGCACTATGGGCCGTCATGGCAGCCCCTCTGCTCATGTCTAATGATCTGAGAGACATTTGTCCTCGCTCCAAGGAGCTGTTGCAGAACAGACGCATCATAGACATCAGCCAGGACCCACTGGGCAGACAGGGATACCACACGGCCAAGGTGGGTGTGAGAGGTGACACAAAGCATGTTCACCACCTGGAATGACAGCTGTCAGTATTTTCATACATTTCATTTCTATATAGGAATGCTAAATGCTTTGTGATCAGGGTCTAGTAGCCACAAAAAAGTATTCACAGTAATTACTGTAATAAAATCAAAGTGGTAATGGCAATTCAAGGTATGGAATAGCAACATTAATTGATATAACTTGTTCTACAGGTGGACAGTTTTGAAGTTTGGGAGCGGCCTCTGTCTAAAAACCGGCTGGCTATCGCAGTTCTGAACAAACAGGAAATCGGTGGCCCCCGAGGGTTTGTCGTCAGAGCGGTTCCTGGCTGGAGGATCTGTAACCCCCAGTGTAACGTCACACAGATCTTGCCTAAGTACAAGGAGATGGGTGTTCAAACTCCACACAGCAAAATGGTTATATCTGTCAACCCTTCAGGCACGGCTCTACTCACTGTCACTCCGATCAGCAGCGACTCTAAGAGGATGCACGAGCTGTACTGGCAGGACACGTCCGTCAAACACAAGCACGCCGGTATTTTGTAGTCCTGATGCGTTGTTATGCACTTTAACTGCCTGTACTATATTGATTAAGTGGAAAGTTTTTGGATCTTTAAAAAAAAAAAAAAATTAAGATCAGTTGCCTTTGTAAAAATAGAGCACATACATTTAAAAAGGCAAAGTGTTTTACAGTCTTTAGAGCAGGGGTGTCCAAACTTTTTGCAGAGGGCCAGATTTGGTAAGGTGAAAATGTGTGGGGGCCGACCATTCAGCCTGACACTCTTTGAACCATTAACATTAAATACAAATGAACTATTTTATGAAATTTTTATTGCAAATGGCATACTTCATTTTTTTTTTTCATTTTCAAGTTTTTGCCAAAATCACTCTGCCTTTCATATTTGAAGACCACATAAAATGAAGAAAAAGTCTGTCTGGAAAAAAAACTTGGGAAGATGAAACATATCTAGGTTCATTTGAAACATTACATATTATTCGCTATTAAATGCTCACTGTAAACTTCTAAATTCAAAACAGTGATCCGTGCATATTCAAAACTGTGGTTTTGATCATCACAAAAAAATCAATTCACTGAGACTTTACAATTTATCCACCTCAGAGGACTAAACACATCTTGCCTGCAGTAATGTGAAGGGTGATACTGAGATCTCGACTGCAGTATGTAGGCCTAGTCCAGGTCTGGCTCAAAAACAGTGGTTTTGATGCGCAAGACGTCGCGCAGGGGAGAGTCACTTTTCTCGTCCTCACGCGGCTCTTGTTAATGTTCATAACCGAGAATGTCTTGTATGTCGAGCCAAACAAGCTCAGCATTTTCTTAGCAAATGTTCGAATCTCTTCGCACCGGCCTTCATCCAGCTGGAGGTAGAAGTTGACAAGAGGGAGCTGTTGGTGCGGACTGCTTCGTAATTCAGCGAAAAAAATACTCCAATTTCCACTTGTCCTGGAAGCGGCGACCCTCGCTGTCAACTTTTCTTTTTTTTTTTAGTTACAGTCGCCATGTCAGAAATGGGCTGAAAGGATCACACAAGGGTCACGGCGGCGGGAGTGCGGCCACAGGTCTACTGCCATCTTCTGGTGAAATGTAAAATAGCTTTTTTTGCACGCGTGTATTTTATACTGTGGTCAACAGAGCTGGCGGGCCGCATATTATTGATTTTATGACAGAGGCTTCACACCGTTGTAAGACGAGTGAAAGGGAGATGGCAAACCCGGAAACAGAATATAACAAATACGCAGGGTGGTGTATATATGTCAGATCAGCTAATTCAATACTATTCAGTGCACCATAAAACAATGGAGGTGGTACAAAAATGTATTTTGACACATCATTGGCCTTTGCAGCCACAAACACCTACATCCTTCACAAGGAACTGTCAAATAAAACAACTTGCGACTCACTTGAAATTCACAGAGACCCTCGCAGCTTAACTTTGTGGCTATTGAGCTTTTTTTCCACCTTCATTCTTAACACTTGTGTTCACTTGAAAATATGTAGTATATATTGCCTATTTTTTTCCCCCTCAATCTTTACAAAATAAAATCAATTAACACCCAATCGATTTTTATTTTTAGTGATTTATGGCATGATAAATGTTATGTTGCACATAAGACATTTTGAGCTCTGCACTTCTGCCCATGGTTGTTGTTTCAATTGAGGTGCAGGACCTAATATTGCAAAATGAGCCTGCAGTGAGTAAAAATATGACAAGTGGTGAAAACGCCCAGAAACAGCTCGTGGTTCACAGGGTTAAAAGGTGGGGTGAAAATACAAGTAAAGAAAGAACTTAACTTCCAAGTCTGTTTTGATAAATTTATTGAAAATAGTGACAACTTCATCCAGAAGACGGGACCACAGTTTAGAACTGGATGACCTGGCCCTGTAAGAGAACAGAGGAAAAGCCTTTGTAAAAATGAGAGTTAAGGGTAGTTACACAGCATAATGAGGTGTCAATGGCATGTGGTTCACCTTGAATGCTGCGAACAATTTCCATAAATGTATATTATTATTTAGATGATGAATTACATTTGACTCAAGTTTGACATCTGGACTATCTTACTCCGATCCAAACATGTTGGGTCAAGGAAAACCATTGACCATTAATCCTTTATAATTCATCCTAAATGCCAATTGAAATCAACCTCAACCTTATGACAATTTAATGAATCAGTCTTCTTACTGAGCTCTCGCACAGTTTGCATGTTAGGGCAGGAAGAGGCAGCCAGTCTCACGTATGTTCAGGTTTACAGAGTTTGTAGTAATGTTTAAATGTTCATGTGGCATTGATCCGATGTAAAAATGCCATATTTTATATCATGCACATTAGTTTGGGGAACTGGATCAGTACAATGGCCATAGATTTCTTCCCAATGTACAGAGAAAGGGACACAGCGACTACCCGTACACTAACATGCAAACCCAACACAAATGCAAATCAATACCTACATATACAACCTCTTAGAACACCTCTGCGCCAATTATAATCACTATTTTTGTGGTCACATGATTCCAGTTAAAATCAAGAAATTCACCCACAATGAACCAAAAATATCCATACAAATCCTCTGCTGTAAGTAACATTATTTATCATCTCTGGCATGAATAACTATTCCTGACCCTTTTTTTTTTCTTTTTAATATTCAGACCGTCTCTTTAGTATTAGGTTTGAGGACACCCTCCCACCTAGACAGCTAATTGTCCTGCCTTTTCAACAATGTCCCTGTGTTTTCAACCCTTTTCTTATAATTGTGTGTTTATGCAAAAGAAGGGTACACTCACTGGTTAACATGCAAATGTTTGTGCTGGTTAAAATTCTGGTCACACTGCCTGCCCTCTGCATGTTATACAATTTGTTGATATTTTGTCACTTTGAAACCAAAATCTAATACACCACACTGTCAAATGCATGTTTTGGGGATAATTCTGTAGCTGGTCAGTCAGATTTACTCAAACTTCATATAACTGATCATTGTATTATCAAACATAATGATACCAGGATGTCAACATGTCAAATATTAACAGATTATCAGGTGAAGATGTATTTTTACCATCAGTGGGTTACTGACTGTCATTTTCTATGGATAGTTACCCGATAAACAATGAATTGCTAAATTACCTAATTTAGGTGAACCAATTATGAATCCACAGGTAGAGCACAGTGTTGGCAGCAGAGGACTTAGGGGTGATTTCTGGGGTTCATAATAGATTTAGACCCAACACAAAACTATGTTCGGTATACCCTGTAAAACCTGGAACACTGAGGGACCCAACACACACACACACACAGACATTACAGAAATAGAAAAGGGGACCTATAACACTTGCCTTTCTCTTCTTGTCACCACCCAACTCGAAGTGCTTGCATCTCTTGATGGCCAGCATTCTCTTGGATCTGCAGTTGGGCTCCACACACTCAAGCCTCAACACAATTTTCTTTGTCGTCTTAGCCTGTACAGAGAGTGAACTAGTTAAGACCCCATTTCTGCTGCAACATCACACACTCCTGGTCAAACATATCTAAGGTCTAACTTGCCTTTTTGCGGAAGATTGGCTTCGTCTGACCACCATACCCGCTCTGCTTTCTGTCGTATCTCCTCTTACCTGCAAAACATTTACAGTTCAGCTACATTTCAAAATACAGGAAGCTTACCACACATTAACATGAACCACTGGTAACAGACTGGTTACCCTGTGCATAGAGGGAGTCCTTTCCCTTCTTGTACTGGGTAACTTTGTGGGGTTGGTGCTTCTTGCACTTCTTGCAGTAGGTCCTGCGGGTCTTCGGGACGTTCACCTAAACATAGAAAATGGACCTTGAGCTGACATGCAATAAGCCTCACAGCAGACTGATCATATATTGAGTTAAATCTTCCCGACAAATTTGAAGGATGCACGGTTTATAAAATACATGTGGGAAAACAAGCCACTGTCAATTGGCCTTGCTAACCAATGGCTAACGCATTGATGCAACGTAAAAGAGGGCTCTTCCACAGATCAAAATATATCTGGCATCGTGTGATGCTCAAGATAATCCTAGCTCGTCATTAATGGCTATAACGCTCACGCTTCTCGTTTCACCGTTAGCGATGCGGGTGAAGAGCAGCTGACGTTAGCTAGCATGCTAACACTGAAGCTATATAACGAAATAAATGGGACAGTGTTTCAACATGTGACACTGAAATTGAGGAAAAACTTATAAGGCTGTTTGTCATCACAGTTACTTCGACATTAAACTCTTAACTTTCCGTATAATAAAGGCCGGTTCGTGTGGAGGCACGACTTTACCACTCAACACAGCAGGGATCGTTAATATCCATCTAACTGTGTAAAATGAAGACATGATGGCCAATACTACCATAGTTACATACATCAAAACATGTATTACATATCTGAGTTGACTACATGCTAAAATGATTCCTCAATCAGCAAGATTGGGTTTGATTGAGTAAAATTGTTGTCGTGTAATAATTTCATACCATGGCTGCGTCCCGATGCAGAGGAAAAGAGGGAGGCAGAAGCCGGAAGCACTTCTTAAAGTAGACCCCAGCTGTGGACCCGCTGCTGTCATAGCGTCTGCCCCCTAGCGGCCACAAATATTGGGAGGTCAAAAATTACAAATAAGATATCAAAGAGCTCAAATTTAAAGTAAGTGCAACTGCAAAAAAGTTATACATTTCGTTTTTGTAAAACAATGAGCAGGCGTTCTTATGCCTGCACAAGTTACCAATTTGAATAGTGTTTATGTCCTGCCCTTGTAATAGCCAAATTAGCAGCAGACTGGATAAGATATCCCCTCAAATAAAAATGTAAGAGTGTAAGAGTCTATAGCACCTGAATATGATCCTGTGTTAATGTTTAGCCCGCTTCCACTTATCACCAAAACTGTCCAGAGGGCCGATATGAAAATGAGCAGGAAGAAAAAGGGGAAGTAAGCATAGTCGATTCCTCTCTGTGGGCGAGTTTAAACTTCTTGCATCACAGACCAACACATTTAATGGAAGACGAGCAGCTTAAAGAAAGGTTTCTGCCATCGCTACAAGCCTCAGCATCTGTAGCTGTCTGTTTGATGCTTGACTTTTTTGGGTGTCTGGGTAAGTAACATAGCTCTCTGAATGTAGTCTGTAAGGTTAAGAAGTATTTTTAGTCATGTGTTTCATTTGAAGGAATGTGGGAAAAAGCAGTAGAAAGTATTGTGCAGATTTATGCAAGTACTGTATGCAAATCTAAAATGAAGTGTGTGCTCACCACAAAACTACAAATACACAAATAGATAAGTCAAATGTTAATGATTTTGTCGGCTAAAATGCAAGAATGTTATACTTGTTTCTGAATGTTTTGTTCACAATAATTCACTGTGGTGTATTCTGCTATAATTTGCAGCAATGAAAACTTGTTGCATATTTTTTTAAACCTTTGTATTGACACATCACTAGAACCATTTACGTGTATGATCGGGTGAAAATCAGAGAGTAGTTTAACGTTGGTTACCATTATAATATACGCATGATTATTTTTTGAATATTCTGAATTCATGAGCACTTTTATACTTTACAATTTCAGAAGTTTCTCTAAAATGAGCTCTTTTTACATCACAGGAAATCTTATTTCTGACAACTAACCTCCACAAGGAGACCACAATGTTAAACTGATGTGATATCTTAATATGTGGAGGGGGAGCATTCTCTGTGGTTAGATTTAACTCGAACAAATTACAATGAATATGATTCTCGTTATCTTTTCTTCTCACTGTCTCTCTCGTATACACACACTAACACACATTCACACACTCTTTTGCATATACTACTTATCTGTCAGGAAATGTCAGGAAAAGAGAGCATCTTAACAGGTTCCTGTTAAACCAACTCTTTCATGATATGGTTGTGTTTGCGGTGTCATACAGAGTGGACATCGTGCAATGAAATAAACAACTGCATTCCATCCAAAAAAATATCCATTAGTCTTTATAACTTATTTAATTGGACCCTTTTCATTTTATTGTATGTTGCTGCCTTGCGTGCACCAACATAGTGACACAGTGGGCAATATTTACAGGTTACAAAGATCAGTTTTCCATCACTCTGACAGCCACCCAAGTCAGAAACAGTCAATTTATTTTCTTGTGATTAGATGATTCTATGAGATTAGAAGGGTTATTTTGACTTTTGAGTTGCTGAAAAGTTACAGACGCTGTATATGGTTTTTCACAACCCAAAACCACACAAGCAACTGATAAGCATTAGAGCCTGAGAAAAAGAAACTCCACGAAGTATGAAAATGTTGTTATGTTGTGCAGAAATAGAGGATCATTCTGCAAAATCTAAAAAAAGGGAGCCTTGCATATAGTTGTAAGTGGCATGTAAGTGTGTATGTAATTGTGCCAATCATATTTGAGAGAGAAACAATGTTGAAGTGCTGCAGGGCACTTGGTTTTATTCTGCCTTCATATTGCGGTACAGCATTGATGCAACTTCCCTATCAGTTTGTCTGTGTCAGCCACCATGAGTCAACTCCCTTCCAAAGAAGAAAAAAAGAAAATCTGCTTCTGGTGTCAGTGATACAGTGAAATGTGGACATATGGTTTCAGTCCACTGGCTCCAATTGATCAGAGACAAAGAGGGTTGATGGCACATCAGTGTGCAGATTATCCATTATCAGAGTTGATTGACCTTTACTCAAGTTAGTGATGTGAGAAAACTCTGGGTTGCAACGAATGAGGAATGAGTAAACAATGTTTCTCAGAATAGGGAACACGTCTGTCTGTTCATGACGGCACAAACAAAACCAACAGGTATTGTCAGACTAGTGTGAAGAAATGTCACACTCTTGGTTCGCAGGCAGTGACAGAAGCTTCTGGTAGTGTTACAGTTCATATGATAGAAGGAAGTGCTCACAGGCTGAAAATAGGCTGAGCTGAAGTGCAAACACATCTCACAGAGACTAACAGGCAGTGAGCACTCAGCTGTGTGACAGGGGTGAGTCTGAGCATCTGGTAGTCCATGTTTGACCTGGCAATATGGCACAATGACTTCCTCCCTTTAGGGTACTGTGTACTTTTGTTGTGTTTTAGAATAGAATGTGTCCAGACCACCGCTTGGATGTTAAAGAAGAGTTTTTGCTTGATGAAAAACAGTGGTGAATAATGCTTTTTGGTAAAAGTGGTACTGGAATGTAATTTGTGTTTTAGTCCTGCATCAGTCTGCTGCAACCAAAGCTGATTTTATTTGTCAGTTTCATACTAAATGCTAACTTTGAACACTGGCCTGTCACTGGTGTGTCTGTTGATGTTCAGTTCAGACAAATGATTCAACATCGCAAGGAACATTTTCACTTTTTTCCTACATTTGTGGTTATTTTCTTCCTGCATATTGCCAGTTATATTTACTGTTTTGATGATGGGTTGCATGTTTGAGTGCTTTTATAGAATCTATATTATCGTGTTTCATCAACAGACATTAGTGTTTCTCTGTCTTACCCCACTCTCATCTACCTGTGGTATAAATTGAGGCCCTGTCCTGTTTTGGAGGCGCTAGTTTCACTGCAGCACTGGTGGTTAGCAGATGCTAACCAATACTGTTATAAACTAAGAACAGAGAGCCTTTTTCATTTGCTTGCCTACCTTAAAATGCATATAATGCAGGTAAAATGTGATTATGTTTGTGAGTGGGTGTGTGAATGTATGTGAAAGAGAAAGTGATGGTGCCTTGTGATGGTGAGATTGTTTGATATCTTATTTGATCAGTTTGGCAGTAGACTAATATCATTTAGATGTTGTTTCTTATCTAAGAGCGTACATTTGAATATGTTACATGAAACTATGGAACTGGGTTATTGCATTAACAACCAGGTTGCTGGTTCTAAAAAATGGTATTTCAAATCAGGGGGAAAAAAAAGAAAGTATTTATATGTGTGTGTTTGTGTGTGTCTGCATTGTGAGAAAGCATAGCTGGCCTATCAAGCCAGACGGAGATGTCTACATTTATGTCATATGAAATATAACAGCCCCCCCAAAAAACGCTTTTAGATGCATGTAATTGCGCTATATCCCCTACAGTGTAAGAGAACATCAACCTATCATGAGGAATATTTCCAGACCAGATATTTGGTGGACACTTTTATCCAATATTTACTTGCACGGCCTCCCAGTACAAAAGCATACTGTATATTTAGGTCACTGTCATGATGACCAGGATATAATAGCTCAGACGAGACACAGATGTGCCATAGTGGGGGGGGGGTGTTGCTAGCATGAAAAGCAGGGTTTATGCAAATTACAGCTAATCACGCGTTCATACTTGCTCACATTCATGCTCCATGACTCTCCATCTCTTTCCAGATCTGTAGTCTCACGTGTTGCCCTGATATTGCTCTGACTCTATCTAGAGCAGGCAAGTAGTAACTTAAACTCTGCTAACATACTTATTTAAAACTTTCTAAAGGAAATGAAAACACTGAACTGTTAAGTGTGAGCACACAGCCCATGGCTGTATTATAATGCCAAACTAAGCACAGCGGTAACAGACGAGTCAGTGACTCAACAGGAAGATTATTGCCTGAGTTGAGGTGTAAATGTACTGTTCAGTGTTGTTCTGCCACACAGAAAAAAGTTTATGTCATGCTGCTATTATACTTTACAGAAGTCTTCATTCCTCCTTGTTCACATGTAGATTAATTCTGACCGAATCATGTCAGACCCTATACTGGAAGAAATCTTCATTAAACGATCTCAGCAGAAGAAGAAGACATCCCCTTTGAACTACAAGGAGAGATGGTTTGTTCTCACCCAGGAAAAAGTAGCCTACTATGATTTTGATCCTGACAAAGGCGTAAGTATTGAAATAGCATCACATCTGTCTCAGATTAATTTTGCTGCCAACCTTAAAAGAACGGTGCAGCTACATTTGTGTGTTTATCCATGAGTTCCCCAACTGTTTCCTCATCTGTTAAGCAGAAGCGAAAAGGTTTGAGAGGATCAGTTGACCTTGAGAAGATCAAGTGTGTAGAGACGGTCCAGACGGAGCCCAACTCCCCACTCGAGCGCATGTATGCTTTCCAGGTAGACACTTTTGTCAATTAACAATCACCTCACGACAGTCATGAAAAGTACAGACAAACCTGCACCACCGTAAATAAGCAAGAATGCCATGTATCACAATATAGATTTAGGCAACGGAGTAATAATAAATAAAGCAAATGAAATACACTCCTTATTTGACTTTTGTCACCTGCCACTATGTACAAGCTGCAAGATGCCACACATGAGAGGCTTGTAACATGTGAGCAAGTTTTCTCCTTGACAGACAGAAGCTGTCCCTACCTCCAATAGTTAATATCGTGAAAGTCTCTTGTTAAGAAGTGAAACCAACTCTCACACTCAAATGAACCAGGGGCTTTTAGTGATTGTGCAGGTGTTTGTCTTTGCACACGTGTTAAATCGCAAGCAAGGTAAAAATGAGTCTGGCCGGCTTTAGCCATCAAAGAATGAGCAAGCAACAGTTTCTTTGCTGAACTGCAGTGAACACATTTGGACGCGGCTTTCGTCACACTTTGTGCAAAACTGTAACTACATATGATGTGCAGCTACTCTCTTTCATTTTTGCCACAGATCGTTTATGATGAAGGGCCGTTGTACATTTTTGCAAAGACTGAAGATATCCGTGCTCATTGGATAAAGAAGCTAAAGGAAAGTAAGTATATGCATATACATTTACAAATGTATCTTTTATTTATAATTTTGTCACAGTTTCTCATATAGGCAATGTTATATCTGCCCATCTCCCAGTGCCTGCACATGAGAAGAGTTGTATGCTTATGCAAATGCAAATGTTGACTTAATGTAAATGTCCTGTGTGTGTGTGTGTGTGTGTGTGTGTGTGTGTGTGTGTGTGTGTGTGTGTGTGTGTGTGTGTGTGTGTGTGTGTGTGTGTGTGTGTCCATACTTGTGCATAGTGGTGCGCTTCAACAAGGACCTGATGCAGAAATACCATCCTTGTTTCTGGGTCGATGGGGTGTGGCTGTGCTGCCAGCAGGAAGTTAAACAAGCTATGGGTTGCAAGGTGCTGGATAGTAAGAACGGTGAGAACAATTTGCTTTTGGTTTGAAATGTGCTACAATCAACAACTAAACTTTTTCACTGATCCTGAGTTAAATAATGTCATTAATAGGCTTTACATCTAAACCATCTCGGCGAAGGGGATCCAGGAAACCTCTTCCTCCCACCCCAACAGAGGTACAGACCCAGTCCTTTCACATTGATATTCACCAAATAAAAACAGACTATTTTGTTCTGTAAATACATCCGCTAATTATATGTTGTTTCAGGAGAAGCCGGGTCGGCCTTTACCTCCACAGCCTCCTGAGCCACCTGCCCCTTCTGCCGGCATGACTGTCATAGCTGAGTATAACTACACACCCATGACAGAACAAGACCTGGAGCTGAGGAAGGATGAAGAGTACACCATCCTCGAGATGGCTGACACAAACTGGTGGAGAGCCCGAGACAAATATGGGTGAGAGGAAGAAATGAATGCAGGAGGCCGAACTGATTACATTTACATTCCGGGGTCCACTGCAAAAAAACAGTGGGAAAATGCTGTTCAAATAAAATGATTGCAAGCTCCCTGCTTACAAAAGGGGAATACTCATTGATGCCTTTGAAGCACATAAATTAAAACAACACCAGTGCATAAAGAACAGGAGACAGTGTTAAGGATAGACATACAGATCTGAATATATACAGCATATCTTTATGGATTTGTTTTTATATTATTTACCCAAATTAATTTTGTAAAGTGTTCTTGGATTTAATCATTTATACACAAGATGTTACTAGTGTAGCTACTTAGCAAACTAGCTAAGTAGCTAATAGTGTGTCAGTGACCAGACATGATGCACATTTATTGTTCATTTGTGTGTATGCATGTAGACAATATTAATATCTACAATGTGTTTCTTTTGCAGCAAAGAAGGATACATACCTAGTAATTATGTTGTTGAAGCAGAAAGTGGGCTAGAAAGATTTGAGTGAGTATGGGAACTTTTGAAATGTTTTGTCTGAAATTCTCCTTACATCATGTAAATATACAATTATCATTTTTATGTTAGATGATTGATAAACAAACAAACAAAGTTCCTTGTCTATGTATCAATATATTCTTGTTTGCTGAAGCAAAGAATACTACAAAAATAGTACACAGGAAAAATGTTATTCATATTTATTTTCACAGCTGGTATTGCAAGAACATGAACCGTAGCCAGGCAGAAAAGCTGTTAAAGACTGAGGTAAACTCGATGACCAACATACATTATGTTCTAGGAGGACACCTACAAATTGGTTCATCTTAGCTGGACTACATTTAATTTGAAATGTATGTTTTATATATTCTTATGTGTTGTTTCCCGTTCTCAGAACAAAGATGGAGGCTTCTTGGTACGGGACTCAAGCAAGGCCGGGAAATACACTGTGTCTTTGTTCAGTAAGGGTGGCGTGTGAGTAAGCTCAGTGGTGTTAAAATATTGCTGCATGGTGCACCTTTTATATACAGCATCCACTGGCTCCACTCATGTGTGAATGTATCAAAAGAAGAACTGTTTGTAATGAAAGCGGAAACAGTGGGCGACAGAGGGAGAGAGATGTAAATTTTTCATGCAAAACTTGGACTAATCAGCCTGTGGAACTTTATCATCGCAGAGCTCTAAGACTGAACTACATTGTGGATAACACTGAGGACATATGACCTACTCATGCATACATGATAAATAATAAATTCCTGTGTTGATGAAAACCTGTGAAAACCTAAAATTTAATTTACTTTTCCTTTTCTCTCCACAGGGAAACAGGCGGAAGCTGCAGACATTATAACATCTGCACCACCCCACAGGGACAGTTTTATCTTGCAGAGAAGCATCATTTCAGCAGCATCCCCGACCTCATCAAGTACCACCAGCACAATTCAGCAGGTTAATACAGTAGCTCTGAATATATGGATATCTAATAGAAAAAACAGATTTTATTTCTCCAGTATTTATAAGATACAATTAAAATTTGGTTGTAACAGCAGGAAAAAGGAAATAGGGGTAAAGCAACAAAATATACGCACACAAACAAAATATTAAAAACGGAAACAGACAAAGTCCATCCATTAATAATGTTGATCTTACAGGTAATAATGAGGTTTTATTATCTCCCTCACTAGGTATGGTTAGCAGGCTGAAATACATTGTTTCTAACCGGGCGCGGCCCCCATCAACAGCAGGGCTTGGCTATGGTAAGAGAATGACTATATAACCATCAATATGACATGTACTACTGGCAGAGCTGAAATACACCTACTTCTTGGCTCCTCCCTATACTCTCTTATTAATCATCATTTCTGGTGATTAACCTCTGGCGACTGATTAAAAATTTCTCAGTGTGTGTAATTTATAAACCACCAGTCTTCCTGAGGTTGTATAAATGCTGCATGTATTTACATAATGATCATTTGTCAGCAGTGGTTCAGGACACCAGCACATTTGTTAAAAGTAATGAGTCCCTTGTTTGACATTTTTGGAAATACACTTACTCTCTTTCTTGCAGAACGTTACATTTTAGTTGCTACTAACAGTGATATCAGTCAAGCAAATAAAGGCATATATATCAAAAATGTAGAACTATTCTTTTAAAGCAGACGCAGGAGGTATAAAAGTGTTCATCCACTCTCTCTTGTTTGCTCCAGGTGTGTGGGAGATTGACCCCCGTCACCTCACCTTCATCAAAGAGCTGGGCACCGGTCAGTTCGGAGTGGTGAAGTATGGGAAGTGGCAGGGCCAGCATGACGTGGCCATTAAGATGATTAAAGAGGGCTCCATGTCTGAAGATGATTTCATTGAAGAGGCCAAAACCATGATGTAAGCAAAACTAAGAGTCTTATTTTGGATTCAGTTCACAATCTTGATTGATCACTCAACGTGCGACAGCCAGCGACTGAAAAAACTGATGTGTCACACTGGGAAGTGTAGGTTCTGTAACTACTGTGAGGAAAACTAACTCATAATACTTAACTTCCTTCTCCTTTTGCTCAAACCAGGAAGCTTCGCCATGAGAACCTGGTCCAGCTGTATGGTGTCTGCACTACACAAAGACCCATTTACATAGTGACTGAGTTCCTTTCAAATGGCTGCTTGCTGACTTACCTCAGGGAAGGCCTGAAGCAGCACCCAACAACTGTCCAGTTCCTAGAGATGTGTAAAGACGTCTCTGAGGGCATGGCCTATCTTGAGTCAAATCAGTACATCCACAGAGACCTGGTGAGAGACAAACATCTACTGCGTAACAGTGCAAAACATATCCCACTACATTCCTACATCACTGCATCATGCTATGCTGAGATACACTGGGATTATGTGTTTGGAGATAAGGCTAAAGTTTAATGATCACACCTAAATCAAGAATGTTGTTTGTTTTATTGCCAGGCCGCCAGGAACTGTTTAGTAGATGGCAATGGAACTGTCAAAGTGACTGACTTTGGACTGTCAAGGTAAAATACTCTGTACACTGGTGCCTAATAAAGTCTAATAGTAAAATCCCCTTGCGACACAGGTACAATTTGTAGGTACTTTCTCTGTACCTTTTTGGAGTATTGATGTCTTAAGCTAGTTTACACTTTACAGTTTTAGTTACTGGGTTAGTGTTATATATTAAGAGTTTTAACACCAAGATGAGGTTTTAATCAGTATGTGAAGTAATTATAATCAGCTCCACCTCAACCAACCATAACACTTATGGAACCCATTTTTTCTTCACAGTGCATAGTTTTACTTTTGATCCTTTAAGTAGAATGTCTTGACAAAATGTCGGCACTTAATCTTTTTTCAATTGCAAAACTTTGGAATGTATAGAGTATTTTCACACTGCGGTATATGTACTTTCACACTTTAACTAAAAGATCTTCCACCACTGCCTTAGGTATGTCTTAGACGATGAGTACACAAGCTCAGCAGGTTCCAAGTTCCCTGTTCGCTGGTCACCTCCTGAGGTCCTCCTGTACTGCAAATTCAGCAGCAAGTCAGATATCTGGGCATATGGTGAGTCAACATAGTGTACAGTCTATATTTCAGTTTCAACTGTCAATTCCCTGTTGCAGTTCTGGTCAGTTAGAAGTGTGATCTATGTTTAAATGTCTTCACAAACAATG
Organism: Seriola aureovittata; assembly: GCF_021018895.1. Taxonomy (NCBI): domain Eukaryota; kingdom Metazoa; phylum Chordata; class Actinopteri; order Carangiformes; family Carangidae; genus Seriola; species Seriola aureovittata. The sequence continues at coordinate 6,765,987 of NC_079371.1, read as the reverse complement.
AATACACATCTGTGTTAAACTATTTTCTCACCACATTAACTATTTCTACAAATACCTAGGGGTTCTGATGTGGGAGGTGTACACTTTGGGGCGGCTTCCATATGAACGCCTAAACAACACGGAAATAGTGGATCAGGTGTCCCGAGGCCTGCGCCTCTACCGCCCCCAGCTGGCCAACGAAAAAGTCTACAGCATTATGTCAAGCTGTTGGATCGATGTAAGTGAGTTTCGTATCGTATTGTGGGCAGTGGTGGAATCTGAACTGAAAACCGAGGGCAGCATTTGGATGAGAAGTGAAATGTCTTCAAGTATCTAGTCCAGTTGCCCTCAATTCAGCTTTTGTCGGATAACTATGACCTGGATGACTGAGAATCTTCACAGACATATTGCACTGAAAACTATGGCAGCTACATTTCATTTCTACTCCACTACATCAATATTGTACTTCTTACTTCACTACATTTATTTGACAGCCTTCGTTACTAGTTACCTTATAGATTCAGATCATCAGTACAAAATATAATCAATTTATAAATTGTGATATATAGATTAAGCTACCCGTATATGAAGTACCTGCTGTTTACGCATTCATTTATCAGTAATTATAAACCAATAATCTAATGTGGATTATTCAGAATTGGGCCATCCATAATTATATTATAGGGTTATTGAGTATTTCTACACTGTGGAATTTAAATACTTCTTCCACCACCGGCTGTTGGCTGTGTAATGACAATGATCTTGTACAGACTGATGATAGTGTATGGAAATATGTTCTGAACACCAACCATCTCACAGCTTCTCCTTGTTTTGTTTTCAGAAAGCAGATGAGAGACCCACCTTTCAAGAGCTGTCACTGTCTGTTCAGGATTTGCTGTATGAGCTCCAGTAGATCACAAAATGATCCACACACACAAACAGTTCACTCTGATCCCCACAGAGCAGCATCTCCGGCTGTCCCTGGAAAGTTAACACAATGTTAAAACAGTTAACAACTTGAACATGAGACAACACAGCCACATTGAGGTCCTCTGTAATGTGAATATGTGTACTGTGAATGTCATTATAGCTCAATGATTAGAAAAGCTCTTTTATCACATAAGTACAGTCCTATAGATCAGCATTTAATATGTGTATATTTTATTGAAGGTTAATGGATTAAAATTATTGTATGTCTTTATTGTATTCTGTGGAATCATTGTGGGATGTAGATGACTTTGCATGAGGAAACAAGCTTTGTAAAAGCAGATGTATTGCACAAATAAAAGCCAAGTATGATAGGCTTTGAAATGACTGAAACATCATGTGAAATGAAAATGAGAAAACATCTACAGTAATAGGCCTATTCATGTAATATGAACTCTTTTGTAGTGTAGTAATAATAATACTTTTGCATTGGTTGGCATTTGCTTTATTTGTTTAATTTGATCATTTATAATAAGAACTTTATTTAGAACAATGTCACACATAACAAGGGTGACATGACAACTACAATCAGACATCCATTTAATCAGTTTTTAAAGAGTAAAGTACATTTAAAAAGATAAGATTTACATTTTAAAGTAAAAAGTCTGAACATACAAAGATCATGAATGATGATACATTTAGACAGAGAAAATATAATTAAGTAAAAATAAACAAATTTCTTTAATAACATCTGAAAGTGTGCACATATTTCTTATTACTAAAGTTTAACAGACTTACATATAATAATTTCCAATTCCAATCAATAGTTCTATGGACAGGCAAGAAAATTTGGACTTATGAATATCAAATTTGCCTAATAAGATGAATAGGTTAATAGACTGTTGTATTTTTTGGTTCTTGTTTTCATAATATAGAATATCTCTTGCTTCCAAAATAATTGTAAGTTTGGTTGGTTGGCAAATATTCATTTCATTTTTCTCCAGAATATTGTTAATGGGATTTCATAAAATTATCATAATGTTTTATTGTGTCTTCTTTATATCAATTTTTATATTTACTGTAAATGTAATTCCGTTATAATACATTTTGTTAGCACATTTGTGGCTGTTAAAGTCAATTTATTTTACAGAAAACAAAAGTCCTAATTTTTGTAGCTGTTGCTGTTCAAAGCTGCATTTCATTAACTGCACAATTCCTCTAGCAACAGTATTTATAACCATTTGATATTATTTACATGGAGGCTAACAGGAACATTTTTAGAGCTAAGAAATTCCTCATAACATAGAATTTGAGCATTTTCATTTTGTAAGCCTATAAGGAAAACAATGTTCCAACGCTGTAAATATGTTTATGTTTTCTGCAATTATGTATTCACTATTTGATAAAATGGTTTGGTGGGGGAGAATAATTGTGTGCAAAACATGTTTTTTTTCCTAAAGAACTTGATGATATTTAGACAACCTTTCAGTGATTTTGTTACATCATAGTTTCATAATAATATAAACTGTAGGACATCCATTTTTCTAACAACAGTTTTTGGTATAAAGTACTAGAAAGATTCCAGAGCTATTAACTTAATTTTAACTTAAAGGTATAACTCATATCCATAAACTCCAAGATCTCAGACACCTTCACCTCTTAATAATTTTTTTTTTCAAAAGACTTTATTATTTAAGATTAACTTCCAAGTCCAAGTAATATGCAAAATGGAAATTACAATTAAGTCTTGAAGAGTGATTGTTCTTTGTTTGTACAATTATACAAATGTTTATTATTATATAATATTTTATGTTGGTGATATCTAGAAGGTTTCATAGGTAGTTTAAATGTTTAAAAATAACAGGTTGATAGAAAACTTCAACCACCCACTTACAGAAAATTAATTCAAAATGTTTTTTTAAATGAAACATTACTTATGATGACAAGTGACGTAAGAAGAACGCGCTCTGTGATTGGCTGAACTATTTCCTGTTTCCTGTCTTCCATTCTCACACGTGAAGGTCAGCAAAACAGCCATAAGGCATTCATAATTACAAAAATATTGCTCGTACGACCTCTCTTTAGAAAAATATGGACGGCCAGGGAGCGACAGCCGACCCTCAGCTTCAGCATTTCATCGAAATCGAGTCTCAGAAACAAAGATTTCAGCAGCTGGTTCATCAAATGACTGAGGTTTGCTGGGTAAGATAAGCTTTAAGCTAGCAGTGGAGCTCAGCTACTTGCTTCTTACTCGTGTCTGTAACTTATTGCCAGCTTGTCTTATAAATACATAAAAGTTGCATGCACGGGTTTTATTTGCTGCTGTTAAATAATGATTTCTAAACGTATACATTGGGCCATTTGTGACCCCAGCAGTCCGTATGTTACTCGGTCACTTTAGCCTTCTGTTAAGCACACCAGTAATTCAGATCCTTTACATTTTACAACTTCTTTTCCTTTATCCTAAGCACTATTAGCACACTGTAAAAAAAAAAAAAAAAAAAACTCCACTACAAGTAACAGCACTCATTTGAAACGTTTAGTAAAGATAAGTATATTCAGGAAAAATGCACTTTTAAGTATGAAAAGCAAACGTACACAATGTAAAATGTCTACTGTGATTGTTACATATAATTAATCAACTAATCAACATAATCAACGTAATCAACTAATGATTATTGTCATTATGGATTAATCTCGTAATAATATTCTCATTCAGAAATTGGTGAGAAATGCCATCTCGGTAACCCAGAGCCAAAAGAGACACTTTCACAATGCTTGTTTTGTCCAAGCCTTAAAATTATCATTAAAATATTTAAATACATAAAACATTACCATAATAATTTAAAGAAAAAGCAGCAAGAAGCTGGAACAGTGAAATAGTTGGCATTTTTACATGGAATCTTGAATTTTCTGTAATTCGACTAATTGATTAATTGACTAATCTTTTCAGCTCTACTTGTACATACTGTTGGGTAGTTTTATCAGTAACAAAGCATCATATTCTACAAGCTCTTTATATGTTTTGTATGCAACTAGTAACCAAAGCTGTCAAATAATTGTAGTGCTGTAAAATCACAATAATACTATTGAAGAAGCATACCACTGCTGGATAATGAGTTTAAATTGTGCTTTAACTCTCCCCTTTAATGTTTGCATTGTGAATCCTGAAGTCGCAGCTCCTGTAATATACCAGGACTTTCTCTCACTCTTTCTGCAGACGAGCTCGTGTATTAAATGTGGAGTACTAATATTTAGAGCTGAAATAATTCAACAGATGATCGCAGCCCTACTAATGTTATTTGTAATACCCTGTATGATCCGTTGGACCTTGGCTAAATTGTTGTATCTCTGTCTCCAGGAGAAATGTATGGATAAACCTGGGCCAAAGCTGGACTCAAGGACAGAAATGTGCTTCGTTAACTGTGTGGAGCGATTTATTGACACTAGCCAGTTCATCCTAAACAGACTGGAACAGACTCAGAGGAGCCGGGGCTCACTCTCTGAGACCATGTCAGAGTAAAAACTGTCACTAAAAGGACTGACAAGACACGCGGCCCTTGCTCTGTGACAAGGCCACTTGGTCCTGACACAGCTGTCTGAATGTTGCAGAACTGTCTGATCAACTGGAAGAAGGAACAAGATGAAGTGTTACTTGTGTTACAAGTGCCTGAGATTAACACAATGTATGAACTCATGCAGAAGTCTAGGGTTTTATTTGTCCTCCACTTAGCGGGATATGAGTATTTCAAAACACTTATTTGTGCTCTGTTGCTAGCAGTGCCCTTAGATTGGTTTTGTCAAGTGATTGAATTCAAGCCATTATAGTGGTCAGGCTGTGAGCTTGAATTTGTTAATATCCACTGCTGTAACTAGTGGGCTAAGTGTGGGAGGATGCAGAAAGACGGACACATCTGGGACATTCAACTTGCCAACTGTTTTTGACAGCCACAAGGACTTCACCTCACACACTGCTGTAATTTAAGAGAACTAACAATGTCTTGACTTAAGAGGCGTGATCAACAGCTAAAGGTTGTAGACTGCACATATGCAATAAACAAAATGCCAAATACTTTGTTTGGAAAAGTGAAGTCAAGTATTGTTGTTATAGTTATGTTTTAATCAGCATTATCAAACACATAAAGGTATAGTTACATCAGAGATGCATTACAGCTTGGCAAATGATGGGAATTAATTCATACAGGGAAAAACATTCTTTGGTGCAATTTGTATGAGGTATTAACAGTAACTCATCACAGGAATTATTCAAAGTTGTTCAGAAACAACAGATGATTGAATGCATTTAGGGCAAATAAAGTTTTTGCCGCCATCACAAATCAATTCATACATTTGTACAACATTGAACAGGTTATCATTTTCAGTAACAAGGCACAGTCTGGCTTATGCAGGCTAATATTAAATCTTCAATGAATTTAACTTAACATTAAAAAAAAAAATTAAAAAAAAAAGACAGCAGTGCAACAGACATTCACATGTATATACATGATATACTACCAACCAAAGGAAAAAGGTGTGGATGTACCATCGTGTATGACTAAGAACATACATTTTATATGGATTCCAGTGTGTTGACAGCAAAATTGTGCTCATTTTAAGGCATCTTTGTTCATTCAGTGCATACTGCATTGTGTAAGACAGACTTGAAATTCAGATTTAGTAAACTTGTCATACTGTAAAGCTGTGATGTGCATTAAAACTTCAGAATTGCAATAAGCAACTTCTTTTCTTAGGCACAAGACTGTTAAGGAGCTCTCTGGTGTGTACCCCACCCTGCTTTTGAGCCTCCTTCTCTTGGCAGCTTCATCTCATCCTCTGCTTGGCTGTCATGGCTGGGAACAGCAACATAAGGCTGGTGGCCCCATGGAAAGCCCTGAGGACCCTTCCTTAGGTACAGTGGGAGGGAATCCCAGCTAAATGTAATGTCCTTATAGGCATGGAGGAGGAAGATCCCTAAAATGATGGTGAGGAATCCGCTAATCGTTCCCACTACTTCGTCAGTGGTCATACTCAACCATTCCTTAAATAGGATCGCTGAACAGGCCATGACAGACGTGGTGAAGAAGACGTAGTAGATGGGCGTGACTATGGAGGTGTTAAAGATGTCGAGGGCTTTGTTCAGGTAACTGATTTGAATGCTGACACAGATTACCAGGCAGATGATTAAGGACCAGAACAGGGGTTCCTTCAGCACTGCTGTCCCAGCAAACAGCTCCTTAATGCCAATGCCCAGGCCCTTGACACAAGACACAGAGAGGGAGCCAATCACAGAGCAGATCAGGATGTAGACCAGCACATTCCTCTGTCCGAACCGCGGCGCCACAGCAAAGATAAGAACCAGGCTGCTTCCCACAACGCACACAGCAAACACAATGAAACCTAATGGGAGTATTCAAGAATGAGTTAGTACCCTGAAAAAATCCATCCAACCGTTATCAGGGATTTCATTTTCACAACATGGTTAATCAGATCACACGAGTAAATTCACACTGATCATCCTCTGTCTCTACCTGGGTCTCTGAGCTTCTCTGCCATGGATGTGAGGGAAGAAACCTCCTCTTCCTGCGGGGCATGGATCACCATCACTGTGGAGCCTAAGACGCACAGCAAACAACCAATCTTCCCATGCACATTCAGCCTCTCATTCAGAAAGTAAGAGGAGAGCACAGCACTGGAAAGAAAACAAAATAACACAAATGGTGACACTACTACTTATAAAATATTTTTTATTATCATCATCATCATCAACAAATCCCAAGAAGAGACCAAAAGAAATAATGTGTTCTTTTCTTCCCCAACCTTTCCTGGCTCTTAAGAGGTTAAATCTTTAAAATTAGTAACAAATATGTAGAAAACACTTTACTTGTTGGACTATTTTCAGTCATAGATTTCATGCTACACTGCAATGGTTCACAACCTGACGATGTGGACCGCCAGAGGGTCCCAAGATAAACCTGAGAGGTCACAAGATGATATAAGAAAGGAAAAGGGAATCTTTGTAACACAAAATTAGATTTTTTTTCTAACTTGTGTAATTTTTTGCTCTTTTCTAAATATTGGATATTTCCCTCTTTAAGACTCATGATGCAGAGGTCTGAAAAGGAAAAAAACACTCTTTGTTAGTAGACATTACTTTGAATATGACCTAATTAAGCCAATTAAACTTTTAACATATTTTTCTCTTGGTTTCAGCCCTCCATCCAAACTAAAACGGTTTCTCCTCCCAAAATATTACTTTTCCAAAATGGCCTCCAGACTGTGTAAATCTGAAAATAATGACTTGGTGTTTCAGTATGCATGAGGTAAACAGAGCTTTTGTAAAATGGCGTCCCAGTGATGATCAGGGGATGTGTGGCAGTAAAGTTGACACAACCTTTAGTCGCCTCTAACATTAATTGTGATTGTCAATTTAAATGCAAGTGTAACTGAATAACTCAGCAGAGCTATTGTTAATAACCAGGATTTATGTTGATTTTTACATTAAGCAGCGGTCATAAAATAAGGATTTTATCGCTGCATCATGGCAGCTTAAGAATGACTGACTTGGTCAGCTGGGCTGTCTGTTGCAGTTAAGCTGTTTTCCAAATGAGAAAAAAAAAAAGAGATTTAGCCTTTTTCATGCTGTCATTTCACTTTGGATGGAGCACTCTACATAAAACACCTGAAAATGTTATGTGGATGCAAATTGTTTTCACACATAAATGGCTTTGACTCATCACAAGATGAATTAAAAAGAAAAAAATGTTTTAATTGTGTAACGTTCTTTTTGCTGACCTTCTTATAAGCTTTGATCTTTTCATGGGATTTGCTGACAATAAGAAGAATAGAGAATATTACCAGACATATAATTTTAAGTATTGAGAGGGCTGTTGGTGCTAATGATATTCTCCCATTTCTGTATCACACTAACAGCATGTTGTGATCAGCAGCATCAGTGGTATAAAAATAAAACACCAATAAAACAAAACAATTACCTCACAAGTACACTCAGTGCTCCAAGAGGTGTCACCAGTGTGGCGGGGGCAAATGCATATGCAGCGAAGTTAGCCGCCTCTCCAGTTCCCACTAGAACATATCAACATCACCATCAGTGTGAAAAAATTCAGAGCTGTTGCAGCTGTTGCAGCCCACATTTGAAAATGAGTTCTTTGGAGGACTGTGTACTTCAAAGATGTGGTGTGGGTGCTAGATCTACTGCAAAGTCACCAGCAAAAATACCAAACCCACAAGAGCCTCTTTTTCCCTTTGAGGAACAAAGGCGACAATGTTTCTGGAAAGGGCTGGTAGCCACTGTAACCAAGTAAAAAAAGAAAACACACATCACCCATTTTAAAAGCAGAATTATGTCTGTGAATCATTCCCTTACTTGAAATTAGTCCTGCCCACCACAGCCATTCCTTCAGGTAAGCATACCCCCCTTGACCTGTGAGATACAGAGAAGAGAACTGGAGTAGATGTCACAGTAAACGTTACAGTTAATAGGTACAAATAATTGCTAGCTGACTTCAAGCTGCAGGGTCACTAGCTTCTGTCACTAACAACCAACTTTATATAAAATCTTCTCCAAACTGATGTCCTGTAACGAGTTATTGACCTTAGCCAAGTCAATATTATTTGTAGAGCGAGAAATTCACAACAGAGTTTATCTCGAGGCACTTTTAAAATAGAGGTCTCAGTATCTTCGGGGGTTTAGACTGTTGATTACAAACTAATCGGTTCATGGAGAAAATAATCCACAGTTTAATGGATAATAAAAAATAATCATCAGTTTAAGTTTAATAATAATATAACACTGACAGCGGCTTTGAATTGCATGGGGTCTGAACGTCCTATATAAACAAAACTGCCTTGCCTTTTAGTTCTGATACTGTAACTACAGTTTGAGCATGACTCTTCCATATTGCATATATATTTTGAATGCAATGGAGTATTTTACATTACGGTATTGTTAGTAACTTGTTACTTAACTAAAGTTTCTGATGTCTTTCCTAAACTACTGACATTTTTAAAGTGGCTAAAGTTTACTTTTATTCTAATAAAAGCTTACAGTACCTGCTCGCATGGAACCCTTGCTGGCCAATCGCAGCAGGCCTTTCTTCTTCAGGATGAAACTGGCACCGATAAACACACTGGAGCTCACTGCCAGTGAGAGACCGATGTAGAAATCCAAACGGTTCACCTCCATCTGTAACAACATAAAATGTCGTTTCTATGTAACGCTAAAATAACCGAACTTCTGTGAGAAAACGAAGCTTTTGGGAACTTCTCACGAGTCGAGCAACAGGCGCCCCATGTTAAAGATCACATGATAAGCTGACGATCCACTGCCAAGAGGTTCAAACTAGCTTTTCATAAGGTTAGATATGTTAAGAACTGAAGACTAACGACTTCTCTTACTTGGTTTTGGTGAAATTAAGACTAGTAACCGCTCTTACTGTCGCATAACGGTACCATTTGTAATGTTTTACCTCCGTTGTCACGTCAACCCCATCCGTCGTCATTGACTGAACAGCAGGAAGTGGAGAAGCTGATTGGCTCGGGGGCACGAGCTGGACCGTCACCTCGGGAGGGAGGGGGCTTTCCTCTAAACATGTACATGTTTGCTAAATATTACGATTAACACTCGGGAATAAGCGGAGATAACTAGCTGGGGATTAGGGATAAGGTAAAGTTTAGTTTGAAATAGAGGGAAACACAAAACTTCGACAACACCCCATACTGGGGGGGGGGGGGGGGTTGGGGGCTCCAGCCCCGGATGTTTTCGTCAAAAGCCCAGAATCTTATATGGAGTTTATAATATAACTTCAACTTGGTCTCAATTCCTCTCAGTCTCTCTGACTGTATTAGTATTGTACTGGGGAAAAAGCCATGTATAGGTCGCCCAACAACTTGCGGAGCATTCGTGCTTGATGCAAAGTACTTGATGGTTTCATTTTCGGTGCGCTATACTCAGTCAGCAGTTTACTTCATTAGTCCTGTACAGTCACTGGAACAGCCACCTCATCTCTTACAGGTGGTTGTAGTAGGGATTATGTTCTAATGCACAATATATACTAAATAAGTGACAGGTTACATGGTTCATTTATTTATCATAGGGTTTTATAACAAGATGAGACTCTTGTTTTGGTGAGTAGCTTAAAAGGGAACAACTAGCACTACAAGGTTATAGTAAATATCCAATCAGACATGTCATAAATAAAGATAAATGTTAATGTTGAGACGTTAGACTCATATTTTAGAAAAGATTTTCAGAAAGAATAAATGAACAATTATCATGCAAACATACACTATACAAAAAGAGGTCACTGTAAATGTGCATTTAATAACATTTGACATTTTTCATGCATGAATAACTTTACAAACTCAAAATCATTCCGACCCTAATTTGAGCCTATATAGGTGTCAGGGGAGTAAGTTGGGGAAGTAAGTGCACATAATAAAAATTACACCTCATCCTAGAGAAACTCCCTGGTGGGACGCACCTGTTATACTAAGAGATATCAGTTTGACAGATCAATCAGTTAGACATACATTGCATTTGGAAAGTATTCAGTCACTTTTGTTACATTTAGTTATTTTGCAGTCTTATGATTAAATGGTTTGATTCATTCATCAATGTACAATGCCAGCAAGCTAGCAGCTAATGCTAATGGGGAGGCGGCTAGCTTGCTTGGGCCATGCCTGAACTACTTACTCCCCCCATTTACTCTCCAACACTTATATAGGCTCAAATTAACATCAAAATGATTTTGAGATTCTACAGTAATGTTAACAAACAATTCCAAAGTTTGTAGTTGTAAATCAACATTTGTAAACCTGTAAAATAAATCTGCATGAGACATTCAAGTTTGTGCATGTGAAAAAAAAAAATTGTGCTTGTGGCAAAGAGATTTGTATTTGTTAAAAAAGAGAGAGTGTGAATCAAAACTGAACAAATGATCAGTGGTGAGGTTAAACAAAGACACAGGGAAAGAAGAAATGCTTTTATGGATGTCTGTGTAGATAAAGAGCAGAAAACTGTAAAACTCAGCATGCAACATTCCCAGTGTGTCACTGATTGACTTTGTGTGAACTTTTGACTAGAGTTTTTATAGTTTGCTGCTCTGTATCGGGACACAGATGGTGACAAAACTATTTCAGATGCACAAACTTGAATTTCTTATGCAGATGTATTTTACAGGTTTACAAATGTTCATTTCCAACTACAAACATTAGAATTATTTGTTAACATCACTTTACAAGCTCAAAATCATTTTGACCCTAATTTGAGCCTATATACGTGAGGGGGATGGAGTCGTACGCATGACTTAACATTTCTTGTTGTTAGTGGGGAACCAGTGTGGTACCGGCCTAAGTTGGACTCTGGCATTCTGATGAAAACACAATGATAATCGTCTGATATAATCACAGTGGTATAGACAAGTCTTGCTTGCCAATATTGAATGATATAATTTTACTAACCTAGACCCTCCTCACTGTGTCTGTACACCCTGCCATTGGTGTTTGTGGGACAGGTGGATGCAGTGTCAGGCTCAAGCCCTGATAAAGAAAGAGGTATGCTGAAATCTCCTCAAAAATGTAAAGGCCTAGCGAACCTTCAATCCTGCCTGATCTCGTAACTAATGTAAAGTGGTTACAACATGGTGAACCAATCGATGTGTATTCATCTGTTACAAAACAAGCCTAAAGTTAGTGATGTAACTATCTGGGCAACAGCTGCAGGAACAGGCTAAATTCTACTAAACCACTAAAATGGAAAGTCTGCAGACAACATCAATATCATATATTTATACCACTTGAAATGTTTGTCAGTACGGTTTGTCTTTAGTTGCACTAACGATACATTTTGGTAAAGAGCCCTCATTAGATATTACTCACCAGTCTAAAAGAAAAGTTGCGAGTTCCGCTTAAAACAGCATCTCTTTACTCGACAAGAGCTGTCTCCAGCAGTGGAAAGCCACACCAAGATTTACTAGTGTTTTGCTCCCTTTCTTTGATGTTGAACGGGGCTTCTTGTCGGGAGCAGTCCTTCGGGATGCAGATAAAAGTCCCTTTCTGGGAGCTCTCTGCGTTCCTGTGATACTAATCAGGAGCTGTAGCTTAACTTAAAGGACTGACTCAGCAACCACAGTGGTAGCAAGCTCTCAGTCAACTTGTTTTTGAACATTTTCTACAGTGTTTTTCATGTTTGAGAAACCTTTTTTGCTTGCACCTATTTTTCCCTCTGTGACCCAGGACTCCAGAGCCAGATCCCACACTCTGACTCCCCCCGTTTCACCCTCCACTCCTCATTCATTGACCAGCCTCTGTCTGCATTTGGACTCTGATTTTTCCCATCATCCCTATTCCCTCTCAAGCCCTGGATCAGGTCCTCTGCGCCACAAGTGCATACAAGTTGATTTTCATTCAGCCTGGCGGAAAGTTTGTCTCAAAACTCTTTGTGCCATGTTCCATATCAATATTAAAACAATCTGAAACATTTCTAGCAAATAGCATTCATATCACTGGAATGAACAGCTAGATAAGATTGACTGGAATAAAATGTGGTCCCTGAAGATATTCAGTGAAAAGTGATTAAAGTGATGTATCAGCCTGTTCAAAGAAGATGCCACGTTCTAATAAAGGCACCATTTATTTATAAGCGGTAATACATTGATTTATTAGTTAATAAATCATTTGCTAATGCTTTATTGATCAGTTTGTGGAAAATCAAAATCCATTTATAAAGTGCTTTTTCTTTTTTTATACTGTCCCTGCCTTGTTATCATGCTAGAACTGTATGTCTGTCAAAAAAGGATGCTCTCCCTTACATCCAGATGCTTCTCTCGTAAATATTCTCTGCTTGACTAATTTGAAACTTCATGTCCAGACAGTTTTAACATCCTAGATGTAAATAAAACCAATGACGTCAGCATACCGTCAGTAGTCCTTGCCATCTCATTGGTGGCTGTGGCACACTTTCCAGCGCTTTGATTGGACGAGTGATTGTTCTTCACAGAAACCGGAAGAAGCGCTAACCTTCACATCCAAGCAAAACACATGTGCGACAGGGTTCGAGAAAAGAGGCTGAAATTCAACGATTCCGATCATTTTAATCTATAACATTCACCAAGACTACTTTAAGAGCTTTTTCCGGTAGTCGTTCCGATTATTCGTTTTTCTGCGAAAACAAAATCCTTTAGCTAGCTAAAATGAAAGACTAGCACCCACCAGCTCATTTCTGCACTCCTGGAGTAAACATAGTTTGCTGGCTTTCATGTGGGTGTCGCCTGCTCTCCAACGATGAGGTTCCCTTTTCGTTCTGTTGCCAGAAGTTGTAAGGCTGTTCACAAACTGCGACAAAGCCCTTTCTTATTACCAGATTGTGCTGTGTCGAGACATCAGAGGATCGCTGTGTTGAGCCATCAATGCAAAGATGAGAGGAGTTACTACATAACCACCCCCATCTTCTATGTCAATGCTTCTCCTCATTTAGGACACCTGTATTCGGCTGTGATAGCTGACTGCCTTCACAGGTACAAGCTGCTTCAAGGGTTCAACTCAAAGTTTTCAACAGGTAAATCATCCAGTGATCAAAGTATATGTGTGCACGTTGCTTTTCGTGTCACCATTTGAATGTAATAGCCAAAGATTTTGTCACAGTGTAAGAACCCATGTTATCTGTTATTTTAAAGCTTAAATTGAACATCTATTTTTTTTTTTAATATATTTTAAAAAATTCATTGAGAAAATAATAATCGGCTTACCTTGCATTTCAGGCACAGATGAGCATGGCTTGAAAATCCAACAAGCTGCTGAAGCTGCAGGAAAAGATCCCCTGACCTTCTGCACTGATGTGTCTGAAAGATTCAAACATCTCTTCAGCAGCTGCAACATTTCGTACACAGACTACATAAGAACCACTGAGCAGAGACACCGTCAGGCAGTGGAGCATTTCTGGTCAGTGCTCTGGAAAAAAGGACACATCTACAAGGGGCATTATGAAGGCTGGTACTCCACACAGGATGAAAGTTTCCTCACGCCAATGCAGGTGGACGACGCTGTGGACTCATCAGGGAAGGAGATCAAGGTGTCGCTGGAGAGTGGACACAAGGTAATATCACTGAATATGAAATAATTTTACCCATTGTACACATTATGGTTAGTTTACATGTGACAAGGAGTAATACTAAACTCGTAAAAATAGATGTATGGTGGATATGGAGGCGCTTTCTGTGTTCAGTAGAACACACGTTTACCAGGCAGGAGGAGTGTAAAGTCAATCTTGGCCTCTGATGCTCATATTTTGACGACTTCCCCAAGTACACCAACTTTATGGCGCCATACTATCATATTCAATTTAAAGCTAAAGCCAATATTTGGTTAGTTTAGCTTAATATAAAGACTCGAAACAAGGGGATGCTGTTAGTCTGACTCTGTCTAAATGTAGTAACTGCAAAGCTCACTAATTAACACGTGATATATCATTTGTTTAATCGTTAAAAAAACTGAAGTGTAAAAATGACGTGATTTTATGGGGGTTATGAACTGTTATTTCTCACTCAGGTGTTGTCACTTCCTGGACTCTTGTCATCATTGTTAGATTGACAAGCAGCTGGAGCAAGTTGTTTACTGTCAGTCAGGCTGGCTGTTTCCCCCAGTTTCCAGTATTTATTCTAAGCTACACAGCAGTTTCCTGGCTCCATTTTCCTATTTAACAGACAGATATGAGAGTGGTAATTATTTTCTCATCTAACTCAGAAAGAGAGCAAATAAGCATATTTCCCAAACTATTGAAGTGTTCCTTTAGGCAGAAATCAAGCCACGCCTCCACAGCTTGCGCAGGTTTACTCCATCACCAAAACAACTACAAATACACTCTTCACTGTTTTGCAGGTGGAGTGGATGAAAGAGGAGAACTACATGTTCCGTCTGTCTGCGTTTCGGTCTCAGCTGCTCGACTGGCTCAGAGGAAATCCCCAGGCCGTACAGCCTGAACATTTCTACCAGATTGTTGTCCAGTGGCTAGAGCACGACCTTCCAGACCTGTCAGTGTCCCGGCAGAGAAGCCGCCTTCAGTGGGGCATCTCGGTCCCCAACGACCCTGAGCAGACCATCTACGTGTGGCTAGATGCTCTGGTGAACTACCTCACAGTAGCTGGCTATCCAGATAACCACGACCAATGGTGGAATGTGGCCCACCATGTTGTAGGAAAGGATATCTTAAAATTTCATGCCGTCTACTGGCCAGCTTTCCTCCTGGGAGCTGGACTGCCGCTGCCACAGACGATACATGTGCACTCTCACTGGATAGCGGGAGGAAAGAAGATGTCTAAAAGTTTGGGTAATGTGGTAGATCCTCTTCAACGCTCACAGTTGTTTACAACTGATGGTATGAGGTACTTTCTTCTGCGTCAGGGTGTCCCAGACTCAGACTGTGATTACACAGATCACAAAGTACTCAAGCTACTCAACGCAGAACTAACTGACTCCCTGGGAGGTCTGCTTAACCGCTGCACAGCTACGGCTCTTAACCCAGCGCAGGTCTACCCCTCTTTCTGTCCTCTGTCCTTCCCAAGAGAACAGGGAGGCAGGGCTGTGGTCGAAGACTACCTCATGTT
Organism: Seriola aureovittata; assembly: GCF_021018895.1. NCBI lineage: Eukaryota > Metazoa > Chordata > Actinopteri > Carangiformes > Carangidae > Seriola > Seriola aureovittata. Next base: position 6,750,463 of record NC_079371.1, on the reverse strand, counting down.
GGATGCTGTGAAAAATCTCCCCGCTGTGGTAGAGCAGCACTATGAGAGCATGCATGTGTACAAAGCGCTGGAGGCCATCACTGCTTGTGTGAGGCAGACCAACGGGTTTGTTCATCGCCACGCACCTTGGAAGCTGGACAAGAGGAACAGTAAAGAGCAGCGCTGGCTAGACACTATCATCCATGTTTCCCTTGAATGCCTGAGGGTTTATGGCACACTCCTCCAGCCAATAGTGCCAGAGATTTCCAACAAACTCCTGTCCAGGCTCGGGGTGCAGCCAGGTGAGAGGAGCTGGGCAGCTCTGAACTTCCTGCCAACGTATCAGGGAATGGACTGTCCCTTTGAAGGGAGAGCACTAGGATCTGACACTGGAGTACTTTTTAGTCGCTTGGAAAGTCAGAATGTTGATGAACAAAAACGTAACAAAGCAAAAAGGAAAAAAAATTGAAATGAGGAATTGTTTTGTTCCCTGTAGACTGCTTCAGTAAGAAATAAAAGTCCTGTGGTACACTCCAAGTGTTTTCAGTTTAATCTTCTAAAGGCTGTGAGGCGTTTCGACTGTGCTTGATTATCATCTTCCTCGCTTTTTGTTAGTTTTGCTGTAAACTGTCAGGACAGAACAACTTATACCTGCAATAGCCTTATTTTGATTTGTCATGGCAGGAAACACATAACAATGGCTCTGTTCCACGTAAGTGTGAGAAAGCCAAGGCCGTGAGCGAGCATGCACAACACCCAGACACTGGATCTGACATAAATCTGACTGGAATATAGCCTTTATTATTGATATTAATTGCACCTGTGCTGTGAAAAAGACCTGCTCCCAGCTTAACTTCACCCCACGCCCACGCCCACCTGAGCAGAAGTATAATTAGGCACAAAGTGAAAACACCTGTGCTGGCCTTTTAGATTTTGCTTGTAATACCCTTTTGTATTTTGTTTGAAAATGTTGGACTTTTTTTTTTTATACATATATATAGTGTACATGGCTCTTAGTCTACAACAAAATGGATCTGAGTTAGACCTAACTCTAAATACTAATAGACAGGTAGTATCAGTGTGAATGATGTGCATGTCTTTCAAGGCACTCACCAAAAGTATTGCTTTTCTTCTGTTGAAGTTCAGTTATGTTACAGACGTTATTTCTACTTGATAGTAACACTCCCATGCAAAATTTTGACAAGTTGTCCAATCACTAATAATAAACAATAAAAATTATTGATGGCTACATACCATGTAGCTCAGTTTCAGGGTCCTGGTGTTGTGCACGCTGGCTCACCGGGACACGTCAATGCAACCTCGGCATCGTTAACGTTATTAGTAACACCTGTGCTTTTTTTCCTGCTGAGAAAACAGTCTATTGTAGCAAAGCTTTAGACACTGTTTTCACTTGTAATAGTGTAATGCTACATTGAGGCACACACTGAAACTGTAAAGGTTGCCCAACCACTGCAGTAATAAGTTGAGGAAAAGTGCCTCCAGCATCAACTTGTCTTGTTAAAGAAAATTGTGGAATAAATATAAAAAAACCTGTTGTTAAAAGCTGTCATTTACCTCTGTGCATCATGTTGGGTTATCATCCTATCAGTCATATCTACTGATGAAATAAATTCTTCTTCTGGAAAATTAAATGCTCATGTACAGTAAGTTCCTGTTTAAAAACCTTAATTTCAAATAATTGTGGGATCAATCATTGGCCAACACAATCTGATCAACAGGATGTAAAAGTTACTCAAAACACAGAATAACTTAGTGTTAGGATTTTTTTTGCTTAACAACAGCCTTATTTGATCCCCACTACTCTCACCATAACTGTTAGACTGACAGGTTTTGAACAGTATACAGGCAGCCAACACAAGTACAAGACATAAAAACTGACATGATTTTTTAATGAGAAATACACGAAACTGAAAAAATTGTACAAATTGAAATAAAATAAAAAAATTGCATTATTCTTATAATTTCTGGTACTTTTTTACATAGACTTCTCCATTATTAACCATTATGTGTTTACTCCAGAGCAGTACCCCCCCCCCCCCTCATAATCCATAATTACACGACTGAAGTCAGGATATTTTCTGATCGTTGCCTCAGTGGTCGAGATGGGGTTTGGTTCATCTGGTTGGTTGTCCTTTGTGCCTTGGAACAGTCTTCTCTCCTAACAGCCTACACAGGACTGGACACATTCATCTGCCACTCTACAGAGCTGGGCCTCCCCACACTCTCTCTGCACACTACTATGAACAAGCACTATCAGTAATATGAATTGGTGCCTTGTCCTGGTTGTGTATCTGTAAAGAGTAGGAACATTTCATTATAAACATGGAATCTGGACAACTGTAGGTTCACGCATAAATGGGGGAGAAAATATGATGTCTGAAGGAGTTTCTGACTTACTTGAAAGTTGCTGCTGCAACTGCCTGACCAGAGCTGCAGTCTGCTGCTGCTGTTGAGTCTGCTGCATTCCCTGTCGCGGGAACTAAAACAGAGATTCAGTCACATTCAGTACTAAATATATATACATAATATACAACCAATCATTTGGCAAAATTCATAACAAGGTTTTAGACTGATTCCTGACAGGTGTACATTCATTGTAGTATGCTATGAGAATCAACTTGCAGAGTTTTGAAACTAGTTTGGAGTAAGTGCTCCATCAGGGCTGACAGTTTCCTTTCATTTTAGAATCAAAATTATGTTGTGTGGTGATGTAGCTTTAATCACGGACCATATCGAAAACACTAAAGCCTCTAGTGGTGCATTTAAGGAGGCAACAATTTCCTCAATTTAAAGGGTTGTCTACCACAAGGAATTTAATTTACCAACTACATTTAATAACGACTTCAGTCATTATCAGTTTTCTGACATGTCATCACGGTTTTTCTCACGGGGTTTCAACAATCAAGTATCTGCAAGTTGGTTTGTATAACTTACTGAAATAAGTAGAAACTAAACCCGTAACCAAAAGAAACTCAAGCTGGAAAAAAGGCTACACAGACACGTATACACATTTGACATAAATTGGCTAAAACATGCAACTACTAGCATGACACTTGAATATAAAGCAACTATCTCTTTTACCCACACAGATTTTGTTCATCCGTCAGTGTTATTGGTCGTCTTATACTCGACTACATATTGCTATATGAATCTTTCTGACAGAGTGCTTTTACAAATGACTGGCAAAGTCACCGACTCCAGCTCTCCTTACATATACTGTACACCCTGCTAACAACTGGACTAACAATCCAGCCCCTGTCATCAGCATGGGACCTACCATAGGTTGCTGGGGGGGAAGTGGCTGCATCCCCAGGCCCTGGTTCTGTGCCTGGCCTGGTGGAGGCACCGCTGACACCTGCTGCTGCTGCTGTTGTGGAACTTGCTGTTGAGGAGGAACCTGTTGCGGCTGGACCTGCTGCTGCTGCTGTTGCTGCTGCTGTTGCTGCTGCTGCTGCTGCTGCTGCTGCTGTTGAACCTGTTGGGCCGCCTGCTGCTGCTGTTGTGGATAACCAAGAAAAGGACAAGAGTTGATATTAGCGGTAAAGACTTGTGACTTTTGATTAAAAAAAAATTGTACTGACTGGTCTGGCCCCTGGCAACACAGCAGAAATATTCAGATTGTAAGAGTTGTAATACAGCCTGAGGCCAGAGCCTTTCAGAGCCCTCAGCTGACTGGATTCAAGCTTAACCATGATTATGCTTTTATTAGTTATTTATGGTTACGCATTGGCTACACCAATCACTGCAAAACTAAATAGCAGTGTTGTAGCATTCATTTTAAATCACGTTTAAATTCTCTTATCATCACGCTTTTTAAAGGATTAACAACAGCAAGACAGAGTTCTGCACTGAGCAGCTGAGGCTGAGCAACAACACAAATCTCATGTTGTCAGTCTATCTTGAGTTTCCCCTGCTCCTAGTTGCAGTTGTGAACAGGTTTTCATAAGCTAATGCCTCGCTCTCATGCCTTTTAGCTTTGCTCATTTATTATCATCAATATCAGGACTGCTTTTCATCAAATGTTTGTCAATTTGATCATCCGTAGATTCACCTTTAGATTCTAGTTTCTTTTGTTATTATTTGTGATCAGTTAGTCATGTAATTTAGTGTTTGTAAGGCTACACAAGGCAACTACATTCTCTGGCAAAAGCAGTGGGCGTAAAGTACAACCACACGCCCTGAATTCCCACGACTCATAAATCAGGTGATGTAACAAAAGTCAACCTGTCCTCTCATGTTCACAACCTGACCTGTCTGTGTCCAAATATCTATTTACTTTTCAGCATAACCACTTGTATTTTAATATAAACATCTTTTCTTTTTTTTTTAAATTCAATTAGGAAACACTGGATAGCTTCAGGGTTACATCATTAAAAAGGCAGTGCACACGAACAGCCTCCTTTTCACTTCACAAGTTACTCATTAAAATGAATAAACTTGGCCAAAACATAGCTAAAGTATGATGATAAAGTGACATACTCTGAGTGCTTGTTGTCTGAGGTACTGCTGCTGTTGCTGCTGTTGTTGCTGCTGCTGTTGCTGCTGCTGCTGCTGCTCTGCCAGCATCTGATTGGGCCTCAAGCCTAGATGGACACCCTGGCCTCCCATGTGACTGAGGCCGTGCATGATGGGATTCTGCTGGAGGGGCTGGTGGGCAAACCTGAGGTTGACAGGAAGAAGAAATACGAGGGTAGGCAGCAAAGTAATTAATGTAAAATCAAGGACAAAAACAATGGTAAATTATGACAATGCCAACTGTCTAGAAGAAAAAAAAAAAACCTTCCTTATAACACTTTACTGACCTCTGTGTGTTCTGCATATTGTGTGCATAGCCTGGCGCCTGCTGGTGAACATAACCACTGGGCCTCTGCTGCATTTGCCTAAGAGGATCCACCACAGCTGGGTTGGCTCCAGGATGGGTGCCCTGGAAGTTTTGGTTCCCATAGGATGAAGGAACTATACCACCACCTTGGGACGGATGCTGCTGCATCCCCATGTGTGATCCGTATGTGGTATAGCCCTGAGATATGTTCTGAACAGACAGAACCCAAACAAGACCATGAAAATGCATATAAGTGAGCATATATAACTACAAGTATTTCTATGTAGATGGCAAATGTTTAGAAAATGGTGAATGGACTGTAAATATGGAAGCAGCTTTTTAAGTGTCAGATGACTTGCATGCATTTCTTAGACAGAGAAAAGAAAAACAACAGAAACATTTACCTGAGATGCGGGCATTGGAGTGTATGGTTGGTTGGGTGTTATCTGTCTCATCTGCTGCCCTATCATGCTCTGATTCTGAAGCGAGAGAGAATAAGTCAGCAAACAGCAACGATTCAATGTCCTCAGCCTCTTCTCCTCCTCTTAGGACTGATTTAATAGCAGCTTTTTTACTTAAACATTCATTTTCATTTGAAAACCCATTTGCACAAGACTTATTGATCTAGGGGTGGTGGGATGATTGTAATATTTCCTGCCTGTGATTTTAATCCAGTCTGGAGCCTGTATTTCATCCCCCCCAGTGATAATTACAACTGAAACTACTTTCCTTTTTTTTTCCATCAAACTTGCTTGTCCTCATCTTATTTAAATTCTATCTGGAGCAACATTCTTGTATTTTACAGTGGATCTCAGATTTTTCATCATCACTTCACATACACCAGTCCCAAAAACTGGGACATTAGAACAAATACCACATAAGCAATATATCAAAATCCTGTCCAGAGCGATGAGTTAAATTACCATTGACCACAGGGAATATTTTATCCCCAAATCCCCCACATAATGTTAATCCTGTCCAAATGGGTCTTTAGCAATAACAAAGGGAATCAACTATCCTAATAATGCTTTATCTCACAAGCTACTCAGTTTGTTCAGCTCTACGTGACTAGAAGGTGTTGCTTGAGCTGTCAGTGTAGACTGACTCACCAGTCTGACCTGTAGCTGCTGGCGCAGTATCTGGCTCTGTGGCATGCTAGGCTGGGGCTTATAACCCATTGGGTATTGCTTGTCCAGTTGCATCATGCCAGGCATGCTTCCCTGCATGCCGGGCATCATGCCTGGGTAGTTGGGCCGAGTAGGCATCATTTTGTTCATCTGTGGGTTTCGGGCAGGTCTGTATGGAGGTTCTAAACCGGGACCTCCTGTGAAAAAAACAAAAAAACAAACAAATTACATAAACTACAGTCCCAGATGCTATTTTCAGTTATTGTTTTTTCAACCAATACACCGTGAACTGACCTGGAGGTAGAGGCTGGTTCTGTGTGTACATGCTCATGGCCTGCTGGTTGTACATCCTGCCATATGGGTGGTTCTGCATCAGGTCTGGTGGCATATTAGTGCTGTAGCTTACACCACCTGGTGTACGGTTCATAAACTCCTGGAGGGAAAAGTCCAAAATGTATTACTTTTTAAACCTGATCGTACAGACATCAATCCAGGGAAGAAATACAGTGGAGTCCAAAAGTCTGACACCACTTTCCCACATCAAGAATGACTGTTGTTAAAACCATATTATTCTAAAATCATTAGGTAGACATAACTGACCTCAGTCTTGGTAGGGGGAGTTTTCTTCTTCTTGTTGGATTTCTTCTTGTTTGAGTCGGAGGGGACAGCAGGCACATTCTTCTCTGGCTTCACTGGCTCCATCATCTTCTTCTCTGGTTCCTGGGAGACGGGCGTCAGGGGCTCCTCCTCCTCAGGGGGCAGAGGGAGCGGCTCCAGGTAATAGCTACGAGGTTTGGGCTTCAGGTGGGTGTGGTACAGAAGGAAACGCTGCTGCTCCTCAAATTTGGTGACCTTGCGGTCCACGCGCACTGTACCGAACCAGCCCCAGGAGAGAGGGGCGGAGTGTTTGAGACCCTCAAAGACATCCCAAGGAGAAATCTTCTGTTTGGTTGATACTTGAAGGCCCTGATGGACAACAATGACACAGCAGTCTTATTATCTTACTCGTGATAAGCATGTAGATGTTATGTTACCACATTCTGGCACAATGTATTGTTGTAATGTCAATTTTGTGTATCTACACCAACCTATAATACCACAAAACATAAACCACAAATAATAACATCCTTATTTTACTTGGAGATACAACTCATAATGAAACTTGTAACGTTGCAGGTAGACGTCAGGGAACATGAGCAACATGATAAAGCCGCTTACCTCCTTCTCAAAGCCAGCGATCTTGTTACCCTTTGTGTCTATGAGCGAGCCCTGAGGTTCACAGGTAATGACATCACGGGTTTGCTTGGGCAGTGGCAGTAGCTGACGAACTTTTTCCAAACTTTCCGACTGACGATCTCCAAGCTCTTTCTGTGGAAATAAAATGGGTACGTTGTGGAGAGGAGCGATTATGAAAATGTGAACAATTAAAAGCTTATTGTTTTCCTCGTACACAGGCATATCATTGAAAAACGGATTTATGAAAAGTTAAGACAGATGTAGTTACATTTTTTTCTGCCAGTGTGAAAGCCTTTTTCATACTATCATTTCACTTCCCTGATACGCTGATACTGTTGTGGTCGGTCACACCTAAACAGTTTTTTAAGGACTATTTTGGCAGAACAGATTCTCCACTGTGTGTAGTTTAATTTGAACTTTCACCTCCTTTCCTACGTAAGAGAAAAAAAATTGCCAAAAAGCAACCTATTAATCCGTAAACAGCCATTATATGAATAAAAGGATAAAAGGAGTTATAAAAAAGTAGGGGCACATCTTCAGACTCAATGTCCTGGCTATGGGTGAGAAAGGTGTGCTGTTCTTACCCTGAGCTTCTTGACCAGGTTCATATAGGCTCTCTTATTCTCCTCCATGCTGCCCTGAGAGATACTGGACATGTCAGCAGCCAGTGTGCCGTTAATCAGCACACTCAACATGTCCAACACTGTTGTGAAGAGCTCACTGTTGGAGAGAAACAATCATCAGGGTCAGGCAGATCAAGCGACTGATAATTGTACTGGCAGCAATTTATGGTTAGGAATAATAACTGAAGTGTGCAATTAGAGCAATACTGAGCGGACCGGACTCAACACTCACTTATTGGACTGCATGTCCACTGTGCCGCTGCTGATGATGTCGAGCAGCAGCACTGCCCACTCAGTTGTCTGCTGGGTGCTGCGCTGCACCGTGTCAAACATACCGCCCACCTTTGTAAGGAGAGGAAAGCATACTGTTAGTCTCCTCGTGGCTTGTTTAATCAAACCCAATGTTGGATTTTAAATAGTAGAGCAATAATGAAGTGAATGACTTTCATTAAATGTTTTGGATGATAAACTTTCATTTCATGGACTTTGCAACATAGTCAGGGTTTCTGCACAGCTTACCAAGTCAAATTTAAGACTTTTAATGACCTAATTAATACCACATTGAATGAATTTTTATACCCTTTTCATGATTGCTTAAATCAATTTGTCCAAAGTTTGTTCTGTACTTCCCACTACTATGTTAATAGTTCCTAAAGATACAATTCATTAAATTAATGAACCAAAATGAACCAAAACATGATTAATTCATTTAAAGTATTTGCTCATTACGAGTGGGTGAGGCTCCTAGCTACTGTAGTATGAACAGCCCCCTTGGTCAATTGTCAAAACAATTCCACTTTTAGTTCACAGGTAGAAGTAGAACGTCTTCCAGCAGCTCAAAATCAGATACAGAAAAATGTACAACTTACATTACATTAATTCAATTCAAGACTCTTCCATAACTTCTAAGACATATTTAAGGAAACTAAATTCAGTGCTTTGTAAGACTTTTTCAGACCTGTAGATGTGCTGGTTCCCTGAGAAACAAATCTAGAAAAAGTCAACATACAAGGGAACAAAACTAACTACACATGGACCTTATAGCCAGAGATTCTGTCAAGCTGGTTCTTACAAGATTCAGGCGTAGTTTCAGAGCCTCATGCATCATTTGCTTTGCCTTGCAGTCATCCTGGTACTGGTCTTCTCTCCAGTTGGTGACAATCTGCTGCACTTGGCTGTAGAGCGAGGTGAGAAGGCCTTCCCTCTGTTCATCCTGTCCCTTCAAGCAGGTCAGCACCAAAGACAGGAACGGCTGCTGGCTCAGCAGAGACATGCTGAGGAAGGAAAAACTGAATTAATAAAAAGAAGAAATCTTGTTCACATAGCTGGCTAATTTTGTTTTTGCAGCTTCCATAGCCTGTGAGAGTGACGCCAAATGAAAACATCCTTCCAGCCATATGTACTCCCAAGTAAAATCTCGTTTGTTCAAGTATCAAAGATGTATGTGTTTGCCACTTACCTTTTCTGTTTCTGCCTGTCTCTCTCCTTACGTGAGGAAGAGCCCAGGTGCTGTCCTTTCTCCAGCTCCTCTCCTGCTGCCTTCAGCACATGGCCCTGAACCGAGGTGGGCAGCTTGGCTATCAACGGAGCCACCAGCCAAACACCTGACCGCTCCGAAGAGCTGCAGACCAGAGTGCAAACAAAAATGTTAAGACTTGAGCATCACTGTATGCAGACCAAAAACACTAGGAAAAGAAGGGAGCAGGACTTACCATCTGACCCCCTTGTGCGGAATTATAAATTTACATATTTATGTTCACAATAAGAAGTAAGTGAATTGCAATGAATGTGAAAAGACATTAAGTGCAAAGGTTTAAGCCTTAACAATATTACCTACACTTCAGATTTAAAGAACAAAATGTTTTTAAAATTTTATTAGAGAGAAAAACACATGGGAAAAAAAAAGGAGGACATACCTTAAAATAGGTTTCATCTTGCTTGTGGTGCTATTGTTGTTGGGTGCTGAGCCACCTTGGGCTGCTGCTCCGTTCCCTGAGGGGTTACTGGAGTTCATCTCAGCTGATTTCTGAAACACCTCTATGGTGGCCTTGGCTATGTTCTCCAAGAGTGAGTAGAGCTCCTATTGAAAAATAAAAGATGAATATTCAGATAATTTTGACAAAGACTACACATTCATATTTCATCCTTCAAAAAGCAGCAGCTTACATTGTTTGTGCTCTGTTTGATCATCAGCTGCAGCTCCAGGGACGACTGCCTCATCGTCCATTGGTCCATGTTCTATGAAAGAGAATAACTGATAGTTAGATACATTTTTTCCCCCTTTCTTGTCAAAAGCCAGTTCTGAGTATGCACGGTTCATTGTACTGGTAAGGCATTTCCTCAACCCCTGATTCAGCCAGGAGAGGGCAGCAAAAGTGCACCGTTCTGATTCAAGAAAGACATTATTTTTAAGAGAATAATCAGGGATGGTCGAAGCCTATACACTTGAAAAACCTGTCCATGTTTCATACATATACCAACACACACACACATAAATACACACACACACACACACACACACACACACACATATATATATATATATATATATATATATATATATATATATACACACACACATGTGTACACACGTGTACACTTATATATATATATATATATATATAAAACACAATGACAGTCTATGTTTATTTTCTACCTGTAGGATGCGTTTGATGCGCTGTCTCTGTGGGTTGTCGCCATCATCACTGTCCAGCTGGCGGTGAGGATAGCAAATAAGCTGCAGCAGCCGTTGGGCCTGAATGTTTACCAGCACCGGGTCCTGGAGGGCACTGCTGTCCTCAGACAGAGACTTCAGACAGCGCTCTCCCACCCATTCCTGCAGGACAGAACAAGAGGGAAAGCAGGGGGAAAGAGGAAAAAGGTGGCAGAATTAGAAACGTTAAAGTGGTCGGTGAATAACATTCCAATATCAGAGTAACAGCATCTTGATTTTAGGAGCAAGATTTCAGTGAAACCAGAGCTTAAGATATAGAATCATGTAAACTCATGACTCATGCAAAGCAAGCTTATCCAAAGCTGGGTGGGCGGTGATGAAAACAGGGCAAAGGTTCATTTCTCAGAAATAGAACTGCACATGTCAGAACCTTGCTGGGTAGAAACTGTGTCTGAAGTCTCTTAAGGGCTCAGAGCACGTCCTGCCCTCGGAGCTGCTGCCAGCTCTCTCTCTGGCCTTCATGTCCATGTGGCATAAGTAACATCTGTTGCAGAAAATGATCTCATTCACACTTTTTATATATCTTTGACTTACTGCATTTACAAGTAGCTCGGAAAAGCAGGAGAGCTTATAATATATTTTAATATTATTAAAAAAGAAACTTCACCGTTTCTATGCGCATTCACACTTCATTCACAGCTTTCAGGGAGAAAATACATAAGCATTGATAACACTGACCATGACAAGGACACTGTGCACTGGTCCTCGGAGAAGTCACTTGTACCTTCATTTTCACATCTTCCATTTCAAACCGACTGAGTTAACAGTGGTAGTGTAATTTTATTTCTTTCAAAATCAATCACCTCATTTCAACTCAATTTCTCACCTGCTGGCAGATCGTCTTCAGAACATACTTTGCATACACATCTAGGCTGGCCGTTTCTATGGAGACATTGCGTCCCTCAGATATGTCGTCGAGGCCAGCAGGATGTGACAGTCCTGAACCTCTTAGCTCAGCATCACCTAAAATATGAAGAGACCAGTAAAATCAACCAGTGAGATCTAACAGCGGAATCATGAGCAGGAAAACCAGTTATTCTTTATATAACAGGTTCCCACCTTAAACTTCTTAATATGACAGTGCTACAAAGATCCTTACCCAGCATGAAGACAGCTTTTAGGACAGCAAATACTGCTCCAACAACGATGCTGTTCTGAGAGGCAGCAAGAAGATGGCGATCACAAGACGACCGGATACCAACTGAGGATTTATCTGCAAAGTCATATCACCAGGATGAGATTAATATTCACAATCAAGTAGAAACAAAAATGTGTTGAAACAATGGTAAAAAGTTGTTGGTTGTGTTCACTACCTGACTTCACACCATCTTGGGGGACAGGGTTGCGCTGTGGCGTCTTGAAAAGGTGCAACAGAATCCTGCAGGTGAGTCTGGCTCCTGGCTCGGAGTCTTGCTCACTGCAGGCTGGAGGTAAAGTCCGGACACGTGCACTGATTAGAGTCGAGCTTCTTCACATCACATAACTCGAGCTCTCATTGTTTTGCATAGGCTACACCATCTATTCCATCAAAGCCACACATCTAAATTTAAACCTTGTCCTAGATAGACCTCTCATCAGTCAGGATGAAGAGGAATTTTCATAGAGCTGTTGTCGTGAAAGAGGGAGTGAGAACAAAGCATTTATCACAAGCCAGAGTTGTTGGCATTTGGCATGTGTAGCTGCGTTATAAAATGAGCCAAACACCAAACAGCATGGCTGAATGGGGCTTTGTGTCCAAGCTGGGAGAAGAAAGATTAACAGCAGGGAGAGAGAGAGGCTCTTCTCTGGCTAGTGCACAAAGCACATCGAGGTTTCATGGATCCAGATCAAATACGCTGCGTTTTCTTTCCTCTCTGACAGCAGTATGCATTATACAGATTGGTATTCCTTTCTATGAGCCAAGTAGCAATGTACTGTTCATTCATTTACAGAAAGCCTAATGGCCGTGAGATTATATATGCATAGATGCTTTTTGCATTGTTTCAAACAGTGGTTCTCAAGCAGTGGGAACTCGTACTCCATGGAGTATTTCTGCAGTTGGGTGGGAAGATGGGTAATCAAATAATTTGACAGAATATAAATTATGATTTGATAAAAAAAATTAATTATATATATATATATATATATACATATATATATATATATACATATATATATATATATATACACACACACACACACTTCAGTCAGTGGTAACACCTGAACACTGCATGTTGCAACTAAGAGTGCATGAAGGATGGCAGTAATATAAATGGCTGAAATAGATAGCTATGATCAAAATATGGTTGAAATAAAAAACAACAAGCGGTTACAATAGAAAACGCGGAAAAAGCTAAATGTGGCAGATAAACACTAAAAAAAAAAATCTAGAAGTTGTGGAAACATGGTTGAAAAAGCAAAAAATGAATGGGCAAATAGCTGAAATTACTTCTCCCACTCCAAGTCGGATACATGCAAACTTGACCAAACTGAGCTAAACGTTTACAGTTGATATACAGAATAATGATTTGATAGCACTTCTAAATTTTGCACCAATTTAATTGGCAATATATATTTTGGTATAACAGGATGCTTAAGGTTAAATAATCCTTACCTGCATTGAGGAGGGAAGGAATGGCCACACAACGAACCAGGTCTTCTAGGAGTAGGCACTGTCTAGCAATGAGAATGGCTACGAAGGTTGCCAGGGAATCGTGGAAGGACAAATCACTCACCTGAAGGACACGAGCGCAAAGATCAACTTTAAAATGAATGCTGTATGGTGACAAAAGCTGCTATAATTTAGAGGACAGCTAAGACTTGGAAATATCAAAAATGTGGCATACAAAGAAATTTGACAGAACAGCTAGCAATGGTAAGGATCAAAGCAAGAGAAGTGACAGATAACAAAATTATGAAACCACAACTCACATCTACATTACACAGTAAATCATTGAAGCCACAGTTGCCATTGTTGGAGGAGCAGCAGAGAGCCTTGAGGATGCCGAGCCACTCAGCACTCAAAGAGCGACAATACGCTGTCAGCTCTGCACACAGGATCCCAATATCGTTCACCCTGAAAGCACATCACACGATGTTAACAACAGTCCAACAGGGAGTGGGAAAACTGAAGCAGTCTCAGACATACACACATATAAAGTAATTATAACAAGAGTAACACACCTCTCAGGGTCTCGGTGGTCCACACACACATCCATGAGCACGTTACAGACGAAGCTGTAGCGGTTGGCTGGGCTGTCGTTCAGGATCTTGCCCACCATGGAGTGGTTGAAGTTGTGGGCTGAGGGGTTGGCGATGGCCTCCATCATGAACACAGGATCCCAAAGCATGTTCGAGTCTGACGGGTCGATGTTGCAGTAGATGGAGTTCTTCACTTTGGAGCAGAACTCACTGAGAGAGAAAACAGAATAAGAGGTAAGACTGGTGCTGAAAAGAAATAACTACAAATTACATCGAGTCGAACACAGAAAACAAGTCCTGGACACTATTTGACACATTCCCTTCTCAAATTTCATTTTCAAACAGCTGAATAGTTAATCATTCCTACCTGAAGATCTCGCCAAATTTGTTCTTGAGGTGACTGCAGGAGGTATAGAGGTCATACAGGTAGGCCAAGATGCAGCGCTCAGCAGAGGAACAGTCCGCCGGGTTCACACCTGATTTCACCACGATGCGCAACCTGTGAAAGCATTTTCCACACGTGATTCACCAGCGACTACTTCAGCAACGTATTTAAAGCAACAATCTGACAGTTTGGGTTGGCTTATTTGATTTCTTGCTGAGTGTCAGATGAGAAGACTGATACCGCTCTCATGGCTGTATGGTAAGAATGACACTAGCAGCCAGCTATCTTAGCTTAGCATGAAAACAACAGCTAGCCTGGCTCTGTCCAAAGGAAACAAAATCCACCTTCCAGCAACTCTGAAGCTCACTACTTAACTCACTAGGTCTTATGTGGTAATCCATACAAAAACTGAAATGTTAAAACAACTATTTGCAGTTTTACGGGTGGTTATGTGCCGGACTATGAGTGAGCTTTAGAGATGCAATCATGAGGCTGTTTCTCGCTCTTTTCAGTCTCTGTGCTAAGCTAAGTTAGCTGCCTGCTGGCTGTAGCTTCATATTTACCGGAAAGTCATGCGAGTGGTATCAATATTCTTGTCTAAATCTCGATAAGAAAGCAAATGAGCATATTTCCCAAAATATCAAGCCATTCCTTTAAGTCTTGTTTGTATAAGCAAAACTTTTATATTTAATTTAATTGATTTTAAATAGAGGTTTCATATAAGCAAACTTTCTCTTTAATGCTTAAGGCATTTAGCTAATGCTTAAAACAAAAACAAACTTTATAGAACTGCAACAGCAGAATCAGCTAGAATTCCTCAAGTACCAGCATCACAAATAACTGAGAACAGGCGTTCAGGAACTAAGTGCTCTGTCAGCAGTCCTGAGACAATAAAAATCCTCATTAAAGACAGTGGAAAGATTCTTTAACTTGCAACTCCAAACATCCTTTTTACTACTTTAATTATAAGTTTAACTGATGTATTAACCCTGCCAACATCCCTTTAAGGATGGGATCCGACCTCTATTTCAGTTAATTTCACTATAATGACTACAAAACCATACAGTCCCAGGTTTGGGCCCCCAATTAAATATCTATTCTAGTTTAGATTTAAATTTTTGGTATCCTGTTAGCAACATCACGTGTTATCAAGTCACATACCCATCAAAAACCTGCGCTGTCTGCTCAGGATTGAGAATGAGGCAGGAGTGGTATCTCCTCAGCACGGCTACAATACACAGACACAGGCTGGTGGTGTAGCTGCCCACCAGGCTGGACGACTTCAGCAGCAGCTCGGCTTCCACCAGACTCAATTCATTCAGAAGCTACAAAATACACACAGGCAACGGATATTTACAAACAGCGATGATTAAAAATATTTTTTTTCTGTTCTTTTCCATGTTAAATAACATTGATGATGAAGTTACTTGTACCTGAATAGCAAAGTCTATGAGGCCACTAATGTTCAGGGAGTACTCCATGAGGTCAAAGATGAACTGAATGTGCTGGACGAGAGGCAGGTGATAAGACATCCCTAAGGCAAAGCTGGTGATCTGTTCCAGCACGTTTCTGGACACCTGCACACAAAGACATCAAGACATCATTAACATGCAGAAAAAAAACAAACAAACAAAAACATTTCCCACCTTTCCTCTGGCTCTGAGCTGCAAAAGCACAAAACACTGTTCAGCAGAGCTCCAACAGAGACAGTCTACGTCTAAAATGAAACAATCTTCAATCAATATCTGATCCAACTCTTAGCAAGAAAGCTTATAAGCATATTTCCGGAATGTTAAACTATTTTATACAAAAACGGACACCAACACAACCATAATGCTTTTGGAAAGAAACAGTTTTTCACCTCTTGAGACTTTCTAAATCTATATTAGTTTCATGCAGTCTTGACTCTGGAACTGCCTTTAGCTTTTATGCTCAAAGCCACTGGAACATGCTAACTAATCATATTAGGGCTGCTCCAACGCTACCGTCTTTTAAAACTAAATTCAAAACATTCCTTTCTTGCTGCGCCTTTCTGGTTTGCTGCACTTAATTATGATTTTGTTTAGTTTGTATTCCTTTTACTGGTTTTAACTTATGTCTCTTTTTATTCTATCGGTGTAATTCATTACTTGTTTTATTCTTACTTTTTAATAGTTTTAATTAGTTGTTGGTCTTGATTAATTTATTTTCCTAATGGTTTTTAATTCATACATTTCATTTATGTGTTCGTTTTAATTTGTGTTTATTCATTTCTAATGTTTCTTGATACTATTCTCATATTCTTTGTGGTTGAAACTTCTGTGGCAGCTCAACCTTTGTGCAGCACATTGTGTTTCCACCTTGAATAACATCTGCTATATAAATAAAGCTTTGCTTGCCTGATTGCTATTAACTATACTTGAATTAAAAGCAATTAAAAATGCAAACGAAATGCAAAGTGTTTTATATTTTATCATCTATGTGATTTTATTGACTTTATTGGATTCAGGATCAACTCCATTCTCCATTACAACCTGTACCACCTAAAATTAAAATACATTATGTTCTGCTGGGTTTTCAATTTACAGCCACCAAAGTGCATTATCCATTCAAATTGTATTCAGACATCTCACAAGAGAAATCAAATTACACTCAAATTACATTTGCATCCAAATGAGTCACCTTGGGAGGCCTCTTGTTTTAGGCTGCTGGAGTATTTGCCTTAATGAACCCCTTTGACTGGTGAGGTTGTCTGGTCTTACCTGTGAGGTGACCTGGTGCTGGTCAAAGTGGGAGAGGTGCTGGAATTTGGAGAAGATGTCCTCTGCAGTGGGAAAGGCCTCCGGCTTACTCCTCTTTCTCTTTTGTCCTTCCTCCCCTCCTGTGTATTTGGGACAGAGAGGTGAAAAAAAATAAGAGAGGAAGCAACTCATAACTGGTCAGCAGTGTTCTTTCCAGTTAGCAGAACAGACCAGCCGTGAAATCAAGTTAAACCAGTGGCCTGTTATCTTATTTCCAGCCTCCTTCAAATTGAAGCTTTACTGCCAAAGACACTGCTATAAAAGCAGTTAAAGTAAAGGAAATTGTACTTTTCATTTAAGAGAAACACAGTTGTGAGCTGAAGGTCATCATGAGCTCAAAGGAATGTGCTAAGTTGACACAAAACACTCCAATCTGTGCAATTATAACTCTGAAAACCTTAAATCACCTTAATAAGGTCACATGTATCTGAGATAAAGTGTCTGTGAACAGATGAGAGCTATTAGCATAGAAATTGGGTGGAAAGAAGATTGAGTAATGCCATCCCCCCCAGGTCGATAAAGAAAGAAAAAAAGATTGTTCTCTGAAGAAGGGCAAGAGAAAGGGAATACAAATGAAAAGTATTCAAAGAGGAGAGTTATTAGGATCGGCCACAGTGAGAAAACAAGCAATCGATGTGTGCCAGTGAACAATGTTCCAAGTATGATGAGGCTGCTGCTTTCCACAAGGCAAAATTATATTTAATAAGATATTCATGGATTATTCTACAGAGGGATGCAGGAAAAAATTCACTCAATAAATCGGGGGACATTCATCAAAACTTCAAAGCAATTTCACTGATTCACATTTTCATTCCTTAACATGAAAAGTAGGTACAATTAAATTGATGAAACGTAATCTTAAATGGCAGCTGGCTGCCAGACAAACTGCATGCCTACAGCTAAGGTAATGTAAAATATCAACTAAATGGGAAACGCAGGACATTAAGCATCAGTCAAAAGCTGATAAAATTGAGGTACCTGTTTCTGCTGTGCTTTTGCGGTTGAGCACCTTCAAGATGTCTTTGGTAATTTTCTTGATGGTGTGTCGCGCCTCATCTCTCAGTTTGCCCACACCGTACAGGACCACTAACCGCTGGTTGCACTCGTGGCTGGCACTTTCCTCCTAAAGGCAAAGACAAAAGGACACAAGGATCCTCATGAACTGGATGCACTTGATAACCTGAGCAGCACACCAAGAAATAATATGAACCAAACAACAGGAAAAAATATATTAGTGCATATATTTTTGCACCACAGACATGACATGGTTTGAGGAATAATTTTACAAATGTAACTTTTAAATTGTAAAGTATAAATCTCAATTGTTGAGTTGACTTTGAGGTTTCAACAGTAAGGTGAATCAAGTAAGATCTGGTTGAACTGCAATGGTTGAAAAACAACTGAAAAACATAACACCATTAAGTAAAGAAAGTTGTAAATGTTTAACACAAATCTGAACAACTGCTGAAGTGGGGCGTGAATTAAAGTTCAGAAAGTTGTGGAACGGAGAACTTCAAATTCTAACATGAGAAAGGTGCAGACTGTATATTTTATGCATCAGGACTGAAGCTTTAATAAAATACCAGTCAAAATAGAATGTGGTGTTTTCTAAGGAATCGTGCTCATCCAAACATCCCTGGGATTTCTTTTTAAATGCCAAACTATGAGCGTTCTCACCTGAGGAATAGGGAAGTGAGTGGCATACTGAATGTGGCGGGGTTGCTCGTATAGCTGAGGAAAGGCGGGGTCCATGCCCTTGTCCTTACAGCCAGCCTTGCTGTCCTGCTCTGGAGCTGGCTTCTCTGGAGAAGGGCTGCCCTTAGACTCACAGTGCATCGGAGGAGAGAACATCTGCAAGGCAAAAGGAAGCTGAAATGACTCTAAGGAAGGACACATGAGCAATGCCAGAATGTTCAAGAGAGAAATGTTGTAGAAGTGATTCAAATTTGTGTATAAAAAAAAAAAAAAAAGCTTTATGGCAGGAAACTTAAAGGTTAAATACTGTGTTTACCTCGTCAAAATTAGCACTGGAGTTGTGATCAGTCTCCATCGACTCTGACAGACCGGTATCCTGTTGAACAAACCATAATCTCATGTTACCCTTTTTACGCCACACTGTTAGTTTGTACTGCTGCACAAAGTGACTCATCACACTCCACAACACCAACAACAGATGCCTCCAACGTGCCTCCATCTTGACACTGCTGCCTGCATCCTGCTCCTTGCGCTCTGATTCATCGGAGGGCTCGTCGCTGGGGGATCGCGGGCGCGGCAGGTGGGAGTCAGAAGCCAGGTCACCACGGGAAATGAGTGTGCACATGTAGATGTTGTGGGAAAAGACGTCATGACGGATGAGCTCACAGAAGAGCAGGACGAGGTTGGAGAACTCCACTCGTTCACTTTCATTCCCAGGCTCCGCTACAGAGGGGAAAAGAGGATTTGAATAATTTAATAGCAGGTTTCCCTTGCCAAATCATTTATAATAAATATGCACTGGGAAATGAAATAAGAGGCAAAGACAAAAGGATATAAAGTTCCCTCAGTATTAGATTGAGATCAAGTTTGGCACATTTGAGAATTACAGCCGCAGGAAATGACTGAAAAAAGAAAGACTTACTCAGCGTGGGGGCCTGAGTGTCAAGGAACTGCAGCAGAACATCCTGAAAGACCGGTAGTGTGGCAGCTGAGAGGGAGCCGGATGACACAGAGCCCTTCTCATCCACCACCTCCGACTCACCACACCTCTGCAAACAAACACACAGCCTTTGAGTGCTAAATGTAGAGCACTTATTTAAAAACTTTCCTTATTTGACACGTTTATTTGAGTTCACAGTTTGGTTTACAGATGCCACAAAGTACGAATGAAGCATTAGGAGTATTTCAAATGTTATCATAATGCCGGAGGGCATGACGGGTCTGTAGGGCAAAACAGCAAGTAGGAAACTCAGCTGTTGATTTGTAAAATACAAACTGAAGTGCTATGCAGATGAATATGAAAGGTGGATATTTTCAGACATGACAGCGCAGTTACTCAGACTTAGATCAGTGGTTCCCAACCCCCCCTGGGGTCCCAAAATAAATCTGAGGGGTCAAAAGATGATTAAAGGAATAAGGAAAGAAAACACATTTCTGTTAATATTGGTTTTTTTTGTTGTTTTTTTTTTTTTTTACAACTTTCTCAAATGTTTCTGGTAACATGCAGAATATTTTAATCTCTTCCAGCCTCTAAAAAACAATTTAAATGAAATTTCTGAGCAGGAAAGCTTATTCTCTGTTTGAACTGCTGATAACACACACACCCAGTAAGGCCCTAAATTGTGATGCAGAGTGCAAAGGGTCACAAGTCAAGGCTGGGAACCAATAACAGAAGATGTAATGAAGTTGGTTACTACTAAGCTAAAACTGTGTGGAAATCAGTTTGGGGCTGTGTATAAACAAGCAAGAGACAGAAACATGTATCAGAAGTCAGCGGAGGTGGTGTGTCTCTTACCTCTGCTTCTATTTCCGCCTGTCTCTTTTCCAGCAGCTTGGCCACCACCATGGCCCTGTGTCTGCCAGAACGCTTACAGCAAACTGCCCACTCACAAAGCAAGGTCACCACCGCATCATCATCCGGTGACATCTGGACAGAAACATGCATTTTGAGACAATATTGCGAGTGTGGTTCACATTCCAGCATTAAAATTATACCATCAAATTAAAAACTATTAGCTCAACTTTAATGGTGACTGTGTATTTTTGTAGTATCCCATTTAAAAAGATTCTGTTTTTAAAAATAAGAAGACTCAATCCTTACTTCATGGCCGTCTTTACTCTGGCCTGACCCAAATATCCTGTTGTACAGCGAATCCAGTGAGTTGTTAAAGTCAGACTTCTCAAAGCTGTGGTTGTCCAAAACCTCCAGAGTGTGGAGAACCCTTCCGATGGTAAATCCTGGCAACAGATCGCAAAAATCATCTCAAACATTGACCATTGTTGTCCTCCAACAAGCTTGTTTGTATGAGCTGTTCACAGGTGTCTGCAGAGACAAAGGAACAGTTGTCTCACCTGCTGTGGTCTCCTGGCACTTATCAAACGACCACCTGAACTCCACTGCCTGGCCCCGCTCCTTAACTTGCTCCTCGATTTCTCTCAACTTTGCTCGGACCTGCGGTGAAAGAAGGGTTCAGATATTATCCTGTCATCTGGCAAATAAAAATATCCAAAAGTCAATGGGAAAAACCAACTAAGAGTGGTTACTGCCAGAATCTCGCCAGCTGTGTTTATGAGGTGACAGGTCTCTCCTACCATCTTAAGTGGTACGACTAGAATAGTCCTTTTTCTCTTAGTTTATTTGTTTGTTTTATTTTACCTGCATTAGTTACTTCTATGTGCCCAGATCTGTTCTGCAATAACATGCTGTAACATTTTGTCACCAAGCAAGAGGGTTTTGTGCTGTACACACACACACGCATGCATTTTCAAGTGGTCTTGAAATAAACAGAAATAGAAGAATAAACACTGCATCAGTGCTGATGGAGGTACCTGCTGTGTAAAGGCAGTGTTGCCTCCTGGCATTGGTAAGCTGGATGGGGCGATGGGCAGGAGGTCCAGAGGGGAGCCAGTCTTATTCCTGCTGTCTGTTAAGGAGTAATGCCACACCAGAGCACTGGGACAACACAACACTATGCTCTGATGTGACAAGAACCACACACAGATAACAAGGGAGAGCAAAAACAGAACTAGTCAGTGATGTATTTTAAGCTTCGTCTTATAGTTTCAAAACCATTTTCAAAGTTATTTATCAGAGCATGACCGAAAAAAGTGTCACGCATATCAATTATGTATCAGTCAAAATGAAAGTATAATACCTGTAACATGCAGCTGAGGCCAAACACCAGAGGCCTGTGCTGCGGGCAGATGTAGAAATCCGTGAAGGGTGTCTGGGGCTGGTTCCCTCCTGCTGGCTGGGAGGTCGGGGTGGGGGGCAGGGCGTTACCTTGCTGCGTCAAGATGCCATGCGCTGGATGTCCTCCTGTGCCGGGGCCTAGGCTGCCGTCGCTTAGCAACAGGTTGAGGCGGCGTGTGCAGAAGTAAGCCAGTCTCCGTGACAAGTAAGCGGACTGTACAAATTCCCCTGAGTACTGCAGGACGGAGGAGAGATTCACAGCATTACCCACTGCACTCAGTGACCATTAACATCAGTCAGCTTTGGAAATAGAAACAAAATGAGAGGCCGTGGGCCCCAGAGGCTACTGACAGCAAAGGTCAACACCGCCAAAGTGCTGTGAACGAAGAAACACAGCAGGTTCGTGATAAACCGTGGACAGCTGCAGAGGCCTGTTGTAACACGGAGCAGCTAGTGTGTGTAACTGTGTACAGCTGTGCGAATGTAAAGTAGTACTGCGTGTTTCCCAAATGCAATCCATCAGTGCATGAGTGATGAGAGACTAATGTAGAGAAGCTGAGATGCCAGTAAATGGATGGAGGAGTATACCTGCAGTAAAAGGGGCAGGAGGAGTCTCAGAAGCTCATCTTCACCAGGTCGGACCTTCTCAAAGCACTCCAACACCCACGTCAGGAACTCATGTCTGTCTAACATACCATCCTGAACACAGAAACAAAACACAGCTGCATCTTAATATCAAGTAGATGGACATAATTATTACAATGTTTAATGTAGAGACCTACAGTTAAGTCATTAATGGATTCACTGATTGAAAAATGCAGTAACCTCCATCTTCACTTCAAAGACTCAGGTTGGTAAAATATCTGAAAAAGTAATCCTTTACTGATTCCTTTTCAAAGCTACTCTCCCCAAATGTCATGTGATTATTTTGTTACTCAGAGAAAAATTGTCATTTTACTTTGTTGTTGTATGTTGTTCGATACTTGCTGTCATCTAATTAAAACTGGTCTTCACTTGTTTATTACAGTGGCTGAGACCAGCCTGTTTAATAAAACCGAAAGTAGTGTCCTCTGCTGTTTTGTGCTATTTGTTATTCCAGCAAAATGTAAAGCAGAATGAGACGACGAGAGGAGAAAGCATTTTCCTTGAAAGCTAAATGTTGCCAAATCACATCTTCTAAAATAATTATGTTGAAATTTTATGTGCAATACAAGAAATGCCTCTAGCACCATTTTAAGCACAGCTCTAAATACTGTAACTACCAGAGATCCATTAGAGTGCATTATTTCTACTGCATCACTGGGAAAATGAATGTGATTACTTTAACATGCTAACTCCAACAGTGTTCAGCAGTAGACTACTGAGGGGTGAACTGACCTGAAACATGAACATGGCCAGCTTCTCGTTGTATTCCCACTGCTTCATGGCCGTCTCGACGTCAGCGGGAGTGGCTGGTAGGGGTGAGCTACAACCTTGACTGGGAACCTGTCTGTAAAACTCAGCCACCTTCTGAAGCTGCTCCCACAGGTACTTAGTAATGATCTGGGTCCATTCTGCACACACAAACAAAAACACACACACAAAATGCATTTTAACACAACAGAAAAATCTAATAACAAGTAACACATATTCTACTCAGAAAAAAATTGAATCATCCCATAGAAATAATCATAATTATGTATTTTTAGCCAAAGGTCAAAAGAAATAAGCCTAAAAACACATCAACGCTCCTTAAAAAAAAACATGCTGATTACCTGCTTCGCTCACTTACCTATACAAGGATCAATCACATGTCTCTTCTTGACTTTAGTTTCTGTGATGGCTGCGTGATACGCACAGGTCATCTTGATCATCCACGCTGAACGCATGACAGGGACCGAGTACTTGGCCAAGTATCCAAAAACCTCCTCCTTTTTGCTGAAGATTGGAACCTGTGAGAGGGGCATTTCATGTGCATCAGTAATGTTGAGTGAAAGAATTCACAACACACCCAGAATATTTCTATCAAAACACCACAAATAACAAGAAAATCAGAACTCTGCCATAAAACAAAGGTCAAAGTAATTTATTGAATTTCTTTTTTATGAGTAGTGTTGCTTTTTTTCCAAACAGCTGATAAACTTTCTAATTATGTAAACACACTCGACAGAAATCCTTGGGGATTTTTTTTTTAGCTAAATTAATTTTCTGCTCCACCACTGCCTGTTCTGATTTGAAAATGAATGCACTGGAGGAACGGCATGCATGAAGTCCACAATTTCTGCTGTTGTCCTGATATTGTTTCAACTGTGGCGCAGGTGACGCAGCTGGGGAGAAACCTGGAACTGCTGTATTTCTGGAAAAGTGACCTGTCAAAAACACAGTAACAAAGCATTGTTTAATATGGTGAGGAAACAATCAAATATGTATGTATGCAGCAATGCAAGTAGGAATTAAAATAAATACTAAACAAACTGCAGTTGAATTGTAAATAATAAAGATTTATGAAATACTTGAATGAATACAAAGCTCATCATCTTGATTTATTTATTTTCTCCAGTTTGTATGAGAAAAACATCTCCCCATACAATCTATAAATATAGATTTTCAAGTTTAAAAAATAAAACACCACTAACAAATAAAGACATTCATTGTGTTTTGAGTCAATACACCCAAACAATCCAAACACTAAACTTGATTTACACAGAAGCATCAGTTTGGTTGTTTTAATAAGGAAATAAAAGAAAGAAAAACACACCATTACCTACCTTTTCTGAATTGTTCTTGTTTTGTAACGTTGAGCTGATTCATCCAGGAGAGTTCTGCACAGTTTGGGGGACTGCTCTGTCACCATGGCCAATCCAACTACTGGTATTTATTTGTTTTCTCTCTTCTTAGCTTTCACAGAACTGACTCGTAAATGTCTCCAAATAGTGATACATCTTCTGTCTTCTGCTGATTATCCATTGTTGGGTCACAGTGGCATCAGGCTAAGCAACGTAATACAATCATATCTCCCAGTAACATTTTCCAGTTTCTCCAGGAGGATCCAAGGCGTTCCCAAGCCAAATGAAATAAATTACCTCACCCAGTGTGTTCTGGGTACCCAGGATGTCCGGGCGAAAAAAATCTATCAAGTCTTGCCAGACCACAACAAGTGAAGCTAAATTTGCATGCTCACATTGCAAAACTCTTGAGATGTTAACACAGGACGTGCAAACATGTGCCTGTATTCTACAGCCTCTCTAGCTGCGTTAGCTAAATGCTAACATTTACCTTTGAACATTTATGATTGAATTGATCTTATTCACACTTTGAATATTTTGTGGGAATCTAGTCTCTTTTCTTGTGGACATGGATGAAAAATGTTGGGATTTTGTTATGGTCTTAAAAAAAAAAATCAATACCAGTTCTTTCAGAATATAAATAGTGGAAATCAGCATGAACAAAAAAAACATGAAAACAAAGAAACAAAAGAAAAACCATGCACAGGGGACTGATGTGCAAAAAATTACACCGATTATCCAGCTAACCAAAGCACAATACAGAGGGTGTGGCCAATGTGGAAAAAATATCTCATATGTACAAAGCAGATTTCTCCAACAATTATAATACCAGTTAAAGCAATATAAAAAAAAACATTTAATTAAGAAGGCTTTTAGTGACATACACCAGGGTCTTACCTTTTTAGCCAGCTGTGTTAGGGGTTTAGTCCCAGCTAAATCGGTAAACCAGTTATTGATGGAGCTCTGTGACCTTGCTGTGACAAGCCAGAAATTATCTTTCTGGTTGACCTGTGGCTTACGCTTCCCTGTATCTGGAAACGTGTTGTAACGCAGCTTCTCTGCAATAATGCTGCTGAAGTTTGAACTGATCTGCAAAGCATTGAGGGAAACGTGTGTGATGGCCAGATCAATTATGAGCACTTACACAAAAATAAAACAAGTAGCATACAGTGTAGCTACAGTGCCAACAGTCATTACCTTTGAAGGGTTGAAGTTGACATTTTTGGCACTGCCATGTTCGTCACCAGACACAGCTGGTTGGTTATTGAATCCTTGCTTTACATTCAGTGCAGTCAACTCATCCTGAAACACACATTTCAGTGCACATTGATAAAACATTAGTGTCAGTCTACAATGATTCATTATTTCTGATCCTAAAACAGCCAGTAGTAGTTGGAGGAAATCAGTGTGTGCTTGATTAGGTTTGCCACCAGGAAAATGCACTTAACTATAATGAAATGTTATTAAGTCATTGTTAAAAATATTTGCAGACACGGTGACAGAATACCCCAGGGGTAAAGCATCCAGTTTTCCATCTACATCAACACATTATCTTTGGTTAATAATAGATCAGGAGCCAACAGCACTACCCAGCTAGGCCAAACTCCAATTTTAACACTGGGAATAGATCATTTAGCTTACTACACTCGTACAGATCACAAAGCTTAGCTGTGCAGGTTTCGCTAACGTTAACTCGTACCAAAACATCAAGCTAACAAACAATTATCTGCCACGCACAATCTAAAAAGCCAACGATTATTGTTTTCTATCATAACGCTAAAAAATCGTAGTAGTTTATTTCAAACTGCATAGCATGGACAAGCTTAGCAAACTCTGGTATCTAACGAACCGGTTCTTTTCCAAATAAGCTGGCGAGCTAGCTAACAAACTGACAACTGGGTGCTGTTCATTGTTATTGCTAGGCCCCAATCGTCTAGAGGGCTCGCTAAACAGGCTAGCTAGTGTTAGCTCGTACAGGTTCTTGACTCAATATTTCCCTGCCCTAAACAGCATTCCTGGCCTTTCAGAATGCGCATCGTAAAAATCTGACCTCTTTTTGTTTTGGATCTTGAGGATAAACGTCCGGAGGGCCGAGCCGTGGCCGCTTTAATGGCCGGTGTTCGTAACTTAGGATCCCGAAAGCAGCCATCATCCAGCGGCATCACAGCCAGGGCTTTCCTCCTCCTCAGCAGCCTGAACGGAGCTACAAC
Source organism: Seriola aureovittata (assembly GCF_021018895.1). Classification (NCBI taxonomy): domain Eukaryota; kingdom Metazoa; phylum Chordata; class Actinopteri; order Carangiformes; family Carangidae; genus Seriola; species Seriola aureovittata. The sequence continues at coordinate 6,723,713 of NC_079371.1, read as the reverse complement.
AACCAAACACGCTTCCGCTACGAACTTCAAAATAAAAGTCATGGAGAACACTTCCACTTGGATGCAACCTTTCCCTTTGACTTACAATAATTTCTGACATAAAACAATACATAGACCACTGATGGAAAGTAACCAAGTATATTTACTCAGTTTACTTTAGTTGTTAAGTAGTAGTCCAGTTACTGAAATATATTTTTAAGGCACTTTATTTTAAACACGTTTTTAAATGTTATGGTACTTCTACTCCAATACAACAGATTAAAATTGTACACGTCACATGTGTTATGTGATAAGATTATAAAAGACAACATAATGTGGATTTAATCTAGAAGTTCCCACAGTTTTCAGATGGTGACCTCATACAAAAAAACAGTGTCAGGTATGTTTCCACCCAAGAGACACCCTCTAAACTTTTCACATGGTTTCATTTTTATAACCATGTGAGGCGTAAAGAGGTAAAATGATCCAATATGTCACAAAAATAGCAAATATTATAAAAGAATTAATATTCAATTTGTAGCAGACCTTTTTTCTCAGGTCTCAGGTCTCGATTATCCTTTTATTACCCCTCAGATTTATCTTCTGACCTGGAGGGACCTGACCTATAGATTGGGAATCACTTGGACTTTCTAACTGTAAAAAAAAATGGCTTAATTATTGGCTCGCAGTCAGCCATATAATAGTTATTTAACTGATAATATTATGTTGAGTTAATGTGGACATTAATCTTCTATGGCAGTATTACTGTTGTAAATAAATGAGTTGCAACTTGACCTATTCATAAAATCGGTCTAACATTTGATCATGTGGACAGTTATAGTTTACTAATGTCTGTAAACTTGCCGCCATAGGAATAGTGGATACATAAATCTAGAAAAATTAGAAATTTACATGTCACAGGTGCACATAAACAAATACCCGACTTGTTATTTGTCAAAATCATTTCCCAAGTTAAAAATCTCATCAACCCTTGTGTGATCCCATGTGGTACCATGTCAACAGGTTTGTCTTAAATTGAAAATTTGTACAGAAACATGAGCCACCAAAGAGATAAGGTGAGTCCTGCTCTATTCACTGTTTTTGAAGCCCTGTCTTGAAAAGGGTTCCTATGTCAACACTGGGACCTTCAGTATTTCAGTTTTGTGCATATTCCTCAATTAATATGTTTAATCAAAAATACCACATAGCAAATTGTGATATTCCAGCAAAGAAATCTGTACACGTTGCCCAACAGCTCATTTATTCCCTGGAAAAGTGAATAATGAATGACAGACGGATATTTGTTTATATTTCTTTAATCTTAGCTGTGGAAACATCCAGCATAGCAATTCAGCAGTTTCCTCAACGCCATATTAAGCAAGTCTTTGCAGTTCAGATTCTAATCCGGGAAGGTAAGTAGACCGACAGTTTAATACGTTTGAGTGACAGACAAATAAGCAGCCAGTCAGAACATATCAGTTTCCTCACAAACATACTGTATATTCTCATATCCTTGTACATTAAGTAAAATCCAGCGCAGAGGGCAGGTAGCTGCAAACTAAGATTATGTTAATTATTATGTTATGTTAAGGTTATATAATGTTACTGCAGCATCTGAGGTCAAGCAAGTGAACCCTGGACAAGAAATACAAAGACCTAGTTTGTTGACCATCTGATATGAAATACCAATCAACAGGTGATGACAGGAGGGTATTGATACTGAGTCCAGTTGTTTGTGGACACTGCTGTTTATTTCTCTCCCTCTCCCAGTTGTCTGCAACTTCTTATTCATGTATTGTAAATAAATTAATACATTTCTTTCACCTTCACCTCCTGTGCAGCTTAAGGAATTTGTGTTGTTTGCCGACAGCTGATCACCTTCCACACAGTACAAATAATGGGCTGATAGCAGCACATTGTCAGGTTTTCAATTTGCAGGAACATGGTCACAAATAGGCAGTTCACAACAATTTAGTGGTTCTCTTTTGCACTCCTTCACTTACCGTTGATCTCAGGACTAAAACAGTATGTTTTAAAGTGCATGTGACTGGCTCCTGCAGCCTGAGCTTTGCAGTAACACTTGTGGGTAATGTCACTTCAACCCTCAACTGGGTTACACATATGAAAGGTGTTAAAACAACCCCATGAGCCAGGGAGGGGGTACTTGTGTCAGTGTCATGTTCATGCAGTGCTGCTGGGCTGTTATGACAAGTTGATGACACTAATGTTAAACCACTTTTTGCTACATGTCTATGATGCTTATAAATGTCTCCATATCTTTATAAATTCTTTAAAATATATTAGACAACTGGACATCGGCATATACAAAAAATATCTTTATTGGATAAGAATGTTTATAATAAAATTCAAACATTTACAAAAAAATATATTGCAATACAACAATCTCAAGTGTACAAAGGCAATCTTGAAACTGTATCAATGCAATCGAAACATATTGCACTCTTCTGATTGTTCAGCACATACTTGATTATAAGGCAGAGGTTTACAATCCCCAGCTTTGTGAAAACACAACATTTAAAAGAAACATCCTGATGTTGATCAGTCTCAGCTTTGTTGCAAAAAGCATACTGAACCATGGTTTGAAACCTAAACTGCAACTGTATAACATACTTTGTTCAACACCAGTCAAACCGAGCTACCAGTTACCTTACTGGTAAAAGAAAAACAAAATTACAAGAAGTGTAAAATGTGCAGATTTTAAACTCCAGCATTTGGATTTAGAGGAATAATTAGCTCATTTGAAAACACAGTACTTGCATGCAGTCTAAAAAAGCATGCTTACATGGCTAACTCCACTATGGGACCTGAAAATGTCAACAACTATAGGCACATATTGCATCTGCAATAACTTACTGAAATTACTGCATTATAACATTCACTAGATGCAACAAACATTAAAAACAAACAGTGAAACATTATAGACAGTGCTTCATAGGAAAGGTTAATAGGCAATATTTTTTAGATATAGCGTATTGATTATTCAATACTAATTACTAAAGTCTTGCAATCATATCAATAATGCTTTGAAGTATAAATATTAAATGTTAGTCTGGTCTATACCATTCTTTACTTAACAGTAAGATCCTGCTTTGCGAGGTCAAGATGACTAAAACTAATTTGGAGTCTCATTGATTAGCTGACTTCCAGAGGAAAAGGAAGCATCACATGTTCTTCAATGTCCCCACATGAAAAATAAAGTGCTATTGTCAGAGTCATTGCTCTGTTTCACTTGCAGTTAATTATTTCGCCTCCAGGAAATAACTCTTGTGACACGGCGGCAAAGAACAGGAAGTTGTTATGTCCTTCTTTGCATAGTTAAATTTGATGAGTCTTTCATAAATGTGGTCCCTGGGTCTTTGGTGTGGAATAAAACAGACAATGTTACACGAAGCACCCATCACAAAAGCTGCTGTATTTCTTAACACATCACTTTCACACCATGGCAGGATTGGGAAAATTGTGTTTTGTGCAATTCAGCGACCACTGAATATTCTGTGAAGCCACAGCTCATGTCCAAAATTCATCTTGTGCATCTGTTATCTGCTTTGGTTTTCTGTTGCTTCTACCATGGCTCTGAATCTTGAGTTTTCATCTGCCAGCAAGGCAGCGGGACTGTCAAACTCCAGAATCTATGAGAATGAAAAGGATGAAACAAAATAAGCAGCAGCATATAAAATCAAAGATTCAATTCACTCATTCCATGAACTTGTTTAAGGAGAAAAAAAATTATTAAGCCATATTTTTTGCCAGTAAATATTGCACATCCGAAGTTCCTGCATCTTTAAGTTATTTCCGGCAGATAGCAGATGAAGAGAATTTTAATGTGTGGAAAATATTGTCCTCAGACAACCTCGTTATGCTTTGGTGAATGACATAAACCGATGCTAACTGATCCCTAAAAGATACTTGATACTCGACACACATATGCTGACGTTGTTGACGTGGTTGAAACTATGACACTTTTTATGCAATTTCTGCATTATTGGATGTTGTAGAGTACAGACAAACAAGATTGGAGATGATATACAACAAATTAAAAGCTTGAATTAAAAGCTAAGTTGTCACAGCTCTATGGTTAACACATAGCAAAATAAGCAACCAACCATCAAAACTGAATATGTGGCCAATATCTTCTTATGCAGTAAGCAGACATTATGCAGTAAGTATTACACCATTTAGGGCGATCTGATTATAAAATACAGGGAGGAATGGTTTTTATAGTCACCATAGCAACAAATTAGAGGTAGATGCATCTATCACTATCTATATCTATCTATAACGAGGTTAAAGAGTGAAGAGACTGAAATCATTTGTGTGCATTTCATGTTCACTACTCGCATCAATCATCAACTTGAAAACAAGACCATATCAGAAAAATGTGCCCCGTCTTATCCACTCCATTGCCTCAAAGAGACCAATTCACACAGCAAAGAAGGGGTGTTTCAACTTGAGAATAGATTTCAACCACTGGGCTGAATTGTGCAATTGCACAGTCAGTCATGTTGCATTTATACACACCTGACCATTATCCAGGACCATGACCCTGCTGCAGCTCATTACTGTGTTGAGGCGATGGGCGATGATGAGGGTGGTGCAGCTGCCAAACGCACAGCGAATGGTCTCCTGGATGAGACGATCTGTCTCAGTGTCGATGGCGGCCGTTGCCTCATCCAGTATAAGAACCTGAAAAACACAGCAGATGAGCAAGTGTTACTGGGAGAATAATGAGGACAAGACAACAAAACAAATTACACTATCCACACAAAGTCTTGGTGCCTGTGCTCGCTGTGTATAATATAAAAGAATATTATTGGTACAAAAAAACATCACACTAAATACTGTATGCTACTCATTCATAGTTCATGCGGCAATTGTTAATTTGTTAACAATTGGCGCATGAACTAGTACCAGTGTACCAAGTGTTGGTGCATACCACCAGGTGGCAGTGTTATCCCATGCAGGGACAGTGTGAGAAACAGAGCGGTCTGTTTTTTCATTAAAAAACTGAGGAGAATGCCGAACAATGTTCCACATGTAAGTAAAAAATAGCTGTATTATACAATCTTCACCTTGCTGTTCCTCAGCAGGGCCCTGGCCACACAGAGTAGCTGTCGCTCTCCTACTGAAAAGTTCTCTCCGTTCTCTGTCACCTCTGAGTGGAGGGAGTGAGGCAGCTGGCTCACCTGCAGAAGGTCACACAGAGGTATGAAGACAAATTACAGGGGCTTATTCTATTCAAGTGACGCATCATTTGGCATAATCTGCCAATGTTTGACCATCTTGTCACTTACCATTTCTTTAATGTGTGTCTTCTCCAGAGCTTCCCATATCTGAGAGTCAGAGTATTGATCCCATGGGTCTAAATTGGTCCTATTGGAAGACAAGCCATAATTCTGATATTCATTAACTGGATAAAGCATCATGACAATTTCACATTAAGACAAGATGTTTAGTGATAAACCTTCATCTGACCAAGATCACCTCTCATCTGAGGTAACTGGTGTCCGTAAAGCAACCTGAAAGTTTTTTTATTAAAACAAAGGTGATGTTTTGTTTTTGTATCAGTCTTGCCTGTTAGATTTGGATCATCTGTTCTTTTATGTCTTACTGCTTAGCACCATTTTTGTTTTTTGTTGTGATTTCCCTCGTGTGGTTTTACATAAACACTAACAGACAGAGCTCAGATCACCAGCTGGACCCATTCACAGTAAATATATTCCCCAAAAACCTTCAAAAAGCCTTATTTCAGGCAAATGGTGAAATGTAGGCATGTATGTAAACAGGATCACAGAGACAGACTGGCCATGAACAATATACCTGGCCCATTTATGATGTAAAAAAAAAATTACTGCAGCTTTGAAGGGCTAGATTGACTGAAGGCACATCCCTGTTTGCAGTAGGGAGTTGCCAACTGTATGGGAAGTGAGCATTACACACATGCAAACATTTAAACAAATAGCAGACACCAATTTACACCACACCGTTGCAGTACTAACACTGAGGATTTTCCAGCGGAGCATTAATTGCCAAATTGTCTCTGCTCCGCTTATCAGTCAAAAATGTATTTTTTGAGCCAGAAAAATGAATTACGGTAGTTACAATTCTTGTTAAAAGAAGTGATTATAATTGGATTACCTGACGCTGCCAATGAAGAGCACAGGCTCTTGAGGAATGATGGCTAGCTTGCTCCGCAGGTCATCCAGACCAATCTGTGCGATATTGATCCCGTCAATGATAATAGAGCCTCCTGTCAGCTCTACAAGTCTGAACAGAGCAACACCCAGAGAGGACTTCCCTGTAAACACACACAGAAGAGAAACTGTGAGAACAAATGTGTGCACAAGTCGGAACAGAGATGCAAACGTAAAATGAATATGCTGCTGGCTGGGAAACAGAGAGTGTCACTCATACCTGATCCTGTGCGTCCCACAATGCCAATGGTCTCTTCAGGCAGGATGGTGAAGGACAGGTTCTTAAGCACCAGCGGCAGATCATCACGATAACGCATCTCCACATTCTGGAATTTGATATTTCCCTGCTGAGGCCAGGAGGGGGCAGGAGCCTCTGCCTCAGGACTTTGTCGGGGTGCTTCACTCTCTAGACACTGAGATAAGGAACAGTGATGGTATCTGGTATTAATCTCTAGATCTCTGTGGAGGTGCATGCCCCTGAACTGATTTGTAGTGATTTTCTCTCCATGTGCTTGCACTTGAAACGAAAAGAAAAAGTTGAGTTGATATTCATATCTCTGTGGTTTGATGGCTGTTGTGTGAAACAAGCCCTGTCATGTGCTCTGGGCTGTGTAAAGACCTCACACTGGGTTTCTATTTGCTTCTTGCTGTGTTTATCACACATATACAGTCACAAGTGCACAACAACACACACACACACACACATGTCTGGACATGCCAACTGCACCTGAATTCAACAGCTCTGTTGTAGTGAGCTGGACTGAGTCTCATAATGTGATTCTAGACGGTGTCTATGTGACCTTGTACAGTATATCTGAGCGCCACATAATCCACTGCACTAATCAGTGCTCTTACCTTTATATAATGATTGATCCTCTCAACTGATGTAAACCGAGCTTCAGTCTCTGTGAGCAGCCTCACTGTAAACTGAAACAAGCCAGTCAGCTGCAGGTGAGAGAAAAGCAGAGAGAGAGGTGGAAGGTTAATGATTAACACTGTCACACCAATTACTGTGAAACACTGGGTATTTACACGAGCTGCTCCCCTTCCCCGAATGAGCAGTACAACATTGAAAAAAATGTGCAGCCTAATAAAAAGATTTGTGGACATGGCTCCTTCACCATCTGACCAACCGATTTTAATTCTCTGTCGATGATGACATGCATGAAAGCACTGAGCATTTAAAAAACAATAAATCAGTGAGGTAACAAACATTTGAGGACCAGTAAGATTGACTCTGTTTATATTATGTTGGTTCTTTAAAACAAGACTATGTGACTTTTGCTGAACAAAAGCCACTGCTAAATGCTAAACAGCAGTTTAGCAGCTAAAATGTTGAGCTATTGTAACAGTGGCAGGAGTGAAGAACAGTCTTAAAGTCAGTTAACTGTATCAGACCAAGTAAGGTTGTAGCAACAAAATCTCTGAGTGTAGTGAACTGAGTAACCGTGGTTACTATTGCATATGAATTCAACACTTCCTTTGTTAGAGGAGGAATGTGTTATTTATAAGTTACACAGTCTCGCTTTAAGTTTTATTTATCTACGGAGCAGTTTAAGGAAGTGTGAACGAGCTTTAGCTCAGATTTACATCCAAACAGTTGGGCAGCAAGACAGGCAATGCAAACAAACAACTGCATTATATAAATGCCAAATGTTGAACCAGAAGTAAACCTGAAACAAAAAAAAGTGCACTTTTATGGTAGCTGCTAGAAACAGAAGAGGCTTTACTTTGTGACATTTCTAATTGAGTCTGGGGCTTGAAGCTACAATTTTTTTAAAAAACCTTTAGACTATTGCTGCCAGTGTTTCCATTCACTCTGTGTCACTACGTGTGTTTGTTTACAAACCTGCACTGCGTATGATATGGCCAGGCCTGCATAGGCTGGAGGTATCTGATTGTGCATGAAGACAATAAGAAGTGCTACAGCAGTGATAAGAGAGATGCTGATGAGGTCCAGGCGCACAGCCAGCCAACGCATTGCGCAACTGAAGAGGTAGTTGGAGGCCTGGTTGGTGTCCAATAATTCCTGATATCTGATAAAAGAGAGATAAACCCATTTCAGCCAGAACAAAGGGAAGAACTCTATCCTCCCATGGAGGGGAAATTTTGTGGTATGAGGTTTGGTATATCTGAAAAACTACAAGGAGAGATAAGATAAAAACTAAAGTTTAATGGTCTCCATCTCTGACGGACACCATTATACTCACCTTTGGAGGAAGTCATGCCCTCTTCCATATGCGTGGATGGTGGAGAGCCCCTGAAGACTGCTGGTGATGTGAGAGGTGAATGGTGATTGGCTGATGTTCTCCAGGCGCTTCAGCTCGCGAATCAGAACCCTGGAAGTGGACAAAGATAATCTTTTACCTTTAACTTCTTCAAGTAGGAATTAATGCTTTGTATTCAGTGTGTGCAAATAGGCTCCAGCATGTGAAGGGTTAACTTTTAGAATCTATTGGAACCATCATGAAGAACATTTTACTCAAACACTGAGCCAGGGTAAGTACAAAGGGGAATATTTTAAAATCTTGTATGAAATTTGAAGTGCAAGCCTTTATGAAGTTGATTTGGTGTATTTTTAAAATCAAAGCCTGCACGTCACACTGACTTGTAAGATCTTACAGAGAGCACAGACATTACATCTTAATACTCAAACACCACTGAGGAGTGAAGAAATGGAAAATGCATCAGCTCTAATGACGCAGTGGTGTGGCAGACAGGTAATGATGACACAGTGGACAGAGAGGGAGTCGATTCACAACACAGCAGCCATCTTCCTGGTCGTTTTCCCCACTATCTGATGCAGCCAGAGAGACACCAGACTCGCCATCCACGAGGCAGTGCGAGTGAGAGAGGTTTATTGACAAAGGTGGGCTGTCTTTCTACTTTTAGATGCCAAGATAGAATGGATGGTGCATGTGAATTACCAGTCTCCCATGAATCATTTGGTTTTCTCATAAAATCTGAGAAGAGAGATGGAAAGAACACGACACTTCCCCGCTTCGGGGCTGTGATCCAGACAAACATGTTTATGCCCTGGGCAGTTTCATTTCAGAATTCAATAAAGGCTGCTTTAGAAGTGGGAAATTTCAATGGGAGATCCAGTTTGATGTAATCGCCATACATATCCTGCGATGTCGTGACTTTGTAAGATACAGTATTTCATTTTTTTTTTTTTAAATCAGCATTGCCAAGGGTGATCACTATCCTTTCAGCTGGTGATCACCTCTTCTGCTTGCTTTAAGTGAGGTTAATGCTCAAAGTATATAATTCATTCCAATTGCAGTGTCTATTAAAAGATAAATGAAGATATTTTGTGATTAAACCGCTCAATCAAGAGACAATATGGTATCAGACTTGAATGAAGAAGTCAAGAATTCAAGTTTACAATTGATGTGTATCCACACCCGGGGAGAAGTTGTGATTTTTAAGGAGAGAGAAAGTTCAGAAGTGAACCCAAAGCAAACCAGATGCCATTACACCCCCCCCCCCCAAAAGCTTTGACTGACAAATACATTTTCAAATCAAAACGGTCACATCTTTATATATTTACTACCACTAATATACATGTTTACATTCTATTTGTATAACGACATTTATACCATTCTCACAGCTTGTTTTTGTACTTTCAGATTTTACACCAGAACAACAATAAGAGTGTCATGTTCCTCTTTATCTATGAGACAGAGGAAATAAGATATTATGGTTATTTCCCAAGATATCAGCGAGCTGTTGTTCCCCTTGGTGGATTCACCTTTATTGCGCAGTTGCTGCAAAACCATAAATAATGACTAAAGCAGAGTCACCAGATCATCCAGGGCACTCCTGCAACATTCACAGCAGAACAGAAGCTGTGAAGAATTAAATCAGTGACCAGTAACACTCTATGCACTCGCGGATAAGGGTTATCACTGCACTTCTTTCACCGTCTCCTGTCATATTTTGAAGTCACAGTTACTGATAAAAAAAGTTTGCATTACGTAATTCATAATCGTACTGTAGCAGAAAAGGTTGTGCTGCCATGTATACTGTTGACCAGTAATTAAAAGTGTAATGTAGCCCATGCTCTAATTGCAAACTACCCATGAAAGTCACATTTACAGCATATAGAAAGCACTTTTTACCAAACAGCATTTTACATGCATGAGATGCTGCATTTCCTTTCTCTTTACTTAAAACTTGCACTAACAATAAATGATCCAATATTAAAAAGGAGAATCAACTGATAGATTTAGCAAGAATTGCACATTATAATCTCATTAACATTTCATTATAAAAATCACAAAATTCACAGAGAATTGTCTCATATTTCTTGGCTCATTATTCTGTTTTTTTAGCTGTGCAATTACTTTGGATCAGTATAATCACGTTCATTAACGCTTGTTGCAGCAGCAGCAGGGCGACATCAGAAAAGCTGATAAATATACGATAAGCTACCTGCTGAGGACTAAACAGTAGGCAGACAAAGTTAGTAACTACAAACTAAAGGAAGTTTCAGATCTAGCGGCTGACAGGCCAGAGCCATGATAAGAACATAAGCCATGAGAGTCTGACCTGGAGACACGGTTGACAATGAAGAGGAAGACTCCCAGGGGCAGGCTGGAGATCAGGAACCAGGGGAAGACGATGCCCACCATTGCCAAGCAAAACAGCACCAGGGTCAGGTTCTGCAGCAGCATTTCAGCTTGCATGGTCAGACGAACATCCACTGTGAGGAGGAGGCATATTGTATGTCACACACACACACTCTCTTTGAGTCTCTCTTAGTGTTTTTGTGCCGTGTTTATTTATTTAAGTATGAAAGAGAAAGAGAAGATATGCAGGTAACATCGGCAAAAACACAACACAATACTCAAAAATATTGTGTTTAGAAACTAAACCAACCATCCACAAAAAAACAATAACCCACAAATGTCAAGCAAAGACACCAATGAAGTGGATAACAAACAGCCAATCACTTGGGAAAATACTCCATGTCAAACCACACTGTGTCTTGGCACAACACCTTGTCAAGCCGGGTGACTTAACTGACTGAGAGCTCTCTTGGGGGGAAAGGTTCACAGTCAAGACAAATCAAGCCTCACCCTCATCCATGTCCCTGGAGAAGCGGGTCAGGATACGACCCAGAGGTGTTGTATCAAAAAAATGCATGGGGCTGAGAAGGAGGCGGAGGAACAGCTTGTCGTGGAGCACGGAGGCAGCCTTCACTGTGCACTGTCAACACAAACAAGAGCCGTGTTTGAACATGAGACCTGACACGTGTAAACAAACAACTTTAAGAAACATAGGGAAACAGTCAAGGCTTGGATAAACAGACAGTTGGAGGGAAACAGTCGATGTGCTCAGCCTGAAACACAAACACACAATGGATAAATACAGTGGCACAAATATCTTGCCCGCAGAGTTACAAACACTACCTCACCATATGCTAAGCATGTGCACAGTGGTGGGTCCACCCCCCCCCTCGCACGAGGCACGCTGTCAAATCTTCATTTATAATAAGCTTCTGGGAGGCTGACATAAAGGTCATGACCTAATGTGCAAGAGACATTTCACCAATTGGACAGAAATTACATGTGGCAGCAGAGAACAAATTAATTCTATTAATGGAATATTCAACACTCCCAAAGATCTCATCACAGCTAGGGGTAAAAAAAGATTAGCCATCTTTGAAAAATTAGCAATTTCAAGTGGCACACATTAACGTGGGGACCCGACCTCTGCAATGCAGTGTCATGATGGGTTAGATTGAAAAAGAGGACGCACACCCGAAGGGGCACTGACATACACGCACGCACGAACACACACACATGCACGCACCCACGCACGCACTCACGTACGCACAATCACATCCTTCTTTTCTTTCTGCCTCTTTGTCTCTCGTGCACTCACAAACACACAAACACACACATTTAGCTATTGTAAATCTGTGAGACGTGGTAGTGGACAGATAAATGGATTTGCCCACAGGCGTTTTCAATTATAGCACTGGAACCATGAGAGCATGAATGAATGACAATAAAGACAATTAAGGAGGAGCACTGCTTAACTGCAAAGTCCATATATATATAAACATTAACTTTCCATATTCCTTTCAAACACCACTAACACTTTAAAGCTCACCAGTGTTCAAGAAGACAGAGCATGGGACACAAAGCTGGGGAGTCTCTGAGGAAAAAGGTGGGGGACGGCTTACCTTCACAAACACCAGCCCTCTCACTGTCTTCAGCAATAAAGCAGCTCCCATGGTGACAACGTAAATAGTTGAATAGTACTGAATGTGAGGGTTGAGTCTCATACTGTTGCTTGCCATCGTTTCATTCACCAAGATTAATGATGTGTTCTGAGGGCAGATGGAGCAACAAATTACTGAGAAAGACTGAGAAAAAAATCAATTTTTTTCCCCACATAGGAATTTTGCTTCTAATGAAATTGAGAAAAGCCCACGTTGGCATACAAAAAGTACATGAAAAATCAGTCAGTTCAATGATGTTTACTATTCTAAGCACATTTCTCAATGGCAGCCACTGCCTGCTTTACTGCACATCTGTTTCTTCATTGCTCGTGCTTGTTTTTAATTAAGTTTACCGCGGTGCTGTTACTTTTTTAATCATGCACATTCAGATTAATGCTCAGTCAGCTGCCACAATTCACTGAAGCATAGTAGTTATTTTTCTTTTGGGGGCCAAATACACACTAAAAGGAGCCGTCTATTATAATAAAGCTCCAAACTCACCCCACTACCCTGTCGGATCCAGTGGCTCAGCCACCAGTTACTGAAGGCTATGCTGCCTGTGGTGGAGAGGAAGAAGAAGATGTTGATGATGAAGATGATTGGACCTCCTGCTGCTTTGATGTAGGCACCATACACAGACCAGGCGACTGCACCAGAGCCCTTCTCTTCAGCTTTCATCAGTTGCCCTAAATGAGATGCAAGAAATTAAGTGAGAGAGAAAGTGGAAAAACAAAGAAAAAAGTTACTTGTGAGACATTCTGGCAGGAAAAAAAACATTTAGCATTCATTCTATATTTGGAGAATGAAAAGTGGCAGAGTCTCTCACCTCCTTCCTTTCTTTCCACCTTTGGTTCAACCTTGGTGACAACAACACCACTGTCAGCCTTGTCTGCACCTGCCCTCTGCTGTTTGTTTTTTAAATTCTCTTTCACCAGATTCTAAAAGACACGAAGGTAAGAGAAGAAAGTGAGTTTTGAAACATGCCACTGCCACAAATCAAATGAGCCGTAACAACAAAGCCCTGCAAGTCATTTAAACAGAGATATTGTTGACAGGGTCTTTAGCTGCTCACCAGTAAATCAATGCACGCATAAATAATGAAGGGCCTTGTATGCATTAACATTTCCCAGCCACTGGGCCTGCCTTTCTGGGCTTATGAATTATTCAGCTTGTAATGTTCAATGTTATTGTGTTGTGGGGGCAAAGATGCCTTATTCAAAAGAGCTGGCTTGGTGCCTCAAGTGCCCCTGGCCTTACCTCCTGTTGCATGCTGCTGAATAGGGTGGCATAGTCACGCTCTTTAGCCATTAGCTGCGCATGGGTGCCATGCTCGGCAATCTGCCCGTCCTTCATCAGAATAACGTCATCACACTCAGACAGATACTAAAAAGAATGAAAATATGAAAAACAAAGGCAGAATAGCAAAAATTTAATGTTGCAGACAAGTTGGACATTTAGAGTTTCAAACTGTAATCAGCTAATCGAAACAAAGAATTACACATTATGAGGGAAAATTTGATATCATTAAAATTCAGTCCCTTACCTGCAGCTGGTGTGTTACAAAAAGCACAGTCTTGCCTTTGGCAGCCCCCTTGATAGCTTTATAGAAGATATGGGAACCCACACAAGCATCTACAGCACTGAGAGGGTCATCCAGCAGAAGGATGGGGCGCTCACTGTAGAGGGCACGAGCCAGGCTCACTCTCTGACGCTGCCCTCCACTCAGGTTGGCACCTCTCTCTCCGATCTGGAAAGAGAAAGTAAAACAAAACTCAAAAAACTATCCTCTAGTTGTGGCTGCACTAAATTTGTATTGCATTAACTGAAACTCCTGTGTATGTCATTTCAGAAAAGAAAGTATGCAGAACTAAAAAAAACGATTTCTACTGATACCTCTGTCATGTCTCTGAATGGGAGCTCTGCAAGATCTGGTAGAAGACAGCAGGCTTCCAGGACGGCATTATATCTGATGAAGGAACAAATATATAAAATTAGGGATAAATCTCAGCCTTTATAGATTTTGTTCTTTAGAACACCATTATACACTGGTTGATCTTACTTGTCTTGTTCATACTCGTTTCCAAACAGGATGTTCTCCTTGAGTGAGTCATTGAGGATCCACGCTTGTTGGGACACATAAGCAAAACCACCACCGGCTGCTACATTACCCTCTAACAGCGTCATCTGCAAGACAAAAACTGATGGTTGGAAGCAGAAAAAGCACAAAATGTTCCAAAATGTTGCATTGTGTGAGAATGAAAGCTTCAAAAAGACTAAATCTATCCTTGGTGCTGTTATTCATGTATGTGTCTGTCTGAGGAGGAAACTTCTCAATCTAGTTAAACATCCAGTTGAATCTCACCTGTCCCAGCAGAGCAGACAGAAGAGAGCTCTTTCCGCTCCCAACCCCTCCGCAGATCCCAACCAGTGAACCCTAAAAAGGGAAGAAACAGTGGCATTGTGGGAAATACATGAAGCAGGCAAATGTTTGTCCAAGTGTTTAGTTAAAAACGTCCTTAAGCCACTTTATGTGTTTGTGCTGTTACCTTCTTAACACGCAGGTCAATGCGGTGCAGCGTCTTGTGCAGTGGAGGTCGTATGCTTTGAGTAGAGGAGATGGTGCTTTGTGGACTCTCCTGCTCCATGTTTGTGAGGAGACTCTGTGCATTGGGACCCTCCTTGTTTCCTTTGCCGTCCTCTGTGGAAATGTACAGGCTAAGCTTCTCCCTGCGCAGCACACGCTTCATCCCTCCTCGCTTCTTAGGGGGAGGAGGTTTTGCAGCTGGAGCACGTGCCTTTTCCCAAGCCAGTGTGGCATCTTGAAATTCTACCGCATTGTTCGGATCTTCCAATTTGACCAAAACGACCTCTCTGTCATCCATCATGAAGAGCCTCTGAGGAGACAGACACAGTGGGTTACTTTCTGTAACACTGAGTGTTGACCACACATTGTGATGGCACAAAAACAAATTTGCGCTTGCAACAGAGTTCTGTTTTTCTTATGAACAAGCATGTGGTTTACCATACATGAGGTTGTGCTATGTCATGAGATGTGTGACACTGCTGTGCTCAATGATAATACCAGGATACTTAGTTCCACCTGCCTCTGAGTACATCGTTACTTTATTATGCACTGCGTATGCATCAATCACAGAATACCTCAAGCCTTTTGGTGCGTCCTTGGCAGAAGTGCTTGCTTATTTAACCCTAGCTGCTTCTGTGAAACCATCTCTCAC
This sequence comes from Seriola aureovittata, assembly GCF_021018895.1. Lineage (NCBI taxonomy): Eukaryota > Metazoa > Chordata > Actinopteri > Carangiformes > Carangidae > Seriola > Seriola aureovittata. Next base: position 6,708,051 of record NC_079371.1, on the reverse strand, counting down.
TAACATGTGACTTTTACCATGTGTTTGGAATAAAATATGTCGAAAATGTCAGTATGCGGTGTGGGCGGCTGTGTTTTTAGCATCAACAAGAGCAATTTTATGTTGGCTCCGAGCAGCACCCACTGACATACTGTATACACATTCTCTAGGTTATTTTAGTCTCTTGACCTTTATACAGTGTATGTTCAATTTGCAAAATGAGATGTTACAGTGTTTTAACTTTGTTAGGATTGTAAAATCCCTTTTGTGTGTCAAAAAAATAATGAAAACTGTCAAATGGCATTAATACAGCTGGGTAAATAAATGTTGTGCTAGGTAAAACATAGCTCTGTGACAGGTGTGGCTGTCTATATTTCTCACCTGAAATCTTTTGACTGCCACAGCACCCTCCGACAGTGACCTCACAGCCAATGGTGTGACTTTAAGGGCAAAGGTCATGGAGTTGAAAACTGCAACCACAGTGAAAGCCTGTGGCAGGGTGTGTAGAGATAGAGAAAGTTATTAGCTTAATTGATTTTCGAGGGGCTACACCTGTAAAAGTTACTTAAATTATTTCCATTTCAATACACAACCAGGAATGCATGAAACACTTTAAGACGCACAAAAATCTGTAAATTCTCATCAGAGATGGAGACAATCTGCGGTCACATTAACTTTAAAAACAGTTGTAAACTCAGCTATCTCCAGTAGAGACAGGTGAAACCCAAATGTAAACAGAGATGATATGGTGACTATAAAAAATACCTCAGCTGCAGTAAGGTCGTAGCCTAAAGCCATGTGTAGAGTGAAAGTGCACACACTAGCTATCACAACTACGATGGGAGCAACGCCCACTGTGAGGCTCTGGACAATCCCAGCTCTCTCCAGTATCCCCCTCTCTTCAGATCGCACTTCTGTTGAATAGATAAGAAACAGAGAAGGGATAAAAAAGGCAGCGAGGAGAAGAAAGGGAGAGAGAAAAAAAAGTAAGGGTTGAGTGACTCCCAAAAGGTTCTTCAGTGAACATTCAGTCAACAACACCATAAGAGTCCCTAACCAACATAGAGCGAGTAGACAGAAATAGATACAAGAGGGAGGAGAAGGGCCTCACATCCATACATGGTATGAAAGGGGCTTCAAAACCTGCTGAACCTTGATAACTGTCCAAGTCTAATGCCCAAATCCTGCCCCCCCCCCCTTCATGTTTGTATCTCACAAATGCACACGCTAGCTGCTTTGTTAACCTACTTCACTGGGTGCAAACACTGGAACAAAAAGCATCTTTAATTCAGCCCCAGCAGCACTCTGTGTGTGTGTGTGAAATATGAGAGCTCCCTCCTCCTGGTACATGTTATTTCCCATGGGATTCCCTTTGGATGCTATGTGTGTTTCTGCGTGGATTATAAAGCAAAAGTCACACGCTCCAGACAAAAACGCTGTGATCATCCATTTAACAACAATAGTAAGTGAAGGGAATGACATTGTAACTCTTTAGACTCATTGGCCATTCAGTTGAATGCCAATTAATTATCATTATAATAAGTAATCACAGGACGGCAGCGAAAACGAGCCCCACCTGGCTAATTTGGAGCATGATTAAAAGGGGAAAATGATCCTTATCCACAACCTACAGCAAGGGCCTCATGAGAAAAGGCCATCGCTAATTCATGGATGAGTAGAGCTGCCTTGACAGTCATTCAAGATATCATAAGGCCCCAGACACCTTGCAAATTAACCTTGAAGCCAAGGGATTCAAACTGGCCTTGATTATAGATGATGGCACAGGGGAAGACTTAAAAAGAGCAACCTAATGAAAATGGATTTAGGGTCAGGGTTATCTTGCCAGTTCACTAAGAGGATAAGTCTAATTTCAGGTGATTAACTGACTATTTAGTCACTAATTTGTGACTACGACAGGTGTTCAAATGAGGTGACCTTTTATTCAGAGTGAGTTGGGAATAAAAAGCCTAATAAAAGCACTAAACAGCATGAAGTTTGCATTTCTAAAAAATATCTGGTCCTGACCACAAACAGGAAATGAGCAGTGTATCAGGATATCGCTGAGTCATTGGGCAACATGACAGCCACTCACTGTGAATATTCTGTGCAAAGGCATCTTCCCAACAATACATCTTGATGAACTTTATGCAGCCCAAGATCTCGTTCATCAGTCTCACACGCCGGTCAGTCACCGCCACACACTTCTTACGGAAATACGCCGTCAGCCTCGATGCAAGCATCTGTCCAGACAGGAATAAAGGAAATGATGACAAGAGAAAATAAGTGGCAGGGGAGGAAATGAAAGCAGACACAATCACATTAGCTGTGCAGACCTGCCCGGGGGACTAGAGTGATAAATGCTTTTCACATCAATACCAGGGTCTCCGGCTGTCAGGCTTCAGCTTAGAATGAGTGTAATTTGGAAATAACAGCTACAAAGTTGACAGGAGATTGATAGCCAACGAGTTATGATGCTTTTAAAAAGTGCTCGATGAGTTCTACAACAGCCTCAATTAATGATTTTAAAGTGATGAGTACCTGTGTCTTCTACTAATCACATTATTAAAAGTTCTAGCTCAGGAACTGATGGGTAGACAAGAAAGCCATGTATCTAGTCATTACCCTTTGGTAAAATTTCTATAATGAGATAGCAGGTCACTGCTATATTGAGTGTGATTGTTACTTGGTGTAAATTTGTATAAACATCTACAATGAAACTGCTCTGTTGTTAACAACACACTGACACTGTTGTTTGTGTGTGTGTGTGTGTGTGTGTGTGTGTGTGTGTGTGTGTGTGTGTGTGTGTGTGTGTGTGTGTGTGTGTGTGTGTGTGTGTGTGTGTGTGTGCGTGTGTGTGTGGTGTTATCAATTTATTATAACTTCTGTGCCTGTAATAAATGTATGCTGTATGTCATCTCATGCTGTCTGTACTGGCATGATGATGATGGCATTCGACAAAAGCCTCCAGCCTCGAACAGACTGGGATTTTCATCCGTTGTCTCTCAGTCTCAGATGTTCTAGCTGAAGTCGTACCATGGTAGGATAGAAGATGATGAAAATGGCCGACCCCACCAGAGCAGTAGGGCCCAGGAAAATTGCAGTGTAGGACAGACCCAGTATTCCCACTATGGGCCCACCAGCCAGGAGGCAGCCCACTGACACAGCTTCATACAGGCGCTGGCCGTCACTGGAGCAGATGTTGATCAACTAGGTAGAGAGACAGTGATATATATTACAAACTATTAAAAGTCTTCAATGAGCTAAACCTTCTCATACTGCAACCTTGCCAATAAGACTATAAAAGCAGTTTTTACAAATAGTTTTGCCCTTATTCCTACGTTTACTTGTTGGACAATGATTCCTCTTAAGCTGTGTAATGACTAATCTTAGACGGCCTCCCCTCCCTCGGGCTGTGGGATTTATTGAGATCTAAGCAGGAATGTTGTAAGAGCAGAAATTAAATCCATCTCAATCATCTGCATGTGGTGCCCTGCAGTGAGGGATGATTTAGTTAATTTGGAGATGAGTCCCCTCCAGGGTTATGCCACCTACCACGCCTGGCCCGATGTCTTTGGTGCTGCGCAGGCGGAGGATTTTGTGGAAGGCAAAAGTAAGAGCTGCCCCACGGAGGCGTGCTGCAGTGCGGTAGTTGACGGCCCACATGAGCGCCAGAGACCAGGAGCGAATGAGTTCCATGAGGAAGATCCCAGCCACCAGAGATAGGCCGTACGGCACGCAGGTCTCTACACTCTGGGAATACTCCAGCAGAGCTCGAACTAGTAGCGCCTGGGAACAAAAGGTTAGGAAAGGTACAAAGTGGGTAAAGGAAACAGAAACAGAAATAGTAACAGAACAAATATGAGCATAAAATAACACAGACAAAAATCAGGAACATGGAAGAGATAAAAATGGGACAGAAGAAAAAGGATAAAAACAAGGAGATGAAAAAGAGGGTACAATTGAGGAAATGCCATAGACAGAGATAAGCAGGGCAGGGAGCAGATAAATGAGAACAAAAGGATGAGAGGGAGAGGATGGAAGATAACACTTTATATCAACTTTTACATCCTCGCTGTAAGAAAGAGAGGTTCCGCAGGTCCTTCATTCCAGCAGCTGTCAGACTCCACAACTCCTGCTCTTCCTGACCATGTGCAAACTTGAACTTTTTCATGTACATATCTTGTGTATATTGTATTTATTAGTGTATATTTGGTGTATTTTTGATGTATGTTTCCATAGATGTTTATTCTATAGATGTTTATTTTTCTGCTGTGGTAAATGAATTTCCCAGTTGTGGGATTAATAAAATTAATCTAATATAATCTAATCTAATATCAGAGACCATGTGAGTAAAATAAGCATAAAAAATGGAAAGAATGGTTGCTCAGACAGACAGTAATTTAAAGGCCTGATTGAGATGACAAAAAAAAGATCAAGAATATTCTGTCATGACTTAAATAAGACTGTAAACGGATCAACTGAAGAGAGAATATCTACAACACTGCTTTGTCAGCAAGTGTAGTCAATAAATCAGACAGGAATGTGAGACAAATGCGTCATTGTGTAAGAGTTAAATCCGGTTAATGCTATTAGTTGTGGGTAGTAGCAGGCACATAGTGTACACATAACACGACACCAAAATAAACAGCTTACACCATGTGGAACAATGGGGTCGACTAAGAAACTGAGAACTCCAAGATTAATTACCCTTTATGGTAATTACTTAAAAATCATGATAAGGAATGTTTAACAATATCTGCGCTTTGTTGATGTTAATCTCTGAGCATGTTTTGGAGGGACGTCTAAAGCCAAAAGTGTGGCAGATAAGAAAAAAAATTTCTGGACCAAAGCATGACTGGGTACAAACCAGCTAATCTATGGTATTAATACGGGTTTCACTATCTGAGGCTTTGTAATCTCCCAGTATGTTTTCATTTCAATTTCCAGACCAGCGTGAAACGGGATAAAGTGATTTTCAGAAAATACACCGGGACTTGGGACTGCAAGCCAGCGACCATGCTGAAAGGCATATTAGCCGAATCAGCGGAATATAAAGGCAAAGAAGGATTTGGACAGTACTCACGGGCCCAACGAAGCCTGCCACCATTGTGAGGAGGAGGGAAAAGATGGCCACCAGCATGCGAGTTTGGCAGAACCTCCAGAAGACTCTTGTCAGGGATGCCCCCTCTCGCCCTCGTCTTTTTAGCTCGTCGTGCCACAAAAATTCGAGCCTGGAACGAGAAACCATGAGCTCAGAATGACATAACTCAGCCAAACCCATTAGTGAACTTAAGTCAAGAACATTTGGTCAAACTAATTTTCTCACTTTTTCATGCATGAGTGCTATGCTCAGTGCTATTATAGTACCAAAAAATAGTATGTAAAAATTGGCATTTTTTAACGGCGCAATAATCTTAAGTGAAAAGGAAACTCTCCCGGTAATGTTATTTTTCCTAAAAATAAGTTGAATAAAAAAAGTAAAGGTGCACTTCCAATTAATCAGACTGTCCGAAAGCACAGTGGGGGATATAAACAGTCTGTCAGGCAATCATTGCAGTTGAAAACTACAAAATAAATTGAAAGCAGCTGGAATGATAATAATGTAAAGGTGACCTACAATATACCATGTATGATGCATCACATAATTAGACTGAGAAAGGTTATACCAAATATGTTAAAGATGTGTTAATGCACTTTTATCGCTGCATAATGCCCATTGAAGAGGGTAAAATATCTTGTTGGCCAAATGCATCATGGCTAATGACGCAATAAAGCAGCAGCATAGCAGCTGCAGAAAGTAATTTACGTCCTAATGACTTTATTAAAAACGTATCAGAGATAGAAAGAACATTAAACCAACTAGCCTCTCACACAGCCTGGTAATTACTACTTGAAGTCAGATGGCGTTGAATCTAAGAAATTACAATTAACTGCACCCCAATAGCTGGATAGAGCACAGCTTGAGTCAGTGGCAAGTCAACTTCTATGTGAATAACATTAATCCAATCAATGGACAAAGCAAGGAAAAGTGGACAATGCACTGAAAGAACAGCAAAAATATACATTAACTTGTACCTAAATAAAGGTTAATATTAGTACACTATGTGTCTTTATATGTGTTTATCATGTACATAAGTTCCAAAGGGAAGAAAAGAGGACATGTAATTAACTATGCATAAATCAAATGGAAAATAACAATAAGATTCAAAACTCATACAATAGCAAACCTAATGGAAATGAGAACACCAGGGCAACAGCGTGGGATCCAAAGGAGGAGTGATGTGCTTTTAAACATGACTGAAATGCTCCTAACAGCCATCGGCTCAGTTTGCCAGATGGCAAGCGAAGCTGATGTTCCAAGAGCGCGTTGGCCAGGACACTGCGTTCAAGGTTCGCACCTCACTGAGCACCAACAAGTGTTAACTCTCCCAGGGTGCTCTTCCCATTCCCCCTCTCGCCACCATCTTTGCTTTGCATCAGGGTTGCATAACTGTTCTTGCTATGTAAACACAAAATAAAGCCCTCATGCATACCATCTCCCAGCCACGCCAATGTGATAGCTCTGTGCTCCTTTGCTCCTTCACTTCTATGTGCTCTTATACACACACAAAGCGGCAGAAACACTAACCTGTAAGCCCGGAGCCACAGCCTTTAAACAGAACAAGTTATTTACAACCCACACAGTTGTCACCAGACACAAGAGCAAATTTCCTCAAATAGTCTCCCCTTCTATATTGCTGAGTAATGGCCCCATGACTTGGCAGTATGTGAGTAATGGGAAAAGCACCGGTTTTCTTTTCAGTTTCAGTTAACACTAAATGCCCCCACTAAATGCCCCCTAATAAGCTTATTGTTCATTCATAGAATTAGTACGTTACTACAACGTATTTCTCAAGCCGTGGTTTGGCAGGCAAACAGTGACTCTTATCTCATGGTCTGCTCCAGCTGTGCTCCAGTCAGTGACAGCTAATGAATGTGACAGGGAGACACAGTGCATCGCAGGTAGAGGAGTTAATGACATAACCACCCAAGTCAGGCACTAACTGTCGCTGTAATCTCTAATCCCTGCTATTCTTAGCAGCCTCCCATCCCGCCACAATGTTCCTACGTTGGTCGAAAGACTGAACGTTCATTAGTTAAGTCTCACTGCAAAGCCTGAACACATGTACAAACATACACAATCCTAAACAGTTGTTTACGTGGAAGGGAATCGCATGCTCATCATTGGTAATTATCATTCTGGATATACCGTGAATGCAACCTTGGAGTTCAAACCTGTTGTTCCTGTTGCTGTCTGGTGTGTTTGACCAGGTTTATCACCACATTCATCTTGTTCACATAAAGAGCAGGGAAGGGTTTCTCAATATTTGTTTGGAAAAGGAAAACAATCTCAGGCACCCTACCGTGTGAGAGCGAAGTCACATTGCGTAGATCAGTTCACATGAGTATGCCCTGATACAACCAGGCTCCACTGGGTACTTGAAACATAACTTTTTCACCTTTCTCTGTATCGCCAATTTACCAACCAGCCAATGCAGGCAACTGCGCAGGGCCCAAAGAAGTCCCAGGTTCACTACATGTAAGTAATGTGATATTTTCTAAATTTGCACTACTTTTGGACAATATCAACTAGATCAGGTCCTGCGGTTGTAAGCTAATCTTGAGACCCTGTGTTTTAGAGGTATCATGTGTTAAAATCTTGTTTTTATTCATTTATTTTACATTGTACTAATCCTAAATAAAAAGTTGAGTTCAATCGAGTTGATACAAACAAAGTGACAAACAGAAACCCTAGCACAAGGTAGTATTCCAGCAAATGAGTGCTAGCTGATCTCCAGGTGTCTGAACATCTAAATGAAGATGCCATGAGCAGTCTGTGCATGTCAACATATTTCACAGAAAGTCCAAAACCAACATGAGTCCATCTCTCATCTCTTGACTTCTGTCTGTGGTTCTCAGCCTCATGCCCACTGCCCCGCTAATAATAAGTCATTTTCTAAAAACAGCTGGGCCCTGCAGCTTTCAGCAAACATTACTCAAACAAGAGTAAACAGTGCACTTTTACTGTTTACTGATTTGATATGTGTGATGTATGACAGCCGTATGCTGTACATGGGATCAACCCAAAATAAGCTACAGTGCAGAATGAAGGAATGTGTCAGCCAGGGCGACAGTGAGGCTTACTGATGTGTTTTTAATAGATTTTTGGACAACGATGGAGCTCCGAGGCACAGAGCAATAGTTGTAATTGGAATCAAATCATTGTTGGTTTTGGTCTTTACATGGGATTTGTTGACAATATAAGAAAATATGGAGCATCACCAGAATGAACCTTTAATGGGAACTTGGTGGCAACAGGGTAGACAATGCACAAAATGCGGTATGTGGGATCAATAGGGGCACTACAGCATATTGTAGCCTTGAGGACCCACTCACAAAAATACCTTTTAGTCTCCATGATGGTTGCATCCGATGTGTCAAACACATTATGAAAAAAAACCCAAATCTAACCACTCACAAATTACCCCCTATGTGGTACAACCTCACATTCAGACAAACCCTTTTCATGTCATGTCTCACCTAAACTATAGTTTTCTAGGAATCCTGAGTGTCAGCATCAAATAGACTTTTCTTAACACTGCAGGTCACTTTTATCAAGCAAACCTCAGCAGTGCCACGGTTACCTCACCTTTGGCAGTTGATTTCAGAGGCTTCGTGGCAAGACAGTCCCCACACATCATCTATAGACAAGCTGGACGCCTTGTAAGCCTTCAGTGCCAGTGGGGAGAGCCAGTGCAGAGTCATAAATGAGAAGAGGCCAGCATTATCGACTGGGTGCTGGTGCCTGGAATAGAGAAGAAGACGTGGAAATGAGTGAGATGTCTAAAAGTGCAGGCACACAGAGGTGCTATGTTGGGGGAGCAGGCCCACATCGGCCACTGAGAGAGAAGCGGCGCCTTTGCTCGCCAGAGTCGACGAAAGGTGAATCATGCCTGCAGTATTTGAACAGTAATTTGCACGCTCTTCACAGAAATCTGAGAGAGCAGCAAAAAAAAAAAAAGTTCAGGGGTAGTTTATCAGCCAGCATATGTTCAAACACGGTGCTGTCTGTCGCTGGGGATAAGTTCCCATCCCTTATCATGGCCTCCTGCTACTCCCTAACAGTCAGCTCATGAGGCAGGCAGCAAACACAACAAATGTGAACTTTTTGTGTCTATGTGTGTCTTTAAATGTGTATCTGTCTGTCAAGGTGCCAGCCTAAAACTGTCTGTCTGTTCTTATGTCTGCCTTTATATGGTTTACAGTCATAGAGACACCACATGAACTTAAATACAATTTTGTTTACTTGTGAGTTATCCTGAAGGGCTTTAAAAGCTGCAGGCTTTTGCGGTAGCGTCCTCGTCTCTTTGGCCCCCTCTCCACCGATGCCTCTGATTCCTCTTCCTCCAGCTCTGGTGACGGTTGTGGGGAGGATAGTGGCAGGCCCTCCACCCGCCCGGCTGCTTCGAGGGCATCAGGGAACATGGCAGACCCTCTGGGTAGAGAAGAGCAAAGCCACATTAATCAAAAACACATTTATGATACATGATAACAGTCTGAAAACAACTACAGATATTTACCCATTGGTACTTTGTAATGCCGCTACAGACAAATCCCCCCTACCTCAGTCATGTCTAGTTTTTAACAACAATGAAATATCGGCCTGTTATTAGCTTATTAAAGAGCTCTGAGATCTGATTACATCTGATTACATCAGAGATCTGACCTTCAAATTGCTCATTTTGTCCAACCAATGCTCCAAAACCCAAAGATTTTCATTTTACTTTTATAATAGACAAGCAAATCTTCACATTTCAGCAGCAGGAACGTTTACATTTTTGCTTGAAAAATACATAATTGTTGCCAATTATTTTTTTTGTTGATTGACTAAATCATGACTGATCACTAATCACTTCAGCTCTATTGAAAACACTGAACAACATCTTCACACAGTGGTAACAATCTGTTAGAATGGTGTGATAATAGTTTATTTTTGTCTAAAAAAATACTCCCAACCTGACATTTATGCTAACCTCTCAGTGGGAAGCACATGAATAAAACACTGTAATCTGCCTGCTCAGTCGTCCTCTAACCCAGAGAACTATTATAGAGGAGCAGTCTTTTGCTGAATCACCCTCTGAGACGCAGATAGATTTGAGAAATCACCTTGCTCACAGGTCACAGCCCCTCTCTGGCATACAACTAAAGTGCTTATCTATTTAAAGACGACCTGCCAGCAGCCCCAGGAGCTTGGGAGCAGACATCTGAGCTGACAGTATGTCCATACACTGTCACTGATCCCTTCAATAGCAAAGCTCCATTACAAGGTCAACCCAACTCGGTTTGGGGTGTAGATTGAGCGCCCATGGAAGCGGTCAATGATGAGATTCAATACAAATGGCCCAGTGGGTGCATGAACAGTCACATAAGAGAATGTGAGAAACAAGTAGTCACTGTCAATGTAAAAGTGCAATGCGAACTAAACTGGGGTTGAGAAAAAACATGAAAAGATGTTTTGTGTTTCCCTCTGCGGTTCTCAGTGCCTATATCACGTGAAGTTTGTCATATGGCTGTGAACTTTACAGATCTTTCTTTATAGAAGGGCCGCTCGCCATTCATGACAGTCATGAACTTTGTATCCCTGTGCTGTGTGTGAATCTCCAGGAACTAAATCAAATAAATCAAACTAAACATAGATACCTACAATTGTAACTTAACCTGTTAGTTAGGTTTGCACTTGACACACACAAACAGAAAACTAACAGCAGGTCACTGTTTGTGTTTGTTGTAGACTCACAGAAAAAAGCTGATCCACCAACTGATACAGCACAGAGACACAAGAAAGCAAAACTGAAAATGAGGCCATAAAAAGTTAATAAGTACAGTGATGGTACACAAAGAATGATGAGCACATTAGCAAATGCAATGTCAAAGGTACAGCTGACCCTGACATGTTATCTGACATGTGTTTCTAAAAAAGAGAATTAATACTGCCTCTGTAAGCAGACCAGTTTTGTGAAGGTCACTGAACTTAAGATATTTACTAATTTATTTCCCACCACTTCTGTCTTACATGTTTATCACTTTAAGTGACAAATAGGCTACCACCTTTTGCCCAAAACTTCAAACTATTACAAACTATTGCCTGGTTAGTTCACTTAAACAATTGTACACTGAGCTACTACAATTACTACCAGCAGCGACTGTGTTGTAGTGGCGTGTCGTATTAGTAATAGCTAAAATCACTGATATTAGCTGAGTGAAGCTTTCATTGACAATACACTTACATTCAAGCCGGCCCTGTTCGGATCACCTTGGTAGCAGTACAGATCTCAGGTCTTGTATTTATGAGCAGGAAGTGCTGGTAAAGATGTAGCTGACCATGGTGTCTCTTTTATAAGTTTTGTCATTAAACCTGAACTTCTCTTCCACAACCACGCAGACAGACTCTTCTTCCGCGGCGTAGCGGGGCTCAGATGAAAACACAGGCAGGAAGCGGCTCACGTGTATTCAGTGCGTGCTGCCTCCCCCCCAGCACCGTCTGAAACTCCGGTTCATCGTCACACGGAGCCCTACAGGGAGAGGAATTCCCGCTGTCACTCTGACATCATAACGGCTCCGCCAACCAGTGACGGTGCTGCATAGTCACCGCAGCAGCTCCCTCGAATAAGCACCATGGTAACGGGAATAATGACGAGGAAGTAAACGCTCGAAACAAGGAAGGGGTGGCGGTAAATCTGATTGGCCACCCGTTTTGAGCTTTGACATGATTTAACATGTAGGAAACTGGTTTGTTTTCTACTAAAACATGTTTTCTCTGTCCGCATGTACTCAGTATGTGTACATGTACATTCAAGTGCTCTGGTGCATGACACAACTGCTGTAGGCATATGTAAGGGAAAGCAACGCAAAGCAAGTTTAATTCTAAAGCACAATCCAAGGACTATTCAAGGCTTGACATAATGCATTGAAATATAAAAAAAGGAAAGAACAGAATAAAAACATTAAAGTGCAAAGTGGAGAAAGAAAGAAGAGATATAATTACAGGAAATGAGAGCAAAAAGTATTCATTATGAGTATTTAAGCTTCATTCAAAGGCAGACCTGAATTTAAAAGTGGTCAAGTTCAAGGCTAATCATCCTTTGGACGTTTTCTTCCACGCAGTACCTAAATGCTACTTCTCCATGTTTAGTTTGCACTCTGTAGTTTGCACAGTTAGCAGCCCCTCCACCTGATAACCTGAAAGGTGGAGAGGGTCGATAGTAAAAAAAAAAAAGATGTGTTTTGGTCCTAAGTCACTGAGAGATTTAGAGACAAGCAGCAGTACTTTAAATTCTATTTTCTGACGCGTTGGAAGCGAGTGCAGAGGCCTGAGAGATGGTGTGATGCGTTCAATTTTCTTGGTCTTTGTTAAGATAAGATGAAACTTTATTCATCCACTCAGATTCTAGCAGCAGCTTGGGGGGAGACCTGAGAAATGACAGTTATCTAACCTGCTAGAAATTAAATAATGGATATGTTTTTCTGTATATAAGTCTGTTTGTGTGTCTGTAGAGACTGGAATATAACCCACATTTGTTTATTATTATTATTATTATTGTTGTTGTTGTTTTTGTTGTTGTTGTTGTAGCAACCCCACAACAATGGACGTGGTAGGGTTTTTACTAAAGCAAAATAACTTGTTTCACAGATGGAAAGTTACCAAGTACATTCCCTCATGTACTGTAGGTTACTTAAGTACACGTTGGAGTTTAATTGTGCTTTACTTGACAATCTATTTTTTCATGCCACTCTTATAGTTAACTACATTTCAGAGGGAAAAGTTATACTTTTTACTGAATTACATTTATTTCAGAGCTTTAGTTAATCTAAATAAGTAGTGTATTAGTATTCATACATTTAAAGCAAAGGATCTGACAACTTCTTGCACCACTGCTTGTTTCTGATTGTAGCAGACAGGGCATCATGGTTACAGGGCAAAGGAAAAAGGACTGCATATAAGTGTGTGTTAGGTTATGCCCATGAGTTCTGAATGTGCAACATGCTTTTTATCATTATGAATTCATTGATTTTATAATCTTTCATATCAGTGGCAATTATGGGTCTCAATTATTACCGAACTACCGTATATTTGTCTAAATAAACAGTATATAAATGTGATGTTTACTGTATAATTCAGAACATTACAGGAATTAAAATGGAGGTGTTTGCGACTGAGTGTGGGTGTGTTTGTATTTGTTATAAGCCTACACTTGGCACCAATCCATGCACATGCCAGTCTATTCCATTACAAGTCAGGTAGCTATGAGGGTAAATATGCTGCAAAAGAGCTTGTGAAATTCAATGTGAAAATTTGTACAACAAAAATCTGTTTAAATTTTCCCTTCACACACATGGAAGTTAAATTTGAAGGCACAGAAAAAAAGAGCTTGTAGAAAAAATGTGAACATGTATGTCAAAATTTTCACTCAGAAAATATTACATCACAGAAAAATATTCACAAATGTGTACATTAATATTTACATAAAACACAACGACAGGTGCAAACACGTAATCCAACATTTATTTTCCTTTTCCATTTATTTTTCCGTTTTCCAGTACAACCACAACTCTGTTATTACAATCTCTCGAATCGTTCACTGCAAGTTTGAAAGTTCACAAATGTGCTTTCTTGACTTTTGCAACACTTGATGTGATAGCTTGCCCTTCTGCTGTCACTTCCGCAGCTACGAGTGCATGTTTTGCAACACATTTATCGCAAGAAGTATTGCAAAAATCAAGGCGCACATTACTTTGTGATGCGAAAGAGCACATTTGTCAACTTGCAGTGACCAATTTGAGATGTTGCACAGAGTTGTGGGAGTTGTAGCTTGCAGCTGTCATTTTATTTATGTAAATATCAATCTACACATCAGTGAATATTGTATTCAAAATACAGTTGTGTGAATATTTTGTTAAGTGAAAATTTCAACATACAAATTCATATCAACAAGTTCTCCTATTGTATTCTACAAGCTACATATTTACTTTCATAGGTGACCTGCATTGTGCATATCTGTCAAATCATAAGTACTTCTGTGCCCCCTACCCACACCAGTGAAGAAACTCTCTCTCCCTCTCACCCACCGCACTCATGTTTACATTTAATGGAACACATTTTGAAACAATAATTTTTCATTAATTTCAAGTGTTAATATGTCACCTGTATCCTACGGGGTACAAGGATTCAAAACATTACAAACAGAAAGAAACAAAAAGAAATAGAAACAGAGACAGACAGCAGACAGAGGGGCTTCAGATGTTGTGATAGCCTGCAATTATCAAGCTGTGCTGCTGGTGCTAATAAAAATGCTGTCACTGGCTGGAAGAGTTTAAACATCCTAACTATGCTTTGTTTACTCGGTTAACAGGAGCACAGTTGAGTCAGACTGAAGCAATATCTGCCAGACAAATAGTAAACCCTCTCTACAGTGTCTTGAAGTTGTCCTCATGTAAATGATAAAGACCTTAAACCCAGTTGGCTATACAAATGACAGCTACACTGAGACCTCCTAATGGGCCAAAGCAGTTAAGCAATGGCAATTTATAAATTTTGAAAATACACAAACAACAGCATAAAGAAAATCCAGAACAACAATACAGCTGGAACTCAGCGGCAAGCAAAAGTAGGTCAGCATACAGGTAAATCAGGCTTGTCTGCACACAGCAATTTTTAAAGTATTGTGGACATATGGGCGTCTGCTTTTGCTGCAACCTTACATGGTCTGCAAAAAATTATGTTGATGATCCTCAACTACAGGAATGTTTTAGCTACACTCTCACTGCTATGAGAAATTTGCAAAGCATTTTAAAACACTTATAAATGTTATATTTTGCTATTTAGGATCGATGTTCTATGGATTTGGGCATGTCATCCGGGGATAATCGTGTCTGTGCTCTAAATAACATCAAGATCAATATGCTGGCTCTGAATGTTGTGTGTTGAAAATAGGATAAATGGGAATTAAACATGTAAATTCTGTCCACTATGTCATTGTTTTATTGCAGACCTTGGTGGAGAATATGTTAGTGTCTACAAACAACATTTTTACATTTTCACTAAATCTATATCCCATAACTTAAGTTATATTTACCAAGCTATGGAGCATAAATAACCACTTAATTAGATTTTGACCAAAATATAAAAAAGTACTAAGTAATGAGGAATAATGGTGGCTCTTGGGAAATTGTTTAATCTGCCCAAATTGTGCCTTTGAATTTCTTAGACTGGTTATTCGTGGCAAAAAAGGTTTCAAGAAGTTAAATTGGTCTTCAATCAACATTAAAAGGTTTTGTTTCAGGTGTGGTAACAGGTGCAGTGATAGCCTGAGCAGAATCAAGATCCAAGCCGAAACAACGCAGATAAATATGCTCGCTCATTCCTTTTGTCCATCTTTAGTGCCAAACTACTCTCATTGGGATAAGCCAACACATGCTTTTTATTTGGGTGATTGATTTCACTTTGTTGAAAAATAAAAAAGGCTTTGAAACTGATAAAAATTATTTTCACACTGATTTGCCAAATTAAACTTGAGAAAAAAAGGAACTTGGTGAAGGGGACAGTTAGAGGCCAAAGTGTTGCTTGAACTTTTGACTGATGGTGGTGCTGAAAGGACTGCTGCCTAGATCTCAAAATGACTGCCTGCATTTCCTCAAACAAAGAACTAATTGAAAATTGTAAAACACACAAAGAAAAATACATAAAGAGGACCCCATTCCATCTACTACTGAGAGCACTGTCTACCCAAGGAATGAATACTGCATCACCTCTGAAGAGGATGAAGTCAATAATTACATTTACCCATGTACATGCTCCAAATTCACACAATGAAAAAACACCTGAAACTCTGATTCATATCAACAGCTTGTAGTTTAGTTTGGATCTCCTGCTGTTGACGTCACTTAGCAAATAACACTTCCTCAGGAAGTGTAACATCCACTGTGAACAGCATAATTAAATGTCATGTCATATTAAATGCCATGTTTGCAGTTCAGCTGTATTTCGGTGTTTAATAATAATATGTCCTTGAACATTTTGCTAAACTCTACATGTTGAAAACCTATTTGTCATGCACAAACCTGAAGAAAGTTTGATGGGACTTGACTCATGCTGAGGCCTACAATATGTCTACCTACATCAATGAGGTACCTAAGAGTGTCTCTAATGAAATCAAACTGAAGAAAATTCCATTTGATAAGCCAAACAAACACTAATGCATGCTGCTTGGAAAAAGCATGCCTCTTTTGTTCAGAGGTTTACACCATAAAGAATTCATAGGACTTTAAGATTTGATTAGAGAGACAAGAGACTAATTAAGTTATATCCATCAGTTTCTCCATAATTGTTGTGCTGTCAGCAAATATAAAGAGAATTTCAACATTTTCAGCCTGTGCCTCTACTTTTCTTGCAGTATCTGTATGACTTAATACAATGATGCAATCTCACTGGCAGCCTCCTCTGCGCTGCTGACAGACAGAAAAAAGCAATACATGAAATTGTGTAGAAAATCATTGACAGGCATTCACTTTACTGAGCTGGGAAATTTGCTGAACTTCTGCAATCACTGCTCTGAATCTCCTGAGACATCTATGATAACTGCCAAGCCATGGTGGAGTCTGGAGCACAGTGTGATCACACAACTTTTTCTTTTCTACCAGTGTTACGTTACATGATTTTAAAAAGTGCTGTAGTGTCATTGATATACATGTTCTGAGTAAGTGTATGAGTGTATCTATGGTTCAAATGATTCCTCAATCTAAAGCTCCAGACACCTGAAATTTACACAAAGATGACTTGAGCTTATGACATGGTGCTTTTACAGCTACATTTGGAATTTTTCAGTGTTCACCTTTGCACAGTCCTGACATAATATCTTCAAATGGTCCCTCAACATGCTGCAAACTTTGCTGTAGGGGAGACATTTCCATTATTTACGGCCTATTGAGGCTACTGTCCGAAATAAATTGGTTTCTTTGCCTCTACTATGAGAGTGATTGTTGAATATAGGTGCAAAATGGCAGGCCTACAAAAAGGACCCTAATCAGTCTCTGAGAGACTGGGACTCCTACATTAAACGCTTGTGTACCTGCACTGGAAATGTCTTCCCATGACATTACATTGTCTACATTTGACCAGTTATCCACAGGAATAAGAAAAATACATCGGCCAACAGTGAAATATGCAAAGTACATTGCCAATAGCTATTTGTTCACAGCATTTCAAAGGAAAGCTCACTGTTCTTTGCAAAATCATTCTCCCTTGATGATACCTCAAATGTTCAAATGCTGAGCACAGCTTGTTTGTTTTTTTGTGGAGGGTTGTCAAATGCCATTAATATTCATACATCAGCCAGTAGAATTGCACAATCTAATTTCTTGGCATTTATTAGAGTGCAGGTTTCTTGTTATTTTTTTTATTTTTTTTTTAATATTTTTATAATCCAACAGAGGGGAATGGTGCCAATTCTGCAGGGTTTGGGTATGCAAGGAAATTAGCAAATAGCAGACTTGGTATTGCAAAGGTGGAGACACTTGGCATTAATCATGCAGGAAATCATATATCTGAATGTGGAACTCCACAATTTTAATCTATGTGATGGGGAGGACACATAAAATCAGACTGAAGCACTTGATGAATGTCTAAAGCAGGTGTTATTAACTTCCAATTAGGGTTGCAACTAATGATGATTTCTCAACTGATCAATGAATTGCTTTGTTTATAAAATGTCAGAAAATTGTAAAAACATAAAAAAAATGGAGCCCAAGCTGACATACATAAACTTGTTTTTTCTGACCAAAAGTTCAAAACCTACAGATAGAAATTTTTCTATCACACGAGACCTAGAAAACCATCAAATATTCATGTTTGAGAAGATAGAAGCAATTAATTTTTGGCATCATTAAAATGGTTGATGATTAATTTTGCCAATGAATTGTTTCATTACTACTTAGAATAAGTGCTTTTTAACTTACTGAAGTTTCACATCACAGGATGAAAAACTATAAGTGTCCGAGCAACTGTGTCTAACTTCTACTCAGCTATCTGCCTCATGAAATCAATGTATCACCACACTCAGTGGTTTTGAGATCTGAAACTACATATGTGTATTCTTCCTGCTGGAGATGGTGCTGCATCTCCGGAGGAACTACAAAATCCCTGACAGTAACTTGGGGAACAGAGCTCAAAAGTTGACAATCAATCAGCTTTAATAGGGGTCAGTCATGCATTGAGTGAAAGCTCCGGGGTTGTCAGTGTTGATTTTGCTAGAATGTATCCCTGGGATCTTGATCAAGCTGTGCAGCAAGGAATCAAAAGACATTAACTGAAGACTGATGCAGTTTTAATGACACTGACACACTGCTTCATAGTTCATCCAGGGTAACTGTAGTTAAAAAGCCTCCTCATATTTTCTGGGAACTAATAAATAAATTATCATTAGCAATTATAATAAATGATCATTAATATGACCAGACCCACAGGCCACAGAATAATTCAGACTGCATCAAAAGACGATTTTAATCTGAACATTTGATTCAAAATGGTATTACTGATATGATAAGTTATAGGGTGTATCTCCAACAGGTGGAAGTCCATTACAGAATCTGACTGGCATTGAAATGGTTTAAATCATGACATTGCTGCTATGTTTTTTTAATAGTAAAAGATTTTGTGTTCCCTGCATTTTAGTTAATGTTGTGCTAGAACCAAGGACAAAATAGACAATAAAATGAAAATGTAACGCCTTTAAAGCTATTTCAAGTTAGCTAGATGATAACTTTGCCATTACATGTCGTATGTTAATCATGAACGTCTGTACCACATTCGTGCTATATTTTATTAATTGAAAAGATAGTACACTGTAACATCATACCGGTGTTTTTAAGTATAAGTCAAACTTTAAGAAATTTTCTACGTACCAAGTTGTTAATACCATCATTGGGTCTTTGTTGCTCATAAACACACTGACTTAACTTGAAGGCACCATTATAATAATAATCTTGACCATGTCAAACGTGTGAGCAAATAATTGCCTACTTACATGTCCAGCACTGGCTGCTTTCTTTGCGGTTTGGTTAACTCGAATTTCACACAATGAAGGTTATACCTTTTTAAATGAAGTAGGTCACCATGGTAACGGATACTGCATCACTAACAAAGTCTTTCTTAAGTTATGCGTAACTACTAGCAAGTAATATTAGTAGTATGAGGTTTTTTCGTTTCATTTAAGTTTCAGGTGAGATGTATGTCCGTAGTCCATATTAATGTTATTCATTTTACTGTTCTCTCCAAACGGGTCATGTATGTAAGGTAACGTTAGCTAGTTTTGTTAGTTCAATTAGCTACAGTTAGCTACAAGTCTAGTTAGTGGGTGTAAATATTTACTAACAACTAATCTTTACAGAAAGAACTGATTTGTATATTGCAGGTAATGAATCATTCCTATAACATCTTAATATTTTAACTATAAAGCAATTGATAATAAATAGCGATATGTTTACAGATAAGTTGAATCTATGTACTTTCAATGATAAACAATAAAAATAACATACCTATCTGTGCACTCTGGCTTTAAAATGCAACTAACAAGCTTGAGGCCTATAGACTCAGGTGCCAATTTATTACCTAGCTAAAAAACGAATGCAGTCTTATACATTAATCCTGCAATAATCCTCCTACATGAAGATTATAATGCTCAGTTTTTACTGTAATTGTTATGGCAAGGTAACAATTCAACTGGGTATGATCACTTTGGAGGCTGCAGTTTCTGGTACTGTTGAACTGTGTTGTGTTATGCTGACAGATGTTTCTATTAATTTGCCCACCCATTTATACCAAAGATGGTAGGCTAATTAACAGAAACGCCTCCATGTAGTTCAACAGCAGCACAAATACATCTTCCAAAATAAATATACAGTTCAACTAACAACTTTATAACAACTTCAATAATAACTTAACATTATAACCTTAATAAAACAGGAAGTATTGCAGGACTGCTGTATTAGACTGCATTATTTTTAGCTCAGTGAAGCTAATAAACTGACAAGTGAATGTAGTTGACCTTGCTACCTAAAATGATTAAAATCTATAGTTGCAATTAATTGTGGTAAATTTCTTTTAGAATTCCTGACATACTGGTTTATTGTAGCCGCAGTGTGTCCACTCCTATTTATAAATTGTAGTGAAACATAATATGTGAATTTGTAAACATCCTCTCAAATCTTTTTAGATTAATCAATACTTTCATCAAAGTGACACATATCTAAACGTTATACAATAGGTAACCTACTGTATAGGAAATAGCTAAGAGGTTGTTCATGCAGTAGTTAACCAGCAGTTCCTGACTGAAGAAGATATTAGATAAGTAATTTGTTTACTGTCAAGATGTTTAACACAACTGGAAAGCACAATGGTTTTAGTAGTATGAAATAAACAAGCCAATGTTCAAATTCCATACTTATGCTTATGCATATTTCCAACACTGTCAATTCATTTATTTCAATCAGCTGATTGTGGCTGTGTATGTCAACCAATGTGTATCAGTGTGATATCTGGTAACCAGTCATTGTGTGGCTGTCAGGACTAAAACTATTCCTTTCTAAGCTGCTTTCAGCTGTCATTTCAGTGCTGTGTTGACAAGCTTCACCTGCTCCCCTCCACCTCCTGTGTTCATCGGATCAAACCCCTCAGCGTGATTCAAGGTCCAGGTCCAGTGAGCTCATCAGATATTCTCCTCCATCCAGCCTAAGTTGAAGATGCAACTCCAGAAAGAGTGCAGTCTTCATCACCAAGCCATTGTCAGAGCTTCTTTTTCTATTCTGGCTTCAGGTAAATAATCATTTAGACTAATTTGACCTTTTCAGCTGTATAGACTGTTTATTTTAACACTTTTCAGTTATTAGAAAATGTACTACGCCATCATAAATATCAATATTGCAACATAAAACTGACTAACCATGATAGGGGATTTTCTGTATATAGCCCAGTTCTGTTATCTCCCATATTTATTTCATGGACACAAACTTAGTTTGGTCAGCATGAGTGTGCTGTCCCTTAAGGCTCAAGCAAGGGGTACTCACATACACCACTGCCAACCTCCTAAGGTGCTCGGCATCCCTGTAGGCCTTTGGGTGTATGCAGTTCAACAAGAACTTATTGAAAATCCTACAGTCACTTAACAGAAAACACCACATGGGGTTGCTTTGCCAGCTTTGATGCCAAACGTAATAAATACTTTAAATCAAAA
Organism: Seriola aureovittata; assembly: GCF_021018895.1. Lineage (NCBI taxonomy): Eukaryota > Metazoa > Chordata > Actinopteri > Carangiformes > Carangidae > Seriola > Seriola aureovittata. The sequence continues at coordinate 6,686,749 of NC_079371.1, read as the reverse complement.
GATTCTACGCCAGAGAACATGTCAAAGAATTCATGCCAACAAACTCACTCATGTCTAAAAATAAACTTTTTTTTTTACAAAAGTTTCCACTGTGCAGATAATTGCTGTTAGTGCAAAGCATTTCATCTTTGTCTAAGGTCACTCGATTAATAACAGCATGAAGAGTGGCCATCGCTCATTAGGAGAGAGTTTCACAATCCCATCTAACCTGGCATGAGCCGCTTGGTGCTGGCATTTCAGATCAAACACACTGATTAGGCCCCACTGCTTTCACCATCTAATGGGCCAGAAACACCACTGCTGGACCCAACCGCAGGAGGATCTGTGGTCAAGACATTTTCTTACCAGTGAACAGTATTAAATGGAAACGATTTTTTGGAAGAATGCCATGAATATATTTTACACATGCAGAGAGAGACTTCTCTTCTACCATTTCCTCTCCATAGCCTTCCTCTCAACTTTAGGGTCTGCGTATTTGATGTGGTAGAACTAGCTTAGGGGGTGCAAATACCTTATGGGCATTCACTGCTGTGCTTTCAACTCTTTCCTTCTTTGTATGATGATCTATGTAAAGGAGAGGGAAGCAAGGAGAGAGACAGAGAAAGAGAGATTGGGTAGGAACAATGAGATGCATTGTGTGTCATACTCCACTGAAATCTGCAGCTTAATATCCTGTGCCCAGACACCCCAGAGACCACAGTGTAAAGCAATTATTCCAACACTTGCCATTCATTCAGGCTAAAAGTGCATGCAATTCTCCAAGAATACCGAAACGCAGTAAACAAAAAACATTGTACAAAACATGATTTGCTACCTGCCAAACTAATAATCCTCAAAGAAATAGAAATCTCTTTAGTTCTAGCTCTAATATTCCATAGTTTTGGGTTCTAAGATGTCATTCCAAGTGCCTGCAGGCAAGTGTTTCAGGAGCTGCGCTGCAGCACTGGCACCCTGGAAATAAAGTCAATTTTAGGAGCTTTTATGCATACATAAATTAACGAGGGACCATGCAGCTTTTATTGAGACAGAAATCCGCATGAACATGGCCCCCGGTGCTGTGGCCATACACCCGCTGTCAATGCAAATCACCCCCCGGTGCTGGCCCACTGGCTGAAGAATGATAGTGTGAGGTGTAGCTGCTGTTGTGCTCAATAGGAGGAGCTGTTGACTCACGGCCTCCTGTCAACAGGCTGTTGGAGCTTTATCCAGTGATACATCTGGATAAGATTTAGATATGTAGTGATTTATCTTGTGACAGCTAAAACAGCAGCACACTGCTGTGTGATATGCCGGTCTTGTCAGCTGCAGACCTGTTGTGGACATGCAAAGAAGTGACACCCCTCTGCGTTCTTCTAATCCACTATCAGAGGTGATTTGTTTATCTTATTTTCGACCACATGTGTTGTATACATAAACAGAATCATCTCACCTGCTCACTCAAGGGAGGCTGTAATCATAATTAAGTAGATGAAGATGCCTCCAGGAAACAACATGAGAAGAAAAGGTAATTAAAGGTATTTTGAGCATCATGATTTCACCCCAAACAACCTGGTTATCTCCATGCATGCAATTATATCTATCTTAGACGTGATGTGAGTATGCATAAATGGATTTAGATAATCATTCAAAGAAATCCCTCAAGAATGACACTAATGCCCTTGAATTAACATTCAGGCTCAGTATTCAGATCAGCAGATGCCCAAGGACATGTTCAAACATCTCTCACAGAGACTTCACAAGTTGGGAGTTGTCCTACATCTCTGTCACTGCTGGTGAGGTAAATCACACCCTTGAACACCGTTTGCTTGCGTACACCTTGAATTGAATTAATGAGGAGGCTCCTTGCTGTGTCACAGCGATGAGAAGACAACAGTGAATAGAGACTGACATTCACCAGGGACTGCTGGTGGATTTAATTAGTCTGTGTTTACCTCCTTGTGTAATGCCCGAGAACCTGAAGCATCACAAGCATGTTTGTGTGCGCACACTCACTCACACACAAACAGCTGTGAAAGAGAAATTGCGAATGCCTTCAGTCTATCAGTGCGTAGGAATAGCAACTCAGTTGGGAGGAAATGCTAGACAGATAGCAGCTTCTGAAGGAGAGGAATGCAGTATATTAGTGTTTTGTTTGTGTCAGGGAGAGCAAGAGAGAAACCTAACGAGTGAGAAACGAGAGGCTGGTGTGAGGTGTGCTAGGGTTTGCCATCAGGGATGTTGTGCTGAGATCAAGTCTCACAGCGTGGAGAAGAAGTGTAGTGATGCACAACTCTGCACAGGCAGCATCTCTCACAATCCCAAGTGCACCATCAAGCAAGCAGAAGCTGAAATGTATAGAGTATAAGAACCATCATCATCAACAAAATGCCGTAACATGTCTTAGAAGAGAGGGACTAATCTTTGCTCTATTGCTGCATATAAAAAATAATGCAACGAATTACAGCAGCAACATTCACTCTTTTCTAATCATGCTTGACAAGAGCCTACGAACTAAGTGGGTTAGAGGTTATGTACTGTATTTAACATGCAAACAACTCCACTCCCACAATTCACATTTCATCTATGAAACCTTCTTCCCATTCAAACCATTGCAGTTAACAATGAATAGATGCATACGGAAGAAAGGCCTTGTAGGATCTTGTAGGCAAAACATACTCATTCCCCATTATTAATTCAGGTAAAAGGACTAGTATGCCGAAGTGCATGAACGCTAATTTTTCAAATGCAATGCCTGGAGGAGACGGAGAAGGCCAATGAGAGCAAATCATGTGTAATAATAAACCTTTGTTTCCCAGAGCAACAGGGGAAGAGAGCGCGCCGCCAAACAGCCCAGTGGAGGTGCATTAAGAACGCTTGACTGGGCTTTTGGGAGGAACCTCCAGTCCTGGCGGCAAGAGCTCTCTATCTGGCGAAGGTGGAGAAGAAAACTTCCCTCTGTAGAGTGTTGTATAACCACTTAATATATGGATCCAGGCAAGTAGTACACAAACACACACAAACATTTTGTTTATGTACCATGCCCCCCCCCCCGCAACTGCCTCACCAATTATACATCATTAACATGATCCCCTAGGTGTGTTTCCCAGTTAAGTGTGATGTGGCTGTGCTATGCCTTTAGCCAGGCAGAGAGCCAGGCTTAATTGGCTTTTCAGAGACACAAATGCCCTTACGTATGGTTCTAAAATCAACCTTGAGTGCAGCTACAGTAAGAACAAAAGGATAGACATCAGAAAAAACAATGCCCTTGAAGCAAGAATAGGCACAAACTTAGAAGGAGACCATTTGTCTTGTGTAGGTGTGTTGGTGTGCATCTCTTCAGGACTAATAGTACAGGTTGGCAGAATCTCTATCACACATATACACATGTTTTACTACCAGACTCCCTGAGCATCATATATGCAAAAATAAACTCAAACATTTTTTATATACTCAAACATCTTTTTATAATCAAAAATATCATCCAAGCATTTACAGTGTATTACAACAAATGATTCTATGCAACTGTTAACAGCCTTTACAGAAAATGAAGAAATATATCCATTTTTGATCTATGTTACAAACCAGGAACAGCAAAAAGAGAAGAGAGAGAGGGTTCAGAGGTTTGAAGTGTTCAGTTAGACCCTGATAAACCTCCTTGGTTAGCCCTGTAGTCCTGGCCCACACTGACACCATACAGAGCCAACCGCAGGCTCAGAATGTACAATGCCCTGCCCATGTGGGTGATGACTACATAATAATCCAGTGACTGGCGGTGGTGAGTTTCTGTACCTCCCAGTGAGTCGCTATGTCTAAAAAATGATTTGCACTGAGAAACTGACAGTTTAACCTCATGAAGACTTCGTCACCATGGTTGTCAACATTCCTGTAACCATGGAAATGCTGCTTTTTTATGTCCCTGCCACCTACACTGAGTCCCTGAAATGCTCACGTAACATCCCTTCCTGATCTGAGATCTGTGCTCAGTCTTCTGTGCCCTTGTACAGTCAGGTACAGTCCACAGACTTTGATATTTATGGGCTTTATACTGTTTCCTTCACATCTCTTCAGTGTCTCTGTGTTTTCTCGTCTGCCTGTCGTCTCTTCCACTTCCCAAAAGTGTCACCAGCAGAGTCTATGTGCTCTTGATGCCCTGGAAGCCGCAGAAGTTCCAGCGTTTTTCCAGACTGGCTCCGACCCCAGTCAGCTCCTGTCTGAAGGTGCAGGGCAGCCGAGACAGAAGAGCCTCCACCTCACCAGGGTTGATCTGTAGACACACACAGAATCAGCAAGGAAAAGGTCCACAATTAAAACTGATTTGTCTGCACACACTCATAAATCCAAAATCATTTTGAGCCCTTTTTTTTTTTTTTCTTACGTTCATTTGATCCAATGATTTAGTTCTGGTCCAGTTTGTGTTCACACTGACTTTTTTAAATGAACCAAGAGTCTAAACATCAGACATAAAACTGAGACTGACTGAACTGCTTTGGTGATGTTATCCAGCATCATCAGGACCCATGCGGGGAAATCAAATCAGAGTAACTTCTATATTGATGTTCTCTGGTGGCACAAAGAGCTCACAGAGAAATTACTGACTAGTAGACTGTAAATTCATCATGTTATGAATAATGAGAAATAGGTAGATAAAGGATGAAAAAGAGACATCTTGTACAGCAATATACTGAGCGTATTATTGTGGGACCGCTGTGTCTTTTTAATGGACTTAATGAACTGTGAAAGTACACAGGATATACACACACCAGACTGCTGCTTTAACTACGTCTGATTGTCTGACTGATCTCGGCAGAGTCCTGCACTCATGTGCTGTCACGCACATGTGTCACCATGGTTACCAAATCATTGACACGTCATAAATACATACATCCCTTACACAGATCACTTATAAGATCACTTCCTGTAACAGTTCCGATCAGCAGATGGATTTATTAGTAGTTTAGCTTTTGAATTTCATTCTAAAATCACATATCTACTATCACAAAATCCTGCGGTTGGTTCGTTTGCTTTCAGAACGCAAACAAACTTCACCAGAGAACCTCTTTTCAACAATCGCTGTCTGGTTGTTTAGTCTGCACCAGAGTTGAATCGACTCTTACCAGCCCAAACGACCCATATTAACCAGGTAAATGCACCAGAGTCTGTTCTGGTCACTTGCTGCCGATGTATAGTTTCATTTAATTTAAATTCTCTTTCCCTTAATCGGTTTTGGAACCTTGAACTTACTATTGTATTTATATTAGTTTTCCTTGAACAGTTATTTGTGTTAATACTGTAAAGCATTTTTAATATAAATATTAGTCCCCTAAACAAACACTGGACATTGGGTAAAATCAGACTGTCACGGATGAATCTCTGACGGTCTGATCTCCAGCTACTGGGAACTGTCTGTGACTGTGTGCCCTCACAATCAATGGCCTCACAGAAAATAAGCTGTTGACTGGTTGTCCTTTACAACGGCTCTGCACAATGTAGTCGTATCTAACTCTAACATGTCACCTTTGCAACTTTTCCTGTTTTGGGATTACCTCACTGGGCATGACTTGCCTTCTGTTAGATCACGACTGATAAAGTGTGAAGCATTTCAACTTCAAAGGTGTGTGGATGTCTGTGTGGTAAAAATGAGTGTCTGTGCCAAGTGAAAAGAGAAAATCCTGCACACTGAAAACCATCTATTCATCTAAATAGACATGTTTTGTTCTCAGTTGGATCTTCGTTCATCATCATCAGCCTAACAGCATACATATATACACACACATACTGTATACTGTCCTTTTTTATTTATTTATTTATTAACTTTTCTCTCTTGACTGGTACACCCACTGAGTTAACTTTGGCTCTGGCTCATACAACCAATTTTTATTATTTTTACATATTCCTCACCCCCTCTCTACTCGCACTGACTCGCTCCAATCACACCTCTGCTGCAATCGCACAATCATAGTGTAAGTAAATTTATAGCGACAGCATAGCAGCTGCCTGACTAAGCATAATCTGGCTCACACCACTCGGTGGGCTAAGGATCATCAGTCAATTGAAATCCTGAGGAGACAGAGCCAAAATGCAGCGTATGAGCTGCTGTAGACAACCCACAGTGTCTTGCATTAATAACCAGATTGTTCAGGCCCTGTGCCGGTGTCAGGACGCATTAAGGTCCATCAAGGAGATATTCATTATCATTATACACAATGGAGCCGTGTTTGGAGCCACTAGATAAGCAGTGGATTGGGCTTGTTGTTGGGGAGTCTAGCCAATGATATTGACAAAACTCTGTTGGCTGCTTGATGTGTGTAGTGGAGAGTTGGTGTGGGAACAACAGAGGCACACTCACACGCACACAGACAGACAAGTGTGGGCGTGCGCTCAAAAACACACACACACACACACACACACACACACACACACACACACACACACACACACTAGACAGAAAAACCCAAAAGGCATGAGAGAGGACAGTCACACTCTATTCTTTGCATGTGTGAGAATGAGTCAGGGTAGTGATGAGCATATTCAAAGAGTTGTTACAGAGAACACTCATTTCTTGGGGCAACTTCGTGGACGTAGAGACAAAGTTTTTGCAAATAATGAGTAAGTTAGAAGAGCCTGAAGTCTGAGGGATGCATCCCAGATTTTTAACGTGTCTTCTGTTTGGTCAGTGACTGCCAGTGTAAAGGGAGCAGAGACATCTGCCATTTTTCCTGAATGTCTTCTTGTCAGAGGCAGATAGCAGAAAAGGCCATTAATCTTAGTGTTACCTTTTGGAGGTGACATTGAAAGTTGGCATTTTGAAAGCCTCATGTAAGTGGCAGTGAAGAGCGATAATACGCCTAAAATGCCTCCTCAGAAAGATGGGGATAAAATAGCTGTGCTTTGCCAGACAGAGTGGAAACTAAGGGTGTCTGAGGATTGAGGGTGGTGTTTGGCTTCAAGTGTCAGGATGAAGGATCTAGTTTTAATATGTTCCATTATCAGGGGAAATCACACAACTAGCCAGATATGGCTAGACAAATAGCTGTGACATTTCAGGCCAGAAAAGTGTGAGAAACTGTCTCCAAAGTTAAACTTTCATCAGAACAGGTTTTTGAGGGATTTTGGATTGTACTTCTACCAGATGTACATAAGAGATGTATAATTGCTCCCGATGCTGTTTGAGTGTGTTGTTTGTGTGACTATGTTTGTTCTATGTATTTTTCTATGTAAATATTTCCTCTGCTGTTCTTAGGTCTAGGAACCGGGTTTATCAAATTCAAATCTAGTACTGAAAAAGAATCCTCTGTCGACAAAGAATAATTTGGTTCTTATTGAAGTACAAAAACACAGTTTACCTGTGGTTGTACAATGGTGTTACAGAGTGATGTGTCTTTCCATTCACAAACAATCTGCAGAGAGCACATGAATCAGAGAACAGCCAATCTCATTTCAGCTGTTACAGAATTAACATTAATTACCTACAGCTGATTGCAGGTTATGTTTAGGTTGTATTTCAACTGCTCTTTGCTGGAGGGTTTTGTTGCTCTACCTTCAGCTTTAGAATAATCCAGTGGTTTTCTATTGGATTCAAGTTGAGGTACATACTCGACCAGGTCATAGTTTTCCCTTTTTTCTTCTATAAAAACTCCCCAGCCAAGCTTCTCGAGACTGGAAGTTATCTTTTCATTCAGTATTTGGGTATACAAACTTGTATTCATAGTGTCATCTAAAAATGTCATGTCCCCTACAACTTTTGCACTCATACAGCCCCATATCAGCACATCCCACCTCCTGGCCAGGCCACACTAAACACGCTGGTTTCATTTGACCAAAAACTGTAACTGAGACAAGACTGTGCTGCCAATAATTCTTTTCATGTTCTTTGTCAAAAGTTAAATCTTGCAGTTATTTGCCATTTTGTGAGCAACGAAACACGAATTTCTACAGATAATTCTTGTGCCGAGTTTCAGTGCAAGGTTGTATAAATAGCAAATTGTGCGTGGTGTCATTTTTCTGTTATTGGTTATGGAGTCTCATAATCTGGTTTCTAATTAGTTCAGACAGTTCCTTACCATGTGAAGCCTTGCTGTATTAGACACAACATAGGTCAAGATTTAGGAAGCTGTTGTGTTCAGGTTATTTTATATGATGCAGTTAGCCATAACTGGATATCATATGTGTAATCAATTTTGTTGCATTGAGGTCGTACTTTGGAGGCCAAATACCCTACAATGTTGTATGATGGTACAGTTTTGTGATGTTGCACAGGGGTATACTCAGTTTCGTTGTAAACTGCACTCCTTTTTACCTTCTTGCTTGAGTTAGATGAGAAGATCGATACCACTTTACAAAATGTTGAACTATTCTGTGTAAGTGCATCGGCTTCACCTAAAGAGCTCTTCTGCAAAATGAATGTATTTGTATGGAAAGGCCTGGAAAAGCATTAAGGTGCACCGCTTGCACTGAGGGGCTGTGTCTCAACTGCACAGCAGGACACTGGCATACAACAAGCCCATATGTCAGCTCTGTAGGGAGGGACTGACACTGTGTCTGTGTGGGTGCATGTAATCTAGAGTGATGCTGAAGGCCAGCTTGGCTAATATACTTCACTGTGGAAGTTTTGATTCATGGGAGTCTGTTACCTTGGTGTCCAAACGCTGCAGGTAGGAACAGATGTACTCGATGCTCGCTCCAAATGGGTGAACGTGCAGGAACGTTGATATGATCCCTGAAGTAGAAAAAAAGTCATGCAAAGATGTTAACACAGAGACACAATACCAGTTTATCTGACTCCTTCTCCTCTCCTCTGACTGAGTGTAACACAAGCTTCGAGTGGCTTCTCCCAGAGTCCCAGTACTGTTAATAGCCTCTTGTATATTGCGGCTCCAGATTAGAGGGAGTGTTTAATGACGGCTTTGATGCCGTTGTCTCTCATCAAAGCCATACTCTCCCCCAGCTCAAACAAACCATCTGCTATCAGCTCACAGATAGGACCAGGAGAGAGATAATCCTCCACCTCTGCTTCCTTACCACCTATGGAGCATCCAGGGACCAACAGTTGAAACAAACACACAGTGTTAAAATCACAAGCTTTCCACAGACTCAAACACTAAAGCAAGAATACCACAATCACTGGAGTCCTTTAAGAGGAAAAATACTACCCTGAGACTTCATTTTTGCCACCTGCAGGGGGTCAGTCGATATTTGAACACAAACGATGTGCTTGCCTGAAGCTGCTCCACTGACCATGAATGAGAGTCTGACTGGGAGTCTAATGGTGCATTCAGATACAGCGCCAAGTAGAATTTCATGTTGATTTATTTGCATGAATTTACCCACTGGAGCAATTTTTGCTGTCTGTGTTTATTCGTCTTAAAGAACCAATGAACATGTTCTCCAGCTGACAGTACAGACGTTTGCTGAATCACCATGTTCTCACTCCATGTGTGTGGAGATTGTCGGTGTGTTTGAGTGGCAGAGCTCACACGAATGCTCAGATTCATTATCATTAAATGTTTTAATGATGACCATTAAACAATTCCAGAATTTAACAGAAACCACTCCAACTGTTCCTCTTATTTTATACCACATTTGGTCCTTACAAAGTCTTACAAATTGGGATAATAAGATTTTTTTGAATTTGATGGGAATCTCAAGCTTATGCTTTACAGTGTCACGCAAATTTGTAGCTCATTCTCAACGGTAACAGATGAGATTTCCCTAAAGCAAAATCTGCATCTTTTCATCTCTTTTTGTGTCTTCTTTATGTTGTTTTATGCATTTTGCTATGTCCAAATTTTGATTTGTGCTGTATCTAAAGAAAATCACAAAGATGTTTGGCCACGGTAACCTGCAGGACCCCCTTGGGTAAAACTTAACTGACCCCCTTTTCCCACCATTCTGTGAATCGTGTATTATCTTGTCCCCTTCAGATACCCATTAAGAACAGTGCCTGCAACTCCAGAAGCCCAACCCTGTACTGGAATACTTCCTGACCCCTAGCACTAATTGTAAATTATAAAAAGGTACAGCACAAATTTCTTTAGGAATATGCACCATGTAATCACAATATAACCTGAAATAATAAAGGTCCAGATAAACAAGGCAGTAATGCAGGACCTACCATAAGACCTCTGTATGTAGATGAGGTGTTTGAGGACCATGTCCAGCAATTTTCTGCAACAGACTATGATATAATAATTCCCACTTTATGTAGACATTGCTCAGGTGTACAGCTGTTTGAAAGCAGCCTTTCAAGCAATCTTCAACTACCTCTGTCACTTTTTGTACAAGAGCAACTCGATGAATTACTGAGGGAAGAGTGGAAGTGTGTGCCCAGGGTTTTCCCAGCTTGTCCTGCAAACTGCACTGTGACTACAGAGATACAAAAAAGCGAAAGATGAGTGAGGCAGTCGAATGCATCTAAGGATTATTGCCTTTAGATGTGGTCAGATGGCTGGTCGTACAACGCCATTCGTTTGATACACACTGATGAAAAAGGCGTTTATAATTTCAATTTGTTTGTTTTGTTTTTCATTTTCAGCTTCATAATGTGCTTTTGTGCTGCATATTCCCAAAATGTCCCAAAGTTTAAGAGTCGAGAATGGTGACAGCATACCAACTAGAAGAGCTTCCCTCTCAGAGTGGATGGGACTCGGTGGATTCTTCTCTGTTGGACCTTCCTTCTCCTGACTGCAGGACACCACTGTTGCTTCCTACACACCCACAAACACAAACACACACATACACACTCTGTTACCTTAAATGAGTCTTCTACCAGCCACGGTTTGACTGTGGCTGACGTGAAGTAAACAAGCTTAAATTTAAGCTTATTGGCACACATTAAAAAAAGACAATCAAACACAAATAAGTGGAGTGAACACATCAGAAAGTTTCACCACCAACACATAAATACAGAGAGACAATGAGGATGAGGATAATGAGGCGAGGGAGAATATTCAGACAGCAGCTGTAATTCTGAGAGGATTGAAATGCATATCACACACACACACGCACACACACACACACACACACACACAAACACACAAACATAAAAAGAGACAAGTATAAGAAGAACAAATAGAGAGAGAGGGGAAGAGACTTGGAAGGCAAATGATCAAGCTGTTTGTTTCTGATCTCTGACAGGAGGTAGAAAAAAGTCGGGGGAATGACAGAAGAGTTTTTGTCTGTTTGTTGTCCTACATTGTATTGTCTCTACTATTTCCACTTATGGTGTGGGATGCCTAGTGGCCTTTTTCTGTTTTTAATCTATCCATAACACCCAGCGAGTGTGTGTCAGTGTGTGGGTGTGTTGGCATATGCACATGTGCAAGCCATTTTGACTTTATGACTCCTTTATTTCCTAGCCCAGTTGTGTCTGGGTGATTTATTCAATGACAAATGCAGTTGCAAGGGAACTGGATTAGACTGTAATGATCTGTCATGTCACTGGAAGAGGTTAGAGAGGAAAGTCAGAGGAGGAAGAAGAAAAAAAAGACGAGAGAATGAGGACACAAACAGTATCTGGAGAGGAGTCAGGAGGGCTCAACATTTTTCCACTTACACTAGTTTGATTAGCGCTCTCCTCATTGCCTCTGTCATTCTGCTTCGACATCTCCAGCTGTGGGAATTTAGAAACATATCAGGGATAAACCAATGAGAGACAAGCTAAGTGCTAATGTAGACATACGGGAAAGCTTGGTTGTGCACAGCATAGTGTGCAAAAACAGACAAATACAAGCAATGTTGATTTTTGGAATCATGTCCAGAAATGTGCTGAATTTGAACAAATAAGACACTGAAATCCATATAGATATAATTAAGTCTTCAAAGTCAAAATTGGCACAAACAGTCAGCTATTACATTTGTAACATGCAAAACCACTTCAGTGCTCCTGGGTATTGACTCTACAAGTCTCTAGACTCTGCAGCATTCTTCTAAAAGATATTCCCTCATCTGGTGTTTTGATGATGGTGGTGGAGACCGCTATCTAACATGTCGGTCTAAAATCTCCCATAGGTGTTCAACAGGGTTGAGATCTGGTGACTGTGAAGATCATAATTCACATCATTTTAATACTCAAACCATTCTGTGACCCCTCCTGCCTTATGGATAGGGGCATTTTCATCCTTTTGCTCCACTAATATGTCAGGTTTTTCCATTCATTTAAGCCAACTAAAGGGGTATTCTAACAGTTTTACACATGAACATCTATTCACTATTCACCATTTTCTATGTTCTAGGGCTGACACTTTTTCAAAAAGCCAAGTAAAAACAAATTAAAACTAACATGTAATTTGTCTGAATTCAGTAACAGCCATATCTTTGTTGGCAGCTTTGCCATTGAAGGTGTGAAACCCAGAAGACTTTCGCACACTGCTTCTCAGCCGCTTCAGAGTCACGATTATTTTTATTAGCTTCGTTTACTAATAGGTCAGTAAGGCAGCAAGCTGATAATGAATTTTAAGAACACCCCCTGCTGGACCAAACAGAAAACCTACTTCAGTTGGTCTTGTGCTTAAGAACTGGAAAATTTTGAATTCAAAAAGGTCATTTCAGTTTGAATATTTCATTTTTTCCCACATTATAAAGAAAGTCTGAATTGTGAATAAAAAGTGACATTCCTCGTATGCTTGATATAAATGGTGTGTAAAAAGTTGTTGTCTGACTGTCTGAAGGCAGAAGTATTTATAGTTGTTCTGAATGGCCACAATCAAAGACGAGGTGAAAAGCCTCTATTCAGTGAGGTTAAACATGGGGATAACACTCTTGGGGGGGGGGGAGACGGACTGTTATATAATCCTCTGCTGCTCCGAAGGATGCTTTCTACAGTATGAGGAAATAACCCTGGTGATGTCATCAGGGTTATCTCAGTTTGGGTTTAAACCTCTACTGGGTGTGGAGTTTAAAAGACACGGACATTAACCAGGCAGGAAGAGTAAAATAAAAAGCAATTTTTCAAGCTTGACTTTTACCAGGAACTAAAAGTCGGGATATCTCGGCTGCACCAAGTTTAACCTTCTTGTGTGTGTGTGTGTGTGTGTGTGTGTATGTGTCTTGCACGGCCCTCCCACTTTACAGATATGCAATTCTAAGTCATTAGAGTACCCCTTTAATTAGAGAAATAATCAACAGATCACTCAAAAATGAAAATAATTGTTAGTGGCAGCACTAAAATATACATGAAAAAAAGAAGAATATAAAGGCGTTTGTTGTGATCATAATAAGCTGCACTGGTGTCGATCCAGTAATGTGTGGTGACAGCTTGGTGACAGCAGGGACAGTGATTAGAGCAGTGAAGGAGAACTGATGGCATGAAGAAGTCTCAAATTAGAAGTTAGCGAATTACAAATTCACCTATGCATTATATGAGAGCTGCAGTCGTCTCGTACAACTCAGAGCAAAAAGACAACACATGGAGCAGCTCCCAACGTGAATTGAGAGACTCTTGTTTGTATTATTATCCAATTTAATAGGCGATTGAACCCGAGGCTGATTTTAATGACAGCCCTTCCTCTCATTATACCGAACCAGAAGGAACATTAGCACTTTATTACTTGGAATATGGGACAACACCTGAAACATTAGTAAACATGACATGCCTAACAGAGAAAAATGACCCTTGAAACTTGAAACTGCTTAATAAGGTTGTAGATTGTGGTGCACTGTACTTAGTGTACTCTTGTAATAATACAGCATGCCACTAATCAATAGTAGATGGAGCTTTGTTGGGAAAAACATAAGTCAGTGTAAGCAACGCATTCAATCAAATAACAGATGTGATGTTGGGATGGCTGAATAATGTAGGAGTGGCTCTAACTGATGCTGTGGGCTAGAACAGCTGAGACCGCACCAGTGGTTTACATTAGTGCAATGTCTTCTGCAGGTAATATCTCCCTATCTAGTGATCACACTATTACTCTGTGTACATAGTGAGTGTGTACACAGATCTCTTAGATACTGCCTCTTGGTCAATTCAAACAAAATGACTGATCTGTGGGATGCCAGTGCTGATGTGGCCCAGAGGACAAAATGTTCAGGAATGAGAGAACGTGACTCGGTTGCTGGTGGTCGATGTCAAGTATATTCTCAGCTGCAGACAAATAAGGAAGCAATTTTACTGCGGTCAACCATGCTCAATATGTTTCTAGTTAGGAAATGAATGGATATCATTTGTTTTTTTGTTTTTTTTAACGTGGCTGCAGTGAGAAAATGCAGTTCAGAGGACTGGACACAATAACAGGACAGAGAAACATCCTTTCTGGTAGAGGAGCACAAATTCTTATTAAACTGCATTTAGTTTAATTGTTTCAGTAAAATGGATGGTTAAAGACTTTTTGGATTTGAATAAGTATGTATTGTAGTGAGTTAAAGTGTGTGCTCTAGACATTTAAAGATGTTTTTAGACTCATTTCTATAGATCTGGTACTGTAGGTATTTGATATGTTTGTATAATTTGCACAGGAGGATGAATTCCCACTAGAGCAGAAAGTTGCAGAAATACAAAGAGGAATTTTATGTTAAAAGACTGTAACTTCAGAAGCTACTCACTAACTCACAATTAAAGCCTCATATTAACTTCAGATGAACATTACAATGTATTTTTCACAGAATATGATTTTGTCTGCCATCTTTTACCTCGGAGACATGTTAGGAAGGGACTTTTAATGGCGAGTATGAACAGAGTGTATAATTACAGCAAGCTGCTTCAGTGCACATGCTGTATGGGCATGTGAGCATCTTTTAAGATGCATTTGAAAAAATAAGAACCTTTAATTTTTGTCCCACACCACTTACAGTGGAAATGCATAAAGAAGGTATCTATTACTGGCTAATATGAACAAGGGGAATGATTACAGTATAGCAATGTTAATATGGATAACTGAACTTACTGTTTAAGTGCTTCCTTTGTGTAACGGTTGGAAAAATTCCTCTGGGAGCATGTTTCCTGTCCCTGCCTACATCTCTCTGACACTCACACACACTAACATAAAAGAGAGATTTGGAGGAAATAGGGGCTTGACTTCAGCAGAATCTTTTCCCTCTTTTGTTGATATTTTCATAATTTATGACAATATTAATGTGTGATACAGCTAGCTTTGTAACATTGTAAAAACAACAACAACAACAACCAAACTACCAACCTAATGCACTTTACCATTTGTTAGGTTGTTCACATTTAATAGCATATATATATTCTTCCATCACTAGTCTTTGTTAATCTACCTGAATGATGCACCAGGTGAAACATCACTGCCTCTGACGTCGTCTTGATTAGTTGACTTTAAGTCACACAGCGAGGACAGATGGTACAACTGAACAAAACGGCAAGTTTAGTGTGAAACCAGCAACTAGTGTAGACTTTACACTCACATGATCAAACTGTCCGTGTTGTAAACTGCTGGTTATTTTCATTGTGGATTAATTTCACAATTAATCACTTTGTCTATAAAATGTGAGAAAACAGATGCCTATTATAATGTCCCAGAGCCCTGGGTGATATTTTGTCTGACCAACAGTCAAAAAACCCAAAGATACTCTGGTGTATAACTAGTGAGTGTTCAAATGACTCATTGATTAATAAACCAATCACTTCAGCACTGAAGACATACAGACAATGAGAGACTAATATAAACTGTCTTTAAAGGTTTTTCACAGTAAAGCATCACAAAGTTTGAATGACACTAAAAAAGTGTCTAAGCAATGATGGTAAACAGTCCTTCAAATGATTATTGGTTAAATATATTTTTCTTTTAGGTGCTTGTTACTTTACAACGTTAACCGTGGGGAAGTCATAAACTTTTCATCTGAGCCACATAAAACTTGAATGCTGTTCAACTTTTTTGGAGAGAAATTAGAAATTAAAGAGTCAAAAAAGGATGTTTTCTACACCCTGGGAGGAAAATGGGAACACCAGAGCACTGATTGAAGTTAGAAATTGCCTGTCTCACTGTGGTAGGGCCTTTCCCGCAGTGTTGCTATTATAAAGATGCTCCCATATAGCTATTTTCGGATAGCTGATTAGCTTTTCTTTTTTCTTTTCTTTTTTTAAAATTCTAAACCAGTTCAAATTACAGAGTTATATTCATAAACAGAAACTACATATTACAACTGTCACATTCTGTCTTTTTGTTTATTGATGATTTATTTCTACAATTTCATCCATGCGCTGAAACTGCTCTTGAACTAATTTCTTTCTTATTAAAGTGCAAATTAGATAGTGTTCACTTTCAAACAAAGAGAGCAACCCAGAGATGAACTTTCCTATGAAACACATTAAGAAAACACAGTAGATTCTCCCCTTTTCTTCATTCTCAGGAAACCCAGCATACAAAAGTGCATTTTCTCTCAAACCAACCTGCATTACGTGTGTGTTCTGCAGGTTCTGGAGACCTTCCTTCAGGGTCTGTACTTGGTTCTTGAGCTGTTGTTTGTCCTCCAAACTCTTCTCCAGCTCAGCTTCCCGCTGTTTTAAATCTTCCCTCATTTTTAACAGTTGCTGCAAAACAAAATAAATAAATAAGCGATAAACAGTCAGCCATTCATGCTACAGTGAACTAACTAACCGTGATGATACTAACCTCGCACTCAAAGGAACAATCAGCCAATTGCTGTATTAATATTCAGCATGTAATCCCTACACCAGTAATTACAACTTCAGCTTGTTTCACAAAACAATTAGACGCTGATGTGAATTATATCTTTAATAAACATTTTCTAGACAGAAAACAATTGTTGTATTCTATCCTATCTTATTCTATTCTGTTGTACCATATGTGTCCAAGAGGAGTAATTTGCCAAATCTCTTGCTTGTAAACACAAAATTATAAATTACATATAAAAAGGTAAAACTTCATGAGAAAATTAACACTCATTTGTGGTTTATCCTTGCTTTGGGTAATGCAAGAACTGGTGTTGAGAAAGCTTTGATAGCTAATTTGTCCTCTGAAGTTATCTGCCTAACACAGATGAAAAGATTCACCTCCTGCTGTGTTAATTTCAGCAAAAAAAAAGAGGGTCTGCAAGTCACAGGGGTGTCTTCACAGCCAGGGGTTTTCATCTGCACTGCTACACACTGAGTTGTTACACACTGTTTTTTTTTTGTTTATATACACTATAATTCATAAAAGAAGAAAACAGGTGGTGATAATATTTCATCGCAATTTGTGTGGCTGCGTGATATAACACGTGGACCCTGGCAAAGAGAGGTGTCCAATTTTGTTGTCTTCCAATTTATTAAAACTTTTCACCTAATCTTTTGATACCAACATGCAATGAGAGATGTAAGCTGGAGAGGTAATTACTCTCTGCAGGCAGGAAATGAACAGTAGGGCATTAATGGATTCTTTTCTTATAAAACATCCATCAATCATAATTTCCAGTGGGGACACTGGACAAATGCCAGAATGAGTCAATTTAGTAGCTATTTTGCATTGAAAAGGTACATTTAAGGGTTTCTACCATTATTGTACTTTTTCTTTTACACATAGAAAAGTTGGTCATATTATAACCTACAGAACAATTAGTTAAGAATACAGCTCCAACACAAGTTGTTCTAAAGGTTTTGATTATATATATCACTCATCAGCAGATTTAGCTTGCCCAGTTGAAATGGAATTGTAGATGCTTTTCTCTTTTCTTTTGATCACTTAGAGGAATAATTGTCCGTGTTTGACTTTTTTTCTTAGTCTGTGACTGTGATTTAATTAAGTCGGTGAATGGACCCAAATAATGGCTCCCAAAAACTTTATTTCAGCTGTTTTACGGACAAGTGTTTCTGTTATTTTGTCCTTCTGATATGTTGTATTTATAAATAAATACGAATTTTATCAGTAAACCAAAAAACAGCTTTACAAACTGAGATGGCTTTAATTCGTAGATTTGAGACTGAAGAATTTAGTGGTAAACTTACTGTATGACATTCAAGGCACGTTTTCAAACAAAGAAAAAAAAATCCAATACTTTTCATTATCTTTCCTTGAATAAATGGTCTGAAATAGTTTTAATAGCCCTGGGTTTGCCCCAAGAAGTATCTGTACACTGTTTGAATTATAGCACACAACCCTCCAATCTCAAGTAAAACCTATTCCAACTGTGAATAGGCTTTCCAATAACCAGAGTAAATCTGAAAATATTATTTTTTACTAGCTCTTCATGAAAGTCTAACAGCTGCTCCAGACAGCTGTACTTTTCTGCCTGTTCCCAGATAGCTCTTGGTTTTCTCTTAAAGTACTGGGTCTCATGAATAAATGACAGCTTTTCAGTGTGCAAGGAAAATTCAATGGGTTAACCTGAGCAACCTTGTTCTTAAAAAGAACCTGGTGCATAACAGAAATGAATAGCAGATTAAACTTATTGTTGGACGGATGACTGGAAAAAAGTGTCTTCATGCTTCTGTGTGTGTGTGTGTGTGTGTGTGTGTGTGCGCATATTCATAAGTACTACCTTCTGCATGCCTTGCAGAGCCTGCTGTAAGAAGCTGAGCTGCTGTGAGTGCGTGTTGTCCTCCTCACTCCTGATTGGTTGGTTCTTGCCTTGCTCCTGTTTGAGCAGCTCCACCTCGTTCCTGTAGGCGTCCAGCTGGCAGCGCAGCGAATCGTTCTCCTCCTTTAAGGCTTCTGCTTGGGATACACCTAGAGATTTACACATAAAGTACAGGGATCATCATATAATGTGTCTGTCTTATGTATGTCTCTCACTACAAATCATCATCCAGTCGGGTCTCAGTTTCACGGTGTGTATTTTGATCCTTCGTTCTCAAGTTGTCCCTGACCTGGCTCTTTTGTGGAAATGTATTTTTTTCAACAAATAAAAAATTGAAGGTCGTACATCTGTTCCACAGTGACATTTACAGTCGTGAGTGAATTGCTCCTTGTTCAGTTGAGTTTGAGCCCAGAAATATTGCAAAGGATTGCGAGGAAGTGAGAGGTAAAGCATTAAAATTCCAAGCATAATTGCAAAAGAGTAGAGCTAAGTTTTAATTCATGCAAATTTCAGGTGTCTTAAACTCAAAATGCCAAAATGTTCTCTTGATAGATGTCTGCCCTTAAAAAGATCTCAGCCTGTTCCTGTGGGACAGAGTAATTCAGGAGAAGATCTTGTGCCAATCAATTAGCCAAGTAGTCAGACGTGTCTTGCTAAAAGGTGGGTGAAAAAAATTGAAAACACAATCCGCAGTTTAAATAAAATTTACTCTTGGATTTGTATATATTTTGGATTATATCAGCAACTATGACACTCAACAATGTGGATGACACCCTCTGAATTTGCTACCACTCCGATTCTTGCCTCTGACTTCTTTGACTTCTTTCTTTGGCCTGGGCTCATGGATATTGTAGTAATCATCCACCATCCCTAAATGATGGACAAAACATGATTTCTCTGAAACAAAGTTGAAATAAATAAAACTTGAGGTCATAATGTAACGTGTCCTGTGTTTCCAGTCTTTAGTAACACTGGATATCAACCACAGAAAAATTTGAAATTCAGTGCTCTACATCTGCAAATCTGCTATTGCCTCTATCTAACACAAAAGGGTCTAAAACTCAAGGTACAATATTGTCACACAAACAGGAAATTGTCATTTGGATACTCCCTCCACACCAGATAATCAGACACCAACAGTATATTTATAGACAACTGAAAACTGTGATAATCCCAGAGACTTTTGTCCATGAGCTCTCTTCTGCACATTTGACCTGACCTATTGAGCAAAGAGAGGAGACAGTGGGAGTTATTATTATGTGAGAACCGCTCAGCTCCAGAGATGTCCAGTATTATCAGCTCGGCTCTCCCCCTGTGGACCTTGAGGGGAAGCTCTTTGGGAAAGTGCAATACACTGACTGGACTGGGGAGATAAGCCCCATCCTGTGCAACTGTGTGAGTGTGTGAGCGTGTGTGTGTATGTGCATGAAAGCGTGTCTGGTTAGGTTTGGTGTGAGTGTTCATGAGTGCTGCCTGCAGTCCATCATGGAGGACCATTGGCAGTGTTAATGAACTCTTGCTGGGTGAGTGTATGAGTGTGTGTGTGTGTGTCTGTGTGTCTGTGTGTGTACTTTTCTCCCAGCAAAATGAAGGTTTGAGGTGAGAAGAGTATTGATCTGAGAGCCTCATCAACTTGGTGTGAGGAGATGTCAACTGCTTGGCCAGATTCTGAGCAATTCCCCTTCTGTTACATAACAGGGAGCGCTATCGACCATCCATGAGCGTGCATGCACACATGTGCACACACACACGCACGCATGCACGCACGCACCTTTAGGCATACAGTGACGCACACAAGCAGTTCTTTTGATTTCTATTCTGTACATGAGTCAGACACAGAGCATCGATTCACTTTATAAGAGGCTGCAGTCATAACACAGGTGTTTTCAGCCAGGCTGGTTGACGTGTAAACATGCCCATATGCTTAAAGGTTAGTGAGTAGTAGGGGGTGTATAACAGTCAGCCTGTTAACACAAATACCAAGAAGTGTCACATTAACACCTGTCACCTCAGCCAATGCCGGAGCATCAAGTGAAATGACAGGTCTTTGACAGCAATGCTAATGACTGATAGCTAAATAGCAAGTTTGCACAAGAGAAGGGGCTGAGCTCACGACTGCATTTACATACATTTGCATGCTGATTAGATGAGCTGTCATATTAGCAAATGGCAGAGATCAGAATGATTAAAAGGCACGAAGGAAAAGTAGGTGAAGAGACCACAACAACATGCAGAGAGGCACAAAACACAAGATGAGAGACAGCGTTACGTGGTGCACTGGTGGATACTTTAGACTTATGGGTTATTGTAATGGGGGTTGAGAACTGAGCGGCACCATTAGTTTTTGTTGCTTCAGCAGACACAAAGAGACTCCTCTGAGGGAGAAACACAAGATTATGGCACTTCAGTGGTATCCCAATCTGAAATTACATGGCAGCTGGCAGGTGTGGACACTCTCTCTCTCACACACACACACACACACACACACACACACACACACACACACACACACACACACACACACACACACACACACTCTTTACATCATTCACAAGGGTGGACTTGGGTGGATGTCCATTTGGCAGCTATGTTGAACATCAACGCAGTAAAGCATGTGCGGTGTGAGCATCTTGATGTACTGTGAATGTGTTTTTTATTCATGTGGAGTTGTCAGATGGTTGTCAGATGCTTGGGGGATGATTACTGCCATTTCCGTCAAATGCAGCTGTCTCCCCAAGTTATTTAAAACCCTGTGTTCGCCCTCTGGAGATATTGATCAGTGTATGGCCTGTCATCTTGACAGAAGTGATGAACTGTGAATATATATGCATACCTGAGTCCTCAGAGTCCTTGCTGTCAGGGGCGTCCTCCATGTCATCGTCGGACATCTCCATCTCCTCCTCTCGTCTGATGCCCATCAGCTGCTCGTTGTGCATGTTTCTAATCTCCTGAAAAACACAACGAAAAGAGAGGCAGGTCAGAATGGCACACATTTTGGCAGGTACCAGTAGGAGTAGGATTATCAGTGGCGCACCTCTTTTATTTCAGTGTTATTATCAAGCATTAGCTGTAAGGAACACTTATAACAGATCAGTACAGAACAAAGGAGAGTAGATGAATAAAGATGAAAAGGATGGTCTCAGAGCTGGGGCTCATTTCCTCCTCTGGCACACTAATAGGGCAGATGGTAGCACAGATATAGCTAAACCCCACGTTTTGTACTTCACTGTTCTTGTTACTTGGGAGAAAACAGCACATTAATGCACCTAAGTAAGAATATGGCACTCACAACCACAGCTCCTGCCAAAAATGGCAAAGGACAGGACAGGACAAAGAATGACGAGTGCACATCAAGTGTACTGTTGGTTTTCATAGTGTGTTATTCTAATCGAGTGCACATCTGGAAACACCAGCAGTAAGTGTGAAATACCGACCCTCTCTGTTTCATTTCATACTCGCAGACAGGCTCACTAATGACTACATCTGTCTGGAGACCAGTAACCAGAAGCAGGTTTCAAGATTAAGGTCAACCCACTGAATTGGATTGGCTGTAAATGAGAGAGAGAAAAGCAAAACAAAAAATAAAGAAAATCCTTGTGATACATGACACACATTACACTAAACCGTAAACATAATGTCTATGAGAATCTGTGCTTGGATGTTTGTTTGTTTTTTAAAAATACCAGTTTTCATTCCCTGTTGTGAGCAGATGTTTGAGCTACAATGGTACAGTGTCTCCTTTAACGACACAAGATCTAATGCTAATGGAGCAGAATAGACAGCAAAGCTAACTATGCTGCAAGGACACACACACACACACACACACACACACACACACACACACACACACACACACACACACACACGTATCCCTTTTTCCTTCAGAGGTTGAAGGTCACAAAAAATGTCCACAAGTAGACCAGCACTGAGATCAGGAGTAGACATGCATGTAAACATGGGTGGATTGTGGATGTTGGCAAAATAAAAAAAATAAAAAAAGAGATAAATTCATTTTCTGTCTTATCAGAACAAAATCTTTTTAAAATACTTTATATGTCCTCAAATATTTATGACCTCACACACTGACAGGCTGATGCATAAAATTTAGCTTTCCATTTTTCCATTATTTGACCACATTATAATCGATAGCGTCAAACTTTTATCACAGCTAACATAGGTTATGCAGTAACATGCCTTAAGACTCCAGAGAAATAGAAACAACTGGCCTGGAGTCAATATCATGTTTTAAGATGTAGGTCTCTCTTGCAAATTCAAATTGGCTCATTTACATTATTTAGTTTTTAAAGTGGTTTATGCTGTGAGGTTAATTGCCTTATTTAAATGATTAAGTGTGAAATTTGTACTTTAATACAGTGTTTTTGCAGAGAGAGTAACACTTAAATGACCTTTAGTAACGTATAGTCACTTATCACAGGCTTTGCTTAAGTCTACTACTGCCCATGATTTATGTATGTTTTACACAACCATATAAAAAAATATCTGGTCATCGGGTTAGATGTAAAAGGTTCACACATTTAACACAAGACTCAAACAAGTACACAGTGAAACACACATGTATATACTTACAAATCAATGAAATATTTACAACAACAGGCTGTAAAATACTCTTAAACAGCTAAAAAAAAAAAGGGAGCAGAGAGCTGCACAAGAGTAAATAAACTTACAACCATCTGTCAGCTGACGTTATCAGCCTGAGCCCGTGGCGGAGGTCAAACAGGTACTCTACACACACAAGCACATACAGACACACAACCATCTGGTGTATGCGGAGCTCACTGTGCACACACACATACAGGCACGCACACACACACGCACACACACAAGCACACACAAGCACACACACCATATAAAAACACTGATAGAGGGAGGCAGCTGTTATTTGATTCTGCCTGGGAGCTGCAGCAACTCAACACCGTGGCTTGTTCCTCCATATTTCACCTCCAGGCCAGAGAATCATACTGAATATACAATATGACTGAGTGAAACTGGTTGCCTATTTGATGATACACTACCCCTGAGCAACAGCACTTACTTACCTATGCTCTTTACACTGGCTAGTGGCTGCCAGTCCTATACACTGCAGCCTTTAAGGCATGTCTCTATTATTAATGTGAAATTAGTAGATCTGAGAAAACTGATCTGAGAATCCGATCCTTTCCTTACTATACTCTGCTGCTCTCTTCTGTAACAGCCGGGCTCAACAGTGCAGCAACCCACCGCAAAACCTGGTGAAAATTAGTGTGTGAAAATGAAATATTATTTGAGTGCGGTGGTGAGTGATTGAGTTCAGACACTGAGGTTGGAAAAATACACAGATTCACTAAGCTTTGACACTAGTAATCATTAGCAGAGGAGTGGAGATGACATTCAGCTAGCACCTTCTCAGTTTTAGCTGATGCTGAGCGTCGCTTTCATCATATCCGATGTCTTTAATTCATGTGAATTCTGTGAGTAACTTGATGACAAACCTAAATTAAACTTGGCTGTCACCACTACATTAAAGATAGATTGTGAGTAAGCAACCTCTGCTCTGTAACACCACTGTACAACCATGCGTTTCTTTAGCTCTAACAAATCCAACAGAGTGAGATGTCACAGTCTGGGGTGGCATTCTGTCAATTCAATTTTCCCTACAATCATATCAACAATTTAAGCTAATCAAGACGCTCATAAAAAATAAGGTGTGTGAGATCAATAAGTTTACAGCTGTGTTATTTCAATGCGTCAGATACACAGGCCATTTGATCAGCATTTATCAGCAGATACCCAATATCAAAATATTAACATACTATATTGAATAAATACAACATTATTAAATATTCTCACCTTAAAAAGTTGGTATAGTGAATTTGTTGGCAAGCTGTCACTGAAAGACACATCCAGCAGACACAGAGAAACATTCATTCAGCATTGTGTTTCTGGGAATTTGATTTATTTAGATCCAATGTTCATTCACCTTTTAGCTCCTTTTTTTTTTTTGGCCTCTACTAACTTCAGAGATTAAATTCTGGCTCTTTAGCTGCTAAATGCTCCATTGTGTTCATCAGCTTGTCACTAACCTCGTCGTCTGTCTGCTGTTTGCTGCTGGGCAGGTGGTGTACAGCTGGTTTTGAGAGATTTCTGCTGAAAACTGCTTCGTGCTGCTACTGGAAAACAGTGTAGAGCTGAGGGGAACTGCACCGTCAGGTAATAATTATCTGTAGGTTCTTCGCAATGAACGAACCCTTTCACATAATATAAACATTTAATATTAAAAAATGTTGATTATGGAAGTTCGGAAAATACTTTTGTTAATGTAGTTAATCTATATTTCAATTACTTTTTGGGGGGGCTTATTTTTAACAGTTGAGTGTGACCTCACCTATCGTTGTCAGATTATTCGGTGCTCTGTGTATAACCTTGCTTAGACAGCTGCAGAGAAATACAGACTGAGTTCAGGCCACTGCTGTACCTGCTGTAAGAGTTTGGAGTCCAAACGACTTCATCTCCCTGAGCACGCATGCACATGCACACACGCACACGCACACACACACACACACACACACACACACACACACACACACACACACACACACACACACACACACACACACACACACACACACACACACACACACACACTATGTAGTTTGACTTTGAATGACAAAGTCTATTCTCACAGCTACTGAAAAGTGTAAACCAGCCTGAAGAGGAAAAACTACAAAGAATGTTTGAACCATGACGTCATTTAAAGGATTTCTGCATAACAATGTTTTCTGAATGAGGACATATTCTGCAGTGGAGTGTCAACCCGCAGTGGTTTCTTCTCTTGCATCTATGGCCATGCTGTACTCCCTGGTGTATGTAGTGTGTATACAGAAACTCTACAAAGGAAGTTGAAGAAGTCTGGGAAAGACTGGACAGATCCCTGATGCCTGGAAACACTGCCATCCACATAATAGATTTTAATACTTCCTGCTAGAGTGTATATATAGAAGAGAGCCGTTCTCCAACGAGTAGCTCCCTGAGAGACCCTCAAGGTCTGAGCGAGGGAAGGCAACAACACAAAAGTCATCTTTACTGACGTCACACAAGCAGGGATGTACTCAAATATTTGCGCAAAACATGCATCATTCAGCTTTCTACTTACTCATCAAGTGTGTGTTAAGAGATCTCCATGGTTACACGATGGTTAAGTTTTAGATTATTTGACTATGTTCATGGTTCTGCTGCAAATCTCAACATCAGAGAAACATGTTTTCTTTGCATCACCTACCTTTTAAAGAGAAGCTTTTGTACAGGTTGAGTGGTGCTTCTGCTGTGTGAGATTCTGTTATTTTTGTGCATGTGCATGTCTAAATTTGGCACTAAATTACACCTTAAATTGCTGTTTTTTCATACTGAGGTTCAAAGAGACTTACCAATCAGATATGATAATATGTGATCCATTAGACCCAGGACTACAACACACTCCTGACCCTCTTTCTAAGTGCTATATGAAGGCAGCTGGACTTGCTTGAGGTTCTTGAGGACGTTGCCCCTCTCATCCGAAAGGCTTCTTCAGTTCACAACTTTGTATAGCACTTAGAAATACTATGGCCTGAACGACTGAGGCTCTTCACAGACCCTCCATTACATACAACCCATCATCATGCTAATTAATGCTCCATTTGGCAGTGAGAGAAAAATTGGCGAGCAGATAGTAGATGACAAAAATGCTGTTTGATTTGAAAATGAATAAGCTTTTATCTCTCAAGATGTTCCCATTTAATTATCTACTCAAAAAAAAAAAAAACAAAAGTTTCAAATTTGCTGGTGCAGGGGAAGAAGACTTGTGCAGATTTACCTGTGTCCTGGACAACCTTTGAGATGGAAAACTCACCCAGCAGCTCGTTTCACTTCACAAGGGAGGGCAGTGGTGGAAGAGGGGAGGAGGAGGAAGGGGCAGAGGTTTGGACCTGGGAGTGTGTGGATCTTATACTGGCTGGAGTGAGCAGGCATCTGTTCTGTATGCTGGCTTCATTCAAAGTACTTACTGTAAGAAGGAGTCTGCTCTTTTCACTTCTGACATCCCCTACTTTTTATTCTCCTGTTTTACTTTGAGTGTCATAACATAGCCCTAATGTAAGCGTTATAACTATCAATTGAAAAATAAAAGAACTTTACAATGACACAGGTGCAGAACAAAATGGGATCAAGTCTAATTTTCCATAAATCATGTGAACAACAGAATGAAATCAAAGTGTACCAACCTCTGCTTGTTTGTGCCACATGTCCAAGTTCTTGCGTTGGGCTTTGGAGAAATGGTCCCATGCCTTTTGTTTGGAAGCAGCTTGGAATACAGACACAATCTGTTCAACTGTGGCGGGATGCAGGGAAGGACCAGAGATCATCCAGAGACAGAGAGAGAGAAAGACAGAGGGCAGGTGGGAAGGAGCAGAGGAGTGAGAAAGTGGAGTCAACTAGGGATGTAAAGAAATGTATGTGTGTGTGTGTGTGTGTGTGTGTGTGTGTCTCTGTCTGTGTGTGTGTGTGTTTGTGTGTGTGTGTGTGTGTGTGTGTGTGTCTCTGTCTGTGTGTGTGTGTGTTTTTATATGTGTGTGCAAGCGTGTGATCTACTTACCAACTGATGCCAGTGCATCATCTTGTGGACGGTTGGTTAGGTAGTTCCCACACGCAAAACTGAACTTCAATAAATCATACATTCCTCCAACAAACTTAAATTATATATGATGTACTGGCTCGTAAAGAATAAAATCCTTGAACGCTGTAGCTCTGCTACGGCTGACTTGGTTTTTATTAGCCAGGTTAGTGTTGTGGCTCCTCAATGGGGATGGCAATACTGTTCACCACTTTGATTCAGATCTAAAATTGCTACAGAGGATGAATACTAATGACTACGATGTTCCTCTGACCTTTGCTGTAGTGCCATCATGAAGCTGACATTTTTGGTTTTGAGTGTCTTGACAACTATTAGAATGGATTGCCATGAAATTTGGTACAAATAATCACGTCCCTCTCAGGATGAATTTTAATAACTTAATTGATCCCTAGACTTTTCAATTAGTGACATTCATCAGGCCAAAATTTTAATTTGCTGAATACTTTGATGTACAGCCAAATATCTGCAAAACTAATTACATTCTCATACTATACCGCTTCTGCTGAAGTTTCTGTAGCAAGTGTTAGCATGCTAAGATGCTAAACACAAATATTATACCTGCTGAACATCAGCGTGTTGACAACGACCCACTGCGCCCAAGCACAGGCTCACAGACCAGTTAATATGGCAGCAGACTTTGTCTTGTTTAACGTTTGTTTAACAGAGGAAATTTCGCTATGCAACTCGCAGCTGCCAAAAATAACCCACTAAGTTTTGCCACTGTTGACCACTGTGCCGCTCCACTACAGCAGTGAGCTGTTACGAACCTTGCCCAAGGACAGCTCTCTGAAGTAGCACAGCATTCATGATTTACCTTCTCTATACAGATTTAGATCTTCTTTTAAGAGGAACAACAGCAAGCTTCAAGCCTTTAAAGTTACAGCTCCAGTACAGCTGTAAAGAAACCACAGGAGAGAAGCTGGAACACTGGACTGAGCTGAGCGAGCTTTTCATTTATTTTTTTATTTATTTATTTTGGGTCAAAGTTTCTTATTAGGATCAGACCTTTTAACTCTGATCTGGTCAATAAGACCACCAGCTAAGGGTGTGCATGTGTGTGTTTGCTCAGCAGTGAGAGAGAGAGAGAGAGAGAGAGAGAGAGAGAGAGAGAGAGAGAGAGAGAGAGAGAGAGAGAGAGAGAGAGAGAACACTACAGGGATCAATAGGATCTTCCCAGCACCATGTAATTTGATGGTGCACATCGATGGTGAAGGCAGAGAAGAGAGGAACAGTACAGACACACTTTCAGGGCTTATGTCAGCTTATATGCAAGTACATTACATGTAAGTATGTTGAAATATTTTTGGATTCTACTTGTTTACAATACAGTAGAAAGTAGTTCAAATGGAACCTCTTCAGTGAGGTGAAAGGGACTTTGTTTCTGTCTTTTCATGTGTATTTTTTCAATGTTTTGAGCATTACAGATTAAATTCTCTGCACCTCTGTTGTGGTGAGGTAGGAGCATAAGATTGATACGGCAATATCTCAAAACCAGGGCACATAAAATGAGCACATCTGTATGTTGTATGGTGAGACACCACTGAGCACTAGGTAAGAATATGTCCTCTGTAACGTGGGTCAACACGGGTTGTTCCGAGGTAAGACCTTCTCAAAGGATGTCGGTCTCTGTGTTATCATTAATATGACCAGCAATGCACCAAAGGGAAGGCAAAGTGAATAGGAAAGAGTTTGTGCAGGCTGAAATCTCTAAGAGCTACACAAAGGCAAGTGGACTTGCCTGCGGTTCTTGAAGAATTAGAACCAAAAAAGCTTTTCTGAAGACGGATGAAACTGTCATCTGAAAGGCTTCCTTGGTTCTAATTGTTAGAACTGAAGAGGCTTCTTCAGTTGACCTTCCTGTAGCTCTTAGAGACACCATGACCTTGATGACTGAGAGTCTTCAAAGACATACAGGCTGAAATGTTGGAGGATAGCTAATCAGTACAAACACACCCATACCCACATGCACCCTCTCTGTCTTCTACATGTATTGCTTACCTAATAAACAATAAATAAATCAAAAAAGTTTGTTTTCAGGAATTTTACATCCTATGTACATGTGTATGGTGGGATATGTGTTCAGACAAAATGCTGCAGGCTGTATGTAAACCAACAGCTACACAGCTAAAGCTGCAAAAAGATGTGTGCTGTAGGAGCAGTGTCATTTGCCTTTGGCCTTTAATCAACTTAGATGAGCTCAGCATGGATTTACTTTACATGTTGGCCTGTGTTGCATTCATGGGCTACTTACTACTTTCATCTGAAGGCAAACTGAATAACATTCACCTCCAGTTTTCTCTTTATCTTTCAACGCTAACAACAATAGATTTTTATTCCTCTGATCTTTAAGATATTTTGTATCTTGGAGGTAACGAAAAAGGAGCAGGACACCTCTGAATCCCTAGTGGTTTTGAGTGATACCAGGGATACCATGGTGAGGAAGGAAAATAAACTTACCTTTAGCCATCCTCCCAACAACAAATTAGCACCAAACAAGATGGTTTCTATGAGGCTAATAATCTAAAAAACCTTTATATCCACAACGTGTATTGCTTTGATGTTTACAGTGCTGTACACCCATGCTCTGTGCATCATGAGAGTTAATGTGCGGCTGCGAACAGTATCATACTTACTTTTTAGAGGATTTCAGAGCTCCTGGAACAATTTTGCCTTTGCCAACCTGTATAATGTGCTGTAACTCATAATATGTTAATGTGATGTGTATGGTCCTAAAATTTAAAAAAAAAAAACTTACACCGAACCTGAAACTTTACCAAGAAAGGACTGGACTCATTCTTATCCTCTTCCTGCACATATACTGCATGACAAGGAGTATAGGCTACTAGTGGCAAACTTTAAATGAGTTTCCCTCCCAGTGTGATCATGAACTCATTTTTGGACTCATTTAAAGATTCTTTACGGTATCAACAGGATATATTGCATCATACATCCAAGTCTGCAGTGTGTGTGATCAAAGATGTAAGACTCACATTGAGCCAGTATGCCTGCCAGAGCAGTCTTGAACTTCTCTTTGGCCTCCTCCATCTCCTTCTCATGCTGACTCTTCTCGCTCATTAGCCGGCGGATGTGGCTGTTGGACGACTGGATCATGGAGTAGAAGTTGTTGGCGTTCCTGCGGTTGACCTCACCTCGTTCCAGCCAGGTCAGGAGCACACGCACTGCTTCAGCAAACTTGCCATCGTCTGGCCGAGAGGTGAGTGGACAGAGAAAGGAAGGAGTCAGACTCTTTTCAGGACGGTAAAAGGAAATCTTCAATCAGCCCCAGATATTGCAAGCAACAGTTGGTGAGCTGAAAACGATTACAACCTTATAAAAGTGAACATTTCAGTCATAATCCATGAGTATGTAAATTAGGCAATGCCTAGGTGACAGGCATTTCACATAATATACAGCTGAATACAGATACATTTAAATTAATATGGCAGCATTGGACACTGGAAAGCAGAAGAAGTAACGTTAGTTATTTATTTGGCCAAAAATGTGTCTTGTGAGGTCACTTGACTTTTTACCTTTGACCACAAAATTCTAATCAGTTCATCTTTGAGTTCAAATGAATGTTTGTGCCAAATTTGAAGAAATTCCCTCAAGGTGTTACTGAGCTGGGACATACGGATGTACAGACAGACAACCCAGTTATTGCCAGCGTGGTGGCATGACACAAAACAACATTATCTACCTTAATGACACCTCAGGGACATTAAGAAAGAAGTAGAAAATAGGTATGAAACCCATTTAGAGGTGGTTCCTATGTGAGCTTCTTGTCATCAAAAGGTGTAACTGGATTTGGAGTAAAGGAATAAAACTGGCACTGAAAAATTCTAAACCCCTTTTTTCCCTCTGGGTGGAAGATTCAGGAAAAGAGTAAACCTACATCTGTAGCAAATAGCAGGGATATGTTTCACAACAGCAGCCCAAAGTGATCAGATACCAAACCATGGCTAAAACGACACCATGTTAGGTCCTTAGACCAGGGCCAGGGAAGTAAGAGCTGAAAAAGACACGCACAGATGGTAGAGAGGCCGAAAGTCACAGCCATTTTGTTATCAAGCAACTGTGACTGAGACCTGGAAGTGTCACTGCTCATTAGTGAAACAAGTTTATTCAGCCAGAAAGAGACGCAAAGTAGAGTGGAGGAGAGAAAGTGGACACAATGAGCGAACTGAGAGGAACAGAGTGCCATGAAGAGAGTAGAGGAGAAAGGACAAGATAAGAGAGTCGTATGTGCTGAGGGGAGAGTAAACTGATATCCTGTGTTTAACAGCCTGTGTGTAATGTCTTTTGAAAACAAATTCCCTGAATTTGTTAGAACATCAGTGAACTACTTTGTCAGTTTGTTCCAGACTGTTCCTGTAATGTCATGGCTTGCATTGGGAACCCACTGCAAGCACACATAACATATCTGATCTTCTCCTTTATCCCCTGCCTTGTTAATCTGTCGTTTGCATGAAGTGCAGTAGTGCCACGAGTGGTTCCATTTAAGTTTGCTCTTTAACAATGAGACAAATTGAATTTGTGCTATCCTCGTAAAACACCCTTGGGATGATTAAACAAAACTATTTTCTTCCGCGTATCAAGGTTTTACTTCTTTTCTCCTTTATGTCGGTTTGTGCCATCACATCCTGCATGCAGTACATACACTGTACATGTTTTACTTTGCCATATCTACCAACCTTTGATCTTGTCTCCCAGTTGGCTGCACTCGTGCTCAGAGTAGTGGACGATGGGAGGAGGGGAGGGTGGCCGCAGGCGATCCTCCTCCATCTTGCGCCGGTGCCTCTCCTCTCTGGCCAACATTCGCTGGCGACACTCCCACTCGTAGAGGTCGTCTCTGGCCTGGGCGAAGTCCACGTGAAGACGACCAGTGTCTTTTTTGTCTGTGCTGGAGCCCAAACGGATACGATAACCTTGGCAGACAAAAGTGTAAAAAAATTAAAAACTAAAAAAAGATGGAAGGAGGTGGAAAAGGGAATAAGCAAATATAATGGGGAGAAGCAGATGGGACAGCAGGGAGCTTACCAATTAAAGTGAGTTAATCTGTATCCTCAGACAGTTTGATGTCATTTTCACAGTGTGCTTTGCATACTACAGCTTTGTAAATGAACCTAATTTTAAAGAAAAAGAAGCTTTTTACTAACAAATTTTGTCTCATTTCACGTTTTTGTGTACTTACACTTGCCATTCTGAATGCATTTGTGCATTCACTCTGACAATTATGGCAGCATACAGTGTACTGTGAGTACACTGATGGTGTACACATAATCAAAAAGTTGAGTGTGAAACACTGGACACTTCCTAAAGCCAAAGTGCCGACCAAACTATTTTCATATTTTAACTAAGTACCATGATACTGTTGTCAGATAGAAGCCAGCGGCAATCGTCATTTCTTTTAAGTACGCAATGGCCATGTTTCATTTGAGACAACACTACCCATCGAGTACTACCTGGAAGTGTATGACTGGAAGTATCTGAAATGAGACAGAGCATACATTTAGCTTTTTTTTTTAGCCATGCTAACAGTATGGTTGGCACTTTGGTCATCTAGTGTGAGTGACCAGGGAAGCTCAGGAGATTGGGAATAGAAAACAGGGAAGGTGAATATATGTAAACAGAAAGAAAGTCATCTGGGAACATCTGGTGAGCAGATAGAGTATAACAGATGACCACAATGGGACAAGACAGCACAGAGACGAATCGTGATCGCCGTGAATTTTATTTTTATACAAAGCGATGTCCCCCCTCGAGGAATTGATATCTTTTTTGTGATCCCTTTACTTTTTGTCTAGCACCATCATGAGATCAACATTTAATGTAATCAATACTCTGGTCTCTGACCAAATACCTGCAAAATTAATGACAGTCCCATCAGCTTCAACCGTGCTGTGTGTTTAGTGCTCACAGAGCGTGTAGACTCTTTGTCCTGCTATTAAATATTTGACAGCAGAGAGCGACAAGTAACACGGGGAGAGAGAGAAGAGGGTGACATGTGACAAAGATCACTAGTCAGATTCAGACTGAGGAAGTCATGGTTACGTGGTTTCCACCTTGGTCCACTGCAGCAGTGCAACGCCTGAATGCTTCTAATTTTGACAGTTTTCAAGTTTACTCTTTGCATTCACATCTAACAGTCACTCTTTTATTAAACTATGCTCATTCCTCAGTGACTTGGCAAATATACACTATATAATAATCACTAAAGTTTTACACCTTCTAGGCAGCTCATGAAAATGAAAAAAAAAAAAAAAAAAAAAAAACACAAAACAAAACAGATCAGTGAATTTAGGGACACCATGCATCTTTTTAATGCAAATTAAAAACATACCCGGAGGCGTGAATTTGATGAAACTGAATAGCAACATGGGGAAACGGGAGCATGAGACAGAAAGGGTACGCAAATGAGCTTTAGTCTATAAGTTGTGGGGTTTCTTTCTGGCCCAATGGCAAGTCGCTTTCTATCACCTTCCATAAATT
This sequence comes from Seriola aureovittata, assembly GCF_021018895.1. Taxonomy (NCBI): domain Eukaryota; kingdom Metazoa; phylum Chordata; class Actinopteri; order Carangiformes; family Carangidae; genus Seriola; species Seriola aureovittata. The sequence continues at coordinate 6,653,148 of NC_079371.1, read as the reverse complement.
GTCTTTAGACCATTTTCACAGATAACAAAGATAAAAGTGACTGAGCAAGCTCTTTCATTGGGGTCTACCTCTCCCTTTATCCTCACAGTTACCTATTTTGCATGTTGGATCCCTTTGAATTCATACTATAGCTGTGGGATTTTGTGGAGTAAGAAGGCCTGCTTCCTTTTGTCAATACAAGAGAAAAATTTAGGGAGGGTAATTACTTCTCTAGTGGCACTGATAGGCCACAATCTCCCTCATTACCCCCTCCTCTCCTCACTACTTCCCTCTTATCCTCACTCTCTCCTCCTGACTCAGTTTTCACTAATGGCTGGTTGCAGATTTGAAATGAAATCTTTCCCATTTTGTGATTTAATTTGGTTGAAATGATCATACAGAGTGTTCAGTGTGTGTTTGTGTACACATGCGATTGTATGCTCTTGCCGGACACAGTAATGATGCCCAGTGTGATTCAACGAGAGGCCAAACATCCTCTCATCATAGGAGAGGGGAGTAGTGCTGGATGCCAGGGCAAACAGGAAAAGAAATTAATGGGTTTTGGGGGTTTCTGCTTCATTCTGTGTGTGTGTGTTTGTGTGTGTGTGTGGGGTATTATTTATGGGAAAACTACACCGTATGAACAGAGGCAGATGAAATAACAAGATCTCTCATTCAAACTGATTTGCACACACACACACACACACACACACACACACACACACACTTAATAATGCTGACAATACTACTGAATTGGCCGCTTTTTTTTTTTTAAGTAGGAATATGTGGCCAGCAGTTTGCACAGAGATTTAAGACATCTGGGCTCTAGAAGCTGCTGCGAAAATGAAGATAAGATAAGAAACGATAAGCCTCCATCACATGTGTACTAGCCGCTTATTTTGCCTTAATGGTAAGTTACATCTTCTGTTGTCAGAGCCTATGACTATTCTCAACCGAATCGAAGCCGCTGGTTCTGTAAGTATTTTTCTCTCCACTCTGAATTCCCATTTCAAAATCTTATTTTCATGATCTCCTTGACATCAACACATGGGAGTATCCTGAATAATTTACTGATCCTTTAGGTATGTGGTGATATAAGTACTAGTTTTAATTATTTCAACTTTTCTTCTGAAAAATCTTTATTTTTTTGTGTAGGCTTGGCATGACGGACAGCTCTAAATAATACAATACCCATGAGGCTCTGCTGCCGTTGCTATGGAGAGGAAGGTACTAATCAATTGTGAGGCAAATTCAAAATACCGTGTTGTTTCAGTTGTGACCAAAACATGATGTCGCTGATGCTGAATTAATTAAAAAAATTACCCAGAATCCAAAGGTGTTAGGTAGTTTAAACTGCAGACTGTAAATTATTTGTCTCAACAGCAGAAGCTTTGACTCTTACACAGTGGATGGTGGACATAACACTGTTTTAAGCTCTGTCACAGGAAACTCCTTCAAGTGCAAAGGCTTCAACTTTATCATATAACCTATATAACCAGATATTTTCTGTCACACCTGTTCTTTTTATTTTCAAGTTTTATGACCATCTAAGCCTTTTACTGCTCCAACTGTGAGTCACATAACACTGTCTATGGGAAAAATGAAGAAGGGTTTTACCCACTTTGCAACTCTGTATTCTTGCTTGACATTTATCTAAGTGGTACTTACTGACTGAAATATTATACAAATAAGCACTTACACAATGAATAAGATGAAGGTTTCAGAGTAATGACAGCTTACCTGACAGGAAGAGAGCCTTGTCCACCGTGAACTCCTCAGCGAATCGGATATGGCAGAAGTTCTTCTTGCTTTTGCGTATGGCGGTGATATCACCACACTGCCCGAAGACCTCCATGATCAGCTGCTCGGTGGCGTTCTCTGGTAGACCCCCGACAAACACCGTCTTACACCCTGGGGGGCGCTCTCTTGTGGCTGGAGGAGGAAGGTCTGGGCAGAAGTAGTGGAACAAAAGGGGAGATAATAATATGAAGACTGGGCTGGGGAAAAAAACCTGAGTAATGAAACTGTGAGCATTTGCATTCATGCAGCAATAATACAGCGGAAATACACACGATTCAAAAAACGACACTACTGAAGGAAAACAATGAAACTTGGTTTTGAGTATGAATTATGCTTTTTGAGCAGCTGAAGAAAATATATCCAATGGCAAGAACATAATGTTTTGATCAAACTATCTGCCGTAAATCATTCTGGCAGACCTGAGGAGCAGGTCTGATTTTTGGTCTTTTGTTTTTACTCAAATAGAAATCAGTCAATAGAAGAAAATACAAATAACAACATTATACAGAGATTGTACAGAATAGAAGCAATTCAAAAATATATTTATTCAATTCTTACTTTAAATGTCATTTGAATGGCACTGATTCAATCTGCATCATCAAATAACAAACGCCTGGGTGTTTACCAGGTGTATCAATATATTAAACATGCATAGAAGTTCAAATATATCTTATATATATCTTCAATAAATCTTATTATGTATGATAGAACAATTTAAGGAGAGGAAAGTGGCTTTCCAATAACTGCAACGAGGAGACTCACTGCAGTTATTGGAGTTCTTATGCAAAAGAAATTACATAATATCCAGAAGGCATGAACGATACATAAATCCAGAGGTCAGACTCCACATTCAGACTGAGAAGAATGAGGGCTGGGTCACACCAGCATTTCAACTAGAAGTCCGTCTATAATACGATCAAAGACTTAGGAAAACAGACCACATTCTGGAGCTTGATGCTACAAAATTCAATTAAGTCATATTTAAAACATAGCACTTGTGACCTAAAAAATGATAAAGCTTAATGCATGAATAATGATAACTTGGAGCAATATGCTCAGATTGTTTTTTGTTAGATAAATGTTAATATCCAACGATTCCATGCATGAAAATGAAATCCTTTTGGCTACAAAGTGATTGCAAATCCTCTCATGTGGAAGGTCCCCTGCATTGCAGAAATCACTTATTCAACACAGATGAGTGTTGACTGATCTAATCTCCAATAGATCAGGCTTCTCATCCATGATGAATGTGATTAGCAGGGTCTATGAGGAGTGAACGAGCTAATCAGTGGAACGCTGAGCATGATGTATTTCTGTGTGTCTGCTAGAAAAGGCTTTGCAATAGCGGCTAGTGATGCTTCCACCACTGTAGATATGGACATGGTGAAAAGACCTGGGGTTGAACTTGGTTTGATACCTGAGGCGTGTCACCAGGGTTGATCAGCACCGAGTGGAGAAATTCAGATGTGTTGGGGTTTTATTCAAGTACGATCAAAAGGATTTCAAGACAGCATTTGTTGCGTGCAGTAATGTTGATTTTGCATCAGAATTATCTCACTATCAAACAGAAAATTAAAAATTAAATTAATTAAAATCACTGGTACTTGACGTCTTTAATTTAATTTTATGTTATTTAACTTGGGCAAACTGCATTTTTTAAAATTGTATTTATATGATGTGTTCTTGTGTGTTTTACTGCTGCACAACCAGATGTCCTTTGAGTACAAATAAAGTGACTGACTGATTGATGGTGGTGAGGAGCTAAGTGCTAAAGAAGCTTTCCTTATTTACTGTGCCGTCTTCATTCCAAGCTTGTAGTCCTGTAGTACAAGAGCTGGGTCGTGAAAGAAAGAATGATACGATACAAATAGCTGATATGACATTTCTAAGCAAGATGGCTGGTCTAATCCTACAAGACAAAGTAAGGAGCTCAGCAGTTTGAGCTTTTATTGCTGTTTTACATTCAGCTGATGTCGTTTGGGCTCCTGCAAAGATGCCTCCTATTAGCCAGGAGTGGGTTTAAAAACTCAAATGGGAAGAGCGGTTTTAAATAATAAACTGCACCCCACCCCCTCCACTCCACCCCACCCCCACTGCCCCACTCCTAGAAAGGGGTAAGAACACCCAGACTGTGTCTCTTTGTGGTTGTTTGCATTGTTTTGCATTGTTTGTAGTTGTTTGTGTTTCTTTGGGTCATCTTATGGTTTGCATTGTTTTTATATGTCTGTGGTCATTTTTCATCTCCTTTCAGTTGTTTTGCACCTGGTTGGGGGGTGGAGCGTGACTGAGTATAATAAATACATGATATCATACAATATGTGAAAGCCTTTGTGAACAGTCTGAGTGATTGGATTTTTATGCAAACAAAATAAGCTCATGAACCTAAGGCAGAGACAGAGAGAGTGAGCTTAGGAGGATTACTCATAAAATGTGGGTGCCAGACAGAGTTTAAAAAGAAATATTTGTCCAAACTTCGTATGTGAGCCCCTATGAGCAAATGTGAGACTTCAAGGCCATTCATTTTAAAATGCAGACAGAGAAACGGAGGAGAGGGTAGATACAGGGTCCAGAGTAGAAAAAAAGAGCAACTGAATAAACAGGAGGGAGAGACAAGATGTTGACTGGTTATATTATGATTCTAATATTTTTTCCAACTTATTTGCATATACTGAGGGTCAAAATATTAGAAAGAACTAATAGAATAATATGATAAAATTCAGAAACAAAATAAACTACCTCAAAAAATACAACAGAATTGAATCTGTTGTATTGGACTGAATTATAACGTACAGCATTTTCTATTTTTCTGCACACTTACAACATACTTAAGTATGTTTTGAATCTTGGGAAATTAGTAGACTATGTTTTGATATGTTGGCTGACTAATAAGCTGGCTGATGTGCTTTCACTTTGATATGTTACTTCGGGCAAATATGGAGGCTGCTGTAATGCAAACACACAGGCTGATTCTCAGTCCAGCCCGTCCCTGAGGCCCGCTGTCTGAGCGACCACCCACTGGTCTGTTTCTCTAGCACAAGTCATCATCATCCATCACCTGGACTGGGCTAAGCACCTTTTTATAGTTGGAGGGACTGCTACAGGGAGGAAGCTTCAACCCTCTGAGGACTGTTATTCAGAAGATAAACTACGTTTACACACACTGAAGTGAACACGTTTAGTACATCACCAACACACAAACAAACAATAAGCATTAACCTGTACACATGAAGATTTATCACAGGGAGAAACAGACCCTGTATTGGCACATTCTAACAAACTAGGACGTTCCATCTTTGTGTATTAGTCAGCTGTTATTAGTGTCTTGGATGAATGATTTAAAAGATATCTGGCTGCTTTTCAGGGTTTTATTTATTTATGTAAGTGTATCTTTAAAAGATTATTCAATAATTAAAATGACAGGGCAAAAACCTCTAGCATCACAAAAATATTTAATTTACTTAATGGACTTAAAGATTATTCAATTAAAAAAAACTAACGGAGCAGCTGAAGAATTCCTCTGACTGCTATTCTGCAATTTTTTAAATATTATTTAATTATTAAGAAAGAAATACAAAAAATTAATGGAGTGTGTATATGTGTGCATGTGTAAGACTGGTACACACTGCTTGTATCCTCAAAGCTCAAAGGAATGTGCTTCATCTTTTCCTGAAAGGTAATTATAAAATATCTCTCAGACGTCCTTTCAGAAGTTTGGAAGAGTAAGAGAGACGGACGATACAGAGTGTGATGTCAAATTTGACAGTCAAAGTGAGTCCACAGGTCAAAATGTTGAGTGCAGCCTCTGAAAACCATTTAGAGAAAAAAAGAAGGTAGTACACCACTTCTGCAATAGATAAGTGAATGGTAAAAAGTGACAAAAGAAAAGTAAGTGAAAGAGAGGTCGAGGCAGAGATGGATGGAGATGGTTTGTAAAGAAAAAAGAGAAGGATGCAGAAAAGCGCTTGATTTGATTAATTGCATGAACCGCTTTCAAGCAAAAAACACCAAATGTTTCTTGTTCACCTTCCTCCAACAAGATTTTGTTTTTCACTGATCAAACAAAACAACACATTTGAGACAACAAGACCTTGGGCCCTTAGAAACTGTGATAAGAATTTTTTTTTTTCCCATTTTTGAACATTTTACAGCCCAAACAACTAATGAATTAATTCAGAAAATAATCTGATTAATCAGTAATAAAAATAATTGTTAGTTGCAGCCCTAAATATAATATGAATAATAATATAACTAATCTATGCACTAATGCAGTATACATTATGCAGGACAAATATTTCATAGATTAATAGAGGAAATAAGCGTTACATTAATGAATACTGAAAATAACGTTTAGTTGCAGCCGTAGACACACTGCAGAGATTTTATAACATTTTCTTCATCTCGTGACAATTTTGTCCTCAAACATCACTATTTTGCCTCCAAAGGCACTGTCGACAGCATGCAGTGTGAAACAATGAAACGCCTCAATCATCATCTCCTCCTCCCATTCTCCAATCAGCCCTATCATCCTTGGAGGTGATACAGCTTCAGTGAGACATATGTTACAACAATCCTCAGCAATGACACTTAACAACAACTTTTCCCATCATTTTGATGTGAAAAGCCTAGTCGACTTTTCTTTCTTTTTTTTCGCTCAAGAACCTGGAGCAACCATCAGTTGCTAAACTGCATGTTTACAGAAATTTCAAAAGAAATCTCACCGAAAGTGTGGCAGAATTTGGCAGGTGCTATGTAGCTATTCAGTGAACTGACTGTATAGTTTTTGTTGCTGTGACTGGAAATAGCCCAATAAGGTATTTTATCCAACTATCAATTTTCCACCACTTTCTTGCAGGTCCAGGTTCCCAGATATATCCCAGGCATCCTTCTCTCCAGCCATGTTCTCCAGCTCCCCAGGGACGATCTTGAGGCATTGTCAGTCTACAGCATTTTATCAGTGTAGTCTGGGGTCCTTTTCCAGGTGTACATGATCAGAATACCTCCACAGAAGAGGGGTCCAGGAAGCATCCTAAGCAGGTGGCTGATCCACCTTAACCGCCTCCTTTCAGTGTAAAAGAATGGCAGTTCCTCTCTGAGCTCCTTCTAGATATAGAGGCTCCACATCCCATCTCTAAAGTTGAACCCAGACACCAGCAAAGGAAACGGATGTAGGCTGTTTGAATCCTCTATCTCAGTCTTCCAGTGACTACCCACAAATAAGACCTTTGATCGTGAGTTCTGGGTAGTGGGTAGATCGACTAGTAAATCGAGAACTTTGTCTTAATGCTTAGCTCGCTTGTTTTCAACAATAGTCCAGTAAAAAGCATCCATCACTGCCATGCTGCACCGGCTCACCTGTTTGATGCTACATCTTAAAGGAGCACTCTTCCGATTTAGCAGTGCATTTCTATAACATTTTCAGAGCGGTGATGGACAGTTAGAAAAAATAAAAAAAAAAGATCAGAAGTGATGCAGAAGAACTAGAGTAAACTTTGTGAAGCTCCCTCTGGAGCCATAAAAGATTTTCTCAACAGACTGAAGAGCGGATCAGTGACATTTCCCTTGAACCTCATTTGTGAAAAAGAGCTTGAAATACATGGACTCCCCTCTCTTGGGGCAGCAACTTGCTCCCAAACTGAAATAGATTTTGGAGATGCTGACGCTCATCCCAAACTCTTCACAAATGGCTGCAAACCAACCCAATGCATGCTGAAGGTCACAGTCAAATTAAGTCAACAGAACTACATTACTGACACCAAGAACAAATTCGATCCAGAGGTACTCGTAGTTGAAACTCTGGACACCTCTACTCAGCATAGAGACTCTGTCCATGAAAATTAAAATTTGTTAAAGTCACAACCTTGCCAGACACACCAATTCATGCAAACCTTTGAATTGCAGGCCCCTCAGCTGGGACCAATTTGCCTTGAGAGATGCTACCAGGAGCCGGTGGGCCCAACAAAACAACTCCTTGGGTCACAGACGAACACGGCCCACCATGTTGAGGTAGCAATTCTCTTGAGGGCAAAACTCATCCCTGTTGGCCTCTAACAGACTTGACTTTCATGAGCAGAATCAAGCCTAGACAGTTTTCCTCAGATGTCTGCCTATTCAAAAAACTTGGCTTAGAGATTAACTGGTGACAGGCAAAGAGATCTTAAGAAGAGATGGGGATCAAAAGAGCGAGTTAAGAGTAACTGGGACAGAACAGAAAGGCAAGAAAGTAGAAAGTAAGTACGAAAATAAGAAATGTCTGCAATTAAGCGTTGTGTCCACGCATCACTAAGGACCAAACCAGCATCAGTTTTTGGGGCACATATCATCTTAGACATATGTTTTAACCATAACATCAATTTTCCAATTAAAGCATGCGCCACATGCAGCACAAAAAACAATTCTACTTGTGTCACAGAGTGATCGTGACAGGTTCCAAAGTTGTTGGGTAATTTCGTGACAAGCTGATCCCTCACTCAGCCTCAGGGTTTATATGTGCCCCTGGCACAGAGTACCTAGCTCATTTCTTTGCCTTTGCTCCTGAGGACCAGCTAGAAAGATTTTCCTAAGTAAACTTTAACTTTTAATCAGCTCCTCCCTGCACCATGCTGTGACAGTGACAGTTTATACGGAGCCATAATGCACACACCAGGTATACATGCTTACCTTAAAGACAGCTTCATGGGTGTGGTTAAAAAAAACAACATTTGACTAAGACAATGCAAGAGTGTGTATTTTGTTTTGTGACAAGATTGTAAACTCCAAAATGTTACTGCAGTGAGCAGCTTTTGTTTTAGTTCACCTTGAAGATGATATGCAATACTTGTTTGGAAAAATTCCCCAGGCAGAAACTTTTCTGTTGCAGGAAATCTGAAAAGCAAAGGCGAGATCAATCAAAGGACCCCCCCACTACCTCTTTTCCTGGATAACTGGAAGGTGGAGGTGAGATAAATATAATCAACAGCTTGTTCACAGCACACCTCTAGTCAGAGTATACAAAGTGACTTGCCATAGAAATTTCCACACTATTTCATGTGCATTCAAGAAAATGAAAGAGCAGTTTGATTCATTTAAGTTATTGTTCGAGCTTAAATGCCAAATCTTCTCTGGGTACAGCTTCTAAAATGTGTTTGCAGGTTGTCTTCGTCTTGTAAGGTAGTAAAATGAATATCTTTGAGTTTTTGAACTTGACAGAACAACTTCAAGATGCCAACTTTGAAAATTATGGAAGGATTTTTCACTTATTAAATCACTTATTTAAGAAAACAACTGGCTGATCAATCAATAATGAAATTAATTGTCAGTCGCAAGAATTATATACTGAAGTGATAACAACCAAACCATCTCCATGAGAAATGAGCAACTTCATCAGCTGAGGAAGTTGTAACTGAAAGCTTCATGAACAGTTAGTAAGTTGGACCGTGTTTAGAAATTTTAATGTTTTTGTCAAGCTGCCTTATGATGTTACATAATCGGAGGCCTTTAAAAAGTGTGATTCTTTTATGTGAAGACACTGGTAGAAGAAAAGGTGTGGGTAGTGGTGGTGGGGGTGTGGGTGTGGGTGGGGGGATTAATATGATATTATGGCTTACTGGGGTTTGGGGGGAACAGGGTGCAGGTCTTGCAATGGATGATCTCTTTGACTGTTGGTATTTCCTGGGAGAGGGGTGCAGGCACGATACCGAGGCCGGGCATCATGGGGTTCAAGGGGGTAATTCCAGCCATCATACCGAGGTTGGGGTCAAAATCTGGAGGCAGGAGAGAAATATGAATGAGACGAGAACGTAGTAAAATGTACAGTAACAATCGAAGACAGACTTTTTGGTCAGGTATCACCTCAGCCCATATGAAATCCATTAAGTTCCAGTTTCACGTTGTGTACTTACATCCTGAGTGATAGTTTTGTCAACATCAGTGACACACAAGCAGCAAACACATAATGGAATACACCGCCATTCATGAATAAATCATCTCGTAAACAACATGCATATTTTAAAAAGTTTTTCGGAGTCACTCTCTCTCTGTCACTCCTGTTGATTTGAGTGATGACCTTATAGATAATGTTCACAGTTGTGTCTAAAACCTACGTAACATCAGAAGCTTTATTTACAATATTGATTTACACTGCAGCTGGGAAAATATGTGCACGCCTACACACACACACACACACACACACACACACACACACACACACCCACACACACACACACACTGGCATCCTTAGCCACCACATGTGCTTCTATGTGCACAAGCGTCCCGGTATGGAGCTTTTTGAAATGGAAATGACATTGGCCTCCAGTATGTGCCTCAACATCACCTGCAGAGGATTTGGAGTTGACAATTATGCCGCAGGGTGTGTAATGTTTATGCACCTGTGTATGTGCATGCAGGAGCACTGCTCACTAAAACAAATCCTTCACTAGAGATTATACACACACTGTAATATACTAGACATGTAACAAAATCAATCTGACACACTGGCTAAAAACAATTTTACAGACAGTGCTATTTGCTGACTGTGACAGATGATGAGATGAGCATCATGAAATGTATAAACAACAAGAAACATAATGACAAAAGTTTAAATATTTGATGCGATTCCTTTAGTTTTACCCACCTTGGTTTCCAGTTTTTAGTATTGATTTTAAGTTTGCAGATATGGTCCTACAGTATCATTACACCCTTAAGTGTTAAAAATCAAATGAAACAAAATATATATCATGGAAAAGGACGTGTTAAAGATTTTATTAAATTGACTTTTGAATTTAACAACTTAAGCTTCCCAATGTCCAAAAAGGTGAATTTTATGATGAAAATTTGAAATCCTATGCCTGTTATTAAATTAAACTCATACCTACAGTCCATTCATAATTACAATTACAATGATAATAAATATTCACCTCTGAGAATAGCAACAGAGAATAACAGCAGCAAACATTATGTGGGTTCCATTTCAGTTGTGACTGTTCTGATCTTCAATAGTAATACCCAGTGAAGGAGAAATAATATTTACTGTTCTACAGTACACACCATTACTGGGAAATAGATCGCACATTAACTCATAAGTGATTTCCTCTAAATCTACTGTAAGAGCGAATATGGATGAATGAAATGACACTCAGTGAAGGAGAATCAAGAAATATGCACATTACAGATGACTTGCAATAGGTCCCCGGAGCAGGAGAGGCTGTAATAAATACAGCAGACTGATAAAAACGGCTGAAGGACAAAAGTGAGGAGAGAGAAACAGAGGCCAGATAGAGAAAAGAAAACAGTCCAAAAAGAAAACGGAAGTAGCCAGGTGAACTACATTAAAGGAAGATGAATGGAAAATATGTCTGTTGATGACCTCACCATCAGTCTCTAACTAAGAGTCAGAGTGAGAGGAACGGGTGATAAGAGGGTCCCGAGTTGCCAGGCGATTGATGACTTCTTCTGCACGTTAAGGTGAAGGAAAGGAAGATGGATAGCAGAAGGGATGATATAAAAAAAGAAAAAAGTGTGGAGGTTGGTGCAATAGCCAGCCTGAATACCAAACACTGCGTATTAGAGGACTGAGGAAACAAAACAGAGTATACACTAAGACTAAATTCAGTGTTGTGGGAGTTTGCCCTACAGGCAAAAACATTGTAAAAATATCTTGGAAATAATAATTCTGGAAATCATGCTCCATTTCCTGCCAAGCCAATGCTGTACTATTCCAGGGGTAAAATAAAGAAACATGCTTATTAGTTCATGCGTTGTATACTGGTGCAAAAAAAAACTACATTTCTGCTCATACGGAGGGAACGATCTGGTTACATCAGGGCATGACTGGTGTAATTTCACTGCAGTGCTGCTCACGGTCCCACTGGAGAGAGAGAGAGTATATGTGTGTGTGTGTGTGTGTGTGTGTGTGTGTGTGTGTGTGTGTGTGTGTGTGTGTGTGTGTGTATGTGTATTTATGCTCATCCATCAAGAGCCTGAAACCTGAAGCAAGCATGTAGCAGAACCGTGCGCAATAAAGGAGATTATTTACTTCTTCCTAAGGATTTCCAGCAGAGTTCTCTCATCTTCATTTTTCGCCTGAGGACATGTTTTTATCACCAACATACCATTATTTCCTCCCTCCTTCATTGTTCCTCATTACAGTGTACGCTGTAAACAGACACAGATGAACATGCACATCAGCCTGGTGTATTTCATCCACTGTATGTATTTACGCAGTTTTTGAAGGGATTTGCTGTTACGTTACAGATTTGAATCCATTTTAGATTGTTTCTATTAGAGCACATTTTACATTTGAAAAAGCATTATTATTATTATTTGACTGTTCATGCTGTAGTTTGTTCCAGAGTTGAGGTGTCCCGACAGAAAAACACTTCCCGTCATTTTGTGCCTGTAACCTTTGCAGATTTAAGGGAACAGATGTCCTACAGTACAAGATTCCACAAAAAAACTTTTCCAAAAGTGGCACCACCTGATTCAAATTTTAAGGTGCAAGGTATGGATGTTAGAGACTGTTGGTTTTTATTTATAAATTTAGAATTTCTTTCCCATTTTCTTTTCTTTGAGAAAAAAGTGTTTAACTATAATACTCTTGTGCTGGTAGCTGACTTCAATAGGGTGCATTTACTGTAAAGGCAACATCTTGGGTTTAAAGCTGACCTGGGTCATTTGTTGCCTGTCACCATCTATTTTTTCTCTCTGTAATGTAACAGTGAAAATGCCACAGAGAAAAAGCTTTAAAATAAAGCCAGGCTGCAGTACAACAGTAACGTCACAGGAGATCGATACGACTTTAAAATCAATCCTAAATCACATTTGTAGCCGATCATGTGGGGGCAGAATGAGGTTAATAAACAGCTGATGCCGCTGAGCACTGGGCTACAAGCAGTCAGACATCTCCATTCACTAACCACTGCTCGTAATGCTACGGGGATGGGTGGATGAGTGTGTCATTGTAGTACATTACACTTAGATTTATCCCTAGTTCTCAACAAAAAATGTTGTATTTATTCTGACTCTTATGGCTACTGGAACAATCCAGCGCCTGGCCTGATATTCCCTCCATTATGTGTAGTGGTAAACTACTGATGTATTTGACTGATGTGGCTTAGAGTGAACAGTAACATTTTTCCAACTAGATATAATGTATTCTTATGGTTTTAACTATGAAACGGGGTATAAAGTATCTTGAGTTTACCCCACAACACTTCTTGAAGGCAAGACTTTTACTAGCAATGGATTATTTTTATGTTTTGACTATTACGTTGAAGAAAAGCAGCAATTTTATGAGCTCTGGGAAACTGCGATGGCCATATTTGAGACGTTTTAAAAACAAAACAATTCTTGTTATCAAGAAAATAATCATCAAACTAAATGATGATGAAAATAATTGTTAGTTAGAGCCCTAACTTCAGATAAACATTAGAATTTCTCTCAAAGGGGGACATTAGTGTGGAGAAGGTCTACAGAAAACAGAGCTCAATTTTAACTAGTCTTCAATAATTCGGAAAATTCTGCTTTTGCATCTTAAATTTCAACTCATGCATTCTGTTTTGAATATTAGAAATGGAACACATTGTATTAACAGACACTGAAATTTCATTTTCGCAATCTCTTTGAAAGGAAAAACATTCTCAGATAATAAATGATGTATATTGAACAGTTCAGCTGAGGTACAGCATGTGCTACTAGCCAATATGCTGTGCACTCAACAAGAGAGCAGGTCTTTTTGACTCAGTAAAAACTCCACAGAGGGATTTAGAGCGCATGAGGGTCCTCCAGAAGAAGAACAACAAAAGAAACCTGGGGCTGGGTCCACCCACACACAGCCATCCTTTTTAACATGCTTCTCTATGAGCTTTAGTCTCATGCTCATGCTGGAAAGCTGAAATTCACAAAGATCTCCCTGCTAACACCTCGTCCTTGTGCAGTAACATGTATGAGCGCACGTGCACACATACACACAATGTTGGCCAAACGTTATTGCACACGTTCTTCCCCCTTTCTACCTCTCGTTCTTCTCCATCACATACTTTTGATGTTAAACAATTTATATCCTGGAGGTTTGTTCAAAGTAATGACATTTGGAGCTGCCCATCAATCAGGAGGAGCAGAGAGAAGACATTTTGATTGTGTGAAGCTTCTGGCTATCAATGTCATCCTCCTCTCCCCTCCGCCTTCTTTCTCCTCTCTGACTTGCGGAGTAAACGTCGCTTCTAGCAGTCAGCGGCGTGTGGGGGGGTTGGAGGGGGACACGGGCAGTTGATGTGAGGAATGCTGGATAATATTCTCTAATGAGGCGAGCTAGCCGTGGCACCTGGAACCCAACCAGTGGCTGAAATCTGCCTCACTCAATCTCTGCCAAGAGTCGCCTGCTTTGGATTTTCATATGAAGATGTCCGACTTACAAGAGCATTTATCCACCTGCAGGATTGAAATAAAAACTCCTTCCTGTTTATAAAAGTTATTCTATCCCCCTATTCCTCTGTGTCTAAATAAGAATCAGATTCCTTATGTTGCCTTCCAAAATCCATCTTCTTTATCTGACACCTCCATACTCAAATATCTATCCCAAATCTAGCCCACAATCTAATATATCTGCCATGGATAGGACTAAGTGTCTGAAAGTCCCTTTTCAGTAGCCCTATAACTACTGCTCTATTTTTTGCCAGACATACTGTATATCCACAGTAAGGGAGTCTTTGCCTCTCCACTCTGTCTGCCTACACTCAGCCAAAAACCTCTGGCATTGTGACAGTGCAGCTCCTGAGCAGTCAGCAGAAAAGGACACAGCACCCGGTCCAAGGATTGGAAAATGCTTACGGCAAAGGAATGAGTGTCATCTAATGTATTTCCTGACGTAAAGGTGAGCTAATGTGTGAGAATAAGGACAACCTGATTCATATTTGTGTGTGGGGGGCCACTCCTCAATTCATATGGGCAGCACCGTTTTGATGATTGGTTATGAGCAATCACACTAAGTCACAAAGTTTTCATATATTCCATTGTGGTTTTGTGTCTGCGTCTGTTAGTGTGTACAGTGGCGGATGGGTGTGTGGCAGCCGCGGGGAAGGGATGAGGATGAGTGGGATGCAGCAGACAGACAAAGGAGTGGCTGTTTATTCAGGGAACGGTCGTCTGTCCCTCGAGCCTGTTTATCTATTCTCCGGAGTGTTTTGAGTTTGTGTGCGTTTTCAAGCGTAAGAATGTGCATCTAAATTAACTCTGATAAACTTGCAAATACATGTCTGTGAAAAGCTAAACATTTTCCTTATGGGTGAGTGTGTGTTTGTGCATGTGTTTGTGTGTGTGTGTGGGCAGCTGGCATCTTTTGTAAGTTTCACACATCTTTGACTCAAAAATGTGAGAAAAGCAAACTGGCTGATCAAACCTATCGTTCCTGCGAATAAAGACATCTATTATTATTAGGGAAGCCCATTACACATGCCTAAGATGTTACGCAGGCCTGGGCTGCTGTCATTGGTGACGCAAAACACACTTAACTTTCAAGGTCAGACAAACACAAAAATGAGAAAACCAGGCAACAGGAAACACAAGCATTACTGCTACTGTCAGTAAGCCTTATCACTGAAAGGTGGTTCCCCATTTCAAGGGTCTCGACGTTGTATTTGTTCACACTCAGTGGCCACCTGTACAACCTATTGCAATTCAATACAATAACTCTACCTTTACAAAGTTTATAATGTTCAGTTTTTGTTGGCACTGTCAGAAATGTGTTGATTCATTTCTAAGTTTATTACTGAGGTCATAGTTAAAGCTGTTGTAATGGACTACATGATACTGAGAGGTGTTTTAAATGTATTGTCCATTTACATACATGGGGCATGCAGAATATTAGGGAGACCACTCAATATAATGCAGTCAAGTACAACACCATTATTATGATCTACATGCTAAAACATTGACTTAAATTAGCACCTCTATGACAGTGTTGACAAAAACTGACACCTTACACAACAGGATGTATATTATTCTGAATTTTATCTAAATATTTCTTTTTCATGACAAGTAGCAAACCTCTGGTGTAGTCTTTGGATCAAGGCCAACTGTACTGAGGAGCTCCTTTCATATACAATACATACAGTCAAATGTCTGGGATAATAAAAACCATCTTGGGAGGTCAGTAGGTATTTTCAGAGAAATACAGAGGAGGAACTCTATAGCTGTGCATCTGGTTTTGCTTATAGTCTGGCAAGCTAGAGAGAACACTGATGAGCGCTGGGGAAATACATGGTGAACGCTCCTGGAATAGGATATTCTCTCCGTCTCCCTCAGATGTCAAAGATGTTGAAACCAGATGTTGATTTCTGCTGTTACTGCTGCAATTTTCGCTCCGTTCTCAGCGATAACACTATATCTGGGATTTCACTTACCGGGTTTGAAGCTCGCATATGACATGACTCATCTGTGTAATGTTCATGACAGGACACATTGTGAGCATCTGAGGAGTCTTTACTTTGTCCTCATGAGAGAACCAGACACTAGGCACCAGGAATCCATGTAGTCAGTAACGTTGTTAATGGTGATAATCACAAAAACATAACTTTGACCAGTTGCAACTGAATTTCCCTGTTGAACGTTTTATGGTTACAAAAGCAACACCAAAACAAATTTCGGAAACCTGGAACATTCACCCTAATCTTTCTCTGACCAGAGGAAAAAACTCTGCTCTGAAATACTGTGACTTTTCAAATTTTCCATAACCACAGGAACTCTGTCTCTGGTCTGTTTGAGCTCTTGTCTGTACAAATAAACAGAGGTTCACCTTATTATTTGAAAAACTTTAACAACCACTCTTCTACACTTCCCACAGAGTCAGTGCATTAAATCAACTCTGCACACAATCTGCAGCATAACACCAGTTCACTAGAACTTATACTGATAATCTCCACAATGATGACAACAATAAAAAACAGAATCTCAGACTGTAGCTGCAGCTGGGGCAGAACACACAATCAATATGTCCTCCAGAGACACAAAGGACCCCTCCTCCCCCGTCACACGTGGGTCAGGTTCCTTACATTCAGCTCTGCCCTGAAGTCTCGCCTGCGGATCAATACTGTCGGCCATGTGTCCCGTAGGTTCCTGCCCTCCTGGTCTGAAGTTTAGCCTGCCAGCTCCTCCCCATCAGACAATTCTCATTTGTAACCAGGACTCTGTGCTGCACTTCTCTCCTGAGCCTGACTGTCACCTACATTATCCATTTACCCTTCCCCTTAAACCCTACCCGACCTGCTTGGCGGCTTGGACTTGATGCGATGTGAAGAACTGCTATTGTACACATACCTTGGACTTACTGTATTGTGCTTTTATTACAGAGGGAGTCTCTACTATTTTTTTTCCTCATGTCCTAGAGGCTTTTTTCGGTGGAGTGTGTATCTTCTTTTAGAGTTTGGGCTGGGTCAGAAACCGCTGCTGATATTGGGCTATACGAGTTGAGTCGATTTTATTTTTATATCCCGAAATCTAACATTTTGCCTCAAACTGCAGCTTTACAATCTGCACAAACTACAACATCGTCTATCCTGAGTCCGTCCCAGTCCGTTGGCGCAGCGCAGGTGCCAGAAACAAAACATTTGAAGCAGCTACGCAAAGTGACGTCATCCAGCAAGGCTGGTACCCTGGCAGATTACTTGAATGTGAAGGGAGTATTTCTACTGTTTACAGTGCAACTGCCCTGATAAAAGATAGAAAAAGTTGTCTCTGTCAAAACTTTCCAGAGTTGCCTGTCAGTATGACAAGCTGTTGTGCAGTGTTCTGGCATCTCACTGGCCTTTAAATGTACGAAGCTGTTATTTAAACTGGACTTCCTGGATATTATCTAATTGTCTCATCGTTATATTAAACGACTTGACCCTACCAAAGCCGCCCTCTGTTTTTAATGCAGAGTTGTTTTTGGTTTGAATCCCCGCTTAGACTCTTGATTTGGAAGAGGATCAACTCCACACAAAAACTTTTAACAGGGAAAAAAACAGGAAGAAGAAACCTTAGGGAGAGCATGAAAGGAGGGATTCCTCTTTCAGGATGGACAGACATGCAATAGACAGAAGTATCAACAGTAACATCATAGTATGGAGAGGCAGAATGAGAATATTTGGCAAATAAAGAACAAGTAAAAACATATAGTACATAAGACTATAGATTGGAGAAGATTTTCTAGGTTGCGTCAGGCCATACAGTATATTCAAACTTGACTCATGCCTGAGTCTAGTCTCTCTCCCTATCCAAACACTTCTCTAACACAAACATGTTATAATAACTTCCTGACATACACAACCATTGCCCAGTTCATCTATAGAAATAAAACTGTCATCATTGTAGACGCGTACCGGGCTTTGTGAGGCTGCGGAGTGTTGAAGGCTCTGCCCACAGTGGTCTGTTTATCCAGCTGTCTGTCTGGATAAATCCACTTGGCTCGAGGCAGAGAAAAGACTTTGTGGTGAAGAAATGCATTGCGGATTCACAGTGGATGAAACAGGCAAACTATAATGAAGCACTAAGGCGCAGGCAGCCTCTTTTAATAAATGACCCCAAAACTAACACATTAAAAAACCCACTTAAACCTACATGCAGGAAACATATGACTGCTGGTTTGTGTGCACAAACACACTCACAGATCAAACAGGATAGGACAAAGAAAGACCGAATTCTCCCCTGTTGTTTAGAGGTGAAACAAAAAGGAGACAAAGATGATGTTCAGCCATGATGGAGAATCAATAACTAATCCACCTGGATTGCTTCAAAAGGCACAAGGTGCTCTGGTGGCAAGCGCTGCGTGACGATATGAGACTGTGCGACATCAGGTGAAAGTGTGTGTGTGCCTAGAGGTTTGCGCTAACAGAGATTGCAGGAAGAGCTCACAAGAAAGCAAAAACTAAGTGCAAAGAAGTTTATAAAAAGAAAAAAAAATTGACAGATTTTGGGACATTGTTCGGAGCAAACCGTGAGTTTTTTTGTCCTCATAAATTGTTGTAAACCGAGGAAAAAAGGAAAGCAAGAGGAGCGGTGCTTAAGTGGATCGCTTCCCACTTACATAGTTCTCCTGGGGTTCAACAAGTGAAGTTCTTTTGGCTGAGTGAATGCATGGGTGGAACAGGCCTGTGAGTACTATATGTCATATTCACTTGGAGTGTAGTGAGATGATAAAAAAGCAGCACATTTCTGAAATATACATATCAGAAGTAGTTTTTCTTATTCATCTGGGAGAGAAAAAAACATCACTTCACTTTTAAATTAGCTTTCAGTTACATTAATAATACATTACTATTAAAATTACTTGTCATTTGTTGGATGTGATGCACCTTCAGTTTACATCACATGTTCACACTGTTTGAGCCCAGATGAGCATTTCAGTGTGACCAAGTGCAGACTAAGTGTGTAAAGGAGCTCAGCTCTATGAAGAGCAGATGAGCAGCGTGTGCTCTAATGTAGCTCTGGGTTACAGTGGCTGACTCAGCTGTTATGAGACATAAATGAGATGTTGGGTAATTTGGGCTTGTGAGGGAGGGGGGGGTGGTGGGGTGGGGTGGGTATGGAGAAAGGAAGGAAGAAGGGGGAAACGGCATCTGTTTTTCAGGTGATCCAAGAGAGGAGACACAGATGTCCTCTTCACCCACGTCTCCTCCCTCTCCATCTCCGTCTCCTCCGTTCTTTCCTCTCTACACCACCCTTCACAAACTGCCTCTGATAGCTGAAGCTGTTTAGGCTTAAAGGCTCTGCACTCCCATGGTAAACCCACACAGGACACTTTAATTATTTTGCCTGATTAGAGCTCTTCTCAGGACTGTGTGGGTGTGTACACACTGTGCTTCACTCACATCTCCCCCACTCTCTTTAGTTTGATGCAATTGTTAGGACGGGACCAACAGCACTTTTACCATCCTTAGTGGTACAGGGGTCGAGTGAACATTGCATAACTCCAATGCAGCTGCACCAATCTTCAACCTCATGTCACATTCATGTCATGTCAGAATCACTGTAATTACCAGCTTTGGACTTGTGGATAGTGCTCACATCAACATCCAAGTTGTAATCACAACACAAAACTCTGGTTTAGTGGATATTTTTCTATATTGTCAATGCAGAGTATTTCTGACCCTCAGTTGCCCAACTCTGCAATCTTCCTGCAACAGTCTTGAGCTGTCCAAACTGAATGCTCAATCGTAAACATGGGAATCGTTCCCATCTTCAGTGGTGGAAGAAGAACTCAGATCTTTTATCCAAGTAAGAGGTTACTAGTCATGCGTTCAAAACCTTACTTGAGCAAACGTACGGAAGTATTAGCATCAAAATGCAGTTAAACTAATCATTAGGAGGAATTTCAAAATAATACATATTATATTTCTGGATTATAATTATTAGTCTATTAATGTACATGTGCAAACTAACCACTAACTAAATCTTAAAATTAGAATTACAGCCTCGCGGTTAAATGCCTCTGCCAGTCAGACAAGTTTCTGGACCAGTTTTACTGTGACCTTGACCTTTGACCACCAAAATCTAATCAGTTCATCCTTGAGTCCTACTGAACATTTGTGCCAAATTTGAAGAGATTCCCTTCTGTTCTTGAGATATTGCATTCACAAGGCCAAAATCATGTTTTGTGAGGTCACTGTGACCATGACCCTTGACCTTTAGCCACCAAAATCTAATCAGCAAGGCGTTACTTAGATATCGTGTCCACGAGAATGGGACAGAAAACCCAGAAACAATAAAAAAAAAATGTAGGGGAGCAAAATGTAGATTATTTCCCTCAGAAATGTAAACGCATAGAAATATGAAGTAGCATAAAATGAAATTACTCAAGTAAAATACAAGTACTTCAAAACTGTACATAAGTACAGTGCTGAGTAAATGTACTTAGTAAAGCTACTTCTCACCATTGCCCATCTCAAACACCTGTGTGGGCGAGCAGGGCTTCCAACTTCCTCCATCGCTCACAAATCAAGGTCTCTTACTCAGTTTTCCTTCCTATTACACAAACCGTGTGGAATATGCACCTGGTTGAAAGTATGAGGGGTCTGTAAGAGCAGAGTAATTGACTTTGCCAAACACAGGTGCAGCTAGTAACATCACTAATTACCACATTCCGTTCATGTGAGCCAGTTAAAGGGCTCTGGCGCTGTGGATGCTGGATCACTGGCATGGCTCAATAACACAACCAAAATGGAATGGAGACATCATTAATGTTAATGGTTACACCTGTGTGTTCCCTGCCATTACAAGTTAAAATGTCTGCTGTAAAAAAAGTACTGAAGATGAGGTTCAATAGGAGGAAGTTGTCACACTAAGTGCACACTTCATCTGAAATACAGACCCTTGAATGGGTGTGTGTCCGGTCTCAATCTCCATCTCTACCATTAGGTTTAATTCCTCTGCCTCCCTCTGACTTTATGAGTTCTTCTACCACTTGTGTCTTCTCTCTTTCTTTGTTTACCATGCTTGAAATATGCCAGGCCTGAGTGTGTGTGTCTGTGTGTTTCCCTTAATATTTCTTGAGGAGTGCATTTGGAAGACTGTTCGTCTCCAAGTGTGTACACACACACACACACACACACACACACACACACACACACACACAAGCCTGGCATATTTCAAATATGAAAGTGCATTTCAGCTAAGAAGTGGGAAGTGATTTATAAAAGGCTTTAGGGAAAGGCTTTCTACTGAGGAGGGAGAAAATACATGGCAGAATAACTCTTCAGAGATATGGAGAGTGGGAGGGTGCTGCTGAACGTAATGTTATAGATAGCAGAGCAATCGGTAAGGGTGAATATAGTGGTTGATCAGGATACAGTAGCTCAACCTTTTGCTTACAAAATGCTCCTTGGCGCTTTTATAACACAGGTGAAATAATCAAATGAGTAAAATTTTATCGTTTTAATCACACATTGTTCCAACCTTTTGGCTCTGTAGGGTGCTAAGCTCAAATCACTAAATCCACGCTACCCGGTTGTCATATAAAAAACAGGAGCTGAAATGATGCATGATACATGTTTTGTTTTGACAAAGCTAAGTGTGGGTTGTTGTAAAATCCCAATTAATTGCTTGAAAAAAAGAACATCAAATAATCAGACATACTGGTTGTTCATATTCAATTTTCACTGTAACCTGGTGATGGCAAGTGGAGTTTACAGTGTGAAAAAAGTGTCAGTGAATCTGCATTTTATACACACATTAAAGCCAGCTGAAAAGGTCAAGAGAAAAAGTGAAAAAGCTACTGAAAGAGACAAAGGAAGCGATAATAATTATGCATAACTAACCAGAGAGAGGTATGCACTGGGTCTGATTTACCGGCTCTTGTAAAACTTGAAAACAAAACCTGCTACTTTTCCACTGATCCCAAACGACTGAGTCATATCGGCCTCCTTCAGACAGAGCTTGCTTGCCTGTGTACAGTATGCCATCCTTAGACTGATTACAGCATCGCAATCCCAGCTCGGTGACTCAGCTCATCCTGTTTATTCCAACATTCTTTAAATAAGCAATGCGGTCTGACATAAGAATCCACTTCCATACCCTTTCAAGGCAGATTTTCTACACTCCTGAACGCAATGCAGTTAAAGGCAGTGTGGCTAATTAACAAACCTTCCACTTCACCTGTCACATTTTTAAAAAGCCAGCCTCACACAAGAAGAAAAGATCCTGTTCATTCTCTAGATGAGAGTTAAAATGGTCTACTTGAGATGCAAAAAGACAGCCAGCCCTTTAGACCCAGATCCAAACTAAAAACTCTTGTTCACTGAGGTTTTGATTAATTTTCTACACTGAATTTCCTTTAGTTCTTCTATCTGATTTTTAAATAATAAAAGCTTTCCTGTATCTTGAAGGGGAAAATAGCCAGAGGTAAAAAAAAAAAAAAAAAAAAAAAAAAAAAATGAAAACAACTTAAATTAACAAAATGATTGTGATGGGGATGGAGCAGCAGCTAAGTATACGGTTCTGAAGTGAATAAATCTACATGAAATTATGTTGTTACAAAATTAGATGACAGGACACCAGATAATTACACTAACAAATGCACAAGCTTGTATATGATGTTGCTGGAAAGAGGTGGAATTGCTTAACACTATAAAACATGGGAAGATATTTGGTATTGGGTAACAAACATTAGGCATACTGGGTCTTTCTAACATGACATAATTCACATTTCTAGCCTCACAACGTCTGGATGGAAATGGTGTAAGGATGCCTGTAAATAAATACCTAATTCCCAGAGCTATCAAGCATAATACTACAGTAGCATGTCTTTCCCAGTGGAACATTGAAATAAACTTTCAGCACAGGGGTAGAGTGTGGTGAAGTTTTGGCAGTGTTGTACCTGGCATGAGTGGCTGTCCAGTCATTCCTATGGGAGGCATCCCCAGGTTGTTCATGGCTGTTGCCCAGGCGTTGGGGTCTGACATGGGCATTGTTATTGAGTTGGAGTCCATTGTCATGTTGCAGATCCCTTCTGCAGAAAGACAGAAAAAGCAACACAGAGAAGACTCAGTACCATTCCTGTGACATCACATTCATCATGATACTGGGCCATGCCAGGCAAAGACTGAGAAACAAGATTGTTTTTAACAGTGTGGTGCTGTCATAGCATCTCCAGATGTCCTTAAGTCTGTGTTTTGTCTGAGATGAGAAGAGAGGGGAGGCTACTGTGACCCTGCGGACAGTCTGACACCACAGTGATTTCAACAACATTGTCCTTTAAAACAACTACAACAGCCTGGCCTCTTCCTGTCTCAGTGACCTTTCCCCTGGAAATGTCGCAGTATGACTGAAAAAACTGTCACACAAATGTTGTTCGCAAGGGCACAAGTATATTAAAAAATAGGAATGGATTCATATGTCTACACAAAATGTACACTAATGAGTAAACCAGTGAAAGATCAGAGGTTTCATTTGCAAGCCACAGTAAGAAAATAATACAGCGTAAAACAAGATTATCATGGGACCAAGCACAAATGCTGATGCTATCAGGCATTTGCCAGGCACTCTGCTACTGAATCTTGGAAAACTTTTTAAAAAATCTCCAAGTTATCACAACAAATACACACACATCATCTCAAACTCACTCTGCCAAGTGTTGCATAATAAAGCAAACACACTTAGATCCCCATAATAAAACTCTGCAGTAAAGTCAATGTGAACACATCATACATCCACCAGCGGCTCATTCTCCCCGTCTGCAGTCTATTTCACAGCTCTAAATGCTCTCTAATTCTCTCCTCTGGTCGACCTCTTTCTCTCTGGCAGACCTGTAAATTGCTGTGACTGCTGGCTGCGCCAAGCTGCCCTTTTCTCTCCTGATGCCAAAGCCAACACCGCTGTTAATAATGAGAAGCTCTGCACCTTGCACACACTTCACACCTCAGAAGGTCTGTGGCAAAGCCCACTGTGGAGATAACACTCTGCTCTGTGTGTATTAATGTGTGTGGGTCTGTCTGCACAACAACCACTATATTGGTATTCCTGGTGTTAAGACACAGCTGGCGATGTGTAATAATTCTGTTTGCCTCTTTGCCTCCCTCTCTGAGCTACTAATTTCAGAGCTGTCTGCTGTCGCTGCCATAGAGAGGCCTGATAAAACCGCCTGTGTCTGCGCGTCGCTGTGACAATGCTGCTGACGTGGACTTCACTGGCTTGTTAACTAACACAACCCTATTAACTGCAGACATTCTGCAGACTTTCGAGGACCTAAAATGAAGGAGCAGAGCAGAGGTGGTGAGCTGTTTTATAGCAGTTTTATTACAGTTTACAGCACAGCGCTGTTGTCACTGCACTGGATACACACACTGAGGGTTTGACTGGTGAGTCTTCTTTTCTTGTTGGTAAAATAATAACAGTTAGAGCTAGGATAATAAATAAACATGTGGTTGGTATTATGTGTAGCTGCAATGATCTTTGCGTTGAGCAATAGACTAGCAGATAGAGAATTAATTGACAACTAATTGACAGAAAATGTATATATTACTATTACATGTCCTAAAACTGCCGGTGACATTTTCCCACAGTACACTGACATCTTCAAACTGTGCACTTTGTCCAACCATAGATCCAAAAGCCAATTTACATACATTATATAAAACATAGAAAAGCAGCAAAACCTGTAAACCAGCAAAAGCTTGGAATCTTTGCTTGATAAGTAACAAATAATTGAGTAATCGCTTCAGCAACAATCATATTATCTGTTTGCAAATATCACCCAGTGCTAATTCCCATCTGGATACTTTATCGATAAATGGTTACTCCATTGAATTTCCAGAATAAGAACTATATATATATATATATATATATATATATATATATATATATATATATATATATATCAATATGTACAGTATGTACTACTGTTATTGCTACTGCTACTTTGAAATAAAAAAAAAAACCCATATGTCCATATCCCCCCCCCCCCATTCAATCTACTGAATTGTAAGTGAAAACACAGGAAGGGTCTGTCTTTGATGGGGGAAATCACTGCACAAGTCAAAGACAATTCATTTCTGTTCCTCACTAGAGAACAGAGTACTTATTGACCGTTTGTTGTGCGTTTGACTGTGTACTGTCAATGCTGGGCCAAGTTAACTCCTCTACACTAGCCTCTGACCCTGCTGACACATAATCTGCATTTGAGTCATAACGGCTGCAGTTCATCTGTCTGCCACTCCGCTCCTATTCATTTAATGCATTAAATACGTCACCCTCTTTCTTTTCATTGTACTAAATGTTTCATTTTTCTGTTGCCTGTCCTGCATCGACTCAACTGCCATTCATTGTCTCATATTTCCCCAATTCACAAACAATCTTTCCTCCATGAATCAATTATACTTTTCAGGCTTGCAGCTCTGTGAATCAGTCACTGAGGGCTTTGGATTTTGGCACGGCAATGTGACCTTGAGGGCAGGAGTCAGCCTTGGCTCCCCTTGAAGGAACCATCCCACACCATCACATCAATATATAGAGCTGCAGGACGAATAGCAAACAGCTGCTGAAAAATCAACACAGGGATACACGCATGTGCAAGCACACACCCAGGCGCAGATACACACAGCACATTAACCTTGCCAGAAGGGAGGAATAGGAGCCAGGAACAATACTGCCAATGAGGGAATCAATGTTGGTAAACATTTTTAACTGAAAACACGGATTTGAGCACTTTGCTGTTCTGAAGCCAATTGTCTACATGAAATCAAAAGCACCTAATTGAAACCCAGCATTTAATTATTTATTCCAAGGTCAGGGAAAGGGAAAAATCAATGGCGATAAGAGAAAAATAAACCAAATTATTTTCAGCTGTTGGCTCAATTTAACTTGAGCTCATACAAATACCACATCTAACTATATAAACAGAGCAGTTTAATTATGTGCAGACAAGACCTAATGACCCAGAGATCCAAATGTAGAACTCTGTAGACCTGAACCTAATATACATAAGTCTGGTTAAGCTGGGCTAGACTTAAAGAGGCTACAGGTGGAGGTTACATTGATCGCTTCTCACGGGATGTCCATATTACAGTCTCCAAATGTAGCGAAGTTAGAATTACCAAATCAACAGACTTATTGTGAAAACAACACAGCAGTATAAGTATTACTATTAAGTAATACATGTAGTTCAATCAGAAATGTAACACAGATGTCATAAACTTATTCAGAATTTGACCTTTGAGTATAGATGGGGATGATCCACTTTCTGGTTCTCTGAATGAGCTGCAATAATAATAATAGAAAAAAAAAAATCATCCATGTTCTCTAATGTGAATAATTGATGGTTTTCTTCTTCTTTCCTTCTATTATATTAAATATCTTTGGGGTTTTAACTGGTAGTCGTACAAAACAAGTAATGTGAATATGCCAACTTGGCATTTTATAGACAATTTATGGACCAAAAGATTCATCAGTTAATCAAGAAAATAACGGACCAACACATATACACATAAACAAAAAGGAAATTCAAGTGTAACAAGGACAATGAGCCTAAAAAAATGAGGCAAAAAAATAACAATACAATAACCCACACTAATGGACATGCTGTCAAGAGACCGCCCTGAGTGCAACTCTACACCAGTACCACCATGATACATTTCTGTGTGGATATTGCCCACGGCAATTAAAGTGATAGAGATTTTGATTCAGCTTGGGTCCACCCTAGCCCAAAGCTTTCCTGATACTCACTCTCTCAGGGCTGTGACCAGCTCTCAGCTTCCCTAAAAGCTCCCCCAGGAGGCAGATAGGAAATTAAGTCATTTTAAGGCCCATTGGCCGTGAGCCCCAACAGCAGGCAGAGAGACGCTAGGGGCCATTTAGTCTAAAATGCACATGGTTTTAACAGCTAACTACAGGTTTATTACAGCCTCTAGAGAGCAAATTCAAGAGGGAGCCAAAAGATGAGGGACAGAGACGAAAAGAGAACGAAAAGGTCGTTTTTAATAGACAGATGTGATGCTGATGAGACGAAATGACAGAAAGAAAAGTGAAGTAGAAAATGGAAGCTACCTCAAATTGAACTTCGAACACTGCAGCAATGAATATAGCACACAGACCTGATGACAGTCATTACCACAAAGTACAAGCTGCAAAAACCTACAATTATTGTATAATATAATGACATTGCTGAATACACAGTGTTTGAGCAGACAAATTAGTGTAATTAAGTTTCAATATATGTGTATCCTCCAACCAAAGAAAAAAAATAAAAGTCCCAGTAGTACTTTCTGATTCTCTGGTCTGAGGCACAGTATTGGAGGAGATGTTTGGCATTTTCCATTCGGAAGACGTGTAAAGTGTCCATACTTATGCATGGAAAGCACATAGTAGAAAAAAAGGCCTTCTGTATAAAATTGCTCGGTGAGAGCGGACGCCTCTTTGACCTTCATCTTCTCCTGAATGCAGGTCTGTATGTTTACTTTGTGCGTGTTTGTTCATGTGTGTTTCTGAGTATGGGACGTAAGTCAGGGTCATCTGTAAAAAATATGTTTCATCACAGTGTGAGAAGAACCTAAGAACATGAAGATAAGATATATGCATGAGTATAAAACCTTGTGTAGAGGACATTTTGTACGAAGAAATGATCACTTTATTATTTATCAATTACTTACGTGTCTGACATACACAATCATGCAGCACACACTGACACACACACACAGTGACTGTTTAATAATGTATGACTGCCCTTCTCTCCGCTTCTTTGATCTGTTAATTATGATAAAACTGGTAGGGGTCTGGTGATTAGTGGTGGCACAGTGAAGAGTGCCCTGAGTGTTAAACTACACCGCGTCTCATTTAGGACCAGAAAAGAAGACAACAAAATGAAGATGTTAAGATGACAGAGGAGGCCTGAAGACAGTCTGGCCTCATGAGGAAAAAGAAAAGAAAAAAAAAAGAAAAAAAGAAAGAAACTCCCTCTGCCATTTATTTTTCAAATCACCCCGATAAATTCTGACACACAAAACTTTTAATAAGAGTAGAGTTCAGGGAGACTTGCAGAGAAATGTGACTCCTGCTTGGAAGGAGACAAGCACAGACCACATGTCACACCTCATCATGTACGGTGTTTGGTTGTTACAGGGGAAAAGCAAAATGTTTACATGAAGCCCCATTTGAACAGGATTAACTCTGCAGGGGCCGGTGTGGAATAAAATATTCAGTGTGCTCCCTTTGTAATTTGCTCATCGTTCCAGGCAGCATTTTATCCAAAGTGAACTTGTGAGGATGTGGTCTGTCATAGATATGGACATTCTGCTTATTCAGACTAGCTAAAAAAGAAAAAAAAAAAAAGAAAATACTATCCTACCTTACTCTTCCTCTCTTGAAGGCGTACCGGTTTTCAAATATCCCTATATGTTGGTGTTAACATGTTTTCATTTGGCAGATTAGTAAAAATATTTTCCACTTGCTCCATTTTTATACAAAAGTCAAATTTCACACTGAGTCGATAAATAAAAAGTTGGACAAACATCCTTATCCTGTGGATACAAAACCATTTTAAAATAACCCACTGTTTTCCATCTCACAGCAAAGTCCTTTCTTTGCTGTGAGAGGAAAACAGTGTGTCATTTCTTTTTTTTAGACATTATCTCGTTTTTATACAGAAACCATTCTTAGGGACCTCGTCAGGTATCATGTGTTGGTGCATGATTGGGGGGGATATTTTATTTTGGTAAGATTTAGTAAAGTTTGGAAGTATTAGGACATTATGGTCAATGTTGCAAATCAATGAGACTACTACTTTACTATGAAAAATATTAATATATTGCCTTATAAATTGACATATAAGCTTTTTCTGTTAATGTGTTACTCCTTTATCTGTCTTATAAAAGAGGATAGATAATAACATAATTGTTTGAGCGCTTTCATTAGATATTACAACCAGAAATAGGTTACAGAGGCTAAACAATGTTAAACATATAATGACCTCCCGGTTGAATACTGCACCTGAGTGTAACATCATTACTGAAACGAGAAGAGTGATCGCTTTACACTGTTGTGGAAAAAAAGTTATTTTATTACCCTCCAAACCAGAGACAACCTCAGGCATTTCCTGCACAGAGAATTTAAATGGAGCTAGCAGGGTCTTATTCCCATTCTGTGCTTCCTTAAAGATCCGACCACATTACATATTAATCCCTAAAGCCTTGCTGAAAATGTGTGAAAGAACAGCTGCATGCAGATACCAGCGTCTTTGCTGCCTTCAGCGTAGTAACAGGTAACCGTGGCTTCAGTGAGGAGTTGGCAGTGGAGGTTTCTCAAATCAAATTACTGCCTCCAAAATTGGATTGAAGTCCAATTAGGTGCTCGTGGTCATAAAGACTCGACTATTTGCAATCGTCATGATTTAGTCCATTGAGTCAAAGTGCACTGATCCTACTGGCTCCACAAGACTGAAATGATTTGTTCATTCGCTCCTACCGAGACCCTCATCAGGATACGATCAGTTACAATCTGTACCTGTTCCACATGATTAATAAAACCAATCCATCATTCAGACTGAACACACATTCCTATAGATCTAAAGAAGACGTGTCAGTCTTTACTTGATCAATGAAAGCAGACAACACATCAAACTGTCAGTCATCGCAAAACAATTGACAGCAATGAGGCAGTAAGTCAAGCAATTTTGTGTTTATCTGTACTGTCAATAAACGGTTGATTTTCTGTTTTATTTTTAGGACTACAATGAGTCCTGAACATGTACTGACCCATAATGAGTGAGAATGTAATTATGTTTAAGCATTTTAACTCTGCCTCTAAAGCAACATAAACATAGCTTTCTATGTCTGAACACAGCGGTGGCGCAGGGGTAAACTTCACACACCACTGCAGAGTCCTGGGTTTGACAAAAGCTGCTCTTGTTGCTACAACGTTTAGATTAAACATGATAAAATCCTCCTTATATTCATTCATCCCAACAAATCATCCACACTAAGAGGGATTGAAGAATAATGCTGACACAATAAACCAATAAATTAAAGCTGCTCTGTCATGACTCCAACAAGCTTTGCTCAGCAAGTACAGCTAAATGCCTAATTTCAATTCCCTAAATGAGTCTCAGTGCTGGGTTTGAAATGGCCGAATGCTGCAGTCTCCTCTTGTAAATACACTGCATGATTAGTCTCAGCTAAGTAGCAAAGACTGATGCAACATGAGTGCCATAAACTCCCTGATGTGACAAAAGCTTTATTGAACTATGAATTTATAGCCTTTAACAGGGAACAACAGAGAGCAAGAAAAAGAGGCACAGGGCACATCAGCATGTGTCTCACTGAGGAAGAAGACTTCCCTGGGCAGATTAGTTATAGTAAACAACCTCAGTTTCTGTTGCCTTATCAGGAGCTATTTTTATACGAATGGAGCAGAGGCACTTGTGTCTGTGTCAATGTTGTCAAGGAAGAACATCCGTTCCTGGACAGGAGCATGACTCTTCCCTTCCTTATCGGACTGAGAGAGGTGACAGACAAGAACAGATTATTCTGATATCTGGGGTGGGAAAGAGGGATGGGAGAGGAAAAAAGAATGAAAGAGAGAAAAAGAGCAGATCTCAAAAAGAGCTGTAACCTCACCAAAAAGTACTCAAAATAATATGGTGTAGGGTTGTCCATAATAAACAATGAGGGCAGGGCTACCAAGTAAGACTGGTGTTTGGACTACCTGACACACTGCTCGGTGAGGTTTAAACATTTAAATGCTTCAGTTAGATGGTAGTTGCATTGTGAGGATGAAGCGAAAGCAGCAACGTGTATCACTGTGCTTTGACACAGCAAGTGATTAAGTGGCTGGTGGCAAATATGAAATAGCCTCCAAAGTTGTTGACTACACTTGTGGTTCCCATATATACTGCTGTTAGACTTTGACATTTCTGACTGGTCAGAATAACAGAGGTGACTTTGATGAATGTAACTCTTCACCTACAAGCAGAACCAAGTTCAACTCTGATTGGACTGGGTTTAACTTGAAGTGCTGCAGGACAGAGAAAATGCTCTCAGCGCTGCTGCAGAACAACTGTAACGTTGCCTTAACTGCTCCTGAGTCCGGGCAAACAATGGAAACGAATCAGCTACTGCTTCTTCCACTACTACTACTCTCCCTTTTTGCAATGTGCTTCTACTCAAACATGATGCCTGTTGTCTCACCTCCTCCAAACAATCATACCAATGTAAAACAATATCTGTTCCTAATCTAACAGCCTCCTCATTGGTTCGACACTGGTTCTTTACATACAGCTGCAAGACACGTGGCTGAAAGTGAAAGTGCAGTTAAATTGTAAATAACTTCTGAACTTGAAATCTCATCTTGAGTACATACATTCACACCTTATTATAATAATAATTACCAATTACAATCACAGGGATCAGGTAGGGCTCGAGAAGCAGACTGACATCTCCCGAGAAAAATAGATGGACAATATTTAGGTTGTTTTAACAGCTTTTCCTTTTTTTTTCTTCTTTTTTTTAAGTTTACGAGGTGAGATGAAAAGTGCATTTCACACTGTCTTCTCCAACCCTTAAAGACACAATAAATTAATCTTTACCTCTCTAATTTAACCATCAACATGAACGGCCTCCTTAATTAAGACACTGCTGACATCTACAAGCAGGAAAATTACTTCCATGACTGACAGGATGCAGGAGTGTACCATTGATCTTAATTATGGAACAAAACAGCTGCTACTAATCTCTAAGAATGATGAGCTCTAAAAGACAGGAAGTTACTTTAATAAACAAGTTTGCTGAGATGGGTCACACTGACAACAGTGACAATTTGCCCAATTACAGAGAAGCTGATTATTGTCCTGTATGTTTGTCACACCTGGGAGAAAAAAACCGTAGCACAGCTGGGAAATCTGTGAAACAAACATAAAGGAAGGGACCAAATCTATGCATCTCTTTTTTCATTTGTTGGCTTAATAATTTGAACATGCACAATATATTACTGGAGCATTACATAATGTAAACCTCAATTGTCATTTGCAGGTTTATTAATTTAAACATGCACAATGAACCAGTGAAGCACTACATAAAACTGTATGAAACCTGATGTAAGATGCGAGATGCTATCTCACCATAAGAAACGTTTGGGACGTGCATTTCATTCCAAATTCCTTCCTTACCTTTACAGAGTACCCATTAAAAAACAACAAGTCCTGCAGATCTCATTACTGAGCAGGAAAAATGGCCTTGCATTTTAATGTGCAAATGACTGTACTGTACTGGAGGGGGAAGATGAGTGACAACAGTAGAGACTATGAATCAGATTTTTTTTTTTCCTTCTTCTTTTTTTTTTTTTTAAATCATGGCCAAGCTGTCACATCAGTAAATACTGATTTGTGAGTAGGCAATCTAATACACAGTGTGGTACAGATGTGAAGAAACAGACTCCATTACCAGATCAACAATCTAAAGAGGAGAGACAAAATAGGCAATTTGATCATTTCAAGTCAGCTGGGCAAAAGGAAAAAGAAATGAACTGGCCTTGAATCCTAAAGCACGTGAACCACTAATTTAGGTGATACACACATAGCTGAGTACACGAGAACAAACTGCTCTAACCAGATGAATTATGTTTAATCAGGTGTAAAATAAACCAACCAGGGATAAATCAAGCACCCTGGTATGTTTATTAGACAGCTTGAGTCTGAAATTGGCCTCAACACAGTGAACCGTATATCAGGGTTTATCCTGACAGAACCACAGAAAGATGATACTGTGCATATGTAGTTCACTACATAATAATATTAAGAACATTACTACTGCAACTAACGATGATTTTCAGTCTCAATTAATCTAACTGTTCTGGTCAAGAAAATGCCAGGAAAGATATTCAGTTTACTATCACAAACAAATGAAATAAATTCTCACAATTTAGAAGCTGGAACATGGCAATTTTGCTTTGAAAATAACTGAAAAATCCTTACAAGAAACAGTGACTTTTGTTTTAAAAACTGTATATTTTGCAGTTTTTTTCATATTCTTAAGTATTTCATTTCACAAATCCACTGATGACAAGAGAGATTTGTCGAAACAGGAATGTAGCAGAGCTGTTGTGTAGCTTGCAATGCTAGAGTGTGCTGTTGAGACTATGCTGGATAATGGAGCATTTAATGACTGTATTCATGGCATTACACAAGCAGACAGACGTTTTGTGCAAGACTGACCTCAGATTTTACAGAGAGAAAGAATGCACTTTGGTTATTTATTTTATGGCAATATTATGTATCTTTTTGTGATGTTAGTGCATATTCTGCTTTCTTCCTCCACCATTTCCTCTCAGGGCTTTTCCAAGGAAAGACACAGAGAGCATTTATGCAAAAAAAGACCCTATGAATGCTTCATCTCTCTGCAATTGCAGGAGATTATGACATTGCCTTGCAGTAAAGTGCTGGAGGACACTTCAGGAAAATGTGGTCCATGTCCACTAAACACCACCCTTCAGAGTTAGACCCACTACGCATCTATAGTTCAAGTAAATGATCAACATGTCACCAGGAGTCCATTCATTTCTTATAGAACTGAGCAATCAGGGAAACTCAGCCAAGTGGAAAAGGTCCAAAACGACTCCAGCCGTTTACTATATTTGGACTGGCTCAGACACACGATGCTGTTCCTGTTGTCCAGGCTCGGTGGCACTGCGGCCTGGACTGTGTCAGGTTTTGTGTGAGTGTCTGTGTTTGGAGCCCAGTGGCTTCAAAGTCGAAAGGTGTGGATGTAGGGGGCAGTTTCACAAAGACAGAATTTGACTATGGCTTAGTTCAAACTAAAAGTCAAACTTGCATGAAGTCGTCTACTTCTTGCATTATTATTAGTAGGACTAATTTGACCTGAATTTGGGGTAAATAATAAAAAAAACAAAAAAACAAAAAAAACAAAAACATTCAAACAACTCAGCTTGTTTTAAACACTGTAGCAGAACATGTTTTTTGTAATTTGGTACCTATGGTCAGCAGGTGTCAGAGTGTTAACACGAAAACATGGGTTTCAAGAGTTCACTTGACGGGAGGATGGCTAATGTTTCAGGCCTTAAATAAATCTTTAATTTTGTGAAACTGTCAAATGAGCATTAGACTAATCAAAAAGCAAACTTAAGACTGACGTAATGCTGCAGACCAGTCTACAATACCTTTGTGAAACTGGCGGCACATCATCAGGGTTTACAGTGATCAATGTAACACATAGGAGGAGTCACACATCACTTATTCCTAAACAGTGCCATTGCTCAGACCATAAATGCTGAGATTCACGTTTGTTACAGCTGCTACTTTTATATTTCCTCCAAGTGAAAACAAAATACACAAAATTCATAAGTCAAAACTCAAGTGTGCAAAATCAACCCTCCCTTTAATCAAGTTAAACAATATCTATATATATATATATATATATATATATATATATAGTCCACTAGAGTGTAATGTGGCCAAAGAAATCTTTCTAAAGAACTGAGGTGAAAGACTAGATTTGACAGTGTGCAGGAGTTTTTTGCTTTGCTCGATTCTCAGGTGTGCAAAAATTCAGCTTCTTAAATAAATCTAGATTTTATTCCAAAATTATGCAACACATTTGCTGAAATATAAAGTTGAAACATATTTGCTGAAGACAAATTCTGCATTGATGTAACCGTTAAAAACGTATTACAACTTTTAGCATGACTGATTAGAACGGGAATGGAAATGAACTCCTCTCCAGAAATAATTGGTAAGAATTCCTGCAGCGTTTTCACAAAGTGAATAATTCCACAGCAGTATCACAACAGGGAGTGAAACTTACATGTCATAATAGAAATGATAAATTCATCTACTGAGACTTCAGACCTCACTACTGAACGGACTGTCATGGTAGTGAATTTAGATAAACATGGACGTTAATGCAGTAAGACAGATGGGTTCAAATATATCCTGTATTAATTTAACTCTTTCTCATCTATTATGTATTATGTCAATGTGAACCAAATGTGATTTCTCATAACGAATTCACATGACTTTCAGCTCTCCTGCAGTGCCCATCTGTTCACCAGACAAATCAAACTATTCTCAGACATAGCAGAACAGCCAACAGGCAAAACAGGAGTTTCTTACAGACATAAAAAGTAGTTCTAAAGTTTACTTCAAAGGTAAGTGAATTCCATAAGGTAAGAAATCTGAACTAAAAAAAAATTAGTTTTCAACAAAAACAGAACAGTGCAACAGAGACTTAACTTGTACAACAGAGAAAACACTCAATACTTCAGTGTTTACTGCTCCTCTGACACATTCACTGGCAGACCAGTGGAGACTGGATGCACATGTTAATGAGATGCACTCGAGTCAGGGTTTCAGTAAAGGATATGAAGTAATACGGGCAGATATGAGGAAAAAATCATGTAGACTTATTGTTTCTTAAATCAGAAACCAAACAAGACAACATTGCTGAAGAGCAGCTCAGGGTCCTCGTAATGGGGAATGAACAGTTATGATACTTCTTACATCCTAATCTGTCTAGATTCTGTTCTACAGTCTATTTGAATAATATTCAATTTAGGGTTTCCCAGAGCTGGGATGATAAACCACCCAGATCCTGATGCTTCTTATTTTGTTTTCAATTCAGCTGGTTGATGTTGGCCTGAGCAATAAAGACACTCTCAAAATAAATAAACATTTGTATGTGTAAAATATCGTATCTGCTCTCTAGGTTAAGGTTTTGTTTCATTAAAAGTGTATCAACTTAGATGAGATGTCAGCAGAGATGGTCTTTGTATCAGGCGATAGGCCGCCTCCTCTGTAACAAATGAAATGCAATGGGCAAGTGTATTGGATTTTCCTCAGTTGTCTCTGCCTGCTATGTCCATCGCTGCTACTTTGGACTTTTAAATGTATAGGTTTGAAGAAAACCCACAGAGCAATTCACACAAAATGACATGGCAATATAAAATCTAGTGGCACATACCATATATGTGTTTGGGCTTAAATTCAGCCATGGATATTTGTTAAATGTCACATCTCTCTGTCTCACTATATTTAATATTTTCACTGTCCAACAAAACAATTACTAGAAAGTAATGCTATTATTATTATTACTACTAGAAGGACTACTACTACAGATATATTATATTATGTAATAATATAACATACAGCAAGTCATCTCGGTTCTTTCTTGGTTGGCTCAGTCTTCCATAATATATCTGATATAGTCTCTAATGACCAAAGCACGATGCCAAACCAACAGAAAGCCAAGACAGAGGATCAATAAAAATTCAGAGAGCTTTGCTTGCCAGCTGAGGATGCAATCAGATGGTGACTTGGATGAGGAAAATAAATAGAAAGCCTCCAGATTAAGGGGAAAAACAACACAACTGATCCAAACTGTACTATAGTCTATAGCACAGAGCCGGTTAAATCTGATCGGAAACTCAACAGCTGTGCAATTTAATTGATCCCACGTGTGATGTCAAGCACGCAATCCGTCTCAAACTAAAAATCCTTCTCTGTGCTCAGTTCTGTGAGAGGTTAAAACAACTTAGAGCAGAGACATAAGACTGGCATTGTTGGATTTAGTGTTTAGCCCACTGATATGCAGTTTGATACTTCAGCCTCAGAGTGAAGATGTGGGATTTAGATTTAACTTCACTCCTTCAGCGCAGCATTCCTCCATTTTAACCTTCATTTATCACGTCAGCTTCATAGGTCAAAATAACAATGTGGAATTCATTTGAAAATTAAAAATAGAAAAATGTCTGTAAACAACAGAGGGAGCCCTATAATGACCCGTTAAGACCTTCATTTCACAGAACTAACACTTCTTCCTCTTTTCTTATGTTTGCCTTTTGTTACCCTTTTATTTATTTTCGTAATTTTAAGGTTGTGTATATAATCTCTCAAAACAAGAAGAGGTTATAAGCGTTGAACATGTTAATTTCTTAATATTTGCGTTTAGTACCCTTCTAGCAAGGTCATTTACCTTCTCCCCAACCCTTATTTGATCCAGGACTTCCAGTACTGTTATGAAACAGCAGCTTGAAGGCAAATCCCCAGCTTTTAAGGCAAACTCTGTTATAGGAGTAAGGGGAGACCTTGAAGAAAGAAAGGGAGTGTCTTAGACAAATCCAAAGCCTTTCCACTGAAGATTCATGGGCAGAAATCTCTATAGTGACAAAGTGTGAAGTTCTGAGGGCCTGATTAATTTCCTCCTCAGTGCTGTCAGTCTTTATGTCCTCCACTTTTCCCCCGAGGACGTAGAAAAGCAAAAGAAATGGATACCTGAACTTAGGATGCATTTACACAGCGAAGCATACATATTTATATATACTTACTTTAAATCTAAAAAGAAATCTGAGAATGCGCCAGGCAGCCAGAGGGAGATCTCGATCAGATGACTGAAGGTTAGGAAAAAGGTGAGGGCACAGATGGAAAATGGTGAGCCCAAAGCAATACCTATTAACATGGACTTTCAAGGTGATACAATTTTAAAAGGTTATTATGGAAATACAAAACTGTGTTTTATAGGTTAAACCGGTTCCTCGAACCTTGCCGTTACATCGGAGAACACTTGAGCTGTATGAGCCCCTCAGTGTTAGGACTAAGCTCTAATAATCCAGACAGCCTGTGTCCAGTTTGCCGCCTTGTAGGAGTTTGCTGTTTAACAAGTAGGCACTACACAGCCAAACCCTTGTTTAGTACAAGAGACACATTGAACGCGTCTATTGATGCCTGAAGGACAGCTCGACATCCTCTAGGAGGAAAAGCAAGCAGGAGAGCTTCTTTAAATCTGTTTTTGCTCTCCTCTGAAGTTTAAACTGTCAGAACAAGAGACCAAGGCCTCAGAGAAAAAAACCTGTGGGGCTGTCACTCTTTGTTGCAGTAAATAGAATAACAGTGCTCTAAGTCCTTATAGCTTGTTACATTATGCCGTGCTCGGAGACAAAACATCTTCAATCGTCATGGTTAATCAACAGCTGGAAAAGTCCAGAAGCAAATTGTAAAACATCTATGACAGACACTGTTTTTTTTCTGCATAATTCAGCATCCTAAAAATAAAATGATAATTAAATAACCTTGAAAGCACAGTCAGTTTCGTTTCTTTTAACTGGGGAGAGTAAAGTCTCTCATAACATCACATTAAGTCACTCAAATAGAATTTGTTCAACGATCTGATTTAGTCTTTGACATTTTTAACAAACCCTCATGACTTCCCTCCAGAACAAGAACCTTCATGCAACTCCAGTGGCTCTGCACATGCATCTCATGCTGCCCTGTCTTTAGAGCACACCACAACCATTATGAAATCACACCAACACTAAACAACTCTACACAACTCAAAGTCATTCACCAGGAGTCAGTGAACAGTCACATCCAAAACCAGAGACACTACTACCTGGAACAGAGTCTGGGGTTATAATCTCTCCCCATATTGGTTCACCTGTTATCACATGTAGTGCAAATGTAAACCTGTCCAAACCAACTAAGAAATAAAATGTCACAAAAATGTTCATTAACATGCAGTATACTATCCATTAAAAGAACCCATTTAGAACATGACAGCAGATGTCAGTGAAGGGGTACTCAAGGTCATTTAATCCCCCCCGACCCCCATTTATTGGTAAAGCAAAACGTTCAAACATATAATTCTTCTTGAGACTGACGCACCATATGACAGAAATATATTACAGACTTTCAACTAACTACACTTTTAAATGTGCCTGCACGCTGCTGGAGAGGCCTGTATACTCATTCTCCTGGGAACTTAAGGATTTGTCTTCCTAACCCTCAATTGGACAGAGAGAACCTGTGACAAATGCCTTCACCCACAGTTAGCACTCACACACACGCCCACATACCCTTCCATTAGACAGGCTCTGGGGACTATTGCACTGCAGCAAGATTTCACATGAAGTAGTTGGTCTGCTAGGCAAAGCTTCTTGTGCATAATAACTTCCTCAAGATCAATCAATCAAAGAAAAAAAAAAAAAGAAATAATAATGCCTCTAAGCACACAGACAATCAGCAATAATGGCCAACAGTTCAAGGAGGACAAACAGGAAGTAGGTTGGGAGAGAAGTAAGGACTTTAAATGTATTAATTACATAGAGATGTAGGCTACGGACACAATAGCACAAAAATCTCTTTATCAGCAGTTCCAGCTGAAACCTAGGAGACTTCAGGCCACTCCTGCCAGAAAAAACATCTGCTAAATCTGAGTAAGGCCTGAAACATGACCAAATGGACTTAAGTTTCTACAGAAAAAGTGGCTTGGAGTCAGCAGAGTCAGCTGTATAATAGTGAGTACAAAACTGGGGTGTGAAAGAAACATTAATCTTTGTGACGCGACTGGCCCAGTGTGCCCAGGACCAGGATACAGAGGCGCTTTAGGTAGTTAATGATAGAATGTGTTTATCAAAGGATATACTTTATCTTATAATGGCATATATGGGTCATAAGTATCACACTTTCCTGTTCATGACGTCATACTTTCCTTGTTGCTATGGATACCATTCAGCCCTATAACCAACATATGTACTGCCAGTTATCAATAGAGTGTACTGAATTTCCATAATGGAGGCAGGTCAGATCTTTCTTTTGCATTTCTTGAAGCCGGCAGTTGCAGTGAAATTGTATTAGCTGAGGTTGGGTAGATGTTGGTAGATCTACAAACTGTATACTCAGTGGCACTACATCATGCACAGAGATCTGCATAATGCACATTAAACAAGTGTGTCACAGGTCACCATGATTTGATCAACTCTTTCTCTGTGGTTAGTGTGGAAGCGGATATTCAGTTCATTTCTAATCATTTTATGCCTTAAAAAGGTGGTTTCAATTCTTAAGGGTTTCTCTATAAAATTAAAGCCACTATAATGGATATTTATTAGAATAGCGTCGCTCGTAGTGACAAACCTACAGAGGATTATCAGCTGAATCAGCAGCTCCCCTCATTTTATGGCTCTTTATAGCGACAGCTCATTGTTTAGATGTTTGGCGCTTAACTTTATTGTTTTGGTCCGCTCTCATAGCTCTTGCTTGTTTTTGGCAGCAGCAGCTGTTTCCAGCTTAAACTCTAAAAACCCACTGTACATTTTTTTTTGGTTGCCATGGCCACCAATCTGCATGCAGATACAGATTGGTGCATTTCATCACAGTTGGCAACTTCAATGATGCAGATTTAAAGACTGTTTAACTGAATATTCCACCTTGTTCCCATCCAAGTTTTTGGATAAGTTGTTGCTAATGTAAGAGTGCTAATTCTTACCCATAACATTGTGTGGTGCTTGTATGTCTGTTCTATGTTGCACTGAGGTCCATGAGCCACGACATTTAATTTCCGTTTATGTATGTCAAACATGTGGAAATTAAAGTAAACCTGAACCTGAACCTACTCAGCACCAAACAGCAGACAGACACAGTTATCGATTAGCTGGTGAACATAGTGGAGCATTTAGCAGCTAGGAGTTGGTAGAGACCAAAAACAGAGATAGAAGAGAGTGAATATTGGACTGACATTTGCTAGACTCCAAATGAATGATAATGTTGTTCTGTAACTGCTAGATGTGTTGATAAGCCGTCGTTTGCGGACAACAAAAAATGTGATGATATATCATTTTTGTGTTCACAACTTGTTTACACTGTCCTAGTGGCCATGAAAGCAAATTACTGCAGGATAAAATATTAATTTGCACATGTAAACAATCATAATTAAAGTTGGGTGTGGTTTGATCTGATATGAATGGCAGCGGTCTGGCAACATACGCAAACGACCCCACAACAGGGTTTGTTTGATTGATTTTGATTGAAATTCTGATTGGTGCGCAGAAATAAGTGACATAACCATTTTTAAAATATGTCTCACCCTGATCAAACTTGTAAGAAGAATTACAGATACACCGACACAGATGGAAATCTCTCGTGAAATAACCAAAAGCTGTTCCAACTTTGGCAAAAAGAAATTGTGTTCAATTGGGACCCCATAAATCACATTAAGAAACCGGTTGGCGAAGTATGTTTTTAGGGCCTTTAAAAACTATGTTTTTCTGGTCTAAAAGTCTGTCACAGCCAGTATGGAAACCTGTGACTGGAATAGAATCTCTATCTCTGGAAAACAAGGTTCAGGCCCTGGATTTAGCCCTGTCCGCCCACCAACTCCTGAGCTGTTGTCATCTCACCATGCTGCTGACTACTGCGGCAGCTGACAGCATCTTATCAGCAGCTGCCAATTACAACATGGGAATCTTATCAGCGGTAGCCAATTAGAACCAGGGGAGTAGCTATGAGGAAATGTCAACAGCTCAGTGAACTTGCCAGAGCTCTTATCTGGCCACGCCTCTTCATCCAGGAAGCTCTCCTTGAGTCTACTGTCACAGTAACGACTGCCAGTGCAATGTTGTGACAAGAAAGGCTGGAGGTATAGCAAGGTTTCAAAAGAGCAGGCCTCCCGGAAAGACTCCACACATCCTGAAAACGGCAATATTTAATATGTTTTTGACAGCTGATAGAAACCAGAAACCAACAAAATTCTCTAATTATTCACTTGGCCCCAGCTGGGTACATGTTCAGACTGAATACGTTAGCTTACACAAGATATTAAAAACCAAATCAAAGATACAGTAACTGAGAAGTATGGAACACAATGTATTTGGCTTCTCAGACTGATTACACTGTAAGAGATTACTTTCCCTTTTTTATACAGCTCCTTGACATGGATGACAGGTAGGATGCATTATTTCCACTATAAACATCTGTTCGCCAATCTCCACCGAGAAATCAGTGACATGCTCCGGCTTTTCCACAGCAAACTGAAGACCCGTAAAGAGAGCAAATGCATTGTTTTCTGTCTCTCTGTCGATTGATGCAGGACTCATCTGATCTTTGTCTTGATAATGACTTCAAAGTGCACAGATTCAACTTATTTTTCCTTAAACGTTCTTTTGTTACATTCCTTCCTTATCTTAATGTTGCATGGAGGATTAATGTTTTCTTACTGTTTTCAACTGTTAAATGTATGGCTGCAGCTAACGATTTTCATTACAGATAAATTTGCTGATTATTTGATCTAGTAAGAGTTAAAGTCTTTTCCTTCCTTTCCTTTCTTGACATTATAAAATGTCTTGTTTGGTTCGACCAACACTCCAAAACCAAAAGACATTTTGTTTACAATGATACATGACAAAGACATGCAGCAAATCTTCGTATTTGAGCGACTGGAATCATGAAATGGACGTTTTTTTCCCTCTTCTTTGTTTGAAAAGACAATATAACAATTGTCAGAGTTATCAGTGTTTGACTATTTTTGTCAATCGACTTATTGTTTCAGCTTTTTTTTCTTATTAAATTCATTTATTAAAAAATAACCTTGTACGTACAAACTTCTGAATTTACATACAAAAATCAAACCTTTACATTACAGTGAATGATGCCAATTTTATTCAAAACGTAATTAAGGCTGTGTTGTCAATACACAGCCTAATACTGTTGTGAAATTCAAACTCTTACGAACGTGATCAATATTACTTAGAGAGACAAGAAAAATAAGGGGTGGGGGTGGGTGGCTGACAGGACTTGACGCTCGTCACACGAATGCCTTGGAGTGTTGACAGGCACATTTCTGTCACATGTCATCATCATTTGGATCATTGGTCATGAAACTTAATGGAGACGCCTAACAGCATTGTCTGGCTTTTAAGACCACATACAAGATTCTAGTAGACAGTGACCTCCATAGAGTCATGGAGCATTGAATGAATCATGGTCTGGTGCTTTCTTTACTCAAGCTTTCAAGAATGGAGGTCACTGCAGTTATTTCAATGGTCCATCTTTTCTCTAGTGGCGGTATGGTTGACTAGAGGCGAGAGAGATGCCTGCAGAGGCAGCAACATAGAACTTATGACAGACAAAAACATCTGATGCCTTGCAAACCCATCTTTCCGCTGGCTTGGAATAGCAACAACACCACAGTGAAGAGATTTTCTGCAGGATAATGTGCCATTGTGTGGCTGCCAAGATTTCCACTGCACAGTTACAGGAGGGGTTAACTACTGACCCCCAATATTTTGGCTTTAAGTGGGGGTAGGACCAAACTGTGACTATCGCCGTATTCAACCAGGCGGTGCTGTTACTGCTCAATATCTGTGTTCATGTATCTCTGTCCATATGTTGACTGAGTTAGACTGAGTATATTTATTTATTCATTCATTTTAGCTATTCCAGACAAGCTTCCATTGTTTCTCTGCAAACTGAGTTCATCTTGGAATCTTCATCTAAGATCACAAGACATATCTGCTGTCTGTACTCAATATCTGCAGATATCCACCCACTTGGGATCATATGTAAAAGGAATTCAAAATGAATGTGATATCTCTCTGGCAAAAAGACTATTGTATATGTTATAATTGACTCATTTGCTAATTGATTCTGTGCTTAGCTTATGTTAGTATTGTTATCTGATTTAGCATTGTTTCATTCATTGCCTGGTGTTTTATTGTGCCTATACAGTATTTTTCATGGTCTTGGCCTGGTCTGCCTTGTATAAGAGGCTTCCAACATTAGTAGGACTTATCTGGTTAAGAAAAGGTTAAATAACATTTTCATTACAGATAAATTTGCTGATTATTTGATCTAGTAAGAGTTAAAGTCTTTTCCTTCCTTTCCTTTCTTGACATTATAAAATGTGTTGTTTGGTTCGACCAACACTCCAAAACCAAAAGACATTTTGTTTACAATGATACATGACAAAGACATGCAGCAAATCTTCGTATTTGAGCGACTGGAATCATGAAATGGACGTTTTTTTTCCTCTTCTTTGTTTGAAAAGACAATATAACAATTGTCAAAGTTATCAATGTTTGACTATTTTTGTCAATCGACTTATTGTTTCAGCTTTTTTTTCTTATTAAATTCATTTATTAAAAAATAACCTTGCACAAATTTGTGAATTTATATACAAAAATCAAACCTTTACATTACAGTGAATGATGCCAATTTTATTCAAAACGTAATTAAGGCTGTGTTGTCAATACACAGCCTAATACTGTTGTGAAATTCAAACTCTTACGAACGTGATCAATATAAAGAAAATGTTATTTTTATATATATATATAAATAAAAAAGCTGTATATACTTCTTTTATCCACATTTTTTAACATGTATACATACTTAAATAAAAACAAAATAAATGCTGGCAACTAGAAAGTAGGGCTGCAACTCTATAGCAAATCCAGTGATTATTTTCTTGATTATAAAGTATCAGAAAACGGTGAAAAGTGCCTGTTTCCCTTTCCCAAAGTTGTTTTTGTAAGCAAAAACTGCTTTTTCTGTCCAACAAACAGCTCAAAAACAAAAAGGAATTCAAAGTATTATCACAGAAAACAAAAAAAAAGCAGTACATCAGTAAATTTTGGTAATTCTGCAAGACACAGGAAAACCAGTTGTTCTCTGCCCATCTGCTATACACCTGTATTATACACTTGTGAGACCAGCCAAAGAGCAGGTATGTATAGCAATTTGACAATATGGAGGAAAGGATAAACGCCTTTATCTGACTGCGCAGTAAGACCCAATATATGATTGAGGTATGAA
Organism: Seriola aureovittata; assembly: GCF_021018895.1. Taxonomy (NCBI): domain Eukaryota; kingdom Metazoa; phylum Chordata; class Actinopteri; order Carangiformes; family Carangidae; genus Seriola; species Seriola aureovittata. Next base: position 6,608,357 of record NC_079371.1, on the reverse strand, counting down.
CAGATATGCAAAACTGACTGAAATGAATAACGCTATCACAAAAAAACCCCTCAGATTTCCTTCCAGTGACTTTGACAAATGGCTCAAACACTGGTCTGGTCAATGCCATTACAACAAACTTTGAAATTTAACAACCCCAATCATCTGGTGGCTGATTTTAGATTAAACCCATTAGCCCTCCTCATACAACACAAACAAACACCTGAGGGGAGAGTCAAGCCGAGCAGGGGAACGTCAAAAGGCTATCACACACACACACACACACACACACACACACACACACAGAGCTGTGTTAATACAAACATCATCATGGTCGAATACCCTGCAACCTCTGTAATATACAGTACGAGAACTGACACTTCAAAAACAGAGGTTTGTTTGACCGTTGTTCTGCTGTACGGTCAGGTCGGCTACCATCTATATTTCTCATTTGATCACTTTAATTAGTATGTATGGAACAATACCGCTGTGATAAGTAAGAAATCAGTCAGAATATTTCATCAACATGCTCCATCTGAGTCCTGTCCTTTTTATCTGTCATAATTCTTTTTTATTGATGCCAGTGTAGCTTTTAGTGTGTCACCATCAACTCCTCCATTATTCTACTTTATGTTCAAATACATCACTGGAGGCTGCGATAATTAGGCCACATTCCCTGCAGAAAATCTCAGTCCTGTTTCAAAAATGTACATCAGAGCTTGTGTTGCGAAATCCCAATCTGTGTACACAGTGTACAAAGTGTAACTAGGTAAAGATGATCTTATGAACTTGAAACACTGTCATCTCACTCTGCCACCTACACACGGGAACAATATCCTCTCTCAGAGAAGAAGTAGGAGAGAGGGAGGGAGATACTGAACAAAAGAAAGGCAAAAGTGGCAGCCAGATCCAGAGCGGTGTGAGGCATTGTTATAGAAAGGGCTTGCCTGGCATATAATTAGATTTTGGCAGCCAGAGTACATCTGTCCTTCTTACATGTCTTGGAGATTCGGTGAAAGAAACAGAGAAAGAGATAATGTAGAATTATAGTAGACTTTCTTCTAATCCATCAGGATTCTCACATTGCAGACAAAAGGTGCCTGGATGATGTAACTTTGAGTTTGTCTTGGCAGTCAATGCTAGAGAGCGGTGAGATTGGTGCCCTTTAGAAAATGGCTTTGATTAAGAAAAGGTGCTTCTATGAATAAAGTCAGACCAGGATCACTGCGGCAAGGAAGGTCATTAATGAAAGAATTTAAAAGGAATTTAGATGCAACGAGAGAGTAGGGAAAAACAAATAGTACAAGAATGAAACCTTTTATATGTGATGCACAAATTACCATTCATAATCTGACTTTGATTAGTCAATCAACAGCATATGTATCTGCAATTATTTTTTTTTATAAATGTTTATTTTAAGTAAAATATCCCATTTTTAGGGATTTTAGTTGAGATGGTGGAACCAGTTAAATTTTGGATATCTTTTGATTTTGAACAGTTTGTCTCATAAAACAAGATATTTCAGGACATCAACTTGGGCATAGGGACATTGTGATGAGCATTTTCTGACATTATACAGACAAAACAACTTAAATTGAGAAAATAATCATCAGTAATAATGATGAAAATAATCATTAGCTACAGTTCTAATATACAGTATTTATTCAAAGTTTACATCTACGGCAAGATCGAACTAACAAGCGATAAATTGATGTCAACACCCCATAACAACAACAATAGTAGCACTGAAATCTCTAGACCACATTTGACAGCCACAAAAATCATCAAATGTAGCTTAACTTTCAATATACAACAGAAGGGAGGACTGAAGGAGGGACTTTTATAAAGTAGAGTTGGATGAGGCCTCAGTAGACAATAAAAAACACCACAGAAGCAGCAGATTGCTTTAAAGGAAAAGGTTTTTATCCATAATGCCAAATGATTAATATGTCCTTCGCATATCCCGTCTTTGTTCAAACACACTTGCACACATCTACAGTTTGAAGTGTACCATTTCAAGGGAAATGCGGTACCCTTAAGTTTTGCTTGCTTGCTTACATGCAGTACGTGTTGCTTCAAAAGAGCGAGAGCACATGGTCAGCCACAGTGCAGCTCTCCCATGACATTTTGGGATTCAGAGCCTTTGCTCAAACGTCATGAAAAAGTCTAGTTTGTACTGTCTGTCAAACTGTGATCCCACTTTCTGTGTCATCTCTCTGATGTTTTATGTTCTGTGACCTAGTATGGCCTTCAGATAGACTCTCTCACTATTGAAGAGCACTGGCATCAACAGACACTCCCTTGGTTGTGTGTCAATAGGTACAATCATGCATTAATTATGGCTGGGTGGCCCCGAATGAGTCCTGATGTCCAATAAGCTGTACAAAACATCACTCGGGTTTCCCTCTCAAAAAGCTCAGAGAAACCAGATACCCTGAAGTGAAATGAAGGAACATGAACAGGCAAGAAGTAGGGCAACCACCCTTCCATGCAGAGCTGAGACAATGGTTCTGTTTATTGTTTAGACCATTTAATCTTGCCTTACACTGGCGCATATGTGAGGACTTACGTCTCCCAACTAACTAGATCAGTGAGCAGTCTGTGGCAGTAGCCACTCACGGCATCTGTCCCCTGTCATAATAGAAGCTAAAGTTACATGGGTATTAGCTGATGATCTCCCTGCTGACAGCTAATTTCATCACTGAGCCGCTCCAGCGTTTTCAACACATATGATCATAGAGAAGGCACATGGCGCTACTGAAGCATTTATCTGATCCCTGATCAGTGTTAACACTGAACCGTCTGTGTGTGGGAGGGAGCAGCATGAGTAAGAGCATATTTAGACGATAAAACTTTTCCCTCGTACCGATCCCATATACGCAATTAATCCTCTTCTTCTGGTGTTTTTGGCAGTTAACAATTAGCTTCAGTTGCATTACCACTTCCTTCTGGACTGGAGAAGAGACACATATACTGTATGTAGCTGTGTGTAAATTAAAGTCCTGGATTTCAAGACACTAACAATGGCGAGTTGAAATGGGGCCTTTGTTGATGAACAGAAAATAATGAATTATTTTTTCAATCATTTCACTCATTTTTTTTTAAACAATGATTCCATATATTCTTTGATTTCAGCTTGTTGTTGTTGTTGATTTTGTGCTTTTCTTTGGCATGTATGATTCTACGCTGAATATTTTGGGTTTTAGACTGATGGTTGGATAAAACAAGAATTCTCGAAGGTTCGTCTTTGACTTCTGGGAAATCAAAACAGGCAACATTCACTTAAATTTTATAGACAAAAGCATGAAAATCAAAATAATCATTAGTAGCAGCAATACTCATGTGGCTGCACTAGCCCTCAAATCGGTTTCTCTTTCCCCCTCAGCAGAAGAGAACAGTCCAGTGTTTCAGTTGTGTGCATCCACTCATCCTTCATCTCACAGTTCAGTAATATAAATTAGAATGGTTTAAAATGGGTTAACTACAGCTGATCTTTTCTGCACTAGTACTTGTGCAGTGGCCTCTCACAGAGCAACGTGGAATGAGAGTGTTGGAAAAGGGTGGCAGGATGATGAAGAAGAGGGGAGCCAGAGGAGACGCTCGGCAGTAATGTCAGGCAGTGAGAAGCAGCTGGTGTGGATCAGTTAACCCGGCTGGAGGCTGAGAGAGAGAAGACAGAAGGACAGAGGGGGGAAAGAATGGATGGAGGGAGAGTGTTGATAGAAGAGGAGAGGAGCCGCAGGTCACTGTGATGCTACCGTGAGCAGAGCACTGGGTACAAATGGGGAGATTCTTGCAGATTCTTACTGAGGTAACTGATGATAAAAAGGAGAACAGAAAAATCATCCAAAAAAGTTTTTTTTTTTTTAACGGTGAAGTCCATTCTTCTATTGGTTTGCTTCTCCTTGCGAGTGATTTTAATATGAAACTAGAATTCTCACTAGTAGTATTGTTTTTGCAGAAGATTATGATGTCACAGTGAAGTTGACCTTTGACCATTTGGATATAAAATGTTATCACTTCATCATTTTATCCTACTGACATTTGTGTCCAATTTTTTCTGCGAGTTATGGCCATAAACTTATTTTGTGAGGTCACAGTGACCTTGAACCACCAAGTTCTAATCAGTTCATCCTTGAGCCCAAATGAACATTTGTGCCAAATTTGAAGGGATTCCCGACAAATTGCATCCACAAAGCCAAAACTGTGTTTTATGAAGTCAAAATGAAAAAATTTAATCAGTTCATCTTCGAGTCCGAGTGAATGTTTGTACCTAATTTGAAGAAATTCAAGGCGTTACTGAGATATCGCGTTTACAAGAATGGGACAGAGAGATGGAGGACCTGAAAACATAATGCCTCTGGCCCTGGCTTTCGCCGGCGCGGAGGCATAATGAGTTTTAAAGAAGAAACACTGGATGTTAGTCAAAACCAAATTTTTCTTTCATTTATAGGAGAAACAAAACTCGCCCACCTAGACAATATAAATAATTCATCAGGTAATCCAACCTGAGTGAGTGGTTATTCCTCTGTGTTTTAGGGCGGTATCTGACATTCGCTGGTGGCTTTATGAAAAACACTGTCGATAAAACCTCTTAACAGCCTTTACATATGTAATTGAACCCCTGAGCCCTTAAATCTCGAGCCTGCCCTCTCTGTTAGATAACACGCCCTCAACAAGAGGAAATGGCAGATTTTGTTTCAACTAAAATGAGGAGGGGGGTCAGAGGACTGAGATACAGAGGAGGTACTGTACTACAGCGCTTTTCACTTTGAAATGATTTCCTTTGCATTTGTTTTGAAATGTCTTCATATTCAACAAATGCAATTAGGCAATATCAAAATCCACAAATCTAACAGATAATGCTCATATTCTACCTAGAGACAAGAGATTGTTGGGCATCTTGTGGCTTACAGTACCTTAGAGAAGCAACTAATTATTATTTCCATTATCGATTAAACTTAATTTGGTCAACATTAGGATATTGTGATGGACATTTATCACTATTACTGTTTTCTAGAGAAGGCGACTTTATCAAATCATATCCCCAAAATATTTAATGTATTCTAATGCAAAACCAGCAAAGTTTCATATTTTAGAGCCCAGAACTATCAAGTTGGTCATTTTCGCATGAAAAGCTGACAAAATAAATAGTTGCAAATCAATTTTCTATTGATCAATTAATCGACTCAGTGTTGCAGCTGCACTGTCCCAAAAAAAAAGCAAAGTATTCACCCCTGCTGAAAGTTTTTGTATTTTATTGTTTTACAGAATTGAAGCAAAGCAGATTTAATGTGTCTTTCTTTTACAATGACCAACACAACAAAACCCTTAAATGTCAAAGTGAAAACAGATTTCTACAAAGTCAGTACTTTTTAGTTTACAGAAAACTTTTACTTATGCTTCACTGGATTTGTAAGATTTACTTCGGTGAGCATATAGCAGATTTTCTAAGTGTCACTCGCAAAGTGAACTACTTGATGTATGCTTATGACACAGTTGCTAATTCAATCAATCTTCAAGAAAAATTATCCAAGGGAATAATTGTAATTCAGGGACTCTTGATACAACACTGCCATTTTGTAAAACTCTAGCCTGCAGGACATATTCTGATTAGAAATCAATTTAGCAAACTTGCAGCGATAATAACCAAAAATGGATCAGAGAATATTAATGGAAAACACTAGGAGACAACTTATTTGGCCTTGTCCCTGAGGCTGAGGGATGGGAAGAAAAACTGATTGTTTATGTTCCCTACATTGTTGCTGTGCTGAATAAAGGTAGCAATGAAAGAGAGACCACATGCACCATTTCTCTTTGATCAAGCAGAAAACTACAAGCCAGGTGAAGATTTCTGTTTTGATATTAGAGTCTTTTTAGAGCTTGAGCCTTGCTTGAGGCGTGAGGCTACCATTAGCTTTAGGGTGAGTCCACAGACAGAGCAGAGCGCCTTCTGGCACTGTGAATAATTTAGATCTCACATGTTTTTAGGCTTTACGAGACAGGCTGAAGTGGCACTAAATCCCTGACCACTGCAGCGCACAAAAGAGTGGCAGGGAGCATGATTTAAAAATGATGGTGGTGAGAAATGGGAAAAGGAATGAAGGATGAGCCCTGATTTGATTTCCTTGCTTGATGATCATCAGCCCATAGATGGAGAATATAGGATCTGATATTTCCTCTGTGACCTGGATCAAAGGCATTCGGCTAGGATTTGAACAGCTGTATGCAGCCCTTAGAGTACACTCTAAACACTCAAACAGGCTCCATATGCCTATGCAGGCACACACCGTCCATATAGACATTGGATAAGTCTTTATTTCTCCCAGAGCAGCAATAGAGACAAGTGGACTGTTATGTTCTGACTGAAGCAGAGGAATCCCAGATGAATAAAGAGCGGCAGGCCCCTTTGCAGCTTGTCATGCATTTCAATCACTTTATGTGTACTCACATACAGTCCTGCAGAGCAGCACAGCTGCTCCCTCTAAACTGAATATTTTAGATTCACCAAGTCATTAACCTCTATACTCACCTACGTTCCTGCATACATCCTGTTTCTATAATATTTTCATTTTTAACTGCAATCTGTCATCCCGTGTCTCCCATCCATCAGCATCACTGTAATCTTCTGTGTCACTGTGTGGCCTCAGCGTCACAAAGACTGACATCCAGCTGTAGATCTCCCCAAGTCTCAACACACAGCAATCAGGACTGTACTCTCACACTCACATCTCTTTGGGACAATGACACAGCTATACATCTCAATGGACTGCTATCTCTGACAGCTTAAGTAGCCCATTACATTATTTACCATCCAACAGCTCTTTTTTTTCTGCTAGTAGTGGACCAGTGACAAAACATTAAATTTTTTCATGCTCAAGTCCATTAGTTTCCAATGGGGAAAAAAAAAGGCCACAAAAGAGAAATACTGGTAAATGGAATATCGGAAACTGTTACACACTACTCTCTCAAATGTGAAACCACATTCAGTTTACTGAAGTGCAGCTCCTTTCTGGGGTTTTGTGCTCTAAGAATCCAGTCCGACTGAAAACCATTCATCATGAGGACTACACACTCCCATTGGAGACCTTATACTAACAAAATGGTTTCAGTAATACAAACCTCTACCAAAGACAGTCAGTGAGGACTTCTTTGCTTCATAGCCATCTCCTGTAATAAAAATATAGTAGCTAACAAGCATATGGAAAAACGACAAGGATTTTGCTTGAGTATGTTGTCATTAAAGCCGGCATCTCCAATTTAAATTTACAGGGAAAGAGCAGGAACACTTTTACGACTGAAACTTTTTCTTTCGTTTTCCTCTTTTCATGCGAAAATGACTCAGCCTATTAGAATTTTAGAGCTTGTGGTTTCCTTTACTTAATTACTTTTGAAAGCAAAGCAGAAAAACAACATCATTATGACCACAACTTTTGACGTACTCACCAGAAGTGTAAAAGATACATGCATATTACTGTGGCTGAGCTACTGAGGCTCCAGGCTGAAGGTTGGTTTACTCCAAAATAGATGTGAACAGTTACAAGACAAGACATACATTGATTTCTGTTTACGCTAAATTACGTGGAAGTGTCCGCACACAAATTTACATTACACTGACAATCAGGAACAGAACGATTTTTCACTTTAAGCTCAAGCCTGAATTCAGAATTGCTCCTAATCATACTCGAGCACAACTACTTTATCAGATGTGCAAAATGCCCTAAACCTTTATTATACCGAGTTTAATTGAAATCTGTCCTGGTGCAATTTGATGGTTGTTAACTCACGAGTCGACACTGCTTTCCCCTCACAATGTGATGTACAGCGTGTTTGTACTCTCTCACAGCAAAAATCTATGCAGAAAACAATTCATGATAACTCACTTTAATTTTGTTGAATACAAAAACAGCTTTAAAAAAGCCGTCTGACCCAAAGCCAGAGCATATCAGAAAAAAATATGTTTTTCAACACTGTTCTTAGGCCTTAATGAGGCATACAATTTGTTTTAGTGAGAAATGCTGAGTGTAAACAAAAGTCACTTTGTTTACGATGACGGCTCCACAGGAGACCTCTAAATGTTTTCATGTCCATTATACTATTTTCCTACTGTGATGTATCCAAAATAAACCTTAGCTGCTACTTGTCATGTTGGGAACTTCTGTCGCTCCCTTCCTACACAACATGTATCTTTATTTTCCCTTTGCGCAAAGACATTAACCTTTCTCCTGAAGAATCAATAACATTTTATTCAACACTTAGCTCCCACTAAAGGTTAATGCACGAGAGATTGGATTGGTGAGAGTTCAATTCTTTTATTTGCAAAAACTATGGCTGTGAATTGGCCTTTGTGATAAAACTTAATCAATTGATTTTCATGCACAGAAAAACATGAGAGTGAGGCAATTTATTTCATCCTGGCATTGGAAATACTTTAGATGAATCCATACACATGGCCTTAGGTTTGAAAATATGCCTCTGTTCTGATCACTACTCAATTTTTCTGCAGTCAAACAACCTTGTTACAAGGGTACTTGAAACCCATTTAGCCAAAGGCCAAGCGTTCGCTTTCAAAGAGCTATTTCACATAAACGAAGTTATTTGCAACTGCACAGACACAGGCAGTTTCCAGTGGAAGCAGTTTATCCGCTAAAACGAATTTTCACCTCTTTCACATTTGGTCTGAACACATCTCAGCAGAGTGATGCATGTCTTCATGTCACACATTTTGTGTCAGCTGTGGGACCCATGATTCTCAGGCTGAAAAATCACTGTCTTATAGAAAAATGTTTTACATTTCCCTGTAGGCTATTTAATCCTATTCTTCTTCCTTTTATTTCTATTTTTAGACAAGTGTTTTATGATGGCTTTTGAACTCTGCTGTATCTGCATTTTGTAAATCAAGTTAACTTTGTTTTAAACTGCTTCACAAATAAGGATTATTATTACTGATACATTAACATAAGAGGTGTGAGATAATGAAATCCAGCTCGTGGAGGTTCTACTAAAATGACATTTATTTTCATTGTAAGAGGGGGAATCCTGCTCCAGTAAAAATGAGCAGCATTTCAAAATCTCATTCTCTTCACCACCTGCAGCTTTAAAACAGCAGGAATTGAGGGGAAATGGCCATCTCTGGCTGTGTTGTAAAACTGATAAAAAACTGAATAAGAAAGATCCTTGCAGTGTGCCTGCTGCCCAAAGGCACCACTTATTATGGATTGTTAAAAGACAGGCGCACACACATACAGTGAGTGAACATAAACACATAAAACAAAAAAAAAGATAAAGAGCAAACGTGGTGGCCAAGTACATCTCTAACTTTAGAGGGAACAACGATATAAAAACGGTGGTGTTTGATAAAGAAAGCATGGTAAAATGTTGAACTATTCACTGCTTCAATTTTACTGGGTCCAAGACATAGAAGCGCAACACTCATTTTATATACGCCTTAGTAAAAGGGTCAAAACAAACTGGAAATTTCCAACCAAGTTGTTATGATTTCCAATGAATTTGATTTCTCTGGAGCCATTTTACAGTCAACTAAATAAAAATATTAGTTAGTCACAATGAGTCCCAGTGTGTGAGCTGGGTGAACATTGTCTATTTAGAAGCAGAGTGAAGAGGATATCAATCAAAGTTCAAACATTTTACCTAACTGTTTAACGGAGTTGAGGGCTCTTAATTATGTATCTGGCTGATTGTTGCGTGGTCTCGGTCGGCTGATTTAAAGATCATTTGTAAATAATCGATCAGCAGGGTGGCAATAAGTCTGAAATGACTCGGGTTCCTCCTGGGCCACATCAAACAGGCAGTTTGTTTTGTTGCATTCTCAAATTCTTAATCAATTATTGAAAGGAAACGCAGCTGTGTAATGTCTAAGAAAAGTGTATGTGTTGCTTCAGATGCTTGCACACGTGCACGATGGGATAAAGGCACTGGTAATGAGAAAAATCTATCCATTAGGGTCCCTTAACGGAACTCAATCAACACGGCTTTTAATGAGCTCCATCAGAGAATTGAAGGACCTGACTGAGACTGGATACAATCAGAATCAGACGCCTTTAAGCCAATACATCCATATCTCTGTTCTGGACCTCCAGTGAACCTCTGGTCTTTTAAGCAGGGGATTCAATCCATCTTGCATCAAATATAAATACAGATTAACAGCTTGACTGTTTGAGAAAACCTAATGTAGGTGAGTTGAGCAGTAGAACTTAGAAATGCAGTGATTTGATTTTTCTGCATATGATGAGAAAAAGTTCAAGGTAAAATTGTGTAAACAAGTGCAAACAGGTGGTCATTTACAGGTATTTACAAATATATATATATATATATATATATATATATATATAAAGATATTAAAAGGCACTTTTACATTATACAAGAGGCCATTTCAAGTTCCTGCATTATTTAATATTAGAGGAAGAGTTGTCCTAGTCACTACGTCTGATATAAATAACTTGGTTGAGAATGACAGAACAGTTCGTCCTTGTTGCTATGTAGATGATACCAAGGAAAAATGTGATGGCCTGCCCACCTGTAGGATAACAAATATTTATGTATCTTTCTGACAGGCTTTTATCTGAGAACACAAACACAAATTTAACACTGTTCATTATTACTACTGTTCCCATCAACGCTTTTTCTGAATTTTGATCATCTTTGCTTCTCCTAATGTTGTGCAAACTTGACAACAGAAGAACACATTACATATTCACTGCTCCTGCCATGCACAATGGCAGAGAGAAACCTGCATGACTGTTTTGACTGTGTGATTTCGCATTGGACTTATAATATTATGACTGTAGGATACAACACTTTCATGGCTGTGGTGGGAAATCTGACAAGTGAGAACTCGCTGCTCACATTTAAATGAGTTTTTCTCCTTGTTCAGTCCTTTTTTTTTTCTTTAGTATCTGTGGATTGTGAGTATGCAAGCATGTATGGAAAAAACATGATGCTGCACAGTTGAGACAGAATTTTAAAAATACAGCACAGGCCCCAGTTGAGACTTGCGATGATATTCTTTTCTTGAAAATACATTTGAAACAGCAGGGGTTGTATTATATTCAAATTATGTGTTCACAACCTAAGATATTCTTTTTGAATGGAAAGCGTGTTGCATTATAGGTTGTTTGTAGCCTTAGTTGCTGATGGCTTGTGTAATATATATTACTACCACAGAAGCAATAAAATTTCTGACGAGTGAAAATGAGTGGAACGCTTCCCCCGACATGGACTGCACAAACACAGCACGCGTGGTCCGAATCATCTGTTGAGCAGCCAAGAATCACAGGTGTCACAAATAATGAGGAGCTCAAAAAGACAAGTGTGAAAAATGCAAACTGTCAAACAAAGTGTGAGCTCTGTGACTGACAGACTACAGTTACACATACGTGGGATTTATGTTGCTGAAATGAAAGTATTTCATGTTTAGTTTTTCATCTTATAATCAGGATAGACTAATAATCGGATCAAATACAGCAGATTTCTTCTCTGTATGATTACTCCAGCTGAGAATGTGAGAATCAACACCCCTAGTTTGGACATTTGTGAACTCCTCCACTATCAGCCGACTGGAACGACTCGAGTTTCATCACCAGTGGCCAGAAAATGATTCCTAACTGAAGGGGAGTGGAGTTTTTAAGTATGATGAAATTTCTCCTGGTGACATGTTGGTCTGACTTCAGTCCTCAGAAAAGAAAAGAAAACAAAAATGAATCGGTTCATTTCAGTGTCACCGAGACATTACACTTCAGCAGAGTCACGGTGCTACTTTAAGGCTGCAGAAATTCTTCTGCCTCTGTCTTGGCTCAAGTTGTTGGAATAATAATTCACCCACTCTGAAAACACATTTCGCACCGTATCTCTTTTCAACTCATCATTACTCGACACAACTATTTGTTTTTGTCAATTAACACTGCTGCTATTTTGCTACATTTTGTGCTGAAAGTACAAAATAGTGTCATGAACACATGGTCTTAGTTTCACAAAGTTTGTACAGCTTTTCATCATTTGGACCGACACCATTTATTTGTTTGACAATCATCTGTGATACATTATCCAATTATAGCTTGACATGGTCAGTGAATTAAAATGAAATTAAACTTTATCAAAATGTGAACTCATCCATGTGAAGATGTGAAGAAAAGATGAATAGTCAATTAGGGCCTTGTTAATGTGGAGTATTAATCCAGTCAAATTAGCATTGTGAAGAAAGCAGAGAACATGGAACAACACCTCTCCGTCTTAAGGGTCCTCTTCTTTCTATTACATACAGAGCAATTAATTAGTCAGTACTTCTTTAATTTTTTAATTAGAAAGTCCTTCTTTAATTTGTCACATTACCAGGCAACCCACTGCTAACTTAAATTACTGTTTAATTATGCACACTCTCCATAAACACACGTGTGTACAGACATGCTCCTCTCAGTGTGTCCCTCACTGTGTGACAGGTCAGTGTGTGTGTGTGTGTGTGTGTGTGTGTGTGTGTGTGTGTGTGTGTGTGTGTGTGTGTGTGTGTGTGTGAGAAAGCTGAGGGCGTGTTGCAGTTGTGAAAGGCAGGTGGTGCTGGCACGGTAACAGACAGTCAGGCACACAATCTCAGCAGAGCAGTTTCCCGCTGCAGCTGCCTGACCTCCAAACAGGCCAGACAACCAGAGCCGCAGGACATGGCAAGCTAATCGAAAACAACAAAGACTGAACTAAGCTACTTTTTTTCCCAAACCGCTACCAAATAATAGGATTATGCAACAATTCCCATCACAGCTATTTGATGTTGGTAGAGGAAAGGGAAGAGAAATCTCCAGGTAAGAAATCTCGCTGTTGTATCAAAGCTCTCTGGAGTGAAGGGAGGCCATTCTCTTTTCAAGGTTACTGACACATGCATTTAAAATTCGACATGGCTGAGGGCAAAATGGTAAGGTTTTGAGAACACAGAAATGCTGCACCTATGGCAAAATACTTGTCAGGTAGCTGTTGTGCATACCTGGAGGCAGGATGGTTCTCTTCCTCTTCTTGCTATTCTCAGCTGTGTTTTCCAGAGGAGGACACTCGGACACCAGCGGCCCGCTGGAACCGTTGAACTGGAGAGGGTCGTTGTTGGTGGATGGATCAAAGGGCAGAGCGTTGAGTCCTGGAACACACAGATAACACAGGAAGCCACATTATAGTAAATAAAGCAGCAGCTTCTGACCAAAGGAGAAAACACTGCCACATGAAAGTGAGAACGCAGCATACCAAGCTTTTCATGTTGGAGCCTTCGGGCTTAATTACTTCATCACTGGAGTATAAACATGTATAAACAGTTTTCAATGCCACTAATAATGGTGGCACTGGGGGAACCACACAACAAAGCAATAAATTCAAGCAATAGTCAGGATTCAGTACAATTCCTTCTGCTTTCAGGAACTGCGATCATGTGATAGGATCAAAATCTAGAGAACTGCGTCCAAAAGCTTCTCAGCTGATGCTTCTGAAGTCAAGATTAAATTTTGAATCCTGACTTTGAAGCCTACATGGATGACTTTGAAGAGCCCTGAAAAAACATGGAAATTTTAACATCTACAATACCATGACAACTAGGTAGCCACTCATGAACATTGTGGTTAGTTATCTCAACTAAACTGATAACATAAAGCTGAAATGATTAGTCTAGCATTTGTCACTATTTTCTGCCCAAACCAAGCAAAATAATTGGCAAATTAATCCGTATTCTAAATAATTGTTGATTGCAGCCCTAATACAAAGTTGTATGAGACAGTATGTTTTGGAGAAAGCAGATACCAGGAACTTGTAGATATTTAAATAAGTTGAAAAAAGTGAAATCTATACGGAGGATTTTATTTTCTATACCCAAACATTTGTCAGTATCTTGGGCACAGAAGAGAAACATTGATATGCTGGTTGACTTCTGAATAAATATGTTGTGCACGCACAGACAGTGAGACATAAACCGCTTCCCTTCCAATCAAGGTCAATTTTAACAAGGCCAAAAACTAACAATAAAAGTATGGCGCAAATGCTGCTAAGAATGTTTCTCTGAAAGAATGCTGTGAGGTTAAAAGAATCTAATGCTTGAAACCAAAATAGCACCTCAAAATTATAAAAATGTAAAAAAAAAAAAAAAAAAAAAAAAAAAAAAAAAAAAAAAAAAAAGAAAAGAATAAAAGAAAAAAGAACAGCATCTGATCCCAGTTTGATCACTAATGTAAAGGATTTTCTACACTAGGAAACATTGAGGTTGATCCCAGTCTGATCACTAATGTAAAGGATTTTCTACACTAGGAAACATTGAGTCTGATCCCAGTCTGATCACTAATGTAAAGGTAGTTCTTCTTTCACTGTAAGAAAATTTCAGTTCAGATATTCTATATAATGAACAATTCTATTCTTATTCTTTTCTATTTTCCTCACTGTTATCTTACCATAACAAGATCAACAGTCATATCATGAATACAATACAACAACAACAACAACAACAACAACAACTACACTACTTAGATCCACAGGAGATCAAAACAAAAATAATGTGGAGATTGCTCCTGACTCCAAATAAATGATAAACAACTTAATTTGTGTTTTCTGCTTAACGTACCAGCTGCTCTGCGCTCTCAAGAGTGGTGTATTTGTTTATAATTCAGAGCAGGGTCCTGGAGAGATTCGGTCTGCGTTCCTGAAAAATTCATGACACTTCTTCGGGCGCAGATTTGTTTTTGCCTCTGTGGCACAGCAGATTAGAACACCCACATTATGGTGGCTATGTCAGAGGTCTGAAGGTCCCTAATCAGTTAGTATCAAACTCAGACAATGCTCTTAACATCAACATCATTATTACAGATTTTAAACAAAAATCTTTACAAAAACGGATGTTCACTGAATATTTTCATAAAGGTGTGTTATGGTGCATTCTCATGTTTCCATGTAAAATCGGATTTAAATCAGATTACGGCTTTGTGGCTGTGCCACCTTTGTCTGTCTTCAAATCATTTTTCATGAATTCTGTGAATCAATAGCAAGGCTGATCAACAGCTTAACAGAGACTGACAGTTCAGACACTCACACAAGAGAAAGAAAAAGAAAGGAGAGATGCAAAATAAAGAAAAGGAGCTCTGACATTGAAAAAGGACTTTGAGGCAGAATAAACAATTTAGTTCCTTTTGCCATAGAAGTTTACAAAACTATTAAGATGCCGTGAGTGAAAATACCGATTTGTGTACAAATCTTTTTTCTCTCTTACAGATACACACTCATTCTTTGTGCGTCTACAAAGAGAGAAGAAACGGTCTCAGACCAGAGGTAAAAGTCGTGCTTGCAATCCAGACAACACACCCTGAAATAAGGCCTTAAAATACATTAAACTTTAGTGTGGAAGATTTGTTAGATTTAGGCAGAGGGGACAGTGTGTTTGCCAGAGTCAGTCTAAACAGATCTTCTGTCTGAACTCACACATAAGTCACACGTCTCTTAAGTCGATTCCCACTCAGCTTCCATCTGTCACACTTCTTTTAAGATGACCGTCAATATTCTAGAGAGTGAAATGAATCCAATACTCTGCCAGTGTTAACTGTCACCAATAAACAGCTACAGTTTATATTTAAAGAGGCAGCGTTTCAGTCATGAAAGACATGTGAGTTTCCCATGAAGAAAGGCCAAGAGAGACCATGGGAAGAGTGAAACAGCACTGCAAACAGCTGACAGGGAAATAGCGCTTAAGCTCACCAGTTACTGTGTTATTTCAGTTCAAGAAAGTTAACACAAAAAAAGTTAACTTTTTCTCATAATGTCTTCAAAGATTTCACAACCTTTTCTCTGGAACAGATGCTAAGAATAGGACTTCAAAAATGTGGTATAAAGGTGAGTGGTGCTACAGAAGAAGGATGAATCAGAAAGAAAGAAATGTGTTGTTATTTAAAAGTGATGTAGAGCTACGTGACTGACTGCATCCAGTATGGTTTCCTTATCTGGCTGTTGCAGGATAGCATCACTAAACTGTAAAAAGTTCGGTTGGGAAAGCTTTCTAAGGATTCAGCCTCAATGAAGCAGCTTTTGGTTGTACATTGTTATTTTATCTCACACCAGAAGCGTAGCTCTCTGGGTTTGAGTTCAGGAACTGTTGTCAGTGTTCAGAAACAGTAATCAAACAGTGATGGCCCACTGCAGAAATATATGTTGATTCAAAAATGAAGAGTGGGAACAGATCTCAGGAATGACGCCTGTGAGTGTGTGTAAACCTGTATTAAGAATGTCTTTGCTGGGTCATTGCCCCTGTCTGCAGTGGTACTCATATGTCTGTAGGCTGATGGATGGTGTGTTTAAATTTCAACATCTGGCCAGAGGGAGGAGTGATGTCAGTGAGTATCACTCCCCAGGGGAGGAGGAAAATAAATACCAGGAGGCTGGGTGGAGACAGGCGGAGGCTGTGGGTAGAGGGACTGCAGAGTAAATGAAGGGGAATGAAAATGGTGGGAACTGAGAGACAAACGTAATGCTCTGCTGCTTCAGGATGGGGTAAAAGAAACATCACTAGTGAAACTGACCTGATCTTACATCAAGGATGTACATTACCAACATGCCCCATTAAAGATATGGTGAGCCAGGAAAAGACTGAACCGTTAGAATACACAATGAAACTCAGTGGGTCATTAAAACACCATTTAAGTGCCATGGATGTGAAACTAACTAAAGCATCTAGAACATGTAGAGAACATGTGCTGCATACAATGCCACCCTATTATAATTACAAAGGGTTAATAACACACTTTATGATTAATAACCAACACCAAGTCTGTGTGAGCTGGACCAGAGTGATTACAATAACAGCTTGATTTGTCCAGTCACACAATAGGCCTCATGATTTATAAAGCTGATGAATGATCCTGTGTTTTGAGTAGAAAGAAAAAAAGAAAAAAAAAAAAACTTCATGATATATGGAAACAACAGTCTGGTCTGGGTCAGTTATACTAATTGCAGAGATAATCAAGCCTACTGCATGCTGGATCAATAAATGAGTTCATAATTTGATTTTAATAATGACTTCAAAACACACTGGCAGCTGTGGGAATCAAACCTGTGATCTTTGAGGAACAGATCACAGCTGTAACCCGCTGGCACTGAGCATGACTCTCTTAAACTAACACGTTTGTATAATTCTCCTATAATCCTTAATCTAACTCTTATCAGTTTATTAACCTAATGGTAGAATATGCGTGATGCAGAGCAGAAGGAAGTGCACAATGTTAAAAGAGCTGAATGGGGGGGGGGGGGGGGGGGGGGGGGGGGGGGGGGGAGTGGCCTAAGCAGTGGACTATTAATATAAGATAGGACTGAGAAGCATGTAGAGGCCATGTAGACCACTGCGCACTCATTCATCTAAACAAGGCAAAGGGCCGGATGGTGGCACACAACATTAACATATCCCCAACCTCAGAAGTAAATTTGCTTCTCTGACTATTCCACTGCATTACTCGACCATATCTGTCCGTCAACAAACCGCCTTTCAGCTCCACTGATTTGTACCATCTAGCTAAGTGGCTGGGCAAATTCGCCTATCAGGACAAAATCTAAATAGGGTGTAGAGGATCAACTTCTCATGTTTAACAGCAAAAACGTCACAGGGAGGTGGTATTATATGAAGGGCTACAGGACATTCTCAAAGTGTTTCACTCTGTCAGCCTTAAAAAATCGGAAATAATCACCAAGCCTTGTGTCGATCAGCAGCCAAACAAAGCTGTTGGAATGTTGTACATGGTTAAAATATAAAAAATACACACCATGCACAAAAATACACGAAGAAACGTCTTCGCAAATACCACTTCAGCTTTGCAAGGTCATGAGCTCACAATTGGTTCCAACTGACTGAATTAATGCAGGAAAACATTGTTCAGTATTCACTCAGATTAAGCTCAAAATTCCCAAGCCACTGTCCCATTACAACCATGAGGCCAAGGGTTACTAGTTTTTATTCATTAGCATTATGAAGTAGATCTCCTTTCTCTCTAAACCTCTGACCAACAACAGACATACAGAGAGCAGACCAGCAGTGTAAGTGTAGACAGACAACCTACTGGGAATAGACAATGAGTGTCATCTGAAACATAAGCCAAAAAAAAGCCCTTTATGGGAGGATACAATCAAATAAAACACTGAGGTAATAGATTTTGAAGTAATAATCTTTCCACCCAAAAAGTGACCCCAATTTCACCAAGTCCACAGTCACTTCTTCAATTTTCTTGTTTTGTTCAAACCAAGAGTCTAAAACCAGAAGATATTCAATCCACAATGGTATAAGACAGAGAAAAGCAGTAAATCCTCACATTTGAGAGGATGGAACCAGTGAATGTTGACATTCCTGCTTGACTGACTGTAGTCAAGTCCATGCTGTTAACATTTAAGACACAATAGCGATGCACACTATATGGGCAAAATGTGGTTGTGGTGGAAAGGCCATAAAAAGTGTTCTAGTAATGGATTGAATGAAAATAGCAGAGGTCACATTGTCCAATGATGGATTAGTAATGCAGATCACAAGTCTCATTCTGATAACATGCTGAATTGCCATTACTGTAGAGATAGCTGCTACGGGTGATAGTAAAGTGACAGTCATAACTATAGCTCTTGGTCATGTTGGGTGGCAGCTGGGGCAAGTCAACATACAGGATCCCAAATTAGCCTTCAGTGACCTGAAAGGTTACTGATGAAACCAAGTCTCACTAAAAAGTTTCAACACAGATCAGTTCACCCCAATAAAATGAGATATAGCTCTATTCATAGCCTGGAGTGTCCATCAGAACAACAGAACATGTACTGGCCCAGGACTGTAGGCACGAGCTCAGAGCCTCCTAAAAATGGTAGCTGACTGAAGTTATGAGTGCCTCTAGCAGATGTATAAACAAGGTGTCTGACTGATGTGGCTTAGCAATGGAGGGTGAGGCATGCCAGGCAGCTGCGGCATTCTCATGAGGCTATTAGCCAAGCTTTTCACTTCCTATGTATTTATAGCAAAGACAAAGAGTAGTTAAAACAACAGGCAGTTTGTACCAGTGGAGGACCATTTTATGTACAGCTGCAGGCTTTGCTCATTTAACAAATAAAATGAATGGCTGAGAGCATCCTACTTTGTTCTGACCCTTGCGTTTGCTGAAGACGAAGGCAAAACCTTAATAGTTTGTGAACCATGAAAGCCGTGGTCACACTACAAATTACAGATATATCCATGAGCCATGGCAGCCTTTCAGCACACAATGTGTGTTTTTAATCACATTCAAAGATAATGTCATGTGGTTTCACAAACAAGTTTGCAAGTTCTGGGCGTTAATGAAAATTTTGCATGAAGTTCAAAATTTCACACCTGAGGTGCAACATTTTCTTTGTCAGTTCTTTGTACTGGAACCACAAAAGAATTTAATCACTATGAATACACTCTGGGTCTTTGTACACCATCTTCTCATATTCTTGACTGTGACTGGCAGACCTCAGCCAGGTAAAACAAAACCTCTGCTTTCATTAAAATCACAGACAATTAAAAGACCCATAAGTCGACAATCTGGACTGGAAAAGCTTCAGCATCTATCAGCACTCAGATTTCGACATCATAAAGTCTTACAGAGGAAAGGTTATGGTGAATACGTTGGTCACAGTGGCACTGTTCATCCACTCTGACCCTGACATGCTATTGTTAAAGTTAAGTAGTTGTACTCACAACAGATGAAGAAACAACTATGCAAAGTGCACACTTTCTCTGCTCTATACTGTATTTAACTGAGAAAATTTAAATTCTCTATTTTCATTAGTCTAATTACAGAGCCTTTTTCTATTAACATGAAATTTACATAGCGTAGATATTAGCATCTCTGTACACATACTTTTCCCTCTGGCACCTGGTTAAACTCTGTTTTTATTGCAATAATTTATTTAACCCCCATAGAACAGTTCACACTTTCATTGTTTCGAGATGTAGCAGGTGTTATCAGTTAAGAAACTGGCAAGAAAAGTTGCACAGGGATCACAGTGAAATGAGGCGGAAAACATTACAGCAATGAATATTAATCACCAACAACACTGCCAAAAAAAATATTAATCACAAAGCTTATCACTTTAAAAGACTGATCAAATTTTGTTGAAGTGACTCAAAATAAATCTAACCAGGCATTTCCCAAATTACACTGAACATCAACACTGTTCTGAGAAGCAATCAAGTGGCAATAAGAAGAAAATCCAAGAAAAATAAATAAATAAATAAATAAATAAATAAAACAAAACAAAACCCACTTTTAACCCAGAAATAAATATAAATACAAATATAGCACATTTTATTTTATTTTTTAAACAATTACAGTATGTTATCACACCTTAATCAGTAGACAGAATATCCAGGATATTCAGTATTTTGTATCTTTAAGTAAATGTCAGAGACACCAATCAGGGTTAATATATGATGAAGCATTGAGAAAGAATTATGTTTTTACAGTTGGGAGTTTGGTAAAGGTTAATCTATTCCCTGATGTTGTGATGACATTTTGAAACGATGCTAGCATTGGAGTATCTCATTGTGCATTTACAAATTTCCCTCCTGCTCGGCATGTGGTATGAACTCTTCTAATACATTGGCATATGGAGCTGGAGCATAGTGTGACAGATAAAGGGCAAAACAAATGCAAAGGGATACTGATGTGGAAGGAGAGCAATTAATTTTTGTTTTCCGCTCCCCTGTGTTTGTCAATACCTCCAGTGTTCACTCCTGCTCTTCTTCAAACACAATCTCAGGTTAACATGGAGGTTGAGGAGCACCAGCTCACCATAATCATGTCTTGACTATTCATAAACATCACTGACAAGGAAGAAACTCCTCCTCAGACCCCCTCTGTCATTCCTCTGAGCCTCAGGGAATTCACTGAAGGTTAATTTATTTAAATCTCCCATCCACTCATCTCTATTCCATTAAACTGACTTAAGAATCTTTGGTTTGCAGTATAATCCGCTTTCTACTGTCAAAGGCCCATGCCCTTTCTGCAATGTAGTGAGAGAATGAGAATGTGTATAAGTGTGTGTGTTGTGCAAATGATGGATGAATGTATTCGTTGTTTTGGGTTTTGATTTTATACTGCAGACACTGATGTCCAAGGCAAATTTCCCACTGGGGCAATAAAGTCCATCTTATTTCATCTTGACAAAACAACACAGCAGTGCATAAGGTCATGTTCGCTTACACATGCATGCACAATGCCTTCTGAGAGCAATGCATAACGTTGGACTAATAAGTCTGTGACGTGCTCATGGTAGTAGGCAATAAAATTAAAATGTAGGTTCCTCCCAGGAGAACTTTTCTTTTCTACTGTTCGTGGGCCCAGAATGTCTAAGCTCTGACCATCTGTCCCGTCCTTTGAAAGACAGGAAACTTTAATGCATGCAGTGTGTGGTGAGATCAAGATATCAACAATTAGGCTGCGGTACAAGGAATATCCTGGCCATGTGGGCAATCCCTGTATCATTATTACAGCATGGCATGCGTATGGCTGGCGCTAACACTCTTATGCTAATGACTTTGGAAATGCTGACCCTTCCCTTTAATAGTTGGTGAGGCTATTTGCAGTCTGTTAGAAAAACATCCAGCCTATGTCAATGTGTTTTTGTGCTCCAGAGTTGTGGCTAATGAGAGACTCGCTGGCTCCAACGTTATTCGACAATGGCGCACTGAGAGAGCCGCCTGTGTCTGCATATGACCATGAATGGCCTTGAATGGTTACCTCTAAAACACACTCTGACAGACAATACTGTATGTCTAATCTTTACAGAGACTTTTCACATCTGTGGATTCACTTGAAAACTTCAGTTTTTCGAGACTTGAACAAAGTGACTCCAATTGCTTTAGTGTAAAGTGGTATCTCTACTCTTGGTTGCAAGTGCACTCTTTGGCTAACCTAGTGTTCATTAAAAAAAATAAAGCAGCTGAAATTGACATTACGGAAGCTCTAAATCCTGTGACAGACACAATTTGAAGAAAACATGGCTGATGCTTGAGAGTAAGGCGAAAGTCATTTCTCCTAATTAAAATGGGATTGCACAGGGGGACGACTTCTTTTAGGGTTTCAAATGTACACCCACTGAGCACTTTATTAGGAACACCTTGCTAATCCTGGGTATGTTCACCCTTTGCTCTCAAAACAGCCTCAATTCTTCATGTTACAGATTCCACAGGATGTTGGAAACCTTCCTTTGAGATTCTGCTGCCTGTTGACGTGAGTACATACATGTCAGATGCAAATTCATGCTGCCATTCAATAATCTCCCATTCAATCACATCCCAAAGATGTTCTACTGGATTCATACCTGGTGACTGGGGAGGTTAGTGAAGTACACTGTACTCTTTGTCGTGTTCATGAAACCAGTTTGAGATGACTTGCTTTTCGACATGGTGCATTATCATGCTGGAAATGGCCATTAGAAGACAGTAAATTGTGGTCGTAACGAGAAGCATATGGTCGGCAACAATGCTCAGATGGGCTGTGGTATTCAAATGATGATGGGCATTAAGAAGCCCAAAGAGAGCCAGCAAAACATTCCCCACACCATTACACCACCACCACCAGCCTGGACTGGACTGGACGCAAGGCAGGTTGGGGTCATGGATTCATGCTGTTGATGCCAAATTCTGATCCTACCATCTGCGTGCCTCAGCAGAAATCCAGATTCATCAGACCCTGCTACATTATTCTAGTCTTCAGCTGACCAGTTTCGGTGAGCCTGTGCCTACTGCAGCCTCAGATTTCTGTTCTTGGTCCACAGGAGTGAAACCCAAAGTGGTATTCTGCTGTAGTAGCCCATCCACCTCAAGGTTCGACGTGTTATATGTCCTGAGAAGCCATTCTATTCACCACACTTATAAAGACAGTTATAATATTATAAAAAGAAACGGCCTAGACCTGATTTAAATGAAAATTGCCCTGAAATATCTTCTCTTATGATTTAGCGCTATGTAAATAAAATTTAAGTTGACTTATCTGAGTTACTATAGGCTTTCCATCAGCTCCAACCAGTCTGGCCATTCTCTGAGCCGTCTTATCAACAAAATGTTTCCGTCCGCAGCACCGCTGCTCACTCGATGTTTTTTTGTTTTTGACAGAGTAAAACTCTAGAGATTGTTGTGCATAAAAATCCCAGATCATCAGTAGTTTCAGAAATACTCAGATCAGCCTGTCTGGCAACAACAATTATGCCACGGCCAAAGTCGCTGAGATCAGATTTTTCACCCAGTCTGATCTTTGATATTAACATTAATTGAATCTCCTGACCTGTATCTGCATGGTTTTATGCATTATGTATTAGGGCTGATTGGATATTTGCATGAACATGTAGGTGTACAGGTGTGCCTAATAAAGTGCTTGGTGAGTGTGTACCACCATCTTTTTGGCACCGTCTGCTTGTCCATAAACCTCCACGTCATTTTAAGCCACCTCTTGTTCTCTCCCATCTGTCTCCTCAAACATAAGCTTCTCTTAATTATGCCTTTCTCTTCCCTCCACTGCTTTGCTATCATCTACCTTTTTATTTAATTTTTTTGTCATTTCCTGCTTGTTCTGAAATCTTAATGGCACTATAATTTGCTTCAGACCACCTATATTTTATCCCTGTCAGGGAATGGACTGAAACAGACAACACAGGAGATTTATGATGAGCAGCTGCCATCAATGACACAAGCAGTTAAAAGCAGCAAGATGTGTCCTGCTGTCGGCTTTCGCCTTTGATTGCAGGAGTCTAGCTTTTGTCTTTCAATAGCCATTTCTCTATGTACAACTGCAGGACATATCAAATATCTACGCTTACTAATATTTAAAATCTAAAAAGGAGAAAAGACTGAAATTAGACAGAGAAAGGAAAGGTGCACTGGGGAAAACATCAAACAAAAGGGTCGGTGTTTGTTATAAAATGTTAAACTCTTTCTTGGATTAAGTATCGCTGTCTGTAATTTCCTGTGTTATTATTGCTGTCCTTGTTTGTCATTAAAAGACATAAGATCCCAAAAGAGAAAAAAGTCAAACAAGGACAATGATTTGTGCAAAGCTTAGCAAGCATCTAGTGCTAAAACTACAAATATACAGTCATTATCTCAACATACAATGTGACTCCAAGCGCCAGGCCCTTCTTTTCTTATTCACCATCACTCTCTCATTTTGAATCATGTGCTTCATTTGTTTTTATTTATGCATTAGGTGAATGGGTCACTCTATTCTGAGTATTTACTTAGTTTTAAAGAATGGGTTTTCTCACATTTTGGATTGAAGACTTTCATGACCTGAGGCCATTTGAATGACATTCTGTGAGAACTGGTCCTTATTTCATTAATTACCTCCTCCAAGAACATTTAGCCAGAAGAGATAACATTGATGTCTGTAATAATCCATGAATACATTGAGTGGTTACAGGTACAGCTCAAAAAAACATAGAAGTTTAAAATAAAAATGGAGAATGATTGGACCCTGCAGCCAGTGTCACCTGAACATTTTGAGTCATTATGCTAAATCAACTCATAGTCATTCCGAGAAATTAATTTTCCTGACTGGTGTCACAACTTTTAGTTTGGTTTTGAAAAGCACACCCACACCTTGTCATCACGCTTCAGAACATCCCAGAGGCTGCACTTAGTTTCAAGTAAGGTAGATAAGAAGCTTTATTCCCTTGTGTGTCAATTAATACTTGTAAAACAGTGCTCCTGAGTTGTTTGTATTGTTCATCGTGTGCATGCAGCTTCCTCTCCCTTCCAATCTCTGAACTGAGAAATGAGTGAGACTGAATCTGTATCCAAATGTATCAGACCCCCTGAGTGACAGTACAAGTGAGATCTCAGTTGCTCTAGATGCAACAGACCATTTTCAAACGATAATTCTTCGCCTTTGATGCTATTTCGGGATATAGCTACCGAACTGGTCTGTAGAGAAGAATTACCAGATGGCTACTTGTCATTCTCCATGAGTAGGAGCTCTGAGTTGTTGTCCTGGAGTCTGATGTTGATCACGTTCTACTTTAAAAATTAATTGCAAGGTGGTTGAATAAAACAGTCGGTCAATGTAAACAAGCTCGACTGCACCATCAGTTCAATTTTCAAAGGTAACACTAAAGCAAAGAGAGATAAAAAATGTTCTTTATATTCTTTATAGTTCAGTCCAGCTCCATATGATCCAGTTCAGTTAATGAGATTTCCTGGTCATCCAATAAACAAAACTCAAAACGACCAACCCCAGTTCTCAAAAATCAACACAAAAGTTCAAGACAACAGTTTCTCTAAATGACAGAACACAAAAAAATTGCCACATTAGGAATTATGTCTTCCATAAAGACTTTTATTTTTGCCCCTTTTTGCCCTCCAAGTACAGCCATGCTAACATTTGGAGCAGTGTGTGCAAAAAAAACAAAAAAAATATTTAGTCACACATGAAAAGTGCTAATGGACCCTGTGGCAGAAAATGTCAACACTCATTGTCTGAAGCCTCATGTTGTTTTGTCAGTGGAAAATGGGAACGAAGGTGTTTGTGGCAAAGAGGGTTTTTACTGTGCCAGAAGGAATTATTCAGTGAAGCAAGAGAAAATTCTTCCTGTAATGACCAGGGAAACAAGTCAGGGAGAATCTATTCCAAAAGCTGCCACACTGAAATTTAGGGCACAAATAAAATGAAACTGCCCAAGTGGGGCACAAGACTGCAAAACAACATCTTTGTTTTACTTCGGGGATCCTGGGAACGGCCGGGGTCACAACAGGTTGCACTCAGTCAAGTAAACACCCACTTAGAAACACAATGATTTATTTGATTTATTCAAATGCCTTGGGTTTTCCACTGATGCATGCTAAAGCTAAGCTCTGACTCATTTAAAGAGAGACTCATAGTGACAAAGGGTAAAGTGAATCATCTTTTTAAATGTGACCCCTGGTGCCAACTTCACTACTAAAGTATGCCTATGAAGAATAGTAATGCATCAAATTCAGAACACTAGATCAAAATGCCAATTGGACACAGATGTTAAAAACGTTAATTGCTAGTGTTGTCAGGTAAGATTTACTACATTTGCATCAAAATGTAAACCAGGAGAATTGATAACAGCCAACAGTGTTTCCAAATATTTCAATCAGCAAATGAAGTCCTTCCTAACCAGTTTATTGGCTTGTCCCTTTGTGTCAGAGTGGGGGAAATATCTACATAGTGGAGATTTTTCTTCACCGAATCAGCCAGCTGTAGTGGAGGCAATATGCATGCATCAAGCTCCCCGTTGGAAAGAGGAACACTGTATGTGAAACAGCATCCACAATACATCACTACAACTTTTCATTATAAGGTATTTTGGCATACATTTTAATCATGTTGTTTGAAGTACTTTATCTTTTATCTATCAAGCAAAAAATGTCAAGCATTCACAGGCTGCTTTTCCCTATTCCATATGACTGAAAATTGAAAACCTTATGTTTTGGAATGTTAGTTAGACATTAGCAATTCAAAGATGTCACCTCTAGAACTGTGATGGGAAATTTTCACTATTTTCTATATGTTCATTAATAAAAAAAAGAAAAGAATCAAAAGTGGGGAAAAAAAATATCCTTGCAGCCCTAAAGCTTATCTTGAAAAATGTGCGTTCAGAGAGAGTTGCATATTTGCACAAACCCTATTAATAACATTAGTTCAAATAGTGTCATAACAGACTCATGATCTGCAGGCTGCTGCTCAAGAAACTGTCTTCCCATCTACCCACTGATGTTCGATCACAGCTTTACAGATTTTGTCAAATCTTTCCTCTTCCTGCTTAGCTCCCTTGCCAACAAGCACAAGAATAGAACACATTTTGTGACTCTGGTGTCTTTCTGTAGAAGCCAAAAAACCCCTTTTTGAAATATAAATCTTAAGTGGACGTTCTAAAAAAACTCGCTGTAAATAAACCAAGCTATTTGAGTGTTTTAACTACCTCTGCTTCCACACAGCTTGTCTAAGCCAAGAGAAATGCAAGCACAACAAAAGAAGCAAATCCTATATTTCGTGCCATTTATGTCTACCCTTAATCGATCCAAAAGAATTACAAACTAAACAGCTAAAATAACCTGAAAACAGAGTATCAGCTTTGGGGAAAAATCTGCCACTTAATTTGTTCATTGCCAGAAGGACAGGCTGCTTACAGTAAATTCAGTAACAATGAGTCTTCTCATGCCATGTCTACTGTGCAGCAGTGGCTCGAAACTGGCGGCTGAACAATAATATGGCCACTCTGCATTTGCATCATATGTCGAGTCAGTCTCAGTTTCTTTTCACAGCAGCTATGGACAGTTGCGTAAATGAAAGTTGGGTTCCTGGCTCCTTGAGTACTTCAAGTCCACACAGGCTACAGGAATAAATATTTCCTCAGCTAATCTTTAATTTCTCTTCTCATTCTGAGCAAGTGCAGGAGCTGTATGGCACAAATGTAGCATGACAGCCTTGAGTGCTCAGATAACCATCTGCTGGCGTCTTTGAATTCAGTTATACATTCTCAGCTGTTTACCCAGTCCACGCTATTTCTCAGGGGACAAGCTTCGATAATTTGACAAAAGGAAACAATGCGATCGCAATAATATCATCTACAGTATTCCTCTTTGCCATGACTGAGTCTTCCTGATGGATGCTACAGAAACAGGGCAGGAAATGACCTTTGCAGGCAGTAAACGGCCCGGTCATGGAAGCAATCAGGACAAAGGCAATTAGCCAGTTCATAGATCACACTTATCCAGCTATAGAGGAGGCAACCAAGCCCAGCAGAGGCCATTCAACCAACGTAATGAATAAAGAGTCCAGCTTCCATTTGAAGAATATATCCATTAAGAGATCTAATACACTGATCCGAATGCTATGGCGGGGGCAAGATTTCTCGTAGCTGAAGAAAGGTTAACAGTGCAACACTGCCTTGATATGATTTGATTCGATTTGATTTGATATTTTATCTACAGCTACAGCCAGTTGTGAACACAGTTTTTTGAGTTTGGTTCGATTTTGATTGGATTAAGGGAAATGATTTTCAGTGAGCAGGAAAAAAACATGGGATGTTAAAAAAAAAAAAAAAAAAACTAAATGAAAAAAAGTTTTTATTCACGGGTGTTACTCCAGAGCTGTGGCAAGGTTGGAGCAGAGTGTGTTTATGTGAGGCTGCAGTTCAGCGGCTGTCTCTCAAGTCTTCATTTTGAAGCTCCCCACAAGCACTTGAACCGATGTCATCTGCATTTTTGAAATGTAACTCCAATACATCAATAGGCTACTGTATTTGTGCATGTCTTAAAGATGTGATGTGTTTTTCTGACTATAGATATTTCACATGCAGCAGTCTGCAAAGAGTTTTATCCAGAATAATGCCTGCCCTGTGCGGAATGCATTATCATTGAAATACGAGAGCAGGATCATAATTTTAACTGGAGTGATTCAGTGATTTCAGTCTCCCTCTCAATCAATTTCAATCTCCTTCTCAATCAATAGAGCACTTGTCTAACAGGAGACGCTGTTGCCAGGCACACTGTACACCCTGTACTCTTCTTCAGAAAACTCCTATGTCTGATGTTCTATGTGTAATTCATGAATTATACATACTTGACACAAAGATGCACTCTGGTATCTGGCAGCAATAATAATGCCAGTATTTTCAGTATTTTCTGGGGGTAATTAAATGATAAATTCAATGTGCCATTGCGATCATTCATTAGTATCACCAACAGTCTCTGTTAATGGTTTTTCTTCCTGGACAGGTCTTAGTTTATTCCTAAACTCCTAATGTAAAAAAAAAAAAAAAAAAAAGTCAAAGCATCACAGTTCAGATCCAGTAGCCTTTGGCACATTTCAAAGCCATCATTCCCTTTCTCCTGCCAATTTCTACTCATGGCTATGTTTTCAAGAGAAAATATCATAGAAAAAAAATAAAACAATCACTAGACTGGTAATACAGATGTAATTTGTAGAGGGTATAAAAATGTATAAATTCATGCTATATAAGTAGATGTCTAGCGCTATAAACTAGCATGGGAAGAACATCTTTGCTATTACTGAGGGTCTCTCCAGGAAGACATTCGCAGTGTTGCACAAAGGAAAAGTTGCAAAAACAAACAAAAAAAGAGCTGCAGAGAGAAATTCAAACCCTGCTTTCTTTCTCATCTTTCACACCTGGTAAATTGCTGCTGGTAGTAGGCGTGATGTGTTCATACTCAGTCAATAAACATGGGTCCTAAAAAGGAAATTAAAGTCGTTTCGTTCATTAATATGACTGATTGTCCATCTAGACCACAGCATCACTTCAGGTATGTGAAACAGGTGCAATAGCCTAAAACTAATGGAAGCCAGAATCTGGATGTCAAGACTGAATTACTACAAATTGATTTCATGGGATAGACAAAATGATCTACTGATGCACTGGTGACTTGTGGAAGAATTACAGACAGATTAACAAAGGCTTTTCATTATATAGAACCAGCCTTATTGAAACTCCAACATGGTCAGACCTCTCAATACCTTGAAGCCCTCTGGTATCCAGTCTGCCCCAGAGCAGCTGATGAACAGCTTGTGCTATTTCTGGATGATGGACCACAGCAGAACCCCTAATCCTGTCTGTACTACAAGACCCAGTTCCATACCATTGGTCTGAATACCTCAGAGTACTATTGTCACATCACTGATAAATGATACCAAATGTCATGATGCTACTTTGTGTCTGGAATGTGGATGGTGAAAGATTAGCAAAGTAAGGTACATCATCTACGCATCATGTGCTGTAAACTGATGGAAATGTTCAAATATGAGGTGAAAGTTGCTGTTTTTATTCCCATTGCAAGAAAGATCCTAAAAGGTACCTGATGATTTAAAAAAAAAAAACTGACAACTATTGACTCTTCCGATTCATTTCAGGCCGACACCAAACACAACATGTCTCAAGCTTACTAAAGATTCAAAGATTTTCATCTGATATAGAGTGGAAATATGTTTCCAAAGGCGCCTGTGGGGAAGAGGACGTCCTCTAAACTTTAACAATATGTTAATTCTTGGCTGCAATATGCAGAGGAGTTATGATTCTCAATGCAAATGAATGTGAAACTGAATTATAGAATTTTATTGCACCAGCACCCTTTGTGTCATTTTACGACTGTTATAAACTATGGTCGCCAGTCACCATTGTACCATAGGTTGTGCATTAGGATGCAGCTCACTCAGTGACTGTTCAGAGAGGTAAACATAGTTGGGTATTTGACCTGGATCAAACACACATTTTAAACCGTTTTTTCTTCCTTTTTGGAATTCACTCAGTATTGACCGAGAGAATGCCACTTTCCTTCTTACGCTGAAATTCAGACTACTCCTATCTATAATGTCAATACTGCATTCTTAGATCTTACATTCACACATTTTCAGGCAAAAAAACTAAATCCCATGCAGAGCGGACTTCACCTCTGATTCTTCTCTCAGTATTGACGTCACATCATGCCAACCACCAAAGCTGCCAAGTGAAGTACTTCATATGTCTCAGCTCATTAATCAGAGTAGTACAGTAAATGGGTGGTAAGGTAACAATGTATGGTATGTTTTTCCTACTGATCTAGAGCGCATTTAACCAGGGCAGACAACCCTTGAGATGTGCAAATAGAATTAAACACAACCCTGAACAACTAAACAACCATGGGGAATATCTCCCACCCCCACATTGCTCTGTTTACCTTAAAGCAGCTCCTGGGGATTAAGTTCTCCCTAGGATAAACAATAATGAGAATTTGTGTGGCAAGTCACTCAAAGAGAGAAGCCCACTTCAACAGACAATACTAAATGTGCTCCCCACCTTGTTCTAATGCAATGAATCTCTTGTTCCAAAATTAATTTGCAGTTAGAAACACATTTTCTCTTGAGTGCTGCTGAAGAGGTGTCTCCATCTTGCCTGCTCTCTGGGTAGTGGTGTTGGCTAATGAGGGTCTGGTCAGGAGGCTGACACTGACAGCTCAGCTCTTCAATAGTCTCTGTCAGAATATTGCTCCGGGGGAAGATTTGAGCAGCTAGCTGCCCACAGGAAGACTTCTACCATGGGTATATCTCTGATTTCCCCACTGCTCTGTTTACCTGCAGGCTAAATGTCCAACCACTGTATGTGACAGGTCACATTCTGCCTTGTCAATAACAGGATATGAATACATTTGCTATGTATTCATATCCACGGTCAGAGGGAACAGTACTGAACTAAATCATATGGCAGTCCACATAAAGACTTACATTAGTTTTCTATTTTGAAAGGATAAGTCATAAGCACTCACTGAGCACCTTATTAGGAACAACACACCAATACAGTGTAGGACCTCCCTTTGCTCTCAAAACAGCCCCAATTCTTCGTTGCAATGATTCCACAAGATGTTGGAAACACTCCTGTGAGATTCTGCTGCATGTGACTGTATCACATCGTCTCTGTTGATTTGTCAGCTGCACACTCATGCTGGGAATTTCCTGTTCTACCACATCCCAAAGGTGCTCTCTTGGAATCATATCTGGTGACTGGGGAGGTCAATGAAGTAACTCATGTTCATGAAACCGGTTTGAGACAACGTTTGCTTTGTGACAATTTGCATTATCATGCTGGAAACAGCCATTAGAAAATGCTGAATTGAGGCCGTAAAGGGAGACACATGGTCAGCTACAATGCTAGGATAGGCTGTGAAATTCAAACTATGACTGACTGGTATTAAAGTGTTTAAAGTGTGGCAAGAAAACATTCCCCACACCATTACATGACCAGCAGCTTGGACTGTTGACACAAGGCAGCTTGGGTCCATGTATTCATGCTGTAGACGCCAAATTCTGATCCTACTGTCTCTATGTGCCTCAGAAATCCAGATTCAGACCAGGCTACATTTTTCCAGTCTTCAAAATGTCCAGTTTCAGTGAACCTGTGCCCACTGCAGCCTCAGATTTCTGTTCCTACCTGACAGGGGTGAAAACCCATTGTGGTTTTCAGGTGTTGTAGCCCATCTGCCTCAACATTCGACATATTGTGCATTCTGAGATGCTTCTCTGCTCACCACAGTTGTAAGGAGTATTTATCAGTTCCGACCAGTCTGGCCATTCTCCTCTGACCTCTCTCACCAACAAGGCATTTCCATCCGCAGAGCTGCTGCTGATTTTTAAGCACCATTCGGAGTAGAAACTCTAGAGACTGATTTAAAATCCCAGGAAACCAGCAGTTTCAGAATTACTCAAACCAGACTGTCTGGTAATCATGCCATGGTCAAAGTCACTGAGATTACATTTTTTTTTATGTGAACATTATCTGATGCTCTTGACCAGCATCTGCATGATTTTATGCACTGCTGGATAATTGCATGAATAAGCAGGTGTACAAGTTCCTTATGAAGTGGTGATCATGTTTTTCTGACTGCCAACAAACCCCATGAAAAGATGAACACAGACAATGAATTGATCCTAATAACAAGTAATACCTGTGTAGCAAAAGCACTGTATACAGTTTATTTCTCTGTGCTATTACGCAATGACCATGAGCACTGCAGTTCATTTTGAGTCAATCCTACATACAACGTCCTGCTGCTGTAAATACTCACTAGAGCACTAAATATGTATTTAACTGCAGTTGAAAATAAGTCACAATATTCTCTTGCATGAGTAACGTAACTACAGTGCCAACATGTTTTAGGGAGTCTTAGCTTTTTTAAAAAAAATTTTTTTAAATGTGTGATCTGTTTTTAAAGATTTACATTGTTAAATACAAACCACTCACTTTGAGTAAAGCACCCTGCAGTTGGTCTTTTTATGGGATTTGTGGACAATTATGGACAAGAACGTGGAATATCACTAGGCATTTACTTAGACATAGAGTAACAGACATTTTTAAAAATGTCAATATTTAAAAAGAACTCCTAAAATGCATAAATTGTGATGAATTACTTGATGCCAAAGAGGGATTCTACTGTATGAACTTTCAGTACTCCCATAATCTATTTAATACATGACTAAAGCAAACAATGGTGATAAAGTCAGACAATTAGGATGAGGGATAAAGCCTAGCTGAGAATATTCATGTCTGCTCCAGGACTTGTCACGATATCATCTGCAATGAGACATCTGGCCAGATGCCAGCTCTCAATATCTTTGACCACCGCAGTGATGACACACTGACCAAGCTCTGAATAAGCAAACAAGCAAGTAAGTTGAGTAAACAAGATGAATCCCTTCCATTAACAGAAGGACTGCGGGCTCTCCTGCCATTCCATCATTAATTATCTGGTCTTAAGGGAAGATTAGGGGAGAGAAACTAAGCCAAGAGCTAGACTCCACTGAGTGGGCCTCCCCTGTTTAATTACCAAAACAGCACAAACAAATGAAGCCCCATAGATCATGCAACAGGATAGCTCCTGAGGCTATGATCTGGCTGAGCCCGGCTCCTCTTTTCTGTTCTCTCTTTTTCTCTCCCGTCTCTCTTCGTGCTATCCATCCATCCATCCATCCATCCATCAAGCACACAGACTGGGGACTGTACTCACACAATTACTAATGGCTAATGTGATGAGAGAAGAAACAGGAAACAAAGGGTGCGACAAGAACAGGATGCTAATATCAGACTCATCACTTAATACAGTCAGCTGTTGTCTGGCTCTTAGGCTCCAACTATAGTTGTTCTGGGGTTGAAGAACATGCTGAGAGCAGAAGCTTATCCATTATGAAGGAAGAATAAATAAAAAAATCTTTGCTCAAATCAACATGTATGAGTTCTTATGATTCATTAAGGATTATTCAACTTTTACCTTTACTTTTTTACTCAACAGTAAAGCGCACTAAGCTTTTTATAAGTGTCACCCAGAGAAAGATCAGCATTGAAACTATTAGTTAGTTAGTTTCTGTATGGGGAGTGCGATTGGCATGATGGGTTGCAACAGGGAAACAACCACATCACAATGTCACGTTCTCAAAAGGAGGTGCTCCCCTTTAACACGGATATTAAAATCAAAGTTTACTATTGTCTCTATCAAAAAAAAGATTTTAATGCATATATGCAACATATTAAAGTCCTTATTGCAGACAATGCCCATACAAAGGTTATGCTACTGCTTCATCCCCATGATGAGAATGAAGACACTAGACCAGTGTTTAACACTGGTCCATAATTAACTGGAATTAGACAATGTCAAGTTTTTGTAGTGCAGAAGTGCCGTCATTATATTAAATTTTTCAATAGTCCAATTAAGATTAGAGTGAAATGAGAAACTAGTGAATCAAAGAACCAAATTATTGACTGGCTCTTCTGCATAATATTTAGCTGCTCCACTGACCCCTGAATCAAACATGTACCTTACGGGCAGTCTGGATAAAGTGGGTTGCCATATCAAATTAAAGCCAAAAAATGTTGCCATTTCCCAGGTCTTTTCTATTCAGGTTTACTGTCAAGGTCAAACTTTCAACTGCGGGTCAATATGATTAAACCATAGTAAGCATATTTTCAGTGATATTTGTTTTCAAGTTTATTCTACTACTACTACTACTACTACTACTACTACACGCTGTTCTTGGGAACAACAGGGTGCATTAAAGGCAGAGGTTTTTAAAAATTAATTCCGGCAGATTGCCCTTTGTTTGCACGGATATGAATTGCAACAAAACAGCTTAACACATTTTATCAGTGACCAAATGTGCAAAACAATATGACCGTTTTAAGAGGACATATGGAAGTGGAGAAATACATGTATCTTTAAAAACCTCTTTACCATCTCCTTAAGTCCATCCAGGAGTTGTTTGAGTGATATAATCACCCCTGACATCTGCCTGTGACACCTGATTTTAACTGATTCAAGTTCTTCCGATGATTTCAAAACATGTTCACCTTTACAAAACACAAAAATGCTCCAGTGGCCATCAGGAGGGAAATTTATCAATTTCACCTGCCCAGGCAGTTCTGGCTTACAGCCAGACACATGCTGTTGATTTACTGGTATGACATATCGGACATTTCAAGACACAATATACTTTATGAATGTGCTTCAGCAAAAAACACACTGATATATCGCACAAACCAACTAAATAATCCTCATGTAGACAAGCTGACTGAGAATACAATGCAGAATAAATAAAAATTTACATCCATTTTAAGAATTTATAGCTCATACATTGGACTATAAATCATCTTAGCCTGGGGATGTTACTTCAATAGACTTCTATTTCTGATCCAATGCAGATGAAACAAAATAAATGTTTCATTTTCAGACAGGGGGCTGTAACAGTTATCATTCCACTATCGCCTGGGGTACCCCCACCACTTCTGATACATCAAAGAACAGTTAACCTAATATCCAGGAGGTTCTATTAAGCCAAGAAAGTGGTGTGGGACTCCTGCTTTGCCTGTTGGTGGTGCTGAGTTGAGCTGCACTAAACCTCCGACTGTTACCCCTGGAGCCTGGTCCAATTTTCTCTCAGCACAGCTTTGGTCCAGAGACCACACTAACAAGCTAAAGCTTGACGCTCCTCGGAAAGGGAGGCATTTGGACACTCACTAGACGCATGAAAAATGCTGGTTGTTGGTGCAGCCCTCAACTTGGACACAATAATTAATCTTCATATCGATCTACCTCCCTGGCTCCTGCTGGGACAAGCACAGGAAGCATGACTGAGAAGCTGCAGAAGGTTTCAGCTCTTGGAGAGGAGGAAACAAGGATGATTCCCCTCAGCTTTTCTTCCCACCCAGCCTCACAAACACACACATATTTTCGTATGTATTATCGACCTCCCTGTGACTCAGGAGAAATTTAATTTGTCTATAAGGGAGAAAACAAATAAATAGGAAAAAATATGTATAGAATAAGTGGCTTAGGAGACACAAGTTCCATGTAAAGATCAAAAAGGAAACATTATGAACTAGGAGATAGTTGTAAGAAAGTGAAAGACAACCAGAGCAAAGACAAAACATCCCTCGTATTTTGGACAATTTCACCTCAGAGCTATTATATTTGACAAGACCTCATTTGGGATATACAGGTTTCAGGATACACTCATCTTTATCTCTCCACCAATTTCTCCAAAGGTAAAAGGAGTTTAGATGCTCCTTTGACTCTCTCCTACATCAGTTTCCCGTTACCACCAAGCTTCCTCTCTGACAAACTTCCCACCAGTCTCTGAAATATGACCCATAAAGCCCAGTGCCACTATAAACCCGGAGCCATGGCTGATTTGTGAATCCAATTACCTCCCTGTCTGTAATGGCTGTGTTCAGTGCTATGATGGTAAGTCAGCTGTTGTCAGCATATGTCCTTAAGGCCGCAGCTTCCGCAAAGAAAGACATTCAGCATCTAGGACAGATAATCTAAATAACCATGTTGATGTATAGCAGCACAGGTAGGTGGACGGGCGTGGGAAGCCAAAAACAAAAATTTAGCTTGCTGGCACAAAGGCTGAGTGAGAGGTCAAAGAGCATTTAAAGATGTATAGACCTATGCGGATTAAGAGGGATGCTGGCAGAGAGTGCTGAAAAATTATGCAAGGCAAGGAGCTAGAGGCTTGGATTTCCAGCCACTGATCTTGGGCACTTTTACATTGCTCATCTTGAGACTCTGATGTAACTAACAGCACCAGACTGTTTCTCTTAAACTGTGAAACTGTCAGACCTTAAAAGTGTAGTCCAAAGATCTTAGTCTCAGCAGTCTTGAATTGAGCTAGATTGATAATTCGAACAGACTGGTACATTTGCAATAAGTTAATATTGGCTGACATAATGGTGTCAGTGCCGGCAAAAAGAAACTGCAGAAAAGAAATGCCCAATTTAGAAACAATGTCAACATCACATTGTTTGTCCCTCAGAGAGCACTTACAAGTTTATTTTGCAACTGCAAGCATTGCATGCGATATGCCCCCTCACCCCATCCTCCTCCTTGGTGTTGACTGTCCAATAAAGACACAATGCCAAAAATAATAGTCTTTAAAAACAGTAAAAAAAAAATTCTTCATTCTTTAGTTTCATTTTTAATTTTTATTTCTCTTTACACGCTCAAACACATTTGTTTAAATGAACAGCCAATCACCAGCATTATCAGATCTTGGTCTAGGCATGCTACATGCTTATTGGTGCTGATGAGATTTACTCATTTTCTCCTTAGGTATCAAAATTTGGTATCGAATGACAAGGCATTTTTCCATCCTCGATAGGATCAAACCAATTTGATCAGTACATAAGAGTATCAGAGTTCGATACCCAGCCCTACATTGAACTCACTGTTTCCTCTGCGTGCCTGTTTCTGATTATCCCCAGGAAGTTCACTGACACTTGCCTGAGGGGGTAAAAGTGTAATCCGAGCTTTAGCCACAACTACTAGTGGTGTTTTCTTAAACAAGGTTTAATGAATAGCAAAAATGCAGTGGTGTTTTTAAACCATCTGATGATACTCTGGAAAGACCCAGCTTCAGGCACCCAGACGAGAGTATTTTAGGTGGACATATATCATTTAACAGTCACTGATAAATATTAGTATTAAACTAGATGGAATAAATTGAATGAAATATGAAGAATTATCCACCAAAAACAATGTGCATTGGGGCAATTGTGGGGAGAAAGATGTGAAGAATGTTTGATTTAATTGACATACATACTTTAAACTACTATAACACAGTAACAAACCATTCAAGTCAAGTGGACTTGGATTTGTCGCTTATGTGGATGTCCTCAATTCAACTCGCCATGACCACATCACAGAGAGAGCTCTTAAGTTCACCCAAACGCTGACCTCAACCGGCATTCCAATGGTCCAAAATAGACAGGGATATAATTTAAAGAACCCGATTGAAAACTACACCGCATTCCCTGGTCAAACTGTTACACTAGTGTTGTATCATCCTCCCATAAATGCTGACCCCCGCTTCCTCAGAAAAAAAGCTACAGAACTAATATTGGCTAGTCAGATGTGCTGAGCGCAGAAAAAGCCTTGCATTTATCCAGCACCGGGGGTCTGACTCTAGCCAGGCTCAGCACAGTAAACATGCAAGTACAGGGCTTCCTTTGAGCTCAAACACCAAACCTTTCAGAGCAGTTCCAATGACATTTCAGATTGGGTTTTTTTTTCTCCACAGCTATGAAAGGTTTTGCACAGTGGGGATCTGTGAGTGTGAGTTTGTTGATATAGAAATGGAAAGAAACACCCCCAAACAAAATTCACCACAAAATAAATAAATAAATAAATTTAAAAAAACCTAGCCCACAAATGGAAAATTCCTGGGTTACCCCAAGTCTTCCAACTTCATTTCCACAGAGGGGCAAAGTTATCATGTAAACATGGTTCAGAAAATGAAGTTAATAGTCTTAGAGACATATTCTACCAACCAACCCATGAAAGCACTTTCTTTCATTCTTTTACCGAGAGGCAAAATGCCCCCACAGACAGCATACAGAGAACCTCTATTACCATATTAATAATGCATTCTTGGTTACATTCTGTCCATCCATTCTGGTACCATTTTGTTTTCATGCTCCTTCTCCCCCCCCTTAAGCCATTCCTTCTTCCTAAAGTAAGAGCCCTATAAATCTGGGCTCTCAGTCTCTATTACAGTAGAGTGATGGCTGCTTTCCAGACAAGCAATCTCTGTGGACACCCCTGTTCTCTGGTCCAAACCACTGAACCATGGTCTCAGCTTTCTCCATTCTCTCTATGGGGGGGAAATGTTCAACACATCAATGTTTGGAAAAACAGATTTTGGCCGGGAGGGTCAACTCCTGCACAGCCACATATTCATAGGACAGCAGCAAAAATTGAATAAATGCCATTGAACTTCCTGCAATAAATTGTGTTCCTCCCAAATAAATCCACTGTATGTGCAACAGCCAACTCTTATGATATTTAAAGAAGAAAACAACAAAAGCGATACACAATGCAACTCCCACATAAAAGTTAGATTTAGTGGCTCAATTTATCATCCGGTGCCAAGGCAGAAAATTTATTGTAATACAATCTCTGAAGCAGCAGTGGACACAGGTAACTTCAGAGATGTACAGCAGTAGTGTCCTACATCCCTCTGGTGATCCATCACACCTCGTCTTGTGCTACTTTCAATTGCTTGTCTTGGCACTGCAGGTAAGGAAAAAAGATGCCACCGTAAAAAACAAAAACTGCCAAATTGCCAGGTTGGTGTAATATTTCTGTTGGTGGGAGAGTTGTTGTGTTCTTTCCCCGCACTGCACTGAAGTGGGACGGTCCATGAGGTACAGCTACAAGTGTGTGTCTGAACATTATAGTGACAGCTGTGGATTCTCTCATTACTTAAACACTAGGCTAGCATAAGCACAAGTCCTGCAGTTTGCTGGGATGCTGCTCTTAAATCTCTGAGTTGTAAAAGTCTGACAGTCAAGGCTGACGTGATGTCTGCAAAGACTCTGTCATTCAGGTCATAGGATATCCATCAAAGTCAAAAGCATCTGGACTTGAGCCTTTGTAAATCTGCTTATTTTATTTTTATTTTTTAATAAGATTTTTTTCAGCATTTTGGTTTAATTTACAGTCGACAGTCTACAGACACGGGAAACAAGGGCAGAGAGGGGAGAGGGTGTTTGACATGATTCCCCAGCTGGGAATCAAGCCATGAACTTTGCAGTTATGTGGTGTGTGCCTTTACCATACACTACCAGACATCCTGTATAGCAGACATTTGTCTCTCATCCAAGAGTTTTACTGTTCTACTTTTTTACTAAAGCCACAGGGATGAGTAGCAAAACATGTTAAAGACCAAACAGCGAGAAAGTCACTTTGACTTCCCACAGATGAGTTTGACATTTACAATCAACATAAATTGGGCCACGTCTGGTTTCTGTGGTTCAAGAAAGTTCACATTTCAACAAAATATAACTAAGTTAACACAGTTCAGATTGAGTCTTAGCTCAACAAACAAAACAAACCATCCTTCTAGCAGTTACATAGATGTAGTCCAAACTGGACCAGAGAATGACCAAGAACAGAAAGCTCATAATAATCCATAATTAACTTAACATCAAGCTTTATGCCATTTATTACCAGACAATAAATTACGACAGTATAAGTAGCAGTCTACCCAAATAGACCAGCTTTGTTAAATCGTACAGTTTTTAGAGACTGTCAGGAAACACTATGGTGAGCTTGGATTTTATTAATCCTAATGTTGAGCCTTTAGTATGTTAGCTCTTTATATTGAAGAACATTTTGTTTAGAGCAAGTAAACCTGAGTTGAATGACTGACTGACAGTGCCTCTTCAAATGATGAGTCACATGCCATGCTGAGTCTGAACTACACTATAATTA
This sequence comes from Seriola aureovittata, assembly GCF_021018895.1. Lineage (NCBI taxonomy): Eukaryota > Metazoa > Chordata > Actinopteri > Carangiformes > Carangidae > Seriola > Seriola aureovittata. Next base: position 6,568,105 of record NC_079371.1, on the reverse strand, counting down.
GTTGGTATAAATGGGCGGAGCCAATTCAGCACAAGTGAATTAATGTTTACAATTGAATGTAAAAGTGGGTGTATGAGATATATTGGTGCAAATGAGTATTCTTCAGGAGAGTTTTTCAATTTTAAAGAGACAGAATGTCTTTGTTAAACATGGAAAATACTCACTAGTGGCAGATGTGGCATACATCTCTCCAGTGTTTGTTTTAGCCTACCCCGACACACATGGAACCGCAGATTCCACATAACACTGAGACAAATGTAGAAGAGTGAAGCTTTCATTATATGTTTTTGAGAGTAGATGTGAAAATGCTGAAAAGTTGTTCAGCAACTCCCTGGCAAACAGCATAATCCAACGTCTTCAAACTGCTTCTCTATTCTCCTCTGCTCAAAGGGACTGTCAGCAGGGTTTAACACAGCAGCAATGCAGCCACGATCCAGTCGCACACGCTGCTCATATACAGCAAATGCAGAATAAGGCTGATGGTTCATTTCATCTTTCATGTAGCTCAAGAACTTCCTGTTGCAGAGTCCTTAGCTTAGATTTCAAGGTTCCCTGTGTGGTTGCTTATCATGAAAGTGATTAGAAATGAAGAGCTCTGTCAGTGAGATGGTTGGAGCCCCGGAGTTGGTTGCCTTCAGGCTGCCAAGCTCTCTTAGCTACTCTATACCAGATGGCAGGTTGAACTGCTACCGCTGCCAACACTGCTGATCCTCACAGGGATCTTCCACACAAGCTAATATACTTTCCTTTCAACCTGAACACACTTTAGCTTCTCTTTAACGCTGCTGTGGTAATTCAAATGCTGAACAATAAGTCCAAGTCAAATGGGGTTTCTGGAGGGCACATACAAGGGAAAATTAGACAAAGGAATAAACAACAATCATTATCCTACATTAACCTGCTACAGAGATTTAGGATGAGCGGTGAGGCAATGAAACAATCAAGTTATTACAACAACAGTCTTAAACATCAGCCCAGCAGATGGTGCACTGGAGTGATAGCGCCACATGAAGGGGAATGACTTGATAAAAGCAGCCAAGTATGTTGTAAAAAAGTGATGCACAGAAGCATCTATGCTGTCTTCCCATCAGGAGCTTTGTAAAGTGTTTCTAATGAACTGTTACTGCTTCGTGATGGACGGTCGCGGATAAAACAGTTTTTCACAGTGCTGTCCACAGATATGGATGACTGAAGACTTTTTCCCTCTATACGCTGCAACTTTCACTTTTTCTAAACTGTAAAAAAAAAAAAAAAAAAAAAAAAGTATTAGTGAAAGAAGAAACACAAAGTTTCTCTTGTATTATTTTTTAAAGATTCCTTTTACACGAAGCACCACCATTGTAAAATGTCAGTCATTACCAAACATAGATTGGTGCTAACTGTATCAGTTAATACAAACAATCAAGTCAGTCCACAGAGAGGTGATATTTATATCACTAATAGTCATTAGAGTTTTGCCAAACTGCACAACTTTGAAGTAAAATAAAAAATGATCTATAGTCAAGACTTTTTATTTAAGTCGTGAGGTTTCACTATCCACAAGACGCAACTTTAAACCTCAGAAAAACATGTGTTGGAATGAACTGAGTTGATTTTCGAATACTAATACCATTAATAAATAAAGTAAAAATAACAAGGTGCAATTAAGATAGAATTATAAACAAAGTCTTTTTTGAAGATTTAATATTGATATTTTGTTATCCGACTTTTTGATAAGTATCTTTTTTAGCATTGGCCATTCACTGTATGCTTATCTGCCACAGTGAATTTATTCCTTTGGCACAATCTGAATGCAGCAAGAGGCTGCTTTAACACAGGGGGAGATGGTCTTGCATGTAGTCTGTTTTAGCCTTTGTCCAGTTTATAGCATTACTTATGTTGTTACAAAGAAATTAGCATGTTTGATGTAACTGTTTCAAAACTTTACTAGACTTGCTGTCAACATAATTCATGTCTTATACAGTACTCCTCCTTCCCTGTTGATACAATCTACTGGAAAAATAAAATTCTCCCCAACAGGGGACGACATGGAGCCTCTTATTTCTCCTTTGCGTTCAGCATATCGTTGATGCTGGTATAAGCTGGGCCACCCTGTCTAGCTTGGCTACCAAAACTTTACATGAGGAATTTGCACTTAGTTCATACACAAAACTTTCCTCGTCTGTAAGCTAAAGAGGTTCCTACCTGTCTGTCAGCTCGGCTTTGAGCAGTCAGGTGACAGCAACAGCACAGAACACAGACAGGCAGCCTGAGTCAGTGAGCAGCTGTGAGAGTTCGTCACAAGCATGGATAAAACTGTAGCCAAGTGCTTTTTCATTTAATGTGGAGTGTTTGTGATTGTTAAAGGCAAATAAAATGACTGGTCTGGGTTCAGTAGGCAAATGAATTTTTCCTGGGTAAATTCATCTTTATTCAAAAAACCACTGCTGGTGGGTGAGCGTCTATTACTTTCAGCCTTGACTTTGATGCTCACTTCCAAATTAACAGGCTGTGCAATGATTAGAATGTTCATTTTGTCCAGAGGATGTAAATAGAGAGACTGTGTGTCCAATATGACATTAGTCTCAATCAACATTAACGCACAAGTTTTAGATTTTATTTGTTAGGATTTTACAGTGATGGCCTGTTTGTCAGAGCAGCAATTTATGCCTTCGAAGTACTGGGACAAACTGTGAGGATCATGTATGAGGCTACATTTGAAATGACCAAAAAAAGCAGGACAGTTTCCAGTGGTAATGAATACCACACTGTCAATCCTGAGGGTCTGTCTCACAAATAAATGTCAGTTTAGTGAGGCTTTCGTTGAGGTAGCTGCTTTCACTTAATCTCAGATTTGCAGGTCATCTATGACTCATATTTTCACTCTTTTTTGTTTTGTTTTGTTTTTTGCCTTCCATTGTCTTTGTCACTTTTATTTTTTTTTCCCTTTTCCCTCGACAGCCACTGCTATGAGAATCCCACTTAGTAACCACACATTGTCATGCAGCAACCAATTAAAATTTGAGTTTCCAAAGCTGCCAAATCTCCTGGTATTGTACAGTAGTCCGCTCTCTATTCAGTCTTAATTTGTTCTTCAGCCCTATCATCCTATGCCAAAGAGATGAAATATTCAAGCTCCTTCTCAAGCACTCTATGTACAGCCTTTAAATCTCTCCTCTCTGACTGATCTAAGTAAAGTGCCTCCCACCCTCGTACCATTAAAGGCAATCTAAAGACGCTCTACTGATTGATCAGAGAGGACTAGCACAGTGTGGAGGTAAATGGCTGTCACAAGGCTTGATGGACCTTTTCTCTCCCAGTGGTCATGGGGAGGTACTCAACCTCTATCTGATTTGATTCAAAACATGTTGGTGGCTGTGGAAGGGAAGAAAATAAAGACGAAGGGAACTGATTTGTTATGTCTGTGCAAGATGAACAACAGTGCGGCAGAGAAATGAAAACCTTCCAATCAGAGAAGTACAAGAAATACATTTTCATCCGCTGGACAAAAGCTGGATAGCTTTTTTTCAGGTCATATTGTAATTTCTGTCCTAAACTACTTGTTTTTTCACACTACATGCTATATTTGGAATTATGAATTAAGCAGTGTGAAATTATTTGAATCACTGCAGTGACAAACTTTTAGCTCAAAAGTAAGCTTCATTACAAAACTAATTAAACCTTCTTTTCCAAAGACTACTGAAAAGTCTTTTTTCTAAATGTCAAAAAGTCTATAAAGAATATATTGTGCGGTATAAATCTAACATATGAGGTGAATAAATCTAATATATTAGGCGGGGGATAGGAAAAGTTTAATCTTCTCTCATCAGTATACTCACTATGATGACAAACAGCAAATTAATGCCATGAGACTAATCTTTGACAAGTCATTGCTTTTATGAGCTAAAGGGAAGCAGCAATTAGGCTATGAACACAGAGACAACAAAAAAGCTGTGGGACATCTGAAGTAAATTTACCATGACTATAAACAGAGGAAGCTGGTGAACAGAGTGCCAGAATAAAGCAGCGTAAGCAGGTTAATGTGAGAGTTCAAACAGCATCCTCGCTTAATTAGATCCTGTGAGCCCAGAGAAAATGTCCCATTTAAAGCCGAGCTATTTATGCGTTGTGGCGATTCGGGAATAAATGACACGGAAATCTTAACAGTTGGACATCGCAGCCAAGAAAGAAAATAACTTATATGTATAAAGCAAACAACTCGCAAGCCCCTGCATGATAGGCCTATCTTCTACTACAATGTGATTCACCAAGCTCGATTATGCTGCCCAAATATGAAAGAAACCAGACTGAGTAGCATGTGAAAAATGAGTATTTCAATAGCAGCGATCCGGCGTCAGCGTGGATTGAATCTATTCTGAAAACTTCATCCACGAACAGCTGCAGTAGGCGTGTGCCAGTCAGGATAATAGCTGTGGTTCGTATCTATTGTACTGACAAGCAAGTGTAAAACGCGTACATGAAATTATTGTTGATCTTTTCTCATCATAGAGAACACCATTAGGAGGTGTAAATGCTGACACACGAAAAATAAAAAACACAGCCCTACCACACTGGAGCGAGGCAGCACCGCTCTTCTTATGCGGTCTCAACAGCTGGTATACGCCCGACAATTACAGACTAAAAACAGCTAGAAATCTCTCAGCTTGTTCTTATAACTTCTGTTAAACAACGTAAAGATGAGCGACAAAATGTGGCAAAACGCCACACAAGTCATACATTAACCTGCCGTTCAGTGATACACTGTAGCCTGCAGCAACAGAAGTACAGACAGTCGGTGTGTGGGGACAAAAAAAAATAACATCTCTGCTGTCAATATAACCGAGAGAAGAGACTGTATAAGAGCGGGAGCTGGGTAAAACTTGAAACATGTACCTGTGTACTGCAAGAGAAACATTGTCCACAGAAGGCGAGGTGCGATTCCTGTCGGTCCTCTGCTGCAGGACGAAGTGTACGAAGTAAAATCCTTGAATGGAGACGGGGCTCGTCCCTCAGTCAGTCCACTCCGCTCGGCAGACTGGACTGCAATGAGAGCAGCCAGTCAAAGCGGGACCTTATAGCTACAGCAGGCGAGCCCGCCCTCACGACGTGCCCGGTTCGCGACCGAAGCAGAATACTAGTTCGCTTTCAGACACGCGCAGCGTGCAGGCGAACTGTTTGAGGCTGTGTTGGCGGGCGCTACAGACACTGACAAAACTCCTGCTCCTATTCTTTGTCAGTCTGCTGCGAGCAGCGAACTGAAGCGCCGGTGAACTGTCAAGAGAGGATGTCATTTACATGGAGAAATATCACATTGCCTAAAAGCCAAGCTACCCCAACGGTAAATCACTCACAGCGAACAGGAGGAATCACTCAACACGTTACCCGCTCCGGAGTTGAATGCCAAATAAACAAGAATTAGGTAAAAGACACTTCTTTCCCGAATTTGTATTTTTTTCTTTTTTTTTTTTTTTATTGTGACATCTTTTGAAGTGCAGCCAAGAGATAAATGCCCAAAAAGCGAGGTAATCTGACCAAAACTTTTGACAGCTGTGTTTATAAGAAGGTGTCATTCTGTTGCTTGCCAGTTGGAGGGGGAGAAGCATAGAGATTATCAGTTCAATACCAATGCTGAGCATGCATGCTGTAATGAGAGGCATTCTTGTTATGCTTAAGGCTCAAGTTACACTCTGTGATCTAAAATAAATACATTAGCAGAATACTTGTCCAAGCTGCCTCAAGTGATTAAGGTATTTATTAAAAATAAATGATATTCCTCTCATGTAGTTGCTGATGTTGTCTCTTTAGGGAGCTCAAGTGAATCAGCCTGCATTCAGCCAGGTTTCTAATAATTATACATTTACATATAAACATTTAAACAAACATATAAACAATAGTAACATAAACAAACAACCAAAAACAGCTTAGATCAACAAACATATGAGGTTCCAGGAAATAGTCTATGTTTCAAATAAATCACAGGTTACAAGAATTCAGATTCAGGAGACGCCTTGTAAAATAATAGAAGAAAAATCTGGTACAGGATTATACAGACAGGGCTGTCAGACTTTGTAGAACTGACCTGAAAGCTATTCCAAAGGACCCAGCTCAAATATACCTTTACACCATCCCTTAACAGAAGGGCCTTTGTCATCAGTCCACTATAATAATACAGTATATTTTTCCTAGTGGTAAAAGTAAAAATGTTTCATAACCTTTCGCTAACAACAGTACTTATATCTCTTTTTGGGAGGCCCCCATTGGATCCATTTCTAAATCTTTGTCAAATTTTTTTTTCCATTTCACATAATATTTCAGACCAATACTTCAGTAATTTAGAACATGACCAAAGGCAATGGGTTAAGGAACCTATTTTGGTTTCAGATTTTAGACACAGAGGGGAAAATGACAGATTAAAAGAACGCCTGTGATTAGGGAATATATGTATTCTACGTGTAATTCTAAACTGGATTGCTTTTGTTGGATGACAGATGGATATCTATTTGGTATAACTCAAAATATCCTCCCACATTTTCTCATCAGTAGTCACTGACAATTCCTTCTGCCGTTCACCTTTAATCCTCTGTGTATTAGTTGGAGACATGCCACGCATTACATCATACAGCAAACTAAGAGAAACCTTTCCTGGTTGTTGAAACAGCATTTTCTCACTAGCAGATATCTCAGGGTGATCCATGAGGGTCGTACACTTAGTAAAACAAGGCCTTATGTGTAAGCAATAAAATCTTGTTTTGGGAGTTGGTATTTCTTTATTAGATGTTTAAAGGATATTAGACTATGATTTGAAAATGACTCTCCCAATTTGGTTATATCCTTGTTATCCCTTATTTTGTAATATACATTTAGATGATGATTCATTGTCAAGTTGTCAAATCTTCTGTTCCTCACTCATTCAGATATAAACCTCACGCTGGTACCCTTTCATATTTGGCAAATGTAAGCCACTTATAGAGTGTTGCAGGAATGAGTCCTAAAACCTGAAAATAAGTTAACATTTTTGCACATTCGATTCCTTCGTCCCAAAGTCAGTGGTTTTTATGAATGGGATTTGGTTAGATACCCGAAATAAAGTCTGGTTAACACAACTTCGAGACATTTCCATGTTTTATTCTACAACATAAAATGCACCAGTTAATACCCCAGTTGTGATATTTTTTAACTTTTCGTGTCTTAAAAAAAAACAGTTGCTAAACAGTGGCTAAATGAGACTACAGATATGGAAATTAAACGTCATCACGCTGAACATGAAAACCGATCTACTCACCAGTCCGCCTTTAGAGCCTTGTTGTGTTCATACTAACGCTCTTGCAAACTATTACTAACTTTGTAAGAGGAAAGGCTTTTGTAGAAGACATAAGCATACTAAATCAGACTACAAGTTAGAAGGTTAGTTGTGGTGATGTTGAAGTCATGTGACTGTGGTGTACTTTGTTAGCCTTACATTAGCTTTTTACTGCTGGCGATTGCATTTAGGCTTCAAAAATCATAAAAGTGGTGCTTATTTGTGAGGATCATCTTACTGAACAAACATGTATGTATTATAAACTTTATTTTTAGTTTAGGTCTACTCTATATGAAGAAGCTGAGCCAACTATTTAAACATTTTAGGACCCTATCCAAAAACAATATAGGTATCAACTGAATGGAATAATGGAACAAAATTGGCTTTGTACAACTGATTAAATGATGGGATAACAAAAAATGACAAAACCATTTGAAAGTAAAGGGTGGCGTAGTATTCGTTTTGGGAGTAGGACTACCCAGGGGCATAGCCTCTGATTTGTCTGAGTTAATCTTATATCCAGAAAATTTACAAAAGATTTGACCATCATAATAAGAGCTGGGACTGATGTCTCAGGATTAGATAAATACACTAGCATGTCATCAGCACATAGAATTATTTTATGACATACCTTTCTAACCTGTAAACTATATGTAGTGGGAGCCAATCTAATCGCCTCAGCTTAACCTATTAATCATAGCTGCAGCTTGAGGGTCATTATTTATGACTTTAATGGATTTCACAAAATTATTATAGAGACCGAATTTTCTTAATATGTAAAATAAAAAAAGACCACTCAACTCGGTGGAATGCTTTCTCTGCATCTAGGGAAAGCACTAGACTATCTATAGATTTTTGTTCAAAGGCATGAATAACATTAAAGAGACGTCAAACATTATTAGTTGACTTTTCATGGTTATAAAAGTAGTTTGATCTTCTTTAATTAATATGGGCATAAGGTCCTCTAAATGAATAGCTAGAATTTTAGAAAGCAACATTTCCCTTTTTTTATTACAAGTGATATGTTAGCCTAATTAAGAGTCTGTGGTAATTCTGCAGTACAAAATGAATGATTAAACATTTCAAGTAATGGTTCTAAAAGCAGGTCCCGAAACTCCTTATAAAATTCGCAACAGAACCCATCAGGCCATGATGACTTCCCACTCTGGAGATTTTTAATAGCATTAACTACTCCATCTCTTGTAATGGGGCCATTGAGAAGACTTTTCTGTTTTTCTGAGGTTGTTGCGAGATTGATCTGAGCAAAAAGCTTAAAGGTTAATTGAGGTACATCTCTTGTCTGTTCAGAAGAGTACAAATTTGTGTAAAACTCCTTAAAGCAATCGTTCATCAACCTATTTTCATATACCCCATTGCCCTCAGCATCAACAATAACTACTATAGACAGGGATTTCCCTGGCTTATCTCTGTATTCATAAAACCTCTGTTTAGTATACTTAATTATTCTCTCTACATCTTTAGGAAGGAGACAATTTATAGCTGATCGGAGAACAGATATTTCTTTCCATAGAGTACATTTAGGTGACGGAGAGCTAATAGAAGCTTCCTCTTTATCTGATAGTTTACTCTCTAAAGCTTTTTGTTTTTCCAATTTTTGACATCTCTTTATGGCAGAAGATAAGCTTACAAGTTTCCCATAATAGTTGGGGATTATCTTTTGATCGTGAGTTCATGTACAAAAATGCCTTAGATTCAGAATAAGATGTAAAAGTATTATTTTTAAGAATAAAGTGTGAAGTCTCCACCGTCAAGGCTGATTCATCACCAGCCACGATGGCAGGGCTGGTATTTTTTCGCCTTCTGAGTCTATGTGTGCGTGTCATCATGGCAAAATGTGGTCGTGAAGACTCCCACTGTAGTTCTACCACGGAGGCAGTTTGGAGTACTTCTTGATAGCGTCACAACTGTGCAAGATAAAGTTTTGATTTGTCACTCTAGACTGCAACAATTCTGTTGTGGTCTCCACGCTAGCAATTCTGCCCTTCACCTCACTGACTCAAATTCCCAGCACCTGCTTCCACAATGTTAGTGTTCTTAGTCTGTTCCTTGTTTTCGTAAGCAGTCTGTCAATTTTTTCTTGGTTTTGGTCATGTTGTCAGGGATTTTCAAAAAGTAATTCAATAGAGAATTACTCCACCTCTAAGTTATGATGCTTTAGCCAAGTGAATGCATTAAATAATCAGATAACTGGACAGATATCACAGGGGCTCAATGAAATGCAATGTTACCTCTATGACGCCATAGAGGCCCCTTCATAATTATACTCTTTAAGAAGCATTCCACCCAAATATTTGAAAATCTTGTGCTCATGCTGTCAAAAATAAATATGTTAAAGACGACTGAGGCTTTTGAGAGTGTGAATACGTGATTGGATCAACACAAAGCCACAAGATTAATTACACAAGGAAAACAGCAGAGCAAACACTATTATGCTTCCATAATTAAACACAAGCTGTGTACAGAGACAAGGAGAAATGTGAGAATCCTATCTAATGTATCACTACGGTGGTCAGCTGAGTCATTTATCCCTGATCTCATTAACTCCCTTCAGATTGGATTTTGAGGAGACATTGATATCAACTGTTCAGTATTAATATTTAAGTCAACTTCTAATGGTAACAGCATGTCAAAAAGGTTTACTATTCATTTAAGTTGATAGAAGCAGTGTGTTCATTTTGGGAACATTTCACTTGATACTATAAGAATTTTTTCATGAGAAAATGAAGACTTCTTTCTGAGTATTTGTTCTTTGTATTAGGAGCATGAATAGGGCAGTGTAGATACAGTGGCCAGTTTACACCTGCCTTAAACTAATGCAGTCTAATACCACAGTCCTGCATCAAATCTTATGTTCATCAAGGGAACAATGTTCAGTTTTTGTTGAAAATGTTTTAGAGATTTGTTGTTTCAGGTGTCACACACTGAGATGTAGACACAATATTAGAAACACCTCTCAGTATAATGCAATGCAGTTTAACACAATGTTCAAACTTGTCATGTTTTTGAGCAAATCTAGGACTTTTGAACATTTTGAAATTGACAAGACAAAAAGTCAATTAACGTGCGTTTCCATCCACCATTGTTGGTGCTAATTCTCGTTAGGTGCCATTAAACCATTGCAGAGGAAGAGGGCGCAACCGAAATTTTGTACTTAAGAGTGCCAGTCAAACCTCAAATATTGGAAAACAATGTTGAAAACCTGAAATTTATGTTCGATAAATGTATTAATTTGTAGAATGTTACAGTGTCCTCATGGCTCCACACATGTTTTTGGCTGCTGCTACTTTTAGTGTCTTCAGAGGAGCAGTTGTTTAAGTCACTTCATGTACCTCATGATTTATTTGCTATGTCAGTTTCCGGTGCACTTTGTTGCATTTTGCTTTTAACAATGCACCAACTTTTCCGCTTCAGCCAAATGTTTTTGCTATTTTTATTCATTTTATTATATATTTTTTTCTTTTCAGATTTTCAGTGTTTCTGCTCAGGTTTTTTATGCCCAACTAGGAAATGCACATAAACAGGTGGATGTAAATGCACCTATTAGTTTGTGAAGTGCTGTTTCCAAGGTCAAGAATGAATGTTGAACCTCAACCCTTAAATTCAATTAACACCTCTATTAAAGTTTTAACATGGACTTAAAACTATGGCCTAGGATTCATTGCAGGACTGTTACTCTAGAGTGCATTAGTTCAGCTGGGTGTACCTAACAACTGAGTGTATGTGATTTCAAAGGCAAGAAATGTATTCAAACATGCCTGTAAACACAAATATATATACATATATACAAGCAAAATTGAGTTGTGTGGTTCAGGTCAAAAAGCCTTGGATATGTTTAAAAAATATCTGCCGGGTCAAATTATTTGCCCCATCAATAAGTCAGTTTCTACTGCCATCACAAAATCATTTCAAAAGGTAAATAAAAGTATTTACCCAGGGCCAGAGTACCATTCCCTTTTCCCAAGGCTCAAAACTGCTCTCAATTTCCAGTCCACTGTGAAGTCAGAAGAACACTATTCTACAAACAAGGTGTTGGACTGATTCAAAGCGCAGTTTTGACTGTAACAACACTGTTTCTTTCATACATTGATAGCAAATGCCTTCAGTGACTTTCTAAACAGCTTTGACTGACTCAGAGAAATGAACCAGATTTATTCTTTGGTAAACAACGTTTGTTCAATATACACTGTTATTTCCATGTTTTCAGTTAGCCATTGTTGAAGAACAATCAGGAAATATACCTAATGATCATAACAAGATTCATCTCACATATGGAAAATTAATTAAAATGATCTTATCAGCTGACAACTTCTCACTGCAGGTACATTTTAACAAGATGCCAAACTGTAAGGCAGCTTGAATACAACCAATAAGAAGTTTCTTTTTCTCTTCTGACTGGTTCCTTAATATATACAGACTTGCTGTTTCAGGTTATGTTATCACACGCTTTCAAAATAAAATCTGACTGTCCTGAAGACAAATCAAGGTGATTTTCAGAAACATGATAATAATACAGGGATCTGTCTTCCTCCTTTGGACATTTCCACATGGGACAACATTTGGACCACAGACTACCCTTTGAAAAATATTGGATGGACAAGGCTGTATTCACTGGTTACACACACATGGGTTGAATTTAAGAGAAACTGTTCAGATCTGGCATTAACATCTGTCTCAGGTGATCCGATCACAAATGGACAGCTCTACATACAAGTGTGAATGCGCCCAAGACGCATTGAGGACGCATTTGTGTTTGACCACATTCAGAGGTAGCTGGACCACACTGAAGCTCCGCCTGTTGTACTGACGTCCTCTGCCACAGTCTATAGTCTAATTAGTCCCGCCACAGTTTTGTAATGAATTGAAAATGTTACTATTTCAAAAGGCTAAAACTCAATTTCATTACAGAGCTGTGCACAGTGCAATTATTCTCTCAACACCCCCCCCCCCTCTACACACACACACACACACACACACACACACATTGACGGTGGACCCGGATTAGCGAAAAAACAGCAACACATACATGTTTATTTGCATATAGAGCAGGTATGTGAGATCCGATTACAAGTGGTCACTCGAGACACAGTCTAATGCCAGGTGTGAACCAACATTCTTAGAGCTGTCTACTTATGATCGGATCACCAAAGACGCATGTTAACAGCAGGTCTGAACAGGACCTTAGTTCAGCATCAGGCAACACAAACCCAGTATTATCAATCAGGAGTTAATTATTTATCCTCTGGCTTTAGGGATATAAACACATGCAAAGCAACCAACTAGCTGGCCTTTTCGCTGTCCACATTTTCACCAGAAAAGACTTGTCATAAATAAACTGAATGTTCTCCTGGCAGAATTCAATTACCTATGTCAGCCAGTAGTAATGAGTAACAGCTAGTGCATGCTCTCATTCAATTTCAGTGCCCCTAGGGAATAATGTTTGTCTGATGTCTTGATTTTTTTTTTAACAATGATGTTCTTTCTGTGACCAGCTTAGTGTAGCAAAACATTCAAATCAAACACTAATTTGACTCTGTGCCTCAGCAGATGAAAGCAGCCTTGGTTTGCCTTTATGGTTTTGTATGAGACCGTGTGTGTGTTTGGTGACATTAGAGACCTCTTTAGTCCGATAAACTGCCTGACTTGAAAGTGAGGTGAAATAAGTCATTCTGGCTGAAAGATTTCACCATTTCGTTAAAAAGAAAAGAAGCATGTGAGAGAGTCCACATCGTCCAGCTCATCTCAGTTTTATACATTTGTGCAGAAATATATAGAATGGTCGACCCAGTTAGATCTAATCTCCTGCTCAATACATTTGTTTAGTTAGCAGGGAAATCTCTCACACAATGAATAATTCAAATTCAGTTACTGCATATTAAATGGAAGCTGGGCCTCACTGACAACTATCATAGTAAAATTTTAACAAGGGCTTTGAGAGGCATAGCCTTCCTCTTAACTAGGTTTCATTTTATTCAATTCTTCCCTTCCCACTAAACAACATTTATGACTATTTGTCCCGTGAGATATTGGCACTGTTTGTCTTCCTCTATCGAGTAATTTGCCAAATCACACAGTCCTGTTTTCTTTTGTACGAGTGCACCATTCTGTACCAATATGGTTCAGGTAGCTGCTCCACAAGGCCTTCAGAGAGGGAGAGAGGATGATATTTTAAAAAGATTCTGCTTCAGTTTAAAGTGACTGCAGTGGTATTTAGTGTCGTCCATTTGCAGATCAATGAGTGGTGTGTTTGTAGCTCAGGCACAAGTGAAAAATGTCATTAACTCCACTGCCCTCAATGGAGGAAGACAGCTAGCATGGAAGTGTGTCCTGAGGATGGGGGACATCCCTGTCTTTTGGGCTATTGCCATTTATCTTTGACCTCTATCTTCCTTAATCCTTCCCTCTCTAATTACCTATCTTTTCCTCTCCTCCTCCCTCCTTACCTCACATCTCTGCCCCTGACTGATGGTTAGCAGATGATCATCTGGACAGGAAAGGTTGAGGTGACTCTCCATCTTAAGTCACACCTCATTAAGTGAGCTTCACCGTGTCCCAGTTCAGATACTGGTGAATTCCTACTTGGATGAATTTAATGAGTTGTGGAGGAGTGACAAGGCACCATAAGCAACTGGAGCCAACATATTTTAAGATGCAGAGTTATGTTTGCCATAGTTTTCATGATGATGCGAGAGGTGGGAGTAACTGTAGGTAACCTGGTGATGACAGCATCTGTTCTGGAAACCAGATTAAGCTAAACCCAAAAAGAGGCCAGGCCTATCTCTGGAGAATTTCCCCTCAGCATGAATATTGATGGAAATGGGTCTCAAGCAGAGTGCAAACAACTGTTAACCACTCTGCTCTGCTGAAATGTTGTTAACAGCATTCGCTGCCCCATCATCATTCACAGTCAGAGAATCACTTGACTCAAACACCACTCATGCATTGCCACCAATATAGCCACAAGAAGAGGTGATGACAAATCATGTTTGTTGGTTCTACAACATTACCACACTGTATAAAAATGCTGCGAGTCCTCTGATACAAGCAAAAGCAGTTGATGGCAGTAAGTGGGCACTGTGGTGCATTTTGGCAGCTGTGTTGTGCAGCAAACTGGTTGTGATTCCTGGCACTACATGTACCCTCAGCCCTGCACAGGCATCAAATTCACTTCCCCCAACTCAACATTAACACAAAGGCCAGTAATGTCTTGTAGCCAGACCTCTAGCTCCCACCAAGAAGTCAACAACAGCAATAAAAAAACAGGCTGAAGAATAAAGAGAATAAAGAGTGGAATAAAGAGACGTTTGAGACCTAACGGTTGAAACTTGATTTAGTTTGGAGAACCATTCTTGCATGTTTCACAAGAACAGACTATTTATTCTCCACATATCTATTTATCTGCTAAATTACATGCTGACTGGTGATTGGCCATCTCTCTTCTGATTACTATAATTGTTAAATATGTAGTCAGCTTTGAATACCAAATCAACAGTCACTATAAATGTGGGTCAAAGAAGATGCCAAAATAGTCACTTTGGAATATTCTATTGTTTCCTGGACCATAAAAAAAGCTTTTTTCTTCATTCCGAGGAAGAGAGAAACCTTGTTCAAAGTGTTCAGACAGGAATACATATCCCATTTCTACTTTAACAGTCATGTGCAAATTCCAAAATAACGGAAACTACACAATCTATTTTTTATATAAACACTGTTAAGTCATAAGTGGCGAACAGCTGATGTGGCATTTTATTTAGTCCTAATGTTTTCATGGGTAAAAGCTCTGCTTCTCTCCAGTCAAGGAGTAGTTCAATCATTTTTGAAAAAGGCTTTTTGCACATATTGCCACTGTAAAGCAAAATCTCTTGACGCAACAGGAGCCATTATCGAGCTTTGATGTGCTGTCATCAGATGTTTGATGTTACTTATATCAAAATCTTAATCTTAATTTTCAACATCAGAAGAACCTTCGAAACAAACATCACTAGCTTCCAACCACTTAGATGTAATAAATTCAAGGTGTTATGTAACATACTGTACCTTCCAGGATGCTTTTCAATGTTTGCAAACTAATCGTACTAATGTCACCACTCACTAAAACAATGAAAAACAAATAAGCACCAGTGTAAATTAACTAATTAGCTGTAAATATTGACCCAGAAAGATCATTTATCAACCAGCTGGAGCCGCTGACCAATCAATTAATGCG
The DNA here is from genome assembly GCF_021018895.1 of Seriola aureovittata. NCBI lineage: Eukaryota > Metazoa > Chordata > Actinopteri > Carangiformes > Carangidae > Seriola > Seriola aureovittata. The sequence goes on along the minus strand of NC_079371.1, from coordinate 6,552,602 downwards.
CTCCTGAAGAAAACTACAAGATAACTTACTAGAGAAGACCTGTAAATTCAAAAGCATTACAAACTCCAGACACATGGAATAGCTTCAATAGCTTGCATTTAGTTTACATTTAATTTCTTTTGTTTTGGTTTTTAGTCATTACTGATCTCATTCGCATTTTATTGTTTACTAGAAATCTCAAACCTTGAACCCAGTATCAAATGTTTTAGAGAAGCGTTAGCTAAATGTATTATTAAATTCCATCCTATTGCACACCGTCTTGCAGTGGGGGGTTGGTGTGCACAGAATTTGATTAGTTCATCCAATTCTGTGTGCACTGTAGAAACTAAAGCAAATGATCTATCAACAAAGGTGTCTTTTCTTTTTGTTCAAGGAAACCTGACAAAATTAGGTTGAACGGGCCTTAAAGTCAGTGTTTAATTAATGAAGGAAGCGAGAGCAAACTCGACATCTTTATTGTCCCACAAACTGACCTGAGACACCTTTAAACTGCCGCATGCTCCTGAAAAGAGGAAGAAGAGATTGCTAGATAATTAAAACCACTAAAGGAAAATATACTAGATGCTATAGAAGACTCTGCAGTGTACAAGGGTGAAGAAAGAGAGAGGATACAACAGAGAGAGCAGCCCAGACAAGCAGGAGGGAGGGAGAAAGGCCAAGTATCAGACAGAGCATTCATTATCACCTGACTGACCTGCATATTGCGCTGTGTGAGAGTAATGGGAAAGGACACACTCATCGGCCAAAGCCCAGCAAGAAAAGCGCTTTTCATTCCCCCTCTCTTTCCACTCTCTTAAGCAATCTGTCAGTTTCTTACTCGGTTCATTTTCTATTCTCAGACGATGCAGTGTAGGATCCCATTGTTTTCAAAAATACAATAACAGCTTGGTGGGACATAGCAATGCCATGCCTAATGTAATGCACACTGAAAAGCCTATTCACTGTAGTTTCTCTGAACATGCTTATGTAACAGCTAATTGTCCATTTAATAAGTGCTCTTATGTCTTTTCCTGTATTGTGCACTTATAATGTTAGTTACAAGCATTTTCAGCAGAAAGGCAAAATTACAAAGCAGAGTAACAGCTGATCTGGAGATATGATAACAACATTAAGAGTCTACAGTCATGCTAGCGGCTCTGTGAGGTTGTACACAGCAGTGCTTGGAGCTAAATGCTAACATTGCCATGCTAACATGCTAACAAAGACTATGCTAACATGCTGATGTTAAGCAGCTATAACGTTGACCATGTTCACCTTAGTTTAGCTTGTGAGCATACTACTTGCTAGTTAGCTCAAGTACAGCTGAAGCTGATGGGAATGTCACTGGCTTTACAGGTATTTGGTCATAAACCAAAGTATTGGACAAATTAAAATTTTGGCATAATAATGGAAATGTTGAAAAATCAGACGATCGCCAAGTTATTACAATTCATCATGAGAGGAACATGAATGTCCGATCCAGATTTCATAACAATCTATCCAAAAGTTGAAAGAGATTTCACTCGGGACTGCAAATGTCAGCCTCATTGTGGAAGGAAAAGTAAGGGGATCATCGAAATCAGTGTGATTCATTCTGAGGATTATGAATGTCTGTAAAAAATTTCATGGCAATCCGGCCAGTAGTTATTGAGATACTTCAGTTTGGACCAAAGTGGTGGATGGTCCAACCTCCAACAGAGCAACACTGCCAGCAGAACCATGCTGCTAGCATGGCTAAAAACTATAATACTGTCAGTGTCACTTAAAATAAGGGAATAACGTGTCAGAGATGCAACACACCTAACACAGTTCTGCAGGACTGCAGAAGGGAAGTCAATACACAATGAATGAATGCACAATCATGTAAGTGAATTAGGTTCTTGATCCACAATTTGCTTCTATTAATTACATCTGAGCAATCGAAGAACAAACTCATCATTGTTGCACTTGAAACAAAAGTCTGCAACATTACATACTGCTTCATGCAAACTACACCTCCCACTGCAGTTTCCAATCTGGCTTCTGTGAATGTACTGGCCTTAGAATGAGCCACAGAACCATTGCCAAAGATCAGTAAGGCTGCTTGGCAAAAAAAAAATTCTTTTAGTTTTATCTGATCCTATCTTATGTAAACTTGAGTACAAGTAGGCCAAATACGCTGCTCAAGAGGAATTTTTCATTTTTTGAGTAAAAATTATGTCGGGCGTGAAACTATATCTAGATGTTTATACACGATACCCAAAGGCGTCAGTATTCAATGGCATAAACAGACTAAAGCATAGTTTCAGGGCAGTAAACTAGTGCAATCAGTGGCAAACAACTACCCAGCACATGCTTTCACACACTTCACACACAGGCACTACTAAGATTTACTTTGCAAGAATCCCACTTAACATACCATCTTTTCATGTATGGCTTTCCTGATGTGTTGTGAATATTCCTCTGACTTTGTGCAAGTTGATAAATCTTGACTTGAGCTACCCATTCACATAAACATCTCTACTGCAGCAGATCACTTTGGAAAAAAAACATCTTCCAAATGATAGTACTGTGTTAGCATATCTAGACTCACAAATAAAATGTCTCCATGTGTGAGTGCCATATTAATCATACGTGTGAGCTTGAATGAGATTAACACTTAACCTTGACACTAATATCTGAGAGGATGCCACAGATTTTGATGACTTCACAATATGAAACCAGTTCAAATCTGGGAAAGAGTGAGGCAGGTTCGGTGGCAAAAGAACGAATCGCTTCAGAGGAAGTTACAAAAAAAGACATTTAGAGGGTAACTAACAATGTTGTTGGGGAGTGAAGGAAAAATTTGACCAGCAAATCCTCTTGGTTATGTGACATTTCAGTATTCATTAGTGTTCTGATAGTCTGGAACAAAACTCAATGGAAACACCAACATATACTGCAACATGGTACATACAAACATCCAGGCCTCCTACCTGTGACTCGGCTTGATCTGTAGTCTTTGTTCATACTAGAGATGCAGCGCCGCTGTGTGTGATCTCCGCCTCTCTGCTCTTGTAGCATGTGTGTTCTGGAAATCAAAACCAAGGATAAGAAAGGTCTGATCAGTTGTTGTTTGTTCTGTTGATAAAAATGCTATAGCAAATTCTCCCATACCTCAACTCTGCGGCACGACTTATTCATTCATTCACTCTGTAGCTGTTCAAGGGTGCCGATATGAGCGGTTAAGAAAGTGCAAAAATAGAAGGGCTTTGTCTTGAATAGAGAGAATACAAACAGGAGAATGTAATTCATCCGCTTCTCCAAAAGGCACAACCTCCCTGCATTGTGGAGCAGAAGCTCATCCGAGCCAGGGAGGGCACAGAGGCGCAGGAGGGTCCCACTGACTGCACTATTAACACTCAAACTAGGGGGATCAGCATAGAGGAAATATAAAAACGCTGCCAGAAGGATGCACAGAGAATTCTGTAATGCATTTCATTCCACCAAGAGGGGCCCTGAGGGTGCCGTGATGACCAGAGTAATTGGCTTTCTCCAGCTATGATAATCTGCATCAGTCATGCCATGCCAACACACTCTCAGGCCACTGAGAAGGTCACAGTGATCCCCAATCCTCGCTCCTCTCTGCTGACAGCAGCGTCTGAATTCTTATTGAAACAACACATAAGCAGGACATTGTTTTCTGCATTCTTGAGATTTTACCTCAAGTACAAGGATTTGAATGTTTAGAATTTAAATATGAATGTTCTTCATATTCACTTTCTTTTAGACTGTTGTCTATACCAAAAAAAAAAAAAAAAACATTTAAAAAAGCCAACTCAATTCATTTTGAAAGAATAATGACCAATTGGGAAACTCAAACTCAGTCACCTAGCATTTGGCTGACCAATGGTGGAACTATGATCACTAAACCCTTTCACTCAGTCAGTCAGCCACAGACATTCACGATTATACAGCTGGCCCCACTGTTGCAGTCGATTAAGCAATAATCAGTTGGTCATTATCATGAAAGATTAATCAATAATGAAAATAACTATTAGTTGCAGCCCAATACTATATAAATCACATAAAATGAAAAAAAATCACATATGGTACATGTCACATGAAGTAGAACTCATTGAACACAGCTTTGTAAGGACTTACATGCATCAGTTCTGTTATTCATTTCCTTACAGGTAGTGATAGGATTCTTATCACTGCCTGACGTGCAGGTTCATTCATGCTTACAAATACTGTAAGTGACGAACACAACAAGACCTTGGCTCATACAAGAACATTTTCATGGCATCTTTGCAGGCCACTACATCTCTGCAAACTGCTCTTTTAAAACCTACACAATAGATGGGCAACTTACAGCATACAAGAAAGCCCTGAACACCCAGACCTTGACATCAGTTGAGGACATGTACTGAACACACAAAGATAACTGTCAGTATTGCTGGAATATACACTATCTCTATCGCCCATTATATGTTCTATGAATTGATGGCCAAGATATTTGGCATATGTTAACAGCCAATCATTCCTTTTCCCACATGGTTTGTTACACAGAACCATCAAGGCAGGCTTCATTGGGAACTGGAAAATGGAAGGCGCTTTCAAGAACCATCCATCTATCATATGACTTAGTAGGAGAGTGACGAAGAGGAAAAACAACACAGCAACAAACCACAGTCTGAGGAGCGTTGAAAGCTAGTTAGCATGTCGGTAGACAATTGTTGCCGTCTTTGTGAGGAAATGTACGCATAATAGGCACTCAAAAAAATACCAGAACAGTCACTTGTAGCCAGTAGTTCCTCCCTAATAGGGTGCTGATTGGTCTGAACCAGCCACAAATGAATAACTTGGAGTCTGGCAAGATGGATTCTCGCTTGTGTGAAAGCCAGCTGCCTCACAATGTTACGCTCTGGCAGTTTTGCATTTTGCAAGTACTTTCAACAGAAACATTTGGTAATAAAAAATAATGACTGCTGATAAAAACATAATCTAGGTGGAACTGTCCATGCATTAGGTGTACAATAGATGAACATAATTTCTAAGAGATAGGACTGAACATTGTAGGTGTTCTCCTGCAGCTTGCTTCTTCTATATTGGTGCAATCTAAGTATAGTTGAATTAAAAGTCAAGTAAAAAGTTAAATCAGATAATGACTTGTCTTTATCCATTTCACTCAGACAGTAACAAACTAAACCCTCAACGTGTTTTTGATCTTGTTTGGGTTTACCTAATATGATCACAATCTGTCATTTCTCATTTTTGACAGGTTGCCAAGATTCAAGCTGCCAAAGAGAGAAAGTAGACATATAGACGCATGAGTGTAGCATGCTGCAAATGAATATAGAGAGCAATTTTGCAGTATGAATGAAGTATTTTGGTTTCACCTGAACATAAAACGAAGTGAAACAAACAACAAGCTCACTGTACAGTCGCTGACAGTCGGATGAGCAACAGTGCAATAGGAGTGAGTGGAGCGAGTCCACTGGGGTTCAAGTAAGGCCTGCATCCTTTCTTGTTGTTGGCATACAAGGCCTTCAGCATGTGTCGTGGTCTGTTAGTAACTGCTGATACAGTCAAAAAGCGGAGTGCCAGTTAAACTTGCTTAGATTAACAACAAAGAGTTATACTAGTAATACCTGTGTCACGACCATTTGTTTTTAATCATTTGTTTTTTTAATCAGCAACATTTAACAGTCACAGTGATTAATTCAACAATTTGTACCCATCAGCATCAGATTAGCATCTAAAAGATTTTTGTTCTTGCTACTTTTTGCAACTTATTTGAAGTCTGTCAAAACTGGGGTTTAAAGACACACCGCCTTCTTGGCCCCCTGAGCACTGAACACTGAAACAAACAGTTTACTATCATTACTGTATCTGTTGTGGTGAATACAGACACTAGAGTAGAACAAAAACACTGTTGCTAGAGACCAAAGTTCTTCCCAGGCTTCTACAGGTTGAAATGTTGATTCTTCTTTTCACTTGTATTTGTCTGGTGTATAATCAAATTCATTACTAAGGTGTCCTTTGTAGTGGTAGTTGACCTCCATTGAACTGATATCATTCATTGAAGACAGTCTGATCTCTGAACACAGGATATAGGGAGGAGAAGTTTATGAGTGAATGCACAATTGTTTCCTTTTTTCCACATGGTTTCAATATAGAAAACAATGTAGACTGGAAAAGAAAATGCTTGGGGGATGACAAAAAGAGAAACATCATTATAACACTGGCATGTGTTCAGATAGGGACTCTCCAAGCATGAATATTAAAAAAAGGAAAAAAAACTATATGAGACTTAAAAAAAAAGAAAAAGCATCAACATTTCTATAACAATAGCCTCTTTTTAACATATCTGAACCCATTTTAATGCATAATGATCTGTTTTCCACATAATAGCTTGTTAGGACAATGTTGTAAAAATCCAAAGCAACTACGAGAGCAGCACTGACCCATAATTTGTAATAAAACGTTACTAATTAAACAGAGTTCTGGGTCTTGACAAAAAAAAAAATATATATATATACCTCAACTTAAGTATGTCTTCTTTAATCTGTAAACCATTAAAAAGTTAAGCAGGTAAGAAAAGACCCAGAAGAGTGTTAGCTTGACTTAGCTTAGCTAGACCATCATTTTTACACATTAGGGCACAGCACCATATTTGTAAACAGAAGACCAGTATGTCCTGGCCTTGCACTGACAGGCTTTTGGACCTAAAGGTGGTGCAACACTGAGAGACTATTCACAGAGTATTCACTGCAGTAATGGCAACCACAAAGCAAAATCAAGGCCAACAAAAAAAATGCACAAACCCCCACTATGAGGACAGGAAAATAGGCTACTTATTCACCATCAGAACAGCATTAGTTTTAACCCAGGAAGAATGATGACAGTTATTTTAATTTTGGAAAATAAGACTTTTCTTAATGGGGAAGATGCAAAGAAAATCTATTTTTAAAGTCCTTTGTGGGCACAACAACAAATGGCATTCATCACTCTTAAGGCACCCACTTTCCCCATTATGTTTGTTATTACCAGCATTTTTCATTTCCACACACTTAGCTCTAAAATATATTTCTATAGTTAGGAAAAAGCTTGAGTTGCTAACTTGAGGAAATGTGTCCACTAATGATTATGAATGACACACAAAAGCTGTGGAGAGGGTAGTTTCACACTGGCCTTTGAAATCAGACTCTGAAATTGTGATTCAAATCCAGCACACTTACCAATACGCAAGCTTCAGAGTGTAAGCTGGGGAGAGAGTGTATTAGACAGAGGATCATGCAGACATACTGTGACCATAGGCATTATTAAAATGAATTGGCTGATTTTTTTTCTTTTTTCATTTTGTCTTGAAGCGAATAAAACTCTGATTGTTTGTGAAAATGAGGAAAGAAGGTACGGACAGCTCGTGCAACACAAGCTATACTTAAAATGAAATGAGGGTTGATGGTTATTTGGTCTAATTTCTTTGCATGCATGACAGTTATTGATGACTATAAATGTTTAACTGGTAAATGAAAACAGCAAATGGGCAACAATGTCAGCTTTACTGCTTTAAAATGCCATTGGATGCCATGTTTCTTGTGCATCCCCTCCTACAGATATTCATCATTCCGACAATGTTCCACGTGTTTAGCCTTGTGTAAGTATTTATGTATTTTGTATTTCACACAGAGTTGAGTGCATTTGCCATCTTGACAAATGCACAAGGCCAGACACCTGTGTCTAGCAGGGATTAGAGGATCCTCTCAGTGAGGAGAGGATTATCAGAGTCAACCAGCCCCTATAGTGATGGAGAAGAGAGATACCCCATAATAGGCCGGATAGGTCCATTCATCTTTTGTCTCCCCAGCAGGGAAACAGGAGCCTGTGAAGGCACAAACCAAATTGCCCTCTGCAAAAATTCGCAGCACTGGATTAATCACACCAACTTCACGAGAACCGATCTGTACTTCACAAGCAGCTCTCGTGTACCTTTTCTTTCCTGTAGCCGTCCCTCAGTCTGCATGTTTATCTCTGTGATGAAGTACCTCATCTCCCACACAGGGACAACAAAATGAAAGCTCGGGGGGGTTTACATTTGTCTGGAAATCATGAAAATATGTCCAGAATATCAAGTAAGGTAAAAAGCACTTCAACAACTATTATGTTTACACAAATAGACACCAAAATGGGTTCAAATGTATATCTGCTCACATGCATTTGTGTTTTAAATTTTAAGTTGTGTATTATTTTAAGTAAATTGAGATGTTTTTCAGAAGAAAATCAATGTTTGCAACTTTGGCCAATGGGTCCTTCACTTCACTTCAGTCATTCCAATTTTACACAGCTTCTCTTGCATTTTCAGTGTGGTAACAAGCTTTTCCTACAAATGACAGTTTTGTCAACAAACAGGTGATCTTCAGGTGATGTGAGATGAGGAGGTATCCATTTATCTAAATGTATACTACTAAAAATGTAAAATCAAAATGCATGAGTATTCTTCATCCTGGCGTCTACCATCGGCCTTGCTTTTCAGCAACTATCTGATAAAATACCACTGATTCCACTATAATATTTCTCAAGACACGTTACATGTGATTTCATGCACCAGTGTGCTGCTGAAAATCCTCAACCTTAGTTCCTTACGAATGCCAAGCTGCAATGTATAGTATAACTGTGAGTTTATGAACTCCTTGTTGACAGTATGTGAATTCCATGACAACATTACCTTTGTCATGGAGATATAATGCTCAAGACTTATTTTGTTGCTGCAGGCAAAATGCTGTTAAGCAGTCATTTGATTTTGTTGTGTGTAATCAAAGATGGAAGAAGTACTATCTACTCACTGCTATGTAACCTATGGGCTAATTCTGTGCTGTAGCAGATTTAATGATATGTTTTTAAAGTATGCCAAGGAGTAGGACCACCTCAGAATGTAGGTATAGAAACCCCGTTTTGCAACATGCATGCATTTTGTAATTATTTCCATAACTAAAGCCCAGCCCTGTCTTCTCAGAGAAACTGCACAAAGCCTTTGCATTAACTACAATCTTCAAAGAAAAATAAACCCGACAAAGAAGAAATAACATTTGTACCAAAAACCAGTAAAGGAACACATTGCACCTATAACAACATAACATATGTATTATAGTATAACAGAGTATAGTATATATAATATATATTAGTATAACAACATAATAGTTAACAATGTAATCTAAAAAAAACAAACTATTGCCAATATATAAAAGTATGGGGATTGCAACTTATGATTAACTTCATTATTAATTAATCTGACAATTATATTCTCAGCCACAACCGCGCTAAAACACAAAAAAAATATTTAATTTACTGTGATTACTGACCAAAACAAAGGCAGCAAATCCTTCCATTTGAGAAAACCAAAAACAGCAAATTTCTGGCATTCATTTTCTTTCAATTGGGTGATTAATGAATCTATTAACTGTGTCAGCTCTGTTCTATTCCATGAATACTAGTAGTAGTAGAAGTATTTATACCTTTATAATTCTACCAGATTAATAAGAGCTATACGTGTAAGAGCTACATAATCTCCACGGTTCATGCTGTAACTGCTGCCTTCATATGAGGATGAACAACATACATTATGTAAAAACTCAACCTGAAATAGCAAGAGGAGGAACTACATATGTTAAAACATGTATGTTCAATATTTTCCCACAGTCAACAATACATTATATGCATATTATGCTTACATACAGTTGGTTGAATGTAGAAAGTGTATGAGTAATGAAAAGGAAAACCTTTGCAGTTGTCAGACGTCACATGTGGGTTGTGGGAATGAAAATGCTTCACTGGATAGAAGCACTGGCAGGTCTGTGGTGATGTGGTTACTTCTGTCATCCCTCCAACAATCACAATTTGTGCGTACTCTGCAATCAATGTAATACACGTCTTTTAACTGCATAAAATTGTATAATGTACACTGTAAATACAGAGACAACTGTTCCCACACCATTACAAACATGCAGTCATGTGGTACAGTATTTGTTTGTTAATGAGCCCCCGCTGACATGTTGAAAAGATGACAGCCTGTCAAGCTTTTCTACACATAGGGAGACAACATGTTGCAGAGATGGCAGCACCACTGTGCTGCAATATGTGAGGCCACAATGTAAAAACAGTTATAAATAAATTTTTAAAATGAGCACACAGAAACACTGAAGCAGTCATCTGTGCCCTCTGGTAATATATGGCTGCAGATTTCTTTTGTCACAAATGTTAAAATCATTTCATTCAGACAGTGAACAGATCTAGAAACAGTTTATATAAACAATTTGAAAAACTACTGAAATTCACACCATTCATCAGTGGTGATAAAAACAGAACAACAGAAGAAGTATGTGTGGTATAAATCATCTGCAAAACATTTCTACCAATGGATGAGTTGCTTGTGTAGTCCTGTTGACGTCGCACTATAGATTTAACACTGCACATCATAAAAAAATGTTAGTTTTAGAAAGATTTATAACACTTTGGAAGTGCATGACAGCCAGAGGGCAGAGAGAGGACAATGAGAGAACAGCAAGAGCAAAGCAGAGATGTATCCACTGTTCTCCACCAAACAATGATTAGAGAGAAAGAACTGGTTACATTTGAGCTGCATCTTCCATCGTTTAGACATGGCTCAGGCTGAAAATACTGATGTTGAGCAGGAAAACAATTTCCCACAGTGTTAACACACATAGCCAGAGGACCGACACAACACAATTTTCTATCACCCCAGGACAGGAAACAAGCCCCTAAGTGTGAGAAAAGCAATAAAAAATGTGTGCATCCTCAAATAACAAGTGAAATTGCATCTTAGGCTTAAGGAAAAGTTTACATGAGGCCCACAGCTTTGGTGCAATGGTAGTTTTAAGGGTTACACAATGCAAAGTGAACACACTTCAATGTGCATAAAAGCTAGTGGAGCCATGCAAGCTATGCAACAGTATACAGATACTATGACGGTTGCAAGTAACGATTATTTTCTTTATTGAATAATATGCCAATTATTTTCTTAATTATTATTAATCATTTGGCCTACAAAACAATGAAAAATTCTCACATTTGAGAAGCTGATGCCGAAATGTCTGGTACTTCAACTTAATAAATTACAAACTTAAAATAGTTGCCAATTATTTTCTTTCTAATCCATAAATTGACAAAATCACTGCAGCTCTAAATACTACATTCTGTTAAAACACCAACACCATTAGTACCCTGATGTTTAGATAGTACTCTTGTCTGAGAGACCCTCTTAGGGCAACGTACAGTGAAGAAAACCATTCAACATGTAAAGAAATACAAGCAATAAAGGAATTAATGAATCTGGCCAAGTTGCTTTTCATAATTTGTAAACACAGTCCTGGTCTCTGGGCCCCAAAACTCTGTTAACTGACAGCTGCGGTGCTGGTTATAGGAAACAACCTTACCGACTGAACTGTTTCACTAAAGGCAGTCTTGGGAGAGGCTTTCGCTCTGTAATTTACGAGTGGGCTGGGAGCCAGTGAGTGTTGTTTAACAGCCATAGACACGTACTGTCTTTGCATTCATAGCCAGTGAGGAGGTTGGGGAAATCATTTTCGCCCTCTCACTCACACACACACCCATTGAGCTCCACAACCTTCGATATCATTTGGTGGAGCCAAAGCAAAAAAAAAAAAAAAAAAAAAAAAAAAACACAATTTAATTCAAAAAGATGAAAAATAAAGAGGATTTAATATCAGCTGGAGATATATAGACAAGTGTTTAGGGTTTAGATGGCTAAATCATTACTGTGTGAATTTGTTTCCCTCTAAGAAAAAAATCTAAAAGAAACTTCAGTGCGTGCCGTTACTTTATTATGTTAATTAGGCAAAGTATGACAAAGAGGGAACTTAATGAGAATAATAAGAGCGAATGATTACTGGATGTGGCAATAAAGAGGAACAATGCTGTGTTGTTTTTAAGGTCTTGGTAATTATCTTCAGCCTTCGTCCTGTAAAAGTCAAGGCTCTTATATCTTTAAAAATCCTTAAAACTGTGTCCTTCAGTACAGGCAGTATCCTTGAGAGTTTGATTATACTGCACAATAGTCTTTATTAAAATGCATGGCACATTCCTAGTTTGAATATGTGCAGCTGAGTGTATGTGTACAGAGGCTATTGCTGGAAAAGAGCAGAAGTGTTGAGTCAAGCAACCCTTGGTAAATAAAGGTTTGAAAAAGCAGTCTTGCATGTGAAGGGATAGATGGGGCTCAGCTCTCCCTGTCACAAGTATTTAAGTCAGGGAAGAAAAGTAGGAGGGCAGGCTGAAGAATGTGCATAGAGGGGAAAGGATGAGACAGGGAGGCCAGTACTGCTACTACAGACAGACACCCCACATCTTTAACTCTGATGTCTCGATTAGACGTACGACATGGGGACTAAAATATTAAACTCATATCAAGTAGAAAAATACTCATGGAGCGAGGTCAGCAAAGAAATTAAAAGGTCAGCTCATCTGAACAGAATCAAATTCCAAATAGTCAGATTACAGACAACACTTCTGGGAAATTGAGTAGTTAGGATTTCAGAGCCAGGAAACCTTTGATAGACTCCCAATAAGCCGATGCTTTGTGGAGCGAGGATGCCTCTGACTGAAATGGTTTCAGGCAACCAAAACACTGACTAACCTGAGGAGGGTGTTGTCTTGTAATACAACATAATACTTTGTGTGTGTGGGGTGCTTTGAGTCAATGACCACAGGTAGTAGAATTCATTCTGTACTGTACAAAACACTTTTCTACAATTTTCTCATTCTGTTAGCTCTGTCATATTTTGCCCAATTAACATTAAAGGAAGATAAAGTAGGTATGATCATCTGTGTCCTAAATTACTTGTCATGCAATGAAAGCTGAGTGTGCAGCTGTCTCACGTTCAACAGAGTCTGTTTCTGCCTGTGCCAGCAGCACAGCAACTGGGTGTGCACTGTTCCGAATCTTTTCAGTCTACATAAAAAATATAGAGATAAATAAAGTGATGAAAGAAGATTCAAAGTCCTTTGTTGATTAGTACTTAAGTTTATGTATTTCAAGCTACAAAGAAGAAGAAGAATCCATAATTAAGAAGAATCCAAATTTGTCTGTCACTGGTTATTATGAAATAACACTATCTGTACTCCCAGCACAAGTTATGAGGAGGCATCTTCATTCAGCTGGTGCATTGTGTTCTCTCCAGGTCTTGACCAAAGTGCACAGTGTTTGATTGAAAAGCAGATGAGTCTGTTCTGCTCCTCGATGCAGGCTCCTCTCTTAACAGCTAATTACCTTGTCTCAACACTGAAGCAGCCTCTGATAAGAGGGATGAGCTGCTTAGGAGTAAAGAGAAACCGTGCAGAATACTGGCACAATCAAACCTGGAGATAATTAGGATGCAGGATAAACTAGGCAGCCTTTTAAAGAAGTTTGTATGCAATTACATGGAATTCATGCGGTGGCAACTTACTAGTATTTTCATTAGCAATTAATCTGTTGATCATTTCTTCTTCTTCATCCTTTAGCCTATAAAATACCAAAATGTTGTAAGAAAAAACACCCATCACAAGTTCCCAGGGCCTTATGTCATTTAATATCTTCTTTTGTCCAACTAATTGTCCAAAACCCAAAGAAATTAAATTTACATTATCAAACACAGAAGCTTAAAACAGCAAATATTTGAAATTTTCTTTTTGTTAACTCACAATTATCAAAATTGTCAATCAACAACCTGATGTACTGTTTAATTTTTTCAGTGCTTAAATTTACACACTAATATTGAAAGAATATTTGAATCTATTTCTATAAAGCTGTGACGAGATTCACAGAAGGCATCAATTACAATACCAATTTAGAAAAAAAAGGGCCAATAACATCGATATTACTCCTTACATATCTTTTTAAACCAGTAATAACATTTGCGACACATGCAAATAGCTTCCAAGTCTTAAGAAGAGAATCATTCCAGTAGGCTCCAGAAATGTTGCATCTACTGAATCTTTCATGCATCACCCTGAATATTTCTGCTTACGTTAACATAATTCAAACTACTACTACTTTTTAACCTATGTAAAGCACTACTGACCACTGAGTCCTGAAGAAACAAAAAATTAGAACAAGTGTCAAGCATGATGGAAATGACCCACAACAAAGCCAATTAATTGAGCCAACTTGTTTAAAGCTGCTGCTATGACAATAAAAGCTGAGGCGTCTTCTTCATCATTTATTCTGCTGCAATCTCTGCTCTCCATCAAATCTAGCCATACCTTGAAGCAAAGCATATATAATTCATTGGAGGACACAGTGAATAACAATACCTTCACATTGCCCTGTACCATCATCACAGTTGATTAAGCTACCTAGGGTCATTTACTTGATTGGTAGCAATGTGTCTGCAATCCTAACCAGTCAGATCAGAGTGCTGACACTGACGTTAGCTGGGCAAGCAATCCTTACAGACTGACACAGTGGGTCAGGTAGTCTGCCTCCATCCACATAATGACAAGATGGAGGGAATTACATACATAAGAGGTTGGAATTTCTTAATTTTATACAATTAAACTTTTTTTGGCAAAAACCGTATGACTAAATTTCAAAGTACTGTGATATAAAATGTATTCATTCAGAGCTTAGGTACCACACGTCCCCACAGTAAAGATTTATTTACAAAGTGGCCCTCGCTGGGCACGTTAAATCAAGCGGCAAACTCCGGGGCTGAAAAATGAAGCCAATACAGAAGTGCCACAAACTGCAATTCCTCGAATGGCCACTTGAGGCTGGTTCCAAAAGCGAGTCAATCCACATAGACTCCCGTGTTAAAATGCCCAAATTTACAGCAGAAATAAACATGTTTACAGCCTGGGTCTCCATAGCTAATTCCCCCCTTCATGACAAATTTACCAGGGTTAATTTTTTATATAACTCACCCATATAAATCCATATATATATATATACATATGTAAAAATGATCTGGATCTGCCCCAAAATGTAATGGGATCTTCTCTGGCCCGTGCCCCATTGCTCCACAAAGCACTTTTTGTGTCATCCTGTTGACAAATAAACAGACAGTAAAAAACAAAGCCTCCTTGGCAGAGATAAATATCCACCTCCATTATTATGGAAAGACGCCTCTGTTCTCCGTTATACATGACACATGAGGTCTAGCTGTAGTCTTGAATATTTATGCTCATGGTTATTTCTTAGTGAGCTCTTTGTGACAGCCAGGGAAGATAATAAACATACAAACGTGCTGCATAACTTTCTGTCAGTCATTTGAATAGAATTTGATTTCTCCACCAAATCCACGAGTTACCTGGCATATGAGTTTATGTTTACTCCTCTTAGGTTGTTTGTAAGAACATAAAATGGACCAGTGGACAACAATATATAATATTTCCCATGGTCCAGGCTAACTGAACTCAACTCAAGTGTTAAATCCACCTTAAAAGCACAACAGACAACAGCTTGTCAGTGTGTTCCAAAACAACCAATGCTGTATTATTGCTTTGCTGATCTTGTGTCGTGATCATTCAATTTAATCACGTCTGAGCATCGATTTCTTTTATGACAATTGCTGTAGTGTTTTTGGACAACATAATCATACACACAACCACAACAGATTGCTTTTCAGGAAACGTGTTTTAGTCATCATGAACAAATGACCAAGGTTATGATTTTTGTGGTCTTTGATAGTCCAGATCACTGACTGTATATAAAGATGGACGACATATCTCCACTTCCTCCCACTGTACAAAAATTAAGCTAAAATATCCCAAATACGGGCGTTGCCATCTTGCGCTGGTGACATCATTTGAAGCCAGAGTGTGCGCAGTATTGATCAGGTGGTGGAACCATAGTATCGAGCTCCCACCCAACCCAATAACAAGTCAATCACAGCTGTCAATCATGAACACTTGAACATACAGGAGCTTGATAAAACCACCTAAAATGACAGAAGCCATCTGTGGGATGGGGTAGGGGTTATGACCTATACTGCAACCAGCTACCAGGGAGCGATCGATATGTTTTGGAGCGCTATCTATCATTTACGTTTATATACAGTCATTGGTCCAGATTCTGAATCAGAACCTTGGACAGATTTTTAATGAGAATATAAAGAGAGTCTAGGCTCCCTATCCCCCAAAGAGACCTGATGGTAAATGTATTACTCTCCAATGTGACAGCATATGTATCAGACAGGCTAACAAACTGCTAAATACAAAGTAACATCACTCTACAGTGCTCTCATTGGTCATAAACATCACTAAACTCATCATGGGTATAATCAAACTTGTGATAACACTCTTTCTGTCATGGTACTGGGTCTTGTCCAAGACATGACACTGCACTGGCTTTCTTATACCATGCTACTTTACACAGAATTTAACTACTTGTTGTCATTCCAATGCTCTTTTGTTCACCATATCCAACATCTGTCAGATCAATTTAGGTTGATATTGTGTGGTTTGAAAAAGCAATTAGATGTCTTTGTATGACTCCAGCTCATAATGAAAGTAGCTCCACTGTCTTGCTACCTGTTTCCTCACATACTAAGCATACTGGCACTCAGAAGACTGCTCATCTCTGTCTGGCTCAATTGACTGATGGATTTCCAAACTCTCCATCAGCCAAAGCTATTAAGTGGTCTGCTGGAGCGAAATGACTTTACTGTTCCCAGAGTGCAACATTAGGCTCAGCAATTCCTGCCTGCTATTGTTTAGGGCCACTGTGACAAAGTTAATTTCTTGCCAGACAAGCACAAACACTTATGCCGACACACACAATAAATAACTAAAACGAAAAAACAGAATCATCTGAATGGCTCTATTTTCTCTTTTTGCTTTTAGCAAACATACTGGTCAGATGAGGTGACCCATGCCAAATGAGTTTCGTTCAAGGAATCTGAATGAATAGCTTCTTCTTTCTATGCATAGGCATTGGTGATGTAATAGACCGATATTGTGTTCTAAACCACTGTGTAATACAATAACTACCTTTAATGGATTACCTATTCAATATCTCAGAGCAACTTAATACAAGGCTTGCACTATTGAATAAAGTTTAAAACTTAGTCCAGAAAACAGTCAGCATAGATAAAACGTCTTGCTCATGGCCAAATACATAAAGTGATAACCATTACTTGCAGTCTACAAACCATGTAAAAAGGACAAGCTCTGTAATGAAAAGCTGCAGGTACAACTATATGAAAATGTGGAAAAGCAGTAAAAGCATGCAGAACCTGTCCTACCCTGCATTATTCCTGGTCATATCTGAGTGCTAGGAGATAAATCCACTCTTTGCATTCATGGTGACAGACTAGATGGCCCAGGCATTTTGTGGCACCGTCGGATTCAAGTTTGCCTGCCATGGTTAGCCAAACACAGCTGATTTCCCAGTCCAGAGCTCTGGCTGTGACTATATCCCCAAAAGGACTTGTGAAGGTACAGTGCACACGCAGTACCTATAATGTGGCCTAAGGACACTGCAAAAACATCTAGGAAGGTGACAAAATATTGTACATGTTCAGGCTGTATCGTGCTTTAATTACATTCCCCACTGTAGAAGTGTTTACATACTTTTATTTATATTATAATAGAGGAGGACGATGGGAAGAATAACCTCGTCTCATTACTGAATTGAGACTATTCCCCTCTATTGTTGTAATCACGTCGTTTCATTCACTGTGATAGACAGCTACAATCACGGTGAGCAGAGAGTGTGTTACTGACAAAAAGCAGATTACTTTAACTTGCTTCATAGTGTGTTCACTCTCAACAATCTCTCTCAACAATCTCTATAATCACCAGAAACTTTCAGTGGATATACAAGCAGCCAAGCACAGTTTTTATGTTTCCCACTATAAAAACTTAAAAACAGCCACTGTAACAGAACTATAAGAAACCAGTTAGATATGCAGTTCTTCCTTGTGATTTAACCCACTATTCTACTATTGGAACATGAAAAATAAAAAAATTATCAACTAAACTCTTATTCTGAAGAATGACCTGTAGACGTGTACAAAATAATGTGACCACAATGTCCAGAATCAGTTGCCAGAGTGAAATGTCAGTGTGATTAGGCCATTTACATAATTGCATAAAATGGCAAATACTAAAGTAAAAAATCTGCTAAGTAGGCAGTTAATATGTGGTGATTACATGTGCAACCTTTCTGACCTTGGAGACCGACAGAGCAATGTAATTTAAGTAATTTCCTACACATGCTTAATCACAAGATTATTGTGAAGTGTATGTTCTGTCTACTGGTCTATGCAAGTTCAGTCCACTAATAAAATGTAAATTTACCTAAACCTGAGACATTCCCAACAAGCTGGATTCTTTAAGAAATTTCACTTCTGCAAAATGAATACCTTTAATTTGAACAGATATGTATTATACGTTAGATAACAGCACAGACAACTAACTCAGAGACTAAAAGTAAAGTGTTTTCATAGTAAAGTAGTTAACTGGAGCAAACTGTCAAGGATTATTAGTCATATATCTTGTTTTCTCCCCTCCATTGTGGTGAGTGAGTTCTAGCTGCAGTGTCTCTTTGTCTGGGGGCCTTATCTGGCTGTGAAGCGCCGAGCTCTGTGCTGCTGTCTCTATTGGCATGGTGATGGAGGAAAGGCCTGCCATCCCAGATAAACCTTCCTCTGTTCTCCCAGCAGCCCAGCAGGCTTCATGTTTGCTGCAGGTGTCAGAGAAAATGTTCCCATAGCCATTAGACTTTAGCGCTGCTGGTGACATGTTGGCACCTCTGATGGGAAACAACTGAAGATTGGGGAAAGTGATGACGTGGGAGATCGAGACAGACAACACAGGGACAAGACAGAATGAGGGACAAGCTAGACTAGGGTGGCTACCAAATAACAGTAGTTACAATGGAGAAATGACTGACAACAGCTATCGTATTTTCACAAAGTATTTCTCATGATCTTCTTCATCTCCTAATTGATCAATCAACAGTTCTGCCAATACCAAGCACTTCAGCATATTGAGATCAATCGCTAATCAGAAGACACTGCTCATTTTGAAATTCTGTTTGTTTGAAAATAGTTTGAAAAAAAAGTATGTTTTGATTATGGTGCACCATGGGGGAAAAAATGCAAAAATGAAAAAGTGAGCCAAACCTTGTTATGCTGAATATTCAGCCACCATAGAGTTTCCAGGTGGCAAGAGACTGGATACATTGTGGCATAATTGGATGCATAACTGTTTCTCTCCTTAAAAAATAGATTGCAACAGCACAAAAACCTGTGAAGTACAGGTTGGAAGTAGTCTGACAAACTGCTAAAAGTAGTGGTAGCTTTGACATGAACAATAAGCAGAAGCAGAGTTTTTCATTTGTGAAAAGGAAATCAAAACAAATGTGGTCCGAAAACAAAGAGCAAACCAAGTTCAATGTCAACAGTATGAAGCCCGTAGATATTCAGTTTATTTAAACACTAAGACAAAGAAAAGCAATGTTTATTTAACTTTTTCTAGAAAAATGACTCGATGACTATTAATCAATTAAAATAGAAATTTTCTATGGATCGACTTATAGTTTTGATAACTTTAGGTTCATATTACCACAAAATGTGGGCCTTGCTGAAAACAAGTGATGCTCAGTTTGTGCAACATTGCAATACATTTAATATTATGCCGACCATTTAATAAAAGATCAAGTGTCTCTTTTTTATAAGTGAAATAATAAGTATCTCTGAGACCACCTTTTGATCAATATACAAGAACGAGCCCATCTGTGGGTACTGAGGCCAATGTTAATGCCGGGACAAACAACCGCCACACCACCTCGCCAGGCAGGGAGCAGGACACCGAACTGGCAGA
Organism: Seriola aureovittata; assembly: GCF_021018895.1. Classification (NCBI taxonomy): domain Eukaryota; kingdom Metazoa; phylum Chordata; class Actinopteri; order Carangiformes; family Carangidae; genus Seriola; species Seriola aureovittata. Next base: position 6,532,817 of record NC_079371.1, on the reverse strand, counting down.
TTAGACCACCTGGCCCTGCCAGACTGTAAGCCTATTTATACCCAGGACAATAATTTACAACACGACTGCCCAGTAGCAGAGAGGCAGGGACCCAGGGGGAGGCAGCTCTCTGTCACATTCCTATGGTAAAAAAAAAATCAAAAAATCAAAAGATCCACTGTGATGACCTTCTGCCTTTTTTTTCCCTGTACGGCTTTACCTGAGGAGTGAACTAATGATAATGTCCTCCTTTGCTACTGAAATAGAATCATGTTTTAACATGGCCTGGATTATATATGTTTAGTAATGCACAGATATATTATTGCTGTGACTTTTTGAGGATTGTGTGGATGTGTAAATTGATTTGATCAAACACGTCACCTGAGGCAAATATTTCATAATGACAACTTGACAAAAATAAATATTGTTCCGGGCTGAATGTAACTGTGGCCTATATACTCTAGATACGGCACAGGAGTATAATAAAGCCTTTGATTAAGCTCATGTCAGAGTTTGATGTGTCATGCTGACAAACTTGGTGTCACACATTTAAAAAAAAAAAAAAAAAAAAAGCAAAGTTTGAATCTCCAAAGGACCAGCAGCAGCACATCTAGTTGAATGACTTGCGGGTAAACATGGGCATGACTTTGTGACATACTTTGTGTTATAGCTGCTCTGCAAAACTCTACCAAATTCTAAAAGTAGTCATCTTACAGTTTTGCAGTAAACCACACTGCAATTAAACCAGGCAACGAGTTGCTTAAACTTAAAACCCCCAAAGAGCTCTATTTTTTGCTCCTGCTGCAGCTGACATTTTCCCATTAGTGGCACAGGCGCGTAATTTGGTGGCACCAATATTTCATTTCAGAGAGTGTTTCACACAGTAATGAACATGTCACCAAGTGAAATTAATGTGTCACTGTGTTTAACAGATCCAATAAAAGTAAAGAATTTGAATCACTCAGAAATTACATATCAGACCCATTATCACAGTTCATACAACCCTGACTGACTGTGCTGTTAGTCAACTTTGAGATGTACAAATATCTAATGTCATGAACTTCGCAATCTAACAATAACACACATTTATTCTCACCCAAATTATACAGCTTAGACGGATAGGCATGACTGTGATATTGTGATTAGGAAAAGAACCATAAGCAGATTATTAGCGCATGTAAGCGAGTGGGAAATGCTGAACATCTTGAGCTGTGCTTTTCTGCTACGTGACTGACAAAGAAACCCTTTAATGGGAAAAACTGCTGATAAATTTGCATGATACAATCAAACATGCACACTCTTGAGATTCTAAATCTGCATGCCAGACACAACCTTGGGATATTATTGGTCTCAGTTTGTGTTTAAGAAACATCTGGTGTCTCAGGAGTTTGACAACAAGAAATAATTTTTGGAGCTGCATTATTACCAAAGCCTGCAACTTCACACCCTGGGTATTTTAATTTTACAGAAATGTATATTCTATCTCAATACAAAAAACGACAAACACAATTAGGAAATAAAGTGTTTTTTGGGGTTTTTTTTGTGAAAATACTTTAAATCCACTAAATTAACTCTGATTCAGAAGAAACCTTAGAGGAATACAATTTGGGAAATACAGCTGCATACTCTCTTGCCAAGAGTTACCTCCATTCACACATACAGACACAAACAGTAGGTGCAATAGACCGTGCCGTTTACTGGGAATAAAACCTCCAAACAGCCTCTTGGCTCAATTCAACTATACTTTTTTATGCGCACACAGTGCTCCTACGTACATTTTACACATTTCACACCAGCTCCTTTTAGTCGCAAATGTGAGTGAAATGCTCACACTCTGGAGTCATGTTATACCAACCCATCACGTCAGTCCTGCCGGAATTACATCTCCAGTACCGACGTCATCTACAGTATTGTAGAAAAACAAGTGCCGTCACATTTTCAGAATTTTGGCATCAACTTGGTATTGAAGTGACATCCCTAACCAGGAGACAACCAATTGTGCTTGTTTTCATTTCAACTATGTAAAAACACTTTAAATAAAGGGGAGAGAAGGCGATCATCATGTTAAACACCTTCCACTTTCAATGTGATTAAATTTTAACATTAAGAAAGTTCAAGATAACTTTCATTGATCTTCCCTTTTTCAGTTATGGACATCTAACAAAGTGATCATATTGCAAACCTTCTGCTCATCCCATTCACTGATCTGTATAAATGAATGAATTGAAAAACAATGAACATACAGGACAGGATGTAAACACATTTTTTGTGGCAAATATGAAGCATGATGCCCAATCATATACAACACATGCGTCTAGCGTTGCAAAGGTGATATCATCCAGTGAAAGCAACTACCTGAAGGGTAAATAGACTGCACTTATACAGCGCTTTTCTAGTCTTAGAGACCACTCAAAGTGCTTTACAACACTTGCCACTTTCACCCATTCACTCACACATTCATACATCAAACCCATACACACATTCATACACTGATGGAACAGCCATCAGGGGCGATTATGGGGTTCAGGTTCTTGCCCAAGGACACTTCAACTTGCGGACTTGATGAGCCAGGGATCAAACCACCAACCTTCTGATTAGTGGACGACTCTGAGCCACAGCCACCCCATGACAAACTGTTTCTTTAATTGTTGATCCTTCCCCATTCACTGTTAAAAAAGCAGCTTCACAAACTCTCCTGTGATGAGACCAAAAATATCTTTGAGCATAGCTTTAGGAAAGTGTTGCTGATTGTCACAAATGCTGATTCAGAAAACTAAAATTACAGATACTGTATGGGCATTTATATGTGTTGGTGTGGAACATCGAGCTGGAGTGTGTGTAGGTGCTTCAGCAGCCAATTTCAGCCTACTAGATATGCAGTCCCTAGCCCTCTTTTTGAAAACACAAAAGGCTGGAGGCAGAGATGAGTCGAAGATATTGTAATTAGCTACCACCATCACAAAACTGCTGCTGTGGAAAATGCAAGAGAAAAAGACATTAGAGATTTTGATGATGTGTTCAGTGAACTAAGTGTTGACTGTGCTACTTTTTAGACTGTGATTTTGCCCACTTATTTGTTATATTCTGCAATGACAATATATCCAAACAAAATAGACATTGGCACTGGGTAGGCAGCAGGCACTAATGATGACAAAAATAGGAGTTAAAGATCAAGGACAAATATTTTAAAAGGAGACAGAAGTGCACATGAATACAAAAAATGTATTTGTTTCAGCAAATACGTCAAAATTTACTGCTGCTGTAAACTGATTGTGATATGAATTCAATTAAAATGGCTTATATGTTGTTTTTGAGCATCATAAAAATTAGGCTATTAGTTGATGTGAAAGGGCACTGAGTATTCTGGCAATCACATCTGTTCTGCTCTCTGTAGGCAGAGAGGTGAAAGAGAGCTTAGTACTGAGCCTGGAAAACAGGTGGAGCTAAGTGGAGCTAATTTACTCACTGTGTGTGTGTGTGTGTGTGTGTGTGTGTGTGTGTGTGTGTGTGTGTGTGTGTGTGTGTGTGTGTGTGTGTGTGTGTCAAGAAAGAGTCAGTGAGAAAGACAGAGCAAGGCAGGCTGACACATGGAGCAAAGATGAGTGCTAATATTAGCCTACCGCTGTGAATGGCATGTTGGCTTGGACAAGAGGTTCAGAAGACACCTTTTAGACATTCCACTCAGTCAAAATATCTAATTCTTGAGTATTGTAGTGTTCACAACAAAGGATCAAATTCAGTACCTTTTTCATGATCCTCTTGATGTAAAACAAACAATAAGACCAATAAGTACATGAATATAATTACATTTATATCAGTACTTCACAGCTATAGTATAATCAAGTAACGTGGACCTGACCGATGTATGGATTACTGAGCAGAGGAGGTCCCATTGTATGTGGTGACTTAATATTTCTCATGATAAAGAGCTCAGTTAAAAGATGACACAGATAGCCAAAGAGACATAAAATGACCAAAAAGAGACAAAACAACCACAAAGAGAAGCAGAGACACCACACAGAGATGCAAAACAACCATAAAGAGACCACAAAATTACCACAGAGAGACACAAACTGACCATTAACGACAGCAGGATATTTTCTCCATTCTTGTCCTGACAGTTGTAAGCCTGTAAAACCAGGTGCCAAAAATTATTTATGTATATACATATATATATATATATATATTATAGTACTAAATTCTAACACATGATGGTAAATCACATAATGAAATAACCTTCATAAATGAGAACCATTTAAATATGCTTTTGTGATTAAAAGTTAATTAAAACAAAAAAACCTGACTTTTTCAATTTAGCATTATCAAGACAACATCAAATTTTTGATGTACCTACGTAATGACTAATCAAAATGATATGTCTGTAGTTTGCACTGCAATAAATCCCTAAATCCGAAGCACTGGGTAGCCAGCGTTGGTACCTTTCGTTGAAAAGGAGGTGTTCTTTTGTCACATATTTAGTGAACGAGACATCAGCTTTGGGAGCACAGAGCAGTCCCCCTAAATTATTGCTCCCCCTACACACTTTAATGCATGCTTTCACCCTCTTACAGTATTGTAGTCAAGTGTAGACCTTGCAATAACAGACAGGAAAGGGAAAACAGCAATAGGAAAATGCACATCGCACTCGACAGAAAGTGACTCCATCAGTATGTTAAGAGAAATTGACAGCGATTTGTCCTGGTCTGTAAAATGTCTGCACTAGTAACTGAATAACAGGTAATATCCTCTCCATTTCAGACAGACAGTATTATCTGGGTGGCTCACAGATCAAATAGCTGTTCTCAGTAATATCTGGTAAGAGGCTGACGAACATTCCTTTGGCAAGTATCTTGTATTGTGTGGTCAAGTTGCTTTGCTGAGTCGAGCAAGCTGCTCTCAGCAAAAATGTAAGACAATAATATCAGTATTTTGAATATGATTTAGATGAAAGAGAACAGAAAACGTACTTATCACATCTTACAGCTGGCTCTAGAGGTGTTTTTGGAAACAGGATGACCAGAAATTCAAAAATATTTTGCAGTGACAAAAGGATTTTTACTGTGACGCAGAAGTCTCAACTGCCAGCGTGAAGAAAGTCTCTGCTCTAATCCAATCTTTCACCTTGAACGTTTTTCCTAAAAGCTGCAGTGACGGACATTCTTCTGTGCCCAGTTAAAAATGGGAGATTTGACCCATTTGCTTCCATGTTGGGCATTAAACTAGGACATTAGGCTGTCTACTGAGTATCACACAGAAATCTAGTGTGTGTAAAATTAGAATTAAGGCTTAATCAGCAACCAGCTAATATTGGAGTTCAGGATCCTGATTTCATTACATAAGGCAACATAAATCATTCTGAAGTTGTGGTAAAGGAGTTCGCTCTATTCAAAATAATTGCATTGTTTTGCTGAAGGCTACAGAAACTGAAGACACAGACAGCATGACTGACCCACAGACCAACAGACAGAGGAACAGGAACTTATTCTACTGTTTGACTCAGTGTAGGGGCATAGGAACAAATTCAGGGGCTTTGACCGACCATGTCAAGAGCTTTATCAGATATTACTTGTTGCAGTTATGGAGAACAGTAAATTCATTTGCATGTAAACACACATTACATAATTACTATAAGCTGTTAAGACACCATTCACACTATAATAAAGTACAATTGTCGCTCCTCATTTTAGCGCTTAATATTGTGAAGTTCCCACTTGGCACAATTATGAATGAGAGTAACAATTCATATTAATGATTCCTGCTTGAAACAGGTAGCAACAAGCATTGTTGACTCTAGCTCCTCTGCAAATGAGCTTGATTGTGTGTTTTGGACGAGAACAGGAGTTGAGAATTGGCATTCAATGCACGGTCATTAACTGTGCAATGCTGCCAAGATGTTCACTGGTTGGTTCGGTAGATCATGGTCAGACACAGACAAAGATGAAATATGAAGGAGCAGAATACAGGAAAACAGTGCAGACAATAATAAAAGAAGCACAAGAACCAGCCAAACACCCCATCCAAACATTAGCCCATGTTGTACAGTCTATACAGTACATATGCAAATATGGACTGCCATATAGACGCCACTGCATGTGACACAATTGGAATACACATCACAAGGACTTAGACAGTTCCAAAAAAATTGTGCTGCATTTTAAAATTGGAATTAGAACGACACAAGAAACCAGTATTGCATGTTCAGTTACAACTTCATTGAAACGGCCTTTTAAATGTCAGGTCTGTGTACTCAGTATTGCCATCCTGCTCCTGCATTTTTTTTTTTAAATTTGGTTATAATTGTAAGATATTTTATGATGATATGCCTTCAATTCCTAAATTAAAATAGAGGTTAGATAATTAAGCCACGGACAGAAAAATACACTGCAGTATATTCAAATGAGCAGGGCTCTAATTTGAGCATGTGCCCAAATGAAGGCACAGAATCTATTTGAAGAAAACTGTTTGACATGCAGCCCACATCTCCAGTAGTTAGTAGTTCTTGTGCAACAGACAATTAGAGGAGATACCGCTGCTGTTATCTGCTGCTGAATCTGAAGGCAGATTCAAATATTAATAGCCTGAGATGCAGGCAGCACCTGAGTCTCGGGAGCAACAAAGAACAGCAGATATCCTGCAAGCAAAACACTTACAAGTGTTGTTTTACCCCCTTTGTACTACTCTCTAGCACTGGACATTTCGACTTACAATGAACTGCTTCAAGTCTTTTATAAAACATGAAGACATTGAAGCATAAAATACACAACAGCTGTTTGTGTATGCACTCTTGGTTAATGTCAGGTACAACTGCCAACTTTTGAAGGATAATAAGTGCAAGCAACAAAAATGAAGGAACTGAGATAATTTAGCGATTATTCAACCCATGTAGGATTTAGTTTTTTCTCTTTTTCTACAACTGGTCTCCTGCTAAAGCTATAAGGTTAATTAACACTGTTCTTTAGAGAGGTGTTACATTTGAAAGCAATTATTGGAAATCGTCAAAATTAGAGATAAACAAGATGAGAGAGAAATACTGAAAATGCAACATTGTTAAATGGTGAATTGTTACATTTCATTAATAACAGGAACATCTCTTGAGGCATGTACTAATAAAACCAAGGGCTTGAAGGAAAAATACACTACATGAGGCAGTGGTAGATTACTGGCTTATTCAACTTTAAAAAGTGTGGATCTTGCCTGCCATAGAAATCGTACCTGTGATGTTGTAGTCATAGAACAGCTTGTATCAAACACCAGGCCACTTCACTCTGGCAAAGATGATGTGGCAGTAGCTTGGCTTCATCTCTGAGCCTGCAAAACACAACAGAACAAAATGAAGCCCATGCTGCTAAAAACCTGAATATACCTCTACTTTCATAGTTTTCAGTTCTCAGGTTTAGAGCTTTGGACCAAAAGCAGTCACCATAAAGTCAATTTTTATATAGTACCATTTTATTTTCCGATGCCAAAGCACAGCCTAAGGTAGCTTTCACACTGACAATAGCACTGCTGCAAAGGCTCAAGCTTCCTCACTCATTTCAATGATACCACTGCTTTAGCTCAGCGGGGGATCCTGTCACGGAAGGATCCAGCAAAGCAGTTGGTTCTGGCTCTTTCTGTCCCACATCATAATGTTAGGGCATTCAGCAAAATACTGGATATTCTCACAAGCACACATTTCAGCTAGATTGCCTTGCAGTATAGACCTTGTAGCATTGTACTAATTTGCTGCCTACCTGGGCAGCATTGAGATAGAGGAGAAACTTATTTCTGCGGTGATTAACTTTCCAGAGCTGTGCAATCAGACCTCGGAGGAGTACAAGGGCATAAACCGCTGTCTAAGCATTTTAAGCCTTCATCCTGGTCTTGTTTGTTTGTATTTCATCTTCTTTACCTGCACCCTGTGGCAAAATGCCCACACTTACACAACCTTTTGCATTATTTTTCCACAGTGCTATTGTCGGTGTGAAGGCTTCCAATGCAGCACTGAATGTTCAAATGATGAGCAGACAATGTTGTTGTACTCCCAGAACATTTGAGTTAGGTAGAAAAACCTTCAGGCAGCCTACCACAGCAGACTATAGAGTATTGTCCTAGGATAAGCAAAATAAAAATCATACACCCCTGAAGAAACATTTCTATCTGCGCTGCTCACTAATTAGAGTCAAATAATTAATGTGGACATACAGTAACTGTAAAGGCCACTAAAACATGTAGAGCTACTGCAGCGTGAGAGCAGAACAACGGCATCACAAACTGCTATAGACTCGGCAGGAAGTGGATCGTTTCAGGGGGCTAAAAACAGTGCAACGTGTTTTTCAACTTCCCCCTTGGGACCCGGTCACAGTGGTTACATATCCAAAAGAGTGAAGGTTTCAGGTGTTCAGAATGTATGTTGCGTTGATAAAGGGACACTTTCCTGCAACTGGAGTTGATATGTAGTAATGAGAAATTCAGTTAGAAAATTACACTAAGTGGATGAATAGGTGTTATTGTTTTGCCAGGAGAAACCAGACTTGTGGCATTTTTAAACTCTCAGCTGGTAAAGAAATAGCCTGATAATCAGACTGAATTTCCATTTTGTTGCCCTTCCTTCATTAAGTCTGAAACTGTCCTCATGTTAGCCGATTTCTTGTTTTGTTTTCCCCAATCAACTCCAGTGTGGTTGCTAAGAACTTTTTTTTTTTTTTGATCAAAGAAATTTATTTAAAGAGTACCTCAACAATGAGGCATTGCCTATATTTCCCACAATGCAGCTCAACTGCAGACAAGGGAGATTCAGTTCAATGGGAGATTCAGGTGTGTTATGCTTAAAGACGATGTGTTTTCACACCACTAGCCTCAAGCAGAAATGAAGAGCAGGCTACAGAGATCTGGTCAGATCTCTTCTTTCTAACTCCACACCACCAGAAATGAAACATTTTCAAATTTGAAGTGTTCAGCCTGAATTACAGCTTTCTCTGGAGCCACAAAACACTTCAACATCAGTCACATATCATGCAGCAGTACTCCCCAACATCTGTAAACAGACTTATGATTATATCTGTTTGTGGACTGAAACTAACTCATTGAGGTTTGTGACCTTTCATTCAGTCCCTATTTTTCATGAATGTGACTAGGTAACTAATTAGCAACATAAAAAGATGACACCTCCATCCTTGTCCACATCTACTAAGCTGTGACTGGATAACTGTTTCTCCAACTGGCTGAAACACCTGTAGATGGGCAGACTACCAGACCTATTTGAACTGCTAAACAAATTGGAGATGTTGGCAGCAAGTCAGAGGTCTGGAGTGAGGCTAGAGATTATTGCAAAATTCATCTTGTAATTTAACATTTTTCTGCTTCCTGTGAAGTTTCAGAGGTGCTAATAATCAGCATTATGACTAATATTATACAATGTATCAGAGGAATGGTCAACACACTGAAAACTGACTGAGTATCAGCCATTCCACTAACCGGGGTCACAATACGATGACTCTGCCCCCAGCCAAGTCTCCAACTACACCCATGCCCACTCACACCCTCTTCAACATCCGGCTCACACTAGCAAAGAAACCATTAACAGTAATGAGAATCGATGGGGGTGTTAAAAGTATTGGCAGTCAAGCCCAGGAGCTGCTCTCTGTGCCATCTTTATTAGTCTGGAAAAACAGTGCTGGTCTCTAGCCTGCCAGCTCTAAATAGGAGTGCATTGATCAGAAGCTCAGGCCAGGTTGAATTCAGCCCTTTAATTGTCTGTGTCACTCCTCATTCTCATTCCAACAGCTGTCAGTTGTCTCCCAGGTAAACCAAGGCAACCATAACATGTGGCACTTCCTACAGAGGCTGAGGTTAAAGATCAGCCAGAATACTGCTTACATAGGAATTCATTTTGCAGTAATCTTAATCAGTTGAGAGCAAGAGAGAACATCACACACATCTGGTGTCTCTCAGCAAATGAAGCACACCTTTAATTCTCTCACTGTAGTATTTGCCAAATGCATTTCTTAAATTCAACTCAGGAAGGCCATCGTTTCATCGCCACAATCCAGATTCTGCACAATCCTTAATGCCCTTTCCTGGTTCTCCCCTGCTGGCGACTTAGTCTCCTTTATGGACATTACAGTAACATTATATTACTTAGTTTGCCAATTAGCATTACTGAATTAGCTACTGAATCTTGCATAAACAAACTGTAGATTATATATAACATACATACTGCATATTAAAGCAGTAATTTAATGTAATTTACTGTGTTTTTAAAGTGCTGGAGAACGCATTTCCCTACTATCACTGAAACATTTATTTCTATAGAATACACAGCAAACCTGCAAATAAGCAAAAGACTGCTATGGCAGAAAAAAGTCTGGTGGCCAGAGTAAAATAGTTGCAGACAAAAAGGGTTTTATCTGCCAATGCCAGTTAAAAAAAAGATTGACATTTCTTTAAAAAGTACCAGTCAGTGGCTGAGATGAGAACAAACAGCGCCCAGTCTCTATGTACAGAATGTTTGAAAATGCAATCCCAAATTATTGTTATTGATATATGAATGCAGACTTGCCAACCTTTCCCTACTAATCTAATGCATTACAGCCCCCACAACCCCATGCATTTATGGAAACTTATAAAACCTGTGGTGTCAAAATTATATATCAAACCTTTATGCAGAATAGAATTGTGTATTATGGTTTCTGTATTACACCATTTAATAAATATATAACATTGTAAAAAGCTGGTTGTTTTTATTCACTAGCCAAATAAACATTCATGGGACATTGGTTCCTACATTGGTTCAGTCTATATATCTCTGATTCTTCCAGCACTTCCTTTGAGGGAGTCAAACCAGTGAAATCCTTTCACACATTAATCCAGATGTCTGGCTGCTTAAGACACACAGCTCTGTCAGAATTGTATCCTGGCTTTAGAGCTGGAGTCATTTCAAATGTCTTGGCAGCTAATCAGCTGCTATCTTTCATCAAGAAGACGCAGCGGAGCCAAGCCTATCTTCACAAAATCTACCAGGGTAAGATTGTGTTTCAGTTGTACAGTCATTCGAAGCTTTACTGTTTGATAGGTTAATCACATAAACAAATCTAGTGTGTAGAATATATCTGGCAGCCTGCTGCAGAATTTGTACTGGATGTAACAAGGGTAAATAAATAGGTTTGTTTCATATGTTATTCTCCATAAATCCTAAAAATGAAAGCATGCACACATAAAACCAGAAAAGTAAGACAGAGAGAAGCCAACTTGTAAAATCCAAGGAAACAATTCCAGTTCCCATTAGTTTGAAATATGTAGATTTCATTCAGACAGGACACAATAGCCAAGGATAAAATATGCAGTGATGTTGTGACCACATTTTGCAATAATCAAAGTCCTCAGAGCTCATCACTACAACTGGAGATTTAGCTCAATCACTAAAATTATAACCCATCATCAGCACTGCCTGATTAAATGTGTGGTTTTCACCTTTATGAATAATATGGCATTTGTGAAGGTAATTGCTCAGCCCAGAGGGCTTTAAGCACTGAAGTCATCCACAGATGATCACGTAGACAGTGCAAAACAAAGAATAAAGTAACTCACATTGTTTTTCAGCTCATGCATTTGAAAAGTGATGCACGTATGAAATCTGATCATGTTTGGGTGTGATAAACACAGCACCATTTCCTGAGCTGGATTAACACGAAAGTGCACCCCCTTCTAATTGTCAATGTCATTGCAGCTTCCAGACTTACTGGGGTATGAAATTAATTTACTTCACACCTTTTGGAGACTTCACATGATCCAGATCAATGTCCATTGAGATCTCATAAGGAGATTTACTTTAAAGCTGAAAGACACACAGCCTAAATTACTGACCACAGAGATTGATAAAAGATATTTTAGTGAGTTGGTTAGACCAATTTCAACAGCAATTCATTGTGCCTGAGGAAAAAATAGGTTGTGTATAGCAGGTCAGTGTTTAGGACTAAATGGAACCTGTTATCAGGCGCTGGACTATGCCCGGAAAGTAAAACTAATGCATTTTACTTCTGTTTATCTTGGTTATACGCTGCAAGTCACTGTGGAATTTTCATTCATGTTCTATGTTACATAGGCTTAAAGCATATCCCATGTGGCACTCGTAGTATTGAGCAAGTCCACTGCTCTATTTCTTAAGCCTACTGGGAAGTGTACAGCGTATGCTCCCATACTGTCATTTAGGCCAGTTTATTTTTGTACTGAATAGGTAGGAGAAGGAACATATATTTATTTTTAACAGCCATTTGAATGAAGTGTGACAGAAGGTAACATAAGACCTCTACAAGGGAGGTGACTATAATTAAGTTATCAGCTTTGCCCTCTTGTTTACCCTTGCATAAAGTAAATAAAGTTGTAAATAAGACATGTCCAGACAGTTGGGGCAGGCAATATGTCCTAAAATTTATATTACAGTATTATTATTTTTTCAGCAGCAGTATTACATCACAGTACAAAATTAGAGGGGATACTCAAGTCAACTCGGCTTTAAAAACATGAATCTCTACTTCTTTTCACTCTATTAGCAATGCAAGAGAACATATCTTAGGACAGAAAACATGATTAAAAAAACAGATGTGCTTATTGGCTCAAATAGGAATGAAAATGAAGTAGAGGTCTGGACTACATGTGTTTTGGGAGGAGTAGCCTGCCCCATAGCAGGTTTATTAGTAAATGTGATGTGATTCATTCTCAGAGTTAGTTGTAACAGCCTGTTTTGAGCTGTTAGTGAACTGTTGCTGAGCAACCTGAATCTAAGAAATTAAGAATATTTGGGGGAAAAAAAGGCTTTTCATGTTTTTCATGTTTACTGTTGTTTTATTAGTAGTAGTTTTCTCACCTCTGAAATGAGTGCCACATCATTTGTGATCTGACATACCACAACTATACCAGGCAAACTGAGAATTACATTAAACTTAACATCTCTGAAGAAACCGAAAGCTGACATAACCTTTTATATCTTAACCCACATTAAGAAAGTTATTCAAAATGACACCTGAACACAACACAAGGAGCTAAATCCTGGTCTCTACATTACACAACTCTGAGTTCAAACAGACTTGAAAAATAATACTAATTGTCCTACAAACTCTATTAGAATTCATACAGAAACTGTAAAATGTGTCAAACAACAAAAAAACACCTTCAAGTTGTATAATATATGCTGCAGTGCAAACATAATCAGTATTTCAGTTACAAATAACAGTAACAGTGTTACTTCTTTGACACTAACACACTCCTGAACTGTTCTGTTTTACAGCTGTCTTGCTGGAAATTAAAACTATAGTGTAAGGTGCTCATATGTAAAAAATGAGCTGCCAGAAGGAGGGGATCAAATTCATTGCATCCCCTTTGGGAGAGATAACTATAGAATAAAAATGCAGAACATGTCATGCGTGTCAGTGAAGCCTTAAGCCAATTAGGGCAAAGTTCTGTCGTCACAGAGGTGGTTCCCAATTGGTGCAGCTGGAGCCAGAGCAACTGCAGCACCTGATTCAGAAAATGCAGGCATTTTGCTCCCACAAGTTTTAAAGTCGTGTGAGACTCTGCAGCACCAGTGAAAGTCGCACAAAATTTCTAACCAGCATGCACTGTTTGAAGTCCAGCATTGTATCACATTAAGTCGAGTGAGCCTATTGCCTGTACGTGACACGTGAACATAGTTCAGCGTGTTGTGGGAAATAAATTTCCTTTGTGTGTGTACTAAAACCAAAACGAAGGTGTGTTTATGACGGCAACAGTATTGCAAAATCCATGTAGGGGGACACCGATGACAGTAACAAAACCGCTATACCGCCCACTACTACCTGAAAACACTTCAGTAATACTGGATAGATATTGTTGCAGAAAAGCATTCAATTAAAAAATCCAAATTTTCTCTGGCTGACATTACCTTTCACTGTCATACAAAAGGAAAAATGATTCTACTGTTTAATCAGCCCTTTAGCAGTCACTTCTGTTATTTTAAGAATGAGAACTGGCAGCAGGACAATGGTGAAAGGTTCTGAGAACACTGAACCCACCTTGAGTTCAAAAAGCAGTCATTTTGTATATTAGCGACACATTGCTGGCTGAAACCTGCATCAATACATTCCTGCAACAAAACCAAGGATATTATACAAAACACTAGGGCTGACAACACTAAAGGAAAGCTTCACCTCTACATTGTTTGTAATTTTCAGCAATCATGCATCGTTTTATCCTTCTTGAGTCTAAGTGTGTTCTATACAGTTCTGCTATATAGAAAATATTAGTTGAACTCAGTACCTGATGCCCAGCAGTAAAGGATTTAATTAAATCTAATTAAATGCAATTAAGGCAATTAAAAGCTTTAAACTTTAAACTTGACAATAGCACAATTGTCAATGTCAGTTCAGGTCATAATTTTGTCTTTGCAACAAATTACACAAGAAGTTTTGTAAGAGAAAGAATCCCTCTCATGCACTGATTCATAGATGTTATCTCACTATTCAATGTTCTATTCACTGACTTTTGATGTTTTGTAGCAGGTAGGTATTGTATGCACAGACCCAAAATACATTATTGATTCTCTGAAATGGCACCCTCTCACCACCTCTCTCTTTTTATCCAGCTACCAAATTCCCTTGAGGGTCAATAAAACATCTCATAATGAGAAATGTCACCTTTTCTCACCTCAAGTGGCACAAAAACAATTTGGTTCAGAACATGGGAATGATCTCCACATGGTGCCATCCACTGAGCTAAGTTTAGTAAGATGGCCTCTGGCATGACAGTCTAGTCAGACAGAGTTGGGGAATGAAATGACAATAGTGCTGGGGCAATTTCGCACAGGATGCATCAAAACAGAGGGGGCAGTCTTAAATTCATAACAAACTAATTGGCAGGTCAGTGATAGGCCATAATAATGAGATTATTATTGCAATATATAATATAATACTGCAAGTAATCAACCGCAGGCAGTATTTAAATAACATGTAAGGCTATCAGGAGGTCCACATAATTACTCTAAAAAAGGACAGAGGAACTGCTGCAATTTGAAGCTTTTGATTTCACTTTAAAACAATAATTAACTCCCACTTAATATGCACATTTGCTGCACTTCTTTCTCTGATCTGCATTTTGCCTTATTGGACAGATTTAGTACATAGTACTTACTTCAAGGTCTCCTGCTACACTGAAGCTTTAGTGCTGTCCCTCACTTGTAAGTCGTTTTGGATAAATGTGTATGCCAAACGAGTAAATTAAAATGAATATAATTAGAGCATAAAACAACAGCTAATAAATACCAGGTGTGAAGGTCCATTACTCAGCTTCATCAAGCTGATGATGTCAGAGGCCCTTAAATGCTTCTCAGGGCTTCTTGTTGTTTAGTAAATACTGGAACATCCTACCTCTTTATTAAGCATTTACCATCAGCAGCTATAAACCTTGGTAAATGGTAAATAGACTTGAACTTATACAGCGCTTTTCTTGTCTTACTGACCACACAAAGCGCTTAACAATACTTGCCACATTCACCCATTCACTCACATTCATACATCACACTCATACACTGATCAGGCCAAGTATCTTGCCCAATGATATTTCGCCATGCGGCCTGGAGGAGGATTGAACCACTGACCTTCTAGTTAGTGAACGACCCGCTCTACCACCTGAGCCACAGCCGCCCAACCTTCCTTGAGCAGTGGTCTAAAAGCTTCTAAGGAGCTGAAGTTGTTTTCTTGATGTTGTGAACAGTTGGTGCTGACACACGCTGATGTTTTATCTAACAAGCAGTATAGGCCTGTGACATCAACAGCCTAATTAATGCAACTGATTAATGGGCTGGCACATATCAGCTGTTGTCCTGCCCTAATCACTGTTTTTAAGTAATTTAGTTACACAGTTGCATCTAGTGCTTTGCCCATGGCAAACCTACATTAAAATAGTCAAAATAGACTGCAACTAATGATCATGTTCTTAATGAATTTATTCGCCAATTACTTTCTCAATTAAACCGACTAATTGTTTGGTCCAAAAAATGTCCTAAAATAGTGAAAAATGTCTATCACAACTTCCTAAAGTAAGGAAGCAGCTTGTTTTGTCCATTGAACAAATTCTCATAATTGAGAAGTTGTAACAGGAGAATATTTGGCATATTTGCTTGAAAAATTACCCATTAGGATTAATCAATTATCAAAATAATTAGCCAATTAATTTTCAAGAGGCGACCAATTGATTAATTGGCTATTTTTTTATGTTATTTAGACAGTGTATATAAGATAATATATGTTCAACAGGTACTTGGCTTTGTATTTGGTATATATAACTTGCACTACAGCTTTCTATTAATGGTTTCCCACAGGGTTTTTTAAGTGTCTGTGAGGAGCGGTGTGTTCATCTGGAACTGCTGTAGCAGGAAGGTTTGGAGAAGATTTTGACAGCCTCTCTTCTTCTTCAGCATGAACAACATATTGCAGTTCAAATACTCTTTTTACCAAAGCAGCACTCCAGAGCTGTGATGCACTTGCAACATGTCTGGTTAGTTTATGATTGACAAGTGAAATACAAGACATTTTATACTACATGGCAGAATTGCACATTTAATCAAATTGCACTGTAGATCTGGGTTATGTGCATGACATGACATGACACACACTTTATACGTGGGCTCTGAAAGCAGAGGGACTGCCCACCACTCACAGAAACTTCAACTAATAACTAGAATTACTGTCTCGCCAGTTGTATGCCTCCGCCAACCGGTCAAGTTGTAATTTACATCCATGTCTATCCAGGCTCATGTAATATATGTAGTCCAGACTTTGAAAGAATTGATTGAAAGATATTAAGTGCATTATGTCATAGTTAGCATATGAATTGCTGAGTTGTGAGGTTACAGTGACGTTGACCTTTGACCCCTGACCACCAAAATCTAATTCTCAAAATCTGTCGGTTTTATTGTGTTTTGATCCTCACTCATTTTACCAACTGCTCTTAATCATCAAATAAATGCAATCAATCAATTAAAACACTTATCCTCTCATTGTGTCTCTCTCTAATGTCTCCTTCAACACCCATTTTACCAGCCGATCAGACACAACGCAACAGAGCACAACAAGCATGACATCATAAAATGTAACAAGAGGCCTCCTATTCTGTTACACATGAAGAATCCCCTCTTCACTCACGGCTTTGGTGTCCACATTTGTCTCTGTCCTGTGCTTTCAATAAGTCAAGCATGAATCCATCAACAGAGCAGTAGATCAGGTATCACTGGCATGGGTGCAGTTCTTATTTGTGCAAAGCAAGGTCATGGAACCACATGGATGCTGGATCAATCAGACAGATTAATGAAGCACAACCTGCTGACATGACGAATATTGACACCCCTATTACATCTTGGTCCTGCAGTCCTCAACACTGCTTAAATAAATCAGGCCCAAGTAGAAGGAGGCAGGAAAACTTCCAAACCAAATAATTCACACGATAAAAAAATACAAGAGCTGAAATATAATGGAATTGCGACTCTCCCTAGAAGTCCTGAACTCCAAAATGTCAAAGAATTAAAAACATAATTTTGTTAGTGGGTGCAATCAATTTTATGTGTTCAAATTTGCTTAATATTTATAAAGGCAATAAAAAAGCTAAGATAGCCTACAAGAAGCTCATACATATTTTGATTTGACACACAATGTGAGGTTGGGCGGCAAATAGTTTAGTTAACGATTAATGAGTGTTAATCATCAATTATTCTGCTGATTACTTTTCCAAATAATCATTTATTTAGCCAAAAAACTCTTGTTCTTGTCTTTGAATAGCTTGTTTTTTTCCACAACAAGAAAAAATGCCAAACATTTTCTGCTTCCAGCCTCTTAAAAGTGATAATTTGTTCTTTTTTTGTAATATATGACAACAAATTGAATGTATTAAGGTTTTGGACTAAAAGCCCCCTTTATACAGCCTGTTCAAGGCGGGAAATGTTGCGCCTTTATACCGCCTCGCCGTTCTGGAAAGAAGGAACAAACATGAAATGAGAGGGGATTGTTGTTCTGCCTTTAAGACGGCAGCGGAGGTAGTGAGAGCTGGATCGATGTCTACCGGCATTGCAGGACAGACACCGACACTGTTGTGGTACACGTCAAGTTTCTGATTTAGGATACCGGCATGCTATCTAAAAATCACACATGGGGGAGGCATCATGTCGGTCTTGTTTGGTTCAGTGTAAACAAGCAAAGCCAGAATAATGACAGGTCTTCTTCACTACAGTATATAGGGGTCTATGTTTAAAAGTAGCTAAAGTAGCTTAAGATTTTTTGCTACTTCATAGTCTACACAGTTAAGCAAGAGAAAAACTGAATGAATCAATAAAGAAAATCATCTTTAGCTGCATCCCTAGAGCAAATGTTTGATAACTTATGGAAAATTACTTAAAAGATTCACTGATGATCAGAATTGTTGTCAATTCATTTTCTATTCAATTAATCATTTTAGCTCACTGGGGCAAATGTACTGTCTTTTAATTAAACATTATTATATACATGGTTGATGTTTCATTCTGATTAAGAAATTAGCTACATGTGCATTCAATGACAAATCATATAATGAATCACCTCCTTTCTCTTAGAGAATCTACACAGCATGACAAGAAATGCATAAAATACAAAATTAAACATTGTGTACAGTATATTGGCCCATCACAGCTCTGCAGCAGATAGAAATATCTATGCAGTTGCTTTTACTTGAATTAACTGGTTAGCTTAAATGCTTAAAGCTCCTCTACTGTCATTTCTCCTGCCCAAATTCTGGTTGCATTTCTGACAACGGGGACTCAGAGTGGGCCAGAACAAATGGCATCCTCCATTTTTAATCAACAGGAGGATTAACCTTTGCTATCAGCGGGGCCTCTCTTAGCAAAATGTGAAGTCTAAATTCAGGATTATACCCATGAAGACATGCTTTAGTTCATTATTGGACTTAGATTTTCAGACCTGTATGACACCCCATATATCACTACCATTAGGTTACCATTAATGACTCAGTAATCCTTCAAATCTCTCCAAAGAAATGCACCTCATCATGAGCCTTTTGGGAAATGAAGGTATTTGCAGAGGTGGCTTCCGTAATGATCCTCAATATTTTCAGAGGTGAGCTCTCCACTTTCATGCCCTCATCAAAGGCTGGGATTCTGAACATTTAGATAAGTACCACAATGGTAATTCTTAATATTTTCATATCACTCACAGAGAGCTCATAAAACTGTCTTACTGCACAGAATAAACTTGTGTTTTTAGCAGCAAAGCACAATGATGACCCCAGAGTTGAAACTTTAGATGACTTAAGAATTAGTTTATCAACTTGATAATCAAACATTTGCCACTTTTAACAGTTTTGTATCATTATTAACTGAATATAATGGGGTTTTGGACTGTTAGATAAACAAAATGAGCAATGTGAAGACATTAACTCGGGCTCTAGGAACGTGCCGGGCATTTTAAACTATTTTCAAATTCTGTAGACTAAACAATTATTTGTTAAATCTAAAATAATTTCAACAGATTGATCTATAATTAAAATATAATTAGTTACATGTCCCATCAGTATTTATTCATTTATTAGAGCTGTAATATGTTGCTTACTAACTGCAATGGTCAGGTACTAAAATGGTGCAATACAACTGTACTTTTGTACCACATAGAAAATCCAATCTACTTTCTCTCAACCCACATACAGCAATGAATGACGATCCAGTGGGTGTCCACATCAGGACCATTTCTGGGCTGTGATATCCCCCTTTATCTGCTGATGCATTTGCACAGATGACCCTAAGTTGTCCTCTATAGAACCAGACAACTGCCAGTACTGTGACAAGATGTCAGCCTTCAGTAAACCTTTAAACCTTTAAACATTGACATGACATGCCCTATTACATCTTGGTCAAGCAGCCCTCAAATAAATTAGGCTCAAGAAAACAAGATGAGCTGAAACATGATGGAAATTCGTCTCTCCCATGAAATACTGAACTCCAAAATTTCACAGACTTAAATTTTGGAAGCTGCAGATGCAATCAACTTTATCTGTGCTAAAATATTTTTTTTTTCCTCATATTTATTAGCTGATACAAATCTGAAATTACCTACTTTCAGAAACTCATACATATTTTGAGTTACGTACTATATGAGTCAGGGCTGCAACTAAAGATTTGTTAGCAATTGCATTGTTTATTATCACATACTTTTCACATACTATTTTTTTTTTTATTAATCGTTTAATCAGCGATTCAGTCAACCTCAACACAACGTGTCACTCACACTCTCCGTTCGTTGGCTCATTCAGATTAAAGTTGCCTCAACAATTGTGGTATTTTACATATTCATCTACTTATTTATTGCTACAGTCAAGCCTGAATAACCTTATTTTAATTGAAAATTATAGCATCGGTTCAATGTTGCAAAAGGTATGGTATAAAACAGACAGGTCTCCCTCCAGGCAGCATCTCCAAAATGAGATTCTGTCAAATTCAGCCATAATGTGCGCTGTGATCGGTGCAATCAACTGTTCTCTGTGCTGAAAATAACTTCCTGAACCCTGCTCTAAATTACAGATAATAGTTTTGCCTGCTGCAGGACTATTGCTTGCTCCTCTTCTAGCCTTCACTTAACTGCACAAAACACCCCGATTCTGGACTAACCGGCACTATGACGGACTTATGTATGGAGATAAAAGAGAATAATTACCTTAGCAGGAGAGCTGTCATTGCAGATGCTAAACATGATGTTGCCACACTGCTCGGTTGGAATAATGTCAAATCAGCAGTTGTTAAGTCTGGTAACTTAAAGTCCCGAATACAAAAGTTGGACAGGGGAAATTTGGACTACATAACGCTTTGTGTGACTCCAAACTAAGAGCCTTATATGTTGTAAAACATGCAATATGCCGCCAACTTTTACCATATCGTGCCTTACTGTAAACTTTCCGTTAGAGCAACACTGTGAAAGAAGCTAAAGCTAACTACTGTTGTCGGGAAGTTAGCACCAGTGAAGTGAAAGAGGAAGGTAAGGAGGAAGTATAAAAGTACCTGGCTACAGCGTCTGTCCTCCTCCGTGCTCCGTGTGCCGCTGAAAAGCCTCCTAGAAATCCATGCTAAACTTGGAAGTTAGTTTCTGCCCCGCAGAGTGGGTAACCAGGAAAGCCTCTGGTTAGCAACGAGACCTGTCAAACAATGGCGGAGCCAAGTACGGCAAGCAAGAGGCCGACACGTGCTTTTTGTTGACGTTTTTTTTATCGGCCCCCTATGGGCGAAATTTTTAGGATGGTTTCGTTTTGCTGCTGCATAGACGGAGACTTAATGGGTAAAAGTACTCAACATAATGAGTAATCACCGTATCCTTCTCCAAACTTTCCTAACAAGCATCTCCTACAATATTAAATAGAAACACACACATCAGATACACATATATTGTAAAGTAAAAGATTAAAACCAAACGTCTGTATATGCAGGTTGAAGAAAAAAAAGATATACACTCAGTTAGCAGTTTATTAGGTAGTATAGCTAAACCTAATGTAGTCTAATAGTCCTGCAGTAAATCCTCCTTTCATTAAGTTTATAATGCTCCGTTTTTGTTGAAACTGTTAAAGTGGTGTTGATTTAGCTCCATGATCATTTTTGAGGATGTCATCTTTGGTGCTGTGGAACTGCATTGCCTTATGTTAACAGATGTTCCTACTATTTTGTCCACCCCATTCAAATCAATTAGGGTAAACTAAACAACATACACACCTACTTGTATAATGCAAAACTGTAATAAAAAAATACTGTGTGTAGTCCTGTAATAAAGGGTATTGGTATGATTTATTTATTTATTCGCTCATTGTTTATTTATTTTGCATTTCATAATGATCCAGTCCATAATGATGAAGTGTCTCATTCTCTACAATGACTAACTCTTTTGACAGCATTTCAACCATGCAGGTATTTGTGTCAGCTGTTTTTGTTATGGATACTGGGCTGCGGGCTATTACAGTGTAAATTTACAAGTCAAAAACCTTCCCAGAAACTCCAGTTAGAGCTTTGATGGATAAATTCAGTTTTTTATTCCTCATCTTCTTTCACATGAAAGAGATTGGATGGTTTTCTTTGATTAATTACGCAAAACTATATAATTGTAAGCCTGGAGATGGCAGCTCACATCTTTCTTTTTAGTTTTAAGCGTGGTGTTCTTTAAAAAAAGAGCCAGGAGACAAATTTCTGTCTATCTGCTGCATTTATCAGATGTCATTATCCTCTTTTACAACTGTCATTTTTCTTCTGTAGTTAATTAATGATTTCCCTTCGCATTCCAATTCAAATTCATACAAGACTATTATGTAGATCGGGTTGATGAAATTCTAAGTTGCATAAGGTGTCCTTGGAAGAGAGTTATTCACTGAAATTACAAAAGGAAATTTGAATATAAGAATATGTGCAACATACTGTCATGCTGTTTACACTTCATAAGCATCCATACAATTTTCTGACAGTGAAACTGATTGTTCATTAGTGAAAGTGGTGGAAAGTAACTAAGTACGTGTACTGTACTTAGGTGCAATTTAATTGTCTTTACTTTGCTGGCCTGAAGAGCAGCAGGAAATGAGATGTCCTGCCCTGGAGTCCTGGGACATAGAAGGAAATATAGGTGTAAGCATAAAGGTTTCACAAACACAAAAAACATGCTAGAAATCAGGTTGGTCGTGAACTTGCTACCACTGGTTTCTGAACAATCTGGTGATAAGTGGGGGAAAGCCCAGAGTATTTGTACTGTGGTTAGTGAGGTAATGGCATGCAGGTGTGGTACTCTTCAGAGCCAGGTAGGGGAAAGCCACAGCATCTACACACACAGGGGGTGGAGACACAAGGGAACACAGGGAGAGCACAGAGAGACACAGGGACATCCAGAGACAGAACTGGCTCACGGATGAACTGTGACACTGATTTTTGATTTAGAATTGTTTGTTGATTTATTCAAGAAATATGATAGAATTGACCTGTGTGTACACGTTCTCTCAGCTGTACCTACTCACACTGGACTGACTGCAAGCAAAAAATTAAATACTTTCAAATGGAACATGTTGATTGCTTCTCCTGCTTTGCTCATACTCATAAAGTCAAGTCCAGTGTAATCCTGGAACACATGCATGTTTGATAAATTACAATGCAATCATGGAATTACATTCTCATTTTTAAGTTTATGTGATCATTTGAATAAAGTCCCCAATAGGCTTCTATAATGACTTAAACATTTATAATTTCAGCCTGTTATATTTCTGCACCAGAGACTTTGGGAATGGAACACTATATTATAATCATGGATTGTGCATTTAAAGGAGAACCCAACCTTTTTATAAGACTTCACATTTCTTATTTCTGTGCCCCACAACAGATTGGTCAATCTTTGTGAGCATGCAGCTCTCTCCTCTAAAGTTGGAAACCAAAGGGAGAACTTTAAAATGTGCAATGTCATCCCAATTTGCTCTCTAACAATGAATGGGGCTCTGATGCTGTTTGTGTGATTTCTTACACCAGAATACGTGTTTCAAATCTAAAACTTTATATCCAATTCAAAGCAGCTTCACCTTCACCTACAAATGCGCTCGCTCTCTTTCGCTCCACCACTCTCACCCCTACACACAGAGCTATTCTTAAAGGAGCCACGCCAATTGTGTAACAGTATTTAAGTGAATATAAATTGCCTTCATGCATGATCTATGTTGACGAGGATACAAAAAACTAGAAAAATGCGCGGGAAAACAACATTGTTAATATTTTGAGAGAATTTCGCGAATCATGTTTACAAGGGAGCCCATGTCTTATCATGGGGAGCCGAGCTCTCTTAGCTCCCCTTAATATGCACCCTGGTTAGCGTGGGGAAAATAGCAGGAAATGAATAAAAACCACCATGGATGGCACAACTGGTAATGGGCCGAGTCTGGCACGTGTGGTGTACTTAAGGCCTGGTTGAGGGTTGTCAAACTAGTCTCCGACCACCAGTCAGCGCGCCATTACAGCTTTATATACGTACGCCAAAAACCTTCCAGGCCGCAGTGAACTGAAACCTAGCTCAGTGTACAGTCCGCGGCCAGGAAGTGAAATACTCGGTGAGTAAAATACCCAGGCTGTGATGTCCTCTTTGCCTGAAGAAATCAACTGCCGGAGGTAAACTTTACTTTCTCAGCAAAGTGGTTCAGAGGGTTCATTTCTTGATGATTCACGTGAACGGTACGACATCTACTGGCCTGATTGTAAAATAGGCAAATACAAAGGTTTGTATATCACAAACTGAATATGAGGGAAACAATGATTGTAGTTTAGATTGTAACGGACTGGGTGACATGTTAATGTAACTGTTCTGTTATAGGGTTACTGTTTTAAGGATGCTAAGTGCAGTTATGGTAGAAATGGCTCATAATTGCAGATACTGAGTTTTACAGGTTGTCAGTGAATGTGTGTTATGCTTAGAGGCTGTAAAGCCTGTCAGTTATCTCAACAACCAATGACAGTGATTGATGTAAGATAACGTACCTGTGATTGGCTGATAGTGTGGGGGGCAGGTTGTTGTTGTGCCTGTTAGTTGAGAAGCGGGAGCTAGTCTATGGCGGGAGTTGAAGTTGTGAATAGTGCTGAGATTACACGGTGCGAACAGTTAGGGCTTGTTTTGGCATTTGCTACGGCCCACAGTAGCCAGTGTTAAGTGAGCGAATAAAGTACCGGTGAAACAAGCTCAAGACCCGTAGCTTCATTATTGAGGTACGCTACAATATTCTAAGCATAGATTTAAAGTCATTACTGTAAAAGCAACTTTTCTATTAGACTGGTGAGTAACATCTAATGTTGGCTCTTTAGCAAAAAGTATCATTAGTGTAGCTAATGACAAACCATACTGAAAAACATTTGAAGTGGCATAAATGCATAATATTGTTGTTGTCTACGGACTCTCCATTTTAGCATTTTAGTAGAATTTTGCCTCTTCCTGCCGGTGTTCCAGTTTAACTGGTGGTCGTGTTACCTGGTGATATTTGCCACTTCCTGTGCTTCAAATGTCCTATTTAGCAGATTTGTCGTTTTCAGCGTAGCTAGCCTACCTGTGTGTCTGTGAAGCATGGCAAGATATTGAAGACGTCACTGAAATAAAACTAAGCATCTCCAGTTCAACCTGCAGACAATAATATGAAATTTGCTGGCTAAAAAATAAATACACACTTAAATGAAAGCCTGCAACAGGATTTGAACTGCAATGCTACAGCGATATAATTACCAATCAAACGTCTATCTCACTACGTCACCAATGTGCCCTGCAGTCCTTGCATTTTAACAGCATACATACATCTTGTTTACTTTGTCACACCTTTTAACACCTGTTTATGGTTCAGACGCCCATTTATGCATGGTACACTGGGGGCGCTGGGCACCATTGGTGTGCTATCAAAAATTAGCTGCACCTCCAGTGGCTACAACAGTAAAATGCTGCTTATGCATTCATGCATTAGCATTAATAATGTCAATATATGTCACTTTGATACTTTATATACATATTGCGGCCAATACTTCTTTACTTTTACTTATGTAGAATTATGAATGCAGGACTTTTATTCATAATGGAGAATTTTTACATTCATTGGTACTTTTACTTAAGTAAAGGATTTGAATACTTTTTTCGCCACTGAGAAGTGATGACAACTTTTCTTTCTAAGCTGCCATGAATTATAGCCTATCTGGGATGTGAGCTGTTTATCCACATTTCTCATTTTTTGATTTTGTTCCTGTGGTACCTTAGGCTTGGGATTTGTGAGGCTTAGTTTGCCTGCATCCTAATGTTTAACAACTAAAATAGCTCAAAGCTGATTCTTCTCACTCTCACCACTTAAATACATCCCTGTTATGAGATGATGGTGTTAACCTGCCACTCATCACAAAAATGTCTTGATTTAATCATCCAAATAAAGAGACAAAATGGTCATGTCATTTCAAAACCTCTCAATACTACTTTTTTCCTTATTAAGCAAATGATTTCATTTTGTGTCAGATTTCACTTTGTTCTCAGCTGTATTCAATGCCATTTCCTACTCCATGGCTTATTGATACTGTTCTGGTGGCTAAGCTCTTTCATAGAAGCTGTGGCACGAACAAAGCCAGTGATATCTAGTGAATTCTCATAACAAGGGGATTATCATATGTGCCAGCATGCATTCCACTCCCACATCATTAAGTGTTTTGAATGTTTTACAGCCAATTACACCACTGCTAATGCTTTCTTTGCACCCAACCTTCCCCTCAGGCCCATGATGATATTTGACATGTTCTGACAACTTCGCATGAATTTCTCTTCCTTGGTTTGTTTGCACTGGATTGGACTATCTGGCGGACGTCTGTTTCTTCTTTGTGATTAAACATCAGTACCTATTACAGTTCTCTGTGACACATGCACTCCAGTGAGAAGGGAGAAACTGAAAACTGGTACAGTGTAAATACTGATCTGAGAGCTCTATTAATGCTTAATGAGCCATTAATATTCCCAAATGAGTCATAATCCCAGTTAACATGTCTCCCCCAGCTGGAAAGATATAATGTTGCCTGGTTCACAGCAGGTTTCTTCAATTAGATACCTATTGCACAGCTTCAGCTGAATAACATAAGCCTAGAGTTCTATAATATGGACATACTATATGGTATAGAGCTCATGCAGTTTTCTTAACATTTTTCAGTGGTTTAGCTCAAGGCATTCTTCAAAAGAGAGGCTACATCTAGTTCAGGAAGCAGTCCACTAACAAGATTTCTACATTTTGGTTTGTGTCGTAACTCCTGGGATAATTTAAAAACTTTCCTATTTTACCAAAAAATTTGGGTTATTGCCAATGCATTTTGGTTGTAGGTGGCTGTTTGGTTCATGGAGTTTTCCTGCACCAGGCTTCAACATTGAGCTTGTTTCAGCTTAACATTAACAGTTAAAGTTCAGAGCTCTGGATCATATCGACCGACTTCTGGGGATAAATGCAGGGCTTTCTGAACCCAATTGTGTCCAGTGAATAAATGCCCATCATCAGCACCTGTCTGAAGAATATAGACTGGGTTTATTGTTAAGTTTGTTTGTGCCACCGTCCTTTGGAATACTTTATCATTTTGGGTTTAATCTGAACAAAAAAAACTAAAACACAAAGCGTGGAGTTATGTGAAGGACTACTTCCAACCCTGTTCCCTAGAAATCTCATTTATGTAACTAAACTGCAACAGCAAATATGTATTGTAGGTAATGTAGACTAATTGTGACCAGATTATGTGTTCTGTTAACATAATGAGGAAATGTTGATAATGGGAGAGTTATTTTGTAATGGGGGCACAAAAGTCAAACTCCACTCTTTGCAACACGTGCAAGCACAGGGACCCACAGGCCGGCAGGATGGACTGTAAGGAACGTTACAGTGAGATTTACAAATGGTGAGCGCTATATGTAAGTCTCTATACCTGTAACGCAGCAATTTCACTATTGGCTTAAGTTTTAAATTAATGCTTTTGTTATTGTTATTAAATATTTGCGATTACTTGATTTGTTTCACGTATACCCACCCCTTGCTAAACTGAACGCAGTATGTTTTGGGGTGTGGCACACAGCTGTCATTGAAGTCAAGCAGTTGTCAAGTGACGGTGAAAAGATTCAACTGCAGAAGCCACGAGACCGCCGGAAGTGCCAGTTTTATCTTAATTAGTTGAACTTGCCTTGGTAAGCTAGCTTCTTGCGTTTTCTTGTGTTCATGTTAGAAACAAAGTTATTTCCATGAAAAGCTCATTCTAGCATTTTATTGTGGTTTGTGAATATCAAGTGTCTATGGGGAAAAATGTATCTGATGCTGAGAATGTAAGTTTCCTAATAATATTCACCATGTTGCTGATAGAGAAGAATCGGATTTCTTCTAATGGGGACTTTTAAATCGCTTCCTCCTCATGCTGCTAGAGATGATTAAATGATTTGTTGAGCGTCAAGCGCAGAATTTATTTTTAATGTTTCTGCTAAGAGCATTCAGACAAGTTATAGCATTTACTCAGTTGGTGAAGCAGGGACTGTTTCTATAGAAAAATACAAATTTTTTTTCACAGAGAAAGTAGGGTATGTAGGTTTAATGTTAATGTTTGAGATGTTTTTGTTTCATTGTTTACCCAAATATTGGCAAAGATGGAACTGCTTAATTATTATGTATCATGTATAATAGTATCATTAATCACCAATACCAAGCATGTTTTTTTAGAACAAAATAATTCTAATATCATTGAGAGTTTGGAAGTCAAAGTAGAGAGTAACAAATCATTTTCAATATATTAAGTATTTGCAATCAGTCCTCATTTACTTTGATATTGTTATGATTTAGTATGATGTTTTACAATATAAGAGAAACATAAAATGAAACATAATGGAAAGCAGAACAGAGACTATAACCTTGTTTGTTATTGCAGGTCAGGCCTTTTATTGAGTGAGAAGATCCAGTGAAAAAGATCCAACAATTCCAGGAGATGGTGAGTCTCCCAGCTTGATTTCCAGGAACCTGGCTTTATATGGCCACTGAAACAACTGGATGAACTATCTGCCTTGTGGTAGGATTATGCCAGTCACCTGAATTGGCACCATCTTGAACATACATTATACTTAAAGAGTGCACTCTGACTCATGAGACAGATTAGACCTTCATCTGTTCTGAACTCAAACGAAGCTGACTTTGTGACCAATATTGGACTGACGTAGAAGTTACTAGAACTGTTGGAAATCACAGATAAAGACAGTTTTCTTAGGTTCAAAGGTCCCAGATTTTAGTTTTTATGTTCATGTACATGTGATGCGTGTTGCATTCTTTTGCTTCCCACAAGCAAACTAAAGTAAAGCAGTTAACTGAATACACTTCTGTTGTGTTTATTGTTTATTGCAAAATTTAGCTCCTTCTGAACCTAGAGTGAGGTGTAGTCATCCAGGAGTGGGTTACACTGGTTTTCTCTCCAACAGCTTTGCTGCTCATATGAAATTTGATTGCATGCCAATGATGACACTATAGCCCATGTTATTTGGCTTGCCTTAGTAGCTTGTTTCATGTGTCAACCATCCACATTTTCATGTCAATTTTGGTAACAGGAGGAGGAATAATTATTTAGCTGCAGATCAGATCTGGTAATTTCCTCTCCCTCCCTGAAGTTTTGACATTGATGAGACAGCTATGTTAATAGCAATTTTTCAGTTTCTCCAGTCCACTAATTCTTTCCTGATATAGCTACATAATGTACCAGCTAGTATTTTTGTGAAGTGAAAGTTCAGTCCTATACTAAAGCCATGAAAGATTAGCGCAGCTCTGTTTGCCTCGTCTGTTTTGTGGAACCAGAGCTGTAGGTGACAGGTGCTGCTGATATGAACATGCCATTTGTTTAATCCACATAAGAGATAAATACAAATACTGTACAGTGTAGTTTCATATTGAGTTAATTTAGAGGAAGATAGAGGGTTTGCATAATGCATTTGTTTGATGGTATGCTTAGAGCATTTGCCTACTTAATAGCCTTAACCTTTGGAAATGAGCTCAGAAAAAGGTCCTATTTATTGTGTTAATGTTAGACCGCTTGACTATAAAGGTTCTGCAAAATAGGAGACTGACCATCAATAGTTATGTGTATACATGTAGTCTATTAATTTATGTTTTAGCCTATTATTAGTAGAATATCAAGGCATACAAAAATTCCCTGCGCTGTGCACACACATTAATTACACATTGTGCCACCTCTAGACCCTACACCCCTTGCCAACCCTGGACCACACCAGTTAAAAACTGCTAGTACTACCTCTGGGTAGATGAAGTTCACAGTGACTTCAGACACAACATGCCTTGTTACATTTAACAAAAAACACAATCTTTGCACAAACCTTCATTCATTCAAAAAGTACATTTCCTCTAAATGTAATCCAACCAGTGAATACGTTTCCTTTCCATTTCTAGGAGACAGGGTTGTTATTTCTCCGCCGGGAGCAGTGACTTCCTAAAATCTTGTCACTGTGGGGTTGCCAGGCATCCAGTAGAGACTTTAGAGAGTCAATGAAGGAATAATAATCAAAATGCAAATCTATTTTCCTACACTTTTGTTTTTAGAGTAAGCAAATAAGACATAATGACGTAATTAATGAGCTATAGACATGCTGGTGGGCAGATTTTTTATCTTTGGATAAAGCCAGGCTAGCAGTTTTCCCTTGTTTACAGTCTTTGTGCTAAGCTAAGCTAACCAGCTACTGGCTGTAGTTTCATATTTACTGTACCAATATGGTATCAATCTTCTCATCTAATTCTTGGCAAGAAAGCATGTAACAATATTGACCAAAATGTTTAAGTAGTCCCTCTAATGGCCATTTTTTTGTACCCAGCACTTTGGAGTTTGTGTTTGGATGTTTTTGTGCTCAGGACCAGTCCAGTTTTGTTTGTCTTACTGTAAATATGCTTCCTGAGGTGCAAGGTCGAAGGACATGAGGTGGGTGGACTAGTTGGAGGAATCTTTGTCTATGGCAGTGATGGATAGGAGGTGTGCTGTGTGAGGTATAATGCAAATATTTCAACATTTTGGCTGATAGAGAATGCTGAGTTCTCAGTTCTTCTCTCTCTCTCTCCCCTGGCATCCACACTTTTGGTTTATCATTGGTTGATATTCTCTTTTAGAGATGAAAAAGAAATGTATTTTTAGTTACAACTCGTGCGTGGTGTCCCCTCTTTTGTCCAAACTTGAGCTGGGTCGTAAATATGTAAATCACACTGTAAATCTGAATATATTTGAAGACATGTAGCAAGACTATTATTGGTAATTCCAGCATGTTATAAATGGTAACATGTTTCTTTCATCTCCAAGTAAATGAAAGTGAGGGGAAAAAATCTGTTTGCACACATATATATGGAATATTTTTAGCATACTGATTTGGGCTAATTACAGACATCCACCTTTCACAGACTTGTTAAAAAAGATACTTCTGTCAGCTACCCGGCTTTGATGGCACAACGTCCCGGCTGAAACATGAAAAAAGAGATTACTTCTACAATACAAGTTGCTGTTGACCAGAGAAAACATGTCATTTCTCATCAACAGTGTATGTGAGAGCATTCAATATCAGCCCTCCTGCAGGCATCCAATCTCCTCCCAAGCTGCTGTCTGCAGTCCCTCCACCAGTCTGTTCAGCTTTTCTCATTAGATTTCCTACTCTTATGCATCCCAAGTATTTTTGAAGTGCATAGTGTGTGGAATGATGCAATGCATTCAAGTGTCAAGCCTGCACAAATCTCATCATGTCTGGGGTGATTCACATATGGAAAGTTTGGTAGCCTAGCAACAGCCAATAAAAGCTGGCTTTGATTGGGTATTGCCCATGGCCATCAGAACTTAAGAGTCAACAGGGCTGCTTCTCTATGAACTGATGAGAAAGTGTTTACAAGCAATCAGAGGTTGTTTTAATCATTTGCACTGGCTGGTGGTAAACCAGAGAAATAATGGCTTTTCTTGTCCTGAATGAGAGCTGAAGTGCGTGTAATCCCCCCTCTCCAAAAGGTTGATTTTTACATGAGCGCAGACAAAATGGACCCAATCAGGTATCTGAGCCGGGTGGTGATTGCTGAATTAAATCATCTGACTGTCTTTCACACTGGAGTGGTCACATTCACGGATAGGTTTGAACGTGTGTCACTGCATCTGATTGTGGCCTGATTGCCAGTGTTCAGTGTGAGAATGATTTCATGGCAAAAATAAATCCTTTGTTGATTTATCACAGTCTGTAGGCTGCCATGCTGTGACACTGAACTAAGAAAACCCTGCAGACTCTTTAAGCCTAGAATGCTGAAGGAGCTGAATTCATATTTTACCACTTAGTTTCCATCTGTATTATGTTTACACATGACACTTAATTTACGATGAGACAATAAGTTTTCCATGGAAAAGCCATAGAGACGCCTGTGACAGCAGCAGCATGCCACAGTGAGAGAAAGCAGGCATAATTCTGTTATACAGTCAATACTGACTCAAAATTGTGTACTGTTTTCGACCTTGAAGCTAAACTAGGAGACATTTTTATATAATATTAAACTTGTCTTCTCAGATTAACTCAGAGTGTTATTGCTAGGGAAAAGAGGTGTCCCATGACATCTGAATGAAAGTCTCGAATCTCACCGTGTTTGTCCAAATTAAGTTCTGGCGTTAGATATGGACAAGAAGTAACTGCTAAAAAATTAAAAAGTTGAATTCAAGCTCACTCCTGAAAAGCAGGAACTGAGCAACCATGAAGTTTGATTTGCCAATTTAATCCTTCCTTCTTCCCATCCCTCTGGTATTCTTTGGTAAAAAGCCATCACAGACCAGCTGGGTTGGTAAACGTGTGCTTTGTGGATTTTACACTAATCTGATTTTCAGCTTTTTCAAGTTTTATCTTTTCTACTTTAATTGAACATTTCCTTCAATATTGAGCATAAGGTTTTTGTTGACATTTGATCTGAATTTGTGATTTCTAATTGCCAGTACATACAATTTGGTGCATCTCAAACCAATTTTTGCTGGATGCTTAAACAGATCCACATTCATCAGCTTACACTAACACTATGACTTTCTTAGACTTCACCTTCAGGTACAATGACGTCTCCATATTTCAAAAAAAGGACGCAGAACACAGGACAATTTAAATATGAGACAAGTTTCATGTTTTGGTTTTATAAAATCTCCTGGGTGAGATGTCTTGTGTCTTGAACTCTGTAGTCCTAATCATATAAACGTCCTACTAAACTTAAAGGCATCGAATGGACTCCCAAGAAAGAATGCAAATGATTCCAGTAACACCAAAACAGACTGTTGTCCAAAAACATGGATCTGTCTTCCATTTATTAGGAAAAAAAGAAACAAAAATCTGTCAAAAATCATATCTGTAAAAAAAAACAAAGTGAAGAGTGATCTGTCTTGAATGAAATATTATGCATTTTCATTATGTGTTTTGCAGAGTAGTAGCCATTTTATAGTTGTTTTGACATTAACTGGTAAATGTGTTGGTATGATTTCAGTGGGAGGAGCCATCCATGTATAAAAAGGTTCCAAGCAGAGCAGGGGGTGTGTCAGGGTCCGGATGAGGCAGGGGTGAGTGTGAGAGACTCAAAAGCGGGGGAGGAACCAGTGTTAAAGAATTTATTCAAACAAAACCAAAGTCCATACATAAGCAGATGCCACCGACGAAACAAACCTCATCACCAACAATGATACCACAAAGACAAGACAGAGCAACGGCTTTTTTAAAGGAACGGAACTGATTAACAATGGAGAACAGGTGGGGAAGCAGACACAGGTGGGACACATCAGGGATGATTAACCAAAGGAAGCAAAACTAGAACTCAGACACTGGGGTGACATGACTATCAAAATAAAACAGGAAGTGGACGGGGAAACAGAGCACAAGACAGGAAAGACTACACTAGACACCAGAAACACCCAAACCAGAAACACTCAAAACCCAGAACAGAAACCCAAAACACAGAAAACCAAACCAAGAAAGTCCAAAAAACCAAAACCCTGGAGCCTCCAGGCTGAGACCATGACAGGGTGACTTTGAGGAAAACGTGGTGCTGAGCAGAAGGCTGGTAAGAGTAGGTCTTCATCTGTTGTTAGTAGTGTAAAAAGGGTTGTGTGCAAATCACCTTTTTTTTTTTTGGAGCACAACAACCTCACCAATCCACTAATAGACATTTTTTTATTGTCTTATTGTCTGTTCTTCACAAACACAACTGTTTTTTTTTAACATTATAAGTCATTTTTCCAGTAAATTTTTTGGTCCAAACTCCACACACTCACAAACAGACTGACATTTGGTGGCAGTGGTGGGATGGCAACCTGAAATGCCCAGGTTCATTTTTTCATTAACTTTTTAACGTCAACGTTTATCTTAAATATTTATTTGTCTTTCATTTAATAGATGTTAATGTATTGTTACATTTAACTGTATAACTTTATGCATTTTTTACATTATGTTGACTATGTTATCAGCATGTGTCTTGCGCTGTTTACTTGTTGTGTACCTTACATGCTTTGACTCAAGCTCTCAGCTCTTTCATTGAATCTCCTGGTTAAAAGAGCAGCTAACAATATGCATAATGAGTTTATGCATCACGTATTCTGACTGTTATGTTTATTAGGTGATCACTTCCTGTCACATATTTGTTTGAATGTGAGAGAATTTCAAAGGCAACAACAATAGAAATTTAACTCAGGAAGAAATTGAGTGCCTTAGAAACCACCTTAGACAGCACAATTCAACTGCGTTGTGTTACAATTTTGAGTAACTAGCTGACTTTCTCTCAGTTCACATTTGAGTCAGTTCTTTTGAAGAGCAAAACAAAACAAACAAAAAAATGCAAGAGAAGACCTCAGCCAGGTTGTTATGCTCTGTTTCTATCAAAGAGAATTATTTAAGGATAAAACATGAAAGTTCACGCTTGTCTCCCTATTAAAGGTTTTCAGATACGCACGTTGGAGGAAGAACAGCTGTTCCGGTGAGTGATTGAAACCACAGGACAGTAATTTGCCACCCTGGATGAAATAATTTTCAAGTGACCAACCGCATCATTAGTATCACTTGTAATGTGGCTTACTGTATAATTGGGTATTTACACAGGATATCAAGACAGATAAATATTTGTCTTTGCATTTGTTACGCATGAAGTCCATTTCATTTTAGCCAAATAATCATATAATTGGAGATCAAAAAAGTTTGCACACTATTAGTGACTCATTTGTTTGGTTCATTTTTTTGGATAAAAAATAATTGTACTGTATATATAATGATTTATGTAACATTAGGACATATAATTTTGAATATAATTCAATATGTCATATTGAAAGCCATAGAATAAAACCTATAGAATAAAATATTCTCTCCTGATGTGATGACCAACTGCACACCTTGTGGTTTTTAATGTGATAAATGTATTTGTCTCTGCAAATGCACAGTTACCATGTTAGTTGAGTTGATAATGACTCCAGGCAACAGCTCATTTGAATGCAATGAAATAGAAAAATGTTATTTTGTCTTGCTCACACATACACGTATGCCATAACTATAAATGGCTTTAATTTACAGGGAATACAATAAGAAGAGTGCGTTAGAGGCACCGTGCATGCGCTATGCAAGATGCAAATGATACTGACAGATACAGCGATAATGTAAGATTAGTGATAAAAAAAACCCTGTTGCATAAAATTCTCAGAACAAAGAATTTAAAATCCAACCGAGTCCTTAAGCAGTATGACAAATTGTGGATAATATGCTGATGCTAAGAATGGGAATATAAGAATCTGAGAGCAGAGAGCGTGTCAACATGCCTGGAAGATAAGTCTTTCATGAGGACACTAAAGCGGAGAGGTCACACCTAAACAAAAACATGACAAATCCTTACCTATGCAGCCACCACATTTATCTGCAAGTGGGCTCATGATGAGGCGAATTCGACTTCCAACCACCGCCATCTCTGTGACTGAACAAATAACCCTTCAACAGCAAATAATTGTCACTGAAAATTCAACCGCTGGGAGGTTTTCTCTTCAGGATGGAGCTGCAATTGAACTATTTTTCTCACAAATCACTTTGAGAAATGTGTTCATTCCTGACAGACAGGACAAATCAGATTACAGCTTGCTGTATCATACTCTCTATTGGATAGCTGTGTAAAACAAAAGATATTGGTAAACTCATTTTCAGGGGCTCTACTTGTTTTATGGCATGGGACACAGCGCACAAACATTTTCATCTTTCATAGTACAACATTGTGCTCTGTGTTCAACTCTGTCTCCATGAAATTGCTTCTATATGTTGATAATTTCCAACAGCAAATACATACATACATACACAAAAATGCAACACTCCCCAACTACATTATCAAAATTATGAGGACACATTAAAGTATCTGCCAATTTGCAAAATATTATATCTGAATTTATCTGCATATAGTTTACTGACAACCCATTTAATTTATTTTCTAATTCCTGCTCTTGCATTACAATATCAATATAGTAGCAACTAATGCAGGGTTTTTATGGTTATGCTTTGGAACTCGAAGCCCTTGGTCAAATGTACCCTGTGGCGTTTTTGATAATTAGAAGTGCTTTGGAGCAGTGTGTATATGAGTGTATATGTGTGGATGCACATGCATGCACACAGACATATGGTTTCACACTATTACTCTAATCTACAGGTGGCGACACAACAAAAACTACAAATGCAGGGAGGAAGACTGCTGGAAAGGAGGGGGAAAAAAATGCATAAGGAAGCACTGAAGATGTTTGTAAGGCCTCAAGGTGAGTAACACTGAATGCTTTTGGTGATTATCACCTTCATGGTCAGGTAAACATTGTTCTTCGATCATAAGCAAGGCAGCCGTTATGTTTTTCCCAAAAGCTCACTGCAGAGCAGCAATTTCTTCGCAGGAATTCCTAGAAATACTGTATGTAGGTTTTGTAGTTGATGAAGTTTGTAGAAGGACATACTGTAGACATTTGCGCAACACTTTGCAACTCTTAGATAAAAATATAGTCATGCTAACAACCTCGAAAACTTATAGGTCAGTGTGGGTTTTTTTGGTTCCTGAAGCATTTATCTGAACTATAAATGATTGGGTTGGTGTGAAGTTTGGTGGAAACAGAACGTTGATGTAGTAGTAGTGTCCAAATCTGTCATGTCAGCAGGCTCTGCTTAATTAATCTGTCTGATTGATCATGCATTCATGGATCCATGACCCTGCATTGCACCCTGAGACCTGCATCCATGTCATTGTCACCTGATCGGCCTATGTGGGCTTTTAGGAGCCTGAGATGTATTTGGTCGTCACTGTGTAATTTAAGGATGAGGGCCTTAAAATGTTGGCTCAAACTGTTCAATAATAATTACAAATAATAATCTGGATGTTAAATGAGTCTGTCTGTTGTTTCACTATAGGATTATGTCCGTCCCAAGATGTAAAAGGAAACTTGGTTACAAAGACTTAATCCACCTGGGTAAATTATTTTACAGTTCAGTAAATTCGGTAATATCTGATTGTAAGTTTTATTCTTCAACCTTCCTCTGAGCAGCTTGCCACATGTTAACACAGGCACAAATAACATACAGTTGTTTAGTTTTTCATTTATTCATGAAAAAAAAAAAACAACCAAAAAAGAATAAACCCCAAACAGCTAAAAACCCATCTTTTTTTCCCCCTCAAATTCCTTTCAAAGCAATTACAAAAATCACTCCCTCTGCAAAACCAGAATATAAGATAACACTGTAAGACTGAATAAACAATCTAATCTTACAATCATTGCCTGTGGATTACAGATAAACCCCTCTCTCATTTATTAAGCCCTATGATGATATACTGGTACTACATACGAGTGAAATGGGGAACAAGTGAATTCAGCAACATGATAACTTTATTATTCTGTCTAACCAAGCAAGTTTTCCATGTAGGTATCATAGTACAGAGACCGAAGAGAACAGCGGAGGCCTTTACCTGGACGTGACGTACTGCTTGCATGACTTCTTTAATGTACAAATGTAGCTGCCGTGCTTTGCGTTATTTTGTAGTTGAAACTGAATTCATGCAGTAAAGTGAGACTGTAAGGAGAAAACCATAGTGGAGCTCCTCAGAGAAATCAATGCTGGTTACTTAGATGTGATGCAGAGTCTTTTAGTGATACAGAAAACATGCACAACTGATCGATTAGCAGAGATGATGCATCTTTCTCCTAAAATACAGTAAATACAGTATGTCTGGACACAGGAATGCTAGAGGAGCTCATATACTGTGATATCAACTCTGCAAACATACATATACAAATACACTTATTATGCTTTCTTGCTAAGTGCTAGATGAGAAGATTGTCACCACTCTTACATATAAAATTTCAAATGTTAAAACAGTGCGTTGGGCTTTTTACATGTGCCTTTAAAGCCCCAACCTTTTATTTGTATACTTTGGTATCTGTATGGGTTAAACTACAAAGACATAACATGTTCATTTGTGTGCTTGTTTCTCTCTTGACAAGAAAG
This sequence comes from Seriola aureovittata, assembly GCF_021018895.1. NCBI lineage: Eukaryota > Metazoa > Chordata > Actinopteri > Carangiformes > Carangidae > Seriola > Seriola aureovittata. Next base: position 6,494,790 of record NC_079371.1, on the reverse strand, counting down.
TGCAGTGTCTTTCCCAAGATGTCAAACTATTTCCTTCAGGCTTTTCTCAAGCATATACTTTATCTTTTAATCGTTAAACAGTGTATATTATGTGCGGCCGGGACTCAAGGTAATAATGTATGATTTGCAATGCAACATCGGAGGCATTTTGGAGCTGCATGGTTACTGAACATAACAAGAAGTGGATCTGAGATAGTTCAGGCACCCAGTTAGGATCACCCCTGAGCCTCTCCGTTTGGATATGTTTGAAGTACAAGTTAATGGGAGGAGACGAGCCAGAGAGCAGACGGGGCAGACCGGTACATGCTGGCGAGGTTACATCTCCTTTTGAGGTCACCCTAGTTAGAGGTGGAGGGAGCTTGGTGGTCCAAAGGAAACGTGGACTGCAATGCTCTCCCTGCTGCAACTGTAATCCTGAAAGGAATAATAGGGAACTTGAAGATGGATTGATAGATGCTGCATTGTTTGGTCCCTGCAATTCAGGAGTGTTTTTGCTGATTATTGGCTTTCTGTTGTTTAGTGTAGGTTCTCCTTGCACTTATTGAATCGATATAGTACTTAGTACTTACACCAAGGTCTCCTACTGCACTGAAGCTTCAGTGTTGCCCCTCATCTGTAGGTTGCTTTGGATAAAAGCATCTGCCAAATGAGTAAATGTAAATGTTGGTTAGTGGGGTTCAAGGGGTAAATGTTTATGATATACATATTTATGATAGAAATACTGTGTATACATTAGCAAAGAGTTGAGATTCTGCCAAGGTGGTCCCTTGTCTCGTATTCTGTTTGTGATATTCATGGATAGGTTCTCAAGGCGCAGCTGGGGTGAGGAGTGTGTCCAGTTTGGAAACATCAGAATAGCATCATTGCTTTTCGCAGATGATGTGGGTTGGATGGCTTCATCAGAACGTGACCTTTAGTACTCACTAGGACGGTTTGCAGGTGAGTGTGAAGTGGTCAGGATGAGCTTCAGCATCTCCAAGTCTGAAGACTTCTCCCTCCCTAAATCTTTAAAAACAGGTCATGAATATGTATGTCTATTTTTAAAGGCTGAGGTTTTAGCAAACATGACTCAATCAGAAGTAAATGGTCTGTTTGTTGGTCACTGTTTTTAGACACAGATTAAAATACACACAATTTTTAGCAGGATGGTGTTCGAGGGATCGACCCAAAAATGAACCACTGCCCTTTATGCGATAATGTATCTGGGATGACAGTGATGTTCTTAATGTGATATTTTATTTGGAGATCTTCTCAACACTGTGGACAAAAACCACAAACCTATAATGGTGCAGTTTGTTATTTTAGAGAGCGAATGTTTTCTGTGTGGCAATGTCAATGTTATTGATATAGGTTATTTCCATAGTGTTTATTTCTGTATTTGCTGCTCGCTGTTTCATTTTTCCTCCAGGTTTATACCAGGCTGGGTTCAGAGATTTGTCAAAGCTGACCTCAGAGGAGCAACATTTCCACCGCCTTAGGCTGTATACACAAGACTCAGCCCTGCAGACAGCATGTGAACGGCAAAGACATTAGTCCCATTTATTACCCATCCTGGCCAAAATTGTTTTTGTCCTTCACAGTGAGGGTTTGGCAGCATTTCCAATTACCAAAGACACTGTGTTGACCCCCAAGGGCATTGGCAAGATGAGAAAAGATGTAGATGTGAGGAGGTTCCATTCTATTCAATCAATATGCTTTTTATAGGCTGTGCTTGTCTGTTAGGAGGAACAGCAGTATCTTTACCTTCTGCAAAACATCACTGACACAGGCTGAATCATGACATGATATCTGTGGATCAGAGCACAGGCACTTGTGTCATTGCTGAAATATGTTCACGGATTCATATCATAGGTTTCCATTTCCGTAACTTCAAACTCCTGTTTGATTTTCTAACCTCGACCTATTTGAGTTTGAAAGTATAATATATTGGTCTGTGACAGCTACTCAGCCCTATTAATGTACCTTGGTATAGGAAGATGAAACCTGGCGTAGGAGATAGGAACACCTCACCCTAATTGGTATCCCACTGGTTATTATGGATGCCTTTTGATTGGGTGATGGAGCGTTGACTGACTAATTGCCTGGAGGGTGGAGCTTTGAACCTGGTGAGCCAGACAAAGGACCCAAGTGAATCCACGTTAAATGCTTGTGTGCCAGGATGACAGAAAAAGATATGTGGCAGCAGACATATTAAACTCTTACAGAATTTAAAAGTATTCCACTGAGATAAGACTGAATAGAAGCCCACAGCTAGCTAACTCACTGACTCTATACTTGTCACTTTTACACTTGTACACTTAGTCTATATTTGCTTACATGTTAGAAAATTTGCACCATTAAAAGAATGCCAGAATTAGTTGGTCGTAGTTTTTGTTGTCAGTGCACCCATGGATGTACAAATAATTATTACTAGATTAGTTTGATGGAAGAAAACTTAGAAACATGGTGATTCATAGGCAAATTCTCATATGGAGTGTCTTTCTTCTATGATTCCAAAGCAGTTTTATGGATGTTTATTCATGATGGGAATCTCCAGAAATGAAATCTTCAGAAAGTAAGTCACACTGATCGTAAAGATGTGTGCATGATGTCTCTGTGTTTATATTTGATCAATATGGGAGGGAGTAGTGTGGAAGTAGGTTTGGGTGTTAAAATACCTTAATTTCATCAGCTGTCACGACCAACTCTGCTGCTCCCGCTGTCGACTGTGTTGGTGAGCAGGCCACACTACAATAACCAACTTCCTGTTCAGTATGAGGTGTTTTGTGTTATGGCTCTTGTTATTTAGTGCCACTTCTTTATTTAAAGCTTCAAAGGTGGATTTCTCAGTTCATAATCCAAGTCGTCACCGACATTTTGTGTGACGGAAGAAATGTGACGGGATTATCAGCAGGCTGCAGTGAAAGGTATTTAAGAATCATATTTACATCAGCTTATTTTCACCCAGCTTCTTTATCCTCCATGATGAAAACGTGTTGGCATATTTAACACTGCAACATGGTGTTTTAATAGGAATATCAACTTAATCACATCCACCTACTCTTTTCATAATATGCAGGTTTTGTTTCACTGATGTCCCATGCAAACCAGCCCGTGGTCGTTGTTAAAGGTAAACACAGAAACAAACAAATGAAGACATCTTGCGTTCATGTCATGTAATTAAGAGCAGATTAGTGGGAAAACCAGTCAAGTCAATCTCCTAGTTCTATTTGTGAGATTTTCATGTTTTCTTTGTACAGCATAATTTTGCTCAAATTATTCTGTGCTCACACTTGCTATGACTTATTACTCTGAGCTCTCTGCTTTGCATTACTCTAAAATGTACTCCCAAGTTCTCCCTGACATGCCGCCTGCTAGGAAGTCACACTACAAATCTAGCCATGACTCCAATTCCATTGATGAATTTATGTATTGTCTCTCCCTCTATGTCATATCATTCATATTATGCCAGTATATGCTGTGTGTGTTGGTAGAACCCTCTGCATTGTGCTATGTGTGGCTTTCCTGAGGTGCAGCAATTTATATACAAGACTCTTCTGCTTGAGACGAGATCTGCCTCAAGACGTTTGTACAACATTCCCATCCGGCTGATATGATGTGGATGAAACAGTAGTACATTATTTCTCACTTTATCAACTATAATACAAGCCCGGTTCATTACACTCAAGATTTTTGCTGCTACAGTCTTGTCCAATATGCCCACTGGCTAATGTTTGCTAATGTTAATGCTGGTATTATCAACATATACTGTTTTGGGTCTTTTTCACCGCTGTCATACCGTTATTTATGGCCGTAGCAATCAGCTGTTTTCAACATAGAATCTCGAAAAACGCACTGTACACTAACTGTCTAGCACTAAACAGCAGATAAACTGAGTTACAGTCTAGATTGTGAATGTAGTAGGGCAAGTAGCAGCTAAGGAGTTAGAGTTTTCCCTCAGGAGAGGGTAGAGACCAAAAACAGAGCTAAAAAATGAGTAATTATTTGGGCTTGCATTTATCAGATGGACAGAAACATAATGGCAATGTTGCTCTGTAACTGCTGGAGTGGCCAACGAAAAAAATCAATTATAGCAGGATAAACTAACTTTGGAGAAACACAGCATACTTGCTGACTGTTTAAAAATAATCCTAATTAAACTTACTTTTTTCTAAGAGTTTCTGAAACTACAAACTCCTGCCAAAGTGTGATTAAGTTCTCATGGCCAGTCATCCTTTTCTTTCCATCTACAGTGAATTACAACAGAATTGTCTTCAGTCAGAGCTGGAAAAAAAAAAAACCCTTCACGGTTCAGACAAAGCGAACATGATGCTACATCAGAGCATCTGCATGGTTGTTTAAAGGTATTTACCCTGTTGGCCTCCATCTGTTCAGTGCTTCACGTGTATTGAAAATAGTGATAGGGTTGGATTGCCAGGAGCCCTCATTTCAAAACCAGTAGCTCTGAATACAAAAACCTGGTCAATAGTAGAAGGGCCCTGCCTGGAGAAAAACTATTGTGCACTGTCTCATAAGGGATTAACATGTCTACGATAGAGTCTGCAGACACCCTTAACTGTGCATTAAAGGTAATATCATCAATCCAAAAGCCAACAGTTAACAAATGATATTATAGAAGCCACAGAGGGAACCTAAAAATCAGGCAAAGCCAGTAAATAACACTGGTAGAGTGGAAAAGAGCTTCTGTAATAGTCATTAAAAAAAAAAGATGTGTGGTGAATTAGTGAATCCATTACTAATGCTTTATGAGTTAAGACGAGAGCTATTAAATATTTTCAGATGAAGACCCATAACATGTAAATTGGGTCCATATTGAGTCTGTTTTTCATAGCTACACTCATAAATTTGGTAATGCAAAAAGCATTTACAAAAGTAGAATTAAAACTGAGTCCAATGCTATATCATCAACAACTAAAGGATTAATTAAAACAGAATAACATGTTTAACATGTTGTAGACTCTAATGGCAGCACCTTCAGCCTTGTCTCTTCCATGTGATGCCTCGAGATCTATGCTTCTAGATTACTTTCTTGCTGTGTTGCAGCTCGATACTACCACTTTGAGTAATAACGAGTGTGCTGTGTTCACACCAGAAAAGTGCCAAAATTAAGGATACTCAAAGACCATTTGCCTACTAAATTTGCTTGAGTTTGCTGCTGGTTAACACTACTACTCCTCAATACACTGTTCCAAATGAAATGAAGGAGCTGCTCACAGCTGGAAAACATGAAAACAAAATGCAGATGGTAGCGAGACGGCTCCAAGAAGAAAGCAAAATAAGAGATTGTCATTGTCATGAAATCATTGGAGAAACATTTGTCTTTCTCTTTAGTGTAATTGTCAGCAAGTATTCCAAGGTCCTAGTATGAACGATGTCTGTCAGCACATGTCTTGTATCATTGTTTGAAGTACACCGATGTCTTGTACTAACTGCTAAAGCAGTAAGCTTGTAGGGAGCACTGCCATTGTTCCATGTTCTCCCTGGCTACCTGATCTGATGGCCTGCCTGCCTGCCTGCCTGCTGGCATTTGTTTGCCAGGGTCTCTATCACAAAGTAAGATTTGTTTGCAAGAAGCTGGTTCCCTTTAAACTAGTGTACATCCCTGAGCGAACAGAAACTCTCTCTGTAGCTGTTGCTTTATATTTAAAGTGTCATGTTTACATGGTTTTTCTAACCCTGCCACTTTTGGAGTTGGGCCAACCAATTGGCTTTCTCAATATTCAGGAGCCTTTCCACCAAATCTGTAACATGCAAACTGCAATTTTCAGTGATGATGAGATCATTTCCTATGAAGCTGCATCTATTTTACCCATCAAAACAAATGCCATACTTGTGACCTGTGCATGAGCCTGCAAGAGCCACGTAGGACTCAAACACGTTTCTGCAATTTGTTACTGACAAGCATTTGTGAAATGTGATATTGACACCATTTGCGATTTGTGTATAAACACAAATGAGGTGAGATTTGGAAAGAGTCCTGCTCCGCAAGCCTATATGCTCTACAGTTACCCATAACACCACAGGACAGTACAAATGCACCTTTTGTATGTATGTGTATAAATCATGTGTGTGTATATATATATACATATATATATCTATATATATATATAGATATATATATTTATTATGTGCACTATTCAAGAACATTTTGGAACAAACCCAACCCAGCCATGTCCCTGCTGCATCAGCTCAACACACACAGACATACACAAGTAGCATTATGCATCTCTATTCCAAAGATGAGACAGTAGAAATGTCTGATTCTACTAACCTTACATCTGCTTCTGCCAATATTTCCTTCTTGAGTGCAAAGTTCTCTGCTGTATATGCTGCAGGCAGCCACATGCCACAAGTCCTCCCATCAGAGCTGAATGGCCACTGATTTAAGATGAAGTCTGAGAAGAGGTGTGAAGTAAATGAATTTCATACACCAGCAAGCCTGAAAACTCAGTTCTGACTGAGCAGTCACTCTGATTGCGGGTGACATGTGGGTAACTGTGCTATGCTAATCCAGCACAGCAAAAAGGCGTATTGCAGTGTTATGCACACCGATACGTGTTTGAATTCACTGAGCGGAGATGTTCATGAGTTGAGACATTGTGCTTCCATTTTCTCCCTCCACCGATTATCTGTGGGTGGCCTAAACGCTGTGAGCTATTTAAGTCAGTTACTCCTTAGCATAACCCTGGAACTTACAGGCCTCACTCTCATAAACACTATATTTTTCTCACCGACAGCTGGTCAATGTTGGCGTTGATTGTATTTCTGCTGGTGGAATTGAGCTATCAGCGGCAGCAGTGATGAAGCGGGAGCGATTTGATATAAACTAGTGAAAGTGACAGGGAGATCATTGCTGGTTCTTACCTTGGTCAATCTTGCCAGTCATAAATAACCTGAAGGGCATCCTTTCAGCTCAGGCTAATGGGAGTTAGATGTCTGCCACACAGGAGGGGATCTGCCACAATCTTTAAACATGATCACTGTGTCACTTTTGGTACAGTAAAGTTTTAGAGCTGACACTGTCTTGTGCTGTTATTGTTTAATTTTTTATGTATCATCACATGTGTTAGTCCCTTGTAGGTGAGTGGTGCAGATGGTGCCCATCCACCCAACACTGGATCAACACCTGGTTTTCTTGACTGATATTTAATTATTAAATTAAACTAAATCATCAGCCGAATATACAGTATTCAGGGTGAGGACAGCATGAAGCGTGTTGGAAAAAAAGACTGTTCTCCTCTACTCTTCTAGGAACAGACGTCAAGTAAAACCATTTCCACTGAAAGCTTTCAGTTCACCACTCTCACCACCCTCCATCACCTGGAATAGAACAATACGAGTACATTGACTGTCTGTATCAGTCCCATATTCAGAAATGAAATGTGGCAAAAATCTTGCCTCCTTTGCTTGTATCACAAAGTGAATGAAATAATGTCAACACAGCTACCTTGTGGGGATATGTATGTGTGACAATGTATAATACCAAAGGTTATTGTGTCTGACATAATTTCCCCTTTACTATATAGTGAACTATATTTTACATTTCATTAGAATGTATGAATTCTGAGCAAAAAGTGTGTGCATGATGCAGAACCCTTAACTATGGATTGTTTAAATTAGATGTCATGTACATCATGTGCCATGGACACAGAAATAGAATTGGCAGTACAATGCGTAATTTTTTTATTTGAAAGTTACAATTGTGTGACCAGACCACACGTGTCAGTAAGAAGTAGTGAATAAATGAAGAGTGATTTTGGACCCAGTGCTAATCCATTTGACCTTTTATCGACATCCCTTCTTGACCAAATAGAAATGAGTAATGAAGAGCCATAAAGACAACAAACTTTTGCTTGAAAGCAATAATTATTCAGACCATCCAAAAAGCCTTTGATGCAGTAAGCAGTGATGTTTAATGCACAACTCCAGGGTTTATTTACCAGCAAAAACATTCAAAAAGCAGCAGACCAGAGGCCACTCCCAGCTGGCTTCAGCCATGGCCTCCAGCAAATAGAGTCAAATGCTCTGATAACGTTTGTTCCTGACTTAAGAAATTGTACCTGACTCCTAAAATTATACATCTCCAGTCAGCAATTTCAAAACAGGTATTGGTGAATCCTTCTTTAGTAGTCTACCCCCACTGACATCTATTAGTATTGACTTCTAAATATCAATGTTAAATTATGTCGAACTCAAGTTGGCGAATGTATTTGTTTTTCTACTCCTCATTTGTTCATGTTTGACACGCTGCCTAAGCATTCAAAGACAATCAGGACAATAAAATGATCCTCCTTTTATCAAGAGACAGTTAAGGCTGATCATCCAGTGAGGCATCTAAATTCCATATTGCTGCAATTCTCATTTCAGTAACCATGACTCAGACAAGCAAAGGCTCAGAGGGGAGGTTGTGAAATGTCAGAGAATGACAATGACGCTTTTGAAATTGCAGCCAACCATCTGGTTGAATGTGGAGAAGGATTCAACCTGTTTTCCGCCCTCTGCAATGGAGGAATGTTGAAGCTATGGCTGAGAGATTGACACATCACTGACTGTCATCTGCCTCTCGTCTGCCGTGAAAAGGAGGAACATGTGTGGCTGTCGTGACCAACAAGACACACTCAGTGTTCACCTCTGTCTGAGTAAACACCGCGGCACCTGATGCAAGCTGGGAGCACATTAGACACAGCTGAATGTCCCTTGGGCCCGTGGCCCAGCATGCCAACGGGCCCCCTGCAGGGGACGAGAAACCTAAGACAGAAGCACTGGAATGAGAATAGAAGATCAATGAGACACGTACTTTCTAGATTGTGTATGCATGCATCGTGTTCATCAGGCTGACAGGGTCATTACTGATGCCTCAGTTGCTTTGTTGAGCATTGAGCAATATTAAGTGCCTCTGTGATTCTGATAATGGTTTGCTGATCTATGCCCCCTGTTGCTATCCCCGTCACATTTTTTGTTCTTCCGTGCTGCAAATACAATTCACAACGGTGGCAGATTTACTGATCTAAATTCTCAGTCATTTTTGGAACAATGGGTCCTTGATTTCAAACAGAAGAAGATAAAAGCAAGCTGCTCATTTCTAGGCGGCAACCGGCAGAAATTTTTAATTTGTGCCTTGGCCACAGAGGTAACGCTGACTTACTAGTGTAGCTAGTTAGCTAGTTAGCTTGCCATACTAATGACTGCAGCTTAAATGGCTGCATGTAGCCTGTATAGTGCCTTTATCCATAATGCTGTACAATTTAATTTAGCCATTCACATTGTGCCATGCAACAACTGGGGATTGAACCACCAACCTCATAGTGTTGTATGTTATGTTATGTTATTTAACAATGTTAAATCTGTTCCTTACAATTGAGCTTATGTGTTTTTGGTTTTGGTGAGACTAAAAACAGATACCATCTTCCAAATGATGTAAGCCTCTTGAACATGAGGAGAAATCCAAAGCTTGACAGACCTACTTGTGCCAATGACCTCAAGGATTGCTATGATTGCACAATCGCTATTTGGGAGAATGGTTTGGTAAATGATTTGTTGTTTTATGGCTTTATTTGACTCCCTTCACACCATTGTTTTAGCTGCTATGTAGAGCAGCGCTCCTCAGGTCTGTCCATTTTCTACTTCTTCTCCAGAGTGTATCCTGAACCTTATCTTAACAATAAACTGCCATGATTGCTCCTGACCTCAGTTACCAGAAGCATAATTGACAGCTGTTGGAGCAGGAACATGGCATGGCACAGTGGATTAGACGGTTGAATCCAATCTGGTCTGACCCTCTGATCAATACACTGCCATTTGGAGGTGGCAGAGTGAAGACCAGTGCTCTGTTCACAGGCTCAGAGAGGGAACACAGGGAGATGCTTCTGGGTGCGACTATGAATACTTTTTATTCCCACATCAATTTATATCACTGCTAGAGGCTTCAAGTCCTCAGTTTAACCTGCTGTTTAGGTGCAGCATGAGTTAACAGGGGTGCACACTCAGATTTATGGAGTGAAAGCAGGGTATCTCTTGGCTTTCGTGTAATAATGTAATACTTAATAATGCATCAGGCCATGCTTCTGGATACTACCTACCTAACAGGGCTTCTAAACAAGAAGCCAAGTATGTGCCAGCGGTTATCATGATCAGAATAATTAGGAAGCTGCCTGGATTTGCATATTTGTTGGATTATCCAAAGAAATCCCCCCGCTTGCTGGGCTCCTCCTCAGAGATGTTGCGAATATGATATGCTAAGTAAAAGGAAAATGAAAATGAGCAGCACCCTCTTTTTTAATCCACTAAAAGTATTCTCCCCTACAGTGATTTGTAATAAGCTGTTGTTCTCCCTCTCTCTTACTGTAATAAATAGCTCTGCATTTTTCACTGGTCTGTAGAACTGAGTGTTACATTCCTCCCTCTGGCTGTAATTAGTGGCTGGTTGAGAGAGTGGAACATAGTTACTTTGGGGGCACGTACTTCTTCTGTTTACGGAGGATAATTCACAGCCGCCTATATTGAGCTTCACTTCTTTGTTTGAGAGTCCTGGGATTACAGCATCATCTCTAATTCATGGCCAAGGCAGCAGTGCTGTTCAGAGAGGACACAGCTGTACCGTACTGATGAGTGACGCGTTTGCTGAAAGGATCTGGTTGATTGGTGGTCACCGTGCTGTCCTTTGTTTTGTAACAGGATCATGACGAGTGCTGGGAGGAAATGGCTTTTCAAAGCAGCAGATCCCTTTGTTCTTATATCTGACTGTTTCATGCCTCCTAACTTTCAGCCACCTTGTCTGGATGTGTGCCTGTCAGTCTCACCTTTGACAGTCTGTCTGTTTTTGCAGCCATTTCTCCTAAAAATAACATTTATGTAATACAAATCTGCAACAGGACACGTTTCCTTAATGCTGCCCAGATTACATTTTCATCCACATAAGGAGATATTTGTGTGTAATCTAAGTGCAAAGTCACAACTTATTCACTGACAATGTATTTCACGTATTTGGTTCTGCAGCTTAAAAAAAAAACCTGAGACAGGCTCTGTTCAATTTTTATATTTCTGAAGATTTGATACTATTTGTTTTTTATTTTATTGTCATTCATTATATATGATACATGCTATAACCATTAAATGTATTTACACTCATTTCCTTTATATGGTAGCTTTGCCGTCCACCTTTCCTGCACCATATTCAGATGGTGTGCACATTCACAGGTGATTCACAGCACTGCATTCAAATGACAGGAGCTGGCTTTTGTGCACATGAACATGTCATATAATGATACAGTCTGGGAGAGTGAAACATATTTCTCATTGTTAAAGTATAATCCTTTAAATTTATATTTATCTTTTAACACTAAGTTATTTCTTCAAATGTATACAGTATGTTATCAATCTGCATTAGTGGATTTGTCCCCCAAAAAAGAATTTGCCAACAATAGCAAACTGAAAAAAAAGTTTAAGCTTTCAAAAACTTCAGTAGGGGTAATTAAAGCAGACATTTATGTACAGTATAGATAAAAATGTCACAGATTGTTACTGTAGTTAAATTGAAGCCTTGTTTGTCTCACCACAGTGGATCTGCGCAAAGGCCTTCTCCACTGACAACATTTCAAATGCTGCCGCTGCCATCCTTGCAGGATATCATCAAGTACATGAATCGATGCGATTGCCTCTCAGGCCAGTGTAACTGGAATGTACTTTCAGTGCGATTCAGCTGAAACTCTGACAGCACCATCTCCACTAATTTCCCCTGTGCCTGTGAACCGCACTGTGAATGATGCCAGCCATGCCAAACAGTGTCCTTAAACTTCGCATTACCTATCATCCCATCCATAACACCCCTTTTATATATTTATTTTTCCATCTTTCCGGTGTTAATAGATTTTATGCAAACGGTATCCCTGTTGCAATTTGCATTTCATCACCTCACAGATTGGGTCTTTTTTCTTAATTCCTTTTCATATTGCCTTCCTGTCCTTTTGCACTGTTATTAGCTGCAAATGTTGGGTACTCAGTCTTCCACAATGACCTGTGCTCATTACACTGAACCCACATCAATAAGCTAATAATTCAACCTCTGTCCTGATGGATGCTGATGTATGTACTAATCACCTTTGTCCTGATGCGAAACCTATGGAAAATCAGTAATGTATTCATTAACTTAATTGTACACAGTGGGTGTAATTTATACAACCTTGAGTATGATCAATTATCATTCAAATCAATTTTTTTTCTGTCAAAGTCTATTGAATAACTGATATGGGTAGCATCATGGCTCAACTGTGATGTTCACATGAGATATTTTATTGAACAAGCACAAGGTCATGTTGTTCAATAAGTATGTTATGTTTGGCAAAGCCGACCATGTGCTTTGCGGTCTGTGAAGCTGGAGTCCAAAATGAAATTGCTTGTTTTTGAGTCTCCATTGCTTTTTATTACTAAATTGAGTCCTTGGCCACAGAAACACATGGGCTGAGACACAGATTCAGCAAAAACAATATAACAGTTATTGTACATTAACTACCTAAACTGATTTATTAAGAACTAGAACCCTAAGAGGGAGGAAGAGGAAAGGAAAGACAGCTGTATCACACCTAGGAAGCCAACCACAGGGTACTAGGAGTATCCTACCTTTCAAACCGAAACCAATAACTCAAATAAAAACACCATGCTAAGAAAATGTGCCAAAACAAACCATAGCAACTACCATCAAAAGTGAGAAGACTCCCAGCATTCCTCCCACACAATCTGCAGTGGTAGAAGCAAAGATGTAAAATCTATAATCAACCTAAAACGATCTACCGACACAATAAAGTTAAAATGAACTGTACTAAAACAAATTGTGTTAAAGTAGATGGCAGCCAGTGCTTTGCCAATAAACAAACAAGAGCATTGTTACAAGTGAGGGTGGAAGGTGAACTTGAATTTGCCATTTTTTTTTATTAATAACTTACCTTGCAAGGTACTGGTTCCTAGTTCTAATGCTACAATAAAAGTTATGGCAGACCCACTTTTAATTTATCTATGTGCACCTTTACAATTAAAATATTAAAATGGCTATAAAAACTATCAATTATTAAATGAAAGGTTTGGGCTAACTACAGCCATGAATACACAGATAGTACAAAGCACAACAAAGTCTTCATTCTGACACACCTGCTCCCTATAAGCCTACTACTTTGTTGCTCTCCCATTGACCACCACCCCTACACGGGTCCTAGTGTCTCCCTGCTGCATATGCATCAATGCTTAAGGGTTGCTGTGTGATGATTGATGATTTTTTTTAATCAAATAATGTGTTTACTGTATATGCTAGCAAACTCCAAATGATACAAACAAAACAAAAAGTACGGTACAGCACAATACACCAATTACCGATGTGTGCAACCACGGAGAACTCACTGTGGGAAGAGTAACACTGGTCAAAAACGATACAGAGAGATACAGGATGCAGTATTAAAGCAGAGAGCTAAATTGAACTGAAGCTAAATCTGTGTTTGTTCATATATTTGACTTTGTAGGTGTCGTCTGACAGTCCTCTACAGAATTCAACCACTCGGTGGTTTCATACAGTTATACAAAAGTGTTTCATTGTGCATAGCACTGTGAACCGTTACAGCCTCTGAGGATGTGTGTCTACAGGCGATATGATGGGCATGTGACCCTGTCCGTGTGTGTGTGTGTGTGTGTGTGTGTGTGTGTGTGTGTGTGTGTGTGTGTGTGTGTGTGTGTGTGTGTGTGTGTGTGTGTGTGTGTGTGTGTGTGTGTGTGTGTGTGTGTGTGTGTGTGTGTGTGTAGCCTGGCCACACACAACGTTTGGTGATACTCACTAGATTTGATTTTCTGCGATGCTCAGTTTCTTTTGTTACTGACTGCACTGTTTACTGATTTTGTAATGAGGTGGTTGTTTTGACTGATGAACCTAATATCGTGATGTGATTGTCTTTGTGCTTTATGCAGATTCTTTTTTTGGGATGAAATTAATTTGCCAATGGTTAAGCTAAATTTATCTAATTGATCTTGGCTGTTTTGTTAAATAAGTAACACTACTTTCATGACCTTTAACATCCCTTAAGTTACAGAGAGAGAAATAGTGCAAATTAAGGAGACACAATTATTTCCAAACACCGTTTCATTGCAACATTAAAGCACACATAAAGTAGCTATAAGGAAAGTGTGAGTCAGCAATTAGTGTAATCAGAGTGTGTTTTATAGTGTTGTTGTTATGGGGCTGTCCCTGAAAGCCCACCTGCTACCTCCTCATCCACTTATCTCCTATCTTGGCTCACTGCTGCTGCCACTGTCGTAACAGAGACGGGGAGGCCTCCCTGTAATGAGAGAGGCGCAGAAAGAGGTTGCAGAAGTGCGTGAAGCATTGTCATTACCGCCACAACGGCTCCAGTGGACATGCTGTGATCATCTGGAAGTCGATCCCAGAGCAGCCGGCAGGGCTGAGCTGTTCCTCTGCGGTTGGTCAATACGACTTGTCAGTCACAACAAACCAATTTAAAGTTGACAATTGCGTTCCAATGTCAGATATCCACATCCGGAAAATTGAAAGTGACACTTAGTCTCATGAAATGATTGATCGAGCAAAATCAATTAAAAAACACTTAATTTAGCAGGCAATTGAAGTACTTTGTAAAATCAAATTATAACATTTATACAGTGTAGTTCTTGATGTTTTAGGGATATTAATTAGAAAGAATGCCAAAATGTGCTCACATAGTGACACTCAGTACATTGCTGTCTTTCCAGTGGATTATCAAAGTGACATTGGTTTGGCAGTTGTAGAATTATCATTATTTCAAGACAGTCAGTCATATTCTGTCCAAACTGCTTGTTGGATGGTCAGATAGCTTCGGAAACGCTACTTCATCTTACATCATGTGTCCGATCACTTCTTCAAAAAAAACTTTTTGACCTGACGAAAATCTGACCTGGATCTTGGTCTTTTTGAATAGATATTGTGGCTTGGAGTCAGTATGCAGGCATTTCATGTTTCAGTGGAATCAATCTTTTCATCTAAGGGCCAGTTGTCTGGTCCGTCAGAACTAGTTAATACGATGACATCAAACGTTTAAAGCGTTTATAGTTGTTCCAGACGGCCACGCTGGAAGGAAGTGAAAAGCTGGTTGAGAATTTTTTGGGGCTTGGAATTAGTGTATAGGAGTTACCTTTTTCTTTGATGCTGCTTTTTAAATCGCACCTGTGATGTGCTTATAAGTCCACCAAGTCAAGGTTGATACTATAAACTGTAAATATTATATTTCTTAAATATAATATTTATATTTTTAAATGTCTGTGTCATATTCAGATTCAGTCAGGCAGGCAGTGTGTCTGCAGAAATGAAAACCAAGATGTTCCGCAGCTGCCATGCACACGCCACACATCCAGTGTGTTCCAGCAAAGAAGATATGACGTGTTAATCTGAGAGCTCTAGAGGTGCTGGTCGGCAGAGCTGCATTTGGACAGAGGTGGTTCCCCCCTTTTTCAAGTATTTGCGCTAAGCTAACATAACCGGCCGCGGGCTAGCCTTAAGAGTGGATCTTCTCGTTGACTCTTGGCAAGAAAGTGATTAAATATACTTCCCAAAATGTCGAACTATTATTTAACAAGGAAAGTGACTGACTGTCAAACAAAGCACTTTTGAAAAAGGAAATTTTTGCAGGATAACTGTCGAGGAGGGTTTCATCGTGAGTGAATCTTTGAGCAGCAGATCATCCGTCTGCTGTTAAAGAAAAAAAAGAGAGAGAGAGAGAGAAAATAGGAGATCTGGAGAACTGGATGTACTATCTTTCTGAAAGTCATTTGGGAACACAAGTCCTACATCAGATCTCTAGAGCCAATTTTTCAGCCTATTACTAACACTCCACAACATATTACTTCTCTCACATAATATATGTCACTTACACATACAGGAGCACAGAAGCATACTCCTTGTAATAACCTTGCGGTGAATCCCTTAAGGAACGAGATATTAACTGAGAACGGCTGTGAAACTATGTTTTTTGATGAGGGTTCAGTGAAATCGAAATGGCCATGGAATTCAGTGATGAATGATCGCCATCTAATAGTAGGGTTTCACTCCTCTATTACAGCAGTTTTGATCTATAATAATTGTCATACATGAGATGTGCGCCTTTTTAGCAGTTATACTAAAAAGTACATTTTGCCCTGATGGACAAGAGAAAGATTGAAAAATAAAAGAACATGTGGATTAAAAATGGATGACACAAGAATTCATTATTTTCATCTTCTAGTAATAATCTGCACTTGAGTGAAAGCAACCATCTCTGTGTTTCTCTGTGAGCAAACACTGACCTGTGTCTCCTGTGAGTGTGGGCTAGCTACAGCTCCTTGATGAATCACAGAGGCAGCAGTTAAAGAAACAGAGTGGGGGTCTCGCTTGACTGATTGCAACATGGAAAGTCCAATTCAAATGATTCCCAGAGGCAGTTTGTGTTATATTGTGGTGTGATCTCTTGATAAACTGTAAGCAACCATTTTGTTTATGAATTAATTTTGACATCAGGTTTTTAGCGATTAGCGGAAAGGATCCAATCTCGGAGTTGTTGTTGTTGTTGTGGTTTTAAGACTGCTTCTGCACCCTTGGGTGATATCTTAACCACAACATATTACTGTAGAACAAATGATTAAAAATGGTTGGCAAACTTGTTTAGAATTGAATGAATGCCATTCAGGCACATCTAGCACATCTAGCAGTCCAAGTAACAAATTTCACATTACAGTGGCAGAGCAGGGAAGTGGGATTTAGGCTGAAAGAAATATTTTTGATTAAAAACAGCAGAGCACAAATCAAGATTTACACAGTGATGAAAAACGGGATTATGGATTTGTTCAAAAGCTTTGGCATGTCACACAAGTAAGCAGCACAGTCTGTATCAGTGTTCAAATACTTAATGCACGCCATCACTTGATCTGATTGTTGTTTCAGTAAGTGCATGTTTATAGCTCTTGTTTTGTTCTTGGTTTAGAACAATGTTTTGTGTTTTAATTTTAACTCAGGCAAGTTTTCCCACACAGCAACTCATTCACCACAGCCTGGGCTTGAGGCCACTAAAGCATCCCCCTCTTGCTTGCTTCAGTAATATATAAGCTGGAGCTGGGCCGTATCTTCAGCTATCCCCTCTGTAATGTTTCAGACTTACTTTGTATTAGGTGTTGACCAATCTCAACTACTGCAGGCTCTATGTGGCAGGAGAAAGTGGAGTTAATGAAGCAGTCACATCCTGGGAACAAGTAAAAGACGAAAGACAACCTGTGATTTCGTGGTTAAAATAGCAGTAGGAATAAAATCCTTTTTATAAATACTTTTTTATTGTCAAAAATATCGTAAAACACCTCCCAGGGGGGAGCAATTCAAACTGATCATACAGGGGCTAGTTATTACAAATAGAATACTCTGACTAACAAAAAATGATTTAAAGATGCTGAAAACATTTTTGTCTGTAAAACTGTTCTCCTCAGCTCTGTAGTTGTTGCCCTTAGCTGGAGAAATCTTGAATTTCTTACAAGCTCACATGACCAATAAAAGGCTGTTATTTGCTCATAAATCCTAAGATGTTTTCCATGTTTTCTCTGTGTATGACCATGTAATGGGTATAGTGTCTAAATACATGTAACTATTTACTAGGGGATTAGTGTAATGACTGTAGTTTTACACGTGGTGAGCTGTTGTGTTGTTTGTTGCCTTCTACCTCTTATTAGTCAATCATGAGGCAACATCAAGTTTCTTAGTTAGTGATTGGTGGGGAGAGAACGACAGCAGAGCGAGATGAAGGGGTGTGTGAGAACAGTACGTTAGTTTCTGTCTCGGTGAGAGGACAGAGAGAAATTCACAGTGTTTACAGGAACGTTAGCTGTGAAATTTTTGTGATATGAATAATATTGAAGTCATGAGACACAGTGAGTTGCAGTCACAGCTATTTTAAGTTAAATGCAGTTTTCAGATTATCGAAGTTCAGTGTGCTAACAGCCCTGCTGCTGGAAAGCTATTGCTTGTGGACTTTATTATTTTTGGCATTAACCTTCAGCTAGTACCGTAATGGATATCATCAACCCCAACAACGGACAAGAGGAAACCAGAAGTGGCCCAGCTGCACCTCTGGCAATGAGGGAGGAGAGACTTTCTTCATCATTTGCCGAGGGTTTGATGTGTGGAGCCACCTTTCTAGTGGAAAAAGAACAGTGGTAAACCGAACTGCTGGAGGGTGAAAAAGTGATGTACGATACCACGACTTC
This sequence comes from Seriola aureovittata, assembly GCF_021018895.1. Lineage (NCBI taxonomy): Eukaryota > Metazoa > Chordata > Actinopteri > Carangiformes > Carangidae > Seriola > Seriola aureovittata. The sequence goes on along the minus strand of NC_079371.1, from coordinate 6,476,541 downwards.
CTCTCTGATACCAAGTAAAACTCAGGGTATCTCCGATACCAATATGATAACAATACTTTGTACAAAATTTATCTAGAAGAGAGACATCAACAGGTTGACTAACTATAGAATGCCATGTCATTCAAATGGAAATAACCTGTGAAATTCATAATGACATAGATAAATGCCATAATAAATGCATAAATGAGCCAATACATACATTTTGAAATAATCTGTCAGCTGTCAGTCTTAACAAATGAGACTGGGTCAGTGAACATCATTGGCTGAGCAGAGGCCTACATTTAGTAAGGATCGGTTTGTTGCCTGTGGAGTAAATCAATTAAATTACATACGTAAGTGTCATTAGAATTTACAGTACTGGCAATAAAACAGCCATTTCAGCATCCTAGGGTTTGAAAATAATAATACAACTGAGAAATATTTTATTGAACTGATGTGAGGTGTTCGCTGGGACACAAATTTCACTCAAAGCCAAAATCAAAAGTTGCAGCCCTGATCTTCACATATCTATTTATTGTAGCATTTATTTATTTATTTCAATTTGAATGATACAGCATTATGTGGTTTTGGGGAAATCCAGTGGTTTGAACATCAACACACAAGCTGAAGTCCAGACAGATGTGAATAACTTTCCCACGGTCAGTGGCTGTGAAAAACGTCGCCAGTAGCTACACACTCTCTCTCTCTCTCTCTCTCTCTCTCTCTCTCTCTGTACCTGGATAATTCCTGCCACTGCCTAAGGCGTCTGTGAGTGAAGTCTGTTTCTCCCTAGCAGCACCTCTCCTCTTCCTCTCTTGCTGCATAGCCTCATCATTTTCTGTATTGTGATTAAGTTTCAAATGCTTAACAAGGTTTGTGGTGTTGCCAAGGCACCTCACAATCCTCCCACACACATCACATACAGCGTTGCTGCTGTGATGAGAACTGAAAAAGTTCCACACAAGACCAAATTTACAGCCAGCCGTCATCAATGTCAACACTCAGTTCAGTGGTTTACGCATTTTTAGAGCCATAGTTCATGCAGACACGCAGAAGTTCCTATCTTTATTTAGACTAGATCGTGGTGATAGTGTAGTTACTTTCTACTGTTTCCCTGCAGATAATAAATTACACATTCATCCCAAATTATGAAGTTCCACCATTAGTGTAGGTGCAATTTCATATGGCTGGATCCATTTTAATAGGTTTTTGAGTGAGTTAACTGAAAGTGCGCTATTTGAAAGTTTTCTCTGCAACCAAACGTGGTTTATTTCTGGGAGCAGGTGGTGGTGATTGTTGCTTGACGGTTCAGCCATTGTTGCATTTACAAGACAAGAGGAAAGCGACGAGACAGGCGGAGGCTCACTGGTTAGCATGCTAACTTCAGTCGAAGAAAAGGCCATGATAGAGAATGAGTTAACATTGACATTGCTTTCCAACACTGGAGATAGCTCTTCGTGAGTAAAGGAATGAAGTTGAATGCTGAACTCTCAGTGTTGCTTCTAGACTGATAAGTAAACAGCTGTTTATGCTAAAGTTAGCTATGTAGCAATAGCAAAACTTACAAATGGCTCCTTTAAGGGGCGTTCAGTTGAATATTTCCCCACAGAAAGGAAAAGAGTGAAACCCCCAACTAGTGTAGATGTTTATGTAAGATTTGCCAAGTGGACAGTTACTGTATTTTATATTATTACTATTTAGGCCTGATTTTTGTTTAATACATTTTCTATTTTGAGGATTTAAATGTTCAGCGTCATTCTATTTTACCAATGTGAATCATTCGGAGGGGGTTTAAATATGCTTCATTAGTGTGACCACACAGGCAGTTTGAGAGTCTGTATTCTTTTGCAAAGTAGAGAGCCACCCACTCAATAGAGTAGCATGTCACTATTATCAGAAGTATAGGGTACAGTTAGTGATGCTATTGGGTGTAAGTAAATAAATCTAGAGCACTGTTCTTAAACCAGACTTAATAGACTTAATGTATGTGGCTGTTTTTTGAGCGCTCCCTTAAAGAACCAATTGTATAAACATATGAGTAAATACTCATTTTTAAGTGTCTCTGACTGAGCTAATATAGCATGTTACCACTGTTACAAGGCTAGAATAATGGGTGTTACCATGCTGATTAATGCGTGAATGCTCCCAAGTGTGAATGATGGGAGGTTTTCTTGTTCTTCCATCTTGCTGGCATTGGGCGAGTGCAGCAAAGCATTTAGACAGAAAACAAATGATGAAACATGAGCAACATGAGTTTGATAGCAAGATATACTAAATTCGTAGTAATAAAGCATGGCTCTGAATGAAATATGTGGACAGTGTAAGTGCAAGCCTGAAGTGCTTATTACATAAGATGAGTCTGGAGCAGAGTGCGATCACTAGAGGTCCACTGCCGCCTCGGTCACTATCAGGGCCCTGAAGAGAGATAGAGGAGAACTCATCATTCAAAACCCAGTCACCCATCTCTCCCTCACTCTATCGCTCTGTCTGGTTCTGTCTATATCTGCCTCTCTGTCTGATTCACTCCCTCTCTCTCTCTCTCCCTCTCTCTCTCTCTGCATTGCCAGGCCGTGCTGAGGCCAGAGACAGTCATGTGGATTTGGGAGCTTCGAGCCAAGCGGCCTCCCAGGGAAATTACCTCGAGCTTGCTGGGCATTTAATGAGGTTCACAATGATTTATGTTGCCTTGTGTACAGAAAATAGAATCAGGGCCCCGCATATTGGTTTGTAACTGATTAATTTCACACTCTTATTTTAGCCTGAATACATTTTGATATCATATTGACAACAGTGTGGTATCCTCCACTTATTGCTTTACGAGGAGGGAAATTAAAGGTCTACAAAATTAAGCACATGGATCCCTGTCTGAGCGTTGTCTTGCAGTGGTCTGTACTGTTTTTCCTTTGTTGGGGAAAACTTCAAGGTGAAAAGGTCTGGCATCAAATGAATAAACCAGAGCCCCATATGTGCCAAACTCAGCTCAGCTTCCCCTCTATTTCTGCCTCTTTTTCTCATGTATCATCACAAGTCGCTGCAGTGTCTCTAACAGTGACCACATACACACACACACACACGCCCATGTGCATGCTCACGCACAGCAGTAAGATATTTGTCTCCTTTGACATTGGGAAGCGAGACACACACTCCTGTCTGTAAAAGAGTAGATATTATTTACTGTCAAGTTACCACTGGGCATTTATTCCTCAGGACCCTGCATGAGTCACTGTCAAGTTTTAATTTATTAAAGCTGTCAAGTTATTAGTGTCGAATACTTTGAGCTGTCTCTGGGAGCATTTTTCCACTCTTATTTCCACCTGCTGTCTCATTCAGCTGGGTGATACCAGGCCTGCTGGCTATATTCTAGCTGCAGATGAAGCCAAGCAGTCAGTCTTGCGTCCAGGGGGAACAATGGATTATCTAGCATCAAGCCTGCTCCTTTCCTTCTCAATTTAAAAGCCAACAAGTCTATCTAAACATCAGTTAATAACATGGCACTTCTCTGTTGGCCAGATCTTTTCATCTGCTTCAATTAGGGGCTCCTCTTATTGACCTGCAATTTGAAAAGGACCCTCTCTTGTGGCAAGTCCAAACCAACATGTCGTTCATGGTCAGCAAAGGCTTGTTGACCAAGATTAGCAGTAACCTCAGCTCTGTGATGGGATCTAATGAAAATGAAAGCCCAAGGTCACACAGTTCCAAAAATTTTAAGTATTTCTTTATAGAAGAGAAGTTTTATTTTCTCAAAATCAGAGTGCTTATCTTCAGAGGGAAGCAAGAGTAGCTATCTAAAGTAAGAAAAGTATCGCTTCACTTCATCAGGATTTTGTGCCTGTCTCAATATCCTTTTCTCCAAACCCCCTTTCCCAAAACTAAACAGAAGTGAGTGTGATCTGTGCAAATAATCTCACAAACAACTGTCAGCAAAATGTTCAAGGATGATTCTTTCTTCTTCTTTTTTTTTTTTTTTTTAGCTCGTATCAGCAAAGCTAGAGTATCATTAGCATAAGTTAATGAAAAACATCCCCTGTAATATATCCAACAGGTTAGCTTCACTATGTGAATTTGAACCAGTCTATAAGATCAACAGCAGTGAGACAGACAGTAGCAGTAGTTATATTGGTATCACTTTCTGATAAGTCACCTTTAGTAACGGGTTCATAAGTTGTACTGTTATTAATGGTTAACAAATAATTTATTGATGCTTTTTAAGTCAGTTATAAGCCATTACTGAGCACAACCTTTGGAGTTGCAAGGTTGAGACAATCCCCCTGGTGCTGTTAGTCCTCCTTCTCTTTTCACCTCTTTAATTCATCAGGAAGAGCAAACTGTTCAAACTGTGACTGTACGAAAAAGAGCCACAACCATTTATTAACAGGATTTTTTACAACCTGGCAAACCCAAAAGTTTTTCCTTTAATGGCTTATAATGAATCTATAAGGAATTGTGAAAAGTAACATTTACTGTACTTAAGTGCAATATTGAGGTAGTTTTACTTGAGTATTTCCATATTAAAGTACAGTTGATGTGTTTTGTAACCTGTGGACAGAGCAAGGCCTGCAATTACACCTCTCTCCAGTCTTTATGATAAGATAAGCAAACCAGCTGCTGCCTGTAGCTTCATATTTAACTGTCAAATGTGAGAGTGGTATCAATCTTCTCATCTAACTCTCTGCCAGAAACTGAGTAAGCACATTTTTCCACAATGTCAAATTAATCCTTTAGACATAATGTTCTGATTTAAAGTTTAGGGAGACAGGTGTCTGGATTTGTAGAGTTTGAATTTCCTGTCCAAATCACTGAAATAGCACAATGTAAATTCAGGTTTAGGGTGGCCCATAATGACACCTGAGCTATAAATACGAGCTGCAAAGGGACCTACCACTTTAATAATTCCTAATCATACTTTTCACCAGTCCTGCAGCCTCTGCTGTTCTCCACTGTGATCACTGTCCAGCACCGAGGCAGAGGGGAAACCGAATCTTTAGAAGTGTCCAAGTATCAGGCATTAGTCACATCCACTCTGCCAACACTGCATATTTCGCTCCTTTGCACTTGGGCACCTCTGGGGCCCACAGACAAATGCATCAACATGCACAAACACACAACCTGAATGCATATTTTTATATTGCACCTGTGCACATAAGCGTGTGCACACATGAATACAAGCCTCCCACCTGTTCTCACTGCTCAACAACACTGAGCTCCCTTTCCCCCTCTCTGCATAACAGACGTGGCTGCCAAAATGTTCCCATAGCCACACTGTTACTTCACTCTGTGCAATATTGCTCGTATTAAGATCCATTTAGGTGAACATATGCTGTTCTTTTACCGGATCATATTTATTAGATTTCACTTTTTGAAGCCTTGTGAGGGACTTTGAATATTTTTTCTTGGCATACGTCATAAATTATAGATATTTTTGAATCATTGTTTGTGAGTTCTGTGGAAGAGAAAGGTCCCTTTATACCAGCAGAAAACTATTGATTTATTACCTCAAAGGTCTAAGATTTCATTGATTTTCAGGTTAAGCTCTGTTTTCCCCATTTGGTCTTGAGAATGTTGTTGATGGACAGCCAAAGCCAGACAGCCTGACACTATCTAAAACTGCCATGGGTGTCTTGAGAGGTGACAGAAGGCAAATAGACTAATGTCACCCACCCAGTGAATCGCTCATGTTACACTGGCTGACATTGTCCACTGCAGCAAGCACCTACCCCACTCAATAACTAATTACAATGTCTTTAGCTTCATCTGCCTCCTCTCTACCTCCAACCTTTACTCTTTTCAAAGGAGAGTCAAAGGACAGGATGTCTAGTAATTAAAAAGGCTGACTAATGGTGGCTTGAGCACAAAGTCCCCTTTTCACTCTCCAACTTTGACACATCAACCAGATCAAGTGCTGCTATACTCCTAATACTGCTAATTGTAATACATACAATGCAATATATACAATATATAAGGTGTTTTAATTCTGATTTGAAATGCTCAACAAACATAATATACATTAGATTTAACCATTTGATTTCAGGTCATGTCAGGGGGTATTATATGGTTTATTTCATGACATTATTATTTCATGACAACAGCTACTGCTTTCCTTAATTTTATATGTACAATTGATGTATTATTATAGACTAAAGGCCCTGCACACCCACATGGGTGTTTGGATTTATGTGTCTGAATAGACGGCAAGCCAAGAGGTTTTTGCGCCCAAACTTAACCAAACCTTACCCAAAGAAGTGACATATAAGAAAATGATTTTTACATTAATCCTTTATGTTATGGTCATGTGCACTTCAGAAAATGTTGCTAAAATTGCTTATTCTTAATCTATTGAATGGGTGGAAGATCTGATTTGACGATATATCAGTAAGTGAGACACTTACTTTAGATTTTGGTAATTTTATCCTAATTAGATAATTAACTTTGAGGACAAACAGAAGTGGTCCAAAAGAGGACAAGGATGACGTTCAACACATGGTGTTATCATGGATGTCATAGTTACACGGTACAGTATGTAAGTGGACAATTATGCCACAAGAGCAACTATGAGACACACACTAGGCAATCACAGATATATAACTGTATCTTTTTGGAAAATCTGAGTAAATTAATTAAAATATTGTTTTATCTATCCAACTGCTAAATATCATGTTTAAATATCATTACTGTCTCCTCTATGGCTTTGATAGAGGAGGTGACAGCAGGCAGAGGAGAAAACACTGTCACTGGTTTATTCCTGTGGGAAAGCCTCTCAGGGAAAAGATGGCAGAAGGTCATCTGAATCTATATTAGATCACCTTTTCTTCACCCGAATAACTTTACACATTCTCCCTCCTCTGGATCTCCCTGTCAATGGTGCTGAGCATTCCTGGTGCAAATTATTGTCATGGGTATAAATAGGCTGACAGCCTGGCAGGGGCAGGTGGTCTAATCTGCCAGTTCAGTGTCCTCCTCACTGCCTGGCACAGCGCTGTGGCTCTGAAGTGGATGTTTTACCCACATTCATTGTGACCTCAGATTGTCCACAGATGGCTAATTCCCAGGCAAAATGTAATGAAGCAGCTCTTTTCATGAATAGATGACTCCTTAAACCTAATGATAGTCACTACAATTAATTCCCTCAAAACATGTTTTTTTTCTGTAAAATGGCAAAATAACCAAAAATGCACCAAATGTAATACTTAGATTAGAAACTTAATTTCAAAGTGCTGCTTTAAATTACATAATTTACATTAGCATACTTGTTATGCTGCTTAGTTACAGTGATTTTATGCAACAACTCAGAGTTGCTCCTTAATGTAAAAGATTGTTGTTCACATTTACCTTTTAATTGATTAGCCTTGTGAATGTGATTGTACTTGTCAGATTGTTTTTCATCCAAAAAGATCACAATTGTGATCCTGAGAAATTACCCTAGTTTTATATGTTTTGATCTAAAGTAGTGTGTGAGGAAGATAAATTGAGCTGACAGTTTACAGGTTTGCCCAATAAGCAGTTTAACAAAGTCCTGGTACATGAAGCGCAGTTTAGTTTAGGTTTAATGTATTTCTCAAGGACACATTGAGATTCAGAAAGGATTGAACCAATTAGCAAAACTAATATATATATATAACTTGCTAATTGGTTCATATATATATACAGTATATATTCAACCTGTTCTATTTAACTAGGTAATGAGATTGAAGTTGGTGGATAGCAGCAGCCTACGATGTACAGGCTGGTTGGATTGGAGGTAGCTCGGGGTCACTTGTTGAAAACACCTTTATAGCTAATGGCAAAAGTCCACCTGAGCTATAGTTGCCTGATCTTTTTTTTTACAGTGTCACTGATCACTAAACCCTTGAAATGTTTGAAATGCTGGCAATAGAATAGCACAGAAGACGTGTAATCTATTAATAGTTGGAATGTAAAATGTGTGTGAAAGTAGATCTAATAACAGGTCTTTGTGTTGTTGAAGATATGAGAAGTTTCAAGCCAGTCCAAAGGCAGCTACACACTGATTGTGTTAACATGAGTGAAGAGCTCTTCAGAGAGAAAAAGTGGGATGAGATATTGTCATACATTTTCAATATAGCTTTGCAGCGATCTGAAGCACCTTGGTAAAGGATCACTTCAAAAGGATTCACTGATTTGTGATACAATGTGGGCTTTTTAATATCTATGTAGCCTGTGACTTAGTAAGGAATGATATGTGGTGGAATAAATATTCTGGGTCATACAGGCATAACTAACATCAATTAATAATTCATAATAATAATAATAATTCATAAAGGAAGACCCAGGATAAAATGTATTAATAAGGTGTTGGGCTCACACAAATCATCAGAACACCTTCAGTGTTCGTATAGGCAAAGATACAAATCCCTGAACACACTATTATACCAGAAGATGATCTCTTATTTAGTGTTTTGAGGATGGAGGCACTTGAGATGGAACACATCGTTCCAAAATGTCCTATAAGTTTTTAGTTGGTTTCAGATCCAGTGACTGTGAAGGCCAAAACACATTTACACCATTTTCAAACTCATCGAGCCATTCAGCGATGTAAAACTGATACGGTGAAGGTGTTGACAAACACTGGCTTCTTGACATATCCAGCAGGTATGTAGCAACATTAGCATTCATATGGAGTCCTGCTGGTGTTAATCATGTGAATGTAATCTGTAATATGATTTTAGCTCTGTTTTTGGCCTCTAACAACTCCTGAGAAAAATATCTGTAAAGTAATAAACTATAAACTTTATATTATTTGTCACAGAAATGTCACAAACATAACCTGCATTAAAAACTAAATATGGTAATTTATGCAAAATATTTGGATATTGTTACTGACCTTAAGTCATGTGAAGAAATATGTGCAGAAAACTGTTTAGGGATAGATAAAGAAATTGACTTCTGGGAGTTGTTGATCACAACTAATAGGACTTTTAAAATGAATACTAAACATAAATTAATTGGTAAAATGCAGATTTCTTTATTGTGCCTCCATCAAGTCCCCAATTCTCTTGTCCTATCCCGCCAACCCCCCGTCTGTATACCTGTTTACCTGCTTCCAACCATTTCTTCTCCCTCCGCGCCCTTAATTTCTCCAGTCATGGAGTCCAACCTGTCACCTACAGACATGTTGATGTCTAATGGTTGTGGGAGCATTTCCTACAATGCCTGCAGCAAACAGGAAGCCTGATGGGCTGCTGGGAGAACAGAGGGAGGGTTTATCTGGGAAGGCAGGCCTTCCCTCTATCACCATGCCAATAGAGACAGCAGCACAGAGCCCGGCGCTCCACAGCCAGATAAGGCCCCCAGACAGAGCAGCACAGCAGCTACACCCCTCTCACTACAATGGATGGGACAGGCCAGACACAGTACGTGACCAACAACTCTGACAGCCCTGCACTTCCCCAAAACACCTGAGCTGTGTACAGCTCATTCTACAAAGAGTCGAGATTCTCATTACTACTCAATGATACAGAGGTAGAATATCACAATTTTGATAATACTTCTAAAAACAGATTTTTTTTGTGTCCTCTATGGATGAAGGTAATAAAACTTTTTTACCAACTAGAGGTTGAATGAATGTGTTTCTTCAGTTCTCTCAAAGGGGTTTCTCATGGATTTTGAATGTAACAAGTTACTGATTTACTTGAAACATTTAAATTCCTTATATGTTCGTCTGCTCAACTCACACAACTCATGCAGGAGAGATAGAATATTGAACTTAACTTAATTTAAAGCTACACTGATCAATATTTCAACTATATTAGCATTGGTGAAATGACTTCATGTTACGTGAAAGGGGTCACTTATAGTGACAGACCCGCAATAAAATCTCTACTGACTCTGCAGGTCCAGTCAGTTCTACAGAGCATTTTAGCATCATTCTGCCTGCCATGTGTTGTTAACTTTAGATTAATGAAGATACCTGGGTTAATTGATGTTTTGGTCACTTAGCGGCTGCGCAACAACACAACACTGACAAATGATCACCTCACATAGCAACATTAGCATTCATTAGGAGTGAGTAAAGTTGTGGGACATAAGAATCAAAGCACTGCGTAATAATTCTCTGTGAGTTTGTCACTAACAGCAACATCTGTCACATTACCTGAAGGGATTTTTTTCCCCCATTGTTAATATTATATAAATATTGTATAATATAAATAAATAAGTTGTTATTTTGACGATATACACTTTACACATATATATAGCCCTTTTTCACATTTTACTATGTTGTAGCCTAATGCTAAATTCATGTTTCCCTCATCAATCTACACTCAATACACCGTTATGACAAAGAAAAACTAAATTTTGGAAATTTTTGCAAATTCATTCAAAGGAAAAACTGAAATATGACATTAACTGTAATCAGACCCTTTACTCAGTACTCAGTGGAAGCAGCATGATGCTGCCACCCCCACGCTTCACGGGTGGGATGGTATTGAGCAGGTGATGAGCGGGGCCTGGTTTCCTCCCGATATGACAGTTAGAATTGAGGCCAAAGAGTTTGATCTTAGTTTCATCAGACGAGAGAATGTTGTTTCTTGAGTCCTGCAGGTGCTTTTTTGCGAACTCCAAATGGCTTTCATGTGTCTTTCACTAAGAAGAGGTTCCCAGAGGCCAGAGCGCTGCAATGATAGTTGTCCTTCTCAAAGTTCCTTCCATCTCCATACAGGATCTCTGGAGCTCAGTTCGTCACCCCCGATTGCTCAGTTCGGCTGGGCGGCCAGTTCTAGGAAGAGTCCTGGTTGTTCCAAACTTCTTCCATGTAAGAATTATGGAGGCCACTGTGTGCTCGGGAACCTTCAATTCAACAGAGATGTTTGTGTAGCCTTCCTCAGATCTGTGCATCAACACAGTCCTGTCTCTGAGCTCTGCAGTTCATTCTTCCTCATGACTTGGTTTTTGCTCTGATATGCATTATCAGCTGGGAGACTTTATATAGACGCATGTATGTGAAAGGAGAATATGTATGGATGAGAGAGGCCCAGAACATATTATGTCCTGTATAGCCCCTCACAATCATCCTTTGAATGTTATCATGCTCTGTGTGTGTATGTCATGTATATTTAAGAAACTGAACACAAATACTCATTGTTGAACATGTTGTATTTAAAAATGTAGAAAGTTGTGTTTGTTTGTTTTTTCCCTGCTTTTTTCTTTTGCCTCATCACTGTTGCTGCAGGGTCCCCTGTGTGTGTACAAGGTCTTATGGGAAATAACCACATTCAGTGCATTCTGTACTGGGAAATCCAGTTCTGTGTTTGGCCAACCATGTCAGGCACTTAAATCACAGAGGGCCTGAATCCCTCTGGGCCTTTCCTGCCTGTCACCATGAATGTAAAGGCAGGCTTTATCTCCTAAGACTTAAATATGACCATGAATAATGTAGAAGCAGGTAGAGCAAGTATTGAAGAGGGATCAGAGGAGCATTACATTTTCCACGCCTCTTTGATATTGAGTCAGTGGCAGGATGCCACTGAATCATCAAATCTGTTTTACTGCCATCACTCTGTGGGAGTGCACAATACAGTAATCAAAAATCAACAAAAAAAACATCATGAGTCTGGACATTGTAAACACATGATGGATGAGGCCTATAGCAGATTCATAATAAAAGAAGGTGTTACGGCATAAGACATGCAGATGAAGACAAAAAGCTCATCTGTGGGAAATTCATTCGGTTTGGGTCACCTCCTCTGTCTGAATTCTGTGCTGATAATGAGGGAGAACAAAAGACATTGTTAGGAATGGGATTTGCTGTATTTCTTGCTCGTTATTTGTTGTGTGTGTCAGCATATATGCATTTGTGCTTGTCTGGCAAGAAATTAACTTAGTCACAGAGGTCTGAGACAATAGCAGGCAGGAAGCGCTGAGCCAATTGCAGCACCTCGGCAACGGTAAAGCCATTTCGCTCCAGCAGACCACTTAATAGCTTTGGCTGATGCAGAGTTTGGAAAGCCATCAGTCAGCTGGGCCAGACTGAGATGAGCAGCCTGCCTGGCTACATAACCAGTGGTTGAGGAAACAATGGATCTGTCCTCATCATGAGTTCAGGCCATTCGATGTCAGGACCTCTCACTCAAATTTTGATTTCTGAGATTACACTGTGGAAACAGAGTGCAGCCGAGTCTTTACAATTTGCATAAGCAAACACCAGCTATGAAAGTTTGTGCCATTATCATATCAGAGTAGGTGATAAGAGTGCAAACTGGAGCAGCGTGAGAGAATGTGAGAGACTCCAAATATCAAACTACTGAGTTTATTTAGATGTGTGACTTAGTTTTCCTTCAGTAATTGTTGAAATGTGAATGATTTTGCAACTGCTCATTCTGTTCTTCAGGATGCTCATTTTGTGACATTTTTCTAAATGAGGCTGACGCAGTACGTTTTGTGAGTTAACATTGAAGCTATTTATATTTTAGCCTCTGAAAAAGTGAAACAGTCAGTTGAGTTCACACCTTATTCCTAGGTGGCTTGTAGTCACATCATTTAATTTGCCCAAATTAGCTACTTTTGCTATCTCACGTGTTTGGAGTGGTGTGTTAAAAAGTGAAAACCAGATGCGAACAAACAGTGTACAGCTCCTTTTTTTAAATTAGCTGAATATGATGGTGGCTTTGTTGATACTTCAGTAGTTCACCCCAGCCTGGTAAATGCCCACATCTGTCACTCCGATATTCACACATGTGTTTTACAGCTGCACCACTCCATCAAGTGGGAATATCCAGGATGTGTTATGCATCATTGATGCACGTTTGCCAAAATTTATACCTAATATACAGGATTTGGCATAAGCTTGTAATGACTGACTCAAGAGGGTTTAAGAGGCAAAAGGACAACACTGTCTCTCTATGTTTAGTGTCAATGGGTTTTTGGTTTTTTTTTTTATTTTTAAACGAAGCTGCAGCTATTTTTATGTACCGGCAGGCGTTCTAAGGCTGGGGAAAGATCATGGTTTTGTTTCATGTTAATAAAGTAAACTTTGTGGACAACTTTTTAGAAAGACCTTTAAAGTCAGATGACCTTTTAACCTGCTGCATGAACCCGAGCTGCTGCAGGACCACGGCATTGCTGGGACATGGCCACCCGTTGTCCCTTTTGCTGACAGAGTTATTGCCTGAGGGTGTGTGTATTTGCGATGATGTGTGTAAGTGTCTGTCTGTCTCTGTCGCTGTGTGAGCTTTTTGTGCTGACGTAGGGAGAAATTCATATTGCACTCAGGAGACGAGGATCTGTGTTGTTGTATCCTGCTGGTATTGAGTAATGTCTGAGTAGTCTGTCACGTCAACATGTTGCAAATATGGGTTATTGTCTTTTCAACAGACATGCAGGACAGGGGAAAAAAAAAATCTTTGGGACTATAAAGTCATACTAGTCTAGGCTAAATCTGTATCTAAACTACTAAACATATGACAAATTGCTTTCAGAGTTCACTTTTTAAGCCCAACTGAGGATGAATTTATGATTTCATGAATCAAGCACAAATTAAAATTAAGAAGGAGATTTTACAATATAATTCTACTTGGAGGCATCTTTTAGTTCTGTCATCTGTTCAGTCGGATTTTTGAAGCAATTCATTTCACAAAGTAAAAAGAAACCATTCACAATCCCCATCAAAATAAGATTCAGATGTGTAGCAGTTGACATACAGCTTTCTGTCTTTCATTTGGCAGGAATCAGTTATTACTCATGCTATGTCTTGTAAACTGGCAATTTACTTGCAGGCTTCTTTTTTTTTTAGTTTTTCAAATTGATTGTGAGGTTACTGGAGGGGAACTTCAAAGTCTTTGTGAATAAAAGATCGTATATGTCATTGTGTGTATTCCAAGTAATGAATCTTTTCTTCTTCTGCCTGGTCTTCAATTACACATTGAAAGGGATGTGAAAGAAAGTGTTGCCTTCACTTTTAAGAGTTGGCATCAGAATTTCTGAGGTTTGTGTTTCTGGATGGAGGCACTCATCTGTAGATGCAATTCAGTAAAATGTCATTCTTTGGTTTGTAGCACATGGGTACCGCCACAAATTGTAAACAGGTTTCAGTCGTTCTGATGTTCAGTGGATTAAGAGTCAGTCAAATATCAAGGGAGTGAAGATGATGCAGCCTTATGATGGTAACCAGAGTGGAAAGAGTCAAAGGGAAATTCTAATCCCTCTGCAAATGTTACAAATACTACTTTGCACTCAAAATTACTGTATTCAAAAAAGGACTGCATGTATGGTGAAAGTTTTCAAAACTGCCAGAAATCAGCTTTGCCTTTTCTGCAAAGCAGGAAAATATACAACTAATAGAGAAAATTACAGGATACATCACCTGCCATGTAGATATGACAGTGGAGAGAATGATAAAAACAAAGATTAATGTACATCAGTATCAAAGTATTTTAGAAGAGGAAGTACAACTGCGCTGCACCGTGTTTATAGGATGAAATAAGTAAAAGTTCAGGTAAACAAAGAGAAAAGCTATGGATGGAAGTATTTAAGGAATAGTTAGTTAGACGATAAGATTGATAGTACTCTCATATTTGTACAGTATATATATAGCTAGAGCCAGCATCTTGTTAGCTTAGCTTAGCATTAAAAGTAGAAACAAGGAAAACAAATGTAAACAAACACGAAAGGTATCTGCTTATCCCTAAAGCTTAGCGTGTAAAAACATCACTTCGCTGTTTTACTGCAAGTCTATTTTACCGCTGGTTACACAGCAGCTGCTTGCCAAGCAACTAGCTGGTGAACAAAGTGGCACATTTAGCACTTTAACAGACAGGAGTGAAGCATCTTAAGTAAACTACAATCCAAAAACTGAGCTGATCCTTACCAGCAAGGACGGGCTGGCCTTGTCGACTCTCTGATGTTGAGAACAGGTGCCCATGACCGCTCCAGCTCAGGTTGGTCTACAGAGCCTGTTCCCCATGCAAATCCACCGGCCAATGTCAACTGTGTCCATGCATGGCCAGTTGCCCTGGAGGTCTCTTATGCTTCCTGCTAATGTTCAAACCCAAAGTGTGTAGCAAAAGTAAACAATGTCATCTGATGGCTGAAGGGTGCTTGGTTGTCCTTTTGCAATGCCAAGTCTATGTTTGTGCTTGTTCCAGGGGTTGATACCAATCTAGTCACTGATTCCAAATTTACTTTTGGCAGAGAGTCTTCAGATTCAGGAAAAAAAGGTAAACCATCAGCAAATAATTTCTTACTACACTAATTTGTTTGGCTCGTGAGCAGGCATGCAGACAGATAAATTGACTCTACCATGATTGATTAATCAAAGATAGACTTCTCAACTCTTACAGTAGTACACTGTGTTTATTTGTTTTGAAAGCAACGTGTTTCCAGTAGGTTTCTGGTTAACCTTGATGTCAACAGTCCAAAGTGAACGCTTAATATTGCAGACATGCTGCCACCAATAACATTAATGACCTCAGGTTGAGCAATCAGCCTTGATGGTGGTGCTGAGCAATATGAGAGAATTGGTATTCATTGTGTCCATTTCAAACAATGAATTATTTATGGTTTGCTTGAAGCTATTGCTGGGCTGGTATGGAGAGGAGTGGCTGCAGCAGGATAAGAGGAGAAACAGAAGCATGTTGAATCAGAACCTTATCTTTTATTCTGATAGTAGCAGCGTTGAGCACACAGTGACACAACCCAACCGTCATCAATGGCTACAGGTCATCTCTATTACTTTGTGGACTAAGATCAGAGTTAAGACATTAACTTGCATCGGGAATCTAAGATTGATATCTTTTGTTTACTTTAAGGTGTAAAAACAAAAAGATTCAAACTACATAACGAAGGGACGTTTCACAGAATGCTGTTTCTATCGGATGTAATTCTCAGAGTTTTAAAAACTTTTCATCGCCCAAATTCAACTCTCACTCTCATTATTTTCTGACCAAATACAGACAGGGATTTATTTTATTTAGTGAGATAAATTGTGCACAATTTCTAACAAAAAAATGGAGCTGCAGTTTAATATGCATTTGAGCTACACTCTGTGATTAAGGTTCAAGGAGTCTTAAAGCTACCAACACAATATACCTACATTATAATACCCACCACAACAAAACTAAGCAAAAGCAGGGCTAAAAGGGTCTCTAGGCTCTCATCAGGCAGCTTGCACCAGAGGTTAGAAGCCTTGAAAGATGATGTGATTGCCCTCTGGCTGAGTAGATGTTTTAATTGTAGCTGATTTAGAACAATTTTAATTGTACACTTAACCACTTAAGGAGGGTGTGCACGAAGCAGCAGGATTTTCACTCGGTGATACAACTGAGATTGTTCTGATAAGTTTGTTATGATATAACATCACATATCCTCTGGTATGTATGTTTATGTTGAATATTGATATTAATATTTATTAATGGTAATACAATATGCAACAGCTGACTCTGGTCATGTTTGCTGGCTTGAATACGGAGTCATGTTAATTTTTTGTAACTTACATTACAAAAAGTGGCAGCCATGTAAATGTTTAATGACAAGACCTTTATTCACAACAGCAATGTTTTGTATGGAGAACAAGCACTGGCTCCTTTGTCACAGACTGAGTCTGTTACTTTAAGAGAGTGTTGTTTTATAGATAGTTTGCTGCCTTTACATTGCTAGGCTAGCAAGTTTCTAACAGTCTGTATGTCTGCTGGTGTTAGTTAGCCTCAAAGTGTCTGGCACTGCAGATCTCATTTAACCAACATGATTTATCTGCTGGCTCATGTTGTAGAATTTGCTGCAAAGTAGCAGTGTTGGGGAAGCTGAAAGCATGTTTTGCAAGCTACCAATTACTTTACACTGGAAGTAGTTGAACTACAGCAAAGCTACCTGAGGTAGAAAACTAGTTGGGGTAACTAAAGAAAAAGAAAGCACAAGTGCAAACTACTTGTAAAAAAAAAAAATCAAATTGATAATGAACATCAATCCATCCATTACCTAATTCCAGCTGGCATTGGGCGAGGGGAGGGTGCACCCTGGACAGGTGTCTATCACAGGTGACAATGAACATGTGAAAAGAAATTGTAACAAGATAAAATATCGACCAGGTTTATTACAAAAAGGTCCACATGATTCATGGGAAAGTGCTGGAATGTCAGCTTTGGTTTTGTAAATAACTGCCATGGCCATGGTTATTTTTCCTCAGGCTGAGATTCAGCAGGTTCATCCATGATGACGTTGTCACTCTGTGACCGCTGTGTGACTGCTGTGTGACCACTGTGTGACCACTGTGTAACGCCTGCCATTGGCTTTTGCACATGCACTACACAAAGGTCAAGTTTGTGGTGTGGACAGTCTGACATGTTGTCATAGCAGTTGGGGTTGGAGAAAGTTGGTTCAATTACAGTAGAGCAGCAATGACAAAACAAAATTTAAAAATAAAAAACTTTTTTCCTTTGATGGCCCAAAATTATTTGTAGGGAAGGGGGCTATTTGTATTCATGGTAAGAAAGGCTCAAAGGTTGGCCTTTGGCAACTTAGAATAAAAAAAACCCTTATATTGAGCTCTTAAATACTGGGTTGGTCAAGATGTGTAGGTTTTGTCTTGTAACATGATCTTTGCTGAACATGTGTTTCTAACAAGCCTCCCTCTAGGTTTTCTCAGTCAATCGTAGGGATAGACCAAACTGGTGTACTGTACGTCTTTTAAATAATCCTCCAGTGTGTCCCCAGACTTAGCTTTTAGCCTTTACTGCAGAACAACCAGAGCTTTCTCTGAAAAGCTCAAGGGAGCTGAAGGAAGCACTATTTTCTGGAAATCAAACTTCCATTTTCCTCTCACCCCACTCTGCTACCCTCCTGTACAGCTCTACTTTAAGTAAAAGCACAGGTGTAACTTAAATGTGAAAATAGGTGTGCTGTTGTTCTCATTGACAGTAGATACCTGTACTGTTTCATACTTCATAGGTTTTGTCTATACCTGGCTCTTGTGATTTTCTCCATTTCCCAAAATATCTTTTGACAGCTCTGTGTAAACAGATCAGGTGAAGGTTAACAGTGCAATAGCAACTAAAAATTCAGCACAGTTGGTAAAGAAATGTCTGCCTCTTCCATGCTGGATGTCTCTGTATGCTTGTTAAAAAATAAGTGGTATGTGCTTAGCCTTGAAAGAGGCCTTGCTCTTTGATTTGGAGTGACTTGCGCTGAAATTTTTTAACACCCATTGATCTTTTTAAAAGCTTGACTGACTGACTGACTGACTGACTGACTGACTGACTGACTGAGCGATCAAGTTACAGCATTGGTCAGCCGGCCGAGTGTGGCGTTCCAAAATAATTTGGCATAACCAGGCAGTGTTGCCAACTTAATGCCTTTGTCACTGGATGTCCTGACTTTGCAGACACCTTTAATGACTTTTTATTTCTTTTCAAAAAAGCACCCACTGACAAATCTAGCAACTTATTAAACCTTAGCTACTTTCTGAAGAAGACAGTCAACAGTATTGCCCCACGAGCCCAATGTCAGTCTTTCCCTCTGCAGGCGCACCTCTCTATGCTGCCTGCATGGCAGCTGACATGATTGAGTTCCTCAGTTCTCTCTGAGTGATCATTTTACCAGTAAATATACCCCTTTACAGCACAGCCATTGTCTTTAACTCATGTGCATGATGATTTTGTCAGACAATGTTGCAGTTCAGGATTTACAGGATTTAGTACAGAGCAGCAGAGTTGAAATGGTTTGGAAGTGACTACTGGTTGACATGTAGTCTTAATGGGAAAACTTGTTCCGTTGTCTGACAACAGAAACAGGAAAAGATTTCAATGAGAACAGCTTCATTGGGAATTCAGCTGTATTAAAATACTGTATATGTGAACACAGAGAGTAGGAGAGAAGCAAACAGATAAGGGGCCGAGACGTTGCATAATCAGCTGGCACAGGTTTGAGCAATTAGGGTGACTCAACATCAACAGTCACCAACTCACAACTTTCTGCTATCCATTGCCCAGAGCAGCGTCTACTGAGCTTGAGCCTGTGCAAACAATCGCTCACTTGGTGATGTTGATTCATTAAAGTAGGTGCGGCCCCAGATGCACCGCACTGCAACAATATAATAGGCTTCAACCTCCTGTTAGAGGGGAAAAAGGTTTCTGAGTTTCATGAAAGGAGGTAAAGATTCATTGTTAAGAACAGTCAATGACGGAGAAAGCTAATTGCTTCTCAAGCTAAAGCAGCTGAATGAATGAATTTAGAACTGGCTAAAGGCACACTCCACTATGGACATGAGGGCAGCTTTCACTTGATACTGATGTCAAGACAAGAAGATCCTTCACATATGTCAGCAAGGGACCACCTGAGCTGTACACAAAAGATGAAGAGTTTAAGTTGTGTTGTTCTGAGCAATCAACCTGCAACTCCACACCAAAGGTACTTCTGAAACTAAAGGTGTCAAGCAGCGTCTCATTTTCTATTTTCTTTCCTTTACTCCCCTCTCTGCCTTCCTTGTTACTTGCGCTGCTGTCAGGAATGATTTAAACTTTTCCACCAGATTTCTTTTCTTCTCAAGCTGGTGACATTTATTTACTTCCTCCTCTTTTTGTGAGAGAAATTCGAGCAGATGCTGCCAAACTGCATCCTGTCTTTGACACGTGTGATGTATGTTTATGTGTGCCTTTGAGAATGAGGAAGGGCTTGGAATGATTTCCCCATCTTACTAACTGGAGATGGATCCAAAGAGAACATGTGGCTATATGCTGTTAAACAAGGTGCACTGGCTCCCAGCACTGTCATAAATAACAGGAGGGAGGCTCTTTTCCAAGTCTGACTTCAGGGCAGCTGTTTGGTCGAGGATGTTGAGTCCTGCAGCCAGAACCGACACTGTCAGCTGTGATGTTGACATCAACACATGTGGCACAAATACTCACACAGTCTTAACAAATCATTTTCATCATTGCCATCTTTTTCCTGTTGTTCATGATCTGTAGAGGATGATGTAACATATAGTTACTTTCAATGTCGAGTGTTTCAGTATGTGCAATCAAATTATTACATAAAACTTTAATTCAACACATTAAATTAATAATTAATAAAATAATCAATAAAATAATTATTAAAATTAAAAAATTATAAAAAACAGAGTACATGTCTAGCGAAAAGCAGTTTTGTATCCAAGCAAAACTGCAACAAGCAATAAAGTGCAAAGTGATGCATATAGAGATTTATAAATAACAGTGATGAATACACTAAGATATACACAGTATGGACAGTATTAATGTTAAGAAATGTTCACAATAAATGGCAAATTCAACAAGCAGAGACAAACATGACAAACATGGGTTGTTTGTAAATTAAATTAGTAACAGATGGACAAAACATGTTCAGTTGTACTTTTTCCAAAGGGCGCAGTTATGGAATTGACCCAAAAATTTTATGAATTATGCTCAAAAAAACCTTGATTAGTTTGTTTCAACGAGGGATTAATTAGTGTATTGTACCCATATTTCTTGTGGGACTCTCGTCTTCCATTTTGTATTATTTAGCATATAAATGAGGAGTCAGTTTTCACATGGAATGGTTTTCTGGTCACAAACGATGAGACTTCTACCCATCAAATACTGGAATCGCTTGAGCTGCCGTCAAACCCTGATTTTATTCCTGAAACCATTTCAGCCTTTGTTATTCTGTGTTTGATGGGATCCATTTGTTATGTCTGGGCATCTGCTTTGCAGTGTGGAGCCTCTGCCAGCTTTCAAGCAGACGTCTGTTTCTGGCACTGGGTTGTTGGTTCCTTGAGTGAAGGAAAGCATGACAGTGCCTGTCATGTCTTAAATGTGTCAGCGGGGACTCATTAACTAAACAAATCTGTGCCATCGCCCGGCAGTCCAACAAGACTTCCAGCCTCAGTGAATGAGAGGAATTGTAAACAAAGGAGCAAATGGTGTCACAAACAACCCCTCTCAAAAGAAGACAAAAATTCGCCCTCACCTTTTATCCTAGTGTGAGGTGATCAACTGATCACTGTCTATATCTTTCTGCAACTGAAAAATCATATTCCCCTCTGATTCAGTTGACACTAGAATTTGCAGCCACTTTTTTGGCAAAAAAAGGCAAATTGTCCATATTTCAAGAACTGCAACAATGTTTTGCACAAGTAAAGCTAAAGATAGGCTGCACTGCTGAAAATTACATGTTTGGGTTCATGCAATATGTATTTTAAGGTGCTCCTGTATAGAAGTGCAAAATATGGGAGAGGGAATGGAAACTAGCCGCTGCACCTGATTTATCACCACAGACTGCAGGAGAGGATGTTGCATCTGAAATGTAACATCTGAGGAAAGCAGGTGTAAAGTTTGCAACACTGTCTTACATGAGGAGGGTGCTGGCAAAACCGAGAGAGAGGGAGAACGAATTATGAAATGATGGAGATGCTTCAATGAAGCCAATAAAGAAAACAGCAAACTAAAAGAGTAATTGGAAAGTTGTTTTACAGAAGCTCTCAGCACTACAATACAAAAACAAAGAGCAACAGTGTGACAGTTTCTTACAGTGGTATCTGCTTCCTGACCTTTAAAGGCTCATAGCAGCTCCAGTCCTGTGCAATAACAGGCAACTATTAATATCCATTAAGCAGACCATTTATCTTAGTTTTATCTTTATCAGAGATGATTTAGTCAAAGAAGTTAAAAAACAAAACAAAACAAAACCTTCTGCCAAAATTTTCCCACTTTTATTTTTCACAGTTTATTCTATCACTGGTGTTGTGATAGAATACTGGCTGTTCATTTAACTCCAGATATAAAACAGCTCAGTCAAAACATTGTGATTTTTCTCTGTTGTTACATCGATATAATTATTAAGGCCTCAGTGTAAATCTTCTGATACTATTGTTTCTCTTAATATGAAACACTTCGGTGAGGAGAGAAGACAATCAGAGACGAACATTTTACCCAAAATGCTATTCCATTACCTCTAACAATCCTGTGCTCTTAGTGGGAAGTAAATAAGAAGTTCCTTCTGGCTTTCCACTGAAAAGGAGGAGGTACTTCATCACACAGATAAGAATGCAGTCTGAGGCGCAGCTACAGGAGAGGAAAGGAGCCAGAGTCTTGCCTGTGAAGTATGGATTAGTTCTGGTAAAGTTAGTATGATTAATCCAATGCTAGGGAGCTGGTGCGAAGTCGCCTGCTCTGCGCTGTGCTGCTGCTGCTGTTTTCCTGCTGTGCAACCAGGAAAGATGAATAGACTCGTGGTCGTGGTGTTGTATTTCCTTCCTCCATTGCAGTGCACACATTGTCCTCCTTTAGTAGCCCATCTGTGATGCATTTCTTTGATTGCAAAGTAAAGTCAGTGTTTTCTGTAAATAGGATTAACAAATTGGTGCATTCTCCTCTGCTCTTCCTCACATTTTCTTTGGCTCTGTGTGTATTGTACCTGGTACAAAATTATATAAATTGTAAATGTGTTAATCCTAAGCACATGTTTTACTTTGACTCACCTCCCATCCTTTAAATTCCCTGCAGAACTCAAAAATCAGCTCTTGGCATGCTATCTAACCCGAGAGCAAAGAACTAAGAACATATATGCTGCTCATTTGCATATTCTGCAGTTCTGTAATAGTGTTTGATTTTCAAAGAAGAGTAAATGTAATATCTTCACATTTCAAGAAGAGTGTCCAAACCATTTTCTCATGGTTAATTTTCATGTTTAATGGAATATATGCTCTTGGAAAGACCTTTACAGGCTTCTCACTGTAACTATAGTGTGCCCTACTTTCATGTATAGGCTTAAATCTGAGTATGCACTCTTTAGCACTCATGGACAGATAACAGAAGTATATAATCGTTCTGGAATTTTCTTTTCCTGCATCCCAAGCCATTAATAATCATTACACATTTGTTACTTCAGGCTTGTTAGGAGTCTGTTAAAGAAGTGTTTGCATGTAAGACGGAATGAAAAACCTCAGTGGTATATGTACGAAGAAAATTGGTATTTTGGCTGTGATGAATAGGTGCTGCTGATGTTGTTTTTGTGTAGTTTTCTTTCATCCTGCACTGCCTTTAGAAAAATTGCTTTTGCATTTACCAATTCAGTAGTGATTTTCACAAGGTGTTTTTTTTGGGTTTTTTTTTGCCATACGGCATTGTGTTGTTTTCTTCTCCTTTCCCACACAATAGAAGATGCTGTGCACAGGTGTGTCCAAGGATAATATGCATTCACCAGAAACCTCTGCACTGTAAAAGCACCTTGTGTGTCTGGTTTTTAATAGAACAATGCTGATACCATGGCTTCTCCAGCATCCTTCTGAATTGTGCTCATACTTCAGATGACAAAGTATCAACAACTCCGCCTGTGTGTCAGCCATAAATGAAAACAAAGAAGGACATGTCAGCTACTGAGAAAATCTATTAGATCAGATATCTATCACAGATATCTATCTTGTATATACAGTATACTGTACTATATAATACTGATATGAAATCAACCAAAAACTTGACATCTTCACAACAAAAGTTTAGATTTCTTTGTTTGGAAAAAAAAAACAAGGAAAGTGTCTTCCTTCTAAACACTTACTGAAAAACAGCAAGACACTGCAGTGAAAAGCATGCTAGAGGTGATGTAGAGGTGAGCACAATGAAACTTCCCAGTTGTATTCCGTGACAACTATTTTTTGAGCGTACACAAAGAGAAGAATTTTCTCAAGGGGTGGAGGGAGGATCCATAAAATGTTTTCTGATGGAGTCAGAGGTCCTAGCAGATGGGTGTTAGTGCATAAAACTACAAAACCAGCAGAGCTTCTGGCCACCAGGGATCAAACAGGGAGTCACACTTAGATCCTTTATTCCACAAAATGTTTCCTACTATTAGAAGAGAGTTAGGTTTTTTGTCTATAATAATAAAAAGTTCCTGGGTCCGCCTCTTAGCTGAGACAAAAGCTTTAATGTCCACTGTTCTCCCATGATGATCTTATTTTTACAGTTTCCTCTCATTAAATTAAACTGGCTGTGGTGCAATATGTTTTTATGATCCAGCATCAATGTTAACAGCAACAACAGTGAAATGAAACATGTCTTTGTAGTCACTGTCAGTCTCACAGCTTGCACTTCTGACCAGCTTCCCACACAAAGGAAACTTGTTTGGAGTCAGGTCTTTAACAACACTGCTTGTACTCCTATCCTGTTGGCCATTATTCACGGTGACAACTAAGCCACATGTAATGAACAGCTTTGGCTCCGTGTTAGAGCTGAAGCTAGGCCTGTCCTTATTTGAGATAAAGATAGGTTATTGATCAGTGGTCCTAAACCATTAGCTTTCTGCCGGGATTTCTGGTATGCAACAAATACAATGGTCAGGATGCTTGGACTGCAACAAGAAAGGCAGAGGGAACAGGGAGTGTGGTGGATAAACTGGACAGATGTGCCGGTCAGCAGAAGTGAAAAGTTAATTATTTTCACACAGTTACGGTTTTTCTCCTTCATAACTCATAAAGATAGAGATGAGGAACATATAAACAAGATTAAGAATCTACAGCCACGTGAGTAGCTCTGTGAGGCCCTACTTAAGTTAACGCTAAATGCTTAGCATGCTAACATGCTTATGATGACAATGCTTGTATGCTGTTTGATTAGCTGACATAGTGTTTAGCGTCTTCTGCTGTGTGAAATGAATGTTTTACTTTCCTGTGTGCGCATCCTCTGTCAAACGACATAGAAATAAGGCCACCATCGGCTGGCCACGTGTCCTCCTTCCTCATCCGCTCTGCTACATAGCCAATATTCTGAGTGCACCATGCGGGTTCTCCTAGTGCACTGCATATTGCTGTACTTGTTTATGTGAAAGCAGTTATGCACTCAAAATTACAAGTGTAAGTATGCAAATAGAGACACAGCCTCAGCATGTCAGCATACTCACATTTGTGAACTAGCACTAAACACAAAGGACAGTGATGGGACTGTTCTTTGTTTTTCAGTTTTGTGCTGCTAAACCAAAGCATTGAACATTCAATTTTGATTGATGCTGTAGGCAAAGGACGGAGTTCATCAAGTCATGAGGGAAACGTGGTTTCTGTAATGAGGATAGTGAAGGGAGCTTTGTGGAACTTGTGACCCTTCCCTGTGTGCTAGAATATGTTAGCAGTGAATTAATGATGCAGATTATAATAACTGTGAAAATCCAATAATTCTGGTCATCACAAGACCCTTGGGGCTCTTCTTTCTCATAGTAAGCTACTGTCCTTTCAATCTGCCTCTGGTGGCATTTTTGTGTTCTTCCAGATAGTTTTTCAGGTTTCAGGGCTAATAATAAAGTCACAGTGTCCCTTCCAGGCCTTTGAGCTGTCTCTGGCTCAGATGAGCTTCTGCAACACTCAGCAAGAAGGTTTTACTTTGCAGTGCAGCAAATGAAATACAAAAAAAAAAAACATTGTTTTACTTTTGTCTGTGGTTAAGACGGAACTCTGACCCTTATTAACCACTTGTCTTGGTGTCCTTGAACTAGTAGCAGTGTAGATAAATTGGAGCTTGAGGGTCACATATTTTGTAGATGGGTTTAAAAGAGAGTGGGAGAGTGTGTGTGCTTGTGTTCAGAACTTGTGAGGTTGGGTTCTACCTCACCAGTGGTGGGTTCTCGAACGACAGGTGGATTGTGGAGATTTTACAGCACAAAGAGGATTTTGCTGGCAACATCTCTGCATGACACCTGATAATGGTGTCATTGTCCCCTATGAGGAGGTCTGTCCTTAGATCAGGGAAGAGCTCCCTTTCATCTGAGGAAGCCCCTGGAGCTGCATCTCTTACGCATTCCTCTGCAAGGCTTTGACAGTATCTTGGAGGGCTTTAATCAGCTTTTCTATGCAGACACCAGGACCTGCTGCTGCACCGTGTTTTTTTGTTTCTGTCCAAGCTGCTGATGTGGTCTCATCAAAGAGTACCAGAATGTGGCACTAGATAAATGAATACAAAAAGCACACACATTTCTTCTCTGCGGCTCAAATCACACATAAGAGTGAGCCTTTTTCATTTTTTGCAAAGATATGCAAATTCATACAATCTGCTCTTTTGTCTGAGGGCAGCAGTCCAGGGATAAAAAAAACCCTGAGAGCACAGGCTCAGTCTTTATTCTATTTCTCCACAACTACAGGCTTACAAGAGTGAGTGGAAAATTACAGAGTGTTAAGAGTGCTAACATTTGACTTAGGCTGATAAACATATGACATGAAAAACACAAGACATGCTACAGAACAAAAACACACTCACATGTGTGGGCACAGCAGAGATTAAGGGAGATTGTCAGAGAGGGAAAGATGGAGAGACAAAAAAGGGAGAGATGGATAAAGGGGATGAGACTTTGTTAGAGAGAGAGGGGGGTTGCAAAAAAGATCAAAAGTGAAGTGGTGATAAAAAGAAAAGGGGTGGATAAAGAGGGAAATTAAATGAGAAGTTCCCTGAGAGTGATTAGAGCACACACTAACTGATGGTGAGTATCTTTATTTATTCTAGCTACTTTTAGCCACATATATCTGTCATCTGTTTTTCATTAGTGCTGATCTCTCCCGTCCTTCACCCCCATCCCTCCATCCCTCTAATCCTCACCCTTCTTTAGATGATCTTTTTCATGCATCGCTAACAGCTGAACTG
This sequence comes from Seriola aureovittata, assembly GCF_021018895.1. Taxonomy (NCBI): domain Eukaryota; kingdom Metazoa; phylum Chordata; class Actinopteri; order Carangiformes; family Carangidae; genus Seriola; species Seriola aureovittata. Next base: position 6,450,010 of record NC_079371.1, on the reverse strand, counting down.
CCCATTTGGCTCTTTCTGACGGATCCTGCCATTTGTGCTCGAGTGACGTCAAGCCATCGCCCTCTGTCTCTGTCAACTAATTGGACCCTGTCCTCTCTGTGGCCTTCAGGGACTCAGACATAATTAAAGCAGAGAGATGGGAAGTGTCAAGTTCAGGGCTGCTAACCACACCCTCTTAATTGGTGCGAGTGAGAGGTGGAGGGCAGGGCAGGGGTTTGCAGGATTGGTCGGATTTGGATGCCTCGTGGTTTCTCCTATCAGTTGTGACTGGCACTTGAATGTTGCAGAAGGAGGAGAGTGATGGTAATGAATCTGGAGTGTGTCTGATGCATAATTACCACAGAATGAGCATGCTGAGCCATAAGCAAAGAGAGGATGTGGTTTTAAATAAGCTCATGTTCATGATGGATATATTTTTGCTCATTTAAATGAAATTTCCAAGTTTTTAAAACTTGGCTCTTTTTTCATAGTCTTAGCTGTCATTTCTGTCAGTTATAATGACATTGTATCCTAAATTAAAGGCCCTGGAAACATATTTTCATCCGCCTCTTTTTACGAACAAACAATTTTCTGCCAAAGTGGGAACAGTTTTTGTTATTTCACATGACAGATTTCTGTCTGTGCTGTTTTGTTTGTACTCTTCTCATGGTCACATATTTCTGTGCACCAATCAGGATTAACCAACATTTGAATCAGAATCATGGTAACCCTTTTAGGCCACTGTCAATTAAAATCTGCAATCAAACCATGCCCACACAGTCCTGATGAAACAGATTAGTTAAATATATTGAATTAAACATTAGATATGTTTTTTTTCTTCAAATTTTAAGCTTCATTATAAAATTTGAGGGAAAAAAAACATATTGCTTACAACAATAAGAATTGTGTAAACAAGAAAACTAATTAGCCATATGATCAAAACCACTTCATCTGGAGGTAAAACTCAAGCGTGTACACCTGAAATGTCACTGATAATTTTTTCATTGCACAGGGAACGAAGTGAAAATTCAAATCAATTTTTATATGTATAACCCAAAATCTCAAATCGGAAAATTTGCCTACAGACAACTGGGATGCTAGGGATGCCTTTGTACTGTAGGTAAACCAGGGATGCTAAGGTCAGTGCCTCAACCCCTTAGCCACCCAGATGACCCCCAACAACGCCTTTCCATTTTGGTGGTGTACTGAAGCGGTCAGTGCTCATTGTATTCACTCCTTTGTGACGTGCCTGCTACCACACCGCTCACCTTGGTGTTTCATTGTGAGGTGTGATGAGGTCACATTATAGATTATAGAATATAGATTTTAGAAATTTCGCCATGGTCTCACATCTCAGCAGCTGACTTGGAGAGTATGTTCCCGCCACATCAACAAAAGTGCCCAAGTTGTAAAGAACTAGAATTACCCTTACAGATATTCTCTGATCTCTTTTGCTAGCATGACATTTTACTTTCTCATCCTTATCCTTAGCACAGTGAAAACCAATTGTTGGCCTTGTGTTAACGTTGTCTAAGGGCAAGTGTATGTGATGCTTATCTGCACAGATGGTACATTTGGTGCCAGATATCATGACCAGCTAGCTGCACAACCCAGCTGCCAAAATGTATTAGAGTGCCCACTCACTGTCACGGAACTGTTGGGTTGTGGAACAGGATCCTTGTGGCATTTTAATGTGAATTTGGACTCCCTTGTGATGAAAACAAATACTTTAGCCTGCCCCCGTCGCTATATTGATGATGTTTTATGTTCAGATGACCTCCAGACTCTGTTGACAGGGATTCAGCAATATAGAGAGGTTAAGAGCTGTTATTATGTGCTCTACATGAAAACCTTACATCAGTATTCATGCTGGGGGGGAACCCTCTAGAGACAAACTGGTCTCCGTGTGGATTTAATCCAATTTACCGAATGCTGCCTCTGACAAAACGCCAATCTCTTTTCTCCCCCAATGAGAAAATAAGTGACCTCAACACAAGGTTCCTGGAACATAAAACACTTCAGCCACAGTTTTTCTTTCTTGTTATCACTTCTTTTTCTTTGCCCCAACACATTACATCACTCAAACTGGTAAATGCCAGCCCGTTGACTCGGACAATGCGGTGCTCAGTTAATGTGGTGTGGCTCTGACAGGCTGGAGGATTGCGTCAACCTTCCTGGTCCAAATGATCCCTCGCTAATCACTAATGAACAAGAAGGTACGGAGAGGAGTCATCAAACAGATGATGGGAAATAATGAGAATTAATGATGATATGGCATGAAGGACAGATAGCACAAAGAGACAGAGGAGACAGGGAGTGGGAGAAAAAGTGGGCTAGAAGTGAACAAGAGGACTACATAGAGATATGAGGAGAAATGAATGAAAAGCCAAAAAAGACAAGTGTCTGGATCTCACAATCATTTGCTCCCTGTCTTTTACTCGACTGAGGTCAGTAGAGTTAATAGGATAATTCGATATTTTGTTAAAAGGCCCGTATTTTACACTTTTCCGGTGTTTTCTGGTGTAGCTACCCGTATCCTGTCTGTAGCTTCATATTTAACAGATATGAAGGAGGCATTGTTCTTCTCATCTAACCAAAATGTCTGACTGGAAGATTTCTCCCTGAGTGGCCTCTTTAAAATATCATTTTCTCAACCTTCAGAGTGCCAGATTCTTGAAACCTCCTATTAGATTGGAAAGAACATAGCAACACATCATACCAGACTATTTACATTGTAACACACGTTGTGGAGCTTTACACATTTTCTGCTAAATACAGAAGCACAGAACATACAACAGAAGACAAATCCTGAGTGTGTTTTCTGCTCAGAGAAGGGGAAGCGAAGAGGATGTTAGGATCTTATGAAGTGAGTGGATCCCCACTGTGATTTAAAATTCACGCTATGTGTGAAAGTACAATAAGTGGATTTATTTGATCCACACAACATTCAGGGAGAACATCTACAAATGCAGGATCTGAAACTGTTTTAATATACATTTCCATTATGAAAATCAGGTTAGCTTCCATGCTGAAATGGTTGTAACAATAGTGGGAGTGCATCGGGAGGGTTTGGTAAAACGTGTCGTGATTTATCAGCCAAGATATGGGTGAGATATCAGTGGGTTGCCTCTACCCAGCATACTAAGTTACGTTCCATAATCGAAGTTTCCTAACTTCATTAAAAATTTAGATGGGGCTTTCAGGAATGATCAACTGACCTGTAAATTTTGCCTTATTGGAATGAGCTGGGTTGAATTCATGCCTCTTTGACTGAAGAAACTGTTACGGTGACGTTTTCCGTGATGGGAAAGATTTTTCCTCATTTCTAAGGGAAGTGGAAATTTTCTGGCAGGAATTACTTTGATTTATTACACCCCCACTTTCAAGCCACCCAGTTCACTTTGCTGCAGAGGACTGTTGTGTTGTTAATGCACAGTGCTATCTGTAAAAGCCACAGAAGGTCTCCTGCATCTGTTAGGTATTATGTCAAATTAGCATTTGATTAAATGAATTTTCTGACTAAGCAAGCCATGGAGAGCAAACCACTGTCTGAAAATTGAAGAAATGCAAACATCATCCCCCAGGGACATGCAAATAGAATAGGAGCACATACTGGCTTTTATTCATTTCTATTGGGTGACAAAGGTAATTGAATTCAGTCTGGAAACCATTAAGATTATTTATGACTGCTTTTCGTCAGAGGAAACAAACAGTGAAAGAGAGCCCTGTTTGGCTGTACATTTCTGCATGGCCACTAAATGCCAATGCAGCCAACGCATGAAGCACATCTTGCTCACTCATTGGGAGATTTTAAATCTCTTTTCTTGCTTGTTTTGTATAAAAATAGATTGTCTTAGGCTTCAAAACATCATACGGAAAAAGCAAAGCTCTGATCTACTTAGTGCTTGCATTCAACTATGTGCTGCTGTCAAGCCAGCCAAATCCCACCTGGCCTTTTTCAGTGACATCAGCATCAAATGATCAATATCGATGTTTAAATTTGGCTCATTCAACACTTATACACAGTGCAGTGACTTAATTGAGCTCTCACTTACATCACAGCACACAGCACATTTCACTTTGCTTGGATATTGCACAAGGCCTTTTCACACTTGCAGTAATACTGGAAGTGGTAACCCAGTAACCACCTACCTTATGTACAAACTTCAGAGGCTTGCACTTGAGTTGAGTATTTCTATTTCATACACTTTATAACTGTGCTCTACTAGAATTCAGAGGGAAACAAAATACAAAATGCCTTCAAAATCCCCACACATCCAATAGTTGTCAGCAACTGCTGTGGTTTGTGCTGCTAGAAACTGATTGCTAGGTCTAGTCATACGTATACTATCACAACTCTGATATATTGGCCCTGGATTTTCATACCGTATGGGCTGTGTTACAAATATAGGCGTCATCTTGGCGTGTGGAAACCATGACAACACCCAGGTTATGTTACAACCTCCACTTTTACAACAGTAAAATCATACTAGCACATGAATGCAACATAATCCAATAATATAATACACAATATTATAACACTCACAGGGACAGTGTTTACACATTGAATCCTTTCTTAGGTATTTGATAAGATTTTAAAACACCGAAATGTAGCTTACCTGCTGCTTCAGCGCTGTCTGGGTGAATTAGATTTGATTGACAGTCCCTTTTACTTTAAACCAGTGAATTAAACAAGGACAAGAAAACACATATTCTTAGGAACCCTGTAGGATTTTTAAGGGCCTTTTAGTATGTTTTGCTAATAATGATTAATAAATTCAATGCAGGGCCTTTACTTGCAATGGTATATTTCTACAATGAGGTATTGCCACTTATACTTAAGTAAATTATCTGAGTACTTCTTTCACCACTTGGATGCTTACATAGTCACACAACTACGTACAGAACTGGTAATTTTCTGCATCAACAGTGAATATCTGTCTCTCCTGGGTAAACCTTTTACCTTAAGTAATCAGCAGTGCTGTTGATTATATACATACTTAATTAGTTCGAAATGCAATCGGCAAATGAAGGCAATTAACAGTATGTAGATTTCTTAATAAAGGCCCTTACCTCGTTTATGCACAGAGAGATCTCCTGGAAATTTCAAGCACACTTGATTACCTATTTTAAGCCCTAAGAAATTCTGCGCCAACAAAATCTGGTAGTTGATTTAAATATTACAAATTTACAAATTTGAAAGGTCACACAAGTCACCTCTTAGTAAAGCATCAGTAAAGCTAAACCCCCCTGTTCTTATTTTATTTAGCCCTTTATGCACTCTGTAGAGCACATTAAGAAGGAAACTCTATTTCAAGCTACAGATTATAAATGACTTGCTGTTTTCATAAAAAAACTAAGTTACAGCACTCTCTGACTGTTGATGTATTCATACATCAGGTGTTTCACTTTAATGCATTTCATATGCCGTGTTGCCTTGACATATAGGCACCGCTGCAGATATTGGCTGTAAACATGTAATTTTCACACCCAGAAAATGGCTGCGCAGACTCAGAAATCAGCATTAGTCCGCTGTGAACAGCAGATGCCTCATTTATTTCTGTAATTACATCAAAGTTATTTAAAAATCAATGCTGAGAACACTTTGCTGGGCATGATGGATGCACTGTGTTCCTAATTCTTTTCCACTTCAGGATATGTCTGACATGCTGTTTATCTCTGACCTTTTTCTAGTTGCAGGGTGAAGGGACAGTTATTCAAAATCATTTTTCAAACAGTCATTGGTGTCAAGTGGTAAATGCAGATCATCACATTGGAACAAAAAACAATTCCAGACAGGGTAAAGAGAAAATTGAGGGTCATCTGCTACACAGTATTTACCTAACTTTTCATTTTGAAAGGCTTTCAAATTATCTCACCTGCCCTGCAGTGTTTGTAAATGGTGAATAATTTGGCAGGGCACAATACAATCAACGCAGCCACTCCACTTCCTTTAGAAATATTACAATCACCTCTGCTACAACATCTGAATGCTTGTACTTGTCAATCATTGCTGAATTGCTGCTCCATCCTTTGCTGTTGTTTCTGCAGTATGTGACTTTAAATATTGTAGTATTACTTGTAGTATACTTCATATGGGAGTCAATTGGTTTTTACCAACTTGTTAGAGCCTCTCCCATGACAAAACAAAACTAAAAATATACAGCACATGCAATGAGCAGATGATGTTAAACTAACTTGGGAGGAGATAACACATTTGGTTAATGTGTTGCTCAGGTGTTGCTTCCCAGCGTAGAAAACAGTTTGGATGCAGGAAGAGCGCTTCCACCAGCCAGTATCTAACTCCTGTGAGAGGATGCAATGACATTTGTGCATGTTTATAATGTGTCCATGTGACTTGCTTTTGTTCTGCTCTAAAAAAAAAAGGGTGTGAAAATCGTTTAGTAGGAGTCAGTCACCATAATACCAAGCTGACAGAAAAGGAAGCCATATATATGAATACATATTCATCCAATGAAAATGCATTTTTTGCTGGTGCAAAGGCCCCCATTCTCATGCACTGTCACAAAAATGGATCCCCATATCCTGCTATGAACTAGGCTAAGGATTACTAATGAGGACAGGAACAAACAACCTAGTTACCCACTGCTGTGACAAATTCCACAGTGTCCTCACACACTATGACAAACTCACAGCCTTAGAAGTGACAATAAATATTAAATGTTGGATTAATCTTTTTTTCTGGATGTTAAAATAAAATCTAAATTTAGACGAGGCACTTTGTGTGTGTGTGTCTTTATATATATATATATATATATATACTTAGCATATAAGTAGTTTTTGTAACCATTAGAAACTGATGGTTAGCCGACCTCTGTGACCTGAATGTAGTTTCTCACATGGGGGCCACAAACTAGGGCTATCTCCCATTACAGACATGTCAACAAACTGTGAGCAGAATGGCTGCAAATGCATCACAGTTACATCAAAATAAAATACAATAGCAACATATATAATATATAACATAATAAAATTAATTCAGCTGATTTTATAGGACCTATACACTGTTTGTATCTGGTTTCACTTGATAATGAACTGCTACAAAGAAGCTAATTCAGGCCATTTAAATCTGGTGTGACTAAAGTTAGTCACTCTTGCTTTCTTGGTTATTGTATTCATAAAAGACAAGTCTGAAGAACTGCACTTTGTAAGTAATTTCACACCATGGTACAATGCACCCATTGAATATTTACTACCTATCACTGTAATTTGTAACATGGGAAAAAAGATGCACCTGCCTTCAAATTAAAAGCCTAAGGTTTTTCCAAAGATGAAGATAACGAATTAAGTATTCAGGTCAGATGTACATGGAGGTGCTCTCTGAAGAAACACTGATTAGCGGTACTTATAAACTAAGTCCTTCTGTCATTTGTCTCAAAAAGCCAATGTAGAGCGTTGCTGACTGATTGTCACCATGGGATTTATTTTGAAAATCACAATCGGAAGTTCTCTTTAAGCGAATTGCTAGTTTTACTCTAGCTTAGCGCATGCTGTGAAGCAGGTGCTAACCTGTCACCGTTGGCTGGCACAGATACAGACCTGTACTGTAGTGTCCCTCCTTTTCTCCTGCAGTGTAGCCGCCACGAAACTCCTCCACTTCAAGGACTTATTTCAAACTGAGAGACTTATCGTCGGTTGGACCGTTCAATCTCAAAACCTGAGGCAAGGGACAATGTTTCTCCTGCAGTACACCGGTAGGCAGGTCACAGCATCACACGTTACTCACACAAAGCAGAGATTATATTCAAAGAAATTGCATTGAAAGTGTGTCAGAGTGTGTAGTTTCATTTTATTTAATTTTTCCCCACTGACGCTGGTGTGTTCCCGTGTAACTCATTGAGTTAATTTTGGTATACCATGTTATTTTAGCTAACATCCATTCTTATTTTTATCACGTGCACAGTTGTGACGGGGTTAGTTCTGCAGTCAAACTTTTACTTCAATAAAACTACAAAAGTATTAGCATCAAAATGTACTTAAAGGACCAAAAGTAAAAGTACTCATTCTGCAAAATGGCCGATTTCAGAATTATCTACATCATATTATTGATTCATTAAGTGTACATCACTTGCAGCTGCTAAAGGTGCAGCTGATATTAATTAGCCAGCTGTATATATTCACACAGTTACACACATTCACACCTGGAGGCTGACCAGTACAACCACAGTCTGACCTGCTGGCTACTCAGCAGCTCCACTGGAGCAGCTGGGGGTAGGGACCTTGTTCCAGGGCGCCACAGTGATGTTGATGAGGGTTGTTGAAGTGCTGCTCTTTAACTTTTCCCATCCAAATTTAATCCTGCCATTTTGTATTATTAGTCTCATTCAGCAAAGTGACTGGTAACTAAAGTTTAAAAAGATATGTGTAGTAAAAAGTACAATATTTGTGTCTGAAATGTAGAGGGGGTAGAAGTATGAAGCATCATGAAATGGAAATACTTTTCATACATAATACATACTACTACAACAAAATTGTACTCAATTGCAGTACTTAAGTAAGATGTACTTTGTAATTTTTCACTGTGGGTTTAATGTTTAAACTTGTTCCATGATGCTTAAAAGTTTCTATCCCTCCAAAACTTTATTATAGGATTAGTTTACTCCCTTTCATAATGAGATGCATCTTGCTCATTTGACTTTATAATATTCTTTATCCTTTTTCTCATCCTGTGAGTGATGGGGAACATGGGTGAAGTGTGAAATAACTGCTGAAATATCATTTGATTTGGCTTGGATAGGGATGAACAAAGTTAACTTTATCAGGCTCTCCAGCCACAAATCTGATAGGCGTGAAGGATCCTAAACCTTCCCCCCTTTTTTTTTTTACCACTCACTCGTGGTTTCATAAGAACATATATAACAGATTCAACAACAACAAATAACAACGCATAGACCAGAATTTCAAGTCTATTCCCATACTGTATCTAAGTAGATATGTGTAAGCACTGGACATAGACAAACACAGATAATAAAGGCATCTTCATACTTTAACTTATTAACTTCTTGGAGTTGCTGGTTTCTTACTGGGGAGCAACACTAGCAACCAGTACTGGGCTCAGCCTTTGTATGACTGCTAGATTAAAGTCATCCAGGTTTTAAAGTGAAGTGATTTTGTCTTATTTTCCCTGCGTTTATTTCTCTGTGATCCTTTAACTGTGATAAAAAAACAAAAAACTGTTTACCGCCCTCACTGAACAATTGGGGGATCAAACAATCCAAGCACCGCCCACCAACAGGCTTACCAGTACTCAGCTTTATTTCAACACTTTGTTCACCGTTTTAGCCGCCTCCGTTTTTACAGAGCTGTGATTTATTTAGAACTTACTTCAGGTCTCTCACACCCAGTCTAATGATGGATAAGTGCTCATAATTTGACGATTAGTTGCCCCAGTAACTAGCCGGCCAAGCGCTGAGAATATGCAAGCAAAAATGTTTCTAACGCAGCAGCTCTGTAAACACAGCTGTGAAATTCAGTCATACAGATGACCTGTTGTAAATCCTTATGTTTGTGGACTTGATGCTGTATGTGGAAGGCAAATGTTCATTATGATATAAGAAGCTAGTGGATAACATTGAAGCACAGTGTCAAATTAAACTGGGGCTGTGTGGAGTTTGTAAGACATGGGTAGAGTAGGGATTGTCTAATGAAAATATAATCGGTATCAATATGAGGGACTAAGAGTCAGGATATTTCAAATTTGAGGATTTGTTGCTCTTTTATGTCATCAAAATGATTTGATTAATTCAGAAAATAATCAATAATGAAAATACTTGTTAGTTGCAGCCCTAAAGAAAAAGAAACGGATGTTCCAGTTTGAGAAGCTGGAACCAGTGATATTGGGACGGTGGGCATATTTGATTGATAATGAGTTTAAACAATTCATTTCTTGTCAAAACTGCTGCCTCTTAAATTTGTATAGATTAAGTAGCAGATTAATTGACCATCAGTTTCGCAGCAAAAGAAACAATGTCCATTAAGAATTTTAAATAAGGCAGGGCACATTGAAGCTACGTGGTGGGTAACTTCAACTCTCTGTCGTCAGCTTGTGTCAGGAAAAAGTAGATGAAGTGATTCCTAAAACGGATGTTTTATGTTAATGTTTCCTGAGTCCTTTAGTGACGGAACAAAGTCTTCCCCACTTTCAAGAATGTGATGGGCGACATCCTTGCATCCATCACTATAAGTGGAGGCTGAGTGGCCTCAGGAGCAACCATGGTTGAGTTAAGGTCTATCATTCCCTGTGACAGCCATTTACCTCCACACTGCACCAATCCCCTCTCTGATCAATGAGCAGGACATTGTTGGATTGCCTTCAGGAGGGAGGGGCTCTCAGAGAGGGTTGACAGAGAGAGAGAGAGACAGGGGAGAGAGTGTACGGGATATCTGCTTTGTTTTGAGTTCACAGTGGCCCCAGGATAATGGTGCTATAGCTAAATTAAAGCACAACTGAATGCAGAGTGATATGTTGTAGGATGTGAAGAGATTTGTCAGCTTTGGAAAAATCTCCCTTTTAAATGAGGAAACGTAAGCTCAGTTTTGCTAACAATTCAGCAGTAAGTGTGTGTCTTGTAACAATGGCTATGGGGAAAAGAGGCAGCATAATGAAATGTGAAAATATGAGTCAGAGATAAAGGAAGCTCTCGTTCTGAGTACCGCTGGCAATATCGTTGTTTGGGAATGGAGGATTCAAGAGGGTATGCTGCTGAAAGGCTGAGATGCTCAGCACTAGTAACCTGGTTATGGATCATTCAGCAGCGCCTCTAAGGTCCAGGAAGACCTGGAGTCTATTGGCTGTTTAACTCCTGATTATTTACATTTCAGGATTGTCCCTAGCATCCTAGTTAGCCGCTTTGTGCCGCTCATCATTCAGTGCAAACAGTTGCGTTTCACATCACAACTGGATTATTGTATTTTACTAAACTTAACTTCCCATCCACTAATGTGTTTTTTTATCTTGGGAGCTGAATTACAATCACATAATGAAAATTTTTCATTTATACTTATTCATTCAGTTACTCCTCTGGTGTTGACCTTCATATTTATACAATAATATTTCAACACACCGTTGACTATGTAGAATGTCATACGTGTAATTGTCAGTTCTGAGGACCACTACTTTCACATGATATCTGCATGGGACTGCAGCTCTCTCCATTCATTGATGGTGAAAACAATTAAGAAAATGTCTATGCTTAGAGAACTTTCATCCTCACACCTTACACACACAGCCAAATACCTTGAAATCATGTGAAATGTTGTCTGGTGTATGGTCAGCGTAAGGCTATTGTTTTTCTGTCCATTTGTATTACTTTAATCGTCATAGAAAGTAACTCACGCCAGCGTTCTTTTACTGTGTCCTCACTTAGTAACTCACCTCAATTCTTGGTGTGTTTTAACCTCAAGTATTTTAAAGCAGACTTATGAAGAAAGCAAAGCCATCATCAAATTTGATTTTTGAGGACTCATTTTCATAATGCATTTTATCAATGTGAAGGCAGCATTGATAAATGCTGTTTGAACCCTTTTGCATCTCTTTAATGAAAGTCGTCTTTTGAGTAGGCAACCTCACAAGGAGTTTAAGTGAATCCCTCGACAGCCCTCCTTTTCTTGTTGTGTCTCACTTTCAGAATCACCATGTTAGAAAACTTATTTCTGTGACATTTGCACCCAGAATTCATGACAGTCCTCAGTTTGAATGTGCGTACAAAAAAACAGGTGAAAGAAACATGTTTTGCACTAAATAAGATAGTAATTTTCAGTATGGCTTTTTATTTTGTAGCACCTCATGCACATGCAAACGCATTTATCTGAAAAGTAGTTTTATGTTTTCCACTTATTTTAAGTAATGACTGACTTTCCTGTCTGTCTCACTGTACTATCAAAAATAAAGACAAAAATGCCCAATAATATAATATAAAATTTTGCACAAAAGGTCACTTGAACTGAAAGATGAACTGGTGGTCAAAGGTCGAGGTCAAGGTCGTGATGACCTCACGTTCTTGTGAACACAATATATCAGGAACGCCCAGAGGGAATTTCATTCCGTCTGGCACAAATATTCACTTGGAGTCAAGGAGGTACTGATCAGCTTTTGCACGCTAATTAACTGACACTGGCCTGGTTGGCAGAGGCATACAACCTCCAGGTGGTAATTCTAGTTTAAAACTTTTAGGTAGGTTCCTGTTATAGCTGTGGCACTTATATGTCAGGATTTGGCGCCTAATGGTGCTTTTCCACAATTGCTGCCACTGCAGTGGACAGCTGTGCTATTGACCACTATCATTCCCGGCAACTTTGTTGATGGACTGCTATTTCCTGGATGATTGTGGGCGATGTAAGAGGCTTTGTTTGCATCTGTGTAGTTGTTTTATGTAGCTACAAAGTTTGGAACAAGTACTGTGGATCCTGTAGTTTTCCCTCGTTTTGTTTCGCTCTCATTGTGTGAGGTTGCTGTAGTTGTTGGTGCTAATTTTATTGGAACTGAAACAAAATTATTGATGGAGGCAAGTTGGCAGGCGTTCCCGAGTTATTGTTTTAAACACCTGTATTCTTGCTGTCTTTCACATAGAAATAACCGGATCCCAGAAAATTTGAAGGGCTGTAATCATCTGCATAAAGAAATCACCATAGAAGGGGGGAGAAACGAGGAGGCAAAGTTATCCGCTGATTGCAGGTAAGTGCTAAAAGCTTAGCTGTGTACAACATTTCTGGGCCAACACGATGAGTTTGGCCAAGTTTCTGAGCTCTGTCTAGGTATATGAATGAAAGGCAACTACCAATACGAAGTCTCTACAATTAGCTAATATAGCTAGCTATACTGAATGAATGGAGCTTTTCTATTATACTTTACATCTTAGTATTTGAGCAGGTGGAAGCCTTTGCAGCACAACCTGTCTTTGAAGCATTGGAAAGAATGCGATAAAAAAGAGTAACACTTCACCAAATGGCACGCTGTCCCGGTGGAAATTACATGCAAATATGGCGACAATAACGTTAATAGAGGCAATATATTACGCTCCAGCAATTTTCTATTGCGAAATGTGATTTGACGGTCCTTTGGAGCGTCAACAAATGGTAGAATAGTTTTTCTTTTTGGACAAACAGGGAATTCTTCAGTTCCCCAGAACTTTGAAAAGTCCTCTTTTATAGACTGGTAAGTTATTCTTCAAATGAATGAATAAGTAGGGGTAAATAATGAAAACAAAAATGAAATATTCAGATGAATGAGCTCAGAGGGGCTACACAGTGTACAACACTTGCTGCTCTGCCAGTTTGTTATCTTATATAATTAGAGAAAATGCTGCATGGGTTGAATTGTAAATCTTTAAATCCAAATTCCAGATTACATTGAGTGACCAGAAAAATAGAATCCCCTTTATATTTTAATTTAAGCAACAACAGTCCTGTAATACATACTACCTTTGTGAAACATCATAATTTTTAATGCCATCTACACTATGTCCGAGGGGTGTTGATGACAACTTTATTTTGTTATTTATTTTACTTTTTTTATTTTGAGGCTGTACTTCATATACAGCCTGTGTGTCATCTTCTTATGCCAGAACCAGAAAAATAGCTACGTCCATGAGAAATGGTGACAGAAATATTGCCGCAAAAATGGCAACAAGGTTTAATGAGATTGACACAGCTGTACAAGTCGTTTGTAAGTCAACTGATTGAGGAAACAAATCCTAAATCAGCATATGTCATCAATCGTCATGAAAAAATGTGAACTGTTCCTAGTAACCACCATTGCAGCTTCTCTGTCAACTGAAAATGATGTAGGCAGGACTTCATTTTATACTGATTTATTAATGCAAAACAAAACAAAATAACAACCCCTTCCCAAACAGAAGTTGTCTAACATGAACACAATATCGGACTGAAAAATGAGGAAAAATGAAATGGGAACTCAGTTTGTAACGGCGATTTGCAACATATGATTGTTTTTTCTTCCTGCTCATTTTGAAATGTTTCACTTACCAAACCAACAGCATACTTGTGAGGTTGATCTACTATTTGTGAGTGTGAAATGTTTGTGAACCGTGACCCTGCCACCATTTGCAATCTGCCCTTTTGTGCAACCAGCTCCTGGTACTAGTCTTGCTTAATTTCCTAGCGAACGAATGCTTTTGTACCTTTAAGGTTCTGTTGTTTCAGGTGAGGCATTCAGTATATAAGTGGGGTTTTTGACGGTACCAGTATTCGTTCATTTGAAGAGCAGTGTGTGAAGGATTATGTGGTAGAATATTGTGAGTGTCAGCAGAATCAGCAGAAACTTGGCAGCCTCGAGGTGTTTTTGGATCAGCTCTAGCGCTCTCAGGGGCTCCACCACCTGATTGATGGCGCTGTTTGTTCCTAATCACTTCAGAGATAAAGTGCCATGCAAGGAACGTTGAAATTGGAACTAAGGAGTCTGCAGCAGCAGGTGCAGGATCTACACTAGAGTTTGGGCAATAACTTCAGATTGTCTCATTGCCTCAACACTCATGCTGTTTCTCCCTGTGGCTTGCTTTATTAGGCACTGGCTGTTGTTTTAGCTTGTCACAAATGTTCAGATCTCTGTTTGCCAGAAACTCCATTTGGGACGGTCTGATTGTTCAGCTTTATGACCTTTTGGAGGTTCACAAAGCTGAGCAATCAGTATCATGTAGTGATTTACCTAATTCAGTCCATTTTAGTGAAGCTGGTATCAGTTTGGTTACAGACTTTGTGTGGTGAATTAGCCTGCCATCCAGGAATGTTGTGTATGCAAACAATCTCAATTTATTCTGAAAGGAAAACAGAAACAGAGTACAAAATAGAGAAGGCTAATTTATCATAACAAACTGGAGTTAGGGAAAAAAAGAAAGCAAATGATCATAAAGTACTGTAGGGGGAAAATGAGAAGATGGGACAGGAAGAAAATGGAGGAAACTGGATTAGACTGTTCACCAGGGAGTGGCTGTGTGATTACACCTCAGCAGACTTTTTTTTTTTTATTTCTGTTCTCAGATAGCATCTTGAGAAAGAAGCTCTCACTCTGCTACATCAATATCAGGATTCACCTCAGCCTGTCACTATAAGCCTCTGTGTGGTAGGAGGGACAGACTGAGCCAGAGATGGATTCCACCTGAATTGTGAACATAAAACGGCTGCATCCCAACGAAAAGCCAGGCCTCCGGAACTAAAAACTAAAAAACCTGAACTAAAATACAGAACACCTCCGCCACTCCCCTTCAGAATAGAGGAGGTGCAGGAAAATTGTTTTCGTTGCAGTGGAGCAACAACACTGTAAGCAGTAATACTGTGACTATCGCCTTCACTGCACAGTGGCCTCTCTCAAGAGACAAAGTGATTCTGAGATTTTCCTGTGATTCTGGCATTTTTTTCTTTCCAGCAATGCCAGGATAAACAATTGGAAATAGCACAACAGAGGCTATGATGGATTACTGTAGGGATGAAGGACACTATATCAGAATGCCTGCGTCCACTGCTGCTGCTGCACAGTGGATGGAGAGCACAGTATACGTTGGAATATATGGGGACTCGCAAATTTACTTAACATTATTGAGTAGGGCCAGACCAATACTTTTGAGTCTGATACCAAAAAATCTATCTAGAATAATCTTTTTTTTAAGAACACATAACATAAACAAATATTTTTGCCAAGGATTGAAGATCATTGATGATTTTTTTTTTTTATAATTATGTACTGAGAGCGGGATGCTTTAAGGTTGAAACATAAACTTGGACATACTATAATGTTGACACTATTCCTAAAGTACCTCAAAGAAATCTCTTGCTTTTCTGCAATGCAATTTCTTGTTGGCCAACATAAACCACTGATAATGATAACTTTTTGATGAATTAATATTGGCCGTTATACTGTCCCAGGCCAATTCACTGCTGAATGCTTGGTGAAATGTAATCCCAAATGGCTGCCATTCAAAACACAAAATGTCCAACTTTCCATATGTTGTAAACTACTGAACTTCATCTGTAGTAATATGTAAGTTTAGTCTATACATTTTACGATGAGCTTTACTGTTTACACTATGGGCAAATAAGGCAACAGCAAGTATAATGTCAAATAATTCACTTTTCTTCCTGTAAATTCCTCCTTGAGAAACTATTTTTCTCCATCATTTTTAAAAAAAAATATTTGTTAGTCTGGTAAAGGCTGTTTGTCTTACCACTGTCCTTTCAGCACCTCAGCACTTATATGTTTCTTTTAGATTAGCATTATACAGTTAGAATTCTCCATTTTATGGAACAGCCATTAAAAGACACCTGATTACATATTTTTAATTCAACTGAAGTGTAATATGGCCTCAGTGAAGTGCTAGAACAAGGAGTAGCAGTAGGTGTAATTCTCTACATAGAGTGTAATCAAAGATTTGAGCCATATATAAACTCAGTGTTAATTGCTATCTGCCACTGTGTCTTTTTTGATACCTCCACTAGGAGCAGTCATAGGGATGTCACCAATTTTATAATATATAGCTGGTAATAGATTTGGAAATATTGGCCATTTCAGATCAGTTTTGCCTTTATTTTCTTCTACATTGTCCAGAATATTTGTTGTGGACAGTTTGTTAAGCTACTAAAGAATGCAGAAATTCAGGGCTCATTTCAAGCAGACCATATTATATATATTTACACATGATGTTGTTTATACAAAATCCCATCTTCTGCAGACATTGACATGTTGAACATTTTCCCTTTAGTGACAACGGTGGAAGACTGAGGTTGTGGTTCAGTGGTTTGGCCCAGTAAGAAGCAGCTTGCACTGAGATTACTTGTCTGAAAAGCAGCCATGTCTCCAACGTAAGACACATAGAATGCCTCAAGGGGCGTTGATGGCACAAAAATAGCTTTAGCAATGAAAAGTTAACCATAATGGGGGGAGGGAGAGGATGCAGACTTTTCAGCCAAACATATCAATTGTGTGTCTAAAGCTCTGCAGGTGCTGGGTGATTCTTGTCCTTAGGGGAGGTCTGGCATCGAATAAAGAACATCCCATATCTTAAGTTTCACTGAAAGAGAGCAGATTTTTATTTTCCTCCTGGAAGTTAAATCACCATGGAAAGGTTGTTTTTGGAGTCCGAGCTAATTCAGATTAGGAGCTTTATTTATTTTAGAATTACTGAAATATAGGGGAACCTCAGGGCAGTTCGGTAATTTTCCATTTGCCTGGGAGGGCTTTTTCTGGGAATCATATATTAGAATTTTTGTCCTGTTTGCTGTAAACATTCTCGCTCTGACAGACCCCACTGTGCAGACCCCTCCATAAACACACAAAAAGCTCTATCTAATATGTCATTTAGAGCAGTCATGAAGGATACACTGTGTGAGCTCAAAAGAAGCCCTGTACCTGAGTGTTTACCGCACTGAGCTCGGCCAGAGTCAGAGCCCTGCTGTTTGGATAACTCCTGTGGATTTTTGTGCATTCAGCACATCTCACTGACCAAAATTTGTTCCGTTGCATTTTTGAAGTCTTCTTGTGTAATGGATTGTGGTCAGCATTTACGAGGAAAAGATACATCAATGGTGTCACTTTTCAAGAGGAAAGCAAAACAGATTTCATTTGAGTTGTTAATGTATTTCTCTCTATTTCTGACCAGTAAAATGCACCTTATAAGTCAGCAGTATGTTTGTTCCTCGCTCACTCAGGGACTCTCTTTCACAACAACATTTCTTTCATCTGTGAGACTATTTTCACTTTTATTACCTTCTTAGTCCCTCTAATTTGCTTGCTCGTGGTAAATCAGCAAAGCTTTTTTTTTTTAGCAGTTTGCCTTGGTAGCCGTCTTGTGTTTATTTGTACTCTGTGTATTTGATTGCTTTTCCATGCTGTTTATGATCATTCTTTCACTTACATTGTGTTTTGTAAAGGATATCACACAGTAAACATAAAAACTACAATTTCTAAGTGAAGTTTTGTTTAGATTTTGAAGTTTATTTCCCTGAAGTTTTTAGTACTCATAAAGGCTTTCCCCCAGGATACTGGTTAGCAAAGTTGATAAGTGTTGACAGCCACTGATGATACAATATCTTTTAAACGAGCTTTCATTTAATGTAGATTCAACTGGATAAAATGTCTGTCCAACTGGTGATTATACAGGTAAAATTCTTAAGGTTTACAGTTTCCCCTTGGTTTAGTTTACATACATTAGTCAACTATAACTGACTTCATGAATAGTTTTATCGCATTGGGAAAATTACATAGCAGTCAGCCATGTCACATCTGGTTAAGTAGTATTAGGTGATACCGTAGCTGTAAGCATTAAGCTTATAGCCCAATGAAAATAAGTAGTTTGTGTTTTTAATGATTTCATTTACATACTGGTGCCAAGCAAATGAAGACAAAACATCCATTCTGAGGAAAAGTTGCATTGCAGGCAGAGGCAAGCTCATCTAATAGGCTTGGATGGATGCAGCACAAGCTGTCCAAGTTTAATATGCTGACTTTGTTACATTTCTTTGCAAATGCATCACAAAGAAAAAAGCCACAAGAGTGAATCATGAATAAAAGGATGTTTTCTGCTTTTCTATCTTCACTAGTTAATGAAAGCTAGGTAGAAAAAATACTTTAATTCACTGTGCCGCTCAAAGGCTACCAGCAGCTACCGGCCATTTTTAAGGTGGAATGTTTCCTTTTTCAATGCATGAGTTGATGTTGTGAATCAATCAATACATCTTAAATGTATATGTGTAATATTTGACCATTCCATTTGTTTTTATTGGCTCTCTTGAATGTCAAAGGCTTTAGTGATCATTGGATCTTCAATAGCTTAAAAAAAAAAAAAGAATTCCAACCGCATTAACTGTTCTTTAAATATTCTATTTCCTCATTTGGAGAAAATAGTGTGGTTCTATTGCGCTCCAGCAGTACTACACTGACGTCGGTGAAGTGAGCCCAGTCCTGGATCATGCATGCTGCACACTCTCTTGTGCACCCTGAACGACAGACACACAGAGAGAGTGACTCTACAGGGACGGTAAAAGATTTTTGACGGTCCACTGACTCACCAGTATTTGTAGCAGTGAGCCCAATGGCCAGTCCGACTATGAAGGGTTTTGTTATATCTGGGTGGTGCACATGCGTAGTACGCCAGTGGTCAGAGTGAATATCAATAGATATTAAAAATCTAAAGCTAACTTAATCTCAGTTTGTTAAATTTACCTTTCTCTCTCTTTAATATACAGTATATAAAGGTAGGACAGGATTTCTTTTCATTCTTGGGTAATATGTCAGGAAGTAGTTTTTGAAATTTAAAAGCAGCTTTTGCTCCAGTATCAAAAAGGTACTTACCTGTACAGGATTTTTCCTGGCCGAAAATTAGGCGGGGGTTGTACTAAGCTATACGACATGTGAAAAAAGGTGGCAACTGGTTTGGTTTTACTTGACATGAACGAAAATATGGGACAAATAGGGTCCCATATTTTTTCAAATCCACCGAGTACTGAGAAAACAAGTACTAGAATTTTGTTGGGAGGCGGAGATGTCCCATATTGATTCAATACAGGACGCAGAATTTTATTTTCAAATACGCGACAATCCCGTATTATACAGGGCAGGTGGCAACCCTATTCACCTGTCTGAAGAGCCGCAAAATCAGGTCGCCGCCTCCTTCCGCAGGCAGAAAATCCATCTCGTTTGTATTCTTCTTCTTTGGCAATTTCGGATGGCTCTGCCTGATGCACGGATTACGATACAGCGCCGTAGTGGTGTACAGCTGCAATTGCAGTTACAAATGTCAAATCCACCTAGTACAGAGAAAACAAGTAGAAGTAAGAATTTTGTCAGGAGGCGGAGGCGGTACAAAATTTGACGAGGTGACCGCCTCCCAATTGTCTGTGCAGGAAAAATCCTGCCTGTAGCTTCAATAGCATTTCTCTGTGAGGCTGTTGTGCAATACCCTTTTGAAAAATCTAAGAATGAAAATTATAACGTAAAGATGGAAACAACAAAAATCCATTGAAAGACATCAGCTCCTATGGTTCCTGTCAGGGCTCATTTATTCACCTCTCATGCTTATGTGAGTCCACACAGCCTTCTCGCCATGTGAATTCTCATCTATATTCACATCCCTCCTCTGCCTGTGGCTCTGCATCCAAACACCTTCCCGTTGGGGTTTGCTGTCTGCATTTCACTGCAGCCCTCATTGATTTGGCCTCGTCTGTGAGCTGAGGAGACCTCCACCTGGGTCAGCCCAATCTGAATCCCTCTTTCAGCTTCAGGCTGCAGGTCTCAAACAGTTCAGATGCCCCCTCTGATTATTTTCTGAGCCTGAGGAAATAAAACAGTGTGATAAAATAAAATTACTCTCTTACTGTATGTGGGGAAACTGTCACTATCTTCCTCAGTGCACTTGGCCGTTTGGCAAGACCTTGACTAGCACAGCAGGAAGTATGATGGAGAAAACGGCAACACGAGAGCTCTGACGTCAAGCTACCTGTTTAGTGTTGTTAGACAAAACAAACTACGATAAAAATACTGCTCAGTTTTCCTTATATTGGACTGGAATTTAATTAGTTAAATTATAACTGACTGAAATAGAGCAAAAAATAATTTATTTGCCAGAGGCAGGAGGGGAGCTAACGAACAATGACAGACACGCAGTCGGATTCTGTCCTTTTCCTCCTTTTGTCCCACCTCCCCTCCCTCCTGCACTCAGTCTTTTTCTCCTTTTATTTCAATACACTGACCATTTTACATCAGACTGGCCTGACCGTGGCCTCCTGCAGGTGACAGATACCCATGGGATCTGAGTCATCATCGCTGCATTCCTGTGTATCATTCCACTGATACTTTTTAAGGGATGAGCTATCCACCTCTCTATGGGCTCTATTTTAGCTGTCCAAAGCACACAGTCTAAAGCGCATGGCGCAAATTGCATTTAGGGTGTCGTACTTACTTACTTACTTACTTACTTCTTAATTAATCATATGAATGTTTTGAGCGTAACATGCAATAAACCAATCAGAGTGACATTTCCCATTCCCCTATTAGCCAGGCGCGCTTACACTTAAGCCCATTGCTATTATAATGGTGTAGTGTTTGACACAGAATTAGATTCTATTGGTGGTGAGTTGATGACATATTGTGACTGACCAGTGAGCCCAGTCCCATCACATGCATACAGCAGCTCTGCACCTCGAGGGGAAGGGAAGGGCTGAGCAAATCAATGCGCTGCGCACAGCTCTACAAAGAAGCAACAAATCACGTTAGACATCTTTTGTTATTTAATGAGAAGTGTAAATAAACTTTTGATTCATTATGAAACTGTGGTGGGAAAAATTTAATCTGGGTGATGAATGGGAAACACTGATGGATTTACTAGGTACTACGAAATAATGCTTCTCTGCACAGACTCATTTATGTCCAAGAGACTTCCATGACGCATGGCAATGTTATGCAACACACAACATGCCATGAAGAATGCTCTGACCTTCTGAGGGCTGTATTGTAATGTTCTGACTGGCAACATCTGAGGCGCATTTTCAGCTCACTCTGCTTGTGTGTAACAGGCAGAGTGTGCATGCATTGCGCATATTGCTGTCTTGACAATGCTCCTTTAAATTAACAGTGAAATACTTTGCCAATGATTTCAGGTTTTTGTTTGTCAATTGTGTGATTGATTTCCGCTACTTCAACATAGCATTGCACTAACAGTGTGCCAGACCACACCTCATTTTAAGACCAACACGCCCATGGGTTTTCAGACCGGTGCTGTTGTATTTGTTATTTAAATAACATGGATGCTGGATGGGAAAATGGCAACTGCATTGGTCATTTCCTGTGTTTCTCTTTGCGCTGCTTTGTGCCAGGTGTGCCTATTTTTTTAGTGTAAGAATCTGTGCTAAGTTAGTGGAACATAGGAATACAGTTTGCTCCTTTATTTCCATTGTATGTGTGAAAGTCTTTCCAAACAGACCTTGGAGTCCTTGCTCCCTAAGGAGCATCACAGCTGCAGTGGACAGCTCCCACTGTGCTGCTGCTCCAGTGGAGATAATCTCCCTGTCAGCAGCCTGTCTCTTTCCCAGATGTCAACTGATGCCAACTGTTGTGTACCTTCAGTTTGCACTCTCACAGTGCTGTCAGCAAGTGCTCATTTCACCGTTTTAGCATACCATCACACGCCAAACTCACTGCATACATTTTCCACCTCAGTGTTTGAGCCACAAATGCAGGAAGGTGTGAATGTGTGTCTAATGACCTCCATGTAGGTGTTTTGTGTTGCACTTTAATATGAATAAATCACCACAATCATTTTTGAAAAATTAATATAATTAAAGAAAACAGTACATACTGATGAGATGGATGAGAAGATACACAGCCTACACATGCTATCTGCTCTTTGAGGCTGTGCTTGGCAGAGTGGTGTTCGGATAATGTTGATCGTGTTCAACATTTTGGATTAGTGTGTGTTACTGTAGCATGCTTAAGTTTTGCAGTCATTTGGTCAAACTAAGGTACCTGAAAAATTCAGATATTGACCTGATGATGGTGCTAGATGACCCAGACCTACTGCAGGTGTTACACAGACTGTGGATGAGTACCTCATGCAACCCCATGTCAAATAACCTGAACTGTCACTCTAAAGGGGAGGCTATGAAATCAGCGTTCAGGCTTTCTGTCCAGGGTGCTGCATGTTGTTCTCTGTGATAGTGGACTCTTTGTTGACAGATGCCAGCAGCAGCTGACTTACATTATGGCACTGAACACACCCATTACACAGAGGAAGGTAATTGGATTCACAAATCAGCTGTCAGCTCCAGGTTTATAGTGGCATTGGGCTTTATGGGTAATATATCAGGGAGTGGTGGACGGTTTGTCAGAGGTAGTTTGTAGGTAACGAAGAACTGGCAATGTAGAGAGCACTGTGGGAGCATCAGCGTTCATTTCTTACCGTTTTGTAGAGCTTTTACTGAGCAGAAACCACTGGTGAGCAATGAGTCACTGTGATACCACTCATCCCCAAAGAACTAAGCCCTGCATCATTGACTGGAATGATACATGCTTTTGTAGGCAATTAAACCTTTGACTTATTGTCTAAAACGACCAGGCTAAGTAACATCTGATTACTTTTACCAAATCCTCTTACATTCAAAACTGCATTAATTGACTCATTTGTTTGGGTCAAATTACAAATGTGCCACAGGATGTCATGAGTCATTTGCCCCTGTCCTCTCCTCACTGCACTGCAACAACAAGCTCTGTCCATTGACAAGGACTGAGCTGGGAAGATGAAAGATGTAAAAAGGAATGTCATCCAGTTTTTATACAGCATAAAACCTGAGGCTATCTGAACTGAATGGAGAGGTCAGAACATGTGGCCTGGCACAGTATGAGGTAACTCCTTTCTCACCTTATCTCTGTCTCATGCTCTTTATTATGGCAGAGTGGGCAGTGTTTTCTTGCAGCAAGAGAAATATCGGTACTGCTCCTCTTGGGTCACAGGAGATGAAAATGCATCGATTGAGAAGTAGCCAAAGATTCCAGCTGCATCTTTTCAGATTTTCACCCTTATCCTTTGTCTCTCTGCACAGCTGACATCGGCCCAAACAAGAGCCACCGTGGCAGAGAGGAATGAGGATTAATTGTTTTCTGCAGGTACAGAGGGCAGTCACAGCGGTCTGCTTTATCGAGCCCCTGTTGAGATCCCATATGCAGGGTGAAATCTGTTCCTATTCTCCAGAGCTGGCTTGACCGTGTCCAAAAAAAAAAAAAAAAAAAACGCTCCAGAGAAGCACACTGTGGCTCACCTCCCAACAGAAGGAGCATCCAAATCCAGAAATCATGCCATCCACTTGGCCTAATGACACCTGCAAACATTTAATGGAAATATTAGATTACAGTGGGGTTGTTGTTGTTTGAAACATCAAGTCTTTGGTGCCTCAGTGTGTCAGACTGGCTTTTCCTTTCGCGCTACGAAGAGACCTGGTCTGAAGCTGCGTTCATTAAGAGATATAATTTCAGCAGTTTTAATTCAGGTCTGTGTGCTTGAATGTGGCCTTGAGGGCACTGCTTTGCTTACTTGGTCAAGTTGCTACTGTGTTTTTCCTTTTTCAATTTCTGCTTGTCCTTGCAGTGAAGATTGGTTTGTGACAGTTCCAAGATAAATGGCTTATGTCCCGCGGAACATATTTTATTTTGCTATGTCCAGTATATCATGCCAATAAATCAACAGTATGTGTGTAACCTCCTCCACTGTTGCCAGCAATGCTTGGGGTGTGCCAGATTTGGTCAACGGTTGAATGATAAATTCTTTTTCTGAAGGCCACAGGAATATGTGGGAGTTGCTGGGCTGATTTATTAAAGACAAAACAGAATGTGAGTGGAGGAGTTTCGTTACTGATGGGGTCGTGAATGATATCTGTTGTTGCGGCTGGCAGATATGGAGGGGGGGATGTCACTGTAGGTGTGCACGGGATCGTCTGATTGGATGAACTGTCGAAGCTGATGCAAATGCAGCAGAATACAAACGGCAACCAAGTCGCTGCCTCCAGAGGGATTTGCACTCCCAGCTAAAGCGTTTTTCCTCCGTAAATGGAGTCGAACAATCTCCTGGTCCGTACTAATCTGTGCATACTTATTTCTCTGTTCAGTTTTATACTGTAACAGCATTGTGTACAGGCTTAAATCCCACTTCCATGTGATGGCTATTTATGTATCCTTATCAACAGTTATTCAGTTCTTTATGTTAAAATCACAGCAGAGGATTCATATTCTTAATCAGGGTTTTTAATGGCTCAAATGGCTGAGCTGATCACGTGCATGTGTACCGTGCCTTCAACTGACTCAAGCAAACACTTTTGACAAGCAACAAATTTTAGGAGTTTTAATAATTGTGTGATGGAGCAAAATGACAATTATCGGATTAAAGAATATTTAAAAAAAAAATGAATCTACCCTCTTCAACATAACAAGACAACTGCAACAAGCTGTGTTGATTTAATTTTGATTATTTTTTAAACAACTATTTCATATAAGTTTTTTGTTACTTCTCGAGTGAAGCTTTTGTAAAAGTGCCACCTTCTCCAATGCCTTTCTACTTTTCTAGTTTTAGTGTTATCGGTAGAGTCAGGTGGTTTTGTTCAGCTATTGCGGGTCAAAACCACTGGCTCTGTATTTTTGAGAAAATCTGGGAAAATGAATAAAAAGTTGACGTTAAAATCACATAAACATCAGCTTAGTGTAAATACATTCCTGGCAACTGGCTACGATTCATCGTCCTATCTGCACTCTGACTGTGATTCTCTCCATCACCAGTCGCCTCCACTTCTTGTGGTTGTGCATGACTTTCAGACCTGACAAATTTACCGCATCTCGTCAGTAACACGAATGATTACTTTATAACTGGTTGTAATCATCATATGATGTCTGCATTGTTTCACCTGCCCTCGTGATTCTCCTCCTCGCAATCTTGCCTTGTAAAGTAATGGCAGATTCCACGAGCCGTATCTGCAAAGCTGAAAACATTACACGGATGGGATGTAACATTAATTTAGGAAACATTTTTAATAAATTGGACGTGCTTAGATGCAAAAGAAACAATATCCACTTGTTTGAACAGCCAGGAAATATCAGCGCGCTTGCCTGCTACACTCCTGCTGTTGTGAATAAACAGACTCTCGTTGGAGGAAATTCCTTGAGAAAAGTTACAGCTCTTTAGTTATGGTAAAGCATTTCCTGTTGCACTGTGCTGATTACGATACAGCGCCACCACATCGGCGTGATGCAGTGCTTTTTAGAAAATAGTGTTTTCCATGAAGACGCCCACCAGAGTTTTGTTGAGAGCTGGAGGCGGCATGAAATGTGACGGAGGCGGCCGCTTCGTAATTATCTTTGCGGGAAATCCCTGTTAATTGGATATAAACTTAATATACTGTATAGTGCAAACATAATTGGATGAGTTGGAAGCTGTGCTGGGTGACACATTTTTGCTCAGTCAATAAAATATTTAAAGCCAAAGATTGTTTTAGTTCAGCTTGATCATTTAATGCTGTCCCTTGCATTCACATCAAAGCACTCATTAGTGAAACTCTAATCTTATCTCTGCACGACATCTGTTACATGGGAATATCTTTAGGGCTCCAACATATGAAAGGTACAGCAAAGATATCTATCTGTACGCATGGTTCTATTGTATGACCCCAGATGGTTGTTCAATACAGAAGACCCCCCCCCCCCTCCAAAAAAATTAAATGTGCAATAGACCACTGCGGTGCTGGGCAGCACCCATGTGTGAAAGTATATCGTTCTACACTTTGAATGTGAAAAAACAATGGTGGGTGTGCTCTGTAAATCTAGTTTTTCCTCATATAAAGAGGCATAAACACACACAATTAGAGCGTTTTCATAAAGTGGTGATAAGTTTATTTACGTGGAAACAAAGACCGTGTGTGTGTGTGTGTGTGTGTGTGTGTGTGTGTGTTTGAGAGAGGGAGAAAGAAAGAGAGAGCATGCACATCAATTCACATACGTTTTCACCCTCAACCTAAAATTGCAGTTTTAGATTACAGCCTGACATCTGTTACTCCCTATGGTATATCAGTATTCATACAGCCCCTTACATTCAATTAGCCTAGTGTTCACCACATACACATTCACATACCCAGTCACACACACACATACACACATACATATAGATACACATCACACTGCAGATGACCTTCAGCTTGCCATATGCCTGTGTGTATTGTAATAGCTGTACTGGAAAGCGTACTGCTGAGGTTGTGACAACCGCTCATCAATCACTTGGGTGAATACTTTCTCTCCATCTTTTAGCCTTCTAAATGCAGTGAGGAAGAAAAGAGGAGGCGGAGGATGAGTAAAGGATTTAGCATAGTTGGAGGTGTACTCCATGCCATATGCTGGCCAAAAGAGCTCCAGGTTTTCAGTCCTGGTCCTTTGAATGGGACCAAGTAACAATTTTGGAAATGCATTTATTCGCTTCTTTGAGGAGGGTAAGAGGAGACGGACAGACGGAGGCCAGCTGTTTATGCCTTTTTCCTTATAAGCTGATTGACAGAATGCCGGCTGTAGCTTCGTATTAACTGTAGCAGAATAAGATTGATATCAATCTTGTCATCCAACTCGAAAAAAATGTCATCCTATTCCTTTTAGTTAGTTGCAAGGGTCACTTCAATGTTCATATTGTTGTAACAGCAGATTGTAAATATATCATAAGATATGAGAAGCTTTTTTTTTCTAGACAGACTCATTTTTCTTAGTTTTTTATGACTTTTGAGATAAGGATGGGATTTATTATTTTGAAATATTGAATGATTTAGCAGGTGATTGTCCAGTAGCTAGAAAATGGGGTTCACGAGGTCAGGTCTACTGCAAATTATGTTTAAGCCACCATATCTAAACATGAAAAATCCTGCCTGCCCTGTTCATTTATCAACGTATTGCCAAATAGCAATAAAAAGATGTGAGACACTTTATCTTAATCTTTTACAGAGAAAAAAAAACAGAATAAATGTGATCTGTACACCAGTTTTGCATTAAAAATGAACCCAGAGAGGAACAGAGCTCCAAAGGGTGGAAACTATTGAACCAACACACAATACGGAGGACTGCCTCCAGAGCAGTGGTGTTTAGAGACCAGCAGAACCACAGTGATTTATTACATCACTGATATAATAAATGTTTGCTGTTTCCAGGTCATTTGCCCACTTTGGCTGTAAAAGAGGGCTTCTAACAAATAGCATGCAGCTTACATTGATTGTAGGTATCAATAATGAAAGGTATTCACCATTGTTTATTAAAAGTGCTGGAATTATTTCATAGAATTTCTGACAGTGATTGATCTAATTCTCTGTGTTGCACCTGTATTACCTTCCTCGCTGTCCTGAGGAGAGATGAGGTGACTTTGAAGATCTTTTCACAGCCTCAGTGTGATCACACACTATCACATCAATAGAACGTAGGGCTTACTTTGCCTTAATGCTGTGGCAATGTGCCTTAATGGCAGCTGTAACCCTTTCATTTACACCTGTGTTCACTATCTAGAGGGTTTCCTTCTTCTTTTTTAGAATGGCTGCAGACTTGTTTTCCAATTGGATAGTGTTTTTGTAACGCCCATGTGTATTTACAATAATGATTTGTTTCTTCTTGAGAGAATAACATGAATCTTAGTCATTTAATAAAGCCACATAGGTTTTATCGTTGCCAAATTGAAAACCAGCCATTACCTTTTGGATGCCAGAGTTAACAGAATGGTTGATAGCTTCATCATTTACAAATATTTGAATTCATGGCAATAATGATTTCGTGTAATTATACTAATACTGTATTTCAGTAATCAAAGTGATCAAGGATGGTTAAGCATTTTACACATTGGGTAAAACAATAATTAGTTTTTTCTTGAACAAAATGAACAATACCAGGCTTGTTTGCACAGTTGTATGGTATTATACTGCATTAGGCTAAATTGAAATAGGTGCAACCACTACCTCCTGAGAGACTGTGGTCAGACCTTTCGTCTGTTGGGTTTGTCACATCAAAGCTGTTTCTGATGTAGAGATGCTGCAAACAAGTTCAGGCTGAAGAAGTCAGAATCTAGTTTAAAAGTTTTTTTCTGAGTAGTTACAGTAGATGTGAAAAGATTTGTTTCTGACCACTACAGGGAAAGAAAGGAACTCACAGAAACATTACCCCCCCCCCCCCCCCCCCCCACACACACACACACACACACACACACACACACACACACAAAATATTTTGGTGTTTAGCTTTCTTGATGCTCACATTTCATCACTCTCTCTGCTGTTTTGTGCTGGGCAGGTAGGGTGCAGTCAGGCTCCCTGAGTGTGTTTGCTGCAAATGATGATGGCGAGGCTGGTGAAAGACAGAACATGACCTAGAAAACTGTGTAGAGCTGCGTAGTCGGGTGGTCATTCTCAGTGGGTTAAGCAGATTTGGGATTTTGTGTAACGCAGATTTAAAAGTATGGCATTTTCACTGTCCACAATATGCTGTTCGGTTATATCAGTTGCACCTTTATATATACGTTGTTGGTTTGATTTGTTTATTTTGGTAAATGTCCAAGACTGTAAGCATAACTTTGTGGAAAATTGCAAGGCGGTTTCATGTCTGTAGCAATGTCTCCTCGGGTCTGGTTGTGTATTGTTTGCTACAGTCTCCAGAGAAGTCACACTTCTCAGCTGATGTGGTTTTAAAGTTAGCACTTGTTGTACAAAGGGCAATCCCTCCCCCTGGCTCCACATCAGCTCACAGCAACTTATAGAGGGAATCCTACTTCTGTTTGTGGAATTTACTCAACACAGTGTTGAGCTTCACTTGTGTGAGAAATACTCTCATGTATTGAAAATCCCTCCGAAAATGTTAAACTCAGTTGATTTAAATGCAGTCAATGAGCAGAGTTTGGAGATGTTTAAGGAAACAATAATAATTAAATGCAGGAATAAATGACTGAAAAAGTTTGGTCATGTTGCAGCTTCGTGAGAAATGCCTATCTAATTAAAAAGTCAGCAGACCTCCAGGCAGTAGATGCTGGCTTGTTGTTTTCTCTCATCTAATCTCTATGTAAGACCAGATAATTAATGGTGGTGTGACAGGGGAGCCCACAGCCATTAATAGAATGGATTCAGCTTGTTTACTCAACTTCCTCCTTGTCCTGTACTTTCTTAATGAGGAAGTGGGCAAGGGCAAGCCATCACCATGGTTATCAGATACGCTGGGCTGTGGCATCAGTTACGAGCTCCTTGTAGACAATCACGAGGCTCAAGAGAGGCATAATGGTCATGAACTATATACACAGTGCTATAATTATCCAGCATTCTCATTGTTTTATTTTAGCCATAATTAAATGAAAAAGGGAATGCATGAAGGAATAACAGTGCATAGTTCATTTGAAAATATTTCTAGTGTTTTAGAGATTGACAGTGTGTGTCATCAAGTCAAAACACTCGAATGGCAACAGTTACTGGATGTGGATTGTCATAAATTTTTTATTCAACCAAATTGATGGACCTATTCACTCAGTATGTATTTATTGACAAGTGACAAGCTTGCTTCAAGAACGCCATCGACTCCTCCACCCAGACATGTAGCCTGCAGGTAAATAGACAAGTGTGGAGATAAAAGCTGTGTCCACTTGCTCCTGTGGGGAGCTCGCTATTCAAATCCCCCCCGCAGAACAACCAGCTGACAAGAACCTTTGAGGAGACGAGCTGTCAGATGCAGAGACAGTCTTTCATTAGCCCTCAAAACACTTGAAAGACAGGAGAATACACAGACCTTTGGATCTAGGCAATATGAAGAAGAGAAAAGGGGCAATATCTTACTGAGAGTGTGGCCTATAAGTCACCGTATGCACGTTTGCACATTACAGGTGCATCACAACTATATCAGAGCAGTGTGAGTAGGTGGCTGGATGTTTGGGAGGTGGGGGCACTGTTACCTCTGTCGTCACTAATAAGAAGCCCAGAGGAAGGTAATTTTGCCTGTGTTTCTCCAGTGGAATCGCTCAGTGGGCAGCATTATTATAACACTATATAGCTATAACTAACCACAGGTATGAACCAAAGAGTTGCTGAAAAATAACTTTCAAGTCAAGCATTAGAAAGATGCCTCATACAGGAACAGTACATTATTTATGAAAAAAAACAAAAACCTTTTTGCATTTAGGGCTTGATTTTCCTGTAATGTTTGCTCTGTTCAGATACTCACAGGATGTACTATTGCTTCTGATGGTCAAACCTGTGAATTTAAATTTTTAAAGATGTATTAACATCCTGGTGCCATCGAAGAAAATAATTTGAGAATGTTGAGATGTGATGAGTCATGTCATATAAACACTGAGCTTCTTCAGATTAATTCGACGAATTATGTTCAGGCTCAATTAGGTGTCAGTTTTATAATCTTGAATCATTATGTAAAAACTGAGCTTGCATGATGTTGGCTTTGCGGGGCTAAATCTGATGTCGACTGTAGAAGACTTTAGAACAAAGATATTATTTTCTCCTCCAGTACTTGGTGTACTTGACAAACTTGCCTCTGTAAACACTGAAATATTCAAAACTGGCCTAGCATCCAGAATAACTTTGCTTCTGTCTTGGGACATAAAAATGGGGAAAGTCAGCCTAAACCATCTGCTCCTTTTTAGAAAAATCTTGTTGATTTTCAGTAAAAATCTGTAAAAACCAAAAAAACGATAAGCCTGAGTAACTTCTAAGTAATAGATTGCCTGGGTCTCTGCAGCAGGATATTCAGGGCTGTGCCGAGTCAGGTGGCCCTCAGATATTCAGCTGACTGACACAAATATAGAGTCACGCGCTAGATCTGCTTTTGTTGTAGCCTGTGTTCTGGCAGAAACTTCCTGTCAATCCTCTCTTTAATAGGCTGAGACGTTTGCCTGTTTTTCACTCATTTAAAATGTGTTATGTTGGCGCCGATCAGCGGACCTCGCACTGCTGCGACGCCTCTGGCGTTGGCTTGATTTGACTGTCTCATCAAGGGTGGAGCATGGTTGGGGAGAAGAAGTGTCTGTAAGGCGAGTGAGCTCGAACCTGCCAAGCCTCAACGCCATCTCCTTATTTAGATGGCTCTTTGTCACTGTTAATTATCTTGCTTTCCTGCTGTAGTTCCACTGCAAAATAAAGAAGCAGGGGTTTTGATGCCAACTGCTGCTCTTCTGCTCTTTACTCACGACAGCCTGAAGGGCCCAAAGCACTTTTTCTCCAATGTGGTTACTCAGATGAACAGTTTCAGAGAAAACCAGGTCAATGTACTATGACTGCCTCCAAGGAGCTGAAACAACAAGATGCTATTTTTCCTCTGAGTCCAGTGTTAAGCAAACACATCTTAAAGATTTTACACATGTAGACATATGAAACCTTTAGCTTTGGCTTTATTTAGTAACAGTGAAATGAACTTCATTCACATCCTTTACTGTATCACTATGGAAATGGTTTGATATAGGCTTTTTGCCATGTGTGTGCAGAGCTCCTTTACTTCTCAGCTCAGTATTTCCTTTCATTTTTACGATATTAACTACATGAAAATGAATAGTCAATCTGGTGAAAACTACTGGTTCATTAGCCCGTGCCATGAATCATTTAGCTCCCAGCGTCTTCATTCCATTTGTTTTAACTTGTTTTTTACTCCTGCTGTTAACAAATTTGTCATGCCACCCATGTCAGATTATTGTGGTGGAATACCAGCATTGCTCCATAAAAACCGACAGGAAAAAATACAATGTAACACCAAGGAGTTGAATAGTGGGCATCAGATGGCAGGATGTCATGTGAACAGTGAATGCTCATGGAAATGCAAAAAGAAAAAAAATGGTTGATTAATCTCAGAATCTTTGACTTGTCCCCTCAATTTTTTTTAGTGCCTCCGTTTTTTTGCTCTCTTTGGTATTTCTCTGTTCCACATCTGGTTCTGTCTCATGTGACGGGCAGCGCTGTGGTGGATGGAGCATATGCTTTATAATGGCCATAAAATGGCGCAGAGGGCACCAATGGAGGGCTTTCCCATGAATCACTGCTACATTAAGTTGCATTGACCATCGTAATTCCTACAGAGCCATTTCAGAGCTTTGCTACAGGGATTGAGCTGGAAGGTGCTTTATATCGCAGTTCAGAGGATCAATTCCCTGTCACAAATAAAAATCTGTGACTTTGAATCTGTGGTCTTTTATGAAATTGAGATTTTTTTTTTTTAAAAGGGTGTTGTCATTTTTTTTTTCTATTACCAAAATATTCATACAGTTATTTCAGTCCTTTCTCAAATAATCATCTTGCATGATTCACATGTCCCTGGGTGATCTTTTCAGAGTGAAAAGAGGTTAAGCTGCTTAAGCACTCTTTTTATATCAACGCTCTTCTATTATTATAGTTTGGATAAGATGAGAAATAGGCCTCAAGTAATCCCAAGTATAATTAAAACTGTACAGCTCAGATTCCTTGGTTGAAATAGTGTGACTTTCAAGACGCCATGTGCAGAATCTCCTCATTAACATTACTGTAAATGATGTTTTAATGGCAAATTGTATTATTAGAAAGAAATGCCTCTGCCGGCATTGAAGGGATTAGATCCAATTTTGTTTTTGTTTTTTTATTTGTTCCAGTGTAAAAAGTTCCACAGCTTGTTTATGAAAATCCCTTCTAGTAAATCAGGAGGTTTTATCCAGAAAACAATTGTTATCTGCTGCAAAAGTTAGGATTACTCATGAGACAAATGGAGATGCACAGTCACATCAGCTGGATTCATCCCTGCTGATAGTGACCTGATTAAGTGCCATTAAATACGGTGTCTTTGTCAATATAAAGTTCAGTGTTTCTACATTTATTCAGTCACGGCAGGCTGCTGACACAGTTTTTAGTGCCTTATGTTAACTTTACATAAACATAATCACAGCAGGAGAGCACTGGCGTTCTTTTTTTTTATCTTAAGACTCTATCTTATTTATTTTTCTAATGCAATTCATAATGTACTTGAACTGCCACTGTCAGTGAAATATGGTATCTGAATCATGAAACTTGAATCATGGCGTCTCTAATTACAAATAATTTAGTGATTATTTATAAAAGATATACAAATGTTTTCATTCTAATTTTATTTAAACTAGATATGTGTGTTTGTCTTGCCTAATATACTGATGCATTCTGTACTACGTAAAGCCTTTGAAAATCCTGCTTTATTGTTTAATTGTTTACATTCATTTCCCACTGCAAACACCTTTCTATTCAAACACAGTCTCCCTCATTTGAATGACTGGCAACAATCATTTTTGATTCAAGAAGAAAAATCCTACTGAATTTTTCATTACTGCACCCCACCACTTATTCATGTTGTTTGTAGTTTGTGATGTTGGGAAATGTTTCTTTTGCCCCATATTTAATAATCAAGGCCAAAAGTCACACACACACACACACACACACACACACACACACACACACACACACACACGCAGCTGTAGCAATTGACTGTGATTTCAGCGTGGCCCTTTACAGTTGCAGCGGCTGGAGGTCAAATCAACTATATTGGAGGTGGGCTGGTGTTGTCAACTGTATGAAGAGTCTTCCTTTGGGTCAACACACAGAAATAGCCCGTACTGTTTCCCAGCTGCTGTTGGACAGGTGGGTCACAGGAGTGCTGTGCGGTATTTAAAAGGCTGAACATGTCTGGGTGTCAGTGGGGTCAGTCCCTCATAATAAAAAGTCCTTGCTAATCTCTCTACAGTGTCTCAAATCAGACGCACTGCACTGATGATACATTATTCCAGCCTCTCGGCAGGTATGCCTTTGAAGCCTTGGTTGATCTGGAGCTACTGAGCTAGTTTCTCC
Organism: Seriola aureovittata; assembly: GCF_021018895.1. NCBI lineage: Eukaryota > Metazoa > Chordata > Actinopteri > Carangiformes > Carangidae > Seriola > Seriola aureovittata. Next base: position 6,415,696 of record NC_079371.1, on the reverse strand, counting down.
ATTATTTAATCCGTTGTAATATATTTTTTTGTCCACATTCTACAATTTCTTGAAACCAAATTCTTGGGCTGACATATTAAACTCCATATCACTTTAGTGAAATAACCTTTTTTAAAAACTCTACATCAGAGGCCTGTTTGAAGCACTCTGTTGTGTCCAGTGAATCAAATTATTCAGGTGTGAAATGTCAGACCAGCCTTGATGACAGCTATTATCATTTCAGTCAGTTCAATCACAGGGTGCGAAGCCTCCAATAGAGTTTGGGATATTGAAGGTCCAAAAATATTGGTGTTGCAACGTCCTTTGTAGTGTTAGCTAAATGTGCTCTGGCTGGCTTGGTTGGTTTTTTCTCAGCAGTTAAATTGTAATCTATGGACAGGCTGATTATCCGTCTCCTTTACTGCAGTAATGGTGTCTGTGACCGGGTCATTTTCTGTCTTGAAAGGTTGATTCTCTTAGTGTCATCCTGTGAATGTGGTCATCAATTCAAATGCCATTTGTCTAGCTTGTGGTGAAATTCTCCAACGTGAGGTCTGTTTTAATCCATCCCTCTTGTTATCCATCTTAATCCCTGCTTCCGCAAGCAAGAAATAGTGCAAACAGCTGAGAATTCATAACTAAGTGGTCTCAATGGGAGCCTTTTTTCATTTTTTTTTTCCTGAGCACTCGGCCTGCCACTCTGCATTTGTGCATTTTCTTCAATGGGTCAAACTGACAACAGGAGGAAATGGGGGTACACTTCACAGTGAATAAGCAGACTGGGAACTGGTGAAAGAAAAAGGTGCAGAGAATCCCAATTTATCAACTGAGTGACACAGTGAGTCGTGTGTTGATTTCTGGACCTCATTTAAGGCCAAAAAGTAGACTGAGGATTACTTATGTGCAGTCTGTCCCCATTACTGTAGCCTTACTGTGCAGAAATGTGAACATCATGCTGATATTTAAAATTGTTGAACATACAGTCTCTGAGGACAAAGTGGACAACCATTCAGCAAGGAAGCCATCTGTCTGTCCTGCAGCAGCTCTGATTCACTGTGGAACACGCCACTTGGTTTATTTCTCTTTGTTACAGAGCTACTTCAATAATGATTCACTTTATTTTTCTGCTTTTGCTGTCATGAAATGACTCACTGCTTGTTTTTTTTTGGCATGTATTTTAGAAAATTCATAGTAAAACACAAATTACTGCGCTTCTTTGTCTGTCCACACGTGATGAGTGCACCGAACTGCACTCACCTCTGGGTCACGTGCATTATCACTGATTATTCGATTAGTTGTTTGATGGAAAATTGCTATTTTGGAATAGTGTAAGTGGGTTATCAAGCATAAATGCTCAACAATTGATGGTTCCAGCTTCTCAGATGTGAGTAATTTCTGCTTTTCCTGTTTTATATCACTGCAAAGATTTTTCGACACTTTCGACACTATATTATTCTATTTCTCAGGAAATAATGTATGGATCCTGATGTAAAAAATCATATACATATTTACTGTATGATGTTGAGTGTGTAATGGTGTAAATCGGTTTAGCACTTTTTGCGTTATCCTGGTGACAAAAAAAAAGGTGAAAACATTACCTCCTGGGTGTATTTTGCGATGCAGTAAAATTCACGCAAGAAAACAAAAACCTCAGTCACTCACTTGTTCATTAATAATTTGTTAAAACATTACAACCGTGAAATGGTCCATCATGAAAACATCCATCTCAATATCCCCATGCCTTCACATTGGAGAAGCTGCAACTGGAGAATATTTGTATAAACAATTAACCATATTATAAAAAGGTGCCATATTTTGAATCAGCCTTAACACAATATGATCGTATCACTGGACAAGTCCACCGACGCTGATAAAAGATAATGAATTAAAAACAAACCCTAGAAAGCATGTGATTTAAATTATGATTTTTTTTTTTTTTTTAATTTTTGTATTTGAATGTGATTCACAGTTTTAAAAAAAAATTATATTCACTCTTAAGTCACGATGTGATAAGTTGTTATCAAAGTGTTTAGTGAAGCTGGGGTGTAAAATAATAGCACACTTGAATCTGAAATGAAAGCATCCCTGCTATGTTTGCAGAACTGAAAGCTCCGACTCATAGAGAATGACAAGCAGCCATCTGGCTATCCTTCTCCCCTAGCTTATTCACTAACTGCATACTGGAATAGCTTTAAAGGAGAAAGCCTTTTCTTTTGAAGGAAGGCTTTTGGCACTAAAGCTCTCCCTTGTGTCATCTCTCAGGGTTATAATTCATTCTGATTCAGATTCAATCATACGTAATCATCACACTCGTATGGAAAAAAGAACTTAAGCTCATTGTGCTTTCTGCGTGATTGAAGGAAAATGCCATAGAGGGTCCAGAGAGGTAGAGAAGCTGCAGAGGGGGATTAGTACTTTGGTAAAGGCAAACTTAGACAACAGCACTGACCGTGCTGGTGGCATGCTGCAGGGTGGTCAAGCTCAGAGGAATAGTGCTGGGCTGTGTGAGGACTTTTGGGTGCAGTGGCCACTGTCAAAGTTTCACATCATGTGATGTGCTGTGGTCCAGAAAGATAATTTTTTTTTCTCATACATTAGCATTACAAAATAATTAGCTTGAAAAGAATGAAGAAAATTTACTGAGAATACCACATATTTAGAAATGACCTCCTGAATGATCACAAATTGACTAATTAAGCCAAAATTATTTGAATCTTTATGGTCTGAATCTCTATTTTTACTTGTGTGCAAGAGTGATTTTAAAAATGATTCTATCAATAAGATATTAACTCCCCTCAAAACATAGTTTGATTTTAAAGTGTTTTTCTTGAACATTAAATTTTCACAACGAAATAAACAAACAGCAAGGTTGAAATAACATCCTTATTTATTTAAGTTTAAGAGTTTAACACTCAAGAACTACTTTCCCGGGGGCTGTGTGGGTGCAGTTTGGTCATATTTGATTGACAGTGGCCTGGTAACATAACAAAAACAACCTCAGCTGTTAACTGTCATCACATTTTGATTCAAATGTTGGGGTATGGAAGCATGTGTCATCCCACCCACTTGAAACGGGTGAGAAACACAAAAATACAAAAATCCTTGAAGTGAAATAACCAAAACTGTTCAAATTTTGTGTGTTCATATAGAACCCCATCACTCATAGTAAGAACCTGATGGAGAAAACTGTTTTTCAGAGCCATCGTTAACACGACGGTCAATAGAAATCTTTACACGCCCTGTACAAATGTGTGTGCTCAATATGAGGGGGCTTAAAAATAATGTGACTTGTTTGGTACTGTCCATATTACTGGTGTGTTTAATTTGATCGATATCTCAGTGACAGTAAATGGAAATCATTCTTCGTTTCTATGGGAGAAGTGATGGAAAAAATGTTAGAAACAGGAAGAATGTCAGCATGTGTTATATTTTACATTTATATTGATCTTGAAATGCTGCAAATGTCACAGGTGCCATGTGGCTGATGTGACAGAACACTGGTGCAGCAGGAAACAGTGGACACAGCAATATAGAGGAAGAATGAGAGAACAAAATGTGAAAACTCAGAGGTAGTGTTACATGTATAGTGGGTAATATGATAGACACATGGTAATTCTATTATTCTGTGCTAGCGTTGCTTTATTCAATCTCTGCAGCTAAGTTTCGGTGAGGACATTTGACAACTTTGGGTGACATTTCTGCTTTACTGTGTGCTGAATTTGAGACTGTTGTGAATGAGGCTTGCATTTTAAAAAGGTTAGGGAATATTTTAAAAGCATGAGCTTTTTCAACACAAGAGATAAACTGTACTTTCCACTTAAAAATTGATTTTCACTCTAATGTGTTGCTCTATGTTTAACTGTCAGGACACCTGATGTCGTATAAGGCTTGTGTCAGTAGAGGTTTGACAGCTTTCCATCATAGAGTGGTAATAACTTATAACTGGTTTTTAAGTTTCTACATTAACTGATATTCAGCAGAATAGAGATTGAGGGGTAATTGTGAAGTAACTCCATTCAAATCTTTCTGTAAATCGTCCTCAACAAACCAGCTTCCGTGATTATGTTGAGATCAGACTTCGTGGCCCCATTAACAGTCACTTCATGCAGCTTGGGCAGATTGGAAACGCTTTCGGACATCAAAAGATCTAAAAGTAAATTTATACAAGAAGCGTTTCAGATGGATTGAAATTTAAGACACAACCTAGACAGATGTTGAAAATGTGTAAATGCATTCCTTTGTCCAGGACGCATACAGTATATTTGTTTGTATATGTCCAAGGGGGCTGTTTGTGCAAATAGTCTCGCTTGTAGTCCAAAAATGTGATTCAGTCGATTTTTTATAACATGAGTTTAGCATCACACGCATACACTCACATACCTCAGACTGAACCCTCTCCACCAGTGATGAGAGCCTCTGGAGGCAGTTTCCTGCTCCTAACTCTTCTCATTAACCAAACCTCTTGAACACAAAAACCACATTGACAGCAATGAGACATCCTCTCCAACAGACTGCAAATGGCTTCACCCACTATTAAGCCAACAGCTGAGCATTTTAACAGTCATTATCATAACAGCATCTGTGTAACTCTGACATGACATGCCGTAATAATGATACAGCACTCGTCCATATAGCCAAGGTCCCCTTGTAGCTCAAACTAATCGTTGCCATCATGACCAGAGAGGTTTGACCATATTCTTTACTATAGGATGAAAACAACAGAGAGGGCAGATGGGAAATTGTATTTCAGACCACAGGATTAGACTTTATAGGACCTTTGGGACACTAGAGCAGCACAGGGCTTTGAGAGGGTTCGGCCTTTTGATTTTATTGCCCCCCCACCATGAGCTGCACTTAGATTAATTAAACCAGGCTTTTTGGCCACATTCAAAGGGCAGATGTCTGGGCACAGTTACACACATGTCAGTAGACTCGCACACACGCACGCACACATGCACGCACAAACACACACAGAACATGACACCTACTGATTTTAACATGACCTTATCTGCTGCCATGTTATCTTTGAGTTCACATCCACAAGCATGCATGCAAAATTCAGCTGAGGCTTGGGCCTTTGACAGTAGAAAACAGATTACATGGCAAACCAAAGATTTATTAGTAGAGTTTAATGGAATAGAGATGAGTGGATGGGGGATTTAAATAAATTAACCTTCAGTGGATCCCCTGAGGCCTGGGGGAATGACAGAAGGGGGCTGAGAAGGAATTTTCTCCTTGTCACTGATGTAATGAATACTGATGACATGATTCTGGCCCTGAATGCCCTGTGATCTTGTTCAACCTATGAGTAAACATGAGCTTATGTGAATGAACCGGAGATATCTCATGATGAAGGGAAGACTGAAAATTGATAAAATAAAATAAACCTTGATATTTTCAGGAAGGTATGTCGAAGGTTTAACCGAGAAAAAAGCTGCGTCATCTGCGTTTGTGTCTCTGCATGCGTCATTTGCTTCAACAAAAGCAGAGCATGTGGCAAAGTTGTGAATGAAGGGCAGTAATGAAGTGGATTCATAGTGGATTCACAACAAAGGCCTGTTATAATAGGCACAGTGTGTCCAGCGCATAAGAATGAAGTAAGACATTTGAAAACCCTGCATGCCGCAATGTAAAATATCAAACAGGAAATGACCTTATAAATGTAAAATGTCAGTGGGGATGTGGCACCACTCTTCTGAGTTGACAAAATGTTTTTTATCTGGGTAATATTGAAAGTTGAAATTCTACGCTCTGAACAGGACACATAGTGGTGTTTTGTTAGAGAAATCTAATTATGAAATGCCACTCTCAGCTGGAAAGTTCTGATTAAGAAAAAAAAGTGTTTTCTTTTTCATAAAAAATCAGCATTTTATTAACCTTCATTTGTGAGTTTATAAAAGTTTATTAGAATTCATGCTTGGTTTTGAATTAAACCATGATTCATATTTTTTCAGTTTTTCTTTAGTTCTGTGTTATATTTCCAGTAAGTTGTATTCATTGTCTTTTTAATACAATATTTCCATAACACAGAACAGTGAGTAGGCATCATGTCTATAATGTCAATGAAAACAGTAGTCTTTTCAGCATTTGGTCTCTCTCCACTCTTTACTTCTGCTAAAGCTGTACAAATGAGGCAGTCTCACACCAGCAATCTCATTCACACAGCTTCTGCTATCTCAATAAATGGCCCGATACCGTAAAATCTGCAATTGGCCTCTTTGTACAAGAACGTTACCAAACAGTCTGCACAAAGGACAGTTTATAGAAAAGCAGGCCGAGTGGTTTCACTGTCTGCTTTAAGCCTATTTTCACAGAAAGGTGTCGATTTGATAAGTCCTCACTACTGGCATAGAAGACGTGCAGCTGTTTCACTGTTGCATGCAAACGTGCATGTGGCTGAGTGTGATACAGACACAACAAAGAGAGCATGTAGGCGTGTGTCTGTGTTTATGCATGCCTGTGTGCACTTGTGTGTCTCAGTTTGCCTGGTTGCATGCTCAAGTGTGTGTGTATGTATCTGTGTATGAGAGATACTGTGTGTGTAATGTCTCTCGCTTCCTTTCCTCTGTGTGTACAACACAGAGCTGACAGCTGGCGCAGCTGAGATCTTTAGTTTTTCTGCATTCAAATCTTTGTGGAAACAGTCAAACTGAATAACAGCAGCTGCTACTGGTGCCAACAGATACCTGCCACCATGGGTTATGGTGTCACCATGGTTACCCTACCCTGCATTGCCAGTTGGTTAAGCCTTGATGGTACCGTGCACACTTTTCAGCATGGTTTCCAGAAAACGTTAATACCTCAAGTTAAGGCTGGTAATGCTTAAGGACCAGCTGGCACATCCTGGCAGTCTGGGGTTTAAGATGCTGGACATGTGCTGGAAGCCTCATGCTTTCCCTTCATTTCATGTCACCTAATGAAAGGAAAAGCCACAAAAACATTAGAAAAAAAAAAAAGTTTAATGACTCGCGAGTTTAGTCTCAGTTCACTTTGAAACATTTGACAATAAGTTTACAAAATAGAAAACTTAAATTTGTATGATGTGACTTTTGGCCACCTGTGGACATTGGAACCAACACCACATTGACGATGAATTCACTTTTAAGGAGATATGCAAACATAAGCAAAAGGTTGCTTATTTTCACATCCAGCAGACATGGAGCAACATTGTTGTTCATTTGGAGATGTGTTTCTGACCATTGGATGGTCCAGTATTCACTCTCGTCTTGGCTCTCTTTTTCTCTCCTCAGGAAAATGTGTCTCTCTTTTTAGCTGCTAAATGCTCCGTGATGTTCACCTGCTAGTGGCTGATTTTTTCTGTCTGCTGTTTGGTTCTGGGAAGGTAGTGTTCCATGGGCTTTTAGAGCTTTTCTTGTGCTGAAAACAGCTGCGTCTGAAAACAGTGCTGATGAGAGCGCCGACAGTGAACCAAAACGGCAAATTTGCAGGTGAGAAAACCAAAACAATTAGTTAAAAGATGCTGAAACGCTCTGTAAAACTGAGAGGAAGTGCAGAGTCAGATGATAATTGTTTTCAAATGTGGGTAGGTTTTAGAAAATCCCTTCTCTGCTCTTTCCCTGAGGGAATAACAAAACTGTAAGTTTAAGAATTGGTTAGCACATTGTGCGACTGGGTTATGAGTATAGCCTGTACTAACAGCCATGATGAAGCTCAGAAATCAACTGCAGAAGCTGTAGTACTAATGTCAAAGTCAGCTCATTTCACCAGATCATAAACTTCACTTTCTTTTCCATATTCACGGATGTAAATGTCTTCTAAAATAAAAAAATAAAAAACATTTTTACCTTTTACATTATTCACTGAACTTAGCTGTAGAGCTGTAACTCTGTTTGCCTTCCTTTCTGTTTATTTGTGATATGTGTGAGTTTTCTGTATGTACAGGCCTTTCATTTCTTCAATAGAGGCAGATGTTGTGTGGGCCGACTGAGAAAGTATTGATGAATGTTCTTTCACATGTCCTCGTTGGCCCTGGCGTGCTGTGCTGAGATTGACTGGATGAAAGCTGTCTGTCTGGTCGCGTTTGTACATCTGGAACCGAAATGTCTGATTGCTGACAGAGGGTCTGTAAGGACAGAAATCCATTACGCACTAAAGAAACCTTTTTTTCCCCAGGAAGTCCACTTTGTTTCTGAGGTCCAGTTCGTTTTATTTTTTGCCAGGTTATCAGTGTGGTTTTAATGGTCAAATACAAATATCTACTAAGGCGTCAGTGATAATAACAAGGTGTTTGTTCTGTTTACTTTTTTCCCCCCTTTATCGTTTGTGCTGCTAAAAATACTCATGAAATGAGGAGCCATGTTAATATCCTTCTGCAAGTGCTTCACATGCCCAGTGTGCCGAACCAGCTACTGCTAAGATAAATCAGTCACACACCTTGTTTATTCATCTGTCTTTCTGTCTTGATTTTACAGCCAAGCACCTGTGACCTTCACTAATGTTAAGTCGCTGAGTCGGATAGTCCACTCTATAAATAGAGCAATGACTTGTTCCAGTGATTGACTTATCTATTGGTATCTCTTCTCACTTAGAGGTCTCATGATTGGGTTTCATGGGCAAACCTCCAGATATGGGAACATAGCTGCTGCCAGGTGACAGTAAGCTAATCTTGGAGCTATCACCATGCATGACGAACCCAGAAATCTGTCACTTAAATCTGACCAATAGCAGCCAACCTGGAAATGGATTATCAGCCAGTAGATTAATGTCAGTGGCTACATTGCACCATGAACCCTCAGCTGTGACTGAGTGTGACTTACGGCCTTTGTGACCGATATAATTTTTGTAAAAAGCATGACTGTCATTGGCTCCGTCACCCTCTGCCTGGATGTCTTTGTTCAGTGGGCGGGAAGCAGCTAATTCAAGTGATGACAGAAAGGTCATAGATGGTTGAGTTTCATTTCAGTCTTTCTGTTAAAGGTTACGACCTCTCAGAGGAACGCATTTCAAATAGTAGCCTTCAGACAATTTGCTGATTAAAGATGACCTGAAGTGTTAATTTATTGCCCCTTTTCCTAATATATGGGTGAAATAAAGCATTGTGTCCCAGTGGCTAGAGAGTCTAAAGGTAATATCCTGTTATTATGCCCTCTCATGACATGATAATATGTATGTCTGTATCTAAGGGGTATAGAGAAAAATTAGTTCCTAATCACAGTTTAAAGTAATATGATTACTGAAGTCCGGCAAAGGTGACTTTGTCAATTATTGTATCCATCATTTCAGTGTTAGCAAGTAGAGTTCATAATGACTTCTGTTTCGGGGCCGTTTTCACGAAGGTAAGAGGGGAGAACAAAGACTGGCTGATGATAGGCAAGGACACAGTGTCTAAAGGAAACACTCTCTATTCTCTGGTCTGGCCAAGTGTTTACACTATTAACTGGAATATAAAGGCCAGATATAAGCTATAACTTTGCAAACACAAATTTCTCCTTGGAGAATAAAAGCAGCTGAAGAAAAGCGTACTGTAGTTGATGTGGCTGTTGAGCGTGTGCCCACTGCTGTGCATTATTCAATATTTTCATTACAGAAATACTGTAAAATGAAGGTTTGACACTTTGAAGCAAATTTGTGTTGACAGCTCTTTTCTCCCTGCACCCCCTCCTGATATGTGTCTGTATGGCTAAACATACCGTATAATTATCTTTAGGCCTAAATTACCATTCGAATGTATGTAGTGACTGAATTGGGTTTAAATGGATTTGCAGTGTATATTGATGAGGATTGAGACTGCATCAAGCATGCTCTGACTCATATTTTCAAACACCAGTACAGGGAAGTCTTAGCTCATGCATTAATTCAGATTCCTTCACTGCCCTTGATATTTTTCAATGTCACAATTGTCCAATCTTCTGAGCTGCATTTGCAAGTAAGCACAGAGGTTCTGTGGTAAGTCAAGTAAGAAGAAAAAAAACAAACAAATTAAGTTCATTCAGTGATGTGTTAATATTTTATGTCGCTGAGTGGACCTTTATATGCCTCAGATGGATGAACACACACTAATCTACATGTGATTTTTCATGCTTGGTTGAGACAGTTTGGCTATACCGCCTCTCAACACCAGCTTCCTTCGCCGCGCACTTATAGATGCACACGAGTTCACTTGCTAATGTGTGCCAGTTTTCTGCTGTTAAACCTGCTCACATGTTCATAACAAGATCCAGTGACCTATGCAATTTACACAGTTAATTTACTCCAAAAGACAGGGTTTCACAGGGCAGACAAATTGTGTAGTAGGACAAGGGAAAAAAAGAGAACCTGGTAAACTATAACAAACTGACACTCACTGATTGTAGAGATTTTAGAGAATGCACTGTACAATGAGTTCAGTGGCATATTGTCCCAAGTTAGTCATCATGATAATAAAAAAATCCCACTTTTTTGTTGATTTTGTCTGAAATGTGGAGACAAGTGGCTGAAGTGAGTTTCCCTCACTGGGTGGATGGACCCTTATAGATTTTGGTGAGGAGTTCAGGGACTGCTTGTTTCGATTCTCCCTCACATCCGGGGGCATCCTTATCAGATAGCCTTTCTTTAAAGGTATTCCACACACGTACAACTGGGATGAGGCCCCGGGCCAGACCCAGAGCATGCTGGAAGGATTACATATCCCATCTGGTCTGGAAACGCCACAGGATCCCCCAGGAGGAGTTGGAGGATGTGGCTAGGGAGTTGGATGTCTGGGCTGATTTGCACAACCTGCTGCCACCACCACAAGACACAGACCTGGATAAGTGGTTGAAAATGAATGGATGGTAACTGACAAAATAGTTGTTTAATATTCAGTGGACTGACTAATTGATTAACCAACCCATCATTTCAGTCTTTACAGTTACATCATGTCATGTACATCTTTGGCATTAGTATATTGTATGATAATATAATGTAGGATAATAATTGTATAATCTGTAGAAACCATCTGTAGAAACAGTGTCTGTGGAAACCTTCTGAATACAGTGCATTTTGAAAGTTTCTTCAGACCCTTTTTTTCACATTTTGTTACGTTGCAGCATCATGCTAAAAAAAATTTAAATTCATTTTCTCATCAATCTAAACTCAATACTCCATAATGACTAAAAAAAAACCCCAGATTTTTAGTATTCAGACCCTTCACTCAGTACTTAGTTGAAGAGCCTTTGGCAGGGGTTACAGCCTTGGGTCTACTTTTGTGTGACATGACAAGCTTTGCACATCTGGATTTGAGGATTTTCTGCCATTCTTCTCAGCAGATCCTCTCATGCTCTGTCAGGTTGGATGGGGGCCATCGGTGGACAGCCATTTTCAGGTCTCTCCAATTATTTGATTGGGCTCAAGTCAGGACTCTGGCTGGGTCCACTCGAGGACATTCACAGAGTTGTCCCTAAGCCACTGCTCTGCTGTCTCGCCTGTGTGCTTAGGGTCATTGTCTTGTTGGAAGTTGAATCTTTAGCCCAGTCTCAGGTCCTGAGCACTCTGCACCAGGTTTTCATTAAAGATAACTGTACTTGGCTCCGTTCAGCTTTCCCTCAACCCTGACCAGTCTCCCAGTCCCTGCTCCACGGCACGGTGCTGCCACCACCATGCTTCACTGTTGGGAGGATATTAGGCATGATGACGATGAGCGGTGCCTGGTTTTCTCCAGACATAACACTTCAAAATGAGGCCAGTTCAACCATGGTTTCATTCCCTTAATTCCAGCTCTGGGAAGAGTCCTGGTTGTTCCAAACTTATTTCATTTTAGAATTATGCCGGCCACTGCGCTCTTGGGAACCTTCAGTCAGTCAACCTTATAGGCAAGTCTTGCCACTCTGCAGCCATCTTGGCAATGCTCTCGGGTAGTTATAGTTTGGTGAACAACACCAGGCCCCTATCTAAATAAATGGGTAGAGAGCCATAGCTTCACTTTCAATGGTCACCAGGACAACTACATGTATAGACTCACCAGTCAAATGTGTTAAAAACCACAGTTTTGGTGACTTTGCCCCAAAATAAGGTGTGACCTTATATACACAGGTGTGTGCCTTTCCACATCATGTACAATCAGTTGAATTTACCATAGGTTGACTCCAATCAAGGTGTAGGAACATCTCAGAGATGATGAAGAGAAATGGGAGGCGCCTGAGCTAAATTTACTACTGTTTTTATAAACAGTGTCAGAGCCATAAAAAAAGGGTCTGAATGTCAATGGAATATTTCAGTTTTTCCCTTTTTATTCCTGCATCTTTCACATCTGACATATAAAATCAAGGTATACTAGGCACCAGAATACTTCATATGTTTAAAATGATTTTCTCAATGGTGTGTTGGCGGTAGTAGTGTGGCATTGACTCATCTTACTGATAAAAGGGAGAGGTATCATATTCAGCAGGCATTATCCTGTGTTGTCCATGGATGTCTGCTACCCATTAGGCAGTTTAGATCCATTACTATTACATGGTGTTTTTTAATGATGAGTGGTTCGATTGGTTTTCTTCACCGGTCATCTCTTTTTGTATAAAGTTTAATGTGTCTCCTTCCTGTAAATGCTTGTCTGCTTATGCTTGCATGCAGAAATATATTGCTGATAGAGCTGGAGCAGTTTTGCAAACAAGATTAAAAGGAAGATTTCACTGTCTAGATGTGCAAACCTGATACAGACGTATGCATGTTGACTCAAGGATGTAATTTCCTACTGAATCTGTTTCATTTAGTCTTGTCAGATTGTTATTTCATATCATCGGGTTTCATTCACTGTTCTGAAATGACCCATTATGTGGATTCCTGGTATCTAAGAAGTACATTAAGTCTGCACCTTGGACCAGGTGCAGTCTGCATTGTCCCTAGTTTTCAGTCCTGGCGACATTCGATACATGTCATTTCACTCTCACCCCCAGTTTGCTCTCATTCTAGTAATGTAAAGGAAAATAGAGAAAGGAGAGAGATTTTAATTATCTACTTATCTACTGCTACTTCTTATGTGTTCTTTGACAGTGAACTGAATATTTGAGGGTTTTGGTCGGTTGGTCTGATTAACAAGCAATTTAAGTCTGACTTTAGGAAATTGGGATTTGCCAGTTTTCAACGTTTTTTTGACATTTTATAACGATCTATTAACAGTTTAACTAAGATATCTGTTAGCTGCAGTTAGAGTATAAGAGTGGATTTAGAGCTCTTACCATACATCGATAAAGTCGTGAACATTTGACATTTGTCATTAAAATGACTTATTTTGTCATTTATTACTTCCATTGTTGGAGTTAGAGGCTATCTGAATGTACAGAGTTCATGGGCTAACAGAGAGCACATTCAAGAAAAATAGAATTGGTCTTTAGGCCACTGCATTAATTATTCACCAAATGTGCTACTCTACAGTTTTCAATACAAAATCTTTTCTGCCCCAAAGAGCTCAAAATGTTTATGGGACAGCTAGTAATTCCTATCGGGACTTTATATTTACAGCCAGCTGTCTAAATCCATGCAGCACACTCTATATGGCATAAATATATTTGGATGCTTGTAAATGTTGCTGATTTCTGATAATACTTCTGATAATACTCAATGTATGTTGGGTAGGGGTGTACACCACCACTATCACCTTATCTTGCTCCCTTTTACAGTGTTTGTGATTACCTGGGAGAATATATTTGCCCGCATCCAGTCCTAGTAGCACCACCATGCAGTGTAGGCAATTCAGGTTTAAGGCCTTTGCAGAAAAAAATACACATATCCATCTGCCTGGACACAGATGGAGAGAGACGCAGATTTGAGCTTAGCTAAAATCCACACAATGCACCAAAAAAGGGCACAAATATGCCAGAGTACAGCTACAGGGGTAAAAGAAAAAAACACTTTCCAGGGGTTGTTTAGAGTGGTGAGGGGTTGCTGTTTGATGTTGGACAGATCTCGGTGGGGCAAACACAGCTACATGTTGTTTTTTAAGCCCAGAATCTTTTGCAGCACGCCTGTGCACAAACCCACTCTTTCTTCCTTTCTTTCGTTCATAGATTGATCTGTTGGCCCTCTTGTTTCCTCTCTTTATGCTTTTGAATGTCTCAGATAGAAAGTTGACAAAGATCAGCTTGTAGACTGACAGCAGTAATATCAAATCAGCAACAGAAGATGAACTGACACTTTGCTGACTGTCATGCGGCAGCAGAGATAGAGAGAGAGAGAAAATCCCAGACAGACGGATGTTGATGGGCTGCAGGCATCTCAGGAAGGAAAGACTGATGCAGTCAATGGAATAGTGTGCGTAGGTGTGTTTGATGTAACCCCAGACGGCTGTGTTACACAGGCTGCAAAGAGTTGGATGACTATTTGGGGTAGAAATACAGATGCAGGCTCAAGCTGCATGACAATTTGTATTCACATGTAATGTCAGAGGAAGGTTTTAAAAAGGATTCTGTTTTCCAAAAAGGGCAGCAACACAGTATGAAGAACTGTGTTTACAGGAGAGGCTGAAGGTAAACATGTTTTACTGTAGTTCTCAGGTGACAGAACAGAAATACCTGCAATGATCAAGGCGTTTCAATGAGCTTTGATTTGTTCTTTCAATAATTATTGGTGTGTTTATGCGTTAAATGTGAAGTCAAGCGATGCAACTGCGATGGTGTTTATTTAATTTTGATAATCATTTTAGCATGAAATTGCGCCTGTGTTTCTGGCTTTTATCTCAAATGCAAAAGTATTTTTTGTTCATTCCGTGGCTGTAGTTGGAGGAGTCTCACATATGGATGTCATCAAATTAATCAGCAACAATTTTTATTGCTAATTAAAGGCAACATTTTTTTTGCGATTCAAAGTCTGTTTACTCTTGAGGAGTATATGTGCATATGTGAAAAAGTTGTTTAAAGCCTTTTGTGGCTCCAGGGGGAGCTACATAAAGCCTAAGTGGGTTGGGCTGAACACCATAAATTTGAAAATGGAAAATATCTGGATGTGTGCAGTTAGAAAGAAGTGAGCTTACCACTCATCAATAGCCCACTCCTCATCTCTGCGTGAAGCAGGCAGCTCATGGAGACTATCATTCTGCAAATAAACAAGGACATAGGTTATCTGTGGTAGCAGTTCAATGCATATAGTTAGCTGTTATTGTTAGCCAACCCCTAGCAGCTTTAGCAATCATGATGAGACCAAAGGAGGAAGTCTGGTGACGTAGTATATAACAACAAAGTCCACGTTAGAAGGAGGGTTAGGGTGGATGGATGGGTCAACAAAACACAGAACTTTCACACAGGAGCTGCTGTTTGTCTCCCTTATGTAACCAAGACTCGAATAATGACTTCAGCAATGAGTACTGGAGTACTCGTACCCATCCCTAGTAGGGACAAGGACAAGGTCGTAAAGGTCTTGTTGGGCTCAAGGCACTATTAGCCACTGCTAGCATAACACACCAAAAAGTTTGACCAAACTGTCAGTGGTCAACTTTCCTTGTGGGTAATGTAAGCTTCTGGTTCTGACAAGGACCAGCTTCCACACAGCAACAGTTAGAAAGCTGGGCAGGATTTGCATTTAGCCCATCAGGAAACTGTCTGTTGCTTTTAAAGTGGACCAGAGAGCTGAGTGGCCAGTATCGAACCTCGCTCCCATTCCATCTGTAATACCAGTCAGTTCATCCCACTGTCCCAGCCCCCTTTCCAGGTGATTCTGCACTGTGACAAGATTATGCTTGTATCTCCTTTCACCTAAATTGCAAAAATAAGTTGTACATGTGGTTGTGTCCAGAGATAGAGCTCAGGTATTAGCTGGTGTCACCTTGTAACACTTTGTAGGCGTTTTTTACTCCCAAGCTGAAAAATATAACTTCACTAAAACTCCCAGCTCCAGCAGACAAAGATACTGTTGTTGACTAATACTTTTAATATCAACAGTTCAGTTCTTTTAGACCGTTTGAAGATTGGCTCTTTAATCTGCTGTATTTCCTATCATTTCTAAGTATGACAGGTCTGTTCTTCCCATTCGTACTATACATGTGTGAGGAAAAGCTTTATTACTGTTTCTGAAACCATTAAATCTCTGCTGCATTGCTTATTTCGAAAGACTGTCAGCAGAAAGTACCAGCACAAAACCCAGATTACTGATGGACACAATGAAATGTAATTCTTAATTTAGAGGAAGGTATGTGAATGGCAATATAGTGAAGGAATGAAAAATCTATTTTCATTGTGCATGGTGGAATTGGGTTAGAACCCGTGTAAATATGACTTAGCTTCTGATACGAGATACCACTCATTGTTTCCTGTTTTCTCTCTAAACCAAATTTTTTTTACCATTTTTCCAGCAATTTCACCTGATTTTGTGTCCAGACATCTCCAAAGTCTTTTGTTTACTTTTGCCAGAAGACATTGTTCACAGTAGTTACATCGAATTAGGTCCTGTTGTGAAAATGACAGCTCTAAAAATGCTTTTATGTAAAGACAGTGAAAAGGAGCTTGAGGAGATAAAACAAATAAGCTGCTGCTGATTTGACAGAGTTCTTCCCTAAGTATGTAGCTAAAAAATAAACAGGCTGTCTAAACATTAACACTGCAAATGTTACTTTTTTAAAACAGCGCTTTTGATAAAAAAATAAATTAAAAAAATGAAAATAATGAGCCCCAGAAATAGATGTTAATGTCAAAAGATAGTTGAGAGATCACATTTGACAGAATCATTTTGACTTTTCATTGCAAAGTGAACATTGAATAAATTATGTTAATATTTGAATGTAAATGTAAACATACATCATCCATCTAATAATTGTCAAAACTCTTGCTATCATTATCTGAGATCTGTAAGGAGCCAAAATGATGTCATTTGTCACTCACTCTTACACGTGCTTTTTACATTGGTGCTTTTTTCATTGGTATGGAACTGGTGTCTCAAGGCCTCCTCAGAAGTATGTATAAATAAGCACATGTGTTTCCTTATATTTTCTTAGCTGATGGTTCAGATCTTATTTGCTTTTCAGTTTGTGAGATTTGTAAATAAATTCCTCTTTAATATTTTGACCTTTACTCAAGGATATGACTTTATTTATTGCTCCGCTCTATATCATGTTAAACCAACAGAAAAATAAGAAAATGAGCAGGTGAATATTTACGAATATATAGAACAGAATATGGGCTCAAAAGCAGGAGGCATTAAAGCCCAGACATTTTTATAGTATGATGAGTCATATTGTGTGTGTGTGTGTGTGTGTGTGTGCGTGCGTGCGTGTGTTTGTGTGTGTGTGTGTGTGTGTGTGTGTGTGTGTGGACAGTGTGCCCGCATTAATAATACATTTGTGATAAGATCTAGAAACTCACACCAGCATCTCAGGATGGAAATATTTCATTAGAATTCAGCATCTTTGATGTTTTTTTCTTTTTTGTTCATTATATCTCATCCTCTGACTGTCTGTTTTCAGGAACTTTTTTGGACATTGCTGGAAGGGAAATGCTACTTCTTCTAATGACTTTTGATCAGTTGTTTTCACATTATTCCAGACATTATCTGTCTTTGTTTTTGTAACATCTCTCATTTTTAAAAAAAAAATAAGGGGCAAAGGTGTTTTGTTACTATATGTGTGTTTCCAGGGCATGAAGTTAGTTTTCAGCATCTTCATGAGACAGTTAATTGTATGGCAACTACTCCACCCAGCTCAGTTTTCACTACCTGCAATGTTACAGAGCTTGTTTCAATAAAACGAACAACCAGTGTGTCAGAAGGTCAGATTATGGAAGGATATAGTTACACGGTTTGGAGCATTTGATGAGTCAATGATATTGATCAAAGAGCTCAGACAAATCTCTGCAGACGTGGTAATAATGGTAATTTTACACCATGAGAAAGCACAATCTAAGTTACACATTGAATGTACATCTTTAAAGTATCACTAAATTAAGTTTTTTGAGTTAGAGTAACCATTCATTTAATTAACTATCAGTTAATCCTGGTTTTAGTCTATGATGTAACAGACTTTACCTACTCCTTCATGTCACTCTGCCCTGTAGGGGTGGTTGAGGGGCAGTGGGGTCTCTGTGGGTTTAAATATACTTTTTGAATATGTGAAGGGGGTGTTGTTCAAGCTAAAACAGCTGCTCTTTAAGATGCACATTGTTGTGGTAGTTGAACACAGCTGCTTCATCTCATCTAACATGGTTCTTGTTGGCAACTTTTAGGACTCAACGCTCTCCCCTTTGATCCAGCGACCAACAGCAACCCTGCTCCCTTCAACAGCTCCAACGGGCCACTGGTGACAGAGCGTCCTGCGGAAAACAGCGTTGGAAATGGCAAAAAGACGAAAAGAACCATCCTGGCTCCAGGTACTGACAGTACTACCTTACACTGCCATGATGGCACTAAAGAGTAAAGACACCTGTCCTCACTAGTTTTGCAACAATACTCCAATACTATTCTGCATGTGCTACACAGACCCTACCTGGAATTACAGTTGCCAGCTTTGTCTGGTTGGATGTCGCCTGATAGAATGTAATTTACATGCTAGCAGCATCAAATAACTGCTGGTGAGAGATAAACTTTAATCCTGTTATTTTGAGACAGTTTGAAAGAGGTAGCCTTGTTTGGTCTTTGCTGTTTTTGATTAGCTTGCTGTAGCCTGCGGCTCTGCTTGCCTGGACTGTTTGGAGGTCACACGGCTAAAACCAGGAAGCTGCACAGCGGAGATTTCACATCCGCCTGCCTCTCACCATGCCAACAGTGCCGTCAATCAAAAAGTCACATGGCTTTGGCTCACTCACACATCCTGACCTGTTATACACGAGCTGTCACAAACACATGGTCTTTGTGTAAGTGTGTGTGTGCGTGTGTCTGTCTGTCTGTCTGTCTGTCTGTCTGTCTGTCTGTGTGTGTGTGTGTGTGTGTGTCTCTGTGTCTGTCTGTCTGTCTGTCTGTCTGTGTATGTGTGTGTGTGTGTATGTGTGTGTGTGTGTGTGTGTGTGTATGTATGTATGTGTGTGTGTCTCTGCCACGTGCAATCGTTCACCCAATGAGCCCAGTTTCAATCAGGGCCAGTGTGCTGTCTAATTAAAGAGTAGCTGTCTAATTAACTGCATTATGAGCAGTAGGAAGAAGAGGGCCCTTAAAACAGAGAGGTGTGACTCCATGTTCTCATCTGTCAGGGTGACACTAATTGGTCTGGATTTATAATCTGGCAGCGATACACAGGGGCTCCAAATGAACTCATATCAGTACTTGCAGGGCAGAGCTGACTCACTGGTACTGCTTCTAGTCGAACATGGCCTGTGGATCCTCGCACTGGCCAGCTAAATGGCTCATTTTTCTCCTGCCAAAGTCAGTTGCCAACAGCTCCATCGAAGACAATATCTGTGTGCTCTTTGCGTTATAATAAATGTAATTCCCACAGGTAGAGATAAGGTAGTCCACCTGGGGAGAATCTGCACATGACCCATATTTCTTTAAGTCCCACTGCAGGCTAGCTTTACCAGTTATGTAGGTAAATAACATTTCTCCTCAGTCAACAACAGTGTTGAGCTTGCGAGTGCCGTCCCTTTTAAATCTTCAACAAACAAAAGTTGATGCTCGTAGGCAGCTGAGATTTCTTTTCATTTCAGACGTATAATTTGTTTCTCCATATTGAAAGGAAAGAGTAGATGACTATGATATTCTCATCCACACATCTACTTGATACTGCTACACCTGTCCAGGGTGTATTCTGCCTCTCACCCAATGCATGCTGGGATCTGTTCAAGCCCTCCTATAGCCATAAGGGGTAAGCAGTTAAAAACAAGATGGATGGATGAAAAGTACATACAGTTTTCATCTTACTTTAGTTTTAATAATAGGCGATATGGATAAAATGCTTTATATTTTGTAGTAATGTCTTTGTTTTTAGTTATGTTTTTGTTTCTCTCCCAGTCACTCTATGTGAGTTTTTTGTAGCAGGCAAATTTTCTCATTTGGTTGAATCAGCTGGTGTCTGAGGCAGATTTCGCTTTAAGCAGAAAAGTTATGTTTATTATGCTGCAGCAGTGGAAAGCACAGAGCAAAGGATTTTACCAACAACAAACTGTTTCCCACAGCATATACAGACCACACATAATTGATGTAATAGAGGGGAAACTTAACTTGAATTATGCCTTCCAACAGTATGACTGGAGACATGGGGAAGTTTTTACTGTGGGTTTACAAGGAGGTCCAGACACAACAGGGAGAACTTTGTGGAGTATATTTTAGTATATTATAGTACAAAGCTTTGAGCCCAAACTAATAATAATTAATAACTGATAATAATTTGTTATTTGTTTTTGGTTTTAATGTCTGACAAAGTGGACCCCCCTGAGACAAAAGTAGGACAGTGGCACCCTAATGTGAAGAAATTTATGGTAAAGGATTTTTCCACGATGGTTCTTTGTCGAAGTATGCCGAATTAGCTATTGGCAGTTTGCATGTATCCGGAAATGCACACACAACTATCACTGGATTACTGTGACACTGAAGAAAAACGTGATGATTCTCAGTCAAGGTCTCAGTGTCTTTTTCTCTGAGATTTCTAAGTGGATCTATGAAAGTTCATTCATTTTTGACTTTGATAAAATTACATCCTGAATCTAAATTGTGTCTTATATGATTTTAGATATTAGAAATTCATTTTGACTCAAATTGTGGCAATCAGATCAGGTAACAGTTTGAAAGTACCTTGTTTGCCTTTCAACTTGCCCTCCAACTTTCCTGTGCCCCCTGGGGGGACATGCGTCACTGCCTTACACAGTTAAACGAACTTCTCCTCCACACCTGGATAAGTACACCATATTTAAAATTTAAGTGATTTTGTGAACTGTACATTCCCCACCTAGTAAACCTGCTGAAAAATGATGAACTGAAGTAAAATAACAGCAAGTGAAGTATGTAGAAATATGGTCTTGCTTGGCAGGTCTGTAGCTCCCCTCTCTCTTTTGCCATTTTTTGTTTGAGCTTTCAGTCAGTTGTCTCTCAGATTACAGGCTGCCTTTTTTCATTCAGGTGCTGCTATTTTCTTTTTGTCATGCTCTGATAATACAACCAAGCGTGATTTAGGATGAGTAAAATTATTTTCTTTTCAGCTTTCAACATGTTCGCGTTCCTCGCTCCAAAATCTGAATTTGAAGCAGACGTCCACCTGCACTAACAAATCCAGTGGAAACAGCTGAAAGAGAATGCGCAGCAGGCGCAATTATTTATGAATAACCTTTGTGACAACAGCCACAATGGGTGTACAAAGCAGAGTACAGTTTGACCAGCCACAATTTGTGTGTAAAGGAAAACAGATGACCTTTGCATGGTTTTACACTTTCCCTTTTTAAAGACACTTTCATGTTATTTATCAACCACACTGTCCCCTGGAAGAGTTTTCTGCAGCACTGTCTCTGTACTGATCTTCTCAAAACCACAAACAGACAGCTGGAAATAAATGGAGTCCATTTTGTATATTGTGGGCTTCAATGAAAAGATGTCTGTGCGGGTGTGTGGTCTGCTCAGATTAAAGCCTGTCAGAAAGCCTTAAGATCAAAGCCTTTGTGGAGCAAAAATCTGATCTGTCACTGGAAAAGCCACCCAGTCGTATTTCTTTCCATCTTAGAGATAGAAAGTCACTCACCCATTACTTTTCTTTCTCTGTCAGTTAGTTGAGTTATGAACACTTTTATCATAAAGGTGCCATTAACAGAGTATAAGTGCAATTCTATCATGATGATATCTCCTGCTACATTTACCGTTTATTTACTCACACCTTCGAGGAAACCTTTTAAGGTGTTTCACATGATTTTAATGTATTCTTGTTGAAATCAGTGTATTTAGGGTGTATGTATTGAAACACACCTCAAAAACTGTGAAACACAACATCGTACGAAGAAACGGACTTCATGTCCGTTCAATGTTAAGCACATCTAGATCACCTCTAATGGAATGGACAGCATACAGTGAATAAAATCTCTTTTCCTGTCCTGCAAAAATGAACTTGTCACAATAATGGACATCTATGCTGTCTCAGTTTTAATTTAGATTTTTTTTTACCAAACCTGCAACACATACAGTTTACAGTATGTGATCATGTTGTAGTCTGCAAGTCTGATTACTTGATTTATTTTGTTGGTAAAGAAGCTGCCGCTGACTTAGATGCACAACTGTACATTTCTGAGATGATTGATGCTAATACAGCAAATTCGACATTTGGAAGGGTTTTCTTGTACATGCTATTTTGCTTATACTCTTATAAGGCTGCAGTTTTTTAAAATCTCATGTTCTGCTGCCACTGTAGTTCTACTTCTATCCTTCTTATAAGTGGCACGATGCTCCAGTTGTGAAGGCAGTAGAGGCTTGAACTGTGTATGCCATGCCTTCAAATTGAGATGCTCCCAAAACTTCAATAGTTTCTGGTGTTTTTACTGGTGGACTTTTTCTTTCTCTGTTTCTCTTTTTTCCATTTTCAACTTGTACGGTCCGTACACAGCATCAGTTCTTGCACACTGACTTGCAAAGAATTTGAATTGAGCCTTTTATTATTTGAATACCTCCAGTTTTTTGAGTAATCATTTCAGCCTTATACTGTTACATTAGCCATGTTTTGTTTCATGGTATGTCGTGCAAGGGTAGAGAACATATGTTTATCGCAGCAGTAGCTTGAAAGCTAATAATAGCCCAGTAACAACAGAATTCTACAGAGCATTGTT
Organism: Seriola aureovittata; assembly: GCF_021018895.1. Taxonomy (NCBI): domain Eukaryota; kingdom Metazoa; phylum Chordata; class Actinopteri; order Carangiformes; family Carangidae; genus Seriola; species Seriola aureovittata. The sequence continues at coordinate 6,393,095 of NC_079371.1, read as the reverse complement.
CCATCAGGCTAATGAGTTTGGCCCAGTAAAGGCAGATCAATGATTACAGATGATTAGTGGTTCCCTGTGCTGGCTATGATTCCACTGTCTAATCACTTGTTGCTGAAGGCTAGCTTGAAGTCACTTCCTGAAGGACCAGCAGCTAAATGATGGAGGTCTACGACAGCTGCAGCTGTGGATTTACTGGCTTAGAGGGTCTGACTCTGTCCGTCTCTGGGTCGTCTCCATCTCCAGTCAGGTCCTCCAGCTCTCTGAGGACGACTGATGCACCAACTCATTAGCAGCCATGTGGATTTAGTCTCGTTAAGGGACACTAATGGATAGATTTATCTCATTGTATCTGGCACTTCATTAGATACACATACTGTAGGACAAAAGGCATGTGCACCTGCAGACACACACACTCCCACACACACCACCTGATATACTCGTATTTTTCACATACTGTCAAACATATCATTAAGGCAGTGTAATTACCCAGACCAGTGTACCAAGAGATTGTTATTTATAATCTAATCAATTCTAACAAAAGTGTAATAAACATCAGAATGACTGTTTGGTAATCTGTCTAAGGTTTTCCTAAGTTGAATACATGAACGTGAAATTTTCATGGCACTCCATCCTGTAGTTGTTGATTTCACTCAGAATCAAAATGTGTACCTGACTGACACCTCTAGTACAGCTGCAGATATACCAAGCAATAAATCAGAAATTGTCAAATACACAGTATATCTTGATTTTATTTTATTTAATCTGTTCTCAGATGTCAGGGCTCATTCAAGGTTGAGAAATTCCAGTTTAATAGTTATTGATTAACAGACTGCAGGTATTAAAAACTACAGTGATGAGATTATACGCAGCAGAATGGAGACACAATTGTTCAACACTTTGCAGGTGTATATCCCAAGCTATTTACAATCACTGTTTCCAAGGCTGCCAGTGAATACAGCTACAGTATTTAATAAGTAGAAAGTAATTAATGAAGGTATGGTGTATAGCTTGATAGAAATCTTTGTGTCTTTGGGTTGGTGACTCAAACACATTATTTCAATTGTAAACTCATTGTGGTTCATTTGTACAGGCCCCATTTAAAGGTACATACCACACTTTTCATTATTCTCTCTTGTGCTTCTCCTCACCAGTGTCTGGTTTCAAACAGTGCATGACAAAGACTGCCTCTGGTCCCCATAAGAACTGCTTGAATTTTCCTTTTTCTATTGGTATCAGCATTTCACAGCAGTCCAGGATATCCAGGATGGCCTTCTCCCTGCATTTATTTTGTGGTTAAACAAAGGCAAGTCAACAGAATGAGGAGTTAAAAAGATGCTGGTGTGCTGGCGAAACGTGACTTCACTCACTGACTGCATCAGTAGCTTCTCAAATTGACACCTTTAGACTGGTGAAACTGTATTTCTTTGAACAGTGTCATGCACACTTTATAATGAGCCTGTTATAATGATAGTATTAATCTGGAGCACATTTCGAATACAATAGAGCTACTAAACCACAAATGATAATTCTGTGGCTTTTACTGCAGTTCATTCAGGTTTGGATGACTGTCGGTCAAAGGATACATAGTTTAAAAAGCCACCATTGTAAGAGCTGCAGTAAGAAAGGCCTGTGAGGGAAGTATGTCTGAACCTGTTCCATATTCATTTAAAGGTGCTATTTGTAATTTTTCTCTGCCACTGAATGTGGTTTCTTCCCTGGAGCGGGTGGTGGTGTTTGTTGCTCCACAAGAGCTTCGGCAACTGTTGTAATGTATAATACAAAATTTTATAGAATGACCTCAGAGCTATGCTACGTCTTCAGAGCAGATTGGAGGCTACAGTGAGTCGCTATCAGAAAGTGATGAGACAGGCCAAGGCTAGTTGGTTAGCGTGCTAACTTCATATAACAAAAGACATGAGGTAACATTTTTAAGTGCATTTCATGTACTTTTAATTTTTTTTTAAAGTATATTTTTTTGGGTTTTTGTGCCTTTATAGGACAGGAAAGTAGAGAGAGACAGAAAATGGGGAGGCAGAGAGAGGGGGAATGACATGCATCAAAGGCCGTCCGATGCGGGACTCGAACCGGGGCCAACTGCAGCGAGGACTGTAGCCTCTACACATGGGGCGCCTGCTTAGACCACTATGCCACACTACGCCCCATGTACTTTTAATTAAGTGAGATTATCCAGTGTTTATACACTTTGAAGTAAAAGATGTAATCTAAATACTTCCACCACTGACCATGAACACCTGCTCTTGATGTGTGCTTAATGTAGAATCCCTACCTTCTCTTTGCTCCATAATAATATCTTCAAAGGAAAAAAGGAACTGAGCATGCTGATTGACTTGTGGCCTTTAATAGTGCAAACACAACTGTGTCTCCATCAGAGTTTAAAATCTGCTGTGTTTTGTATTCTATTAAACGCTGACGACACTGAACTGCTGCAGAGAAGCACGTGTGTGTGTTCACACCGGCTTTGTCTCTGCTGCGTCACTACTGCAGCTCTATCTCTCTACATACAGTTTGCAGGCAACTGGAATGTTGGATTTCTCTTAATTATACATTAATTTATTGATTGATTTGATTTTGCTGGGAGGTGCACGCTTCCGCTCTAACCCGTTAACATGGATGCCGAAATGAAAACAAAGACATTCTGCAGCTGCAATGCATCCAGTCTGTTCCTGGCCTTTTAGCATAGAGAGGAAAACAAAACAGAAGAAAGACAAAATAGTAAAGAAAATAGGAAAGTTAAGTATAAGAACAAGATAAAGATAATAATTGCAAAATTAACTTCAATAATAGTAACAGTAACAATAAAAGCACATGATCATACAAAGAACAAAGTGTGCACCAGTACAGTCCTTGTTCTGAGAAGTACCAGCTCAATACTGCTGCAAGATGCTGGACTGTTCTCCTGAATAATATCTGTTAACATGTTGCCTGTTGCATGTTATTAATGATTTTGACCTCTGTCTTGCTCTGGATTGGGACAAAGCTGTGAGATTTATTCACCACCTGCATATGCCTGTTCCCATTTTGCAGATAACTTGTTATCACTTGAGACAAGGCCATGCAAATATCCATGTCAAATCATTAAAATCTCATTCCCTTGTTTCCAAAAGGCAAAATTAACATTTCTTTTGTTTTTCAAATTGTAGGGGGAAGAAACTTAACTGATTATTTTGCAAGTGGTGGCTACAAAATTGCTAAGTATATGTTGTGGGAATCTCAGGCTGCCAAGAGACTCTAATGTGTGTTTATATTCCGCAAAGTGACAGATGCACTTTAATTGCATATTGAAATAATTCAGTTTTCAGTGTCTTTCTATTCTGGCAGGATTTCTTATATTCTTGTGAGTGTTTATCAAGAAAGAAATCGAAAAAATGACTGGATACAACTTTCTAAATGACTTTTTTTATTCATTTTTTTTCAGTGACAATCAGGCAAACATTAGATAGTGGACATACTTTTCACTCAGCTCAACACTCAGCAGAATGAGGCAGTATCCATTCAAACACAGTACCGTATACAGACGAGAGCGACATTTTCATCATTCATGTGTTTATTATTTCATATTTTTAGAGTTAATCATTTAAAAGAGCCAAAAATTGTCAGAAAAAATAAGAAAATACAAAGTGGCATCTTCAAAAATTCCTTTTTTTTTTTTTACCAAAAGTCAAAATATTCAATTAACAATGGTACATAGTGGAGTACAGCAACATATTTTCACATTTAATCATATTTGTTTTCTTTTTTATAAATGATTGTCAAAATTTCTGTAAACTTACTGTTGATGACTTTACTTATTGTTTCAGCCCTAATATAGACTGTCAGCACTTTCTCACACGTGTATCATGAATCATTGCTTTTATTTAACACCTTGTAATTCCATTTATTTTTCATGCTAACTTCAATGAACAGATTACAGGGTTATCTTGATCTAATTAATTAACGTCAAAAATGCATGACTATCAAGGTAAAATATCATGTAACTATTACGATCCAGTATGTGGTTTTCATCTTACAACTACCCGCTTTACTGGCATCTAAATGATTCAACATCCAATGGGCCAGTGTGACGGGCTTTGGTATTCCTGTCTCCCAAACCTCTTTTTGCTGCTTGATGACCAGATGAGATTTATTTAAGAAGCACACCCTCAATAGACCTGCATCATAACAATAAAGATATACAAAAAAAAAAAAAAAAGGAAAAAACAAATTTAATTTGACTCTGCTCAATAAAAAGTTACTTAAGTCTTTCCTAATCAGGCTGATATTCCACATTTGAATTAGCCTTGCACCTGCACATTTGGCTAATTTTAATTAGAGGACAGGGCATTATGTGCCAGTCAGGCTCCAGTGTTGTGGCTGATCAATTTAATAACTAACCTTTTAACTGAGCACATTCATTTGTGGAGAAAACGGTTATTATCCAGAGCCACATTAGAAGAGCTGAATAATAAGAGTCTTTTAGGACCATCCATCACAGCATTATGAAAAAGTCCTGATATGTGGCACTGAGAGCAGCACAAAACAAATGGTATGAATCATTTGTAAATTCTATTTGACCTGCTTGTATAAATATTTCTGGTATTTGTGAGCCCATGGTGGTGCACAGGAGCAGCTTTAAAGTATCAAAGTTAATGGTCAGCTCATAAAGATTTCTTTTTGTAACCCAGGGAGATGCATGGCTATGTCAGTGTCTGCCAGAGGTGTGTGTGTCTGTCTGTCTGTCTGTCCGTCAGTCCGTGTGTATAGTGAATGTCCTGATGGCTGCATGCGGACTCTGTTGGTGATCTACTGCTGTCTGTGTGACAGGTGACACTGACACTGATGGATGGGACAACCAGAATGACACTGGAGTTTCACAGATAAAAACATGTCAAAATTCTACTATTGTGATCTTTCTCCCTTTCTCTTTCTCTTTCACAAACCCAGAAAAAAAAAAAAAAACTCAGCTTTTGTGTTTGACGGGAGTAATGATCAAGGGGGCTGAATTCTTGCCCTCGTCATTATCACAGGGGCTGAAGAAAGGAAAGAGCTTCTCGGTGAAGTTACATTCGGTGAAGGAGAAGATGTTAGCCCTGGCATCCACATCATAGAAGGAAACTTGGCCCTCTTCATAATCAACAAACACCCCAACCTTTTGAGGCATCTTCCTCTCAGGGAGGGTAATGGCAGGGCCTGCATTGGCTGTAAACTCATTTCCCTTCCTCAGCCAAATGGTCCAGTAGCCATTCTTGGGGCTAAGTCGAATATCTCCCTTTCTGTTGATGGACTGGTTTGCAACCCCTAAATCCCATTGTGGTTTGTCTTTAACCTGGACCTCATAGTAGAATTTTCCTGAGGAGAAACCCTCCTTTGCCAAGACATTAAGGACATGGTCAAACCTCTCCTGTTTGTTCGGGACATTCCTCTTTCTGTTTCCATGTGTGACTTGTTTCCCATCTGCAGAAACAGTGAGCTGGGGGTTTGCAGTGTCAGGATCCAGAGTTACATCTACAGCATGCCGCTGCTTTTCTTTCAAGTCGGGATCACACAGCATACTTATTTCTCTCATGACTGTTGTCTGCAGCTTGGCCAGGGCTCTCTGTTCTATAAACTCGTCACTGGTAAGAGTCACATTAGACCAGTCCTTCACCTGGGGCTCAGAGATGGTAAGAGAGAGGAGATTCTCGAGGAATTTGAGGGGGTCGTTGGCAAGTGAGACCTGATTAAGCTCCACGTTTTTCTGATTTATTTGCATAATTTCTTCCCCCAGTTCTTTAATGAATCCTTCTGCCTCTGTTCCAGCTTTTTTCTGCTTCATCTCAATTACCTCAGTCAGCTCAGCATGGCTTCTCTTAATGTAGGAAACCAGAGCAGTCATCACATGCAAGCTGCATGACAGTGCCTTTGCTGCATTATTTCTACTAGCCTCCATTGAGTTTTGAATCTCTTGAATTTTCTGCTGACGCTCCTGGATCATTTTATCTGTGTGTGTCTTTTCGTTCCCCAGCAGGACTCTTCTCATTTGAGCCTCCTCCTCTAGAGGCACTATCATATGGGTTTTATGGTCACTTTTGCAGACCTCACACACAAACTGATGATCCACCCTGCAAAACAGGTCCAAAGGCTCGTCATGCATCTTACATATCCTGCTCTCCAGGTTTTCGACTGGGTTGATCAACTTGTGCTTCTTCAGGGTTGGAACTTTCTGATGAGGCTCCAGATGTTTTTCACAGAAAGACATGAAACACACTAAGCAGGACTTCACTGCGGCTTTTGCCTCTGTACACATACTACAGAGTACATTCCCATTTCCTGCTTGTTCGAAGGTACCGGAAGTTTCTCCAACTCTGTTTTTTAACTGTTCAGCCATCTCCTGAATGACAGTGTTAACCCGAAGCATTGGTTTTATGTGGAACTCCTCTTTACACAGTGGACATGGGAATATAGCTCTAGTGTCCCAGTAGTTTGTGATACACTCAGAACAGAAGGTGTGCCCACAGGGAATCGACACTGGTTTAGTAAACACACTCAGGCAGATGGAACAAACAAAGTTTTCTTCAGCTATTAGACTACTGGAACAAGCCATAACTAGAAAGTATAAGGACAAATAAAGAAAAAGTTAAAGCAGCATAATTTGAGTCTAGATAAGAAGTTGTCAGTCATAAATTATGGACATACACTAGTTTACACAAAAGACAGGACTGTAAATTTGACAAAATGCAACTTTACCTGTTGTATGAGGCTTTTCTTAACCTTTGAGACTTGTAAAAGAAATAAAAAGCATGCGTCTCTACTCCTCGTCTTTTAGTTTCTCTTTCAGTAGTGAGGTCAGAGTGCAAGTTCCCTCCCATTTCCTTTTATAAATGCAGCAAGTTAACCCATTACATGCTCAGTTATCTAGTGACCCACATTTAGAGAAATTTTTCTTTCTTTCCAGAGCCATCATAGCTTAGAAACATAGGATGTGACCCCAAATCAAATCAAATCTCACATCAAAATGTATACAGCTGTATGAGCAGCAAGTTCCTTTCAGTGTGTATTACTCATTTTATTCTTTGCTTGTTGATACATCTACAGTGTTAGTTCTTCAGAAATCTTTTTCATGTACAGTATTGAGCACAAATTAAACGAAAGTTCTGAGATGGTACAACATGCTGCACACATGTATGTGCATTTGCATTATATGAGAGTGCTTAGTGGTGATATTTGCATAATAAACTGTAAATACACTCATCCTGTGCTTTCTCCTCTGAGGAAACAAGTCTTTGAAAGCAACAGCTCCTCTGCATCCTTGGAGGCTATTGTCAGAGCTGAAAGAATCTGTGTTTGTGTGTAGGTTCCTATGCGTGTGCATATGAAAAAAGGGCTGATGTTTGATAAATTGGAAAAAAAAGATGCGAGTGATACAATGCACTTAACCTTTCAATGACACAAATTAATTAACCTCCATATGGTGTGGTACGTCACTTAAAGTGGATATGTTTGTGTGTGAATATGTGGGTGTATGCTGTATGCATCATACCTCAGTATTTGTGTGCTCCATTATTCAACAGTTGTGTATTTGCTGTAGTCTTCCTGTGTGAATGTGAATAGCTGGTGCAGCCTCAGTAGCCATTTATGAATCCAGTGACTGATGATATCAAGACGTACTGTAAAGGGAATGGGACTATTTTATCAGTATTATGAATTATGTATGTATATATATATATGTGTGTGTATACACACATACCCACAGTATATATATACAGTTTATGTGTTGAGAGAAAAAACGCACCCCAATATAATGTTTTCATCTGAAAATGACAGACCACCTCTGATCAGAGCTCTCTTGAGCCACGTCTTATTCAAGCATCACCTCGATGCTGTGCCTACCATAAAACATTCAAACGACATTTGGATCAGACGGGGATTGCCTTTGATCCAGATCTGTGTGGAGCTCCAGGACCCAAGCCCTTCTTCTTTGCAGGATGATAGGTTCATCGAATGATGAGAGGGAGTCAGGGCTTTTCTCGTCTCTCTTTTTTTTTCTTCTCACCCTTTCCATCTCTCAACCACCAGTGGTGGATTACAGGTTACATTGAGTAATAAGAGAATATCACTATTAACAAAACACAATTATATTATATTATTTTAAGATGCATGGCCAAATGCATGTGGACACCACTTTCCACATGCTGAGCTTCTAATCCCTTGAATTTAGGGAGATTGTAAAGAGTAAAGTAAAGAGTTATTAATCCCTCTAATCAGTCGTCTTCTCCATACTAGTTGTGAAGTGATACCTTTTGTAGAGCAACTGAGCAGTAAAAGATTGGACAAAATGACCTTGTGCAAAAATGTGGTATTTAAGTTCTGACAGTCGTGTGTAGGTTTATCTCTGTTTGTTTGTGCCGTCAACAAACTTATATGCAGCTGCCAGGAGGACGTATCATGATATTAGCTTCAGAATGTGTTTTTGCACAGAACAACTGTAGCTTTTGTCTCCCATTTGTTACAGTGCAGTCGTTCAAAATGGTGCAGCTACCTGGCCTTAGTATACACTGGCTATTAGTCTTTGTATTAGGATTTTAAAAAAAGTATCTGAGGCTATCTTTTAAAGGAGCTGTTTGTAAATTTTGCTATTGCTACATAGCCAACATTAGCATTAACAGCTGTTTACTTATCACTCAAGAGGAAATGTTGTTAGTTCAGCATCAAACTTCATTCTTTTACTCACCAAGACCTGTCTCCAGCGGTGGAAAGCAACACCAAACCACAAAAAACAGGCAAACTCTTGTTTTGCCTCTATTTCTATCACTAGCCTCGGTGTGGCCGAACTCATTACTTTCCTATACCGAGTAACTATACGAGTAAGAAGCTCTGTTCAGAGGGCGTATTATAACCTCTGGTCTTGTACATGCAATGATGGCTGAAGCTCTTGGCCATCACCACCACCTACTCTACACAAGAAACCAGATTCAGCGACAGAGAAAACTTACAAATAGCCCTTTTTTAATGCTACATCATACTCATCATGCTGTAGATACGAGTGTGCTTCTATGGCAACAAATTGAAGGAAGACCTTTCCTGTGTCAACACGGGAATGTCCCCACACACAAAGCAAAGTGCATAAAGAAATGGTTTTCAGAGAACTTGACCAGCCTGCAAAAGGCCCTGACCTGCTGAATGGTCTGGTTGGACACTCAGTTGAATAGCTTTTACGCTGGCTCAGTATTACAAGTTGTAAATCATAATGTGTTTCAGTATTGGCAATAGAGCTGTCTCTTGAGATCTGAACTAACATTCAAATGTGGGGGAAAATTTGGAACATATGACCTGTGTGAATTGACAATGTAATAGTGCAACAGGCTGTGTCGTACACTCCAGCAGGGGGTGTTCATAAACTGTGGGGAGCAGTGCCCTTTTGTATTCTCCAAGTGAGCATGTTGTTCTCCTCAATAACAAAAAACAGAGGAAAGAAGTGAAACGTACTGAACTGATAATCGTGACTCTTTTGGATAGATGGAAAACCTGTGAATAAAGGTAAAGCTTTTTGCTGCCTATTAAAACTTGAACTTCCTCACAGTAACATTAATACAACAACAAATTTCAAGTGAGGATTGAGCGATTTGGGTTTCATTGAAATTAATTCAAGTAAATTACATGTTCTAATTCTTTCAAACTCCAGTCACCTCCATCACTCTAGTTTGTTTACTACTTGGTCAGAGCAGAGGGTTGTGTTATTTTCAACCCTCAGACACAACAGTTCTGGAGGGAAGATAAATAATTAGTCATGAGATGAGTTTCTCCCTTCATCCATCAGCCTGGGGAACATGGCTGCCATAGGAGAACTGAAGCCAAATGAGAGCCCTCTCCCTCCAGTGTTTCTGCTCCCCAGACACTCAGCTTTAGATTCCCCTCCTCGATGGGTTGACTTTGAAACGCTCAAAAGCTTGCAAGGACAACTCCATCTTAATCAGAGGGTTTGCAGTTTTTTTTCACGGCTCTTGTTAAAAGCAGGGCTTTTAGCATTGGAAAGAGGGAGCAGAGATACTACTTTACTTTTTAATCAAAATTAGCTAGCAAAGTAGACGCACTGGAACCTGAGTTGCAAGTCAATTCAAAGTACATTTTGTTTGAGGTAATCCATGCTATTAAATTCTCCGGCTGTAACATGAAATCTTTTATCCACCTATAACATTTCTCATCTTCTATTGTAATCTGGCAGTGTGGCGGAAGATTATGCAGGTTTTGTGAAGTCATATGAGGAGGAATGGATAAACGTGCGACACTAGCAGCTGAGAAGTTATTTGAAGTTCATTAAGTGAAGAAAATAAACACTGAATTTGCACCTGATTGTTCCCCATAGGAACCGACTGTTGGTAGAGGTATATTTGGTGTCTGGGGAATATTTTAAAAATGTAAAAGTGTGAGGAAACTCTTTGTCAATGTATCGGTGCTACTCTGCTGCATTGAAGTCAAACTGGACATTTTCTTGATCCCTGAGTGTTGCATGGAGATTTAAAGGATCAGAAAGCTTATTTCCAAATGTAAAGGCTGTTGAGCTATTTTATCTACACTCTTATTCATTAGGCACGTGGTGACTGTCGGACTTACACCACTATGGCCTCCAAACACCGGAGGAATTAGTTTCTGTGATAAGCTGTTTCATCTGTTGAATTATTCATTTGTGCTGTTTGCGAGTCTCAGTGCGAATGATTGAAGACTCAAAGAGGTGAAATATTTTTTATGTGACAGAAATGTTTCCATCATTTTTGTTAAATTGTCGGACATGAGTTCTTTTCCTTGCATGAGTACAAACTCATACTTATGTGAATGTGAATTCTGTGATAGTAGCACTTGTTGAACTCTAACTGAAACTGTAGGGGACACTGCTCCTGGACTGCGCAGAGGTATAGGAAACTAACAAAAGCGGTTTTATGCTAGGGATGCTGCAAAGATCTGTTTACAAGATTTTATTCAGGCAGCAAAACAATGTGAAATTTAGAGTCTTTGAGTTTTCTTTATTAAATTAAACTCTGTATTTGATACTATTTATGGTCTGCTCTGCAAGAGCCATTTAATGTATTTAAATTAAGTAAGTACCTCTATATTTATATGTTTTCATCATCATTCCAATGCCGGATTTAAATGTCCTTCAAAGACTCGAGAGATTCACAGAAATCAAAAAGCATTCAAAATGTGCTGGCTTTTATTGTGAAATGGTCACAGGAAACAACCATGTATTTGTCACAGAGGTTAGCATTGACAGCAACATGTGGCTAGAAAAAAATGACACTGTCATTTTTAACATTTTCAGTCAGTAAATCACTTTTAAGGAGTAATTGACCAAGAAAAGCAGCTACAGTGAGATGTGAGATAAAGAGGCGCAGGTGACAGACTGCGCAACACCAACTCCTCGGCATGGTAATAAGCTCCTTTTACCACGTCCTGCTGATGTGTGAAAAAACTACCAGGAAATCAGTTTGCAATTATTATAACTTATTATAACCCACTTGAGTTTTCATTGGTTGCTTCATAAAGAGATACACCAGTTGTATTTTTAAGCTGCTCAGACAGTCTTTGCTGTCGTATTAAACAGCGCGTTTTGTAACCACAGGTGCAGCCAAATCAAACAACACTGAAACATGAAGGATTATAACTTTAAGTACAAGATGGAAACGTTTTTGACATGAAAAAAAGAAAGACTGGTGATGCTCAACAAGCATACAAGCAGAATCAAAGTAAAGATAATGTAACAATGTCTGAGCGTGTTTTTCGGCACAGCAGTAATTATGTGGATGAAAGGAAATCTGTGGTTTGTATTTGGAGAATGTTATTTGATTGAAATAACATCCCACTTATTCACTGTGTTATTCATTTTTAATATAATATTAATATTTCCATATATAGTTTTTATTTACTTGCATCTTTTTTGTACTTCCATAGATGAGTAGGACAAAAATGTTTGGGAATGGATTGGTTCAGTTTAGATGTCTTGAACAAAAAAAAATGATAATCATTAGTTGGTAATCAAAATGGTAACACAACATCCTCCTTAAATCTGTTATTTGAGCTATAGATATTGTTCCTCCAAGCCTTTAGTCTCACTCTTCACTGTTCTTTGCATTTTACAACATTTTACTCATTTCGTAAGACCAGGATAAAAGTTTGATTTTCAGTGTTCCAGTAGAGACTGTGGTTAAATAGACTGTAGCAGTTTCGATTTCACAGACTGATTGTTGGTTTTTGTTCCTCTGTCTCATTCTCACTCTTCCTTTTTCCAACATCAACTACTTGATCTTCCATATCCGAAGTGACGCTCCTCTCTTTTGCAGCACCCGCCTCTGAAACCCTCTCTTTCTTTCCGTCCATACGTTTCTTCCTCCTCTTCTTTTTTTTCCCCAGTCACTCTCTACAACTTCAGCCACATTTAATGACTCAGAGCTGCAGCCTTTCCTTGGCTGTCACAGAGGGGCTTTTAACAAGGTCCTGCACTCCTTTTGCTCTTTCCTCCTCTTTTTACCATGCAGCCGCCACTTTTCCCCTCTGTCCAACTGTAATTTAGCCTTTTGCTGATGGTGTGTCCAGGTGCCTGACAAAACTAGAGGGAGAGATGGGAAGTAGTTAGAGGCTATTAGTCTTTTAAGGCCTTAGTAAAGACAGATGGCCAAGAATTGGCTTGACTTATAGCCATGTATTGAATGAGTATTTTATATTTCAGTTAATGGCTACATTTAAAAAGAGTTTATGGTCTCTCAAATATTAGTCACTTAATCTTTTAGTCCACCGAAAGAAGATTCATTGTCAACAATTTTGATAAACAATCGTTTCAGTCATTTCTCAAGTGAAAATGCTAAATATTTATTTTTATTTTATAGATTTGTTATAGATTTGTTGATTTCCTTCATTTTTTATGATAAGATACAGAATCTCTTTGGACCTCTTTGGACTGTTGTTTAAATGCAGCATCACATTTGAAAATAACAATTTGCTTTCTGGGAAGCTACGTCCTGTTATTTTATACATCAAACAATTCATTGATTCAGTGAGATACTAATCAGCAGATTGATTGATAGTAAAAAGCATCATCTTTACAGATGAATAGAGTGATTAAATGTTGTATATAACTAAAGTGTATCTCAGCTAATAGAGGAGGGAATGTGTGCATGTGTGTTTATAGATGAATGGAGATCTGATATCCTTGGGCTTATATTTGTATTCATAACGAACAAGGAAATTAAAGCCAACTAAAGCACCTCAGGCCCCCTGCATTTCAATTATAGACAGTATAAAAGAGCTATTGATCCATAGCGGAGGAGACACACAGAGAGGCAGAGGGATTTTTAAATACTCATCAGTCGTCACACTCCTATAAGGTTTGGTAAATCTATTCTGTAATTGATTTCTTAGGAGGAGGCAAAAGCCAGTGAGCTTCAGCCTGCAAAGTGAAACAGTTGAAAGTAATGGTGTGCTAGTCTGAACTACATTCCCCTGCGAATCTCTCTGCACTGTTTTCTTAGTAATCTATATCGTCCTTCAGTGTTCTCCTGAAGCCCCGGTGGTTTCTGGTGTTCCATCATCTTTAAGCTATAGTAAAGAGCAGGGATGGGTGGCTGCTCAGGTTCATTCAGCGTTCCACCTGACCATGATAGATGTGAGAAAAGCTCAGTTCACACCTAAATCACAGAGCTTCCCCACCCCACCACAACACACCTCACCCCTTCCCATCACCCCCAACTCCTCTCTCAATTGGTTTAGCAGTGGGATCCAATGTGTTCAGCCAGCCATGCACTGCAGAAGCTCTAGAGGTCAAACAGGCATCTCCCAGATGTCCAGTAAGACCGTCTAGTTCCATGGATAGATTACTACAGGGGCCTACCAAGCACAGGCTCAGGGGCCCAGAGGATAGCAGTGGGGGTCAGAGTCTCTTTTTGAAGGCACTGTTGACATTTCTTGTCAAATAACTAAAAAGACAAACATAACAACTACAAAGAGATGCGAAAAGACTCCAAATAGACGCAAAATGGCCCAAAAGAGACATAAATTGTTAAGAAAGGGAATGCAACACAACTCATTTGGAGACACAAAACTACTACAAAAACAACCCACAACAAATACAAAGAGACACAAAATGTCCACAGAGATGCAAAATGACTAAAAAGACAAGCAAAATAACCACAAAGAGACACAAAACAACTACAAGGAGATGCAAAATAACCACAAAAAGAAACAGAATGATCCTGGGACCCCGCTTCGAGTCTATAAGAGTGGGGGACCTTTTCCATGTCTGTGTCCAGGGTCTCCCTGTCTCATGATGCATCCATGTCTAGCTCCTTCCCTCATTGTTTCTTTCTTTTGTCTCTGTTTTCTTTTTGTATAGTATCTTCCCTCTGTGCCATCTGTGTCCCCTCAGTGTCTCCTGTAACACCACAGACGGTCTTTGTGAGAGATGGGAGAGATCACAGAGGATTTCTGTCTATCTGACCCTGGCTCGCCCTTCATCTTCCTCTCACAGCTTGATCCATCACACACAAGTGCGTTTTATTGTTGTTTGGCAGCCGGCTCTTGGCCCATGGCTCTACTTGTCTCTCTCCGCCCCTCTCATTATTACAGTGAGCCTTCCTCTGTTGGGAATAAGCCAGCATATTTGCATTTCCTCTGTACTGTGTTTTTTTTTTTTTTTGTGGTATGTAAAACCACTCTCAAGCTCAAAGCCCAGATTCTTTCAGATATTGTTATACAGGAGCTCTGTGATCAGGTAAAGGTCATTCATAAAGAATCCTTTACCGACTCTCTTGAAATATTTATCATCAGCTCTTAAATGGCTTCCATCAAACAAGAAGAAAATTGCAGTACCTTAAAGAGGCAGTATGTTGTTTCACAAGTAAGGATAGGAATTGATAAGATTTTATTGATACCGTTCAATTCCCGATCAAATTTCTGTGTGCAAAAAAAGGAGGCCTACACAGGTTCTCGCTACACCAGACTGGCTACACAATGTAAACACAAGCCTATAGGCTGTGACTGCTTCTTTATTACTGATTCTATCAGCTTCAGGCTCATGCTCTACCAGATTTCCTTTTAGAAATTTTTTAATAAAGAATACTATTTATACTATGGCTTGGCTGACCAGTGGTGGATTTTATATCCTTAGAGATGTGCATCCATTTTCAAAATTTAATCAATATCCAAGTAACTTTTGCCAGACCTCGAAGTCACAAACAGCCCTGGAAGGGGCTGGTAAGACACAGACCAAGAAATACATCAATAGACAGACCAGAGAGAGATGCACTGCAAGCTAGCACCTTAACGTTAGCCTACTGTTATTTGCTGACATCAGTGTTGGAGGAGGGAACAAGTTTACCTTATTTCTTTTCGTGACCAAAAGGATAGTTCCAAACACTGACACACTTTCACATGAGCGGGATTCTGGGACCTTGCGTAGTGAGTGTTTTGGCCCATCCAGCTCTGAAAAATATGCAGGCATCCATAAAAGGAATCGATAAGCTTGGACATATGCAAGTCCGATAGTTTGCACAATTTGGAGGCGGTTCTCAACTGGATCAGGTTTTCGATCCCCAGCCCTATTCACAAGTATGCTGGATTTAATTCAAAGACGCTGTTGCCTGCCTGCTTACTTTGGCTGCCTCTGCCACCATATCCATCTCTCCTTGACCCTTTAGAGCAACAAATATCCGTTGTGTTGAGAAAATGTAATCATCTGCTTGACAATGTGAAAGAATGAAATTCCTCCAACATAAAAAGTGCACCATCTCATCCTCTTCACTCTCTCTCATGCTCTCTCTGATCTTTTCCCACACAAGTGACAACTTTATTTTATTTTTTTGACAGACTTTCTTATGTTGCTGCTATACTGAACACAAAGGCCGCATTTCATAACTTGTTTTTCTACAGTGTTTTGATTGTTTTAGAGATAAAACAAGATGAACGTACAGTATTTAAAACAGGTTGTACTGATATAATGGCACATTAAACAGAGTTATGCGGTACTGTTATCTCAGGTAGTCCCTATCTACAAAATGTGAGTTTATTAATTTAGTAGCAATTAATCTTGCGGAAACAATGAGACATTTTTATTTTGCCTGGATCCCAAGACATTTTGATTAAACCCCTCAATAACAAGAGTTGTAATCAGAATCAATTACCTTGTCCTGCATACAGTTGATAGATAATGGTCAAAGTGTGCAGTCACCTCTTTGGCAAATCTCTCAGGCGACTTGGCAGTGACAAGAAGTGTTGTCTCTTTGAAGTGTCAGTTCATATATATTATGAGGGCCGCAGGGTATTGTAGCGTAGCGATGTTTGTATCAACACAGCAGACACTTTGTTAACAGGCTTTTAACATTCCCCTGCTACAGCTTATGGGTTTCCTTTCCCCTCAGGTCTTTGTATAATAAGGAGAGGTTGTTCATTTAATCTGAACTCACTACAGCAAATGATTAGACGGTTAACTCTTAAGGGCTGGTGTGCGGGTACAGTATTGACTGGGGCTCAGTAGGCAATCATCAAAATCATAGTTACAGTCGATCTGTTTTCAGTATATACATTCTTCGTGTACGTAGTCTGTGCCATGATCGTGCGCTTAGTATGGGGTTCCTTATCACATAAATTGGATGAGGGTAACATGTTAGGGGAGTACTTACTAGAATACAGATGTAGCCCGGTCGCAGTTCTGCCACAAAGTGAGATCTAAGAGTTAAGAGTAAGTAACTCATCCATTCACTTATCTTTTTGATAAAGTAACTGAACAGAGAGATACTGTAAAGCAACTTTATAATGCATTTACTCAAATAGCTTTTTTTGTGTGTATTTTTGTTGATTTTATCTGTTATCTTTCTCAATTACTGACCTGAATGATAAAACAGTGCAAACAGATTTTACTCCTTTTCTCAGACTTTAAATTTCAGACACAATTTTTCTCTGCTATAGTCAGTCAGGCAGCCACAATAAGCAAGGTGCAGCGGCTATTTGCATGATTTTTCATTCATTCCTAGTCAGGAATGCCCTAAAATACATATTCATGAACCCAGACACCCAATTTTCAGTGCTGCTGCTACTTCCCTTTTATCTGAATAAAAGTAAGTAAAAAATGCTGCTTGATTGTTAAGTGCCTAAAAATGGCCACATACCATAGATGACAGTAATAGAAAGCAGTTTCTCTCCCTCTGCTCACTTTCCTTTAAATCCTGTGATACTCTTGGCCCTCATCTCTTCATCTCTCCATCAATGTCTTCCCCCTGTTGTCACTGCCACGCAGCTTTCAGTCAGAGCTGCAGTCAACCATCCCACCAGTAGAAGAAAGGTCAACCATTAAAACAATAACAATGACCTTGATTCTGACAAGTTTAATAGATAAAGCAGCTGACCATACCTACATGGCTACATGACTCATACTTCTGCTCATGGAGTGTCCAGGTGGTATATCAGCCGGATGATGATGGACTGGTGAGATAGATGGACTGGTGCTCTCTGATGGACCATTTGGAAGTTACGCCGATGTTTTATTATTTTCCTTTCTTTTTTCATTGTGTAGAAGCTTCTGTGTAGAGCATCAGGTCAGGCTGTCGAGTTTCTCCATCAAGTTTGATGACACGTGACAGTCCGTGACATGCCTGTCTCTGCTGATGAACACTTGTGTGTGACCATGTGTGCCGCTGTTGCCTTCAGGGACCATAAAGTGCTGCTCACTCTCGTCTGTCCAACCTTGGTTTATCAATGTAGCGTGCAAGAGAGATGGAAACCTTGGGCAGCTGCTCTAACACTATCTTTGTGGTTTAAAGGGAAATCTGGCAATTAGCAATCCTGTGCCTTAATATAGTAGAAACAGAACATGACTCACAAGGCTGGGCATGGCTGCCATGGGAGTTCTGGATCAAGTGGCAGGACTGTTGGGAATTAAAGGGTGTTGTGTTTGCATGTCTGATTTGAAACGGATGACCCGGGGGACAGCATGCAGCTTGTTTTTTTTTAGGAATCTCTGTAAGCTGAAAGTCCAGCTGAAATCACACTTCAGTTGGTAGTCCTTTTTTGCAGTCCACAATAATGTCAACATGTTTTAGATTGATTATAAATTGTTTTTATTATTATTTTTGTCATTATTCAAGAAAATATATCAAAAATGCTCCTCTTCCTCTGAACATTTAAAGGGGCTTTATGTAAGTTCTGAACGTGGTTTCTTCCCTGGAGCGATTGATGGTGATTGTTGCTTGACAAGAGCTTTGGTCTTTGTTTTGTTTACAAGACAAAAGGTTATAGTAAGCCCTCTGAGCAGCGCTATGACTTCAGGGCGGATTGGAGGCTGGAAGTGAGTGAATCGCTATTCGAGGCTAGCTGGTTAGCGTGATAGAGGCAAGAGTAAACATTTGCGTTGGTTTCCACCACTGGAGACAGGTTGTGGCAGCTGTGTAGCAGTAGCAAAACAAATAACTGCTGTTTAATGTGCTGATGCTGGGCATCTAATTAGCTATCTTAGCAGTGCACTTTTCCCCTGGTGAATGTCTGTTTGGTCAGTCGTTCAACAAGGTAAGGTGAAGGACAGGATATGTTCATGTTTGTAAGTTAAACAAGAAAGAAACTTCAGCTGCAAGCTAATGTGGTTGTGGTTTGAAGTTTGTGGCTTTTGTCAAAGGACAAATGATTTCAGAGCAGATATATAGACTTTAAACCAAAATCCAAATCAACAAGCAGATCATTTCATTTCTTCCAAAACCTCTTCACATTCACTGAGGCAAACGAAATTTTCAGAAAACCCACTCTAATCTGTGTTAAACACAACAAAACAATAATTTGTGCTGTTAAATTGGGAGTTATCCTGTCTCTCTCTTTCACTTTCACACTAATAAATATAAAGATACACTAGTTGTTTCCTATTTTGTAAAAAAAAAAAAAATTGAATTCTCAAGTATCAGGAAGAATCAGAACAGTTCAAAAATATTGACTGCTTTTTTGAGGTTTACTGAAATAGCAGGACAGATTTGAACTTTTGAATGCAACGTACACCTGGAATCTCTCCAGTCATAATATCCCATCATCTGCAATTACCGTGGCAATAGATTCAGAGGTGTTTGGATGGAGAGGCATGGCAAGATAAGATCTCTGGTCGGTTCACATTAGCTGCTGACATTTTCTCATTTTCTGATGGAGATGTAAAATGTATGGATTTCCCTGGCTTCTTCTAATTGTTTGATTCCTGTTTCTGTGCTATAATTGGCTGGTAATAACAAAATGCTCTATTTGCTGAACAAGAAGAGTTAAATAATCTGAATGGAAAAAATGAAAGCCTCCTGAATGCCTCTTTTCAAGTTGTGAAAAGGCCTCGTAATAGCAAGAGACTTGCTGCAATACACCTTTACTTTTCCCCACATGTGGCTGCTTAAGTCCTCGGTCTCCATGTCATTATATTATGGTATATTGTGGCCCTTGGGGCATCAGGCTATTTCCCAGGGAATCATTCCTCTACTGTGACCTATTTTGAGTTTCTCCAGAGTGTTTTTTCCTCTAAACGTTAGCTTATTCTACCCTTTTCAGAGGCCTATTTATAGATTAAAAGATATTTTCACTGTAGAAAATAGCCCCAAGTTTTGAGTGTTTAGACTAAAACTTCTGCAGTTAGGCTCTCTCATGCCTTCTAACAGCTCCCATCTCTGTTATCTGTCTAACTGTAATCTATCTTGGTTAGACAAAGAAACTTTGCACCAAGGCTTACTTTGTGAAATCTGATTGGTTGCAGGAGATGACCGGATAATGAGTTAATTGGTCTTGTGAAAGAGCTGCGATTTCTTTCATTGGTAAATGGAATGGAGAGAAGCCATTAGATGGGAGACAGATCCATTACATCGCTACACCCTCTGCACTGCACAGTGCCTAATTGATGGAGGTGTCTGTAAAATGTATGGATATATCTTTCACATGCTTTGTGTGAGAGATAGAGATGCTACTAGACTACTCACTGAGGCCCCCACCTATCTTGTATATGTAGGAGCTCCTGGTATGCCAGCCCTTCTGTGGGGCTCCACTGGACTCTCAAATTGTACTGAATCAATAACTTAGGCAGGATCTCATTTCTCTTGTCTGTTTTTGTCTTTCCTCACAAACTCCTGGGAGCTGGAAAACCCGGAGACAGACACCGCATCTGTGGTGAATGGATCAAATAGACATTCAGTCTGTAGTGTTGCCATGTTTCCTTGTAAAGTTGCACTGTGAAACATGATGAACACCAAAGCTGAAGTAACTTTTCCCAAGGTCTTGCACATCCTTTCGACATCAGTCAGCATTGTTACCTTCAAGTTTGACAGCAGAAGATGGGGAATACTCCAAATGACTTCACTACTCCAAGGTATCTTACCATATCCACTGACACCTGATAAAAATGATTTATGTTGCTCTCACCTTTGATGAAGCAACATCACACCAAATTGAAGGAGGCTTTCCACAGAGAAACTTTCATGCAGAGTCTATTAAGAGTCTTCCTGGATACCTCAGTTATAATGAGAATAACTGCTGCATGTTTCATGCTCACAGTGTGATTCATGACAAAAAAATACTTACTTCACTTTTCCAGCTCTGTAGAGGTGACAGATTTACTGTCTTTCTAATGGACACTGAAGCAGAATTGCTGCTTGCTGACATCATGTCTTGAACCTTGTTCCTTTATCTGTAGGACAGTGTTTCCACTTACCAAGCTGCACTGCTGACAAAGGGTTGGGGTCACAAGACACACAGAAGTGAATCAGTGCACAAAAACCACAATTGATGTTTCTGCAAAAGTTCTGGACTGCACAGTTAAAACTCTTGCAAGATCATATCAGCAACCACTGAACCATAAATGTGCATGTACATTCATTACAGGATTTTCACCCTTGACAGAAAATGTGTTTCTTGCTGTTTTGCCCTGTTTCAACTCGGCTTTGTAGCCTCTTTCTCTATATATGTTGTCATTTGTGTGTACTCTGTTTTCATGCTCATACTTTATTGCCATACATCACTCAGCAAACACTGCAGGGAAGATGCCCTAATGTCAAGCATATGTGCAGGGAAACGAGTGTTGAATAACTGCTTGAAATTCAGAGGGAGGAGAAGAACAAATATGATAACTTTACATGAACGGATTTGATAAATTTGTGTTGTTTATAATGCCGCTGGAGTACAGAGTTAACACAACAAAACCTGGAGCAACCTCAGTTATGGCAACCATTCTTCAAGCCTCAGTGGTGTTTTACATTGACTGATGAACTTTTTGTTCAACCATTACTTTCAGTTCCATGTACAAAGAAAATTGCAGCTACTTCAAATGTACTTCAGACATGTGGGTAACACAGTCCAAGAGATATTATTGGTAGATGGTAATTCAGTTAACAGTAGGAAAATCTAACCTTGCAAATAAAAATAAGTAAGCATGAACGTCATAGCACGTATTTTGTATCTAACTCTCACATCTTTACACAACTAACATTGATTCACATATTTTAGTTAACAGTAGTAATGTCTATATCAAACGTCCATGTCATTTTCTGATGCAGATCTTTTGTGTATTCTCTACCCTTTTTATTATATTTCATATGATGACAAATCACTGATTTCATCTGGGGCATGCATGTGACCTTCCTATCACAGCTGATTTCTTGGTTGCATGAAATTACAAGATAATGTTGTGTCCTTTTCTCTCTACACAACACTTTCACAAATATTTGATAATAGTTACCTTGGGAATGTATTTTACATTTCTGATGTCTGCTGACCCAGTGACTTCAACCACATTCAGTATAAAAATTACTTTTGTGTTTGCTCCCCATGTGAACCTCTTGTTTGATTGAACAGTTGAGTGGTTCTGATGAAACAGGCTCCCTTTTTTGCAGGGAAAACATTTTTGTAAGTTATTCACATGAAAAATAATTGAAAACCTCAACATTAATGATAGAGAAACAAACAGATTCCCATGCTCTTAATCTGTGAAATTAGGAAAACCAGTCTGCTGACATTCACATGCAACTCATCTGTGACAGGACAACAAAATAGACATAAAACATATTTCTCAAAGGATAACTTTGAGAGGTAATTTCAAATGCATCAATAAAGGTCATTCTTTAGTTTGCCTCGGCAAATCTCCTCCGACTCAACTCCAACTGGTCCAAAGTGCAATGACGCTTTATAAAAAAACAAAACTTTGATCACACATTACACCAGCCTGCGTTTCTCTCCGTTGGGTGCCTGTCACTTGTCGGACCGATATTACATTTTTTACATTCCTCATATTCAAGGCAATGCATTGTCGGGTGTCTCAGTATTTTAAGACAGTGAAATGAGAAATGTAGGATATAGAAATGTAGAGATCTAATCTTGTGTCCCTGTGTTCATTGTTGAGTCATCTCTTGGTTTTGGTCACATACATTTTAAAAGAAGTAATTTCTCTATATTATTTATATTTTATAATCTTTGTATAATTTTGATGACTCATCTTGAATTTATACATAATTGTATTCAATCAAACAAGATCTGGAGCAATGAGCTAATCACAGCCATGACATGAACTCGTTTCTTGATCTAAAAGTTATGAACAAATACCTCCTGTAATAATAATCCCTCCATACATTTAGTTTCATTCAGAAATCACATTATAGAAGCTAAAAAGGCCACTTCATTGTTACCTTAAATGAGTTGTGTCCTCAGATCTCAGGGAGGAGGCTCAGGTCTTCAGCTTGTTCCAAAGTCAAGGCTGAAAACTAAAGCCGATCCTGCTGTTGTTGTTGCATCTTTCTTTTCTTGATTTTATAACTTTATAACTTTGTTGGTCATACACTTATTTTTTATCTGTTTAATACATTTTCTGTCCCATCTGTCTTCTTCTGCCTCAAGAGCACTTCTGAAAAGTGCTACACAAACAAACTTTGCTTGTAAAGCTGTGTAGTTTGATTAAAGGTAATTTGGGGGATAGAGCGCAGAGAGAGATGCTGTAGTAGAGTACATCTGGAATTACCATAACTGATGAAGGGAGTTGGTGTTTAGTGATGAAGTAGTCTGACTGGTAGACATGACACTTTTGGCTTTCCCTGCAGCAGGTGTAGGACTGAAGGATTGTGCAAACAATTAGAGCAAACTGAGTTTACAGCTGAAGGCGATGCATCAATTCCTCATAAACTTACTTACCAACCTAAAAAAAAAACTAGTGAGGCTACCAGCAACAATATCGCACACTTCAGAAAGCACTAATGATGCTCTCGCAGAAGTTTTGCAGTGCTGGGAGATGCACTGACCCATCAACATCACTGCGTGTGTGTGTGTGTGTGAGGGTGTATAAGTGTATGATTTCAGTGCATGTGCATAACACATTCCTCATGTACTTGCATGCATGTGTATTCGATCCTCTTAGAGACTTCCTGCTGTTTATTTTCAGACACAAGAGTGCGGGAGCCATAATTGCCAGACTTTAAAAGCACCGGCCTTTTCTGAATCAAATATCATGGGACTTTGAAGAGAGCATCTTCATGTCTTCAAAGGGAAACCAGCAAGGGAGAGAAAAAGACAGAGCTGAGACAAGGGAAACAAAGAGAGAGGGTATAGATAAATATCTCTGACCGTACGCCTTCATCACTGTGACCACTCCTCTCCCCAGACACCCACTTAGATGAAGAAGAGGACCTTCACTGGTCAATGTGGAGCCTTTTTTTTTAATCAATTTAGGTCATTATCCGACACATCAAAGTTCCGACATATGTTAAAATGAGGTGTAAGCAGCTTGAGTATCCTGATTGACTCTCTCCTCTATTAAATAGTCCCTAAAGCCAGCTGAAGACATGTTTGTAATGATGCCTGGGTTTCCTTTTTAACATTGAAATCAATGTGAATCCAGTGATCTGACAGAGGTAATGAGACACATAGCAAGTTGTTAGTCATATATATTCCCTCAACTCCTAAACCCTTTTTGTATTTGAGTCTAGGAAAAGGCAGCAAAGGAGCCTTGAGAAGTCTGGGAATGCCCTTCTTTACATCCTTATTACTCAAGGAAGGATGGAAGAAGTTAAAAATGAAAGCACTGAAACATGACAGAGACTTGTCTTGTTCATGTTTTAACTTCTTTTCCCCAAGGATTTTACATGTGCAACTTTGACCAGTCTTTCCACCTGCTCCACTGTTATGGTATGTTTCCCAGAATCAACAGCCTATTCAGTCCTTTTGTCCTTTTGTTTTTCCCATTTGAAGAATTGCATGTGTCTGAGTGACAAGACGGCAGTGGAGTATTTTCTCTGTTGCACGTCACTGATGGATTGTTTTGACTGACAGCCCTCTGTGGCAGATTTTTTGACAGCTATTATTCTTTTGACTTTATCTTTATTGTGGCTGTTAAAAGTTTGTTTTGTCCCTTTCAGGCTTCTCTCTTTTTTGTGCCATGAGGGGCTTTCTTTGTTTG
Organism: Seriola aureovittata; assembly: GCF_021018895.1. Lineage (NCBI taxonomy): Eukaryota > Metazoa > Chordata > Actinopteri > Carangiformes > Carangidae > Seriola > Seriola aureovittata. The sequence continues at coordinate 6,368,707 of NC_079371.1, read as the reverse complement.
CTCAAATCCATTTTGTCTTCATGACTGACTGGCTGTTGAGCAGGAGGGCTGAACGTCATTGAATGCATCGTCCAGCACTCATCACACCGCTCTGATGAATCCTCAAGTCACATTCTGACTCACTGTATAATGGATGAGCTAGATGAATCACATGAGGGAACCTTTAAGCTGTCGTCTTTAATTAACTTATAACTTCACCTGATAAATCCACTTCACATTGCACAGTTTGGCTTTTGGAGCACATATAGTTCAGAATGTGTTATTTTATTCATCTAAAATGTAAGCCATACGCCCCACTGTCAGTCTGCCTCTGAATATTTCCCCCTGATTATGGAAACACAACAGGAACTTTTTCCAATTACTTTTTCTAGGGGAGGCCTTTCTAGTCATTGCTATAGTAATTACCAGTGTGCCTATCATTGTTCACCCAGTATCTTCTCATACTGAGCTGTGACATATTTAATAGATATAGTAAAAACAATTTTTATTGCTCTTCTGCAGGATTGGATTAGTATTTGATGTACCATATGCTTAGGGCCTGTTTTTGAGAGATGAGTTGAAGGAGTTTTTTATTGATTTTATAAATAAGTCCATTCTCACTTGTCCATCATCTTTTTTATCAGGAAAAATGAAAAGAAAACAAAGGAAGAACCCACCTGGGGGGTTCAATTCTAGTCAAACAAATCAAATCAGAGATAAAATAAGGGTGTGTGTGTGTGTGTGTGTGTGTGTGTGTGTGTGTGTGTGTGTGTGTGTGTGTGTGTGTGTGTGTGTGTGTGTGTGTGTGTGTGTGTGTGTGTGTGTGTGTGTGTGTGTGTGTGTTTATGCCGATGATTGATGGAGACGATAAGGTGTACTGTATCAAGTGATGTGTAACCAGTGACACCCATGTTTGTTTCCATGGTCCCTGTCACAGCTCTCATGATTTTGGGTGTGTTGCTTAGAAAAACACTAAAGCTCTCTCTCATGCGCGCGCACACACACACACACACACACACACACACAGACACAGACACACGTCACAGCAAACATGCAGTCACTGCCAGAGACCAACACTGAGCCACCATGGCCAGTCAGCAGGAACAGCTCATAATCCCAGCTCATTCCAAGGGGAGCTGGAGGACAGGGGTGGGGGGATGGTGGGGATGGGGGGGTTGGGGGGGTTGGGGGGGTTGGGGGGAGTTGAGGGTGAACAGTAAGCGAGAGCAGCAGGAAGAAGCTGTCCTTGCTAACCGGCCTGCTCTTCCTTCTTCCTGATGCTGGGTGTCATGCTTCTGTCAGGATTGATGCTGACCAGCTCCGGGACCTCAGAGCTCCTCCACTTAATTACCAAACACCTCTGCGACTCCATAATCATGTAGAAGGCTGTGAATTGGCCGCTGTGAACAGACATCCACTTGATTGCTGCTCCAGCACTTGCAGTCAGCAGTGATAATGAGAAAAGTTAAAGGTTTTACTGGTCAACTGTGATTTAGCCACCGAGGACAGTGCTGGTATAGGCACAGAAAAAATACAAGCCTGATGACAGGTACGGAATCATTTAATCTGTGTTATCAGTGCATGGTCAGAAAATTAAATGGTATTAAAGTATACGTTTTCGATCTGCTCAGCACAGCTTTCATGTCAAATATTAACTCCTTCCCAGGTGGAACTGCACCCTGCTGTGCTCAGCCCCTGTCTTGATTGTGGAAACGGGCTAAGCATCATGATTCAAGTGGATTTAATTCATGAAATCATGAAGGGTTTCCAGCTTTCACCTGCATGCACCTGCTCAGTCTAACACAGATAAAGAAAGAGCAGCGAGTCTCATTATTTATCCACTCAGCTTAAAGACTCAGTGAAATTTGTGAATTGATTCAAGCTTCAGTTTCCACTGTTAGTTTTCTCAACACTAATCTTTAGATTTCACCTGCTGACAGCGGAGCATGTCACAGAATTTTATGCTCAAGCAGTTGCATCTTTTGGCTTCTTTTATCTGCTCCCTAAATGCCCTTGTTGGAGCATTATCTGTAGGTAGACCTGTGCTGCATTCCCAACATACTGGAATTTCCTGTAATATGTGATTTCCAGTTCCCCATGTGTAAGTAGCATTCACATCATCATCCCAGTTGTCATTACAACTGGGAAACTTGGATTATTATAATGATTGTTAAGCTCTAATACGTCCGACCTGGCATTTACTAATACAGAAGTGCCTGAAAACAAAACAAATATGGATGTGTCACATATTGTTCATTGTAATTAAACCTACATTTAATTGATATGGTGTCAGTGTGCAGTATTTTTGACTCCCACACTACCACCTCTGCAATCACTCAACAGCCTTGAGTTGTCCAATAACATGAACGCTCGGAAGTCATTAGCATGGGAATCTTTCCCATCTTTACCTGCCATATGACGTGAACATCTGTTTTCTGCTATTCAAACCATTATGCTAGCTGTCTGTGGCTCATATGTTGTTAATGCAACATTAATGTGTAACTGTTAAATTACTTTTGGGCTTTCTATTATGTATTTTAGAGTCCTTTTTTCCAATTTTACTCTTTAGATTTTCTATATGCTTTGTCATTGTGTCATAATTCGTATGGGGACTTAATGTTGATTTTTCACTGGTGGTGCATTTTTTTTAGCACAACAGACAACTTAACTTTTTTAGCAGTCTAGGTTTTCTGAATCAAGTTTCTGTACTGGACTACTTCATTTTTTACCTTTGGACTAACTCATGTTAATGGAATCTCATCTGTTTCTGTATTTCCCTGAATAACCGTGTACAGGTATGTAGTGTCAGTGCGGAAAAGATCTATACACAAATTTATCCAATCAGATATGAACAGCAGCCTTACCTGCTACCTCATGGGTCACAGTCACTAGCAGGATTAGCAGTTGTCAAAAACTTGGAAGTTTGTCCTTCATCCTTCAACTCTTGATCTACAGTAACAACACAGGTGAGGGGGGAAAAACGTCCTCTACAACTCCACATTGCTCTTATTCTCCAATGACTTGCTCACCTTTGAGCAATCTAATCAAAACCATGACATCCACATCTGTATCATTCTGAAAGGCACCATATTACAGAGACTAAAGATGCTTTAACTGCTGCTTTACTGGGACTTATACAAGAAAATAGAATATCTGTCTAACATTCAGCTACAGTGCCTCATTTCTACTGCTGTAATTATTTAATTCAACCTGGAGACTTCGCCTGGACGTGCACACACTTTGTTACTTCACATACATGCTGCACAGCTGCACACATTCACTGTACTACTTTTGGGCCTTAAGCAGCTCCACTGCAGCAGCCGCTGATAAAGTTCCTTCATCAAGGCCTAATCGATGGTATTTCAGGGAGGTGAGCGTGTTAGTTGTTTGGTCTCTCCTCCCACATTTTTCCCCATCAGCCTGGAAATTCAAAGGAGTGGCTTTCAGCAGTAAATCCACTTCTCTAATCTCTTGACTCCCACTGGCCCAGACATGTTTTAAGTCAAACCAAACAAATTCTCTTCGTAGCACGTTACCACCCTCGCTGTCATACTGTCTGCAGTCTTGTATATTTCTGTTTTTTAAACAGCAGGCTGAGCATGGTTGTGTTGTCAGAGCTGGGACCAACACAAGCTGGGCCACGGGCATCCGGAAAAACCTGAGAAATTATCTCAGTGAAAAAACATGGAAAATGAAACGTCAAATAACTTGAAGATAGTCTCAAAACACAGATGTTTACAGGTTCTCGAATGACTCTTTTATGAGGTTATTTCTTATTTAGTGTGTTTGGATTAAAACAAAAGACATTTGTGTCTGTGGCATATTCACAATTTAAGACAGTCGTAGGTGGTGTCTCTAGACTCTGTTTTTTTCCTCGCTGCATTCCTGAAGGTATCAGAGAAAACTTACTAAGATGCTCCTTGCCTCAGTGGTGCAACTCATCAAAGACAAGACAGAGAATGAACACATCAGAATTACCTGTTCCCCAGTGTTCACATTGCCTGAAGTTGTGTTTTGCTTTATCTGAGCAGCTGAGGAAGTGAAAATAAACCCTGCAAGCCACGGCAATTTTCGCTCTGCTATCCTGTTTGTGTGTTTAATAACGGTATGTTGATTCTGCTGGGAATGTAGTGCTAGAAAGTGAGTCACCATTGCCTTTTTACAAAATATAAAATGTGAATTGTGAGAATTAATATGTGGTATTTCTTCCTTCTTATTATTACTTTCACAAACCATGTGGCTGTGGATGATGGTTTAAAGGCTGAAGGTTCCAATTTGACTGACAGAAAACTGATGAGGACCACCTCATTGGCTGAATACATGGTTGATAATGTGGCAGCTTTGGAGGTTGTTTGGATCAGCAGACCAATCAGTATTTTCCCGCGTTTGATTATTCATCGGTAAACACTCTCCTCCTGCCTGTCGATGCCGCCGCCTCGGTAATGGATGCTTTTATTAAGCCTTATTAGATTAATTGTTGGGGATGAAGACACAGTCTTTGGCAGTAGACCCTGAAGGGTAGAAGAAGAAAGGATCAATCAGTCGTGTCCATTTCAAACCTCATAATGCACTGCTGATTGTTTGAAGTGTGGAGCTGGAAGAGATTTATATGGATATAAGAGAGAGCCAGGCTTTTCTCTCCCATCTCTATTCTCTCTCTCTCTCTCTCTCTCTCTCTCTCACACACACACACACATCCAGGGAGAATGTATTTGCACCCTCTCTGCCAATTCAGGTCAATGAGAAGAAAAGCCCCACTTGAGTGTCTGAACAAATGCTGCTCTCTAACGACACAAAACAACAAGAGAATTTGTGTTGCACTTATTTAAGAATGACCTCTGATATAAACAACACCTCAGGACCACTCCACAAACAGTAGGACGGCTTTCTCCTCTTACGTCTACTTTCTAAATAACTCTCATTAGGAAAGAGATGTTTATTGTAATTAAATGGAACAATAACCAGGACTTGCAAATCTGGTTTTTGAACAAGAATTCACTCTATGGTAGATTGTTGCAAAATATGCTATTGTAGTTATTTGCTACAGTGTGAGAAGCGATCCGATTGTCCAGCTGTCTCATAAAGGTGTGAGTACTGTGGTAGATGATCCTGATTTGTCTTAGACATACACCGACTTGTGTGTTTATTAGGTACACCCAGTAAATCTATGAAATCTAGAAGATGTGATGCATTATTGTTGGTATTTAACAGTGCTGACATAATTCTTCAATTTTAAACTGAGCATCTTTTGGTTTGGACTATTGTTTGAAAGTAATGGTCAGGTGAAACCCTTATGTGAAACAGCTAATAATCAGAATATTTGTCTATTAAAAATATTACCTGTATGGCTGCAGGTAGCCACACAGTAGATGGAGTTTATTAGGTACACCTAACTACATCTAATGTCATCCATCACTTCAATCCCATGATAAAATCCGACCTCATTAAGTTGATTAAATAGCTTTTTTTTACACTGTTGTCAGGGAGATGTTTATTCAGCTCAGCAGCTGTGGTGACTTTACCTTTGAGGTGTTGATAATATTTTGGCCAACCCCATTTACTGTGTGTCATTGCAGGTTTACGACAAAGAATTTGAAATAATTGTCAAATGCTTTAAGTTTATATACCCCTGACACTGAAAACATCCAGGAACCTTCACTATTATGATCTTTTCGAAGTATAAAATTATGCCTTTGCAGGATATTATTGTCAGTGTCTGACAGTATTTCACACAGAAACATGTCAGTGGTCAGTGCCGGCCAACCTGCCTCACAGAGAGAGGAGCAGATGCATTAATGCACTGTGAAACTGTTAATGCATGTTGCCACCAGATGCAATCCCTACTTTGGTGGCAGTCTCACGGTTTCAGTGTTACCTGCATTACTTACATCACACCTTCAGTCACAGTCAATAATCCTAAAGTCATAGTGCGACGAAGCCACTCATGGGTATTTAGTCAGTGTAAATACTCAACTGTATTTACCCCTTTTTTTGTATCACCTCAGTCTTTATTGCCTTTATAAATACACAAATAAAACTGACTCATAACATCAGAAGATACGACTGCAATGAGGTAGTTACATGTTACAGCTAGTATTATTGTTTACAGTACATTTTGTTTATTAAACTATTACACAATCATTTACATTATTGTCAATAAAAAATCACATATTGTCGATGTATTTTTTCCATTTTCTGTTAAACTAATCTTTTCTCACTCTCAGAGAATAACTCATTTTCTCCATCACAAATATTCCCTGTGCTCTATCTAACCACTGTCCCTGTGTGGGTGGCTCCCTATCCAGCCAGTTTCTTGTAATGGCCTTCCCACCAGGTGGGAGCAGAATTTTGACCAAGTAATTATCTCACTTCAGCACCTGTTTAGTTATTTTTCCATAAAATTGAACACTTTTTGGAAAATGTTTATCCTAATACCTCATTCAATACTGAGTTCACTCTTTCCCAAAAGGATTTTATTATTGGACACCTCCAGAAGATATGTGTGTGAATTGCATCTGTATGGGCACAATGCCTCCAGCATGTTTGTTGCCTTAGGAGTTGTTTGGTTTTTATATGAGGTGTAATAAAGAGATTAATTAGGTTTTTCCAATTAAGTTCTCCCTGTTTATTTGAATTTGTGGATGCGTGCAGTGCTACAAACATACATAATGCCAGTCTTCTTCTGATATTCATTGCGATATTCAATTCATTTTCCCACTTAAGTTTTACATGAAATGTAGTTTTAGCCTGATATTTCATTAAACTATGATAGTATATACTCCTTTCATGAGGATCAGTGACTTTATGCTCTTCGACTTCCTCTTTTGCCTTTCTTGTCTCTCTCGTGAAGAGCTAAGGTCTATATGTATAGTATGGGCAACACAACATTATTTGACCTATTAGTAAGTAACAGATCAAAGCAGTGGGGAAGGGAAGATATACAGTATTAATATTTATGTGTTTGTGTTTGTCTTTGCGTTTGTGCACCATGTAGGAAGGCTCAGTGTTTGATTGACCAGGATATAGAGAAGTGGTTCCCAACCTGTGGACCATGAAGGTATTGCAAGACTGTACAGTTTTGTGAAAAAATTGAATAATAAAAAAATGAAAAAATAAATAATGTTTTAAGATGTCTTGAAAATAAATTATATTTAACACCTTTAAAAATGTTTAAAAACCTCCTTTCATTTTTTTTTTTTTTTTCGTATCACTGTGACCACATCGTACTTGTATTGTTATGGGGTCTGATGTGGGCCGCCAGCATTTTTGAGATTTTCAAGTGGGCCATGAGTCAAAAAGCTTGGGAGCCACTGATATAGAGGATGATGTATAGGAGAAGCTGTGTGTGTACGTAATATTCCTGTGTGTCTGCAATAAAATGCACAAGTGTTCTTATGCAACTACTTCACATCTGCATATTACATGTGTGGGAAACATTTGGCATATATTTACAGAATCCAAGTGGCAACTTATGTATGTAAGTTTACTCAGCTGAGAGTGTATGGTAATGGTTCAGGAAAGACTGTTGACTGAAAATTAAGATTTTTCAAAGTTGACTGACAACAAGTATGGGAAGGGATCCAAATCTGTGCCATCACTGTTGAAGACATACACTAAAACATTCATGCACCATCCAAACCTCCACACTCTTATTTTTCACAACACTGTTCTTGCAATTGTGCAAAATGTTCTGGTTACATGAGGTTTCATTGCCGTTGTTTTCACATGGACACACACCACACTGGCTCCTGGTAATTTTATGATGGATTGCTCTCAGTTGGGATGATCCAAATTTTGTGCTGATGTAGTTTCACTTGCCTGGTTGTGCTGATGTTGTCTGTAGGTGAGGTGGATGTATAAAGACACACACACACACACACACACACACACACACACACACACACACACAGTAAGGTCAAGAAGCCATCCACTACTTGAAGGCAGTTTTGCAATCCATGCATTTTATTGTGCCTGCTGTGTGTTTTCATGATTATGAATGCACTTGTACAGAGATCCCATGAGGTTTCTCTTTCCATGTAAATGATCAGATGTCATCTTATATACATCATACCAAAAGGAACATAATAACCCCAACTCCCATCCCCAATTGATGTAAACATGCAAGTACATACTGGTATGCAAATTTTTTTTACAATAACTATACATTGAATTATGTGACCAATTGTGTAATTTTCCCTTGAAGGAAAATTGTGTAGTGTTTTATTTTGATGTAATGAGCTTGCAGTAATGTGGTTGTTCTTCTCACGACCAGATAGCCAATATCATATTAAAATGTAATTTCAAAGAGATAGACGGAAGAGATATTGCCTCTTTTTTTAATTTATCATACTTCACTTATCCCACTTCTGTCATCAGCTTCCGCCGTTCTTTCTCTCTCCCAATGTCTCCCTTTCCTCCTCTCCTTTTAGGTTAGTGGTTTGATATTGAAAGCTTCCTCATTGTGAAGGAAATAGTCCCCGGCCATCAGCCCCACCGCCCCTGAGGGAGCATTTAGTGGCGCTAAAGGCCAATCAAAGAGTCCAGGAGATCAGCAAAGCCTTGGTCTGAAATCAGTCTTCAGAGTTCACAAGCTCATGACTCCGGGGCACAGGGGGAATCAGCTTCCTATTGACAAATTCATTTTAACCACAGTCCCTTCAGACAGACCAATGGCCTGTCAATATCAGTTTTAAAATATCAGGGACACCATAATAAGCCAGACATCATCCTGTATTCATTCGCCTTATTGAATCTGCCAATCACAAGAGAATTAGAAAGATGAAAGAAGGATTTTAAACTATAAAAGTTGTTGGCTGCAGCTTCATTTAAGGACTATTTCCTTCATTTTGTACATTCGTTTTGACTTTGGAAAGGAAATAAGTTCAAACACGTAGCTGTGAGCTTTGCAGAGGTAAGATAAAAATAAAATAAAGGAATACTGTATATGAAGTTTCCTACCTGTTGCTTTAAGTGTATGATAAATAATTAACTGGCCGCTGGCTTCCACAGAGCAAAGGGAATGTCAGTTGATTCAAAGCCATTGGCTGTGGGGCTCAGACCAAATTGACAGAAACTGTATCAGGGGTTATATGTATGTGCAGAGGGTACACTCTGACTGCAAAATGGAAATAAATTTCATGATCAGAGGCAGAGAAATGAAATGTAATATACTGCAGGAAATTCTTCCACCTCAGGCAAACCACAAATTTGAATTAAACACACCTCAGACCAGACCTGAATCAACTGTCCAGCTTGCTTTGACGTTCACGTCCACACAATGCGTTGTTGACATTTGGAAAGTGAGTGTGTCAGCTTCTCTGTGAGTGTCTGCTGCTGACGATTACCCATAACACCCTTCTGTTCATAGGTTTGCAAAGGCATAATTCCAGCATTACTGTGATGATATGTTACACTGTGATTCAAAGCCAGTTCAGTATCACTGACCAACTAAATGACTGACTGATAAAGTTACATCATTGTTAATTCGAATGTCCTATGACTGAATCATAAAGTTACACCATTGTTCGTTGCTCTTTCAAAATGAATTGGCACAAACAGGTTCTTTTAGGGCAGCATTTACAGGAATGCCCTCTTGCATCTACTCTGTTCAGTTTGTGGCAGAGAGGCGGATCAGCAGCTTTTTACCCAGACGGAGGTTGGGCGATGTGTGAGAGACATTATGAGAAAGTATTCTGTCTCATCTAACTTTCTCTCTGAGCGATCATTTTCCAAGTAAATATGGCTGCACAGTCTTTGTCTTTCATTTATGTGTTTGGTGATTTTGTCAGATGATGTCGCGGTTATGAAATCAGGATTTTAGCAGCAGCAGAGCAGCAGTTTGGAAATGGCTTGGAAGTGCACATGTAGTCTTAATGGGCTGCGTTTCAGTCATAAATGAGAACAGCTTCATTGGGAATTTGACTCTGTTGAAACACTGTATATGTGAGCACACAGAGTAGGAGAGAAGCAAACAGATAAAGGGATAAAACTGGCTGTGACTAGGCAGAATGCAAATATGACGCAGTGATGTCAGTTGTTAACAGCGGTTCCACCACAGTTTTGAACTACATACAATTTTGCAGATTGACAAGATGCAGTTCAGTCATATACTAGGTTTTGACCTAGTCTTGTTTTATCTTAGATGTAATAATCTCTCCGAACACAGTGAAACCTGTAAAATAGTAGTAAAATACTAATACTATTCTGTTACAATAATGTAGGTCAGGACAAACAGTCAGGAAGGGAAGTCAAAAGATGACCCATGTCTACGAGGTCCTTTTTCACTTGAAAGTATTAGTGTTACTCCTGCAGAGTCTAGTTGACATGATATAATTTCAGCCCTCTTAATGACTTATTCAGTGTCTGAGTCACGACTCAATACAGAATCAATCATTCATGCTTCACAGAAATGATTGAGTGGAACAGCATGGTACCTCCATGTTGACTTGGCCTTTGGACAAACCAAACTCAACCAGTGGCAACCAGCTGAGACTGATGAGATGAGAGTTGTTCCACATTTCTCTCACTGCTGCATTTTGATTCATTTGCAGCAGCGATAGACATTGCCTTAACCTTGACCCTGCTTTGACAATCTTCTCTTGAATCACCAGCTTAAAAGTAAGGGCTTTCAACTGTGACTTTGTTAATGAGACACACAGCTTCACAGAGCCAAGGTGGCTCTTTGGGTGAATTGGATTTTCACATTACTGGGGCTGCCTATTGTTTCTGACAGATGATGTGAGCAGATATGAGCATGATGAAATGAAAAGCAAATATCTGGCAGATAAAATAACATCAAATGGATTCAGATAAAGTCTTCTTTGAAATGACTCTGCTGGTGTAATATTAAAACTGTTCTCAGGGTTGTAAAATTTAGATATTTTGCTGTTTCTATAAATAAATTAAAAAATCACCATTTGTTCCAGATTTCATCAATTGTTGACTTATCAAGATCAAGATTTCCTTACTTGTGATTTTCTATGAAAACCCAATCTCCAAGCCATTGGACCTTTGAATCTTCTCTCAAAAGAGACATAACACCACCAAGGTTCTTGGCTGAGAACTCATATAGTTATTGAGAGTTACTTTTACTTTAGCAAACTGGTGTCTATGTCAGGACAGGCCAATGGTCAGCATCTCAGTTTTATCCGAACATAGGAGCAGGAAATTTCGTGACATCCAGCTTTTCACAGATGACAAGCAGGATTCTAATTTGATAATTTGAGAAGAAAAGAAATGTATTCAATATTTGCAAATAATTTTTTCAAGAGTTAAAATGTAGAGAGAAATGAGCAGAGGGCCAAGATCAGAATCTTGGGGTACTCCAAATTTCATATCAAAAAATACTGATGTAGTCAGTGTTGTGCCAGTTCACACTTAAAATGAACAAGTTCACATTCATAGTTCATTTCTTTAAAATTTTTAACCAAGTTCACAGTTCCAAAAATGAACTACGTCATGTTCATTTGTTCCGTAAATAAATAGGCCGCTATTCTTTTTCTACCCATCCATCACCAGCCCCAAATCATTGCCACTCCCAAACTAAATGAATTATTGTATAACACAGAAGCTCAGCATTCACAAAAAATATGAATGCGTTCAATGAATGCGTTCAATGAACGGTGATCATTGAACATGTTCATGCACTACACTGGATGTAGTAGTATTGTAGGAAATGCAGTGTTCCATCAGATAAGTAAGACCTAGAGGTAGGCTGGAGATCGCAAAATGTTTTTCCAGTTGGTCTGGGAATATACAATCATCTGTGGTGTTAAAAGCTGCACTAGGATTGAGTAAGAGAAGCACAAAGGTGGAATCTGAATCTATAGTAAGCAGATCAATTGTAAGTGGAGTGGCAGGCCCTAAAGGCAGACTAAAAAGGAGAAAAAAAAATACTGGTAGATTGTGGGCAGAAAGCTGCTGAGACACAACTTGTGCCAGAACTTTTGAAAAGAATCCCAAGCTGAATTAACAACATTCAAGAAAGATGGCTCAATCTTGATATATTATTGTACATGTTGCAAACTATTCAGTGGGTGAAGTGCAAATAAAGTATCGGTAGTGATGGGCTTACTGGAAAACAGAGTATCTGACCCTGCATATAATGCTTTATCTGTGGATATCTGAAGAGCAAGTCTTAGGCCAAACTGGTTAGCCAACTGGACAAAGGCTGTAACGCGTCCTGTGACTAAATTTACATGTGTAGAAAACCTCCTCGGTCTCTGTAGGACAGAAGAACTACAAAAGGGTGTTCTTTCAAATATTCTGATTGAGTTTTCTACATTCTAGATTTCTATAAGGGTTCAATGAAGAACACATGAAAGGCACAAGAGTAACACTGTATGTTGAATATTATTTTTTATTCATTTATGTCATAAATTTTAACTTCTTATAAACACTTTGCTATCGTAAACATATATTCCAAAGTAAAAAAACAAAAATAGATCATCAACACCACCTCTTTACAAGTCTGATTTTGTAGCATGAAGACATCAACAAGTATATCGCTGCTAAAATACACAGCACTAATACAGCATTATCCTGTCATAGGACAGTCACATTCTTTATCCTAAAATCAAAGCAAGGCTGTGTTTGCTAACACTCCAAATGCCCTCCATCACTATCTGGAGATTATGATTCAGATCAGTACAGACAGCTGCGCCCTGCTGTCACGCTTAGCAGGTATCAATTCTCTTCATGCAGATGGATGTCCATCCATTATTGCAGTCATGATTGGACCAGCCCGCTGCAACAGAAAATGTTTGATCATTAATATTGTGTATAGATACACAAGTCTATGATTACCTGAGATGATTATGAAACCTTTAAAAATGTAATCATTACAGCATGTATGGAGCTATCTGAACACAAGTAAAGAATAAATGTGACATATGGAAATGCTCTGTCTCACCCCTGGCATTAAGGTAGACGCACTGGTAGCGGCTGACAGTATTCTGTGAGTTCCAGTAGTTGTATGTGAAGGGGGTCTGGTCCACCCACCTCCAGCCCTGGACATAAAACGTGAAGTTTAACAAACAGCAGACATTTATTAGACTTTTTATTAGCCTGACTAAGATGGTGAATCATCTGTTATAGGCAGTTTGATGGATACATGTGTGATGGTAAATAACCTGGAAGTAGAATCCTCCCATCCAGGCGACGGAGTTTCCTGACCTCATGGTCAGGTCCTGCAGGAAACTGTAATCAAACACGTCACTGACAGAAGCCAAGGAGGCTCCCAGACTCCTGCAGTTGGCCTGAAGGTGGTACAAGCATACACATGCAAATATTATGTTAATGTGATAAAATGTAGAATGAGTATTTTTATGTTAGGGAAAGTCAGTCTGTCAGATGAACAGTAGAGAAATAAAGTATAAAAACAGCGTTCTGTCTTTGAGTAAAGGATTTAAATTACCGCAGCACTGCTCCAGGTTCTGCCAGAGTGCACATACAGATAGCAGCCATTCCTGTATCTGGTCCAACCAGTGGGACAAGCGAAGAAACGACCTGCAGAGGAGATTGAGGGAGGAGCAGAAAAGAGACTGATTTAATTTCATTAGAATGTATAGAAGGAGTCAGTGTTCAATGATTCATATAAAGACAATAGACCTTCAGCTGATGAAGCCATCTCTCCAGCAGAAAATACCTCAGACCCATCCCCTAAAAAAAAGAGAAAAAAAGTCACATTATGATCACAATCTTCCACTAATATGACACAGGATGTAGTGAATTACTGTAGTCTTTCAGCTTTTTACCTTTAGGAACAAACTCTTCAACTTCATTTTCTACCACTGAGAGAAAATAAAACCAAAAGCAGGAGCTCTGTTACAGTCTGATGTGCAGTCTGTTCAAAATGTTCATGTTTTGTTTGTTTTTGTTTTGTTAGAGTTGTTTTCTTTGTGAGAGCAGCTTACCCTGGTTGTCACCCTTCACCTCCTGTGGTGCGGCTTCAACAACTCCACCTGGAAGGAGAGCAAAAGGAAGTGGCTGCTTCATGTCATCTGCCTCTGATTTACTTTACTATTTTATAACTATGAAATTACTATTTAACAGTAGTTTTTACAAATTTACTTCCTCTTTCCAAATTGCGTGTTGTGTAGTTGTAACAAAGCAATTTCTCTGTGGGGAAGAATAGGGTTTTTCGGATTTGGATTACACAGGGAGCTGCACAACTCTTACTTAAGACTGGAAATGGTATGAAAAGTTAATCTGACCTGCTTGAGCTGTGACATCCAGAGCAACGCTGAGCAAAACCAAGAGGAGCACGAGGGCCTTCATGATGAACATGTTGAGGAGGATGAGCAATGATGAAGTGGTTTAGCGTCTGGTGGGAGTCGGAGAGAGTCAAAGCAGTTAAAGAGCAGAAAGACAAATTTACCGCTGTGGAATGAGAGTGTGAGAGAGCAGGAGTTTTACCTGTCAGGTAGCTGTGAGTTGAGGCTGGTCAGGTATCAGTTAATGCTGCAGTGATAATGAGGAGGCTGCTCTGCTCCTTATATACACACCTGAACCATAGGCAGAGTACAGTGCAGCACGTGAATGAATGCACTTTGATCTAAACGTGAGTGTGTTTGTGTTTCATCTCTCAAATACAGCCTCCTTTAATTTCACAATGCCAATAAGGAAATGTTGATGAGTGTTACTGATGTGACTGATACAGTCATGACCAATAAAGTAATCACACACTAATTAATGTTTTTCCTTCAGAGAGGCAGATCTGACAGCTCCTACTGACTTGGGTGATTGACAAAAAAATTATGAAGACTTGAGTAAGGTATTTGAAATGGGATTATATATTAATTTATTAAGGTTATTTAATGAAGTCTTTGAATGAAAGCCATCCATTTAATTTTTTTTCATTTAAGGTGAAAAGTCAGGGAGGGCCATAATGCTGTATAGTTTGACTTTTTAGAACTCGTGTATGTACAGTTTGCTGATAATTGACTGAATGTGTAAGTTCAGGGGAAGTCATGTACTCTCTTCAGTCTGGATTGTATGACGGCTGTGGAAGGTTTCTACATTAAAACAGCAGGAATAAACACTGTGTTTAGAAGGCTGTTCATTGTCAGTATAATATGGTCTCTACTTATCGTTCTTTTCCTTAAAAAATAAAAAACTATCTATTAACTGCTGTTATAAATGTGACAACATAATGCATTTTCTATCAAAAGCCTGCAGCTTTTCTTAGCTGGTAATAAACAGCCTTCTATACACATTCACCGTGTGAGCCTTAAAACAGGTGTTTATTCCTGCAGACTGACTAAATGTAGAAAATATCTACAGCCTTCATAAAATCCAGACTGTGAAGAGAGCACAATAATCTATGTACAAAAGGAGTTCAAAACAGTCAAATTAAACCCATGAAAAACACTTAAATATCTTTTCAAAATGACCAAATAGCATTATAACCCTCCCTTAATTTTCACCTTCATTGAAAAATGAATGTGATGGCTTTCATACAGAAAATCCAATAAACATCTTTTTAAAGATTATAATCTGTTCATTTCCATTATAGATACCTTTAAACTCAATATTATTTTTTCACATTTCAGTGAGAACTGTCAGTGTAACCTCATTGACATTACTGCGGTAATTCACTGTATCATTCTGGTCATGGCTGTAGCAGTCATATCAGTATTACTGATATCACTAATTGGCCTTATTATTGTGTTTGTAAAGGAGGTTGTAAAGTTGGTTGTAAAGCCTATAACAATATGTGACTGTATTTTGCATGAGCTGATAAATCATGTTAAGCATAAAACAACAAAACACTAACATTAGTAAAAAGCTTTTTTTTAATTGATACATTTGGAGAAGTGATTTAGAAGTTGTGACAAATTTTGCAGCACCAGATCTTCAGGTAAGGAGTTCAGAGCTGAGGGGTCCGGACTGCAAAAACCACGTCTGCTTTAGTCCTGATCCAGAACATCCAGCAAAGCCCTGCCTGACCTGTCAGATCTCTCGTTGACATGAACACGACAAATTCATCACCATTTGAAGATTTCTTGCCAGTGGAGAGAGTTTTTCAGAGTTGAACATCCTTCTCAATGGACATCACCTACACATTCAGCCCCAACAAAACATTTGACACCTGAAAGTGTGTTACGCAAATGCAATGCCTTTCGAATATGGCAGGTCTATATACACATTGCTGCTGACTGGGTAGTCTGATTCACTGGATGTAAACTGTGGGTATAAGCCTGGCATTGGGCGCCTATTTCCGTTGCTATGGAAAACAATAACAACCTCCGAGCTACCAACCCACACACTGACAATGGCAGGTTTTGATGAAGATTTGGATCGTGCAATCACACAGTCGACATACATCTTCACAGGGTTGTGGTGGCAGCAGGTTAAGCAAATAGTCCAGATGTCCCTCTCTCCAGCAATGATTTACAGTTACTCCTAGGAGACCCCTAGGTGCTCCCAGGCCAGATGAGATATGTAGTCTCCCCAGCATGTTCTGGGTCCACCACAGGACCTGCTCCCAGTTGGAACGTAGACAGACTGGTAAATTGAAAGCTTTGCCTTCCGGCTCAACTCCCTCCTCCCCACAGTGGTCCGGTACAATGCCCACATTACTGCCGATGCTGCGCCAATCTGCCTGTGAATCTCACGCCCCATTTTACCTTTACTTGTATAAGTAATTATGTCAATTTGTAATTATACTCTGTTCCTTTGTAGGTCCCCACCTGCTGCTGTTTTTGCAAAGTTTTGGATTAAATTAATTGCTCACCATTTTTAAATGTTAAGACACTGCTTTTTATATGCATTTTAACAAACTGGTATCTTTTAATCATTCGGTTAACCTTGTTTGTAGTTTTTTTTTTTCTTTGTTTATTTCAAGGGACTGAGTGCCAGCCTCTGACTGCACTCGTGGTGTATACGGTAGCTCTCCCAGACATCCACCCCAGTCAACAGCCAGTTTGTTTCTTTTGAATACTGGAAGTACATTTTAAATAACTTCTAATTGTGAAAAATTGTAATCATATCTTAAATTAGTTTTTGTTACAGAAATACTTTCATAGCTTTATCTGGTTTCCACTCTGTTTCCAACTACTTACTGATGCCTGTGATTCAGTGATGTCTTCTGGTTTCTTTTATTTGATTCATAAAAACACTTTTATTTTGAATCACGTCTCCGCCCCTTCAGTCTGTGAGTCTTTGCCTTGTTTGACTGTGGATTTAAGGTCATTGGTATTCCTGGGGTGTAATTCCCCAGGTAGTGTAGTTCATTCCCTTTCTACTGAACCAACTAAAAATATAGTTCTCTCCCGTCTCACTCCCTCTGCCACAATAGCATTTTTTAAGTATACAGCTAAGTTAATATGTAGGTCGTTTACAACCATGTATAGTACTTTTGATATGCCTCTTGATGTCACTAAATTTCTGAACCTGATGGCTGATAAAACCATATCTGCTGATAACAACTGTTGTGTTGAAATGTAGTTAATAATCTAACAGGTCTATTGTTAATGTATCACACGACAGTGACCCAAATATCAACTTCCTCATAGAATAACAAGCACATGTACATGAACAAGCACAGTAAACTGTTTTCATATGAACTGAACTGAACTTTCTTTTTGTCTCATAAACTCTGACACTGTGATGCTGAAGCCGGTGGTGTTAGTTAGATTCTTTTTTTTTTTTTTAAACACAAAAGAACACAGAAAAATACTTGTCTTATTATTCCCATCATGTTGTAACATCTTGTTTTTTAGGTTACAGAACACCACATTTGTTGGTATCTTGTCAGATTTTTTTATCACTAAAACAATATGAAATGAAATTCTTTCATTTAAAAGCATTTTCTTTTCTTTTTTCTCTCCCACACTTGGAGAAAGCTGTCTCTGTACAACTCAACACACAAAATAATCAAAGAAGAAGAATCTTTCATTTATTTTCTGCATAATCTATCAACTCATCAATAGACTATACGTCAATGTTCAGCTTGTAAGAATGACCTGTGTTTACCAGAGACAACAAGGTCAATGTTCAGCTTGTAAGAATGACCTGTGTTTACCAGAGACAACAAGGTCAATGTTCAGCTTGTAAGAATGACCTGTGTTTACCAGAGACAACAAGGTGTATGCACATACATAGATGTATCTTATATCTTATATATATATATAACATGTGAGCGACACAGCTGTTGATCCCCGTTGACCATGCTCAGTGATACACGTCTCTGCTCACATCCTGGCAGTGGATGAGTTTAAATGAGCAGATGGATTGGTGTTCGTGGTGGCAGCGCTCACTGGTCCAGCCTCTTGTGTCTGTAAAGGAACAAAGATCAACAAGAAAAGACAGAGATAGTGATAGATTCTGGTAGAGCACATGTTATCAGTCTCATGCAGGTGTTAAGAAAGGGTGACTATCTAGTCCTGCCAACAATAAGTTCTTTATACTCACTATACTATATATCTTCCACACTGCACAGTTGAATTGCAGCCATGTCAAAGCAACAATCAAGGCCTAAATACTTTATTTTAGCTTTATTAGAGTATACTATACCTCAGCCTTTGGTCTTACCTTGGATGTTCAGGTAGAAACAGTCATAGTTGTGACTGCTGCTGTGGGAATATCAATAGATGTATTTGAACAGTGTACATTCATCCCACCTCCAATCCCCCCGAGGGGACTTACAGTAAGTGTTTATTTACAGTACCGAGGAAGAGTCTTTTTTATAAAGTCTGTGTGTGAATCTCATCTCTGACCTAGTATCTGTATCCACCTATACAGGCTGTATAGATGGACAGAGAGAGAGAGAGAGACAGAGAGAGAGAGAAGGACACAAAAGCAAAGATGCAGAAAGGTGTGCAGAGAACTGTTTAAATAGACTACTTTCTTCTTTCCAAGAAACAGGAACAAGGGCATTTTTTTCAGGCTGTGAGCTCCATATAAAAAATTCCATTGACCTCCATTTTATTGGGGTTGAGGTAGAGAGAGATAAACTAACTGCATGGAGAGATACCATCAGATGTCAGTGAAAAACAATATTTACGTATATATATATATACATACACTATATATATACATATATATATATATATATATATATATATATATATAAATGCGTGTGTGTATAGATATATACATATACTGTATATATATTTTTTTTTTGTAATTTCAGTGATTCAACCTTTTAAACTTTATAGCATAATGAAAAAAATTAACCAAATGTTCTTTGAGGCACAGAGAGAGTCAGTCCACAGTGGTTTAAGCTCTGTGAATGGCCGAGCCAAGTTTGACAAAAACAATCTTTATCTTGAACTAAAGGTTCATGTAGCAGCTTTTTCTGGAGCTTTCAACCACATCTCACAGTTCCCACAGCAGATGGACATACCTCAGTTGTCCTCAAGTGACGCCAAGTATGGACGGTTTTTTTAATGTAATTAATTTGCCATGTGAAGCCGCTGTGAGCATCTTGAAAAGTGCTCTATAAACAGAATATATAACTAGCGTAAGATGGTTGTCAACTAGTCATTTTACAAACCGAGCTTCTGTGGTGTTACTGGCTACATTTGTTGGCATCATCAGCATGTGTATGTTGTAACTGTTGGTGCCTTTAAAAACTCAGCCAGCTCTGAGCACCTTATTGCTGACAAATGGTACAAGTCTTGTGAAGACTGATGATTCATAATTTTTCAACTAATGGGTAACTGATGCTTTTCGTTGCTTTGTAATTCAAAGTACCATCGCCCACAAGCGCGCCTCACTACGCTCTGACTAACTCTGAGCTGGCACACAGTCGGATTTGTTAAAAAAATGTGGCGAGTGGGACGATCGCAGGGGAGAAATAACAGCGTCACTGGGTGAGGGATAGAGGTCAGGCTATTGGGCAGTGGCCCAACTGGGCCACTTTTCTAGTCCACATCAACATCTAACTACCTTTACGACAGAGGGCAGTCTGTTGTTCAACCCTGCATTAGTTTCTTTCTTTCTACTCTTATCACTCCTTGTGCTGTAAATCTGCTTTAAAATGATCATGGATATGTAGTAAACTTTTATGTTTCACCACCCCTCTCCTCCCACAGTATTATCTCTGCTCTGAGTGTACTGCCATCCAGTCAGCAGGACAGCTAATAGGGTTGTCAGCAGTTAACAGGCCTGTGAAGCTTTTGTCAGGAACATTAACATAGCAACACCACAACAGTGAATGTGTTATCGGGCCTTGCCATGGCAACCTACAGACAACTTTTAATGAGCGGGGCTGAGCAGGGGTACTGTTGCTGTGTTAGTGGAATTTTTCAGAGAATATTAATTAAGAGAATGAAAGGCAATGCAAAACACTCCTGTTGCTATATGACAAGCACGCTGGTAGCATGGTTTCCTTTTTGTCAAAGCCTGTTTACAAAGTTCAAAGCTATACAGCGTTAATCATTACAGTTAATTATAAACAGTCAAGCTGTGGCCAGGCTATATGAAATGTTTATGAAATGTCACAATCACACAATTGTTAAACAGGCATGTGGAAAACATCTAGGTGTTCTGTTTATAAATCTATTCTTAGAGAAGCTGCAGCTCTGTCACTGGGACAGCTTAGCCCGGTGTCTTCATACTCAGACAAACACAAACATGAACACTGGGTGAACACGCACACAGATGGTGAGCACAAGTAAACAGGCACTGGCAAAACCTTTATTGAGGTATAAAATCCCAGTGCTGGACGGTGCGTTACCACAGCTAAACCTCGTGTCAGGGAAGAGGAGGACAGGCTTGTGGCTCAGCCAGCAGCTGCTGCCGCTTGCTAATTTAAAGGTCTGTCAGGGAGAGCACAACCAGCAAGAGTTGTAAGAGTATTTAGAAATGTGAAATGAACTCCAGATCAGGAGAATGAGCTGCTGGTGGATGTATGATTTGTTCCTGTTGACTTTACTGCAGGGTTTTTTTTCTGTGGGGATCTGAATATATTTGCACTTCTATGCAAGACTTAGGACTTGGCAGAGAACCATGAGCCTGAGGTTTTGTGTGGTAGCTTACGTGTGCGTTTGTATTAGTAGATTGGAGAACGTTCAGTGTTTTTATGCCACAGAAGTAATATCTGGGTTTGTACTTTGCTCTGAGGTAATGTGATATGTGTACTGCTTTATGCCTTTGTGTTGTCAGGCTGAGCTTTGGTCAGGGCCTGTATTTATCAAACTTCTAAGAATTACATTACAGAATGCTGTAGGAACTTAGGAGTAAAACTCTCAAGTGGAATTTAACCTACAGCTGCACCATTGTTCATTCTTTGCAAAACAACATGTGATTTTAGTTTTAAAGAAGTTTTATTGTAAAATGTAAATCCTTAATATTTCAGTAGCAGTTAGATTAATAACAATCTAATATATTTGTGATGTAGAAATATATCAACAGAAATTGGCTGAACTAAATTAAAACCAAACTGGAGGTTTTGGTAGCGTACGGAGAAGTGCAGACAATGAGGATACATGGAAAGTGAAATAACATCTTAACAAATGTTCAAATCAAATGCAAATCATTGGCATCATATTGCTTCAGTTAACATATCACTGTTAATGACCAATCATTTTTTGTGCAAAACAAAACGTTTCTGTTGTGAGTTCACCTCTTTTTCTAAACTGCAGTCCTTTAGGATCTTTTAACAAACTTGAAAGTTGTAAGAAATTTGATGAACAGGTTCCATTCTCAAGTTTATAAGTCGAAAGATTTTCACTCCAAAGTCCAACATTTAACTTTTATCAGTTAAATAAAGTGGTCTGTGTGTGTGTGTGTGTGTGTGTGTGTGTGTGTGTGTGTGTGTGTGTGTGTGTGTGTGTGTGTGTGTGTGTGTGTGTGTGTGTGTGTGTGTGTGTGTGTGTGTGTGTGTGTGTGTGTGTGTGTGTGTGTGTGTGTGTGTGGTATCTGTCAGAGCAACTGCAACTTTTGGAGTAGAGGTCTTAGGTCACTCAGACAGGAAGTACCAAGGGGCCAGGCTGTTGAACCTGTGAGCAGAACTTGAGCAAACAACTGCATGAGGAGGAATGTATTATAAAAGACAGTGTTGTAAAAGTCCATATAGAGTCAGACTGACTTCAGGGTCAGAGTGGCCTCACTACTCCTTTTTCTTTTGACAAAAGGCAGAAGAATCGAAATAACAGTGGAGATCACAAAGCACTCATGTCAGTAAAGTACAGCGATTTTGTCATAAAAGGAAGCCAGAGATCAGACACCCTTTAAATCTAATTCTGGTTTTGACCTTGGACCATCCTTTTACCCATCTAAACCAATAGTAGATGAATAATGATCCCAAAAGGGAATTTAAAATCTCTCTTTTTCATTCCTCTAGGGTGTCTGTCTCCAGATGGGAACCGTAACATGACCATGGACTCCATGAAGATGCCCATGACAGACCCCAACCCCTTTTGCAACAGCCATGACTGGACAGCAGCCCACGCCAGGTGCCACTGCCACATGCTGCCAAACAGGTCACAAGGTGCCACACAAAAATGCATTGTATTGTACAGTGGATTTATTATTGTGGGACTTTCTATCCCGCAGCCCATAAAAAAAACCACCCTGAATTATTAGATTTACGTTGGCACTTCAGTGTTTTAGAAACATTTTTCAGAACTTTTGTACAGGACTTGTGTGTTTTTGACAGTTCTTTGTTGTTAGAAGATGTACTGTAAGGAAGGTATAGCTGCCTACATGTTTCGAGATGGGAGAAACAGCTGTCTAAAGGTTACAAAACCTCTTTTGGTCATTGGCTTGTATTCACAGACTGGCTGATAAAATATGTGTAGGAGGACAGATGAGTAACAGTGTTTCCTCCCCCTCTGCTGCCCTCAAAAGTGCCCTTGAGCAAGTCGGTGAGCATCATACAGGGCAGCTTCTGATGCGTCAATGTTTGAAAGTCTGGAGCCTCTTCTCCTCTGCATCTACTCCCTCAGGCAGTTATAATTAAGGATGGGCTGTTAGTTCATTCCTGCTTAAGTAACGGTTTGAAAATGCCAAAAGCATCAGGAGGATGATTACATATTTTCATACCTGTGTGGGGCCTATTCGGGCAGTAAGTCATCCTTGTTTGACTGTACAATGTCCAGCTGGAGCTCAGGCTTTTTACAGTGTATGTGGGAGCACCATTAAGAAGTATCCCTGCTTACATCCACCAGTCACTGAAGAGTTAGTGATCCTCATCCTGATTGGCTGATCATGTATATGCAAGTTGTAGTGTAGGTGAAAAATGTAAGCACTTCAGTCAGAGTGTTAGAGGTATTGATCTTCTTATCAGCTCCCATGTCTGAATATTCAATAAGCTATAGCCAGCAGCCAGTTAGCTACTAGTAGCACTAAAGCTTGCTGCAGGGCATCAAGCCAGTGCAACTGGACAAGAAATAGTCCCACTGTGAGCTTTAGGAGGTGCTAGTAGGTGGACTTTATCTTCAGTCAGAGCCAGGCTAGTTGTTTCCCCTGCTTTATGTCTTTATGCTAAGCTAGGCTAACCATCTGCTAGCTGTAGCTTCATGTTTAATGACAGAGCCAGGCTAACTGTTTCGTCCTACCTTCAGTCTTTCAGTCTTTTTAGAAATAGCCCCTCATATAACACCAGGCAAAACAAGAAATTCATGTCTACATTCAGTTTTAAAACAGAGAAGAAACAAAACAATAGCATAACTGTTGCGCTTTGGAGGCACTTGTAGGCTTTTTGTGAAGAGTTAGGCTAGCTGAGTTAAGCTACCCAACTGTTGGTTGGATCTTCACATTTGATGGACTGATCTCACTTTCTCTCTGCAAGAAAGAGTATTTCCCTAAATGCTGAACTATTCCTGTAAAGAGACATATCAGAGGACTCAGTGTGTGATCATAGAACTAGAGTTATAATACATAACTAACACCTGCTTTGGACAGCTGAAAATATGCCAGTTTATAGTATGTGGATGTTGGCATATCAAATGTGCAAAGTTTACAGCAAAGGGATTTAGGAGATGATAATGTTCCTATATGCTGATCCCTTCTGTATAACCTAACGTGCTTAAAGTCAAGACATGTCAACACTTCAACATCCCTGTAATTCCTCTAATGCCTGGTATTCTTAAACTGTAGTTCACAACCCCAACTGAGACGTGAGCTGACTTCTTTTGTTGTGGAGTGTGACTCAGTGGTTACGGCTCTGCCCTGAAAACACAAACGCAACAGTAACAGCACAATAATACAGATACAGTCAATAATAAAAGAAATTACTTATACAAAAAAAATATAAACTTTAGTACACAAGACAGCAGTTTATGTTCTTCTCCAGAGACACTGATGCTCTCACTAAGAAGAGGGATGCATAAACAGCCCTTATTATTGAGATCAGAATACATCTCCCCCTGTTTATTAACATTCTGTACAGTTGTGTTTGATATTAAGAATAACAGCTTTTTTATTGGAGTAATTCAATGTGAAGTTATTACACCTCCAAAATGTATTTTACAGTCATCAGACTAACAACAGGAATGCATCACAACTGAACTTGGTGTTGATAGGTACACTCCAAAAAAAACAAACAAAAGTGCTAAATTCCCTCTAATGAGATATTTTTACAGCATCTAATTTAGAGGAGCTGGTATTATCTGCCAATCAGGAATAGTATTTTGACTGTTCAGCCTGTGAGAAATTAGTCTTTCAAATTGCTTTCATAAATACCTTTTAACTAATCTACATTCACTTGCAGTGTCACAGGAAATGTTTCTGAGCCATATTTTTTGAAAAATAAATCATTAAATCTGAATAATAAGAGACTGTGAATATCATAAAAGCCCAACTCAAGGTCTCATTACTGTGTTACGTTAACTTTGAACAGTAGTCCATATACAAGGAGTCAATAATCTTCACAGAGCAAGAATACTAATAGTTTGCAGCCTGTAACCAAACTCTTTTGATTCACTCCCTGGTCTCATTGTGCCATTTTCCATTAAAGGGCAGACAGTTTTTTTTTTTGTTTTTTTTTAGCAAAAAAGCCCCAAAACTCCCCACTGTGCCCTGCCAGACAACAGACAGGAAAAGTTAGCAACTAGCTGGTGAACATAGTGGAGCATTTAGCAGCTAAAGAGCCAGATAGTTTCCTCAGGAGTTGGTGAAGGACAAAAACAGAGCTCTAAGGAGAGTTACTGTCGGGCTTGTTGTGACTTGTTGTGTTGTGTTGTTGCAGCATATCTGTTGGATATGTTAATAAGAAACTGTTTGCTAACAAGTTTACCATACAAATTTAAAATGTGATAATACAGTGTCTTGTTAACAGCTTTTTTCCCCATTGCTTCTGAGTATCAAAGAAATCACTTATAGAAATCAGCTACACTTAATTAGCTACCAGATGACTAGCAACATGCAAACTTGACAAACATAGCGCAAACATTTCTTTAAATATTTCCATCTGATATTATTCTGAGATGATAATTATAATATATGACACCTTCCTGTCAAAGTATCAAGTCGACTCACTCGTCTGTTTTTCTCATAATGCAGTTAATAAGAGTGAAGGTTGTGATGTGGAAACTGGCTTGCCTCCTGCCGCTACCTGTTTCTGTTTTCACAACATGTGCCTCATGAGCATAATGAACAAATGTAACCAATCAACGAGCTGCGTCATTGATGCGTCCCTCAGAGAGGGCGCAGCATCCCATTCGACTCAGTTAGGCTCGGCCAACACAGATCATCAACTTTCATCAACATTACTTTAAGAACACTGGACGATATTTCAGAACCAAGAGCTTTGAGATTAATGAAGCACTGACGCATATCCCCGTTAGGGTTATTTTCCAATGACATCACAGCCTCGCTGAGCACTTACTGTTAACTATCCTGTATCGAGAACATTATGTTCAGCCTTCAGCCTTTGTTGTATTTGTGGAACTTGGCACATGCTTTTCATTTATGTGTTAATAGAATTGTCCGTGAGTCCATATTTAATATAGATGCCTATGGAAGTTGCTGCCCTTCGCTACCACAGTTTACTTATTGAATTTCTACTGCTTTCACGCTCAGAACAGCCTTCACCAGCTCTCCTTTCAAGAGTATCATAAACATTAGCAGTTTGTGAGTGGGGAGCTGTCTAGCATGATGGAGATGGAGGGAAACACTCTTGTCCACACGTTAAGAGGGAGAGGTGTGTAGGGGGACTTGATCTGCTGGGCAACAATGGATTAAGCTTGAGTCGTGGTAATATATCTTCATTAAAGTCGTTTTGCTGAAGCGGTTTCTGAAGGGTGTGGGAGAGAGGAAAAGAGAGAAGGAGAGAGCGGTAGAGAGGGAGGAGAGTGGGGTGAAGTGGACAGCTGTGTCTCCCCCTGTGGATCATCTGGAAAAGCAGCTGGTGCTTCCCTACCTTTGCCTCCTCCTTCCTCCTCTCCCCTTCCCTATTCCCCTCTCCCTCCCTGTCTCTCTCCCTCGCCAAATTATCCAACATCTTCATTAATGTCTCATTACAGCTGAGTCAGCCACTGTAACCCACTGCCACATTAGAGCTCACACTGCTCACTTGGTTTTTAGCGAGCAGAGCGCTCTTACAGTTTTAGCCTGCGCTCTATCGCACTGAAAAGCTCAAACAGTACATGCAAGAGCGTAATTTCCACTGGGGATCACTTTTCAAAATCCTGGTTAGACTCTTGTCTTACCAGGATAAGACAAGTCTTATCTGCTAATAAGATTTAATATGTTATTCATCCTCAATTATTTCCTTTTTTTTAAGATTATTTTTTGGGAAATTTATGCCTTTATTTGATAGCGGTAGTGGAGACAGATCAGGCATGTGAGGTAAGAGAGCAGGAGAATGACATGCAGCAAACCGGCTGGGAATTGAACTGGGAATACACTGCTTTGGGCATTTACCCCTTTGTGGTAGGCACCCTGACGACTCAGCTATCAGGTTGTCCCACTCACCTTTAGTTATCACCATGTAATGTTTGTAGTACTAACGGTGATAATAGCTGTAATAGTGTAATAACATAAAGGAGCAGCAGAAAGTAAGACTTTTTATGTGGCTACATACAGACAACACAAAGGAATACCTGCAGACACTGTTCAGGGCTGAATAAGGATTTCCACCTCTATATGGCTTTTGGGTAAAACATGTTTTTATTTACAGTTAATAATAAATAATAATAGTAGTAGGAAAAAGACACTACAATTCAGCATCAACCAGTACAATAAATACAGTAAGGCAGTAAATCCTAGTGCTTTATTGCAGTAAAGTAAATAAAAAATAAAAAAAATATTGGATTATCATTATCTATATTTACTAGCCATATTATCTCTAATAAAGTATAAGGTCTTTTAAGGAAACTGCACATGATTTTCAGTCATTAGTGCACTGACAATACAAATTTCTAAGATGTTATACTAACATGATTACAGAAAGCACAATACATTTCATCCTAATATCGTACGAACCTACAGTATCTCACTCTGAATCTTTCAAATTTAAAGTTAGGATCATATGTTAGCGCTTTATATTACGGACTAAAATGAACCTTTCTATGAACAATACTTTTAGCCTAAACGGTACCTACAATCATTTGTGCTATCAGTCATTGTTTGAGAGTATAACTTATTTTTTCATGATGCATATCTCAGTTTATAACAAAACTATTATATAATTTCCATCCTCATAAGGTAATCTGGATCTGCAGGCTGACAGACAGACAGTTTGTGGGATGAAATGATTCTGTTTGAAGTGCTCCTATCTACTCATTTTCTTTAACTTCATTCCTTCCACCTCTGTCGGCATCTCCCTTTAACCATTTATAGAGAGGAACTCTCAGGTCAATCAAAGTTGACTGCTAAGTGCAGTCTGAGTTATAACTGTGTGTCCACACTCTCTGTTCTGCCTGCACTTAAACAGGCAGCTGAAAGGCCTCCTAGCAGTAAACTTGACCTTTGCTGAACTCCATCCATAATCCATAGGTCCAGTAGACGTTGGCAGGAGATGCTGGTCATATTTCCAGTTTGTTAGCTCTGAACCTCGTGAACCTTTTTAGCCACTCTGAACATACCGAACCCTTCCCCTCACCCCCCTGAGCCACTCTCTCTCTCACACACGCACACACACACACACACACACACACACACACACACACACACACACACACACACACACACACACACACACACACACACAAGGCAGAGAGCATAACTTTACACAAGCCATAAAAACATATGCTCAACACACACCCCTCAGTCACATGTTATGTTTTATGTTCTTGGTACTAATCCATCTGGATCCACTATTGCCTCACCATCATGACTTAAAGAAAGCTGCTCTGTTTTGACTCAAAACTAGAGGAGAAAACCTTGCCAGATCTCTCTTTCTTTCCACCTGAACCCTATCTTTATCGGGTTCTAATCCGTCATGAGTTGTTTCAATTAAATTCATTATTATTAGAGGAATACTGTGTTGTTTGACATCTTGTTTGCTAGCAGATTTGGATTAAGATGACAAGACAAATCCGTTTCATATCTGGGTGTTCAGCCAAGAGATGGTCCAGGACGAGTTTAGCCCATGGAAGCTTAGCACACAGACTGGAAGCAAAAGGAAAGATGCAGCTCAAAAAACAGCTCCAGTATTGTATTAATAACATTTTGTATCTTTAAATTGAACTGTAATTACATCCAGGATCAAGGTCTTCGAATTTTGGGTCCAAAATTTGTATCATACCCATGGACCCTGAACCTGACTTGTATCACAAAACTTTCCAAAAACTAAAAGAGACATTATCTGAAAGAGACCTGAAGACAGCGAGGCCTAATCCAAGTGAACCCAAGGATAATAGGACACAACCTAAAATATGAGTGAAGCAAAACAGCAAAAAGAAAAGCCATCTAATAACAAGAAGCTGTGGTCACAAAGATTATCAATACACGTTCTCAACTTTCACACTCTGTCGAAAAATACATTGTTCTCATGTGATGATAATATCACAGCGCATGACCGTAGCTAATAGCAGTTCCACACTGATCCACTTGGGTTTTACAGAGATTGACACAGATCCACAAGGATAAACTCAATACGCCACTGACACGACTCTAGTCCTGGGTCAGGTTTTGGTTACTTTGAACTGAGTGACCCCGGGAAATTCTCTAATGAAAGTACATCTGGGTTTTGTTAAGTGTCTCTAAGATCAACACATCTAAATGTTGAAAGCGAGTGCAGTCACCTGACTCCATGTAGCAGTAAGAGCCACAAAGTAAAGTAAGGCTCATGTCAATCAATCAAAGCTCTAATCAGGCACAATGACTTACACCTGTGTGGGTGCACAGTGGCTGCGCACAGCGTTTAAATCCCTCGACACTGACAGGACTTTTGAGAAGCTGCATGCAACCAGTGGGTGAGTAAATAACTATGATACTGTATGCCACCTAACCGCTTATTATACTGCACCACACTGCCTCATTTTCTGTTCCTACATATGTAAAATACACAATGTACACATGACCGCTTTGGAGTTGCTGAGGCCAGTCTGAACAAGTGCCGGACCTATTTCTATAATTATCTAACTACTGACAAGAAAGCAAACAGGTTTATTTCCCAAAATTCATTTAACGTATTATTTATTATTTAACCTTTCACCCTCCATGATTTAATCAGTTCTGACCAGACAGCTGCACCAACAGACTGTGAAGCACTTTGTCAATCCTGCTTTTAGATAAGTGCTTTACAAATAATGCCAATTGTTGTTGTTATTATTAAAGTATCAGTGGAGTGGACGGATGATGTGGCAGACTGAACAGAGTTCTCTCCGCTGACGTGTCACTTTGTCAGCACTGAAAATGCCTTGATTTGATTTAATTCTGCATTATCTGTCATTTTGCGAGAGTCATTTGTCATTCTGTAACATAGCCATCTCATTTAGAGGAATTAAACTGTTTTCTTTTCAATGTGGCAGCAGGAGTTAAGCACAAGATCAGTCTGTATCTGTTTGCTTGTCTGTTAATCACACTGGTCATTTGAACTTGATGAAACTTAAAGGTCAGGTTTTGTTTGACAATTAAAGGTCAAAGCAATGCCACACATTTGTCACTGGTTGGACCAGGAAAAGGATGGAATTGCCTGTTTGTGAGATGTTCCATCCATCAAAGCTCAGTTAAGGCTGCTGACATTATCAGCCTAATTTCTGTATGCAATGTACGCAATCATTAGACGCACCTGGGCTGTGTCTGAAGTCACTTCCTATTTACTATATAGTGCACTACTATACTATGTATACGAATTCTGACTTTGAAATTTATGGTCTATAATGCCCCAAAAATTCCCACACAGGAACAGAAAAACGTAGTGTTCATGCCATGGACACTGTGTTTCTCCGTTACCTTTCACCAACCCAAAGCACAATGTGTTGTACTTCATAGATGTGAATTTGAGTCATGCAACCCTACACGGTCCAGTGGTGATACAAAATTATGATTTACACTTTGACCTCTTCCTGATGATGGTTTTAAAGTAAATCTGATACTGAAACTTTTTTGCTCTCTGATACTTCTAATGCAGAGGTTATGTGAGACGGATGGACTTCCTGTGGTCAGAGCAGAGGTAGCCTCATACCGCCTACTGTTTTGTCAGCGCAGCGTAATGCTATTGAATTCAGGCAGGTAAACTTCTATCCAGTGTGAGTTGTGTTGATCATAAAGATGAGAGGTCTATTGATCTTTATATGATAGATATCTTTATGCTCATAGTTGGTGAATGAAGGTTGTGTAAGTTGGCACAGTGTTATTATTGGGATATTGAATAGAGGATGTTATATCACTGAGTCACACACCCACTCTGATGGCAGCAGAATACTGTGGAAGAGCAGAAAAATGGTTCTCCTCCCCACCCCACCCCACCCCCCACCCACACCCACACCCACACCACACACACACACACCCCCCGTCAAATATGATTACGTCTGTCTATCTCTCTCTCTCTCTCTTTCTCTCTCTCTCTCTCTCTCTCTCTCCATGACCTTACAACCTTACAAGCTACCACTTATTATCACAGATACACAGACACTCTCATCTCTAAATCTGGCAGGATTTATTCACTCTGGCAGCTGTGTCTAAGACACTTTATCTCAGGGATATAATTTAGCTTTTTTCCAGAGTTTTCACAAGACTCATAACTCACATTCTCCTCTAAAGGAAGATAAAGGCAGTTTTTTTATTCTTTTTTTAAACTTTTTTTGGTCCAGATTAAATCCCAGGATCCCTCTGTCCTCTGGTCAACCTTGCCAACAATTTATTGTCTTAACAGGCAAAAATGTGACGTACAGGCCACACATGATTTCTGAACTAAAGTTGTTTAAAAGTTTTATTTATTGGTCATTTAATATCGACAGTAAATAATCTAGTAAACATTCACAAATAAACAGTAAGTTCAACAGAAATTCAGTTACCAACAATTTCCTATTACCAACTCAGTATACTTGTTGTTTCATTTTTAAGCCCATGAAATAAAAAGTAACAGTGCCTTAACATTTGAAGACAGGCTCAATTTTAGCTGCAGAGGTTTTATTTACTTCCCTGCTTAAAAGAAATAACAAAATGTGCCCCAAACTGTAGCAGATAGGGAGTGATTTCAGAAACAGCCAGGGAAGTTTTGTGTCATGTGGTTCTTAGCCTTTGCATTGTCCAACGTAGCAAAACAAGAGTATTAACCTGTCGACCAATTAGTGGTTACTTGACCTGGATGTACATTTTTATTTAGAAAGTAATACAGGGCTTGTTTAAAAAATATGATTGTTTCCAGCTTTAAACCTATATCCAATGTGATTTTAATGTTTAATGTTTTTTATTTTCTTGTACAGTCCATTCATACTGCAGCTATCACCATTGTAATTAGCTATGCTCTATCAGAAATGGGCCAGTTTTTCCAGCCCTGTATATTTTTTATCTTGGCCTTACATTAAATTCCACAAAAACAGGATTAAAATGTTTCTAATGTGGCTCTGGGAAGATGGTAGATATCTTTTACATATTGTGCAGTGCTGCTCAGAATATCTCTGTTAACTTACACTGGGCAAAGCCCTGTCCCTCTATGCAAAACTGCAGGATATATTGATTCCAGATAGGATAATATTCACTGCTCACTTGCCCTGCTTCATTGGGGGGGGGGGGGGGAGTCAGAGTCAGCTGGAGGTGACTGAGCGTTTGTCATGCTTGCAGATGTGACAGGTGGCCTTATAGTAAACAAAAATAAACAGTCAGTACATCTCTACATTAGTACTCACTGCAAAATGGCAGTTGTGTTATCTTACAGCGCCCCAGGATAACAAGGGCATTTATAATAGGCTCATCTCATAGACATACAGTGGATGTTTCTATTACAGGCAGTAATGGCACTGATTGGCTGGTTTGGTCTCTGATTGTTATTGGATAGAGGCCATGAGGAAGCTGATGATGAGACTAAGGAAGATATGTTGATGGATTTACTGTCTCAGTCAGACACACACACACGGATGCACCACCCTCACACACAAACGCCCTGGAGTGGAATTCACTTAGTTTCCAGTGTTTTTGAAAGATCAAAGAGGCTCTTGGGAGAAGGAGAGTCTCCCACATTCACTTGGCACATACCAGTTACACACGAGCATACATACAAAAAACACGTATGTTCTCTGATCTACTGCAGCGATCAATGAGAGACTGATGTAACTGAGGTTTACATGTTCTATATGGTAAAGTCAGGGGGAAAATGAATAGCATAAAAAAGAATGATGTGATTTGCGGTTCATAAAAATGTCACAAAGTTTGACAGGTACCACTGTAGCAGAACAAACATCTGTCACAAAAACTGAAGATTTTTTTTTATGTTGAAGAGAAATTCATGGTTTTTCAAGATATATCTGGTGGAGACTAGAAGGGAAATGGAGATGCAGATGGGGGCACAGTTGGCAGGGACAGTGAAAGGCTAAGTTCCAGGAGGCTTGGGCCTGTCTGTTCATTAGAAAATATTACCCATATTACACAGCATGCCTCACAGCGGCTGTCCATGTCCCCCTGACTGCCACCCATCGCTGACTCTGCTGAGAGGGAACATTTACTGTGGAAATCACAGTTAGAGGAGGACGAAAGGGGAGAGGAGGCTGTTTCATGGCAGAAAAAAGAGATGTCCAGGAGCTTGTTTTAGTCAAACTAATCTGCTTCTTATACACAGGCAGGCTGAAATGCAGCTGCATTAAAAAAAAAAAACCTCCAGGAAAGATCGTAACATTAAAATTAAAACACTAAGATGAGGGTGTACTGTATGTGTAAATGCTGTAGAGCAGTGCCATGCACAGTAATGAAGGAGCACACAGAGATGGATTATTTTCAAGAAAAAAAAAAGAGCCAGAGTCAAACAGTGAGCGAGAGAGAAAAAGATCAGAGATAAACATGCATAGAGACTGGCGGCTTTGTGTGGGTGGACGGATAACTAGAAGGTTTCTGTAGATGTTTTTTGTTTAAGGGCACTTTCATGATCTCTAGGTCTCACAGGAGTTTCTCACTACAGACCCCTTTTGCACTGAATACACTCAAACACAGGGTCAAAGCACTGTAAGTGATGAAACATAAAACATGACTCCTGGGCGCCATTGTTGCCATAGCTATGAGAAGAGCCAAAGCAGCTGATGATCTCTCGGAAAAAGAGACAGTAAATAACATTTCATCATGTTCATCCACTGCTGCTACTGCAGGGGATGTACATGTACACATCTACTGCACATGCACATACAGGACTTCCAAGCACACACTGCTGATGTGATTGTATGTACAGTCGATGGACGATTGTTTCTTAATCATTGTGGCAGAGACTTAACATAGCTGTGGGAATGTTAATAGTTTTTCAGGTATTAGATCATAAACCAAAGTAATGGCTATGATGATGACACTCTACTATACACACTAAAACTTTAAGGACTCATCTTTTGTTACAGACATTCATGTCCTGACAGGGACACAAGTGTTGTTGAACACAGAAGATAAGGAACTTAAAAAAATAATCGCATATTAAATCGCAATATTG
The DNA here is from genome assembly GCF_021018895.1 of Seriola aureovittata. Taxonomy (NCBI): domain Eukaryota; kingdom Metazoa; phylum Chordata; class Actinopteri; order Carangiformes; family Carangidae; genus Seriola; species Seriola aureovittata. The sequence continues at coordinate 6,334,764 of NC_079371.1, read as the reverse complement.
GTTTAAAAAAAAAAAAAAAAAAAAAAAAATCAATTAGAATATTTTCCCAAATCATTCAGCTCTAGTCTGCACCCATCTACTTGGACGCAATCATGCAGGCTTATGCTCCTTCTGGGCCACTGTGTTCCTGGGAGGAATGTCATCTGGCATTGCCATCCCTGCACATGAGGCAATCACAGTCCAGTCCGTTCTCGTCTGTGGTTCCCCGATGGAGGAACAAGCTACAGAACACTATCGGAGCAGGGCCGTCCCTCTCTATCTTCAAGAATCTTCAAGGCTCATCTCTTCCTAGCACATCTAACACGCTAACATCCCTAACTAGTACTTACAATGCACTTTTGGTGCATTTCTTTACCTGATCTCCTTGCACTTACTGAATAGATGTAGTACTTAGTACTTTCACCAAGGTCTCCTACCGCAGTGGAGCTTTAGTGATGTCCCTCACTTGTAAGTCACTTTGGATAAAAGCATCTGCCAAATGAGTAAATGTATGTAATGTATGTATGTAGAAAAAAAAAAAATCATGGACCGTAGTGTCTGAAGTGATGGACTGACCGACTGACCAACACTGACATCCCTAGGAGAAAAAACTGATGCCACTCTAATTTTTTGACAACGTAGCAAAGCAATAAACAGGCTTTGGCTTCGGCACTGGCACAGGAGGAGGAGATTGTGAAGCTGTTGGCAGCCAGGGAAAAGAGAGAAACATGAAAAGCAATTTTGTGGAGTGAGTTTAAGTATGTGTTTCAGCAATAGCATTACACTAGCTTGACAGTTATTTTGTATCATTTCATGTTGTTTTCCAGTTGGTTGGTTTGTAAACTTGGTTTGTGATTTTTGGTCCAGAATATCTGACATGTCAGAATTTTGATGCAGCCCATCTTTCAGTCAGAGACAGCCCAGAATCAGAAAATGTAAAAGTTTCCTTAAGAGAGTGACACCTTTTCTGTTTGTGAAAAAGTGAGTCAACCCGCTGTGTGTGTAGAAATGTGTATTTTTTCTACTATGGGTTTTGATTGTATGATGTGACAGTGTGACTGCTGCTGCAAAAGAAAGGAAAAGAAAGCTCTCACTCACTGATTCTGATGGAAGTGACATGATGTGACATGGCAGTTGATGATTCATGTTGCCGATTTTATTTTTCTTTCAGTAATCTCTACAGCTGCTCTGCTGGAAATACACACAGGTGACAAATTACAGGAAAAACCAGCATAACCAAGACGTAGTGTTTTAGTAAGGTGTTGGGCCACCACATACAGCTTCACTGCTCCTTGACTTTGATTCTACGAGTCTCTGGACTCTTTCTTCCAAAAGATATTCCCTCATTCAGTGTTGTGATGACGGTGGTGGAGAGCGCTGTCTCACACATTGGTCCAAAATCTCCTATAGATGTTCAACAGGGTTGAGCTCTGGTGGCTGTGAAGGATACAGCATATGATTCATGTAATTTTCATACATTCAATGGCCCCTCATGTTGTATGGATGGGGGCATAGTCATCTGGGAGAGACCACTCCCATCAGGATAGAAATGTCTCATCATATAATAAAGGCAATCACTCTGAGCAATTTTGTTTTGATTTGCAGTGACCCCTCCCTCTAAGGGGACAAGTGGACCCACACCATGCCAAAAAAATGCCCCCCACAGCATAACAGAGCCACTGGATCTCCTTAGTGTAGAGGTCAAACATCCAGGCCTGTACCTGTTCTCTTGGTGTACACCACCAATGCATTTGACAGAAGACTTATTTGACCATATCACTTTCCACATCTCTATAGACCAGTGCTGATGGTTTTTGAATCACCGACTTCTCATCTTTGTAATGAGGTGTTTATGCACTGCCACCCTACTATAATATCCCTCTCTGTGTAATTGTTGATGGGCTGGTCTTGCTGACGTAGTCTGATCACGTCCTGTATTGACATTCTCAGTCACCTGAGGAAGACTTGCCCTTCTGCTTTCCTTACATATCTCATTATTGCACGAGCATCACAGCATCAAATGTGAGCTGTTGACCACAATGTCAGACTCTATTTACTGACGTCTTTCACATAGATCTATATGCAGATTTCAATTTAGTCACTGTTCCTATTGAAGCACCAGCCAGTTGAGGCGTCTTCCCTGCCCCAACAATGAACCCTCATTCAAAGTCATGTAGATCTTTTCCTTTTTCCACCCTGATACAAAATCAGAATCAACTGGGCATGATGGGTTAATTGCTAAATTGAACTATGCAGTGCATCTGTGTGGAAGTATCTGCAGTTGTTATGTTTCCTCACTCATGTATTCAGGGTTTTCTTTTAATTTGAGAGAAGTCACAGTGATTGATTTTATCTGCAAAAATAAGAAAAACACAAATCCTCAAAATATGCCCAGAAATCCAATCTGCTTCACTGCCACACATTATGTTAGTGTTGAATTGAGCTTGGGTGCAATTTTACTGATAATACTTGCTTGGTTTTTTTTTTAGTCCTGTTTATAATTATCTTATTGACACATGGGTGAAGTTTTTGCATTATTGTTATTGGATTATTGGAAGAATTCAACTAAAATATGTCTTTTTAAGATGTGCTAAAAACAAATTTTACACAAACACACATGGGCTTCAACTGAGATGAGTCGGCTATGCTCCTAATCAGATTAGTTCTTACTCTAAATACAAACTTAATTTGCCCTCAGACAAAATTTCAGCTGTGAACAAAACAGAACAAATAAACAGCATTTCTTGCCAATTTTGCACATGTAAAAGGATATCAGTCTGGAGTATGACAGGATTACCATGGCAAAGCAAGTGGAGCAAAACAGATAAAGAAAGTAACAATACAGAATTGTGCAGGTGTAAGAGGAAAGCACATACATACACAATAACTGAGCCCTGAGCAGTCAGGTCACGTCTGTTGATGGTAGTGTGCTGACCTGAGTTCAGAGTGCAAGAAGCGGGGCAAGCTGGGATGTAACCCTGGAGACGACTTTTTGTCTGATCTCAGTGTTTTGCAGGGTCAGATTTAATCCTTTGTAGAGAAAGTACAAAAACTGGACAGAAAACCTGGATCACTGACACAAATACAATCACGGTTTGACGGATGGGGAAAAAATACATTATTGATAATTATTTTTATAAATAAATTCCATACGTGTACGTTAGGTGAGTAAGCACATCTACACAGGTCACAGGTCTCCATGCTTAATTTTTAAATTCTGCTCATATATCAAATTTTCAGACAACGGCATACTTATCAGTGTCAGTATCAGGATGTAAGCCATATCCCCCACCAGTATGAACTGTCAGTGATGGTGAAAAGGCATGCGTGTACAGAGTAACAATAACATGCCTGTCCATTTTCTTACTCACTCCTCTCCCACTGGTTGGAAACTTTTCTGTTACAGAAGAAGCCTTTTGTTTTCGACTGAAACGAAGCTGTTCTTTAACTTTATTTATCTTGTTGCACCTCTGATCTCAGTGCAATGGCCAACAGTTAGTATAGCAATACTGAGTGAAGGACATGAAGTTGAGCTCAAACATGTCAGATCTGTGTGCAGACAGGTTTGATTTTTTTTTTTTTTTCTCAAACAATCTTTTTATTGAATTTTGAACAAATTGAAAAAAGTGCCCACAGATTTGTGGAGTGTACATTGGGTGTGCCAGTGTAAAACTGATTTACACAAATATAAATACATTTTGTTTATACAATAAACACAAATTTGTAACGTGTACAACAGATATGGCAACTTCACAGAGCATATCCATATTAAAGGAGCACAATATGCCACTTTGTCCCCTCACCAGCCCCAGCCCCCTATAGAAGTTGGAATTTCATATGTTAAGAGGTACTTCGCCTCTGGAGTACTACAGAGAGATGCTGGAAGTTGGGATTTGTATTTAAAAAAATAAAAAGAGAAGAAATAGATAAATCACAAAACAGAGGTTTAGAAATTAATAAACTTCTACAGACTGTATTAATGACTAAAATCAACAAGACAAAAGACAAAGGGAGTCAATGAATCTTTAGTTTGAGTGAAGATTCTGAAAGTATTTCAGGAGCGGCCCCTACACCTTTGGAATTTTTTGTTTGAGTTGTACCGAGCGTGGGTGGGTGGGGCAGCATCCCTCAGTCAGGCGTGCATCGTTCTGTCCAATATTGCAAATTAAATGCAGGATCAAGTAAAGAAGGATGGGAGAGATGATTGGGACTTAAAAGATGGGACTTAAAAGAGAAAAGCAATAGAAACCAAAGTGATGTCTAAAGTAGGCCCATACTCTCACAGAGTGCCAGACAACCGAACTATCAGTTGATTTATTTGGAGGGAGAAGGAGTGAGGATCCAAGTAGTGGTGGAATGGAAACGTTTTTAACAGAATTCAACTCCATTGCCACCCATGATGGAGAGCTGGCTTAATTATGAAAGTAAAACCAAACTGTAAGGCAGCGTATATTGGCTGCCCAATAATAAAAGTGGAAATTAGGCAGTGCCATGCCTCCGACATTTTTAGATTTTTTGAGATGGACTTTATTTAGTGGAGGGCACTCTAACTGAGTCTAGAGAGTCAAAGAACGATTTTAATACTGAGGCAAGTAAATTGAACAATCTGTAAAGGAGAGGTTAGTTTACTCTGACGTAAGCACCTCTCCATTCACAGGGAGAAGTTTGCTTTTGCGTAAATTTAGTTTGTATCCTGAGAAGTGGCTGCATTGGGTGAGTATTGACAGCATGAGGGGTATGGAGGTATCTGCGTTTGACATGAAAAGCAAAAGATTGTCTGCATAGAAAGACACTTTATGATCAACTCCCTTCCCCCAAATGCAGGAAATATCCTTGCAAGCATGGAACAGGATTGCTTATGATTCTATAGCAAAAAATCTAAAAGTAGTGGACTGAAAGGGCACCCTTCATGAGTTCCTCTTTATTCTCGTCACTGTATAATGTTAGCAAAGTTGGCTAAACTACTCGTACTTTTGATCTAGTTTACATCTTGCAATCTGTAGCTGGATATCTTACCTTTACAACAAAAATGCATCTGATCAGCCAAAGCAAATCTGGAGGCAGCCTGGGAATCACCATGTTGTTGACCTCAAATGTGAAAAACTAAAATGTCAGACTTGACACAGGACATGAATAATACAGCATGTTTTTCTTGGTAATGTCTTTACATGAAAAAACAGATTAAGCCCAAACATACGACTCAAAGAGCATCACTTTGACGTACATTGCAGCCTTCTCAATAAAAGATTAGTGACTCAGAGCTGACTTGATTCGGGTACAGTATTATTATTCATCTATGCTGAACATTTTCCAACCAGGCAGCAATGTTGTTACAAATTGCTGAATGTTCTTAACCTTAAGGCAACCATTAGTTTCTACTCATTTCAGTACAATATGAAAATTATCCTGCTTTAGAATCTTTTCTATTACAGTAAAGTGCAATATAGCTTGTTTTTGTCATAGTTTAGTGATGCAGTGTAATGCGCATGAAAACTCTTGAAAGGTCTACCACATACTTGTGATTCTAAACCATGAGAGGCGGTTACTGAACAAAATCAGACCCAGAACACAGACAATATGAAAAACATGGATATTGTGAAAAGGATACGTTGCATAACAGTGTCGCTATTCAGCAGCCAGCTATTGTTTTTCTATCTCAGCAAATACAGATAAAAATACAATTAGTGACATCTGTGAACACCCCAGACAGATACGGAGATAGCGTTTTAATGGAAAACAGCACATCCTGGTATGCTGTAGTAATAATTGGATCAGATTTTATGGCTCTGTTTCTCTTTTGCTGCTTCCTTTCTGCATCACTTATCTCTCCCTCACCATGTTATCCATCTTCCTCTCCTCCACCTCACCTGAAGAAGTCATTCATCGCTCTAGCAGCCTCACAGTGTTTTCATTATCACCTGCCTCCTCTCTCTCTGTCACCTGGCTAAAGACAGATGTCAGTGCAAGCAACAGGAGACAGAGAACGCCGGGAGAACCACCACAGTATCACAGCTCTTCATCTTTATGGCGTTTAGTTCAGCAGCATCATGTCACTGATTACTTTTTCCATCTTTTCCAGTACTCTGCTGCATTATAGTTCTTCGAACTAGACTTCCAGAAAATACACTTCATGCCAGTCCTCTTGAGCACACATTGCATCAGTGTTTTGTCATGCTTTCATTTCAGTTTTGTCTCAGTCAAGTTTCTGTCACTCATGGGGATGGAGACTTGGCATGCACGCCACTGCGTACACGCACATGCACACAATGGCATCCTTTCTCTAATGCTGTCTGCTGCAGGTGCAGAGGAGACCCATGGGAGAGGACAACATATTTCCATTTAAAAATAAAAGCTGGAAGTGTGTATTTGTGTGTGTGTGTGTGCGTGTGTGTGTGTGTGTGTGTGTGTGTGTGTGTGTGTGTGTGTGTGTGTGTGTGTGTGTGTGTGTGTGTGTGTGTGTGTGTGTGTGTGTGTGTGTGTGTGTGTGTGTGTGTTGTGAATACTATAGCCTCTGTGAAATGTCTTTGTGATGATACAGGTCATCATACAAAAACTAAAGCAGAGGGGAGAGGGAGACAGAGAGAGAGTGTGTGTGTGTGTGTGTGTGTGTGTGTAAGACGGACTGACAGACAGACACCAGGAGAGATAGAAAAAGAGAGAGAATGAGAAAAAGACAACAGACAAAGTAAAAATAGTTTAAATATTCATGTTTTCGTTAGATGATTTATTCATGAGTAGCTGATATATTCAGTTATTTATAAACTGCTTGTGTGTCACCACTGTTGACAGAAGTGTTGCTCTGTGTTCAAGGATGAAGTACACAATGTAAAACGGAACATGAATCAGCCAGCATGTGCTCAAATGATGCCACAGTAAAGGTTATCAATGACTGAATAGTGGTTAGGAAATAGAAACAAATTCATTTAATGTGTGTGAGCTGTGTGTCACCGCAGCTGCTGTGTTACTCTGTGTTTCTTTCCCGACTCCAGATTTTGACCCCAGACTCGGGCTGATGACAGGCACTGGCCCCATAAATCCCATGATGCCCAGCCTGGGCCTGGCGCCCCCGCCCCTCTCCCAGGACGTGCCAGTTGTCAAGGAGATCATCCACTGCAAGAGCTGCACGCTGTTTCCTCCCAACCCCAGTAAGTCATCACTGCTGTTGTAACAGATAGAAGCATCACAGCAACACTGCGAGCTGACCCATCTTCAGCGAGCCTGGTGCATGTTTTATTTATCGATGCAGTGGTGTGCATTATCTATGACTTATCTCCGTCCTCATCCTCACACTTGGGCTCTGGAGAGACACACATATGCGCCACTGAGCCAGATATTGTGTCACAACGGAGAAGAAGTGAGTATTCTTCCTTAATGTCACCTTTAATACCTCTTATTACCTCTACCCAGCAGAGCGTAGCTGATTTGCATTCGCATTTCATCAGGACGCAAGGAAGGGGAGGTAGGGGAGGGGAGGAATTAAAGGAGGTGTTAGAGTGTGTGTATGCATCTGGGCGTGCACTTGTGTGATGTCTGTGAATGTATAATTGGACGAGTGACCTCTGAACACATGCCGGGCCAACGAGGTGATGGACTCTGTCCTCCTCTAAACTCATCTCACCCTTATTGCCGTGTCTTTTCTTAATCTCTCTTCACCTCCTCTCTCTGCTCTACTATACATATAATAATCCTTTTTTTTCTTTTTTCTCCCTCTCTATCATACACCGCATCTGCTCTCCTGCCACCTCCTGTTTAAGCGGTCAAAACCAGTTAATTACCTGATCACCTCTGAGTCTTCCGGCTATGAGCTCCAGGTCAAAAGGTCTCTGTCAGGCTCTGTCTGTTATATCCATAGGCAGTGTGTACAAACACTCTCTTTTGCACACACATACCTGGACAGATACACATGCAGGTATCTTATATGTGCACCAGACTTTGTCCCTCCATATTCTATATTTTGAAATGTTTGTGCATCATGTTCTGAAATGAACCATATCCTTGAACTTTCACAAACTGTGGCATAAAATTAACGATGAATTAAGGATAATTAATATGTGGCTGGTCTTTTTAACAATTTACACACAGTTAATTTGTCATCATTACTTATAGCTACAGCACTGGCCTCTGTGGGCCAGCATAGGTGATTCATGGTAATTAGGTTAATCTTTCCATTGTGTTCTGAAAAGATAAAAAGAGATTCTTTTTTTCTTATTACTGGAAAGCGAGTAAGTACTCCACCTGAACCAGGAGAAAATGTTTACAGCATGTGTTGGCCGTGCATAAGAGTTGGTCAACAAACATTAAACAGCCAGTGTTTTATAAAACTGAGCAAAAGAGGAGTTGAATAGGAACGGAATACTGCTCATATTCTCAGCGGTGGTTCAGTCCAGTCCCCCTTATGGCTTCCATAAAATGCCACTGTAATTTATGTGAATATGAAGGACAAATGTATGATTTCATATTTCAAAACATTTTCCCCTGCAAAAGATCTATACAAGGTTGGGTAATAAGACAGTCCATACTTGGAAATGATTTCCCTGTAGAATTTATAGTGTGCTAACTTTCTCTTTAATATCTCTGGTGGTATGGGACCATTGTGAGTAATGCTGCAATATGGAACTGATGATATTTTGCATCAGTGTGATGCAGTTCCTTGATTTTTCAGGTATTTAAATCACTGGATTTAAAGGGGTAGGTAATCTTTTTTAGAAAAATTTTTTTGTTATATTTCTTTAAATTCTCTTAACACCCCGTTAGCAATGAATAAATTTAATGCTCTGAAAATAAACAGAAAAAAACCTGCCCTCTGTGACAGTGGCAGGGCTGTAAAAACTCCTCAGCCCATCATTGCATTTGAATGCAATGATTGGCTGGCCTACCTGTTTGTTAACCTCCCACTAGCGAGCCTGCGCATACTCTGGCCGTGCACTCGCGTTTACTACTGCGCATGACTGAAGTGCTTCGGGGTCAAACAAGTGGCGGTTGTGGCTGAAGAAGAGAAAAAGGAGCAAAGGAATGGCAGAGAAAGTACCAGTTCCACCTAAGGCTTTGACTGCAGCAGCGGCTTGCACTCGTAAAAGGAAGATGGTAGCAGAAAAAGCTACAACCAAAAAGAAATTGTACAGTGGAAGAGGCCAAACAAAAATAAACATTAACGTCTCTTTTCAACTATGGCGACAACTGAGGGAACAGGGGGTCTAAAAAGTGACGCGATGGTGGCTGTTTTTCTGTTAGACAGGTAATTATCTTGTTTGTTTTGCTTTGGTAAGACAATATTATTTATTATGCAATATTTAATATTTATGTTTTCACAGTATGTACTTTTATTATAACATTCAACTCAAAGAGGGAGATCATTTCAGGTCTTACTTAAAACTAATTAATTCACTCCTACTCAACCAGGCAGTCAGCTCATTTTCATGTTCCCAAATTTGGAACAATTCTTTATGCCTCTGCGCCAGCGACGGCTAGAGCTGGAGGCATATTGTTTTCGGGTTGTCCATCTCAGATTTGCCACAAACATTTACTCGGACTGGAGGACAAACTGATTAGATTTTGGTGGCTAAAGGTCAAGGTCAAAGGTCATTAACTGACTCAAGGACAAACTGATTTGACTTTGGTGTACAAAGGTCAAAGGTCAAGATCACAGTGACCTCACAAAACAATATTGAGCCATTACTCACTAGAAATTATGACAAAATTTCACACAAATGGTTAATATTTTACAGGGATGTAACCTGAAACTAGTCTGAATGGCAGAGGCATTCAACCATGAGGCAGTGACTCTAGTTTTCATTTGTTTTAAATTACAGCTTCCCTAAAGTAGCTCTTCAATCTTTACTTTATAATCTTGTTTTTGTTTTCATGCCATAATTTATATTTTTTTAACAGTGTGAATTCGTTTTTTGTTATTTGTTTGATTTGTGAACCACATAAATAAACAAAACTAAAAGCTAACCGGTTTCTTAATTAATTTTCAGTTACTGTGTTAAGATATATTAATATTGTGGAATAAACAGCAAAAGTAATCTCCTGAGAAGAAAACATTTCCTGGTGAGCATGGCCATCGCTCGCACTCCTTCACACTTGCATTTTCTAAATAATTAAACATGATCCTGGTGTTTACTCCCTCTGGGAGCAACTTTCTCCCTTCTTTTATAGAAAACTGTCTGGAGGCTTTTTTTCTCCACGACAGCCTCACGTCAGATGAAGAACGCATTAAGTTCAACCTAGACTATAATGAGAGCTCCTCAATACAACCAGTGGGGGAGTCATGCCTTTGATATCAAGGGTGTTTGAGTTCAATGTTCACCCTTAGTATAAAGAGTCACTGTCATGGTTAAATGCAAACAGAAAAATTTATGTCAGGTTATAAATTAATCAATAAATCTTTTCCTTGACATCTTTTAGACTTTTACATGAGCTACGGCAGTGACCTGGGACGACTAGTTACCTTATACAGAGTTCATTCTTATCCCAAGGCTAAATGAGGTGCTTGCCTGTTAACTGCTCAACTTTAAAGCACGAGAACATGTCACAAACACTCATCGTATGACTTACAGTAAGGTCACATTCTTTCCCAGAGTGAGCACTTTGACTTTCTTTTTCCTTGTTGTTTTCATGCAGGGACAGAATTGAAGTTGCTCTTAACTCCAAAGAGCCCTGTTGCTAAATGGGTTGTTCTTTCTAGCTGTTCATGAATTCAAGTCTTCACCTGTCTTTTTATTGTGTATATGACAAAAGATGTAAAATAAACAGCGAAGAAGCTAAAGAGAGTTTAAAAAAAAAAAAACTAATAAAAAACAACTCATAAACAGCACATTCGCTGCTAGGGTTAAGGACTCCATCTCCATCTATGGGCCACTCACACTAAAAATTTCAGCACTCGTGCCACTTGTAAAGCACTTTGGATAAAAGCATTCACCCAATGGCATGTTGAGATATGATGTGGCGTTCCCATTAAGCTGCTTGAAAGAAACCTCTCACTTTAACCCTTCCTGCCATCTTCTCTTCAACAGCTCCTTCACACATCTTTGGGAGATTTTCTGCCACTGTTTCCTTCTCGCTCATGTTTTCTCTCATACCTCTTTGTCCTTGCATTGATTTGCTTCTCTTCATATCAGCTTTATGGAAGCATGCAACAGACAAGAGTGGGTCTGGGTCTTTTTTTTTTGCTTTTGAAAGGTGTTGCTATTGCCTTCTACAACAGGCTATTAAAACTGTCCTTTGAGCCCAATCGGGGGACAAGACCAGTAGCAGACATTTTTTTAAGAGAAAAAAAGCCATCTAAATAACAGCATGTCAGGGTAGGAATTTAACACGGCAATTGAGTTGAACAGATGGGAAGACTTTCACCCATATTTTTGGCTCACTTGTACGTGTTTCCACTGTAATCGAAGCCACTGGGGGTTCTCTAAGGGGGTAACAGCAGGGTAAGGCTTCAACACAGGCGACAGCACAGGAGGTCACAATACAAGCTGACATGCATCTTTCTTAAAATTTATTTTTGAAAGTGGTATCATAGGGTGTTTGTAAATGATGTCTGTGTGTGTGTGTGTGTGTATAAGTGAAAGGGAACATAACACAGGAGAAAATGCAGGCAGAAATAGCTATTAATGTAGCAGAACAGTGTGTTGTTGTTTTTTTTCTCAAATGTGAGTCAGTGCTCTATTTCCCAAGGTATTTGCAATGTGTCTGGCAGGCGATAGCAGTGAGTGTGTGTGATGGGGATAGAGGGCAGCAGGTTACATATGGTGGCTATCACAGGAAGCAGGACCCCCAGCAGCTCCACCTCGGACATTTCCTGCAGCTTCCTCCTCGTTGACCTTTAACTGAACCGCACGGAAGTTCCATGTCTCTCTCTGTGGGGCTGTCTTTAAAACAACGTCTTTATCTCTCTGTTTCTCCAGCGATTTTTCCACTTAAATATTCATGACCACATTTGCTTTTGGTGCTTTATTCATTTATTTTCATACCTGCACCAATTAGTTAATTAATTGATTAGTAGATCAAAAGAAGAATGCTCTATTTTGATAATCTGCTAATCATCTCTGTCAATTTTAAGCAAAACTGGCAAAATATTGATGGTTAGAATTTGCTGCTGTCCATCATCTGAGATCCCAGTGAATTGAATATTGGGTTTGGGTTTTAGAGTGTTGGTTTGAGTGGACCTTTCATATCATAACCTTGGGCTCTGGGAAATTGTGAACTACTGTTTCATGGACTCAATGATTAATCAATTAATTGAGAAAATAATCAGCAATCATAACAAGAATTGTTAGTTGAAGCCCTAATCTTTTCTTTCTTTGGTTTTTGTTTAAATTCTACATAATATGTAACTAATATTTATTTTATAAGCTTCAGAGATCCAGATCCAGATCTCTTTGTTTTTTAAACTGGTTTGAAAAGTTTCTGAAAATCAAAATACACAAAATTCAAAATAAAAGATTTGGGTTTTTTTGATAAGTTTAACTGTTCACTATTGTGAAAGAGTTGATAAATTTTCAGACGATTTACTGACTAATGAATCGTCTAATCGTTTTAGCGCTATGGCCATTTTCACAGAGGACGTTTTGACGTGTCGCAGAGGGAAAGTGTAAATAATAAAATAATGATGGTTGAATTTCATTTAGCTGCTTCAGTTCCAGTGCCCTGGTATTGTGTGTGTTGTCTGACTTGAATAGAACACACATGCTTTTCCTACTATGACAACTCAAAATGTCTGTTGAGAAAAGGGTTTATTGTTATTTGTTGCCTCAGTAATGGGGAAAAATGCTTAATAGTATCAGAGTAAACAACAAATGCAGGTCACCAGTTTTCATGTACACACAGAGTTAGTCTTCTTCTTCTCTCAATACAGAAAAGCTTTGTCTCTCTGTGATGTTTACTCTTTGGCTTTGTCCATGAGTCCCGTACACACGGACACAAATCCGTTTTCATCTCCGGCCCTTTAATGTTGAAGACCTACATTTCATTCACTGCTTCAGGGAATTACTCTGTGAGTGTCTTTAATGGTCATCTCTTCCTCGGGCTCTTCTTTTTCCAACACTTTTTCATCAATGTCAGGCTTGTCTGTCTGTAATTACCCTCAAGTAAAAGACCAAAGATGCCCTTCAGAACCTTCCTGTCTACGTGCCTACATTTCTAAAAGGTCCTCAGTATGGATTTTATCCTCCTTTTAAAGCCAAACATTTGGTAATATAGTCACATCTCGAGTGTTACTGGAAAATAATTGTTGGTTTTCAAAGGCAGGCTTTTATGAAGCACGGATGTCAGCCAAACGTCAAATTGTTACCTTGTTGTCCTTTCATATTGTCCTCCTCGCTCATCAGCCAAACTCTGTCAGAAATTGTAATTTAATGCTGAATCGGACAATGAACCGCAGCATGTTTTAGCTGACTGCTATCACCTTGGTGCTGTCCTAGAGAGTGTGTGTGTGTGTGAGTGTGTGAGTGTGAGTGTGAGTGTGAGTGTGAGTGTGCGACTGAGAGAGCAGCAGTGAGTATGTGCATGTTCCAGTTTTAATGCCATCATCATCGGCAAGGTCAGGGGACGAAGGCATTTGGGCCGTGTGCCAGAGAAAGCAGTGACATGAGGAGGACAAAGCCATAAAGTACCTTTGATGTGTTTTACCATAACTTTGCTGTAGGCTCGCCAGCGTTAAAGCTACAGGATGGGATAATAGCTCTTCTTGGGCCCATAATTTAAAATTTCATGTCCAACCTTTTGAGGAGTGAATGAAAAATACACTGCATTTTTCTCATTTAGGAGATGATTGATGGAAAGTTGTATGATTTAGGCCGCAGCTTTATAGCCATGGGAAAGCGATTTCAGCTGCTCAGACTGTACATGAATGAGTCCTAGCCTATATTTCAGCTCTTTTCACAAAACTGCAGGGTCCACTTTGTTCTTAGTGTCAGTAGAAAATGTCACAGGTGCTGTCAAAGGCTTCTGTGACTCGTCTCATCGAACAGCCTCACAGCCATGCAGAGATACTCCCCTCTCAGGTTTTTGAGCAAGTCTCACCTTTCTAACCAATCAGAAAGGGCAAAGTCTGGTGTGGGAGCTCACGGCTGTCAATCAGTATGTGCTACTTGCTATTAATCTTCAAGCTAGTATCAGCTGCTGGAAGACGTTGCTATGGGTAACTCACAGGTTAGGAAGCATGGATGCATTAAGGGAACTAGATACGGCGCCGCCACTCAGCCTTGCTACCAATTTTTCCCATTGTCCACTTGCAGTTGACAGGACCCGTCAAACTACGTCTATCATGAATTTTTAATCCACAGATTTATATTTTTAAAACTTTAATTTTTGTGACATTGTCCCTAAACTCAATGGGCTGTGTGGGAATGTGCAGGTGTGGTCAGTTGTAGAAACACTAATGCACGTGTGCAGTGGGCCGTGCACCGTGGGAGCAGACCCGGATTTTAGAAAAAAATATTTTCATGCAAGCAATTATCATTCAAGTGACTGGGTGCCATCTTTGAGTCTGGTATTCAGTTCTTATAACACATCCTTTATAGCAAGCTCCCAGTTCCTGTATTAGCTGATGGTGTACATGTGCAGAACATGTCCACATCGGATAGAAATGCGTAGTGTGTAGTTGCTATGTTTTTATTCTAATTGTTAATACAAAGACAACAAATGTTCAACTCCAAAGCCCAAACTTTACCTGAGCACTCTGCATTAAATGTTCAATCAACGAACAAACCAAAAAACATTAATTCGACTCTTTGCCAACCACATTAACACCAAACTTAGGTTCATCTTTATTCAATATTTTCTAGATTACATAACAGTGCTAACATCATCTGTCATTTTCCCAGTTCCCCCTGTACAGACATCCATGGAGAAGCCTCATCTTTCTGTGATTAGTAATGTCTGTAACATCCTTTGTGCTGTGGACCAACCTCACAAAAGGATCAACATCTCTCAGGCCAGAAGTGTTTTTGTTTGAATTCCCTGCATAACACGATTATTTCAGTAATATTAAAAGGATTCAAGCATTGTTATTCTCATATAAAAATTCTCCCCCGCTAACCTTTTAGTATGAGTTTATTGGTCTATCTGTTCTATCATCTTCCTCTACCTCAGACCATGTCATTATAAGGTGGGACAAGATGTGGAACTAAATATGCTACAAATGTCAAGAAGAAACACTTTGAGAGGTAGAAACTAAAGATGCAATTTCCTTTGATTTTTCCTGTAATATTATTTATATCCAATTTTCATTCCTGTACTGTGGCTTAGATGTAGAGTAATTTTCAAGCACTCCCTTTCATTCATTTGATGGCCACGTTACAATGCTATATCATGCACACACTCACTTATTTAGAGAGGAGACATAGTCATTATAAACGCTGCTGTTGCAGCTTCATATTTTACTTTTTAATATATTTTCATAAGGTTTTTTTTTTCTGGCTTTTTCACTCTTGATTCCGGCTGTTGTATGGTTTCTGTTGAAGTAGAACAGGCAATTTTATTTCTCTTGAAGAGACAGAAATGAATTAAGTTGAAATGGCTTTTACTTAGAGTAGACATGACCTACTGAGAGAACGTTTTTTTAAATCATATTTAACAAGATGTTGTTAGTGCCAAGCTGAAAAAGATTGTGATTGACTTAATTAATGGAAAGCAAAATAGAAATTAAGCCACAAACTACAACAGACTGTCTATCCTATAGGAAATATAGAAGAAAGACAAAAAGTATTGCCTTCTTCTGAAGCAATGCAAAGTCCGTCCCACACAAGTCCACCTGGACTGAAATTGGAAAACTTGACTAAATCTATGTGGATTTACTCAGTTTAACCCTGAAATACTCAGGTGATCAACAATTTGTAATGTTTGTTTAAATTCAGTGTGTTTAGATTTCCTAAACTTGACCCAGTTTTACCAAATGTGCAACATGCAGCTGTGATTTGCGACACGAGATCATTTCTATTTGCTCACAAATAAAAACACCATACTTGCAGCCCATGCTTGAGGATGTAAGAGTTGTGTAATGTAAAATTTAGTAAAAGTAAACTTTATTGTACCGGAGGGGAATTTTGTTTGTCTTGGGTGCTACAGTCTGTTGCATAAAACATAAAAAAATCATAGAAACATAAGAAGCATTTGACACAATTCTCGACAGTTGCTTCCCATAAAGTAACATCTTATTAGCATAAAAAAGACATTTAACTATACTGAGCAGTGGTATCCAAAGTGTGGACAAGAAGGCAAGATGGACACTTTCATTTTTTTTCTGAGTCCTTTAAACACGGAGGATGAAACGACTCGTTGTTCCTTCACTTGAAATATCTGTCCTTCTCTTTTCTTTCTTCCTTCATGTTTGACAGACCTTCCTCCTCCAGCCACGAGGGAACGCCCTCAGGGAGCGCCCTGGTGGTCTGCCTGAAAACGCCACAGAGCAGCTGATTACGGTCTTTGGACAGCGTGGGGATATCGCTGCCATCAGAAAGAGCAAGAAGAACTTCTGTCATATCAGATTTACTGAGGAGTTCATTGTGGACATGTCTCTCCTCCTCTCTGGTGAAGTGTCTTCACTTTAAAACTAGTGTAAGCTGTAATCCACATTTTCTCAGGTAGAATACGTAAACTCAGCCATCTGTCTCTCGCATTGTTGGTTGTGTTTTTACCAAATCGTCACTGCTTTGCAATGAAAACCCCAACCAACCCCTCCAATTGAGTTTTTAGGTACATATTGGTTTACATTGGTCTTAAAGGTCAGAGGATGAAGGCTTTCTTTCCTCCTCACCTAGACAATATTGAATGTGTTGAGACCACATCTATTGACAGTGCATTGGTATCAGAACACCCCCGACCCTCCCTCTGTGCCCCGGCACTCTTTCACCCCAGGTGGAGGAAGAATGATGAGCTGTTAACCTTTACTCTGATGGAAATGAAAGGCCTGATATCTATCACTCAGCACTACAATTCACGCATTCACCAGGGGCCAGATGACAGATGGATAAATAGATAGGGGGATGCATGGACAGATAGATGGAAAGCTTGCTGCAGTCCATACAGTTTGTTTGGAGGTGAATGACGCTGGATGTATAGTTGAAGACACGAGAGAGTCAGGAGGCCAGAATGTGACCAAATGAATAGATTATAATTTATGCATCTTCTACTGTATATTAACTTTTGGTGGTTGTTTCTTTCTACATTTGTGGCCATGTGCATATGTGCATTAGCCTAACGGGTAGTATTTATTAGAATATGAGAATATCTCTGTTAATCAATTATCAAATTAGCTATAGCACCTGGAGTTTCACCTGATTTCATCAGTTTTTGCAGAAGCACTCTCCCACAGGGTCACTCCACTAGACAAATGAATTTTCTCAGACTCAAGATCCTCCGGCCAGCGGGATGCTGCTTTATCTGCTCTTTTAGAGGAAGAAGGCTTTCTGCTCGTTGTGTGACTTCAGCTTATGATTTTTTTATTTTATCTCCACCCACCAGCTTCTCCTGCACAGATGCCTTAAATGTCCCCATGTGAATTGCCGGCCATATATTCCCTTCTCACAAAGCTCATTTAAAACACCAGCCACTGCAATAATACCTTCTGCATTATTTAACGTGTGTGCGCCTGGGTTTATGTCTGTGTGTGATTTCATCTACCTGTTCCCTACAGTACGACTGGAACTGTTTGCCCATATGTTAGCCACATGACAGACCTGTGTAGCTTTCTCATAAATACTATTTTCATTCACTGTGGCCTCCTCTCCCACAACACACACACACATGGACACACACATTCACACGGAAATACACATTACAGCAGAAACAACCTAAAACTCAGAGTCATAGTCTTTCTTCTGCTTGCACTGATATCCAGATTTATATTCTTTTTTCTTTTTTTTCCTCAGATGGGAGTGTGTGTTCGTGTGTGTTTGGAGGGAAGGCTGGCGCAGGGCTTTCTGAGCTCGTTTAGACCAATCAATTAACAAACAAGAGTGACTGCACTTCACGCCCACAAACAGGCAGTGCAATGAGCTTGAGTGTCAGGTGGGAGGTGGTGGGGTGATCCAGGGTTGCCACTGTAATTAGTGTCTCACACTGTTGTACATACAGAGTAAAAGGCTCGAGTGACATACTCAGCTCTTGTCTGTCTAAGTGTCTGTCTATACACCTGGAGTGTTGCTTCGATGACAGGCTGCGTAGATCAGGTTGTTCCTTCTTATCTGGAGGAAAATGAGGACGAGTTGATCAGTTCAACCTTGTCAAATACCTGTGTGTGTGTGTGTGTGTGTGTGTGTGTGTGTGTGTGTGTGTGTGTGTGTGTGTGTGTGTGTGTGTGTGTGCGCGTGCGTACTTTTTTTGTCTTCTAATCTGTGTATATCTGCCTATTCTGTCTGTGCTTATCTTTGTGTATCTGCTGTGCATCTGAATCAGAGTAGGTGTTGATAGAAATGTATATATCACCTTGTCGCCACTCTCATCCAATCAGTAAAATGTCCCTATCTTCCATATGCTCTGTTTTCTCTCAGTCTCTACTCTCCATCCCTTCCCTCCCGCCACCTCACCTTGATAATTTCTGTCACCTCATCTGAGGTCATCGTATCTATTTGAGCTCCAGCACAAGCAAAACAGAGAGTGGCCGACTCCACGTGGACCTCGCCCAGGCCAGAGACGACCTCTATGAGTGGAAGTGTCGGCAGTGCGGCGCAAGATGGAGGAGGATCGCCTCCGGCCACCTTCTCCTCCTCCCATCATCCACTACTCCGAGCACGAGCGCGGTGAGCTGGGAGAGGAGATCAAAGGTTGGTAGACAAACATGAAATATGCATACATGCCAAGTGTACTTGTGCGTACAGGATGCATTAACGGTGGCCAACCGGACATGAAAAAGTTCTGATCAGATTAAGTTTGGATGACAACTAACAACTGTTATGATAAACAATTAATCTGTAGATTCATGGACTAGTAATTACGTCATTTTATAAATTTCATGATATAGTGGAAAATATCCATCACAATTTCCTAGACCCCAAGGTTTGAAGGTATGAATTATCAGTATTGGTACTAAATCATTTTCTGTTGAGTGAAAATTTAATCTGTTGTAAAACACTCTAATATGGGGTAATCAATATATAAATTGATTGTAAATTCAGAGCGAGCAGTGGCAGTAATTATTAAAAACACCCTTGACAATTCATTAAGTGTCCCTTAGTGTCTGCAGACTTTTTCTCGTCTGTTATGAAAATGCTCAGTGTGGTTGAGTAAAGGTCAGTGTTCAGAGCACATTAAAGCAGACGACAGGTGGAAGGAGCTTCTGGGACTTGAGAATATTTCCTAATGCAATCAAACATCTGTGGCAGGAGATTCCTTGTTGATCCCTTGTGACATTCCTGTCCTTAGCCTTTCGTCTTCACTTTAACTTCAAAGACAGGAAAGCTCTCGAACCTCAAATAGCTTAAGAGATGCACTAAATCTGAAATGTTGGGGAGATAGATGCCTGATGTGTTTCTTGAAATTGCTGATTTATCTGCTAAGTCACGACCACCATCCTCATCTGTGTGAGCTGATCTATCTCATCTCAAATAGATGAAACCAGCCAATTTGTTCCTGAGCTGGAACTTGAAACTATCTGAATACAGAAGTAAAAGCAGGACCGAGCAAAATTAATTGAGAAAAATCAGCAGATGATTTCACAGGAAAATAATATTTTTGCCTAAATGCTGCACTTTGAGGGGATTCCCCAGTAGCTCACCTGGTACAAGTTGTAACTATATACCCATATTATGGCTGACTCCTTACTGCAGCGGGCTGGGTTTGAATCCAGCCCAGGCCCCTTGCGACATGTCATCCCTCTTTCTCTTCCCCGTCTCTCTCTACTGTCACTATGAAAATAAAGCAGAAATTCCAAACAAGTAATCTTAAGAAAAAGTGAGATGTTTCACAGATTCGAAAACATGTATATGTTCTTTACAGCTGTTCTCACAGCTCCTTGGGGTTGACAATGGTAACCCAATAACACACTTTGCAGCAAAGTAGTATCATTCTGTCTGGTGAAATTATTATACTTATATAATTTCCTGCAAGTTTAAAGTGACTGTACCATCTGGTCCTCGTCAGAATAGCTCTGACTTATGAATAAAAAGAAAAATGCAGATAAAGGAAGCAACAGGAAGTTTATTTATCAGGTATTTATTTCTGATAAGCCAAGATAATACATTCTTATATCTGAATTTTTGTATTAATGTTCGGGTAGTATCTCAGCTAAAGACCCATTAAATGAGAATCTGAATCTCTCTGGCTTCTGGCCATTGTCAGTGATCGAACACCACTAATATTCCTCCAGATTCTCTATTAATAATGCTGCGGGGGGGGGGGGGGGGCATGTATTATGAGACCTGAGTCTGCGTATTAACAAACAGGAACACCTCGAGGATTCATGAGCGAACACCTTGATTCAATATCTGTAGCGGCGGTAGATCATCATTCATGCCAGCCATCTGATGGAACCCACTGTGCGTTTATGATTGTGTGAATGAGTGTGTGTGTGGTTTGGATCGACAGAGTGAAATTGAGAGCATCCCCAGAACCCGTCTTAAATAAATATAAACCTCCCCAGCTGCTCAATCTGTAAAGACGCTAAGTAATGTTTATGTGTGTGTGCATGATGCATGTGCACCACTCTGCGTTATGTGTGTGTTGTTGAGGTCTGACAGAGTGTGTGTTGTGCTGATGCCGGTGTGTGGGAGCGTATTCTCTCCAATGCTGCTCTGACTTGTAAGCAGCACGGCGAGGCAGCGGAGGACAGGACTACCACAGCGGAATAACAACAATAGAAATCAATAAAGTCTCTTGACATCATCTGATTATTCACCAGACAAAGCAGGAGTACAGCTAAACAACCTGCGCTTTGTAAACAGCGGCTATACAACACGGCGCTCACCTTTACTGTAGAAATTTCATAAGGGCTTTTTACCAAGATATTTCTATTTATCATTGATTTTACCCGAAACTGTTCTTCTTATTTAACCGCCTGCTCTTTCATGTTGAGCGTTTAGATATGATATTTTTTTTTATCCCATCATTTAGTTCATCCATTCTGTTCTTTTCCATGGCAGTAACTCATCTCATCTCATTATCTTCATTCCCTCATTCTCTCGTCTCAGAAACTCTTGCACATGACCTGCAGACGACCCAGCAAACAATTAGAATAGATGTTGCTCAAGTCAGCGTGTGTCAATTATACAATAATGCACAAACATTAATTACATTTTATTATTAATTAATTCATTATTATTATTTAATTATTAATATTTTTTTCTTCTTGCCCTCTTTAATTGTGCATACATTGTGAAGTGTTCTCTTCATTTGATCTCGTTTGAACTTGATACCTCCTGCGTTTTCCCTGATCAACAAATAATGAGTAAATTTTGCAGTGGCAGCTTTTCCTTGCTCCTGTTGACCCTAAGTCTTTCGTTCTGTCCCCTCTTGGCAAGACAGAACTTTAGTTGGCAGAGGCTGCTCTGTTATTGTATGTCTGTGGTATCGATTTTGGCCTCATTTCTCTGTCTCCTGTCCTCTCTTTTTACTTTCTACTTTCCTCCTATCTTGGTGAAATGATTGAGAGTTTGTAAAGGCAGCACTTTTTCTAGCCTCTCTTATGTAGACGCCTTTTTCCGTCACTTTACTTCTGCCCAGATGACAGTTAATACAGTGAGGGGATTTTTTTTTTCTATCTTGCCATGCTCATATTGACCCTGACTCTTGCTCTCTCCACCTCTTCTGCTCCCTGTTCTCTTAGATGACAGTAAGTTTCCTGAAGCAGTGCGTGTGCTCCTGACCTGGCTGGAACGAGGTGAAGTTAGCCGCAGGAACGCCAATAACTTCTACTCCATGATCCAGTCGTCCAACAACCACATCCGCCGGCGGCTGAGCGAGAAGAGTCAGCATTGAGAAGGAAATGGAAGAGGCCAAAGAGATTAGCAAGACCACAATGGCTGCTGTACTGGCTTAGTGTGAGTCCTGCCTGCTCAGTCACACAGTGCATGTATATGTAGTTTCAGACTGGCAACTTATAACCCTCTGATGAATCTTTGCAAAAAGCAACATCATAAGTTTCCCGTGTTAAGGAAACACCTTTCAAAACAAGGTTATGAAGTGCTTTGCAGAGCATGACAAGACAATGCTGAAAAGACATACATATACTTTAGGAATAATATAGATACTGTAGAAACATTTAAAAGAGATTTAAATATATATAAACACACTATAACATGGCTTTTGAATGGGTATTGAAAATGGATTTTTGAGATTTAAAGCCCCTCTAACACATACTGACTTTTTAGTAAAATCAATCTAAAACTCGCAGGTAACTTGTGAAGGGGCAAAGAATTGGTACAAAATGTTTAGAACCTTTTTGATTTGGTTATCAGCTTCACAGCCGTATTCATTTATCAACAGGAGGCCTGTCTGAGTGAGCCATGAGTACTGGGAGTTATAATAGATGAGTTGTTGGATAAAAAAGAAGAAAAAAAAAAAGCAAATACTTTTATTTCAAGGTCATGAAAGAGAATCTCTTGGCTGCTGTCTGTCCCCCAACGGACTGAGATACAATTATTACGTAACTGTTGCACCATAACGCTAAAACACAGATCAAAATGAGAAATCACTGGAATTAGTGGTGACATGCTTAACATTAATGAACAAGAATTTGAAATTTGATTTTAGCAGGCTGAGTCATATGGGGATAAAATAAAAGGGTCTTTGATTTAACTAAAGCAGCTGATATGCCTCGCTCCACAGTACATGTTTATGTAAAAGGTGCAATGGTGAATCCTGCTGTATCTGCAGACGCCAAAACTGTTTGGATCCAGAAATGTTGCTCCTCCCCACTTGACCCACCATGAAGGCTTGACCAAAATCTCACAAGGCCCTGAGTTGGCAAATTGGGTCTTAACATGGAAAATTGGCTCAGGCCCCTCGCCACCAGTCAGGGAAACAGGATATCACGAGAGTATTTACAGGTTAAGGAGCATGTGAGCTCTTGCGTCTCTCTTGGTCACACATACATGCACTCGGTAAACAATTTATCCTATGTCACAGTCCCCGGAGAATAGCGCTCCGTCTTACAGAATTTGCCATTCAGTTAGTGCTATACTTGGGTAACAGGTGCAATCGACCACGCTATGCTGCAGTAATTCCCCTGACACTCTGCAGTTTGCTGTTCTATCACAGGTCACCGCTCTATACACAGCATATCAAATGCTCAAATATCCAGTGAGAAATACCATGACATAAATACACTCTAACCCGCACGTTTCACACATACACTTAGCAACACACACAAGGTCTTGCTCTCTCTCCCTGACTCTTCTTTCTCTCTTTCTCACACACACAGAAAGCAAGCAACACTTTACATTAATCATAAAAATAATAGGATTTGTTGCAAGTGACAAACGTTCCTGGAGCCACTTTGTAAAAGCTCACTGTAAGACAAAAATAAACTTGAAGCAGATTCTGTCCTTGTTATAGCTGATGTAAGGTGGCTTATTTTTATGAGCAAAATGTTTTAATTCAACCACACAAGGAAGACTTGTACCACATCTGCAATGCTGCAGTCCTACATCTAGTTCTGCTAGCTGTAGTCATAACAAAGGCACTGCCTGTTTCCGAGCATTATAGACAGAAATAAAAATTTAGCGATTAATTAATCACAAACCTGTTATTGATAGTGACCATATAGCCTGGCTCCTTACTTCTGCATGAGTGTCCATATATCGGATTTGTTCAACAACTGAAACAGGTCTGGTGATGTGCCCGCTGACAGCTCTTTCCCCTTAACAATGGTTATGTAGCAATAGCAAAACTTACAAACAGGTCCTTTAAGGCTCAATAATTATATTAACAAAAATTGAATTACAACATAGTCAGATTACAAGAAAAGCACAAAGTATGTGTAAAAAATGCAAAATACTTCAACAATGAAATTTAGATTTACCAAAAAGAAGACTTACATGTATAGGGCTTATTTGGAAAGAGATTGAAAATGCATTTTTCAATATAATATATGTATTACTGTGTCCAGTATGAGCAAGTCTTTGGAGATATAAGGTAAGTTTACCTTTTATCTCTTGCCTTCATTCAAGTTCTTTACCTTTATGTCACACAGCCGAGTCAACACTGTGTTCTCCTTTTTCCATTTATCTGATACATTACAATGTGTAAGAAAAGTATGACATGAAAAAGGAACCACAAACTGTGAATGGCTCCGTTGAATGGCACAAAACAACAACAGTGAGGATGTGTCAACTGAAATCACTGTGCTGCTCTGTTTGATGCAAACCTACAGTATAAGCCTTCTTGTATTGATAGCTACTCATGTCGTATTGGTTTCAAAAGGGCAGGATTGAAGTGGGTTACGACCTCCTCTGACTTTCTCTTCCTTTGCCTTTCTCTCGTTCTATGTCTTTATTTGTCTCCGTCAGTCACACTCACTCATTCCGGTCGTTCTTTGTGTCTTTCTCTCTCATTAAAGGCCATCCACATCCAACACAATAATCCATACAAACACTTATTTCTATTCATGAGTTTGTCTTCCGCTCACCGTAGTTCCACCCATGCAAATGTCAACACTGAGATTGGTCTCCCATGAGGCGGTTTTACACACCACACCTGTGAACAAAAGACACATCCATATTTACCAGGCTCTGCTTTTGTCAGAGCTTCTGCCTACCACCCAAGGACACATTATTACAGACATTCACACCTCTGTCACCTTGAATAGAATTACCTTTATAGTAAAGCCCTGGAGGCACCAGACATGTGGAAAGAGGAGCATCTTGCTTATGGCTGATGCGCCGCCGTTTTCTCAACTGTGTTTTCTCAACTGTGTTTTCTCAACTGTGTTTTCTCAACTGTGTTTTCTCAACTGTGTTTTCTTCATGTGCCCAGAGTATTCTTACCAAAGTAGTAGTAGTAGTAGTTTCCATTTCTGAAGCATCAAATGCACATTTGAATGTATATGATTGCCTATATTTATTGATGATCATTATGAAATTAATTTACAATCATGCATTCCATTTGTCATTTACTTTTTCTCTATGTAAATAGGAAAACTGGCTTTTTCCCACATGCTCAGGAAATGATTAGAAATATTTCTGCAACTTTGGACAGTCCGACACAACCATTTTCCACTCTTCAGGTCCCTTTCTGTGTGTAGATCCAAGTGAAACACCATGAATACCTTTGAGAAGAGACCGCTAGAGGTGTGCTCCGTTATCTCCGAATTTAAATGATTACGGTGAGTCGCCACTCACTATGACAACTGGCTTTTCACCCTGCCTTCGAATGTAGCCAGAGCAGAGCAGCTAAAAGCTGTTAACTGGTCAGGGAATACAAGACCTTGTGGTTGTGTGCTTTTTAGAAGAGAAAACGAAAAACCTGACCAGGAGTGTTGCTACTACCATGGACTGTGTCTTGGCCCTAACCACAACTAGTTTCTGACATGTCTTGCTAAGCACGACTGCCTTCCATCAAAAACATAGGCAAGATCTCCTGGGTGCTTCCCTCTCACTAGAGAGATAGTTTTACCTCTCAGTGCTTTCAGAGAGGAGGAGGAAAAAGCCAAGTTAAAGCATCATCTTCCTCTGTTGTCTGAGTTCCCTGCCATCTGTCTACTTTGGAGGAGAAAGTGCTGTGCTTTAGGTTTGGCCTGTACGCCCTCTTTTGGCTGAACCCTGGACCAAAGCAACAGTGTAAATACATGAAGAATCTGCAATTTGTTGCAGCTAGATTTATGTTTTTTCTGCCAATGTTATGGCCCACTTTAAGTCCCGAAATGAAATTATTTTAATTGATGCCAGAATGTTTTCTGGCCCCTTACAACTAACTGGTTTCTTTATGAAGTAGTTTTGTCAGTTCTGATTTATAAAATGAACAGTTTTCCAGAGCAAGTTCCGCTGTGTTCTGCTGCCATACTTACTAATTTGTTTGCTGTGGATTAGTTCCAGGCTTTGTACACAGTGAAAAATATGAGATCTTGATTTCTACTCACCAACTGATTGATCAGTCTTTGGATATAAAAATATCACGTAGAATTTCTTCGATTAAAGTACTTTAAACATTGGTTTATATTGATTCCATATGCTTAAGAACCTTGCACATTCAGTAACCTTACCATAACAATGTCAATTCTGCACTCTCTAATTTTCATGTATTTTTAGTGGATGTCAGTGACTGAGCCTCACAGCAGTGCAGAGAAAGCTAAATCAAATTGGAATTGGAATTTGAAAATGGACGAATGTTTAAATATACCTTATAGATGGAGCATGTGTTCAGATGTATCAGTGCCTGATCCAAATGTGGTGACTGCCAGGGATGGTAGACACAAAGCAGTGGATTGCAATTAAGACTTCAATAAAACTTAAGTACTCTTAGAATAAATGCATTATTAATACAGACACCTAATGGACATGTACACACTTATAGACATACATTTTCCAAGGCCAAACTGTATTGTCCAATATATAAGCTTCAATATACATCCAGAACATAAAAACAGACACCTTGGGGGGAAATTGCAATATCAATACACCATAATGTAGAACAGAGCTGGTGCAGTCTTTACCATGAACATATCAAGAGTAGAAAGGGTGCAGTATGTGATGGTTGCGAGATACATCGAGCTCTACAGCCATCTTGTTGTTTTTCTATAATGTTATTGTATTGAGTGATGGCGGGAATCTATACAGATGAAGTGCTGAGTTCACTGTCTTCAGCCTCCAAGTCATCCTGATGGTCTCTTTAGAAAGGGAAAGAAGGCAGCCAGTCAGCAAAACAACATAAAAGAGTCTATCCTGGCATCATATAAAAGCTGAGGTAGTTATGATTGTGAATTAATGCCTAGTCGCCTGGACAGCCATCACAGAGGACTGTATTGGCAATTGCTACAGGTGAGTAGATTAAAGACTGATAACACAATGACTCAAAATTAGCTGCCAAACAGCTGAATATCTAGAAAAACAAACTGTTCTTTGTGCTTTGTTGGTAGAGCTTCTTAAGAGGACTTTTGAGCTGAACACAGTGTAAATAACAGATACGAGTATGACTTGCATAATAATTGAAGCAACTGAATTAATAAGAAATCAACTGACTGTAAGTGCATTTCTTCATATTCTCTTTGGTCTACAATATTTTGATCATGTAAATGTCCTAATGTTTTAGGATATGATTTGACTTCCTCATCTAAGTTGCATTTGTGTCCTGTGTTTTCTCCTGTCTCTCTTCTGTAAGCCACATTATGATGAACCAAATCTGACAAAAGCATTTGCATTTTACCAAATAACAATGATTGAGACTTCGTTGGTAAAGATTTTGAACATTGCTATATCTTAAAAGCTTCATAAAATTAGAATCGGATTTCTAATCAGCCATATTACCTGGTGTCATACCAAAGATGTTGCTTCTTTGATTAAAGTAGTTCTCCTTCGCCTCAGAAAACACAATAAACATGATGGAAGTGTTCTTTTGTTATCTTTTTTTGACTCACACAACCATCTGCTAAAAACTTTATAACCTTTAATATAACTTTGACACGAAGAACATCCATATTGGCAATTTTATGCCAGGCAGCATTCTCTCTTCACACCATAGAGAATACCTCTAAATCTGCTGAAAATCTGGACTTTACAATGGTTCCACTGGGTTACAGTGTATAATATTTGATATTATTTAATATTTTATCGTTGATGCTGCACATTAAACAAAAAACTAAATCCCTGAGTGTGGTGTATCTGAAACATTCACTGTAAAACTATTTCAAGAGGACAGCAGCCATGTTTTTTAGCTCTTGTCACACTTTCTCAGCAATGAACAATCTCTTACGGGCCCTACTATTACAACCAATTTCATGGGAAAGCAACCATCTCTATGTCGCCAATGATTGAATCCTTTTAAGACAGTGATTCTCCCCTTGCAGGGGCATAGAGCTACTGCAGGTGGTGTGTAGAAGACCAGGGAAAAACATGGAATTTATACGGGAAGATAAACAAACAACAGTTTGTTGCTATTGTGCCGACCTTTATTTTACTAAAACTCAAGTTGGATCCTTTTTTATAAGTTACTTTCCCTATCACTGTAAATGATTGATAATAATTGTGGGGTGATGGGGGGTTTATTTTTTTCAGTTTCTGCAGGGGAGCGTGCCAGAAATAGTTTGAGAACAGCTGTTTTAAGATAATATGTGCTGTGTAGAAATCTGTTGGACAGAGTATTAATTATTGGTGGGTGTAGGCTAGTAGGTGACGAGAATATCAACTCTTTATGTCAATACATGGCACATAAAAGAAGCCTAGAGCCAAACCACTGTGAAACATATTGCTTGTTGCCCTTTTCCTTGCATTAATGTTTCTTTAAATTATCTCCCGTCATTGAAATTTGAAGAAACCAAAGACTCCTACATTATCCTACTATGATGATAAAATTAAAAGGACACACCAAAACCGATCCAAACAAGATGAGGAAAATATATTTGGGGTCTGTGGTTGATGGAGTTTGCTAAATGTGATCAGGTACATGTGTGCTGTGTTTAGAAATGCATGTGGCAACATCTAGCTGGCTCCACTCTTTCACTCCTCTTTCCTACTTCCCTCTTTCTTTCTCTTTCTTTTGCCCTTCCATGCATCTGTACATCTTTTATTCACCATAGTTGAACAGATTATGTCTGTATTCCACGCTGCTTCCAAACAAAAGACATGGGACCATTTCTCCAAAGCCCAACGCAATAACCTGGACATGTGGCATAAACAGGTTAGGTTTGATATTTTTATTTTCCTGCAGGATTACATCATCTTTTTTGTAATTGCATGCAAAGGAATGTACATAGCTGTATATAATTTTAGTAAGGACCAATTTAGCAGTGATCAATACTTTTGGTATTTTTAAACATTTTTCAACCTTTTTGTTTTAAGTAAAAAATTGTAAACTGTTAATTGTAAACTGTGTATATAGGTTCTTCCAATGTATATTTTGTGATGGCAAAGTACAAAGAATAAGAGCAAGGGGGCTAAAATTGAACCCTGAGGCCCTCCTAAAGGAGGAGATTCAACCTATTGGGAGCTGTTTCCCAAATGGCAACTTGGACACGTATGTAGTAAATTAAAATTTCATGGTTTAAGAGTGTCAATTAGCAAAAAAAGGGAATTTGATATTAGAGTGTGAATATTGTGTCCATACAAGTTTCGTTCTGGCTCTGCGTCAAGCTGAAACAATATAGAAATTAGTCTATTTTTACATTCATTATCAGGAATAGGTGTCTTTCTAATACATGAAGGAACATTAGAACTCTGATTAATAGTGAAGCAGAGTTATAAACACTCAACATTTTAACAATATAGTTTTTACCTAGTTTTTGCCTCAAATTTTTATATTAAATTTAGTAATCCTATTTGCACGTAGTACTAATCAAAATAATAAGAATTATATTAATAACAGGTGTAAATGGAAAAGTTTATGATTAGATCTCATCCAGATGATGTATATCGGTTCAGGTCGCATGTTAAATAAGGTTTTGCGGGTAATTTTAGGTTGTTCTAATGCATTTCTGTTCTTAACAGCATCATCATTCGCTGCTTGTGGCCATGTATAGAGAGACAGAGTACAGTGCGTGTTTTCATGTTTTGTCTGAGCAGGAAATTGAGGTTATCAACCTCATCATTTTTTTCAGAAACTAAGAGGGCTTTGCTTTTTGCATTATTATTTACTATTAGGCCAATTCCACATTAATTATGGTGAAGACTTGTGTTTAATGTAGTCTGATTGGTGAAGTTTTGATTTGCAGAGAGTCTGTTAATGAGTGAAGAGACAGTTGAATTAGGGGTGCAATCAACAATATTTTACACACAGACACACACATATTCATGCACTCACACAAACACTGTGTATAATGTTGTATATCCACGCACAGGAAACGCACATCATTCCAAATCAAGCTTTGTCACAGGATGTTGCTGAAACATTTTCCCTGTTGAATGTCAATGAGGCCCTATTCTTTGTGAATATTCATGTACAGTATCAAAAGAGAATAGCGTTCATTCTGCGCCATCCCCTGCAGACCTATGAAAATGCTAATAACTTTCCAGAAATAGATCTAGGCAAGCATTTAGAACTGCTGCTGGGAGCTGTCCACATTAGAGTCTTGATACATTAATCACACTTTATACTTTAACCTACGAATATTGATTTGCTGTTAGGCGGAGCACCATGCCTCTACATATTGCTATTAACTCCCAAGTGTAATGGCAGCAGCCTTTGTATCAGAGGTGGTAGCTCATAGGGTGAATGTATGTTCACACTCCAAATAAGCTCCTGAATGATTCACGATGCTTCAGTCAGGCTGGGTGTTGTGTACATTATGGTATCTGTTGGTTATACAACAAATTGAAGGAGCGATTTGTAAGTTTTGCTATTTACTTTCCAGTCTAGAGGAAGAAGTTGCATATTTAGTATTAAACTAAATTCCTTTACCCACCAAAGGTGGTCTCCAGCACTGAAAAGCAAACCTCTTGTTTTGCTTCTATTTCTAGCACTGCTTTTCATCTAATGAAGTTAGCATGCTAACCAGCTAGCCTCAGCCCAGTGGGACTGTCGTCAATTTCCGACACTGAGTCACCGTATCGTCGAGTCTGTCATGAAGAAGTAGCTCTGTTCAGAAGGCGTAATAACTGGCTGAAGCTCTTGCCAAGACTAGTAAGTAAACAGCTGTTAATGCTAACATTGGTTATGTAACAATAGCAAAACTCACAAATGGCTCCTTTAAATACAGTACATTTAAAGTTTTTGTAAGGCACTTTTATGCTCAATAACATTTTCCAAAGATTAAAAAAGCAAAGAGTATGCATTATATATGAGGAAAACAATAATGTGAAAGCTCATGATTAAAGGAGTACTGTGAATCAGAGTCTGACCATTCTTACAGATAATATTTCCGTCCACCGCTTTTGACTTGACTGATATATCTCAACAACTATTGGATCATTTGCCATGAAACTTGGTACACACAGTCACAGGCTCCAGAAATAACTCTGGTGATCCTTTGTCTTCTCATCTAGTGCCCTTATCATGTCAGAATTTTGATCCGACATGACAATGACATCCCCATATATCCTCAGCTGTACTTTTGTGTTTAGTGCTAATTAGCAAATGTTAGCATGCTGTTACTTTAAACTAAGATGATGAACATGGTTATCATTATACCTGCAAAACATCAGCATCTTAGCATTGTCCTTGTGAGCATGTTAGCATGCTGATATTAGCATTTAGCTCAAAGCACCTAACTGAAACTTAAAACATGACAGCACCAGTTGTTTTGGCAAATCCCCCAAAAATGACATTCATAAAACAGATCATAAAACGTGGTATGTAAGGCAAAAAGGATTATCTTATCATGAATAAAACAACATTTCGTGTAAGACTCGATGGGCTAAAAAACATAATTTTAGTATTATATTAGTGTACAGGCTTCTACTGCAGAGGAAATCATCTGCACAGACACAATGTCACGTCTCTTTCTCTCACTAAGGTGAAATCTGTTATGTCTCTTAAGGGACACCAGGTTTTCCTCCCCTTTGACATGGCACAGGAAATTGAAGTAACAAAATTGAAAAGTAGATGGTTGAGGAAAACAAATGTTGAGATGCAACTACCAAAGCAACTGCAGTTATTGCATGCAGTCCTTCTGTGTTGTTATTCTTCTTTTCTTTGGTTGTCTCAATTGTGATGTATTTTTCATTGTCATTGTAAGTCACGTATGTAACAAGTAGTTTTTTTTTTATGTTTTATTCATGGCGACTACCTTGAAACATTCTATGATGGCATTTGAGGGTGTTCTCCGTGTTAACAGCAAGACGTTGGATTCACAATGGAATATGCTGCTCTTTGATCTTTAGTTCTTTAACATGCTCAACAGCCTGTTTTAATCCCACTGTCTTTTATCTGTTATATACTTTCACACTGCATTAAACAGAGAGGAAAGGCCTTGTGCCTTCCAATGTGATAATAGAGCTCATTTGTGTGTGTGTGTGTGTGTGTGTGTGTGCGCGTGCGTACGTGTGTGTGCATGTGCGTGTGTTTACCAGGCAATAACAGCAAGGTAAGAGGCTGACAGGACAATATTATCTCTCTGCAGGTCGAACTGTACCAGACTAAAAGTGTCCAGAATGAAGGTCGAAGTATTTTCATGTAACTTGAAATTATTTTGTCCTCCTTAGAGTGCCAAAGAAAGTCACTTTACCACATAATTTCTCAGCCACAGGCAATTACACTTGCCTATGGCTGTAGCTTTGTGTTTTGTCTCCAAAAAGGTTAAAAAGAAGAGGAGGGATGAGACAAATATGAGAATCATTTGTGTAGTTTGATATATCTACACTAATGTGTCACCATAAAATCATTCTCCTCTGTGTATGTAAGCAAAATATTTTGTTAAAGTCCTTTACCTTTCTCAACCATAGCAAAGCAAAGATTAGTAAGTGAGTAAGAGAAATGTAAACCCTCACATGTTGTCTTTACCAAGATCTTAAGAATACTTGACATCACTTTACTTTAAGTTACCCTTTAATAGAAGTCACAGATTGTGTGTTATAAATCCTTTTTAATGTGGGCTTGAAGTGTATACTAAATATTTTTAATAGCATATATCATAATAACCTCAAAATACAAAAAATGTACACACTTGACTGGTGACATCTGACAAGGTAGTGTGGAAGAGACATAAAGACAGTTTTGCATCTCAAGCAGCAGTTGTTATTCTTTGTACTCATGATCAAACCAAACAATCCCTGCAGGTGTCCATATTGTCAATTCCTTGGTAGCTGAAGTTTACAGGTGACACGTCACCCTCTTTTCACTTCCCATTTCTGACAGCATGAATAAATGCGTGTGTGTGTGTGTGTGAGAGAGAGAGAGATGGTGTCATTCACTCCACCCAGTCCAGATGTGAGTGTACAATTAAAGATTATATGTCTGCATGTGTGGCTCCTTGTGACCTTGTGATGAATGCGTGTGTGCGTGTTTGTGCATAGGTTTGCACTTGTTTTGGGGTGAAAAAAGTCTAATTGTTTTCTGTACATGAAACTCACTGTGTAGATATTTGACTGGTGTGTGTGTCTTGTGTTTATCAGGAAATTAGAAACATGCACAATGCAGCTGATGGGCATTAGGGGAGAGGAGAAGATGGAGATGTCAGATGATGACATGGACTCCTCTGCTACCAACAGCAAAGATATTTGGGCTAACACTGATACTGTACTGCACATGTGCTGGACATATTTTGGAAATGGGTAGTTAAAAGGTGTGCATATTCTGTACAGCCTACAAAAGACATTTCAGTTAAGACATTTTATATCCAAAGCAGCATCAATAATAACTCTTTCAGTGTTGTTATTTTTGAGTGAGACAATACTTTGTGTTAACAAGCTAATAACAGTGCACTGGTAGACATCAATCATCCTGCAACTGCTGGAGACTACTCCCAATTTTATGATCTGAGAACCCCACAAATAGCAAGCTGAGCTGTGATCAGAATCCTTGCTACACCATCATCGTATTTTCCTGTTTTCACTGTCCCTAACACTCTCATTTATTTGACTGTGAATTATGTGACCGTATTGGCCATCAACACCACACTCAATTGCATGTTTTAATGTGTTAAAGTAATATGTGAAAACACAATTAGAGGCAGTATGTTGTAACCAGTTTAGAAAGGGCTTTGGCTTTTAATAAACTCTGTACATCACAGATTTATTAATTTATTCTTTTTTTATTGGAGATGGCAAAATGAGATCTTACACCACTACTGTTGTATGTATTGGCCACACTTCTGCCTCAGCTGCATTTAGGGGTTTATAGTGTTGATGTGGTCATAGAGGGTGGGGGTGTAGGTACAGTGCTTGGTTCCTCTCTCTGGAGGAGAATGTAGGAAATCATGAAGTAGTAGTAGCAGATTATAGAAAAAAGTAAGGTCAATCAAATTGGTTGCACAAAAATTGCATTACAACTGTTTGTCACAAAGTTGCCCCTGGGAAACACGAAAAACCATTGAATCCTAAACCGCACACACAAACACACACACACACACACACATGCACGCGCACGCATTACCTCTGCAAGGAACCTGTAATCTGATATTAGAAAAAGGTAACACGATACAAGATAAATAAGCTGTGCAGAACAGGAAATAGAGCTAATCTTTTGAGCTCTATTTTCTAAAGGAAAGTCATGCCCTTTAGGTTTCATATTGGGAAAGACTATGTTATTATTACTACAGTGAATCTCTGAACTGATGAATCTGATATGGAACCAAAATTTTTTTAAATTAAACCGGGAATAATACAAGTATTGCTGATGCTTGCTCTGATAAAAATATGGAGTGTAGAATTTTATAAATGTGATAAATTATGCAGCTGGGTTTGCAGAACACAATATACACAGAAACACAAGCAGAGAGACAAGAAATCTAAAGATATGGCTGAGGGTTTTCTGTCACAACACACAGATTAATGAGAGAATACACTGTCCTCCTAGTGTGCGGGTGTGTGTGTGTGTGTGTCTCTATATGTGTGTGCCTGTATACAGGAAGGTGCATGTGTTTCTTACTCTCACTGGGGAAATTCAGGGCAAATACTGGGGAAATTGCACAGAATCAGACCAAACTGTTGGCTCTCCCTGGGCAGCAAGTTAATAAGACTTGATAATCAGTAGTATCCTTGCCCTTCTACGCCTCGCTGGACACTGCTGGGAGAAAACAAACAAATATACACACACACACACACACACACACACACACACTCACACACTTGCACACAAGCAGGGGTCTACATATCCATCTCTATATGAGTATCTTTTAAATGTGTGTTTGAAATACACTGCTCTGACATCTTGTGATTCAGATTAATTGTAGGTTGTGAAATTGGACAGTTTAGGATATTGTTACTATCTACCATCATTTCACCATCATCTTCCATACAGGCTTCAGTATAATTGGTATCATTCTGGATGAAATGTTAGACATCTTATTACTGGGTGTATTTCTGATTTGACTGACAATCATTGTAACAGCATGCTCACAGTGAAAATAATTTGATTCATAATAGAAAACCTGAATGATGTTGTTACATCCCTCTCTACACCATCTGAAGGAATCAACTATTGTTTGCAGTGTATTTTATAGTTTACTTTATTGCAGTGCTGCATAGAATGACACTTACTCACACAACTGTTCTCAGATTGTTTTTACTTTTGTTCTAGTTTAAATTGACCTCAAAATAAAGAAACTTTGGGTTCATGAAATATGCATTAATGAATACAAACTGTGCATCTTCTTTCTTTTGCTGATTTAAGGGCTGTGTGAAAACAGAAAATACAAATGAAAAGATGCATCAAAGAGGCACATGAAGAGGAAGCTTCAATATCTAATAGGTGTTTGAAATGTAAAAGTGGTAGGAGTGAAAGCAAGAAAGGATGTTAAAATGGCTGTTGCCAGTGGTGTAAGAGAGGGAAACATACTTTACCATGGAGGAATAAAAAACAGTTTTAGACTTTAAGTTATTAATAAAACTAAAGATGACATTGTTTCCTCTTAATTACGTTGATATAATATTAAATTGTTTTCCAAGTGAAAAACATAATTTTAGCCTCGATTATGCTCAGAAACAAGTTTCTTTCTCAGTAGATGAAGGCTACTTCAGGGTTCCCACGCGACTTGGAAAACCTGGAAAACAGTTGACCAGTTTTCCAGTCATGGAGAACATTTAGATATTGTGTTGTCCTCGAAAATAATTTCAACGTTCTCCAATTTTCTGCGAAAGTTATATTCAGGATCACGTTGACGTTGAAATAGTAGGCTAGTTCATGGACCACAGAGGCTTAGAATTTAATTTGGCCATGCTGTGAACGCACCCTGAAATCACATCACCTGCGCAGGTTGGATGATTTACAACTTCAGTGGCCGAAACGCTAAATAATGTAAGTTACATTATCCTTTAAATGTACGTAAGTCACGTTTGGCTGCTAACTGTGATAATTTTTTTTATAACGTTTTATAGATTAACGTGTTCTTTCCTAACTTGTTTTACACTGTTGAATAATTCGTTAGCATGTTTGGTTCGGTTGCTATAGTTGACTTGCTTGCTAGCTTGTTTGGTCTTTAGCTAAAGGTTTAAGGTTTGTGATTCAACTCTGGCCTGGCGCAAAGGTTTCACATGTGTGTTGGTTCATTACTGAGAGTTGGATAATAATTTGTGAGAGGCCGGGATCAATACAATGAATGGGAGCCCAGCTGTATGTTAATCAAGCTCCAGCTAAATACTCGCGAACAGCACTTTTTACTTTGCTAGCATCTTTGGTAGCGTCACTTTAAACCCAATGCTGTGTTGATCAGATAAAAACAGACCATAATATGACTTGAAATATTGAACTTTTGTAGCAAAAGCTCGCATTGGATGGGATTATCTCGTTGAAGACTTCACTTCCTAGTATTAGTAAAGTGTGATAAACTGATAAGACCCAGCGGCAGGAAATAATCTTAGCAAATATAACTTTGAATTATACATTTAGCTGTAAAGTTCAGTCTAGATTGGGTCGGGAAAATTGTAGACTACCATTTGTGTTACTGGTGTTCAGGCAACAATGGTTAATATAATTCATAAGTAAACCAGTGAGCCAGGTTATAAATTAATGATAATAATAATGTTAAAATTTTATTTACATAGCACTTGCTTGTGACAAAGTTCTTGCTATCAATTTGTCACAATTACATAATTAAGCCTGTAAGAGATGATTTCATAGATAAGTATAGCCAAGTATAGTCTGCATTTATTTTAAATCCGAATTTCTTGAAAAGAGTGGGAACCCTGTACTTTGTATGTACTGCACCGGAGTCGCAGGGAGGTGGTCAGGATGGAGGGTGAGCATACTAAACACTGCATCCTGGTGTCAAAGTCAAGCATATGTATGCTCCCTGCACGACTGTCACACCAGAGACTGGGGGTTCATATACCTGTCTGTTGTTGGCAACAAAGGCACTTTGGGTTAAGGTTAGGAAAGATCTTTGCTTCAGCTAAATGTTAATAAAAACATGCTGTGTCTGTGTAACTGTGAACTTTTTCTGTATTAAACAGACCTTGATATTTCCCTGACCTCAACCAAGTGCTGTGAGTGCCTAAATATAACCATGAGAAAAATGAATCATATAGTATTCAGTACCAGCAGATATTGCACGGCACGATCAGGTAATTTGGTGGAAAATGATTGAAATCTGTTGACTGATACGTTCAGTATCAACATTTTTGCAATTTGCTAAATACATTACTTAATAACATTTCCTCTGTACGTTACTATAAAACATAATCCAGTTGACATTAATATATCCCTATAAAACAGATTTGCTCCCATAGTTTAGTTGTATTTAAACAACACAGGCGGGAAGCAGGGCGCTGTCAAGCCATTAAATGAACTGTGGAAGACTGTGTGATCACAAAACAACTGATTTGATTCAAGCAGCAGGTGGTGAGCTCCGACTGTAGCCAATGTAATAATTTTGATTTCAGCTGTAGCTCTTGACACAAGCCTGTTCACAAGAGCACCGACTCATGATGCTCTGTCTGTTTAATCCAGAGTGGTCTGAGGCTTTGTAAAGAGTGTTTAAACACAGGGGTTCAGAGTCAATAGTTAATCTAACTTCCATTCAGTTATTAAATGATTAACTGAAGCAGACATGATTATTAATAGGTAGTAGCCAGATGAGTGTAATGTGCTGTTTGAAAATTATTGAGATTCTTCTAATTTAACCATTTGATGCATAATCTTATCCACACAATCACATATCCTGCACACACTGTATAGGCCAAACATTTGCCCATTGTAGTATATTAATTCAGAATTGGCACTACATTAGATTTTCACGCACCTGTTTGTGAGTGTGCTGAAAAATATAAATTATAAATAAATATGTAAATATATTTGCAGTGGATTTCAGATCAAAAATCAATAAATCGGCTTTGTTCTGCTTTAATTTGCACTGAGGTCAGCATGAATTAAATTTCTTAAGGAAAGTGAATAGCAAAAAAAAAAGGATAGGAAAAAAGAAGAATCCTATTGAAGTCAAAAGCCTATTTAGAGATAAAAAGCACTTTTGCCATTTTTCAAAAGGGATTGTATTTCAGTGCCTGCATGGGAACATGATTTCTTAAAGGCTCTCATACTAGTGCATTTGGTTCAGGAATGTAAAAGGAGGAGAATGATTCTTTGTCTAAAAGTCTCTTGGTGGTTTCTCTACTCTACACAGTTATTGAGATTAAACTAAATTAATTTTGCGGCAGCATTATGAAATGTTTCACAGTACTTTTGATGCTTGTGTATGAGGTAAAGGAAGAAAAAGAAAGATGGGTGATAAATTAAGTTACAGTGTAAACTCTGGACATGAACTGCTGAAACTTTCACCTATTTGTGTAATTCGGTTTGATATGTGACTTATTTCCAGCATTTATGAATATACGTATAAAACTGAAACTTGCACTTTCTAGAATTAGTTTTACAAACCTTAATTGGCTTTCCTTAAAACAGCTGAAATTTGAAAGATTCTTTCTCAGGCAGTCTAATGATGTGTCATTGTGTATGAATCTGCAGAATCCTTAAAGGAGGAGAACGACTCGCTGTGCTGCCAGCTGGATGCCAACAGGAACGAGGTGGAGTTGCTCAAACGGGAATAAGGCAAGAACCAACCAATCAGGAGCGAGGAGGACAACATGCACTCACAGCAGCTCAGCTTCCTACAGCAGGCTCTGCAAGGCATGCAGAAGGTAATGTGTAATACAGAAACCTGCAGACTAGAGTTACACTGAGATCTCATACATCAAACTGAGATTCAAGGAAACCATTAAAAGAAGTTAAGAAAAGACATCAAAGGTTACTTTTATTCATTGGGTTTACTGTAAAATCTTTCATCTCAGCAAATGTGTTCTTTACTTCAAGTTTAGGCCACAAGTTGTTTTGACACATACATTAATTTTCACAAGAACATTATTTACGATTGGATAAGTATGAAAGCAGATCAAGTGGATATCATTTTGTAAAACAAAATCAATGCAGACACAACCTCTACGCTCCAAAAAATATCCACCTTAACCATTTAGTATTGGACAAATCAAGCAGCAAATACCACTTGTTTCATTTCGTCACTTGCATGAGTCCAGTTTTGAGAATATCACAACATTGCATGTATCCAAAACAAAATAAACAAAAAAAAAAATTATTATATATTGAAAACAAATGAAATTATCAGGCCTGAATCTCACTTGGACATTATTTACTTATCAGCAAAACAAAAAAAGCCTCATTTACATCATGCAGGAGGTGCTTTAACAAGGCATGAAAAAAATGATTATTGCCTTGAAAGGAGTATTCTTGTTCTGTACATGACATTCACAGGACATGAAGGGATTTTTGTTGTGTAAATCATTGCAGCATTGGCTTACCGTAGCGAACAGTAATGTGTGATTCAGTGTAAGATAAGATCAATCTGTACTTCACTGATCTGAGAAATAACAGATCATCATCAAGGCTGTGCCATTGCAGAATTACCTGCATGTAAAGACACAACGTTTCCAGAGATATCAGTGTGTATCTGACATTGGCACATTTTTAAGTGTACCATAAAACTACAGCTGAAGTAGAAAGGTTGCTATTATAGGATGAATAAATGACCTCTTGAACTTTTCTGTTAAGCAAATAGAATGGTTTTACAGTCTTTGTTACTGAGCCCATTGCAAAGATAAAGTTTAAATTAGCTTAGTCTGAAAATTTCAAGATAGGGAAAGGAAGAAAATGTTCTCTTGGCAGGCAAATTCAGTGTTTGTTGAAATTGGATTTCAGAGATCTCGGGGGTTAAAGTTGCGGTCATGCTAAGGAAAGAATTTAAGTAATATTTAAAAAAATAAATAAATATATGGCATGTGAAAGCCAGTGAAACTTGGTACATTGTGGTGGCCCATAAGTATTTCTGTTCATTGTGTGTGTGTTTTTTGGTGGAGCCTCTCAGGCAAGTAGGACGGATCATTAGTGCTCATGCTGCACACCTGGCTTCAAGGTGTATTTAAAGACCCTAGACACCCACACAGGTGCTTTCAGTCATTCTGTCTGATTAGTCCTCTGCTCGGGTTGATGCAAGGCTTAGATGTGCTGGGAAATATGTGTGGTCACCAAACTTCACGCATCAGCAGGAACAGATTCACCAAAGCTAAGAAGAAAGTCATGGAGATGTCAGTGATGCACAGTTTGTATACACTCAGTCATGAGAAAAGCTCTACTCGGCAAGTGAAAACACCTGTGTGGGTGGAGCATGACTATGTCAGGGCTTTAAGTTTGAACCTACATTGACCCACTGTCCTTACAAAGTGGCATTTTTCAAGCAGAAATGTGAAACATTTCCTCGTTTCTGTTTCTCCATTGTGAGGGTTTTATATCTTTTTGAACTGATTATATTATAACTTTCTTAACTGTTGCTTTTCTGTGTCAAATAGTCGGCCTATGTTAATACACTGAATATCTTTTGATTTTAGTTAATCGGACAAAACAAAAATATTCTTGTTTTTTTACACAAAATAATTGATTAACAGTTAAAATAACCACCAAGTTAATCACTAATGAAAAATTATCAGTTGCAGCCTTTGTGTTAATTCATGCTTCTTTTTGCCCCTGCAGGGGTTTCTGTTTTCTTTAGCTGTCATTTTATACATTCTACTTCTGTGATAAAGTAGGAACATTCATACTCTAACTCCCACAACTCTGACATATGCACCCTGTGCTTTTATAGTTATATTTATGCTTTAAACTCATGTCATTTTAAGGTGGGATCTGTAATGTTGTGACTACAGTGACTTGTGGTTATATTCACCTTTTATAATGCAGGTGAGACATTTGATGCTTTGGCTGCAGATGCTTCACACACTCTGCTACGGTGCAGATTTGTCATTCTGCTGTTTTGTTTCAGTAAATCATGTATTTACATTCACACACCACCATTATGTCACCTGATCTGTCCATAACATTCAGTCAGTTTCCTTACTGTAGTTGAATATGAGGATATATTGCATCTTTAATACTGAATCCTTTGCAGCATTTTACAGCAACTCTTACATATGTTTTGCAGACACTTCTAATCTGAACCAATGTTTGGCAGCTGAAGGTATGTGTTTGTGCAGGGACCAGGATGTAGATCAATTTGTTATTGTTTGATTGAGCAATAGAGTTTGGCATTTAGAGCGAAATGAGACCCTTTAAATAGCAAAAAAAAAAACCAAAAAACAATAAGTCTTTGTGACCTGGGGACCAGCTTTGAGAGCCACATCTTCAGGCCATATTTAATAGAATATTACCCTCAGCAACATTTAGTAAGTCACTTGAAAAAAGAAAACACTTCCTCAGGCGGCAATCCACTTTTCTGATCACCTGCTGTGTTGCCAAATAGCCCCACTTTGCAGTTACTCTCCCTTAAGCAAAGAGATGTCATAGAAAATACAATTGTATTGTCACAGCAGCAGAACCTTTCCCTACATCCTTCTCATTTGATAAAGTACATAATAATTACCTTTATGAAATGTGTCTCCAGGCCCTAAAGGAAAACATTACTTTACATTTACATATGTCCCCAGTTTGAAATTCAGTAGTTCTCTGCACTTTGAAAGGTTGAAGTTTTGTCAGCAGATAAATTTACAGTCTGCACCTCCATGACTCCACTTGAATGATCTGTAGGAGAGAAATGATGTTCACCTTGAAACCTAAAAGGCATTTAAATTGTCTTTGTATAAGCCTATTCCCTAGTGCCTCTCTACTTATGCCCTTTTAAAATAAACTTCTCTTTGCCAGAACCTTTTCCCCAGATGATTAAGTGTACAGGTCACTGTAGTTAACCACACTGCATACATCCAAAACATATTGGTGGGAAGAAAAACAGTGTTTATGTCAAGAAAATAATTTCAATTTAACAATGCTGAAAGCTCAAATGTTAACTTTTGTAAGATTATGTTTGCCCATGAGAGGCTGGATGAGCTCATCTGTGTTTCTTCCAGTGCTACATGTTCACACATACTGAACATCATGCCTACATCAGAGAGCTGCAGTGCAATAGCAATCTTCTGTTTATCCCTGTGACGAGGTTCAGTCTCTGAGGAACGGGAAGCGTACTATGTGGAGGTTTGCCTCTGGTGTTTGCCAATACTCTCATCAACACCAAGTTTAAATGACAACAAACTGTGCACCAGTGCTGCTCATTGTTCTTGTGTCAGTGTTTTGAGTCAAGACGCTAAATTAAAGCTGCACTTTTGGCCTTACGTCTGTGAATGTGTTCAGTAGGAGCCGCTTCCATTTCTCAGCCCTCAAGCTTTCTGTGATGCACCTGCTCTGAAAAACACACCCCACAAATTTAGTCTGTGTTTTATATGGGTACAGAAAATGTTAATGTGAGAAGATCTC
Organism: Seriola aureovittata; assembly: GCF_021018895.1. Taxonomy (NCBI): domain Eukaryota; kingdom Metazoa; phylum Chordata; class Actinopteri; order Carangiformes; family Carangidae; genus Seriola; species Seriola aureovittata. Next base: position 6,292,308 of record NC_079371.1, on the reverse strand, counting down.
TTTGTTCATCATGATATTGTTAACATTTTAGTATGCAAAATTTACTTATTTACTGATAAGGCAGCACAACAATATTTTATGGTATTTTTTGCATGTTTTCTTATTTCAAATAATGCTATGTATATCATTAAACCTGCCTTGCTTTGCCCTTTCTTCTTCAGCTCTAGTAATTTTGCCATGATTTAGGCACAGCTAGTTTCTCACTAGGCCACCATCTTGTTGCCAGATAGATTTGTGCTATTTGCTACCTGCACTATATACACACTTCCTCTGCAACCTCCTCTGTAATGTAAAAATATTAGGCTGTAATTGGATCATTCATTATCTAGCCAGAATATGCAGAAAACATATCTATAATACTCGGTGTGAATGAGGTCCCAGATATGCAGAGGAGCTCATTATGTACTGACCGGCTGAATCACTCCTAGCTCACTGTCTCCAGACCAGCGCTAAGTATTCACCTCACTTGACTCACACGGCACAGCACAACCGTAACTGATGAATTGTTCAGCATCACATTAAAAGAAGAAGCTGAAGAGGGAGCCCTTATTTGAGATTTTTCCCAATAAGAATTTTATCTTTTGATTCAGCAGAGTCAAGACCAGGGCCTCACTGTTGTAACCCAGCTGACACAATCATCAATTGCTAACTTGTTCTTTATGTTTAGCAACTTCTGAGAACGAGAGAGGAGCTGAAGGAGCGGGAGGCAGAGCTCGAGAGGAGTGTGGAGGACAAACAGCAGCTCAAGAACCAAATCCATCACCTAAAGTCAGGACTGCGCAGCCTACAGACCACACACACACAACAGGTCAGAGATAAACAGACACACACACACACAACTCAAGGAAAAACTTTGTTCATGTGTTTAAATGGAAATACTGAACCTACAAAGAATGTGCCTCATTTGTGGTCTAGTTAGAAAGAAATTACTTCATAATGAGTTTCAGTGCGTGACGAATATTGCATAGTGGGAAATGGTTCAGCATTTTAAGTGAAGATTTTGGTGCATTAAAGTGGCATCTAATGATTTGTCCCTGAATCAACCCAGCACAGTCAGATGGAGTGGAAGTTTGCCCTAAAGTCCCTGATAAAGAACAAGTTAAATGTGTTAAATACACTGAATGGATTTTGCAGAGAAGATTCAGAACATAAAAAGTATCAAAAATAGTGTTTGATATCTTGAAGAGTTATAACTTTAAGCAAGTGAAATGTTGAGAGGGAATTACAATTAAACCAAGAAGTCATAATGTTTCTTAAGAAAAAAATCAAATGGTTATATTTTAGGCAATTTCTTACACAAATTAAGACACTGACTGGAACTGCTCCCTGTGATTTGCAGTAGAAGGTTTGAGGGCACACAAGATCCTTGAATAAACTTTAAAACCCAAATGAGATTAATTTTTAGTCTGTAGTTCTCAAGCGGGGGAAAATACCCCGGTGTATTCGCTGCCATCACAGCCATCTCCTCCATTTAGATCATGTAAAAGTGTATATTGATGTTAGATGATAAAATATGAAATGGGACAAACCATTTTCTTCCTGGTTATTGGGAGTCAGCAGTAGGAGGATTTTAGAAAAGCCAGACCAGAAGGTAACTGATTATTTCTGACCAGTTTTGAAGCTGGAATGAGAATCAAAAAGCATGTGACCTCCTTTGTTAAATGTTCGCATTAAACAACTCTAATGAGGCTGCTCATAGACTGCCAGCAAAAACCTGTGGTAATACTGAGCAACAAAAATGTACAGTTTGTACGTTTGTGAAGCACTTGGTTGGTGTGCGCTGTGAAGAGGCCAAACTGTCCTGAACCTTAGGGGGAAATAATACTGAAATGAAGTTCTCTTCTGCTTCATGAGAGACAGGAACATTTTTCATGATACTACAAAGATACCATTTCATTGCAGGTGAGATGACCTACCGGAATACAACAAAAATCTTACCCAAGTGCAGGTGATCTCAATGACTTCTTATGTGTTCATTTCTTTCTAGCTGAATTTGGCTCATGGCTGACATGAGAATGAGCTCCAGGTTCAATCAGCTATGTAATTGGATAGTGATAATAATAAAATGGACCTGTCAAGTACTGCCTGATGACTCTGGTGGTTTGTTCTCTGCTCCCAGGTCATCTTTCTGATCCACAGAGCTGTTCACGTTAGTCTGCTGTGAGCCAATGGTCAGTCACAGAGCTGCAGATATTTGAACTGTGTGTGTTATCCATTGTATTTGCTTTGGTGCCCACAACGCCGTAAGACAGGTCTATGCACTCCTGGCACAATAGGGTGCTAGAGTACCTAATAAAAGAGCAGGAAATCTGCCAATTGACTCCCTTTCATTCTCAGAATACATTTGCAGTACAACCATGCTGACTTGATTTGCAACATATTTTCGTTGCAAGGTTCACTGTACGGCTGCTTTAATGTTACCGTCCAGAAGTGCTTCTATACTGTCCACAATAGCCCTGTGCTGGTGATGAAGATGGCTGCATATTCAGCAGGACTTCTACTACAGAGCAAGTTTCTCTAGTAGGTCAGCTGTTGTTTTGTTGGAGACTGATGTTGGTCCCGAGAGGAGCGCGTCCTCATCTACTAGTTGTGCAAGGAGCTCCTTTACTCTAGGCCCATTCAGCATGGCTACCATTTTTTCTCCTACTATGGATACTCTGAACATAGACAGTGCTTAATTGTTTCACTTACAATTAATTAGTCCCAATTACCTGCTAGTGTAACCTAAAGAATATTCTTCTAGAGATTCAATGCACAACATAATCGTATTGTATAAGCACAGTAAGCTTAGAGTATTAAATGAATAATGGGTTTAAATTGACAAAAGATTGCCCAATAATTAGCACCAAATGACACTGTTCTTTACCAAAAACTCCCATGGAAATTACCAAGAACTGAGTACCCATATAATGAAGCATCATCAATATTTATATTACATCTGATGGTAGTTCATTTATTGTTTATTATTTATTTACTACCACTGGGTTATAGACTGCAACTATAGAGGAAAAAACGCTTGTCTTTCTGAGATTGGGACTTTCAACAGAGACAATAGATTTTGGGTTTAACGTCTTGACTTGTTTCAGTGTTCTGCTGGAGAGGATTTCACTTCACTTCTTCCATCTTAATTTCTCCCTGGTCTCAGGAGGATTTTCTCCCAATACAAGCAGAGCTGTACAGCAGCAGAGATACTTTATCATCTGAACCTCAGTGCGGAGATCGTCATCAGGTGACATTAAAGAGATTACAGCACCTTATGTCCGGCAATTCCTGGACTTTCTCATGAGATAGTCATCCAACTATGAGCTTTTTATGTAACGGGAGAAAACACCACCATTGTCCTCCTCCTAGACTTAAGATGCTTTCACATTATCGCAGACTACAGTGTTGGTTTACACCATTATTTTTGCATGTGGTGTGTTTTTTTCCCTGCTATCGCCTCAAGGGTTCATAATTGTTAAATGTATCTTCGCTTGACTGACCTTTTGTGAGCCCTGCCAGTGGCTATAATAAAGACAAGTCAGTTCACCAGGTAATCAGATGGAAATAAGGCAGGTTACAACAGTTGCATGTAGCTCTATCTTTATTTAAGCAATGAATACTTTTTAGTATTTAAATAATGCAGCTTCATTCACTGATTTTATTTGTTTGTTATTCCCATTCTTGTGTGTCGAAGACAAATACAGATAGGCACAGAAAACCTGAGAGATGGGTCTGTAAAGGAGAAATTAACTGTCAAGAAAAGAAGGGGCTCATCTGGTGGAAACAGCAAGGTTTGAAAAAAAACAAAAAAAACAGCAACTTTCCATGGATCTTGTTAGTGAGAGGCTGACGTGTAGTAACATGAACAGTACTGGCCAATGTTCTGTTTCATCTGGAGTTTGTTGAGCTAAGGATTTGTCACACCCCCCAACGCCTCTTCTCCCAGGAAGTATTTCTACAGGAGGGAACTGCAGCTGCACCTGAGCCCCCAGCAGAAACACCACTACACATGTACAGTGTACACACACACACACACACACACACACACACACACACACACACACACAAACACAATGCTTCAGCATGCAGCCTCCAACACAACCATCACACTCACATCAGCCCCTAGATACAGCACCGCCCCAGTGATTTAGACCACAGCGAACACTGCAGCAAATCACTCTGCTGTCTTCTAAATGTGACTCAACCACCACTACTGAAAATGTTTAGTGTTAAGTGTTTGCATCCTCCTGATCTGTTTCAGTCCTTGTAAATGTGTCCGCCCTAACAAGGATAAAGTGTCCCCTGTTAGCATGGTTCCAACCAGTATCAAAGAGTGTGGTGAATAGAAACTCAAACTTCATAAAGCACAGTTTTCACAATCATAGATTAGTATGCTTGTATTTACAGTATATTAGAGTCAATATAATTAAAGCCTGAATGATTAATTGGATAGGCCATTATGGCAGCTTATCACAGTATATCCACAGAGATATCAATAAGTGAAAATAAGTTGCTGTAGGCAAAGAAGCAGTGCTGCACTTTCATCGTTTGTTATTTGTGAAAAAGAACCAGCGTCAGGAGCTCATGTGTAGAGGAGAAGATCTGTGTGAAATCTTTCAGAAGTTACCTCTGAATAACATAAGCTAGGTTTCCATTCAAATGAATCACAAATTTAAACAGATTTTGAGAAAATCTGCAAAAGAAAAGAGTTGGAAAAGAGTTGGTGCACGTTTGCATTCACCACCTCTATGCAAATATTAAGAGTTGGTTCTTTGAGATAGACAGCTGGTGGTGCTAATTTTCCTGTCAGGTGTTATCAAACCATTTATGTTTGTGTCAATGTGAAAAGCTGGTTAGCTTTGTACAGTAATTGTCATGAATAAGATATGTAACTAATAATGTTTTTTTTTTTTTTTTTATCAAAACTCCATATACTCCTGCTCCTCTGTGTGAGTGCCTGAAGTTTGCTCCTATGACGACTGTTTTTCTCAAGATGGAACCGTTTGAGCAGACCATCTTTTTGGACTTTGTTTTTTCACTTAAAATGTCCAGCTTAGTGTATATCTTGGTCACAATTCTTTCATTCTATTTCATCATCAGAAGAGGAAAAATTACAGCAACCAGGCAGTTTCTTCTTGTCATACAGTAGCTATATAAAAGCATTAACATACTGTATATGCACCAAGACTGATACCACCACGTTACAGGGCCTAGGCTCCTCATACATTGTGACAGGAGGGGTCAGTGTTGAAGTACTTCACATATAAAACCATGCAAACATTCATTCACTTTGTACATTCATGCAAGATTGTAGCTTTCAGCACTGCATCATTTCTCGATACTGTGGGTCTGTTGAATAATGTAGATACCATATCGGTCCCATACTCTTCTTAAATTCTCTCTCAAGATGTCATCTTTCATCATACACCTGTCACTACTGTTGTCATGTTATAACTGCCTTCAACCATGAAAGAGAAGCTCCTTTAATCATTTTAAACAGTATGTCACAGTGTCGTCGAAACCAGCATGTTTCCATTCAAATGCAACTAAAAAGATATTCTTTGAATGTGTTCTGTGTTGTGGATGTACCTTTGATTAAATAAACCAGTGACTTTCCGTGCAGCACTACAGAGCAAATGACTAATGATTGTCGTTGCTATTCTGGGATGTGTAGTCATATATTCACATAAACTATTTGGCTTTTCTTTATGTGACTTTGTCTCCCAAACAGAAAAGTCTGAAACAAGCCCTTGTTCAATCCGCTGCTGATGCCGTTCATGTTTTTGTGTATGTGTCAGTGTGTGTGTGTGTATGAGAGAGTCATAGAGGGATGGAGAGTGAGTTTTGGTGTGTCAGATTGCATTAGTGGGTGACTTGTTTCTCATTGACGTTTCCTCTCATTTTTCTAATTGACTACAGTTGGAGATGTTAAAGCAAGATGACAGAGGGAGAGAGCAGAGTGCTAATCAAGTCAATGTAAGTGGGGAAAAAACTGAGCCCTCACTTCTCTGGTAAATGTTTGTCTCCCACCCCCATCCCAACCCTTTTTCTTTTTTCTCCTCTGCTTTCCTTCCTTTATTTTTCCACTGACATGACGCATCATTACAGGACAATCTTCACAGGGACTGCACTTGTCACTGAATAAATCACCCAGACACAACTGGGTTAGAAAAAGAAGAACCTGTGCCGTAGCATACAGAGACACATACATATACATATACAGTAAATGTGCACGCTCAAATACATACAGCAACTGCACACTCTTGCATTAGGTCAGAACTTGAAGACAAGGCCGCTGCGTCCTGATTCATCTAGATGTCACTGGGGAGAGGAGGCCACCTTGTATGGCCTAATGTCTTTTTCTGCCACATACACACACTCATCCAAATTTCCTCTTCTGTCCTCACAGACTCACAGTAAACAACAGCTTGATCAGAAGCATCGTTAGCACTTTCTCGCCTGTTTTTTCCTGCCCCTTTGTTAAAACTCCAGCTGCTGATTTAATTCTCTCACTCCTTCATCCTTTGCTCATTGTCTTGTCCTTCTTTTTATGTTGATTATTTTGTGTTTATTTCCTATTTTTGCATCTGCTTACAGTGCAAATGCTTTTCATCCTTATTAATACATTTTTGTGCATTTGCATTGTCCAAGAAAATTAATGTACACCCTCAAATATGTACGTGTGTAGAGTCCACTGTAGAGTTTTCAGTAGCAGCAGTGTTTAATGGAAGTTCTATTTGGGTCTTTCAGTGTTTGACACAAAAGCCTTTTTTCCCACAGGATGTGACAGAATCATCAGTGGTGTCCTGCAGTCAGGAGAAGGAGGGTCTTCCAGAGAAGAATTGATCCAGTCCGATTCACTCTGAGAGGGACACACTGTTAGTAGGTGTGCTGTGTTACATTACATAGTGGAAGTTAATCTTTTTGACCACACATCCACAATATGCCAAAGCATAAAACATCAGTCACATGAAAGCTGCATACACAGACATTCATCTTAACCTTTTAGGTATTTAGCTGATACACCAGTCCAGGGTGCTCTGGAAAGATTGAGCAGGTTTAGCCCTAATAGTCTACCTCGACTCTGACAGCACATAAACCCGTTAACTGGACACGTGAATACCACTGTTGAGCCGTTTTCAGTTGAGAGTCTGCAGAACAAAGCTGAGCAACTTATCCTGCAGTCAATCTTATGTTCCAGGAGTAAAGCTATGGATGTCCTGACAGACTATTTCTATCTTTTATTCACTCACTATAAGACTTTGAACTCTAGCAAAACTCTTTTTTCTTTCTTTTATAGTAATATATTCTGAGCTCTATCTCAACAGTCTAAAGCGCCTTGCACCTTGTTGGTCAATCGCACAAACAATGTGCCTGACCGCACCCCATTTTAAGACCAAAAAACCCATAGGCGCTCAGATGGGCAGAAATGTTATTGCTATTTAAACAACATGTGAAACATGGAAATGACAGCTGGGTCGGTGTGAAACTACACACTTGGCTTGCACATTGCCCCAGGTGTAAGGTACGGCTATTAGCGGTTTGGTTCTAGGAATATCTGTACCAACCCGTGTGGTATAGATATTCATTCTGCCTTGATCTTGCTCTGATATCATTAATTATTAAAGTTTTTGTTACATGGTGAACAAAACCACATGCACGTTATCTTTCATGTTATTTAATTTGTGCCTATTTCATCTCTAGCGTTGAAAGTGGAGCTGACACACAATTATGTTATATTTTATTCTTTGATTTCAGCTAAACACTACACCACTGTTTTGAAACCATAGATCAAGAAGAGAATCAATTATGTAATAATATCCCCAAAACACTAAGAAGGTGAACAAAATAACACAAACACCTTACAATATAAAGAAATCCACCATGCCAAAAATTATGGCCTCAGAAATGATGGTCTCAACAGAAATTGAACATCTTTAGTTTCACAAAAGGAGTACTGACAACTTAGCTGTTGGATGGGATTGCATCATATCATAATGTGTTCCACTTTTTGCAGTCCATCACTTGTATAACATAAGTACAACATGCACTATCAATGCCACCTCTACCACAGTTGAATTTTTCTGATTTTCTTCAATCGCTTTGAGGTAATAACTATGCATAATTACATAGGCATTAGAGTGAGAGAGCAGGAAGACGTGAAGGGAGAAAGAACCCTTTACTCATTAGATTACATAACAATGTGACTTTATGATAATGGAAAATATGGCCAACATGTTTCTCCCACGTGCATAATAGACTAAATTATTTATAGAAGTAAACAAAGCTTTGTCCTATTTTGCTGCTTGTTTTCCGGCACACTGAATTTTCACGTTAATTGTCAGGGACATCTGCCGGCTCATATCATGAAGGATAAAACTTGTTGCGTCGTGTTAAGGAGTGAAAAGGAAATGCAACATTGCGCCGGAGCAGTTTTCGTATCTGTCTGTTTGGGTCCAGTTCTGTTGTTTTCCCTGCAAAAGAAATACCTGCGTCCACTGTCTGATAGCGGAGTGACTGTGTGATTGGCTCACAGGTAGTTAGGCAGTCAATGGTGCTTGTCCTTTGTTCATGCCCACTCTGGCTGTTTGCTGAGCCAGATACGGGCCACAGTTAAAGATCCTGGCACCTACTTATGTCAGAATTACTCTTCTTGACGTCTTGTTTGATGCTGAGTTGAAGTGAGCACCGCAGGAAAAAAGGGACACTCGTCTCCTGAAGGAAAATGTTTCATCGGAAAACAAAGGGTTGAATCCCTTCGCCTTTTCTCTGCTGCCACAGAGTGAATGTGGATGAACACACTTGTATAATCTCTGAACTGTTCCTTTCAAAAATAGTGAGAAGTAAAAGTATAAGATCTATAGTACAAGATGAAAGTGGCTTTGTTTGTATTGCTGCAGAGACCTTCTCAGGGTTAGTTGTGTGTTTCTGGCCATTATTCAATCTGTAACTCAGGAAGGGGAGATTGTGACCACATTTCCTGCAACTTGGCTGGTTAGCACAGGCATACAACCGTGAGGGGGTTATTGGGGTTTTTGCCCAAAAATAGCAAAAATAAATAAATATTCAGGTTAAACTCATCTTTAAAAAGGTGTTTGTTATGTTTGTAGCTGTGGAATCTAAACTCAATCGCATGTCATTAAACCCATTAAATTTCCAAAAATATTACCAAGGACATGACATTGACTTCATCAATGGTAGCTATAGTTAATTGTTGAACTCTAGAAATGTGGCAACATCACTGAAAAGTCAAGAAACATAAGTCGTAAAACAATCATATAGGTATTAAACAAGCGTTCAGGTCAGCCATAAAACAGGGAAGGCAAATGGTAAAATATTTCACCTTCTGTCTCTTGTAAACATCCTTTACAGTTCACTGAGAAATTTCCCAGCTCCTTTTCAACCAACCAACTTACTGCCACACACAGTTTCCTGTACAATTAGACATTATCAAAGCTATGTCAAATGAGGTGGTGAAGCTCACAGACCAGTACAAGGCTGCTGAACATTTGTTATTGGGCCTTGAGGAGGATTTTATTCTGGTTCAGCATAAAAATCGTAATAATAATTGTATGACTTTATAAGATATTAAGCTTTAGCTCATGCAGACCTGCACCTTGAGGTCAGATCATTGTGAGACTACCCACTGCTATCGTAGAACTTTTTGTTGCTGCTATTGGCCTGCTGGTGCTCGAACAACAATCAGAGGTGGAGGATTATCGCTCTCCTGGTCCTGTCTGAGAGTTGAAAGCAGATGGTATGGGTGAGCTTGTAAAGAGTTTCAGTAACACATGGCTTTGATAAGAGACAACAGCATCAAAGCAGTCATTTAACACTCCCTCTAATCTGGAGCCACAATATACAAGAGGCTCTTAACAGTGTTGGGAGCTCTGAGAAAAGCCACTTCTGCATCCTCCCTTATTTTTCAGCAAGAGGAAGAATAACTCAAACTGATGTCTCAAATATCCAGCTATGGTTGAAAGTCATGTTTGACAAGTAATACAAACTCAAAACCCTGGAGGTTTGTGACAAGGTCTGTCATTGCATTTTGACGGTTTAATTAACACGGCTGTTTGACCTATTTGTTCAACCCCAGGGATCATTTCAACCTTCCTGCACGCCCACCCATTTGGAGTCAGTATCGAATGCATCTGTTCCTACCTGCAGTGTTTGGTCATCAAGGTAACAAGAAGACACACACACACGTTCTAGACATAGTGACACCGATTAAATCTCCCCACAGGGCTGACATATTGGCCGGCGGTGTGCCAGGGTCCTGCTGTGCCATTTTAGATTCATGGCATGCAAACAAGCCCGAAGAGCAGGAAAGAGCCATCAGTTAGACTGAAACCTTTTTACCCTTTATTTATCGAAGCAAAGGTTGGTGAACATACACAATTAAAAGCTGCACTCCTTTAACGTAAACAAACAGGGCATAGGATAAAAAACACAGAGGCATTCAGCAAAGCTCATCCTCAATAACTTTTTATCAGTTTTCATCAGATGATATGTTCGGTGCAGATGTTCAGCTGGTTGACCATGAACCATGAACCTGATTTGACAGAAGACAGGAAACTGAATAGCTGAAGTATGTCTCAAAAAAGCGGTTTCATTTTATAAATAGGCATTTTCAACAAAACTGATTTTCATCAGGAACCTCTTCTCAATCTCCTTTTACAAAATGACGCAATAGGGGCCCTTCAGCTATTATGGCCTGTTTTTTGTCAATAGCGTTCCCTTTTTTTTTTCATGGACACTTCAGAACAACATTCATCTGAGCCCGCAGCCACTAGATTTAGAAGAAAATAATACAATATGTCCCAGTGCACCTCTACTAACATGTTTTTTTTCACAAATCTATTGATTTACACCTAAACCAATAAAAAAAAATTTATATAGACTCAGTGTAATCTTTTGTTTTATTTTTTGATAGTAGGGGCCAAATGCCAATCATGACTTTCTATTGGATTTATTTAGTTGGCAGATAAACTTAGATGTGCTAATATGGATATACTGTCTGAATGAGGAGAATACTGTAGCTCGTGGAAGAAAATAATTAAATGCAGAAAAACAAGTCAGACTACTTCACTTCTAACAACTGCCAGTATAAGCCACATCCACTTACAGATACTTTTGTAACATAAACAGATACAAATACAGATAAATACAGTAGCTGTGTGGTTGCACAGTCACACTGGGAGTTGCCTGATTCAACCACATCAACTATTGTGGGCTGATGACTAAATCCACAGATGTTGTTTGAGTAGGACGGCAGGTTTAGCCCACCAGGTGCAGGACGAAGCACCACTGACCTCCCCTGTGGTCAAAATCTCAATTGCCTCCTTCTTTTAGGCAGCAGCTGCTCCGCACTTGTTAATAGCAGGAACCTTCTCCATTAGTGCCTCTCTGTTTCTGTCCTGTTGCATATATCGCTTTCTAATTTTATCACACATCCCCACATGCACAGCTTATTGATAAATATATTCATGTTCTGCTGCTGCCTGCCACTGCCAGTCAAGGCTGTTAGTCAACTTGATTTCTCTGAACAAGGCAACATGTCTGACCTGATTCCTGGTTTGTAAATGAACTTGGTTTTGTCATCACCGTCCCTCCAAGACTGTTCTTGATTTTCTAAATGTGCTTTCATTACCTCCTGCCACTCTTTCTCTCACATCTAACAAAATCCGGCACATCCATGATGAGAGCGTCCAGCTGGTATAATTTTGTTAAAGTGCTGATCTACAAGATTCTTGTTTCTCTTGATTTAACTAATGACAGTCAACAGTTTCTCACTGGGCACTCATCCAATATGTGTAAAGTGAAAAAGACAGTCAGTGTCATTGTCTTGGATCTGATAGCTCTCCTGGCCCCTTATATCCTTTGTTAACTTGTTAAGTGTAATAAGACTATTGCTCTTTGATCAACTGATTTATAATATAGTTGTCAGAATGTCAGAAAATACTGAAAAATGTTCAGCACTATTCCCCAGAACAAAATTGCTTGTTTTTGTCCAACCAACACTCCGAAACCTGAAGATTTCTTATTTTACAATCATAAAACAAAACCAGAAAATTCCTCACATTTGAGAAGCTGGGGTCAGCAAATGTTTTGCATTTTTGTTTGAAAAATGACTTAATGGAAGGTGAAAATTTAGTTTCAGTGTTTGATTTCTCACCTTGCTACAGTGAGGTAAAAGTGTTCCCTAGGGTGTGTCAGTAGACTGTGACATCACTGTTGGGTGTGGTTACAGGTGCAACACACTTGAAACTTTGAACCAAGAGGGACAGAGAAACGCAATGATGTTAAGTTACTTTTTAATCAGTTATCAAAAATCAGTTAATTTGTTGTTGATTCAGTATCGAATTAATGGACTAATCATTTTAGCGTTTATGTTAACAAAATTGTCAGGTTGGTCTTCAAAAATAATTAAACATTTTGGCAAGAAAGTAGCTGAGACGATCAATGCCACTCGTATATGTGTGAAGCTACAACTTGTCATTTTTACTCTCCAGTTTTTGTATTGATCAAATAAATTAAATATAATGTGTTAATTAATGAGCTTTAAAGGTGCTGGTAGGCAGATTTTGACACCTTCGGACAGAACGAGACTGGCTGTTTCCCTTTGTTTCCAGTCTTAATGCTAAGCTAACCTTGTCCTGGCTCAAGCTTGGTATTTACTGCGCAGACACAGGTGTAATATCCATGCTGTCATTTAACTGACTGCATAAAAAGGAATGTGTATTTCCCAAAATTTCAAACTATTGCTGTAAACCTGTGTGTGACATGCATGTGTGTGTTTTGTTTGTGTTTAGCATGCGCTATGTATGACTGTGTGTGTGTCTGAGTTTTTGTCAACGTGTGTGTGTGTGTCGCTGTTTGCCTGTGTATCTGTTGTTTCAACACTGATTCTTCACATCAAGCAGCCCACAGAGTTTTGTCAATACCGCTGGCTGGACTCCCCAACAACAAGCTCAATCCTCTCTGCTTATCTGCCGGCTCCACACTCACACTGCTCCATTGTCTGTGATGACACACCAGTTCTATCTCCATGATGGACCTTAATGCATCCCGACATCAGCGCAGGGCTTGAACAACCCAGATATTAATGCAAGACACTGTGGGTTGTCTACAGCGGCTCGTACATTGGATTTCTGTCGCTACTGTCACCTTAGCCTTTCTGATTCTCCTCAGCCCACCCAGGTGGTGCGAGCTGCATGGCGTAAATCCTGTCATGTACTATAGCTCATATTGTCTTGATACCTGGCTGTTGATCAGGTTCAAGTGAAGGTGGGAGAACGGAGCGTGAGCATACTGAAAGAGTTGTGAACATCGGAGGTGTGAGAATGTCTGGGACAATTTGTGTGTGAAAGTAGTTTTGTGTGGCATCTAACTCCTGCCTGTGTTTTGTGTATGTGTGTCTACAGATTAACCTCAGGGAGGTGGGGGCTCTACTTTCTCGGCTGCCCTGCACCTTCAGACAGGAGCTGACTGGGGTCGGAGCAAGACTGGAGAAATGTTGGAACTTTTGCAGCTTCCAGGGCATCAAGAGCACATAGACTGTGCTGGTGACACTTCTGGGACATGGAAGAAACAAGAGGTAGACAAAGCAACACATGTACACCCAGGATAGTCTAGAAATGTGGAAGAAGCCCACAGCTAATGGAGAGGCTGGGTTATAGCTGCCCAGACAAGAGCACAAATTATTCTCCACAAATCTCAGATCAGGAAAGGGTGGTGTGTAGGTGGCAGATAGATAAATATGCAGCTTTTTGTGATGCCAAATTAATTGGCAGCATCTCTATGGTGACCAAGAGGTGGATGTATCTCTATGGTGACGCTCACATCATCTCTCACTCTCACACTTTTTTTTTTTTTTTTTTTTTTACTAATGGGATTCAACGAAAAGTCCCTTCAGAAAGCCAGTCTCAGCAGAATCATGGGATTTACTACATGTTGCTCAGTGTACTGGCCCACCTGGACTAAAGGGATACACAGCAAAGTCACCAGGGTCGTTTTACAACCTCTAAACTCTGAGGGCAATGTAAGATAAATTCTTACATTTCATTGTACTTTCTGTGTATCATAAATGCACACAGGATGTATGCAGTGATCAGGTCAGTATGTAGCCCAGGGTGGGAACCTAAAATGCTGAAAATGTTAAAATGAAGAGGAATTTTTTTTTTTTATTTGATCTGAATTGAATCTGATCATACCAGTGATTTTTCTATTATTATAAATGAAAAAAGAACACATATCAGATCAGAAGACATTCACACAGTACCTTTTAGGTCTGGTTCATTTTACAAACACAGACCATTTCTTTGTGCGATCTAATTCTAAATTATTGAACTTGAACAAAAGCTTTTCTTCTGCTGCATAAGTGGTTATATTATCAGCCAACTATCCACGTACAATAATTTGTTTTCTCTGCTTTATTGTAGCACATTGTGAATGGAACTTCCTTTTGTTTGTCACTGGGCTCAAACAAAGTGTTTTTGTTTCGGGGAAATATATTCAAGCCACTCAATACAGGCAGTTAATACATGCTTGGAAAACACTCAGCTGAGCTAGTTGATACATTAATAGTGGAAAAACAATCCCGAACACGGCAGAAAAAGTGAAATGCATCTAAAATATGAGTTTCAGGTGGTTTGTTGGCTCACAAAAAAGATTTTACAGGAAGTAGCAGGAGAAACAGCAATACATGACAAAACATCTAAAGGCGATGACCTATGTTTATGTTTTATAACTATCCAATCTTCAGTCCATCTTCCTAGTTTCCTCTACAAAATTACATTTTTTCTGCAACGTACTTGTGAGTGCACATCTATCATCAGCCAAGCCTCATCTCACAGCAGAAGATGAGCTTCTACTGCCATCTACTGAAGGATTTTAACATTTTAACATTCCTCGCCTCAAAGGATGGCATTGTGCTGATGCTGTGTGTGATGGTATTAGAGCAGGTGCTGTCCTTTTACCTACAATATCAAAGATGGTAACATTATAATGCATGTTAAATATTTTTGCTGTGGCTTCAGAAAGTTTTTGTGACATTTCTTGTCAGTCCGAATATTCATAAGGACAAATTTAGGAATGTTTGCAAACTTGATAAAAAAATAAGTAAAAAAAAAAAAAGTTAGATCTCTCATTTACAAAACTATTCAGATCTTTTACAGTGGCGCTCCAAATTGTGATCGGGTACTTCCTGTTTGCTTTGATTATCCCAATGGTGTGTCTAGAACTTGACTTGAGTCCACGTGCGGCGAATTGAATTCATTGGACGTAGTTTGGAAAGGCACACCTCTGTGTATATAAGGTCCCTTAATCTACACTGCATGTCAGGACACAAACCAAACTACAGCCATGAAATCCAAGTAATTCTCTGTAGACCTCCATGATGACATTGCGGTGAGGCAAAGATCTGGACAAGGATATAAAACCATTTCTAAATCTTTTGAGTGTTCCCAGCAGCACAGTGGCTTCAATAATTGTGAAATGGTAGAAGTTTGGAGCCATCAGGACTTTACCTAGAGTGTGCCGTTTGGCCAAACTGAGTAATGTGGCAAGAAAGGCTTTGGTCATGTAGGTGACTAAGAACCCAATGGTCACACTAACTGAGCTTTAAGAAGTGCTCTGCAGACAGAAGGACGCCCTTCTCAGCAGCACTCCATCAATCAGGCCTTTATGATAACGTGGCTAGACAGAGGCCACTTTGAGTAAAAAGCATTTGACAGCCCGTTTGAAACATTTAATGGACTGAGACCATGATTCCTTGGTCTGATGAGACAAAAATTGAACCCTTTGAGCAGAACTCCAAACACTATGTCTGGCTGGATGCTTGGGATGCTTCTCAGCAGCAGGGACAGGGAGACTAGTGAGAATTGAGAGAAGGATGAATGCAGCCAAACACAAAGAGGTCCTTGAAAAAAACCTGCTCCAGAGTTCACACAACCTGAGAGCGAGCCGACGGTTCATCTTTCAGCACAGCAATGACCCAAAGCACAAAGCCAAGACAACGCTGGAGTGGCTTCTGACTGCCCTTGAGTGGAACAGCCAAAGCCCTGTCTTAAACCCCATAGACTATCCATGGAAAGACCTGGAGATGGCAGTTGACCGACGCTTCCCAACCAATTTGATGGAGCTTCAGATGATCTGTGAGGAAGAAAAGTGATAAACTACCCAAATCCAGGTGTGCAAAGCTTGTAGAGACTTAAAAAGGCTCAAAGTTGTAATTGCTTCCAAAGGGGCTTCGACAAAGCTCCGAATTAAGGGTCTTTTGTTAAGGAGAGATTTTAGTTTTTCAGTTTCTACTTTCATTTTTAGTCTACAAAACAATAAGTCAACAAATAAAAGTCAAGCAGAAGCTAATGGAAGGGATCTGAATACTAACTGAAACCACTGTATGTTGAGTAGGTTCAGTATTATGAGAAATGTTCATTCATTCATTTCCTTTAAAGGGCTTTATTCTTTTCACAAGTTTGATTGAATCCCAACAGTGCAATGCACAGAACCAGTTACATTTATAATGACAAACTTCATCATGTCATGTGTCTTCTCAAAATGAAAATACCAGTCTATCTCATCTGAGCAACTGTAACATGTATCATACAACATCTTGCTTTAGTGTCATTAATTAAAGGCTAACATCTGGCCCTCAGAAGCCCAAAGAACAGTGAGAAATTCCTTTTTTCACTCACTTACAGGATTAATGGATTTTCTACAGTGGTAAAATTATGTACACTGATTTGTGCCACATCCTTATTCACCTCATCGACATCACTTTAAACTCAGGTAGGACACCAGCCAAGAAGCTTTCTATTAAACAAGATGATGCTTAAATTAAATGACTTGAAAAAATGTCTCTGACATTAACTCATGCACCTGTCAGTTACCACAGATGTGTGTGTTTGTGTGTAAAAAAAGAGAAGCTAAACAGAGGAAACTCTGTTATGATTATATTGTTAAATGCAATAAAGATGTAGGAACTTTTACATATTAAAGTCAGCTACACTGACAGTAAGGTTGTGTTCAACAGTGAGAGAGGAAATGAGAGGTGTAAATGGTCATCCGGTCACCAGTAGAGTGCTTGCATTGAAATCTTGCAGTCCAAATGCATTTCATTCAGTTATTAACACAATTGTTGAGTTCTGAGTCTGTTTCCCTTCCGCTGGAGAAAATGAATCAGTTCATAGAGTTGCTCCGGTTTTCTACATGTGCTGTGCATCCATGATATCCAGATACTTGGCGTCGATTACTTTTGGAAGCAGGCTGGTCCTGAGATTACGCACAGAGATAACACATGATACAGTCACATGTATTATTTACATGGAAAAAACAAAATACCAGTTTAGACAGTGTTTAAACAACCACAAAACAACTACCACACATTAGCAACTCTCAGCTTTCAGATTATTTATTTAACAGCTCTAAAAATACTTAAAGCTGAATAAATCTAGTGGAGGAAAAAAATTAATAAAATTTATACTGAAATGAAGTATTAAGCGGCATGAGATGGAAATACTCCAAGTACTGTACAAGTACCTCATGATTGTACTTACTTGAGTAAATGTACTTAGTGCGTTTCACCTCTGACAATTAAATAATTACACCATGATCTACAATGTGAGTGTAATGCAAGACCCTAGGAAACCCTTTTTGTGCTATACTCCTTAAAGGGATAGTTCAGCAATTTAATATTTCACGTCTATAGGTTTGGGGACTTGAGATTTATTCAAAATGAATGGTTGATGCAGTAGAGTCGGAGACCCCGACTCTCTTCAGTTTAATGCAACCTGACAGAGTCTCTCTACAGACTCTTCCTGACCGATAAACAGCGACCCGTTTCAAACTGCACTCCCACGATTTGTATCACGGCTTTTCCATTTAAAAATTTCTCCCAACCTCAAGCTGAGGTAACACTGATGTTATCACTTAGGGTATTTTCTCAGACCCTTTTGAAAGCTTCCCCAAAGCCACATAATGCATTATCTAACTGGGTCTACACTGACAGTACCCCCTGTGAATAGATCAGTGGAGTGTCCCTTTCAAAACAGCTCAGCATGAATGTCAGATTAATGTCAGTTCTGTGCAGACATTGTAGTATGTGTTGTTTTCCCTGGTCTCACTCTGCCCCCTGTTGGTGTGGGTCAACTCACCTGACAGGGACAAGCAGGATCATGAGAAGGGGGAAGACCATCTTCATGTAGGGCAGAGGATACATCCCAAAGGCACACAGGATGATCAGTTGGATCATCTGCAGCCCTGTAAAGTAGTGGACCTTCCTCTGAGGCACACGGCGGATGTAGTGGGTGGGAGGATACGATGTCTAGACAGAGAAGTGGAAAAGTAATATGGTTAAAAAGATGCTTTAAGTGACATTTTCCTTTATAATAAGTTTTACTAAACTAAATGTGGAGTGTCCAAAGTGTATTAGAACTGTAAGAGAAAGAATTTGATGTAAAAATACACCTGTTGTTACTAATTTCGCTGTGTCTTAATAATTTTGCCATTTGTTCAAATTCAGATTTTTTTTGGAAGTGTGTTTCTGCCACCATCACAAAAATATTCTAATTTTTATCAGCTGCTCTTCATATTGTGACCAGATACTTTTCATTATTATCGTGTTACTAATATGACATATTTTCTACTCATTTCACTCGCTCCACAAACCCTGCCACCATGTGTAGTTTAATTGACAACTATTAAACAAGAGCAAGACAAAAGAGATACAAACAGACATACTGACTATTAGCAAACAGAGCAACCAATCACACCACAGTGTCTTCATTTCCTTCTTGCTCACCTGTTCCTTAAGCAGCAGGGCCATGCGGTCCACCATCTGGTTCCCATCAAGTGAAGTGGCTGCGATGTAGAGGAAGAGGCCATAGAGGACGGGCTTGGGGATCCACTGCAGAGGAATGGGCAGCATGAAGGCAGACAGGCCGATCAGGATGTTGGCCACCAGTGAGGTCAGACGTGTTTCCTTCACACTGACGATACTGTAGGACACACAGGCAGAGAAAAGTGCACTTATTATGTGATAAAAGAGCATGTATTTCATACCGTAGAGCAGAGGTTGCCAACCTTTTTTAGCTTTTGACCCCTTCAAATGGAGCAGTGGCTATTTTAAACCCTAATCACAGGTTATGGCCTTAGTGTGTCCACATGACTGTCAACCAAACAGTGATTTTTCCTTCTTAGATTGTTTTGTAAGTGAAATTCATTCTTTCTTATCCATGTAATTATCTTGTGACCCCATAGATGTATCTTGCTGATAAAGATTACTGTGTGTGATATGGTCAAAAGCTCCAGAATCTGTGAGTACGTGGGCCTTGAGTTGAGGTTGCTTTGTTAACTGCTGTTTCCAAGGTCAAGCATGAACTGTCAAACTCAACTATGTTGTTTTCAGTGGAGCTCATAGATTGAATTCAAATATTTTTTATAATTAGTTTTGAAATAGATGCAGCAAAAGCATCACAAACTACACTTTATTGATAAGGTCACTTCACTAAATAACTGTTTAGTTCTTTTGTTCAGTATCTTACAAAACCTCCAAAGAGAGGCTGAAAAAGGGTGCAGACACACCGGTGTCTAGCTGCTGTCTTTCAACACCCTACTTGCTTTTTGTCCTTGTTTTAACTTTACTCACGTCGTGTAGAGGTGTCCGTTCTCTACGTGCTGTTCCACTTTGGCCAGTTGACGGGCGTGCAGGGAGGAATGTGGGAAGGCTGCGTGCATCCATGGCAACCCCAGACAGGACATGAGGATGTTGATGAAGCCAGTCAGCATTAAGTCCCAGTGGAACGCTGTGCCTTTTAGCAACCTGGTACAGACGTTCACAGACACGAGCTTCAAGTGGTTTGTCAATGAAAGACAGCCGCAGTACTTCTATTCTTATTCATGAGCTATAACTGGATCCGTTTGCCAGTACAAATGGACGTGAAGATACAATAGAGCCACTGAGATATTTATAAAATAAACAACAATTGCTATAAAAAAATATATTACAGCACAATTCGTGTTAAATTTGTTGTCATTGATTTGCCAATATGAAATAGGGGTCTTACTTGTGTTCTGGTACGTGTGTGAGGGAGATGACGATGTTCTGGTCGATAAAGATGAGCAATGCGAGTAGAAAACCCAGCCCGACTGCGCTCAGTGTGTTCATTCCTGACAGCTTTTCAAAAGGAGGGAAGTTGAAGATTGGGCCATCGTGGACACTGAAAACAGGGACTGGAACGGGAGATTTATAGAAAACAGAAAACTAAATAGAAACATCTCAAATAGAGTTTGAATACATTTTTAAGTTACAAAAAATAAAGATGAACCTACGATGATAAAAGAAATGCCTGAATAGTAATCTCTCCTGCTAGTACACTTTGTATTTTTTTTAAACAGTATTTCAAATACCCACTGTCCTTGACCTGCATTGAATGAGAACACACACTGGGTTGATAGCTCAGTGGAAACAAATATTTCCCTTCAAAAGAGGATTTATGAACAGTGTAAGGTTTTCTGCACCAAGGTTGTGACTTTAAATCTCAAGGGTACTCTTCTATCAATTCTTTTATTTTGAAACCTCTGTACTCACGCTGTATGTCAAGGAAAAGGTAGGAGCCAATGAAGGAGAATATCACCACAGAGATAGGCAAAGCACAGTCAGACACCACCTCTCTGATCTTGTCATTCAGATACGGGCTATGGGAAAACAAAGAGACGCTTATTTCAGTTTTTTGCAACTGTGATGTAATAAATTTTACAAGTTTTACTACAGTATTTACAATAGGTATTCTCATTGTTTGAAATATTATCCATGTCAAGTACTGCAAGTTTGCCACTGAAGGGAAAGAACAATGACATCCCAGGAGTCAGACATGGGAATACAGATCGTCAGAGTCACATTTATCTACCTCATGTATTACATTATTATATCTGAATGGGGAAAATCATTGTACCTGATTTGTAACCTTCTGTCTGACTCCTAGGATGTGATTTCTTTTGTTTTGTTCTTATCTTTATATAAGTTATATGCATAAATATGCAGCTACTACAGGCAGAGGTAGAAAGTAACTAATTACAGTTACTCAAGCACTGTAGTCTAATTTTAACGTATTTCCATCTTACACTACTTTATAATTAAACTCAGTGGTGGTCGAAGTGTTCAGGTCCTTTACTGAAGTAAAAGTAGTAGTCCGACAGTATGTGTAAGTCCTGCACTCTGAATTTTACGACAGGAAAAGTGCATAAATATTATCAGCAAAATGTACTCCATGTATGAAACTACAGTGCGAGTACTCACTTCACAGATTTTCTCTGTCAGAGTTACTGTATATTATAAAACTATTGGACTATCGTTACTGGTGCATCAACATGTAAGCAGCATTTCAAGGTAACCGGCTGAGCTGGAGCTGATTTTAACTTTTCTATACTGTTGAGTGGTTGTGTTTGCTATTTAATAAAGCATTGTACGCTTGTTATTGTTGTTTTATTAAAATCTGAAACTCAATTAATTAGTAACTACAGCTGTCAAGTAAATGAAGTGGAACAAAAAGTAAAAAATTCTCTTCTTAGATTTAGATGAGTATAACTACTCAAATGAAGTACAAGCACATAAAGTACAATACTGGAGTAAGTAGTTATTTTCCACCAGTTCTCACACTGTATTTCAAAGGGGAATATTGTACTTTTTATTCTGCCACAGTCGTCTGAGAGTCGTCTGTAGTTCCTAGTTACATTTCAGATTAAGATTTTACATTCAAAACAAATTAATGGTTGAGAAAATATGATGCATTATTATATGATAAACTGCCCCAACAGTGTGTTCAGTATTTATAATTAGAGGGACTTTTACATTTGAGACTCTTTAATGTTCTAATAGATTCCTTTAAATTTAATTTTATTCACTGTTTCCCAAAAGATGTTCTTGAAAATGTTTGAAATTGTTCGAAATTCACAGAATGAGTTTCTTATGACCGGCTTACAGGCTGTAAGTACAGTTTATGGATAATGCTGCTTTCAAAGCCTGACTTTCTACTTGGGATAATGTGCTAATTTTACACTGTCGCACTGCTGCTTTCACTTAAGTAAAAGTAAAGAAAATTGTGATTGCTGTCTTGCAGAGAGTTAGATGAGAACATGGACACTGCTGTCATGTTTGTTTGGTGAATATGAAGCTATAGCCAGCAGCTCTTCAGCTTAGTGTAGCAGACAGAGTTCTTAGCCAGGGACACTGACCTCCTTAATATTAGTCATACTGATATTCGTGTCATCAATCTTCCCATTAACTTCTGTCACGAAAGGAAGCACATTTCCAAAAATGAGTAAGTATTCCTTTAAGGTATAGTAAGTGAACATACCTCCTCTTAATAAGGTAGAGGGCGTAACCCAGCCACAGAGTCCCCAACATGAGCAGCAGACAGAGGATGGGCCTTTCTCTTGTGCACAGCACCAAAGACTCAGGCAGGAAGACTGACGCGTGTCCTTCAGCATGTCCCGCCAGAGAACCAGTCTCATTATGATGCCCGAGCGTGTTTCCTGTCTGGTTCTTTGTCATCTCCAGAATCTCATTTATCTGCTGAAGCACCAACGTGCTGTTAGTGGTTGCTAGTATGGGCCCTTGGTAGAAGTGCTCAAAAACTGGCAAGAGGGAGTAAAGAGGGAGGAATAGGTGATTACACTGGGCAATGACTAGAAAGCTCAACATGAGTGTATTTAATCTCACTTGTAACATAATCTACAGTACTTGTTTAGTTTTAAGAATATAATATAAAAACAACACCTTTATGTCCATTTCACACTACACTGGGTTTCCTCATACATGTCATAGAACCTCATTAATATAATTCTCTTTTACGTTGCCATCCTCAGTGTATTTCCAGGCAATGTTCAGCCTTTTGAGTAGTGCACTGTATTCAAGCTTTGCTCAGTTTGTTGAGTTTGGCGGAAAACTACAGCAGCCTGAGGTTGAAAGAGAAAGGCAGAAAGCTCTAAAGAATCCACCATATGCTCATTCATTTATTTACTCTCTTCTGATAAGCCCTTGTGAAAAAGCTCTAAACAGACGCAATGTGAAAGACTCAACCATATTAAAATTACAACACAACACACAGGGGGGTCTAGTTTGATTTTATGCTTGTCTTTCCTCTGAAGACTCCATGATGGATATGTGTATTTGCTGGGCTACATTAACAGTAAAAGATGACAGACAGGATGTTTCCCCTGCAGTGTGGAGGCATAGCTTTGCTGCAGAAGCATTCAAAACCTGTTAAGTGTAATCCGACCTTGGCTTGACTCACTTTTAATGGTGCCTTTCACTGCATCCCCGACAAATGCTATGGAGATGAACAATGCAATGACTTCTTCTGTTGAGCTGGGAGATAATGGAAATAAAAGAAGCATGGCGTGATCACTCATGTTATATTCAAACAGTTTTTTTTTTATACAGGCACAGACATAACAGTGCTTTAAAGTCAAAATGATGGCTGAAATAGCAGTGGTGTACATTAAACAATATTAATGATTATGGCTGAAAACAGAACGTCTTAACACGTGTCTTATCAGTGGCCTCAGCGCGCGGCCACACGGTTCAGTGCTTGCTTACATATATTACAAGTATGGGGGTTTCTGTCTGTGATATGTCATAGTAACAAATGTCTGAGAGTGGTGTTGTGTATTCACCGTTTGAAGAGTTTCATCAGCAGGCTGACATTGAATAAACCTCCGAGGATGAGGAACAAACTGTTCCATAAACCGATGCAGGCGTAGAAAGCATCGAAGTCAAGGTCGTAGTCATCGCAGATGCCCCTGATGACTATAAAACATAAAGACACAAACACAATCTCATCACTAATAGCAGTGTCACAGTAGATTTACTTCTACACTACTACCACATTGTTTAATCAACCATTGTTCTGGATGCTATTGTAAATATCCACTTACAGGTAGAAGGAGAGAGCGCCTAAGCAGGTCTTCTTCGTCTGATGAAATCTCTTACTAATTACAGCTATAAGTTAAACTGAATCTGATGCAGCAAATGCAACACGGTTCGAAGGTTTAAAGCTGCATTAAACAATTTTTGCCCACCAGATAAAAACAAATTGTGCTTGCACACACAACCCTGACAAATTACTGGTTTATACAGCTATTATGAATAACACGTCAGCAGACAGATGCTTTAATACACATCCAGTAGACATAGAACAACATTCTCATTCATTTAAAGGCCGAGTTTTTTGAGACGTGATGAATTCAAATTCAGTATTCACTTCCCAGCCATCAGCCATTTGTTGCGCAGCACTGCATGTACAGGGGGTTTATAACAGCTGCCTGCCGCAGTTGGAAATGATGTTGATGAGCAGCACGACAGAACTGTACAGGAAATATGTTGTTAAACCAAACAAAAAAACAAGCCGAAAGTTGCTAAGACTCTGCAGAGCTGCAGATTTGGGTCATGATTCTCTGTTGATTCATCTTTGTCAGCGACATTTGATTAAATGTTAATGCGAATCTATTAAATGCTCAAGCACCATCAGAAAACCAAGGGAGGTGGATGGAGGCTACATTGAGTGACCTGTTGGGTGATCTCCCTTTAGTTTTTTGATGCTGACTAATGATGAGCCTCAAATTTGAATTGAATTGCATATAAAATTGATTCCTTTAGTGTTTTTTGGGGAAACTAATACATCTCAATGCATTAGAAATGTATTACCCATTAGCAAATAAAATAACCTTTTACAACACACACCACTTATGAAGATGGCCAGTGGTGCAGTGGTCAGTGGAATGACAAGCGGTGAGCCAGCAAACAAAGAATAGATAACTCCTCCAATGCTCTGGCCAACAATGGTCTTCTGAACATCTGTCAAAAAAGACAAAACAAACTAAAGTTAAAGGTGTTGTTGAAAGTTGTTTGACACAGCTCTGCATCACATTGTACTGCTTTGTTTTCTTTCTCCAGCCTTGCTCACATACTTGTTAAATGAAATAGTTGTATAATACAGTTGTAGGATGGATGTTGCAGTTTAAGACAATAAAGACCGATGTCCGTACCTATCTCTCCTCTTGTGCTTTCATCGTTCAATGAGCCAAAGGCAATAGCAGGCAGTAGAATGGCAATGTAGAGGAAAATAGCAGTGGTGGTGTACTTCAGCAGACAGCGGTCCTTGCCAGTTATACCTTGATGGATTATTTAAAGGGTTATTAAAGATTTAACAACCAACATAAAGTGTATGGCTTTAAATAAGACATTTTACGATTTTGTAGCAGTAACAAATCAGCCAAACAGACATATGCCCACTTTAGGCAGCAGGATTACAAGATATTGTTAATACCATCTGTGAAGTCTGACGGGTAGAGGGGGAGTCTGCGACGGAGGTCATCATAAACACCTTTACCGGCTTTGAAGAAATCTTTGCACTGTGAGGAAAATGACAGAATTTAGTCAGGGCCACTGAGAAGCGTCAGACAGTGTGAAGGACTGTACTTAGTTCAGGGAGCAATACTTAGTCACATAGTAAAAACTCAAGTGGTGTGACCAGTTGGAGAGCTCTCTAATGGAAGCATAGAATCAAAGAATTTTCATCTTTTGTCAGTGCGCTTAAATTCGCATAAATTTGTGTCATGATGAGCGCAGGAGCATCACATCCAGTAACTGGTGGAACAGCATTGATAGAGGCCTCCTCCCACCACCATAGAGCAAGTGTTACAACAAAGTAGACAACTTTGCTTTGTCCTTACGGTACAAGATTTAATCAGGGTAATAAGATTGCGTCAGACGGTTGTCATGTGCTTTGAAAGTGCACGGCACCTAACTAAGAATTAGAGTGCATCAGCCGAACCTTCAAATCCAAACTGGTCCATTACAAAAAGCTCCACTTAACATTCTTGTCCTGATTTTCATACAGTACATCATTCCAAATTTGTGGTAATGAAAACATCAAAGTTAAGACTGGCTGAGCTGACACTAAGTCGAGGGAGCTTCAACTTTTTTGCTGGAGTAGAGAGTCTGCTGGAATCAGTATTAAGACCCCTGCTGTGCTGACGCAGCGGTCCCATTGATGTGACTGTGGGACCTTTTTCCTCCCATAGTGCTGAAGGTGGTTTGAGCACAACCTTATGCTGAAAAATTCATCTGACTTTAACTTTTAAAATTCATTTAAAAATGCATTCATTATCATACATTTGAATGAGTTTAATAAATAATTTTTAAAACCGGCATATATTTCCTGTTTTTGCGTCATACAATTTTGGACTCGCAGATTAGGTTAAGAGCTTGTCGTGGCGGCAGCGAACCTACACTTACATGTTGTTTTCAAACATCAGGTGTAGCCACAACCTTTTACAACCTAAATACATGATGCTTTTTGTGTCGGGCCGTATTTGGCTGTTCCCTCTTCTCCAGCCCACTGCAGAACACACACACACATTTCCTCTTAATTTAAACACTGCACATAATGAAGCACTTTTATCATTACATGGAGCTGCACACATTCTGCTGCCAGCACCATGGCCGACTTGGCAGCTTTTTCTAGTCTGTTGCCCAGCTGCTTCTCATTCCACCGGCCTGACTGATAGAGTGTGGAAACAGGATAATCAGATAATCAGACTCAACTACTTTACTGCACCGCATCTTTATGTGCCTGGATGGAGTGGGAAAACACCAGGGTGGTCTCCACATGTGCTTAACAGTCAGTAGAGTATAAATGTTGGTTTTTCCAAGTGAGTACGTTTTGTTAGGTAGAGTTGTATTTCCGTATTGTATATTAGCTTTTCTAGGTAAATGCTTTTTGGCATCACCATTGTTCTTATATGACTTACTGCACATGTTATATTAACTTGAATGAATTTAGCACTGAGCCAATATGTCTATTTTACATCAGCAACTTTCCCTCTTCTTTCACACCTTAAGAGATTTGCCTCTACGTGGATCTGAATCCTCCACTTCCTCTACGACCGGCTTCTCGCTGACTATAGAGAGCTGCTGTCGCTGGTAGACCAGCTCCTGTTTGAACTCCTCCTGGGTCTTGGCCTCCAGAAGCTTCTGTCTGAAGGAAATGTCAGAGAACATCGTGGCAAATGTTCTACCCAGTTCGACGGCAGTCTTGGTGCTTTTCTGAAAAGGTATGATGAGAAAATTAAAGAGATATGTTTTTTTAACTTACATTCTAAGTATCAGTCTCAGTCAATTTCTGGAATAGCTCAGACGCGCTGGCTGGGAGATTCAATACAGCTTTTAAGTTTCATGATCTCACAGATTTGTAAACATTTGGTGGCAGATGTGCTCAGTGTTACAGAAAGCATGTGGGTAAAGGTGACGGAGCCAGATCCAAACCTCAAACCAAAGTCATGCAGTCTCCCAGAATGCACTTGAGTACAGCTAATTGTTTTAATTATTAATTAATCTGCTGAACTTTCATTAGCTCCGTTCTAACTTGTCCAACAATAGTGTAAGATGCTCATAACAAGCAGCTACATGCCATCAAATTAACGTTTTTTACTAAGGAACACAGAATCCAAAGATATTCAGTTTATTATCACTATTTTCTGTAGTTCAACTAATTATTTTCAGCTACCAACAGAAGAAAAAATGTTTTGAATAGAATTACTGTTCTGGGAGGGGCCAGGATAAGGATGACGTAGCGAGCCTCGCAGCAGTTGACTCCCCAGTTCTGCGTCCTCTCCAGGCGGGCGACACAGACGTGACGTCTCTGCAGGCTCCTCAAATTGGAGCTGAGTTGATAGAAAAAATATTTATTTTGAATTGATGATGCATAAATGATTGATTGTGCGGCATTCTGTATTGGCAGGTATAAGTCAAAGACTCCCCTACACATTACTTTTCCATGAATAGAGTTTTTGTGTTTTTTGCCCTTGTTCTGGCAACTGAACTCAGGAGGGAAATCACCACAAACTACTGATGTGGAATCTTAAAGAACTGGTTAAAATAGCTCTATTTCACAGCAATATTATTGGAGGTAAACTCACAGAATACAAAGCCAAGACTGCTGGTATCGAATGCCAGTGGAGGTAGCAGTCACACCCTGAATGGTCTCTGACAGAAGGTGAACTGTGAAGCATAAAAATGCAGTGATCAGCCAGAAAAGCTTTACTTTTGATATGTCAAGCAGCCTTTCAAACACACACTTCATGTAAAGGTGTTTTCAAATGTACTTCTAAAATGTTTTGCTCACCATTGAACTCCTTTCCTCCAGCGTCTGTGAACAATGAGTTCATGACCTCATCCACGTCACAGCTCCCGAGGCCGTCCTCCACCACATGGGTTAACATTCGCCTCAGGACCTCGTCCAGAGTGGCAGCTTTCTCGTCCAAAAGGATGCTTGCCTGGGCCAGGAAGCTGTCCAGGTCTCTGTGGGCTCGCACTTCCTCCTGGAAGTTCATCGGCTTCACATACTGGTGAGAGCCAAGAACAAGGGGAATTTGATTGATGGTGTAATTATGTCCTGGTGCAAATAGGTGAAATGTTAAAAGCTCGCTTTCTGATTTTGTCCGGTGCCCAGCAGTCGCTCTAAACCCCCACATTCCTCCCAGCGCAAAACTGATGCTTTAAAATGTAGCACAGTTCTCATTTAGTAACAGTGGTGCTGGGAGCCATAACAAAACCAAACCAACATACAGTTGATGGAGCGGTTCAAAAAAACAGCAAAGTCTTTTGTGGGCCAGATATTCAGTGGTAAAAAATGTACAAGAAGCTGTAAAATGCAGCTGTTCTGCATGAATGATTATGGCATAACACATAAATGAAAAGTCTTACTTTTCTTGTTGTATTTAAAAGCCCAAATCCTGCGCCCTCGGGATCTGCAAATAATAAAAGAGAGAAACACAAGGAAATAAAACAACTAAATATTTACTTGCACACACTGTTTGATTCTTCAACACCATATCTCTGCCCTGATCCCTACTGTATCATTTCTTTGTATTTTTGAAGTTATCAATGGCACTAACTAAAGTATAGTAGTAGTTCTCTTGCGAATAACAGTTAATAGGGAGCACTAGCTGCCAGTTCATGTCCATGAAGTTCATGTCTCAGTTACCCTGGCTCAGTGAATCGGAGCTGGCACTCACGATTTCCTAATTGCAGAGGCTGCAAATTATTCTCAGACGATGAAAGTCACTAGAGTACGAAACAACCTAATAGCCAATCACTGTGATGTTGTTAATCTGAATAGTTGAATGATGGAGTTTTATATTTATTCTTAGAACAAATTGCACACATGTTTAAGCATAATATGTAGCAACACACACACACACACACACACACACACACCAGAAAGACCGATCTGGATCTGGTTTTCATAGATGTGGCCCTTGTGAGTGACAGGCAATTCTTGCCCACAATCCTCCTGTTCCCCATCCTGCAGCTCTGTGGATAAAGCATAAATGTTTATCTGTTACATACAGCGCTGTAGATTCAACTGAGTACTTTCTATGTCAGGATAACTGCTTTGTGCTTTGTTCAAATTCACTTTACAACAAAGTGAACCACATAAAATAAACAGCAATAATAAAGGCCATTTTGCAGCCTCAGTCGTTGCCTGACTGCGATAAGCCACACTGAGATAAAAATGTTCTTTGTGTCAAGGTTATGATGCTATGCTAGCCACATTAACAGTGTCTCCAGTAAGGGACAATTTATTTTGCCCTCCCACCACTCTGCCATCTGTTGACAAGCACACAGCAAGAGGGAGGGAGAGAAGCACAATAAAAAAAAAACCTTAAACCAGACATGCAGCAATATAACAATAGCAGCCCCTCGTAAATTCCTTCATTGTATAGAAGATAAATATGACTGTGAGTTTTATGAACTGAGAGGAACCAGCCGCAGAATTAGAGAATTAACCTTAACCCTTCATGAGCAAAGCTTGGAGCTATGAATATTCCCTCTTCCCATCATTGACTCAGAGATCATCTGCTTCGTTATTTACCCATTAATTAACCTCTCAACACTCAGCGATGGGACTTGCTGTGCTCACCAGCATGTGAAATGGGTCATCAGTGAGCAGCAAGAAACGTTGCCATTAGCATAAATAACTGCTGCAATAAATTAACGTGTGTTATCTCCAGGTCCCTAAAGGGGGAAAAAAATTATTTATGTTTGCAATGCCGATCATATGAAGTACATAAAGGAGCAGGATCCATGCTGAGAAATGCAAGTAAGTTAGATATGTGTTACTGCAGCTACGCACCCATCTCTTGGAAAACGTATCCATTCTTGGACCTCCCTGTGGATGGAGCTTCTGTGGGGGAGAAAAGACAAAAATGATATTTATTGACTTGCTAAAGTACCAGCCACATTATGGAAAGGGTAGAGTCTTATAAAATGCAATCAGTTACTCTTGCAGAATAAAGAAAAGTCAGAATTTTGTCAATTAATAGTTTTGGCTTTTAAACAGTAAATGGACTTTTCACCACTTGGAGGCAGCACAACAAGCTGTAAAATCAATGCTGATATATTATCACCTTATAAATCTGACGTGGCGAACATGTTGGCAAACATTGGTTTATTTACACATGGAGCAGATTCTGAGCAACATTAGCATTCGTCTGGAGTCGTTGCTAAATGGTAATGAGTATTCAGAGATTTATTAATGAAAACAGCTTCCTGCTGCATCTGGAAGCAACACAGATGAGGGCAGTGAGATAAACCCAAACAGTCAATTTGCAGGGGCCGTTTAACCAAAACAATGTGCTAAAAGATGCTAAAAAAGAGCTAATTTGTGGGTTTGTCACTACGAGCGGCCTCTGTCACATTAATATAAAATTATTGATTATTGCAGCTTTAATTTTGAGATTTAATCCACAACCCAAATCCATGTTCTGTCCTTATCATCCTCTGTACAATGTGACAGCAGAGGTGATGTGAGATCGGGGGGGGGTTTATCAACCTGGGAGGAGTGTTGTGTGCTTCACTGTTAAAATCATACATATGGTGAGTATTTATGTGGCTGATTCCGGGATTTTTTGACTCCGTATTCATTTGACTTTTAGGTCCCACCACTTTTTTTTCTGGCACTGTGAAGAAGCCTTTCACAGTGAAACCACACAATTTAAAATATATATATATATATATATTATGTCCATAGTTGAGAGTCAACAGTAGAGAGATGGGAAAAGAAATACAAGTCAAGTCAAGACAAGCATATTGCTTTAAACCCTTAGCCCACCAAGCCACACTAACACCATGACATTTTAAATATTAGCACATGAATGAAAGCACTCAAATCCCTCCATTGCAGTACTGCTGTTTAATATGTTTTCATGGAGATGTTTGACTCAGTTAAATTGACCAGCACATGGTGATAAAACTGTGTGAAACTGGACTCCATGTGGACTGACACAGTTTGACCCTGTTGATTCTTCTACTTTACAACTTTGCGTGACAAAAACAGTCTGCTTTCACCAGCAGGTTTCTAGCCTGCAGGAAAATATCTACTCCTGTCACACATGGAGATTTGTAATCAGAAATTAAATTTTAAAACTAAAAAGCTGTTTGTTTGTTTGTTGACTCTCATCAGACCTTAAGGACCTTTAAACCTTTAAAGTGACGTGACACTTTATATGGTGTAAATTAAAGACAGTAGATGCCATATGGTGATACTGAAAAAGACAATAAAATGTAACAACCCATTCACTCTCAGTTACAACAAAAATCTGACACCAGCTGTGTCTGATGTTTGTATAGGCGGTCATGTGTCTGTGAGACACTGCTGCAGCTATACGGATGAGCTTTTCCTTGCCTGAGGCAGAGTTTGGCTCCAGGGGCTCCCGGGCAAGGCTATATCTCAAAGCAGATTAAACGAAACATTCCCAGGCCTCCCCCTCTTCACAGGATTCGGTACAGACAACAGGGTGCCTCACAGCTTGTGCAATGAGCTGTTTGTACCGGAGCCGGGTGTGGGGAGCATGATTTAGTCTGCTTTATGGTCTTGTCTCATAAAGACAAATGTCAAGTTTATTGTAAATCCTCTTGACTGTATCTTATCAGCACCGGGATCGACGTTAGAGGCTGACTCTCATCAGGTCCAGCAGTAAAACCCCCGTGAAGGCATAAATGACATTTGTGCTTCAAAAATTGACAGGAGAGTTAGTGTGGGAACATTCACCTGTTCTTCTCTACCCATCACAGTTCAGTCTGTACTGACTGCTACAGTAAAATCTGTCAGACATGATATTTTACAGTCTTTCTGCAGGTCAGTGGGTTACCGTGGCTCATGCCTGTGGGTTTCCCCTGGCCGGCGGGCTAACTTCCTCATGCTTACGGTGCAGTCTGATGGTGTTGACAGTGACAGGAGTATAAGTCAAGCCTTGCATTTTCCCACAAGGTGCAACTTTGACACTGAAGCTAATCCTAAAAATAGTCTGTTTTCCAACCCCTTGGCCCTGTTTGTTCTCTACTGCAGAACAGCTTTTGGTGAATGTTGTGATGCAATTCCAGATTTTATATGGTTTGTATACATTCATTTATCCAATCAAATGTGATTTGAGGTGACAGCTCTTCATATAAAGCATCTCTTCACCACTAGCTCTTGGGTTATAGTAGCTCGCAAAGCAATGCAATGGGTTAGATGTGTGTATTTGGATCTCAGTCAGCAAAAACGTAACTGTTTACGTTCCCAAAAAAGCACGGTCACACTATAATTTATTCATTTCTCCCTTATCCTCCTCTTGAGCTGACTTAAAGCCTAAGGGGTGTTTTATTAATCCCTGCCATCCTGCTATCTGTTGGCAGAGGATGTCCTTGAGCAATAGGAAACAGAAGAATCCTTGTTGGGTCTTTGGAAACAACTGCTCCGAGCTACAAAGCTGAAAACTCTGTTGAACTGTTGAACTGTGCGAGGTCAAACTGGCAGACAGGAGACAGGACATGGTGTCCATAAAAGTAAGGTGTCATTGAAGCTTTTCTTTTGAATATTAGGATCTGCTTTTCAATTTTGTGCTTTGTAATAAAACTGTTTTGTGCTACAAAATATTTTAAACTTTTATATCTACTGCTAAAGCTCTGTCAATCTTATCAAGACCCAGTTTGACCATGGTGGTTGCACACAGCTGTATCATCAAAAGTGTATACACTGTAGGTCACAATGTACACATTCATTTATTGAAATAAAGCAAATAACAGGAAGGAGGAACCACAGCTCATTCCACTCCAACACCTCAAAGACGGCCTGATGTTTGTTTAAACACCATGGTGGATATGATCACTGGACCAACAGTAACCGCAGTCACACAAGTCATTCTTTACTAGCCAAAGTACATGTCTTTGCTTTTTTCATTTAGACATTAAATATGTTTGTGTGACATATGGTACTAATCCTCTGAGAGGCTGATGTGTTTCAAAAAGAAAGCAAAGCAAAATCTATAGCACAGCAGTGGAGATTAAATGTGTTTGATGTTAAAATCAGAACAAAACAATAACATGTATATGTAGCATATACATACATAAACATGCACGCATACAAGCAACCAGCCCAGTCTGAAAACAGGAAGGAAACACTGTTAATGTTGGAGCACATCTAATGTAATTTGCCAAGGCATTCAAACAGCCCAACAATTAAAAGGCCGGAGTCAGACGACGTGCTGAATGACTAAGTTAGAGAGGTGTTGTGAGTATAATCAGCTCTGAAACTAACTGGTAGCCAATGCAGAGAGGTAAGGTATGATGTGGTCAAAATCTGTTTTTACCTGTTAGGATTCTGGCAACAGCATTTTTGATTAGCTGTATCTGCCCACTGTCTTTAGGTAGACCAGTGATGACAAGAAATAAATGCATGTGCAAGTTTTTTTGCATCTGCCTGAGTCAAGAAGTCTTTTTTTTCTCTAGATAGTCTTTAAATGACAAAAGCAGTTGAGGTTGGCAAGTGTTTATGTCGTTTAACCAGTGATTTGACAGGGTTTAAGTGTCCTGGGGACAGGTGTAACTGTGTGTCACCGGCATAGTGATGATAGCATTATGTGGCCAAAAGGTAACGCACACAGACTTAAGAGCAGTGGACCAAGTATTGACCCCTGAGGGACATTTTTAGAGACAAAGTTCCCAAGAGACACCAAAACTTTTTGTCCCTTTAAATAGGGTGCAACACACTCAAGTACTGAAAGTCATATCCACTTCTCAAGCCTCTCAATTAAAATGTTACACTGCACTCAAATTTAATAATACCAACATAGAAACTTTACTATTGTCACTGTTAGCTCATAAATCATGAATTACCTCAAGAAGTTTCAGTACTGTGGCTGTCTCTGAAACCTGACTGAAATGTGTCAGATTGCAAAAAGCTCTCTGTAGTTACAACATCAGTGCACAGGCAACTTTAATTTTAATTTTAAAATATGCAGTGTGGATATAGAGCTGGTGAATCTGCAGAGGTTCTTTACCACCTTTCTGAGATTTTCCAAAGTGATAGCAGAGCAGGTGGACTGACCAGCAGTACATTGAGAAGGGGCAATGAGGGGCAATTCTTGTGCAGCGTCTATGACGACCGAATTGTAACTGAAATCACATTATCATCAGCTTCAACCAGAGAATGCCTTAAACAAGAGTGGAAAGATTAGGATATTAGACATTTTTCTGCCAGATAATCTTCTTAATCCTTGACCTGAGAAAATTCAAGCAGGACTGTTTAACCCTATGAAGGCACTGATTAAAAACTACATTTGTACTTTGCGTTGTGGGGCTGCAATGATCAATTATTGTCGTTATTATAATATCCCAATTATCTTCAAAACTGATTGATTAATAGTTTGGTCTAGAAGATGAAAAATGCAGAATGATTTCCTAAAGCTGAAGGTCATGTCCAACCAGCTGTCCAAAATAGAAACATTCAATTAACTCTCACATACAGTGAGACAACGAAAGACTCATCCAATCACCAATTCATTTTCTATGGACTAATTGTCAGTTAGTTCCAGTGTGTTGGACGGACACTGTGATTGCTGTGTTTTATAGGTGCAGTGATGAAGTTGATGAGTTTTATAGAGCAAACTTGGATAATAACATGACACTATTTCAGCATGAAGTTATAAACCTTCCCATTTAATACAACAACAGAAAGTTTAACTGTAGAACTACTTTTGAATCAGCGTAATATACTTTCCTGGAACGATTCCACTTACTGTGGTGTGTGTGACTATAAGAGCGTTCAAACAGATGCTGAAAATTATTTGCAGATCTGTTGTAAAAACCTTCCATGACAGACATGTGTACCATTTATTACCATATTGTAAATATTGACCCACTTACTGGCTCTCCTGGCAATAAAAGCATCTCATTCTCAGCTCATATTCTGTGGTTTTAATATCAGTAAGACATTAAACATTGAGATAGCCCCCAAAGAGGCAGGCAAATAAACTAAAATATTAGTGTTATGAAGTCATTGTACTTCTCAAGATGAATGCTGGCAATACAAATGCTATCAACATCTTTTAACTATCTTATAAATGCTATCAGCACGCACACACACTCACTCACACATACTGTATAGAGGGTCCCTCCACATGTTTGACACAGTTGGCTCAGGTTGCAACATGAAAGACCTTCTCACCCCACTCCACCCCTGTAAAACTTACCAGATGGCACAAAATGGAGGACCTTTTTGGCTTCCATGTTCTCCACGGTTTTTTTGTTTTTTTGTAGATGAGACGCTTTCCAAAGTTCAACCCATCATCATTCTCTCTGTTCCCTAACACCAAGCATTCACTGGTGATCCCTTTTCAATATCTTTCATACACACACATGGCAGAGGTAGAATTACCTCCCTGCACCTCCTCCAGCAAGCACATGGGTTTGGGGGAGGAAGAGGGAGGGCAGGAAGACAAGGCATGGAGGGTGAGGGGGATATTTGTTTCTGCTGGGTCCTTGTGCCTATGAACTGGAGTGTAATGTAGGTATCGAAAATTAATTAAATAAGTAAATCAGATGTGGGGATTTGGTTTTAAACCTTTTGGCACACCTTCTCTCTTAATTCTTTTATTACACTAACATAAGTTGGAAAGTTTTGTTGGAAAGTTTTTTTAAAACTTTGGTTAACGTTATTTCACTGCTTTATTTTAAGGTTGAGCAAAACTCCTTCTACACTTGCAGTTAGAAAAACCTCATCGGTTTAACCCAATGAAGGTCTGTATACTGAAACGTTGTTACCTCAAGTACACAACACAGTGTCCTCCTCAGTGTCTTCTCCAACACACTTTGATTCACGGGTGTGCAAAGGTTGTGCCTCTTACTGCTTTATTTTACACAACAAATATCCTGATGAAAATCGATTCAAAATCTGTTTAAATGAAAACCATTTCAAAACAGAAAAACAGCCAGTTATCTGTACTAACCCCACTGAGATTAAGGTTTTGACTTTCAGTGAGGTTTTTTTGCTTTTAATTTTTTTGACAGTATAAATTGAAATAGTAAGTTTCTATTTTTGGAAAATCTGTGCACTCTGTGTTGCTTTCAGCTCGTTGTCAGTGCTACATGGATACAAAATTTGTAAATGTTTCTATTGTACACACAGTGATATTAATATCACAATTAAGGACAATGTATCTTTACAAATGTGCACTATGTTGTAGCATTCAAACAGCTTCATTGCTGGTAACCATCAACCAATAACCTATCTTTTTTGCAAGAAATTACATTTACATCCACAGTTTCTCACCTAAATGTATTATTTGTGCTTTAGGACTAATAAACATGATGCTTTTTTGAACAATTTGACTTGCATATTACTGAAATCAGATGTAAAACTAAAAAACATTGCTCCATAGCACTACTAGTGGTCAAAAACTCAACAAGAGAAATATCACTTCAATGATTTTCAAGGTCGAGTCTGAGGAGGGCAGATATGACTCCTTTCCCCTTGTCTACGCACATAGATATTTAGTTTAGTAATTCATTCATTCCCTTTGATATCATGTAGACACAGATCTGTGAAATCCTCATAACTGCTACAAACCCTAAAGCCAGATAAGTGCAACACTCTGCCCTGTCAGACTTTGTCAAGGATAGACTACAAGGAAGTAGCCTGATGCAAGCCAGGTGCAATGACACAAAAACAGCCCCGGTGAGCGCAGTGAAAAAAAATGAAGCCTGGTTCAAGGACCAAACTGAAGACACACTGCCCCCAGCAGTTAGACTGTTAACTCACTGTGAGGCCTGCTACTCAGGAAAACTGAAGCAGCTATAAATTTACTCCACTGGTGATGGTGGTTCTCACTGATGAAGGGGAATATTAATGGAAATGTGCATCTTTGGCGGGTGTCATTCATGAACTAATGGTGCTTAGTTTTCAGTCTGGTGACACAAAAATGGAGAACTTAACATGAATGATGCATTTCTTGACACAACTCAATAAGATCAAGTATTTTACTAAACAGGAGACAAAATAGAAAGTAATGTGAATAGTGATTTAATAATTGCCTATTGATTATGTACTGTTCAAAACAATTCATAAAGTAATTGATCAGTAAGCAGATTTACAGATATCTAAGAAAAAATCACAATGTATTATAGTCCTTGATTCAGAGTTACACAGAAACTACATGGCTATTCTTTAACTCTCTGTTACTTCCTGTTTTGTTCGTCTTTCATTCATACATGTCTGCTCTAGATATTGTGGACCTTATAGTCAGGTATTTCCACAACAGTAAAAAAAAAAAATAATAATAATAATAAATGTATTGATATGGCATTTTTTTTCAAATGAGAAGCAAACTGTGTTTCCCCAGAAGAAAGAGAAATAAATATAACAACCAGACAATGTGTAGCCACCATAACAACAATGAAATATTTAAACAAAGATAAAACAAGAAATGATATTTATTTATTTGTCCGATTTCTCACTCTCACAAACATACGTAGGCAGGCAAACAGCAGATGTCCTGAAAATTCCTGCAAGAGTTTATTTGTCTGAATAAAAATGTTTGAGGCAATGTGACCCGACTATCACTTGTTTACGCTGACTGTGATTTTTTTGATTGAGTCTGACTCCAGAGGAATGCCCAGTTTAGCCTGAAGGAACAAACTCCACTTGTTTGTTTTGGCAGGCACACATGTAGGAAGAATTGTAATGCTGTGCTTTTATCTGAGAGTCGGGAAGACAAACTTCATTGCCATGGTGGAATATTAATATGAAGAAAGAAATGACCTGTGCAAGAGTAAGTGGCTTTCTGCAGGGGAATCGTTTGCATCCAAAACAAATAGTTCTTGTATAAGCGGGTGACATTCTCCCTGTGGATTCCTGCCATTCAATTTCTAACTGCATGATGCAATTACTCACATAATACCTGCTTGTTATTTTTCCTAGAAGTTACAAGCCAACTTTGCAAGCTCTTTTTAATTGACGTCAAAGGCAGATACAGTGAACCTTAGGTACATTTTTATTTCATGCAGGGCAGCATTAGTTTTGATGGGCGGGTGGATGCAAACAAAATAAAGAAAGTCTCCACATAGGAAACTTTCATGTTGATGTTCGGGGTGCAGGAACTGGGACACTGGGTGAGCTGGCAACTTTCAAGACAATCACTACTTGGCCCACGGCAAAAAAGCAAACAAAAAAGAAGTGCAGGCGTTACTGTTCCCTCGTCTACCATGAGATGGCAGCGCAGTCTGTTCAAAAGCAGCATGGCAGCCCCCATGAGTCTGACTCTGCTGAGGATTTAATAATAAGAAGCTGTATTTTTCATGCTGTGTACTCTTACTCACTCAGGTCACAGACTTGACACTTGACAGTGAAGCTAAACATAGTTGAAATATTTTTCTTTCTACAGTTCGCCTAGTTTGTCAAAACAAGTTGTACTTTTCTGTTTTGATGTTTCTGTTTCCACTCATGGGAAATGTGTCAGTCTCTTCTGAGACAGGGTCGCCTGATCTGACCTTCAGGACACTGAGGTCATGTCCTCAGAGTTTTGGAACTGTTTTGCAGCCTGTTACTAATTTTCTGCCAGATCTATCAGGATGTTAATCACTGCCTGCTACAACTTTTATGTTGAAATTCAAGCCTCTGCTCTAGTATGTCATTTGTGCTGAACACGGCCTTATGTTGCCATGTGTTTTTTGTATGCTTGTTTTTATGGGGATGACTTTAAATGGTTACATGTGCCATATTTGATTATTAAAATAAGGATAAAATTAAATTAACAGTGTATATAGTTTTAATAAAGTAGCTCATAGCTAAATAGCTCATAAGACCTATTGTGGGTCCTACAGACCTAATTTACAACAAACTAGAGCAGACCTTTTATATTTTGAGTAATTTTTTGCTTCGGTTTTTTTTAACCAAATAGATATTGCAACAGTCACATGACAAAAAAAACCCTCAAACTCACACTTCACCTCTGGGGAGATTATATTTCAAGTAGGTATCTCCAGCTGGACACAAGAAGAAATGGGCACACAGTGTTAAGTGATCAGATCTGAGCTCATCATTCTCTCAAATTACTGATTGTTTCACTCATATAGAAATATATATATGGACTTTCATCGCCAGAGTAACAGTAAGTCAAACAGTGACCACACCATCAGTAACAAAGAAGCCGGGAAAGCAATAAAATGATACATTAATAAACTAATGTTCTGTGGTCAAGGGGTTCGCTGCAAGAACACAATGAGTTTGGCTTAGTCTCCTGTGAAACATTAATCAAACTCCATGAGCGCCTGAGGGGCATAACTGGGGGAAACACAAACTTAAAAAACAAACTGAGGGGCATTATCAGGGGAAAGCCCAAAACCCACATGATGTTTGCATCATTGGTTATAAAAGCAACAAATATAAAGCCTATTCATGGTAAAGATTCTGTTAAAATCTGCAGAACGACCTACGATCAACAGTAGCTTCGTAATTCAGTCTTAGATGAGATATAAGAGCTACTGAATGAATTTGTTGACAATATTTTACTGCCTGGGAGCTATAAATGTGTAACGTGTATGTGTAATGTGTAATGTGAGTGCATGTCAAAGCTGGCAGTCAAACATTAAATATGGGCACATGTGTGGACAGACCGTTTTGTGTGATTATTATACATATTGAGGTGCCAGGAGAAATTTACCATTCACCTGTTATTTCTCAGATACACCATTGCATGTTTATCTCCCTGTTTATTCTAAATGAATCTCTGTGGTTTTGAAAGAAGTAAAATGGATTTTATTCAGAAAATATCCACCACATTCTAATAATGCCACAATTAGACGTTAATCAATACACAAACACTTGTTTGTGCTGATTCAGTTTAGCCTTAAATGTACATGTTGTACTGTTCTTTCTAATCTCCTGCCCATCATGTTCATATATCTGACCTCTCTCCATGAACGTCATCACATCTGCAACCAAAAACTTTCACTGCATATCACTCTAAACACACATAATAAAAATGCATGCTAACATATACACAGTCTAGATCACAGGGCCATTATTTCCTCACACATTTGTCGCACTGTATTCTACAGAAATGATATTTGGATCAAATATTTGTGAATAAATTATTTCAGCATTGCTACAGTTCTTTCTGAGCGTGACATGGGCAAATATTGTCAAGCACAGCAATAAGGCAGTAAAACAAGCCAAACTCTTCCTGGTACTGAACAATCCTTTCTGGTGCTCCCACAAAGCAAAGAACAAGCACTGATGATCAGATGCAAATGTGAATTTCAGTTTTATGACCCTTACCTTCAGCAAAATGATTCAGAGTGACTCCCGACGTCTCCTCAGCTTCCTTTTTGTTTTTCATCAGGATTCTGGCAATGCAACAAAAACTCTGTGATATTTTGGATATGACTGGATAATGTGGTTCCTGTGTGTAAGTTGCAGCATGAGTGATCTTGCGGGACGGCCCACAGGTAAATGGGACTGGGTCACTGCCAATGAATAACACTTTAATGTCCTCTCTGCCAATCACAGTGAAGCTGACTTTGAGATGGGCCTTGGGGAACGAGGAGACGAAAGAGACGGGGGAGGAAGGTGTGAGGAAACTACTTTTAACCCATGCTGGGACTCATTGATATTTTAATGTCATTGTCTTGTAAGACATTCACCGCTTTACTGTAATGCTAAACCATGACTGGAACCATAGCATAGCATCTCCTAGACAAGTGCTTGCCCTTTCACTGGACTATTCATGCAATTCAAATGGCTGCATACAACAATCTCTAATTAGGCACGGATTAGCTGTATTTAAAGGCAAGTATTACTGAATTTCCCCAGAACTGAACAGAGGTCTTGCTTTGTTTTAATCACATTTGCAATACACAGACACAGCCTAACGTTATGTGCATGTACAGTATACTGTATTTACATGTCCTCTTGAAGAACACTGTTGTGCTACACATTGCTCATGCAGTTTTTGTAAAGTCATTCAAGCAGAGGAAGAATGTGTGTGTATTCAGTCAGCATCCAAATTGATTACTATGCCAAAAGAGGATATCCTAAGAATTGGGTTATGTTCAAAAATAATTAGTTACTATGACATGTTGTCCTATTTCATTGGAGTTCAATGGTATTTATAGCTGTTTTCTGACTGGACACACTTGGGGTGGGGTTAAAGGCCAACCTTCACAGAGAGGGACCAAACATGACAATATATGGGGACAAAAGTGCACGTCTCCTTAGGAAATCATTCATAGTGTTGTACTCATCTGTACACATCAAAAGCAACAGAAATAGTTGTGTCAGTAATGAAAAA
Source organism: Seriola aureovittata (assembly GCF_021018895.1). Classification (NCBI taxonomy): domain Eukaryota; kingdom Metazoa; phylum Chordata; class Actinopteri; order Carangiformes; family Carangidae; genus Seriola; species Seriola aureovittata. The sequence goes on along the minus strand of NC_079371.1, from coordinate 6,250,653 downwards.
AGACACATGATAGAGGCTGACCAATCACTGTGTGAGGTGGAGTGTGAATGCTGGAATGTCAGTTTCTGAAAGATGCAGAAATTCGCTGACACAGCCACCCCCAATTCCAACGTCGGGAAAGTGCAAGGCATCTCTGATGAAGTGTACTGACAACCTGAGGCCGCTCTGCTACCCCACCTCATAAATCCCCAAATGGATACTCCAGAGATTTGATATTGCACCCCATCCAGAGAGACAGAAAAATTGAAGTGTCAGATGAAGCGATATCCTGACTTTTAGCTCCTGAGCCACCACCATTATTACATTAATGCAGCAGGTGAAACATGTGTGTAAGATAGGATTTAGCAGATGCTCCTCCCATATTTTGTCCACAGGAATTTACAGCAATCATCTACCTTCATGTGTAATCTATCACTTATTTTGTAAGCTTATTGTATCACAGACAAACATCATATGCATCAGTGTGAATGTATTCTTATTGCACAATGTCTCTTTTCCACTCAAATCCTTGTTGTGCCAAAGAAATTTGTGTAAAAGTTGTTTCAGTTTTGTTCCAATTATCACCTTTTTTTAACCTGAATCTCACTTTTGTCCCCAGACTGTTCAACTTCCTCTCACCTCATATTGTGAGGTATGAGTGCAAAAGGATTCATACAACACTTTTGAGAAAAATCTCCTGATTATTTGAACTTGTTCAATTTAAAAACAACATCATTATTCAAATGGCTTTTAGAGAAATCTTTCACACCAAATTTTTATATAGCTATCATGCGGACCATAGTATGAATTACCCAAACAGCTTTGACTGTAATTGTATTGACAGCAACCACAATGAAGACGCTAGATGTCCCTCCTTGGTGAACACCTACTGTGTGAAGATGGGACCTCACATTTTCTCATTTGCTCTCTGCACACGGACAACACCTCTGTCATCCATCAAATTTGCACATTCAAGTGCATATTTGAGGACCCGACCACAAAGGCTCTATTTCAACGTGTCACAAAGAATGCTCTGACCTTCTGAGGCTGTATTGTAATGTTCCACCTGACTTATCCCAACATCAAAGTGCATTTTCAGCTCATTCTGCTTGTGCGTAACAGGCAGAGTGTTTGGGTTCTGTGCACCCACCTATGTTGGCACATATTACTCTCTTGACAATGTGCCCTTAAATAGCAGTGAAATACTGCACCACTGAATTAAGACCAGGTTTTTGCTGGTCAATTGCACAATCACTTTCCGCTGCCTCAAGATTTACCAACATTGCACCTGACCACACCTCATTTTAAGACCAACGCGCCCATGGGTGCACGGATAAGTAAGTGTATTTGGTGTTTAAACAACCTGGGCGCTGGACAGGAAAATGACAACTGCGTCAGTCTGAAACTAGCAAAGAAACTTGCGTTGCACTTTTCGCCACTTTGTTGCGCTGGGTGCAAGATAGGGCCCCAAGACTTTCATACTCAAGAGGAATCGTATCAACTCAGCTGAGGGCTCAAATTGTAAATTAAAAGAATGATGAGGAAAAAGACAGTCAGAGTGAAACTTAACCAAGAACTATTGAAAAGATTTGAGAATTTAAAATTGTGTCGAACAAATGCTGTAAGATCCATGCCAGAGACCTTTTTAAAACTTGAACCCATTTAATAACAGGACTACAAGTCTACAGTCATGCCTGCAGCTGGGCGAGACTGTACTAAATGCTGACATCAGCATGCTAACATTCACACAGTAACAGTGGTAACATCGCGATGACATATAATGGTTCTCATGTTCACCGTTACCTTAGTGTGTTAGCATGCTAATATTTGTTAATTAACACTAAACACAAAGTACAGCTGAGGCTTTACTTTCATGGCAATCCATCAAACAGATCAGAGAGAGTTTACTCAAGATCACAAAGGTAAACCTTATGGTGGCAGAAGAAAAGTCAAGGAATTGCCAAAGTTGGTTGACTTCATCCTCTGGAGACCATGAATGTCACATGTAACTACTTCTTTAGCTTACCTTGGTTTTATTCCACAAAGAAAGACTGAAAACACACATTGTAATGTTTTTTTTACTTAAAGCTCACAGGAAAATAACTCTTCTAGTTGTTCTTGTTGTTCATCTAGATACTCTTCTAGTATCTCTCTCTCACTAGGTTCGTTGTACTATTGACACCCACAAGAACACAGTGCTGACTTCAGCCGAGTCCTTTAAGAAGGTCTACACATATGTGAATTAATATGTGATTATTGCTGCTGGCTGTTGCAGCTTCATCTTTTTTTAGTTCAAGCCATTGCACACAGGGGAGGCCAGCTAGAAGCACTGCCAATATATGTCATGTTCATTGCCTCAATTGTTAGTTCATTATATTTGTCTAATTTCTGGAACTCAAATTATAGTATGTTAATACAAAGTACATAGTACAAAGTACAAAGTATCTTCATTGTCCCTTACAGGGAAATTTGCAACAAACAATATGACATGATGGCCAGAGTGATATGTAAGAGTTTATTCATCAAGGTCAAAGTGCAGAAGTCGAGTAAGCAGTCACAACGGGAACGGGAACAAAAGAAAACTTGTATCCCTTGGTCCTCATAACAGGCACCCTAAACTGATGATCTGATGGTAACAGTTCAAAGTCTGTTCGAAGAAGGTGACCTTGTCACTCCAGAGAAGAAGTCGCCTTTCTGAACACCTGCCTGTTGTAAAGGTCTGTAAGCTGGGCTCGACTGCCCCCTGAAATCTAACAAACCACTCCGATGAGTCTACCAAGCCTGTTTTTGTTGGCCAGAGTCAAATTACCAGACAACGCAACAATGCAGAGCATTAAAACTGATTCCATAAAACTTTTATAAAAGAGAGTCACCATCTCCGCGGAGACATTAAAAGAGCACATTTTCCTCAGGAAAAAAGTGCTAGATATACAAGAATGCACAAAATATATGGGCATAGAATAAGAATTTAAATTCTAAAACTACTGTAATGTATTGTAATATACCGTGATATGATGTATCGTGATTTAATTTAAATAACTATTCAATGCCAGTATATCGCAAGCTCTAACATATAATCTCATTTCATATCATGAAATGGCTGTGTAACAGTTTTAGCACTAACAAAGACCATTTTATGCAATTATACAATAAGTTTTCAGTATTGCGTAAGGCTCATTATTACGATACATCTCAAACTTTCAATCTCTTCTTAGCTCGATATTGTCAGAGTGAGTTTTCCTGCTTAATCTATGTGCAGAAATCTAACAATACAACCTTACCAGATGAGACATTCATTGGGACAGCTATTCATTTCACCTGTCTCTGGCAATTGAAGTTGCCTGGCCTCATACGGTTTGGCCTGTCAAATAATAACGAGCACCCTTGTTATATAATTCATTGGCAGTAGACTCTTCCAAGTCATAGTTTAGGATTAAATCATTGTATTTTACTTTGACTTCACATGTGCAGTGCAACCTGTTTACATTGAGATATAGAACACTGAAAAGACTTTCTGTGTTTTTCACACAATGTTCCAAAAACACACAAATGCTGTGCAATGTATTTTTTCCAAATTTGATTTACTTGGCTACCTTGGTAGTTCAGAGAAATATCTGAGTTAGGTGGAGGTCGCAGCCAGTGGATAATGCCAGTAGGTAAATTGTGTTTCATAGTGGAATTCTAACAGTAATAACATTCTCTTTATTTCTGCTATTTTCTTTCTAGGCCAAAGATACCAGGAGTCCATTGTTACCCTGACTTCACATGCACAATGGAATTACTTCTGTGTTTCATTATTTCACAATATTTTCTTACATACTTTTGTCTGTGTTGACTATCTGCCAACACAGTAAACCAGGTGCCTAAAATAGTTAATCTGTATCTAATTGTTCCAGGGTAAGCATGGACTTATTCATGTATAAACTTCAGCCCTCATTATCATTATCAAGGTTCACCAGCAAAACCTGACACGAAAGAATAGACGCTATTTTCTTCTCTTGTCAAGCTCGCTTTATTTCATTGTTTTGAAAGGTTTTGTGATTCTTATTACATGTCAGTAAGGTTTTTTGATATACAGTGTATTATAGATGAAAGTTTATAGCCATGCATTTCTACCATCTTTCCCAGTTAGTGCAAATTTCCAGCTTCACAAGAGTGGAAATCATTGTTTCAAAACTGAATACCAGTATCAGCTTGGGCTCTTTAATAAATGAGCAAGCTGAATAAATGGAATTTCTGTTCAAGGATGGTGATTTGTACTGCTTAGCTGACCCCAGGAGTTCATCAGTATGGGAGTTTAGGTCTTATTAAAACTTTTTTAAACTCTTGGTTGGCTCTCAAACTCTGTGTCAAAATGAAATTTTAAGATCTGAGCTGTTTTAGCTACATTGTGCTTGTTTGTTGTAAAGTTGTGTTTAATCAAATTGCTTCAGTTTTTCTCTGTCACGTGATTAACACTCATACAACCTACAGCAAGGTAGATGACAGTTCTCCTTCTTTTGCTTGAACTGCTGCCAGCCACTATTTACGTACGTGGATGACTGAGTCAAAATCAAAACACAGGAAGTGGACGCCTTCACATGACACACCAATGCTGTGGACAGCAACATCAAGTTCACTTGGGAGGATGTCAGAGGAAATGGTCTGGCCTTCTTGGATTGAGCAGTACACAGTAAAGATGACAGAAGCCTCAACGTTGAAGTGTACAGAAAAAGCACACACAGATCAATATTTACCCTTGGTTCTTATCACCCACTGGAACACAAACTGCGAGTTATCACAACCCCTCACCATCAGGCTCAGAATGTGCCCACAAGGAGAGAGGGAAGGACAAGGAACAAAAACCTCAAGCAAAAGTCCAGTTGCCTTCTTGTAGCTTTTAGTGATACTGCGAGGTAATATTAATCTATCATGTAGGGCTGCAACCAATGTTAATTTTCATTTAAATACATCTGACATTTTTTAATTGATTTATTGTTCAGAGTATAAAATGTCCAGAAATAGTGAAAAGTCCCAGCATAATTCCCTGAACCTCAAGATGCTACGTTCATATTCTTTGTTTTGTCTGACCAACATCAAAAACCCAAAGATGTTGAGTTTACTATCCTAAAAAACTATTCACATATTATATTCACATCTTAAAAACTGTTGCCCATGATTTTTTACACAAAAAATACCCAAACAACATAGTCCAGCTCTACAGAGACACTGAAAGATTAAAAAAGAAAAGCAAAAATACTAGACAATAGAAAAAGTTTCACGTTGCTTGTTGCTATATAGTCTCCGGCCACAGGGGGCAGTGTTGAGCACAACCAGTCAGGTAGACAAGCGAGGAAGAGTTACACGCCACCTCAGATTTTAAATTCTTGAATTGAGTTTACTTTCACATAACGCCTGACATCGACCTCAACTATCTTTCAGGTGTTGCTGAAACCTTCACCTTTTTTCCGGCAGCTTTGCATGTAAATATTAATCTGATAAGCAACTTTTTATTAGCACCATTTGGCAAGCCTTCGAGGACCATGATATGTTGCTATGTGACTATTCATCAGGGATAGGTGGAAGTCAAAATGTGTCGGACATTTAATCTATTTTATCCATGAAAACACTCAGCCAGGTTCAGTTTACCTGGCACTGGATACGTCAGCGGTCCAAGGGGAGCATGACCACCGGTAGCTCCAGGCGAAAGATGGCGGGAGTTCAGAGGGAAACCACAATCAATTCATCAGTTTCAGCCCGGCGACAAATCTGTGGCGCACTAATGTCATTGTTGGTTTGAAAATGACTCGTCAAACTGAGACTTTATGTACTCCCTATCAACATTTTGGACATACAGTTACCTGTTAATTTACGGCTAACTTCATCGACTTGATTGACAAGTTTGAACGCACTTGGTCCAGAAGCTGCTCTCCTAAAGGTAAGAGCCATGTCCTTTTTAAATGTGTGCGGTGTGATACAGTGTCAGATGTGTTTCCTGTTTGTTTGGCCTGTTACACAACATGTGTCACTTGTCACATGTTATCTTGTTGTTGCTTGGTGGTTTGAATGGCTTTTCTTAAACATGGCTTCTCTTTGACAGTCTTGTTACCTGTTTGGGCGCCATGAGTGAGTTGCATTATACACCTTGGCTATAAAGCAGGTGTAATTTGTGAATGGGATGTTTGTTATCAGAGCTTTCTCTGCAGTGATTTGTCATTAAGCTCTAACAGTGGCCTGTGGTTTGACTTGTAGCCTGTCATTTTGCTCAAGTTGATGTGTCTATTAACAGTGGAATTTCACTATTTACTCTGGCTTTTGTGCAGTAAATCCATGGTATAAACCATAGTGCTTTATTAGCACATTCAGTCAGTCTAACTGGTTAACTATATTAATGTTTTCTTTAGTAGTCAGTAAATCTCTAGCATACATATTGTGGCAAGTCCTCATGTACAATGAACATTAAAATCTATGGTGCCCTGGGTGTTGAAGGGGGGACAACTAGAGATTGTCAGCCCAGTGGCCCCTGACCTGAATGTCAGTGCGACCAAGAGTCATGCTGAGATCTGTACTAGCCCTTCACAATCCCTGTGAAGCTCCTTGCTGACAGAGAAACAAAAGGGCTGGCGTGCTGAATGTATTGTCCACACCCTCCCAAGATGAACAGCAGAGCAGACGTGACAAGAACAGAATTAATGGACAAATATAATTGTGAGCTATAGATAACCATAGCTATCATTTGTAATTGTATTTAATGCATTTGAATAAAACTAGCTTTTTGACTTTATGTATACAGTAAATAGGGCTTGGCATTACTGCACCCCAAACAGAAATTGGACTTTTATGAAAACATAAATCATATTTATGTTTTCATTTAAGAGAAAGTATGTCTGCACCAAGCCCTTACTGACATAACACAATCAACAATTTGTGTAGGCAGTGAAGTAGCAGTGACCAACACTGTGCCCACCGCTGGCTTTATGCCTGTGAGGCACAGCTCTGCAGCCACAGTGGAAAGACTGAGTACAAACAAACTCAACTCTTGCTCAACAAAATCTCCTCTTTGGAAATTTTGGTTGATTTGTACTCATAAAGTAATTTGCATATGTTAACATGATTTTAAATGTATTCACTGTACAGTGCAGAAAGGGCATTGTTAATGTGGAGTGTCACATTAATTGTTTTCTTCTGAAGGAGGAAAAACATTTGGTGCAGAATGAAATTATTGTGCCTTTTCCAAGCTATCACTGATGTGTTAGTTGTGATGACAAAATCTCACCTCAGTGAAAAACAGTTTCCATGGCCCAAAGTGAATCCAGAGGTAAGACTTATGTCAAACTCATCCTATGTTTGTTCTGTCCCATGACGATGTGATATCACAAACAGTTTAAAGTCTCTGTGACAACTGTCAGCTGTGATCCAAGGCTGTGTGTGCAGATAAGTTTGGTCAACCGCGTGTCTGAGTCTGCGAGAACACTGCAGGAGCAATGTTGTGGGACACAGAGAAAACAAAAAGAGGAAAGGTTGTCAGACTCAGAACTACTAAAAGCTGTGGAAACAAAACAGGCCCTAAAAGTGAGGTGATCTGAGGAAGGATGAACTCCTTTTGAAATCACAGGCAAGTGCTAATGTCATTAAATTCGAGCCTGGAAATGATCTATGACGTATGTTGCATTAAGTGAAGGAAAGACTTGTGTTCTCTAGTTTTAGTTTCTAAAATGTGAATATAAAGAAATCTGTAATGCTACCTGCGAGTGCCTCTCTCATAATAATAAGGTACAATTTACAATTTTGCCTTGTCCATGAGTGTTGATCAGTGAGATCTTTGCTTGTTGGATAATAAAAACAATAGGAGCTTTTTCACCAAAATTCCCAGGAACTTCAATTTTTCCATCTTGACTATTCTTGGCTCCAGAATATAAGCACAACAACATGTTTGCAGTCACAGGTTTTTAGAAATGCCGGGTGTTTGACTGTGACACAAGCTCCACCCTGAAAGTTCCTGAACTTGTAGAGAGTACTACCCCCACTGCAGGGAACTTGATTTTGACCCACATCCTCAGCTTTCTGTTCCCCAGGAAAATCTCCGACAGTGGAAATGCCTAATTTTCTTCATTGATTTTCATTGAATGTGTTAATTGAATAGAAATAAATCCCTAAGAGTTGCGACAAGGTTGAAGGAGAGAAAATTTATTGTTTTAGTCTATATTGGCAGACACTAAGCTTGTACGCAACTGGTTAAAGCTGATCACATAATTATAGAGAGTCAGAGATCAGCAGGGGTTTGAAATGTGTTGCCACAACCTGTGTGCATCTTCTGGTTCTCATTGGATCTGGGCATTCTGATAAGGAAGGGTGTTATGAAGAGGTCACAGGTACTTTGGAGTTAATGAGCAACAATTAGGTAATCAGTGACCCTGGACACTGTTGACCCTGCCAGAGATGTTAGAGTTCTGTCTCCGGCTGTCCAGTTTGAACAGGCGTGAACTATGAGCTTCACAAAAATGGGGGCATAATGATACAGATAGATGACACATTTTCTGGTTGAGCGGACCTGAGGCAGCGAGGCAGCACTAACAAGGTGACAGGGAAAACTTGAATCAAGGTAGTTTGGAAGAGAATATTCTGTGGCACAGGGAAGTAGAAAAGTTATTCCTGTCAGACCAAAATCTTTTGTCTGTAAAGTACAAAGGAGAATATGTCAGCTTCTCTCTCTTGTGTTTTCATTAATTATTTTAGCTCTATTTTGAGGCCTTGATTTCCTGTTACAATTTACTGGCAGTAAATTTCATTAGGAAAAGGAAAACGAGGAACATAAGAAACTAAATAAACAAGTCAATTAAAATAATGGCATTAAATCTTAACTAAAAATGTTTTAATAAGATTTTAGTCTATAAACATAAGAAAATAGTGAGTTATACCAAAATCGAAGGCAGTATTGAAATAGTTTGTTTTGCATGAACAAGTTTGAAACCAAAATATATTGTATGTATTGTAAATAGATTACAATGATAGAAATCAATAATCACGTCAGCCTGAGCCCGACCTATTCTTTGTGTTTGTAAATACTTTAAAAGTAACATTTTTAAAACATTTTACATTCATACAATATCTAGTTTCTAGCATTAAGGCTTAAAAAGATAAATGATAAGATTCAGACAACAATATATTTTATTTTTCTCAAGATTTCTCATAATTCCATGTATAATAACAACTGAACTGTGGCTTTGTTATTTCTATTGTCAACTCTTCTTTATACATTTCTTCATGAAAATGAACCCCTCTGCTTTAGATGTTCATTTACTTCTTTTTGCAGTCTGCAAAAATGGTACAGTGTTAGGATAACTTCATAAATACCATTCCTCCTTGGTGTCTATGAAGCCTGACATTTCCTTTATAAGTGTGTTTGAGCACTTGTGTAGACTCTCAGTATGTGTCCCCTGGGGTTGCCATGACTGCAGAGAGCTTCAGTTACTGCAGGTTGCCTTAAAAGCTTTGAATATCAGACCCCCGCTAAAGATGGTTGCTAGAAAATGTCATATAGGATTACACTCAGTGCACTAAGGGTAATAGTTTGATCTCAGTAACAACAACACGGATGTGGATGTATTGTAAACATTAATTGTAAAGTGTGATGTTTTGAATTCTGGAGGTGCTTGTCCAAAGCATTAGGGGGCAGTATAACCTCAGCTCAGAGTCTCTCAGAGCAGCCGGTTACCTAGAAGAGCTCCACAAACTAGCAATGCCTATTTTGTGTTCTCATCTTCACTTTTTCTTAATGATGGAGGAGATAAGTAATATTTTGAGCTGAATAAGAAGATGTGCAAATAAGATTGTTGTGGTAATACAGATGAAATGACTGTGGCGTGAAGTGGTACTGAACATTTTGCTCATAATGACTAGTAAGTGTGGTTGATTGTGTCAGGTCCTCTACTGATTACAATGCTTTGTGATTTGATTGGTAATTGCTCCCTTCGCATTGGATTTCTTTTCTTGCATACCTCCACTTAACCTGAGTGTGCTTTGGCCGCGGTCAAGCTTTATCGCAGAATGTCACAAGAACAGAATTTTCTTAGAAAAGAAAAACATGAAAATTGACTCATATTTAGTGATACTGATTAGAGCTGGAATGATTAGTCGATCAATAGAACATTACTTGTCGACTATTTTTCATAGTTGAATTTTTGTTTCAGTCATTTTTTATTTAGTACAAATGCCAAACGTTCCCTGGTTCCAGCTCCTTAAATATATAGGAGTTGTTGTATTTTCTTTGTCATGTGATAATAAACTCAATACGGACAAAACAAGACAATCTGTCACTTTAGGATCTTGGAAATTGTAACAGTCATGTTTGCTGTTTTATGACATTTCACTTAATTGAGAAAATAAGTGGCAGATAAATCAATGATGAAATTGTAGCCCTAATATTGTTATTTTTCTGTTTGTATGTGTGTGGAATTACTTCAGAATGAAAAGAACAGCATGTCCAAAATTGTGTACATAAAAGCCTTTGATGATGATGTTTTGGGCAAAGGGGAAGAATTCAAAGGTGGTTTTATCAAGGCTGAGTGGATTAGGTGATATGGTACTAATGGGCAGGTGCTGGCTTGACTTTACATCTGGAGCTAAAGCTGTGGAAAAGGTGTTCAGCAGACAGAAAGAGAACATGCCAACCTCTAGCCCATATCTTTGCCCATGCAGAGATTTTACTGTCGGGCAAATTGCCGCTTGGTCTAGTCTGAACGGCTTCTCCACAATGATAGTGACTGAGTGAGGACATGGCTGGTATAAGAGGTGGATGTGAACTGACATCCCCATACACTCAACCCACCAGCCTGTTGCCTTGAGAATATCTCATTTAGCAGTAGAGCAGAAATAGACAGAAATGCTCTGTAACATTACTGTCAGCAAATTGGTCCAAGGGCTAGACTATGGAATATGTTTTTTTGGCAAATTTGAATGCTTGTGTACGTGCAACTCTGGACCTGTGCATGGTTTGCCCAATCATGGGCAGTATGGTATATAATGCAGTGTCTCAACAAGTTTAGCTCTGTAATGTCCAGCAATAGGTTGGCTGATTAATCACGTCCCAAACACTTGCACAATAAATGAAGTACTTTAATGGGTATTAGCCTGGGAATCTATGCTTTTCCACCCAAGAGTAATTTTGCCACAAATCCACTTAATTGCACAAGCAGCTATGCCTCTGTTGCTTCAGCTCTCTGTCAAACTGAAAACTTTGTACCCGCCAATTAAATTCACCAGGAATAGAAATAACTATGGGTGAAAAAGTTTTATTTAATTGTTGTTGACTTGACTTGACTTTGTTTTTTGTTTTTTTATTTGTTGGCCCTATCTACATTTTCAGTTTAAAAGAGGGAACATCTGGATGTACCTCTCAAATATACACTGGTCCATCTGTGAATATACTGATCTGTAACAGGAAGCAGAGGAACCCCAACAGCCTTCACCTGTTTTGCTGTTTTTTGCCTCAACCCCAAGGTTAATACTGAAAGAGCAGGACATTTCATTCTGAACAGGATGTTGCACTTATTGAACACGGGAGTACAAGTATTTCTAATCAAGGGTGCTGTGGTGAACAGGCTGTTTCACCAAGTGGGGACCGATGATTAATTAAACGATTAATTTAATAATATTATGGCCACTTAAGTCACAAAGGGAAGGGTAGACATAAAGACAAGTAAGAGGTGTTTTTCTCATTATAATTGAGGCATGGGATGAGTTTTATGTGGTGTTACTCAACAGAAGGTTGATAAATTACTGATATCATCTTCATTCAATTTCTGTTCTTGATGTCACCAGCTACACACACTGTGTGACTCACTGTAAAACACTGTGGGCGAAGACAGAAGAAGCAACATTTATTTTGCATTTAAATCAGTGATGCTTTTTGGATTACTTACTTGCATCTTGATTGATTATTAGCTATCTGATTATTATTAAATTTTACTAGATTAAGAGTTTTCTTCATTTTCTCAACAGCATGTTTTGAATTGTCAGCTGCTGTTTCTGATGCTTTTATCATGTTTTATGGTTTAAATGCAAAGTGCAGTGCCCATATATTAGATTTTTTACACATATTTGAAATTCAGTTCTTACACAATAATTCCCTTTATGTAAAACAGCTGTCCTGTAGAGATTAGAGGGCGGCAGTGACTTCATGGTGGTGGGACATGATTTAAGCCAAGGGATGATTGGGGATGGCATTTTTGAAATGTCAAAAGGGGTGAGAAGTGCAGAGCTGCCAACTGGCTTATCTGTAGTTTGTCCCTGTACTGTAGTATCACACTATCGGGGGTATAGATTTCATTTCATGGGTTTGTTCAAGGGGATGGTGGGGTGAATACTTCCTGCTGCTGCTGTTGGGGAAACAATAGAGAATGTCAGAGAAACCGAGCCTTTGTTTGAGGTGTAATTGCATATTTAGATAAAAAAAAGTAGCGCTGCTTTTTATTCAGTGTTATGGCAGAATAACTGAAGAGGCTGTACTGGAGGTGAGGTGAGGTCAGTGTGAGTCCAATGCACTCTTGGTGCTTTGAGATGGTTGTCTACACTAGAGATGTGCCTACAGCTTCGTATGTTCCATTAAACCGTTATTGACAACCTGCCATACTCAGGGTTTCAGGGTATTATCAAGAAATACAAATTTCTGAAGTTAGGAGCTGACACTGGAAACTTTCCTTTCTAGGTATTTTTAAGAATATTGCAGTCCTAACATTTGTCAGTGTACCGCTCTGCAGAGCCTTGGATTATGTTGAGTGACAACATTTTTCAGCTTTCAGTACTAACCTAAAACAAAAAATTCTTACTATAGTATCTGCACATGGCAACTGCAGTGTGATTAAAGCTGGTCTAATCAATATTTTTTATACAAACAATAAGTAAATGAATACATTTAATGTGAAAGTCTAAGCAGGCGCCCCATGTGTAGAGGCTACAGTCCTCGCTGCAGTTGGCCCCGGTTCGAGTCCTACATCGGACAGCCTTTGCTGCATGTCATTCCCCCTCTCTCTGCCTCCCCATTTCCTGTCTCTCTACTGTACTATCAAATAAAAGCATAAAAAAGCCCAAAAAATATACTTAATAAAATAAAAATAAAAGCTATTAAGTGGATTTGCAGAATATTATGTCACAGTAAAGTTGAACTTTTGGATATAAAATGTGACCACTTCATTTTATCCAATTAGACATTTGTGTGAAATTTTGTCATAAATGTTTGAGTTATGGCCCAAATATTGTGTTTTGTAAGGTCACAGTGACATTGACCTTTAACCTGTTATCACCAAATTCAGATCAGTTGCTGTGAAAGTGAAATATTTTGCAAAATTTTAAGAAATTCCCTGAAGGCATTCCTGAGAGATTGCATTCAAAGAGTGGCATTTGCTCGGAAAATGGCCTCCATGGGGACAATTTTATGTGTCAAGCAATCTAGTGAGCTCCCATGAGGCCGCAGTTGGGGCCCACAGGGGTAAAGGCCAGTGAAAGATTGGTGAATAGTGGGCAGTCATTACTGTCCAGCTGCTCCCCCTCTGACGCTGTCCTGCTCAGGGACATGAAGGCATCTTCTACAGTGCAGCTGCTGGCAACTGTAACAAGAATTCATACACAGTGAGAGTTAAACCTTCATGCTTACATGCATCAGTAAACTCTACACACATGCACACATATATTATTTGTAGGTACACTGAGTCATCTTCCATGTCAGACAACAAACAGTAGGATGAGAAAAAGAAATCACCTTTACAAGACAGATTTGTGCATGCGTATTCATGCGAACTCACACAAAGACACGGATATGCATGGACACACACAGATTACAGACAAAAACAGATGTCTGCAGACATACGCCTACATGCTTTGCACACATACGCATGAAAACACAGAATTGCCTACAAACACAGATGTGAGCAGACAAACGTGAATGTACTCGTACATCTGGAGGAGTATGTCTGCTTTCAACTCATGGAGACACTTAACCAGAGATCAAAATACACAGTTTTATCCCACAGATACTCGCTACCGCACATAAACAAGTGGATCAGTCCATTAATGGAGAGAGGGAGGTAGAAACAGAGGCAAGGAGGTTTTATGACGGAGTCAAACAAGACAAAATCTCGACATAATTACACATTTCCCCAAGAGAAGTCTACTTAACACAGACCATACAAAGCATGATCCCAACCCTCTAGGATATCCATGTTTTTGAAGAAAGGATTACAAACATCACACTGCAGTGTAATAATGACTTTGCATTAGATTTGCCTCACAATGAGTATATTGGACAGCATGGGTGATCTGACACTTGCAGGGAAACACAGTGTCCTTCAGACAGATTGTTAGTACTGAGTTACATTGATTAAAAACCATACTGAGTAAACAAGCCCCTTTGTGGGGATTGCAGGTTCCAAGACACAGGCATTATATACAGACTTTTACATGGGTATACAGTCATAACCTGCTGCATGTTACCTTTGCTTATTATAGTGAAGGTTGTTCATTACATTGTGTTTAACACATCTTAAATAGGCTGAATTTTAGCAGTAATTTTTTACCATTATACATATGGTGAAGTTTTAGTAAAATATCATGATCCGTTCCTTTAAAAACTATTGAAATTGACATTCTAATAAGAGATCTCACTACAACATTTTATTTTGCTTTGGCCGGAAACTTGTAGTGAACAGTTGAAGTCCTCCTGTCGCTTTGCTATTTAATCATCATTATTACTCATTTCCCGAGCACAGTTTTGATTTACAGTTCATACGGTATTCTGAGAGTGAACCTTGAATGGCTTTTGTTTGTGATTGCAGTGAGCTTTAATCATGCTTATCATTGGAAGTGAAATTGTGTAGCTGCTACTATCAAGTCATTATGTTGGTAAGGAAAGCAGTGAGAAAATTAAGTTGACATATCACAAACCCTGGCTGTACTTTGTCGCAGTGTTTACAGCAATTAGTGGGAGGAATCAATTTCAGTTCTTCTTTGCAAACACTAGATATGGAAAAAACATAGGAACTAAATGGAGTCTGAAAAAAACACAAGTAATGAAAGTGTGTTGATATGTTGCAGGTAAAATGATCCAGTGGTAAATGGCAAGAGGTTTCAATACCCAAGAGCAACATTTGATTGTTGCTATTGATCGGTGTTGGATTCAGAGCCACCATTGGGGCAGAAACTGTGGTGAATAAAGGGGTAAGGGCTACAGGGGTGAATGAATCCAACTGATACTCCCTAACACACACACAAAAATACAGGGCATATTAGAACAGAATGAAACAAAGAAAGTAGCAGCAGATAACATCATATTTCTTCCTTTGCTTTGTGTTTCAGGATATTTTATCTGCCCAATTCATGAGGCAGTTCCTCCATCTAGGGCTGATAACCTAAATAAGCAGTGAGCCATCTTTGCTTCAAAACTACATAAGATGTTTTACCTCAAAGGAGGTCACAGACGAACCTGAAATACTAAATCATATTAAATCTGAAACAAGATTTCTGGTAAGACCATCAAAGCCAGCCCAAGTTGTTGCCACAGGTATTTGTAAATCCCACATTTTGCAATATATGAGTCCTAGCACCATATCATGAAAAACCCAGTGAGTGTAGGGGGTTTTCAAATAACTATCCAGTGGATTAAAATATGATGCTTTAGTCATTGACAGTATAGTGGATATGACAGTTGAAGATATACGGTATACATGTAGGGTTATGAAAAGGCTTCACTCCAGTGATCAGTATTAGAAGTTATGTTCAGGATGCACTTTTAGATGCATTAATTCAGGCAGTTGCTGTCTTATTTAATAGCGATTATGATGATTATGATTTGAAAACCCCTAGTTGATGAAGGTGACAATTAATGTGCAAATAATTCATTACCTCTTGCATATCGTGACTTCCAGTCTTGTACTTGTGATATTCGTGTTTGCAAATAGTACTGCAAGATACAGCATTTCTAATGACTGCTTTTATTTTTTACTTAAAACATAACATTAACACTTATCCAAAAGTGAGAATATGTTTATCTGCTCCCACTGGTTTCTCTTGTTGTGGAGTTTTTTGTTTTTTTTCTGAAATCTACAGTGAGATGACAAACTGCATTAGTTTAAGCTAGGTGTACCTAATGAGCTAATACATCAGTCCTGAGTGTATATTGGATTAACAAGCAATCTTACTCTTTCTAAAAACACTTACAGTGTCTGGGTTTTAGTCACTTATCCTGCATTATTATTATTATTTTTATCATTTTGAGTTACGCCTCAAGCTTGTGCTCAAGCTGTGGGTACACACTAAATGCAAAATCAAGTAATTTTTTGTTGTCACATTTTGGCACATGGAAAAAGATACTCTTTCTCCCCAGAAAAATAGTTTATATGTACTTCTAATTTGCAGCAGCAAGGTTTGCAAAATGAACTCTCCAACTGAAATCGCAATATCTGCCAAAATAATCGCGATATGATTTTTTTTTTTTTTTTTTTTGCAAGTCGTGCAGCTGTAGTTTAGAGCATGTCTGGAGAGGTACTTTAAAATGCCTGTTTTACCATGGCTGCTGTTTGTGATGATCTAAAAAATATGGCCACTGGGTCACATTCAGCTTTAAATTTGTGTCAGCTGTGCCAAACTGTCGCTCTTAATTCACATTCTTGAATATTTTAAATAGCCCCGTTCCCCTGATTCTGTGTTGTCATTCATAAACTTGTGAAGACTCTGTTTAAATCTAGCATTAGTTTCATATACATATACATTTATGAAACGCAACTAGCCCTCTTATGTTTTGTGATTCAGAGTGTAATCAACCACAATGACCGCCAACGACCTGCACTACATAGATTGACATTAATAGCAAAGATGAGATGTGACAAACCCAGGAAAACTGGAAGTGGAGTTGAGGGTTTCCTCTAGGCAGCGGGATTCAATAGTTATGAATTTGACCTTCATCAAACATGAATGTTTAAATCAAAATCATTCTTGTTTGCATATTTCATGACCTCCATGACGTTTTCTTTGGGAGAGTTTTAATCTTCATGCGCACTGTGGTTATAACTGGAGAGACAAGATTTTAGAGGAGTGAACTTCCAATTTGATGAATTGTATCATGGGTCATCAGCGATAAGAGATGACTTTAAACCATGTTTGTTTTTTCCAGAACGCTGCACATTGAAAATGAAAAAGCATCACTCATGGAGTGATGAGTCTGGTATAAATCAGTTTAGCAGATCATATTTTGAGCATTCGGATTCATCACAGCAACCTGTTTCTCATCTACACTTGAAGTTTAATGAGCACAGTCCCTCTCTGTGATACTCTAGCTGATTGGTGCAGTATCACCAGGATGCAAATTTCTTGACTTACAGTATTTTTGATAGAAATCTTTGTAGGTCTGACCCCCACCTTTTCCCCATGCTGAGTAAGGACTCCTTTCTGAAGTCATAACTCTGAGCCTCAGACAACTATCCACCTGGCTAATTTTTCACCCTGAGCTTAATAACTTTTATATCAGTGTTCTCCAGTGTTTATGCCTTTGCTTTTTATTCATAAGTGCTGTTGACTTTGAGATGATGTCAGTATTCCTGTACATACATATTTTTGAGTGAGGCATGCCGTAGACAAAATGTGACTGAGTTTACTGCCATGGAAAGGGACTTCAGCTGTGATGTAGATTAATTATCCAGTAACAAACACTCCTGCAAAGGTGGCTTTAGACCTAACAATGACTTAATTAGTCAATTAACAGAAAATTAATTTCCTACAATATTGAAAATTGATTAACTTCAATTGTTTAACCAAGTAAAAAAGAAAAAAGCCAAACATTAGCATGTTCCAAATGGAATTTAAGGTAAACACAAGAAACTTGTGCTACAGAAAATGGACCAGACTCAGTGAATAGCTCCTTAAGCTTAACATGTCCTATGATAACTATTAATTTAGCTATACAGACTAATGAGCAGTGATAACTAACATGTCTTTTGGGTCATCAGGTGGGAACCTCCTTTCACCAGTGTTTTGCTTAGTTGGTCCCACGACACCTCCAGGAGGCTAGACAGTGATCACTGGTGTCCCAGAGTCACTCCCCTAAAGCCAGCCATCACTGCTCCTCACACCATGACTATTTTCTTTATCTTGCCTATGCTACCACAAACCACACCATCATCAACTCTGACAAAAAACACTAACAGATTCAGATTCAGCAAACTCTTTAGATTTTGGTCTGTTAATCAAACAAAATAAGCCACTTGGAGACGGCATCTTGGGTCAAAGCCATTTTTCACTATTTTGTGGACTTTTCATATATTAAATGACTAATTGGTTATTCAAGAAAAAAAATCAACACATCAATCAGTAATGAAAACAGTTAACCCTAGTTGCAGCTATAGGTAGCAATAAATTTAATCCCACTTACAGTTGTTTGTGGCAATCAGGACATATATATATGCATTTTCAAAACATGAAAGAGGGAATTGTTTGAGCCCAAACTGCAAGTCTAACAGTTTAATGACTGAAAAATTATTTAATGTGTCAAGGATAACACTTGAAAATCATGACAACATAATGCCAAACACATACAACCTGCTGTACATCACCAAAGAAGAACATTGGTCAAACACTGAAAATAACAGGCATATGTCAGGCATATACAGTTTGATGAGAGCTGCTATAGTTGGTGTGTAATATGACCAACCATTGTAGCATTGTTTTGTAAGGGTGATTTAGTCCACTTTTCCTAGCAGCATGGCTCTTGAGATGTTTTAGTTTGATGATCGATTGGTCCGCCACTTTGGTCCAGGCTGAAAAATCACAACAAGTATTGGCTTGATCAGCATCCCCCTAGGATAAATTGTAAAAACTGGAGATCCCTTAACTTTGTGTTGCATGACACATCAACATCAGATCATAATTTTAATTTGTCAAATACTTTATGGCCAAATACTGCACTGGCATTCAGTCTCAGTTGTACTTTTTGTTTACTGTTAATTAGGAATGTTGGTATGCTAAAATGCTAAACCAAGATGGTGAACATGGTATACATTACACCTGCTAAACATCAGCACTTTAACACTATCGTGAGAAGGTTAGCATGCTAATGTTAGCGTATAACTAAAACCACTACTTTTCATTTATGATACAGCCTCACAAACCCAATGGCTGTACAGTTTAAAGGTGTTTCCAGAAGGCAAGTGGTTGCCGCCGCTGCCTCCATTGTTTCCAATGTAAACACAGCAGCAGATGTGTTGTTGAGGTCAGTGGCAGCAGCAAGAAAAGGGTGGGCGCCTTCTGGTCCCAGAAATGTGCATGGTTCTGTGCCACCTCTGTCAGAGTCCATGATGGTTCAGCGTTTGTAAGTTGCAGCCACAGCTCTCTGTTTGACCATGGCAACCACAGAAACGTAAAGTATTGGAGCAACATCAGCTTCCAAGTCTTATCCAGTCTGGGGCAATAAACAAACAATAGTTACCAAAACTTGCTTCTTCTCGCAAAATGTTGTCAATTTTAAACAACAATGCATTGTGGGGGTAGCCTGTTTGTTGTAAAATGTTTTACAATATTTAGAACGCTAACTTGTTTAAAGAATAATTACAGCGTGAGCTAATTCATAACATTTTCTTACATTTGGCAACAATATGAGAACATGTATGTATGTTTGTTAAAAATAATCCTACTTTGATTTAAAATAACTCTTCCATGATTAATTACATACTAGCAGTACAAAAAATGAACATAAAATATCTCAATCTGTATGAAAAGTACTAAAAAGCCTGTTTAAAAACAAAACTGTAAGGGGATGCATTGAATAAGCAAAATCCCAAATCACATTTGCATTGTTCTTTTAAGCCTATAATGTAAATGATAAATGGACTTGCACTATATAGTGATTTTCTAGTCTTACTGACCACTAAAAGCGCTTTACAATACTTGCCACATTCACCCATTCACTCACATTCATATGCACAGTCACTGATGGAATAGCCATCTGGGGCAATATGGGGTTCAGTATCTTGCCCAAGTATACTTCGACATTTGGCCTGGAGCAGCCGGGGATCAAACCACCGACCTTCTAATTAGTGGACGACCCGCTCTATCTCCTCAGCCACAGCCACCCCTATGTACATGTATTTTTTTATTATTTTTTTTTTTTAGAAAAAAATATTCTGTTTCAGTCACAATTGCTGTAATTTGTCATTGGTTCATTGGCAGTATTTTTTCCTCTTGCTGCCTCATGATCCCTGACGGCATATTGTTTGTTGCAACCTCACCTTTAACAACTCTAACAAGAAGATAATTACATCATCCTGAGTCACAATCTGGTGTTAATTATGTGGACTGCTGTGCTCTGTTGTATGTTTCCAGCTAAATGTAAGCAGTATAAGAGTCGAAAATTCTGGTTATTAAGTCAAGTTATCATCAGCAGAAATCAGCCACTCATCATCATTACTTGTAGCCTATAATAGTAGCTATTTTCATGTATTAATCTTTTTAAAATTACACTGGATTCTGAACAAACTCTACAACTTGCCAGATGCTTTACTAGAATTATGCACTGCACTGGGCCAGTTATTTAATGAAAACTTCTTGTATATCATACCTGTCTCACCCACTCGTGCTCAAGTCTGGCCATTAATTCCAACATTTTGTTATTTAGTCTTTGGCAGCTGGCTGCAGCTACCTGACTGAATGAGCTGTTGAGTAAAGTACTGTTACAAATAGGTGTCAGGTGATGGATAAATTAAAATTTTAACATACACAATAAATACTTACAAGTTCGTATGTTGCAAGGTCTTCAGGGTTGAACTTTGTTTCTAAGGGCCTTAAAGGACTTTGTTTGTGGTCGAGGAACAGAAAGATAACAGCACTGAAGTTCTAGCACCTGGTGAGATGTTAGTTTGAGGTCACAATTTGCTGGATTATGCTGTAAATCCTGTTATATTCTCTATTCAAATGATGTTCTCCTGGAGGTCATGTGAGTGTTAGTTTAGGTAAACATGATATTCATTTGTGTCTCTTGTGTTTCCTCAGAGGAAGTAACTGATAGTGTTCACTTCAATAGAACCGATGGAATCAAAAAAAAAAAACATGAAGCTAATGCATAAACATAATGATCTGAGAACTTTTTATTTGCAGCACCTCTGGTCGTTTTCAGAATTCAGTGGCAAGTTCCCAGAACAGAAAGTACTGAATCATTCATAACTGTCTAATCTCAAACAGGCTCTGCACTGGTGGTGGCGACGCTCAATACGTCAAACCATTCACTTCCCTCTCTGGCACAAAAACTCAGAACCCCATATAACAATGTTCACATACACAATGAGAAAGAAAAGGGTAATACGTTCACAAACACATTGTACAGCAGCTACAAGTAAAGAGTTACTGCTTTTCTGATAATTTCCCTTCAAATCCAAGAACATGTCTTTGCTGATAAAGACCAATGACTTGTGTTTTTTTATGAATAGGTTCTATAGCTTTAGCAAAGACAAATAAAGTGGTGTGAAAGAGCTTGTCAAAGGGTAAGAGTCAGATGGAGAGGACGATTATTATGTCAAGGTTGATGTTATGAACTGTGGTTTCCCACATCTCCTCTAGCCTTTGTCCAGGATGTCTGAGCAAAATGTCGCTCCATTGTCTCTCCGTCACTCCCATATTCCAGTATTGATCAGAAATAATGGTAGTCTTTCAGTCACTTGAGGAGAGTGGTATTAAAGCCACATATACTTCAGTAGCTTTCCACTCACTTTGCTCACTGAGTTCAGAGCGGACACAGAGTTCAGTCGTTTACTTCAACCATTTTCCTTTTTACAGTATTTCAAATAAGAGCTTCTGTTGTTAATACAAATCTTCACAGGTACCCACATACTTTCTGTCTTGGTATCATACATATCTGCTTTATATTTCCATAATAACTCTTGAAAATTGATACAGTTGGATAGCTGAGAGCTGGGTTAGTCCATAAAAGCGGTACTCTGACTTCATTTTGGCTCGACTTGATCGCAATGACAATGTACAAATGTACAGACTGGCTTCAATCTGCAGAAGTCTCCCACAGTCTGAGTGAGAGCCCCGGCAGGTGGAACTGGACCACAGAGACGCAAAAATAGAAAAACAGAACTGCTGTACATATTTAGAGGGAGGAGAAACTCCACACAGTCCATTTTCTTCTGAACTGCACTGGTCCTCCCATCTGCTTGGTACTAGGAGGGTCCTCTGCACGCTTCCCTGCAGGCTTTAGTGTCCATTGTTTAGCAGATGAAGGAGCAGCAGCAGAAGGCTGAAGGCAGCTTGAAGCATTAGGCTAGGAGGTGAAGCAGAGTTTGGGAGGCTGTTGGAGGGCAGGGTGGACTGACCCAGTAGCAGTTCATTTCCCAGGGCCTGGGAGGAGACAGAGAGATCAGTTTTTGGATAGCCCAGTGCTAAGAATCTGTGGATATTGTATTATGTTACAAACACTCTGTTGAGTTCAAGACAGGCTACAGATATTCTGTCTGAGGGTTCATCTTAGAACTGGATGTCAAGATTAATAATGGGGTTAAGGTAAAGGCAAAGACTGGCGCTAGGCTACGGTGGAGGTTAGGGCTACTTTAACCAGTCACAAGACCCTCGGACGCTGTACTTTTGCCCTATGACAGGAGTTGACAAGTAAGTTTGGCCTTAATAATAAAGCATAGCTGCTAAAAACAAACTTCCTCGCACTTTTATTTTGTAGGCTGAATCGCTAAAGAGGAAGTGATTCTGTGGGTAACTCTTGCTATGATGGAGATCTATTTTAGCACTGGGCACTGGGCACTGGCTACAGTGCAGCCCGCGGCCTGATTCTTGAACGTTTGTGTCATTCACTCTCAACATGGATAAAAGTATAACAACCATTCTTCATGTGAGGGTAGATTCTCTATTTGGACATTATAACTAAATGTGGGACTGTCAGTCTGATTTTGTAAAATTAAAATAAAAAGAATATCTGATTATCAGAATAATCTGAAGGGCCAGATATTATTGCTGGCATGCCAATTTTGGTCCGCAGGCCACCACAAACAATTATTACTTTCTGTTTTTCACGACTTGTGAGCTTTACATAAATGATCCTTAAAGTGCCATAGACCAACTTCACTGTTCCAACAAATATTTACATATGAAATTATGTTTTTATTACTCTCCACTCCTAATTTGATTCGCTGTGTTTACAGTTGGAAGAGCAGTAGTTACTCCAATGGACCAACATTATGGAACATGTCAGAGAATTTGTCAAACTACGTGAGCGAAGCAAGTGAATTTGGAAATGACAGTCTTTATGTCAGGACATCATGAACTCTCCCTGATCGATGCTCATTTTAGTTTCTGACCCACCAAATGCATCCATCAAAAAACATGATAATCAATCTGACATGTTTTGAATTAAAGCTAGTGTGTGTAAAATTTGAAAATGTACCACTTGTACCACTTTGGCACCCCCCCCCCCCCATGGATCCAGCAACACTGAGAATGAATTGTTGAAAGCATCGCACACTGTGGCTTTAATATTTTAAAATGGCAATATCGTTGCGGCACTTCTGAGTCATGCTTTCTTCTGGTGTCAGGAATGGTTTCACTGCTGGATGTATAATTGTGTGAGCTGCTAAAATCGACCACTAACCATGACAGAAAAGTGCACACCTGTGTTGGTATAATTGTATCCAGAAGGCTCCTCATCGTTTCTATGGTTTCTGGTGGAGAAGTGGTGCTCCTGTTCTCTCTGCTGCTGTGGCCGAGGCTGGGTGTAGTGGGCTGGTTGAGAGTCGGCTGCTGGTCTGATTCGCTTCCAAACGTCATGAGAGCATTCCCTGAAACATGAGACAAAGCAGTTAAAAAAAAAAAAAAAAAGATGGTATTAGACCTCAGCAGCACTGTCTTGATATGTTTTCATCGAGTTCCACTCATGTCTTATTCAATCATGGGAGATGCCTCTGGTTCGGAGTTGTACATTTTGCATGCAAGCTTTTGCTGGGCCAGAGCTAGTTTGGACTTGGTCAGCAGCAGAGAGAAAAAAATAGAAAATAATCAGTATTCTCTTCAAGTATCCAAACTGCACCTGCCTCTCCACATCGACCTCATTAACTCATAGACCATTTGCACTGGCCAAACAACTCTGAGACCTCTCTGTATCTGTTCTAGGCAGGGGGCCCGAGGAAAGACTGGCCAGAGATTCACCTCGCTGCATACACCAAGCAAAGATACTCATGGTGTGTACAGGTTTCAGCGATAGATATATTTACCCACTGAGGGCCATAATAAGGACCATTAATTATTCACACTCAAGAGCAGATGTCATAAGAAGAAGGGTGTTAGAGTGAAAATTAGAGAAGACGCAATAAATTACAAGACACACGTGGGACCTCGGGATTAAGGTTGATGTAGCGCCCTAATATGAAATGATCTTACGTGCTTCACCTTCTATCCATATCATTTTCATTATTTATACAGTATAATTTATTGTATATACTGCTATTTCCTCTGGTTCTGAATTGCCCAGCTCACCTTCATGAATCTGTAATCAACACCCTGGTAATATGGTAAAGAACTGGTACCATAGCACACCCAGTGCAATACATTCATTGTGTTCAATTACGCCCTCAACTCAACTCAAAATGTTTTTAGCCACGTGGATCCATGGCAATATCAGTCAGTTGGTCAGTTGACTGAAATATCTCAAAAACTACTGGATGGATTACCATTCAGTTTTGCACATGTGTTCATGGTTCCCAGATGACAAATCTTACTGACCTTTGTAATCCCCTGATTTTTCCTTAGTGTTAATGAGCGTTTTATAAAGGAAGTTTCCATGAGTTTGTTTTCTAACTTTCTCCATCAAAAACAGGAAAGAAAAAGAAAACACGTACATCATGTGGAGGAGATTTAATAAATATACCATTACCTAAGAATTGCAGGGCCATTTTACTTATAATTCACTAAGAAGTGATTGAACACCCAGGCAGAATTACCAAGGAAACAGCGTGAAGGGGATGATTAATAACAAAAGGGGATGAAGTGAGGAAGTAAATGAGAGAGAGGGAAAGAGAGAGATAGGGAGAAAGAGCGCATACTGTAATTCTACAAAATGCACAGGATCTTTCAGTTCAATTCATCTCGCTCTGCTGCTGTTCGACAATGCTGGGAAATATCTGTCTCAATGAAACCTGACAGCTCTTTCCTGTCACTTTCTTTTATCATTACTTTCTTTGCTTTTCATTTCAAGTCTGTTTGAATGTTCCCCGTTGCAGGTTATCAGTGCAAATTATTCTGATTAGGGAAGGACGTTTGCGTATTTCATTTCATAATCGAATAACTCTGGCTGTATCAGTAGTTGAGTGGAACGATATGAAAGTGTAGAAATCCAAACAAACGAGTGAGGTATTCATGGAACAGTATTTGTTTCAGCCATGCAGTGTTGGGGTTGTATATCTGTTATATCTGTTTTTACTCTGAAGTCCTACATTGTTCACACTGAGAACGAAAGTGTCCATATGCTGACTTTTTTTGTCTGAGGTGATAATGTCAAAACCAACATTAAGAACCTCTCACTGACTTAATCATGAATGACAGTTCATGAACTGTCCCCTTAAAAAGACAGTACCTTGTGTTCAGTCATGTGCGTCCACCCTGTCCGACTAAAGTTAGTCCACGTTCACTCAAAGCGAAGCTGGTGTTATGGATGACACGAGCGCAAACGCTGAGCCTCAACATGAGCAGCCTATACCTAAAAAGAATGCCGTGTCCATCGCTTGGTCAGATTTTGGCAGAAAGAAAGAAGAAGAAGAAGAAGAAGCCAAAAAGCCGAAAAATAGTCACATGGCCCCCTGTAAAACTGCAACTTATCCTTTCTTGCTGGGAGGTGGATTTTATTACCTTTTGGACAAAGCAAGGCAAGCTGTTTTCCCCCCGTTCCCTGGTCTTTGTGTTAAGCTAACTGGATGTGGCAGTAGCCTTACTTTTATATCACAGATATGAGAATGGTATCCATCTTGTCATCTAACTCTCAAGAACAAAGCAAAGAAATGTGTTTCCCAAAATATATGACACGGTGCAACATGTTCTAAACATTTATCATTGAGGAAACTGAAACAATAAATTAAATTTCAGTAGCCAAAATGTTCATCACTACAATTTGATCATTCAGTTTGTCTCACTTTGTTGACCTAGTATTCCTGTAAAGAGACTTAGTCCTTTACAGACTGAGTCATAACTGGAAACAGATCTAATTGTTGCCTGGAAAAAAACATAGATTATAAAACATCATAAAGTTGCAGATAGTGAGAGAGTCAGCGCTGTCCCTTGAACCGCTACGATACCGATTAAACAAGACATTAAAATCGCAGGAAAAACTTTATCCCCCATCATATGAAAGCAAATACCTCTATGTAAACACAACCCATTACCGCAAAGTCCATTACATTGCGGACAGAGTGACACTCACGGAGACAGATGTTGTCGGTGAAGGATCCCAGGAAGTTGTCACAGTCCTCTCTCTGGCTCCCACTGGCTGAGCAGGAGCACCATGGAGCCACGCTGGACGTGGAGTTGTCAACATAGTTGGGAGTTATTGTACTTCCTGCAGAGAGACCGCACCAGGCCTCCATCAGTATTAAATATTCATTCTCCTTTGAGTTGTTACACTGAGTTCGTAGTGCTTCATTTTCCGGGACATTAATGGACACTGCATTTCCTATAGGCTGACCTGATGTAAAGGGGGGATAACGTTCTAGTATAGCTGGTTAAACTGGCTGCACACTCACTTGTTTGTCCTAAAAGAGAGATAATGAGAAATACTTCTTCTATTTCGGGTCACAGAAGTCTCTGGCATTGCAATTTTTTTCCATAACTGTTTTTTTTTTTTTTTTTTTTTTTTTTCTCTCAACATAGTGGAGGTGAGATTTCAAGTGCTTTAATAAATACGAGACAGAAATGAAAATGCCAAGTGTGTGTTAGTGCTGAGGGGCACCATTTGAGGTTCTTGAAGTGCATTACATTAGTGTCTCTCTCCAATGTGTGGAAAAGAAGTGGCTGTTCTTTTTCTTTTACCGACTGTTATAAAAACAAATTAAACACACATTGCATCATATAAACAGCCTTTGTTTTTCTGTAACGAGAGATTTTTATGCTTTTTTTTGAACATATAAACTTTTTGTCTTTTTAGTTTCATTATATTCTCCAACTCACTCCTAACCTCTTCTGTATGTATGAATTTAGCGCTCACAGATTCCTGCCTCTTTATCCTTCTATCCCACAGCAGTTCAACATTCACAAGAGCTTGCTCAGAGTTCAGTTCACACTGATCAAAATTAACTAGTTGATGTTCATTGTTCACACTTATAAATTCTGAACTACATTCATAGTCTTAAAAATGAACTTCTTGATGTTCATTTGTTCTGTTTTTTTTTTTTTTTTTAAATGAGCTTCGCTGAGCTGTTCTTTTTCAGTAGATCCATCCCCAGCCCCCGGTCATTGCCACATCACTAACACACTACTGTAGAGTCACAGAGATATTACTTTTAAAAGCCAAGAAAAACCAATGTGAGTATATGTTTTACCACTTAAACAATGTGTCATAAAGCAGACAGGACGGGTCCATGATACCCTTAAAAAAAAAAAAAAAGCCATGAAATACTTTGAAAATAGACACGTCATTGAAAGTGCTTGGTTTTATATATTTTTTTTTCTTCAACTTGTAAATAAGTGTCTGTCTCTATTGCTCAACTTACCCAATATATTGTTTTGCTGTGCTGTTGGAGAAGGCAAGAGAGCACATGGTGTGCATCACTGTAACACAGCACAGCAGAGACGTGTTCACACATTCAAGCCTCTCATTCTTTTAAACTGTTGCCTGTCAGCTTCTCTAAAGCCTGCTAGTTCTCATTATAAATGATCTTAGTGTTGAAACACTAATTAACCTTGATCCTTGTCCCAAACGATGCCGTGTTGGGTCCTTGAATTTAAGGGAATTGGGCCTTGGAGGTCCTTGAAAAGTCCTTGAGTTTGATGTTTAAGAGAGTGTGGGAGGACAACTGAAAACACATCAGTTTGCAAATTTAATGCAGCTCTACATACATTTTTATTATGTGTGTGAAAATTATACATAGAGCGGAATACAGGCTGGTACAAACTCCACTACTGGCTTCATTACTGTCGCTAGCTGAAAGATGTGCTATGACTTCAGTTAGCATGCCGGCTGCTGTAAATACTTTGGTGCCACCATGAAACACATGTTTTTTGGCAGATGACAAACAGCCTTTTGGTTGGTGCATTGTTAACTCTTGTGCAAACGGTTAGGTTCAGATCCAAAATCATGTGCATGTTCATGCACAACACTGTCACACAGAATATGGCAAATACCTTCTTTCACGCGTACTGTCTCTTTCCTTCTCCACCTGTTCATTTCATTAAATCTTTCTTTCTCTTTTATAAGTTTTCTGGCTGTGTGTTACCTCTCAGGTGTGCACCTACCTATGAGCCCTGTGTAGGCGAGGAGACAGGCTCCATAGTTCCCTTGCTTGCAGCCATTGGCAGACGTTTCAGAGGGTTCGCAGTCGTACTGAAACTGTGCCAGACGAGACCTACAGAAATAGCAACAACTGCTTAGCAAAAACATGACAGATCCCTGTATTGTTTTATGTAAAAAGTTTTGCTGGTTCTTTTTTTTAATACATCCCTTCTACTATAACTTGGTCATTTAATTAAGAGTTTGCCACTCTGACATAAAGAAATATTGTTGGCTGTGGTGAAGACTGAAAGCATTGGCCTGTAATGTGAAAGTGATAGAAAGAGTAATATATTTCATCCCCCAGCCCTGGGATCATTAGTAAAGCCCTCTGAGTGTAATGGGGCTGTGAAAAATAATGGCCATGACCAGAGATAGCAATGAGCGATAACTCTGATCCATCTGGCTCTTTATCTGTGCTAAATATTTAATGTGTTATTCCAACAGGCTCTCTGGGGTGTTCTAACCAATGGTGGTAGAAAGCTTTAGGGTAAAACAGCAGGGCATTTTGCTGATTGAATGGCTGTTTATTTGGTTTCAATGAGCCATAATACTGAATAGTGCTGGTGCTAATATGTATGGTGAGTATATCTAAAATCTATATCCAAGAAATACTTCAATTAAAGTGGGCCTAATGAAACATTGGCTTTGCTGATTTGGAATATCATGAGAAAAGAGCTGGATCATAAAGCCCAACAAACCTGGGGATTATGATTATATTACAGCAATATGTTATTTTATCCATATGGGACCATGGCAAAGTGAGACATGATTTTAATATCTGTCGTAGACATGAACGACTGACATGGATATAAATGAGAACCAATTAAAAGCTTCTATTTAGCTCTGTGCTAACCTGCAGACATAGTCAGCTTTGCAGATCCTCATCTGTGTGATGCAGTTGGGTTTTTCTGGGCTTTCATAAGAGCAGCTGGGCACAATGGTCTGCCTCCGACGCTCTGCGCATGCTGTGTCCGTACAGGGGCAGAAGAGCAGCTCGTGTGTGTAATCGGCGGGAACACGGTCGAAGAACCTGCGCAGCGCCTTATTACATTTAGGTCGGTTGCACAGGCCAGACTTGGCAGTGGGTTTGATACAAGCTGAGACATATTCTGTGCGGAGCTTCTGGCACAAGTCGTCCACGTTGCAAGCCTTGGCCGCATCCAGGCAGCGATTCACAGTTGTCATGCCAACATCAGAGTCTGTGGATGGAAGTAAGGTCGAAGACAAGCGTAGATATTAGAGAAAAAAAAAAAAAAAAATCAGCAATAGAGCAAAAATGTTTTGTGTTTATGTGAATAAGAGTGTGTGTGTGACCTGTGGAATGTACTTGATTTATTTATTCAACATGCTGAGACATAATCTCATCTGGTAGGAGTTACAAAAGTTCAGACAGGCAGTTGGGAATACAAGTTCAGCTTCAAGGTAGAAGAGAATGTAAATAAACAATGGAGGTGCATTTCCTGAAGACCAGAAAAACAAAATTAGTAATAGGAGAGCAGTCTGCTCTCTGCACCAGTTATGAAAATTGCAAAATTTCATGTACTTTTTCCAACTGCTTTAAAAAAAAAAAAAAAATTCCAAGATTCAGAATTGTTGGATTTTTTTTTTTTTTTAAATGTTAGCACAAGACAAAGGTCTATACTTCTTGCATTTCTATCCTACTAATTAAAATGATTATGGTTTGCAGGCAAAGATTTTAAGTTTCAGATGTTAACCTACTGTGTGCCATTTTGCAGAAATACAGACTGCATCTATTTAGCACAGTGACGTCTCTCCACACTTTCTTAACTGTTGTCCTTGATCTGTAAAATGTGCGTCACTGTTATGTTACCATGGCTTTTCCTCCTTTTGTTATTTCATGGTTCTTGTAAGCGGCCGATCACATTTTTTATCAAATCAGACAATAATTCAAGGAGTTTCAGTGCTGGAGCAGTGTGGAAACCTAATAACAATGAGCATCTGGCTTAAAGGTGTGTTGCTCTGGCTTGTATTACCACTTACTATTTTGACCATTGTAGTTTGTACTTGATGTCACAGATGAGTCTTTTCTGTCACTAACATTATTGACCACTGTGTTATCAACTATGTAACTGAGAGTCGTATTTCTGACATCACAGATTAATGTAACTAGCAATTCAGAAGGAGACAGAGAGCAAGAGAAAGTGATGCAGGCGCGGATGTAAATAAGATCCGGGAAATGCATAAAAAAATTTGATATCCAATTATCTTAAGAAGCAGATCTGAACACAAGTCAGTGTTATGTGTTCTGCAATCGAAACATCAGTGTCCAACATCATGTTTGGTGTGTGAGTGAAACCTGGCACTTTGTGTGGCAACTTCTGAATGAACCTTTTGTTTACATGTTGCCTGGGAAATCAGCACATTGCTGAACTCTTGAAGCTGTTTTGTTTCAGAGATGATTCGTCAGTTTTCTGTAGTGTGTTTATAGCTTGGTGATGCTGGCAGGTGTTCTAGTTGGTGTGGTTGATCCAGACACAGTATAGCCGCCTACATGGGGCTTTGACTTTAGCAGCTTCAATTAAAACATCAATTTAAAGGCAAGTGACTAAGATTTTCTCAATAATCCAATCCTTATCATAACCCTAGGCTAGGTTTTACAGCTGCACCAATTAGTCAATTAATCAGTTATTTGATCAATAGAAAATTAATGGGTAACTATTTTGATAATCAGTCATTTCCTGTGTTTTATTTGCAGTTTTAAGATGCTATATTTGTGGTTTTAAGTATGAAAAAACATCTCTGAGGCTTCTCCCTGGAGCCCTAGTAACAACAGGTCAGTAAGGGCTGTATGATATGCAAAAAAAAAAAAAATCATATTGTGATTGTTTTGGCAGATATTGTGATTTCATTTGGAATCGTTGTTTTTTCATCTCATTTTAATTGAAAAAAAATGTTTAAATGATGATGTGATTTTATTTTTGGGTCTCCTTTACATCTGGAGAATATGATTTGTAGGGCGGAGCATCTCTGTACCACCACAACGCTTATGGTGCTCACAATGCACAACAATGATGTGACATATTTTACCTTAATCAAAAAAATTGCAGCTCCTGGGGTTTTTTTTTATATGGATATTGCACTTGGCCATATTGTGATTCTGATTATATTTCATTTAATTGTGCAGCCCTAGAGCCAATCAGAAGAGAGGCTCAGAGCCTCTCAGAGTCACCAAAGACTCTGAGAAAATGTGATTGATTAATGGTTCTCGGCAGATTAATTGATAGTCTTTTAGTTTTAGCCCTACTAAGGATCACTTGCCTTGCCCTAATTTTAATTTAAGCTAATGTTGTTTTACTTTCTTAAATGTAAGCTTCTGTAAATGTTTCACATGGTGAACATGTGAGAAAAGATATATTTCATATACAGCAAACATTGCGATCTGACAATGTTTGCTTTTTCTGTATCAACAAAATGTAATCTGCTTTTCAGAGTTTTGGTTTATTTTGATACATTTAATGAGATTGCATTTTTATAGCAGCCTGAGGCTATAAGAAACAACGCAAGATATGGGATTAATGTCATGTTAAGGCAGTAGTATTGAGAATGACAGTATTAGTATTCATTGACATTCACGGATTATGTTATTTCGGATGAGTCTGGGATATGAATGAAGCTGCCAGCCAACAACTTGAAGACAAAGATATAAATCTGGATGCTGGGATTGTGTTCAGATGAATGGTAAGACTTGTGTAAATGTGTGTCAGAACATAAGGGGCCTCTATTTGCCTGGGGCGTGCTTCAAGGAAAAATACATGATACATGGGAATCATATATTCTGGCTAGAGCGAAACATGTTGAAAGAGTAAAATGGTATAAAATAAGGTGAAGGTCATTGAACTTGCCAGCTGTGATAGAGGCCAAGCGGACATAGTCGTAATCTCTCTGCACAGTCTCATAAGGGTAACTCTCCACCAGGTCTAGTCCTGAAAGAATAAAAGACACAGATAGAAACATTGGCTTGAATGATGTAACACCATGATTCATCACAAGTGTATGAAACACAAATAATGTTCTCATGTAGTCATTTTCATTTAGCCCCTGAGGCTCCAGTCGACTAAATTATACAGACAGGCAGACAGTTATTCATATTATT
This sequence comes from Seriola aureovittata, assembly GCF_021018895.1. Lineage (NCBI taxonomy): Eukaryota > Metazoa > Chordata > Actinopteri > Carangiformes > Carangidae > Seriola > Seriola aureovittata. The sequence continues at coordinate 6,218,068 of NC_079371.1, read as the reverse complement.
TTTTGGGAACCAGTGTTCAACGGCTCCTTTATGTGAATAAAGGAAGTTCTGATTTGCAGACTGTATAGAAAAATCTTGTTTGCTGCAATCGAAGAACCACTTACCGTGTATGGTAGACTGATGAAGGCTCCAGTAGATGCTCAGGCAGTTCTTCTCCTTCTTCATGCCTCGTTTACACTGGCAGCCGTGCAAGGGGCTGGACAGTAGGGCGGACACTGCATTGGCACACTGGCTTCTGGCACCGGGGCCCAGCTTCATGTTGCCATTGCCCGCCACACACTGACGCAGGGTCCGCAGACGTGGACTACAGGTCTCATCACTCGAGCATGAGTCTCCAGCCACCAAGCAGTCCCTGCTGGCCAGTATAACCTCCAACAGAGCTGTGAGAGAAGATATCAACAGGGAGCAGAACGATGAGGAGACTTGAAATGGCAGTTGAAGTGTAAGGTAATTAAATGAGATGGGAAATTAAGCTAAAAAGTCAGACCCAAATGTCAGGGATAGGCGGAGGAGAAGAGGGTGAAGAACATTTTGAGAGAAAAGTGCTTGTGTAATTCTGCAAACATGATAACGCAGAGGTGTCTTGCAAGTCTGTAATCATTACAGCATTCCTCTAATAGCAAGCAGTAAAATATCAATTCTTCTCTTTGCTCTGTTGCTTCAAAAGTTTGGATGCATCATGCATCTTAAGTTTGGTGAAACTGTGAACAGGCATCCAACATAATGTGCTGGTTACACTGTTCAGGCTGAGGGACAGTGATTAAAGATTTATGATTTATGTTTTATTGACAGTATTTAGTCTTTTAGCCACAAAAATAGCCTAGCTGTCAGTATAGAAATGTCATTCTGTCTGTCCACTGCTTAAGTTCAGAAGAAATATTTCAAAAACTATTGGATGGATTGCCATGAAATTTTGTAGACATTCATGGTTCCCTGAGGATGAATCCTAATGACTTTGTTGGTCCCCTGACTTATCTACCATCAACATGAGGTTAACATTTGAGTGAAATATCTCGAGAGCTATTGTATGATTGCCGTAACACTTGGTGCACACGTTCATGTTCCTCTCGTGTTGATTTGTAATATTTTGGTAATCTGGTTTTTCATCTAGTACTATAATCAGGTCAAAATTTTAATTTATTTATCACTTTGATTTATGACCAAGTACCTGCAAAACTAATGACATTCCCATCAGCTTGGGCTGTATTTTGTGTTTAAACATTAGCATGCTCACATGCAAAAAAAGGTCCATGGTAAACATTACACCTGCCAAATATTAGCATGTTAACTCCTAGTCTTGTTTTTCTATTGGCTCTGTGGTAATTAACAGTAAGAATGTAACTGGCACAATAAAATAGTGGAGTGTAGCCAAAAGAAAGAAAGGACCTTCCAACCCACGTAAAATTCATACAGACCAGCATATTTCACATGTGAAGAAGTAATCTCTTCGCATTCAAAGGCACATAAAGGACAATATTGCAGGAAGCAATAGCTCACTTGGTTGTGGTGCATCACTCTTTTCACACACATTTAGTATTTCTCTTCCTTTCAGAATGAGAACAATAATCTAAACTTTATGAAAACAGTTTTTCTATGAGCTGTTGTATCTCTAACACATCTTTTCACATAAGCTCTACTAAGTAGACAATAACTTTGCTTGAACTCGTTACATTGGATGACATGCTTTGTGAGTATTCAGTATTCTATAACTTGGTCTGCAGGCGACAACATTAATTGCTTTATTGTGAAGAGAACAGCCTCAAGGCTGAATTACTAAGGTATTGTTTCTGATTTCTCATGGAGTATAAGTTATGAAATAGTATATTTTTGATTTAACATGTGTAATATGTTCAGGCACTGTGTGAAAGACTGTGAGTGGCAGACTTATAGAGATGCTAATCCACGCTTTCATTGATTCACTGACATCGTCCAGAAGGTTTGACTCCTTCAGTGCTACTGCATGACTGCAGCCTATTCAGCGAGCCAAGGAACTTGAATAATAGGTGTTTGGCATGTACTGAATGTGCCGAGAACATTAACGAGTGAGAGAACCTTAGATAAGCCCGTGCAGTGCCGTGTCCATTTTATTGAGGTTTATCTCGATTTGCCAACAAAACAGCTGGTGAGATGTTGGATGTTTGTTCGGATGAGAGGGGAAGAACTTTTGGAAAACATGAGGGATGCACAGAAAAAGTAAAATTCATGTTAAGTGATATATAGTCATTGCATTGTTGTTAGTCATATCATGAAGGAGTACAAATTGAAATGCTCTGTGACTACAGCTTAGTTAATTGCTATCATGGCTCATTGTTGTTATACCATGCCAACAACGTACACTTGGAGGCATATCGATATGGAATTCAAATGTAGTTTACTGCTATGCCCTTTTTATATGCTTCTGTTTGAGTCAGATATTCTTTGACGTCTCTTCTCTTGACATCTTCGGCCTGCCGTCACGCAGTTATAGTAACTCGGTGTATAGGGAATCGGCAGCATCTTGGATCATAAGGATTTTAACTTCACTTTAACATACAGCAGTATTACAAAAACATAATTACACACATCAAAATGTTGACCCCATGTGAAAAAAGTTTAGACAATTTGCAACGAAACATTTTAACAGGAGAAGTTTTTGTCATAGAGCTCATAAGCCACATAAAGTACAGAACCTCTCTGGAGTTAATTGTAGTGTGGGTGGTGATTTTATGAAAAAGAGCTGTCACTCTTCCTTTGAATGTTTCTTGTGTTGCACTCCATGCACTTTTCTAATTACACTATTGAAAGAATTATAATGACGGCAAAAAGAATTTGTTTGTACCTCACTTTCCATTACTGTTAATTTTACAGGACAAGTTGTGATGTTTTACATATGTATATCCAGTGTGTCCAGTTCAAGTCAGAAAACAGCGTGTTGCTATGCTATTGCCAGTCAAGAGTAGACTTTGGAGAATTTGTTTCTCTATTTCCCGGTTATTGTAAAAACATATTCCTAAGCATGGCCTGCAATAATTCAAGTGGATCCTATGAGTCAAACAATGTAAATTCTTACCACCTTTTTTGTTCCTCGTAATGTCCCTTACCCCATCTGCTTAAATCAAAAGTTTTCAATTTCATGCTGCTTTCATCTGCTTACATTGTAGGTAATTCTGGGCCAAAATTGTCGCAGCCATTGTTTTGATGTTCCAAAGCACACACTCAGGAAAAAAGAAAGTAATAAAACAACATATTTTCCATTCTGTCAAAACTGTTCAATCACTTACATCTGCTTTCAAAGCTGAATCTCTACTCAAACCCCCACTGGTATATCGAGTCTCACTCACATCAAGCTCCTTATCCTGTGTTCAGCAAGTCGGCTAAACACATCCAACACAGGCATGTGGACGCTGGGAGGGGGGGGAAAAAAGTTCCAACCAGCGCCAACGTCCTAGAAGGCCAGATGGTCAGTTGCAAATTCAAGGCAGAGATCCCAGGCCCTTCCTCTACGGCTGTGTGTGTCAGTATGTGCTGCCTGGGCAGAAGCTGGAATAGACACCATACATCATGATTGCAAATGAGCCGTTTGATTTGACATTTCCAATAAGCCTGTCTCAATGTACCAGTGGGTTTAGCCAATTAACCATGTCAGTAATCAATGTGTTCTGAGGCTCAGTTAAGTCCTCAGTTTCCCTGCCACATAAATCACAGGCAGATTAGCTGATCAGTTACCCTTAATGGTCCACTTCAGGAGAGATAAAATGGAAAATGAAAGTTAATGAAGTCAGCTGGAATGTTGGTCTCACTCCTATATACCTACAAAGCAGTGAGGCTGTGGGGGGAAATGGTAATTTATTAGTGCACTTAATGAGTATCACCTTTGTTTCAGAGCTCTTAAGGTTTGTAATTTATCTTGGATAGTAGTTAAAGCAAGCAGCCTTCCTTTAAAGTGAGTGGCCTCCAGCGGTTTTGCCTAACACCACTGATGGCAGTGTTGTGAGTCTATGACAGCATGATACAAGCCGTTTTTAGCGTGATAGCTAATTCAGCACACTTCATTTCCCAGTTATTCTTGCCTGTGGTTTCTTTGTCAGCTACCTCTGCATACTTCCAGCTAGTTCTGAAAGATTCGCAAAAAAAAATCATCTTGCGAATATTTTTGCAGGTATTGTTGGAATAGCAATTTTTGCATTTCATTTTCACTGAAAACTTGTTTTAAATGATGATGTTATTTTTGCTGGAGCTTGTACCAAACAAGCATGTTTCGTTATATCTGTAGAATATGATTTGTTGGCAGGGACATCTCTGTAGCACCACAATGCATCATTTATGGTATGTTGTGACGAATTTCACCTTTATCAAAAAGATTGCAGGTCTTGTAATTTGGATATTGCATTTGGCCTTATTGTGGTTTTGATAATATTTCGATTGATTGCTCAGCCCTACTTTTGAAACTGAATTCAAACATCCAAGTACAGAGTTCATTTAAGATATTTCATATGACTTTTGTCTTTTATACCTTTTTTACATAAGAGAAATACTCAACTTTAAATTTTGAAAAGCTTTAAACCTGCAATGAGTAATATTTTTTGGCCACTTGGGGGCAGCACAAACAAGCAACATTAACATATCATCACCTTTTTAAATTGATAATTGCAAACAGTTGCTTATATACACCAGCTGATATGGATCAAGTCATTTTGTTTTTGGCCACCGGGTGAATGCAAGTCCAGTATTTACTGTCTTTGAGCTGTTTAGCTGTTCTCTATTCCTGAAGGAAATATCTGGCTCTGTAGCTTCTATATTCTCAGTTGTGTTCGCCAGCTAGTCTGTCTGCTGTCTGCTGTTGAGCAAAGCAGGTTTTTGAGCTTTTTCACTGAAAACAAAACTGCATGCTGCTGCTGAAAATGACGCTATGAGAGATCATTCACTCACTCACTCACACTCACTCTTTAATTGAGTATTGTCCTCCTTTGAATTTTAACTGTGTATTTCTGTATTTCGACATCATTGCAAATGAGAGAAACCTCAATTATCTTTGAGGCTTAAATGAATAAATGAATTACATTAAATGAAATCGTAATGCTCTGTAAAGCAGAGAGGAGCGACAGATTTGTATGATAATTATCTGCAGGATCATCACTACAAGTAACGCCTTTCATGGTGTCAGATTGTTGTTATTTGATACATTGTTACAGCTGCTTAAGTTGAACAATGTAAGATAATTGCAAACAGAACTATCGTTTTTCTTACTTCCAGCTGGAAAATCAATCCAAACTTCCAGCTTTTTGACATCTGTTGTACATTTTAATAATCGTAGTTTAGGCAGACCAGTGCAAACAAGAGTGGATAACAAAGGACATCATCATCCACTCTAGACTCTAGTTACTGTGGTTTAAAAGTAAGTTTCTACACACTTCATCTACATGTATCAGCTACTGTATGTCTTCGAAACAAATGTTGTTATCGAGTCAACAGAAGTTTTACTTTTTTTGTTGTCACCTTAAAAGAGAAACGAGTGGCTCTCGCTTTTCCAGTTTCCTCCAGTTTTATCTGATAAAAAATTCTTCATTTAAAAACATGCACATTATTTTAACTGCTCAAAATCCCATAATTGTAAATATCAATATGCTCAGCCTGCTGTTGCTTATAATGTAAAATACTGAGCCAGTATTCTTCAAACAGGTCATGATCCTTCCTCTGCTGCCTCTTTAGTAGCTCATCCAGCTGTGTCTTGTTTTACCTATAATGTAAAAATATACACAACAGGAGTGACATTTAGCTGTGACTGATGTTCTTAGTTTCAGGTCTTTGAAAGTTCAACAACTAAAGTTGTCAGTCACACATGTGGAACGTATTTATTTGTTCGTGAGTCTACTTTTTTTTTTTCTCTCAGCCTACTTATAATACCACATACCACTTTTACCTCTCCTGCTTGTCAAGCAACACCTGCCTGAATATTATCATCATTATTATTATTATTATTATTATTATTATTATTATTGTTATTATTTGAAATCTTAATATTAAATGTTTAGATTTTTGAGAAGAGAAAGACAGTCACACTTGTGAAAGTGCTTTAGCATTTTAATTCATGTATCAAAAATCATTAAAATGTAAATGGGTTAGAAGTGGCACACTGTAATAAAATCTAAGTGAATATTAAATTTGATTTGTTCTTCATTGATCTCCTGTTGGTCACATAAAATCTTTTCAGTTTAGCACTTAGCCTTTGAGAGAAAAGTGAAGTTCATTATGTTGTGAAATGTGTACTTTAGGTCCCTATGTGTCAAATAAACATTGTTTGCTTTATTAGAAATAACTCGTAGGGGCTAAACATTTTAATTACAGGCATAAGTGAATGCAAATTGTTCTACCAGTGAATGAATCATCTTTGCAAAAATGCAGCCTGTATTTTTCTGTTATAAATTGTTGCTGTCTGATATGACATTATTTGCTTTTATGGCACAAAATTAGCAATTTTCTGACATCAAAGCAGGGTAGATTGAATTTGGCAAAATGAGACAGCAAAATATCCATCTACATTCAAAAATAAAGCACTGTCAGCACCACTATTACTTCATGTTAGACATCAAACAAATAGTGCGTGAAGCCCTTGGAAAACCACAGTAATTAGCTTCAAAGTTTTGAAAAGGGAAGTATTCACATTTTCAGCAGCATACACGAGGTAACACATATACATTTTTTTATCTTCTTAAAAGAAATCATCCATTCAGTTGATCCTTTTCCAACAGCGGCTGCTTTTCGACTTTTACTGAGAGACAGTGCTGCCTGTAAGATTGCCATATAAATTATTTATCCAGAAGTTCAGACAGAAAGAGTTGCCACATTAGCAACCAATCTCAGAACAACAGCTCAGTCAGAGAGGCTTGCTGGTACATTAAAGGATTTTGTTGGCAGCGAGTAGATATGCAGCTGTGTCTGCCAGAAAAGACAGATCTTGATGATAACACGTATATGTTACAAAGGTATGGGATATACAGTACCTGAGGCACAAGGCAGGATATACCATCAAAAGCGGTTAGTAACAAACTGGAACAACAGATTCTCTGGGGATGGAGGGACGACCAATAGCAGATAGGAGTAAACAGCTCATAGCAGCAATAGCTTGAAGGGTCTGACGTGACAAATAAAGATCTATGAATCTGAAGACTTATCAGATGGTTATCACCGCACAGAGAGGAGAAAGGACTTCACAACGGAAATCATTTTATCCTTTGTTAGAACATTCGTCAGGTAGAATACACTATGTTACTACAAAATCTACCAGGAAACTACTTTGTGTTTATTTGACGGGCCACTGCAGTGCCCTGCAAGTTGATGCTGCATTGTGTTGCGGCAAAAGTTGAGTCAGGTTCAAGTTTTTACCAGGACAACTCTTTTGTTTTGTTTTGCCAGAGCCCTCTGCATCAGCAGCCTCACCATGCCAACACAGTGGCCTCCTCAAAATAAATAAGGTGGTTTCATGTTTTCACCCAGAGCTGAACACAGCCTTAAGTGGGATTGACTGTTCCTTATGCCCACTGCTGACCCAACCTATATGCTGAATACCCAATTGCACAGGGCCCCGCAAATGCTATTTTTTTTTTCTTTTTGGTCAATGGCTCTGACCCAGTACAGGGGATAGATCATGTCAGACCAATCAAATCTTTCTAACCCAGGTGGTCCCCATGTCAATCATTGGTGAATGGTTATGATTGGCACAGATGCTTTAGTACGATATGATATACCACATGATGGCGTCTTCAAAACACAACTATGCCTCCAGCGCTGCCAAAAAAAAATTAACAAAACGAAGACAGTCTGTGACATTACATTTCTTTATTTACATGCATGTAAAATGCACAAATAAAAAGACAAATAGATTTTGCAGTATACTTAGTTAAAAGTGATCACACATCTGGTTTTACTTGAGCCAATGTTTGAGATATGCCTTGAAGGTGGGATATGTAGGTGTACATTCAGAGGTTTTATTTCATAGGTATATATTTGTACTGTGCTGACTTTAAAGCCTGACCGATATGTTGGTTGGCCAGTTTTATTGGCTGATATTGTCCTATCACAGATATATCGGTATTGGCGCATATATTCTCCGATATGAGCTGATATGAATACTTTTATTAAGAAGCAATAATGCAGAGGAAATGCTCGGGTTTGCTCAAGTTATATAGGTAGCATTTTATGTATATTTGATCCTTTGTTTTCATTCAAGTTAAGTTATATTTTTCCTGCTCAAGTTAAGTTATACACACACACACACACACACACACATATATATATATATATATATATATATTATCATACTTATGTTTTTTATTTATAGTTATTTTTGTAGTTATTTGATTTAATTCCAAGTGAAGTTTACCGTTTCGGTGCACTGATGAAATTTTGGACAATAAAGTTTATTATTAAACTGTACAATATCCTGCTTTCATTATATATCTTTTTCACAAGTGTTTATGTCAGCTGATACATAGATATCGGAATTTTTCCATCTATGTGTGATACCTATTGAGCCTGTTTCAGCAGCAGCTTTACTCTGGCAGTTTGATTGAGAGTGACACTGAGGTCTGTTAAAGCACTGTAAACCTGTATTCCCCTAAATGACGTCTCACATCTCTAAGATAACATCAGCTCCTGAATAGAAAGCATTTCGCTCTATGATAACCATCTCCCCTCCTCCACCAACACCACCACCACCCCTGCCTTTATCCATGCTTTCCTTCAGAGGAGCTTCGGCTGGAAAGGAGAACAGGGCCTGAACTCGCTCACTGCTTTTCACTGTCTAACATTTAAGTGAATAACAAATATACAGTACATATTCTCAACCAGTAGCAAGTGTTACTCTACTCCTCAACACTAACAATACTGTACTGCATGAATAATGAATTGGTAATAAACCCAATGTCACAGCCTTCACCCCCCCGCCACCTCTTCTTAATTATGCCGCATGTGCTTACACCCTTACACCCTCCAGGTGCTTACATTGTTAGATATGCTTATTGTTAATCCTCTCCATTACTGAAGGCAGTAGCCCCATGTATTTTTTTCCAATTACTTTTCACCTATAGAATTCAATTTTACATTCCCACTTTGCAGTTTGAAGAATGAACAGAAAACATACAATTTGATCCCATAATGCAAAAGCTGCTGTGTGAGGGCAACGAATTGCAAACAAAAGATTATATTTGAACACACCAAAGATGGTGGTTGTTATTCATGACTCAAATCGCTGTTTCGGGTGAGCACTCATGTCAGTTAGATCCAAGGGCTAGATGTTGTAAGACTGACTGGCACAGTTACGAAGGTCTTGGAGCATTAAAGTTTGTTTGGTTTTTCGGAGTATACGAGCTGACTAGTAACAGCTTGAGACTGTGTGTGTGTGTGTGTGTGTGTGTGTGTGTGTGTGTGTGTGTGTGTGTGTGTGTGTGGTGATATTCTTTTAAAAACCTGTTTGTGTTTTAGTTCTTGAATGAGAACACGTGTGCACAGGGAGGTGGGAGGTTGAGTTTGGGATTTAAAGGAGCATTAAGTAATTTATGACATCAACCAACTTCTGTCAGCAACAGCTTTGACAGGACTCAGGCAGTGGCTTTCAGTTGAAAGTCACATGAGATCATATCACTGTCAGGATGAACTGTTCTCATTGCCACAGGGTATGAATTAAAAAAATGCAAGACGTTTAGTGAACATAATTTCTCTTGATAGCATCTCTGTTTGCAGCAGTCTGTTTAAAGAACCATGCAGATCACAGTCTTATATACTGTTTTCCATGTTCTGAGTTTGGCAATTATTCTTTGATGGATCGATGAATCATTTAGTCTGTTAAACCATAAAAATGTAATAAAAGAAATGTTTCAGTTTCTCAAAGGCCAAGGAGACATCTTCAAATGTGCTGTTTTATATGACCAATAGTCCAAAACTCAGATTAATTATACGAAACAGAAAAAAAATTCTCACATTTGCAGACTTACAAAGCTCTTGCTGTGCACACGTGTACGTACATTTTTTTTTTTCCGAGCATACTGACTGTGATAAGGAAAAGTGGAAATGAAAAAATAAAATGAGATATAATCTAACATGCAGCAGTATTCCTTCAGATTGTTTCAACTGGAATATGTCATTTCCAAAGGCACATTTGTTACCTATGAATTTGTTTGTGTTTTCAACTTTATTGCTTTCACTTAAATATTAACAGTATTGTGTAAATCATCATCAAATCAATATTACCTTTCTGATGTTTGAGTCTGATGGTTTACAGGCTGCATGTGTGATAATCTAATGACACCATGTGTGTGGTAAATAGCCACAGCCATGAGTAATCATTGCACATAGGATCACTGCTCTGCTGTTTTTTGGAGGATGTGAAACTGTTCTTCTTTGTCATTCTTTTCACTGAACAGCCCAAAGACAGGCAGAGCAGACAGATGTATACATGTGCCTTGCCCCTGGTTGGCTAAACACTACTCACAAGGAAACACTAGAAGCGCCAACTCTAATGCCAGAACCAGTGGTCAGGCAAAAACATCGAGTTTCATTGTTAGATACCTGAAAAACAGATGTTGCACCAGTGTAAACACTGAAATTTTATCTACCCTGCAGAGCGTCTGCCTGAAAATATCAGCCATCACTCCCCTCTCTGTTATTGTTGCTGATGTGAAGCAGAAGCGACATACTCCACCACCGTGTGTGCTTTCTGCAAAAGCCTTCACTGTTCCTCCTCAGGTGGTTTCTAAAGGCTCTCTGAACCACCTGAGGCTTGTACTGAATCACTGGCAGGCTGAAATAGTCTTAAAGCCCTGGGCCAAGAGCCAAAATCAAACTAGCCGAACACCACCCACCTGCTGACACACACACACACACACACACACACACACACACACATAACTACAAATCCACAGCCTGTCTCGTTCCTATTGAGCCATAAGACAGACTAAAGGACAAAGACTCTCTTGGAATAGGCTCACACCACTGGCAGTCCATAATTAGAGGCAGACAATTTGCTACCTGGAACAATGTAATAGTGTCGTAGTCATTTCGTTGGGGCTAACAGGTATCGGCTTTCAACTCTGACAGCAAACGCTTCTCTCCCCCCGCTGTGAAAAACACAACAGGAAACAGTAGGACTAAACTTACATAGATAACAGATAGCAACAGTTCAGACCATCTCAGGAGGCTTAGGTGAGTGGATCAGCATCTTCACACAAGCCTTCCTCTTGGGATTACCTGAGACTTACATGTGTGTCCACACTAAACAGCTAAAACTAAACAATGTTAATGTCTGAGAGCGATGTCCGTTCACACTATTGTTTTTGTATGTTTTTCAAAAAGATCTAGGTTGACATTAAAAGGGCAAAAGAATAAGAAAACACCAAAATGTCTTCCTCTATCCCTTGTCACGTAAATTGTTTCCTGTTTTTATTGTCAACTGAACCAACAAAAAGTAGTAATTAATCCAAGTTGTTAATGCTGCTTCTTACCCAAGGTGTACAGTCATTGAGTTGTTTGATAAAATGAGCACAGGCTTATGAGCAGGGGGCATTCTGCACTTCATTAACATAACAATTCATATTCTGTATTTTTTTTTTTAGAGGAGCAGGAAAAAACTTCAAGCGCATATCAATGGAAATAAGGCTAAACATTTATTGAAAGATGTTGTTATTATCTGTTAATTTATTACTCTGGGAGTTACAGTGCTTCTTCATACCTCACTGATTTACTGGAGAGTCTATATTCCTGTCACAACCAAACAGGCAACATCTAAAATTTAAATGGAAGGAGGAGATGAAACTTGTTACTGTTAATGAGAAAGGAAATTATGAAAGGTTTTCTTTTGATATGCAGACCGGTTTCCATCAGACTGACTCTGAAAAGTTAGATTTAATTCATTTTCCCAGATGTGAATAAAGTAAGGCCTGTGATTATTTAGGGACAAGACTACCGGAATGAATTTTTGTGTGTGCGCGTGTGTGTGTACGTGCACACCAGTTTATATGTCTGTGTGAAGGCCTGTCAAGTTCAGTCTCAATGTCACACAACAAAGAGTGTTTTATCTTCACTTGGAAATTGTGACATTATGAGTGCATCAACTGTTCGTATGTAAAGGTTGCAATTAACTTATCAGCATATCGTTCTTTGCTTGCAGAGGGGCAGAGCGTGACACATCATGTTTTTCTCTCAGTCTGAAAGTGCTGGCTGTCTGCAGCACTTAACAGGATTCATGCCAGGCACAGGGGCATACAAATGATAGGTCTTCTTCTTCTCAAATATAGGATGCAGAACTCAGGCAAATACTGATCCCGACTCATTAAAAAAAAGTGTCTGTCACACTGCAAGATGGTTGCCAATCATCTCGGTTTTATAATAAGACCAGAATGCCTTATAAACAGACACCAACCTTTTTATCATTGCTATTAACCGTTTTATTCTCACAGTGACTAGATTCTTACTGTCGCCCTCTAGAAAAACCTGTTGACAGCAACAGTAAACTAGTTACTGCCTCTGCTCCAGCATGGCACATATGCACCTTACTACAATAACCATGGTAGATTTACCACTCAAAATTCTTAGTTTCATTTTAAAGGTTAAAATAACACCCAGTTTTGAGGAGATTAGGTGTCTGTACCTGATCCAAACGGCGGACTGAAAAGCTGACTGTCATAGAGAAGGGGGAGGCGGGATATCATTTAGATGTAGTAATAATAGTGTGCATTTTCAGACAGTCTCTCCTGGATAAAGTTCATTGTGTTGCATTTAGTTGTACACATGACAAGTCCCACAAATAGTTGCGTTACAAATGAAAAAGAGAGCTAGAGGGAGAGCTTCAATCCTTGGCTCCTTTCTCACCTCCGCACAGTCGTGGCCAGTCTTGTTTCAGGAAATTACAGTAATGGTTGGACACAGGTTTTTCATTTCTAGGTGGCAAGTTTTATCAGCTGTAGCTAGCTAGCTAACTAAACTAATATTATTTCACTGAGTTGGTTAAAAAAAAAAAAAACACTGACCCTGGCTGACATTAATGTCTCAAGTGATTTGCTTTAAAACAAGAATCTTGTAAAAGAGATCTTAAATCAATCTGTAATTGATGTGTACACACATGATATGATACCATAAGACTGAGGCTAAAGCTGCATCCAAAAAGTTAGGACCCTCAGCAGTTGGTGATCATGGAAATATAGAAACGGCATTGTTCTTGTACTACAATGTGGATGTCGTTCTGTGACTATAAGTACAATAAGAAAAAAATCCAGGGTCACACTGTTATAAACCTTTTTTGGCTGCTTAAATACTTGTTTGTGTTTTTAACATCACAAGATAAAAGAATGGAGACTAACCTGTTTGAGTTGCTACTGCTCACACTATAAGCTATCTTGACTTATGTTGGCTGGAGGGGTTGCTGGAGTGTAAACTGTCCCAAATTCAGTAAAGAGTGGATGTGATAGCCATAAATGAGGCTCAGTTAATTAATGAAAAGCTCCTCTGGCTTGGAGGTAATGCTTTGTTACTATGGAGTAACCAAGCAACTGTAACTAGGGCTGCTATATCAAGTAACGGTTGCTAAGCTATGATTAGACAATCATGGTTTGGAGGAGGGGTTTAGTGAACAGTCACAACACATTTTTTAAACAATACTTCTTTTGGCATTGTATTAAATTCTGAATTGAGAAGCTGTGAGTTACAGTTGGAACAACTTTTCTTCTAGATCAGAGGAAAGTAGTTACACACCTGTGGCGGTCAGGGCTGCCTTAGCAAAGTGATGAAGTGTTCACCTTCTGTCGGGTCTGATGTTGTGGCAAGGCCATAATACCTGCCAGCTGTGGCTGTCACTCAAGAGTCATTACAGGATGGGGAGGAGCCACACATTCCACACAGTGATTGATGGGCACTTTTACTGATGAGACTCTTTAACAGCAGAGTCCTCTGTGTTGCTCAGACTCCCAGCATGCTTCCAGTCCTTGAGAGCCGTCTGTTGTGTTGCAAAGCAGCAGAAAAGCAGCAATGAGAGCAGCTAACACATGAATCTTGAGATGGGGCTTTTCGGCTGATTGCCTCCACTTGCCTCCATTGCGATAAAGAGCTGCAACATAGCAATTTCCATAGTGTGTCGTGTTTTGAGGTAATAAATCTGGAGGCTTTTGCTGTGTTTTTCAATTTTATGGGTCCAGATGCACACTACATTGGTGATGCGAATAATAGTCTAGTCTATTTTAGCTGTACATTATATGCCACTGCTTTAGATCCAAGTGTGATTTTGTGTCTCGATTTGCCTCCATGATCTGTAATTGGTGTCTTTAGACGCACACACACTCAAATAATGTCAGCGCAGGGAAATTATGATTCACCTAGAGCCAACATTAGATGACAAAAAGTGAAATATGGGTCAGCATGACCAGATGTTAGCCTATTAAGGTAGACTCTAGAGTAGAGGACTCTGTCAATCATACAGGACCCGTGGGACTACAACAGCGATCTGCAGTAGCTCAGTTGCACGACTTCTTCAGGCTCCTTTTGTGATTCACTGTTTTAAAGCCTCAAATGAAAGGTCACAAGGGATCAGTGAAACCAAAAGGCATGGCCTGGAGATCAAAAGGATGAATGCTCAGTCAACACAGGCTTGTGTATAAAGACACACGGGTCTGACACCGGCCACTGCTAAACAAGAAGTGTCTTTTAAAATCTTCTTTAACTAGTGCTTCAGCGTGTGTCAAAACACGGCTGTTTGATATCACGGGACTTCTGAGTATAATTACAAAGAATATGTGAATGTCATTCCTCAGGGATCTAAAAGCTGGGCACCTATTTGTCATCTCCAGAGCTGTCAGTCATGCTTACAACACTGTTAGTGATAAATGAAATTTACAGTCAGATGCTGAAGTGTTTTACAAAGTCCTAAAAATACTAGGTATACACAGAGGATCGGCTGACGTTAAAACATCAACATTTTCCTCTCCTTATTAGCATATCACAGGAGTGATTCATAACATAACGTGTAGTTGTTTAATTATTTGTTGTGCATTTTAGTTGCACAATATGTGTTTTGGGATAATTTTTGAGATTATTTTACATTCTGTTCTCTATGTCCTTATTTAGAATATTAAATTACATTTTAACTGTTTAATTCTGTTTAAATCTTCTGGTGAATATTGGATTTTGACTAAATTCCACAGCTTTGCCCTCTATTCACATTTGCCATAAACAGAAACACTGAGTCTCACTGAAACAGTTATCCATTATTCAGACAAAAAACCCATTAGGCATTTCTGTCACAGTTTGTAGAACAAAAGCAATACTGTGCATGGAATGATTACAATTTTCTTTTTCAGTCACTTCAATTTAACTTTCCCTGGCAATAAACCATAACAATGTCCTAATTAATTTGAGCTCTGAAATTCATAGTTACTCATTCAAACAGACTGCTGGGATTATAGCTCGCAGGGCCAAACATGACTATAGCTAAAGCATAACTGAATGAGTAGCTTCATTAACCCTGTTTGCTGTGTTTCTGTAAAGGTAATGATGAAGAATCTAAAAATGGTCAGAGACAGACTAACAAGCCGTGTATTTATAAAATTACAAGTACACGACGGGTGTTGTAATTCTAACGTCATTCCAGTTGCTTTCATTTGACGCCCCCCCCCCATGTTTTTGCCACTGGTGAACTGTAATCAAAATTTCACACTGACTTCACTGTACAGCTTTAGTTATTTATGTTTTGGCAGAACTGCTCCAAAATACATACAGACGAGCCTAATGCAGCATCTAACATTTCAACAAAAAGGGGCTTGAAAGAGATTTTTCAGCATAACACATACTTATGCTGTTAATACAGTGTCTTGTGGCAGTCACTAAAGTATTAGAAAGTGGCTTTGCAGGAAAGTGCTCCAAGAAAACTGGAAGTATGTAACATTCATAACTAATATCTCCTATCTCTCTCTCTTCTCCTATCTCTCTCTGCTGGTCTATCTGCAGAGAGTTGCAAAGCAGGAGGTGCTATTTTCGGTGCCTCTGGCTCCAGAAGTAAAAGACACATTCATTTTCTCCATAGACAATGTTAACTGACTCGCAGCTGCGACATGTCAAGGCTTGGATTAACCATGAAACTCCATCATGTCCATCCAAGCCTTGAAGTGCAAAGATGAGCAACTGTGTGAGATAGCTGGTTCTTTGATAAAAAATAAAAAAAAGCTACCACCCTGTGTGAGGGGTTTAAGACAACTCCCAATGTGCATTTCAGAAAGATACATCCAATCACAGAGCTTAAACTTCTGTTACATGTGCCGCTTACATCAGACAAAAGCTAAAAAAGAAAAAACTGCAACTGGGGTAATTTTGGATTTTGGATTATGTCGGCAAGCTTGGTGCAGTGTTTTGTTTCCAACTGCAACAAAGCAGCATTTAAAATTCAATAAGCTCCAATTCTCGCCTCGGACTTACATCTTTCTTGTTAATAACAGCTGGGGCTCATGGGTATTGTAGTGTTTAGAGGCATCAATGCATAACTGGACAAAAAAAACATGATTTCTCAGAGACAAAGCTAGCTGGTGGCCACAACGTTACGCCTTTGAATTATCCATGCAACTGCTGCATTTCTGTGTTGAGCAACATTGAAAACTTTTAAATGTAATTTAAAGAAGCTGCAGGAAAAAAGAGGAGGAAATAAAAAAGAAAGAAGGAACAAGAGAGAACGTAAGAAAAAAAGAAATAGAAAACATGCAAGTGTGGGTGAGAGAGAGAGAGGGAGGGAACATGCATATTGGAAGAAAGAGAGGCGACACTGAAACTTAACCTTTGTTTAGTAATTATTTGATGTACATGTATTTCAGTGTAATTTATGGTTTGGCAGTGAAGTGCATGGAAATGCTGAGAGTCTGCTAACGGTGACAACCAGCTGTCCCACGGTAAAACCATCAAATGCATGAGAGCTCTCTCGCAGACATTTTGAGCCCTTTATGCACACTCTCCATAAGTCCACATCTTCTTCAAAAAAGAAGAAGATAGAAGAACGGTTAACGAACAAGCATGAAAAGAATGAACCCTAACGTTAACGTTACAAGAAAAAAGAAGTCTACATTACAGAAGTATAGTTCTGGTCTGGCTTTCCATAGTATAAACACATAGCTCACTAGTGTGGAGTTATTTATCCCATGATGGCATGATGAAAGATACTTTCATCAGATCTTATCCAACATAATTTTTTTTATTTACAGTGAGCAGATGGAGGAAATTAAAAATCAAACATCGAAAGTTCCAAACATGCAATTGTTGCTCGGCATCGTCAAGGTAACGTAACATATAACAAACTACTGTTACACAAACGGGTGACATCAGTAAAGTCTGTGAGGGTTCAGGGCTTAGGCCTTCAGGGGGCCATTGTGATTGGACCATGGTTCAGCCTGTCAGCGAGGGTTCAAACTCAAGGAAGGCTAAACTATAGCTAAATATCTTTTAAAGATAGAGCTGAAAACAGTGGCAATGTGATTAGAGAGTATTCACAGGAGAAATTAAGCACATGACCGGAAAATTTTAAATAGGAGTTTTTCTAAATTCACAATATTCAGTTGTCACACTGACTTCAGTGGTGTCATTTACCAAAAGGAACTTCAATTATATCTATATATGTGTATATATATATATATATATATATATATAAAATCTCATCACATGAAATACCATGAAATAGTACATCCAAATGAGTTTTATCAAGAGACTTGCACATGTTCTGTGGCTGTTCATGTGATTGCAAATTAGCTCAAGAAATTCAGTGTGTAATCCTTGCTTTGTCTTGACTCTTGGCAAAACCTTTTGAACCGCAGTAAAGAAATACTTAGAGTAGGATATTAATCCTGAAATGACTTCTGTTTTCTAAGGCCAGGCTTAAAAGAATGTGGCCTTGTAATGACTTGAAGAGAGCAACATCAGCTTTTTATATGACCTTTTGTTTTTGTACAACATCCCCATATGTTGTTTCTTTAACCCCAAACAGGTGTTCCTCCCAGGTTCGAAGGGCATGTACAAAAGTACAGAGGCAGTTAATATCAGGCAGCAGCATGTTCTGCAAACTCATACAGCCGCCCTCTTCCTCTTTCCTCTCCCTATCAACCTGGCTCAAAAGCTCCCTTCCTTTTCCGTAGGCTGAACGTGTGATGCTGTAAGAGATATCAAGCTGGGTCTCATTACGATGCAGACCATGAGAACTGCGGGGCAATGGATCAACATCTCAAAAGCAATAACAATGCTGCAGAAAACTTAGAGCAGAGACTTCTGGGCTTCTCTACCTTTTACTGGCCTTTTTTTTTTTTTTGCTGCTATAATGAGCAGGTCATTTGGCCAAAGAAACTTCCACGCATGAGATCACAGCCCCAGACCTTTCAAATCTTTTTCAACATGCGCGCAATGGGTCTTACTGTATATTTCTACCCCTGGCTTACAGGCCATCAAACAGAATGTAGACCTTCTGTAATATGGCTCATTGCTCATGAATCACAGGACAGAACAACCATTTGGAAAGTTTTGTTCCTTTCATTTTACAGCAGTTTTTAATTTTGTTAGTTGTGTCTGAGAAGTTATCAAGTGCCAAAAACTACTTGCAATAGGAACAAGACTGTGTTCGAATTTCAAATTAAGCTGTTCTCATTTACATGTTTTTGAAATAGTGAATAAAACATGGCCCATTAAGGCTACATGTTAACTTCCAAGTTGTTTCCAAGTTGTTGCTCTGCACTGCTAAAATCCTGATTTTATAATGACACAACATTATCTGACAAAATCACCACACATAGAAATTAAAGACACTGTGCTGTGATTTCAATATTTACTTGTAAAATGATCGCTCAGTGAGAGAATATCTTTCTCTCTAAACCTAGCACAAATCTGCTAAACTGTTTGTGCCAATTCATTTTGAAAGCAACGACTAATAGGGAAACTCCGACTCAGTCACGCAGCATTTGGCTGACCAATGGTGGAAATATGATCACCCAGTCAGTCACGGACATTCATGATTATAGGGTTGGCCCCGCTGTTGCAGTCCAGCCAAAAATTGCCTATATAAAATGTGTAATATATATAAGCTACACTGACCAATACTGTATTTTTATGTTGACAAATCATCAACTGTAATGTGAATGATGTTGCTTGACAAACCTACAGAAAAAAATATCACCCAAAAATAAATCCATTCAGCTTTAAGGTTTAAAAAAAAAAAAAGATCTACTGACAAATTATGATGTTCACCATCGTCTTACTCTGTGGATGCATTCTTACAGATCAATCATGGTTGGTGTCAACCGCAGTGACAAACATGTTGCATTTTGTGTGTCTTCTTCACTATTAAAGCCACCTTGTGTTTCAACAGTCAAACACTATCAAATGTGAAGCAACAGCAGTAGGAAATGTTCGATTTGCATTAGCAGTCACTTAACACAATTCTGATACAGTGTAAAGTAAGTGAAAAGTAAACAGTGAGGCAGATATACATGAGATAAAATTACGGTGGATTACATGCACGCATCATATCCTGTGAATCACTTGTGTGCATGAATGAATTTCGAATCCACCACCAAAATATATTGAGTGGTTACTGCTAAAGAAATGTAGATTACAAATAGTAACAAAACTGGAGTTTGACTTCATGAAAACCTTAAGGATTATAATTTTTATGTTTCTGAGAACATGCTGTACATGTTTATAAATTGTTCTATTATGCAAACTTTTTAGAAGATATATTTACCACAGCTTTCAAAGCAGGGTTTCCCTGCTTCTTATCACAGCAGCAGTGTTAAGTCCCCCAGGAAGTTTGTGGCAGAGAGTCAATGGACCTAATATGGAGTGATTCTTCTCCAGGGGCATATCCATGGGAATGTGGCTCTGGTTTCACAGTTATCACTCACAGAGGGCTGTCAAACGCTTAGTGGCATTCTCTTGATCCAATTAATTAGGGCCTAACAAGCCATGGAGAGGGAAGGGATTTGGATCTACAGGGTGGTGACAGAGTCAAAGGGCTCCACAAATGAGGCCGATATCTCGTTACACACTGGTCATTAATGAGGCATGGGAAGTACTGCTGTGTCAAAGAAAGTTGTGAATGTATAACATTCTTACTGTGGTTTCCAACCACATGTAAACGTGTAACACAGCCCACTTTAATAACTCATCTTTCTGCAAAAGTATCATTGACCTCAAAGTGAAATGGGAATCTTCTGCATACACGATTTGTAATTTGTTGGCTGCGTCATTCTCTGTGTCTGAAATAATTAATCAAATAGTGGTGAGCGGAGGTGGCATCCTATCCTGCATGGAGCAGATGTTGTAAATCCACTGCAGCTCACACAGACAGGTGCCCTCCAGCCGGTTCCTGTCTGCTGCTTTGGTAATGGTGTGTTTCCTTTCCTGGAACACTGGATGAATCGAGCAGCACTCCGTCCAGCCTCTATAATCTCCACATTACAAGGTTATACAGCATAGAACATAAGACGACTAATCACCACAGCAGGGTGTTTGTTTGGTGGAATGAAATGTATAGAACATGTATGTGTTTTGATTATCCAGACCAAGACTCATTATATGCTCCGTAAAATCCTTCTCACTGATCAGACGAATAAGCTGCTTGCAGTAACAGACGTTTTTGTTTTCATTGTTGATTAATTTTCTGATTATCTGTCAGATGTTCTCAGACCACCCATGCAAAATCCAAAGACATACCATTGATTATCATGTGATTCGAGGAGAAGCAACAAATGCTCACAGCTGCAACCTGTGCACGGTCGACGCGTTTCCTTAATAAATGACCTCCCTTTTATTCGACAAACTGGTTAATTGACTGTTCGTCAGTATATTGTGGAAAGGGGAGAGGAATAGAGGGCAAAGCCGGCTTTTGCAGTGCTAATATTTCAGCTGTATAAACCGTTAAAGCCACTTGTGTAATGCCACATAAGCTTTACATGGATAGACCCGTTACTATTTCTATGTTAACTATTTCTGTTCAGACTTGGATTAGCAAATGCACGCACTTAATGTTTTTGGTTGATTTGTTTGGTGAAAACTTCTCCTACGTAAAATAATTTTAGGCTAGAAGATCAAACTTGCAATATTGTATTAGGATAATATTCATCCATCCATTGTCTGTACATACTTAGTTGGAGCTTGTGTCATATAAGGGGTGGAGAATATTTCAGCATGCACTGGGTGAAAAGCAGAGAGACACTCCTCACAGGACTGATGCATACAGTACAGGCATATTTGCATTCAGACCTTGAGGTAATGTAGTTTTCAGTTCACTTGTCCTGTATGTTTTTCCGATTGTGGGAAGAAACAGAAATAAATTAAAGGAGAACATGCAACATCCATGTAGACAGGAACAGGGCCAAGCTTGAAACCCAGAGCCTTCTCACTCAGAGGAGACGGTGCAAATCTTTGAGTCAGTGCAACACATTTGGAACAATAATAAAATATATACAAAATAGAAAAAAATCTTGACACACAGCATGTACTGCAAAGCTGATGATGTAATCATCTAATCATAAAAAATCATATAAGATCAATGTCAAGTGTTGGTGGTTATACCACACCTGATGAGCCTGTTGAGAAAGACATGGCTCGTTTCACTCATTTTTTCCACATAGAGCTCTCATGGATGACTGTTGTGCATATGCAGCGACAAATTGATATCACTGGACAATTTCTGGCACTTATTGTTATGCAGATGTTTCTGTTTATCCTCAGAAAACTGACATGATTCTTGGCTACATTGCTATATGTGGATGCATGTGTTTTGGTAGAATTTCTATGGGTGATTTAGTTATCATGCTGATCACCTCGTAGATACAGTAAGCAAGATTGCACTGATGTGTCTTCTCTTATACAAGTAACAGCAGTACTAATAGGGATGTAGTATGAGTGACATGGTTTAGAGTGAGGGTCCAAGGGTTGCTGTTCAGTTACGATCTTATTGCACTCTGCCATTTCCTGTATTTTCATATTTCTCAGTCCAGACAATAATTCACTTTATATCGTGCAAGGAAGGAATTCCAGTCATTCCTTTTTATTGTTGCTACGATGAGGCCACAAACTAATTTCACTGATTTGATTAACTGAAGAGTTCCTCCTAGGCATAAAAGATGCCGAATTAATTTTAGTGAAAAACTGTTTGGTGCCATAGCTCGGCTGGTATATGGTCTAGTCTGGGAACGCTGATAAGAAACTATTCCATTTTCTGGCTGAACTGCAGTGTAATTCACTGGCATTCACTCAGTGCATGTAAACAAATAATGAAACAGTAATTAAATACTAAAAAGTTTGAGGCTGCACCTATTTTAATTAAATAGCAGCAATAATACAGCATATAGTGCATATGCACAGCTTCAGATATCAAGAAATTCAGTTAGTGCGTTCATTCATCCTGCTTGTCATAAAACCTGTGTTGGGACCACAATGATACAAGCCAGCTGCATCCATCATTTGCAGTGTTGTCTAAGTTCCCTTTCAGTGTTTGAGGTCGGTTCATAAACTTTCCTTCAGTTATTGGCTCACATCTTTTCAGGCTTTAACACACCGGAAAACTTATGAGGCAACATAATAAGCCAGTGTTGCTAGGTGAAAGAAATTATACAGAACCATATTTGCAAATATTTTCATAGGCTTTTAATAGTAATATTTAATCAGTAATTAGTGCCATTACTGTGGACTATAATGTTACACAAAGCTGCCTGAGCTATGATCCAGTGGCTCTTTACCTCAGGAAAATTGGAAAGAGGAAAGGGAATGACAGGAATGAATATCAGCAGCTGTCATTTCTATTTGGAGGGGGAAAAAACAGGACAGATGACTGGTTCATCAAAAAGTCACTTCACTGTCTGTATTCTGTGGTTATTAATGCCAGCAAGTCAAAGAGGAAAAGAGAAGTTCAAAATTGACTGGAGGTTATTACATTGGAATGAGAAAGATAACTATTATTCATTCACACAAAAAGTTCACATCTGCCAATCTTATCGTTTTTAAGAGGATTACGTCTGCAGTCTTGTAAGTTTTTGCTGATATAACACTGGCGTTTTGAGTCTGAGTAAATCTGAATCTGAAGTAAAATAACGTACGCCCACTCACTGGCCTTATTGTGACAATGAAAATACTAATTTCACAGTCAGCCAACCGGAGGAGGGAGACCTGAAAAATATGTCCTTGTACCTTTTTGTCGCATGTACTCGTCCAAGATTTGCTTCTATCTATCTTCATGAAACTTCACTCACCCCAAATAGATTTAGCAGTGTCCCAGAAATACAACAAGGAGTCAGGAAGTGGAGCTTAAGCCCCCCCATTTGAAATTGTGTCACAATGGCGCTGTGCCTACTTGTCTGGAACAGTCTTTATCTCTGGATAACCACTGAGAAAGACTGAGTTAATGAGCCTCTGTTTGGCCCTTCGAGGCCACTGCACGTCTGTAACCTCAGAGCCATTTTGTGAATTTCATAACAGGCCTAATGGAGAGGGAGATGAAGTTTTTAGTGTGATCAGGAGCCCTACTTATGAAGGTAGTGTATCATTTTCACCTTCTATCTCTAAACTTGGTGATCAGTTTTCAATAAATGTGATAAGCAGATTAAAGGAATCTCATTTTGTGAAATATCAGAGTCAGTGAGTGAGGGTTATACAGTCAGTACCTCGCCGTCTTTTGAGCCGTAACAAACCATTGCAATAGAGAGCATCTTCTTACATTCAGCAGATAATCAAAGCTGAGATCTCTGACCCTGACCTGAAAGATGATAATTGAGGGTAATATTGCGCCAGCCAAAGGAAAAGGGTTTGGGTGAAAGCAGCTACTACAGCATATTGAGAATATATAGTCTATAGCATGTCCACCCCACGTTTTACTGAGTTAATCCTGAAGCATCTCCAAGGAACAGAACAGAGTCATCTTTCTATATTGGTATGCAGCGTCCTTTCTTTCTCTAAACCCACAACTTTTCATCCAATAATGCAGCGAGCAGTCTGAAGACTGAAGAGCGGAGCAATTCTCAGAAAACATTTAAATCAAACAAAACAGAATGGACTGTTGGGAAGATTGATTTACAACCACCAAGAGTCATTTAGCTATGAGGTAGTCTGTTACTCCAATTTTTAACCACAGTGGCTTTTTCTTGCCAAAACCTTTGTCAGTGGTTACTGTTACACGGTCAGCATTTCAATGTTTACTTATGTTTAAACCAAGAGGAAAAAGCAAATGAAAGGAAATTGTTAATCTGGGTCTGTGGACCACTGAAGGATGTTGTTTCTTCATAATATTTATATTCCATTAATCCATGTACACATTGCAAGCAAATCTTTGTAAGTGCTGTTTAATATAAGCTCTGTGGATTATATTATCATTATATTCACATTATTTCCATGAGAGCACTGGTAGTAATTCCAATTAGCAATTGTAGTTAATCATTCTTCACACCAGAGTCTGTTCACAGGTCTCGGAGAGTACTATTGCATGTGTGAAAAAAGTTGTATAAAGCCTTTTTGTGGCTCCAGAGGGAGCTGTGTGAAGTCTCATCAGTTGTGTCTGAAAACTACAAGAAAAAAATCTGGAGGTGTGGAAGTAGACAAAAGTGAGTGAGTTTACCAGACCTCATCCTCATCTCTGCTTTAGGCTACATTAGCCACCACACTCCTGAATTTCCAGCTGAACCACTGGCGGTCGAGTTACATTGTGGGTAATGTACAGTGGGGTCCAAATGTTTAAGACCACTTTACTTTTTAGACCACATTGTAGGCGTCAGGTTTCGACAAGGAGGAGGATTGTGTAGAATAAGAAATTACTCTGGTTCTGCTGCATCAGTTTCAATCTGTTTTCAGTGCATTTCTAAATCAGTGCAGTACTCTTTAAGTAGCAATTTCACTGCTATTCTATGATATTTGAGAGCTTGATGGTTTAGGACAGTTTATGATATGATGAAGGGGAAGTGTAGGGATGGTTCAGGACATACAATTCCTAAAAACATGTATGATAGTTAAAAAAAAAAAAAATCAACATTTTGCTAAATGAATATTCTGTTTATTTCTAAATTGTTAAATCTGCTTTTCTCAGCCACTTGGGGGCAGCAGAAACAACTTGCTGATCACATAAAGTTTGATCTGACAAACGTGTTAGCAAACAATTCCTTATTTACACATCCAGTGCCATTATTTATTATTAAACTATACCATAAATAATATGCTCCACTGCACATATTTTAATTGCCAAGTAGTTTGTGACAAATAAGTGACTGTATGATAAACACTGATAAGCCACAACATTAAAACCGGTAACTGCTTTTGATGTTGCTGCTGATCAGTGTTTACAGCTCTAGCTCGGTGTTCGCTGTGAATCTCACCTGTTGCTTTTGCCCCTAGCTACCTCTCCCACAGCACCATGTTGGCTGCTGTCCTCCTCCTCTTCCTCTCCTACAGCTCTCTTCATTAGCTAAAGCTATCCCTTCCTGACCCTCTCCTGCTGCTTCAGCTGCCACAGCAGCGATGATTGAAGCCTGAAAATATACGAAACAAATTAATTTACACTAGTCAGACTGTTCAGCTTCTCCACATGCATCTTCTTAAGTTCCTAGGTTCTCTGTTTTGCTAGTACCTCTGGTCCAGACTGTCTTTGCACCTCCTCATGACGAGCACCTTTGAGTCTTTGAAAAAAATATATATAAACATTAACTTTATCCACTTGCATTAGCAGCTATGCTAGTCATCTCCTCTGCTGGGAAAAGCCAATAACAATCCCTCCCCCTGCACATGATCATGTTTGATTCAGAGTGTGCACATTCTCCACTATGTTCACCAGCTAGTTGCTAACTGTGTCTGTTGCAGGTGCAGGGCAGGTGTATAGCACACAGTCAGGACCTGTGACGTGTGCGTAGTAATTTAGACCAGTGTTGATATAAAAAATAATTTGCTGTGGCTTTAAGTGCCTGATAAAATTTCAATTTTCACAATAAAAACAAATCAGAAACAAATAATACATAACTGATTTGTTAAAAAAAAATAACCAGTGGCCCTTAAAGGAGCAGATTTTGTTGCATTTTGACATGAATATATGCTCTTACACCGTTTATACCATCTACTGTAATTCCAAATTAGGGTCTATCCCATTTTTATTTGCACATTAAGCCACTAAGTCTCTTGTGACATGAACATAAATTTAAGATAGACAGGAGTTGTGTACTGTTTCCTCATTACTTGTTGTTGGTAATTTTCTCCTAACAGAACGCCTTCAATCACATAATTCTCAAAATGTAAACACACTCAGTAATGAGCAAGCAGTGATATAACTGGAGCCACTTGACTACAATAATGGATGAGGGCTTTAAACTCAGACTCATTTATTTTTCACCCACATACATCACGCCTAATCAATGGTACGTCTTTGGTTTTAACCCTCCCCCCAGCAGACTCGCACACCCTCACTGCTTGCCTCTGTCTTACAGACTTTTCAACAATGAGCAGCACTTTTACTCCAAACTTTATCTACTGTTTGAAATAATTACAGTTTAATATTATAGGCAGATTATTTGAGAAATTGAATAATGTCTCCATTAAAGGTCAGAGCCGTCAGACTGACTGACATCAGATGAATGGCAATGTGCCAGCTCAACAGCAGATTTTAAAACTTCAATAATTAAATAGGCATATTTTAAGGTCTCTGGCTTGAGAACAGAGGCAGCCCACAGGAAAAGTGTAACAGCCATTATGTCTCTAAAGCTTTTAACCCCCAGTTCTGTCAGTGAGTAAATATTGCTCAAATGTATTGATACCTTTTAGATGGAAAACCAGTGTCCTTTACAGAGTTTTATTTCCTATAGACCGTGAGGCTGGTGAGATGCAACACTGACTCTTGAGGTCTGATAATAAGTTATTTTAAAAGTCCAGTAATGGAACTATTAAAACGGATGCATTAAGTCTTGACTGCAGCTATCATTTATGCCAAAATCCATAAGTCTTTTTTCTCTGTTTCCTCGCCTGCTTTACTGCATTATATTAAAGAAGTACTTAAGGTAAAGATTCACAATTTAACCCCCTGTATGACAGACACTCAAGATCAACCCAGTTATTAGGGCCTGGCTGTCAACAGGGCCGACATCAACTCAGTGCAGGTATACTGGTATTGGCTTATATGTCAACAGACATACGTATGTATAAATGTTAGAACAGAAATGGCAAAGATGTGTTTGAGGTAAGTTAGATACAGTATCTGTAACACACATAGTCTACCAGTGAGTTTATTTTTTAATAAAAAAATAACACTCAGAAGGAATCTTAGTCCTAATTATTTAAAAACCAGATTTAAAAGATATTTATCAAAATTGTTTATGTAATAAAAAATGGCAGGCTTTACCAGGTACCTGCAGTTAGGATTAATGTCATTCTGTAACAGTTCAGATTTGTAAACACAAATTTCTATACAATAATCATATAATAAGTATTATGAGTGATTTAGGTGGCACAGTATTTTATGATACGTTCAGTTTCCCTAAAAGGTTTGTTAAACGGAAGTGAAGGAAAGTCAATATTTAATACAGTAGTATATATATTATGCAACAGTAAAGAACTGCAAAATATGTAATCACAAGAAATACTTGACAGAAATTAAATAAATAAATACACATGTATACACTCAGTTGCGAGTTAATTAGGTCTAGTACATTCTGCTAAAACTAATGCAGTGTAATACAACAGTCCTGCAATAAATTCTATGTTTATGAAGGTTATAATGTTCAGTTTTTGTATGTCCATTCTGTGAGACCAGGAGAGGCGGGAGAGATTCACCTGTGCACAGGAGAGTCTAGGGAAGCGGAGCCTATATACAGTAAGGGCTGTTTTGGGCTGTAAGGACTTGTTTGATATACCCACCTACCAGTAAGGTAGAATTGTAGAGAAAGAGATCTTGCACTGTGTTGGCGCTAATTAGTTTACTTACCTGTGAGATAAAGTTGAAACCTGTACGTGAGGCAAACTAAACCACTTCATACTGTAAACTAAGTTTAGAGGAGAAATCGTTGTGTATCTTAAGTCCTTGTCAACCTTAGTGGTTAGCACAGATGATGTAAGCCAACTTATATACTTATTATCCTTAGTTACAGTATGCATGGCAACATAAAAACTTTACATTTGTTTATTCAGCAGAAAAATCAGTCATTCATCCACCTACTCCCTCAAACGATAAATGCTTAAATGGCTCTTGGATCCTCGTGTTTAAATGTGCGCACCAGCTAGAGGTAGTTATACCACCTAATCAGGCAGTAATGATCCAATTCACATCACTTGTCGGGTTAAGAGTATATAGTCATTTTGCAGTTTTTAAAGAGGCTGCAGTGCTGTTCAGCTGCACTATACCAAGAGGTATTTCTATATCAGTTTTATCCTCATTGATATAAACTGGCAACTGTGAGTAGTTGGAAAGTTTATTCTCAAATTCATATTTTTTAGTCTGGCTGCTTGCACCTGTAAATGGAATCACTCAGAAAGTATATGTTCTTTTATATTTTCTGTGTTAAGCCGAACTGCTAACCACTAAAGTAAAACATAATTAACTGGAAAATGATTGCACCAAATCAACACTCTGTTTTCCCCTCGTTTGCCTGATAATCAAACTCAGTTGCCATTTTGTTTCACCTCGTTCATTTGAATCGAGATGAGATGTGAATGGCAATTCAAGGGTCTAGAGCCAGCTTACTTTTTTTTTTTTTTTCCTACAATCAATCCCTAGGAAATGGAGAAAGTTAAATTGTTCCTCTCTTGGAACTTATTTGGAGACCACATGAGGACCCATAAAACAAAGCCATGAAAGCTTCACTCTGGTCAGTTACATAAATACATCAAAAATGAGTGTAGAAAGTGAGCTGTTGTATTAACTTTTTATAAGGTGACAAAACAATTTTAAACAGCCGGTTTTCAATTGCAAAATCCGTTTTGTAACTGAAACTCAAAATACCTATTCGGTACCTATAATCATACAAAGTGCTGTATAATTACAGTGAGGTCTAGGAAAGTGGTCTCAGACTTTTGGACCCCACTGTTTAATAGTATAGCAATGATAGGTGTGGAACTGAACTTGGATGATTAGATATTTAACTCCGGGCAACAGCAGTGTTCAAATGCATATCTTATGCATATATTATTATTGTATATGTCATAACTGAGGTTTCTGTGTCAAAGGGGTGTTAATGTGTAGGTAGAACTCCCAACACTATCTCGTGCCATCATTTTACTGGCAATAAAGAAGTGACCTATCTGTGCCACATGAAGAAAACATGAACATGGGATGGGTTGTGTGTTCACCTTGGGTGCTACCTGCGCTTCAAATGAGATTCATGACAAATCCCCTACAAGAGGCCAGCCAATATGCTAGGTAATAGCATGCTTGGCAGTACTTATCTGTCTCCATTAAAGACACAGGTCATATCCCACAATGTCAAAACCATTAAATCAAAAAATATAGCATGATCACTGGCTGAAGCTAGACACTGTTGCAGTAAAAAGCAGATTGGATGGAAGCAGCAGATTAAAAACAGTTGATCTTATACAGTAAAAAAAAAAAAAAAAATCTTAAGACAGACTAAAAAGCTATGACAGGCCATAATCAGGAAATGTAAATTATTTGAAGCGTTATAACCAATTTACATATCCTTGTCAGCCGCTAGGGTTTTTTCACTGGGGTTTGAGTGCCACTGGAGATCACTCCCTGCGCTCTCAGTTTAACCCATTAATATTAAATTCAATCACCTTGTCGGTCATTTGGGACCTGCACCTTGATATGAAACGGTTGTGATGTGACTGTGGTGCACCTTGTGCCATTTCAAGTTAATGCTGCAGAAAAATGCTTATCTGAAAGACTTGCACTGTGCAATTGTGTTTAATTCTATATCATTTCAAGCCTCTGTGTGGATCTGTCAAAATGAGCTCCTCTGCACATTTATCTTACAGATAAGATCAAAGCTTAGACAGTCCACTACTTGCCTGGGATTCATTTTTATTTCTCATAACAGTGGATGCAACAGTGATTCACTCTGAACTCCACAACTCCTCTAAATGCAAACTGACCCTCTGCGAGATGAGTGTCTTCTTCAGGACCTGAACATCATCGCTGAGCTTAGACCACCATGCCACAGAGCCAACTACCTAATGAGTGAGCTTTAATAAACCAAGCTTGGTGTAAAAAATATTGGCCCATTCCCATTCCGCATTCCTTCACATGTCTCGTTCTGTCTTACTTACAGTCCAAAATCAAAGGAGACTTAGTTTGCAATGATATGAAACATACAGAGCAGCAAATCATCACGTTTTGAGAAAAAGAAACAGATTATTTTCTTCTTTTTTTTTTTACATTTGTCCTTGAAAAGAAAAAGATTTAAATAATGTTTCTGTCAATCATCTAATCAATTAATTGGACGAATCATTTCAGCTGTTTCAGTGAACCACAGAAGTAGATACACATAATTATACTGTGCTGTAAATTTGGTGCCTGCATTGATCACAAGGCCTCAAAGCTGCCTGGCTGTATCGGATACTCGCAAAAATAAACTCAAGATTTACAGGCATGTAAACTGAATGTGGCCTGGCTCTATGTTCAATAAACAGAAAGAACAATGAAGTACACAGAAATACTTGACTGTTATAACATGATGTAGCCCAACAATGAAAGGCAGCGAAAGCCAAGAAATAATCCAACAATGCCAAACCTCAAATGGCCAACTATTCCCAGCTGAGAAATACTGCTCCTAATGTTTGCTTTGAGAGCTCTTTCTGCAAAATTGTGGTTATTTCGAGATCTGTCAGTGTTGGCCTGCAGGTATCTGGAGCAGTTAGGAGAGCTGGATAATGTGTGAGCTCAGCTTTCTGTCCATATAAGCCATGGGTGTCACAGAAACTGCCCCGAATGCCACATAAATGGGTTGAGTCATCCAAACAGCCCATTGTTTCTGACCTTTTGCAGTTTGGTCTTGGCTAATTAATTTGAGCAGATCTCTAAACAGACAGGAATCAACATCTCTGCCATACAAAAAAACTGTAGGATGTGTAGAATAAAATGAATTTGATCAGTAGTTTATCCTGAGGAGAGCAGTACTTTTATTTTAGACATGCAGGTTTGCAGAAAGAAGGAGAGAAACTTGATTTGTTTTTGTAGCATATGACTGGAGAACTACTGTCTCAATGTTTAATCCCCCATTACAAGCAAATGGTGCTAAATAAATGTCCATCAGTGACTGTCAAAGGTATTGACAGAGAGAAAAGCTGATTCAAAAAGCAAACTGTTCTTTTCCATTCAGCAGTCCTTACTGGCATCTCCTTACATTTCCCAAATGACCTCCAAACAGGATATTAATAATGAATAAAGAAGTAAGATATAATGGACATTTATGCCTTTGTTAAGCAGGAAAGGCTGGTGCAAATTAAGAATGCTGACTTGTTGTCATGGGTGGGTATAATGGTATTAGGCAGCACTGTGGCAGCAGGACTAGATTGACACATCTGTGTATAGTGGCAAAGAGACACTGAGAGCCAACAACACGCAGCTCTCCTCTCTTAAGACTGTAGGTTGTTGCCACAAAAAATCAATACTCCAGCTTCATTCAATTACATGGAGAGCAGGTTAGTGACACTCACTGCAATGACAGATGTACTGCTGAGGATGGTCACTTTTACCAAAATAAACAATAACGCAGCTATAAAACTCTGAATGGATATTGTGGGTAAATGGCTGAGATAATGGTCTGGCATAGTCAAACACTATTGAATATTACAATGTGATAAATATGGTGTAAGGCAAACATTTGTAATACACTTGAATGTGGACATGGGAAATGATGCAGTGACTAGAAATGCAGAACTGAGAAGCCAAACAAAATCCATACATGTGAAAAAGCGTTTTTATGCAGTTTCATGCGCACGCACAAAAAACGCACGCAGGCCCAGGCGCGCGCACACACACAAACACACACACACACACACACACACACACACACACACACACACACACACACACACACACATTTAAGCATGTAAGCTCCTTTACGTAGCCGAACATACAGTGTCGTACAATTCAGACAATTAAAGACTGGACATCCGTGTTCTTGGGTTATTGTCAACTAATAAAAATTATGTTAAAATGCAAGTTTTTTTTTTACATGAGGATCTTTATCAGCGCTTGGCAGCGGTCAATGCAATCATGTAGCAAAAGGCTGAGGAAGAACCGACCGAGAAACTTCTGTTTGATTGATTTGATCAGATTGTTTTAATCAAACGGTTAATGGAGCAGGTGGGATTATCGTCCAACTCTGTGAAAGATGGATCATAAAGAAAAAAAAAAAAAAAAAAAAAGATAAGTCCTCACTTACCCAAAGTTATGAGATGAAACAGATAAACTCCCCACAGATCCATCTCTGTGTGAAATGAGAAGTCAGATAACGGGTCGGATCTTCACCTACAGCTGAATAATTACACTGCAAGAAGATGATATCCCGTTACGCATGTGGAGATCATTATTGGCACAAGGGGAATAATCTCTTGAAAAAAAAAATCCTTTCAGCGTCTTTTCAGCTTCTTCTTCTTCTTGTTGTCTTTTATTTTTCTTAGAATCCCAGTGGTTTCGCTGGTTGTGTCGCGCTTTCGCTCAAAGCCAGAGCCATGCGTAATGATGCGAGTGAAAGTTGCTCCTGTGCGCTCTACGGTCCGGTGTTGTGTGTGTGTTTGAGAGAGAGAGAGAGACAGAGAGAGAGAGGGAGGGAGCCTTCTGTTGCGCGTCGATATGGTCGCTCAAGTCCTTGAGTCTGCTGCTGGAGAGATGCTGAGGGCTGCCGGGAAGAACTACTGCCAAGAGGGAGGGTGAGAGTGAAAACACTCTGTGCAGGAAAGGGCATTAAACAGCCTGGTTACATGGTGAGGGAATCTGTAGCGGTAATAAAATAAGACATACGTTTAATTCTGCAGCAGAAACGTTATTATGGCATTCCTACAGGGACTCTGTGTGAATGGTAGTTTATGATGACCTTAACTTGCTTTGTGGTGTTTATACCGGTTACTGATGCCCTCACCACATTTTTCTATTTTTTCTACTTCTTTCCTGCAATTTTTCTATTATATCACCCCAATTTTTTTTTTTTTTTTTTTTACTAGAGTTTCACAGCTGTTTTGTGAGATAAAGTCTTGCCTTTTTATGATTAATTTACTCCCTGGTCCTTTATCATCAGCTCAAGGTCCAACACTTGTCATTCAGTTTGCTTATACAGTATAATGTGTGAATTTTTGCAGCAGAGAGTTGATAAAAGAAAAAAAAAGTCAGAAAAAGCTTAAAGAGAAAAGTGAGGTGCCAGTTTGAAGTGAAGTTGAGGATAGTGTTGAAATTCTTACTTTGGTGCATGTGTCTACATTTGGGTTAAATTTCAGGGCCAGTCACTCAAGCTCTTATTAATTTTTTATGGCTCTGTTATGAGATGTCCCTTTTTTTGACAAGTCAGTCATGATCAAATGTGTTAAAAGTCTAAATCTGAGAGCGACTGTGTAGTCTTGTTCAACACGCTGCACTTTTCAGCCTATATCTTCTCTACAAGTGGTGATTCTTTTGCTTATAGAGGTCTCACAGGGCTCCCTGAGGCAGATTTGGGGCACTCTCATCCAGAATCCTATGTCATTTTAGTTTTCTGTGCTCAAAGTTTGAGCTCTCATAGTCCAAATTCGTGTCGACAGCACAGCTCTAATTGGTTATACAATAAAACACAGACAGGCAGTCCCGTCTAGAAGATTCCCTCCTAAGTCAGATAGCTTTGGGCGGTGAGATGCTTAAATTGGCCATATTTACTCTCAGCAGTTATTAAATGATAAGAATGACCAAACTTGTAATGATAACAGGAGGGAGGACTGTTGGTAAAACCAGAAACTCACCTGGAGGACCTGCGTGACGGTGGAGGTTACCGAACACATTTTGGATAAAAAGTACATTGTTGTATTTATCGGAGACTGTGAAAGGTTTTTCTTTTGTTCAAAATAAAATCAAAAACGCTTGGTCTCCGCAGAGAAGCTCCTGGACACTGCAGACTTAGCAGAGCTGCAAAGCTCCATTTTCTGAGCTGTTCACTGTCTTGAAACAGACAGTTATTGATTCTTTAGTGTTAAGAATTCAACTTTCACACCATCTGTTCATTTTATGGTTCAGAGGAGAGCATCAGTGTGCCAGGATGTGCATTTGGAGTTTGTTGACTCACCCCTTTAGTATGTCTCCAAAATGGCAACAACAAATGGAGTTTCCAGATGATCCATGCAAACAAAGCTGGCCAGGAGCAGATAACAAAGGGTCACCATGTTGGATCAGCCAGACTCAGTGTGTGTGCTTTACTGTATATGTGTGTGTGTGTGTGTGCATGTGTGTCTTTGTCTGTAAAGCAACCCATGGGTCCAAAAGGATGATCCAGCTGTGGACCGAAGACAGAATGAAGACCTCTGAAGAGCCATTTCAGCCCGCTGGTGTTATCTTTGCTGCCATTCATGGCTACTACAGTCTTTTGCTGGACTTACAAGAGCTGGCAATATTAATTCAAGCATTTTAAGAGCCATACTTGTTTCAAGTTTTTATTTTTTTATTTATTTTTTGCTGAGGTCTCAGATTGTAAAGACGAACTGTAAAATGTTTTACGCCTCAACGATTGTAATTTTAACTCCCTAACAAGCTTGCAATGAGAATATTTGGAACAATACATTATCACCTCTTTTGGGAGTTGGAGTACTTAAACGTGGGGAGATGGGCTCTGAAAATGCTCTATGAATCTTTAAAGAGCGCTTCAGTGCCATGGGGATCTTTCGGTAAAGTACATATTTGCAATGTGCTCCTGCATTTGTAATTCAAATCAACATTAAATTCTGTGAGAACTAAAAAGCCCCGTCAACGGTATAGGGAGAATTAGAGGGAAAATGTTTATTTTCTTCCAAATCATTAAAAGTCTCCAGCTCCCTCCCAGTGGTTTCTGGGTGTGGAGAGGTTTGTCTTTCTTAACCCTCAAATTAGCAAACACTGACCCAACCCAACGTGATATGAATCACCTCAGTTTTGATTTCTCAAGTAGAAATGTAGCATTTCAGTCCCTGAAGCGAATGCCGTCTCCCATAAAAGATATTTTATTTGTCTTAGGGGAACTTAAGTTACTGTCAGTAGGTCCAGGATCTCTTACTTTTCTAACAGTCTTTCAATATGGAGAGTAGGTGCTGTTTAAACATGGAAGATGGACAGCTCTCAGTTGTTGCTTCAGGCAAAGGCACATCGATTTTCCATCTTTGTGAGCTGGAGCAGCATGGACACATTAATGAGGGATTAGTTATTGTACCCATAATCATTGCTACGTCAAAGCGCCAGAACTGGGTGATGAAGAGGGGCTTTGTTGGAACAGCGTTAACATTTTACAGCTATATGCTCACTGCCAAATGCAGACTTCTGACTTCTGCATGACGAACCAAAGCGTAGTGACCTCATTTCCCTTGGTTCAAAGTAAAGTGTCCTATTTGATGCATACCTATTTTATATTAGTCAGATTTTTCTCTTTTTTTTCTTTTGGTTTTGTTTCAGGAGGTCTCAAAACTCCTACACATCCTTGGCTCGGCCACACAAGTGCTTTCATTTATTTTGCCTGATTAGACCTCATTCAGATTGAAGTTGAGCGGGGCCAGGCAGGGATTTATGTGAGGCATCAAATGCCTTGTACTAAGACACCTTTTTCATGGCCGACTTTTTGGCTTGATATAGTAGGAAAAGCACAAGTGCAACATATAACCTGTAGTCTTAGCTCTGTTGTGTTAAAGTGTCTCAGTAAGCCTTGACCGTGATCTAGCATGTACAATAACAGATCTCTGAACTCACACATCCATAAAAAAAAGGGGGGGGGGGGGGGGGGGGGTTATTTATGCACAAATCTTTTGCATCAATTTCCACTTTGGTGAACTTTGACACACACATTCACTCCAAACCATGCTGCTGATTATGACCTTGGAAGGAACAGAAAGCTGGAGAAAACAGAGGAAGCTATCGAAGCTCAGTAGATGTGTTGCACCATCAACTTTTATGTAACCTCTTCCGGCTGAGTGTAAACTGCAGATATGTACTGGAGTATATCCGTCTCTTGAGCTAGCCTGTTAGCGAAAAGTTAGCACACTCAGAGCACTTCAGGTCCAAGAAAAAGAAATGTACTAATGTGACTGAGCAGTGCTAGTAGTTCACTAATGTTTACTACAACCAAGCTTCTAGCACCAGCTATATCACTAGGACGCACGGCTGAAGTTCCCTGTGCCACTCTCCGGTGTGACCAGGGCTTAATGATGATAAAGGTGTGAGTTGTCCTGCTTTGACATTTGCACAAAACAGGACAGTCAGGGAGATGCCAGTCAAGCAGTCTGTATACACTTACACAAACCAGAGAGGCGGTCTAATCAGGTGAAATGTTTTAATTGTGTGGCAGTAGTCTTGTTTCCCTTCTGTTCTTATTACCATAATTTGAGATATGAAAGCTATTTGTCTTTATTTCAGAAGCCATTAGATGTCATTCGTTGTTGGGCGGCATGGTAAACAAGTTTCCCTGGATGGATAATCCATCACAGTAAACATAAAGGCTTAATTTTAATGGTGTTATTTTATTGCCCAAGTTGAACATTTTTCTATCTGGCTGCGCATGACGTTACACTCACTGCCAATCAACCCGACATCCACAGAAAAGCATGGGAAGTCTGCAGCAAGAAATAATCCCCTAAAAGCATGTCACCTTATAAATTGTGTTCTCTGATCAGTGTCATCGTATGTGAGACATCTATACTGGTCACAACAGGCAGATAAAGGCAAGGAAAAAACCTTTCCTTTTAATGGAGAAAGGTGGGTTAGAGGTGGAGACAAGAGTTCATGTTGCAGTGAATCATAATGAGTCTGGTGACTTGTGCTTCAGGACTTCTCTCTGCACCTCCATACATTCAGAGCTGACTAAGAAGGAGGCCATGCATATACACTGGTCCCAGGATAGTGACGCCATGTCTGTACTTGATTGCGAACAGAGTGGTAGTTGTTCTGCGTGAACCCCAGGGGACACCTCTTTTTCTTTCTTCCCCCATCTGACAGCTCACTGGGTCAGTATGGGACAGACTTGAAACAACTTACAAGAACTTCTTTTCCGTGCCGGAAATGGCACTGTCTGATGCTTGAGTATTTGGAGATGGTTTATGTGGTTTGATAAAGCTTGAATTCCTGTAGGACAACCAATATTGGCGGTGGACTCTCTTTTTAAATGTCAGGGGAGAAAATCTACCTTGTCATCTCCAGTGTTTGCCAAGGAGGGACTCCAGTATTTGTCAAACACACAGGGAAGTTTGGGTGCCTTATGTAGTCACAGCGATCTGAGAAGGGTGTTTCACAGCCAGTGTCATGCCAAATAGAGCAGTGCTCAAATGGTGCCAGACTGCATGGCGGGCATTTGCACAGACGGTGACTCTGTTACCTCTCACCACAACAGATGGTGTGTCTCATGCACACAGTGTGGAAGGTTATGTTACTGCTCTGTGGATGCTAGTTGTGTCTTAAACCTAATTTGGACCACACGGGTGCAGACATATACGCATGCAAAGACACCTACGTGGAGAGGAAGAGAGGGCACCACTGAATTAATCAAGCAGTAAATGTTGAAATGATGACAAAGATAGTTTTCTAATGGTAGGCACAGTGAAGATTGGCACCACATGCTGTAACACCGACACAGTCACAAAGGTGTGGGTTGTTTTTTTGTTATTTTTATTTATTTATTTTTCAATCTGTCCTTTCTTTAACAGCTGAATATAGGACACATGTCTCCACTCCTGATAAGCTTCACTGCAGTGTATTCTCCTTTTTAAAACATCTTTCCTTTACTTTCACCTCAGGGTTCAGCCATTTTCACTCATGTAATTAAAGATTAGTATAGACCTAGAAAAAGAGCAAAAAGATCAGGTTACGCCAGCTGTGACAGATGTTAAATTCATGGGTTTTTTTCCAGGAGGGGCTACCTATCTCTGTGGTAGGTTTAAGGGGGTGATAAGGTTATCCGAGAACATCTATCACTGATTTCCTGACACTCCTGGTGGCCAAAAATAATCAGATGGCACCTGGATCAACAGCTCTGTGTTTTAAGATCCATAACTCATCTCCTGGGATTTTGTGAATGTGAGTGAACACTCCAAAGTATGTGTGGGTGAGTGCAAGTGTGTGTCTGCAGATGCTTATGTGTTTATAAAAGGCTATTTGCTCTTCCTTGCTGACATTTTGATGAGAATTTATGCTGTTCACCACACGTCTTTTTGGGCTAGAAGCACTGAGCAGATGTTCGTGGGAAGTGGTGCTGCTATTGAAAACCAGTTTGAAGCACATTCTGCTCAAAACTGAAATATTTTTCGACTTTTAGAACGTGGTAATCTAAATACTTAAGTGACACTCATTCTTTCACTGCTTTTAAACTGACCATATAAAACTGAAACAAGCACAAAGACTGTGCAACAGTGCCACTTCACAGATATAAATGAGGTGAAGTCTTTGCTCCCCTACAACAAATTTTTCGTATTTGGTCACAGTATGAATTTGACCTGCCGTTTTCTGCTGTTAGGATTCGTTGTCTGAAGCTAATAGAATTAGTGAACTTCACGGCCCCTCTCCAGGTCTGTGCTCAGTGCTTTGGCACTGAACACCTGTATTGTTATAATAGCTGATATGCTGTCTTTTAGTGTTAGTTGTCACTGACTTCCCTTAAGCTGCCCGTACCGGCTGATGCTTTGTTGCTTTGTTTGTGGTTCTGGTTGCCGCCATAGATCTTTGTCATAGGTGTTTACTGAGATAGGCGTCTGCAGTCCACCTCAACCTGTGTGTGTACAGTTGGAGAGTTATAGTGAACTGAAACTTGTGGCTCAATTGACTGCTTACTGTGTTCAGCCCAACCTTGTAGCCTGAGCTCTTGTGATCAGCATGTTGCCTCTGGTAATGTTGCATCGTGTGTCAAAGCAGGAGGCGCAGCTATCAGGATAAACCTACTGATCCTAAAGAGCCTGTTAAAGGGGAATGGCCAGTGAATATAGATGCAGCCCTCTAACCAAAATGGACCTGAGGTTAGTTATACCTGATCTGAATACACCTGCAGATAATTAGATTCAGTCCAAAATGTGGTCAACCCAACAAGATGGCAACAGTGGCAGCAGCTTTAGACAACAAGAGTGCAATAACTGTCACTCTCCCTGAACCATACAGCTCACACTTACATCATATAACGCATATTTCTAAGCCTGATTATCACTCATCACATGATCAGAGCTGATAGAAGGTCCATTCTTAGCCATTCAGGTGTTACATATAATGATGCACAGACCTGAGATTTACAGGAATACAACAGGAGCCTGATTAGACTGAAGTAGCCTGTCTCCGGTGCGGGTTCAGATCGTGGATACTAGCAGACGAGAGTGAGTTTTGACAACCATATATTGCCTTGGTCAGTTCTGAGTGGCTGTGAGGTACCTTATATAATGTTCAGTCCACAGAGGAGAGCGCTCGAGCCTTCAGAACCTATTAAAGGGCTTCGCATGTGTTCATAGAACTAGAGTTGTCATAAAGTGGGGTCCAAAAGTCATCAGACTTTATCCACTTGTCTCCTGAAAATGTAGACTTTTAGCATAAACAGGCATTTCAGATTGTGTGAAAGTAAAGGAACTGGAGTGAAGTGTGGTGAAAGTGAAAGGGCTTCTGTTTTGGGAGACGGACAGCTGATACGTAGACAGTCCCTATACTCCCTTCAGACCTCTGTGTTTTTATGAAAAACTCTACTTTTAGGCACACATGTCTGACCTGGACACCACTTCATTGATGTTGTCCATGCCGGTCATGTATGTGGGTCCCCTGGGAAAAACACAATTAGCCAAATTAGAAGACAAAATCTTGGGAGGCCGAAGGTCAAAAGGGCAGCTGCTGCTGTTTTCCATACTGGTTGTAAAGCAAACAGCTCAGCAGCAGTGTTATTTCTATCAGTCTAAAGCTGGAACCATATTAGTTTGGCTGTTATCTCACAGTTACTTCATATATGAACACAGTTTTACTATTTTCACTTTATTTCTTGCTTAAACAAGCATGAATTCATTTCTTTTTCCCATAAACACACAATTTATTATTGTTTTCATAGAGCATTTCACATAATTCCCACAATATATTCTATCTGAAACTCTTTGAAGTCATCATCACTTTCATTTCTGCTCAAACAAGCTGAAGTAGCAATTTACCTTGTGTCTTTATTTAATAGGCTGCAGAGTGAGTGGTTGAAGTAAGGCTGTCTGTCTACAGCAGGAAAATGAATTTGCAATTTGTAATGAGCTCCGCTTCCATCCAAGTAGTTATTCATGAAATTAGTTGTTTGCCAGTGCGGCTGGATGTGACTGTGAAAATTCACACAGCGGTTTACAAGCTGTCTTTGTCTTTTTTCCTTGTTAGTATGATAATGCTGCTTGTTGATTCCGATTAACTGGGAATTTAGCATCTGCTTATTGAGTGTTGAGGAGGAGTAGTGAGGGGATTTATTGTGCGGTAAAGTACTGCAAGGCTGATTATTTTATGGTCTCCATATGTGATCATTAATTTTCCGTACTTTTAGTCATATGTATGATGTATGTGAGGCATATGGTGGCCAATGCGTCACATGGTGTTTCACTCTTTTGGCTGCAAGGCAAAGTGATGTGATCCTTCAACTGATGCTGTATTCAGCTGTATATGTTTTTCACCGTGTCTTGCATTGCTTATACTGGCCTGAGGTTTCCATGAATATTGCACTGTACTATGCTCTATGGTAAAGTCCATGTTGTGTGCAGTGCATCCCATTACTTCATGAATTATAGATGAAGGTTATGGCAGAGGGATACCTCATGTTCATTGAAGTTCAGATTAG
The DNA here is from genome assembly GCF_021018895.1 of Seriola aureovittata. Classification (NCBI taxonomy): domain Eukaryota; kingdom Metazoa; phylum Chordata; class Actinopteri; order Carangiformes; family Carangidae; genus Seriola; species Seriola aureovittata. Next base: position 6,177,152 of record NC_079371.1, on the reverse strand, counting down.
GGATGTACCGATCACGTTTCTTTCCAGCACTGATTCTGGGTAAAACTGCCAACCTCCAATCAGATATTATTGCTCTTTTCTAGCTTTTCAGTTTAAAATGTGTCAAACTCACAGTGTAAAATGATTGGAATCATTCTCATGCTGTTTGTGTAGATAATGCAGTGGACATTGCCTGCAAGCACTCAGGGCACTTTAAATAAACGCACACAACACTGAAGGGTTGAAGATTAGAATGTATTGTACAAATATAGGAGACAAACGTCATCATAAGAAGTCAGAATGAAAAGTCTCAATGAAGGAAAAATAAAGTTACACTTTCATATTTTTCTAAAGACAAAGAACAAGAACGTAATTGGCTGTTTTCCCAACAAGTTTAAGATTTCAACCAATTGGAAAGAAGCCACAAGCTGTTTACAGGCCAACGTGAGCTGACCACTGACTCACAGTAACTCAAGGCTGCAAATCCACATCACATCTTAACTATAAATGGAGATGTACATTGTTTTCAAATTTGTGATAACTTTGGTTTAAGTTGAAGAGTAATTATTGTCGTTTGAATGATAACTGTCACATTCATGTTTATTTTTGCAACTATAGATGTTTCATTTCAGTGAGAGGAAAACAAAAGCAGGCTTCTCATTTTTAGCTGGTTACTGTCGACTTTGCTGGCTGAAATGATAATTCTTGCATTTAGTCAGCTGTTGCTAGCTGGCTAAATTTAATTCTGAGCTGGGTGAAAACTCTTTGTTTTTAATATGTTTCTGGCCAAATGAGAAAAGTGCATCCATGTTTTGCATATTTGATGGCTATAGATATGATATCATGCTAAGTCAGTGCTGCATGATGATGTAAACAAGAGGAAAGGCTAAAGGGCTGGTTCTTCCTGGTATTATAGTACAATATAAGAACATAATAAAACTGTTTGTCCTTTCTAAAATAACGCTATAATCGGACAGTTTATTTTAGGGGGGGGTTTAAACTTTCACTACAATTTTATGGGGCAGTAAATAAGAAACAATATTTGGGAATCTGCTGGATCAGTAGTTTCTGAATAAATATAATTACACTTCTCTATACATGAAGAAAAAGTTCTTTAATCGTTAATGTCTAATTGAACAATTCACCAGAAACACATTTACCGCACATACAGTATAACCTATACATCACCTTAGAAACTCTAAGTTAATACAGGCTCTAAATAAATGACCCGTCAATGAACAGCACAAGAGAAGTTGTGTCATGATTTTTACTTAACTCTCTTCACAGCAGTTCTCTCATAAGCTGTCATTGTAAAACCTCTCACATAACGTGTAGTGAGCATTATAAATAATAAGGCAATCTGCTGTAGGTGTCATCTCCTCCTGCTTTAATAAATAACTGCTCCAACTTCAGGTCCCCAGATCTCATAGTGCCTTCACTTGATAGTTAAGCTGGAAATCACTGCAATATAACACACTTTACTCTTTGTCTTTTCACAGAGACAAGAAACTATTTATTTGTTCTTTGTCTTCCAGTGTCCCTACAGACGCATTTCTCAAGTGGCTTGTTAGCTCAGCGTAATTTACTGTTACAGCATTAAGAGCAGCTTATTTAAGCTTTTTAAAGCTTCATGCATAGATATGGATGAGGAAGTCATCAGTGTTCCTTTGTTGAAAGAACAGAGAGTTTCATTGTTTGATGCAACACCATCCGCTGAATCAGAAATGTTTGATTCAGTGGAGTTTGAGTTTGATCTGGTGAAAGGCTGAGATCCTCAGTTTTTGGACTGTGGCAGCATGATTGATGATGCGCTGTTACCAGTTGGTGTTTTAGCTTGGGATCAAACAGTATGGCTGAATATTTCTTAGGTTTTCTCTTGGTTCAGTTCTAATTGTTGTTGTTGGGAACTCGTGCCGTCTGTTGTTCTCATAAAGATTTTATTTATTTTTCAAACATGTTTGATATTTGCCAATAACATCGCTTGCAACATCCCTTGTGTGTCACCAAAGGAAGACATACCAGTAAATAAACACTTTTACCATTTTTCAAGTTCATTTTTTAGGTTCACTCTCCTCCATTTCTATCCGTAGGCTATACAGTCTGTGTTACCCATCACTCCATGCAGGATTTCACCCAAATTCTTTGCTTTTTTCCTCCTTTCTGGAGGCTTTTTCAGTGCATAAGAACAGTCCAAGCTGCTGGTTACCATCGACTCGCTGTCGACCACGCCATGGTTTTATAAGGTGATAATGAGCATTACTTTGTGAAAAGCAGGCTCAAGGGAATGCATGGTTAATAATAGCAATTTTAAATCCGAGACCGTTGCAAACTAAGTGAGTTAAAACACATTGTGGCCATTAACAACTACACTTTTAAGATTTTTGCAAAAGAACAAATTCATGACACCTCCAGGGTTTCTTTTCACCTTCACCTCAAAAAACCACCAGCAGTTCTTCATAGAAGAGCTGATAAAGTGGTACAATCAAAGCTGATTTAGATAATTGTAATAAATTATATAATAATAATAATAATAATAATAATAATAATAATAATATCCATTAACTTAGGTGATAATTGGTCTCATTATCCTGTTGACAATTGAACAAAGGTTGGTGACTGTACTTGCTCAAAATAAACTTTGTGTGAAACTGCAGCCAATTTTCATAAGCAAATTAAACAGGGAAATCACAAACCACCTAATTTTCTTACTTGGAAAATGAATCATTAGCCTTTTACCACAATTTGTTATTCTATGTGCATTCTGTGTGGTCATTAGTTTATTTTAAGTATTTGATTGATTGATTAAGATTGAATCATTTGCTTTATTAAATCTCATGTTGTAATTTGGTTAATTTCCCCGAACACCAATCTGTTTTTTTCCCTGTAAACTGTGTAATTCCCTGGGGATATGTTCATCTCCAATTCATACTGATGTTACTCAGGGAAATATGACCCAGGGAAATCAGTAGAAAGTCACAGTTAAACACAGAAAAGCCACAGCATTTTGTTTGAACTGAGCTTGGACCTATTTCCCCACTGTGTGAGATGAGTATCCTCATAAGGTAACGTAAGGGCAAGCGTCCATGTCTAGATTAGTTTTTTCACCGAGGGTCATAATATGTTAATAGTTACACTACAAGGTAATTTGAACCATAGGCATTTAGGCATTTTATGGTACAACTGTCCTGTAATACATTGCACAAATAGCATGCACAGTTATTCAGGTCCATGGGAAATGTGCCCCCGTGTCCTCTCGGGAGCGAGAGTGAATGGGAAGATTCAGGATCCGCTCGGCTGGAGAAGGATTACATCCCACAGAGTCTCATGGGGAGAAAGGCACAGATGCTGCATTGATCCTGCTGATAAACACTGAATGGCTGGAAGCCGGAGTGAGTGTCAGGTTCCCTAAACGGAAACGCCAAGACAGCCCAGGATGAAGTTTGGAGCAGTGCATGGAAGATTAGCAGATAAGCCTGCAATATGTGCAATTAGCAGAACTAATGTGTGCTATTCGCCAATCATTTATATACATTTCCCAATGCGATGTAATGGGTGGAGACACGAACTTAATGAGAGACAGACCTAAATAATATCTTTTCCTGTGCAACGTGTGGTCTTGTCTCGTACATTAACATAAGGTGGACACCTGTTTTTCATGCACAATTCTGGCAAATATTTATTTGATTGGCACCACCAGATTTAACCCTCATATTATGTTAAGGGTCAATTTGACCCGTTTCAGTTTTTGTGTTGACAAAAGTACTGGTTATCCTTTTTTTTCCTTCATGAAATTTGGTGACTTTTCCTCATCTAGGGTCATGAACTGGTTTGTAAAATCTGGACACTTTGATGTGTAGTGGAGTGTCTGTGCAGAGTTTGTATACAAAGATGATGTTGCGGGTCATTTTGACCCAGAAGGGCTGCAAGGTCATAACATCACTTGTGACAACTTCTTTACATCCTACCGCCTTGGAGATGAACTTCAGAAGAGAAAGCTGACCATGTTGGGAACAGTCAGAAGAAATAAGCCAGAACTTCCCAGTGAAATTCTGAAGATACAGGGCAGACCTCTGCATTCCTCCATATTTGCTTTCACTGAGAAAGCAACAGTTGTTTCATACTGCCCAAAGAGAAACAAGAATGTTCTTGTAATGAGTACAATGCACACAGATGCATCTCTGAGCACAAGAGAAGACATGAAGCCACAAATTATCCTGGATTATAACTCCACCAAAGGAGGAGTTGACAATCTGGACAAAGTCACAGCAACATACAGCTGCCAGCGCAAGACTGCCCATTGGCCTTTGGTGATTTTCTACAACATTGTGGACGTGTCTGCTTACAATGCCTATGTCCTGTGGACTGAAATCAACCAGCAATGGAATGCCGGCAAATTGTACCAACGTCGGCTTTTCCTGGAAGAACTCGGCAAAGCACTTGTCACTCCCAAGATCCAGACGCGAGCCAGGCCAGCTCGATCCCCAGCAGCAACAGCTGTCATTGAAAAGGTGAAGCTCAGGTCACCCAACCAACATCCAGTGGACACAGGTGGAAAGAAATGGAAAAGATGCCAGGTCTGTCCCTCCCGAGAGGACAGTAAAACCAGTACCTGTTGTGTGAAATGCAAGAATTACATCTGCAGAAAGCACACAGTAACATTCTGCCCATCAAGTGGAGAACATTGAAAATGTTGAATGTTGAAAATCGGAGAAAATGGCGCATCTTAAAGTTAAAGTTAAAAAGAAATGTGTTTGTGAAGAGGGAAAAACTTAAACAAAATAGTTCTTAAATATAGTGTTGGAATTAAAAATGTATTGTATGTCACTTTTCTAAATGTTTATATAATCTAAAATAAATTGGTTATTAGTTTAACCTGTTTTCTTGACTGTTTTGCGTGCATTTACACAGTACGGGTCAAAATGACCCGCAACATAATCAATGTAATTTTTTTTCAACATAATACGAGGGTTAAAGTGATTCATTCATCCAATTCATTCAGTGCCTTTATTGTCATTGCACAGTGTACAAGATTAGTCTATTGACTGATTATTTCATCAGCAGAAAATCCATTGGCTACTAATTTGATCATGTGAATCATTCTCTGGTCTCAGCTCCTCAAATGTGAAATTTGTTTTGCTTTGTTGTATTTTATAATATTATAAAATACATATATATATTAAAAGTTCATTTAATATCAGAAACATAAAATGTGTTCATGGGATTATCACACGACCACATGGTGACAATCTAGGTAAAATATAAGATTTATGTAGTAGTCCAGGAAATCATGAAGTAGATATTTGTAACCCAGCCTTATTGATTATCTGTCTTGTACTTTATTTGTTTCGACTATAACGTATCAGAACATAAGGTACCCAGTACAAGTTTTATGTTTTGTGTGAAAAGCCAATCACATAACTGGCTCTGCCCTGTTCATCTTGATTGACAGACATAATATTAACAAGAATATAATAATAAAAGGACATTTTGAATGACATAGAAACTACAATAAAACAAAAATGAGCTGCAGTAAACTGTTGAAGCAGGAAATAACACTTCATAATGAGCTAACTTTGAAAATGTGTTGAATTTTTCAGTTTCATGCTTACATAATTTTTCTTTCATTAATTATTTTAACCACATCTTATTTATTATTTATTACATTTATAGATTAAAAAACACAAATCCTCACATTTGATTAGCTGGGACCAACAAACACTAGAAATTTTCCTTGATAAATGATTAATGGATTGCCAGTACATATCAATTTATCATTAATTGTGTCAACACTCATCAATTAAAACAATGGGGATTTAATATGAAATTCTGTTTAGGTTTTAATAATGTTCAACATATGTTCAGGAAATTTCAGCCAGGATAATCAAATTTATAGTTTGTTTTTTACATCAGCACTTGCCTTGGAGGAGCACTATAAAAAACAAAAAGCCCCTAAAGGCAGATAGAACAAATTATAAAGGATACAGTGAGGGACCTTCACAGTGGTCGTGAAGGCACCTGACCACACAGGAGAGGACCCTTTATGGACAAGACAGGATGCCCCACGGCAGAGAAAACAAAGCGATCTCACCCCTGCTGCTTTTTGATTTGTACTGCGTGAAATGACTGTCGTGTTTGAATGAACAGGAGCAGTGGCCACCCATCAGGGAGGTACTGTGGAGTGAGGTCCAAGAGGCCCTCGTGAATTAAGGGTGCATTCATAGAGTCTCCAGGGAGGTCCGCTGATTGCCTGCAGCACTACTAATTGATTTGTTGCAAGGTCGGTGCCTGAGTGACAGAGGGTAAAGGGAGGAATTTCCTGTTTCTGCATCTATAATTCAGTGTGTGTGAGAGTGTGTACTTGTATATGTGCGTATGGAAAAAGGTCTCATAGAAACATCTGTTTCATACTACGTATACATATATGCAGTAAGAGCTATCAAACATTCACAATTACCTGTGTTCTAAATTACCAGCCACAGCAGAGCTGTAATTATTTTCAACTTGTGTGTGTGCGCGCAAATGTGCGTGTGTGAGCGAGAGTGAAAGTGAGTTTTATCATGGCAATATATTGTCCTGGAGAAACCTGCTGTAGCAGGAAGAACCACAGAGGCAGTTTTGAGTAATGAGGCATGTGTATGACGGTCTGTTTGTGGACAGACTTTGTCACTGCTACAGCGGCATAACCGAGAAAGATTCAGTCACTAAACTTTACAGGTGTGTTACCGAAATGAGGCCAAGTTCGAAGATGGTTGTGGTTCCTACCCATGAGTACTGAGTAGTTATGTAATAACGTAGTAACTGAATACGAATGGGTCAGAACATCGTGTTAACAGGTGTCACAATCAGTCTTTAGTTTTAATAGACTTTAAACTGGATGTTACCGGATGTTTGCCAAGTTTGCATTCATATGACAACGCCTTTTTTTTTTTTTTTTTAACCATTAACAGCATACTTTTAGCCAACTATTTCAACCATTTGTCCATGACTTTTGGCTAACAACTTCAACTGTTTATCTATCACTTCCACTGAACTATTTGAGCGTTTATTCAGTACTTGTAGCGTTTTCAAGATTGACTTAATACCTTTAAGTAGCTAGTTTAGGTAGCTGTTTAAACTTCTCTGCTCGCTTGCTAACTAGTTTTCACACACTGATCCATGGATATATTTGTTAATCAAATGGTAGTATTTTTACTCTACAATACTACGATTGGTACTCTCCAGTCTTTCCATGTACCCTGTAACAAATGCACAAATTCCCCCTTTTTTGTGAATCACTGTTGTAAATGTAAATATGTTAGCTGGTGTATTGCTTGCTCATCCGTAATGGTGAGTGATGCTGTGTTTATGTGTGCTCATCTGTTAACTGGGGTTGTGTTGTAAGGTATGCAGCAGTCTGCCAACACTCCCCACTGCGCTGTCCCTTTGAAGGTCTGGTGGATTTCCCTCTGGTGTCTCAAGACTCTTCAACCAGCCACACAAACAGGCCAACAGCTTCATGAGAGAAGCCTTTGTTTTTGTGCTCTTTCTATACAATGCTCGAGCTGTCCTATTACAACTGAACAAACACTACAGTGTTGCAAAATCTGTGATACATTTCCTCTAGTTAGCAGATGAAGATGGAAGATCGTCTGAAGCATGGAGTGAGGCCATTTCCATCCAAGGCAGTTCAATGGCTCAAAAGTTTTTTTCACAAATCCCAGAAGGAATGAATTTTAACCAGAAATTTCTCATATGAACATAAAACCCATTTCAGAGTGAATATTAGAGTTCTTTTTGTAAGAGGTCCCTCTTTTACTTAGTATGTGAAACGATTTCATTTTAAGAGTACCTTGCTTGAGGCTACAATGACACCCAAGTATAACTCCCAAGTATTTTAAATAACTTCAAGCCACTATTTTCTTAACTTGTGGACTGACAGATGAGAGGAAAGAAGAAGAGGATGGAGCGGTTTATTTTCTCTCTGAAACAGAGGAGTTGTATATTCCATATCAACGTGCATACCTTTCTCGAGAAAAAGACCGGATCAGCCCAGGATTTCAAACAGCCCGAAGCACCCTGAGCATCTCTCACTCAGCTCCACAAAATATCCCCTCCCCCTACTAAAAAAAATTACTTCCCATCACATTAAAGAGAAACATCTGTCACTTCAGGGGCCTACATCCCATGTCACACTAAACAGGTTTATGTTAACAAAATGCTAAATGTCTCCTGAGGAACCACAGCAGAATTACGGTGTTGGGTCTGGGATTTGTTGTGTGGATCCTCTACCACAGAGGTTCAGGCCTTAATCACATTTCCAGCTTGTGCTTGGATCCAACTTTCTGTCCTGGTGGATTTTGCACCTCTAAGCTCAATCATGAAACTTTCTGGAACAGTTCAGTTTCATACAACACGGGTCTTCAGAGGCACTTCCATCTGGAGGACAAGACGTTCAGTGCATCGTAGTATAGACAGAAGCACCTGATGCAGTGGTTCCTCTGGGCTGGAGTGGTCTGTAGAGGATTGTGTATGTACTGAGTCATCTGGGAAATTCTGCATAGTTTTGGTAAATTGGTGCTCATGTTATATGCTTTGAAAATGGTCCCATGTAAATGTTGTATCTGTTCATTTTGTGAACAGCCGCTGGATGTAATAGGAAGCCAGAACTACATAATATGCTTGTTGTTTGTTTTAGCCACGACGTTGCTTATTAATTAGATAATGTCCTGAGGTGATATTGATGACTAACAATATTTTCTCCAATAAAGGGGGCTCTGCCTGTAGCACAAGGTTTATGATGTGCAATAAAGTCAGATATTTATTTATTTATTTATGCATAATGTTAAAGACTAACTTCACCGAAAAACTAATCAAAAGGTCATCATGTGCATACCAACACATAACTTTTGACCTGGAGGTCTAACGTTCCACCCTGCTTCGTGCATTGGCTCAAGGAGAAAGTGTCTATTATACAAATGGAAAGACTGCGTCTGTGCAAACCCAATACATGGGATAGAATTGAAAGAATTTAGGGACTTTTCTTGGCAGTGTCATATTACCCCACACCCATAGGGTCTCTGTCCTGCCTGGCTATGTGAATGGGTGCGGTGCTTAACCCAATTCATCTATTCATGTTACTTTACCTTGCTCCCAAGATGTTAATATTGTAACATTTCTGAGAGACTCTGGCAGCCTTTTTGTTGTGTTCTGTTTGCATTCCTCTCAGTGTTGTGTTTTCTTTGTATTGTTTTGTGCGTTTCAATATATTTTGCTATTGTGAAATCGAAAACTATGTAGTTTCTGTGTGGATAAATTTGTTCACTAATCTGAGCTAAGCTTTGCTTAGAGTCTTTCCATTCTTGATTTAGGAATTTTTACCAACTCTTCCTTGCAAATCATAGAATTAAAGTTGAGCTGTTTGGCCACAGTAACTGAAGGTATATTTGGAGAAAAAAACACCAGCTGTTAAGCATGGAGATGGAAATATTACGCTTTGGATTGTGTAGCAGCCAGTGACAGAGGGACAAAGGGAGGAACGGATTCCACTAAATATTAGAAAATTCTGGATGCAATGTCAATGTCATGCACTTAGTCAAGAAACTGCAACAGCACAATGATCCATACATCAAAATCCACCAATTCCCCACAGTTCCATGATCTGCACATCAGTGAATTTCTATGAGTAGATGTTAAACATGCTTTGTGTTGAACACAGCCTAAAATATCCCAGAGTATGAAGAGTGGGTGGAAATTCATAAATCAAGAACAGCAAGATAATGTCATTTGCCCAGCGGTGCTCAGACTTTTGCATACAATATAAGCGACATGTATGAGGCATATGGTCACTGGACTGTCTCACCATGAAAGCATAATGAAGGAGCCTTGTGAAACCAAGGCTCCTATGTGGTCTTTTCATGTGTAATCAGTGGAAGTTGTGAGGACCTCATATAACTGCTCAAAGCATTAGGCCTGGGCTTCCTTCTACCCCCATGCTAGTCAAAGCATGTCCTAAGGGTATATGGTGATTGGGGGGGATCGGTCGGTGGGGGGCTGGTTCACTTTCACACGCAGGCCATTTCATTTGGGACAGAGCGGTGAAATTTACAGATGAAGGATCATTTCCTTTTGAATTCAAATACGGAGACCATACATCTTGAAAGGGTCACTGCACAGAGGCCTCCTGCCTCTCGCAGGCATTTTCACCTGAGATTGATGGGAAGACAAAATTCTCATGGGGCCCACAAAACAGCAGCCCAGTGGAGTGATCAATATGTAAAAGCCAAAGGGATACAATTTCCAGTTTTATGTACAACCTGTACATTTTTGTTCATAACCTTCCATCTATAGTGGAAACATATAGTAAACTAATCATTTTATTTATTTTTCAAGCAAAAATGCCAAACACTTAATAGTTCCAGCTTTCAAAATGGGACAATTAGATGATTAACTCCATTTTATATTATATTAAAATTATTATATTTTTGGTTTTGGACTGTTGGTTGGACAAAACAAACAATTGGAATACATCAGCTTGGGATTCTAGACATTAAAATTTGTATTTTTCACAAATTTCTGAAACATTCTAGACTTTCTTGACAATCATGCACCTTAGCAACATCTACTTGACTTGTACTAATGCTTATTTAAATGATTAATTGATTAATAAGAAAATAAGAAAGTGGTTTAATCAATCTATAATGAAAATAATTGGCAGTTTTTTGCAGCCCTAATTTTGGACTGCACATTACTGACATCTTTTGGGAACCAACAGTATCCACGCAGGTACTGCTGAAAATGCAACAGTGGTCAAATTTAGTTTAGTTAGTTTTTTTTTCCTTCAAATGGCGGCAAACAGTGATGATTTACTGATGCCAGTGACACAAGCAGTCAAAATGATTTTATCCACTTTGACTTCAGTAGATTTTTTTCCATCAAGGCTCAAAACTATTCCCAGTTCCATTTATTCCACACTAAGACATGCTAATTAAAGAGTGTGATTTCTTATGAAAAAGTGGCTTTGTAAAATTTTCAGGGTCTATTATAAGATGTCAAATTGACGTCACTGATTTGCAGTTTGAAAAAACACTTTATTCAAGTTGTCAGAACTGTGTGCCTTCAGCAAATCTTCACTGAATCATCCCTTTTCATTTTACTGAATGATGTTGCTCAGCCCAAGTACTCTAATCCAAATCTTATCTTTATATTTTCATGTGTCCACTTGTTGTGAATGCAGCAGTATTCATCTTAATCAACTCTCTAAAACTAAATGAAAGAAACAGAATTGCCTCATGTCATTTGTGTCTTCTTTGTGTGAAAAGATTCCTGTTGTAACTGGTTCATGTATGTGACCTTTTGCATGATGAACAGTCCATCAACCAGCTGCCCACAAGATGCAGGAGACTCTCTTGATATTGAAAAGTGTCTTATCAAGCCAAGCTGTCTTGCTAGCATGCTTATGATTCTGACGAGCAGGAATAAGCTGCACATAATTGGATACTGTTACTCCTTTTGAATCCCGGACTTTGAAATGCCAGAGCCTAAAGAAAGCATTAGCCTCATCCAGCAAGGATGTGTTGACTGTCCTGCAAGAGATGTGAAAAGGAGATAGCAAGAGATAAAGCTGAATAGCCAAAGTGTTTCAAATGCCTCATTTGCACTACATGAGTCAGACCATGTTTGGTCTCAGTGGGAATGTGTGGCTTGACCTTAGAGAAAGAATTCATCAATGCATTCACAGTTGATCACAGTTGACCTCTTTAACATATAGCACAATGGTCTTATTTTAATTGCCCGAGTCTCAAACTCAAAGGTTCAAGAAAGTAAAATGTACACATGTCCTGGAGGTCTCAAACCACCACAGAGGGAAGGGAGTGAAATGAACAGAAACTCGACTGCCCATGTAAGAATAATAAGCTCCTTTGTCATGTTTGGAAAAACTTTCAAAATCAAGAATCCAGACACAAAACTAACCAGCTCAGTATTTGCAGAGTTAGCAATGATATTTGCTCATCTGTCAGTTAATCTTTGTAGGCTTTTAATGTATTCCTAATAAACTCAACTTCTACAGCCCTGTAAGGCTGTACTTAAGCATAGTGTTTTGGCTAACTGCTAACATCAGCATGCTAACATAAAAAGTCATCGTGAAGTAAGGTATAAAAAGTCATAGTATAGTAAGGCATAAAAAGTCATAGTATAGTAAGGCATAAAAAGTCATCGTAAAGTAAGGTATAAAAAGTCATAGTATAGTAAGGCATAAAAAGTCATAGTATAGTAAGGCATAAAAAGTCATAGTATAGTAAGGCATAAAAAGTCATAGTATAGTAAGGCATAAAAAGTCATAAAACCTCATAGTATAGTATGGCATGAAATGTAGTATAGTAAGGCATAAAAAGTCATGATATAGTAAGGTATAAAACGTCATAATATAGTAAGGCATAAAAAGTCATAATATAGTAAGGTATAAAAAGTCATAGTACGTATAGTAAGGTATAAAAACATCATAATAAATAAAGGTATAAAAAGCCATAGTATATAAGTAATAATAAAAAAGTGAGTCGGGTGGTGCCGTGTCAATCAAAATGTTTTTATTCTTTCTGTGGTCAATGCCTAATAAATCGACATGGAAAAATGCCTTGGATACACCCATGTTGCCATCCTTAGAGCTCAGAATTTCCAGAATGAACAATAATGTTGACTCACGTTCTTGCGTCTCAAAAGTCTCAAAAATTGTCACCATAGAAAATGTTCTTTTTTTTCCCCAAATCTTTTACCTCCTGGCAAAGCAGACTCCTTTCACAAACCCACTTCATGTTTCAGAAACAACATTTCCTCTTGAGCCCTTGCTGTCAGATAGTTACAAACACAGTGTGTGTTTTACTGTAGATCCTTTTGTAACATTTGTGATGCACAAGTCTTTGTTGGATGATTTACAGCTCAATTCTTCATGTCCTGTTCCACTGGCTCAGGCCCTGCCGCAAGATTTATACGACGCCACCGAGGTCTTAAACGTTCCTCCCTGAAGATGAATGTGAGGTTATTGGGCAGCTTTCAGTGTTTCAAAATGATCCCCGATGACTACATGGCAGAGGTACAGTTGACAATTTGTACCATTTTGATTTTAAATGTTTGAACAGAATGTAACCACAGAAATCTCAAATGGTGATCAAAACCAGCAGCTCACTCAGCAGCTATGTTTGTGTTCTTAAACTGTATTTCTCTTTTGTGTTTATTTTTATGCAGGGTGAGCTAAAGTGCAATAACCTCACTTCAGGTCGCCTGATTTCACATGAGGCAGTCGTTCATCACCTCAGTTCTGGAGTCGCCCTCCAAGGCAGCAGTGGTATCTGTTGTGGTAACCAATCTGGACAGCGCTAATGTAGGTTGGAGATTGTTTCCATATGGAGCCTGTTTTCAGGCAGAATCACTTTGCTTGGGTCTAAAACCCAGCTTTCATTTCATAGTTTGTCCATTTCAAGCATGCAATGTGAAACAGTTAGACAACTTTCGCACTAGCAGCCATAAACAACATGGTCCACCTTTAACCTTAGTGAATAAATCAACAGCAGGTTGCTGCAAATTCTCAAGAGAGACAAAGTTCAGTCTTTTAAAGTTAAACTACCTGCCCAGTTATTTTTTATAACTGGTTAGTACATAATTTAAAATAAATGATATAAAAATACAAATCCTATTAATTTGAGGACAGCTTTTCAAAACAGCGGACAAAAATCAAGAAAACAGGAACATAAAATTGTAAAAAAAAAAAAAAAAAATCATTTGAAATTGAAGAATATCTATTAGATAAGGATAGGGATACAAACATACTGATAAAAATTCTATCATGATTTAAAGAGCAGAAGTGATTAATCAAATATTAAGTAGTCAAATGAATTAGCAACAATTTTAGTTAATCAATTAAATAAAGTATTAATTAAAAAAACATCCTCTGGCTCCAGTTTGTCCAATTTGAAGGTTTCCTGTTCATCTCTCAACAATTAACTAAACAAGAATTAACTTAACAAGATTAGTCTATAATTAAAGTTAACATCAGTCACAGCCTTAAAAATGTGTATCGTCACCCATGAATTCAATTGTAAGAAGAGTCACATTTTGCTCAAATTATTATTTGAGTTCTTCCACACCTTACAGCCCCTGACTGAAAATTCCCAGTCATATTTTATTCAACAGTTTATAGATTTTGGAGCAAAACTGCATGAGCATCTCAGTCTGAGGTTTAAAAACCTTTGATATAGCAATGTGTAGTCAAGTCTTATAAGTAATAGGTAAAACTGCACATTCTGCACGTAACATTAAAATACTGGGAAAAAATATGCCATCTTTTATCTCCTTAAATGATGTCAAGGAACTGCCCCCCCTACATCTGCATAATATGGCAATGACAGTAATGTTCCGCTTTTAGATCATTGTTGTCTTTGAATTGTATATGAAGCGTTCTATACTTGGTTTGTCAGAATAAAAGATTCTTTCTCTGCATAAGTAATAACTGCCCTCCGCTGTATCCCCCCCCCTCCAAACTTCCCTTGCCTCACTTCCTGCCCCCTCATTCCTCAAATGATCCTCTATCTGGCTGATTTCTCTCAGGACAGACTGTTTGACCTCCCTGCTTTCTCTACTTGAAACAGCCACACCGTGTGATGTGGAGGTCTACACTATATGTACGCCTGCCCGAGCCTGACCCCTGTAGTGGGCTGCCGCACCAAAGTCCACGTTCCAAAGTTACAGAGCTCCTGCAGTGATTCTGGCATGGCTTCAGAGGATGACAACCGATGGTGGGGGAGCTTCAAGTGGAGGAAATGTCCAGAAGTCCAGACGCCTGCCGTGCTGGGTCCCAGGTGTGCATCCTTTCATGGACATAATGTGTTCTCTTTTTTTTTTCCCCCCATGTCTCTTTTATGCATTCTGGGTGAATTAGCATTTGATGTAAGTGCAGCAACGACAGGGGACTGTAGTAGAGTGAAAGGTTAATGGAGAAATGTCAACCACAGATGACTGGAGGTACCAGGGCAAAGCAGGGGATTATGCCCAGCTATGCTAGGACACTATTACTGTAGGCTCATTCTTATTCACCTTGTGCAAGCACTAATTGCACAAGCATAGGACTGTACTTACGATTAGTGTGAACAGTGACTGACTGGCAGGAAGCATTTAATCTACTTACTGATTGATGATACGAATGAAGATATCTAATATCGGCTCTGTTATGTGCCATGTTAAAAGTGTCTAAAGCAAAAGGCTATAGTGTAGCTGCCATTAGCAATGATTAGTGAGGTCTCAAACCCTGGTGAGGAAGTCAGTTTGACTCAGGATCAGTGGTTAACATGCAATGACTGAACAAATATTTTACCAGTACATTCTTCCGTAGCAAAGGCAGGTGGTGCATGGTGTGTAAACCACATAAACGACACAGCAGACATTCAATTTCAATGGTTTATGCCAGAGTAGTAAAAACGACAACTGCTAGGCTCCTGTTTGCTGCTGTTATAATATTTAAATTATACTTGTGACTTACAAAGCCACGTTCTCCTGTGCCACTGCACTGAACGCCAACTGAGAAAATTGGGATTGCTCTTTCAATTTTTCCAATCTTTGTTGAGTTACTGAAAATATTGGGATTTGTGATTACAGTCATTGTTGTAATATTGATTCATGTGTGGGCACCAGCAGCAGCAATTTCACTCATGTGGAACTGCGGTTTGAAATACAGTTCTCAACAAAGGGCAAACAGTTACTGACAAAGCAATTTTCCATTCAAGGTCTCCATAATACATTAAGTAAGGTTTAACTTAACCCCATAGATCATGGTATGAAAATCAAACTGTATTTCACTGGCTGGAAGCCTCCCATATGACAGGACTGTAATTACAACAGAATATAAATAAAACGCCTCTTCAATTTAGTATGCATAGTCTTGTAAGAAACCTATAAATAAAGCAAAAAAACACCTGAGAACCAATTGCCCTTTGCTTAATCACTTTGCTTTGAGAGAAGAGGAAATGATGAGCATTTTTCTGAATTGTTTAGTGGACCTGACACAGTGCAATCAGAGTTTTGTTTTGACTCTGTACTCCTGCATGTTGGATTTCACATGACACAATAACTTATGGGGATAAAGTGCTGACTTTCAACTTTAATTTACAGTTGCTCTAATCAATATATTGGCAATGAATAAAATGACTGTAATGTAATGGGTCATTTGTAAAGACCCCACAGAGAATTAGCATGTGACTATGCAGGTCTTTTATACATAGACCCCAAAAGTAAAAACAGCTGTGAACCTCAAACTCCTGAAACTTGAAAGTCAGCACTTACAACTAATAGTCTTTGCTGTACTTTAAACCCCAGTGTGCTTAAGTAGAGCCAGAACAATAAATACTTAACACTGCATACATGTGCCTTTTAAACGAAAAGCTCTTTGACCTCTATAACTGGACAAAGAATCAGTGAAATGTGCTGATGGTAAGATATTTGGACAGCTCTGGTGAAATGCAGATCATGGTTTGGCTTGGTCTTTATTCTTCAGGGCTTCATTGTTGCTTAGCGTGGCGGCAGGAATGGGAACGGCTGAGAACAATATGGGTAAGTCTTTCATCAGACATCTGTCATCTCATCTTCCATCTCATCCCCCTCTGTTTCACCTTCTGCCTCGCCTTCTTCCTCCTCTTCCTCCTCTGATGTCAAATCCAGCTCATCCATCTGGGAGACGCACTTTGGACACGAGCAGACAAACAGGTAGTTCTCCCTGGGAAGAAAATGTTCCACCAGTCATTGTTGCACTTCTAACAAGAGCTGAATTAATCACACATTTTATGCTCTGCTGATCAGAAAATCTAGTGCTGTTCATGCTTACTAGAGGAAGTGAGTGTTTAATACTGCAATTAATACTTGTGGACCAATTAATACTTTCAGCTGGTGTGATGTGGTGGAGGGAGGTTCACACCACCAACTTGGAGCGTAGCTGCACCTTTTCAAGGCTGACAATTATCACAGGATGCAGTAAAAACTAAACGCACCTCCGAGACTTGTTAAAGAAACTTGCCTGCCCTGAGTGCTGGAGCACAAGCTACAGGAGTAGCCATCAGACCTCTAACATCCCTGCTTTAAGACTGTCCACTATTGCTTGGGAGACTTTTTATTGACCCAGATGGATTTTGCAACAGTATGATCCCCATTCAAGTGATTCAGCTGACAGATTATAGATGTTTACCTCAGAATTTTGTGTCTGCTATGACGGCTTCGGTCCCGCTGACAGCAGTCCAAATAACTGATGCAGATCTCCTGAAAATTGAAGAAAACAAACAGCTGAACTGGCTGAAGAAGCACAACATCAATAAGATGAAGTTACTGAGCCTGAAAGTCTTAACAGTTTAGTCCCACAATCACGATACTAGTATTTTACAAGTGTCCCACCCCCATGCAAGAAGTTGCTCCATCCTTCCATCTCTCAACTGGTGAAATGTTATACAAAGTGCTCCTGTCTTAGCCAGCACTCAGAGCGGAGCTTTACTGTGAAAGTAGCACGGCTGCTGTGACATTACTGTGCCGTGCAGATGCAAGGCTTCTCAATCTTTCTGACAGCTTGACAAACCCACTCCAATCCTCAGAGTCTCAGGCTTCCAATACCGTCTGACAAGGGAGCACACAAAGCTAGAGTGGGATGTTCTGTCCCGTCTATCCCAGGCCAGAATTTATCACTCCAAACCCAGACGTGTCAGCTGACCTCTCCTGGGTTGATGTCACTGAGGGCACTGAGATGAAGCAGGAAATTGTTGTCAGGGAAGGACGCCTCTGCGTTGGGTATGCAGCTGTGGTTACCTGCAGGGGTCAAAGAGGCAACACAGGGGGTAATAAAGGAGTCATCTTACAGCCTCTTGACCAGAATAACAGTGTCTTTGAACTGAAGTGACATAGCTCATAACACGATATCATCTGCACTTACATGAGCTTTGAAGCAGAAACAGTCCAGAGCCCTCACAGTTTAGAAAGTCTCCCGTTTCTACAGAGAGAAAATGACAGATTATGCACATATCCTCCTCTTGTTGAGATCGACACACAGGTTGCATAATCACAGCAATGTCAGTGGGTCAAAACACTCACTCATGATATGGCCATTGCAAATCTCCTCAGTTTAGACAAAAAATGATTCACTCAAAAAGAAAAACTGCAACACAGATAAAATTGTGACCTTTCTCAATGTCCTTGTACAGCTGGTCAATAAAGGAGTCCAACTGCTCCCTCTGCTGGGCAGGAAGCTCAAGTGCATCACAAGCATGAACCCACTGACTCAGGGAGCTGGAATTGAACAGAAAGAAAATTGAGCACAAAAGAGAGAACAGCTTGAAATCCAGAGTACAGCTGGTAAGTGATGAGTTGAAGTGAAGGACAAGAGAGGAAAGAGTTTACCTGGTGCCAATGCCTTGTCCGTTGGTTCCCACCAGAGAGAACAGAGAGCGGAAACCCTCAGGAACAAACCACTGCAATACAATCGCACCTTTACTGATACATGCAGGGAAAATTCTTCATTTTATTTAAACCTTTTGTGCTGAGGTAAGAGGTCAGGGCAGCTACAGCATCACTTTACAGTTATGTCAGTTTATAAACATTATTCAGGATTAATCAACAAAAAAGGAATCAGCAATTACTCTGACAACTGACTATTTAGTCACTTTTTGAGCAAAAATGCAAAAGATATTCTGTGCAAGCCTCTGAAATGTGAGGATTTTCATTCTAAATTAAATATTTCAGGTGTTTAAACTGTTGATTAGCCATAAGAACATCTTTGAAGACCTCACCTTGAGCTCTCAACTAGAAATCATTTTCATTATGTAATATAAAAAAGAACATTTTGCACATCTATTTAGTGAAGCAGGTGCATAGGAACAGGATGAGTGAATTCAGAGTGTGCAGGATTTTTTAATTATTATCATTTAATCTGCTATTATGTGTGTAGTCCATAAAATGTTAGAAGATAATGAAATATTTCCATCATGAATTTCCAGAGCCCAAGGGGACTCCTTCAAATGTCCAAAAAGAATCAGTTTATAACAACATAATACAAAAATCAATAAATCCTCACATTCTAGAGGCTGAAACAAGAAATTCCTGGTGTTTCAGCTATCAAAATTGTTCACTCAATTTAGAAACCTGAGTGAAAAAATTAACATGTCGTGACATTTATACTAAAAATGACTTAATAGGTAGGACAACATTTCAGCGACAAAGCTGCTCAAATAAAATCAGAGAACTGTCGGTTCTAAAAGGCTGTAATTAGCTACCCTGAGCAACAGCCTCAGATATTACTAGCAGCTGTGCAACATTTTGTCAAAATGAATTGAATGGGTCACAATTACTGGACTGAAAACATAAAAAAGCATGGAGGCTGCATTTGAGACATACTTACCCGACTGAGATGATCATCATAAAGTGCTGCTTTGAAAAGGCTGTGTAACAACGCCAACTGCCCCTACAGAAACAATGTGAAATAAACAAATATTACATTTTACATAACAGACAACGTAAGCATTGGTGGACGCAGTGGGAATTAAAACGTGTCAGGGGAGAGTAACATTGTCATGCTGTGCTCGTTGAAATGTGAAGTACTGAGATGGTCAGAGCATGATACTGTCTTTGAGCTTGCCAGACTTGATACATTTTGCACCTCAACAACTTCCCATTTCCAGCAGAAATAACATGATGGTAACTCACTCTGAACTGCTCTCCTAGGAGCTTATGAGCAATCTCCTCTTCCTCGTTCGCCGTCCGGCTGCAGAAGTGAGAAAACAGCTTCTGCCAGTGTGCTTTGTCTTTACCCTGGAAAACATAACCAATATTAATACACTTGGTTATTATGGTGTATTTTATTGTTAGTATGTCATATTTCTTTGCTACATCTGTCAAATGTTTCTCTGCTTATTATTAAAGATAATAAATGTTTTATTTGTATGCATTTATTTCAAAGTAAGGGTCAACTGAGAACTGGTGCAAAATGAATTGCTGGTTCTATCTACACATCTTTGCCAAAATTGCATAAAGATGCATATTTCCTGCTGTGGTTGTGTGTCGTCATTTTTTGCTTAGAGGACCAATTTTGCAGGGGGGACTGCAGACCTTGTCATTTCCAGGTGTTAAGGTAGCTATACCTTGTTAAGAACACTAACAACTTCTACTGTGTGTTCTATGGAATTACATGACTAGCACATTAGAGAACATTATAATCAGAATCTAGTATTGTAGTTTGGTCTGGACCACATTCATTGCTCCAGGGGGCTCTCCCATTACCAGAGGTCACATGTGGAATGCCTCCATGTCTGAAAACACTGAAAAAAGTGTCATGCTTTAGTTGTAAAAATGACTTACTATAGTAATAATGAAAGTAAGGCATAAAAACCTCATAGTATAGTAAGGCATAAAAAATGTCATAAAAACATCAAAAGACGTCATAGTATAGTAAGGCATAAAAAAATGTCATAAAATCATCATAGTGTAGTAAGGCATAAAAATGTCATAAAATCATCATAGTGTAGTAAAGCATAAAAAACGTCATAGTATAGTAAGGCATGAAAAATGTCATAAAATCATCATAGTGTAGTAAGGCATAAAAAAACGTCATAGTATAGTAAGGAATATAAAAATGTCAAAAAAATGTCATAGTATAGTAAGGCATAAAAGACGTCATAAAACGTCATAGTATAGTAAGGCATAAAAAATGTCATGAAAACGTCATAGTATAGTAAGGCAAAAAAAATGTCATGAAAATGTCAAAATACATCATAGTATAATAAGGAAGAAAAAAATGTCATAAAATCATCATAGTGTAGTAAGACATAAAAAACGTCATAGTATAGTAAGGAATATAAAAATGTCAAAAAAATGTCATAGTATAGTAAGGCATAAAAGACGTCATAAAACGTCATAGTATAGTAAGGCATAAAAAATGTCATGAAAACGTCATAGTATAGTAAGGCAAAAAAAATGTCATGAAAATGTCAAAATACATCATAGTATAATAAGGAAGAAAAAAATGTCATAAAATCATCATAGTGTAGTAAGGCATAAAAAACATAAAATCGTAATAGTATAGTAAGGCATAAAAAACGTCATAAAAACGTCATAGTATAGTAAGGCATAAAAAATGTCATAAAATCATCATAGTGTAGTAAGGCAAAAAAAACATCATAAAATCGTAATAGTATAGTAAGGCATAAAAAACGTCATAAAAACGTCATAGTGTAGTAAGGCATAAAAAACGTCATAGTATAGTAAGGAATATAAAAATGTCAAAAAAAATGTCATAGTATAGAAAGGCATAAAAGACGACATAAAACGTCATAGTATAGTAAGGCATAAAAAATGTCATGAAAACGTCAAAATACATCATAGTATAGTAAGGCATAAAAAAGTCATAAAATCATCATAGTGTAGTAAGGCATAAAAAAGGTAATAGTATAGTAAGGCATAAAAAACATCATAAAATCGTCATAGTATAGTAAGGAATATACAAATGTCATAAAATCATCATAGTGTAGTAAAGCATAAAAAACGTCAGTATAGTAAGGCATAAAAGACGTCATAAAAACGTCATTGTATAGTAAGGCATAAAAAATGTCAAAATCATCATAGTGTAGTAAGGCATTAAAAAGGTAATAGTGTAGTAAGGCATAAAAAACGTCATAAAATCATCATAGTGTAGTAAAGCTTAAAAAAATGTCATAAAATCATCATAGTGTAGTAAGGCATAAAAAACGTCATAGTAGAGTAAGGCATAAAAAATGTCACAAAAACATTGAAATACATCAGAGTAGAGTAAGGCATAAAAAACGTCATAAAAACGTCATAGTATAGTAAGGCATAAAAATGTCATGAAAACGTCATAGTATAGTAAGGCATAAAAAATGTCATGAAAATGTCAAAATACATCATAGTATAGTAAGTAAGAAAAAAATGTCATAAAATCATCATAGTGTAGTAAAGCATAAAAAACGTCATACTATAGTATGGCATAAAAAAATGTCATAAAATCATCAAAAGACGTCATAGTATAGTAAGGCATAAAAAAATGTCATAAAATCATCATAGTGTAGTAAAGCATAAAAAACGTCATAAAATCATCATAGTGTAGTAAGGCATAAAAAACGTCATAGTATAGTAAGGAATATAAAAATGTCATAAAAACGTCGAAATACATCATAGTAGAGTAAGGCATAAAAAACGTCATAAAAACATCATAGTATAGAAGGCATAAAAATGTCATGAAAACGTCATAGTATAGTAAGGCATAAAAAATGTCATAAAATGTCAAAATACATCATAGTATAGTAAGGAAGAAAAAAATGTCATAAAATCATCATAGTGTAGTAAAGCATAAAAAACGTCATACTATAGTAGGGCATAAAAAAAATGTCATAAAATCATCAAAAGACGTCATAGTATAGTAAGGCATAAAAAAATGTCATGAAAATGTCAAAATACATCATAGTATAGTAAGGAAGAAAAAAATGTCATAAAATCATCATAGTGTAGTAAGGCATAAAAAACGTCATAAAAACGTCATAGTATAGTAAGGCATAAAAAACGTCATAGTATAGTAAGGAATATAAAAATGTCAAAAAAATGTCATAGTATAGAAAGGCATAAAAGACGACATAAAACGTCATAGTATAGTAAGGCATAAAAAATGTCATGAAAACGTCATAGTATAGTAAGGCATAAAAAATGTCATGAAAATGTCAAAATACATCATAGTATAGTAAGGAAGAAAAAAATGTCATAAAATCATCATAGTGTAGTAAAGCATAAAAAACGTCATACTATAGTAAGGCATAAAAAAAATGTCATAAAATCATCAAAAGACATCATAGTATAGTAAGGCATAAAAAAATGTCATGAAAATGTCAAAATACATCATAGTATAGTAAGGAAGAAAAAAATGTCATAAAATCATCATAGTGTAGTAAAGCATAATAAACGTCATAGTATAGTAAGGCATCAAAAATGTCATGAAAACGTCATAGTATAGTAAGGCATAAAAAATGTCATGAAAATGTCAAAATACATCATAGTATAGTAAGGAAGAAAAAAATGTCATAAAATCATCATAGTGTAGTAAAGCATAAAAAACGTCATACTATAGTAAGGCATAAAAAAATGTCATAAAATCATCAAAGTAAGACGTCATAGTATAGTAAGGCATAAAAAAATGTCATGAAAACGTCAAAATACATCATAGTATAGTAAGGCATAAAAAAATGTCATAAAAACGTCATAGTGTAGTAAAGCATAAAAAACGTCATAGTATAGTAAGGCATAAAAAAATGTCAGAAAATCATCATAGTGTAGTAAGGCATAAAAAACGTCATAGTATGGTAAGGCATAAAAAAATGTCAAAAAAATGTCATAGTATAGTAAGGCATAAAAAAAGTGTCATAAAATCATCATAGCAGAGTAAGGCATAAAAAACGTCATAGTATAGTAAGGCATAAAAAAATGTCATAAAATCATCAAAAGACGTCATAGTATAGTAAGGCATAAAAAAATGTCATGAAAATGTCAAAATACATCATAGTATAGTAAGGCATAAAAAAATGTCATAAAATCATCATAGTGTAGTAAAGCATAATAAACGTAATAGTATAGTAAGGCATAAAAAAATGTCATAAAATCATCATAGTGTAGTAAGGCATAAAAAACGTCATAAAATCATCATAGTGTAGTAAGGCATAAAAAACGTCATAGTATAGTAAGGAATATAAAAATGTCATAAAATCATCATAGTGTAGTAAAGCATAAAAAACGTCATAGTATAGTAAGGCATAAAAAATGTCATGAAAATGTCAAAATACATGATAGTATAGTAAGGCATAAAGAAATGTCATAAAATCATCATAGTGTAGTAAGGCATAGAAAAATGTCATGAAAATGTCAAAATACATCATAGCAGAGTAAGGCATAAAAAACGTCATAGTATAGTAAGGCATAAAAAAATGTCATAAAATCATCATAGTAGAGTAAGGCATAAAAAAATGTCATAAAATCATCATAGTGTAGTAAAGCATAAAAAACGTCATAGTATAGTAAGGCATGAAAAATTAAAAAAAAACATCATAGTATAGTAAGGCATAAAAAAAATGTCATAAAATCATCATAGTGTAGTAAGGCATAAAAAACGTAATAGTATAGTAAGGCATAAAAAAACGTCTAAAGAACGTCATAGTATAGTAAGGCATAAAAAATGTCATGAAAACGTCAAAATACATCATAGTATAGTAAGGCATAAAAAAATGTCATAAAAACATCATAGTGTAGTAAAGCATAAAAAACGTCATAGTATAGTAAGGCATAAAAAAATGTCAGAAAATCATCATAGTGTAGTAAGGCATAAAAAACGTCATAGTATGGTAAGGCATAAAAAAATGTCAAAAAAATGTCATAGTATAGTAAGGCATAAAAAAAGTGTCATAAAATCATCATAGCAGAGTAAGGCATAAAAAACGTCATAGTATAGTAAGGCATAAAAAAATGTCATAAAATCATCATAGTATAGTAAGGCATAAAAAAATGTCATAAAATCGTCATAGTATAGTAAGGCATGAAAAATTTCAAAAAAACGTCATAGTATAGTAAGGCATAAAAGACGTCATAAAAACGTCATAGTGTAGTAAGGCATAAAAAACATCATAAAATCGTCATAGTATAGTAAGGCATAAAAAATGTCATGAAAACATCAAAATACATCATAGTATAGTAAGGAATAAAAAAAATGTCATAAAATCATCATGGTGTAGTAAAGCTTAAAAAACGTAATAGTATAGTAAGGCATAAAAAAATGTCATAAAAACGTCATAGTGTAGTAAAGCATAAAAAACGTCATAGTATGGTAAGGCATAAAAAAAAATGTCATAAAATCATCATAGCAGAGTAAGGCATAAAAAACGTCATAGTATAGTAAGGCATAAAAAAATGTCAAAATCATCATAGTAGAGTAAGGCATAAAAAAAATGTCATAAAATCATCATAGCAGAGTAAGGCATAAAAAACGTCATAGTATAGTAAGGCATAAAAAAATGTCATAAAATCATCATAGTAGAGTAAGGCATAAAAAAAATGTCATAAAATCATCATAGTGTAGTAAAGCATAAAAAACGTCATAGTATAGTAAGGCATGAAAAATTTCAAAAAAACGTCATAGTATAGTAAGGCATAAAAAAAATGTCATAAAATCATCATAGTGTAGTAAGGCATAAAAAACGTAATAGTATAGTAAGGCATAAAAAAATGTCATAAAATCATCATAGTGTAGTAAGGCATAAAAAATGTCATGAAAACGTCAAAATACATCATAGTATAGTAAGGAATAAAAAAAAATTCATAAAATCATCATAGTGTAGTAAAGCTTAAAAAACGTAATAGTATAGTAAGGCATAAAAAAATGTCATAAAAAACGTCATAGTGTAGTAAAGCATAAAAAACGTCATAGTATAGTAAGGCATAAAAAAAATGTCAAAATCATCATAGTGTAGTAAGGCATAAAAAACGTCATAGTATAGTAAGGCATAAAAAAATGTCAAAAAAATGTCATAGTATAGTAAGGCATAAAAAAAATGTCATAAAATCATCATAGCAGAGTAAGGCATAAAAAACGTCATAGTATAGTAAGGCATAAAAAAATGTCATAAAATCATCATAGTATAGTAAGGCATAAAAAAATGTCAAAATCATCATAGTGTAGTAAAGCATAAAAAACGTCATAGTATAGTAAGGCATGAAAAATTTCAAAAAAACGTCATAGTATAGTAAGGCATAAAAAATTTCAAAAAAACGTCATAGTATAGTAAGGCATAAAAGACGTCATAAAAACGTCATAGTATAGTAAGGCATAAAAGACGTCATAAAAACGTCATAGTGTAGTAAGGCATAAAAAACATCATAAAATCGTCATAGTATAGTAAGGCATAAAAAATGTCATGAAAACATCAAAATACATCATAGTATAGTAAGGAATAAAAAAAATGTCATAAAATCATCAAAGTGTAGTAAGGCATAAAAAACGTAATAGTATAGTAAGGCATGAAAAATTTCAAAAAAACGTCATAGTATAGTAAGGCATAAAAGACGTCATAAAAACGTCATAGTGTAGTAAGGCATAAAAAACATCATAAAATCGTCATAGTATAGTAAGGCATAAAAAATGTCATGAAAACATCAAAATACATCATAGTATAGTAAGGAATAAAAAAAATGTCATAAAATCATCATGGTGTAGTAAAGCTTAAAAAACGTAATAGTATAGTAAGGCATAAAAAAATGTCATAAAAACGTCATAGTGTAGTAAAGCATAAAAAACGTCATAGTATGGTAAGGCATAAAAAAAAATGTCATAAAATCATCATAGCAGAGTAAGGCATAAAAAACGTCATAGTATAGTAAGGCATAAAAAAATGTCATAAAATCATCATAGTAGAGTAAGGCATAAAAAAAATGTCATAAAATCATCATAGCAGAGTAAGGCATAAAAAACGTCATAGTATAGTAAGGCATAAAAAAATGTCATAAAATCATCATAGTAGAGTAAGGCATAAAAAAAATGTCATAAAATCATCATAGTGTAGTAAAGCATAAAAAACGTCATAGTATAGTAAGGCATGAAAAATTTCAAAAAAACGTCATAGTATAGTAAGGCATAAAAAAAATGTCATAAAATCATCATAGTGTAGTAAGGCATAAAAAACGTAATAGTATAGTAAGGCATAAAAAAATGTCATAAAATCATCATAGTGTAGTAAGGCATAAAAAATGTCATGAAAACGTCAAAATACATCATAGTATAGTAAGGAATAAAAAAAATGTCATAAAATCATCATAGTATAGTAAGGCATGAAAAATTTCAAAAAAACGTCATAGTATAGTAAGGCATAAAAAAATGTCATAAAATCATCATAGTGTAGTAAAGCATAAAAAACGTCATACTATAGTAAGGCATAAAAAAATGTCATAAAATCATCATAGTGTAGTAAGGCATAAAAAACGTCATAAAATCATCATAGTGTAGTAAGACATAAAAAAATGTCATAAAATCATGATAGTAGGCATAAAAAAACGTCTAAAAAACGTCATAGTATAGTAAGGCATAAAAAATGTCATGAAAACGTCAAAATACATCATAGTATAGTAAGGAATAAAAAAAAATTCATAAAATCATCATAGTGTAGTAAAGCTTAAAAAACGTAATAGTATAGTAAGGCATAAAAAAATGTCATAAAAACGTCATAGTGTAGTAAAGCATAAAAAACGTCATAGTATAGTAAGGCATAAAAAAATGTCAGAAAATCATCATAGTGTAGTAAGGCATAAAAAACGTCATAGTATGGTAAGGCATAAAAAAACGTCAAAAAAATGTCATAGTATAGTAAGGCATAAAAAAAATGTCATAAAATCATCATAGCAGAGTAAGGCATAAAAAACGTCATAGTATAGTAAGGCATAAAAAAATGTCATAAAATCATCATAGTATAGTAAGGCATAAAAAAATGTCAAAATCATCATAGTGTAGTAAAGCATAAAAAACGTCATAGTATAGTAAGGCATGAAAAATTTCAAAAAAACGTCATAGTATAGTAAGGCATAAAAAATTTCAAAAAAACGTCATAGTGTAGTAAGGCATAAAAAACATCATAAAATCGTCATAGTATAGTAAGGCATAAAAAATGTCATGAAAACATCAAAAAAATGTCATAAAAAACATCATAGTATAGTAAGGAATAAAAAAAATGTCATAAAATCATCATAGTGTAGTAAGGCATAAAAAACGTCATAGTATAGTAAGGCATGAAAAATTTCAAAAAAACGTCATAGTATAGTAAGGCATAAAAGACGTCATAAAAACGTCATAGTATAGTAAGGCATAAAAAAATGTCATAAAATCATCATAGTGTAGTAAAGCATAAAAAACGTCATAGTATAGTAAGGCATGAAAAATTTCAAAAAAACGTCATAGTATAGTAAGGCATAAAAAAAATGTCATAAAATCATCATAGTGTAGTAAAGCATAAAAAACGTCATAGTGTAGTAAGGCATAAAAAAATGTCATAAAATCATCATAGTGTAGTAAGGCATAAAAAACGTCATAAAATCATCATAGTGTAGTAAGGCATAAAAAAAATGTCATAAAATCATGATAGTGTAGTAAGGCATAAAAAACATAAAATCGTCATAGTATAGTAAGGCATAAAAAAACGTCTAAAAAACGTCATAGTATAGTAAGGCATAAAAAATGTCATGAAAACGTCAAAATACATCATAGTATAGTAAGGAATAAAAAAAATGTCATAAAATCATCATAGTGTAGTAAAGCTTAAAAAACGTAATAGTATAGTAAGGCATAAAAAAATGTCATAAAAACGTCATAGTTTAGTAAAGCATAAAAAACGTCATAGTATAGTAAGGCATAAAAAAATGTCAGAAAATCATCATAGTGTAGTAAGGCATAAAAAACGTCATAGTATGGTAAGGCATAAAAAAACGTCAAAAAATCGTCATAGTATAGTAAGGCATAAAAAAATGTCATAAAATCATAGTAGAGTAAGGCATAAAAAAATGTCATAAAATCATCATAGTGTAGTAAAGCATAAAAAACGTCATAGTATAGTAAGGCATGAAAAATTTCAAAAAAACGTCATAGTACAGTAAGGCATGAAAAATTTCAAAAAAACGTCATAGTATAGTAAGGCATAAAAAACGTCATAAAATCATAGTAGAGTAAGGCATAAAAAACATAGTATAGTAAGGCATAAAAAAATGTCATAAAATCATCATAGTGTAGTAAAGCATAAAAAACGTCATAGTATAGTAAGGCATGAAAAATTTCAAAAAAACGTCATAGTATAGTAAGGCATAAAAAAAATGTCATAAAATCATCATAGTGTAGTAAAGCATAAAAAACGTCATAGTATAGTAAGGCATAAAAAAACGTCAAAAAAATGTCATAGTATCGAAGGCATAAAAAAAATGTCATAAAATCATCATAGTAGAGTAAGGCATAAAAAACATAGTATAGTAAGGCATAAAAAAAATGTCAAAATCATCATAGTAGAGTAAGGCATAAAAAAATTTCATAAAAACGTCATAGTATAGTAAGGCATAAAAATAACGTCATAAAAACGTCATAGTATAGTAAGGCATAAAAATAACGTCATAAAAACGTCATAGTATAGTAAGGCATTAAAAATGTAATAAAAACGTAATAGTAAAGTAAGGCATAAAAAACGTCATTGTATAGTAAGGCATAAAAAATGACATTAAAACATCATAGTATAGTAAGGCATAAAAACATAATGGTATAGTAAGGCATTAAAAATGTAATAAAAACGTAGTAGTACAGTAAGGCATAAAAAAAGGTCATAAAAACATCAAAATACTTCATAGTAGAGTAAGGCATAAGAAAATGCCTCCACGTATGAAAATAAACTTCATGGTTTATAGAAAACACTGGAGAAAGTAACATGCTTTAGTCTTAAAATGCATACCTTCCATATACAAGATAAACCATTTGCTTTATCTTACTTTAAACACAGTGCCACATTAAATGTTTTCAAATCAAAATGTACATCACAGAGTTTGTTTACTGAGGAAAGTCTCTACCACTCCTCACCTTACAAAAATAATTTTCACAACCTTTCTTATTTGTAATAGAAATGGCAAAGTTAATTTAAAACAAGGTTTAACACCATAAGCTTTGAATTAAAACATGATCGAACAATGGGGAGTGAGCAATAAAAAAATTACATGCAGCATGTTCTTTCCTTATACAAAAAATGTGTTTGTTGTGTTTTTAATGTGTTACAGGATACCTGCAAGATTAGTACACACACCAGACTGAAATTACTTGGGGTTTAATTCAATCAATAATTTAGGAGCTAAAAAGTAACCAGAGACTCACCTGTTTGACCACAGCTACCATTCTGGCCATAAGCATGATGCTGGAGGTCTCTGGAGGATAATGCATACTCCTGATGAGGAAACAAATTATCTTCTTTGAGGTGTACGGAAATTTGAAAAATAATTCAGTGCAGTCACGTAGGTTTACAATGAAAAATACATTCAGTGGCCATCTGTCATGCTTTTTAAGTAAGTAAGTAAGTAAGTCAGTAAGTAAGTAAGTAAGTAAGTAAGTAAGTAAGTAAGTAAGTAAATAAATAATGACCTCTGTCAAACATATAATGGAATTGACACATTTCCAACAATGGTAACTAAAACTGAACATTATAAACTTTGTCAAAAGGTGAAAGTCATGCCAGAGCTGTTGTGTTATTGGATGGTAATAGATTCTACAGGTGTACCTAATAAAGTGGTGAGTGAGTGAGTGAGTGAGTGTGAGTAATGCTCCCTCACCTCCACGCATCTTTCAGCTTGTTGATGGGGTGGTCCGGATCTTCCTTGGAGGGACCCAGACACAGAATCCGGTGGTACTGATCTGCTGCAGCTTGTCGACACTCGCTGCTACAATACATCACCTGCAGAGGGAGACAAGCTCATATCAATCACATGACACTGAAAATGAGCACAAAAAAATAAGACGACGGGACGCAAAGCGTGGAAACACTGCATAGGACAGTGAAGGCAGACAGGAAATGCCGGGACAGAGAAGGGGAATGACATGCCGCACACAGTCCGACCAGCCGTGAAGCGAACCGGTGACTCTGTGATCAGAAAATAGGTATAATCTAATATGGTGCGCCTTAACCCCACAGCCATCTGGCCACATCGCTAACAACGAGATGTTTTGGTTATCACGAAGTCTCGCGGCCCACACAGTGTACAGCAACAAGTGTCGTCATTTATGAAACATCAGAATATTCACACACATATGAACACTGGACGGGATGTCATCAAACGCAGTTCTCAATTTTAATAATGAGAAAAGGTTTACAAAATTTTAAGCCTTCAAAAATCGACAGCCCTTCAGCTGACGATCAGACTGACCTGGCACTGGGGGCAGGCTTGGTGCAGCTCTGGTCGAACACGGCAGAGCTCAGGGTGAGGAAGGCTGAGTCCAGGGATGCCGCTCAGTCTCCTCGCATTCTCCTCTGCAGTCTCCAGAGCACGTAAGCAGTACTCGCAGGCTGTGAGAGGATGACAGTGGAGCAGGTTGACAGACAACAGTATGGTAGCATATATAAACTGAACAAATTAAACAACACTCTCATATGTTGATGAGCTATTTCAAATATATGTAAACATGTACTATATTCTACATCCATCTGTCACATCAAACAGACTATATGATGCCCAGCAGACATTTTCTGGAAAAGTGAAACCTGAAGATGATGACAGAATGGACAGTGTTATCCAAATCACAGAGGAGACACTTTCTGTCCTCCTCTGGGACTGAATGAAAATGTCCCGTTCCCACAGGCAAAAGGCAAGATGTCAGATCTTAACTGAGCATAAACAGACCTCAGACCTCTGCTCAGGTCCAGGGTGACACTTTGCTCAAGATGATAAGTGTGCATAGTAACTGTATGTTGTTCTGTTCTGACCATTTTTCTTATTCATTTTCAAATAACAGAGACCTATATAAACAACATTTAGAGAATAACTGTGCAGGTTCACTGGCTCGTGAATAATTATTTAGGGCAATTATTATTTACAGATAATTATTTGAGCAATCCCAACAAAAATGTGTTAAGTCTATTGTCTATCTATTGTCTGGGGCCATTTTCTGCATACACAAGAAACAACACATAACTATTTTTGCACTTTTTGTTTGTCTATAACAACCCCATATCCCTGCATTACTTAACCTTATTTAGAACAGCTCCCAACAGCATAGTATGACAGGATCCTTCTTTCTGTTTCAAAATTAAGATGTTCATCTAAGGTAAAACTTATCCCCCTTTTCTAAAAGGCGTAATCTATTGAATTGTTCTGCGTTTTGCTGACAGGTGTTTGTAGTATTTTATCCAGCCCTTTTATTAATATGAGGGAAGGCTAAATAACAGAAACACCTCTCTGTATAATGCAATACGGTTCAACAACACATACAGTACATACAGTAATCCTCTGAAGTCATCATACAGTTGAATTAACACTTCTCTAAAACAGTTTCAACACAAACTGAGCAAAGGTTTATTGCAGGACTGTTGCATTTGACTGCTTTAATTTTAGCTTGGTGTTCCTAATAAACTGAGTATTATTAGTAGAAGATCAGTCTCATTCCTTGTTAATTTCTGCAAAGCAGCAAGTACAGCTCTCTATATATGGAGACTTCTCACCTTTATATTTATACAAGGCATTCCACAAGAACTGGGCAGAGATGAGAGGCCGCTCAATGAAAATGCTGTCTCCCTTCTTGATGCTCCTTTTTGCGAAGAGACCCTTCCCCTAAAACAAAGAGAAAATATGTTGTTGTTTATTTATTTATTTATTTGGATCCCCCATTAGCCACTACCAAGGTAGCAACTACTCTCCCTGGGGTGCACTCAAGTAAAAATTATATCATAATGCAAAACGATGTAAACTAAAAAAAAGGGATCAAGAAAATAACAAATACAAACATAAAAATTACTAACAACAATAAAAACAACAGTGACAAGTTCCACGTTTTATCTAAAATAAAACATTGCAAAACATATTTTAAAAAAATCCTTATTGGTGTACACAGTCTATCAGTCTTTCAAACACAGCAGCTTCTGCTTATCTTTCTCAACAACCACATTGTCTTTTACCTCGACCTTTTTCTCTGAGTCCATTCGTCAAACCCCTGAAGGCCTCTCCTTATAAAGGCTTGTGTTAGTTCCAAGTGTCTAACTCATACTGTCACATCATTATGATTTTGCTTTCCCCAGAGCTGTGTGCTTTAAGGTATAGATAGATAACATTAAACAGCTCTGAGTGACATAATGCAGTGTTTTTGGCTCCTAAGTGGGGTGAGATGCACCTCTACTTCAGCGCCTATGACGCTTATTGGTTTGTGTTGACTTGAATCAAATGTCAAACTCTTCGCCAACAATTATCCACCAACAAACATTTATATGAACAAATAAACAGAGCCGCCTGGTTTCTCCTCACTTTGGCCTTACTTTACTGTAAATGCCAAGTTTACACGAGTGAAATCCCTCCCGAGTGAAATATCAGGGTATTAGGAGAATAAAAACACTGTGGGGCATCAGATTTAGTTGCTTGGCACTCTAATATGACTTCTTTCATGCACCTACTACCTTATTAGGTTTCATAATGTAAAATAATACCTGCTCATCCCTGTTCCTCCAGTTTTCCCCGCAGGCTTTTCATTAAACCAACCAACAAACCAAAAGGTTTCTGGTAGTTTTTTGAACAATAACAGACACATTATTGTCCGGTCGTGTCAGATATATTGTGAGGTTCATCCAGTGTGTGACCACAGCAGCCTCTGCTCTGCTGCACACTGACACCCGACATGCGTCTGCAACTCCTCCGCTGCAGAGCCACATTCACACGCTGATCTGTCTCAGTCCCTTTATTCTGACACGATGGACTCAGTCTTACCTTAATGTTGTCTATAAATCTGACTTCCACGCAGCTGGCAACTTTACCGGGGTCCACGCAGAAGGAAAACATGTCATCCAGGGGAGCAGCCATTTTTCAGATGACCTTTCTCCTTTCAACCCTGACACTGATGTTTTATCTCCGGGGTGCGGCGGCGCGAGCAGCGAGCTCTGCTGGTGGAGCTGCAACACTGTGGGCCGTCGGCCACAGATCAACGCTGGGAACCAATAATTCCAATGCAAAATAAGCACAAGTACAACTGTTTTGTGGGCTGAAAAAGAAGAATAGGCGAAGGGAGCGCGTCTTATGCGGTTTGTCTCAATATTGTTTGTGTCAACAAATTGACATTCTGTGAGTAAATGTATAATCTGTCAACATAAAACACCTTCCACAAATACAAAGAATATATTTGAAAAGTCTTATATCTTGCAAATATAAAACAGATCTGCAAATACACAAACAAATTTCACGAATAAAAACATCTGTGAATACATTCAATTAATTTACAAATACATTAAAAACATTTGTGAATATCTTCCTCACATTTACAACTCTCAAACAGACATTTGTGACACTATTTTCTATTTCTGAAGCGAAAAAGCATTCGGGGATCTAATTTCTATGCTTCTTGACTTGCATGATACACAGAGACAAACTTTCAGCGACTCGTATCAATCGGTCGCTTTCAGAAAACACGTGACCTCCTGCTGACGACACGATTTTCGCTTTTCAAAGTAAGAGCACACTGTCTTCACAGTCTATTTCCCCAAATATTCTGCGACAAGTAATGTGCACTACATTAAGGGTTGTAAGATATGAAGTGACAGAACCCTGGTTAAGGTGTTTGATAGTATGGTTGTTGGTGTTGATATTTGTTTTGTTAAGAATTGACGTATTGGAATGTAATTGTTCTTTGTGGGCTAAGCTAACGCTAACTACTAAATCGCCACCCGTTGCCTTGGCAACAGTAAACATTCATGTCGCAGACTGAGAGCGAAAGTAGGATGCTGGATTTAATACACTGTGATGAAAATGCATCGTAAATACACCACATATCATACCCATCCAACCTGTAGAGAGATGACAGGTGTCATTTCTTTAACATTGAGTTTATTGTAATCATTCAGTCCATTTGCTGTTTACTGCATAATTGGTATTTTCTACATGTAAGCTATAATCAATTGGCATCTTCATTAGTCCTGTACAGTCACAGGAACAGCCAACTCATCTCTTTCAGATGGTAGTAGTACGGAATATGTCATAATGCACACTATATACCAAATAAGCGGAAGATGACAAAGTTAATTTATTTAAATAAAATGTATTATTATTATTATTATTATTTATCATTTGACATAGGGTTGTATGACAAGATGAGACTCCACCATGAAAAATTGGATTTTTATAACATCTTATTTATTCCCTCATTTACATATTTTTTGGTGAGTAGCATAAAGAGAACGACAACTAGCACATCTCCATATACAACATTATAGTAAATATAAATATCTTTACATAAAGATAGATATGAACATAGATAATAACATTGTTAATGTTGAGACATTAGACTGTGTTATATTTTAGAAAATGTTTATTCAGGAAGTATAAATGAACAATCATCATGCAAACACACACATACAAAAAGAGGTCACTGTAAATGTGCATTTAATGACATTTTACATTTTTTTCTGCCAAAATGATAATAAATGATTATAAAAGCTATACAGATATAAAAATATATGTAAAATATATCTGCATGAGAAATTCAGGTTTGTGAATGTGGAGGAAAAAAAAGTGCTTGTGGCAAAGAGATTTGTATTTGTTAAAGATTGTCAATGTCTTATGATACATCCATGATTAAAGCAGGTGGTCTTTTCTGTTTCCTCCCTGCACGTGCCGTTTCCTGTTCACCTGACTTTCGATATTACCACAGGTATGAAAACCTTCTGTGCTTGTTTGTTCCCCGGTTTACTTTTCTTCTGCTGCTGTTATTCATGTTATCCTAGCAAAGACTCGACCGGGTCGGGGGGACAAATGACACAGATCCACTGTGATATGCAGTATTTAGTG
Source organism: Seriola aureovittata (assembly GCF_021018895.1). Lineage (NCBI taxonomy): Eukaryota > Metazoa > Chordata > Actinopteri > Carangiformes > Carangidae > Seriola > Seriola aureovittata. The sequence continues at coordinate 6,141,593 of NC_079371.1, read as the reverse complement.
TTATTGGAAACTTTGTGGTTGTGAGGACGAGTTAAATAGAAACCTCTCAGAGCAGTTGAGCAGCTTCTCCTCACTCGACGCGACGTCATCACTCTAGCTGTGAACATCCCATGATTAAAAAAAACTCTATGGTAAATAGAAGACATCAGTTATCTCTTTACAGGTTGGGTGCGTATGAAATGTGGTCTATTTACAATGTATCTTCATCATCATCATAGTGTATAAAATCCAGCACCCTGCTTTCATTCCCTCAGTCCGTAACATGAGTGTTTACTGTCGCCATGGAAACAGGTGCAATACAGTACTGTATGTAAGAAATAGACAAGAAAATAAACATTTTCTAACATTGAAATTAGTGATATGACAGCTAACTGAGCAAAAGTTTAAAAGGCCAATTAAAGACTAATGTAAATGGTGCAAACTGTACAAACCCTGATGGCCACAGTGCTCTCTTCTATCTTCTATAGCAATACTGAAGCAAAGTGTCTGGATATAAAGTCTTCACAAGAGAAAGTAAATGGCGAAAGAGTATTTATTATATATCTTCAAATAATACAGATAAATGTTTCACATTGTTTGACTAGCAAACATTTAATAAACATGTAGTGGCAGTAAAAGTATTACACAAAGAATTAAAAATACTAGTTCATCATCAGAAGTATAATATAGGTTACACATTTGTGTTTAAAGTATTGTGCAAAAGAAATAATTCATTAGGAATACAACAGACACAAACAATCAGTAGTGGAGTAAAATGCCCTTTGTCAAGTTAATATACAGTATTTGGCTACTGTAGGAAAAAAACAGTGGAATGCTGACTGTTGTTTCACATTGTTTGGGTTAAAACACCTGGCAAGTAATCAGCTGTCATTTAATAGTTTAAAAAGCACATATACTGATATACATCTACAGTACAGTCTCCACATGTTCCCATACACATGCAGCCGGGCTTCACATTGGCAAAATTGTTCCCTAGTGATAAATTACTGATTATTATTATTATATTATTATTATTATTATTATTATTATAGTGTTCCCTCATCAGAAAGTTTATCATTATACTGAATAAATCAGCACTGCAGCCTGATTGGTGCAGAGTGCAAAGAAGAAGCTTTCACTCAAAGCTCCTTTTGCAGACTGTCTCCATCACAATGAGACAACAGACAAGAGCCTGACCAGTAAATTGACTGCGCAGATCTATCAGCCTGTATAAGCTTATTGAAGATAAATCAGCAGCAGCGTGTTTTGACGTAGTAGATAGTAACAAGAAACTGCAGCACAGAGAGGCCGCAGATCGTTTAGGGACATTGTCTGAACCACATCTGCTCTATGGCTCGTATATAGAGAAACTGTACACTGCACCACGTGGTATTCATTAGAATCATGTTTCAAAGCACCCAAGTGAAAAATACTTAATGTATATAAAAATTACAGTTGGTTGATATATCGTTATCATTACTGTTCTAAAACATGCTGTACTGATCATAATCTATCAAACTCTGATAGATCTTCAGAGCTAAAGCTTTAGGAAAATGGAAAATGGTTCCCAATTGGTGGGTCAGGACACTGACAATGAACAATTTAAGAAGATTTTCCCTCTGCTGCACTTTAAAAAAAGTAAAATAGAGAGAAAAATCAACCTGTTTTTGAAATGATCACAATGTGGTCAGTGACATATACGCAACCAGTGACAAGGGACATAGTTTCATTTTATACGGATCGCGATGTAGAAAGGTTGGATTGGTGGCTTGACTTACAGTGGCTAACCTGTGGACAAGCTCCAAGCTCCTGCTCCTCCTCTGGTGATGTGAAGACTTTTGGATTGTTTTAAAAGCAGCTAAAATCAATATACTAATATTAACAATGGAGCACATGGTTACATGTAAATGAAAAGAGTCGTATCACCCAACTGTGCAGTTTCCCTCAACTCTACTGTTTTGGCTCAGTCTCACCACTCATCAGCAGGGCGTTTGGCTGCAGCTGGCAGCTGCTTTCAGCGGGAACGGCTCTGATAAACACACTGTACTCTGTAGCAGTAAATCACAGACTGACAAAGTTAGCGACTAGCTGGTGAACCCAGTGGAGTGGAGACCAAAAAGAAAAGATTGACTTATGGACTTCTATAGGTGGCCAGCAAACTCCAAATAAATAACTTTGCTCTGTATCTGCTGGATGTGTAAATAGGCAACTCTTTGCTAACAAGTTGCCAATATCATGAGGTTGGCCACATGAAAAGATGATCTTATGTCAGTGTTGTGTTTACAGCTTGTTTCCACTGCCCCCACGTGGACAAAAAGTAAGTTATTGCAGGTTTAAACTTTCATTGTTAAACTGGCTGAAAACATACTTGAGTAGTCATAACTATACGTGGGTGGGAAACTGGGAAGCTGTACATTATATATTAAAATAATTTGATTAATTCTAAAAAACTGATTTTACAGTAAATATATAATCATTTCTATATACAGAGCAGCTTCCTTGTTCTTGAAAACAGCAAGGACGGAAAAATCTTTCCCATTTTCAAGCTCGTTAGAAACCATGACTCAGTAATTGCTAGGATCATGAGAAGTGTAAAAAAAAAAAAAAGGTTTAAGAAACCCTGGGTTAGTACACGATGATCTACAGGCTCTGCTATAATACTGCAGCAGATAATTCCCAAACCTGCGGACAGGAGCACCCCTACAGTAGGTTCCCCCTGACAGATATTCACAATGCAGCCTCATTTCCATCCTCGTTCCCTGTCCTCTCCTACGCCATCCATCATAAACCCTTGTTATAGGACACCACCTTGCAATCTGTTGCCATGGCGATCTCCGGCTCAAGGCGAGACACCTCTATCTGCAAAAGCACACGTGAAACTGAATTTAGCTCCACGTCTCTGTCTTTAAGCCCTGAAAATCATTTTGACTTTTAATTAGCAGTGGTAAGAGACATCTGGAATGAGAGGTAAAGACGAGCTTGTGGGCCGGGCTGTGCATGTCAAGTGGTGTATATGTAATCTGAATTTTTTTTTTTTCCCCAGCTGCTCCCTCAGCCATCTGGCCTTGAATCAGCAGCAGAGGAAGTTCATCAGACAGGATATACTGTACCTGAGACATCTGTGGGAACAGACTGATGGCCACAGGCAGGGAGAGGGCGAAGGTAACCAGGCACACAACGCTGTGGATGGGCAGCAACAATCTGCGGTTGCTCTGCAGGAATCGCAGCCTACACAAGTCAAGGCAGTGATAAAAGGAAATGTGAGCCTGTGTGGATCGATCTCAGATGACTACTGCAGAGCCAGGCGTTATTTTTAGATCTGGCGGAAAACATCATGTGCAGATTTAGGGGAGCTATTTCGCACAATTAGTGGGTGTGAAAGTTCCAATTATGAGTTTAATGAGTCAGACTGCAGATTTCTTCTTTTATTTAATGTTACAATAGAAACAGAAATTCTAATTTTTGTTCAAAGCTATGTTATTACATTTATTTTTAGCATTTTCTCTGGTTGTAGTGACCTACATGTTTGTCTGAATACTGTATCACTTGAGGCACAACATATGTGGGCTCTGGTGCAGTACACGCCCAAATTCTTTAATATTTACATAGTTTCAGACCAGAATAAAGCAGACAATATGTCCCTGTAAAGACAGAGAGCAATATAAAGAAACAATGAAGTTTGAAAAAAGTGTTGCATTGCTTTCAAGTTGTTACAGTTACCCTTTTTTCTTTTTAATAGTAATTATTAAAATTTACTCCTTTAAAAAGAAAATTTTCATTCTTTGTCTTTGTCTATTTGCTTAGTTAGTTAATTGAAAAAAAACCCCAATGATATATTTATTATTAGATACATATTCGTATACAAACCTCTCTAGGTAGGACATGATGATGGGGGGCAGGACAAAGATCGGCATCGGGAGGACCACACGTGTGAAGGCGGTCTCCGTGATTGCCTGGGGAAAAAAAAAAACATTGTGCACACGCTTCATTTCAAACACTGCAATGAGTTGGATTTAATTTTCCCTTTGATGGGATCAGATGGGGGCTGAATTACAGGAGTCCAGAAGGAAATGGTGCATTTTCTCCATTATCAGCCATCATATTTTCAATTCACTGTAAAACAGCAAGTATGTAAACATATTCAATGCAGTCAAGTTACAAGTACGCTGAGTGTGCTAAAGACACACTCACATGTCTTGCAGCGATTTTGGAGGATCCCACCACATTCCCCTTGTTGTCCAGCACATCAATACCTTCAGACAGCTCATTGTGTCTCATCAGACCCACGTTACAGATGTTTGCACTCGCTGAGCAGGGAGAGAAAGGCAGCTTATATCATTTTTAAAAAATACATTATCACAGAAATGCAGTTACAGATTACAAGAAGAAAATTGCTTCAAAAATACACACAAATCTTTCAATACTGTAACCTTGAAGTGCAGTAGTATTAGAAAAATAGATTAATAATGTTCTGTTACTGTGCAGTTCATTGCAGTAAAACATTATAAAAAAAATGTGCAGGCTCTTAAACAATGAGTTTGTAACACGTGAAATTTCTGGTAGAGAAAAAACTATGACATGAGGTAGATGTTGCGACTCCGGCCACCAGAGGGCCACATAACGACAGCAACGCTGTAATTAGTACACAGGGTCCTTACCTACAGCTGGGAAGGGGACAAGTCTCTGTATTATCATTCTGGTGGCAGGGCTCAACTTGTTGGCCTTCTGAATCAGCACATTCAGCCCCACCTATAAGATACAAATAAAAGTACATAAACAACAACAGACATCAGGTCAGTATTAAAGAAAGCTTATAAAAAATATTTTCAAAACTAATTCCAGTAACTTTTGATTTTAGTAATAAATAATATGGCATGGATTAAATGCATTTTTATACAGTAAAATTAACCTTATCTGTAGCTATATTATTGTTATTACTAGACGTTTAGGGATCTAAACTTAGGTAAAACATTGGCATTATTCCAGTAGGAGAACTTGACTGCTAAATGTATTCCTAAAGCAGAACAGAGTTACCAGAACTGCTAACTACATGAATATGGATTCAACTTTGAAACTGCCCTAACATTGGTTAATTTACAATCCCACATCAATCAATAAAGAGCTAAAATAAAAATAGCAAAAAAAAAAAAAGAGATAAAAAAAGAGCTATTTACGGCAAGAACCATTATTTTTCTGTGAGTACTGTTAAAAACATTACTACAACTACTTCTGTACAGACTGCATTTACAGCTCTTAGACATAGGCAGGTAATATTCAGAAAAGACAAGGTTTAAACCAAATTTCTCCATCCTGAAAGACAATGCTGATATCACTAAAAAATAAACAAACTCACTGCAATGGACACGGCACTGGTCACAGCTCCTACGTAGCCTTGCAGAAACTTGGATGTTGGCGTAGGCTGAAGAGGGATGAAAGAAATATTGTGTCACAGTTTTACACACTGTTCACTGCCAGACAGCTATAAACTCTCCATTGTGACATTTTGCATTTTATATTTGTCTTTTCTTTTTTTAATTTATATAAAAAAGTCAAGACATCAAAAACATTAGGCATCATTTTGTATTATGGTGATGAAACAATTAATGAAAACAACATAAAGTCAAAATCAAAAGGGAAAAAAATTTATAATGATAATTTTTTAGATGGAGTGGTTCCTACCTTTGTGGCGTTACGGTTGGCATAGTTCACACAAGCATTGTGACTCTGGTTCAGCCACTGTAGGAAAGAATGAAAGAAATGAGAAGAGATGAAGGTTAAAAAAATTAACGCAGGTGTGAAGGAAGGAAACTAGAGTTGGTTGATAGATAGATAGATAGATAGATAGATAGATAGATAGATAGATAGATAGATAGATAGATAGATAGATAGATAGATAGATAGATAGATACTGTAGGTGTTGCAATGCAATGGTTTTACAATATGTATGTCATTTACAGTACCTGCCATATAATGGTAGACACCACAGTCTGATTTGGGAGAAGAAGGCCAATGACCTAGATGAAACCAGGGAATAAGATCTTATTTTTGGACAAAATAAGTCCAAAGTCTTTCATCTTTTCCCAGACATGACCATGTTCTATGAAATGCGTGATTTAACACGTGCAATGTCATTTTCATGTGGGACTTACAATTGGTGTTCCAAATGGTACATAACCTGCACAGTGGAAACATGATTTTTAGTGTAAAAACGATGACTCAATGGACCAACTTGAACAACCTCTGCAAAGATCTTCATCTGAGGTCGTACCTGACATTCGAAATGGCATGAAGATCTTCTCTCCTGTGTCAGGATGAATGATGGCCTGCGTGCAGAGAGCATGGCATCATCCTCATGCTGCCAGGAGCATGACAGTGCAGTTAAACTGGGCTCACTTACGACTGGTGCTCACTTACCTGCTTGATCTTCTGGGCTTCCCACAGCTGCACAGGTACGGTAAAAGGTGAAAGAAAAGCTACTATTAATCATAAAGTTTTCATCGAGAAGTTCATTAACTACCATCTTTTTAAATATGATAATTGTGTGTTTTGCCTTAGCCAGGACTTTGTTTAGCCAACTGTTACTACAGACTTTATAATGTGTACTGCTGTGTTTCTTTTTGTTGCTATTTAATCAGATTTTCCTTCAGGAACAGATGTGACCACATCAAACTACAACACACTGTGCTCACCTGAAGATCAGACACTCCAGGTGGAAGCGTACCATGATTATAGTCATCCAGGAGTTTGATGCTTTCCTTCAGTCGTTTCTATGGACAAAGGAAAAGGGAAAAGCAAGACGTAATTAGACTAACAATGTATGAATGTCTTGGCAGTTTGGCATGTTTTGAAATTTTCTGGTAGCAGTGCTGACACAATAACAGCCTTTTCACAGTTTTTTGATACGAGACTTTAAGAAATATAAATGTCTGTATCTACAAACCCCTTTTCGTCATTTCAATAAAGGAGCATAAGGAGCAAAGTCCTCGCATTTTTAGAGCTGCATCAATCAGTTATTTACTTTATCTATAACGGATCAAAACTCAGAAACATTCAATTCACTAAAGCAGGAACTCGTAAAATTTTAGAGGATGGAGCCAGCAAACTCTAAAATGATTCATCAGCAGTCATTAGAAGTGTTGATTTTCTGCACATTGTGTATTTATCTATTAGTGACGTATTAGCAGCTTTACAGAAGATCTTACCTCAGACACAAACAGGGTGCTGGGGTCAATGATGTCTATGAAGTGTCTCAGACGACCGAGGAAGGAACCCTGGAAGAGACAAAGTTAATTCTTTGTGTTAGTGGACCTTCTGTTAATGAATAATTTTCCCACAATCCTCTGAACTGATTTATTGCTGCTCATTGGTGTAAAACATTGTTTTATCTGTATCCCACAGACACTTTGATATACCAGAATTATAAAGGTTATTTATGTGTTTAGAATATCACATGCAAGCACAGTTTATTGTTTCATATGTAGAGAATATATATATATAAGCTGTATTATCCACAGTGCCATAGCCAGGATGTCAGAAATATTGCTGCTAAATTTTATCACATTATATTAATTAACTGTACTGTTCAATCATATTTTAACTCCCTATAACGCAGTGTAAATGCTGTTTTAAAGAATTCTGCACACTGCCAGGAATATAATTCTGCTGGAGGAATACAAAAATCCATTCATTCTATTTTTTACTTTTTTGCCACCAAAAACTGTCAAAAAGTATCAGACTCAGCCTTGAAAAAGACAATGCAACATAAACTCCTTCCCAGGTCATTAAAGCCAAGTTCCAGAGACAGTGCTGAGGACACGGCCTCTGTGCCTGCAGTGGAAGCTGCTGCACAGCCCTGAATACCATCTGTGATAACTTTGATTCATTAAGTTTAAATTCCCATGCAGGAGGATGAATCATTGCTGGCTCAGTTCATTAAATGCACTGACTCATTAATAAGTGGACCTCTGAGCTCAGATTCTCTTACACAGTTTACAGTATTGTTCCTAAAGGTAAAGAAATTAACATTGATGCAAAAACCCTTCCTGTGTTGACGAAGTAATTTGGGAAATAAGCTTTTTGCTTTCTTGCCAAGATTTACTTATTAAATGAGAAAATCAATACTGCTAAGACATTAGCTAGATGCCGCTACAGAAAGCAGCTGGTTAGCTTAGCACAAAGACGGAAAGCGGGGAAACAGGTAGTCTGACTCTGTCGAAAGGTAAATCCACCTCCCAGCAACTTTAAAGCTCAGCCTCATTCTCGTTTTTACGTTTTTGCTAAGTTAAGACTGTGAGATGAAGTGGAAAGCTACAAAAAGGGAATTTTAGTTTAGCCTCTCTTCACAGTATCTTGCTCCCAAAGGTCAAGAATGAACATCCTCTCCCAAATTATTGACATGGAAAACTTTACTGTTATATTCTCAATGGCCAAATCTCAAAACAAAACAGTATAAAAAAGTATGCACAATGGAACTAAATACACCTGAAATGTAAAACATGCCTTTTGAGACAAACTCAAGTTTAGATTTACCAAACACATTCTTCCAAGCGAGGCTTGGAGCTGCTGGTCAAGAGCCCTGTTTTCTGTTCCCTTCGCTGTCTACATCAGCATGCCAATTGCTAAGTGTGTGTGCCAGCAGTCTGAAAAGGCCCAATAGCAGTTTATGCCAAGAGTCTCTTTGGCAACCCAGATGGTCGAAAACATGGTAGCTTCTATCAGATTGCCTCAGAGACGTTTATCAGTTATGAAGGGCAGGAAAGACAGTGGAAAGACAGTGGAACAGACAAATCTCTATCTTAATTATCTTTCCAGCACCGGGTCCTAATTGAAAAGACTGGAAACAACCTTTGGTCCTGCTAAAGACTGTAGATAAACCAAGTTTCTGCACTGTATCTCTCTCTGTTTTCTGCCGCCGCCGCTCCTCCATCACACGTCTCCTCCTCTGACGGGCCTTATGTGCTGCAGTGCTGTTTTGTAAGAGTGGGGTAGAGAGAGGATCCATGTGAGGAGCCCGCTTTAATTATGCATGAGTTTCAGCTCCCTGGAGAGTACACAACAAGGCTAGCAAGAGACGGAGCGCACACACAGAAACCAAGCAAGATTTATGCTGATTCAAGGACTGGCCTAATTTTAACTGCTTTGACGCAAAGAAATGAAAGTATTACAGCACCTTTATCAACCCAGTGTGAAACTCTGACTGCTGATGGAAAAATAAAAAAGATTACAGGGGCCAGACTGTAATGATCTCCCAATAGTGGAACTACATATATAAGCAGTGCATCAGTGAAATGAGCCGGTGTGATTTGTGATGATAATTCACGAGACAAAGGATGTTAATAAACTGTCATACAGGCTTTCTATGAACTATGTAGTATCCTGTGTTTATTGGTGACTTCATGAATGGATTATGAAACAATAGATAGTAAAAAGTCCCCACCCCTCTTACATAGAAGAAGGACACCAAGATTGTCTCGTCTCTTTGTGGTCGTATTTTGTGTTTCTCCGTGGTTTGTCTGAGGTTATTCTGCATCTCTGGGAATGTTCTGTGTCTTCATGTTTGTTTTGTGTTTCTTTGAAGTCATTTCGCATTTCTTTATTGGCATATTGTGTCTCTTTGTGGCTGTTTTGTGGCTCTCTGTGCTTGTTTCTCTTGTTTTGAATCTTTGGGATCATTTTGTGTCTTTGCACTTGTTTTATTTAGCCACTCCATTTATAGTCTCATAGTCGTTTTGATTCTTTGTTGTTGTTTTGCAGCCATTTTCCATCTATTTGCAGCTGTTTGATTGACTTTCCAACAATAAACGTCACTGCAAACAGAGGCTCTCGCCCCAGGGGTCCCATGACCCCGAGGGCCACTAGCCTGTTGACACGTTCAGTAATTGATTCATGAATTTGTTCTGTCACAATATGTGTGAGAAATTTATCATAAGTTTACTTTCGGGGGTTTTGGGCTTTTCCATAGTGCATCCATGTTGTCAAGTTTGCATTAATATCTCACATCGGTGACTTATTTACACCATCTGAATATGGACTTCACTCCATCAGGTGAATCATTTCCTGTAGGCTGCTGTCTGAACAAAGAGGCAGCTTCCTCAGTTAATGTGCTATCCGAGCTAACATGAAGGTCACATTATCTTTCAGGGCTGACCAATGCAAATTCATTTCTGAGTATGGGGACTTGAGTAATGGGCTTCAGATAAGGATGCACAGGCCATTAATCTCAAATCAAAAGTGGGGCAACAGTCAGTCTGCAGAAAGCATCCTGAAAAATAAACCCCCCAAAAAACCCCACAAATCTGCAACAGCAGTGATTTTAAACCCAAAGTTAAAAAACAAACAAAACAAAAACACACACACAGAGAGAACAAAAGAAATGCAGTTACACATCCATCGGGATAAAGTGACGGCTACCTTTAAGATAGCATCTCGGCTGCAGATCTCCACACTGATATAATCTGTCACGGAGCAGCACCGAGGCAGGGCTGTGAAATCTGTCAGTGGAGATGATGAACGCTCTCGACAGGCAATTATTTCTGCTGGTAAAACTAGAATGAACTCAGAACTAATCACAGCCGGTTCACTCTCAGTTGAAAGTTGCTGTGGTTTTTTAGAAAACACAACAAAGAATCGGGTCGCTGATCAAAGGCAACTTTAGCTACAAAGTGTCAGCATCCGGAGCAGGAGCCGGGGCAGGAGCAGGGCGGAGGATGGGGCTGTTTTTCACCCGAAACCCTCAAAAACAAACTGTCATTAACGCGCGTTAACGCGGTATAAGGAGGACTTACCTGGTCGTATCGGGGTCTTCCGAGCTGGAAAGCAGGACATGCTGCAGATTCCGCCATGACACCGAACTACTTATTTATTAATGAACTGAATCATGAACGGGTTGTCAAGTGGAGCGAACTACACTCAGTGTTTAACTAGTGAAGCGATGAGCCGCTACGTCTGTTGGGAGCTGTAGTCCTCTCGTTTGCGTTAATACTGGCAAAGTTGAACCGCATGACTACACATCCCAATTAATCGATAAGGTGAAAGCTATTGCATAACTCTTCGGATTGATCTGTGGAGAGATAACAGTTTATGCACCCATAGGTGTCAGATTGACGTGATTAATCGTTAGGCTGTGTGGAGAGGAGTGGCCTGCAGAAAGAAAAGATGTCTCTGCACGGACCAATGATCAGCCCGGGACTACTTTGAGGAACACGTGTGACTTATTAAATAACCTGGAGCGAAACAATATGATGTCTATCTTCTCATCGGACACTTTCATTACGCTCCTGTCACAGTGGCCAAGAGCGAGAGACTGCTGTTTATAAACTGACCAAAGTCTAACATTAAATGTGCATATAATAATAATAATCATATAGTACCTCTTATCCATGTGTACCTGAAAATACTAAGAAAAACACAGTTAGAATAATGATAGTAATGATACAGAAAAAGAAAGGTGCGGGAAAAAAGCCTGTAAAATAACATTTTATAAATGCAGTTTTCATCATCACATTTAAAACTATTTATACACTCAACATTTACAGTACTGAACTTTCAATAAATCAAAATTTTAAATTACCCATACTCAGTACATGCATTTTATGTCACTTTATTTTTTTTTTACTCCACTTCATTTATTTGACAGATAAAGTTACTGATAACTTTCCAGATTAAGATTTTACATACAAAACAATATATATTCAAATTCACCTTAACCAGCTGCAACAAATAGACCTATAAAAATGTGTTTTTTAAAAACAAAAAGTACAGATGCTCAGTCTAAACAGGAAACATACCAAATCTCCTGGGTCTAAACAAAACACAGCCTATTGTGTTATATTTCACTTAGAGCACAGACAAGCCAGAGTTCAATGACCAGCAGTGCGAGGGCAACTTGTCAACATTTGTTGGAAACCCAACAGACTCCATTACGACAATATAATCTCTAATAAATCAGAGTGCACACACATTCTGTGGAGTCACATTAAAATATCAAGCTGAACCAGCAGGTTTCCACCCAGAGTAAGGAGCGCCCTCCAGTGGAGAGAAATGAGCATTACAGCGAACATACCACAGGTCTGAGCAATCACAAGTCACAAACTTTGACTGATTCATGTGCACTTTATTTTTATTACAGTACAGTACTGCGGTCATGTAAAGCATTGCAAGTAGCTACACTGGTACTAGAGTGGTATTAGAGAATATATTATCATGACAAAAGTATTTGATAGAAATAACTTATAATACTCTTATTTACTGCATCGATGCCTTGTTATTTCTACAGATAAATGCTTTTTCAACAAAACAAAAATTGCAGGATGGACAACAAAACATAAAAATATATTAAAACATTCTCATTGTTTTAGTGTTACAAGAAATAAGAATTTAAAGAAGTGAGAAACAAAATGAAAACAAGTCTTGATCCTCTTGTCTTTTCTGGCACACACATGAATATTGTTTTTTTTCTTATCATACAGCAATGTTAAAGCAGAAACATCTCTTTTCAGAGTATTCACATTGTAGAGCAGCATTTTATGATGTGTTGCTATCTTCTTTGTGGCATTTCTTAAATTCTACTTGAAAATATGAAATTAACTCAAGTTAACCTTTGTGCACTTTGTATTTCATAAAACTATTTCAGTTGAAAATTGTGTGTTAAAATGTTGTTTTTGCACCTCTGGAGCTTCATGTTTAAGGTTACTTGAGCTAATGTCATATTTTGCCAGTGGAAATACTTTAATCCCTGAAGAGCATGTTTAATGCACTTCCAAAAAAAAGTGTTTTCCCTAGCCTGTATTTATTTTATACACATTATAAGCGGTGAGTTTGAAGTTTAAACTGACAACAGCTGACTACCTTAAATTATTCTAGTAAGCATGGGTAAAACAATCATCCGCATCCGCTTTGATTGAAGCTTTCCACATTGTAATTTTTTTTGTCCGTGCCAAATTGAGATAGAAACCAGCATGCACGTTGGGTAACATCAACAGGGCAGTATTAGCAGTGAGAAGACCTGGATGATTTGTGGAGCATTTGTTTGACTGTAACTGACTCTAGAACAGTGACTCCCAATCTTCAGTAATAACCCTGTTTCAAACCCACTCTTGAGGAAACTGTATACTAGACGGTCACACATCATGTGTGATAAACCATACAGTCTAGTGCTGTGGTCACTTGTGTCTGGTTCGCACTTGAAGCAGCGTGGGTGTCTGCTCCATAATTCGCAGTAAAAGATTGTCGATGTAGTCCTCCAGGTCTCGAACCTGTGCCTTGACCTTTTTCAGCTCGGCCTCACATTTCTCCAGCTGCGCCTCCTGCCGCTCCGAGGCCGCCTGCTGCTTCTGCATGTCCATCTCCTGCTGTAGCAGCAGGGAGATCAGTTCCATGTTGGTCAGGTGCTGGTACTGAGCAGAGTTGTCTACGGTCGCCTCCTACAAGAGAGGAGAGAGGAACATGACAGATGTAGGAAGTCATATGAAGACTTTGTCAATCAACAGGAATAGTTTGATATTTTCAGAAATATGCTTGCTTACTTTCTTCAATAACATTTTCATATACTGTATGTCCATTTAATATGAAGCTAGGGCCAGGACACGGTTAGCTTAGCTTAGCATAAAGACTGAAAGCTGGGCAAAACAGCTAGCCTAGCTTTGCCCACCACTACTCATCACTCTCTGTATTGATTAAACAAAAGAGAAACAATATGTTAATCAGCGAGCTTTAGAGGTGCCGGTAGGCAGATTCTGTTACCGTCAGAGAGCCAGGCTAGCTATTTCCACCCTTTATGCTAAGCTAACTGTCTCCTGGCTGTAGTTTCATACTTAACACACATCTTTGAGAGTGGTCTCAATCTTCTCATGTAACTCTATGTCACTATTCACATGAAGAATGTGGTTGGAGTGAATGCTTACACGGTATTAAATACCTCACTCTGTCGAAAAACAGACACATTTTCAGTTGCAGTTGGCAAAATTGAAGTGAGTCACAGGAAACAATGAAGTCATCACACCGGTTACGCTCCTGCAGTGTTTTTATTAATACCATTTGCAGTGCTGGTGTTAAGAATTGCTCATGGAGGCATTAAATAGACTGTGGACTTAATGGCCTTCTGTGATTCAGTGTGACATCTTAATAACTTCATTCGTCCTGTTTGCACACAGTGAAACTTGCACAGCTTTATGGGTAACATCTGAGAATGGACTGTGATTTTTTTTAATCCTAGTTGCCACTAAGATGACACAATGAGTGGTAATGGTAGCTTGCACACCAGCTCAAATCTACACATTTGTAACACTCAACCTTAATCATATCCAAATATAATCTAACCACAAATTACATGCGGTAGTTATTAAAATATCTGAATGCATAAGTTACTCAGACATGAATGTTGTTTTATTTGACGAGGTAACCAAGTAATGCTGTAGTAGGGCTGTGACTTTATTATGTGTTTACTTATTTTTTCATTGCAGTTTCAACCCCCATCAGAATCCAGCTCAGTAATTACAGAAATGTGAAATACGGAGACCCTCAAAAGCAAAAAACATGTCATATCATTGTCAGAAGTAGTTAAAGGTAATAAACAATTCTACATGGTTAATTTTCAGGTTAGACTGATGGTGGCAAGGACCTGGAAACTATTTTCATTTTCCCAAACAGCATCAGAATCCAGCCATATCACCTTATTCATTGGCGTTCTGTTACAGAAATAGTCCAAAGTGTTACAGAAGTAGACTAGAAACATAATTTTATCTGGGCCAAAAAATTATGTCACACCAGAGAGGAGTAATGGGATCAGCATTTCTCTCCCCAGTGTTGAAAGTGACCTCAGGCTAACAGGGAGCTGGTAGGTAGCAGCTGCACACTTTCATGTTTTTTTTTTTTGGTGCACTGTTCATGGCAGTTCATATCACTATCACAGCTTTACGTACTAATCCCTGCAACATTTCTGTGTGAAGAGCAAACGAGCTGTCTATCAGGGTTCATGAAGACTAGGGTTTGTGTTTTTTTTTTTGTTTCACAGTACCTGACTCCTCTCAGCTTCAGCCACCACCTGGTGGGCGGTGCGTCCAGAGTGGATTGTGGACTTGAGCTTCTCCAGAACCGAACGACCCTCCTTCTTCTCTAATTGGCTGGAGGTTAAAGGCTTCACTGGATGAGGTCTGCAAAGTAAAGACGTCAGCACTTGCATTCCAACGTGGATATATTGTATGTTTGCTGTAAGTGCACAACTGTTTCTTAATGACGTCAAGTTACTGTATTATTTCAGTTGATCCAGCAGTTATGTCTGAGCTGCACACACATTTCTTGAAAAAGATCAACATATTAAGACAAACCAGAAAATCCGACTCTAGAATAATAAGCACGACAGGAAACACTTAAACACCACCCTCTACTCTTTGAGCATTAGAAACTGCAGCTGTATCGCTCAAATTTCAACAAGAAATTTGCAAAAATGCCAAGAGCAGTGACTCGCTTGCTACTGGACGTTGCGATTTTATGGGTCTTTGTCTGTTTGTTTGTAACATATGAAAGCACATTTCTATTCTAAATGTGAAGTCTCCTCTCCTGTATCTGTGGTAATTATAGTGTAAACAAAAAGTAAAGTCTAATAAAGTACATGAAATATTTGTTTCCTGGGACTGAATCCAGGTGTGCCACTAGAAATTCTGGGTCCCCTGAACAGCTGTGACACAATAATTATCTATAATTCCTGGCATGTCCAGTCTGGCTCTGGGTCCCCTGGATCATTTAATCCTCCACCACCCCCAACTCATTCTTTTGTATCATACAGGTTTCACTTTTTGCTCCCCTTGTTTTACTGGGAAGACATTAATCTAAATCTAAATCTAAAATTACACACTAACTTAGACTCTGACCATGACTGACTGATGACGGTCTCATGATCTATATTCTAGCACAATAATTTACGCCATGGGAGTCATGACAGTGTTTTTTCGCTCAGTACGTCTAGATATTCTACTATCTGAATATATCTTTGGCTTTCATTAGCAGGTGGCGAAACTAGCAGCAACAGTAGCTTAGTTTAGGTGGAACAATGTGTAAGAAAACAACAAATTACAGTAGCCAACAAGAGACTGAAGCATGAGATGAATAACATAAATGTGAAGCAAAGCCAAGAACAGTGCACAGCAGTTATCATCCAAGCACTTTGGATGAAAAGGCAGAACTTAGAAATAAATACAAAAATGCATTCAACACCAAACAAGCCAGGCCAACAGTGAACAAAGCAACCAGAGCAACAAAATAAAAATAAAAATACCATTTACTGTACATGTTTTGTAGTGTATGTGGAAATCTTGTCTGTTACTCCAAGTTATCACAGCTTGTAAATGCCTACATGAGTCATAACCTAGTGTGAGGATTCTCACCTGCTCTCCTGATGGGGCAGGTTGTTAGCTGGCTGTGTCTCCTCAGGCAAAAGTGAGTGCCGTGCATCGACCAGGGGCTGGTCAGTGGTGGAGGTGGTAGAGTAGGAGGAGGTGTAGGGGGCCACAACCAGAGAGGTGCTGTCTCCAGCACTGGGCCCCATGCTTGAGGGATGTATGGAAGGGCAACAGAGAGGGGTAGGGTGGAGCTCAGCCTGTGCATCAGCGGACAGGGAGAGTGCAGAGGGGGTGGAGGGAGAGGAGGGTTCAGGCTCTTGCAAAGATTGCCCAATCTTTGACTTTGAAGGGGTTCTTGAGTTTGGTGCTACTTTTGCGTGGAGGTCTTCAAAACTGATCTCAGAGGTTTTTCCTGTCACACAGTTTTCTGGAAGGAGAGATGTTGTGTCATCTTTTGAAGATATTTGTGATGTTGTATCAGTGCTATCTACGTGCAAATCTGTCTTTTTATCTAAAGCCAGTAAGGAAGAAAGAGCTGATTTAGTGGGCTGGTATGACAATGGACCTTCCCTCACTTGTGAAATGTTTTGAACGAGGGACAACAGCTGTTCAAACTCTGTGTCTTCACTTTTGCTTTGGCTGTTTGGGCTGCCACTGCTGTTCTGTCGGGACACTCCTTTTGGTCTAAAACGTGCACTAACCACCCCAGAAAACAACTCTGTCTGCTTAAGCATGGCTAGCTTAGCTTGTGGATTTCCATTATCATCAAAGTTCTTTTGTGTCTTTTTAAAATCATTGTCACCTCTTGTTTTATCTCCTCTGGATTCAATTTCAAGATTGGATGAATTAGATGTTTGATTTTGTGACGACAACTCAGCGTCCTCTTTGCTGTGACCGTGTGGTGCCACGTTATCCAGCTCACATTGACAGTCTTGGCAGTTGTCTTGACAAGCTGCAGACAGTTTGCACAGTTTATTCGAAGAAGCAGTTATTGCAAATGAAGGGTCTATGTCAGATATGTAGGTGTCCTTTAAAGTGAACATATCCTCAGGTGTGGTGTCCTCGTGGTAAACGGCCGTCAGGGAATCTTCCGTCAGTTGTGGGAAATTCCCACCTAAACTGTTGATGCCTTTAAGAGTATCAATTACCTCTGACTGAGAGGAACCATCAGAATCAATAAAACTAAAGTCTAAATTATTCACATTCATGTTCAGGTCTCCTAAAGTTAGTGAGAAAGAAACGTTGTTGTTAATGCATGTGGTTTCAGTTGGATTAGACTCTACTGCTTCCTCTACTGGACCAGAAATACTATCAAGTGCCTTCACGTCTGGGTTAGGGGAAGTAGTTGTTGACATGTTCAAAAGGTCTGTAACAGATATCTCACTATCAAGAAGCATTTTAGATCCTGAGTTCTTCAATGTGATGTTATTTCCTGCAGTTTCCTCAGTGTTTAATGACAAACGATGACTGTTTACTTTGGGCTGTCCATAGTTTCCTCTACACATGCGTCCATACAAGTCTTGCTCGAACAACATCCCTCCCCAGCAGTCAGTGTCATCTTCCAGAGGTTCATATTTGAACTTTTTGAGCTTCTCTTCAGAGATGAGTCCTGGAGACGTGATGTTTGTGAACGGCTGGGAGTGGACACTGAGGGAGTCAGAGGTCTCGCTGCTCGTGTGAGGATCTGGAGATATACTGTTTCTTTTGCATTCACCTTCTCTTCCATGTTGTAGTGAGGCCACGCCGGTCTGTGAGAGGAGGTAGGCTTCTTTATGGACAGCTAGCTCCTGACCTCTGTGCAGCCAGCCATCAGAGTAAATCTCATTCACTGAAGTTCTTAAAAGCCTCCTCGGGGGCAAAGGTGGAGGCTGCTCTTCACATGTTTGCAGCTCTTGTGCATGATTATTGGCATTGTTATAAACTGGATAACTACGCCTATGAGATGAAGGTGGACTGGTTCTCAGCTGTGTCTGAGGAAGACTCCCTTTAGGTGAGTTGAGCCTGCTAGAGGCAAAAGCATCAAAAAAGTCATCCCATTCTCCTGCACTCTCTGACATGGACCGAGGGGCTGCGTGGCTATGGGAGTTAGGTGCAGCTGCTTTGGGTAATAATGCAGGGAGAGATATCTGTCTAGCTACTGGCCTGGGGCGCTCCCGCTTTATGGAAGCCATATTTGTAGCATTAACATCATGAGCAGGGCTGGGTGTGTAGGGCTGGGAGGGCAGAGTGGTGTGGTGAAAAAGGGACGAGCCAGAAGAGGAGCAAGGCGCAAAAGGAGGGGACCTCTGCGACTCTTCAGCTATGAGCTCCTCAAAGAAGGGATTGCGCTGCATATGTGGGAAGAAAGGGTTGGATGGAGACAGGGGAGTGGAGGAGGGAGAGGAAGAGGGGGTGAAGGGATTGGACTGATTGCAGTCATCAGGTGAGACATGAGCGGAGGGGGAGGCAGAGGGAGAGGAGCACTGATGGGGGATAGGGGACAGAGGAGGGAGGAGATGGGGTACATCTGAGCTGCTTTCTACCTTAGGAGAAACTTCCAGCCTGTGGAGGAAAATAGGGCACAATAGTCCTCTTAGTTAATGATGTGCCAGGTTACCAAATGGCGAACATCTTTCTTACACAAACACAACAGACAACTAAAACACTAGCTGGTATTCCACAACAAAGTGTTTTGCTCAACTAACTTCACTCTAAACAACAGTAGATATAAAATTGGCCAAATGACGGAATTATGGAAACAGTAACACAAATTAAATCAAAAAAAGCAAAGCACATCTGCAAAATAATCAAGCAAAAAATAAAATATGCATTGTAGCCATTCAAGACCATCTGTGCTGGCAGTTATTCTGTTGGGTGAGCTCATATCAACATGGAATGATTTTCTTCACATCCGTTTGCAAGAGCATTTTTCTAAACCACAGTGACGTTGCATCTGTCATCAAGAAATGAAGACACACACTGGTGAAGAAGATGGAAATGCTGGAGTGCTATTTGTGGAAAATATAGTATGAGATGATGATGGTCGTGGAGAAAACTATGAACTAAATCAATTCCATTTTCAAATGAGCAGGGAGGAGAGCAAACACTGAACTCAGGACACCCAACTGAATACAGGCAGCCTGTGTGCCGGTTGTTGTGCCTGGATACAAGATACATTCATCAAACACGGTGGAGCCCAGAGGTGAGCCTGTAAATGACCCTGACTCACCTTGGCTTGTTCTGGGAGTCACTGGAGCCAAACCAGCCTCTGAGCCTCCCCTCAGATGCTGAAGCAGCCTGGTTCAGGTCTGACTTAGCTGGGAGAGACTCACTCCTCCCTCCAGAGAATAACGTCTTTCGTAGCTTCCTCCCTTTGTCAGGTGAATCAGCAGCAGAGGAGACGATTGGGGTTGCCGCCTGCACTGGGCGACCCCCTAACTGAGCTTGCTGAATCGGAGGAGACGACGCCTGACCTTCCTTTTCTTCCTCCTTTTCATCTCTCTTCATCTTGTCAAACGACCAGCGGCGGCCTTCGGCAAAGGAACCTTTGTCTTCACTTCTCTTGGTGAGGTTCTGCAGGGAACGGGAGAGCGGGGAACATTTCTCCAGCAGCACCAGCTTGGATGGAAGAGTTCCTGAGCTCTTTGGAGTCGATGGCTCAGAGTCGTAGACATGACTTCCATTTATACACAAGGAAGACTTGGACTGAGTCATGGTCTGACCCTTGAGAGACTCCATTGTGAGATTTGTTCGCGGGAAGGCTGTTGTGATCTTGCTAGCTTCATCGCTGAAGGCTCGCTTGTGTGTTAGAACCTTTGTTGTGTGCTGGCTGGTGAGCACTGTTGGAAAGAAGCAAAAAATCAAAAACTAAATGTTCCAAGATTCTTTCCCATTACATGCAGACATTTGATCAATTGTTATTTATAAAAAATATCAGTTAGTCCAGCTTTAAAAACAGTAAATGCCCTTTCTTTAATTTCAGTGTTTTATTTAATAAAATTTAAGGTGGTCTTCAACTGCAGCGAGGCAACCCACCTCTGCTTTAAGACACTGAGGTAAACACTGACTTATTATTGGGTAATTCCAACAGTCACCAGCCCTTATTTCATACACGTTTACATGATTTCAAAGCTTACCTTTTTTAGCTAAATCTGTTTCTCCATAGTGGGTGTCCACTCTCACTTTGCTAGTGTAGATGGGGGAGCTGGGAGGGTCTGACAGCAGATCCAGACTGGGTGGAGGGCAGGGGTTATCACTGGCCATGGAAGACACACTACTCTCTGAAGCCAGCGATGAGCATGACCTGGTGTCAGACGACTTGCGCAGCTTTCCTTTGAAGAAATCTTTCATCTTGCTCCTCTTCTCCTCTGCTATCTCGACATCTCGTGACTCCACCACCGGTCCGCCCTCCTCTCCAAACGGCTGCCCCAGAGATCCTGACAGGGCGGCGTAGCGGCCTGGCACAATGGCTGAGGAAGACTCCACATCCCCCCTCTTCCTCCCTGTGACACGATCCTTGAGCTTGCCAAAAGCAGAGCGAGGTTTGTCCTTCATGGTGAGGTCGAACATACTGGCTGTCATGTTGTTGCGGGTGAACTGGACTGTCACCTGAAGTTCACCACGTTCCTTCTCCTTCCTTCCTACCTTCGAGTTGAGCTTGAACCATCTGGAGAAATAAAAGAAAAAAGACAACTTTATATCACTTCCTTAAATAAATACATTACTTTAGCAGTATATATGAAGTGTCTGCTGTCTTTTTAAAGCACAGATCAGAGGTTGCATGTGTCATCTGGCCATTCACTGGGACAAAATGAGCAACAACAAAAAACATTGATTTCTTTTTGGCAATGCTTTCCACATATTACATAATCTGGAAGTACTGTTTAGGGATTGTACTTTGAAAAATCTTTGAAAACAAACTATTTCACAAGCCTCAGAGCAGGAAATCACAAACCGAATTCCTAAAAGTCCACCCACCTACATCTGGTGTGTATGCGCTGTATAGGACATGAACAATATGAGGAGTCAACCAATGAAATCCTGCCTCCTACGTCCTTTGAGTGGACCAGAGAAAGTGTTAGAGAGCCAAAACTAACAGCAGGAATCCAGTGCGAGTTTCACAGAGCATACAGAGGGAGAGAGAGAGAGGGCGGAGAAGCCACAATTAAAGCCAGATGTGATGTATTGCTTTACTCTACACTGCTTTTCAGTGTTTTTGATGGAAATGTTTCACATTTTACTGGTGACTCCTGTTACGTCACCTGTGGGACAACTGAGGACTTCAAAGACTCAAAATAAGTCAAATTAGAAAAGAATCAGAGCCACATTTTCAAGATACAATACAAGAGTAAACTAAAGAACTTTTTCTTACAGTCTGTAGCTCAGTCGCATATTGAAAGACTCAGTTTACTGCAACTGTTTGATGAGTTGTAAGACACATTCATAACATCCAATGAGCTATATAAGACACAGTTGTAGTGACATCACACTTTCATGCAACCTGTGCCTGAATCCTACTGATTGTCAAGAGGTTCTAACTTAACTTAATGAGAAGTTATTGCTGTGATAACTAAATCATAAATAAAAATTATTCTGAATAAATTTGTGAATTTGTGGAATACTGCTGCAATTAGTAGATTATTATATACTCTATATATATTTAAATGTAATGTTAAATATTACTTAAAGCCACATAAACAGACAGTATCATGTCAAACTCACATTCCCACAATGCAAATCTGCCCAGATCACTCTTTACCAAACTGTATGAGGTTAACAGCTTCAGTTGTGTTAAACCTGTTTAAATGTGTGTTTCTCACCTCTGAATGTGTGACTGTATATATTTGTGTGTATGGAAGTCACATTCACACTATGGGAAACCTAAACCACACTGTTAAGACTAAACTACACATTTTCATTGCACTGCCTCTCCATTCATCTAAATAAGTGCATTGCAAGAATTTTGAAGAATTCTGCCCTTACATAACCAACATTTTTGCTATGATTTTCTACCTCCCTGCAGTTTTCAAAGCTGAATCTAATGGGCCACCGGTGGCACAGACCACATCCCTTTACTATTTATATCTGAGCTAGAATACCAAGTATGGGTTTCTATCTCACTTTCGATAGCCACAGAATACATGCAGGATCACAGTGTGGGATGATATTCACTAGTTTTTGGGGGTAATACGGGTGCAAGAAGAATATAAGCTGTTAAATGTTCTATCATGGATGTTAAAAAATACATATTGCTCAGGTCTAAACATATAAACTACCAAGACTGAGTTGAATAGTGGGAGATTGTGTATAAAAATGGAGGCTTTGTGCAGTTTCCACTGTGGAAACTGCATCTCATCTTGTTGATTTGCAGTGCATTGTGGGACTTCTGCTGGAGTAGCCTAAAGGATATCAGTATGAATTTCAAGTATATCAGTCTAGAGGAATAGAACTTAATGAGCTTTTTATGTGTTTATGGCTCAAGCATTGCTGATCCAAAACACTACCACATCTGTGCATGCATCCTTGTGGGAAGTGATGACTGAGACTAATAAGTCAACTCAGTTGCTGTATTTTGGGTTGTACATGAAGCACATGGTTGATAATTATAGTGCACTATGAGGATCTTGTCAATGCAAGATCAGCTACATAAGGAGGAAAAATGTGAGTAGAGGAAACTAGTCTCTAATACTCGTTTTTCTTTCTACAGTTTCTGAATGGAGAAGTACATAAAACGCTGAATGTCAGTCTCTTTTAGAGTTTACCATATAACCTAACCGTATGCTGGTCTGACATAAAAATCACATCATTACTATCTCATGTGTGAGCAGGAAGCTACGTGGACAAACTACATGACTACATTAAAATTCAAAAACAACCTACTCATCTCTTGGACACATTCCATCCTGAAATATCTTATCAAGAGGAATGATGGCTTGACCGAGAAACACGTCCAGCCCGATAAGCACTCGGTGCATAACCGTGAGGACCAGGTCTCCGCTCCCCGGGGGGTAGGCGCTCCGGCCGCCGTCCTCCAGGATCCCCGGTAGCAGCTCGAAACAGCATTCCTCGTTCCACTGTGGCACCTCCGCCTTCTCCACCAGCCCGGTGGTGTACTTCTCCTTCCCCACCTGGATGATGGTGTAGAGGTAGCGGCTGCCGTGCTTGCCCTTGGTTCGCAGTCCTCTAGCGCGGAGCACGGTGACATTCACATGAGTGGGCACCCATCGCTGATCATCGTCCAGATCTATCAGTGACATCATTTTTGCAGCGCTACACAGAGGCGAAGTGGCTACCTCAACCTATTCCTAAATAATCGTAGCCTCACTCAGACGCCTGTCCTATCACTTGATTGGGAGATCATTCCTCCTTCACGTTGCGCCACAGTGTCCGTTCTGCGCAAAAATACCTCTGCAGAATATCTCCAAAGTCCGCCCGAGCCTCTGAGGGTTTACCCGAGGTCAGTTTTCAGACAGCAGACGGGGCTTATGTTCAGCTTGAAGCTCTGCATGCCATTCCCAAATTCAATCAATGCAAACCAAGTTAGGCGAGCTGCGTGCAGAAATCATCCCATGTCCACGCTCCGTACATGTCGCACCAGTTAGTTTACTGTCCGAAATGTGCTCATTGTGTTCACGGCCCGCCCTCCTCCACAACAGCAGGCCCGCATACAGTGAGAGAGGTGCCGCAGAATTAAAGAGAAACACCCAACCAGACCTTCAGCAGATGCACTGACACACACGCTGCTGTGCTGTGGCGCACAGTAAGACTAGACAGTAGTGTATGTAAACCGGGAGGACACTGGTTCAGCAGCTTGTCCATGTTTAACCATCAGAAACCCATGTGGACTCTGAAGTTTCAGGGCGGAACCTTCCGTGAGAAATAAATATTCTCCAGCTCATTCTGTATTTTTTTTTTTTTTTTTGATTTCGTGAACCTCAGCATTTCCAGATTTTTCAGCCTTCCAACCCTCTTTAACAATCCCCTGCAACATACAGTGAAGGAGCAAGTAAAACCATAAAAAGGCAAATAAAGGGCTGTTGGAAAAATTGAATAATTTTATTAATCAACATCGTATTTTAATTGAATGATTATAGGCTCTTAAGGCTGATTAGTCATTTGCAATTCCGAGTTTTACTATAGACACAGTTTAGTGTACAAGTATTCTCCTTTTCGTGGACAGGTCTGCACATTAACGTAAATTACAGTAAATATTGTATTGACACTGGCTGGAGAACAGCTTTCACTGACAGACTACATCAGGTTACTGTCATTTTTTCAGCTACAATGACATCTGGTGGAGATCAGTGACAGTTCACTACTACTATACTGTAACAAACAGATGTTGAAGCCTTCCAAGTGGAGGCGTTGTAGTCACATCCATTTATTAATTTCTAAACTAATACAATGAATCGGTCAACACCTGGTCCCCTGAGAGCTGCATCACTGTAAAATTATCTGGCATTCTGACAAACCATTTTGCATGATTTGTGACTATAAAATAAATATTAGCCTACATATTTTCTATTTTATGCTACTTGTTCTTCTACTCCAAGACATTTCATAGGAGAATATCGTACTTTGCAGATTAGGATTTTACCTACAAAACATATGATCGACGTATAAATATGATGCATCGCTACAGAACAGAGTATCAATAAATGGTTAAAATGGTGGTGGCAGGCATACACAAATGACCAAATCAGCAGTTGACAGCAGATTTTACTTTCAAAACCTATTTATTGGCTGGCCAGTTGAAAATGGCTTTTATCGCTACCATTGAACTTTTACAATATATATCTCAGCCATATACAATGTCAAGAAAAATAAATACCTTTGGTTTGTGAAAAATAAATGTTACTTCAACTCTAACCAGTTGAAAATGTAAAAAGTAAAAAATAAATAAAACAATAACATTAAATAAATAAAAATAATAAATAAACATATAAATATCAGCTAGATGGGGCTGTAGAGTCAGTGGCTAAGTTTGCACCCAGGCTCATCTCTCTCTCCTGCACCTTCACCCAGCTCTCCCGCTGCTCTGCTCTCCTCCACTTTGTTTAACAACTCCTCCCTGTCTAATGTTACTTGTCTAATAAGATTACATTAAAAGTGTGAGTAACGTAACGCTAACAGCGTTATATAGTTTACACTCACATCAGATCTGATTACAAGTGTGAACATTAAAATACAATTTTTTACCTAACCATCATCATTTACGAGTCAGTAAAAGGCTTATGATAGGCTACCTGACTAGCGTCTTCTTCATCTGTTGTCTTTCTCTTCTTAAAGAAGTATCTGAACAAGCTCATCTGAAAATGCAGTCAGCAGTTAATACATAATGGCATGTAGATATTAGCTTAATGCTATCAATTAGTTTACCTAAGTTAGCGTCACTGAGTTGGCTAATAAGTCTACCTTTTCTCCGGTAATTCGCTGCCTTATTCCTCACGACTTCACTTCTCTGACTCTGACCTGGTGCCTGACTTCACTTTCAAGGCCGCGCTCTCTCTAATTAACTCCAATAGGATCCCCCAAACTCTAAAAGATAGCTTAAAACCCTATTTAAGGGGGAGAGAAGGGGGAAGGAGAAATATGAAGGAAAAATGAGGAAAAATTGAGAAATTGAGAGAAATTAAGTGAACTGATAGTCATTAGTGTCTCTACTGCCCATCACAAGTTATTGGACACAGTTGACCAAACAAGACACTTAACTAGAGTATGGCATAGGAAGCTGCGGATCCAAAGTTCGCAGTTCGGTTCCCGACTGGAACATGTGGCTACCCAAAATTACCAAGCATTGTAAATCTATCAAATATCACTTAATAAGTGATACAAACTGGATGGGGACATCGTGTGAATGCCAAATAGCAGTTCATTGTGTTGTTCAGTGTTTACATAATGTCAAAATTTTATTATTAACAATGAAATAATAATAAACTTTATATAGCAATGTAAGAAATATTTGCAAAAATCACCACACCTAAACATATACGTTTTGCATTTACTTTTGGCTAGAATATATTTGATATTTATTTTTAAATTTCTGACGAATGAATACAATAAGTATTGAAAGTACTGCAACAATGTTATTCTGACTGATTAGTTTGCATGCTTTCATGTATGGAAGCGTATTGCATTCACTTAAATAAAAAAAATTAAAAATCCGTTTTTTCCGAGTAATTTATTCTTTGGTCTGTTTTTTCGAGATAATTATTTCTGTTTTTCTGAGTAATTTTTTTTTTCTGTTTTCCAGAGTAATTTATTTTTATGCTTGGTTTTTCGGGGTAATTTTTTCTGATTTTCAGAGTAATTTTTTTCTTTTCTGTTTTTCGGGCTAATTTTTTTCGGAGTTTAGAGGGCATTCAAAATATTGGACACATTCACTCTTTGTTGAGAGCTCCATGTAGGCTAATGGAAGCAAACAGACCTGCTTGTTTAGTTTAATCAAGTTTTACTTTGATCTGGGTTTAAGACACTGGGAGATTGTCCTGTCTTTAAGTCATATAGATGGTATTATTATTAGTTTGTCGACCTTGCGCAGGCACCTGAAGACTTTGCGGTTGTTCAGAAGGAAAGCCCATTCAGATCTCCTGGACATAGCAATGTTTCTCCAGGATCAGCTGGACATATATGGCATGCTCCATGGATACAAGATGATGCATTTAAAATGCATTCAGACTGGCTACGTGGTGACTCAAGAGACTGCTGAAAATATTGGATCCACACGGTGTGCAGCTGAGGCGCCGGAATCGCCTTCGGCAGCGTATGTACAAGAATCCAGGCCCAAACTTTCTGTGGCATGTAGACTCTTATGATAAACTCAAACCGTACGGGATCTGCATCAATGGTGGAATAGATGGGTTTTCACGAATGGTGATATGGCTTCTGGTGACTTCCTGGACAAAAGTCTCATTCAGTTCACATGTTTTGAAATAATAGAGATAAGCGCTGCAATAGTGACATATTATGTCAGAATAATACTGACACCTGCCTGCTTAGTGGTTAAAGTATTCAGATGTTTTACTTCACAGAAAACAGTACCCTGTGTAGTGGGTTAGAGTGGTACTAATGTCATAGGCCCACTGATATTAGTGAAAAAGAGCTTACTCCATGTAGGCTATATAGGCCTATTCAAAACCTTACTAAAATAAAAGGACAGTATTATCAGAAGTAGGCTACTGTATATATCCGAAGTACTTACAGTATGAAAAGTATTCAATAAAATGTTCACTGTCAGTGTTTTGAAGTTTTCAATTGCATAATACAGTTTATTATTGCAGATGTTTAAGTTGGAGCTGATTTGAACTACATTACTGGGTTTAATGATCATGTGTGAATTGATTTTCTCATTTTCTATTTTTATTTATCTTTAGAGAGAACTGCAGGAAGTCTTTCACCTCTGGAACACTCACAGAATTCGCCCATGCAGAAATGCTGTGTCTCCAGGTTTTCTACACATAAGGGTAGAAAACCTTATGGACCATGAATTTCAACGTAAAGGGTATTGTGTTTAAACAGTAAAAAACGGTGAACTTTACTAATGGAAATCTCCAGTTTGTGCATTGTATATCCTCTTTCTATTTATTATGGGAAAATTACACATCAAAATAAGTGCTGGCAATGAAATACCACATCACATGTTACATGTTGTTGAAAAAATGGAAAATCTTGGGTGCATTGTAAAAAGACCAGCCTACAAAGGACAGTCATTATCAATTATAAATTAAACAGGTTACAATATCTTGACCTTAAGGTGTGTATGCTGAATTTCAAATGTAGCTCTTACAGACTGTTAATACCGAGCAGTGAAACCTTTTTTCCATTTTGATATTTTGTTATTTTTTATTGTAGCGTTGAGGAAATATACCTTCCTGGTTTTTTGTTTCTCTCAAGAAGTGTGTGTGTGTGTATCTAAAATAAGTTGGTGATTATCATGTCATCTCCTAAACATATAAACAGATCAGATCAACTATTCTTATGTATTTGAATGAAATGTCACTGTATAAATTTATGTTGAAATGCAGTTGTCAATAAACTTTCAGCAAATGAAGCATATGATTATCTTTTATTAGGGCGTGCATCTTTCCTCGAGTTTACGCACATTTGAAAACTTTAACATTTCACAATACAAGCACCTCATAACAAAAGGAACATGTCCAATTTTATGATTGTGAGTGGAAACATATCATGCCTCACAGAGCAGGACTCCTGAACTATATGACTCAACAGCAAAGACACAATCTGTTTGAAGACAGTTTTACAAAACAAGACAGCAACCTGTGATTCTAGTTGTAAAAAAAAAAAAACACCTGAAAGTAATGTAATGAGCAGTTTCACAAACACTGTGAGTATTAACATCTGACATGAGGTAGAGATTCAAATTCTATTATGATTTAACAGCTAAATTATAACAAAAGTATTTCTAATGTCCCAACATTGTCATCCTAGACTGATAAAAAAAGTTTCTTAAATCAGTAAATTGTTAACTGTTTCTTGGAAATACATAAATAATATATCCAAAATAAAAAAATAATTTTGCACTAATCACACAGCACCAGAGCTAATCACATTTTCTCCTTACATGCTCTATCCCACATTCACACAGTCTAAACCTACATCGCTGGCACCCATGGGGAAGAGAAAAATGTGTACGTGTCCATAAATCACTTAGCAACTCTTATAAAATGTAGTTGCAGGTAAGAAACTGAACCTGTGAATACTGAAGACACAGATTAATAAACAAACTCATCAACAGTTAGTCTGTCATTTCATCAGAGGAAGCTGAACTGGGAGTGACAATAAAAGACAAACACTTGAGTTAAGATGCAGTGGATCACAGTTAATCACAAATATCTATCAGCTGTCAGGATAGTTGCATGAATGTTTGCTTCAGTTGAGGACTGGTTTGAGTATTAAATGAACAATCTTCTATAAGAACAGCGCGCTACTGAGAGAGCTAGAGTGGGCGGGGCATCAACAGTTTAACTGACTCTCCACTAAGCCCCACCTCCATTGGTTACCGTTACCACGCCTGCCAACCGTTGGAAACACCTGTAGTTTATATAGAATTTACACTTACAGGCTACAGCCTAAGATACAACCTGAAGGACAACAACACCTGTATATATTCTATCAAACTAGATTTACACAACATACCAGAAACAGGAAGCAACAAAACAGCGTTAAAAGTAAAATGGCACTATATAGGAGAACATATCAAGTTGGATAAACACAGCTTTTAAGGATTTTCTACCAGAGAAAAATGTTCTATGGACACTGTTGTTATTTAGCCATGAGGCTAAATATCAATTAACTTCATTTTATGAAAAAAGTAAAGCCTGCTCGTATTTTTAACAGCCTCCTTTGTTACTTCATCCTGGCACCTGGCCCAAATGGTTGAAATAGTTAGCTAAAAGTTACTAATGGTTGAAATGGGTAAAAGGTAATGGATAAATTTTGGGGCTGCTAAACTGGTAACCTACCTCTGCCTCGGGCACAGGTGGAGAGGAGGGTGTGGCAGTTGAACAGGTGGTTGTCCGGTACTGCACGAACAAACTACTGGACTGTGGCTCTATCTGGCTGCTGCTGCTGCTGCTCCTCTTCGCCGTTAGCACCGTCCTCTTCAGGCTCTTTGCTAATGCTAGCAAGCCGACTTTTGTAAAAACTCGCGATAAATGTTCTGTTTTTCCAAATTTCGGTCGCTCTAATATCCTTTTCTTTTTTCGCCGTTTTCTTTGCTGCCCCATTGATCCAATGTTTGTTTTTCATGACGCTTTAGGAAATCCCCTCCTCAGTTCGACCGGTCGGCTTTGCCGCTAAATGACCTGACCTCACCTTACCTCACCTGACCTGACCTGACTCGTCATCACGCAGCCAGCAAACCAATCATATTATTTTTTCTTATTTGTAACTAAAGTTACTCTGCATTCATTGATTAATATTTCAACACACACACGCAATTCATTTATTTGATTTGATTAAAAAAAGAAAAAGATTAAAAATAATTTTTTTTTAAAAAGCCAAGATGAGGCCACAGTTGTTGGGGGTTTGGACGCCCCCTAGAGGTCGGAGGCCCCCGGTGGTTTTTTTTATCCGTGCTTGATTAGGACACGGGTTCACATAATTTTTCCAACCTTCACTTTGAATATTTTAAAGATGTATGCATTATGGACAAGAACAATACAATGATTTTTTTGTTATTTGTTTAAACACATTGTGTCTGTTCATTATTGTGACTTGATGAAGATCATCATCTGACCATATTTGAAAACAAATTAATACATAAATGAAGATAATTCCAAAGAGTTCTCTTCTTTTTTCTTGCCACTATACAAGTCATGTGCCACATTAAAATATTGTTTACATCTTATTATAGTAATAATGTAAGTACGTAAAAGAGGGCACCACTGATTTTAGATACAAAAGTAAGTTTTCCTGATATTTGATTTTTTAAAAAGGTTAAGAGTTTTAAGGTTATAAGATTCAGTATTAAGACTGTAATATTAAGACATTAAGACTGTTGTTTCTTATGATTCTAGGCAAATAGTTTTAAGAAAGTTTGGCAGTTTAACACCAGTGGAGAGCACAACTGCATTCTGAGTCAGGGTGGTGTACGAAAATTCATGATTATTCCAATTGAATTAAAGCACAACACACAATTCAAAGCCAAATGGTTTCTTTTTCATTTTAATAGATTATTTCTGATGAGGAGAGGTTTCAAGTCTCATCACAAACCTAACTGATGTGGCAGAGGCAAACACAGACGGGCTTCAAGAACAAAGGAACACAGATAAAAATGCCAACTTAAACTAAAAGATAAAAAAAAAGACAATCTGTGTTTCAGCAGTCATTTAAGTACAAATATCTGATCACATCCCCAATTTTACTTTTAGAATTTCTTTTTTAAATGTAGGATCAGAACCAAACAGGAAGATAATGGAAATGAAAGCTGAGAGAAAACCAACAAAGAAACAAGACATTGAAAGAAAGTGTAAATGTGCCATTGAACAATCCATCCATGGACTTCAAGGTTAAACACCTCTTCTTCTGTAAGAGACAGCTTCATGATTAACACGGTTTGAATTTATTAAATCGCAATTTCTTTATGCAACTGTTAATGATACTAACATTGGTTATAGTGAAGAATTGAAATAAATCACCAACTTTTAGCATTATTAACTGAAACCAAACATATAGAAAAATAACAAAGTCATATTCTAGATAAAACCCTGCAGAGAAAAGACAAAAAAAAAAAAAAAACATAAAATATTCAGTTTACAGGATCCTTCCACCTGTGCACTGAGCTCTTTCAGGTGGCCCTACTCTGCTGTATTAGACCATGGAGAAGCTGTGTTACATAGTAAAAGCTTCACAAGATGTCCCTCATAACGATCAGAGTGTAGAGTGACATTCTTAAAATTTTCAGGTCAATGACAATTAGCTGGTCTTTTAAATAAATTTCTGTCCATTTTCTGGTAACATTTAGTCGATTAATCAATCAATTATCAGTTGGCAGAAATGAATTGGCAACTACTTTTATAATCTCAAGATACGAACCCCCCGGGTCGAAACACTTGACAACAGATGGCCCTGGCCGAGGACGTCTGTGGTGTGGTAGCTTAACACCCGATGCTGTTATAACATACTAATGAATTCATCATTATATTGTTCATCAAGAAAAAATGCCGACAATTTCTCTAGCTCCAGCTTCTCAAATGTGATTATTCACTGGTTTTCTTATTTCTTAAAAGAAAAAAAACGCCATGATTAAATGAGAACCGAGAAACAAGAAACCTAATGAAAAACCTTTGTGTTTCACATAATCAGTCTGGAATTAACAGAACAACTGGGTGTGTAGCATGAACAGAGATAGTTAACATGGATGACAAAAAGAAGAGTGCCACCTACTAATAAAAAAAATAAATCAAACTTTATCTATTCAAGGATGAAGACATCATAGTACTGACAGGCGAACTTTGATGTTTGATACTCAAATCCAATACTTCAAATCAAGATAAAAACAGAGAGAGGCATTATGATCACTAAGTTCTCAGTACTGTTGTGTACATATAGTGGTTACTGACAAAATACCTTTTCCACAATCCTCCTAGATATCCACTGTTCTCGAATATACACGGAGAGCTTGTTGTGCACAATTTCAATTAATTCTAAATTACTTTAAAATGCTAACGCTTAAAAATGAGCAACACTGGATTCTTTTTGTATCCTGTCAGTATCTTGTATTTTAGCAGAGCAGGACGCAACAACAGCCACAGTTCATCACAATGAAATATATTAGATTCTTTTTTTTTTTTTTTGCGTGGAGCTACTTTTCCTCTCCCAGTAAATAATCAGATAAACATCCTGGAGGACTTAAACATAAAATTACCTTTTGCTGCCAAAGTTCACCATTTTGCAGTGTCACACCTGAAGCAGAGAAAAGCTGAAAAGGGCTGGAGACGCCTAATTCAGCAGGTGTGAACACAATCTTTAAAGAATCTGAAAAAACTGAGTGCAAAATTTTGTGACAGTAAACTTATTATAACCCTGCAATGACTGAACACAAAGACATGGAAAACAAAAAAAGGCATTTATCAGGGTCACTCGTGATGGTAGCCACTAGTTCTGCACCTTCTTACCAACATCACAAGTTACCAAACCCCCCCACCCCCCCACCCCCCCACGCAGTGCTTCAAAGATATAAACATTTGTACAATCTTTTAGAAAAAAATTTCACATTGAATGTGCTCAATCTGTCATCTGGAAACAGTTCATCCCCCAACAAACACCTCTCTGATGAGGTGGTTCTCTCTCTTCTCTCCTCAGTAAAACCTCTTGTTCCTCTCCTGTCTCTTCTGGAAAACTACGGCTCCTACCACAGCGCACACGACAATTCCCAGCAGAGCACACAGCAGAAGCAGGAAGACCTTCCAGCCCGTGAGGGGCGTGCCGCGGAAGTTTCCGGTAGGATCATCAATGTTGTCTGGGGAGCAAGAAGAGAGTGGATGATCATTTTCATGTTCAGGTCAGAGTTGCTGCAGTTTGTGTTTTTTTTTTTGTCACAGGAAACTTGCTTGAAATAGATAAACCTGAAACACTACACAAACATGAACTGGCAGTTATGGTTAAAATAAAAAAGGCACCTATCAGACCTACAGGGGTGAGTATTCCTTTAAACGCACATGACACTCAAAATCATGAATATGTAGCTTCATAGGTGCATGTATGTTGTCTTGCCATTGGCAAAAATCATAAAAATCAAAAGTGATTTTACGTTGTTATCTGAAACTTTAAACACATCAGAAGTGTTTCTATATACAGATATGGAAGACACCAAATTCTAAATCGCCCTTTATAGTTTATTCTACCTTTAGGAGACTTCAGGAAGCTGACACTGGGCTCGATCTTGGTCCAGTCCAGGTTCTCCTCCTCGGGGGTGTGTTCTACCATCAGCTGGTAGAGCTTCATGGAGATGATATCATGGTTATCTGGAACATAATAGTACAACATAAAAAGTTTAAATTGTTAGCAAATCTGTAATATAATATTTCATAAATGTAATAAAAAGGCTATGAGAGGAATAAATTTGCAGCTTTCCAGCACCGACCTACCGGACAGATCTCCTGTAGCTGCTGAGGCACCAAAGAAATATCCAGTGGGAAGACGAACACCTCCGATGTCGATGCACTCCTTCCACTCATTCTTGTCATCCACGTCAACCATCACCTGCAGGATATGAAGTGGATGTAAATGATGCAATGCAGCACTGCCACAAGTGAAAAGGTTAAGAGGCTATAGGACAAGAAAATGAAAATTCTTGTAGTAAAAAAAGAGTTTAAACTAAATCCAGACACAAAAATGTAAATATGCATGTGATGATTTTATTATCATTATGTTATATTATATTGTAGTAAATCATGTCTCGATTGTCTCCCAGCTGAACTAAATTAAAAGAAGCTATGTGGCATCCCTGACACAAACGAGGCCCTTTACGTACAGTGAGTCTTCCTTTAGAGTAGCGGATGGCGAGGTAGGTGTCATGCTCTCTGTTCCTGATCTCAGCGGAGCACCCTCCCAGCTCCGACGACCGTCCGTCTTTGCCGTGGTCATAACTCACTGAGCCGTTGTTCACCATGGCTGAAATGAACGGGAAGGAACGCTGGTGACAAGACAGGAAAGAATCAATGAGTACATCTTAAAAAGCAGGTATTAAAAACATATTCTTACACAGAGGTGATGGACAAATGAATGTATAAAATTAAATAAAATAGAAGAAAATATAAGAAACCCAGAATACAGTTTGGGTCATGTCAGCGCATAACAGCTCAAGGCTACCTTCACACTGCAGGCATGTTTAGGATCTGTTTTAATACACTGCTCATATCTGATGTTTTGGATGACAGGTCATATTTATCTGACATCAATACAATACAAACTAAATTATGAGTTACCAAAAAGGTGCCTATATTCATACCTACTTTTCCCACTTGTGCCTAAGATGTTGATCACAGTGTGTGTGTTCAGCTTTTGAATAAACTAATTGAACAAAATTATGTAAATATTTTGACAGTATTGATTCTTGCAGTTTGTTATCTAACTGATAATTGGAAATATTGACAAGCTCTGATTTGAGAATTGAAAAGTAAACTGGATTTCTCAGATGTGTGTAGCACAGCATGGCCATGCTGTCCAGATTTCAGCTGTTCTCACAGGATAAAAAGCAACTAAAAAGACACTTTCAGCTGCAATGTGAAAGTAGCTTCTGTCACAAGACAAGTTCTCTTGAAATGAACAAAAATTTACATTACGACAATTTACAAAGTGAAGAAAGCACAGTTCCTGCCAGAGAGCCATCATGCTCAATAGGTCGTGTGATTATATTTTTTGCTGCTGCACAACAAATACGTGACATTATAAAACAAAATCTATGAGGTTTTCACTGTGAACATGCTTAAAGATCTGACAACATGCCGATTTAAAGTGAAGAAAACAAAATCTACACAGAGATGGCATGCTGACGAGGAAAACCTGAGCAACCACTCACATCCGTCGCATCATCGTTAGAGTAAGTATCTATAAAAACGGCCAGCCCGTGGAAGAGAGCATTGTTGGAAAACACAGGCCCTGCAAAGAAACAAGCCAGTCAATCACCTCGAGCCACATACACACGCACATACACTGCACACTTACATCCATTCCATGGAGGTCATTGCGGAAGGTATCCAAAAAAATAGCCAGGCCAAGAAACTGATCTTGGTTTCCAAACACAGGGCCTAGGATGGAGGCAGAGATGAGGTGAAACATGAGCAGACAACCTGAGACACATTTTCTGAGGTCAGCAGTGATGAGAGCAAGCTGAGATGATGGACACAAACAAGTGGACATGATGAAATAAAAGCTTTCTGATGGAGTGAGAATGATGATGGTGTCCATTAACACTGAGTGGGCAAGTTTTCAGAGCTTTTCTGTGAGACGACATGACTGGGACAAAAGCACATGTTTGGATCTACATTTCTCTATCTGAGCTATAGCACTTTATGCATTTAACCATTACCTTTACATACTGTTCATAACAGTGACATATTCTGTGTTGCCCTGATGTAACATTTGCAATTGTTAAAGCTTAAACCCGGAGGAAAAAAGAGGCAAAGTATTAAAATATTTTGATAGCTGTACTGAGATCACATCCATTTTAACAAAAAGAAAATTACAATATACATTATTGTGCAAACAGTCATTTACCATCATTATTAGATCCTGGTCCAAGCATGCTGCATACTTATTGGCTCACTGATGCTGATGAGATTTATTCATGGTTTGGACATCTGTTCTGATATTCATCTATCTAACAGCAGCCTCTCTGTTTTCTGATGCACTTTGCTTCACTGTTGCATATGATGTAGAAGAGCTAACCCAATGTACAACTGGAAGGCTTTCATTGTGATGCAGCTGCAGGAACTTAAACCTTTTGTTTTTTGAATATTGCAGTAGAGTAGCAGTCACAAAAGCAGTGAACTGGTTAGCTGAGCAGCTGCAGGCGACAGCTGAGTGCTGCATTTTCAGTAAATCCAAACTTGAGATGATTGAGATGAAATGGGTACGTTTCTTCCATAAAAGCAGTAACTCAGCAGTAAAGAGCCGCGGGGGCTGAAAGGCCATCATTACCTGGATGCAGTCTGTCCTTTGTGTACCAGATAGCAATGCCATCGCCATGGAGATTCTTTTTTCCTGACCCATGAACTTTAAACTGCACATGCATCTCCCAGTCCTTCAGGTAACAAGGCTGTAGGACAGAAATAGGCAAAGTATTTACTTTCTATGGCAGCTTCATAAGAATGAGCAAAGTATGGTATCAAACCCATTCTTCTTGCTTCTTGACAGCTGTCATTTTTAAAGAGAGTTTGTTGGTGTTCATTTTACACACCTCACAATTAATTCTGAGTATTTCATTTTACATATCAGAGACTGAATATAATTTGTAAAAATCATGTAAAAGTTTATCATTTATAAAAAGTAGAAAATTTCATTCCTGGTTTGCACATTTCTGTTTCTCCATCCAAAAATAATTCAATGAGAGATAATGAGCATTTACATATTGTACAGATGACAAACTCTCACCTACACAGAAATGGAGAAGACAAGAAAAATCTAATTAATATGTGAGGCTGAAAAAGTTTAAAGAGAGCCAGGTTGAATGGGCATGGCTTCAGATGAACTCAATGGAGAACATGTACTCTAAACCCAAAGCTGAAATAGTATAGGTTTGGGTATAAACGACAATGCGTCCGAGTCAGACTCGAGATAATAGCTGTGTTTGTAATCCATCCTCACCACAGTGTTCCAGATGGATCCCTGCTTGCTTCTCTCATCTGGAGTAAGTCTAACATAAGAACCAGTCACCAACGTGCTTCCCCAAAAGTCCCACTGACTACTCGGGCTGTTGCCAACACCTGCAAGACAAACAGATGAAAGGACAAGGCATGATCAGACACAGCAGAGAATATGACAGAGAGAAAAGAATTCAAGTCGTTTTCCAGAAATGTCTTCAAGTTATTGCACAGGTACGAGTTGCTTTTGATTGGTCTCATTTTTACTGTTGACCAGATCAACTGCTGGACTGTGCCAGATGGCTCACTTAAGGTTTTCAGTATAGTGCTCCTTTGCATAGTATGTACTGTTCCCTTCCTGTGTAAACATTCTCATACCAAACTGCTATGAAAACCGCTTTAGATTTCTTGTGGCCTCATATGAGCAAATATCCATACCTTGTAAAACACGTAGAACAAGGCGGTTGCTCAACATTTACTGAGGCTCCTATGAAAACATTTGGTTAGTTTTGAAGAAAACATCAACTGGGATATGTAGGGGGGAATGCACTACACAGTAAACACTGACGTAGTTGATCTGCATGTGAATCTTTAGCCAAATACCTTTGTCATGTAAAAATATCTAAATTGCACACACACTAATTATAAAATGAAAGAACACATTGATTCAACCAGTCATTTTCTTGTAGAACTGATTTTCTTTAAATTTGAAGGTTCCCCTTCACCTTAGTGGGATTACCATGATACCAAATTATGTTAAAGAAAAAGTTTTATGTTTTAACTTCAGCCTTTAGGCTCTAATGGAATGAATGAAGTTGTTGCCAGTTTTAAGATTACTGTGTTAAATTCTGTAATAGACTATTTGCTTCACTTACACTTTATTTTGTGTTCTGCTTGAGGCAATCTTCATATTTTTCTTCTTATCCACTGTCAACATTCAACTTGGTATTAAAGAAACCAAAGCTAAGAGATATACTTATGGGGTGAGTATTGCTTGTTTAATAATAAACATGTTTTCTGTGTCTCATGGTTATATATAATATATAATGTTGTCATGGACATCATTAAAACCTGTACACAGACTGGCACCTGATACGTTTTCCTTCATCAGCACTTTTTTGCACACACCCTGTGCAGGTTGAGGGCTGATGACGCATATTTTACTTCATAACTCATACGCAAATGAGATTCTTACAGTTTGTGGCGCACGCCTCAACCTACTTAACTGTAACAGCTCCAGGCACCTGTGTTTAACAATCTGATTTAGAGCAGTGATAAACTTCCTTTACAACTTTCAGAACTACTTAATTCAGTTTCATCTTTAGAGGGTTTTGTTATAACCGTTTTGCAGAATGCATATTACAGCTGCAACTAAATATTGTTTTCATTGTAATTAATCAATTAATTGTTTTATCCATAAAATGTCAGAAAGAAGAGTGAAAAAACGCATCTTCGAATGTTTTATCAAATTTGTGATATCGGCATATATAAATGAAATCTGTCAACACGGATTATCAGAGTAGTTGTCAATTTATTCACTAATCACTTAGTTGTTGCAGCTGTAATGTGAACAGTATGTTAGCTGACAAGTTTCGTAGGTTTATCATAAAACTGACACATAATCAAAGTTTTGTTTACTAACGTTTTAACATTTTGAGCCACATATGTTTCTGGTCTTTCAACTAAATGTTCGAGTTTCGCACTTTTTAAATGACACAGCCCTGGGTGCATTACATTCACATTTTAAAACGCATATAACCGTTTATTATCAGATAGTTCGTATGGGTAACCCATAACACGACAGTCAGTTAGATTAATTATCCAAGATGTTGCAAATGTTGCTGAATAACTCCTAAAACGCAGCGACAGGTGGGAAAGTGGAGAAACATCTGGTTAGCTAACGAGCTAACTGGACCATCTCACCTTGGTACGGTTTCATCAACGAGTGCTCTCTTTTCAGATGTTCTGCGTTTCCGTCCGTTATATCACAACACACCAGACAGACCTCGAGTACCACCAAGGTGAGTGTTGTGCTCAGAAATGCTCGAAAACTCCTCATTTTGTTCAAACAGCCTCGGAGAGAAACTCTCACAACAAATTTGTTCCTCGAAACTCCATAAATCGAGCCCGTCCCTTCTCTATTGTCTTCCGGAAAGAAACAACATAACGACGACGTTTATTGCGTCCTTTACTAAACTAGGGGGACGTATTTCTCCTTTGGGTATTTCTAAAAAAAAAATATGAGCATAAAAGACAAGATGTTAGCTGTACAAAAATCTCACTAACATGAAACATTTTAGTTTTCGTTATAATGAGGAAGCGTTGGGCTGTTTGTGTTTCCACACGGGAGATTTTTCTAGAAGGCGGAATTTTTACTAACGAATCAGAGACAAGCACATCACAAATTGAGCCAATCAGGGAGGACTTGCTTTTCTTGCATCATCCACTAGATGGCGACAGAAGGCAAAAAATAAAAACACAGGTTCCGTGGTCTTTCTCTGGTTTTCTCTTACTCTGCTAGATAAAGTGAAAGTGTTTATCATATTTCCATTCTGACAAAGTCATAGTATTGTACATACGTAAGTACGATGAAGGGCAGTAGATATGATATCTAACATGATATCTAACCCTCTAAGGCTATTGTTTTATAGCATTTGTATAAAACTAGCATTAGAAATGTTGGTTTAGGCATAAAACATACATATTGATTGTTTTGAACACAAGTTACAAAATGAATGCAACTCCAGATATACAGTAGTGACCTTTTATTTTATATTAGTATTAGTAAGTATTAGTGTGTATCATATATATATAATTACAACATGCAATAAAAGTATACATGGGTTCCCTTCCACTGCACAAAGACATGTAGGTTAGTTGTTGATGCTTATCTGAATATGTGAAACTGAGAGTAAATGGTTGTTTGTCTATATGTCTCAGTATCTGTCCATGGTGTACTCCCCCTCTCACAGTACCAACTAAGATAAGCACCAGTCATCCACAACCCTGGAAATGGCAAGCCAATATAAAAGATTGATTTGTTAATTGATAATTGATAACATTGCTGGTTTATGCCCAGTGGTGCCAGCACTCTAAACCAGTAGCCAGCACTGCATGCGCCTGCAACATTTGCAGGCCCAACTCATACACAAGAATTGTTTATTTAAATAGGAGTATATGCACAAATGCAAGAATTTAGAAAAAAACAAAACAAAACTTTATGAGACCCAGTTATTGAAGAACAGTTGGGACCTGTGTGGACCAGGTGTGGACCTGTCTGTGATTCTGCCGTCCTCACATGCACACAAGCGTCTCAACATTTCAAAGCTGCTTAGAAAACCAGTCCTCCGCTCCCCATTACTGGCAACAAGAACATTTGCTGTGTGTGGGAATCTCAACAAC
This sequence comes from Seriola aureovittata, assembly GCF_021018895.1. NCBI lineage: Eukaryota > Metazoa > Chordata > Actinopteri > Carangiformes > Carangidae > Seriola > Seriola aureovittata. The sequence goes on along the minus strand of NC_079371.1, from coordinate 6,101,074 downwards.
AGGACCAGCAGGTTCCAGATGTGCTCTGCTGTGTCTCTGCAGCTGCATATGGTTGGTTATTATCTAGCTGTTCTGCCCAGTGTTTCCTGTCTTCTCAGCATCCATTTGCCATTCAGACATTCTAGTTCACACATGTTTGCCTTAGCAGATAATATCAATCCTTTGTTTAGGTAATTTATTTATTTATTTATTTAGCTAATGTTAATGGATTTTTCTAATGTCAACCCCTTAAAACAATCATGCTGTTTTTTTTTTTTTTAGGTCTGGCAGAGATGTCACTGTAATGAAACACACGATGCAGCCATAAGGGACGTGCCCTCAGTGATGTCCATTGCATTCTGTGCCAGTGTCTTTTAATATTAGGAGTTGCCACAGTCAGACATTTTCAAATCCTAAACACACAAGCTTAATTTTGATAATAAGCTATTGATTCGACCTCTTTGGAGTCGACTCTGTTAGGCCTCTCACATTGCTTTGAGACATAAAAACTGCAGATTGCAGATTCTCAGACTTATTTTATGCTTGACAAGTTCTCACAATGCTTTTGCTAAAAAGAGGTCAACAACATTTTTCATGCTTTTACCACCTCTGAGAAGGAGGTTATGTTTCTTTGGTCTTTCAGGGTTGTTGTTATTTAGCAGCATATCGAAAAAAACATATTTCAATGAAACTTTCAATGAAAATTGTTTTAACTAACTTAGAAAGTTAGGCCAGGGGACAAGAAACCGGTTAAAACAGTATCAACATTTTCACTGGTTTCTCTGATCTGTAGCAATTACTGGAACTAGCAATGTGATGCATGTGCTTTATGTGGCACAGATTTCAGCCCTAAACAATAAAGGACTTGAAGATCATGATATCATGACAAGATTCTGTCCAATATTAGGATAAGGATGGATAACTGTTAAACTGAAAACAACCTGGGGCAATAAAAAAAGAAAATTTTTTTCATTCAATTTACCACTGATACAATATAACCCAGTCAGTCTTGTTTACAGACCAGCCTGTTGGAAAAAACCAACAAGTCAGCTTAAAGGTTGTGTAACTGTCACACTGCTGGCGCCCCCTTCTCTCTTCTCATGGATGACAACACAACCTACTAACTGATGTGTGTTAAGTGAATCAGACAGCTGCATTACTCTGATTTTCTGGACACACATGACATGTTTTTGCATTGCCAGCAAACTGACAGTCATGTTGCACACAGGGAGACACATACACACTAGTACACACAGCACGAGCATACACAGACACATAGAGATACACACACAGAGCATACTCACACAAACATCTGTACATTAGCGAGAAGAAACACAGGCATCCAGGATAAATATGCACACGGTTTATACACAGATCTGTGCAGTCGATGCACACACACACACACACACACACACACACACAAACACACACACACACACACACACACACAGCTAAGAACAAACATGATACTACTCAAAAGAAGGACAAAGCAACAAAACACATAAATCCACAAACAAAAACGCCAGTTATCTGGCATCTGGCTTAGTCACCCATCTCCACAACATCTCGTAATGCTCATAATGTGGGATGAGACTAAACTCAATTAAGTGAGAAGTCCAACTACATTTTTCTGTCTGGTTCTCCCTCCACCTGAATCACGACATAAATGTCATTGCTGTTCCACCGCCAGCGCCGTGACTCACCATTTCTGCAGAAAGAAAACAAACATTAAACTCAGCATTTACCAACGAGCTCTCCTGGTTTTATTGGGCTGAAAAAGATGTGGAGAGCGGAGATCTGTTATGTGGAGATGTGGGAGTTCACTGATACGTTATACATTTGAGTGCTTCAGCTACACTGTAAACTACAAAAGCATTATTTTCCCATCAATATTTCATTGTTATGCAACGCCAACACACATCAGACGAATGAATAGTGTCCACAGAACATGTACAGGCTGGCATCCAGTTTACACATTGAACTGAGGTCGTAGCCAAAGTTTTGGTGTCTGGTCTTTTTTCTGAAGGTGCAGAGCTCTAAGAAATAGTTTGGACAGTAAACTGTGTAGACAGTGCAAATACACTGCTGTTATTTTTGCAATATAACCAAGTGAAAACATGAACATATTCTCCATCTTGTCCCTGTGGTCATTCAGTATATGAAGCTGAAGCTGAAGCTTTTACTTCATGGTTGTGGCATGAATTAGATTTAAAAAAAAAAAAAAAAAAAAAAAAAAATTAGATAAAGTGAGATGATCATTAGGATTCATCGTCTGAGTGCCAAGAATGTTTGTAGCAAATTTTATGGCAATCAATCAAACAGTTACTTGAGATATTTCACAAACTTACAGTGGCACCAGAGGAAAAGTCAGAAGCAGGGGAACTTTTCAGCTTCATCCTTTGGGGACCATGAATGTCTCTACGAAATATCATAACATTTCATCAATAGTTGTTGAGACATTTCAGTCTGGACCAAGTTGGTGGACCGACCGAACAATGTTACCATTCCTATGGAGTCATGTTGCTATGATATCACCACAAAATGAAGCTAGTGTATGTACACTGACTGTCGTTCCAAAAAATAACCATGAAACTGATTTTTTTTTTGTAAGCATTATTGTGTCACTAAACAAGAATCAGACGGATGATGAAACCTGCAGAAGCCTCCCAGGAGCCCGGACAGGTCCTTGAATCCACCTGAGCTTTTAGCATAAGTGTTTTGTAAGGTGTTGTCTGAATGTCACTTGGCCTCAGACGTGAAACCTCTCTGGGATGCTGGCATCAATCTGGAGGTATCACTCGTCCAGACAGCAGGGGAGAGGCTGCTTTATTGCTTCACCTTCATCTGTCATCATCCTCACATCACCTCAGAAGATGCAGTGACCTGGAAATGCTCCGGGGTGCTGCTTAAAATACTCCAACCCCGTTTAATTTAACTTGTGAGTCTCTGCTCATTTTTCTGTCATCTTTTTAGCATTCATTTTTCATTCATGTTACTTTTATTTTTACTCAGTTTCATTTCTGCTTAACTTTGTGCTCTCACTATTATTGCTCTCTCTGATCTTCGGTGCCTTTTCATCTCTCTTCTGTCTTCCATTCCAATTTTCTGCTCTTTCATTTGCTGTAGTTTTTCTGATATATCTGTGAAAAGGTTTGAGCTCCTGGAAGCTCTTTTGGGCAGTCATTCCCTCTGCACCTGAAACATGACTACATTGTTAACGCTTTGATCAGCTGATCGACCTGCACACTCAAAAAATACAAGTGCTACCAAGTGTTCCTCTTTCTTCGTTTATGTTTAGTTTGTCTTTTTTCTCTTTGTTTCCACTTTATTGATGACTGTACTGAAGACTCTCATGAAGTCAGATCCCATGTCAGATGCTATAAATGGCCATTAAATGTGTTTACAACCATTATTAGTAGTACCAGTTTAGTGGCCACAAACATTCCCCCATTCCCACAGTGGATTCAACTCCCCCCCACACATAAGGAAATTAAAGGAAATGATGCTGCATGGTCTGTGCATGAAGCATAATTCTTCTGCTGTTGTCGTACTTGTGCTAAGTGCAAACGTATGTTGATGTTTGTAAGTTCTCTCTTCAGTAGCCGTTGCTGCCTGATCACTGTTCACTTTGCGTGTGTTATAGTCCCATCAAAGGAAGACGTGCAATTCAATTCAGTGAACCAAAGCGTCAGTTTGTTCCGTTATCCAACTTGTACAATAAAAATCGAACAAGGAAGCGTAAACAGAGACAGCTCGTTTTCAAAGTAAAGGAAGCACGTTTTGAACAAACGTGCTGGCTGCAGGGGTCAATTTAAGGAGAGCTAAGCTAAATAAATAAACAAACTGTCTAAATAATGAGCATAATTCATAACTGTTATAGTTTTTTTCCGCTAGCCCACAGCTGATTGGGAATACATTTCCAATGAAGAATATAAATAAATAAATATAGATGGATGGAAATAAAGATGGACGTAGCCTCCGTGACATTATCCGTAGGTTTCTGAAGAGCAGTTTTGAATCTCGCAGTGGGCCATTCCGCCATCTTGCCATCTTACCTGACCCTGCCAGCTAATCTAAAAATGGGCAAAGAGGCCACTCCCTCAATTATGCAGAACTTTAAACCTTAACAAAATTTAAACGAGTTAGTTTGAAGGAGGAAATTAGCTGTAGACACCAAAACCGTTCTTTTTTAAACCCCTCCATTGTTTTCATGTGTAACTGGAAACAGCTGCAGCCTACAGCTGTGCCTTGCCCAGAGAACAGCTCCACTGATTATTCCTGTATGCCCTTCACTCAAGGGAGGCATACCAGTAGTTTCTCAGTGGGTGTTGGGGAGACTTCCCACACCCACTTTCTGTGGTATTGTGTGGAATCCATATTTTTTAATTTTTTTCCAGTAGATCTGAGGATTTGAGTCACAACCTTCCCGTCACAAACTGGCATCTGTACCCCTGAGGCCGCTGTCACTCGCTGTGAAATGACCCTCATATGTTGTTTAGGTTCGTCATCTGACTTGGACCATTGTACATCTGTGTAAATGGCATCAGATTGGTCCCTGCTGATGTGGATCCGATGGAGCCAGATGGCTTTGTGGTTCAGTGAGTGTGGATGCTCCGATGTGCCTTTGTACAGTGTGTTGAGGCAGAGAGCGGCAGGACAAACAGAAGGATGTTGATTCAAAACAAGAAAACAGCTACAATATTGATTGAAGACAGCTGCACGTATGAGTGTGATCAAACTTCACGTGTACTTAGCTTTAATAAATCAATCAATTCACTTTACTTTAAACTTCAAAAGGCCATTATATTCAAAGATTAAATAAGAGAAACATAAAAAGAGACAGAACATATTAACAACTATATATTTTCTATAATCAATCTTTCCAAGTGTTAACATTTAGCTGCAACCATCGCTGTGTCTAAGTGCAGCCTCACACAGCTGTTAACGTCACCGTAGCCTCTTTCAGACATGTATCTCTTTATGTTAATCTAATCTGGGAATTGAGCATGTTATTCTCACGACGGCAATGTTACAAGGCCAGACGCAGTTTCTGTATCACTGTCAACACAACACGAGCCTGAACTGAAGGTGAAACATATAGAGAGGAATGCACATGTTGTACTGTCTTCGAAGATCAGTATTTTCCTCTCACAGTGTGATCAGAGCAGAGAGGTTAAAAAAAAAATAAAAATACGATCGTTGTAATTACAGACCAGCATGCCCGCTCTATACATTTCATGCCAAATGTTGAACCAAGTGATATTCAGCAAAAAACTTTATGCAGCATGTGAGCATATTAAGTATTAAACAATATATAAAACAAAAAGATAAGATATTTAAATTATGAAGCTGCTGTGAAAATGTATCAGTGGAACCACTGTGAGAAGCAGAGACGAGATTAGTAAGGATTCAGTGGTGAAATAAGTTTTAAAAATCCATCAGCGAAAACAAAAAATGTTTTTCTTACATTAACATAAATACATTTTTCTGTAAACGTCCTGTCGAATCTGAATCAATCCATCCATTAGCTATCCCACCTGCCCTCTGAGGGTCACAGGGTCAGGCTGGACCCAATCCCAGCTCACATTGGACAAGAGGTGAGTACACCCAGGACAGGTTGCCAGTTTATCACAGGGCTGACATATAGAGATAATAAATATGGGCTATTTATAGGCACCAATTAAGCTAACCTGCATGTGTTTGGATTGTGGGAGGAAGCCGGAGCACCTGAGGGGGAGCCCACGCAGGCACGAGGAGAACATGTAAACTCCATACACAAAGGTCCCAACAGGTTTGAACCCAGAACCTTCTTGCTGTGAGGCGACGGTGCTAATGTTAAAGTTACCTGTGTCTGAATGACAAAAAGCCATCACTTTAACAGACAGATGAAGCCAGTAATGTTACATACTCCATGCCTGAAAAGGGCTTTTGTCTAATAGATTATCTGAAGAATAATTGGTAATAAAATTGTTTCTTAGACATACTATTAAAACCTGAGTGACTGAAATGTTTGTTTTCCCACCAAGAACCATCAGAGCAAACCTCAGGTCTAATCATTAACCCTAAAGTCAAATCAATCAGACATAGAAACTCTGTGATTTGTAGCCACGTTTGTTTTCCACCTCTCTTTGTTCTTCCACTCAGGCTGTAATGGTGTATGGTATCCTTGGTGACAGATCAGTGCAGTTATGTCAGTGTATTCTCTGAGCCCTGAAGGCCAGTGTCATGGAAAGTGTCCCCAGGCCCAATCAATACACACCCCTATCAGTGATAAACATTGATCCTGGCCCAGAGGATTAGAAAATGGTGTGAATGTGACAGAGAACAAAGGGTTGATGATTCTGTTATTTGTTAATCTACACATCCTTCCATCCATCAGTCTATCCATCGATCGTGCATTAATCCATGCGTGATGAAATCCGATCGATAAAGACAGATGACTGATCAAAAGCTCTGCTCTTCACATTTGACCTTAGCTGAGTTCATTTATGTAACACTCAGTAATATTGTTTTTATTTTCACCCTTCCCCACCTTACTCCCGGTTACATCATGATGTTATTACCTCTATTCTTCGCCGTCAGTCATTTTGAAATAGAAGATGAGCCCTTTTTTTGACAGTGGCTGTCTTATTTAAAAACTCTGATGATTTAGAATCTCTGTGAGTGACGTGAATCCAGTTTCAGTCTCATTTAAACACCCAGTGTTACCTGCAGTCACCGCTCAGGTCAGCTGATAAAACACGCCCGGGTGGGAACGACAATTATTACTCAGCCTACATGTGTGTTTAAAAAAGATGTACCGTACAATGAGTGTGAGATAATAAACATATGAGTGTGTATATCCAAATATGGCAAAGACGAAGAAGTCCACTTAGCCACTAAATTGAAATTAAAATTAATTAAAAAAAACATGAGTGTAGAATTTCTATATGTATGTTGTTTTAATAAACTTAAATAAATACAAATTAAATATATATCGATAACATATGGTTGCAACCGTACAAAAACTCATCATACAGATTCTTTAAATATACATTTTACTGTGGGTATTTCATATGCTATAAATGTAGCTATATCTTCATATGTCCAGATGTGCATATATGATGATAACATATTCATTCTTGATACAAGGACATATTTGTCATATATTACATTTCAGTGTGGAAACTGCCAAAAACACCAGAAGAAGAAGAATTTGTACATGTTAACAGTTAGCGTTGGCTTACAACTATCCATAACCTCACACAAACAAATGTATTTACAGAAGTGTTACCCTCTCACGTCGCTCCCTCACCCACACAGACGGTTCAGTGGTTGAGATGATCAGGGATCAGATAAACACTACAGCAGCTCTGTGTTCCTTGTATTTGATTGTATGTGTAGCAATCCCTGGAGCTGTTTTCTGTGCTTGCTTTAATGAGACAGAGATCACAGGGACAGCGGAGACACACCACGGATGTCTTATGAAAATAACAGAAGAGGACAGAGTGCACGTGCTTCTTGGCATGTGCATTAACACCTTCTCAAAATCTGGCCTGAACGCATGACAAATGCATCTTAGCTATATTTACACTTTTTTGAGAGAAAGGTAGCCCAAGATACATTGGAGTGTAAATTAAGACAGGCCTGGTTTGAGTCTCTGATTTGGGCAGGAGTCACCACAGCAGAGAGTGATAGGCTGAGACACCTGTCAGTCATAGAAACATTACCTCTAACTGCAATGTGGCCTGACCTGACATCAACTCATACACACGACCACCAACGTAACATCGTCCTCAATCACAAAGAGGAGATTTTGTACTGAAAAGACGACAGCTTGGAAAAAAAAAAGGCTTGATTTGAGTAATTCTGGTTGGAGTGGGTTTTGGCACAGCATGAAGATGGGCTGATTCTGATTCTCTCTTACACAGACCTCACTGTAAGAGTACGGAGAGGAGGAATGATTAATGCAGATGAAAGTGCTCATTATGTACATGCAGGTGGGTGCGTTGTATGGAGCCAAGTCAAAATTAAAGTTTCCAACCTCATCGCAGACAGGGCTCATTAGGAAGTATAGACACTGGCTGAAACTGATTGTGAAAGTTCATCCTAAAATCTGAATGAAAATCATGTTTTAAACACTTTTTTATATTTAATTATTGAATTATTCAGTTTTTAATCACTTTGACGGACTCTGGTGCACAATGAGCATCATATTTGCATTCAACTCATTTTCTCTTCACTTCCAGATCATAAGAGGAGACATGTTTAGGCTGTGGTGAACTGTAATCAGGTTTTTTTACTCCAGGTGAAAATCAATTAAAACTCAATCAGGTGCTATTCAAAATCTTGTTTTTTTTTTGTTTTTTTTTTACACTGAAAATCTGTGAAAACTGAAAATAATTATCTTTAGACTAAATTTGGGAACATGGTGAACTCCAATATGAAATTTCATCACAACAGATAATAGAACCTGATAATAGAACAAAACATTATCTGACAGCTTGTTCCATTAATAAACACATGAATCAGAACAGATTGTATAAACTACTTCTTTGTCAGTGCATTCTTATTTTTCAACTCTGATGCCCACTAAGATTTAAATAGTGTAGGCTGTGTGTGCTACAACTGTAAAGTCTCTATAAGGAGTTTATTTTTCTTCTGCATGTTGAGGGTATTAGATACAGTGTTTGTGCACATCCAGTTTATTTTCATAAAGCTTTTTCTGCATTCTACCAGAAAGGTTTTTTATGTTTTCATAGAGCAACACACACCAAAAAACACTGACCAATGACTTCACTGGCTCAATTGTTTTGATCATCTGCATTTTATTTATCTGTGAAAGCACTTTTTTTTTTTGTTGCATAAAATGAATTCCTCACTGTAGTATTTATTTGGCAAAGTAAGAATTTGATTATAAAAGCAACATAAAACATTGTCACATGCCACATTAAAGCACATCTTTTAAACAGTGACCTTCAGTGGCACCTTACACACTTTGAGAGTAATCTGCTGTTGCCATAAAAGTGAAAGGATGACATGTGGGTTGTCAGCCGTGTTGGAGGGCTGAAGGGACGAGATGGGAACATTACATTGAAGTCAAGGAAGGTCACTGTGTGATGCTCTCTCTCCTCTCACACTATCTGGACTGTCTACGTCGTTCTACCAGGCCCTTCCAACTTCTTCTGCCGGACCGGACCCCGGTGCACCTCCTCAGCGCCTGTTCGAAAAGCCCTCGGTGAGAGGCGGTACCGCTGACGCTACGACCGAGTCCTGAAGGATAGTGAAAACCATCTGGGATTAGCCTCCAGCCAGTGAAAAAAGATGATTGCTTTCATCAGGGGTGTGGAGAAGCAAACCGCAGCTGCCAGGGATCCCCTCCTCGGGCCTGCTAGCAACGACGCAAGACTGGGAGCTGAAAGACGACCTCAGGAAGCAACTAGAGGTGCCCAGAAACTGCTGCCACACCAGCACTAAGTGCTGATTGCAGAAGTCTGCCAGCAGATGATTCTCTTTGAACTCACGCTTCCCTGGAAGAGGGAAAAGTTGGCTGAGCTGGTGGAGCACCCCGGCTGGGTCACCTGGGTACGGGGCGTCTGATGTTTAAAGACCTAAAACACTGGATGACCCCAGGAAACATTAGGTGAAGTGTCAGTCTGGGCCATGAGGGCACATAATCGGGGAATATCCATAGTTTACAATCTATTAAGAATACTGTAGTTCATTTCAGCAATGAACACAGAAGTGTATGCAGAAGTCTAACTGATTCTTTGGTTGGAGTTGTATATATAGCCAGGTGGTAAATTTACTTTCCACTTAATTTTCCACTTGAATACTTTTAATGTCAAAGTAAAGTTTTTATTTTGTGTTTTTGGTTAATAGCCAAGGCCAGCTGCAGTATTTTGTTTTCATTGCCCTTTCTTTTAAATAATTTTTTGTAAAGCGCTATAGCAAACTGTGAAAGCAGATTTACAGCATTTCTAATGTTGTCTCCACTCCATTCATATACGTAATAATGTATACATTAAGTAAATATTATACAGGTATAGTGTAGGCATAGAAAAATATTAACTTTATAAAAGTTTCCAAAATAGTTTCCAAAAAATTTCTGAAGAGAAGAGTTGACAATGAAAGATGAAAGAACAAGAAGAGGCAGTGAGTCCTTTAACATTTCTCATTCCAAATTACACACATGTAAAATGTTAACTCAAGTGCTTTGAATGCCTGCAGTTGTCCTTTCAATACACTGATACCCACAGACTTATCTACTGATTGTTCAGGATTTATTATTCCATTCACACTGACCGTCTCTGCCCCCAGAATTCAACTGTGTAACTCCGAGAATCTAATGAGCCTTCACCAGATTCAAGCTCCAGAGAACTAAACACCTTATTAATTAAGATGAAAAAAGGAGGAATCTGCATGTTAATCTTTGGATACTCTAACCCATGATTTACCATTGCTGCTCTGTGAGCAATGGAAATGTCGGCTGTGTGGTCTGATTGCCAAGCAAGATGTTTAAATCTCTAATCATGACTAAGGCAATAGCTGTTAAATTAAGCCGATGGACTAATTTCACCCATGGTGAGTCCGTTCTGAGCTGGAGGAAGATATTAAAGTCAGATTCAATTAAAAAAACAAAACTTGGATGGAAGTGTCTGGAAAATTTCGTTGCAGGCAACAGGATTATTTATTTCCTGTAAATCAGACAGTAGGAGAGTTTTGTGTGTGTGTGTCTTTTGCAAATTTTCGAGGCTAAAAAAGTAGTGTGTGTAATGTAGTCATACGTTTAACACATATAGAGTCCTATCGATAAAATTAATCTGCAATAAAATTAACACAGTTTAAATGGAGATGATTCATTATCCTGTTGTTATTGTCCAATGAAAAAAATTATACATAAACAATTCTAAGAACGTTTCTACTTTCAGATCAGTTCAATGATTAAATGCCTGAGAAAATCCTCTAATACTCCATTCAGACAGACAGACAGGGTGACATGGGTGACGCCTGCGCCGGGTGAACATGTTCTGATGTGATGCATCTCAAATGTGTGGACTCTACTCTCTGCTCATTGACCTATCACATACGTGGCGCGGCACTACAGACTGGAGTCTCCTGTAACAGTGAGGGGAAGTGTGACAGCTGTTTCACAGGAAGACGTGCGCTGAACAGACCTGTAGTCATGCACATGTCTGTTGTCTGAGAGGAGAATAAGACTCTTTAGATACTGTCAAATATTCACTCCGACACTGACACAGTATCACAGCCGCTGCCGGGCTGCTCCTCAAAACAGATCGAGATTATAGTATCTCGTGTTGATTCTCAATACAGCCAACACTTAAAATACAGGCTCAGATTTTCTCAAGTCTTTAAACAATATTCACGTGTCAAAAATGATGGATCATAGTAATCATCCCTCTTGTCCATACTGGCTGCTCTGACAACAACCCTGTGTGAAAACCCCCATCTCTGTCATTCATATGACTGGGACCTTTGGGTTGGCATGGTGGGGGTACAGAGACAACAACAACAACAACAACAACAACAACAAAAACAACCTGAACCTCGTTCAACTATTGCTGTAACGAAATGCAACACCATCCTGCGAGGCGCTGCGTCGGTCAATCAAAAAAGTGCAGCTATTTTGAATCTTAGATTGCCATGTTTCTACTGTTTACCTCAAGATCGTCACAACAAAAGATAAAATGACTGTAATGACGCGCCACAATTTTAAAATCAATTCTATCATGATATAATAAACTACTTTGAAGTGTCTGCTAAGCCTTTGAAGCCAGAGATCTTCATTATAAAGCTTTGAAGGAACGCCGATGAGTCCTTCTTTGTCCGAGGCAGTTGCAGAAATATGCGTTACAGACTTCCTCCGGCTGAGATGGCTGAACTTCTTGACCTGCTGCACACATGAGCGGGATAGAATAATTTCATCAAACAGCTCTGTTCGTCTTTCCAAATGTTAATGGACCTGATAGATCAAATTCTGATAATATAAAGAGTCATTTTGTGGTGTTTGTGTGGGTGCAGTGCTGTTCTTGTGGGGCCAAGCATGGTCACAGAACCTGGTAAATCTTTCAGACTTTCATTATGTCCCAGTTGTGTAGGTAGTTGGCAACATTTTATGGCAGCATTGATCGAACCAAAGCAATGGACACAATTTGGCATTTACTACATACTGTACGGCTTTGATGCAAAAACAAAATTTCTCCTTTCATTTCCAGTTTCTTCTTCCTCTCCCTTTCTTTCCATGTTATCCTCCTCTCTCTTCATCTTTCTTCTCCTCCTCTGCTCCCTCTTTGTGTGCACTGAGCGCTCCGATCATCTGTAGAGCTTCGATAACATTCCTTCGTTTCTTGGCCTGGATGAAGTGATTTGAACCCCTGTGACCTCTAAACACACACACACACACACACACACACGCAGCAGAAGAAGATGCCAGGCTTCTGCTGCAGTGAGATAGTCCTCAGTGTTTAACTGTCAGCCTCTGATGGATGACAGCTCACATGTAAATTGGAGCATTGCACCAGAAAAGGTCAAATGCCAAGGCGTCATTGTAAACAGTGGCTAAATTGTCAGTTACTTACATCCTGACGTAACAAAGCTTTTGTGTGCGTGGTGTTATCGTCTGACTAATCACATGTGCTTTGGTTTCCAGTTTCAACCAGCTAGTGTGTGGGTTAACTGGTGCTTGAGAAGAAAAACTGGACCAGTGAATTTATTAATATCTGGGAAGTGAATATTTATGCCTTTATTTCACTTTGGGCTCAAGATTCTGTATTATCATTCAACTACAACTCAGTCCTTACTTTTGGCTTGGGTTTGAATCCAGCCTGTTTCATGTCATCCCGTCTCTTTCCCCCAACAGCCTCTCTCTCTCACTTTCCCTATTGAAATAAAGGCAAAAATGCCCAAAAAATAACTTATATAATGAAATCAATTGGTTCAAGATTTTTCAAAACATCAAAACCCTTGAAAGGAAATTAGAAACTGTTTAAGTGAGGCAGGTATAGTAGCATATTAGATAAATGCTCATTTTCAAACAGTCCTGGTTATTGAGTGAAGGGTGTTAAGAAAAAGTTCAGTTTAAGCAGGTACAACCTTTAAAGAAACAACTACAGAGAAAGAACAAGAGCGCTGAAATCATTTGACATCAGGCGAAACACAGAGCATGAGTCCAAAAGCAGATCACAGAATCTCAGACACTGAAGCCACGAGGGATTCTCTCACTTTCTTCTCAAATGTTTGAACCTTAAGTGTACGACTGACTGATGAGGCTGCAGCCTCTGACTGAGGAAGAGAAGAGACGGCGGCTTTGTGAAATCTGCTTCTTGCGTCTCGCCCTCTGTCTTATTAACCTGTGGCTTTCTGCGCCTTCTCCACAAAGAACGACTCATCTTGACTCCCAGAAGATGGGATAAACCCTCTAATCTTCCAGCTTCCTCCCTCCACCTCTCACACCTCTCTGTCTCACATTTATTAAGATTTGTGCAATTTAAACAGCCCATGCAGATCCAATTCAAAGTCTAGTGAGTGCAGTCATAGTGACGGGACCTTATATAGGCCTAAACAACAACCACTCAACCACACAAAATATTCAGTCCTCTTCGTTTTTTTACTTTGTGTATTGTAGCAAGTTAGTTGTGTTCACAATTTTGTTGTGCTCTACACTTAAACTGTTTTTCTCATAAGCACCACTGGCAGCAATACAGATCTGCTTCCATCGGCTATTCAAATCTGAATTTGGACATTTTCTGCCTTTGTTCCTCACAGATTTTCTGATCCTCTGTCACGAAGTCTCTCTCTCTCTCTCTCTCTCTCTCTGGTTCTGGGATTTGGTCTGAAGCCACTCCAGCTTTATCTTGGCTTCATATTGTCATTTTAATCTTCATCCCAGTCTTAGATCGCGTGTGATTCAGAGCAGGTTTTTCCTCACAAACCTCTCCGGTGCCTTTGTTCCTGCTGCATGTGGCATCACCACAGTGTGACGCAGCTTCACCCTGCTTCTCCATATGGACAGTGTCAGGTGCCAGGTGATGAGAGGTACGTGACATCCCTCACACAGAGCGCCTGGCATTCAGCTTTTTATTCATCCTCTCAGTCCTTTTAGTGTCATCTGGCTTCCTCTTGTCTTTTAGTTATTAGTAGTTTCTGTTACGATGTTTCTACAAAGGCCTGAGTGATGGGACTGTTTATCTCTTGTGCATGTAACTGGAAAGGGGCATGTGAATAAAACTGATTAAGAAAACTGTTGTTTTAGGATTGTATCCAAAGACATGTTTCATTTACACCACCAATAATCGAGGGCTAATGTAGTTGCAACAGTATACTGATATTGTGTAATAATGTGTGTCACAACCAAGCCCAGAGATTAAAATATTAGGTTGTAAAAGTGAGCAGCCAACAGACAATAGATAATACCTGAGACCATCACATACAGACAAAAATAATAAATAGATAAATAAAGAAATGGACAACATAATATGCAGCTCAAACATCCCAGATGGAGATGCAACAACTTCCAAAATTGAAGGCTTCACGCTCTTCAGCCAGCCATGGTTTACGCTAAGCTAGCATGTAGCTAGTTTTCAAACACCGTGAATGTGCTAACAAAGTCTGTCAGGCATGTGTAGCTTACTGTAAAGTTTCCAGTTCCATACTGACTTATTTTTTGGTTTGAAACACAAAGTTTAGGACTTGGTCTTTGGGGCGTCATAGCCATGATGTGAGACTTAATTGTGACTGTCTCTCCCTTCTCTCAGACATTATTAACAGGTGTTATCTCTCCCAGAAACAATGATGGACCTAATTAAACTCTAAAGCAAAGTTAAGGCAGAGATAAAGAGGAAACCCAGCAGAGAGGAGATAAAGTTGTGCCACTTGGAGAGAGTTGTGTATTGAAGTAATACATTGCACTGTGGTTGCAAGTTATCACCCAGCCACCCCACTGGGTGTGATAAATACCCATAAACCCCTTCTGTCAATCTCTTGGAGAGGAATGGGAAGCATGAAGAACTTAACTGTCTCTTTGTGAGGATTTGGACAAATAAGGACATTGTTGCGGGGCACTGGGAAGTTGGTAAACTTGACAAAAAAAAATGCACTGGAATTTGATATTAAGAAAAGACAAGAGCAACTGAGAGGAAGAGGAGAAAGGAGGATTGATCATATTAGGAGATGAAAAGAGAATGATAGATACAAGAAGGTGGACAGAGGGGAGGAAAGGAACAAGTTGGACAAGTGAAGACAGATGCCATCAGTCAGTCAGGTCAAACAGTTTATGACAGTGAAACCTACAAAGCTAACGTTTATAGACTTCTTTATGTTGAGGAGTAAATGTCAGCCAGCTGTCTCATGGAGCTGTCAGAGGAATGGCATCTGTCTTTTTTCATTTCTGTCTCTGTCTCTTCTAAAAGGCATCAAACTCTACCAGTGTTGACGCTGGTCAAATACATGTATGTATGTCTAGTCACCAACCCTGTCTCCTAAGTTTTATATACTACTGATGTTTTTAATCCATCAAGAAGTTATATATATTTGGTAAACAGATCCTTATAGATAGAGGGAAGATAATAGTGTGGTGCCAATGAACAAGCAGGTGTGGTAGAAAAGTCCTAAAAACAACTGTTAAGTCATAGACACTAATTCCAAAATGATTTGTTTATATGTTCCAAAGGCTAATTTATAGGAATAATTCTGCCAACAGCAGATTCTTCTGTAGCTAAATGTGGGACAGAAAGAATCTTCTCAGCCAAGTAAATATCTATATATGCTCGTCATTTAATTGTATAAATCTTTCAAACAGGCTTCTGATTTCCTAAAAATGTCCTCATTGGTGATTATGTTGAACCATGTGATCAGAGCTGATACTGACGCACAGACCAGTGGCAGTATAACAAGACCCGGTTAGATGGACTTTAATGTGGACCTGGTCTGACTCTGGTCCTGGGTTTGGGACGGGTTTTCAAGTTTGACCAAGAAATGGAAAGCGAGGAAACCAGATCTGAGGATTTCATCAGACTACAATCACTTTGCATTCATACGTTTACTGAAACTCTCCATTGAAGCACATGCTGCATCATCAATTTCATTAACATATTATGTATTTGATTCAACGAGTTCATCCATCTAACGTAAGTACTTCCTTACTAACTGTTTCTACCTATTTACTTATATTTCCTGTGTATGTGTGCTCATTCTCTGCCTCATTATTACAAGCAGATATGGATCTGATAACTTGATCCCACCACTACTTCTCAATACATGTACACACAAATAAAACCCCCAACCATCTTAAGAGAAAGAAAAGTGATGCTACTTAAATATCAAGACAAGAAGCTCACCAGTTTACCTGCCACCTCTTCCTCCTCCTCGCCTTCAAATAATAAAATTTACCTGTCAAAACATTTACCTCGTGGAAGACTCCGACCATGTGGAGTCTTCTATTTTAGTCAGACAGACGACATGTTTCCAGCTAGGTGTGTCTATCACATATTCAGATTTCAAATGACTCCCCCGGCACAGACGCCCTCTACCCCTCTCCTCCTCTTTTGAGTAGGACAAACCTCAGCAGGGAGAGGAAGGGGTAATGAGGTGTAACAGGGTTCATTTTGTGAAACAAGTGAGCAGCATGAAACTCTTCATGATGTTTTCAGATGACAAGCAGCAAAGAAATTGCTAGAAGATTGACATGACCTGTTGTTATCATTAGTCTGCAGGACTGCCTCGCAGGAAATATGAGCATCCTTTGATTTATCCACTGAGGACAAATCCTTCAAGCTTTTGATGCTTATTGAACTTTAACCAAGAACAGCTGAACATCCTCACTATCCTCACTGTTCTCATCCCTCAGAGTGTTACTCCGTTTGAAGTCACACTCGCTCACAGTGCAGGGCTCCCCATGTTAATGGTTATTTTACAGTAGTAACACGGTGTCATTACTAGAAATCGACCCAGTGAAGCAACAAAAACAAGCTGTCAGGCCATCAGACAAAATCACAGTTTGAATCACTAGCGTAGAAGTGACAGGAGATATACTAGTTTATATTATATTTGTAGCGTTGCTGCAATGTTCTGTTATCTTTACTCTGTTAATTACAACTGATAGAACTGACAACTGGAGCAATGAAATTGACTGATGTTTTTTGATGCAACTGATGCATCCGTAGGGTTATAAGTCAAATCAAATATATTTATTCAGAACCAAAGTGGTGATTCATTCATTTCATTTTAAGCCACATTATGTGATAAACAATTTTAATTATTAATAAAACAGTGTCTTTCAAGAGGCAATAATTGTGGTAAGCAGGTAATTGCAGCTATAATTATAACTGCGATAGTGGTGTAAAATGTCCTAAATAGAAGCTCTGGATGGGATTAAAGTCACTGAGATCATTGCCAGAAAATCTAAAACCATCCCACGTCTCCATAAGAGTTTTACATTCATTCAGTTGAAATATTTCATTAGCTTTAGGCACCGGAAGGCCATGAGGATAGAGTCTCTCAACAGACTGTCAATATATTGTAACAAATGTGCTTTGGCCATGTGCCTCTTGAGAAGAGCTAACTGTGTAATTAACCTGATAATGAATAAATTAACACGGTTCTGGTCGCAATCGATTGGTATTATGGAAAACCATAGAAAAATCAAGTCTAGTTTTGACCCTAATTATACTTTAATCACAGCGAAGAATGCTTTAAGTGGCACAACTGATTTGTGTCTTTGACCCACCACATTGCTCGGTTGATTGGAAACAGTCTTTGCTGTCAGGGCAGTTTGTAACAAGTGCTGTATATCATTCAGCTGCAGTTAGTCAGTGGATCTTCTCTGACAGTGTACATTATGGGTCTAAATGAGACATTTTTGGCTAAAATGGTGTGAGTGAGATAACTGCTAATTCAGTTTTTAAATCTAAATTTCTCATCAATTTCTCTCTTTATATGTTTCTCCACTCTGTCTGACAGTGCGACTTACGCAGTATGTTGGTCATTAGTTTGTTCAAACTCATTGAGGATATGGACTGTTGGGGTGGGTGGGGGGTTTGGACAATGTTTGGAGGAACAACGTGGGTTTATAGCAGAGTGGAAGAAATAAATGAAAAGGCTTATCTGTCATTGACTTTGGAGTTGAAATAATCTGACAACTAATATTTTATGTACATGTTTAATAGGTCCTCATATTCACTGTAAGGGCATCAGACAGTGTAATATAATACAGTAGACTGTATGTAGAGGTATAGAAGAGCACATTCACTTTCTGTTTGCCTTCAGGCAGAATGGCACATCTGCAAACAGCTGCACTGATGTGTGTCAGTTCTGAGCTGCAGCTTTTGGAGGTGACTTGCTGTAGGTGAAAGTGTTGTTCATGTGAAATAATCACCTGTCAGAGTTGATGCTGTGGCCTGTCTGTTGTTTTCGGCTGTGTGAAAAGAGATTGACAGGTAATGCTGGATTAAGCATTTGTGCACACCTGTGAAGTGATACGAAAGGTAATCACCACTTCAGTGTCATGAAGATAAAAAAAAAAACTCATCTGATGTGTCTGAATGTTTTTGTTTCATTCAATGTTTGTTTCTCATTTTTTCTGACTCTCACTCCACTCATTTGTCCTTTATTCCCAATTTCAACTAATGTTTTATAAAAAGCAAAAATACATTTATGATTTTAATTGTTTTAAATCTAAAACTAATGACTTATCAAATACAGATTAAAGTCCGAACTGGCAGGGCAGATGTCTAATATACAGGCAGTCTTCTTTGTTTATTCGGTTTATTTCGAAGGCTTTCCTGTTTAGCTTGTGGGTCGCAGCATACAAAAAAATAAAAAATGTAAATTGCTTGAGATAAATCAAGGAAATGCCTTTGAGCCTGCCTGACTACAGCCAAAGTCTTTGTGCAGCAAGTTTCAGTGTTGGTGTATGATCAATGAGACTGTGACGTTGTAAACTTGAGTTTGTGCTTTATGAGGGAAGAGGAATGAGGAAACAGGGAGGACTTGTTGAAATGAATCACTAAACTGCAGCGTTTGTCCAGGCTCTGTATGACAGCATGATGACAAGTTCCTCCCAAAACTGTTTCAAATTACTGTTGCAAAATAAATCACTTTCACAATGCGACAACAATATGCTGAAGGTTTGATTGGGAAACATAATCGCTCGGTGGATAACATGCAGGGACAATCTTTTGAGGCAGTGAAGTGATACATTTATTAACGTCAGCCGATCCACAAGGAGGCGGTTGGGATGGATGGCAGATATACGAAGCTCACGACTGTCACACCAGAGACCGGGGTTCACTTCCGACGACACAAACACTGTTGAAATTATGTTTTGTTTGGAGAGAAGCTAAAGCTAAAGTTGTGTTAAAGGTTCCTCTGCAGCAAAAGAATATTCGATGAGGCAGGAGAACAAACTTCAATAAATCTTCTGAAAGATTCTTTTACAAATCTTTCGGTTTGATTTACACGAACAAATGCTCCTTAAAACCAGAGATAAACCTAAGTAAGAGATAAATATAGTGAACGGATGGAGCCATGGAGGAAAACCCTGCCTTTTGCACTTTGCCTCCATCTGGTTGGAAATAAATCTTCTGGGATCTAAAAGACATTGAAACCTGATTTTGGCGAGCAGCTCCTCTTGTGGTTGGAGCCAGATTTTAGCAGCAGTTGAAGTGCGCAGTAAAAAAGTGGCAGATTTACAGCGGCAGTGTGCCAGTTAGTGCTGTGTGACTGACTGCAACATTTGTCTTCATGGATCTGTGCACTAAACATAATCCCTGCATAATTAAGTCTTTATTAAATCATACATCTCTCTGCACAGCCACATACCTGGCTACACCACAAAGAAAAACTACACTTTAAAACTCTGACAGCAGTAAAGCAGGAAAACAACACTTAGCCTCACTACGGTTTTTCATTATTTATCCAAATTAGTGTGTTCACACATTTTACTATTGAAGCCATCTGGGTAAAGCACCCTAATTTACACAACAATTATTTTTTCCATCTGTGTTAAATTGTCCAACACCTCAACCAACCTGTAAATCCACAATCTGTCACTGTCACTTTTTTCTTTTATGTGTTGCTATGTAACCTAAAACACCTAAAAGCTCTACAACATAAATCTGCAATCTGAAAGTTGACAATAAAAAAGGTTTGATGTGCTGTTTTGAAAAAGGCACCAATTATTCCTTTACTTCCTTTGGCTGAGATGAAATGTTCAAAAGAGCATTACCTGTCACAACATGAAGCTTTTAAAAAGGGGCATTACAGGGACTGAAAGGCAAAACATGCTTCACTGTGTTTTTAATTTCTGCTTTTTATTACAGTTGATGTGTTTCTCTGCTGGAAAATGGTAGAATTACCCTTTCAGCCAAAGAGTGAGTTGCTGCCTCAAGGGAGGGAGTGTGAGTCTCAGATTCATGTCCATGAGTGAAGGTAAAGGGTGGCTGTGAGACAGGCAGGTGGATTGATGCGGCAGTGGTGGTGATGCGAGCGGTGTACTGGACTAAAGGTCTACAATCCATCTATCTCATACAAGTGCGAATACAAGTACATACACATACAAGTGACCACACTGTGACCACAAAATAGTATGTCGGAAAACTCACCATTATGTGGAAGACCCACTGAATGTAATGTGATTCAAAGGGAAGTTTGGTCCTCCTCTTTTCTGGGGCGCATGAGTGAACTACCTTTCAGAGCATCATGGGATAGCAGGCAACAAGAAACTGAAAAGTTTAAAACCTGTAATCTCTTTTAGCTCTGGTTTTGGTCTCCACCAACTCCTGAGGGAAATATCTGGCTGCTAAAGCCTCCTCTATGTTCATGTGTCTAACTGTGTCTGCCAGCTGTCTGCTGTTTGCAGGTAGAGGACAGTGGGTTTTAAGAGACTTTCTGCTGCTTTATGAGAGCACTGACTATCAACCAGGACAATAAAGTTGTGGGCCGGACAGATAAACACTGAGCTTAAACTCAGTACGAAGCTACGAAAGAGGAGCTGCTGCAAATTCAGGCGGTAATTCTCTGTAGGTGAAGTCATTTGAAGTCATTTGATATGATTGTTGTCATTGCTGTTATCAAAATATCCACTTTAACTTTGTGCGAATACGAGTTAAAAGTGCTGTAAGACCCACAGTAAAACTGACCAAAAACAACTGATGCAGGAAATTTAGTCTCAGTTTAGTTGCAGATCCTGAAATCCCTCCTTTGTAAGTGCTACTTAACACATTGTGTAAATTGTACAGAAAAGGAAGAGAGAGAGGTGGTTGCTTATTTACTTAAACTTTACTTCTCACTTGCTTGAAACACCTACAGTGTGTGTTCATAGTTAGGGACAGGCTGATGAACAGAACCGCTGCTCCTTCATATACAGTTGAGATGGTTTGGGCAGGATGCATCGAGGATGTCTCCATATGGACGTATTCCCATCACGTCCAACTGGAATGAGACCTGGACCCAGACTCCGAACATGCTGGAGGGATTATGAATTTCATCTGACCTGGTAAAGTCTTGGGATGACTCATGAAGACCTTGAGGACATAGACAGGGAGAAAGATGTCTGCTCAGTCTGCAAACCGCCACAAACCTGTGCCCAGAGAAACAGCGGTGAAGAGATGGATGGATGATGCACTTTGCGGTAGAAGTGGAAACATTTCACAATATCCCACCTACTGAACAAGACAGGATTTATAGCCTCCCTTCTCTGACTATAGATGTAGAACTAACATGCTCTCCACACTTATTCAGGAGAGGACAAGTACGCAGAGAAGCTCCAGCCCCTCAGGCAGATTATCCCTTGTCTTTATCTGTATTAAAATATATATAAATATATATAAAACATTATATATTGTAAGTACTCGATGTGTCTGTTTCTTCAGCCGAGCACTGCAAAGTATGAAATTACAAAAAAAACCTCCCTGCTCATTCTGCTGAAAAAACACAACCTGCTCGCCAAACCGCAGCACCTCATCGACCGTCCAGACCCAAACCTCCCTGTGCAGGTGGAATCTGATCTGTGCAGAAGATCAATCTTCCCCCGGTCTTTCTCTGCCTGGTGTTTTTGGCCGTGAGGTGCAGCATGGGCAGAGGAAATGTGCTGTATAATGAGAAGAACTGGAGCAGAGCAATTGAATAAAGTAGTGTGGCCAGAGGAAGGAAGTCTCCCTGTCTATAAAACCACCTCAGATTGCAGAGGAGGTGGACTGTGAATGTTGATGGAAATTTATCTCTTTTGTCCACAGGACGCCAGAACACCAGGTCAGTCTGTGTTCAGCTCCTTTTGAATAAACTCGTGTGAGGTGTAACTGTTGGAAAAAACGTAGAATAACAATTATTCCAAAGTATTTATGTGCTGGAGTGCTTTTAAAATCAGCTGCAGATACTTCTCACTTTTTATAGACAGGATGAATGTCATTACTATAAATAAACCTGATCTTTTTATTACAGCAGACTACAGACATCAGTGTTTGCTGTCTGAGTTTAATGCCCTCCTGCAATTATCAAGCTCAAGTGGGAGTCTGCAGTAAGGAAAAAAATGGCACTTGCCCTACTTATGATTACCACTAGGAGTCTGATGTGAATTGTTTTTCGCAGTTGGGAGCCTGTGTTAAAACAGGGAGGGGGAGGACTAATCAGTGAAGTTCACTGCTGTCGCTGTGGAATAGAAACTTGTAAAACTGTTTGCATGTCAGGGGTCAGGGGACTGGGATTATTGGGTCAGGGGAGATCTTGTTAATTGTTTTGCTAGTTTGACTCACGAGCTCAGTTGTGCAGTTGTTCATTTACATTCAATGGTGCTTTGAGGTAAATGCTACCACCAGGATGCTAACCCACTCATAATCACAATGCTAACATGCCGATGACACTTTCGCCATGTTAGTATAGCATTTAGCATGTTAACACTTTGCAAGTATTTTGCAATAAACAAAAGCAAAAATAAAATTTTTGACCCATAAAAACAATAAAAAATACCACAGGCAGGTTTTGCATTCTTACACTCTGATCTGACAAGTTTCTGTGGATGTTTTGAGTCTATTCAGTGTAAAAGCTGTATCTTCCTATCAGCAGAGGTGCCCCTCCAGGAGAGGCAAACCTGGCTTATTCTTGGGGCCCCAAATGGGAAAAGGGTCTCCTGATAGCCCTTCAAATTGTATATTTTGCACTGACAACTATACGCCCCCTTAAACCTCCCATAAAGGCACTTTACAGGGTTCTGCTGCTGCCCCAAAACCATGACACTCCCTGACATACATACGGCCCTCCCAGGTAGATTAAGACAAGTACAGGTAGATAAAATCACAACATGTCACCTTGTGTCACCTTGTGTCACCCTTTTGAAAAGCACAAATTTTTGGCTACACATCTGTCTGAGTTGAGTGCCCTGCAGTGGCTGAGTGGGGACTAGAAGCTTCTCTGTGCACAGAGTCTGTGTCTTTGCCAAAGGCCCCTGCAAAGTCGAGGGTTCCTACTGTCAATCGCAGCGTCCTTAACATTATGAAGCAACTGACAAGCTTTCCATTGCCACCTTTCAAACCCACAGGATGAGTTTCATAATGATCAGATGACGTTGTGGGGATCACTTTTAGTCCAAAGCCACAAGGTGAACACGAAAACCACAAATGTTTCTACAGTTTCTGAAAGGAACCGTGCCTCTGTCCTGAATTCACCTGTCCACCGTGTTACATCATCATGTGTTCCTGCTTCCGTTGTTGAGGTCAGACTTGTTTGTGCCTAGTCATTTTGTCATCCAGACCCTTCCTGCTGCGTGCCGTGAGATCAGACGGGGTGTTTCCTTCTCCTCCAGGGCCGCGGTGCTACGTGAGGCATCGCAGCCCAGAGGGGAGGTGACCTCATCAGGAACAAAGGAAGTGACATCGTCAGGTCAGTGTCTCTGCCGTTCCTCCTCAAAATAGCTGTCAGCTCATGTTAGGGTGACTGAGAGGAGGGGTTGATGGGTAACAGCATGTACGTGTTAGTGCTAAAAATAACAGCGACTACCATGCTTCTCCAGAAATTATTGTAGATTAGTTCAAGTTTTAATAAAAATTCGTCTCTATGAGACGCTAAAACAATATATCTAAAACCAGGGAAACAGATGACACTAACTGTATCTCAATCATTGTAAAAATGAAAAGACAAGAAACAAATTAAAGAAACAATCACAGGGAGGAAATGAGGGAATTAAAAAAGAGAGGAAGAAAAACAAATAAAAACAACACGGTGTCATAAAGAGACAGAGGACTCTCTGCGGTGTGCTGACACTGAATCAGTCTGAGTGATTATGATGTGGAAGACTGATGCAAACAAACACTCATAAATATGTGAATATGTGAACATAAATATTCACATATGTACAGTCATACATATGCATGAAGATACATCCATATGGATGTGAAACCCACACCAACAAACCAGTTGAACACATTACAAATATACATACTGTACATCCATCACTTTACATAAATTACAAATACTATACCACAATATATTGAATTACACCCGTCCTGGCAGCCAGTGGATCTTTATTATTTCATGATTAACCTGTGGAGACTTGAGACCTATGTTAAATTTCCTTGGTTGCAAATTAAGGGCTAAAAGTCAGAAAAATTAAGGTTGTACATCAGTTAAATCTGTGCTGAGTCACCTTGAACAGCATCAGACATGTCTGTGTTATTAAGCACCAGCTCTGATATATTCAGAGCTTTTGGAGAAATCAGATTCCCAGGTGAGAGTGCATCAGTACGAATGGAAGTTTCAAGTCTGAGACTGGCACTAATGGTAACTCTCATGTTACGTTAATGCGGCGTAGAATTGCAATGTTACGTGACTGAGCGTTTGTCATCTGTATTTGTTTTCTGTGGCTGTTTGACCAAGATATCCTGGCAACTACTGACTAAACCTGCTCTGAAACTGGCACCGGTCTCTGTCTAAAGAATGATTGTTAACGGTTTTGATGAACCCCAGACCTCCTCCAGTGCAGCTGTTAGGTCAAATTATCAACTCTCAAAGTAAGATATTTTATCATCTCACTGTAAGATTAAATGCCAGTTCACTGAGCACATCCCATTTTCATTTCATGATCTATGGTTTTTCATCTGGTCTCGCCCTCACTATAAATCTTGTTTTCCTCACCTAAAATCTTGTGTTTGTTCTGTCCAAGGCTTTTTTGTTAGTGTAGCATATAAAGTCCATCTGGTCAGCTGTTAATCCTTAATCTTTCTCTCGGATGTGTTTCAAAATCACTTCTCAAAACACACTGCTGATGCTGCCAAACCAAAGCAAATTCACAGAGGAGAGTCGTTTGACTTGTGCTAAACTTTTGGTGATAGCATCAGTGAAACTTTGGGATGTTAGAATTCAGGAGCGTGACTTTCTCAGCCTCGGTGTGAATCAGTCCTTCCTCCTGTTTAATGGATATTCTGTATTCCTCTCATTTCTTCTGCTGCCTCAGTAACAAAGAAAATTGTCCCAAATTAACACTGGCATCTGCATGTTCCTCTCTGTCCTCCTGGGAGCATAAAAATGATGTAAATACGAGGGGAATTTGTTTATCATTCTTAACTCTTTACTTTGGTTTTATTTTAACACTGTCTTTGTTTGAGTGTTGACAAACAACAGCAGCAAGCGAAGTGTTTCCTCAGTGTTTCTTCTGTGTATCCACGTGTCTGATTAATGTTTGTCACTTCTACCACAATTATACTGAGATAAGATATAGCTACCTTAATTCAGATTGACACAGCAGCACAAAAGAACAGCAACACAAGGGGAAAATGTAATAAGAAATAAAATAAGACTAGAAATAAGAATAAAATAAGTGGATGTCCATATTCTCACAAATCAAAGGTTTAATTCAATGTATGTGCTTCTCATTAGTATATTTACCTGCACTTGATCTACATTATGGTATAAATGACTGCACTTATATGCAAATGTACTGTACATATAGGTGTATACATTCACTTTATTAGGAACACCTGTGCACCTGCTTAATCATGCAATGATCAGCAGTGCAATGTATATATATATATATATATATATATATATGATTGAATTTCCCAGGGTATTTAGAGTTTCCATATGTGTTCTTTAACTTTAATACAGTGAAGTAGAAAGACTTTAGGAAAGTAAGAAAGGACAGATTGTACGGTATGTGGCAGTTCCAGTCAGGGATAAAAGCAGCAGCCGTCCTGGAAGAACAGCAGTTCTTGTAATGTCCACGGTTCAGAGGACCAACTTGAACAAACGAAACAAACAATCAGTCCGAAGTTCAGTTCAGTGTATCTTAAAGCTCTGATCCTTAATCCACACTGCCACAGAGGGATCATATTCCATGAACTTGTCCCGCTACACCTGAGTTTTTTCTTAAAATATTTGAGATTTGCACTAAAACAATAAAAGGTTTAAACAGACCGACTCCTTGTAATTTCCAATAACATAAAAGAGAACGTGTGATTTCCCCTCTAGACTCTAGAGGATGGAAGTGAAGTGTGGCAGTAGTTCAGAAAGCAAACAATTAAAATTTGAACTTTTAACACAGTTGCATGTTCACAAACATTGCTCCTGAGAAACAGTGTGTACAGTTTCACAGTGGCTGATATTGTTCAAATAGATCAAATGCAGAGCTGGACTTTAACTGCAGCAGACGTTTACGTTATGGAGTGAGAGCAGTTACTGGAATACGCTGACGTGACGTGATGTGCGCCAGACTTGGTTCATTAACTGCAAAAGATGTAATGAGCCAGTAGTAGCAGGTCTGACCCGACTCAGCCTCGGAGCTGGCAGCAAATTGAATAAATCCATGCAGATGTAAGAAAACAGAGGTTCCACCCTATAAGGGAAAAGCTTGTGTGCTGCAGTGTTACATACGCTGATGGATGTACAGGTTTCTGCAGAGGGATGGGACTGATGCTGTTTTACCTTGAAACTGTAACAGCATCAGCGCTAAGTGATGCAGTGGAAGCGGATGAACTTTATTCAACCTGCTGTCAGTCGAAAAATGTTTCTAGCTGAACAGCATTTCAGGACCTGGCAGGGATTCAGTTCTGTTCAACAACACCAGAGCACAACAGATGTTTTCTGTCATGATAACTTAAATCTGACCTCTCTGGTCTCTCTGGTCGCTGCACATCGCTGCTGCCTGTTGGCTTCAAAACACAAGATGGGACTTTTTCTTTTGTAAAATATGTTCCTCCAATGAAATGATACAAACCCAATAATAAGTATAAGGCACTGAGCTGAAGAACAAGGTGATCCATGAGGTTTTATCTGTAATAACTTCAGATAAGTTAAGGTCACCATGGTCACAAAGCACCTGGCAAGGAACAGCATGAGGTTCACGCCTCAAAAGATAAAAAGATAAGCACCAAGCGCTCTAAAGTTCATGGTGTGTCTACTTAATTGCTTCAAGATGAATAAAAAATGTTTGTGTCACACTTAATTCCCCACCATCAGGCAAGGGTGTATTTAAATACCATGAGTGATTTATTCCAGTTATTGAGACGACAGACACTTCAGCTCAGATTGGCCTCTCAGAGGTTGGAACAACCAATCAGCTCGCCTCAGGTGCAGGTGTGCAGGACGCGTTGTTGAGATTTGGGAGGTGTGTGTGCCGGCTCCTCTGTGACCTCTGGTTACCCAGTAACACCTGCTGTTCTCTGCAAAAATCTGCGGAAACTTTTAATGTGTATCCTCGAAGAAATATAAAAAAAGGTCTATTCATCCAGTGAGGTGTAAGGGGATATGGTTTGGTATTATAGTTATTAACCTTCTGAGAATATCAATATGAAGCAAAATCTAAGACAAGTGTCATCGCTTTAGGTGAAACATTGTAATAGAGAGAGTTTAAATGTGTTGATGCCACATGGCTAATGTTAGCATTGTTGCTAAAGACTGTGGTGGCTACGAATCTGAACCTGTTTGAATATTTCTCACTTTGACTTCTTATTAAAAAGGTTAAAAATTAAAATAAACAATACAAAATATATTTATACAAAATTAAGGAACGTATTTACTTTAGCAATATTCATGCATTTAAAAACTATTTTTCATGTAGAAAGAAGATGAGAGAAAAACAAGAAAAAGGAAAGACAGTTTCATAAAACTATCAACATCTTCAATGAGCTTCCAGTAATTCTTATTTCTGCTGGGTATTGGACAGAAACATACATACATACATTATACATACATATCACCACTAAAAGGAAATTAATTACTTCATAACCATGCTGAAAGTATAATTGGAAAGCTCAGTTATTATTCTGGGAATGTATACTCGGCTTACTTGAGCTTTGCCTGGTGGGGGGTTTGAGGTTGGCAGGATTATTAATGAACGTTGAGGAGTGATAAAAAAGAGGTTGATGGATAGTGGAGGGTGAAAGTGATGAGGCTCGTGTTAGGAGCCTGCATGAATGCTAAAACCGCGGCTGGTTTTATCCAAAGAAACTTTATTGTACATTTTGTGGATGGAGTGGAGGAACTAAGCTCTGTTACAGTTCCAGTAAGAATCAATCAAAATGACTGGGCAGTGCTGTGAGTGTGTTTAACATCTGTTTTCCTCGTGTTAAAGACAGAGGGATGCCTTTTCCTCGTCTGTTTACTCTGGGTCACTCCAGTCTCCCTTCATCCTGTGTTTCGGTGTTTGTGTGTGTTGATGCTGCTCACTGAGTCGTAGAGCTACCAGCACATATTCAGGGTTCGGGTCAGTGGATCTGCCTGTGTAGAATAGGTTTTGATCTGATTGTAAGTTGTAATCCTTAAAGGGGTACAAATCTGTTGATATGTTAACACTTCTGAAGAACCACACCCAGGTGCAACACATTTAAGACCTTCAATCAGAGGAAACTTGTTTTAAATTAACTGAAGCACAGTCGCTCGTATTATTATCAACAGACTTAGCTTTAGTTGTACACAAGAGGGTCACTGTGCTAGTTCGCTTTACAATCGTCACAAGGGATTCTCTCCAGACAACTTGCTGCATTAAGTATTGTTTATTTTGTAATATTTGTTTTTCTACCTTTTAAAATTTAATCAAATTCTTATTATTTCTATTTTCTTCATATTTCTTCTCTCTTTTCATACTGCCATCTCTCTCCTCTCATTTATTTCTCCATGTATGTTGTACCTGTCATTCTGTCTCTCCTCTCTCCCTCTCTTTCCACCACTTTTGTCCTCGTTTCCCTTTTTGCAGCTCTGTGGGTTGATACCATCAACCTGTCAGACTCATCAAACCTCATCAATCCTGAGGGGATAATGTCAGAAATGCCCAAACATCCAGGTAAAACAAGGCCCTATTTTCCTGACAGGCTGACATTTAGGAGGTGTGAGGTTTTTATTTGACAACTGCCATAATATCACCTTTGTTATGTTGTGTTTTGTGTGTGTATGTGTGTGTGTGTGTGTGTGTGTGTGTGTGTGTGTGTGTGTGTGTGTGTGTGTGTGTGTGTGTGTGTGTTTGCCCAGCAAATTAGGGTTCTTCATCAGACAGTTGGATGAATCGATACAAAGATCGATCCCTACCTGTAAACCTGTAAACGCTATAAACAGCCTCGTCTCAAAGATTAATTATAACTTTGTTAGCAAAGCTTACAGTTGGTCAGCCCACCACTCCAGACTGAAATATCTCAACAACTAATGGATGGATTGTCTTCAAATCTTGTTCAGACATTGATGGGGCCCAGACGATGAATCCTATAATTACTTTGTTGATCCCCTGACGTTCCCGTCAGCCTAACTTTTACTCACTAGTGCTACTTAGCAAATGTTAGCATGCTGACCTGTTTGTTTGTATATTTTTAAATTTGTTTATTCAATTCAATTAAAAGAAATTACTTTACTCGCCAATGGCATAATTGCTGAGAGCAGTTAACTTTGGCACCACGTGATGATATTTTATTGTCCCCGTCTTCAGCCTAATTTACTTTATTAATAATTAGAGGAATCCCAGAGGCTGCAAATATTCATCATTTCACTTGAACAATGGAATTTCTCTCAGCTTCTGCATACAGTAATTATCTGTATCGTTCCCCCTACAGTCATCTAAAAAAATGAAGTAAACCCGATAGAAACTGGTGACTTTTTCAATATATTTTAACAAGCAAACACTTGATCCAAAATTGTGCAATCCATTTCTGATTGTAGTCACAAGACCTACCTGCAGATACTGCACTTTTGTATGGCATTAAAAACAATTGGATTATATAGAAATGTAAATAATTTATTGTTTTAAACTCTTGTCCTTCTTGTCCGGAAGTATGTGGATTATATTGTTCCGTCTCATTTTCTGTTCTCTATGTTTAGTGAAGTTATTGTTTTCCTTTCTTACAGCAAGATAGCACTTCCATATTCCCAGTTATTCCCTGTGGCCAAATACATTTTCTCTCTTTTAGTTTTTCTTTGTTCATTAAATCAAGATGAAATTTCAATTCTGCGATTCAAGTACAATTTAATTTAAATCTATCATTTATTGTAAATTTTGAGATAAGCTTTAGTGCTTTAATGTCTTTCAGCGCATTGCTTGACTCGCTCTCTTAACCTTTTCAGTGTCTCACCGCTCTCATCAGTGCAGCACTACACGCCACCTGTCCAGCAGCGAATGGCAGACGGACAAAGTTAGCGGCTTGGTGGAGAAGAAAATGGAGCATGTAGCAGTTTAAGAGCCAGATATTTGTCTCAGGGGTCGGTGGAGACCAAACCAGAGCGAAAAGGAGAGTGAATATTGAACTTAAATTCATCAGATGGCTGGAACACGACTCAGCAATTCAAGTGTTGTGTTTATAGTTTGTTTGTATAGTTGCAGGTTTAAGTTTTTTATAAAATGAAATCTAGTTGGATTAACTGAGACTTAAGAGTATGGTGAAATAGCAGATTCACATTATTCGCTGCAGAACAACTGACAAACAAGTTACATAAATTAGCATATGTGAGGAAGGAGAAGGAGACCGAAATAGCAGCAAGACAATGTTCTGAAGAATTAAAAAAAATACTTGAAAATGATAAAACATCAATGTAACAACCATTAACACACAGTTAATCATTTGAATACAACTGTTGCAACCTCATTACACAGCGCTCTA
Source organism: Seriola aureovittata (assembly GCF_021018895.1). NCBI lineage: Eukaryota > Metazoa > Chordata > Actinopteri > Carangiformes > Carangidae > Seriola > Seriola aureovittata. The sequence goes on along the minus strand of NC_079371.1, from coordinate 6,070,037 downwards.
CAGGGTCGTGATCAGTCTCTCTGACCCATTTCGACTGAAACCCCCGAAATTCTGCTGGATAAACAAGACACAGCAAAAAAGAAACATTCCTCTTTTCACAGAAGTACAGTAAACATTTGCTTTCCTGCAGGGAATGAGGTTTGTTCTCTGGAGAGTCGGGAGACACGACCCACCTCATCTTACCCCCATACTAAAAAAAAACAAAAACCTTCTGTTTCCGTTACTTCTGCTGTAATTTCACTGTCTGTGTGAATGTATTAGAGAAATTAAGGAAAGAAGGATGCAAGAGAAAATATGATAGTGAAAAAGGATCTAGTAAAACACAGAGAGAGTAAAATGTGGAAGAGGAGAACAAAGCCCTGGACCGCTACTTACCCAGACACTATGGGATTATACGAAGTCCACTTTACTTCTAAGAACAGCCTATAAGTCTTGTTCCAGTGGGCCGCTGCGGAGAACATATATTCAACCCTGACATTCAGCGGTATTAGCACATCATATTAAAGACCCTTTCGCACCCTGCTCTTTTCATATCAGCTCAGCACCAATGTGAAGAGACAGCAGAGCCGCCTGAGCTCAGCAGGACTGACAAGCCACTCAAGTTCCTCTTTAAAGGATCTTTGTAGGATGTAAAAATTCATATGCACATATACTGTCGTGCACTGCTCACAGAGGAGCTCAAACTTTATACTCCAAGATTTTATGATACAGAATAAAGGTCCTTCATCTCAGCGGAGCTTTTTCCTCTTTCAGCTCAGTGTTTTGGTTTAAAGACACATTTACTGTTTTCTTTCAGCTCTCGACACACACCCACTCTGCACGACCTGCCCAGCATCAGACCAGCGACAGACAAAGTTCGTGAATCTATGACAAACAAAGTGAAGGATACAGCAGCTAAAAGATCCAGATGTTTTAAGTTGGAGACCAAACTATAACTAATTCACTCAAATTGGGGCAATATTTTTGCTCGGAGATTTATGGTTCCCAGACGATGACTTTATGATCCACTGACTTTTCTTCTACTGCCACGATGACATTTTTTATTTAAACTTAGTTTAATCAAATGGTCCTATTGAGATTGAAGTCTCCTTTTCAAGAACCTGAAAACAAGAAATATTCATAAGCAGACAACCACACAACCTGCGCACAACAACAACACAAATAGGACCAGACAACAAAGAGGGGTCATAAAAAACATCACATATAAGAGCTTTAAAATCTCAGAGGGGGAATGAGCCAATCTAACTTGAGGGCAGTTTAAAAAGCGCATGGTACCTGAAACTAGCTCTGCCGGGATTAGTGCCTTCAGATGGAATATCAAAGGTTAAACAGTAACTGGACCGTGGATTGTTGTTGCCAGATTTTTTAAGTGGAACAACTATTAGATGGATGACCATGCAGTTTGGTACAGACATTCATGCCCTCTCAGGATGCATCATACTCTTTTATCTTTTCCCATAGCACCTTCATCATTTTCATTTGCTCAACTGCTGCCATGGCTATAAAACTCCTGCTAGAACACGGTGTTAGGGGTATTTTTCTTTTTTTATGAAGCATTTGGTCTTAGGAGAGAAAAATAAAGTAAATCAGTAGTTTCACAAAGGCACAGGGAAAATTGTGGCTTATGCAACAGCTACGTCTTTGGAGCAGCAGGGGTTGAATTAATTCAGTCTGTCACTCCCATTTCATCTTTTCAAAGGGAAAGAGGAATGTGGAGGTTAACATATAGGAAGACTAAACAGCAGAGTGCCTCAGGGATAAGATAAAGAGCAACATAAGGCCGGGTCACAGATCGTACTTACTTATCCCCAAGCACTGGTTGATTCATAGGCATTGTTGTCACTGCACAGCACAAACATTGTATAGAGACACACAGACTCATGTGCAGATAGATACACATAAAGAGACCTCCACCCTCACCGCTCTGCCACAATGAAAACACTAATGCATTATGGGTCCTGCGGGTGGTAGCTATTCATAGCGCCTCCTGCCAAATGTCAGTGACGCAAGGTTATTGACATTATCATAACAGAGAGGCACACAAACAGTCAGTTAAACAACCAGTCGTGCAGCCAAGTTATTCATCAGCCTGTCGACTTGTGAGGCAAACAGGTGATCAGTTTGACTGCCTGTCACATGTCAAATCTTTTAATGAGAGGAATCATGAGCATTAAAACTTTTAGAGATGATCTCTCTTTGTCTCCGGGGCTAAAATACATTCAGTCAAAGACATGAGCGGTAGCAGAGGATCTCATGTCAGAGGTCAACTGCCCTGCTGAAGTGGCTTTGAGCAAGACACTTGACCTGCTGTGTTTCCTAACCCTGACCTTTGACCTCTTGAGATAAAGGCAGGTAATGGAGAATTATCTAACAAGCTTAAATGCATTTTTGCACATTTAGTCCTGTAGCTAAAGTAATTGGATTTTGTTGGACTTTTTTTTTAAATTATTCATGGACCCACTGCACACAACCTACCAAGCACTGAACAGTAGACACACACAGTCGGTGTGTCTGTTGGTAATTTATCAAAGAAGCCCAGGACGGGTCATTGAGAATAAAAAAATAAAAGGATTACTGTATATGAATTACTAAATTATGCTCGGGATTTAATTTTCGTATTATACATTTGTTTTCAACTCCTCTTTTTATGAACTGGATGACATCTGCAGCATCATCAAAGTGTTTACAGTGAAACAGTCTATTACACTGTGAAGGAGATCGCAATTATAGCACAACAGAGCACAACTGACTAAATTATGTAGACATATTATTATTATTATTATTATTATTTTTGATGCCAGAGGTGAAAGGAGAGTGAATATAGGATTACATTGATCCTGGTGAGACAACGAGATGACAAGGTTGATCTGTGATTAGCTGTGTAAATGGGCACAATCGTTTGCTAACATGTTTGCCATATTACATGTATAAGCCAGTGATGTGGTGGTAAATGTGTTTGTTTTCTTCTTTTGATGTTTTTCTACTCAAAAATGTATTTATTCATCTTTGAAAAAAAAGTTTTACGTCTCCTTACCCTCTTAACTGTGATTCTTCTGTGTCTTCCTTCTCTGCTCTGCATCAATCTTTTTAAATTCAAGGTCAAAATGACACAAAGAACAACAGCAAACCTCCATCAAACCAGACGTTTCCAGGAAAACTGAAGGATTATTCACCTTGTCACTACAAATCCAAGGTGGGAAACAGATGCTGATGCTGAGGTCACGTCTCTCTATCCTCATTGTAGTTTGGGTGAGCTCAAAGAAAAAACATTGGATGTATAATCAAACATCTGTCAGCACAGGCTTGTGCATAAATCTGTGTAATCAGTAGCTGCACATTTTACACCTTGTGCTTCAGTTGCTTGGTAATGGGAGATTTTCTATGGGGGAAAGATTTTCTGTTTTCATTATGCACCAGAGCAACTCGCTGAGGGAGGGAGGGATTAGCTCTTCTGTTTTGTTCTTCATAAATAACTTTAAACAAATGATCAGTATCCCTCAACTCTTCCCATGGTCTTTAATGGAATCAGGTATCACCTCTGATCGTGTGTGTGGTAATTGAATGTCATTGACCGACAACTTTTACGACTTCTGTGGCTTTATTTGGCAATGTTCTTTTTTTGTCAAACAATAAGTTTGTTGTCTGGCGTTCGGTCCGTTCTCGTGTATTGTTCAGAGTCATCAGTCTTCTTATCCTTCTCAGTAACAAGGTTCTTCAGCTGTTTGACTTTGTCCATCAGAAGTAACAGCTTGTTGTTTAGCCACCTTGCTAATCACATCTGTCATGATGCCCACAGATGTTATGCTCTCCTCCAGATCTTCCTCTTCTGCATTACTAACTTTCTTTGGTGGAATATTTATTCTCATTTTTGCTTTCAGCTTTTTTTTTTCGTTCAGTTTCTTTTCCCTTCGTTTCTGTCAGAGTTTCTGTAATTGACGCGCTGCATTTTTTCTACCGAGGCTTTTAAACAGAAGAATTTATATTATGTTTCCTCTTGATTCAGGAGGGCTTCATGAGAACAGCGATATTATAATGCTTTAAGCCTTATAAATTACATTTCAAAGAAATACTTCACATCCCTGTTTTACATCTGTGTGCTGGATTTTTTCTCTGTTTCCTCTGGTTCTGTGTGAAGTACAAACCTTAGTCGAGATGTATAAATGATGTGTGAGTGCAGAAAATATGTTAAAACGTTTCACAGAGAGAAGAAAGGAATATGCTGTCAGAAAATGTTTATCTTCATACCTAAATTACACTATACAGAGGCAGAGTTACAGTATAAGAGAACTGAGTGTGACACAGCAAGTTTAAGGGAGGTTCCCGGTTGTATTGTACCAATCATTCTCGCTTTTAATGTCTTTCTTTTTCTTTTTTGTTTCCAAGTGTTCCCCATTGACTCCGAGGCCCAGAGCACATTTTCTACTTTGCAACTGTCTCTCCTTTACATTAACTTTCTATCCAACTGAACTGCAACGGCAAATATGTTCTGAAGGAAACGTTTCCCTCAAAAAAACATTTGTTGTTACTGTTCATTTCTTGGAGACAGTGCTACCACTTCGCCCATGCTGTAATCTCATTTTATTCTACTCAACAAACGGCGTCTGTCGTCTTTTTAAAGGTTTCCAGGTTTGGAGAACTGTAAAGAGAACGTGTAGGTGGCCAACCACATCACTCAAACAAAAGTGGGACATTTATCTTCTGATGCACTGGAGCCGGTGATCCTCTCATTTGCTCTGGTCCTTCAATAAATTATTTTGTCCACAGCCATTTCAAAATTTCCTGGCACTTGAAATGTGTCTTTGCATGGAGACCGCTGTGTTTCGCTCCTCACTAAGAAAAAATGGTATCCTTATCCTTAGTTTTTCCCTTCAAAGTAAATACATTTTTTTCTATAGTTTTTAAGAGAATGTTTCGTCTTTCAGCCTGATTTTGAATGATTTCCATTAATAGTTATAAACTTTACTCAGACATTTAAAGAATGAGTCATCCAAAAATGACAGGATCAAAAAATTTTACTTTTGATTTCTGGAAGATTTCTGAAGATTTTTAATTACTCCGACTCTCAGCTTGGTTGAGCGAGGCTAAAAAAGCATGACATGAAGAAGTCAGAGGAGCTGCCTTTGTGAAAAGTTGCATTGTATGAAGTGAGTCTGCGAGAAGCGTCGTAACAACAGTAGGTAAATCTGAGTCATCAGACGTCCTGATCATCGTCTCCCTGAGTGGAAAAATGGAAAGATTATAAATGCAACAATTCATCTTCCAGCATCTTGCCACCTACACAGCACAGATGGTGTTTGTGAAGACATTCAGCCCCAAAAATACTTCTGAAAATCTTTTTGGAAGATCAATCAAACCGAGTTCAGCTGTTGCAGCGGAGATTGGGGGGAAAAGGCCTCCGGGTGGAAGCCTCTGCTCACTGGCTCTCAATCAGATGGGAAATTCTGGCCTTTGTCAAACTCTGATATCTTCCCTCTGCGCTGTAGAGAAAATGACTGCTCCTAAGTACGAAAATATTTGTGTAACTGGGGAGAGCGAGGAAGATGAAATGGCGGGGGTGTAATGGGTGAAACAGTAGAAGCTTTGAAACGCCGTGGTCTGGGGTGCACCAAATTACGCTGAGGAAAGGTAAAGAAAAATGTTGGTGAGGAAAAGTAGAAGAAAATAACAAAAGTCTGAACCACTGCGGTAAATGGAGACATCGGTTGTCCTTTTGGTGAACTTTAATGCCGACTCCTTAAATGCAAAGGTCAGAGGAGGCGGCTGAAGTGCCTGAGTACATTCTGCTCAGTCTGAATGTTTAATTGGTTTTGGTACTTTGGTAATTTTCTCAGTGTTTGTACATTTTAAAGACATTTAGTTAATAGGTCTCAAGTGGAGTCAAGAAGCCCTGGAGTTGAACCTAATTTTGTGAGTTCAGTAACTGGACTTGTTTTGTTTAATTTTTTTTTATTTTTAGCTGCATCATTGTAGCAGAGCAACGCAGGACAACAGCAAGACACTGAACTTTTATGAGTCAAATATTGATGCAAAACAGTAACAGGATTTTACTTGAAGCCAGATTGTGGGATTTTTTACATATAAATGAACGTCTCTTAGATTCAAGCTGATGTCAAATGAGTTCACACAATGCTGGTTAAGCCTATCAGCAACAGGTAAATCTGTCTGTATTCAGGTGTATACCAGAGTTTTAAATCTGGTTTCTGTGGCGAAATACTCGCGTCCCGTTTTACATCAGCCAGCAAGATTGCCAGAGCTGAAGAGAGAGTTCTGTTGCCTATACAGTGTTTCACAGTGTGATCACAGTAAACATATCTGGAGGCTCAACACAAGCACCTGACAGGCAGCTGCACATAATAAAAGTCCAGGACCGGCATGCAGGGTTAGGGTGTCTGTTGGCTGCTTATGTTGAACATGGTGTCAGAAGGAAGCGATGGTGATGGAGCAGGCTATAGCAGATAGGAGTATGAGGGAAACTACTGCAGGAATATCAAGGAAGTGTCCAAGAAAAGGTGGAAAAGAAGGATTACAGTCTGAAAAAGAAAGCGACAGCGAGGACAAACATGGATCACTGTTGGTGTGGCTTCTCCTCGTTTGGAGAGCACTGAAGGAAGAGAAGGAACTGAGGGCAGACATGTCGCCTCACTGCTCCTGGACAGGTTGGTGTTTATGATGATAATGAATTATCATCATTGAACTGTGGAACTTTCTCAGCTTTCAACATTGTTTGTGTAATTACTCACTGCCAGAGGGGGGAGACAAAGGTTTCACACTACAGGTTTAAAACCAGAGAGTAAAACATGGTTAAAACTGTACAGTATTCTTATCCTGTTCAGCTGTTCATCATCACTTACGATATATGAGGTTGAGTTGCAATCTTAGCTAATGATTCTCGTCATCACCTGTTTCTTTGTGAACTTTTCGTGAACCCCAGATAAGATAATCAAGCAGATAAGCTGCTGCACTGTGCGGCACGATGTGCTCTCAGATACTGGGGGGAAAATCTATTTTTATTCTATCTTGCAGGTCAGAATAAAGCTGATGATGCAGGATCACAGCAAGGGGTAAAAACATATTTCTTTCCCTTGGTTCAGACTAAACTAACAAAACTTTTCATCTGGAAAAATGTGAGGTGCATGCAGGTTTTTTTTAATCAGGAATCTAAAATTTGCCCAGAAAAGAACATAAATAATAACACACCAGTCTGTGGGATAAATGTGATACAATCACATAATTCAGCCTCCGCTGGGAATGAAATGGGAAAGAAAACAAAAGTCGGAGAGAAAAGAGAGAAGTCGGAGAAGTGAAGAAGAAAGAGCTTTAATTTACCCCGAAGATATGTTTCACAGCAAAACAGACAAAATAATGGCAAAGAGGAGGGAGGCAGGGATGAGGAGAAAACAGAGGGATTCAAAGAAAAAACAAGAGAGAGAAAAGATTCACAAGTGACCACATTGTTGGGCTTTAATTTGTGCTGTTACTGCAAGAAATTAGAGAGAGAAAGGAAGACGGGAAATAGGAGAGAGAGGTAAAGAAGAGGAGAGAGTCCATTTTCTCCTCCTTTTTGTACCATTACACAGAGGACTGCTTCTTGCCATAGAAAATAAATTGTGTTGGCTCACCAATCAGCTGGCAGCACTTGAAGTGTAAAACAACATCAACCATTTCTTTGAATAATTTCATGGCATTTTGAGTCATTTTTATGATCTTTGTTAAAAGCGCCAGAATAAATCATCCAGACACATTCGGATTGCTGCTGGTCGCACCGGAGCTGCACCAGCTTCAGTTTCAACCACAGATGGTGACGACAGAAAAATACAAAATAACTGAGACTTTTGCTGAGAGTGATGGAAAGTTTTGGCAAAACCTACGAAAAAGATTTTTATTGTTTAGGAGCAATATGCACACACTCAGGGTTTGTTCCCTGCAAATGTTTTTTTAGAAGTACAGAAAATAATATTCATAATCTTCTTTTTAGTTACAACTCCATCAACAAGTATTAGAAACCTGAGAAACCTGCAATATAAACTCCTGCATTAAAGTACTTGCAAAACTTAAATCATGCAGTTAAGCTGGAGTTTGTATGTTACGGAAATTAATCAGATGACAACTTTAGAAGGCAATTCAACCATGAATAACAGAAAAATGCAACTTCAGCATATTATACCAACACACTACCTCCCAGCTTTCTCACTTTACAGTTGATCCTGCGTTTCTGTTGTGCACTGCATTGAAAAACTGTCACACAGAACCTCGGCCGCCTGCTGATATTTTTAGTTCAGTTCTTTTCAGTTATTTTGGACAGTAAACACACTACAACATGATTAAATCTGACACACAGTTTCCAACTGGGACACAGCACAGGCTTTATTATATTGATTTAAAACTGTTTTCCAACTGAACACATGACCCCTGCTGTTTTTGATATGAAGAAGTTAACACCTACTGGACAAGTAACTACAGAATTATGACAAAAATAAGGTTTGGGTCAAGAATAAGATGAGATGAGATGAGATAAGATCCTTATTAACATAGCAGCAAAGTGGACAGTACAAGAAATGCAAAATAATGATGATAACTAGAAAATTCCTGGAGAAATTTTGATTGTGTCTGTACATGTACATGCCCTTACAGAAGTTGATCTTCAATAAAGCTATACCACTATATCCCCATATGGACGACAGCTTCTAAGATCCAACTTCTATTACCTACCGTACCTAACCGGCAGCAAATTGACTCCACACTTGATCCGTCCTTGTGGTATCAAAGGCTCCAAATGTTGACGTGGACTGTATTAAAGTGATGTCTGTAGCTTCAGGATAAACATGGAAACATGGTGTTGCTTTTGGTTCATCATCGAGACCTGCTGATTTGAGAAGTGAGAACTTAAAGGCATTTAATGGAGAACAAACACAACTAATACTGTAGAACTGCTGCCATGTGTGTCGAGTGGCACATGGAGTCACAAATGCTAAACTTTCGCTCCAGTAGAGATAAACTTTTTAATAATCTCTATCAACACCTGTGACCTGTGAGCCACTAAGTTTCACTCAAATCAGTTTGGAACATTTTTAGATTTTCTCTGAGCAAATTGACTGAAAAGATCAACCTCCTTCAAGATTATTATAAGTAAACAATCTTCAGAGACGAGGCTGTTTGAACTTAGAGCTCTGACTCACAGACATGCTGAAACTTTTTTTATTTTTTTCACACACACACATTTGTTTCAGCAGCCAGAGCCAGGAAAGAGCTCACGGACACTTTGATAAGTATCGACACACTGTCCTGACTTGATGGCCCCGATCACCATAATGTGCTGATTCATGTTCAGTACAACCACAGTCACGCTAGGAGCTGCCGCTGTTCCACTCCAGCTGAACATTCATCGGTTTGGCGTCTTGCTCAGCAGCGCACTGAGCAGATCAGGTTTTCTCATTTACTGTCTTTTCCAACCATTCACACGTCTTACTATCACACCAAACTGTACAAAGTCATAAATATCATACCAAAGGAATTGACAAACATAAGCTCAATGACCTTGGTAATTATATCAGTAAAGTTTATGTAGCAGGTAGTGGGAGATCCCTTCCAGGTCACCACAGGGTTTAGTCACACCTACTTCCTGGTTTTAATTGTTTGGAGAAGGCTATATATTTACCCTGATGCTGCTCTCTCTGTCTGTCTGTCTCTCTCTCTCTCTCTCTCTGTCTCTCTCTCTCTCTGTCTGTCTCTCTCTCTCTCTCTCTGTTGGCCCTCCTGGCATTGATTTGCTGTGATCTAATACGTGTTTATCAGTCCCTCTACGAGTGCTGTAGGTGCTGGCAGCGAGCGTGGCCGGCCCGACGGTGGAGGGTTTGGTGGTAGAGTTCCTCCTCCTGTGCTTCACCACCCCACATAATAGTGTGTTTGGTAAATTTTCACTTCTTCACTATTTATTTGCATCCCTTTTGTTGATTTGCTGTGTGAGTGTGTGGGGCATCGGAGTGTGGTGAGGTAATTTTCTCCCTTTCCCCGTCTGCGGCCACAGCTGCTAATCCTTCAGCTCTTTCTCCTGTTGTTCATTTAAATATTGGACAGATTAAATCTTGAGGCATCTCTTATATTTTCTGTAGTTTTTTTTAATTACCAACTTTAATAAATTGTTCTTCATATATTGACCTTTTTTAAGATATCGTTTACATTTCTTACTTTTATCACATTTTATTCATTTATTTAATTTTCATAAGTTTTAATTTGTTCTTTTATTTTAATTTTTTTTATCTGATGTTGTTGTTAACTGAAATGTGACTGACCGATGTCACCTGGTGGCAAACCAGCTTGCCTGGAAAGATTGATTAATATTTTGTGGACTTTTAATGATTTTTTTTGTGTGCCATTGTCACAAAATAAAGAAAATAAAAATCTGGAGTACAATCTATATGCTATTGAATTATTCACTATTCCACTTAGAAGTTTACTCTGTAGTGAGCAATAAATTGAGATTTCATACACTTATAGATCATCGTCGTTCACTGACAGGTGTTGTGGCTCCCAACTGGGAAATTTTAAAGGCAAGAAATAGCGCATACATTTCACACCCTGAATTCAGGAGCTCAAATATAATGTTGCTGTGTTTCGGCTGCATCTTCCTGACACAAGCTTCAAGGAAACCAGAGATTGAACCATCAACCCAGGGTTTAGCTACCACCTGAGCCACGTAAATATATATGATATATATAAGTGAAAGCCTTGTGTGTAAACAAGTTAATTTCCATGCTACTGATACTAGACTGCTGAATTAGATTTTTTCACTTTAGCTTAAGTGTTTACTTCAGTATTAAAATGTTCTATTCATGTCTCCTGATGAGCTGGTGCCATTTCACCACACTGTTCAAGTTCAGCTTCACACGCTGTGCTGGACTTCAATATTTTCATTTTCATAGACAGAAGCTCACAGCTGGCTCACATGAAATCAAATGAAACGCGCATATTCCTGTGCAAAAACAGCGTTTCTCTTTAATCATTACACAGCTGTCGGATACATTCCCTCACGTACTATTTACTACAACTAAATGTCCAACAGCTACTGAATCGACTAATGGGAAACATGAGACAGTTTTCTCCCAGCACCAGGCAGCAGCAGGGAACTGCTGAGCTCTTTCAGATCCCTCGTTTCTGCTCAGAGTCAGATTAAAGAGCTAATTATGTTTGTGAGCAGACGTCCAGCCGCTCAGGACACACACACATATTGTAGATATGCAGATAAATACACAAATGGATCCATGAGACCCCAGAACAGAAGGTAAATTGAAGGTACAAACTATTACAAAAAACAGAAACACATAGAAATACTGCACGAAAAATTTAACAAATGTGAAGTTAACTATACTGTTTTCAACACTATGGGGAAATAGTTGCAATAAGGAGGGTAAGATCATGTTTTTACAGTGTGGAAACAGAGTGATTAACATGGCGCCTGCGCCAGCTAGAGAGCCACATTTTTTAGATTTTCTATGATAGAGAAATGATAGCGATATATATAATCAACCCTGCTAACCCATTAAATTAGTTATTTGCATGTTTTGCTATTGCCCCATAGTTAACATTAGCATTAACAGCAGTTTACTTAGCAGTTTTGAAGTTAGCATGCTAAGCAGTCAGCTACAGCCTGGTCGACCCGTCTCTTTCTTTTTCTGATTCCAAGTCACTGCAGCGCCTTGTCTGCCCTGAAGAAGTAGCAGCTCCGAGGACATATTATATCTTCCTGTCTTGTAAACGCCCAGATAGCTGAAGCTCTTGCCAAGACTGGTAAGTAAACAGCTGCTAGCTATAAGCTACAACATTAGCTATGTAGCAATAGCAAAACCTACAAATAGCTCCATTAAAACAACATTATGGTATTTTTTTATAGGAGAGTTCGACTCAGTGAGTCTTTTAAAGTTAGAACATCTTTACTGTGAAATTTCTTTCGCAGCAGTTTGGGATGAATCCTGTCTGACGTTTTCTGTTTGCAGGTAAAGAATGAAGAGAAAGTTTAATGATTAGCAGCTCATCTTCTAATAGATCTATAATGCAATATAACTGTAATTACACCCTGCTCTCATAAAGTATCCAAGATGTGTGTGTGTGTCCATTCAAGCTAATTAGCTTCGCTTCGCACAGCGGGCTGTGTTCAGGTTGCTCATGTGGAACAATGGCAAACTCAGCGACCCTTTGGATATTAATTGGGAATCAAGTGTGTAATTTTCGCGGGTAAACTTCAAGACAGAAACAAGGAGAGAGACAGAAAGTGAAAGTGATTTCTTATTCTGACAGACACTGCCTCATCATTCTGTGGCCTTTTTTTCATCCACTAAAGGAGAAAATAAGAATGAAAACATTCAGTCCGACAGTATGTGCGTCTACTATAACTCTGGGTGCAACTATTTTATGCCATCAAGGTGATTTTCTTTAATGATGATTCCCTCACGTTCGCAGAGGAGGCCTTAATGCTGATGCTTTAATAGATATTAATATTTTCCAATGGCTAGTCTCACTTGTTGCATTCAAAGGTAGAAGGATTAGTGAGCACCCATGAGTGGCCGACAGCCAGGACAATTAGCTGATTAATGACCCCGTAAATGAGGTAGCGATCACAGTCTGTGGGGTCTGTACTTTTAGCTGTCGGGTGCTGGACTTCAAACAGGGTTTTAGTTCTCACAAAGTAACAGCAGGCGTCTGATTAATGTGGTGAAAACAGACTTGTGGTGAAAACAGGAGCTCAGCTCACTGCTCTGAAGGAGACAAATAAAACGAAAGATTTCACTCCAGCATGATAATTTTCTCACCATTAATGGTGTAACCAATCAATCTTAAAGTGATCCATTATTACCAAGTGGTAATGTTGACTGTGGATCGATACAGGTGTATGTTTAATAGACTTTCCATCAGGAGAATGTTTGCTGTGTCCATTTTGGGGGAGGAGTTGCTGCTTGTAATCCATCAGTCATCATGAGGCTCGGGTTATTTTCTACACAACAACATTTTCCTGGCAGAAAGTGAAAATTTTTATATGACTCATGACCTCTCCGATTTGATCTGCTCATTACTGACCGAGTTAACCAGCAGCTGGAAAGAGGCTTGTAGCAACACAGCTGTCGGATAAGAGGGAACAAGAATGTTCCTGAAAGGTTCAAACACGACTGCAGCCTGAGTCCATGTGCTGTAAAAATGTATCCGTGTCCATACAAATCGATGCAATTAATCAAAATAGTATAATATACTGCCAATGTAATACACACATTTTGACTCATTAGAAACCCCACATTTTAAATTGTGTTCTCAGTGTTTTATATATGAGTAAAAAATTATAATCATTAAAGCTTTAGCTCACTTATTTTCATCTTAAATATTTTTTATGTCGTATTAATCTTGACTGGTTGAAAGCTCTATAAAAGCAAGTTAGTAGACCTTGAGTTAATATTGTTTGGTAAACTAGTTTGCAACTGTTTTGAAAAGTGCTACATTATTATTATGATTAATATTATTAACATGATGATAATAATAATTATTGTTTTTATTCCCAAGCATAAAAGCTGAGGATGAAAGATGCAGCAACAAGAATCTGTTGTAGAAGCTGAATCTAAACCAACAGAGAAATTCACAGCAACAAAGACCAATCAATATTTTTCTACGACAAAATAATTCTTGTTCTTCTGAACAGACATGCTGTTTCACACACTTTATGGCTATAATGAAAATAAAGAGCCATGTGGTAAGTGCAGTAGTTGTTCTTAGTTTTCTTTGTCTTTTTTTCTGAGTCTGTTTCTCCCCACTTCTTCTCCCTCTCATATCAGTGTCAATACTGCAACAAGAACACAATAAAAAAAACAAAACAAAACACAGACAGACAGAAAGCACCAAGTAATGAAGAAGATTGTTCAGAAACCTGACAGGAGGACAAAAAGAGGCCGAGTGTGTTTCTCTGTGGAGTCATGAATGCAGAGCAGAGATGGACTCTGACCAGCACCAGGCTCAGAGCCACAGTCCAGTTACTGACACTGAAAACCATAAAAGGCTCCTCAGTTTCCTGCAGAAAACAATGACAGAGTGACATTAATGTTCCCCAACATCAATTTATTTTTGTTATGTTAATTATTTTTGAAGAAGAAGGAAGACAGAAAGAGGAAAGACCTAGATTCAGGTGGCAGTAACATCTTCCATTAACCTCTTAGGTCATGTTTTCATCTTTGGTTATGTCTTGTCATTTTTATACATTTCCTGTTCCTGTTTTATTTTGGTATCACCATCTTTCCCTCTAGTTTCAGATTCACTTCCTGCCCTGTGCCCTGCACTGTGATTGTCTGCCCCGCCCTAATATGTTGCACCTGTGCCTCATTGTCTCCCCTCTCCAAGTGTGTTTAGTCTGTGTTCTCCTTCCCTTGGTGCCAGTTCATCTTCATCTTCTTGTGTCGAGTGTTCCAGCCGTTTCTTCGAGGGCAGGTAGTTTTCTTTGTGTATAACCTCATCTCAGCCTTTTGACCTCGCCCCAGCCTTCTCCCTCTGGATCAGTCTGCCTCCTGTGTACTGCTCACCCGTGTACTGACCTTCGCTAAGTGGCTCTGATTTCTGAAAATCCTCGCCTGTGTCTGAGTCGTGCTTTTGTGTCCTTGCCTTGTGGTTGTCACATTCTTGCAAAACCAGTCTTTGCTCCAAAGGTCAAAATGTTCTTTAATACTTAAAAAGTAAAAAAAAAAAAAAAGTGCACTCTGTCTGTTTTATTCTGTAAAATATTTCAAAAACAAAGCAAAAAAAATAAAAAATCAGAAGCATTTTTTTGGTAAACGTACTAATGTCTCTAAATTCGTGTGGTAAGTTTTTTTTTTTTTTTTTTTTTTATGTTAACATTTTTCATGAAGCTCTGTGCAGCAATTTTAAATGTCATTTTAAGAAAAAACTCATCAACAAAGGAGGAAATAAATATACTGCTCAAGCCCAATTATTTTTTTGCTATGGCAGTAACATATGTATTGTGAACGCTTTGGCAGCAGTAATGCCAGTAAAAGTTCTGAAAGTAAGCCAAAATGAGATGAAGGAGAAAAAAAAAGAGCAAAGTTTGTAAAGACGGAACACAAATAGAGGAAGAAGTACAGCAAAGAATAAGAACAAAAAACAAGAGAGGAGGAGAAAGGGCAAAAGAAAAACAGGATAAAAAGAGAGAGGAAACTGGAAAGAAGCATGAAAGAGAGATATTGGCCTCTGCAGTGGCAATCAAAGCGAACGGGTCCTGTCAGTCGTTATCTCTCAGCGCTGTGATGCCTCCACAAAACATCTGCTGGCCTCGCTCACTTTCTAAGACATGGCCACAAATTATTACAGATTGTGTTTTTGCTTAGGAAAACACAGACCGACGCAGACACTGTGATTTCAGTGGAAAGACACGTACAAATCATACATCTTAGTCAGGGTCAGCAGGTTGACAGCGAAGCTGAGAAAAAACACAATCTGCACAAAATGACATGAGCTTGGGTTGTTTCTTTGGTGGCTGAGGATCCGTACCAAAACTCTGTTATTTTCTGCTTTAAATGAAAGAAAGCAGCTTGTAGCGTCTACAATGCAATATGGTGACCCTGCAGCTACATTAGCAAAGAATGGTGCATCTTTTTAGTCACACAAGTGACACAGCCATGTTGGTCTACGGTCGAAATATCTCTCTCTCTACTGATTGGATTCACGTGAAATTTCCTGCAGACATTCATGAAGAAAAAAACCAATGAGTTTCCCCTAATGCAAGGCGTTACAGACAAACTACACTCTGCTCCAGAACCAGCACGTTGACATTTTTGGATGAATTTTTAGATTTTAGATAAATATCTTTTCAACTACTGGATGGGTGCCAAGAAATTTCCCACACACATTCATGGAGTCTGTCTTAGAGTTCTTCTGACTTTCCTTTGACTGTTTTAGTTCTGTCTTGTTTGTATAGGTTTTTGGAACATATTGATAATAACTTGTGATCATTAAAAAAAATATTAGTAAAATATCTGAAAGATTTTTATTTACAAATAAAATACCTGAAAAATATTTGTAAAATATAAAATTGTTAGTAAATTATCTGGCAGAAATTTGTAATAAAATAAAAAAAATTATTAGTAAAATATCTGACACAAAGTTCTCAAAGTAGTGGTCTAAAACATGTCTTGGATTTTCTGCTGAAAACCTGAAACACTCATGAATCCAGACATGCACCTGCCGTCCTCCATGAAGGAATGAGCTACAAACTTTTCAGAGCCAAATTTAGAGCTTACTATACTGAAAACTGAGACCTGAGGAATATTCCTTCGGTCATTGGACAATATCACTGGTAACACCATATTAAATATATGTATATATATATATATATATATACATATTTAAGAATATATTTCAAATTCTGTATTTTGTCTTTTCGTTTTCTTATATCTTTTGTGCCTTTAAGCAACAGAATGCACCTTTTTCACAACCCACATTTAAAGATGTGTAATCAGGATAAACATAGCTGTTATTAATTACATTAACGATGGCTGCCCTCTGCGCCTATGGCTCAATCATCATTAATTTTATTAGTTACACCTGTAATTGTCCTGCTATGACAAGTTACAATGTCTGCATGTAGTGGGAAGGGTGTCTTGAGCCTGAGATGATGACTGAAAATGAATGAGCCGTGAGATCCTGTTGAGCATTTGCTTTAGCATACAACCTTAAACGTTCCATAAAATCAGGTCTAACAATAGTTACTGAAATGTACTGTACACAGTGATAAATATACTCTCCACTGTCCTAACACACTGAATATGATGTGGATGTGTGATGGGTACCTGTGCTTTTGCAGCTACATCAGTTGTCATGCTCCTGCATTAACCTCATATATCCCTGTGCCTTTATTGCACTTGGTGGATAAAAGGAATCTAATGTTTCCTTGAGGCTGCAGCTGAATGTTTGGTAAGTACTTCAAATGCACTTCAAGGAGACTTTTTTTTTTTTTTTTCATACTTCGTTTGTCTGAAGGCAGACTCTAAGGCCAACTCATTATCTCGGCCTTTTCATCCTGCCTTGGGCTGAATTGTCACAGACTCACAACAAAATGTAATAACAATAGCTTAATATTGCACTAAAGATATGAGAATATATAACACAATATTCCCTTGTATTCTGAAAACCTGGAGTACTATATACAGACAAAGCTGGAGGTGAGCAGAGGGACACACAGTGTGAAATAATTTCTTGATAATCTGACAAATAATATGTTTTTCAGCCTGATAGATACATAGCTGCAGTACATACAGACTACGGTGACATACTATGACAAGGGGACAAAGGGACAACGGCAGCTATCTGACTGCTACAGCCTCCACGATTCCACAGTGAGCTGAAGTGGAACTGGGTTAGAGAAAAACGGGCTTCGCCTACATGTCATGATTTTGTGAACCAGAGGACTGAAGGAAAATGGAGCTCATCACAAGAAGCCATTACACCAGACCACAGACATCCAGCGAGTCCAGAACCATTTGGGGACATCAGGAAAGATGAAAGTTTGGCCGCACTTTTTCTCTGCACCTCTATTACAACTTCTAATGCATCTAGTATGTGGGTAGTTATAGATACAATATGATGCTATTTATCCTGAGGTAGCTCCGTTTACAGGCCAGCAAGGCCACCACAAAACAACAGAGCACATCCTGCATGTGCATCCACACATTCACAGCTGTAGCGACACCTATAAAGCTCCAAACAACATTCATTTAAATCAATACAAATATTAACTCAACCAAGCATTATATTTTTAGCTGCTCCACGCAGAGCCAAAATGAAAGCAGAACTTCCAGGTTCAATTGCAGAAGTGAGAAAACCTCATTCAGAATCCCACTGAGATTTCTAAAATCTATGAAGACTAAGCATGAATGAGTCTCTTTATGTGTTTCGATCAAGGGGGGTATAGTTCTGAAAAACAATATAACGATTTATGTTTTTAGCATCCTTTAACAAACACCATTTCCCATAAGTTAACTCTTATTCTGAAGCTGTTAGTAATTCACAAATTTATTCAAGTCACATGTGAGCAGGAAACATCACTTGTTGAATGAGCATGACATCTCTGCATTTATCTATCTGGTAGTTTCCATGCAAACACTTAACAACCTGTTACTTTAACCTCTAACAAGTTGGCAGTTTCTGCATTTCAATCGTCAATGCCAACACATGAGCACGACCAGCTACATGAATCTGACATACTGCTCCTTGTTGTGTAACCTTGCAACACCTTGAATAAGGGCAGGGCATTAAAGAATCTCAGGCTGTTCATCCACCCATTATCCATAGCGGGAGTTTGGCCAGAGCCAATCCCAGCTGACATTGGGGAAGGGCGGGGTATGCCCTGAACAAGTCGTCGGTCAGTCACACAGCCAGCTGGCAGGTTTGAACCCAAAACCTTCTTGCTGTGAGATGACAGATCTAACCACTGCCTCACCGTGCCGCCCCAGAACTGAGGAGAATTCACTTCCTGGTTCATTCTCTTCAAACCACTGCAGAACATGCAGGATATCACAGGTGAGGCCTAATTGTGTGGACTAAACCATTAGTGGGACAACGCAACACAAACACACATAAACAGGTCAAGTATAGGCCTAATTATCATTTCTGCAATTATGTGTTCACAAGTCAATAAAAAATGTGTTGAGATGAACATAACTATGAATGGTAGCTTTAGGAAACATTTCTCTTAAAAAATACAAATATGTCTCCACCCCCAATTAAAAACATGGTGTAACCAGGGACTTCTGTATGAATACAGCTGAAATCCTGGTTGAACTCAGGAATGAGTGAAAGCAGACGTTAGATCAAGGGCTGCGAGTTTTTGTGTGATCCGTGGACCAATTTGCAGTTTGACAAATCCTTGTTTTGTGGAAGATATTTGACTATGATGCAAAGGGAAGAATCAGAGTCAGCCTGTGTTTACAGGTGGGAATAGGGATGAGTGTCGTGTCTAAAAACAGTAAGAATAAAAGAGATCAGTGTGACTGAAATATGGATAATCTACAAGCAAACTCTGATCTGCTCAGCCTGATGAGTCAACAACACCAAACAAAGAAAAGAAGGTGAATGACAAACTCTCAGAACTCAGGGAAACAGAGCTTGATCTGCAGACTCTTCTCAACATGGGGGACTGGAGCATAACTAATAAACAGGACTATTTATCTAAAACAAGTTTATATTCTACAATAAAAGCAAGAAAAGCTGCAGCAGAACTGATCACAGCTGAACCATGGAAGGCAGCGATCCACCGTTGTCTTGATGCCTGCCAGTCCACAAGAGGCAGAAGAGGCATATTCTTACCTGAGGACTAGAAGAGAGGTAAGTCACTACACTGATATATCAAGAGTGTTAACTGTATTTTACAAGTCTACAAAGTTTCGATTTTCAGAAACACAACCAGTGAAGGTAAATCTCCTCACAGCGAGTTCAAATTCACTTATGTAGGAGTCGGTCTGCTATCGTGAAGTCTCCTCTTGACTGAATTATCGAATTAACTCGATCAAAAAGGATCACAGATTGTTTTTTTATGCTTTTTGAGAAGTTGGTTAATGGCTGATTAGGATGATTAGGATGAGTTACATAGAAATGATCTGTAGTGAATGACATGGAGTATGAGAGAGGGAGACGGAGACTCACAGAGATCATTCAATTTGATCTAAAAATATGTCTTTATCCTGGTGTTTTATGAATCTGATTTATAAATGTAGAGAGACATAAAAGGGGAGTCATCAGTCATTGTCACATAAACAACACAGGCCCACTCTTGTGGTGCGTAGCTACATGCTAACCTCAGTACAGTCAATACAGTCAATACAATTTTTGTGAGTAATGCAAGGTGAACATTTGCTTCACTTTCTGTCTGAAAGCATCTTTACAGCTGCATTTCTTCATGTCTTTCATCTCTAGTATGCAGCCAGAAAGTCATTATGGTTATTGAACTTTGAGAGTTGATTCAGTTTCAACAGCTTGAACCCGTCTTAGCTGTACACCTCTATGCATGGTGTGGACAAATAACATATTCATTCCATTGGCGTACAGTGGTTTATAAACTTACTGCAGATCTTGCACAGAAATGATTAATCACAGTGCAATTAGCTAAGTTATTTGCTACTGCTGCCTCTTAATGCTTAATGTGCAAGTTTCCACACATGTCTGTGCATGCGTGTAATGCTGCAAATCATAACTGATCTCAGAACAGTAGAGGCTAAGTCAAGGACAGCTTGATAAGCACATTTTGGCTATAGCTAATCACCTGTCAGAGCCCAGGATTATCCTAAAAAATGCTGTTCCCCAGCCTTTTTCATATAGTACTTGTTCACGCTAGTAAAAATGACAGAAACGATAGATACAACAGTCCTCCTTCACATATGCTATAAACAGCAAGGTAATTTATACTGTGCAACACTGCTTCTGCTTATAATTACTGCATAGTGTCAAAGACTAAGGAATCAGTCTGCATGTTTCTATAAAGAAAAATTAGATTAAGCTGATGTTGTAATATAATTACAATCACCCCCGTATTCACTGTATGAGAACAAAAAAACTCATTAAGTCTTATGTTCCTACCACATTCTGCTACTTATTTTCATCTCCCTGTGCTAAGAGCAAATACCAAGTTCAGTTCTTGTATGTGGGCTTATTTGGCGAATAAACTAGACTCAGAATGAGAGGTTTGTAATCTCTTTGTCGTTCTGTTGCTAGTTCTCCTCCATGCTTGCTTTCTCTGATGAACGAATCGTGGGCGGGACAAAGGATCAGCCTTTGGCCATCTGGCCAGCCGTAATGCATCGGACACAGCTGATTGAATTTTGACCAAACCTGAGGGAACGTTATGCATCATTGCCCTGTTTTTGTTGCTCTTAAAATTACAGTTTAGGCTAAAGGCGGAAATCAATTTGTTATACACACAATATCTCCGAAACCACGGATCAGATTTTAACATAACACGAGAAAATTATGTGTGATATAGCTCCACTGTGGCCTCTGAGGGCAAACAACATTCGCTCATTTTAAAGATGTGAAGAAAATGTAATTTCAGCATTACACTGCCGACTGCATGTGTTCATTCTTCCTTGAGTTGCACTGAAGGTCTCAGACACCGCTGAAAAAACTGGGGGAAATGATACATCTTCACTTTCCATCATTCAAAATGGCACTGAATGGCCCAAAGCAGAGTCCTAGTTACGGCTCAAACTAAGGTGACATATTCATCGACTGGCCTGGATAAGAGATACCTAGAAGGACGGAGACCGATGGAATAAAGAGGACAGAAACTCAAACAGAGGGAGGGAAACACAGAGCTCAGATCATTTCAGTTCAAAAGATAAGATGTGATGGATGGAGAAATGAGCAAAAGATGAAAGAATGGAGGGATGCCAGGAGACAGACGGACAGATGAGTCAGAGATGAGAGAGGGAAAGTTCAATACCGGAGCCATTTCTAATGATGAGAGGGAGTAAACATCCTCCTCACCTACAGTATGTTCCTGACTTGAAGTAGCAACACTTAGTTTGTAGAAGTGCTAATATCACACTACATACATTCACCTGCACAGAAATACAGAAAGCAAGGAGAGATATGTCTTAATTTGACTAATTTTCCTGCACCAAGCTCTCTGTGAGAGTTGAAGTATGGTCATGTTATAAAATAATTGGTTGTTAGATACAATGGTATTCACTTCATATAAGCTAATTTAACTCAAAAGCTTTCCAACATACAATGAGAACCTGCTGGAACTCGCCAAAGGGACAATTCAACCAATTACCAGAAGAAAAACGAAACAAAGCACAAAAAGAGATGCATTCTTCGACTTAATGGTAATACTATCCAGCTGAGCAGCTCTGTTGTCTTTCCAAGACTATGTCTCATTTACTATGGATTACCAACAGACCGTGTCTTCAGTGTTTTGGTTTTTTAAAGAGATTTTAGATGATTTAATGCTTTTATTTGATAACGGTGGTGGAGAGATGACAGAGAACGAGGAAGAGAGTGAGAGGTAACAAAGGTCCCCCTAAGGATGTTACAGTTCATGGTTGGCTCCTCCAAGTGGACCCCTTCAGGCAAAGCAAACAAAACTCCAATCAGCCTCATTGTAATGGGGCGCCATCAGGGAGCTCACTGACGGATAGCTTGAAACCTCATCAATTTCTAAGGGTTAATGGGATAATTTGAGTTGTCTGACCCTTTCAAGGAGCAGCACTGTGGTCGGCACTATCGCAGTAACAGGGTTTTTGGTTTCTATCCTGCCAGGTGGCCGGGGGCCCTGTGTGAAGTTGGTGACGTCACGGAGGCGACGTCCATCTTTTATTTACAGTCTGTGTAGCTAACGGAAGAGTAAAATCACAATGGCGGGAAAACGTATTGCAGATTTTTTTTTTGGGGGGCAAACCACCAGCTGAAGCGAGCACAAACGAAGTCCAGCCTTCCCCGGAAAAGCATCTACACCGGCACTCCAGTTTAGTTTGGTCGTAACTTTTCCTCGGAGACGGAGACTGCCGCCTACAGGACCGGTCGGAGGATAAGCTAGTAAGCTAACACCGCCACCATTGGGGAGTCTGTTACTGGCAGTTGTCAGACTAGGACTGATTAGGAGGCATTTGAGGAGACTGTACAGCCACTCAACTTCAATTTATCGGCCAGAAAGAAACTTTCAGCCGTGCATCTACACCAACTTGGTTTGCTAAATGGAAGTGGCCTCATTAGCGGAGTGTGGTCAGGCTGTGTATTTTGCTTGGATGAAGAGGCAGCAGAGGGAAACCAGTTGATTTGGTGGCCCTTTACCTGGACACCTGGACACCTGGACACCTGGACACCTGGACATGCATGCCCTCATGAGACACTTCATTTCCATTAACCACATTTGGATTATTATAACTAATGGAGCACCTGGTCTGCAACTCAAGGTAAGATATTATAAGCTGCCGCTGAGGAGTTTAATATTCAGTAGTCAATAACTTTTAACATCACATTGATATTCTTTTGTTGAAAAAATATGTGCGTATTTGGGTATGTTCTCGTGTGCCCTGCGCAATGGGCTTTTGGACATGTGTATTGCAGTGTTATGCCAATAATGTGAGCTGTTATTGTGCAAGAGCTTTTGCATTAGGCTACTGAGCCTGTGTTTTATAGACCTGGCTGCTGTTGTTACTACTGCTCTTGTTTTTTTTTTTTGGTCTGTGTTGTAGTAGTATTGTAGTAGGTTTATGTTGTATTTTTATGGAGAGACACCCAATATAGATTTTTACAAAATAAGGTCTGACATGTAGGCCCTGTAGCTATACGCAAAAATGTTCTTCCCACTACAGCACCCCCAACTTAAAACATCTTCCCCCTGGCCCTGCTTAGAGCTGTGAACTATAATCACTTTCTGTATTCAAAATATACTGAATATGCAAGTAAAACTGGAGATATCATTTCACACAGTATCTGCTATAAATGGATCCACAAAGTCACAGACATGTATCTGCTGTTTAAGGTCAGAATTAGACTTTTCCATTTAATGGTCATTGGTAATTATCTGCATCAAGGTAAAGTTTTAGGTAAAAACATATGGTATATTGGAACTTTTTCAAGGACAAAAAATAAGATATTTAAAGACAAAACTTGTCTGTCTGTGACACTCTCGTTGGGACAGGACACATGAGCAACACAGAGAAGTGAATCCTTGTTAAAACGGAGAGAGAGAGAGAGAGAGGAGAGAGAGAGAGAGAAAGAGAGATATGGATGGATGGATGCTTCCTTCACTTTAGTGCTGAAGAGGAGGGACTAGACCAGAGCGGGTTAATGTCCACTGTTAGTTCAGGGAGTGCGACGTAGTGCAACATCTCGGCCGCTGACTCCGCTCAGTCCCGGTCAGACTCCGCACGGTGTCTCCAAATATCTGCTGGGACTCCTCACCTCTCCTCGAGGTTTCTCCACTTCGTCCCCCGGACCTCTCTCTCTCCCTTCCTCCCTCTCTCCACGGTCTCTCCCCGGGCTCTCCAGGCGCGCACTGCCCGTCCTTCCTCACTGCTTTTTGCGCACGGACACTTCTCCACGTTCCCACTTGTATCTGCTGCGCTGCGCTCATCAGTTCACTCCTCTGAAGAGCCCCGAGCGGCAGCCAAGACCTCGGGCCACACTACTTTCTCTCTCTCTCTTTTAAAAGGTTCAGTAATTAGTCTCGCGTTGAGCTCAGACTGAAAAAACAATGTGATTTTGGCTCATGGGGATTTAGTGTCGTGACATGCTTTCAGGACGCGGCGTCTCCTCAGAGAAATGGTGAGTTAAATCCGCTTTTATTCCCGCATATAATCAGCCTTCTGTACTTGTTTCCAGCTTTGTCCCCTGTGTGAGCTTGACCTTTTTCTAAGGTGACGCTCACAAGACGGAGGAAGTGTGACCTTCCCCAAATAATAAAAAAAAAAAAAAATCTATTTTAGTATTCTTGTTCCTACCGTAATCTGGAGTTTGTAGTTCTCGCATGAGTTTGAAATCACAATTGAGGACTTTTCCCACATGGATAACAATATATTCAGATTCCTATATTGTACACGCATTTCTTTTTGTGCACTAAATTATGTTGTTAAAATCCGTGGCATCATTTATAATAGAACTTGTGATGATATATGTTTGTCCCACATTGCCAAAGTTTGCTTTGACTCTCAGTGGAAAGCGTGTAAAAGAAACAGCTGTTAGTCCTGTGCGGGTCTCATGTCCGGTGGTCGTCTGACCTCCACGTGTAGAAATTCCCATTTCCCGCCTCATATCGATCTGTCTCGATACGGATTACTCACTTTTCCATACATGTGATTCCGGAGCTGTGAGGCGGGCAGGGGTTGCCGTTCCGTTGTTCCGATCAGTGATCTAATCGATAAGGAGGGCTGTAGATCCACGGGGCGGATTGACTGTCAGCTGTCACATGTTGGCTGCGTGAGGCAGGAGGAGGCTGTAGAAACCGGCAGGATCTCTGTGAGTGAGCGGTTACTGATGGGAAGTAAGTGTTGGATTATTTTGGATTTTAGTGAAGAGTTACAGCAGCTGACTGTGTTTGATTGTTGCCTTTTTTTATAGGGATTTTTTCTCATTTCATTGATTTAGTGTCCTTTTATAGAGATATCTGGTGTTTCTCTCATTGTGCTGTGAGGGCTGCTCCTGCCTGTGTTGTCTTTGTAAAGGATCTAAAATTGAAACTGTTTCTAAATAAGCTTTTCATTTGAATCTCTGGAGTTTGATCCTAAACAGAGATTTCCACAGTTTGAGTCTAAGAGAGAGAGAACCTGACAACGCCTGGTTTTACAAAATGACTCATACCGCAAATGAAACATATTGAGCAGTAAAGATTGTATGATTTTTGAATCAGTGAAATGTTCAGTGAGTGTCTGGCTGTGATATTTTAGATTTGGTGGGATAATATTATACTCTATTAATTGTTATATTCCTCTTTTATTTGTCTTGCATCTCTAAATGCTGTACAATATTTTCAGTGTTTGACAAATTGCCTGACATAGACCAGTTCTTCAATGTATTCATGTCATTTTGTAGCTGAAACACTTAACTTGTACTTGGCTGATTCTACTGTGCAGTTACTTAAAGGCTTTGATTATTATGGTTATGTAATATTTATGGATCACACATGCAGTGAATCAACGTGCCTGGATCAAAGGTGCAGGTACAGTGTGTCGTTATATGTTGACTGATATGATGATCAGAGGATCACTGCTGTATCATTTACAGTTCACACTCTCTCCATTCTCGCCCACGACCACTCAGCCTGCAGCTAAAGAGCCATGTTAGACGGACTGGAGTACAGCCATAAAGTGTTGGCAATTTCACAGTCAATGCAGATCACTTGGGGGTGTAAGTAATATATCAGTGTGGGTGTCAGGACCCCCCCCCCCTGTTTTGATTTTAATCCTTTCCTCTTTAAAATGGCTAAACTCTTTTTTTTTTTTCCAGCTTCCATACCTCATGCAGATGTTTATGTACACAAGCACACACCCCTTATTTGCAGTGGGACAATACACTTAAAGTCAGGAGTGCACACAGAGGCATCAGGTAGACAAGATGCTTTCTTATAGGAAATCGTTGGTGATCAGCAGCAGCAGCAGCAGCTCTCCGCTTTTCTTGAATTGAGTTGTGGATATGAATCTCTTCTCTCACACTATAACAAGGAGAAGCTCTTTTCCAGATGTGCTTGTGATTATATTGACTTTTATTGCTTTGCTTCCCTGAAGAGCTCAAGTTGTGCTGTTGCATTTCTTTGAATGTCTGTGTACAGAATTTATGAGTGTGTGTGTGTGTGTGTGTGTCCTTCTCAACCAATGATTACCATGAAAGAATACATGGTTGTGTATACGCATATTTATGTGCCAGTGTCTGTGTTTGGACGGAGGCTGTTTGCACTTGGTTGGGCAGTTCATATCCTTCTGTCTAAACTTTTACTTTTATAAACTGCTGTAAGGAATAGTGGACAAACTGATCAGCAGACTGATTGAAATAATTGATCAGTTATGAAGCAAAATGCCCAGAGTTTTTTTTTTTTTTTTACAGCTTCATAAAAGTAAAAATTAGCTCTTTGTTTCATGTTATTATGACATGTTTTTTTCTTTGGCAGCCGATCAGAGACAACTGGGCTGTGTCAACTCTTAGGGGGAATTTGTCATTAGTTTTGACATTTCATGACGTGTGCTCAACTGGGAGGAGACCCCCGGGGAAGACACAGAACACACTGAAGGGAGTATTAATCATGTCAGGCCAGGGAATGCTTCAGAGGAACTCCCCCTGACGGGCGCTAGAGGAAGTGAAGGGGTGGGCAGTGGGCTACCTCGCTGTACTGTGTGACGCAGATGGGGATTAGTGACATTAGTGATTAATTTTTTTCAGAAGAATCTTTAATCAGTTAAAGAAAAATAATCAACCGATAGTGAAAAAGCCCTTCTTGTGTTTTCATATTGTACTATAAGGTCCACCTTTCGCAACTGAACCAGAACTTGTAAGCAGCATAGATCAATGACTGGACAGTGTCTTTAATTACCTTAGTTTCTAGCCAATTAATCACTCAGTTTGTTTCTACACTGAAAGCTGCATTTTTTTTTTAATCCTAACCCATGTTCACTAGAGGGCAGAATGTAGACTCTAAGACAAACTCAGCAACAAACCTTGACTTCTTCTCAAATCATCTTAGCACAGAGGTTTCCATGCAGATGCAGAATCCACCCTTGGCCCATCTGTTGAAAGTAACTCTAGTGTTCAGTGGTGTTTTAGAGCAAGGCAGAGAAAACATCGGGTTCTCTTTTGGGTTTCAACCTGCTCATCTCACTTGTTTATTTCGGCTCCCTGCCTTTTATCTGGCTGTTGGGAGCAGTTTTATGATGGAGGTCGGTAAAAGCTGTTGGACTTTAACGTGATGGATCAGCTCATCAAAACTGTGAGATGAAATTGGTTGAAAGCTTCGCAAAGCTGTGGAGTGTGGGGGAGGGGGTTGATTATGATTAATGTATGTCTTTCAAGAGCTTAAGTCTGAGCATGGTGCCACAATTTTTTTTTTTTTTTTTGGGGATAATGCATGTTTATCTCAACACTGAATTGAAGACAGAGTAATGTCGTGTACAGTTTGTCCTCTTTAACTCTTTAATTGTGCTGTGATCAATGTGCAAGTATAAGCTACATTTACAGTCCTTTAATGTGTTAGGACTGTACAGAACAGTCAATACAGATGTCAAAGAAAGTGATTCTAGTATTGATGAGTTTGGTAATACACAGACCGGTGCACATGCTGACATTCAGTGCAGGACATACAGTACTGTATATCACTCATCTTCTGTTTCTCATGCTTGTTCTTGTGTAGATGGTACTTATAATTTTAGAGTGTAATACTCACAAGTTATCTAGATATTCTGCATTAATGATTTTGTTTTGGGCTGACACTTCTTTGTGGCAGTGAAGGAAGCAGTGTGATGTCCATATCTTGCAGGGAAAACTGAGGATGTAAGCGGAAGTGTCTTGTCTTTGTCTTTGACCCGTCTCACACCCGTCGTTATGTTAAAAATTTTGTTGTTTACCACTGATGACAATCTTTCCTCAGCTTTATCCATTAGTTTCAGTTGTCTGCACCATGACTGTTATCTATTTGTCATGCATGAATGTTGTAGGATTTGGTGGATTGAGGGACCAATTACAACACTGACAGTGCAAGTTTTGACCTAGCATGCTCAGTTCTCTACATGTCCATTCATTTGCCTTCATTCAGACGTTGTGTTCATTTCTTCTTGGGAGGAGTCATATCTCCCTCTTGCAATCAACATGGAAGCTGTGCTAGTTTTTAATAGAAGCATTTACATTAATGTTTTTCATGATGATTGAAGAAATGTGCTGATTTAATTTCTGTAAGTTGAGTCACAACAACCTGCGACAATCTCTTCTTTGTTTACTGACTCAAGTGAAATTGCAAAAGTTCTCGTGACTGTGAGCGTGCTTGCACAGTCTCTCTCTCTCTCTCTCTCTCTCTCTCTCTCTCTCTCTCTCAACACAGCATCTGTTGAGGATCAATACTCACTTCTCTGTCTCGCCTGAGTCTACATTTAGTCTTCACACCAGACAGTGTCACAATTTTGACAAATCACAATTTTACTCAATTACAGAATTTGCATTCACATGACACTTACAACAAAGAAACCCCTCATCCTGGAACCGGCCACCTTGAACTGTATAAATTCAGGACAGGTTCCATTTCCTGGTATTGCAGTTTCGGTCCTGGTTTCAGAATCATTACACCTTTAGTAAATTGACAGATATGAACGTAATCATCTTTACAAGGCACGGTTTTGATGTAAATACACAGTTATCCTTTTTTTGTGACATCACAGCTGCTATATTCAAACCTATATCTATACATATATCTACCTAGGTAATCAGTTCCATCTAACCCGGTATTAACCCCCCCCCCCCCCCCACACACACACACACACACACACACACACACACACACACACAAACACACTCACTCTCTGAGTAATTCATACATGAGAATGCAGTGTTGGGGCAGAAGATGTGATTTACATATTGTTCAGCGGCATCAGAATGAGGTGGAAATCTCTGATCCCCTCAGTCCTGTTGTGTGTTTCGGAGCTGCTGAAAAGAGGTAATTATCTCCACTCCTTCACGAGCTCCGCTGTCAGATCTGCTTCTGAACGCAGCTTAAGCTAAACACACCAAGCCTCTGATATCACGCCGTCCTTCACAGGAATCAGCTGAGAGCTGACAGTGTAGGAAAAATGAGAGCATCTCAAGAGATGATGAGGACTTCAGGAAACAAATTGTGTTTTTGTGAATTGAGAAGGAGAGCTCTATGTTTGATTTCCGTGTGTGTGTGTGTGTGTGTGTGTGTGTGTGTGTCCTACACAGTGGATGAACCTGCCAACACAGACTACTTTCCTATCTAACCTTTAGCTTCACACAATAAAGATGGGAAAGACATGAGACAAGAAGGACCTCATTTTTTTTGTTGATAAATGGCTTAAATGAATTTTATTATTACTGTTCACCAGGTGGTTTAAGGCCCTGACTAATTATTCACAACCCTATTCACAACCTACCAGTTCAAGTCAGACCTGCACTCCTCCTTCATTTTCTGTCTGCTCACCACTGTTGACTCTAATAAAGACATACAAGCCCCAAATATAGTTTAAAATCTAGATTTATTTTCCACTACTAATCAAAGGATTAGTCAGTTGTTAAATCAATTGTGGTTCCCCGATGGTGGAAAAAGCTACTGAACGCTATCAGAACAGGGATGTCTCTATCTTCAAGAGTCTCTTGAAGACTCTTCCGAGCACCTCCTCTCCTAACACCCTAACATGCCTAACTTGCACTTACTATGCACTTCTGGTGCACGTCTTTGCTTGATATCCTTGCACAAAAGTTCAGTTCAGTCAGCGCCCACTTACCTGCCCAGTCACTGCATGAAGTGGATGATGGTGTTGAGTTTGAAGGAGTTTTTGCTTATTGCACACTTAAATTTTATTATTGCAGTAAGAACGACTGTATCTGTGTCCAGGAATACACACAAGCTTTTATTGTGCGCAAGCAGGGGATTACTGTCATGACCTGTTAACTGACGAGACGACAAAAGAACATGAGACAGAAACAAAAGAGAGTAGGTGGATCATAAATGGGCATTTATGGTTAAAGAGAGAATGGAGAAAGACAGTCACACAGAAGCAGAAAGAGAAAGAGAGAGAGAGAGAGTGGTAGTTCAGAGTTGAGCTGAGGGCAGCAAGAGTTCATGAAAAGTACAAAAAGAGAGACACACAGTGAGAGAAGTGTGGATGAGAAAGAGTGTGTGTTTGTGTTTGTTGTTTCACCTCAGGCAGTCAGGCAACACAGATCAGTGACAACTTCATTCAGACAAAAACAAAACAGTGTGTTGGAAAATGTTAGAACTCCATTAATGGATGGGTTTTTATTTGTAATAGATTTTTGCTGCTGTGTCTGTTGTATTTATTTTTCTTGGTGAGTCCAATACAAAATGCTCCCAAATTGGGAAAAAAATGGCCTGAAGCATAAACATACATTTTGAATCTCAGTTAAAGGTATAAACTGTGAACTATTCTATGGCTGCAGCAGACAGCTACATTTATAAATATAATGGTTATGTGTACTGTCAGAAAAAAAGAAATGCCAGACATGAGAATGATGTCTGAAAAATGTGTCACTGTGTGTCACATTTTTGTGTCAAAAATGTGTCATTAAGACTATACCGCAGACTTTATTTGGATTTTGCCCCATTTCCATCATGATTTGGCAGTCTTGTTAGAATAAACTTTATTGGACCGACCAGGGGTTCAGTGTGTAAGTTCAGCTTGAGCTGTCATGTCGCACTCAGTCTGTTGTTCTGCATAATGTGAGCATGAAAGTCACAGATTTTTAGCTGTGCAGAAAGGCACATTAATATGTGTTGTGTGAGTAATTACACATTAGAGCTATGGTGACCACTGAGATACCAAGTGGGGCTGAGTCCGTTAGAGTCTGCCCACGGGATGAGAAACCTGGCTGCAGGCAGGGAATTGCGAGGCGGGATGAGCTGGGGATAAGCACCAAATAAATAAATAAATAAATATCAGTGCTGTCCAAATGAACTGATCAGGCTTTTCAGAATAAGAGCGTAGACAGGATGCAGAGATTTGTGCGTTGGGCCTTTGAGTTGAAGTGACAGGCTTGTGTCCAGGCAACAATATGCAGGACTAGTCATGTGATCAGGAGTTCACGTAAATCTGTGGGGATACTTGTGATTCAGATCATGGAATGCGATTCTACCTGAAAAGATTGTCATATGATCTTTCGGCCACATTGCCCACCCGTAGTTGACAGTGAAGACAACATCACAGATACATCCTTTTTCAGCTGGGGCGGCTGTGGCTCAGTCCATTTACCATTCAGCAACACTGGACACATTAAGCCACATGAATATGGACACATGATGCTGATGATATTTCAAGCTGTTGACGAGGGAATGGCTCGTAAGCTCATTTTCAATTACTGGAGGCTCACAGAAAACCTTCTCACCTTCGCCCCATGTCACAAAGTGAATGAAGGAATGTAGAAATGATTACTGCGGGGTATGTAATTAAAGCACAAACCGTCTGTTTGAATGTTTGACACATCCACCTGACGTATCAGAGGTTGTATTAATGTGTAAAATCTGACACTAGTCAGTTCCTATGCCAGAGGCAAGTTAGGGACTTGGGAATTATGTCAATGATTGGCCTTACAACCATAAAAGTACAAATGTGTGTGTGTCTATATGAGTGTGTTTCATACCTGTGTGTGTCTGTATAGGCATGGACACAACACCATAAACACAGTTTACGAATTAAATTTTTTTTATTAGACTGTTGTTTGATCTATATCAAGTGTTTGTGTGTATCACAGCCTCATATCTGTCTATATTAGTGTACATCTGTATCTGTTTTTTAGTGTGTGTGTGTGTGTGTGTGTGTACGTGTTTGTGTTTGCGTTGTGTGATAATGACTCCAGAAGAGCTGAACTTCTGAAATAACTGTTGGATGCGGATTAATTAGATCCAGCTTCTTAAATGTTTTCATACTCTTCTCTGGCAGTAAACAAGCCCATGATGATGTTTTTTCTTAAAGTTGTTTACATCAAACTCTACACACAGATTTGATTAAGTAATGCAAACATTTCTCAAAGGCAGTGTTGCACTGCAGGCTACAATAATCTCATTGGTTCCAGTAATCCTGGGTGGGTGGAGCCAAATAAAGTTCTTGTGATTAGTCAACATTAAACTGAAGCTTAGTGGAAAACACAAACGTTACATAAAAGTTTTATTTAATCCCTTTTATTTAATAATTATTCTCTTCTAGTTTCATTTACATTCATTTTAGCCTTGTTTTCTATCAAGTTTGCTTCAGAAATGAAAGGGTTACTGTCCTAAAACCATGAAAATATAATTATCCAATCAGATCTTTTTTTTTTTTTTGCTTAGCCTGAGAAAAGGTGAGCTGGTTCACTCATTGGTTAGGACTTCATAACTGGAACTCACATATAGGGTAATGAGAATGGTTCGTATTCACAAACTTAATTTCTTCTTCTGATAAAATATTCTTTAAAACTATTTCCACCTGCCTCTTAAGATCTTATATCTTCAAGCATTTTTTTGTAGTTGCTGCTTTTTCAGCTTTGACAGGAATAGTACTCTCAGTGCTCTCCCACTCTGACCTGTGCCTCTTTTATTTTTCATTTTTGTAAAGTTGCCGTTATTAGAGTTGAATTCATTCTGCCTGTACCCTCTCTCTACGTCACTCTAGATAAGAGCGTCAGCTAAGTTCCCAAACTGTGAGAAAGCAAATGTATTCCCTCATTATTTATGCATGCAGGCTGCAGGGTGGTGGAGTCTGCCTTCACCTCCAATAAGACTCAGGCACTTTCTTCAAGCTGAAACATGGGGAACTGTACTTTTCTTTGTGTTTGCTCTTCCCTGACTTTTCTTTTGTGACTGAATAATTATCTGGTGACATTGTATCTGCATTGAATCTAAGGGTCTTTTTATCAATAGCTTAAATCAGGTCAACCCTCTATGCATTTATTTAGCCGTGTTTTTGTGCCTCTATAGTATAATTTAGTTGTGTATTTGCTTTCTTTACACATCACTGTCTTATTTGAATGAAGACAACAGGAAGTTGCTGTGTGGCTTTTTAGGGGTTTGGAGCAAATCCTGAGGGACGAAGATCTACGTGTATAATGGTGCAATGTGTCCTTGACGTATTTATTGTCCTTGACTTGTGTCATTTTTAAAGCAGACATGCCAAATATTCCTTAATATCAATGAATATCTTTGGGTTTTGTACTGATGGAAGAAAATAACTTTGTGTTTGAGCAGCTACCTGTGAGGAGACCTTAGATATGGTTCCATTTATATAAATGTCTTCACCTGAACTGTCAGTATACTCTGATACTCTGATAATACTATGATACTATGATAGAATTATAGAGAAACGGAGAGGGAAAGGAGATGGCTGGTTGTCAGCTGTTTGGGTGTAAAAGAAACTTTCTATCCAAACTAAATCATTTTTAGATATCATTCTTGTTATTTGATCAGAATATTCTAAGCGAGACTGTTGCATTGGTGGCATGACCAGATAGCTCAGGGGCATGTTGAAAACTGCAGTGTTTTTAAACAACCTGCTCAGGTGTTTCAGATTTCTATATCTATTTATTCTCCAGAAGAACAGCGGCTTATTTCTGTGACACGAATGTAAAAATGCAACAGTTTCAAATGCTAGGCTACATAAGAGGCACAAAGGTTAATTCATTGGTGTACTGGTTAATTGATCAGTGGGCTTGCAGTTTTTGATTTGATTTAAATTACTTTGTGCATGGCATTAGGGTAACTAACTTGCATGAGGTTTATTGACTAGACTTGTGACTCAGCTTCTCTGTTTGTCAAAACCTTCCTCATTATTCAGGTTATGCTGATGAGAAGAATCAAAGCACTGAAGGATTAGATGTGGGATTGATTGTGATTCCTGATGTAGTTTCTGGCTCAAACACTGGTTAACAAAGCCCGACTGCTGCAGCTGACCTCATCGCGCTCTCTCATTTATAAAAACACACAAGAACACACACATTTACATTTTGTTGCAGTCCCCCTCTGCTTACTTACATTTACATTTTATCTGTTTGACTGGTGTTTTTATCCCCAATTTACATTTAAATTCTATAATGCATTCAGTTTATTATAAACCTACTTACAATGACCACAGCTCTCACCATCACGTTTCTGAGGGTGTTCTCCTTTTAAGGCTCTGAGCCAAAGACGTAGACGACCGGAGGCTCTGACATATTTCATATAGTCGGGCTTGAGAGCGGTTTGCTTCAGTCACATAGAAAATATTACACGGTCAGGTGACCTGAGCAGCGATCCATGATCCCCCCCCCCCTGCTCTGTTTCTGAGGAGATGTTCACCCAGGGGAGCAGAAGCTGAGGTACACTTTGACTTGAACAAGCTTCTAACATCAGACCCAAAAGCCAACCAGAGCAGAAGGGAGCTGCAGAAGAAAAAAAATACAGTAAAAACGGCAGCAAGAAAAGCACTAACTGCCACAGGAGAATTCTGTGAAGCTAATGAAAATAAAATCTTACAGTTGTGAAAATGTAACTTAAGTCACAAATCTCATAACATTTTAACACACAAGAATCCAGGGCCTGCTATGTGAGGAAACATTTTCTATTTGAAAATCCATCCTCCTGCTTGTTGACAAATTTCACATTTTTGCGACTTCAGTTGATCTTCCTCTGCAGTGACTAAAAGGCTCTCAAGGCTACGATAGTAATTAATTGGAATGAATTTATAGATGTGTACCAACTGAACACCCTCTCTTTTCCTACATAAGCATCAAATTTCATAGTTGTATGTGTGGAAGTTCTTCAAAATTCTTTGGAAATTGTGTTGTGTTTGTTTAGTCAAAAAACACTTTACTATTGAGGACATCATCGCTCCAACAGTGTTAATTTCTTCTTTTGGTACCTGAGATTTGGAAACAGTGACTTAACCTGAGCCAGGAAAAAGTGTTAAAATATTTTGGGAATTTTTCTTAACTAGTTGACAAAGGCAATATAAAATATTAGCAAACGTTTGCATTAAAGTTGTGATGGAAAACTAACATCATCTGATTTCCCATACAACAATTTGCCACAAGGAACCATTGAATATTGTTTTCGAACATTCATTTATATGATATGTTTGGTTTTTATACTTCTTGTATTTGACCTCAGGAATGATAGTTATTGCCAAGGTAACAACTCATAAACAACAACCATGAAGAATGAAGAATCAGAATTGAAAATCTTGTCAAAGCTAAACGCTACATTCATACATGACTAAATATGTGTCAGTGTCTCAGATGTTTGAAGTTGACTGAAGTGTGTGTGTGTGTGTGTGTGTGTGTGTGTGTTTGTCTGTGTGTGTGTTTGTCTGTCCATCCTCTGGCCAAATGAAATATCACTGTGATCCTAAAGTGTGCTTCTCGGTTGCTCTACATCAAAGCTCTCTTCAAAGAGACTGAAAAGTGTATGAACATTGTTCTGAAGGCTGCCCACCTGCAGTCAACACTTTGACGGTACACGCACGCACGCACGCACGCACGCACGCACGCACGCACGCACGCACGCACGCACGCACGCACGCACGCACGCACGCACGCACACACGCACACACACACACACACACACACACACACACACACGTACCGATAGGAATAAAAGCATACACAGATCCAAATTCACTAAATATACATTCACACACTCGTGCATAAATTACCTTTTTGTTGATTGCGAAAATCCATTTTGCAAAGAAATCCTGGATTTATTCTTTTGAGTGCATGACTCCAGACACAGTCCCGTCATCGTTTCCGGTCAGACATACACACAAATCAAAGGCTGTGGGAGTGTTTTAATAAACACCAGACTCAAAATCTACAGTCACACTAACATCCCTGTGAGGACATAGTGCTCATAGACAGCAGGAAGCCAAATTGTTGGTTTGGTGAAAAATTTAGACATGACTTTGTTATTCTTAGGTCTTTACCCCTGGAGGAGCAGAAATGTGGCATTTGGCCTGAGATAGATGCCACGAGGTTACATAAATCAGAAGGTTTTGTACCCTGTATGGTGGCAAATTTAGAACATCTCAGATTCGGCTTGTCAGATTTTACTCAACTTTCATCAGACTAAGCTGTTCTTAGGCTCAGCCGTTCTTTGAGTTAATAACTATTAAATGTTAGCATGGCAAAACTGCAGAAGTGCTGCAGTTTTCTGAAGCGCTGTTGGACATATTTGGTCTATACTGGACCAACTGTTTACGCAGACGCTTTAAAGAGGCCAGGAGTCAAGCGCTGAGCTCTGCGCTGTTTATTTTTCATAAACGTCTGACGGGTGCAGATAGATGGACGGGAACATGTGGAAGAACCAAGATGGTTTACATTGTGTCTGAGGTTTTCTATTTTTATCCAGATAAGATGAACAACAATGAGTCTGGAATGGGGTCGGAGTTATGAGATATAGTTGTTGCACTTGTTGGTTTTGCAGACTGGAACTTCAGTGTAAAACTCAACCAAGTGTTAAAATGCCTCCCTAAGTGCTGTTTACACCAGGCTGGTTTAACCAGCACAGACTGGGGCTCTTACTGGGAGAGAAAAAGACTGTGTGGGGGGTGAAGACCATGTGGGAACACGTTCAACACGCATCTCTTTTCCTTGTAAACAGATGAAACTGGATGGTAACATAGTTCTGTGGAAAAGGAGACACCAAATTAGATTTTGGAAGCGTATTTTGGGTTTTCCCTACGGAGACAATCGTGTTTTTTATCTATGATTATCCTTAAAGAGATGTAATTCAAATTTTGATGTATCTTCCTGTCAGGATCAATCTAAACAACTTCCAAGGATAATCTCCTAATTGTTTCCCCATGAACTCCCTCACCTGTTACATCAACAATATCATCAATGATATTCACATACAATTAAACTGCTGTCCCAATTACGTTGTGGTGGCATTGTGAACACTGGCTGGGAAGTGCCACATTTCCACAGTCCCGTCTGTGGTTTAGGCAACAAAAGATTGTGTTTTTTGTTGATTGTATCTAAACACGTTGCTACTGAAGTAACTGAACTTTTTTTCTGGATTAAACCAGACCAGCATCTCTGAAAGACAGATATTTAAAAGAGTAGACAGAGCCTGTATCTGTGTGTGACAGAGTGTATGATAATGTGTTTACATCTTGGCAGAGTGTGTGTGTGTGATTGAGTATTTAGCTTTAAAATCCACGAGTCTGTTCTGTTTGCACCTGTTATCACGCGTGTTCGTTAATCAATTACAATCGGGTTTCGATCACACAAAACAGATGTAAACGCACCCACTGTGTATAACTGTGTCTAATAAAATAAATCATCAGTAGGAGTGAGTCTTGGGAACATTGATATGTAAATGCAATTTGTCTTGAGGGCCATCCCCGAGTTATGTTACTTGAAATGAACATTAATTCATGTACATACTGTATCCATCCAGCTCGGTAATCAGCAGGCAGCACAGACAGTAATGTAATACTAGGGTAGTTTAGATGTAGATCAAGTGAAATGAGGTGTTTACTCTCAATTTTTAAGGATGTTGATGTAAAAAGGAAGTGACGTGCGTGAAAATGTGATCAAGGGAAAGAGAGATGCCAGGCTGCTGGATGCGATATAATATGTTGAAATAATACGTAAGTGATGGAGAATGTCAAGATCAAATGTTTACTTTTTCATGGAAACATGGCAACTATTCTAAAAGCTGTAGTAATTGTGACAAGTGGCATATATGGTCATTTAAGTTGAAGAACTTTGTTGGAAAATCAGAGACCACACTCCCCATGACCATGACTCCTCAGACCTGGCAACCCTACTGAATTTCAGCTTGCTCTCAGTCCCTCCTTGCTCTTTTGTCATCAGGTATAAAGGATTTTTAAGTCTTCAAATTCACAACTTTGTTTTTGTTAGTAGCATATTTTTCTGTGTCTGGTGTCAGACAATGGAACAAGAAACAAACAGGGATATGATCATGATTAATAAATACTGCCTGGTTACCAGGCAGCCATCACTTTGCAGAGCAAGATGCAAGACTGTAGTGCTTGCAAATGTACATACTACATACCTGCACAAACTGAAAACAACACTCATTACAAACTCTTTCAGCTGTTCCTCCTCCTGTTCTGACTTTTTGTGTTAACATTAAAGGACTGAACCAATACCTGATTGATTTACACACGCTGAACAAGGAAGCTTTAAGTTGAGGTGGAGCTGTTGCGGTGCTGGATTATCAATTCAGCTCTTGGCCAGACAAACATGTAAATCTTCAGGAAACTCTTTGGAGGGGCTGAGATGAGACGGAGCGATATGATATTGCTGTGGGAGCCACTGCAGAGTAAACACAACACACATGCTGAAGAGGAGCGTGTGTTGTGCATTCCTGATAGTGAAATCCACGTGCACACAAATTGGGGTTTTTGTGTGCATGTAGATTTCCACCCTTAGTTCTTAATATAGACTCATGTCGATCATGAAGCCTATTGTGTTGTTTGTGCAGATGAAAACTACATGTGTGTCCATCTGCTTGCCTGCATTTTTAAGGCCTGAATTTGTGTCTGTATGCATGTTTACTTTTACAGTGTGTGTGTGTGTGTGTGTGTGTGTGTGTGTGTGTCTGTGTGTGTGCGTGCGTGCGTGCGTGCGTGCGTGCGTGCGTGCACATCTTTCAGTTGTGTTTCCATGCATTGACAGTGTTTATCATACAGTCGACAAAAGTGAGTTTATTAATCGGTCTCTTGCTGAAGCAGCTGTTGGTTGGCTGGTGATAAGCAGCAGTGAGGAGCCGCTGTAAAGATCTCGCAGATGATCACAGATATGCTCCTCTAAACAAAAACCCTCCTCAGAGGCTCTGAACTCACTGATGCTGTAGTGGGGGCTGCTGTATGCATAATAATTTTTCTCCAATATTTCATTCTCTTAAACCTGCCTAGTTTTTAGTCCTAATTAGTCACAAAACTCTCCCAGCTCTGAGCCAGTTTCCAGATCCTTTTGATACCTGTATTTGCAAACTTTTGACTGTTCAAGCATGTAGAATAAAATATGTGATCACAACTCTGAGGAACATTAATCAATCTATGGATTCTTATGTGAGTATTGGAAAACCTGGTTAAAACCTCTCTTCCCTCTTCAGCCAGATATTGATAATGAAGATCCAAAAACAAAAGAATCCGTCAATCATCTCTTCAATGATAAGACAATACTTTACAAACTTTTTTTTTCGTGTTTCCCAGTTATGTGTTTGTCGATACAAACATCATATCCTGGTTTCAAGACCTGGACAAGCCTTTATCCTGGTCCTTAGAAACCTGATTATGCTAGTTGGATAACTTGGATACCATGGTTGTTGATCACTGTCTGCCATTTGAGCCATCATCTGGATGTTGTTATTAACTGAAATTAAAGTCAAAGTCCTTCTCATTTTCCTTAACTGGTGATCAGATGTAGAAACCAGAAACTTAAGTGGGTTCATCTTCAAATGTTGAGGTAACTTTGTCGTCATAGAAGTTCAGGAAGTGTCTACAATATGGATGAGAGAAGAGCCGTCAGCACCAACGCACACAGTAAAAAAAATCTGGATTCTGACTCATATACAGGGACAGAAATAACCAGGTTTCTCTACGTCCATTATAAATTTCATATCCAAAATATAATCAAAACCAGGATAAGAGTTAAAAGTACACTATTAGTTTGTATGTTCATATACTCTGTGTGTCCTGTCCCACAGATATGTTGCTACTGCCTGTTAATATCCAGAATCACAGCGATGTGTTCTCCAGTATTTTTACAGTGGAGAAAAAGTGTTTTCAAATTAGTAGATATTAGTGTCATCAGTCTCTCTAGAGAACATCCCTTAAAACCGACAGCTGAGAACAGATCTTTGACTTTTCCAAACGGCTCCCCCTGTGGTCAGAGCCAAAGCGCAGCAGTAAAAAGTTTCTCTCACTGGTTTTATTCCAGTTGTGAGGTTCATGTCTGAAAGGAGATGTTATATAAAGATGAGCTACAACAAACATGTAGTTTATCATTCATAATATAGTCTGTCACTTAATACCTGTATCTTTATTTAATTGAAGCCGGTAGCCGTGTGTGAATAGACAATGCAGAAATTATTTCCTGCCTGGGGAATGTTTGCATTTGGAGTTTTACAAGAGTCTTAATTTGCTGCTGGTGTCCCTGACACACTAAACATCTTGGTTATCTCCCTGCGCTCGGATGGATGACGTTGATCATTTCCATCCATGCAAAACAACAGACACTGATAGACTCTGAATCATCATCTCCCCAGGTGAACTTGAAGAATCAGGTGAATTAAAATCAAGATTTTAATGACAAAGCGGACAGTTTTGCTGAAGCTCAATCAGGTTATCATGCCTGAGAGAGACAGAGACGGCAAAAAAAAATCTCATAGCTGCCCAAAAACAGTTTAATGCACATATTGGAGCGTCAGCTCTGGCCCTGATGTGCAGGTCAGCGCTTTGCATGGCAGCGCCGCCACCATCAGTACATAAATGTCTGTCTGTGAATGTGTGAATGTGAGGCTTTGTTAAGCACTTTGTTCTCAGGATGAAAGTGCTATAAAATTATAGAGCATGTACCAATCCGTCAAACCACCACTGACCAGACCTTGAAATAGCTGACAAAAGAAACAGAACTGCAGCATCCAATATTTCTTACACTATACTGAAGCAGCAATAATGTAGCAACACTTTACTGTTCACAAAACAGCTTGAGGACAACACTTTTATTGACTAATCAACGAATTGAAAATTTAAAAAAAAAATCCAAATTATCACATGTTGGAGCTTTTCCTTGTCAGTGGTATAAGAATTTGTAGAATTAGTAAAAAAAAAAAAAAGGGGTCTGTAATTTGAAATACAAATGAAATAATTAAGTGCCTTTTAATATACTGTATGTATACTGGCGGGTACACACACCAGAAGTAAATGTATTTCTACAATTAAGGGAGGAATTCTTTGTGTTGACGGAGCGATCGAACATTTCAGCAGGTGTATCAGTGGATCAGTGCAGGATGAATGTCGAGGCAGCCGCCACTGCAGGCACTTTTGGTTTGTACACGTCAAAAATATTTGCCAGACTCCTGATTTTGGAGAGGCTAGCTGGCAGGCTGACATGGTGCACAGAGACTCAGTCCTATGCCACCTGGCCTCATTCTTCATCAGCCCCTCTCTGACTGTCCCGGCCCCGCTGAACAGAAAGCCTTTCCAAGTGTTTGCTTTTCTGTGTCTGTGTGAAGAAGGCTGGAGAGGAAGGCTAAAAGATGAGAAGTGAGAGAAGTGGTTTCAAACAGAGCTGGTGAAAAGGACTGATATTTTATCAGGCAGATGTGAGTTTGATTTAGCTTGTTTGCTCTTGCGTGTGTTTTTCAGCTTTTTTTTTATTATTTATTATTTTTTGGAGCTTTTCTGTCTGTTCCACAAATACCAAAAAATCCCAATAGGCCTCTGAAACTTTGAATTTAAACCAGAGATGAGAAAATTGCTGTTGAATTATCCTTTTTGAAACATTCAATTTAAAGGATTAGGGCACCAAAAATTATTAATAGAGACTGAACAGTCTACAGGTCCCCAATTTGAGGCTCAGGGCCCCCACAAGGGGTCACAAGATGAATCTGAGGGACTCTTGCAGGAGCTGGGAACAATATTCTTTTCTCTAATTCTTTAATTTGTCATTTTCTTGCTGAATACTTTAACTTCTATTGGCCTCTACAATTATTCATTTGTTATAACCTGCTCTGACCTGGTGGCAGTTTATCATTTGTTCCTCTGATTGCCTTTCTCTCCTTTCTCTCTCCCTTTCTCTTTGCCCACTTGTTCAAAGTATTCATGCACACTACAGACAATGTGGAGGGAACAGAGGGAGAGAAATGAAAAGGAGACAGCAGAGAAAAGGAGAAAACATAGATTTGGACAAAAAAAGATGAAATGGAGAGAGGACAAAAAGGTTTTAAACTTTAAGAGTTGAAAGGAAAGTATGATGGAGAGAAGGGAAAAAAGTGAAAGCTTGGTGTCCTAGTTGTGCGCAGTACTAGTGCACTTTGACTGGAAGGGCCATCCATGTGCACCAGCTGGACTTCTGCTCCATCTTAGGAAAGGGGTGGACGGTTACGACCCACAACAAACTCTCTGCTCTCACATGGAAAGAGAGAAGGGCGATTTGAGAGAAGTCAAATCAGCTCAAGGAGAGATTTAGCCAGAGGAGAGCTTGTCTCTCTGCACTGTCGGACCCTATGAAGGAGGGAGACAGAGAGAGAGAGACAGAGAGAGAGAGAGAGAGAGAGAGAGAGCACAACATTCCTGGAGCTGACACTTCAGTCCATGAACGCCCGTCTGCAAACTGTCTGACTATTTACTTTAGGTCGTGAGGTTGGTGAGAACTCATCAGTTTATCCTGGCAGCGTGCTCAGTCAGTCAGTAACAACAGGCTGAGGTAGCACCAATAAGACCTCAGGACCTGGCCTGCCTGAAAGAAACACACTGCCTGAAATCACAGCATGCATTTAGGTTTATATACTGAGTTTGAACTCTCCCTCAACTTGATTTGCAAAGGCTACAGCAGTCAAATGAACCTCAGTAATAAGATTATCGACATTGTAAGAGTCAAACAGTGTGAATCTTAAGATCACAGCACACTGATGGATTTATGTAGGATATACACGTGACCATAGAATGATCACATCAGGCACTTTTAAGGGCATTTTTAATTTTTAAATTCTAATTTTAATCTAAAAATACTTGGATTTTTTAAAATTTAATTTATAAGTTGTATTAACAATCTGTATCTGCGTAATGATATTGAAAAAAGGGAAGCAATGCTGCTGTATGAGTGCTACGAGTACAGACTGAAATACACAAATCAGCCTCAACAGTAAATCCAGATACTGGTTTTAATGTTGTGCCTAATGGGTGTATGTTCTGCTGATGAAAGAGAATGGCACTCCAGAACTGTTTGCTCAGCATACAGACATAATCCCAACCAAGCAACCAAAAATGTATCCACTTAAATTTCCTCTGATATTTGGCAGATATTTCTTATTCCTGGAAAGCTGAACAGAACCAAATGGAAGTCT
Source organism: Seriola aureovittata (assembly GCF_021018895.1). Classification (NCBI taxonomy): domain Eukaryota; kingdom Metazoa; phylum Chordata; class Actinopteri; order Carangiformes; family Carangidae; genus Seriola; species Seriola aureovittata. The sequence goes on along the minus strand of NC_079371.1, from coordinate 6,026,806 downwards.
GGACTGACGCTCAGACTCTCCTTTATTCATTGTTAATTGCTGAGCTAATTATCTAGATAAATGTAGACCCCATTCTGTTTCCCGTAAGAGGTTGTAGTTTTATTCAAAGTAAATAAAGCTTTAATAGGTGCATTACTTCAGCCAGGTTTAGGATAAAACCGTCCATTTAGTGGCAGGTATTTTTCTTTCAACCAGCAGGCCTTGTTTCCACACAGTGTCCAGTCTGCATCCTGCTGTACATGAGGTGGGCTGAGGTGCTCTGTGGGAGGGCTTATTTTTAGCAGAGTTCCAATAGGAGATGATTTAATAGGACACAATTCCCATCACACACTGCTCCCTGGGAGAGCTTACTGTCATATGCTAATATATTAGCAACTATCTGATGAATAAATCTTATGATTTAACAGTGGGATATCTGCGACCCGATAGCCGGTTTGGTGATAAATAAAAAGACATGATCAGTTTTGTATTTTTGAAATAAGAATGATTATTGGAGGGGGAATTTATTTTGATCCTTGTGAAGCTATTTCTTTTCTAAAATTAGAGTTTATTATCCCCACAGTGATGAACCCCATGAAGTCGAATGTGGATTTATTAGTGTGTATTTATGATTTTGTCAAGAGCACAACTTGTTTTCAAAGCAGCAGAGGCAGTAAAACATTTTGTCTGGAAAAACACTTTCCTGCAGACAAATAAGGGCGAGTCCTGTCTTTAGCTGTTTATATAAGAAGTGTAGGAAAACATAAACGGCAGTGAAACTTAGATCTTAGTGTGATTTCTTATGTAGATTTATGTGAAATCATTTTGCTAAATTAAAGCACACAGAAGAAGAAAAAAACAGAAATTGAGGACAAAACCCCAGTAGAAGAGATGCTGAAAGACATTGAACAGCTAAAAAACAAAAACCAAAAGCTGAAGGCAAACGAGTATGTGGACCTTTCTGAGGAATTTGGAGAAAATGTTCAACTCGTTTGATAAAATGTTCACTGAAATGTTCAAAGTCAAGTGGACGGAGGTGTCAAAGAAAAACAACCGTAAGCAATGAGACAACTGTGATGCCTCGCTGACAGAGGAAGACTCTAAGAAGAAGGATGAAGAAGAAGAGGACTCAGAAGAAGCTGATGGATTTACAGGAGGGTATGATAGAACTTCAGGAGTTGAAAGGACTCCTGAATTATGAGTAGAAAGAAATGGTGCCCTTTAGAGGGAGATATAGCAGCTTAAAGAAAATGCCAGAGCAGAGAGGTAGGCGCTTGAGGACAAAACAAAACAAAATTGAGAACCTGAATTTGACAGTGGCACAGTTACTGAAGACACCTGACAGGAACCAGGCAGATATAGCTGTTCTGGAAGAGAAGACCTCCAAACTCGAGACACAAAATAGATCATGCCTGGAGGAGGAGTTAAAGAAGGAGGACTGTGATGAGAAGGAGATGAAACAGGAAAAGACGAGAGAGGTGCAGGAAGTAGAGGATTTGAGGGAGGCGAAGCACAAGAAGAAAAAGAGGAGGTCCATTAAATCCCATGATCAAAAGGAGAAAAGAGAGAGGAGATGGCGGAGTCAGAGGAGGCGAAAGTGAAGGAAGAGGAAGAGGCAAAGAAAGAGAAGGAGGTGAGAGAGGAGAAGGTGGAGGCATAGGCAGAGGAATATGTGGAACAACTTCAACACAAAGTGACCACAAGCATTGCACATCCAAAATGATGACATTGTGAGAACACACTTCTAAAAGAAAAAAAAAAAAGAGACAAATCAATAAATCAAAATGAATCCAATATATTTTAAAATAAAATCTCCAGTTACTTGGGAAGAATCATTCATGCAGATTAAATCTCTCCGACCTGAAATGCTCAATTGCGGCATAAATGTGCATTTATAGAAAACATTTAACATAATAATTATTTAATAAACATTTATAGTAATTTATATAGTAGTCCTTTTTTTTGGTCAAATGAAAATAGCAACAGGTGTTTCCCCTATAGTCTGAACACAGTCTGACATTTACAATCCATTCAAACTAACATAAATGATAAAAAAAAATGTGTTAAAATAATAATACATCTTATTTGTGTAGCTCTTAAACAACAGTCAGTTAAGATTGAATGTCCTTGTCAATCCTCTTGCATACAAAATATTATTTGACATAATGATACATAACCAGTGTTGCATTTGTATCTCATACAAATTGGCTTGTGCAAGGATGTTTTCAAGGTTTTTCCCTCCAGAAAAGACAGATGTCATTTCCTTCTTGCTCACTGCTCTCATTGTGAGTGACACTAACAACATCTGCCAGCCGTCATCCTGCTCAGCTCCAAGCGCATAAGAGTCAGGTCAATGATGGGACAAAAACAAAATAGAATTGTATTGCCTGAAAATAACAGAAACATTTTATATTTAGGCAACCAGTGGCTCCCTCTGCTTGGTGGCCTTTATGATGTTTTAGTAGTTAAGCAGAAATTAAACACGTGAAATCTACTTTGGAGTACAGGCTTATTTATACACCCTCTAATCTACTTTTTTATTTTTTATATATTTTTTTTAAAGATGGTGATAGTGGAGCAGTCATTTCTGGTTTTTCAGTGTGAAAAGCTTTAGATGCTTGGAAAGGTCGATCATCTTAAAAAGTTAATTCAACTAAATTTATATTTAATTAAATAAATTTATTTCTATCTTCAGGAAAACTCTATAGTAATAGTATATTCTTTTTCAGGTGAGCTGTCACTATTCATCCATCATGTGATGCAGCTAGTCCATCTTGAATTGCAGCACAAACATTTTCCTTTTTAGTCTGGTAACACTCCTCATTAGGTCAATATTGTATTTGATCTTTCCATCTCTTTGTAAAACATAAAAGCTCAATGCAACAAATTGACGCAAGTTCTCTGGGTCTTGTTGTAATTCTTGCAAAAGTAGGTAATTGATAAATGGAGTTGAAATACACAAAAGCAGGTTCAGGGTGTCTGTAACGAAGAGATAAATTACAACATTTCATCATAACAAAAGTCCTGGAATGTGTTGATACCGACCGTGTGAGAGCATCCAAGGGTGATATTTACTTTAAGCAGGCAGGATGGAGTTTTAGTTATGCAAACTTTCCTGCGAGGCAGAGCTGCTCTGGAGGCATAAATAATCTCACCGGTGGGGGTAAATATGGATGGACCCGAAGAATTAGCTTAGTTTTTTCCGCTCTAGAAAACATCAGAATGAAGATGAATAAAAGAGGTGTATGAAGTGTATTGCAGTTGCATCTTGTCTTAGCTTTGCTTTGCTGAATGTGTGTTTGATTTGAGGCCCAGTTAGTGGTATCTCATTACTGACCCGCTGCAATGAGTCAGCCTGCCAGCCCAGTCTGTGCACGGGCAATGAGCTGATGTAATGAAGCCTATTTTTAGCTGAGCCCCCACTGTGTTGACTGGTCTACTTTGAAGACCGTTCCTTCCTACAAATATCTGAATTAGTTCAGTTTATGGCACAAAAGGCCCTCATACTGTTCGACCAGGGACTGAAAATAACATAAGCCTTTATTCACCTAAACTAGGTACACAATGCTCTAAAGTCAAGTAAAAAAAACAACTTTATTGATTTTTATTTATTTTTTGGTCTTTTTTGAGATACCTCATTGTGAAGATACCTCAAACATAGATGCCGCTGCCGTGTATCACTGCGATGTGCCGGCACGTCCACACGTCCGACCCCTGTAACTGAATTTAATTTCAACAATTAACCCATATCATGTTCAATTTCTCACGTTTACAACAAACCAGATGTGAAAATGGGTTGAGAATGAAGCGAGTTGTTGAAGTGTGCGTCTCCGTTTGTTTACTGGCAGATCCGGAAGGCTCCAATATGGCGGACGCCTGTCAAATCACTGAATGCATCTATATCTCTGGGGAAAAAGATAAAACTGACTAATGGTGACACATGCATGACACGTTCAGTGTCTATTGCACTGTATGGAAAGTCATGTTGTCCTGAAAAGTGTGTCATGGGAAACTACACTTGGTAAATATTATTTCCCACAGCGATGTCACCAAGACAAATTGCTGTTATTATCTGTTGTACTTAGCAGGTGAACAACTTCCGCATTAGACAAAAAATAATGACCTGCAATATAATTTATTATATTAAATACCAAAGCGTAGGTAGTTGTGTGTGTTTATTTTGTAGGGTCATAAATAAAGTTTGCATTAAAGCTCTATTTTATTGTTAATGTCTTACAAAATAACAATAAATAAGGTGACATATAATGTTGGTGGATTCCCTCACAGTGACAAACCCACCCCTCTTTGGAGCTTTTCAGCCTCTTTTGGCTCATTGTTCATGCAGTCATTACATCCGTTGTTTATATGAAAATATTGATCAGTTAGCACGAAACAATCCAAAACAAAATTGTAACTAAAGCATCTTGAAGTGATTCATTACTCTGTATAATGTCATAGTTTTAAGTCTCATCTTGGTCTTTTTGTTGAAGTAGGTCTTCATTATTTTGAGAGCTGGATGTCTCATTATGAAAAGACACTTGTTCAGTTATGTTTTCTGGTCGTGTTCAAGTATCAGGGCTGGTGAGGTCAAGGTCTGGCCTCAGTTGATGATCAACTTATCATTAATACTGTGAGACAGAAAGTGATGGCTTCCTTGCAGATCGTTCTTTCTAATTAAAGCTCTCCTGGCGAAGGCCAGGAGAACTGCAGAACAGTTTTATCTTTTTATTGTTCCAAGTTTCCAGCTCTCAGCAGAATAAAGCATCTAATCTAGTAGATGGCAGATAGTAGCTTTGTAGATCTATGGTTTATAATACTATCTCTGACACATGGCTGTGGACTCTGAAGTCAAGTCAGTTTATCATCTCTGTGGTGCCACTGTGCCAGGAATTGCTTGCTTAAGACTACCAGGGTTATGGCACTACAATAAAAAAGGCATGGACACACACACACGCACACACACACACACACACACACACACACACACACACACACACACACACACACACACACACACACACACACACACACACACTCAAAGGAAAATGCAAACTCATAAGAAGAATCACATGGAGCAAAAAAGAAAAGAAGCACAACAGAGATTAATCTAAATGAACATATAAAGACATAGACAGAGAAATATTCACACACACACACACACACACACACACACACACACACACACACACACACACACACACACACACACTGCACAGGGATGATTTATGCACCTTATTACTTCATGATAGACTGTTTCATAACCAAATGTTGATACAACAGACTTTGGTATTCATCATTCATGGGAATGCGTGGACACACACACATACACACACACACACACACACACACACACACACACACACACACACGCCTTGAAGTTCCATTTTGTTAATCAGCTTCATACTGAGACATGTGTAATATGTAAGAATCTGATTGTGATGATTGTGACTGTCCATAGATACTCTCACAAACTTGATCATTTTTGACAAGGCAGTTTTTGATTGTGTAGTTATTATTAGTTTATATTTGAGAATGTCTTTTTCATACTTTAGCAATGGCTGCTGCTTATTTATTTACAATTTATTAATGTTAATGAAATATTTAAGATTTAAAACAAAATATCCAGATACTTAATAAGCTGTTTCTCATGCCAGAGTAAACGAAAAAATGTCAAGCACCCAAAAGGGGTTGCTCCAGTTCTTAAAAAAAAAATTTTTAAGGTTGAATAATCCCACCAAATAGTGTTTGGCTGTTATTTGATGCTAGAAGTAAAACTTTAATCACTAAATAATTATGTTATGTTATCAAAAAAGTGAAAATATATTGGAGAACAGGCAGCTCCAGTGATGCTGGTCGGTGTGGATGATGAGTAAACTTGTGTTGTTTGTGCAGAAAGGCACAGCAGGGTTTTCCCACTGCTGAGTTTGTGTTTGCTAGGTTCGTATCTCTGGCTGTTTTAACCAGAGACCATATTCAGGTAGCAGTTCCCACTGTCGTTAATGAGCTGCTACAGTGATGTACAGCCGTGTTTGTGACCTACATGCCCGTAGCTCCTATCGATGCAGCTTAACAGAAATGACCATTAAGGTTAATGGGACTGGGGACACATGCTGGCTGTGGTGGAGTTATCCCCAGTGTTCTCCTGTGTCTCTGTGAGTTTGCTGTGTGTTTACAGGACTTAATGTCACTTTTAATGGCCAGTTTTGATAAGGTTTTTTATTGGATTTTCAGTTTACAAACAAAGCCAGAGGCAGAGCTGCTCTGGAGGCAGAATTCATCTCATTGGTCAGTTTAAGTCTCCTGGGGTGGAGCTGAAGAGCCAGAATGTTTCCAGCTTACAAACTGAATTCCAGTGAAAGGTTGTGCTGAAATGAACACTTGAATAATCAGTTAGTTGAGCAACATTAATCAGAAACTATTTTGATAATCAGTTAATCATCGGAACAAATGTTTGCAGTTCCAGTTTCTAAAATGTTTGTTTTTCTTGTTTTGTTTTTATCCCACATTGGGCTTGGTTAAATTCATGTTTCACTATTTTTTTTTTAACAGATAATGTGTTAAGGGGTTATTAAAGAATTACACAAGAAATTAGTTATAAATGAAATAATAGTGTGCATGTTTGTATCCCAGAAAATACAGGTATTTTCTTCTCTAAAAGTTTTAACTTTTGAAATAATTTGTTTTTTTTCCTTCAGTTGTATCAGAATACTATTAAAGTGGGTTTAAAAAAAAGATTAAAGTGATGTCTTGAAGCCGTACAAATAATGAGTATCGTCTCTTAGTACAGCTAAACGTCAACTTTGTTGTCTTTTCACTGTGAACGTAATCCTCACCTTTTAACTTTTTATTAGCATACCCAGGCCTAAACCATAGAGGTGGCAGATCCACTTGTGAGTTGTTTTGAAAGGCAATGATCAACCTCTGTTGTTGTTTTGACACCTCTTTGGTTTGATTTGTGTGGTAACATATACCCCTCATGGTTTTTATGACATGTTTTATTACATTTCCGCAGTCTGTGCGTCTTCTCTAGACTTTACTCACATTAAAAGGGAAGAGATTGTTTGCCATTTGGTCATTGCCAAGTTGAGGTTGAACACTGTTTCCTGAATAATCAAAACACACCCTCCGAAGTGATTACGCCTGGCGTTAACCGAAGACTCTGAACACATTTTCCGCTTGAAGCAGTTTACTGAAATCAAACTAAAGTCCTAAATGTCAATTATGACTTCTGCAAACTCTGATAATGAAAGTACAGATGGAGAAAGAAGACCATCTACGTTTATTCTTATTAGTAACCATCACTGTATCCAGGTCCAGTATTACAATGTTAAGGGTTCAGGAAAGCAGCTCTGGTGTTGGACTTTGCCCCAGATGACCTGAATAACAGGAATCAGGGCTGTTGGCAGTGGCTCGTTAAGTTGTTGGGGGTGTTAGCTCATAAAAATTTGGCATGTGTTAAATAATGCATGAGACAAGAGGTTGCATTGTTCACAGATGAGAGAGAAATAATGTTCTGTCTGTGTTGGCGATGCTGGGACTGGGAATCATCGCTTATAATAAACTGTTATTTCAAGGTTGTATTCTGCTGTAAAAATCAGAACAAAGCAATTTTGTTGTATATTTCTTGTATTTTTGTTGTATATTTGTGTATATATTATTATTAAAGAGAACACATTATTTACTACAAACTTACAGCTATCTCAAAATGATGGTATAGATTTATAAAAGCAATATTTGCAAGACACTGCCATGACCTGTCAACATCTATTGTTGTTGGTTGTTAACATGATGAGATCCTGCATTGACTCTCTGGTTAGATAAAGTTAGCTTTTTTTTTTTTTTTTACATATCCTGTGTGAATCAAACTGTTGATCATCCCAGTCCTGCTTGTGTCCTCGTCTCCTTCCTGTCTAACAAGGAAAGGACATTTAAGAGGATTATTTTCAGTTGCTACATTAGAGCGTCAAGAAAATTCGGTTGGGAATAAAAAATTAACTTGATTTAAAAACAAAATTAAAACTGAGTACAACAATTTTGGCAGTAAGTAGTATGAGCTATGGACCATTAGCTCTAAGGGAGATGAGGTAAATTTTAATCTCATTATGACTAATTACACAAAGCCCTAACATAATGAAACACAGCTAAAGAATTTCATATGAACATTAAGTCCTTATTTTTTTCAATTATCTGATATCAGAGCTACTTGCAAGGTTCATTAGGGTTTCATTATGTATTTTCTATCAAGGCCCACAAACCTTGGCACTACCTTCTAGTTGAAGTTCACTCAGTCACGCCAGTAAATTCTCAAATCTCATTTTTATTGGCCATGGTGATGATTGATGGTGTTGCTAATTTATATGGCCCTGCCTCATTTTGGAGTGTATATTATTATAGTCATGCACAATACCAGTGGGTCAAGGGTTATTGGACTTTTTATTCTTATTGTCTGAGAAACAGAGAACAGTTTTTATTTTTATACTATTGGTACTTACTGCATAATACTGTTTAGTACCAGTATTTCATCTGTAGTGCCCCCTGCAGGCCTGACACCTGCAGCGCTGATACGGTTAACTTCAGCTGTTTGCCTCCGGGGAAGAAGGAACAGAACTCAAGTATAATAAGTAAAAACTGTGTGTGTTTGTGTTTGCATTTGAACTCAAGTACACTGAGTAGGTATTGACTTTATGACTTATTACATAATCAAGTGCTCTATTAAATTATCATCAGGCCTCTTACCATTTGTTCACCATCTGCTGTTCCCTTCTTCTGTTCCCCGTTAAAGTTCGTACCAACTTTGCTTTTAAGCAGTAACTGTTCCTGACATTTATATCATTGGCATGATGTCTTAAAGGTTCTGTGTGTGTGTGTGTGTGTGTGTGAGAGACAGAGAGAGGTTCTTTGGCCACAGATTTTACAATCACTGTGTGTGTACATGTGTGTGTCTTCAGTGACATAGTTTATACAGTTGTGAGTCACCTTCTCTCCAGACGCTCTTTGGACAGTCGAGCAGGTTTTTATGGCTTTTTCTGCACTGAGTCACTCTGCAGCTTGATGCTCCCAAAGTTTCTGTACACTCAGGACAGACAGACGTAAAGACAGACAGGACAGCTGGTCAGGGACCACTCCTGAGCGCTTGTGTTATTGAGTGTTCTGACATTCAGTTCAGGCCAATACCTGTACAAAATGCCATGTGCCGTTTCTGCCTCCACTCAGTCTTCTTTACCTGCTCAGACTGGGCTGAGTTCTGACTTTATCAAGTCTTTAGGTGGGTTTCTCCCCTCAAGAATAACATCTGTCCTAGGGCTGCGAGTAACGATTCTTTTTATTATTGATGAATATGCAGATTATTTTTTGATTAGTCAGTCTATAAAATTTCAACCAATGTTGAAAAAAATGCACTCAGCAACTTCCCACATCCCATGGTTATGTCTTCAAATGTCATGTTTTATTTCCAACACTCTCAACCCCAAAGTTTATGATGATATGACCAAACAATCCTGTCAGTTCAGAGGCTGAAGGTGTGCACGATTTTTTTTCTGTTGATTGACTAATGCATCCATCGACTAATCATGTCAGCACTAGTTGAAAAAAAAAAAGAAAAAGAAGAAGAAGTGTCTACTTGATTGAAATACACAGATCAGGTAGGGGCAATCCCTTGTATATACTGCGTGATAAAAATCTCAAAATAGCCGAAAAGTCCCCCATTTTATTCAAATTCATACAAGTTAAATTTATTGAGAGAGCCTTTGTTTTCCCAAATAGAATGAAAGCTTTCATAACAAACCTAAACTTGATCCAAGTACACTCCTTATTTATTTGATTTCAGTGTAGAGATTGTCGTCTAGACATAATTCCTCAAAGTCTACATCTAATATCACATTGGTGCTTGAATTCAGACCAGCCCCCTTAATTTGGTGCAGCTCCTGTCAAGACAGCATGCTAGGGGGAGGGACATATCCTCAGTTTGTCCCAATTACGTCAGTCTGTCATTCAAAAGTTTGTCCAAATTATGAAACCATTTACTAGGAAGTGAAAATAAAGACTGAAACTGTCTGTTCTCAAACATCCAAAACATCCATTTGATTCTGCAAAGCCACTTCCTGGTTTATTCTCTGACCCAATGTATTAACTGCAGCTGCACGTGCAGCTATAGTGCAAAGGGCACTGAAACCAACGCCTCCGGCTCACTCCCTTTTTGGTTTTACTTCATATGAATGGTTAAGTTATGCGGATTAAACTTCAGAACTGTCTAAAACTCAGCTGGTTGGTTGAACTTGTTGGACTTTCAGCAATGAAACTGGTGAGTAAAATGTTACTATAACTACTAAGAAAGAAATTGAGATGCAGGCTGTCAACTAAAGAAATTAAGGGGGAAAGAGTTTTCACCTTTAAGTACTTGGCCCCGTTCCTTCCTCGTCTCTCTGCAGTCTAGGGTTTATTCTCAGTCAGAGGCCTTGAACTAAGACCATACTGACATTTAACAGGGCGAATGCCCATGAAATACCATCCAGTGTCAGCTGATATTAGGAATCAATAACGTGATGAGACACAGACTGAAATAACTCCTGGCAAGGTCCCATACGCTTTCTCTCTGTCTGTTTGTCTTTCTGTATCTTTTTAATTCTTCTTTTCTCTTGAAATCCTTTTCCTCTGTGATATTTTTAGCTGTGTTTGTTTCTGCATCTATTTTGTTTCCTTAATTTCATTGCATTTCTTTTTCCCTTTTCTCTCCACACTTGAAAAATTCAAGGCAAAATGCCAATTCCTCGATGGATACCTAAATGAACCTGAACAGAAGTTCGGGTTGAGTATGTTAATGAAAGTTGTCAAAACGCCTTGATGGATTTCATCAGTGGGGAATGAATAGACTTTTAGCAGCTCAGTGTTCTTGCATGTGCAACTAAAGACTGCAGAATGCTTCTTATTATCAGTTTAGCGAATTGGGCTTTGACGTTTGGATTAGCTGAGCTCTCATAGTGTAGAAGTCGTACTAAAAACAGTTGTGAGAACGAATGGGAACTTAGTGATTCTAAATACAACATGGGAACTAAAGGAGAAGCATCCATTTTGCTTTTTGAGAGTGAAGAGCCCCAAGACTACCATCAAATTCAAATTAGCATTTAAATTAAATTGGAAATTTCATCAAGAAGTACTGAAGTGTGCGTCCTTGTCTTGTGGGTTCTGAAGAAGGCTATACCTCTCTGCCAAACCTTAGTTTTCTGTCGCGCACATTGATTCACATGGACTCTCACTCTGTCACAGTGAAGCATTGCACCGCCTGGAGATCCACACAGTTGGCAGCTCGATTGCTCCTCACCAACAGGCAGGCAAATTTAATTACCGCTGTCAAATAAAACCAAACAGAGTCCTCCGTGTGCCTGCACTTGGAAGGAAACTAGAGAGAGAGAGAGAGAGGGAGAGTCTGTCCAGATGTCTAAAGGGTAATTTCTGTTGCTCCTTAAGACACCACAAACGGGAAAGTTATGAGTAATGAGGGATTGGTTGGAGAGTCTGGGAGAACGCAGGAGCATGCAGATAATTGGAGTGAATCAAAACAGAAGGGAGGAATTTGAGGTGGGATGGCAGCTGCTGTGAAGATAGAAGCTGGCAAGGACCAAACTTTAACTCCCCCTGGAGGACCAGAACAGGGTAAAGATTTAAATCAGCATGTCCTAAACTAGGAACACACACTTACCTGCCTGACCCTGAATGACAATTAGCAAAGTTAAGCTCCTTGATATCAGGTGTAAAATGCAGAAGAATTCATATATTACTTTTCAGATCCCTCTCTGCAGTCCTCCTTTTAAGATGTAATTTCATAAACTAAGCTGAATTAAAAGACAATTTTCTTAGTCTGACAAAATAATCTTCAATCAAATTCCAGTTAGTAGATGTTTCCTCACGGATAACTTGAATCCCACGCTTGCAGATGAAGTGCGAGTCTGTCCACTGATGAAGACGGTGAGATGCATTTGATTTAAAAGACATCCCATTAGAAGACTGAGCAAACAAACTCCTCCCACTGATGAAAGCAGTGATTATTCAGCTGAAAGCCCTGGGATAAGATGACTCCATCACTGAGATGCATTTAAAAGCTTTTCCAAAATCTCAAATCAATGTTCATTTACTAGCATTTTCCAAACTTTTTTTTTCGTTTTTTCAAAGTAAAAAATTAATTTCAAAATTTAGTTAATTTTTGGCGATTGGACCCCATTGATGCGATACATCTTTGATAAGCAGAGGCCAGTGAAGATAGGAGATAGTTCCAATCCTCCAGAGTCTAGACACTGGTGGTGATGGAGATAAGTTGATGGAAGACTGAACATTGCTGCTGAAAGACTTGGATCGTGCTGCACGATAAGGTGGTGATGGGGAGCAGGTGTGTTGCGTAATCGTCTGTCTGAAAGACACTGATGGAAGCACAGTGATATTTAAATAACAATCCCAGAGGACTAATGGGCTCGAGGAGCACGTGCAGAAAGATCATTGGCCAGATATGCTGCCTCAGAAATGAATGAAAGGGACTTTGACAGTGTGGGAAAAAGGGAGTGATGGAGTAGATTGAAGTGGAAAAGCAGTATAGCAGGAATTTTCTGAGAGGGGTGGAATGAGAGGGAAAATCTTACTTATTTGATTTTCTCAAGACCCTCATTAAAAGTAAACGTGGTAGTATTTAAACTGTTAGACCATAATGGTCTGAATTTAAATATTCAGTTTTGTAATAAAAGAGCAATTCACATATGTTGAATTGAATCTTAAGTCTGGCAGTGTATAGCAGTACTTCACTTTATTTACCGAAAAAAAGTATTGCTAATGTAATACAGTAAAAACTTCATATACATATATCATATACTTCATCATAATTTGCACAGTAGAGGTATTTTAGAAACTGTAGTGACACCACGGATCAGCAGATTTTAAAACTGCTTGCACAAGATTGGGTCGGTTTCTTTTGGCATCCTGCTGACATGATGCAGCAAAAGGCAAAACAGTAGTTATTTATGTAAATGATCACAGGGGGATGGGGATTGTAACTGGATTATGGTAATGAAATACATAAATAGCATAGATGAAATCTCTGAAGTGCGTTCTGTTTAGTCTAACCAGACTGTCTCGACTATACCATAAATACAGTGGAAGGTGAACCCACCGAAAAAAGCAGCGTCAAAAGTTGAAGGGGGAGAAGGTTTTACATCCCCTCTTGTGATCCAGACTCTTTCAATTAGTAGCATTTTGTTAATCTTAACCATGTATTTTAGCTGCCTAAATAATGATGAATACATTGACAATGTTTAAGTTATGAGAAGCAGATATAGCTATTGGAGGGAACACAAATAAAAAATACTGTCAGTGAACATTAGCAGATATGTTCATTATGAGCGTGATCAAAAATGAGCGTGATCAAAAATGATCAAAGATGATCATTAACATTAACAGCAGATCTGGACAGCATTATGTTTTCCCCCAAAACATAATTAGTTTTGTTTTCACTGAATTGTGAGTATAAACAGTTTTCAGAGAAGCTCAGGTGTGTTTCCTGTCTGAAGCATTCTTGGCCTATGTCCAGAGAGAGCTCTCGCCCCTGTGGTCTCCTCTTGAAAAGTTCTCAGTTTGGGGGAGTGTCATTGCTGCCAGAGGTCCTGGTGCAGTCGGTTGGCCCGGCTCAGGTCGCCTCCCTCAGCAGTGAGTTCTGTACTGAGGCTTAATTGGGCCCTCACTGAGGAGATGGGCAGCAGATGGAGCGGGTGACAAAACCACACAGCTGGATCATTACAAACACATACACGTACATTGGTGATTTAAATCTAAGAGGTGCGTGCGTGCGTGTGTTCATGCATGCGTGTGTGTGCATGTGTGTGCATCCCTCAGTATGTGTAGTCTTTATCCAGTCTTTGTTTTTCTCATTTTGGCTAGTTATCCATTTGAGTGGCATTAATTTCCTGTCAAAACAAGTATAATAAGTGTTGACAGGACATTAACCCCAGAAACTGCGGGAGCAGAAAACAGCTACTTGTAATCCATTTCATTTACAGTTTTAACTGTGGTTTCTTTCAGAGGTGTTTTAATTATTCTAATTCTAAAAATAATTAAAACCTTTTAACACCAAGTCTGTCATTGCAGAAATAATTATACCTGTGAAGTGTTTTCATCTTTACATGTTGTTAAATCTATTATTATACCTGTGGAATAATTTGTTAAAAGTTAAATGTCAATTTGCATTCGTAATATTCTCTGTTGACTAAATTATAAAGCAGGTTATCATAGAAGTAACATTGGCTGTTGTGAGGTTGAGTCGGTCTCTTCATCCACTCAGAAAGCTTATCAGAATTAAAGCTTTATATGTGGCCCTGTGTATATCTTTCATACTCAAAGGAAAATATCTTTCATGATGTTTTAGTGGCCGAAATATGTTTGATACACATCAGAGTTACTGTTATTGTATGAAATGAATATATCAGCTGGCTTCATGGGAGATGCTGGTGGTAATGTTGTGCATATATGTTGTAAAGTTACCAATCAGTTCTGTCGTTCGCTGAATAATGTATGACAGTGGTAGACTGTAGAGGAAGCATTTCCACGTCACATGACATGACTCATCTCATTTATTCAGTTGGACACCTGTTGTGCATGAAAGTATCACAGCTGTGCCGTGTCTCGGACAAGCAGCTCGACTCTTAACTGTTAGAACTATAGGACTCCCTGCTGTGTGTGAGGAAATGTAAAGCCATGTGGTTGGGTCAGCGGGTTGCTGCATGAAGACAACGGGCAGGGTAACTGAAACCTGAATGACACCAACAGACAGAGGAAGGATATGGATGAATAGATGATGATGGGGGGGCAGTCAGATGTTGGAGGAGCATCAGTAGTTGAGAAAGTCCATCTCAAAATATAAAAGTATTTCTGCAGAAAAATGTAATATTAAACAAAAATGTTTTTCTTTTAAGTCAGAGAACAGTTGTTACAACTCTAATTGCAAGTCCTGTACTGACTCATGTGTGATGATGTTCACACCCTCAACCCCAAATAAACCAGAGGAACCTCAGATTGACATGATGTTAATTTAAAGGTTTTTGTAATTGTAGTTCTGTGTTGAGCTCTGCAAGTTTTCTCACAAGATAAAAGGAAGTATAATTTATTGAGTTCACTCAGGTCCAAATAATTTGACATTAAAACAACCACTGTTTATATTTTTTTCAAATCTTTCATGCTGTTAACATTGGAAGAAAACTTCTAACTGAAAGGTCGGATCTCATTCATATTCCCAGCTGACTAAAACTACATAATTGATATTTAAATTTCTGAGTCCTCACATCTTTGTCTCCATCTGGGAGTCAGTGAAGGCCAATGTTATTATCTTTAGACTCGATTTGCCAAGAGCGGGAAACATCATGTCCGCATCAGCAGCAACAACAACAACAACAACAATAAAAGAAATTCATTGTCTTTCTCCAAATTGTATTGTTACTTTAGACAATTATTTGACATTAAAATACCCCAGTATGCCCCCTCCAAAAACGAGATGGCCATTGTAAGTAAATGAGATACTAAGAGTGTACACATGTTTTACATTTCTAAGCCGGTGCACACGTGTTTTGGGTTGCTAATGTCATTATGTTAGGAATAAAGCTGTTTTCAAATTATGTACTGACATTGGTGTTGAAATGTCAATATTATGAAGCTTGGCAGGCACCAGGAGTGTAACAAAACATATTGAAATGTCCATTATATCCATTTAAGAGCTGCAAAAAGACTCCACATTGTGTTTAACAGGCAGAATCCAAACCATATGGTCACATTTCAAACCAAATCAAAATAAATGAGAGTCACATTCAAGCTGCTCATTTAGTTTATCCACACCCCGACAACTCTCACTGTTTATTCTACGCTACGTGTGTGCAGCTACCATGAGTTAAATGAATTGTGATTCGTGACTCAGCGCTCATGAATTGGGAAGAGCTCCTCTCTCTCCTGCCGGTTAACATTTTCTGATGTGATTGAATGATAAGTCTCTCTGGAAAGATGTTTAATCTGTCTGTCTCTTGATCAGTCCACTTCCTGTGTTTCCTCCCAATCATGATCTGATAAATCCATGAGAAGTCTTAAGAAAGGTTTGTTTCTCCCATGTCCTTTACTTCCATCCAGTATTTATCTTCAACTGAGGGCTGTTTGTTTGTTTGTTTCTGTTTGTTTGTTTGTGTGTTCTCCAGCTGATTATGTCAAAGACCTACAATCTGTTAGTTTTTGTGTTTTTTCTGAGGAAGCTGATTTGATATGTTGGATAAGTTGTAAAACCCCCTGAGACAAACTTGTGATTGTCTTCTAAATAAACTAGACCAAATGGAAATGTGAGTTGTGGTCCAAGGACTGAGTGAGTAGCTTTTGCACACAGAACTCTGAATTTTACACTATTTCTATAGTTTTCTTTTTTTAAATATATTTTTCCAATATTCTAATGATCTACTTAACTCATTTGACTTAAAATATCAGGAACATGTATGCTGTGAATTATGATGGAGGTAAAAAAAAATGTAATTCTTTACCACTAAAAGTACAAAAGGAGAATTGTGTAGCCCCAGTGGAGGTATACACTTTCTGAGTGCTTTCTAGGTTTGTGTGAGGTCTTTTTACATTGTCTAATTAATCCTAGTTTGACATTTTTGTGATGACATTTTTGGAAAGTGAACATTTAGGGGGTTGGGGGGTGTCCACCCCAGTTTCTCATGAATCCGAGGTGTCTTTAAGTGGCTTGTTTTGTTTGACCTAAAGCCAAAGTTCACAATGATACCGAAACACAGAGAAGTTGAAGTTGGGATTAGGTGTCTTGTTCAGGTGGTTATTACACTTCAGGTCCTCACATGTATAACGTAAGTAAAAACGTGACCCGGGGGGCACAAACCTGACCGGTCAGTTACAGCTGTGCTCTAACAGCCTGGCATGATGCCATCTGGTCCCTGTGGTAAAACCATTAGTTCAAGCTGCATTTGCGTTAAAGCCCTCTGAACACATCCAGTGTTTCCCATGTGGATGTGCATTAGGACATATGGAGCCAGCTTAAAGGTCAATTGTCTGTGTGTGTGTGTGTGTGTGTGTGTGTGTGTGTGTGTGTGTGTGTGTGTGTGTGTGTGTGTGTGTGTGTGTGTGTGTGTGTGTGTGTGTGTGTGTGTGTGTGTGTGTGTGTGTGTGAGAGAGAGTGTGAGTGTGTGAGAGTGTGAGTGTGTGTGTTTGTGAATGTGTGTGTATTTTGTCTCTTCAGAGTGACTATGGTAGAGCTATCCCTACACTACTCACACAATATCGATGCTGTTTAAAATAGTTTCATATGGTTTTAGAGTTTATTAATCCAAAGGGTTAGGGTAGGAAATGTCACTGTCTATTTTTAGACTCTAATTATTTTGTGCTCCTCCTCAAGGATTACAAAACCTTTTCATCTCACTGTATCTTAATACACTTTTATATTTACTCAAATCAGCTGTCACTGTAAATAACAGACAACTAAATCTCTGCTGTGCTGCTTCCATCTGCTGTTCCTACATCTCTTCCCTAAAGTAATTATACATCACTGAGGCTGAAAGTCTGTTGTTCTCTTTGGAGCAACAGCAGTTGGTAAAAAATGTGACATTGTATGAAATAAATTCAAGGAGCTTAACTGGTTTTCACTGCGATAGAGAAGACTCAGGTTTGACTTCACTGCAGGATAGATGTAGACTGAATGAACTGGTAATATATATTTGTCTGTTCAGTTTTGAAGCTACAGGCTAAAGTGTTTTATTGTTTGTTGGTTGTTGGATTCTGTTCTGTTTGAATTCCAGCCAGGGGACACTGTGTGTGTGTTTGTGTGTGTGATCCATGACTTCTATTGAAAAGACTCCAACGACTCTTGATAAACATACAGTGGTTTTGGATTATCATAGAAGTACCATTATGTCATAAAGAAGTTAATGAGAGCAGACACTCAAAACAAAAGTCCAGTGAAGAGGTGAAATGTGTTTCTATGCACCAGGGCAATAAATTGAGGGAAGAGCGTTGCTGTTAGCTAGTAATTCGTTTTATAGGATGTTTACCGTCTGAAAAATGCAAATCTGAATCTGCTGATTGTGGCACTTTTTATTGACACAGGTGATGCTGAGAAATCTATACGAATGAGAACATTAATTTGAACGTGTTTGTAAATTTACGTCTTTCCTGTCTTTTCATAGTATTATACAGGATTTCAGCTAGATTTCAGCTAGATTTCAGCTAGATTATATATATATTATGTATATATATATATATATACGCACCAATAGTTGTAATGTTTGAATTTACATCACATTTAAAGTATGTACTTTAATATTTGTAGATATTTGTATTATAAGTGTGTATACGAAACATTGTAAGTACTGTAAAGGTACTTTCAGTATACACACACTTTTGTAATAAAGCTACTTCCACTAGTGTTTAAATTCTCTAAAGAGAGATTGAAGCAGAGGTGTAAAAAGAGTTTAAATATGCTCTAAATTCCACCTAAATATGAGGCCAGGAGGCCACTGTGCCGAGGTATCACCTGCATACAGGAGCTTAGTTTTGAATTAGCCTCACCTTGACTGGAAACCTTTGGCTGAACCTCGGGAAACCTCTACCAACTCTCACTCACAGTCTTAAACACAGACGAGCCCTCCATCCCCTTGATTCCACTCAGACTGGAGTTGTCTGCTCATCTTGCTGTGTTTGTCTTTCTTGTTCTACATTATTTCGATTGCCCCTCATGTTGTGTATTTGGCTCACAACATTCTTCTCAGTAGCTTGTACATGCACAGACACAACTCTTTCCTAACCTGCTCCAATTTTTATCTTACACTCTGATATACTCTCATACCGAATAGGGTCCTACATTTTATCCATTTCTTCTTTGGTTTTTGCTTTTCCTCGAAACTCAAACTAAATGTTGGCAGAACAGGAACACCAGCTGTTGTGGGGCGTCCAAGTGTTGCATTCGCAAGCAAGTAAAATGGACTATCCCATCACAAAAACACCAACAATCAATAGCACAGTAATAGCAAATGGGAAAACCTTTTCATGCTGCCTTGACACAATCGCTCTTCAAATGCAGCCTTCGAAGGACACGTACCCTGAATCGAGACACAGCTCACAGGTCCTTTTTGTGCAAGAGCAAACCCAGAAACAGCATCAGGCTCTGCCATGACTCTGGCAGTGTAGCAGCAGTTTAAGTTGTAGGGTATGTGACATGCTCCGGTCCAGAAAGACTTTTTTTCATTCACATTGTAAAAAAGTTACTGGGCACACATTCAGCATTTTTGGAATCATTTTGGAGTTATTACAGTTTTGAAAATTTAAAACTGACAAAAAGGTCTGAAGGGTCCAGATGTCAGCAGGCTCCGCCAGATAAGTGCTCATGCTCTATGAACCAAAAATGTATGAAACAGTTGAGCATCTTGGGATAGAAAGCTACCTTGTCCAGACAGTTAACAGGTAGAGCTGACCGGGGTCACGTCAATGCCTAATCAGCACAAGAACACGCTGTCATAACTGTCCAGAAACTGAGCGGCAGCTTGTGACGAGAGTTTAAATATTTCATGAGACTCAGTCTGGAGGCAGGAATGTTCTGAATGTCCTGTCAGCTGCTTTTTCAATGGCCACAGTGAGACCCAGATACAGAGTAAACAGACCAGCTCCACTAGGACCAATAGTAGTTCTACTCCATAAACGTAAACATAACAACTGACGTGTTCTCAAATTTCTCATATTAGCAGTATCTGTGTTTATGTGTTTACAGCAGATTGACTGGGCTGATTGGAATATGATCTCACTTGGGCTTTCAAACTTGGCTGTTCAGTTTTTGTGCATCAACCTAAAATCTGTTTGTCTGACCGACCAGATTGAGAAAGTGTCAGTGCATGAAAACACAACAATTTGCTGCATCGTGTCTGTCTCATTCTGTCTCCTTCTTGTCCAGTGTTTCTTCGTCTTTTTCCATTACCATTGCGATTACCTTTCTCTGTCTTTCACTCAGCTCCATCAGCTTCTCACATTGGCATACTCTTCCTTGTACTTCTCCTCTCCTCCTCTCTGTGTGACTGGATGAGAGCTGACAGACTCCAGTAAACCCTCTCAGCGGCCTCGCCCATTAGCTCTGTCATGCGTTCAACTTACCTCTCGTCCCCGACTGTGTCTATTATAGAACAGAGTAAGCAGGCCCCCGGTGCAACCTGAAGACGGTGCCAAGCACATTTCAGACTCCTGGCAAATGAGCTTTATGATGATATAATAATCTGTCCTGGATTAATGAATGCTTGATTACACTGGTGCCATGACCTGCATTACATGTATAGGAGGAAGGTGGGAAAATCTGTACCAGTATGTGCTTATGTCGCCCATGTGAGCTGTTGTTTCGCTCCACACATTCCTGTACAGTCATGTTCCTGGTGATTTCATTTTTTGCATCATGAAAAATGTAAAACAATGTCATGAATAGGGAATGTAATAAGGAATTTGTGAGACAAAACAACAGCCCACACACTGGAGAAATTTTCCCACCTTTGTTCTAATAACACAGATCACTGCAACAGTATAACAGGGTACCTCTCACATCTGAAGGTGCCAAGTCTGTCTAATTAGTTTAGAGGTACTTGATATTAAATGTAAATGCTGTTACACAATGGTGCTATTTTCCTAAGTGACCCATTTCTTGCTATTGGAGGGCTGGGATTATGTTAAATCTACTTGTCTCTTTAGATGTTGTGTCTCCTTAGTTTGCCACTGGTAAACCTACGCCTGTAGGAATCATCTGGATTTGCTCAGAGTTGGAGGGTGTTTGAACCCCGCGGCACTTCTGGAGTGCTGCGTGTAGTCACCTGGGGCTAAGCTAGCTGCTGATGCCAGTAAACACTTCTCAACTGTAGCCTGGCTGCTTGTTAGACCACAGTGTCTCAGTTTGTGTTTCCACAAATTCAAAAGATGTGTGAGTGCAGCAGCTCTGCAGTTGTTCAAAGGCACCAGTGATGGAGATGTGCTGAGTAATGGAAAGTAATGTAACAAATAATGTAATGTCATTTAATTACTTTTTTGAGAAGTAGTTGATTACACTTTTTGAGTGACTTGGTCAAAACTATTAACACATAAAATCTGCCATTAAGTCACCAGAGTCCACTAACTTTGACACTTGCCAAACGAACAACGGCCCTCATTATTCAGAGGAGATGAGGGAAATTCCATAATGCAAATAACTTTGCCAGTGCATTTACTAATAATATACTTTTGTATTGATTTTCACAGAGACATTTTGGCATAAAAACATTAGAGTGCTTTACAGATGAGTTCCTGACATATTTTGATTGAGTTGACAAAAAGGTTTCCAAAGTAAATTTCAAAGTGTACATGATGCATTAAAAATTCACTTACTCAAGATAAATGTCATATATGATACCATAGTTTTAATTTAATGTTATTTTCTTTTTAAGCCAGGCTCCAACTTATCCAGATATGCAGATTTTAGAGCTTAACCCTCAACAATCACATAATGTAAGCTTAAAATTTAAAATGTGTATTTATGTGAATGAAATATGTGCAGTTTGGAGGTTGCTTCTATCCAAAGAGCCTCACAGTGTCGTATGAATACATATTCATAAGTACATATGAACATACATGCTGGTTTGATTTGTTACACTGGATGGATTTACATATGTGTTTGTGACGACTACCAGCACACACATGTATTCATGTGACACCCGATTAAGGCCATCTCCTTTTCTCCTTTATTCTAAGCGGACTGTATGTGTTGAGGATAAATCATCCTGGCAGGCATATATATATATATATATATATATATATATACTTGTGCAGGAAGATTATTCACAGACACTGTAATATGTCATTTTGTTCCACCAGTCTATACAGCCGACCTTTAACCTCTTATCCCCAGCAACCTCTGGGTCTCATCTTCCCTTATTAGCATGGAAACATGGGTTCTGTAGCATCTTCAGATTCAGTTGAGACTGAGTATTGTGCTAGTAGTTTTTAGTCCTGTTTTCTGAAAATTCAAAAGTATTGTTTTTTTGGTACTCCTATTTATTTAAAAATGTTAAGAGAAAATGTTAACTTATGTCATTAATAATCATAAATGAATGATCCAATTATAGCTAACAAAGAAAATGAATGGAAGTCGTAATTAAAGGGAAAACCAACATAAAGTGTCCTTGAAGCTGTTGTGGTGGCCCAACACCTTACAGTGCTCCTTGTCATTGATTCTCCAAGTCTCTAAACTTTCCTGGAGGGAGACTAAATTTGTATTTTCTCGAGCTTGAGGCATTGAAAGTGTCCAGTAACTCACCTGTGGAGGTTTCCTGTTAAAAAAGAATATGAATCCAAAAGTTTTGTAACATTTAAAAACCATCCACTGACCTGTCAGTCAGTGGAATGGCAATAAACTGTCACCAAGAGCATGTCACATACAGAAGTTTTATGCTGACTCACTTGACACACTGACTTTTGTACCAAGAATGATAGAAAGTTTGTGAAGCATATTGTGGTGTCTTTACCACAGCAGTGGACTGAGTCGAATCAACTGTCAAATGGCCTGGAAAACAAAAAGTGTTGCAGACTGTCACGTTAGCAGATGGTGAAACTTTGTTGTCCCAATTGCTAGACCTTGACAGAGTGTGTGTTTGTTTGATTGAATTTCAGAATAAAGAAGTTAAAGCCACAGTTGAACAGCTGAATTAGCCACATAAAGGTGCTTTATTGGAAACAATAATTCTTCTTATTGCAAGTGAAAAGGCGTCAATGAAAACAGGTTTTAGGGTGAAACAAAATGAATATTAGCACCATTTGTTATTTAAAGATAATGAGATCGCTCAGTCATTATGACAAGTGAACAGGTCTAAAAATA
The DNA here is from genome assembly GCF_021018895.1 of Seriola aureovittata. Lineage (NCBI taxonomy): Eukaryota > Metazoa > Chordata > Actinopteri > Carangiformes > Carangidae > Seriola > Seriola aureovittata. Next base: position 6,003,942 of record NC_079371.1, on the reverse strand, counting down.
TATTTTCAATGACTGACTGTGCTCAGTTTCCTTGTGGATACAGTCTTGTCTTCATGTCTGTAAATAATCCAGAATAATGAATCCATAAAACAGTTCACTCCAAGAAGGTCATGTCCATCCAGGGTATGTGTGTTAAGCATCTGGAGTATATGCCATCTGTTGGATAGTAATCCACTGTGCAATGATGCAATATAAGTCAATGTTTACATGATTGCATGTTCAGTTGGTCTTGTGCATCTGTGTGTGTGAGAGACAGTGAATATTGTGTAAGAAGATTATGTACACCAGTATTATTCTGGATGTCATAAAACTGGGTTTACTTCATGTTACTCCTAAGACTAACAAACATTTTGTGTGTGTCTGTGTTGTCTGATCATCTATAATTTAAATTTTATTTTATTCATTCTGCCGGGGACCATTTTCAACATTCTTGTCAGTTTCTCAGGAAACTAGAACGGCAGTCAAGGCCAAACACTCCCACCAAATTGTACAAACTCGTAGATGTCAACATCATTAATGTGTCTGGATCTTGATGTAAAGAAAAAAAAAGAAAATCAAACTTTAATTCCTGAGAAATTTGATGAAAATGTTGAAAAATGCCCTATCTAGCAATGTGAATGGGTTCAGTTTGTGTAATCCTGGTGGCAAACAAACAGAACAGACATGGGTGAAAACATTAACATTCTTTCTGGAGATGGAACTTAAAATGTCACACACATTTATGGTGTTGAGATCTATGAGATTAATGAGGATCTGGTGGAAGACGATGCTGAACCCACATTGCACACACAGAGTTGTAGATGTTATTCATAGTAAGTAACAGTGCATGTGGCAGCAGCTGCCTTTTTCCTTTTATTTCCTTAGTATAAGAGCTATAAAAACATGTATAGGACTGTTTGGCCTTGGCAGAGGCATGTGCTCCACTGAGTGTCATTGTAGTTGATATCTTTACAGAAAATGTGTTTACAGCAACTCTTTTAGCCGACATTTAACCTTTCGCAAGCTGTTCATGCTAAATTAGTTGTCCCTGCCACTGAGAAGAGAGTCTGTGGGAATTTTATTTTTCATTATCATAAAAAAATCCTTGATAAGAATTTAAACACAGTAATTATTTACCACATAATGATCATTATATGAAACAAAAAATGACCTATAGTCTGTATTGGATGCTGGTTTTGGTGACCACTTGACCTTTCCTCTGCACGCTGCTGTTGGTTGGCTGCTGTGCGTTTGTTGGACACGTTTAAATGTCCACATGATGAACTGGCTCTGACAACTGCCCATATGGCTGAAGTATAATGGGTTTTGTTATTGAAGGGGTAAATCTGCTGGTCAGGATTCTTCCTGACCTCTTTGTCATGCCGACCTTCGCTGTCCATCCTCTTTGTGTCACCTCAACAGCCGGGCTTTGCTCCATCACTGTTTTGGTTGAATTCTGCATGAGGGAAATGAAGTATGAATAAAAATACTGTACTGTCTGATGCATTATTTTCCCTCATTAGCTATCTAGGATTGTCTCTATTTTTGCAATATGTTTATGTTTTATTTAGCAGAAGTCACAGCAACCTGTTTATTTATTTATGTACCTACCCTTATTTAAGATTTATACCAGCCTAAAAACCTTGAAGAACAAATTTTAATCAACCATCAGCTGTCTAAATATGCTCACATATTATGCCGGGTCAAACGACAGTGGACTTCAAATGTCAAAGAAAATGGCTGCATTTGCATAACTCATATTTGGTTCAATTCAGTTATGTTAATGTAATCTGCTCAATCGTTAATGGCATGAATTGATTTACATTTGTAATCCTATAATAATCAAAATGATTATGTCAATTTGTTAATTATGATCTTCTTTCTGCAGGGTCTCTCTGCATTTATGGTCACATGAATGTCAGCGCTGCAGGCCAGATGCCGGTGATGGAGGAACTTGTCAGTGAAAGGTGAGAATGAATCAGTTCTTATGTAGAAGTCTATTCTACAAACATACATGCAAAAAAACTTCAAAAACGTTGTTTTAAGTCTAAAGATCATTACCCTGTAAACTGAGAAGAGGACACCAGAAACACTGCACGGTCTGTACTTTATTTAGTTACGACGTTCATGTTTAATGGTCTGTATTATGCCTAAACTAATTTTTTCAGTGGAAGCCAGTGAGCTTATTGCAACATACAATCCTTGAATTCTTCAATTGTGTTCTTATTTAAGGAAGTGAATGCACTATGTTTACATCATTACATCTATAGGAAGTCAGTTGACCTTAATAAGAGGCTAAACGATATTTCCAGCATCTTCTGATGGTTGGACTCTCAGGCTTTATGGGTGACATTTGTAGAGATGGATGACAAAGGAAGAACCAACATAAGTGTCTTTTTAAGGTTAGATTGTTCCACCCTCAGCTTCTTTACTTGTTGGCACAAAGTTTCCAACTCTGTAGAAGTCTACTGGAGGGATGGAAACCATTCTTCTTACAGATATTCACTCATTCAGTGTCTGATGTCTCCTTTATTTACTATATGGTGCCATTTCCACGAAACTGTACCAACATAGATAATAAATATAATAATAAATAAATAAATGCATTTTTCTGGACATCAAATGAAATCAAAACATACTGAAACTACCAACAGCTACAATGGCTGGGTGCATCTGAATTGTTCGTCTATTCATCCACACAAACTGTTGCCTTTTTATCTGGGAGAAGAGCAGACATAGCTGCTGCCTTGTGTAGAAAACCAGTCCCACAGGTCTGCAGATCAAAAAATGATTTGAATGCTCTGCCTCTTCTTTAGAAGCATGTTCATCTTCAGATATTTCAGCTGAGGAAACAATAGAAACAGTGGGATTTGTACCGCGCCGCTCGCTGCCTCTGTAGCTCTCTTGCCCTCGGGATTGTTGGTTTGATTAAAACAGGGATCCTGCTAAAACTTTTGGGTGGTCTTTTTTTGCAGCGCTGGAATGTAAAGAGTCATTTCATAGCTTCCTCCGCTTGCCTCTCCGCTTTAGCCCCAAGAGTAAGAGAGAGAGATTTGTGACGGTGCAGTGGGACCACTCTGACAGACTGATGAGAGTAAAGAAGAAGATAAAGGGGAAAGACACGGAGAAGAAGCCTGGGTGTAGTATTTCAAGAGTGCAGAGACACTGTGGGAGAATAGGAAAGGTTAACCAGAGACAGAATTTGTATGTTTTTGTTTTTATATTTATACACCAAATATATTCACATTAAGAAAATTCATATGCTAGTTTAATGTCAAAACTTATTGTTTATTGTGTGTTTATTTGGATCGTCATTCGTTGTTACCGCGGTAACAACTAGATGCTTCCTGAACTAACTATGAAAGAGATAAGAGCCTGGAGTAGGAGAGCACAAATATCACTGAACACATCTTTCTTATTATTTAAGTTCAGTTTTAAATTATTTTCTGTCTCTGCAAATATGTCATTAGATTTAGAAATTTACTGTCTGTGTGATCAGTCAACCAAACCTCAATAAGTCGGTTCTTGTGGGACATTTGAAGAGGGGTTGCACAGATGATGTTAAAAATGATGATGGGTAAAGAATTAGAAATTAAGGTAATGAAGATCTTCAGTGTGGTAAGACCAGCTTGTTTATTAGATGGTGGGTTTACACTACGCGACCCAGTTTGGTGCTGCTAATGTTATGAATTGGCTCCATCCATTTGTTTCATGGCAGCCTCCAACTGTCTTGAGAGACACCTAATGGCTTCAGGCAGAGATTGTGATTTATGGTGTAGTGTCACACCCGCCCACAGGTTGCCCTACATACATACATACATACATACATCCTAGTGTCACATATGTTAAGTAGTGTGGTGTTAGACGATGATTCCTACATCAGATGTGGTCATTATTTACATGATGTACAGGTTCCTGCATAGGATTTACATTTTTGTTTCCCATTGAACCAGGCGTGAATTTGTAGAGATAATGTGGTACGGTTTACTGGCAGCTTACCAGGATCTTTTGATGCTATACTTGCCATGTCACATCTTGTGCAGACGGCTTGAATCATAGCACTATAAGTATAATTTGCTCACCCTGAATCATAATTAGTTAATAACTGCATGACTGTTTATATTAGAATTGTTCCGATACGATGCTAGTGTCAGGAATACTGGCTAAAATACTGGATCAGGTATTGGCGAGTACACGAGTCAATGCACTGATCTGACATTTATGTAATGTAGTTTAACATCTGGATAAAACAGCAGTCTTGCTGGAAATCAATTCGACTAATTTAAAATTTAGAACGTGGCTGATCTTCTACAGCCTTTGAAAGGTTTTTTATTGGTGGAGATCATTTCGAAAATCCTTTCAGTTAGCTTGTCCAGGCGGCCAGATGATAGCATTTCTCATGTCACCCAGTTTTTACATAATGATTGTTGGGTGGGAATATACAGAGAACAAAAACATTTATCACTTTTATTTGGCAGGTACATTACACCATATGTACATGAGAAAATGGAGCAAGGACCCACCTCTTCACCACAGTGTTCATAGTCTATCCATTCAATTATCTGTACAACAGCAGTTCATGACACAACAGTAAACATACCGCTTTCGCTTTATCGCCAGTAATAGACAGAGCTCAAACTTCCATTAACTGGTGCAGCGTTTCCTCTAGATTAATAAGAAAACATCTGTTAATGCTAACGTTGGCTGTGTAGCAGAAGCAGAACTTACAAATAGCTCCTTTAAAACTCATTAAAAGCATCAATTGCCCTTTAAGAAGACCCTGAAAGTTTCTCAGCCAACTCTGGTGAAAGCAGAACGTCTCCAAACGTCACGCAAATTTCCATAGAGTGTCAGACTATAGCTGTGTTTAACCAACACCTAATGTTTTGCATGTCAAACATATTCTGCAGTGTCGTAGCTCATCTCGGTGTGTGCAATCACCACACGGGATCATCCTGGACCAGGCCGACGTGTTGGAGCCATGAGTCAATACGATGCAGTCAGTCAGACTCAGAGAGATCAGATAGCAGCGGGCTTCTCTTTCCTTCCCTCGAATCAGCTTTCCCTCTCGCTCTGCTGTTTCCTCCCCCCTCTCCTCACCACCTCAGGTGTCCTGTGACAGATCCTGTTTTCTGGATGATTGCTTTCACCAGGAAAGTTTGGCCTGAGACAGCAGGAAGCCAAACAGAAAGATGGCAAGGGAAGGTCACCTCTGCTCGCTCGTGTTGTTACAGTACATTTGTCAATTGTTTGCTCGTTCATTCTTCTATTTGCTCATTCATTCATTTCATGCAGCTGTTCATCCATTTTTTGTCTTCTGTGTGATCCACTCAGGGACAAGGCAGGAAATGGATAAGGAGTAAATATCCCTCCAGTTGATGATAATAATGCAAATGATTACTGGTGGAATGAAAATCTACTTTTTACTTCAGACTAACCAACAAAGCTGGCTGTTTAGTTTTGGCAACAAAAACTACTGGTGAAGGTTGGGGAACAGTCACGGCCGTGATTGAACTTTCACCTAACACCTAACGGAGTGTGTTTGGTCTTTAACTTTTAACTTTCATTTGCCACAACTGTGAGATTTTCCTAAACTTAACTGTACTCGCAGATAATGTAGATAGCCGAGATTACTTATTTGTGAATTGTCCAGCTCTCTAACTCATCACCTTCTGTTGTGTGAGTAAATACACTCATTAGGCTAACGTCTATTTTTTACAAAGCCACCAAACAGGTTGTGGCACTTCAAGCCACGTATAGATAATTTTGTTTTTCTTTTCCTTTTGGGCATTTCTGCCTCTAATTCGATAGTTGCAGTGAGAGATAATTTTGACACTGCTTCTTCACTGCAGTGGTGGCAGGAGGACAATGTGAGCATACTTGACTCTTTCCTATCTCTCCAAGCCAGCCTTACTTATACCGATTGGTGGCTGTGTTGCAGAGTGCAGAGTTGGCAGTGTGCCGTCTTTTTCTTTCGCAGACTGAATAATTCATTCAGCAACTGCTTATGTAATCTCAATAAGAAATCTTCCATTCATATAAAAAGCATTGCTGATGCATGAAGCGGAGCACACACACACACACACACACACACACACACACACACACACACACACACACACACACACACACAAACTGCGGTGCTGGGAAAAAAAGAAACAAAAACAGGATGCCCAGACTTCCATTCAGCTCAGACAGGATCATATCTGTGAATCAAGGCACACGAACGACGCCGTCAAAATCTCCGGCAGTAAAACTGATGTCTGTCAAGCCTCTGAATCCGTTATCCACCCAGATGGAGAGTGTGTGTGCGTTTGTGCGTGTTGAGAGCTCCATTATACTGTGTTTCCACCCCATTTCCGTTCATGCCTGACAAGGTGATTCATCCCACCTGTCACTGATAGCACTTCCAGGCATGTGCATGATCAGCCTCCCTCGTCTCCTCCCGCTCTTTGATCCTTTTCCTTTCACACACATTCAGAAAAATCTTCCATCACCTGCTCTTTCATGTATCTCATGTCTTCTCTTCAGAAATGATTCACTACATCTGTGGATGCCACTGAGGACAAGGTCACACCCTCTCTATTTCTCTGAGGATATGAATGGATGACATGAATAAACTGCGGTACAGAACTACGTTTTTTTTAAAGGCTGATAAACTTAGACTAATTATTTTTTTTATTTTTTTTTTTTCAAGCTTCATTATATTTTTGTTATGAATGGATCAAGTGACTACTACATGAGAAGGCAGTGACAAATTTATAGAGAATCATCCTACAACTCCGCATCCCCGACAGCACTACAGAGCGTTCTCTATGAAAACGATCTCCACAACTTCACTCTTTTTGTTTGCTTAACCCTGTTTCCAGTAGGGCTGAACAATTATTGGAGTCCAGTTTTTGGTTTAAGCTGTTATGTTTATCTCAGTACAAAATTTAGCCTCTGCAAAAACTTTTTCTAAAGTTGTTAGCCCCAAAGAAATTGAATGTTTGAGTTGTAGAACCCATTGTCCTTTTGTAAACCTTGAATTTTAGTTTAGAATTAAATGCTCTGCGCTGGTAAACGTCTCACAGACTGACTTTCTGAATAAAACGTCATGGGTTGTTCATAATATTTCATCCCTCACCAACCATCCCACACCATTTATCACTCTGGAGTGCTGACTTCTGGTTCTTCAGCACTAATACGGGATAAAAGCAGGATAAATGAAGGTAGTGGGGCTTGTACAATAGCTACCTTTCAAATGTGTCACTTCTGCTGAATAAAAGCTTCTAGCTTAAGTCGTGTTGTTTGAGCTCACAGACGGGGACAAAAGAAAGAAAATTAAAAGGGGGGGGGGGGTGTTTATTTGCCAGCGTCTCCACTGAGGCAGATATTTCATATTTCAAGTTGAAGTGCAGAACAATTAGCTAATTTGTGCTGACAAGTGGCTCTGAGCTAAAGTCTGCCCTGTGTTTTCACATGAAGTTGTTCTCTTTTATACACACATTCAAGGAACTGCTGTGGAGTGTGTTGATCTTATTGACACACACACACACACACACACACACACACACACACACACACACACACACACGTACGCCCACAGTTAATATATCCCCTTTTTTTCTGTGATACACTCAGAAATATATTCACATTTGAGCAAACACTCGCACAAAATCCTTTGCACACACTCTTAGCCGTATATACTGACACACTTTTGTGTACACACAGACATGCAGAGGAAAGCCATGCAGTAGCAATTGGGAGAGTATTTTAATGATGTGGAGGAGGACGAGGAAACTGATGTTTGCTTTGGGTGTCTTTTTTGTGGTTTCAGTCGTCAGTGCGTCCACACCGCTGATTAAAGATGCAGTGTGGAGGGGATTAGACCAAGAGCGGGGAACAGGAGAGAGGATCTCGAGCTGCAGGATACACGCAGCCTATGCAAAACTTAATATGTATAGTAGTTGCACTCTGCATCTGTGCTGCAAATGGAGCTTTAAAAATGTTACATGGGGAATTAAGTGACATTGTACTGTTAGGAAAGGGTGGGTTTAGTTTATTTTGCAAAGATAATAAAAAAAAAAAAAGAAGAAAATACACATACACATATGAAATAGGGATTGGGTCATGCCAAAAATCCGTACGAACTAATAAAGACGGCGCAGCAACCACAACAGAAAAATACTAAAAATACTAAAATAAATTGGCAACTAGGTAATTTTTAAAAACAAGTTTGTATGAAATAGAAATGAATAAACTATGAAAATGACAAATTTTGACTAATTAAATTCTTCTGTTTCTTCAGCTGACGCTTCAGCTACAGTCTGCTACTGAAATAGCATGAGCTTGATTGAACACAGCTGTTCATGCATTACGATTGATTGCATGCACCTGAGTATGCCCTCTGAATTAGCAGCACAAAAGGATTGGTTTCTGGGGGCGTGAGCTCTTTCCCACTCCCCTGCTGGCTGAAAGACAAAACAACCGGCCAAAAAATTCCAGAAAAAATGCAGTTACTGGGCTTTCCAAATAGTAGCAAGGACACCATACACAGGAATATCTGTGAATAAGATGTCACACTTTGGTTACAACTGCAGCCTCCACACGCCCTGTGTTCTCCTTGATCTGCACATTTTGGCTTCAGTGAAGGAAACACTGAACAAAAAGAAGTCAAATGCAAACTCTGCAGAAAAACAACTTCAGCGACCAAAGGTAACACCACTAATTTAATTTATCACTTGGAACACAGTTACATTTCTGAATATGAATAGTGCATGGCTCAATAAAAGAGAAGCACCGATAAGCTCCAAAGTAATTGTTCATAAATCATAATTGAGGTAAAAGTTTGAAATAATCACGATATTCACTTGAAGTCATATCGCTCAGCCCTAATAATGACTAAGGTGTCCAAAAAAACTAAGTCTGAAAGAGGCGTCACCTCTGGTCTAGACTTCATCAAATTCAGCCAGTAACAAGATAGTAACAAGTAACATTATCGAAACATCCAATTTAGTGTTTTGAATGGTTGATTAAATCTTTAATATTGGGATTGGGAAAAATTAAAATGCGTATTGATGTATTGATGTTAAAATAATAACCAGGGTTCTTCCTTCAGTCCTCATGTAGTCCTCATGAGTCAACCTTCCTGACGTGGTGAAATCATGGAGGGAACGTAGTACCTGACATCACATGTTGTGTGGTTGTGTGTGTTGGGGGAGGGAAGGCTCCGGTTTCTTGTCGCATTTGATCTTCCAAGGAGATGAGAGGATGAGCGGGCATGAAAATAGACCTGTTTGTCTTGATTACAATCAGAGAGATGTGACAGACTTTTTCCTGATGAGACCAGGATGCGAAAATCCTCATGCAGAATTTTAATGTGCTCTGGGGTGAAGATAAGGACGCACCATGTACAGATTAGCAGTATAGAAAACGCACCACTGATACCTAAGAGCTGAAATTAGTTTTTATCAGTTCAATTAAAGTAAAAGTTATTTTGATACAGTTTAAAAGAGGGAGAGGACCTGTCTCCTCTAGACAAGTTCACATGCTCTTTTATTGCCTGAACTGTTAAAACCATGTCCTCCCTGATCACTTGACTGTTTAACCACCTGAAGAACGGTTTTAAAGCTCAGAGTGGGCTGCTCCACCGTCGCCATCTTGGCAGTGGCCAACTCCACCCCTGACTCCCAGCTAATCCAAAAATGGGCAAAGGGATGGGGGTGGGGGGAACCGAGACTTCAGTGCATGCCAGTTTGTGGCAAACATACCCTCACCCAACTGACACTCACATGGACACGACGGAAATTAGCTATAGAGACCAAAACTGTTTTTTATACAAGGCCATAAACATGTTTATTTATGCTGTTTAGTTGGGCATTTTAACATGGGAGTCTATGGGGATTGACTTGCTTTTGGTACCAGCCTCATGTGGCCATTTGAGGAACTGCACTTCCATGTTGGTTTCATTTTTCAGCCCCAGAGGTTGCCACTTGTGTCATAGAGTTTAAATAAACACTGCTGCTCACACAGTTCTGTTTGTGGGTAAAGTTATAGATATAGAGTCAGTCCAGCTTTAAACTGTACGAGATTTAAAAACCCAATTCTGTGTTAAAACTGTTTTGAGCTCTGTTTTTTTCCCTGAAGTTGCTGGCAGTAAATGTGCACTGCTCATATAGGAACACATCCAGTTTTATGTCTGCATTACATGAACATCATGACAAATGAGACCTCAGTTAGTGTTATCAGTCGCTGCGGGACTGTGGAACTCCTTCATGGCGAACATTTTCATCTCTCAGCACAGGTGTAACTGATCATATTAATTATGACTGAGTTTCCCAGTGAGTGATGTCAGTGAGGCAGCACACACAGTGGGACAGCACGGGAACTGGAAACCTAACACAGCCATGATTAATATTAATTACACCTGACATTAAAATTCTGTGACTGATTATATCCTCACAAGGTGAAAGAGGATGATCAGCCAATGATGAAGATCTGCGAGAGTGGGGAATAGGCTTGTCCATACAATTGCACAGTGACTGTGACTTTAAAATGTGTGTGCACAGCTTTATAAATCTGATTTATAAATAGTGGTCTCTTAGTCCAGTTATTTCCTTTGCTTCCAGTGCTCAATTAAACTTCTGTGAATAGAAATAAAACTTCCTGATCGGTATTTTTCCAAATCTCTATATGATAATTCCCATGTTTATAGCAAAGGTCTTGAGAGGATGCAGAGTCATTTGTATTAGAGTTATATTTTCATTCCCTTTGCCTCAAAGCACTTTGCAACAGTACGTGTCGGTTTTTTTAAAGTGACGCATCTGAAAGGCAAATTTCATCTCTCCTGTGGTTGAAGGAGCAGGAGTTGGGTACTGTCTTAATCTATTGAACATTGGCGGCATAGTGAGAAGGCTGGCTGTCCTTCAGCTGAAGGACCATGTTATAAAAATCTGCCAAAGTGTCCATGAGCAAGATGCTGAGGTCCTACAGTCTGCTCTGATTCTCCCACTGATTAATCTTCTCACAACAGCAACAAATGTGAGACACTGAGGCGCAGAGATTAGTTCACAACAGCTAAACTAAAAGCTTTGTTCGAATTTACATGGAGCAGATGGTTGAAGTTTACTGCATCAGAACTCATCACATTAGTCATCTGGCATTCAACAGTGTTACATTCATGTGCTGTTTTGCTGAAATCAAACAATAGGCAGTTGGAAAGTAAGTGTGTAACGCACCCTATATTCATGCCAGAAACCCAGTTTGACGTCACATCTGAGATCTACAAATTATTTTTTAATGTCTTCCATTTATCACGTATTTATACTATTCATTTAAACTGTGTGACAAACTGTCTTTAACCTTAATGAAGTTTCAATATAGTTGCATTAACTGTAAGAATCTCTTAACCACACTGTAGTGTTTGTGTGAAGATATTTCAAGAATAACTAATGAAAACCTTTGACACTAAACATAAAAAAAAAGGTCTTGAGTGTAATGCAGAATTTAAAGGAATTGACCGGTATACTTTCAATGTTCTGTGCAGTGAGTGGTTTGCATTGCACCATGTAAAGTGGAGTGCAAACCTTTCTTAGATTTTGACCTTATTTATAATATTTATTATATTTAACCGTCTCCTAGGAACTAAGTTCATATACAACTAAACTTCCTAATTACGTTTCGTGGCAACGCAATCGTTAAATGTAATTCTAAAGTCAATGAAGAGCCACATCTGCTACAATGACAGTGAAATTGGCATGAGCTGTTTTTTATATGTAAAACATCTCAGATGACTGTGTCTCTGTGTCACTGTGTCTCTCTGATGAAAACTATGTTTTCCTCACGACGTCTGTTTCTGCTTCCATCAGTTTGGGTTGTGTTTTTTTTCTCAGGGTGCCCTGTGAGGCTTTGAGCCAGAAAAGTGGCACTTTAGTCTGGCGTGTATATGCTCCAGGTTTGTTTCTTGCCTGCGTCTGTTTGGTATATTGGTGACTCGCTGTCAGCTCCACTGTGGCTGAGTGGGAGGAGGTGCAGTTGGCGCTGTCAGGAGGGATCAGGCGGCACAGAGCGACTCTGCTTTTCACGTCTGTCCTGCTTAGACCAGATCAAGATTCACGGTGAGAAGTGCAAGGGGCAGCTAGATTATTTTCATGTTTATACCACGTGATGCACACATAAGCAGATCCTTCTTAACTTGCTCTGAGGACTGCTGGTTCTTTTTGTGGGTGACAAGGGTTGGTAGAGTTGTTATAAGGTGGAAAAGACAAGATATGACACTGTGGAGCTCCCTGCCTCCTCCCAAGCTAACTGAAGGAATTATAGCTGTATTCATTCTGTATCTGCATCTCTGACACATGGTTACCGTTCTGCAGAGATGCTTCAGTGTTGAATTGACTTTGAAAAGGAAAAAAACGACATCAAAAGCAGCTGCTATATCACATTGTGTTTATGCTCTTCCTGTTGATGGTAAATGTAGGTTTGTGATATACCAAGACAATACCTCAATGATCTCCAACATTTGATGATCCGTTGGGATTAAAGTCTACAAAAAGAAAATCTTTACAGAAAAAGTCATTTGTTTGTTTTTTTGTCAGTGTCAGTGAACATCAACAAACATTCAAATATACTAGAGTCAGATAGGATAGACAGGGTAGATCTAATTCTACACCCACAGCGAAGACTGTATATAAATGCTATATATTTTTTATGTACCATCCAACTACAAACTAGTAGTGTAGTAGTATTTTCTTCAGGTAAAGTTCAGGTAAAGCATTTTTTAAATGTAAAAATAATAAATAAATAAATAAATAGAAAAAGGTTTATAGATAAAACCAATGGTGTTGGCAGTAGTATTGACATATTTCCTACCCATAACAGCAGAGACACTGCAGCAAGAAAAAACAAAAAAACTTCAACTTCAACTCAACGTCTTTGGTGAATCATTACAGATTGATTCATTTCATCTGGTTTTCTCTTTCTCAGTCATTAGTTGCCATTTGGCAAACACTGCATATAAGTTCACTGTTTAAAATAAGTCTATAACAATGCAATAGACCTGTCAGGACAGTAGCAACGAATTAAAATAACTCTCACATATATTCACACTCACATCAGGTGTCAAGGTGTGTGAAGTAAAACCACTTTGTTTGATCAGCTGCATTAATTTCTCTTGTCACTGCAGCTTTTTCACTGGCTGCCACTTACCAAAGAAAACAAGTAACCAAGCAACAGAGAAAACGCTCACATCTGATCAGCTGCTGAGACAGAAACAAAGATTAATTTTTAATGAAGCAATGATTATTTTTTTTATTAACCTAACAGTAATTTTATTGCAATTATTTTCCAGTTAGTCATTTAATATAACAATTTGCCCCGTCCATCTTGACTTGCTGCACCAGGGTGTTTCCTCTTTATGTACTTGAGTGTCGTGCTAGAGTGATATGCCAGATGCACTTTGCAGAGTCTGCAGACTACCGCACTGTTGGTGTCAAGATTAAAGTATTCCCAAACTTTGGAGGACCGTGTACGAGCCTTTTTTGCCGTGTGTTGCTCCACACTCCGTCGTCCTGCTGGGTGACGCCGCCATGTTGTTCAGATAGATTACACAGATGCAAATCATTCACGTAGTCAATGACTTCAATTACGTCACCGCGTTGTCCCAGCCCTTGCGCTGCGCTTATATCCGGGTAAACCCAAGACGATGGGTATAAACGGTCCCATTAGAAAGTTCCGGTTTTGTTCTATGAACATTTACCCTGTGTGGTTACGCGTCGACACTAAAATTCCACGTTGAATAATTATTCACATACACTGAAGTGTAAGTGTCACACAATTTTACAACTGAGATGAAACAATGTACAGTCTTAGCTTAGTGCCGCTTAAACACTCGCACACGCCGTCACTCCGATGTAGAATAACCATAAACTGGCAAAAGGCTGAACGGCCAGAAAGTAGAACAGTTAATACAAAAATACACATTTCTCTCTTAAATAAATATTAAACACCCATGAAAAAAAACAAACACATTCAGTGCTTAACAAGCATCATCAACTTGTTTTTTTGTAAACCTGGACACATATCAGTTTTCAGACTTGCAGACTGCAGTCTCTGTCTCAGTCACCTTCCAGTTATAATTCAGGCGACAGAAAAATGCCCAGTGTGTGGGTGTTTGTTTCAGACTCATTAGCAGCAGACTGCTGACCGGTCCGCTCCTCATCATGAAGCCTGTGTGTGTTTACGCCCAGGTGTGTGTCGGTGTGTGAGAGTGAAAGACCTGCTCACTCCGCTGGAGGACATAGAGCCTGGCTGCTGAGACAGCGCTGAGTAGTTAAAGTGAGTTAGAGTGTGTGTTTTTGCGCAGGACAGCGCCTCAGGTCTGGCAGTTTTTGTGTGTGTGTGTTTGTGTGTGTTTGTTTGTGTTTGTGTGTGTGTTTGTGTGTGTGTGTAGTTTTATTGCCGCACAGTCTTTATCGATTTTATTTGCCCCGCGAGTGTTGTAAAAGTGGGCCCAGACTTTTGACTTGAAAGATGAAGGTACCTCTGTGATTTGTTTTCCCCCGCTGTCTGCACTGTCCGCCATACTCCCACTGTGACTTTCTTCTTCTTCGCAACAAGTTTACCCTCTTTCATTTTAGAAGCGCCATGGCGACAAGCCATGAAGCAGTGACTCTGGTAAGTCAAATTAGCAGGGGAATCTGTTTAAAGGGCCTTCATGTTTTAATAAAAATATCCATATTTGGCGCCAGTGTATCAATAACGAGGAAGTAAGACAATATATTCCGCTATTGATATTTTGTCTTGTGACTGAAAAAACTATGCAGAGAAACAAAGGCAGAGAAACCTGCTGGAGGAAGCAGCAGAATTAAAACCATTCTGATTTACTTGCAGATAGAAAATGATTCATGTTGGCACGTGCGTTTGTGCTTGTGTGTGTTTGTGTGAGAACTTAAACACTGGTGTATGCACATGTATGTATGTCCTTGTTAATTTGTCCCATAAACACAACAGATTGAATGAAGACAGCAGGGGAGGAGGAGGAGCTGGAGTGAACCAGACAGGATCCTACTTTACAATGGAGACGTGAGGAGGAAACTTTCATGTGTTGAAGTCACCCACTTAGTGTACAGTACTTAGTGTCTCTTTTATTTGTCTCCAAACCAGCTTTGTCTGGTCCTTGTTAAATGTCAGAATTTACATCAGTTTTAAAGGGTAAGTTCACCTCACTGACCTCACTGTTTTCTATGGGATAAGAAAAAATCCTCCAGATATTTGTACATTTAAAGGGCCATAAGTTGCTCCCAGTAAGCACTTGATTGCACAGTGATTTGTAGGTAAAAGAATAATGTCTAGATGTTAGTGTTTAAGTTGTAAAGACCAAAATTAGCTAAGGTAGCAGATCTAAACTAGACATTGAAATGTACTAATTTAAAAGCTATTGAAACAACATGCATATGTGCACTTAAACACTTTAACCAAGTTTTAACATTTACATCTAGAAGTCTTTTTAACCGCTTATCACCTGAATTAATTTCCTTTCAGATTGCCTTTGAACTGCATGTGTTTCAGTAGATTCACTTTTATTTGTGTTGCTCAGGTAGGGCAGGTTTTTTTTTCTTTCTGTGGAGCACAAAAAAAAAAAAAAAAATTTAAGATAGATCGACTTTTGAGGAGCTGCTACATTGTGGCCAACTGTGTGCGCTGTTGGGTGATTCATATCAACAGTATTTTTGAGAAGGTGTGAACTGTAGCACGAAGGCTCTGTCAGATGCTTTGATTCAAATCTAAATTTGGACATAAACCTTCAGTAGACCTGGCAGCCCAATACAACAAAACCACAGACTGTGGCCTTGTAAACCTGTCTGACACAGACCCAACAAAGATCAATGATTACAAAGTGAACCAAAGTAGATTTGTTGCACTGTATTTTACAGATTCTGCTTTTGCCACCTGTAATTTTTCTATCAGGGGGTTCACACTTTGACTGCGACATGCAGCGGCAGGGATGTGTGGTTCTCTGTGGGTGGTGCAGCAGCTTACATTGATTACTGCGGCAAAGCTCAGCTGCGGCACGCTGCGAGTAGACGTGTCACATCCCTAAAACGTCCTGTGTAGCAAGAAGATTGAGTGGTAGCGACACACGCATAGACTGACAGGTAGGCACAAATTCATCTTTGAAACATGAAAAAATGCTAGAATTATAGAATTTTCTAGAATTACTGTCAGTGTTACCACATCTTCACTAACTGTTGTGGCTGAAGGAATGTGAAACAGGGCAAGTGCTGAAAAACTCTGGAAAATAAAAATGATGAAGGTTCTGTACAAGGTCCAAAGGACAGTAATAGTCAGTTTGGACAGAAGACCTAAACAGTATGATGGAGCATTTTCACATCAGTTTGACTCTGACTCTTTCTGCACAAAGTGAACTTTGAAGGCCTGTTTGAACTCAGTAAATAACATGACACAGAATGATGGATTAATGTGGGCCAGTCGTACCAAGGTGAGATGTGGACAAAGTCTGCAGATGTCATTCCACCTCTTCTTCTCTCCATCATCTCTCTGTTTGTCCAGTCTCCTCGCTGTCTGTCTTAGTCAGATTGTGGCCGACTGTTTCTTCTTCTGGTTTTTCTCTTGCTGCGTGTGTGCCTTCCCTTATTAACCTTCTCAGTGTCTCTGATTCTTTGACGTACAGTTAACTTTTCTGAGCTCAGTGAATTCACTCTGGGAATCCCTTGAGCTATATATACACTTAATACGGCATTCTTAAGAGCTTTAGTGGACATTCGTCTGCAGGCAGGAGAGTGTACTCCTCACTCCGACACACACGGCAACCTCCCCAAAATATACCTCAATCCCACAGGAGAGAGATCAACATGAAACGCAAAGGCTTCACTTGCTGCTGTGGATTTCATTTCATATTATACTACTCAACTATTCTGTGTGAAACAAAAAAGTTGAAGAAGTTTCATACAAAACATGACTGTTTTTAAACGGTTAATTTCCTTCAAATGAGTTATTCTCAACTTCCTACATTCACAAAAAATCTTTCTTTTCTGAGTACATGATAAAAAAATATTTCATGCAAATATTTTAACATATAAATTGTATATACACATATACAGTATATAAAGATATTGCTTTTACTGCAATTAGAAGTGCAGAGCAGTGAGGAAAAATGGTACGAGGGAAAGATGGAGTAGAATCAGGTCACTGAATACTTTCAAATCCAGCATCTTACTGGGTTTTTTTTTAGCAGTCTAAGACTTTTAGTTTGATTTTATGGCGTGATCGACTTCACTAAAGAAAGACTTAAATTTCTCTAATTAGGCTGATTTGTCCTGTAATGAATAGCGGATAACTGCGATGACGCCCAGAATTAGACATTATTGTCAAAACCTGAATAAATCTGGCAATCGCAGGTGAATGAGCAGTCAGTGGTGTCCAGTAGCTCCTTCTTCATCTCCACCTTCCATAAAAATCAAACTAATGTTTTTAGGTTGAGTGAAACATGAAGTGATGGGTGAGACGAGAGGAAATTTATGGAACAGGAGAGTGGTTTGGACATGAAGTTTGGAAAGTTTGCCTGCATGTAAGAGCTGCAGTTGTTATATATCTTTGTTAAAGCGCCCATATATTTGTGGTTTTAAGAACCAAAAACCATCTCAATGTAGTTTCACATCTCCTCTCTCAGGCTTCTCTCTGGAGCTGCAGTAACAACAGGTCAGTGAGCTGACTGTTTTCTGAGTGATCAAATAAAAATATAGCAGATTACAGGTAAACACTCAGAGAAACCAAATCTTGCAAGGTTGGATGGCATTACTAGCATTAATATAGAACCTAGACCTGCTTTATAATAATAAAAAAAGACATGGAAATCTCACGTTATATAATATGGGACCTTTAAAATGACAAGTATAATAGTAGATAACCATTAGGCTGGCAGTATAAACAGAAGACATCTCATAAAAGGCTTCTAAAAGAGTGAAAGAAACCCTCCATGCAGAAAAATGTTGTGCAACAGGAAATAAAAAAATGTGACTTCAAATGCTACTGCTAATTATATTTAACAAAGAGAGGGTTTTTTTCCACATGAATGGCAAGTAAATAACATAAAAACCACTCTTCACAATGGTTTTTACAAACTGTTGCTGCAATTAAATTCTTCCCAGAGAGGAATCACTTTAAAAATTACTTCTTTTTGCAGCATTTTTCATTCATCAGAAATTGTAAATTACTGATTAGAGGCTGGTTAAGAGCCACTGCATACATGAGAGGTTCAAAGTTGAGTTGTGTTTATGTTCTGCTGTTTAATTGCTCGTAGCATCAATGCAGGACAAGGATAAATACCACTTCTACAGTGGCTAACACTGTAATTACTTCAGACTATCATTATCATCATCAGTAAAAAGTATGCTTCCTCTAATAATTGTTTGACATGAGCCACTGGTTTCATATTCAGCATTCAGAAAGATTTGTTCATTTCCTTCTTTGAAAAACAAAAAACAAAAACTGCTTTTCTTCTGCTGTGTTTGCTGTGTGACTTTAATCACTATGCTGGTCTGTGAACACCCCTCTGCCACTGTGATGGGAGCCAAATAAAAGAGACATTTACACTTGGTCAAAACATGTTGCCAGGCAACACTAAAGTTTGACTGTGGCTTTCAACAGCCTGAATTTCTCCAGGAGTCTTCAGGAGATGAATGCGATGTTTCATCAAAACAAAAATATTTCCAGTCAGCTTGTAAATAAGACTGTGTTTCCTCCGAATGATTCTCTCTAAGTGTGATTGTTTGAAGCTTTTGGATTTTAAAATGTATTCTGCTGTTGCTCGTACCGTCACTTGGTGTGGGTAGCTTCAGCTTAATGAGGAAAACAGAAAATTAAACTTTACAGAGAAAAATTAGACTGTATATCCATCATTCAGTGAATTATGATAATTCTGCTGCTGACTAATATGCCATCAGAAAGGGATTAATGCCATTTTCTTTGCTTCTTTTTATACCACTTCTTTTCTTCTATTGAAGTATGCATGCTAACCAGCTAGGTCCGGCCCAGTTGGCCCGTCTTCTCACTTTCCAATACCAAGTCACTTTAGCGTCCAATCTGCCCGGAAGAAGTAGCTGCTCTGGGAAATATTATAACCTCTTGTCTTGTAAACACAACCATGACCGAAGCTCTTCTCAAGACTTGAAATGCTAGCTATGTAGCAATAGCAAAACTTACAAATAGCTCCTTTAAGATTTCCTGTAATTGAAGCTATAAGAAAGAACTAAACCAAATCAGGAAAAATTAACATTATCCATAACAATACATGCCTAACTCCAACCCTTAATGTATTTGTTTTAATTCAGGTCAATTTTTCCCTCAAGGGGCAATTCAAAGCAAGTGAGTTACACAGGCGGTGCATTCATACACATAAAGTCTGCTAAACATCAACATGTCAGTATTGTCAGTGTGAGTATGTTTGCATTTAGCTCAAAGCACCACTATGCCTAAGTACAGCCACACAAAGTGTTTGCTTGGCTGTAGACACTTGTGTATTTGATTACTTAAATTTGTCATCATTTTCTTTGCAACTTGAACTTTAATTCATGTAAAATACTTTTCGTGGAGTATTTCTGCTGGGCTTCAACAAGGCTTCAACAATGGACACGAGATGAGTTTGCGCTGGAAGCTTGACAGTTCAGACTCATGTGCTGCCACTCGGTCGGAGATTGAGCAGCATGGTGACAACCTCCCGAGAAAAAGAGACAATTTAGGCTTCAGAATGACAGAATAATTTCCATGTGAAGAGATGTCAATCATGTGTCTCAGAGTTGGCAGTAATTTAGTAATTTAGCTCTCACCTCTCCAGCATGTTTTTGTGTGATGGGGCTGTGGGTTGAGATGAGATGTGGTTGTGCCGTGGGTCACATGTGTTTACGCGAGCTCAGTATCAAACTCAGTCAGACCCGGCCCCAGGTGCAACCCATTTCCAGATTTCCCCTGTTGGATTACTGGCAAATCCGACATCAGGATGAGGCCAATGAAGGATTGATAATTGGAGGGGATATTGATGTACCACCACAGACATCGATGTAAAGTAACTGGATGAAGCTGTGCTCATATTGAGTGGCCTGCGATGTGCTTCTTTGACATCAGGATGTGCGTGTATATGTGTGTGTGGGAAGCTGCCAGAATCATACGTCGTACCCCCGGGCAAATTGTTATGAAGACAATTAGCTTGATACGACTCGCAGCACGTCTTATTCCACATTAATACTGATGGCTGTCTGATGCCTCATGTTGTTCTGTCACTAATTTGAGTTTGAATCACATGAGAAATTAGTCAATGACTGAAAGGGAAAGTGATTCTGCCTGTTTCCTTCATTTCCGTCTGAATTCAGAGCTCTGACTCACTCATATTTGTTTTGTTCCGAAATCACAGAAGGCGAGATGGAGGGTTGGACGTGAGGAGGAGAGGAAAAAGCCTGAGACTCATCATTTCTTACGTATTTAAAGGTGCTTAAAGTAATCTGTGACCTTTACTGACCTCGATCAGCGTCCAGCATTTATAGAATCTAGAGTTTATCCTCCTGTGATACACAGTTACCTGTAATTGACACAAACAATCGAGTTACATTTTCACAGCTGAGAGGAGAGGAGTATGCAGGTTAATTAGAGATCAATTAATTAGATAAGATTAGATCCAGCTGGAGTGTGTGATAAAGATTTAATACATCACCATGCTTTATACTGAACACAATGCCGTGAAATCTAATCAATCAAAATCATTTCGACACCTGATATCAACATTTTCCTTAGGCTGAGCAGTTAATTGTATGATAAATGCCATTGTACTCTTAATAATGATATTAATCACAATTGGCTTTCAATTGCAATTTAGGTTTCAGAGTCTTTTCCAAGGACACTTTGACATGTGCACAGGAGGGAGCTGTGGATTAAACCGTCAACTTTGCATTTGAAATTGCACAAATGAAATGTTTTATCATTCAACACTCAAACAGTTCCTCAGGCTCACAAGAGTCCAGCAGAAAAAAAAATCAAACAAGGAGAATCCACAGTCCTGGAGTGTTGCTTATATTCAACAGTGTCTACATGTATTAACAACATCAGAGATGAGAAATTACAGCAAAGATACTTGTTATTCTGTTTGACATTTCTGCACAAGCTTTGCTTCGTTTTTATAGGGGCCATTTGAGCCTCAGTGCATCAGATATGGAAATGCAGCAAAGTTAAAGCTCACATGTTTTGCTCCAGTAAGACGGAAGCAGTGCTTCATTATTGCATCCTTACTCAACCACACCACACCAGATCAGACTTTATTGACTCTTATCATGAGGCAGATTTCACACTTGGACACACACACGACTCCGAGGTCCTTTTCTACTCTGAACCCTCTCTGGTGTGTTTAATGTCAGGTCAGTTAGTGCGCACTTATTGTCCTACCCTGCCTACACCATTGGTCACACATCATTAACCGTCCCATTCAGGAAGACAGGGGCGTCACATTACGTTCAGGCAACCATCTCAGGAGCCCAGATGAGTTTCGCCGACCTGAAATGGGCTCAGCTATTCCTGGTCTATCAGTACATTACACCGCCAGGAAACAGGAGGGAGGACTGGGAAAATGTATTTATATTATAAGATTTTAAAAGAAAGCTTAAAGTCAATCAGCAAGTAAGTCGAAGTATTTCATTAAATCCTGGAAAACATCCTCTTGTAAGCAACTGAACAAGGCTTGGACGATATCAAATACGATATCTCCATACAGTCCAGCCCAAATATCACAATATACAATATTATCATGGGGAATATTATTAAATATCAGCCCATGCCTAAACTGAACCAGACCAATTGATAAAATGTAGATTTAGTTGATGAATGCAACTACAAGCTGTGCTGTAGTTTGACCTGAGCCGCAACTTGTCACTTGTCAGTTCTGAACGCTCCCAACATTTACTGAAGGTGAGCGTGATTCACAATATGAAACTGATTCAGAAACTGATTTCAGTAGAAATTTATAATCTCTCCAAACAGTTTTTCCGTCCGTCCGGTTTCGGAACACGGTTCAAAAGTCATGGACAGCTTACCAAGTAGAACATTCGGCTGAGTTGATGTTGATGTCTCATTGAAGGAAAGCTCCTGTCAATCATCTGTCAATCGGTCCAATCACCTGATATGTAACTTTGACATATGAGCACTGACAGCAATGAAAAGTAGCTGATTGAAAATTCAAGTTTGATACTGACAATCCAGCAGGACTGACATTAGTAAACAACGTGTTTATGACTGGTCTTGAACATGTCACTGAAACATCATGTGTCCGACTTTTTCTGCTTTTGTTGCTATTGTTGTTTATGAAACAGTTTGTATTTCAATTCACACCTTTGATGTACCACTTCCTGTAAAAGGAGAAGTGGCCTCACCTAACTCCATGACTTTAATTCGTAAACAGGATACATCAACTCACATGCTCTTCTCTGTCCCAGACCCAGTTTGTGATTTAAACTGAAAGACTTTTAATTTTTCATAAAAATCCAGTCTGGGTTTAAAAAGAATACTTAACTAGAGATGTTGCTTCTATGCTGATGGAGATATCCACATGTCTGTGTTTGAGTTACAAGGGTAGAAACGTTGAGGAAATGTCTGGGACTTTAGTTGATGTGTGTGTTTGTGTGTGAGACAGATGGAGAGAGATACTGTCATTATTTATGAAGTGGCGATGCTTTATTGTCAAGAAAAAAGACAAAATATAGAGAGTGAATTGGTTTTGATTGATGTACAAATTAATCTGTCTGTATTCATGTTTATGAGTTTGCAGAGTTTGAATAGATAATGTGATTCAATTGTGCACCGCTGCTGCTGATGATTGCTCCTCTAGTGTATTCTGCACTTCATCTTGTGCAGGTGCTGTTTTCCTCTTTGTGTGACCCAATCGGTCAAATTTAATCTGTTTTTCGTCTTTTGTGTATTTTTTTGTTGCAGTGTTCTCTTGACTGCGGAATTCGGTCCAGTTACAGCGTCTCATTCGAACAAACAGCCTCAACTCTGGGTTATGAGGTGAAAATTATGCATTTGTGTTTGGTAAAGTGTCAAATCGATGTCTGAGTTGAGGCGCCTCGAGACACACTTTGTTTCAGACTAATTGTTTGTTTTTTCAGAGTCGGAGTTGCTGCTTGGTGGTTAGGGTTAGTTATGAGTTATGAGCTACAGGAAAGTTACATGAAAAACTAAAACTGGTGAAATGGGGGTGTTGACCAGGGGTGTATTGACATAATTCCTCAGTGGGACTGGGAATTCTTCATTACAGAGAAAAACTATGTCTATTTAACAACTGCAATTACAGGAGGCCAGAGCTGAAGATTATTCTTTTCAATAGACAGTTTTTAATATAAATTTTTCTCTTCATATTCTCTCCAGAATAAATTTGTCTAACCTGGAGGTTTGTTTACCACCTGTCTGATGACCTTTTTGGTTTTCCCAGATCACTACTGATTTTGTTACAGGTAGACATGATTGTCATTGCCATAAAAATAAGACCCAAGTTTTATCAGACCACAATTTTTCTTATAAACTTTTACTCTAAAAGCAAATAAAAGAGTAATGGTTCTGGTGCTTCTCTTTCACACTACAACGTCTGTCACGTACAATATTCATCACACTAAAGCTACGAAAGCAGAAACCAGTTTCAGTTGTTGGAGCCGTCACAAACACTTCAGTGATTTGACTGCCAACACCTTGGAATCAGATTGTGTTTCATAAACCCTGTTGCTGGTTCTCTCCTGTAGTAAAACCTCTCTTTCCAAGGTGAAGCCAGGATAACAGAGCCTAATTGGAACAAAACTCCCGTTTGAGCCGTCAGCTCAGTGCAGAAACAGAAACCTGACGTTCAGAGGCAAAACCTCAGCAGCAGCAGCAGCCACAGTCGTCTGCTTAAAGAGCGCTTGTCACAGTAAAGAAAATAATCTTCAGGGACTGGAAAAAGACGGCTCACTTAACGAGGCAACAGTTTAGAGGTGGGCACCTTCACCGTGACTAAAACACCATGTCAAAACTTGATTGACAAGTACAAAGTTATAGGGTTGTAAAGGTTATAAATGATGTTTCATTTATTGACCCTGGGATCTGGTTGGAATTTTTGGTTTCAGGTTTATTTAAAAAAGATTACATGCAGGTGTCAAGTTAAATGGTGGTTTCTGAAAGTTTATTTTTCTGTCCTGGTCAGGAAAAAAATGAAATCCAGAGCTTTTGGATGGATACAGATGTGAGAAAACATTTACTGCAGTGTCAAAAAAATACCCACATAGATGTTGAGTTTTTTGTTACTGACCCTGTTTGATACAAAGCAAATTAACATATTGAACTTTACATTTAAAAAGAATCGGAGTGAAATAAGAAAAGTCTGCTAGTCAACATCCAACCGCTCATTTCTGCTCATTCCCACCCACACCCTTCATCAAATTTTTTATAGCTGATGGGATCACCTTCTTTCCTGATTTATTTTTACTCGCAGGCTTTCAAGCTTAATTATTCTTGTTTTTCAGTCTCAGCTTTTGCTCTCTAGCTGTCCAGCAGGAGAAACTGCCATGACCCAGTCTTCTTTTGTGACACATTTTCCCCTGTTTGTGACGCTGATATGATACCAGTTTGGATGGGACCCATCGCCTCTGGTGCCAGTCTGCATAATAGCAGACTTGTCTCTGCCTGCTGGGAGGGAACGCCAGTGTCCAGACAGCTATTGTTTGCAATTAGGGATTCCCAGTGAGGCCTTCAGTGCCAGCCAAGTGTTTTTTTTAATAAGAAACAATGTAAAGTTGTTGATCAGATGTTTACCCACACATGAGATCTGATGGAGGTATTCAATGTGGACACGTTTGGGTGAGCACGAACAGAGAAAACGGGATAGGGTGATGGGGGCTGAACAAGATGACATGTCGGGATGAGATCTGGTCATTTGGGGTGACCAAGACCATGTCCTCGATTACAGAAGTTTGGTTCAGAGAGATATGAAGCTGGCAACTGGTAACCGATTATTTAATAACTGATTATAATCAAAAGAACCTGTGATAAAATGGGACATCAACACAGATCGTAGCAAGTCAAATTAAACAAGTAACAGCTCTTGAATCATCAGCATATTGCTTTGTGAGCCAAAAATACTAACATGAAACTAAATGAGACTGATTTTCAGGGTGAAGCCGAGCATAATTATTTAAAAAAACACATCAGAGGCTTCATATTCCAGCTGAAATGTTTCAGTGTGGCTAAGAAAAGAAGTTCACTTTAACTCAGCTTCTGCTCGAAGTCTCATCACAGTTTGGTTCAGCAGTTATCACTCAGCGAGCAAACTGCCTGTGTCACATCAGCTGTGACCATCCTTCTTCTTTCCTCCCTGAAAATTATGTCCAGCCCGTCCCACCACCATCTTATAAATTCCTCCTGTCTGATAAGAAAGCTCAGCATCTGTCCTGTACGACCTCTCACCCAGAGATAATGTGTTCCTTGATGCTGATCTGTGCCATCAGATGAGCGAGGACTTTCTAGGACAGTCAGGACAGAAGCTCTTAAATCATGTATTAGCACTGGATGTTTACGTCAGAGTCCTCTTTGCACATAACTCTGCATGATTTAGCAAACTACTAGTTTCTTTTCCTTTGGTTTACTACCTTTGTTTTTTATACTCCAGACTCTCTGCATTCACTGCAGACTCTGATTACATAAGCGACAGTCAAGTGTTGAGGTGGGAACGAACGTCTCTGCTTGACTTTGCGAGATAAGTTGCGTTTTCCAGCTTTAAACTTTGGTACAATAGAAGATACCTTCACTTCATTCACTGTGAGTTTGCAGAGGCCTCTAAAGACGATGACCTCTGTGCAATCAGCTCACCTCAGCTGACTCACTGAAGTGTACCACCGGACATTTGATTTTCACTTGCTGCCTCACACAGAGCTGTCTAACTGCAGTTGTTGGTCTGGACCACTGAGGCTTCTGACTGCCAGTCATCACGACTTTACATCCAATCAGTGGCACTTCGGCAGCTTGTTCATAACAACCTCCTGACGTGGGGCCACACTAAAGGCTAAAGGCTCCAGATAAGCTGAAAAGGCAGCGACGCAGAAGATATTCTTAGACAGTGAAGGTTACTTGAATCGTTTTTTTTTTTTCACTTCCTGACACAGGAGGTTCTTTCCAAAACATTTTTCACATTCATTTTTAAAAGCTGAAGCCTCATCTCCCCCTTGCCCTAGAGGTGATTCAGCAGAGAGTTTAAAATGACTCAGCACCTCAAAGTAAAGTTTGTGAAACAAAACAAATTTGAGAAGAAATACATTTTGTCTAAATGAGAAGCAAAACAAAGCAGCTGCCCGGTGACAGCCTGGAGCTTTAAACCTTCTCGTCTGGTGGAAGTATTTCCCTGGTCGCCCCTCGTCTGTCTCTGAGCGTCTAATTGAGGCTGCTGGTTGCTGATTGCCCACTAGAAGTTCAGCTCAGCTGCAGGTCAAAGTTCATGTGTATCAGATCTCAAAAAAAGTCTTCTGTTTCGCTCTGTCCTTTCCTTTAACTACGGCTCTGTGTTCCTGCAGTCTCTCTCTTCCACATGTGCACAGATATATAAAGTAGGGTTTAAGAATTCATTACTTCTTCATACATCTGGAAAATCAATGTAGAACATATTGGAAAAGAGAAAATTGAGAGCAGTTGCCTTCATCTTACATGTCAGTGTATTTTACTGCAGGTCTGTTTTGCTGCAGGTTTACTTAAACTCCCAAAAGTTCTGTTTTCAAACTCACATTAAATATGCAGGAAAAGGGAGCAACGTGTGGACTGACAAATGTAGCACATTGTTTGATATATAAAACCTAATTTTTCAAGGTTCAAGTTTTACTTTTTAAAGGTATGGTGCAGATACATTTGTCATCTACAAAGGAATGTAATTTCACATTATTAAAAGTTACTGAGCCTGATATTGAATCAATTCATTACATTACTTTAAAGTTTTTAAAGATCTTGCGATGGTAGGAACAGCACTTTTGTACAGTATGCAGTACAGGGCTATACCAATGAGCCTGACCAGACATTTGACCTGCTAAGATTCTTGTAATCATGGACCTCCAGTGATTTGGCTCTATGCACGTCAAATGTGTCTAGGACCAAGGACCCTGTGGTCACTTGTCTTAGTAAGGACTCTGTCTGTCATGTCTCCACAGTGGTAGAAAGACAAGTCAGGGCAGTTATTCTTAGTCTCTTAGATGTCTTTTTTTCGCCTTAGACAAAGTGCTTCTCACATGGTCGAACAGCAAACCAACGTGATAATCGTCCCTACTACATGCAGCAACTATCCAGGTGTGTGGAGCTGAGACAGTGTGCAGGGTGTGAGCTCTTTTATTCTTCACACAGTTTCTTTATACACAACCATTATTTTCAGCAGCATTTCATTGACTATATTTCAACATATCTGTAAGAGGGGCTTCACGGAGACATGTTTTATCAGTTTTATGCCACTAGGCAGCATCTAGAAAAACACATTCAGCCCAGTTTAAACTTAGACATTGTTTGACTTGCAAATCACCAAATCAAGGCTCAGTAAAAAGGTTAAATGAAGTAGGTCTGTGGCTGTAAGAGTGGAGGGACAAGTCTGTTATGGTGCAACTGAGCATCAGTAGATCAATAGAGGAGTGAGGCTGTTCTGTGCAGCTCCCAGGTAACAGTAATGTTGCTGAATAAGAGCTCGCTGCCTAATAAATCTTCTGTCCCACCGGACAGCCGGGTGCTGATCTTAATTGTTCCTTAAGAATTAGGCAGAACAGGAAGCAGATGCCAGCAACTTTACATTCTGAAGTCATGATCGGTAAGTGTGTGTTTTGAAAGCTCAGCTGCTTCTGCATCTAATTCATCTTCAAAACCAAAATGAGGCGATGCTCTGGCATGAAGGAGTATGTTTATATGCTGCTTGTCACACCCGTGGATGTGTTAAAAGGTGGTTGCTGCTACAATAACATGAATATTAATGTCTTGTTTTGGGGGAAAGGTCAGCTCGTGTAGCTGACAAATTCAAGATGAAAGAAGATTACTGTGCTGTTACTCAGGCCCCCCATTTTTTCTTTTGGTAATGTTTCTGTTGAGAAGCTGTCAGCATTCCCATTTGATCTGATTAGTGTGTTGGCACCACTGATCAAAGAACAAGCCTCATTTCCACACTATCACGTCGCCTTTGAACCTCAGATGCTGAGAGTAAAATAATTTGGCAGAGAGGGACGAGGCGCGCCTCCTGACTCCAGCAGCGAATCGTACAGACGCGCATTAGCATGTTACAGGTAATGTGGACAGAACATAAAAGACAGAAATGAATGGAGCCCAAACTTGTGAACTTCTGTAGACTTGCAGGACAAAGACACAGGAATAGAAAATTAAAATTATCCTTGTGTAATGGAGCTGTTCCCACTTTGTAGAGAAGGTGATGGCGCATTTCTCTGCACTGACCCCTTCCCTCCTCTTCCCACCACCTCCCTGTCAAACCTTCAAGTGCAAGAGACCGCAAACCTCAGGAGGATTACTGTAATGCATTACCAATGTCAAACAAGTCTGAGATTAAACAAGTAATTTTCAGAGAGCTCTTAAACCACACGACTCACTCCGAGGGCTTTGCTTCATAACTCACTCCGGCTACATTGCTCCACCTCGAGACGTTTTGCTGAAGCTATGCCAAGGTTATATGTATAAAGGAGCTAAAATGCAACCTTGCAGTTTTATGCCATAAAATATATCATGTTCCTCCATGGTGGATTGAGAATAAGCACTTTACATCTTACCCTTTTTTTAAATTAAAGTAGCCTGGCCCAGAAGGAAAAATGTCCTTTTTGCATTTTTCTTCACGTTGGACAAAGAGTTGTAATATCTGAGAGTCCTTGGGAAATGTTCTGTTCGCTGCCAGTCACTGTGAATGACATCTGTGTCAGTTGTGGAAACTCTAAATTGAGTGTCGAATGGAAAGGATGTTGATTTTATCGCCATTCAGCATTCCCAACAGTTATGAAATGACTCAATTTAAAGACCTTATTATGTAGAAGATAAAGATCAGCAACATTTACTGGAATCGAAATTTAATTTATGGGTTTAATTCTGGGCTATTTGGAGAAAAGAAAGGTCACTCCTAATTACTGTTGATTAATATGTTTTAATTAGTGGATTTTTATGGGAATATTGAGTATGTACATCATTTATATGACCCTCCCTACAAGGAAACACTAAGTATGGCAAAACATGGGAGTGGGGAGTGACGATAACAATTTCCTCCCTAGAGGAACTGAAGATTTCGAGTCTTCAGGTGGATGCTGGGTTGGAGGTGGGGCTTTTGAAATGTTATACAGCTGTAATGAAAGTAGCAGCTCAGCTTTGAAGTGAGAGGTGTTGCAGCAAGAGTACTGAAGTGTGATCACACCGCCCTAATTAAAAGGGCACATTGGATACACGGTATGTTGCAGAGACAAGAGTAGGCAACGCAAGTGTAGCAGTGGGCACCAGCTTGATTGCGTCCTAACTACTGTTTTCAGTTCAGAATTTTGAAAAAAATCATAGAATAGTACATGAAGTTTAAACGGTATCTTCAAGCCACGGTCCAGACCTCTGAATTGCTGCCCACATCTCAGATTCTCTCAGTTATTCAAGTAAGTGTGGTGCTCATTAACGTGTGTCCATGGTTCTACAAAACAGTCTGGACATTCTCACATTCTTGTTCTTCTACCTAAAAATTTTTTTTGCAGGTTGTTGGAAGTCAACTGACACAAATGACAACTCTTAAACTGTCATATTTATTTCAGTTTGTGTGTCGACTGAAAATCTTAAGCAACTGCTCTAACTGGTCAGTAATGGCTAGGGATGGGTACGAGTACTCGTTGTTGACGTCATCATTCGAATAGTGTTTTTCTACTCGCGCACCTGTGCATGTGTTTTTTTGGCTACATGAGTTCAACTCAGGTAGCGTTACGTGCACCATGGCAGCCGTGACTCGGGAAAGTGATGTTGGGAAATACATTGGTAGAAAAAAAGACGACAATATATATATATAAATATGTGGCGTTAAACTTGCATATCATGTTCTCTGACAGCCAAACAATATGCTTGGTCTGGAAGGTCCGTGTCTGACTGGAATATATATTATATATATATATATATATAATATATATATAGATTTTTTCCATATAAAAAAAATTACCCATCCTATTCAAATATATATTTATATTTTTCAATATAATATTTTTAATATATATATATATATATATATATATATATATATATATATGTGTGTGTTTATTTTATCTTTTATAAAATTTGTGAATAACTGAGTACTCGTTCATAAGGTAATGAGAGTACTCAAATATTGAAATTACTGAAAATGCCCTAGTAATGTTTGATGTGTTAGTCAGTCAGTCTTTGTTCAGTCAGGGTGGTGCTGCAGCTCATGCACACAAACACAGCTTACCTTCTCCTTTTATTACTCATCAACCGCAAAAGTGACAACAGGTTTCATTTCCTGTGAAAACATCAGACCTCACAAGTTGTTATTCTTTTGGCGGGAAGCACAGCTTCTTCTCAAGAAATCAAACATGTTCCTCACATGTTCCTCACATTACATCTATCTGTCTTTGTATCCTCTCTGATGTTCACTTTGCTGATTTTAAATAGAGTTTTGCTGCTCAGGTTGCTGATCTCATCAAGCAGGTGACCTTGGATATGGAGATATAAATAATTCCCACTGGCACCTGAATGTTTCAATTATAGCAACATTCACAAAACCACAGATAACAAACATCTGAACCTGATTGTTCAGATCATGTATATGTATATGTATCATATCAGATTTCAGACTCGAGACAACTCAATGAGCAACAGAAACTTTCCCTTGGATGCAGTGCTCACTCATTAAAAGTATTACTGCCTTTAACTGTACCAATATCTGAACTTCGTTTGGGAAAGTCGAGTCAAGCAATTAGTGGGAATGGATTAGTTTTTCACTGATGCAGAAGAAAGAAAGATCTCGATCACTTCATCACTCTTATCTATAAAAGACACGGTCTGTAGTTTCACTCTGCAGATTCTGAACCGATGTGTTCATGTTGTTCTCTCTTTTTGTGCCGTTTCCATAGCGACAGCATGCCAAAGCGGATGGCTCTGATCTGCTTCCTGTCTCTGGTCATGCTGATGAGCATCCTGGGAAACCTGCTGGTCATGGTGGCCGTCTGCAAGGACAGGCAGCTCAGGTGGGACAGAGCTCTCTCTCCTTTTACCTTCAAATTCTGTCTCGTATACATACACTTAATATACACACTTAATCTGACTTGATTAAATGTTACTTAATAAGAGAAGGAATTAGTCTGTGTGTGTCTTTTTGTGTTTTTAAGTGAAACAAAGATAGAAAGGATGTTTGCAGGACAAGCAGAGAGAGAGTAGGAGAAGTAGAGTCAGAGAGTCACAGTTAAGTAACA